>NC_091821.1:182290335-184872835 GCF_038994185.2 Dermacentor albipictus | reverse complement strand
AGCACGGTTGATCATGGTTCATAATGGTTCGGTGTACCTAATAAATGTTGCGTATATTTCCTTCATTTGCTACATCTCCCTAGTCATTTCATCCCACGTCCACATACGCTGCGGATATATCTGTCACACCATTCAACATTGCTTCTACTCGCCTCTTCTCCGTCGTCTCGTGCAGGCCTGACTTAACAGTTCGGTGTTGCAACTGCGCTTCTCCTTTTCACGGTTCTTTCGCGGTCGCTCTCGGAATTATACGAAACACACCAGCATACTACCACGAAACACCATGTGTGTGTGGGTGTGTGCGTGCGTGCGTGCGTGCGTGCATGCGTGCGTGCGTGCGCGCGCGGGCAGACGTCCTGATTGCCAATTCTACTCGTTTAGAAGCAGAACATTTACTTTCTTGAACGCGTCAGTTTTGCCGTTTCTCTACACGTGCAAGTGTCGCTTCCCGGTCTGTTAATTTCGCTTTTATTTTTTACCACGAACTTGCTTTTGCAGCACGTATTCACTCTTATGAAAATTAATACCGTCATTTTAATTTGGCTTTAGTCCAGAGCAAGTTTCTGCCTAACCCGCCGCGGTTGCTCAGTGGCTATGGTGTTGGGCTGCTGAGCACGAGGTCGCGGGATCGAATCCCGGCCACGGCGGCCGCATTTCCATGGGGGCGAAAACACCCGTGTACTTAGATTTAGGTGCATTTCAAAGAACCCCGGGTGGTCGAAATTTCCGGAGTCCTCCACTACAGCGTGCCTCAGAAAGTGGTTTTGGCACGTAAAACCCCATATATATTAATTAATTAAGTTTCTGCCTCGAGATATAGCTGCGGGTGCACTCTGTCGATGCGGTGTGAGCAGAGCCGGGACGTTGAAACTTGCTATGCCTATTCCATTGCATTTCGCCTTTCGTTATCAAGGGGCCTTTGTTATCAATGTGATCAGTCGGCCTTGAGAGACAGACAATAAGAGTGACGTAGAAATGAGAGTAAATAATAGCCGCGAAACTTGCTTTTGAGGCTCCTTCCGTACCATTATCAAGATGATGTGCTGCCTCTTCGGGTTGGCAACAGTCAAAACAGTTTCTTTCAATCAGCCTATTTGAAGGCGCTGCTTTATGATGTGAGTGGGAGCGCAGTTACGTGATATTTTTAATTTTTCGCGGGGTTTCTTTACCAATCGGAAAAAAAATTGTGCGCAATTAGTACGTCGCTGAAAACACTGCAGTTAGACGTCATTTGGGGGTGCCTATACAGATGCCTCACTGACACTTTGATAATTATGACAATACTTGTCGAGTTAGATAATTAATTATAATTAGCTAATGAAATCTTAGTAACGAATAATATACTGGCGGCTAGTCCACTTTACTGGAAACATTATACACTAGGCGTTCTTCGAGTAACGCAATTGTCCTTTCTTTAAGTCTTGGTGCTTGATAGTTGGGGAACACTGCATAATTCACTCAATAACCGAAATGAGGCCAAGCCGGATTCACACGAAATCAGAACCAACAGCAGTCATGTACAGCAGCGCTTATATTCGGACTCACAGAAAGAAAAAATTAGAGAGTGAGAAATAGTCACCCAGCCTGTTTAATTCAATATGGTTTGCTATACATTCTTTTCATTCTAGCATTTTTGTACACATCTCCTTAACAACTTCTTTTTCTTCCTCAAAACTTCTCCATCTACCTTGTACCGCTGTCTATGCCTTTAGGCCACCGCAGCACCAACTCAATCTCGCGGAGCCAACTGCTTAACGGAAACGACACTACTTCCGGGAAGGCGATTTTTTGCTTTTGCACGTGACTGCTTGTTGGATAAAATAAACGTTTCCCGTTCGAGTCTCGGTGCTCCAAGTCGCCCCCTGTAGGTGCCAAGATGCGCCAGGTTCACACCCATTGAAAACTGCAGCGTACGAGAATGCTGTGCTTCGAGACATGCCCCAGGGTGGAAAAATAGTAAGCGCCCCGGTCGGTTAGAGCTCCGACCTTAACGCAAGGCAAACATTGAAATTTCTATGTTTCCACCGCGATAAACGCAAGAGTAAGCCAAAAATAAATAAATTACCCGCCGTGGTTGCTCAGTGGCTATGGTGTTAGGCTGCTGAGCACGAGGTCGCGGGATCGAATTCCGGCCACGGCGGCCGCATTCCGATGGGGGCGAAATGCGAAAACACCCGTGTGCTTAGATTTAGGTGCACGTTAAAGAACCCCAGGCGGTGCAAATTTCCGGAGTCCTCCACTACGGCGTGCCTCATAATCAGAAAGTGGTTTTGGCACGTAAAACCCCAGAATTTTAAAAATAAATAAATTCGAATGGTCTGCTGGACAGAATGACACGACCTCTCTCTCTCTTACGCATGCGAACGAGACATTGATTTATCACACTCATTACGACGCACCACATTGCATCATGTTAGAAAAGGGGCTCTAAACCGCACGCACTACATTGCGAATTCAGCTTCCGGGGCACTTGCGAATGCACGATCTTCCTAGAAACAATACGAAAGAAGCGCAAGCAAACGAGAATATTCGCCACAGCATCGCGTCACAATGCGTGACGAATAGAGTTACTGACATTTATAGCCGTCATTCTAACTACTGCCATTACACCGGTCAGCCTTGAGTATTTTGCATGAATTCATAGCGTTGGGTTCACGCATACTTCGAAATTTATACCGCATAGATGTGTCCGTAGTACCAATGAACATCTGTTAATCCTGTGCCAAGAAAAGAACAAAAGTATATTGATATGTTTCACTAAAACCACACTCTCATCTTCACTAGCATAGCACGCATGCCACCTGTAGTTCTTTTTTTTTTTACTGAACAAAAAGCTAAAATATAGAGCGAAAATACCGTTCAAAAATAAAATTATCAAAGCTTACGAGGTTGCTATCATTTATACTGCCATCACTTCCTATGGCCGCACGTAAGATACTTCTGGCCACATGACAGCATCAAATATAATAATGCTGCCTGGGGCCATGTCAACATGGGGCCAGGAAATTTATAGACTAGCATTATGTCACGCAGCCTGCCTTGGCAAGCGAGCTGTCCGTGAAGCCATTCACTTCGCTCTTTCCCTCGCAGTGTTGATACAACACATGGCCCCTGAGACTGCGTATTGGCCGGAAACGTTTGGTCCCCTGTAGTTTTTAATTGATGCGCATTTGTTCGGCTGCCATGTCGCAGATATGTAGTTCTGCCTGCATATGTAGCTCTGCCTGCAAAGCGGGAGCACTAAAACCGACCGCGTGCTCTGACGCGGCGATCACGTGTTCGGCTGGTGCATTTGACCTCAATCGTGTTGCGCCAGTGCTCTTCTAATTATTTCCTTCCTCTATGACCATTCCCGTGCTGGCTAAACCGCTGTAATTGCAGCTCCCGTAGACGCTAGCGCCAGTGGTCCCTCGATAGTGTGTGTATATATATATATATATATATATATATATATATATATATATATATATATATATATATATATATATATATATATATATATATATATATATATATATATATTGTTTTTTTAGGCAACTCTACCAGGAAAACGCTCGCGCTTGCCGGCCGCCTCTTCGCCACGAAACATGTGGTGATGGAATGTGGGTTGCGATTCTGAAAGATCGCTTAAGCCTGCCGAGTTTTTTTGATGCGAAGCATTCTCTGCCTTATTCCAGGTACACAGCGGTAAGTAGTAAGGCAGATTTATGTCTCGCCTCATTTCGGACCTCTGCAATGAAAAGAAACGCATGACGTCCGACAGCGGAATCAGACCTCCGATTTCGAGCACAGCAGCCCAACGTCTGGGCCACGATCGCACGCGTACCCCTCGCGCGCGAAAGCTCTTCTGCGACGTTTGGCGCGTTCGCGTCCGTGTGGACGGTGACCCTTCGCAGGCCTCGGGCTGGGCCGTCGCGCTCCACGTTCTCGAATGATCGCTCTGGCTCGGACGGCGCGTGCTCTTTTGCCCTCGCGTTCACCACGTGTCCGGCCCCTTGGGCGCCGCGTCGATGGATGAATGGGGCCCCCTGAATGTCCACCATTCGTTGGGGCGCCTCCCTGTGGCGGGCGGGGCGCTGCCGCTGGGCCACCACGTTGGCGACCCCGAGGAGCGACAACAAAGGGCTCCTTTCCCACGGCCGGCCCGGACAGTGGTGGCGGCTCCTCCGGCCACTGCGAAGGGCGGCCCGGCCAAGCCGCGGCCACCGAAATCAAGCGCGGCCCGGCTGCCCCGTCCTGGGAGCGCCGCCTCGAGATGGCACGGTGGAGACCTCCCCCCCTCCCGGCGACTCGGCACTGGAGGCCGGCCTGTCCACTGCCCCGGGGCCTCAGGATTTCCGGTGGGACAGATGTGGATAAGAGCGCCACTATCGTGGGATAATCTTCCCAGGGCAACATCGCGCCGCGAATGGCCTCACGTCCGAGGCATAAAACAGAAGACGGGGGCGGAGGGAGAAAACGCCTCGGCAATCGAAAGAGTATCGCCAGAATATTAATTCGCGCTGGGGGCATCGACCCGCGCATAACTGGAGGAAATGAAAACTGGATTCTCCCGTAGGGAGATGGAGAGAGAACGAGATATCGTCTGGAGCAGCATCGTGAAGGGGAGCAGCGGTGGCGTCTAATACAGGCCCACCTGCCTTCTCCGCTGTAAATGATGCCGCGTGGAGAGAAACAAAACGATCATGGACGTCTTTATATTTTCTTGCAGTTTAATTCGTTTTTGAGTCGCAAAGATCTTCGTTCCCGAGCTTGTTTACAAGATGACAAACAGCAACAGCAGTGGTATGGGCTTTTTCAGACGTTATCGGTGCAGTTCACAACGCAAGAACGCCGCATTTCATAAGTATCTCTTCCGAAGGCCGGTATCGACGGACATTTACTCCTAGTGTATGAACGTTCTGGAGTATTGGAATTCGGAGAGAATCCAGGCTTTGGCAATATTTTGTCATTTATACTCGCAGTCAACCCAACTGGCTCTCCACATAAGTGCATGTGCCACTGAAGGTTAGCGTGAAGCAGAGCCAAAGATTGTCCTGTACTCCTCGAATTAATTCTGGGAGCCCTGCTTTGCGTTGCATGGTTTAAACGCTATATAGCATGACGACCGTCTGAGCATCGTCATTCCTTTGAGTAAGCTATCCTTAGACGAGCCGGTAATGCATCTATATGTAGAGGACTAATCGCGAGCAGGCATGGGATATGATGTTTCTTCGCGACCCCCCCCCCCCTTTCTTTTTTTGGATATACGCCTACATTTGAGCTGAACCATTTGCCGCAGTGAACTTCGCAAAGAAAATGTTCACGTCGTTTCCTGCATTTTCAGCAGATAAAGCGAAAACTTCGCGCAGAAGGTGCCGAGCTGGCACTGAACTCGCGAAAAGGAAAGCCGGTTCCCGTATAAAGTGTTGCCTAAAACAGGTAGACCAACATTCAACTGTGGCACGAGGTTCATCCTTTGGTTCATTCATGGCTTACATATAAACGGTGTGCCAACTATCATGCACCAAGATTCAAAAGTATGTAAATGCCACGTATAGCTGGACAGAATAAAGATAATGTTGTTTAAACCGTCGCTTACTCAGATTATTTTTATATAATTATTTTATGTAGTTATCTTTAATTAATTAATCATCTTTTCAAATATTATAATTCGATGAAAGCACCAATGAGAAAATTGTAGAGCAATATGAAAAACTCCCGATATAGCTTTCAGTTGCTCAGTACGCGCTACATAAAAGTGTTTTTCCGTGGGTGAAAGAAGCCCGCGAATACACGCAAAATTGATACGCGACTGGCTGTTCGAGGCACTTTGCGTGTGAATGTGTGCTTTGTTAAAGCATGTCGCTTGTGTATGATTGAATGTATCACTGTGTAAGTAACGCAAACTACTTGAGTGCAACTCTGAATTCGAGGCTATTTGACTAGGCATGAAGGATCGAATTCAGGTATTTCGCAAATCCTGTACGTGTCCCGTAAACCTTTAACGCCGACTGCACACTTGAGTGCGGCATGTGCGTATGTCACTCCGAGTTCACGATCAACGCGTGACGATGGACAAAGAATTAGTTATCCTTTAAGAGCACTGTTAGTGCGAAAAAATTGGCAGGAGACATTGAGAAAGATTCCTGTTTTATGCCGGTATACTGGCACTATATACTCCCGCGTCCTACGAGCATTGCGATCTAGCATTGGCTTTCAGTGAACTGAAGTCCGGACAAGCCACGCTTTTAAATGAAATGAGATCATTAACATCTAACTAAAGACGACCAAATCTTCGGCACTATTCAGCAGATACTTAGTAAAATAGAACATGATTGTGGCTATATTGTCGTATTAAGACCAAGATCAAAAGCTTTGAGACGCCTTGCTGAGAGCCAACATAAGCCAATCATTGCGTCAACCTTCCGTGCAGCTGGGGCAGAGCTGGACAGGACACACAGGGAAAACCTGATATTTTACGAGCATGCCCTTACTGACGGAGAGACTTGGGCACATCTAGCCGGTGAGGAAAAATAAAGCGATCGAGCACTGCACTTTTCATCTCAAGTTTACCGTCGAACCACGGGATATTGAACGCGCTCACAGTCTTGGAACTTCCCTATACAGAAAGAAAGCGGTCTTTAATCGTAAAGTTTACACATTTAAAAGAGAAAGAGCATGTTTTAGCGGCAGGATGGAGAAACAGTGTATCCGGCATAAGCCCTGCGGAATATTACTCGCCAAACACTATAGCTTATCTCTAAGACGGTTGGTCAACTTCGGGAAAAGCCAATATGTCCATTTTGAACTTCGCTATGTCAAACTAATTAGCGGTAGCACTACATACATATCCGGCCGTAACAGCCAAAAAGTGACCAAACTCCGATCGTATAGCAATTGAACGCTGCCCTCGAACATAACCGGCGCACTCATCTGTCATTTCTTTTAGCTAACATCAGACGTGTTTTAACCAAAGGTGATGGTCTGGGCAGTCTCATCGACTCTTCCTCATCTAACCTAGTAATAGTAGCTGAAACCTGGCAAAATTCATCTATTGGTAACCAAGAGCTTCATTTCATCTTACTAGACTTCGATTTATTCCGACGTGATGGTGAACAAACGAGCCGGCGGGGTCCTTGCAAGCGCTCCCCGCGCGCTGCACTGTATACCGGTGTAATCGTTCCTTCCCCTTTATGAATTCTCTTCGTTATCTGTAAAGCCGTGCGCCCACTCATTATAATCGGGGTTTGCTACCGTCTTTTAGACTGTGACAGCCCATTTCCATCTCTGTTTCAGGATGCATTATACGCAAGGTAACTTCTACGTATCCCGCGATCTTCGCGATAACTTCTTTGTATCCTACTATCACTATTTTGGGAGATTTTAACTTTTCATCCATGGCCTAGTCTGACCTTGCAAACTGAGGAAAGTGACTTTGTAAACACGTGACTTACATTTGGCCTATCGCAACCATTCAGCTCGGCAACGAGGTCCCCAGCGCAGTCTTCTAACATTCTTGATATTGTGCTAACATCACAACCTGACAGTCTCTCCTCGTTTACTGAGCTCGATAACATCACTGATCACGCAATATTTCACCGGACGCTAAATGCAAATCGATTCGCCAAGCCAGCAGGCCTGAAGGAGAGGACAAAAAAAAAAGAGAGAGGTAAAGACACGGGAGGTCAACCAGTGCAATCACCGCCTGGCTACGGGTTAAAGGTAATAAAAGACGATGGAAAAAATGAAGGACTAAAAAATGAGAGGGGGAAAATTCCCACATTAACGCGATGCAACGAGCTACGACTGTGCTGAAACTGGCTCCGGCCCATGTGCTAGGACTTTTTTCTTTGTCACGGGGCGATCGTCCAGTTTGTCAAGCGCGGTCGCGAGCATTTTTCTCGCCGCACTGCGACGTGATCAATCACAGTCTCCTCGCAGCCGCAGTTATCGCAAGCATGCAGGGCGGTCGGCCATTCCAATGCGGAAGGAAAAAGCATTCGTGAACGTCACGCGAAGCCACACGCGGCACCAGAGGCGTTTCTTCCTCTCGTGGTATCCCTGGCGGAAGACGGCGTTGCAGCCGTGGATACAAGCTGTCGAGACGTGCATCGCACTTACGTTACACTGTGCTAGCGAAGCCTTGTGGCTGAATCTATTCTCGACAGCGGCATCGATATACAGCGGCCATCATCGTGGGGCGATCGGGTAGCTTAATCCGCGCTGTGGCGTGGCCAGAACTAAAACAATAACACTATATATGGTAAAAGAGACAATGACGATATGAACACCGAATTAGGAAATTCCTGCGACTCATTCTCTTTCTTTCTTTTTCTTTTTCGAAATTGCACGCACGCTTCGAAGACTTCAATTGGTTCTGAAAACCAGATGCATCGACACCGTAAATGGAATGTTCTTCTCTAGCTCAAAAAGAAAAAAAAAACGCAGTTATCAATGTAGGAGTTGATTGATATTTGAAAATGACTCATTTGGAAGTTTCTTCAGAGAGTTTGAGCAAAGGGCTAATAACGATATAGGTTTTTGAGCAGTTTGATTATTTCAGTGGGACCCCGCCGTGAAGGTCCAGTGGTCAATGAAGTTCTGCTGGGCACGAGGTCGGGGGTTCGGTTCTCGGCAGCTGCGGCTGCACTTGGGTGGAGACGACGTGCGAGAACTTCTTGCACATAGATTTTGGTGCACGTCAAACCACAATTGGTAGAAATTATACCGGTGTCCCCGCTATGTGCGTCATCATAGCCTCAGTTTTGTTTTTGGGATGTCATACAGTACGAATAAATCGATTATTCCTGTGGGACCTCACTAGAATAATCAAACTCAGCTAATTTACAGCTAAACTGTCCAAACTCTGAATTAGCGCCTGGCTATATGACTCAGGAAAAAAAGAAGAACTAAAATGGCTCAAGTTTAGCAACCTTTAAAAAGAAAAAACACGGTGTATACTCCCCAAGGCCGGTACCCCGTTCGAATGCGGCCGTCAACCACCTGCGTTGAGAAGCCAACGATTTGAGACCGCTCGTATGTAGCTACTGCACACAGGGAAAATATGGACGGGAAACACGATCTTTCTAAAGACGACGCGACGTGTTCTGGAAACCTGCAACCTGAACCATGAAGCGAAAGCTGCTGGAGGTGCAGCATCAGGTTGCATTACAACCGTATTATGCCTTCTCAACGAAGAAACAACAAGAAAGATGGAAAATTTTACAGACCACCTCTGGGCCGCCATGGTCCTTCTGAGAGTCATCGGAATGCAGTTTGTGAACACAGAGCAGCCATTTGAGTCTCACGCCGAAGGGTATGCGGAGCACTTACAGGAGGCACCAATCGCGCACGCGGCATATCCAATGACGAAACCGCGGGATTGTTTGACAGGCAGCAGGACATATACAGCCATTGTTCTAGTTCCAAAGACGACACGACACCACCACAGTAGCGGCAGGGGTCATCTCAGTTTCAAGCGACGGGAGGACGTACTTCCACCATACATCCCCGCCGCTGCGTCATCATCAACGGAACGATTTCGCCAGGGAATCATATCAGTAGCTAGAGCTACAATCTATGAAGTGTTGCGGAGGGTAACATAGTGCAGATACGGAATAAGAGAGATGGTGCACGTTCTGCCATGGGAGGGAAAACTTGTGGTCATTTACGGGAGGACGCGTTTTAATCGCCTCTGCGCTATAGTATTGCTCACGAAAGAAGCATGTTTGAAAGGGACAAGACGGAAGCCTGAGATTTCTCCCTCGAGCTGTCATTGCTGCGAAATTAAAGACCAAACATTCTTTTTTCTTTTGGTGTGTGTGTGTGTTTGTGTAGTCCTCATGCGTATAAGCCCCTTCCACAGCGGCTTATCAGTCTACCTATGGAGGAAATAAATGTTTAAGAAAAACACCACAGCACGCGCGTCGCTGCCGGTAACATTTCAGCCAGATAGCGCATTGTGCTGTGGCAACCTGTGCGATAAACGCACGCATCCCTTCTTTGAGCATACACATGAGTGACACAACCAAGAACCTTGCGAAGTATCCCACTCCGCTCACTAGCTGGACATGCAAACGAACATGGAGAGGGCTGCCCTGGCGTGTGTCTCCATTTCTCTCGGTTACGCTTACTTTCGTGCGCTTCCATTCAACATGAACTGCAATAAACTGCAACTTAAGCACACCCAAATTGTTTATAAAATTCTCAAGCAACACAACGTGTGTTTAGGTCGCGAGGGTAGCCATCTACAATGTGTGGATATATATATATATATATATATATATATATATATATATATATATATATATATATATATATATATATATATATATATATATATATATATATATATATATATATATATATATATACAATTTTATGGGACGTAGTAAAGTGATCATCATCATCATCATCATCATCCCTTGCACCACCCGATTCATGGTCAATGACCCAGTGAACACCGAACGTTGAATTCCACCATCTACACAGTCCAGCATTATGATCGCATCATCGGAACCCTTGGAAATCCCCAGGTACATCAAACCACAACGTGAAATTATTCACGTTAGGGTCTCACAATGTGAAAATGACCGCAATGAAACGCAGGAACCAAACGTCGTCAGATGTTGAAAGAGTAAAGTGAGAGCAGCGCACGGTCGTGCTCAAGGGATGCAAACGTGGTAGCCTCCGCGGTGCACCTCGGCGCCTGTACGGAGTTGTGCTACTGCGAAACAGGTCGTGGGTTCGATCCCGGCCGTGGCGGCCACATTCCTTTGTGGCGAAATGCAAAAACACTAATGTATTTATAGATTTAGGAGCACGTTAAAAGAATTTCAGACGGTCTAAATTAATTCGGAGTCATCCACTACGGCGTGCCAGATCAGACCATGGCTTCATTACATAAAACTTGTAGAATTTGTACTGAACATTGTAAGATTGTCCATATAATCGTTTGCCTAAACATATATTCCAGAAACGCGAACTGCCTCTAGATACACTTAAAGCTATATGACCAATCCATCAGAGAAGGGCAATAACATGCTTAACATTGCTTAATTATTTGTACTCAATTTGTTCTGTTTTAGCCTGTTTGTGTTTTCATTTTTAGATCTTGAAATTGCTCTGCTTTTTCTTACTCGCAACTGTATATTTTTCGTATTCATTTGTCAATTGTTCAGGCTCCTTATTATTATTATATCAACTGCTTTTTTTTAATTTTAGTCTGTAATATGCCCCTCCCCTCTGTACTATGCAAGCCCTGAAGATAAAATAAATAAATAAAAAGCTCAGAATCCTTGGCGTGTGGATACGAAACAACGGCAGAGTAGATCACACGATCGAAACACTCAGAAAGGCGACCACGAACGTAGCGCGCATGACACACAGAGGCACGCGAAAAAAGGCAAAGCTTCAGGGAGGAAGACACCATATAGCCATGTACAGGCTTTTGGCATCGGCAGAATAAAATGCAACCTCCCATTCCAAAAACTAACCGATACCAAAAGAGCTAAAATTAACGTAATGATAACGGCGGCGTACTAAGTGGCGATTGGACTATCCACCAATGCTATAGCTCCGAAAAGTTTGAGGCGGTAGGACTGTATAACACCTACGAAGAACTCGCATCTGCAGTTCCAATATCACAAAGCGAAAGTTTAAATTCCACGGAGCAAGGTAGAGCTCTGCTCCAAGAGCTTGGCTACCCCTTAAGACAGCAACACGCAGCAGCGCAAACATATTTGTTAGCTAACAATATTAGGACACAAATCATCACATCTTCCATCTCCAAGAATATCAGTGCGAAGTGTCACCCATGCAGGCAGACGACTAGCTAGGGCCCGGGTACTTCAAAACGTTACGGTAGTAACCCAACCGTCTTCTACACTGACGCCTGCAGACTGCACGCTAATTGCTGTACCATTGTGGCAACAAGCGCAACTATAACCTTAGCGGCATGGATAAAAACCCTGTCAGTCAGTATGGCCGAAACGGCGGCGGTCGCTATGGCAACCAAAAGCGCAGAGCAAAAGGGAGACTAGGCCCTCGTCATCACCGACTCCAATTCTCTTGTCGTCTGTTTCAGACTGAGGCCATTCCCAGGACAGCATTGATAACTCTAGATCATGTTCAATAATTTGGCGCCCCGCGCATGCAGGACTGGAAGGTAACGAAAGGGCCGGCCGGCTTGCTCGCGAAATAAACATCCGAGCACTGGCCGCAACCATCGAGCAACTTTCCACAACACCACGCGACATCCTCGTAAACCAAAGAGGGGAACGACAAACATACAGCTGTCCACATCGGGATCTTACCGGAGAACAAGCGCAAGATTGGCGTCGACTATACAAACCAACACTTGAAATAACCTTCAAAGGAAACGCCGCGTAAACTCCACAATGTACGCGGACACCTGTCAGTGGTGCGGGGAGCAGCCAACCCTCGCCCACATTACGTGAGAATGCGAATCGCGGCCCCAGAAAATAATGGAATGGCGTCTGGATACCGCAGGATAACATGGACACAAGAAGAAGCCTTGTCTTCTTCCGTTCGTTTCTTCTTGGGTCCGTGTTTTGCTGCGCTATCCAGACGCCATTCCATGATGACCGACCAACAAGCCCATATCGCCACCCTCACCCAGGAAATAATTTCTTCCCTTTCGGGAACAACATCGGGAACACGGTAGTGGGAGACCTGACTAGCAGGGATCGGGGAACCAGCTGGCTCTGCTCGAACAAGCCCAGCGAGCCGCAAAGGCCAGTGGAGCCCTGGATTGAGGACCCCGCTCACTTGCCCAGAAACCCTACAACCAATATAGCTTATACTGTTTACTACTACTATTACAACTCCGCATATGCGCTCATGCAAGGGTTACCTGAATGTTGGTCGAAAGTGACGAAGTCCGTGTGATGGTTATACAGATTCCATAGCGGCTACATATACACTGCGTATCATTACTGTCATGCGAAAGGCGCTCAGAAGCAATTCGAGAGATACGCGAGCGGGCAGCTGAGATCAAGCCCATGAAGCACGAGCATAAATGGCTACTAAATGGCTACTAAACAAAAGCACGCGAATAGACACAAGGACGCAAGGGACAGACGTGGCATTCAGCAAGTGTTGTCAGAAGCCCGCTGCGACAAAGGTGACCAACACATTTAGTTGATCTAAATAAACCGAGCAATCAAAGTCGAGTGGTTGATGCCATAAACAACACGAATGTGGCTTCCTTTCCTGAATGAAATGAGAGCATACTTCTGGACCCTGCCATGATAAGCAAACGCAAAGCGCCCTTCTCTGCACGTGCAGTGCCGGAAGAACTTGGTATACGCGTAAACAAAACGCGAGCACTCCGATACAAGGAAGTTGTGACTGTGTATTATATGTAAAGCCGCGTCTATAGGCACCTCGTCGTCGACCTCCTCAGTGCAGTGTGTACCTAAGAACACGGACACGGCAGCGTCCCCATTCGGACTCACGTGTTTCGGTTACTCAAGTGGCGGTGCGGCTGAAACACAGATGCGAAATGAAGGACGGGCTGCGGCGCGTATTCGATGGCGCTGCAGGGAAGCAGGAAGCTCGACATCGTCCTCGTTATCTTCGGGTCTGCCCGCGATTCCGCGCGCACCGCCGCCGGGGTTTGCGTGGCGATTCCCACGCTCCCGCATCACGCGCGGCGCCGCCGGTACAAGTCGCCCGCATGCGCCACGTGTAGATCGGCCGTGCGAACTGGCGGGCAGCGCGTTTGGTGCCCGACGCTCTGCTCGCGCCGACGACGTCTTGGCCCCGACGTCGATGCTTGGCGTCGCGCTCATTCGTTCGTTTTAGGCAGGAAAATAGAGTCGAACACGATCCCATTGGGATCGCGATATGATACAAGTATACTCGCACAGTTTTTCTACCCTCGTACGCGAGGCAATAGTCGTCTCTTATGACTCGACTATAGCGACTGGGCTTCGAAACGTTGTAGATAAATAGCGTGGCATACAGAAGTATAACTTTTCTGGAGGCTAAGCCGAAATGTATTGAACAGGAACGCAACGCACTTGAGGGCATTACGTTTTATACAAGCCGAGGGAGAACCAAATTAACAAACATCGCAAGGGTATTAGTTCCTGCCTTGTTGGTGTCCTGCCTCTTGTGGGTTTCCTGCATATTGTGCACGTCTCAAATTTACTTGCGCTACACACCAGCCACAAAAAAAAATCCCATCCCGTTAGGAGTGTCAAACGTAAAGAAATAGAATGCATGGCGCGCTCTAAATGAAGAATCAATGCAAATATTGCATGGCAAGACGCAGTAACCGCGAAGTAACCAGTTATTACATGTGTCACAAATTTCGTATCACAATGTTCTACAACAGACTGGAGAGAGAGAGATAGATAGAGATAGAGAGAGAGAGAGAGAGAGAGAGAGAGAGACGGGGTGGGAAAGGCAGGGAGGTTAACCGGACAAGATTCCGGTTTTCTATCCCCTCACTGGGGGACAGGAGAGGGGAAATGAAAGACGGAAAGAATATCGGAGAAAAAGCAAGGACAAGAAAAATAACTAGAGGAGGCTGGAAACGTTCGTGAGAACTTGAGTCTCTCTAACAGATCACTCGAACGATTCGAGCATATTACATACAGTAAATAGAAACGTTTTCATTAGACTGCGATTACTATGCTCAGCTATGGCCATCCATTTTTATTTGTTGCTTTCTTCTGACGTCTGTCTTGTATTCGTCACCACCGACAACTACACTCAGTTCCATTTACACCCGCGGACCAGAGGGCCGCCAATGTCTCGGCATTTTATAACGTCGTCTCGTCATCAAGCCGCAGCCTGCCGCACCTGTTGACACCTGGCGTGGGTTTGTCCCGGGCTTCACGCCACCCGGCTACAATAGCTAGACCAATAAATCCATAAATACAAATGGAGAGAGAAAGGGGGAGATAATATTATATTTACGAGGTCTATCTGCCGAAACGACTAAGACGAAATTGGTGCTGTACACCCATCACCGGCCTTTGTACACGTAGATAGTGCTTGCTGTCAATTTAGGACCCTGCTTGCTTGCGCGAACGATTTTTTGGAGCACTACTGACCTTTTTACCAATCGGACCAAAGTACCAAACATCCCGTAACTCTCAATAAAGTCGCTCACTCAGCTACAGGCAACTGTCGTGGATGGATTTCATTTTGAGGCTATGATTTTGACAATGTAGCGGTGTCATGTGCATACGCATACTTTATTTCGTTTTCTTTCTTTTTTTGTCGTCATCGTTCACAACTATCTCTACCTCTCTCTCTCTGCTTTTCCTGCGCGCAGAACAGCAGAGTATAGCATGCGGTCTCGTGCCGACAGCTCTGCGCTTTCAGAGTATGAATTTTTTTTTCTCCAAACAATAACTACAGTTGTACCACATAACTCATTCGTGCACATAACGCCTGTATTCACAGCTGTCATTGAATGGAGAGTGACTCTTGGTATCATTTTCACTGACGTCCTATCTATCTCGGTCACATCCACACACTGCAATTCACAATCTTTCCCCGTTGTGGAGCTTAATAGTTCATCCTGAATCCCAGTTTCGTACCGAATGAGACGATTCATAAGTGTAAACCTGTTTTATGTGTGCGTAAAGACACATGAGCATACCATTTAGTTTTGAGACCTTGGTGACGTACCGCGCTTTCTCTTCTCGTCTTCTTTGTTTTTTTCTTTTTTTTTAACTGCCATTAGCTCTTGGGATCAACGTACTGGGCTCAATGTGTTCTTCCGATCGCAAGAATGTGGAGCGAATTTGATACCCCCCAAAACAACACTTGCGGTGTTGTGGGGTATTCAACCAGCGTTTATGAGCCTTCAAGCCGAGCGCTCTAACAACTTACACGTCTGTCTTCTACTGCGGTCAACCGTTAGAGGCTTGAAATTGGGCTGAAAGTGTCCACCTTGGGCTGAGTAGGTTATTCGGGCTGCGCACAACGATGCGCTGTAGGAAAGGAGTGTGAAGCCAGATATAGGTATTTTTTTTTTAAGAAAAAGCTTCGCATGAGCTCTCGTAACAACGCAGTATGCCGCCTGCCACAGCCGGTACAACCTAATTTCTTCATTCCTTGGTAGCCGAGGCGATAGGTAGATGTTCAAATCAGGAGCCAGATAATGTATGCGACTGTTCATGGGACGCGTTGAACACCACAAGGTCAATATACTGTCGCATGCCATGGAGACAAGTGTAGCTGCGGCGTTTGATCTTGCGAGGGAGAGTTAAACACATCGGCCATTGTCGTGCGCAGAATGGATGGATTGGTCGGTGCGATCGTTTCCACTGACACCACAGTGTGCCGGCAGCCACTGAAGTATACATCACGTGCCTGCTCAGTTTCTCGCTGGTCTAAATGTGTGATCTCTGGCACAAGTAGTTCATGCGACCCGTGGCGCATTGAACTTTGTATATAGAGGGCTGCCTTCGAGTCGCAAGAAATGGTACAGCGATGAGACGACTGCTCAAGAATAAATTCGTGAATCGCTCGAAGCGCAGAAAGTTCCCCTCCCGTAGAACTCGTCATACAGGATGTCCTGATCTTTATTTCAACAAGCTTTGCTGGTGTGACAACTGCTCCTGCCAAACTAGTAGACTTAACAGAACCGCTAGTATAAACGTGGCGTCGGCCAGGTGCTGCGCACCTCGCATCGCATTGTAGTGTTGTTTGTTTTAACACGGCTAACGGCACCCTAACTTTTCTTTTGACGCCAGTAATACCGGGGTGTACCTTGGGTTGGGGCATTCGCCACAAAAGCGACGGCGATTTTTCAGGTGTAAAAGCTGATGAAAGACAGCCGTGGGGGGTGCTGTGCAAGGATGTTGGCGTACGTTGTGCACGGCCTCTGTGTAAGCAGACAAGCCGGATGGCGCGATGGAAGCCGAGTAAGGTGTCTTATATGTGTCCTAAGCACTTCAGATGAAATATGGCTCGTGATCGGGTGATCACGTGCGATTGCTACGCTAGCAGCTGCGGATGCACACTTCGAGAGTCTAATACCGGTGCGGAGTGCTTACAACAGAAGCTCAGGTCGCTATACATCGTCTGCCGCAGTAACTACACGAAAAACACGTACCTTGTGTACGGATATAGGTGAATGCACAAAGGAATTTTTTATTGTATCATCAAGAAAGAGGGAGAGAGAAAACGTATACGGGAAAGGCAGGCGAGGTTAATCAGACTGAGCCCGGTAGGCTACCCTGCACTGGGGATAGAGGATTGAAAGACGATAGGGAAAAGAGAAGTTCACACTTTGTACTGGTTCACGCACAATCAAGGGTTCGTCGTTGAATCAATCACAAGCGGTCGTATAGGCCGGTGCATTTCAAGGAACGCAGCAGTGCTTTTGTGGCTTTGTACATAGCCGACGAAAGAGGCCATGGTCCCACGATATTTTCTTCTATGAAGGGCCTGTCATCTAAGTGCCCTAAAGCTGTCCGAAGAGCGACTGTCTCATCTTCGTATATTGGGCAGTCGCACAGGAGGTGTTTGATTGTTTCTCCTATACCACACGGGCTGCAATTGGCACTGTCCGCATTTAAATTAACGGATGAGGAAGCGTTAGTGAAAGAAACTTCTAGTCGCCGGCGGGTCAGTAATGTTTCTCCTCGTCGAATGTAAAACCAAGTAAAAGTTGTAATCTCATATGTTTGTCCCTTGCATTATGGACCGTTTGGTAAACTCTGGTGTATTCCATTTTCTTGGAGTGATAATACAGGCAAGACCTCTGAGGTGCAGCGCTGCATCCGTTCTCGACAGTGGTATCGAGTTTCTCTCACATTTTCCATGTGCCTCACGGGCAGCTTTGCTGGTACTTTCATTGCCAGTAATGTTGCAGTGCCCAGGCATACACTTAACTACTATGTGGTGGCCTCTGTCCACCGCTTGATGGTAGTGTAATCGTATGTGCGCCACCAATCGTTCACGTGGGCCGTAAGGCAGAGCTGATAAGAGAGATTACAGGGCTGCCTTCTGGACATCGAATATAGCCCACTGATTTGGGGACTGTTGATGCACACAAAACACTGCGCTACGGAGGGCCAAAAGTTCGGACCCTGTGGATGTTGAGACGTGGCTGATCTTGAGCCTATTGCACATTTACGTCGACGGAATAAACAACGCAACAGGAAAGCTGGTTAGAGTCGAAGAGCCATCTCTACAAATGGGAACTCGATAGGAGTAGGAATCATGCAGTAGATGTAGAGCGGCTTGATTCAAGGCACAAGGCGGCAAGTCGGGCTTCTTTCCAACTCCTGCAATGGAGAAGCAAATTTGTGGTTGCTGGAGACACCACAAACGACACGGTAATCTTGCTGCAGGCATGAAGTCGGATAGAAGAGAGAAACGGTGGACGGCTACAATGCTCGAAAATGTTATCGCTTACCTACTTTCCGAAAGAGAAGCAAGGCGTTGAGATTGGAGTCAGGAAAGGTGTCGAAGATTAGTTCTAAGCGTGTCTGACTTGGCGATATGAGTAGTGGTGGGATGGTGATGCCAATTGTTGTTGCTGTTGAAGCGCATCGCGGTAGACCAAGACAGGTTCTTAGCGCTTGGGCGTGCATGCTCTCAAGCACCCTGAGATTTGTCTTCCGAGTGTTTGACAGCACTGGAGTGCTGTAACGCAAGAAACTCATGAATAACTCTTTGTGCAGTTGAAGCGTAGAACACACCAACGGTCCCACGTTTTTTCAGCGATGGTTATTGCATCATCAACGTACACTGTTGGCTTAATACCCTGACGAACAGAAGTCTCCTGGTTGAAATGTTTACTCAGTCTGAGGTTTGCCTTGTTTGGCCACTGTGAAGCGACGTACGTTGAGCACATTCAACCGCCGTCATCAGCGCTTTTCCCGCTCAGACAGAAGAGCTAACAGATGTCATTGCTTTCTTTTCCTGTGTCTAGCAGAACCGCTTCCACCTCCTCCTTCGCTCATCGTCATTATTGACTACAGCTTCTCAGGCGTCTAATGATGAGTAGTTCGTGTCGTATTTCGCACACGCACCACTTAAGCAAAGATTATTGTAACTATCAAATACAATAAAGAGGAGCCAAAAAACAGCAGAAAAAAACAGTGTGAACAGAGGAACGTACTAGATCATGGTGTCATCTATGCCGGCTTATAACGTTTCTCCTATCTGGCTTCTTACTTACTCTGAAGTCTCCATCATTGACTGCTCCGTTGTTGACTTTGTATAGAATATAAGACGACTCGTAGAATATGCCCCCCCCCCCCCTCTTCGCCCTACCAGATCCTTCTCTAAAAGGAAATAATTGACATCCACCCAACTGTAGCCCGGAGCTGCAAAGGAAACCCATACTGGTTTCTCAGACAGCAAGCTTCGCAAATGAAGAAAAAGTCGTCCTTGTAAAGGATTCCTGATCCGGAAATTCTTCTTCCACTGCGGTCTTTTTTTTTTCTTTAAAGAAATTCGTATGCGTTTCTTTTGTGGCCTTACAGTCCGGCGGATGGAAAATGTTCACTTTCATAAACTTTCCTCCAACTTGCGGGCTTCCGCAGAATGATTTGTCAGATCCTTCTCCACGACTCGCGCCTCAGCGGACTGCTTTTTTTCTGTTCGTCCCTGCCAGTCTTTCATTTCGTGCATCTGTGTAATATTTTCTCTAAGGCTTATCAACATATGCCCGTACCTGCTTGATGAGCGCGCGAAATTCCTAGCCGCTTTTGTGAGACCTCATCTCAGCCGAAAGACTCTAGCAAGCTTTCGGATACACTGATTGAACAACTAAATTTCTTCCAAAAAAAAAACGTTCACTTATCGTTCGTTCGATTCCGCCGCATTGCCTCTTAACAGCATACGCAACGGCAGTTGTTGCCCCCATTTCCAAATAAATTCGAAGAGAACCACGCCCTCAAAGCACGGGTACAACAACAGCATTCAGGGAACACAAATGCCATTTTTGTCACAAACGCTAAACGATGCAAAACAAATTTTTTTTTGCGTCCTCAAAGCTTACAATCCCCTCGATTAAACCTTGTTTTAAACCTTCCGTTTCGTCCTCGTCTGACCTCAGTGTCGCATAGTTTCAGTTTGCGTATCCGATACGTCGTAGGCGTAGTCCTTGGCCGTCGTTGTATGTTTCGCGTGTAACCTCCCCTAGCCCAGCACCGTACCCGAGCTCGAATGGACCAAGCGTATCGCCGGAGCGGACCAGTCAAGAAGGAGCTCCAGGAATCCGACGTGAGCCCGGCGTGTCCTCGGGTAGTTCCTCCGCCACCACCACCCCTCGCGCTTCGCGTAGCTTTATCACGGGCGCAGCCGCGTGTAACGCCCGATAAATCTTGGTTAACTCGCGAGGTGGACGACCTGGCCAGGGGCCCGGAGCACCGGCCGAGCTACGACCGGCAGCCAAGCAAAGCGGGAAAGGGCGGCGCAATTCCGAAACCGGTCCAAACGACGACATCGAGCCCCTGCTCAGCGCAAGGTCCGCGCGGAGGCAAGGTTCATTGCCGGGCCGTAAATCAGCTGGCCGCCGCTCGCCTTGGTTTGTGCTTTTCCTCCGGGTCCCCCCCCCCCCCCTCCCCTTCCTACGTAGACCTGAGGCCCCCGCGCGTGCGTTCTTGGCGTGCATACGCGCCCCCGTGCTCGCTGACTGCGCCGCTGCACCGGCCAGCGCGCGCGCATGGCCCAAAATGAAACAGTTTAGCTCGGCTGGCTGGCCGCGGCTCTCTCCCTCTCTCTCGGCCGGTGGAGCTCGCGCACAGGGAAGAGGGCGCCGTGCCGTAGCTACACAGGGCCAAGCTGGGAGCGGCGCCTCCGAGCAACAACCGCGGCAGCAACGTGCGGCCAACGACAACAAGAAAACAGTGTAACATGGCCGCTCGGGCCACACGGAATAATAGGAGTGCGAGCGAGGGAGCCCGGCCGAGGTCAGCGCTGCCGGACAGGCCAGTTCGCCACTCCATAAACGAGTGGCGGCCGAGAGTTTCGCTGCGGCGCTTTAATTATGCTGCTGGCCCTTTATTGTAAATCATAGCCTGGCTTGGCGATCTTTGCTTTCATTTCTCACCGTACCGCGAGGCGAGAGGGGCGTCCTGCTCGCCGCATTTGCGAGGACGTGCGCGACTCCTTGCTCCCCCCCCCCCCCCCCCCTCATGGCGCGCGCGCGCGGTGGAACGAGAGAAGGCCCGCGCGTGCGTTGCGACTCCACAGCGCACGCAGTGCTCAAACCCGCGGGCCGGAAAACGCTCGCAGCGCTGGACGCGCCGCGCGCACAAAACAAAATGGTGCATGGAAAGACGACGTCACCTATCTGCCCTCTCCCCTATCTCATCGCCTCCTTTCTTTTCTTTCTTTTGCTTCACTTTTGTTAGCGGCCTTTGTTCTTTCTGGCATTTTCTTTCACCACCGAGTTTTGCTGTCTGTTGCCAATGCTTTTGTTGCGAGGCGCACCGGCACCCTCAGCGGCGCTATGCTGGATCTCGCAGCGGCGCCTAAGCTGCGGGGATCCACTCCCGGAGCGCTTATTATGCATTATCCGGTCGGAGAGGGTCTCATTAAGCCGTTATATGCCGGGCCTGTCGTACAGTGGCTGTGCGTCGTAGCATGCAAGGAGCGGCGCCTGGCGAGCCGAGGCGCGCGGAAAGAAACGTGGCGTGTTTCGGAGCAAGCGGGAGGAATGGAAATGGAAGTCGACACAGCCGTGCCTTTCAGCTCGCACGCAGGAAAGACGCCCGGGCGTTAATGAGGGGAGGGAGATTGCGTCGCGTAAAACCATCTTATCGCGCAGTTTCCGAGAACAATGCCTCATAAATATCGCAGTTTTCCCATCTTTTTTTTTCATCACTCGAAACACAAAACCTTACAATAAACCCCTCCCCCTTCCCTCTTTATTTCTCGCTCTCACGAAAAAAAAAAGAATGAGAGTGAGAAGAAGATATATCAAAAGAATAAAGTTAATAAGATACTATTGGTAAGGTATGAATGACCTAACGTAAGTTTGCTTGAAAGACTTTTGACCTCGCTGGCTGGCGTGTTGGTCGGAGGAGTTTACTACGCCCTTCGTATAGAGACAGGAAAACTACATTGCGTATAGAAAAAACACCGCCTCAGAGGGTTTTCTCCAAGCTACGAAATATTTAATGTAGAAATAGATAGCTAAGACGATTCCATGCATGAAGATAACAGCGAACTGTCGCTCGGAATGGCGCTGTGATACCCATTAAGAATTGGGATTCATGCAACTCCACCTATACATTGAACTCGTCAGTATGGGTAATCAAGCCACCACTGAGACACCTGCAAGGCAGATAGGACCACTTCTATGTTGAAGCGGCTATGCGAGCGACAAGAGCTGTCGCCAGTATCTGTTGATGAGCTCTTGTAGCCTTGATGTCGATTCAGAGCTCGAAAGAGTGCGCTTAGGTAAATGCTTTTCGGTTATGTCACCATGCACAGCGGTTTCGAAGATTTTGGAAAAGTGTCTACTTCCGTTATGAAGAGCAAGAGCAGCGGAGAGAGAAAGAAAGATAGATAGGAAAGGTAAGGAATTCAAACCGATGGGCGTCCGGCCTGTTACCCAATGCAGGGGGAAGGGAGTTAAGGGATGCAAAGAAAGAAAGGAGACGGGAGGAGACACTAGCAGTGCGAACATGTTGGGCAGCCTATCACGCCTACAATCGGCCATTGCAAGGCCAGTTGACGTCACAAACAGTATGTCCGCGTTGTTTTATAGGCCTGCATTCTTTTCTTCAATCCTTATTTATGTATGTACCTTGCGTATACTTCTTTTTTTTTTTAATCGAGCAGATGTCCCAGAAATTGTGTAGAGCATATAAAGCAATTCAGCCTGTTCAGGTGGACTAGATGAAGCGAAATGTGATGTCACATGGTCTAAACGCTTGCGCTGTCGTCTCCCTGGTAGGCAGCTTTGCAAGACGTGGAAAATATTCTCAGTTCACTTACGTTGGCAGCCTAAAAACACCCCGTATAACCGAAGCAACGCAAAGTCCGGCAGGCACGGCTTTCCGAGCGAGCCCTTTTATTCTGTAACACTCGAGTCAGCACAAAACACGCCTAGCTTCGAACAAATGCTGACGCACTAAGCCATCATGAGGGTCTTTTCTCGTTCGCTCCCTCACATCACCTTCTAAGCGCTGCACAGGCACAAGAGAATGTAGATACCAGTGCCGTAGCCACGCATACTTTTCTTGAGGAAAAATTTGCACATTACTTTTTCCACAACAACAACAATGACCCGTTCGGATCGTATCGGATCGGAAAACATTTATTGGGCTCTAGAAAAGAGATTTTCGTGGCTTCAGACGGCCTCTTCCATCTCCTGATGGATTCTTCTGTCTGCAATCACGGGGTTGGTGCCCTAGTCCAAGGCTCCACTGAGTATGGCCAACCCGCGAGCTCGCTCTAGTAGGCGCTTTTGGCCCTTAAAGCTTACGCTGGAAAGCATACTCTCCCACTGTTCCGCACTCGGGTTTTTAATATTATAGATAGTTGGGGACTCAATATTTTGACAGGCCCATGATATGTGGTATAGATCTGGTTTCTCTCCGCACCATGAGCACTTAGCCTCATAGTGTGAAGGGAAAATTTTATTGAGAAGGTTTAAATTCGGGAAAGTACCCGTCTGCAGTTGTCGCCATGCAACAGCATCCTCTCTGCTTAGATCCTTATCTGGGGGTGGGTACTTCAGTCTGACCCCTTTATAATAATTTAAGATATCTGAGTAGCCCATGGGTACTGACTCAGGTTCCTCAAGGCTGGATGTGTCGGACGCCCGGTTGGTATGCCCTCGAGCTATCCTATCCGCCTCTTGGTTCCCTGTTATGCCAGTGTGCCCTGGTACCCAGATTATGGTATGCTGAACTTTCTGTCCCGGGTCGCATGAGCAGAGTATGTGGCGTGCTCTGCGCCCAATTCTGCCGTTTGTATAATTACGGCATGCTGCTTGAGAGTCTGTTATTATTGTTAGGGACCTGCCAGATCGATAGCCCTCCAGTGCTGCCAGAGCCACAGCTGCCTCTTCGGCCTCGACTACCATGCAGTCCTGTAGTGATGCGCTGGTGATCTTGAGTTCCGAATTAACCACCGACGCCACTGCTCTGCTGTTTTGTCTTCCGTCTTTGACGAACGTTGCCGCGTCCGTATACCTTGTGTTGTCCTTGTTCGCCAAGGTTATCTGCACGTACTCTGCTCTTGCTTCTCTACGCGCCTTGTGCAGGTTCCGGTCCATATTCTTGGGTATCGGTGCGACTCGCAGTGTACTGCGATACTTGTCCGGAATGGCCCGTTGAAATGCGTATCTAGAAAGAAGACATGCACAGACATTGTGGCGACCAAGGTTTTGTTTCATAGCTTGAAATATGAGAGGTTCTCGTATACTGTACGTACACATAACTTGCACCTCAAAAGGCAACGTGCAGGTCGCCACTTGAAAATTATAACTGATAAACCTTTTTATATATAATTCTTTTCAAGGCACATGTTGCAATTACGATATTGGAGCTGCACAGAATAGCGAAGTCATGTCTGCTTAGCAAAAAGGCTGCAGTTCGCATCCCTTTCGGGATAGCCGTCCCTAAAGTATGCTACGAAGCAGATTAGCGTTTCAGTCGACAGTTTGCCAAAATCGTTCTTTTAGCGGTTCGGGAAGAAGTATTACACCAATGCATTCTTTATCAGATTTCTGAGACGGGTATTCCCAAAATGGTGCAAGTCTGAACGTTTCTGTTTTTCCAACCTCACGCTTAACTCTTACGTTACGCCATCCCCTGTGTGTTATTTTTCTCTCTTTTTTTCATTTTCCTCATATTTATCAGCGTTTCTTTTTCAGTAATTTTGGCACCCGTATAGCGCTTTATTATAGTTGAAATGGAGCATCAGGAGGCGCGTGTTTCAACCCTCTCCACCTGATGCAGTAACTAAACATATCCGTCTCTGTTAAGCAGATGTGACTTCATTATTGTTCCGCTACAATTTTAAGATTGCAGTATGTGATCTAAACGGATTCTGTTAACTAGGACATCTCCTTAATTAGCTACCCGGACATTGTGACTGTTGTGCAAGTGATATCCGTCTCTTCAGCTAATCCGGCTAAAAAGGCAAGAAAGTTACCACCGGCGATTTCTTTAAAAATCTGTTCGAAGAAGAAAAAAAAAAACACGGGTGTAAGCATGATTTTCAGCAGAATGTTGACGCCGGTACTTCTTTTGGCACAAAATGAATGCATAAGAGAGAGAGAGAGAGATGTTAAAGGGAAAGGCAGGAAGCTTAACTAGGCTTAGCCCGGTAGGCTACCCTACACTGGGGAAGGGGGAAGGGGATAGAAAGAGGCGAAGGAAGAGAGAAGTTCACACTTACACTGTTACTCACACAAGCGTTCACCGCTGAGTAAGTCACAGGCGGTCATACATGCTGGTGTTTTTTCAAGAAATGCACCAGCTCCCTTTGTGGCCTTGCACAATACATAAGAAAAATATGAACGAACATAGTTCTCTGCTTCAGTCTACGTAACAGCTGGGTTCACAGATTGAGTGTTCGCGAGCACCATCACGGCGCAGCACAAATTTTGGGCCACGAGAATTCGAAAATAAAGCAACACAAAGGCACTCATCATCGGATCGCACAAGGACATGTAAAGTCAGGTCACAGAAAGAGAAGAAAAGAATCAGGTTATAACCGCGAATCAGGTTATCAGGTGCAAAAGCTATAGACTAGTGCATATATGGTTGTTGACGTTATCGGAGCTTGAAATAAAGAAGGTCGCTGGCTTCAATAAATGTTTGAAGATCTTTTATCGCTCAACCTCCTTCTAATGGAACTTGGTGGCAATGGGCTCAAGACATTTTCTGAAATCGATAATTGGGCGACATCTCGTATGTTCGGAAAGTAAATTCATATTAGAAACCGAAAAAAAAAACAGAACACCGGTCACAGTGTGTTGTCGACAGGGCTGACGTTTCGGCTTCGTCACGGAAGCCTTGCACCATTTTCTGCGGACCTTCTCTGTGGTTTAAGGACCTGCGGTCAGGTTTTGCCCTCAGGCGCTACGGTCACACTTGGCTTCGTTGCGGACCATGGCCTGACTTCATCCTGCGGCCATTTAAAAAAATGATCGCATGACCGCTATTTTACTTAAATAAAGTTAGCGTATACTGAAAGACCTCACATCCATTTCTCACCCAACTAAAATAAACTACGATCACGAGGGAGAGGATTGTTGCTCTGCGAATGAACGTTAAGCGAGCCTCGGGGTGCATGCATAGCTACATAATAGCAGGCTGGAATCAAGGATGAGGGCGCAGGACCGGTGGGAACGAGTTTCGTCTTCACTTAGACTAAGCAAAATAAGTTGATGCAAGTTTCCCGCTTGGAAGTGATCACTCAGCACTTAGGTGAACGACGAGGAAGTTGCTCAATGGAACGCGAAAGTCGTCTGCTCACAGCCGCCTTCCCCTTAAAAGGACCGACCGCCACCGCTCCACTAATTTTCGTATATGCCGGGCCAAAAACATTAAGTCTAGTCAAATGTGAGTGATTTTGTGAGTGAACCCATTTTAGTGCGGGTTCCAATATATTCGCCCGAAGTTGAATGTGAGTGACTGGTAGCTTCATGGTGCAATAGGCTTTCAATTTACCTGATTGGCAGACCGCAACAGCCCACTTTGTCTCTTTCTCAACAACTTTCTCTACACGCATACACCGAAATTGTGCTAGTAGTTGGACTATTTTCCACACTACAGCACGAAAGTTCACCGCGTTCGCTGTGAAAGTGTTCGACCTCTCCGCGGACGAGGGCACCGCCCCAGGTAAAGAGCCGTTATGCGCGAACGGTTGTCAGCCATGTGCGCCAAGTCCACCTTGAATGTATACGCTTTGATCGGCCACGGTTACCACTCACGCGGTAGCGCGCGTTTTGCAACTGCATGTAGCCGTGCCAAACGACCTGCCTGGTGTGTAGACCGGCCTCTTTCCCGCCGCATTCCCCAACACTGGCCACTCGGCTCGGATGGCAGCCCTCTCCATCTTGTACACGATTTCCAAGTTACGCTGCGGGAGTTGCATATGGCATAAGAAAGGCAGATAACAAGGAAAACATATTCAAGAAAAAAGAGCGATGCCACGCCGATAACATCTCAATGGCCAAATAAGAAGCTCAAGAATACAAGCCGACAGGCTCTCTCGCCCCATGACGCTGCGGTCCCCCCCCCCCCCCCCCCCCCCACTGCTCCTCCAGCGTCTACGACCGCGACGAGGTTCGAGTGGCTTCGGGGAAACGACGGACAGCGATGCAAACAACGTGTACACCACCTCCGCGGAGAGCGTTCCACGCGGCCTGCGACGCGTTGCCTTGCGCTCGCGTTGAGGTCACGATTGCGGTTTGGAGAAAAGGTGTATCCCGCCTCCAGGAACGTTATAATGGCATCCACCAGCCTTGCGAAATAGTCATCTCGCGGAGGTGCGCGCTCACGCTCGGGGCGGCGCCCGCACGCTGCTTGCGTGTGCAGTTCCGCGTGCCAGGCACGCGGGAGGCTTTTACGAGTTCCGCGCTGTTACGCCTAGCCAAACTGACTCGTGGAGATTGAGTTACACGCCTCCTTGTACGGACACTGGGGCGCCACCAACCGTCGAGCGACGCCAGCAGCCAAGTTCGGCTCTGAAGTGACGCCCGCAATAATAGATCAGCGTGAGGAACCGGATCGGAAGCAACGCTTTTTGGAACACACGATTTCGCTTGTGAAGAAAGTTCAATAGGTTAAATTAATAAACGGTACAGACACGTCATCACATAGGAACACCAATGCGTGCGGTTCCAAGGAGGGGAATGAGTAGTCGGATAAGATATATATAGCATATTTATTTTATTATTCTTAATTAGACAAACTAAACAACTATCAAGGAAACGTGTCACATTCGTGGGCACATTACTGAACTACGAACACAATCCCATCTGCTATAAAAAAACATTCTCACGTCGATGCACGCTTTCTTCAAGTCCTGGAACAGTCCATAGTCCAGGTCCATAGCCTGAAAGGACAACGGATAATTGCAAAGCACTTTCAGTTTGTCACGCTACTTTTTCTTCTGCTGCAGGCCTGAAAAGGACAGCGGCGCTATAGTCACATCCTCATTTCGTCGTTAATCAGCGTGGTGTGGCCACCTGCTTCTAGAAAATAAATTTTAAAAAATGCGAAGGAGTTAATTAAGGAGGACTCGATTTCGTTAAAGCAAATCTCGATTTCCAAGGTTGTTAGCTGTGAAAAAAGCTAGCAAGAACAAACGAACACGAAAGAAAGGAGATGTATGCGGTTTTGCGAAGCTTGCATTTGTATTCGTATCGGGACAACCGTTCTTAACTTTCCAATGGTAGAGCCAAGAAAAAAATTGCATTAACGGAAGGTTACAAGGGTTGAGTTGGGCGGGAAGTTGGGGTACGGCTTGGTCATAAGCCTCAGTTTCTTAATGCAACAAGAAAAAGAAAGAGAAAGAGAGAGAAAGCGGCGAAGTAAGAAAGCCTTAGTAAAAACTGCATGGACGTGCCGCGTAAGAAAGCCGCTTTGGAAACGGGACTCGTCAGGACCACGCGGGTCTGAAGGCCAGGTTACAAAGCGTCGTAACGTACACAGAGACCGAAAGTTGGTTCCATAACACGGAGAAAGCGCACGATAAGAGCGAATTTAACATCCAGAAATTGTTTTCTTTTCGTCTCGTTCGTAAAGCTTCCTTCTTTCTTAACTCTCCGCGCGGGCTAGCGTAATTGAAATACGGCCTTCGTGTTAACCAAAGCAAGAGAGAACGCTCCCCGTGACCGCCGCGAAAATGAAGGTGGAAGTGGTTCTCGCTCAAGTGGGCGGACCTCTAACTACAGGGCCCGGAAAGTGAGTCTCCGCTGGGCGGGACAAAAGAGCGGCGGCGCTGCCGTGGTATGTGCGCGCAAGGCACCGCGATGACGCCGAACAGAGAGACTTCCCACCTGCCTCCCCTTCTTGCGCGAAACAAGAACGAGGTTTATGCCGTACCTTTATACCTGTCTCTTTTGTTTTGTTTTTGCTTCTTTTCTTTTCGATTTCTCGCTCTTTTGTTCTTCTTCTCTCTTCTTTTACATATATAGAAGGAAAGGAATTGTGTCAGAGTTATCGTCTTCTCAGTGAAGCCCCCCCATTCTGAGTCGATTCAATCTAGACATATGGCATATAACTTCGAGAGCCGTATGCAAAAACGACAAAATAAAGGCGCCATGGAGCAAAGAAAGTCCAGGAAAATAAAAGGAAAAGAAAGACAGCAAAGTACTGTTTGTCATCGTGTTGTCATCTCATTGTCATCGACTTGTCATCATCATTGTCAAAGGAGATCATCGTCTGCGACCTTGTGCTGCCTCGCAAAGGACGTTCAGCTATGCCCAATATGTATTTAAATGATCCGTCGGTATACGCAGGTTTGCACGCGCAACAAAGCTGTCGCATTTCATTGATCGTTTAGCGAAGTTTAGCTCAACCGAAGGAACGCAATTTTCCTACGGTTTCGCCCAATCCCACTTGACGAAATAACGCCCACCCGTCGTGGTTGCCTAGTGGCTATGATGTTTGGCTGCTAAGCACGAGGTCGCGGGACTGAATCCCGTCCACGGCGGCTGCATTTCGATGGGTGCGAAAAGCGAAAATACCCGTGTACCTAGATGTAGGAGCATGTTAAAGAACCCCAGGGAGTCTAAATTATTCCAGAGTCCCCCCACTACGGCGTGCCTCATAATCAGATCGCGGATTTCGCACGTAAAACACCATAATTTTTTTAAGCAACGGCCTCCGCTGTAACTAAATAGGCAGTTCCAAATTTTGCGTACCCCAAGCGCCACGCCCTGTTTGCGTTCTCCCGGCCATTTGCGTCCCCAAACTTTAGGTCCGCAAAACCTACAACTCCCCATTGGTAAAGCGTCGCAGCGTGATGTGGAAAATGTGTGTTGTGCTGCCGCCCGTGGGCAAGTTGTCTTTGCGTCCACTTTAACTTCCGGTTTCCTAATTATCTATACAGTTAAAATATAATAATAACAATTTCCCCGGTGCTTTATTTTTCTGTCTGCTTCATGTATAATTGAACAAAGTGCCACAAGGTGTTACTATACCAGTGGCTGCCGCCAACATCTCCAGTGTACCAGTATGCCGTAAACTGCTATAAGTTTGCGGGCAGGCTAAAATTCATCTGAGTACGCGTGAGTATATGGGTCTGATACTACCTGAGCTTTATTTTGCTTATCCTCATTCCGGATGGATTTCGCGAGGTCTGACCTTAGAGAGCCCTAGTCTAAGCTAAATGTATGTTCTGTGAGTGAGCCTTACTGAGTCCTTCATATTTTGCTGACCTGTGCTTAGACGCTACCTGTGTCCCTCGCGACCTTGGAATCCCTCCTGACGCCACTGTGCTCGCAACTGGGGCGAGCTCTAGGCCAATTGGTGCGCGTTCTCCTCAGGCAGTGCCGACGGATAACGCATGCGAAGTAAAAAGGAATACACAGGACAACGGCTAATCCTGATTCACACAATGCTTTTCATGACCCATCAAAGTTTCAGCTGCTTGAGGACAGTCTACTCCCTTCGACAGGCATGTGGGCCGGTACGGTCAAACGGCTTTCCAGCAAAGTGCTTGGAATCTTCAAGCTCCTTCGTTGTACGGGTCACTTCGTTGTAAGGTTTGCACGCTGTACCGCTGACAATAGAGCAGGCTAAGCACGTTCAACATGAGAAAAACTTTGTTTATCATCATTTAAAGACAGACTTAGTGAAATAATGGGGTTAGCTATTGTGCACACTTCGCCTGACTGAGTGTGCGACAGCAGCCCACCATAATGCACCGAGGTTTGCGGCGTGCTCCGCAGCGAAACACGGGGGCGACGCAAGGTCAAGCTGCACACCGTGAAATCTTCGCATCCTTTCAGCCCTGTACTATAGATGGCTTTGAAGGCATCGTGAGTCACCAAGTATGTTAACACCACCACGCCAGCCATCGCACCCGCTGCTGTGTTACAAGCAGCGTACGAAGAGAGTGATTCCTGGATCAGTATACAGCTGTAACTGTCGCTGAAGTCGGCACGCTCGTCAAGTGCGTCGCTAGCGCTGTCGTTAGCGCTAGTGCAGTTCAGTGGCGTCTGCGGAGGGTATAGTAGCGGCACTGGTATACGCCGAGTTCGTTGTAAAGCAGCAAATACGCCATAGGGTACTCAAAAATTCCTTCGTTGCCCATTGAGCAAAACGAGAACAAGTGGAAGGTAGGAGCCAACATTTCCACAAGTGGACTTGTCTTTTTCACTCCATAGTCTCGTTGTGCATTGAAATTCGTTGTAGCGGTCAACGGTGTAGAGGCGCTCACAATGCACACGAAATATAGAAATTCCGCCGGGACATACTCAATCTTTCGTTATACAGGTCATTCCGTTGTAGAGACGTTCGTTGCAGAGGCGTTCGACTGTATAATGTACGGATTCATATCACTCGAGTCTATTCCTTTCTTATCATCCGCTGTCCACGGCTGTCCGATCACAGTGATAATCTGGGCGGTGCGCCACTCGGACCACAGACAAAGCGCGAAAAATAAAAGCGTAGCACTGTTACATTATCCCGCGCTGTCATGTTCTGGCGTCGGTGCAATCCCGAGCTACGAGTGACGTATTTCCTGCCCTCTGACGTTACCCGCACGGTGTGCTTATAGGACCCTTGCAAATAGCACACCATGAACGGTGGCGGGATGAGAAATGCGTTGGAAGGTGAAAAACTCCCTGGGACGCTCGCGACTCACCCATAAAGTTCAATTACCGACACATCAACTGCAGCAGAAACGCTGTATCTCCCAGCGCCTACACAGCCACTGCTACAGAAGAGATTGACGCTGGCATCTTCTCCTAGGGCCACCGGTGTCTCGTTTTTACATTAGATTGCACTTCGTCCATCTGTCGTTCGTTCTTTACTCATGTTCTTCGCGTACAAACGTTCCTTAACCTTGCTTCCGCATATACAGTCGCAGGTGGCCCACGTTTGCACTTACTACCATATATATAGTTAGTCATCATTGCCATCTCGGCGACATATCTTCTATCACTTCTGATTACGTGCCAAAACACTGCAGACTTTCCTCTTGAAGATTTGCTACATGCATGCGACTTTGACCATTCCTATAGTGTGGTGGTTCCGAACCATGGCTAGTATTCGCAAGAAAGCTCTCGCATCGAAAGAAAATAATTTTAGCGAATCCTGATGCTGGACATGATGATGGCAGGCCGCCAACAGTAGAGAGGCAACGAAAAGCTTCGCGAATTCAGCCCATCACTCGTCACTGCACTCAACCATCTGAACATGCTCACTTCAAAGTGTAAAACTGTTTGCTTCGTTTCTTTAATGATTCTTTTTCATTGTGCCGAAGAATTTCGATGCCATCGTTTAGTCACATAGTCATAGTACCACGAAGCAAACACTGCGTGAGATTAGCACCTGGTGGTTACTGCAAGCAAGTCTATTACCGCGGTGCATGCGATGAATATAACACGAGCAGTTAAGCCGGACTCGCGTTACCGCGCGAAAAGATATATGCACTCATTTGTTACGTTTCCATAATTTGCGACGCTTAACGCTGACAACAAATCGACTTCGACAAGGCGCTGCACAAATTTTCATCAGTGACAGTGCCAAAATGGAAATACGGGACGAAGAAGCTTCAGTGGAGCCAACTCGAATTGCAAAAGCGGTGTGCATAGCATGGTCACTCATAAGGGAAATTCACGCCTTCTGACGCTCTAACAAAATGGATTGAAAAGAGGATGTGGCTAATGAGCAGGGTATAGTTACTTTTTGTACTCGCAATATTACTTCAAATGTCTGTCACAATCTTCGGCACTCTCTTTTTTTTTCTTTTTTGACGACGCTTCCGCTGGCCTGTCGGATGAGAACGTAAGAGGGTACATTTATAATACCCCATAGTGGCCGTGCGCCTCGTCATGCCGTTCGGTGCCGCAGTATATAAAACCACTCTTCGTGGGTTGTCGTCGCTGTGGGAAGAGAGCTATCCTTTCTTTTCCCTTCCGTGCTGATTAAAAACCCTTCATCACACGTTCGTTGCTCTCTCTCTCTCTCTCTCTACATATATATGTATCCCTGGGGAGGGTATCATTTTAAGATTTACTGAATTCTTAAATATCGATTGTGGCCCGTAGCACAATTCTTGTCCTTAGGGTGGATTATTCGAAGAGGCGGACATTACTTGCAAGAGGAATCGCAACACGTATTCAACTAATTAAAAAAAAATTAGTAATGAACTTCTTACTTACTTACTTTATGGCGCATAATGAAAATCACGAATTGTTGCCCGCGAGTTCGCAAGACGTATCCACTTGAAATGAATTTCCAGGAGGACATCAGTTTCGAGACGTTATTTCCCAAAGTGTGGGACTAAATACATGGGGGTTCCAGTTAGTTTTGTGTTTCAGTCCATCAAATAGCGTTTTGTTAAAGAAGTAAGTGAAACAACGGTGCATTTTAACGGCCAGTCTGAGGTCGCATATCTCCAAATTGGGGACATTCTGGAAATGAATTCGCCTTAAAAAAAACGCCTTCCAAACTCACCGGCTGCAATTCATAAATTGAAATATGTAAAGTATTATTAAACTGTTAATTAGTTAATTTTTGTTAATAATTTATATATGTGTTTCGATTTCTCGTCTAAGTAATTTCCACCTCTCTGAATAGTCCAATTAAAGGGAAAATAATTATGCTATCTGTAACAGGCAATTCCTAAAAATTCCGCAAAATAAAAATTATCACCGCGTATCTGTAAGAAACGAACGCATAACAGGAAAGGCAGGGATGTTGACTCAACAGATATCGGGTGCTCTAATTTCGGTCTGCATCGCGGAGAAAGAAATTGGAGAAATAACAGCGAGACAGTGTAATGACGAGGGCATAAAGGAGTACAGACTGTATATGAATTAGCACAAACTACAGCGGTTTTAGTCGAAACCGCTTGACCAACCATGTGCAGTGCAATATCTTTAAGGCGATTCTCGCTCTCTGCCTTGCTCAGTTGTGGAAGGTCCACGCATGGTTCCTTAAGTCGTGCGTCTCGACGTGATCATGCTCATCGCGATCTACTTACTTTTCTAGAGTTAACTGACTTAACTAAGTTCACGTTTGTAGCTGAGACACTAGCTATTTCTTCTATATTTAACATTCTGTAGTAGCGTGACCTTCAGTGACCGGCCCTGCTGTGTGTGACCTGTGCTGTGTGTTCTACTTTATTCCTTTAGATTTGCCCCGTTGCTCTTTCTTTCCTCTTTCCTCACCTCCTTCCTATCTTCTATTTCTTTGTTTCTGTCACCTCCTTTCCTAAGAGTATAGGCAGGCGTCATGCCCCTTCCGGCGGCAGTGATAGTATGCTTCTTTGCTGACAATTGCGGCGACTCAATCAAAGCTCTTCCCGGTAGCTTCGTCTTCAAAGTCGGGCCGCGTCGTGGCCACGCGGACTCCGACGCGCGTCTCGTTTCGCGGAGCGATGGATCTCCACTCGCGCGGCGAGTTCTGAGCTCCAGAGCTCCGCGCACGAGCACGATAGACGCCGCACCCACGTGTGTGTATATATACACACTTGGAGAACGAACGGGAGCAGACACACAGACTAAACACGCATGGCCCGACCTCGATGCGTTCCTGGGAGAAGGCTATATCGAGAAGACTCGCGGGGCCAAAATGCGAAGCTCGAGTGGTATCTTCCCGCCGCGATAACCGCGCGCGCATCCCGTTCGCGCGTGTCCCGCGATAACGGAGGCGCGGAGCTGCTGCGCGTGCGTGGTCGCTCGTCGCATCCTCGACCGGTCACGCGCGCTAAGCAGCGGGCGCAAGAAACGTGCTCATCCAAGCGCCAGTGCGTGAAGCACGGACGAGCAGCAGCAGCGACTGTTTTCTCGAGGGGGATCGGGTTGCTGGCGAAGAGAAGGCGTCTTTCCGACAGTTGCGCTTCGGCTGCTTTGCTGCAAAACAGCGTACACTTCATAACGAGGTGAGAGAGAGAGAGAGAGAGAGAGAGAGAGAGAGAGAGAGAGAGAGAGAGGTGAAAGGATATAGTGCCAAATCTCAAGCAAGCGTGTAAAACCCCTTCCCTTCCCTTCTTTTTTTCTTCTTGCGATACTTTTCTGCCATCTGCGTGACTATTGTGGGGATAAAGACCCAGAGAGAGAGAGAGAGAGATAAAGGAAAAGCGAAAGGCGGAGGCGTTAACCGGAGAATGAACTTGCACTTTCCTACCCTGCACTGGGAAAGGAGTAAGAGCAGACAGAAAAATAAAAATAAAACCACACGGAGAGAGAAAAAGGAGAAACACACACACACACACAAAAGAAGAGATCGCGGGAGTGTCAGAGCCGTTCAACTAGGTCGCGTGAACGCAAGGAAGGAAGGAAGGAAAAATTGGAGAAGGAAAGGCAGGGAGGTTAACCAGTTTATCTCAACCGGTTTGCTACCCTACACGTGGGAGCGGGATGGGGGAGGATGAAATATAGGGAGGAGAGAGAGCGCACATAGCACAGCACACACATCGTCAGTTACAGTCCGTCACTCTTGCGTGTTACGTGACATCACTGTATACCAGCCGCTTGTTCAAGCCCGTCTCTTTCAAAAACCGAAGTCCCTTCGTCGCCTTCAGCTGCGAAGTCTTCTGTCGGCGACATGTAAAAATCGTTTCAACTGACAATGGTCTATTGTCAAAGTTCGCTAGAACGAACGCCAGGGACGAACGCCAGGACAACCACAGCACCGGACGAACACTGAATGTTTGTGGAACCATCAGTATAAATATGTACACTGTCCGCATACCTCTCGTGCAGAAGAATCAGAGACAGTTGTTTCATCACTGGCGACAACAGCTCAGACTTTTTCCCGATTCCTGGTACACTGAGATGTATTGTGAGGCGAATAAGACACCAGGGGGGTATCGATGGTTTAGATGCAGCGGTGAAGCCCGAGGGAAGTTTGTCGTTGTACTTGAGGATAGCTTTAGAGAATGATGATTGGTGCCTGTCTGAAGGTGGTGTAGCAAGGTGGTGATAGGGGGTACGGGCAGAATGTCTGATGTGCGTTCTCGGGGCTTCCACCGTAATGTGAGTTTGAATTGGATGGTCACGCGTAATCGCAATAGTTGCCTCTGTTGACGTGCATCTGGGCAAACCAAGGCAAACTCTGAGTGCTTGAGCTTGTGCTGCCTGCAGAACACGAATATTTGTCTTGCAGGTGTTGTTCAGTACAGGTAGACTATATCTTAAAAACCGAGAAAGAGAGCTCTGTAGAGTTTCAGCATTGCGTCTACTGACACCCCCCCCCCCCCCGTTTTTCCTGTCAAGTATTTAAACAAGTGTGATGTTGCTGTCAGGTGCCGTTTCATGTAGGCCACGTGCGGGCTCCAACAGGAGTCTCGGTCAATAATTACGCCAAGAAATCTGTGGGTTCTGACATAGGAAATGGTCCGACCACTGATTGAGAAGGCGTCATTGGTTTGCGAGTAAATGCGACTAGTGCGCATATTTCTGGTGATAATGCTGATACCTTGTTTACACAAGTAGCTCGCTGTCCAAGTTGCCGCTCTTTAAAGCAGCGCACGCATCTGAGGACGTGTGACTGCCTAAGTCCAGACACAGATGTCGTCTGCGTATATTGAAATCTTGATGGTAGTTGGCAAGTATTCAGCAAGTCCAACAAGAGCGAGGCTGAGTAGCGACGGGCTGAGAGCCCGGCCTTGAGGAACGCCCCTGCTGGTACAGCGTCGCGTGCTTGTGCCATCGTCAGTTACCACAAAGAATGATCTTGCAGATAGTAACTCGACCACCTAGGCCAACCATTGCAAGAGCGTCGAGAATGTAATACGTTATACGTTATCGTATACTTATACATAACGTATACATACGTTATACCTCATGTAATACGTTATCGTATGCGCCTTTCACATCTAAAAAGAATAAAGCTGCAGATAAACGCTTACGGGACCTTTCGTGCTGGACATATGAAACGAGATCAACTACACTGTCGATGGAAGAGCGGTCACGTAGGAAATTATTCATGAAATTCGGACAAATCTTGTAGTGTTCAAGGTACCATTCCAGGCGGCCAAGAATCATCCGTTCCATTATCTTTCCTGCACAGCTGGCCAGCGCTATTGGGCGGTAAGAGGTGATCTCTATAGTGGCGATTTGCCCTGTTCCAAGAGTGGCACCAGGTGGCTTACTTTCCATTCATCAGGAACATTTCCCTCCTCCCATGAGGAGTTGTAAAGACTCAACAATTCTCTCCGTGCGGATTCTCCGGATTCTCCTGCGTGAACACAGGAGCTTCAGTATATATAGCGCCTTTGGCATAGCCTTCTGATGTGAGGACTACAAGATGGTCTGCTCAGAAAGCGGCCGGTCGTCGAGGCGTGCCAACGCTACGGCGAGCGACTGTATCTGGGAGCTGTAGCGAGGACTGAGGACATGTCCGATGGCTTCCTCGCTGCCGCGATCGTCACAGGCAGCACTGTCAGCCATTCCGATGCGGCAAGCAAAATTTTATATAAAAAATACACCAAACCAACAGTTGGCAGCGAACAGTTTTCTCGATTTGATGATAGCCCAGATAGAACGCGGAGTCGGAGGGATGAGTCCAGGCGGTGCAAACGGTTATGCCGGAAATCTGTCGTGTTCCATATGAATCATTAGCGAGCATGCCAAGATTTGTTGCTGCATATGTTCTTGACAGCGGCATTGATTCCTGCAGATCATCTGCGCAAGCGCTCCTAGTAGCTTCATCGGCATGTTGGTTGCCTATGATGCCACATAGGTCTAGAAGCCACTGAAAAATGACTTCGTGTCGTTTCCCTACTAGTTGATGGTACTGGGGGCGAGCTCCACCGCTGGAAAAGTTGGCACGTACCGCCGTCGCGTGACGTGTTAAGAGGAAGCACGGGGACACAGCGGGAGCGTCGGCTGTTTGAGAAGCGCCGAAGCGAGCTGAAAACGAAAGTTTAAATTCCCACCAGCGCTGCGGTTTTGATAAGTGGAGAGGTTTTCCCACTTCGGGTGTGTGCTTGACAACACTGAAATGAAATAACTGTTGTGAAAGCAATGAAAGCACCATTGCAAAGTTCACAGGATGCCTTGATGGGTTGACTAGTCGGTAAAGCATTTTAAAGGGTTAGCAGCGCACACAAGACGGCGTTCTTCTCTTTGTCACCGTATTTGTGCGCTGTTAACCCTTTAAGACACTATAATAAGTAGTGGCTGCCGGCCTTTGAAAGCGTCCAACATGGTATAGGCTACTGCTCCGTGCCGCAGTGCTGTATGTACACAACGGAGGCCGGTGTCAGCTTTCGCACATACCCGCGGGACCAGAAGATGCGTGAAGCTTGGATCGCGAAACTTAGAACCGGCAAACAGCCATCGGCTACAACTCGGGTGTGCTGCAAGCACTTCCGGGAGGAAGATTTCTGATACGGCGTCGGGGTTCCGATGTTCGGTGAGTAGCAGAAAGCGCGCGCTGAGACGCTTCCCAGCGTGCGCTGCCAGACTAATGTCGAACAGCTCTGATAGCGTCCATGCAACAATAGTTGCTTGTGTACTGTCAGATGCTCATATGCTGAGGCCTAAAGCTCACGGCACGATGCGAAAACGCGCTCGCAGCGACACATTGGGCGCGGACATGCGTGCAGTCGGTCACCCCGAGCCCGTGCGATTGCTGCATTGAGTATACGTTCTGTTGTGCTCCATTTGGTTGTATAGACAGCCCACTATAAGAACATGTTTCACATATAGTTCGCTCTCAGCGATTGCCGACCTTTCACGCAAGAAGCAGGCTCTGGTGACTCCATCGCGGTGACCACGTGCAGTGGGCGTTCACTGTACGTATTCAGTAAAGAGATGGTATAGTGTCTGCAAACCATCATGTGCTTTCTGTTTGCCCAAGATGATTATTTTGACAGTAAAAAACTTCTTTAGTTTCGCGAGTACTTATAGAAATGTCCAGAAGGACTACCGCGTGGTGTTTTTGTTAAGTGCCGACAGCCAAACCTATGAGCGCGCCGCGTTATCCCTCATATAATACGCAAGGGAGGCGCTTCCGACAGATGGCGAGTCCGTAAGTCCTCGCCCCCAATATAGCTGCATTATTTCTAGCACTAGTTGGTCTTGTGGTCCACGACGTAGAGCGGATAGCAGACGTTGCAGGGCTGTCTTAAAATCGGTAATAACGCTCCATTGTACTGGTGTTTCTTAACGAATCATGCGAAGTGCGTTGCGAAGTGCAGCAAGCTCCGCGGCAGTCAACGTTGTTCGGTGAGAGGTTTTGAACTGAATGGTGACGCTTTTTGCGGGGTAGATCACAGCTCCTGCAGATCGGGCCAGAGTTATCGAGCCATGATTGTAAATCTGGGGATGATCCTTGTATATCTCGTGCAGCATCAGTAGAAATAGGTGCTTGAAAGCTGGCGACGAGAATCCTGTTTTCGTCCGATTCCCTGGTGGTACTGAAAGCGGAACTTGTGGTCGAGCCAAACAACAAGGAAGTGCAAGCAGTCTCTCGGCAGGCGTTTATTCTATATGAAGGCGGTCGCGCTAAGCCGATACCTTCTGACAAAAATAGGCGCAAGACTAGTCTTATGGCAGTGAGGCGAAGTAGGCGGAAGGGGTGCCGACTAGGTGTCTGATGTCTGTTCTCAGCACTTCCAAAGTAATGCGATCTTTGGCAGTAGGAATAGTTTCCGCTGTTAATGTGCAGCGTGTCAATGCAATACAAACCCAGAGTACCTGGGCCTGGTCACTTATTGTTATTTCTGCAAGCGTTGGTCAGTACAGGTAAGCTCTATCGCATATACCCGAGAAATACCGTCTAGTGGAGTTTTAGCTTCACGCGTACTGACGTTAACCCGCCTTTTTCCTCCAAAAATTTGAATACTTGTGAAATAGTTGTGAGGCGCTTCTTCGGGTGGACCATATGAGGACTCCAGCAGAGATCTCAGCCAATGATGACAACCTAAGAATCTGTGTGTCCTGGCGTAACAAGCGTTTCCCCCATTGATGGATATGGCATACGACGTCATTGACGCCAGTGTAAACTCGATGAGTGCACATTTCTCCGATGAAATCTCGAGACGTCGTTCGCAAAGGTACGCCGATATCGAAGTCGTGGCTGTTCAAAGCATCGCGTGCACATGAGGGCGTGTTACACCTAACGTCCAGACGCAGATGTCATCTGCGTACATTGATATATGGTCAGCGCTTCATCATATTTGTCACTTCATCACCTTCTCTACGCAAGTAGCCAGCGCGGTATATATGACGTGAGCTGTAGCGGAGACTTGCCAAGTTTGAGGAGCGGTACCAGGCCCCTAGTCTTCCATTCTTGAGGAACGTCTCCATAACGCCAGGTTCGTTGAATATGTCCAGCAACGCATTTCGTGCCCGCTCACTAATGTGGCACAAGGTGCGGTACGCGATATGGTATCTGATCCAGGCGACGATGACCTATTATACAAGGCAAGAGGCGCAACGAGCTTCCCAGTAGCGAAAGGCAGGTCCATGCATCAATCCCGTGAATGAACTTTAATTTTATTTTCATCATCGATAGAGGAGGACAGGAAGAAAGCTGTGTAAACAGCTTGACATGTGGAATGCTATTAGTAGCAAGAAAACGTATGCAATTGGATTGGCCCGCGCAATTATCCTGCAGAAACCTCCTGCTACTTCATTGTATACTGCCGACGTTGGAAAAGCGCCAGGGCTTAGAATGGAAGGCGCTGCTCAGAAAATACACGAAGGCATTACGCGGTTCTCCGCGTATGAAAGATATGTTTGCGAGCGTCTATGGATCCACAAAGTTGCGCCCACCGTTGAGACTAGTTTATCAATGAGACACTGCCACTCGTATGTGTGATGGTGGTCGATATGCCCACTGACGATCTGTAGGCTTGTAAAAACTTCAGTGCCGACACATTAGAAGAAAAAACAAAAATATTGACGATGAAGAGAAACGTCTCCGCCCGATCCACTCCTGTGAAGGTGGTTGGTCTGCGAAGCTGTATGTATGTTGCGCCTAATGTAGGGCGACTTCTCGAACACTGATCCCATGGTGTGCGCCCATTACACACATTGCTCTTCAAAGTAATATATGGCATGATAAAGTCGAAGCTTGGGCGAGCTGATGATTCAATATCGACATGACTGCACAGCGCAAAAGACGAGGACAGAAGAAAGGACACAACGCAGGCGCTGAGTTGTGTCCTTTCTTCTGTCCTCGTCTTTTGCGCTGTGCAGTCGTGTCGATAAACGACACAAACACACGTTTCAATGCAGTTTACAGAACCTTTATTTCATTTATTACTTCGAAATTACTGTTATACTGCTTTGTGGTCGTTATGATACAAACGGATGTTTTCAACTCTTATTTGAGAAATGTTTTTGGCCAAAGTTAAATCGATGCATGGCCCGTGTACATGTGGTTGGTTTAGTGAGATCATTGAAGTAACCGAGGCCAAACTGCACGAAGTGGGTGAACCACTGCTTTGTTTCCGGTTTTGAGATCTCTACGTTAAAGTCTCGAACAACGACCACGGGCGAGGGATTGGTGGCAACTTGCGTTGATCAAGGCGGAAGTGCATGCGCGTGCCTCGTCATTAGTCACCTCGTTTGACGGCTGTTTTTATTTGTGCGTTTCGTATTGAAACGAAAACTGTGTTGTATGTTCGCTTCACGCCCCTGCATCAGTGGGGTATGAGCCATTGCTCCTGGCCCTGCGCGGCCTCCGGTATCGGTCCACTGGGTTTCCTGTCGATGTGACGGACGCGAAGAAATCCTGGAATCATGGCCATATAGACCACTTCACTGACAAAAAAAAAGGCCGTAAAATATATGCACTCAAACCAGTCTAAGTATCTCGCATTAAACAAGCAACACAGCGGAAAGGAAAGCTATGAAAAAGTGTACATTGGCAACCGCCCGAAAGTAGCATGAAGCTACAAAGGGAAATCAGAGAGCTTCGCAATGAACGAAACTTAATTTCAGTTGAAAATCACACCTGGCACCAGCAAATTTCCTGGGCAGTCGCTGTGTTTATATATAGTATGGCGCCTTTCACCTGCGAGTTTAGGATAATTCATCATTCAAGAGTAAAGCCCGGTGCTACTTTTTTTATGGTACGTGGCTATCAGTTACACTTCGGAATATTAATTAAAATCCGAACAATAATTATTCGTTGGTTGTTGTTGTCGTGTGCGGCGGCAGCGCCCATGAAAGAAACTGGCATAACACCCACACTACTGAGGCAAGATTACTGAAGAGAGAAAAGAGAAAGTAAAGAAAACACATCACTTCGGGATAGCCAGCTCTATAAATAGGCCTACCTTTCCATTTTACACTTAAAATAAAAACCCAAACATCCACGTTGCAGTACGTTGAACAAGACGGTTCTAACTCAGTACAGGCAACCAAGCTCCGACCACTTGCAGAGCCCCTGGAGTTGCTTTGAAATTACCAGGACGTTCGTTTCCTTGGACCTCCTCGGTGTAGCGCAATAAAGCGGCGGCCCTCCTTGCTATGCACTCTTTATGTTTATATTTTTCCCATTGCTGCACTCGACGACTGCACTCGTCCGGGTCGCTCGCGAGCTGGAAACATTTCGGGCGACACGTATACGAAGACGTCGTGCCCGCTCAGTCGATCTGTTCGAGGGAGCGCCGCAGCGTCCGATCCGTTTTACAGTCGTTAACGAACGAGGCAATATATATATATACTTCTTTTTTCGAGAAAGGTCCAGGAAGTGAAACATACTATAGGATATCCGAGAGTGGGCAAAAGGCAGGACGGCTAAGACAAACGAGTTTACTCCTTTTCTTTCTTTCTTCCGAATGAGTTCGCAACGGCAGGGGACCGTAAAAAAGAAACGAAAGAGGGCACGTCGCTGGGAAGCGGTCGGGCCGGACTCGAACGTTGCCTGATCTACAGACGCCACCGCCATTTCGAAGCCCGGACCGGAGGAGAGCGCGACACCGGCGCGAGTTCATCTCGCGGCTCCCTTCCCGTCCTTCGCCGTGCGTGCGGCCCGAGACAAAGTGCTCTATTCGCGGGCGCAGCAGCGCGCGCTTTTCTCCGCCAGAGTCGCATATATATGGTCGCCAGTCCGGTAAGAAAGGGCGGCGCGGGGCAAGGAGGGAGAATGTGCACTTCTTTTCGGCCCGTCTCGGCCTCAGCCTCAGATTAGGGCTCATTTATACGGCGCCGCCCGCCGCTGGTGTCCGCGTGCGAGCGGGTCAACGAACCTCGGAGCCCCAACTTCGCTTGCGGCAGCCTTGCGGCCCGGCCTCGCTCGGCCAGCTCCCCTTGAAATTGGCCGCCTTCTCTTAATTCCTCCTCCGGGCCCCTTCGGCTACAGCGACAGCAGCCCTCTCGCCCTTTAATCTCCCTCGCCTCGTTAAATGTGGGCTAGCGGTCGGCGAGCAGTAAAACCCACCCCCGGAATGCGTGGTCGCCGACCGTGTCCTCCTCTGGCCGGGCGAGCCTGCTGCGGCCCGAGGAAAGACCTGGATTAGGGCTCTTCGAGACGCGGCGCGGAATGGCGCCTTGGCCAGAAAGTTTCGGCCGTGCCGGCCATTTCCGACGTCCTTCCGGATCCTTTTTTTTTATCCCCCAGCCCATACAATAAAAAGGAAATAGCGAAAAGGACGAGAGACGCAGCGCATAGTGGCTCGGCGCCAATCGGTTACCAAAGTGGTGCGCGGTTGGCGCGTGTACCCGTGCGCTTTCACATCCGAGGCTCTCTTTCACAGCCGGGCTGCGCTGGCGAAGGTTTCCTCCTTTCTTTGTCTTTCGGGCCGTTTTTCTTTTTTTTTTCCGGAAGTCAGAAAGAACTCCAGCGAAACGGCTCCCTTACATCCAATGAGGGAGGAGACGCACGGATCATGACAAGAACGGTGATTTACACACGCGGCCGGCCAGCCGCGTCACCATTTCTAGAAAAGAGTATTAGCCGGTAAAATCGTGAATCGTCTGACGTAAAATATGATGAAGCATCGTCACGAAGTATGGCTAACGTGTGCGTTCGGCGAGCGATTATAGGCAAGGTGGGGGAAGGACAAGCCATGGGACAAAACCGCGCCATTAAGGGTACAATAAAATTGGAGGTTTCACCCGAAGGGAAATGCACTGACAGCGATAGCAAAGTTCAGCGCGCTTGGACTCATCGGACGGTATCCTAACGATACGCGGGTGCGACACCTACGCGCAACGCAGCCCGCCAGGCGACTCCTATGCTGGGCATGAAGGAACAGCGCCCTGGCAGCTATACCAGGCGTCTCACAGCGCTCGTGTTATGACGAGCGTCGCACCACGATGGTGCACAGATGTGCTTAGTAAGATATTAGATAACGTTAGCTGGACGTTCACCGACCGTTTCTCTCCCGTTAGTTCATGCGCACAGCAGCTCAGAAGGAATGCTAGTAGCGGAGCGCGCTCAACACTCATGCCAGCAGCATAAGGCGGAACGCTACCCTGCAACTCCGCTATACCTGCAACTCCGCCATTGAGCGTATATAGCGTTGATGGTGCGTCCACTTCCTTTCGTCGTTTTTGCAGCCAAACGCACTCCGCGTCTCTGGAGGCCCACTAACCATCCTCGCGCTAGTTGCGCATGCGCCGTCGAGCGGAACAGCACGACAATGGCGGCGGCGGCGCGAATTCACCTAGAGCGTCCGCATAATTACTATCGCAATATTTTTTTTCTCTTTTTACTGCGCACTGGCTGCCTTACGATGTAAGAGGAAGCTGCACGCAGCGCAACCAGCCACGTGACAGTACATGGTAGAGGTCCAGTGGCTCAGCTTGAGGGAAATAGTGGCACCTGTTTAATGAACCCGCACAGCTATAGCAGATGACTCAGTTTTTTCGTGTTATATAGTTTTCAGTGTTGATGTACCGCCGTCCAGCATGCGATGGGGTGTAGCGTGAATTCCTTTAATGCTGGCACGGGCCGCTCTTGTTTTGCTTTATATCTCTGGCACGGTCATGGTGATAGACCAGGCGACTTCCAATCAGGCAGTAACGGCGCAGAAAGGCTCTGGTATATAGTGAGGCGGGAGCAGGTCAATTAAGTACCTAAGAAAGATGTGCCAACAAGAGGACGTTCAGGCCTGGGGCTATAGTGACATATCGCACACGAGTACAGTTTAACTCCTCCAATGGTAAAGTTTGTAGCGAGAGGCGCCTGCTTTAGTGTGCATGCACATATTTGATCCCCGAGAACGAAATTTTTCGGCCGAATGAAAATGGGTTGGAGCGCATATGGCAGGCACTCCAGTGCCATGATCGGCAACTTGCCGTTATAGTTGAACAGTGTACACTAATGGCATTCTGCCAGTACCAGATTATAGGACGGAAACTTGGAGGATAACAAAAGAAGCTAAGTACAGGGTATATCGAGGGACTGAAAGATAAATGGTAGGCGTAAAGGTAAAGAGGCAGGGCAGCATGTATTAGAACGGATGTAGCTGATAGTCTAGTTGGAATTAAGAGGAAGAAGTGACGACAGGAAGGCAATTCAATGCGCATAGGACAAATAACTGATAGTCCATTAAAGTACCACGTCTACTATAAAAAGTGTCCCACGTAACTTGAGAGTAACTTTATATATATATATATATATATATATATATATATATATATATATATATATATATATATATATATATATGCAAATACCACGTAGCTGGACAGAACCAAGGTAACGTTGCTTGGAGATAGTCATATTATATTTTGCATTTCGTCTAATTGCATAATTAGTCCTGATTAATTGGTAAGCTTCCGAAATATTATAATTACAGTTCAAACTCGATCTAATGAAACCCGATTTTACGATGTTTCCGATATAACGAAGAAATTTGCATTCCCTGGCTGGTACCCATAGGTTTCAATACTGCCATCAACCCGAATTAATGAAACTCTGTTAACGAAAACCTAATTTAACGAAGTTTTTCCTGAGACAAATGAGTAGAAAAAGAGCTGATTTCTTTGACGCATGCGAGTTTTTCTTCGAGCGTGAGCTCTAACGCAACCGCGCGAAAACACCTCTACGGCCTATAGTCACGGCCCTATAGCTTTATTTCAGCGAGGCTGAATGCTGCGCCCATGCACCGAACAACGGCCAGTCGGTATACGTTCGTACGTACCAAATGGCGCTAGGGGCGGCAGTGGTTGCTTTCGTTATTCCATGGTTTATGTGACAGATGGCACTGATCATCTCCTCCTTAATAAAGTTGTTTCCTCCTCCTCCTTGCACGGCCTGCTCGCACAATCACTGCATTCGTTCTCCGCGTCTTTGCATATCAGCAGCCTGTCACAACTCCATGTGGCCGTCTACATGGCCTGCACCACCCGGACATGGAGCCTCCCAAGAAGAAACGGCGGACATAATTCACGCTGTCACAAGTGAATGCGAGGAATGCGACGGTTAGCGGCAAATACAATGCCGCGGTATAGCTTTTGAGTGTCGCTACGTTACAATTATAGATTTTGAAGGACCGAATAATCACTTTCTCAATTTCACGAACTTCCCTATTTAATGAAATAATCCGAGCGAGGTCATTACTTCGTCAAATCGAGTTTCAACTGCAGGTGAAAGGTGTCAATGAGAAAATTATAGAGCAGCACGAGAAACTCCCGACACAGTTTTCTGTTGCTCAGTACGTGCTACATAAAAGTGTTTTTCCGAGCGTGAAAGGAGCCCGCAAATACGCGCAAAATTGCAGCGCGACTGGCCGCTCGAGGCAATTTAGCGTGTATTCGCGGGGTCCTTTCACGCTTAAAAAGGAATTTTATGTAGCACGCATTGAGCAACGGAAAGCTGTATCGGGATTTTTTTTTTCACGTCGCTCTACAATTTCCTCATTGAGAGTTTTTATCTAATTATAATATTCGAGAAGCCGACTAACTAATTAAGTCTAATTATCTAATTAGGCGGAATGCAAGAAGTAATCTGAGTATCTCCGAGCGACGGCAAACAACGTTACCTCGGCTCTGTCCAGCTGCGTGGCATTTGCATATACTTAAAGTTTGGCTCAAGTTACGACGGGAAGCCCCGGCACAGATAGGGCGCGCGCCCAGTCATGCCGACCAGCGCCGTCGTTCCCCCAAAACAGCCGGGCCATTTGCACGCAGCCGGCTAGCGTTGCCGTGCGAAGCCGCGAGTGGCGCGACGTCGCCGCGGGGCCGGCCTCGTTGCCTTTCTCACCATTGTGCAGGGAACTCTTTATCGCTCCGGCTCGACTCCGTAAACGGGTCTCGCGTTTGCCACTTGCTTCTTGCCGCGCTCCCGAAACAAAGGGGGTCATGCCAATTTCGTCCGCGTAGCAGCGCCTGCACAGCGGCCGTGCTGCGGCAAATAATGTCCGCTGCTGTCCTCCCCGATTCCCCTCCGCCTTCTTTCGTTCTTCGTCGACACTCTGCCTCGCTAGAACCGTGCAACGTTGCATGTAAACTTGAGCTAGCGCGACGCTATTAGCCGTAACGTTGCGCAGCCGGTCGGGCGCATAGTAAAAGAAAGACTGTACTCGTGATTGGTTCCATCCGCTACGCTATAGCCAGTAATGACGACATCAAGGTATCCGGCCGATCGCGGAGCTTTCTTACGGAAAAATGGCGTACGATATCGGCTTCTGATAGGCTAAAGCAGTAGCGTATACATAGCCAGAACTTCATTTCAGAATCGTTATCAAACCGCTCATAATATTGGAGTTACTTGTAGAGCGTTGCTAGCTACACATCTCTCTTCGTCGGTGGAGCGTTCTCGTGCAGACTAACCAAAATTTCCGGAAGTGTTCCGACACAGGAACAGCCCGCCGGGCTATTCCTGTGGACTAAAGCCTGTTGTCGCTTATACGCAGCGCTGCACTCATTTAGTGAGACGAAACAATGTGCACGCGTCGGGCCAACGATGACGCGACCACCGGCGCATGTGCGTGGCCCCTTTCTAACTTCTTCCGCCAAGCGACGCACCTTCAGCCCCCCTGCCCATTGTCGCCGCTACGCACGCAGTTTGCGGCAAAAATTTGCACGCACCATTCACGCTGGTCGCGAAGCTCTGTCGGCCAGAAACACTGGCCCATTATTCGCCGTCGCGTGAGAGGAGCTTAAGTAGCCGCGACACCGGAGTCGGGCTGCGTGGCCGTGGCACTCGGTCGCGCGTGCACTGCCGTCGCATTCGCCGCGAGGGTTCGAGCAGAGAGGGGGGGGGGGGGGGCGAAACCGATTCTTCTCGAAGGAGAGAGACGACTAGGCGGCGCATCGGTGGTGGTGCAAACGAGGAGCGGGAAGCTGGTAGCGCAGAGGACTCGGTGTTTACCCCTCGCGTTAAATAAAGAATACGCAGGAGTAATACACACACACTCCGTACGCGACGTATCGCACGTTTCCTACCGTATACCGTCGCGACCTTCGCTCTTTTCTCAGCGGCTGTTTTCCCGTGGTCATTGAAGCGTAAGATATTACCTTGTATCTGTCATACAAAGCGTTCGAGCTGGGTAGTATCACTTTCTTTCATCCGCCTGGACTTTTCACCACCACCACCACCATCATCATCATAATCATTTTTATAATATTATTATTATTATTATTATTATTATTATTATTATTATTATTATTATTATTATTATTATTATTATTATTATTATTATTATTATTATTATGCTGCCGCCGCCGCAGCCACGTTAGCTGGAGATGTTGGCGCACAAATACAGCGCCAGCTGCTCCTTGGCTTCTGCATAGGTCGTAAATACAAGATAGAGTTACCTTATCACATCAAAGGTGGGGGAAAATAACACCATGACATTACGAAGAAGAAGCTCTCAAAGCAATAATGCGAACAATGCTGTCGCATAGCAGAGTGACATTCGAAAGAAGCCCTCAGACGACGGTGACTTTATTTTTATCTTCTTTAAAGTGGGCTTCGAGTTGACGCGAAAAACAATGAGACACATTCTTTTTTTATTTTGCGTGACGGGAAAATATATAACAGTTTCGATTATGTTTCCCCTGTTGAAATGAGCACTTGCACATTTAAAATACTTGGACAGTTGACTAAAATGGACTGCCATGCTGTGAGATAAATTTCTTCTGTCAATTGCAGCGATCGAATTGTTAATATACAAATTAAGGTACAACTTCATTTTATTTACAGATAAAAAAAGGACCGGCTAGTGATAACGCTTTACGTACGAGACTGCCCTAATGCATCATTACCCCATATTTGGCTTGACCCCGGATTCCGTGGGTCAAGAGCAGAATATAACCAGTATTTGTATACTTAAGCATTGATCAACATTCTGCTATTACTTTGCTGTCCTTCCGTTAACAAGTCGTATGTATTGAATTGAATTCTGGGGTTTCACGCGCCAAAACCACGCTTTGATTAATGAGTCACGCCGTAGTGGGGGACTTCGGATTAATTTTGGCCACCAGGGGATCTTTAGTGATCTTTAGATCTTTAGACACGGGCTTTTTTGCCCCGCAAGGGCGTCTGCGTCAGCTGGCGTTTGGTGCGTTGCGACACCACGTACCCGAGCACACGAGGGTTGGGCCCTTCCGCGTGTAGCCCTTGCGCGGCTTAGCCGTGTCTGGGGAAAGGGGAATCCTGGGCGTTGAGCCGATGCCGGGTATTCGGACCTTTAAGGCCCCCTGGCGGAAGCAACACACCTCTTTGTCCTCTGCTTCACGTAGACGGTACCTCCAGACTGACCCACCTGGGGGAAATCGGCGGTCGCCTCTTCCTGTCCTCCTCTCCGATCTTCGTCTTTCTCTCTCGCCTTTTTCATCTTTCCTGTCTTCTCTTCACTTCTCCTAACTTCCACATTTCTCGGCGGCAAGGGTTAACCTTGTGTGGCTAGCCAGCCTTGGTTATGCTGTATTTGGTTATAGCAGTGATGTACGGCTGGCGTTCGCAGGGTTTCTCTAGCAGGAACTTCTGTCACGTCCCCCTGTTGGGCTCCATGGTGGGTGGTCGGCATCGCGGCCGAAAACCCCATATATACTTATGGAAAACGCTCTTCCTAAACTCCCCTATCGCCCTCAGAAACGAGGGCGCGCCGAAAATGTCTTTCAGTTTTTCGCACGCCAAGTCCACAACTTCCCTTGTTTCCATGTAATTCATTCGGAAAAGCCCGACAAACCAGTACGAACCATTTCACCGTTCCTTGTTTCCAAGTCTTTAACTGAAGTTTTTGGTACAGGATATAAGGCGTCGAGGATGGCAAGCGGTGATCTCCTCTTGGAGCTCCGCGATCAGAAGCAATATGAGAAACTGCCGAAACTTGTGTCATTTGGGCAGACCCAAGTAACAGTAACCTCGCACCGTACTATGAACACCACCTGCGGCGTTGTCTCGGACGATGACTTGCTGGAGCTCACTGAGGTTGAACTCTTGGAGGGCTTCAGTGAACAGAATGTCATAAATGTTAAACGAATTAAGATGAGGCGGGATGGTAAAGAGATCCAGACGAAGCACCTGATACTCACCTTCGGCTCAAGTGTCCTTCCCGAGTCCATCGAGGCCGGTTATATCAAACTTCGTGTTAGGCCATACGTGCCCAATCCTCTCAGATGCTTTAAGTGCCAAAGGTTCGGCCACAGTTAACAGAACTGTCGAGGCCGGCTGACATGCGCCAAGTGCAGTGACAATGAACATTCCTCTGAAACGTGCCAGAACACTTCACATTGTGTCAACTGTGATGGCAAGCATGCCGCATACTCGCGGTCCAGCCCGTCTTGGAAAAAAGAAAAATAAATTGTGATAATCAAAGTCAAAGAAAATATATCTTTCAAGGAGGCACGTAGGCGGGTGTCATACCTACCTAAGAGCAGCTTTTCCGTTGTGACGCGTCAGGGGGCAGCGCCACAACGGCCTCCGGCTGCTGTCCTGCCCCCACACACAATGAGCCGGCTGTGACGTCCCCTGCCCCCGTGGCGGCTACAGCTAGCGCTGTTCCGCCACCCCAGAAGAAGGGACGTCCAACGGGACCGCCCAAAGGTTTCGTCCAACGTCCCGATGCCTTCACGTCAACTGGAGCGCTCCGAAGAGCGCGTGTCCAGCGCCAAGCAAGAGGCGATGGACACAACGACCGGCCAGACGGCGCCATCAGCGCCTAAGGAGCGGCGAGGCTCTCTCAATCGCTCCAAAAAAGACAAAACTCGCGTCACGGCGCCTCCGAAGGGCCCGTCAGTTAATTCTCGTCTCTTAACCACACAGTACTCAACACATTTACCATAATAGAGACACAAATACTACAATGGAATGTTAGAGGTCTTCTTCATAACCTTGACGATATTAGAGAACTCCTACACAAACATAATCCAAAGCTGTTGTGTGTTCAAGAGACACATCAGAAACCCACACACACAAACTTTCTTTCATACATAATCTATCATAAAGACCGCAACGAGGCTAATGCCTTCGGCGGTGTTGCAACAGTCGCGGACAAGTCTGTAGCTTGTCAACAGATCGCTCTCCAGACGCCCCTTGAGGCAGTGTCAGTTCGGGCAATCCTTTTTAACAAACTTGTGACTGTGTGTTCTATATACATACCTCCTTGTGAGAGACTATCATCTCCTTGGCCTGCGGTGTACGACACTCGACGAATGTTTGTACACCAGTGGTTGTGCGTCTAAACGCGATCACGCTCATCGCGCTCTACTTACTTTTATAGAGTCAACTAACTTAGGTTCACGTTCGTAGCGTCGAAACTATTGTATTCAACATTCTGTAGTAGTGTGACCTTCAGTGACCGGTCCTACTGTGTGTGATATGTACTGTGTTCTACTTCATTCTTTAGATTTGTTCTGTGCCTCTTCCTTTCCTCTTTCCTCTTTCCTCCCCTCCTCCCTATCTTACATCTCTGTGTTGCTGTCACCTCCCTTCTGAAGAGTAGGCAGGCGTTGTGCCCCTTCCGATGGCAGTTGCCAGCCTGCTCCTCGCTTTCCCTTTCCTGTTAATGGTATGTGTTCAAAACAAATAATAATAATAATAACTATCATCTCAGAAAAACCAATTTCTATAACCTAATTATTCAGCTGCCTGAGCCCTACATACTCGTGGGTGATTATAATGCCCACAACACGAGGCGGGGAGATTCGCAATGCGACGCGACATGTCGATTGATAGAAAATTTTCTTCTGACTTCTAGGGCCTGCCTGTTTAATAAGGAGCCGACCCGTATTACAGTGTCCAAGACAACACATATTCAGCGATAGATCTAGCGATCGGTTCTTCTCTTCTCTTCTGTCTCATCTAGAATGGTGCGTGATCAATAAATTGTATGGAAGTGACCACTCTGCTGTAACTTAAACCTGATAACTCTGCATCAGAACTACAGTGGAACACTGTAATCAGAACCCTCCGCATATTTCTCGATGGAAATTAGCATCGGCGGATTGGGAGCATTTTAAACGATCATCTTATTTACCACGAGATTTTATAAATGATTTTACTATAGATGATGCTGTTGAACATTTTACCGCTTGTATTATTGATGCAGCCGAAAAGTTAATCCCGCAGACGAATACTGGTTCACTTACAAGACGTGTTGCCTGGTGAAACGAAGACTGCAGAGAGGCGCGAAAGAGACAGAACAAGGCATGGGGCGTATTGCGCAGATTGCCTGATGCCGAAAATCTGATTCAGATTAAACAAATTAAATCACAGGGAAGGCGGACACGACGTCAGCCAAAGAGAGAAAGCTGGGCGAGGTTCCTCTCCGGCATTAAGTCATACAAGCAGGAGGCAAAAGCATGCAATGGCTTAAGAAAGCTAAAAGGGCAACAAATCCACCCGTTGCCTCTGGTGAACGACCAAGGGAATATCTTGCAAGACCAAGCAGACTCTCTTGGGGAACACTTTGAGCGTGTGTCGAGCTCAATCCCCTATTCTCAATCTTTCGTTAAATACAAAGAAATAGGATAACTTAAGCCATTCGTACAGCCACCCTCAGAATATTTCGGAGCACAGAAAACGAAAACAAGGTAAATTTCTCGTGACTTAATCACACAGTGTGAAATGCATGTCAGGAATGTGATGATTATGTGGAGAAGTATCAGCTCGATCTTTCAGTTGAAAGACCGGTGCCTAGGCGGCGATGAAATGTAGATTTTATTCGGATTCCGTGTTCTGAAAACTTTTGAGGGAGGCAGTACGTATATGTAGACACGACGAAGTGCATAACCGGCAATTCAGTATTGCCGAGTTAAGAGCTGCCTTGATTTCATGCAGGAGCACTGCACCGGGCCCTGACCGAGTCATGCATGACATGATCAAAAACTTACACACTGACACACAAGTTACCCTACTCGCACTTTTCAACACTATTTGGGCAGCCGGATACCTTCCACACACATGGAAAGAAGCGATTGTGGTCCCTGTTTTGAAGCAGGGGAAAGACCCTTCCATGACGGCAAGTTGTCGTTAGATAGCTCTTACAGGCTGCCTGTGTAAGGTTTTTGAAAAAATGATTAATCGCAGACTCATTCATTTCCTTGAACTCAACAATATACTTGATCCCTATCAGTGTGGCTTCAGAAAAGGGCGGTCGACAACAGATAATCTTGTGCGCATTGAAGGATATATCAGCGATGCATTTGTACATAAACAGTTTTTCTTATCGATATTCTTCAATATGGAGAAGGCGTGTGCCACAACATGGGGTTACGGGATCTTGTGAGACTTGCCGCGAATGGGCATCTGTGGAAATATGCTGAAAATAATTGAAAGCTATTTGTTGAATCGTACCTCCCGCGTGAAAATCGGCAACGTATTGTCGCGACCTTTTACACAAGAAACTGGTGTACCCCAGGAAGGCGTACTTACTTGCACGCTCTTTATCGTGAAGATGAACAGGCTCCGTGCGTCATTACCACCTGCCATTTTTTATTCTGTCTACGTGAACGACATTCAAATCGGCTTCAAATCCTGTAACCTCACAGTATGCGAGAGACAGGTACAGCAGGGCTTGAACAAGGTGTCCAAGTAGGCAGACAAAAAGGATTTAAAATCAACCCCCCAAAAAGTTCTTGTGTTCTTTTTACAAGAAAGAGAGGCCTTGTCCCAGATCCTCATGTTCAACTGTGCGGACATCAAATACCTATCAACAAAGAATATAAATTTCTAGGTATTATACTTGACTCCAGGCTTACTTTCATTACACACATTAAATATCTTAAAGAAAAATTTCTAAGGGCAATGAACTTAAGATTCTATCCCACACAACATGGGGTAGCAATAGGAAGTGTCTGATGAATGTTTATAAGAGCCTAATTCGATCACGATTGGACTATGGCGCCGTCTTATATAACTCTGCCGCTTCGAGCGCCACTGGCGTGTTCAGGACAAGCCCTGTTGAAAGCTTATATGCAGAACCTAATGAGTGGTCGCTCTATCTGCAAAGAACTTACACCAGTCTCACATATTTTCTAAAAATACACTCTAACCACGAACATCCATGTTTTAATTCCATGAACAATATGACATGTGCTAGACTTTTCCGTAATCGTCCCTCTGTAAGGCAGCCTTTCTCGTTGCATGTGAAGGAGATTAGCGATGAAATGCATGTCCCACTCATCGAGCTTCGCTTAATGCATCCAACCAAGCTGTTACCACCTTGGGAGTGGCAGGTGGTAGAATGTGACACATCCTTTCTAGAAGTTACAAAGCACGCACCAGAGATCGAAATCCGAATGCATTTCCGAGAACTCCAGCACAAGCACTCCTGCACAGAGTTCTACACAGACGCTTCGAAGTCAAATGCCGGGGTGTCCTATGCAGCCGTCGGCCCATTTTTCTCGGAATCCAATGTACTACATCCGGAAACAAGTATCTTTACGGCCGAGGCCTGCGCACTATTGTCCGCCTGTGAAGCATATAAGAAAATCAAAACTTCAGAAAGCAGCTATACATGCATGCAGACTCCCTAAGCGTCGTGAAGGCCTTGATGTCACTCTATACATAGAAAAATCCAGTATTTAATGAACTCTATTCCGTCTTGTGTAAAGCGTACATATCTAACCAGCATATAGTTATATGCTGGGTGCCTGGCCATAGGGGCATAGAGGGTAACGTTCTGGCGGACGACATGGCCACGTCAATCGCATCGCAAGCTGTTAACCCTACCGCTGATATGCCTGTCACAGATCTGATGCCTTTCTTACGAAAGGAACGGCGAAACCACTGGTAACGCAGGTGGGACGCGGAAACAAATAAGCTCCACCTGATAAAGCCACAGTTAGGATTCTGGCCCTCTGCTACAAAATCACGCCGAACAGATGTCCTATTCTGTCGTCTCAGACTAGGACACACATTTGGCACCCATAACTTTCTACTCACCGGAAATGACTCTTCAACCTGTGGTAGATGCAGGGAGAGGCTGACAGTCCTCCACATCCTCCTGTGGTGTCGGGCAACCGAATCTAAGAGAAAGAGACATTCTTCCTTAGCACACCGGCAGCACATTCCTCTTCATCCTGTAATGTTTATCGGTGCAGAACCGCGTTATAATACACAGTCCTAGGTTTCCTCAGAGATGTGGTCTTATATGTTATTAGTCCCATACACTCGTAGCGCTTCCTTTCTTCAGAGGATGCCGCAGTGATAGTCGTACTGTATAGTACATGCCTCCAGGCCCTTGTGTTTCAAGGGCTCTGGTGAGGCAGTTGTGCTGTATCTAATTTTTGCATCTCATATGTTCCTTATATCATAGCATTTTTCTGCACTGCAGTGTAAGGCTCATAGTACTCGTCATTAGTTATCGCCATAATCTTATTGCGCGTAGATTTTACGCACGTTACAGCGACTATTTTTTGGGCCTCTTTACCCCCAGCCACGTCAACTTCACAGAACTCATCATTCCACCGCGAAATCTCTAACACTGTCATGGCGCTCTTTGGTCATACCTGGCCCTTGCGCCGCTAAACAACACACATTCAATTCAACGGGAATTTTTTTGCATTTCGCCCCCATCGAAACGCGGCCGCCGCGGCCGGGATTTGATCCCGTGACCTCGTGCTTAGCAGCGCAACATCATAACCGCTAAGCCACCGCGACGGGTCAAGTCGCATATGTGACGACCGCTATTGGCTACTAGAAACCCAATCTATCGACTGACAAGCTTTCTGTCGCTACTTCATGCATTTCGGATGAAAAAAAAATCCAGAAATAAAAATCAAACTCCTTCGCCGGTTAAGGCCATCGTTCAGGCTGTTTCGGTAGCCTGTGTCGTGTCTTGATAACTGTACCGTCCTTAATTTCCTCATCATATTTCTCCCTTCAGTCACGAGTTCATACGTCACGTCTTTTAACCGTGCTTCTTTGTTCCTTGCATTTTTTTCTCGGCTTCCTGCAGAGTGCACAGCTGTCATTGACACTGTGAATCTGCAGAAATTCCGAATGAAGGTATTCATCAATATATGGTACTATCAGCCAAATGATCAGTCGTTAAGGTCGATGTTCGGGCCATCTTGCATGATCACGCTGTTCTTGCCCAGTCACCCCACCTGCCACCGGTCACCGAAAAGAAACAAGAAATGTTCTGCTCAACTTTTCAACCCCGGAATCGAACCTTGGACCCGGGTGCCGGCTATTTAAGAACAGAATCACGAGTGCGTTAGTGCCAGCATGTCAGGGCTCTGAGAAATGCCGTGCTTCTTGCGAGGAGTGCAGCGCATATATGACAACAAATATGCTGCATAATCCGATGCCATCGGACCGATGGAAAAAGAAGAAAGTTATTACTGCCAAAATGATGGAGTAAATTGGGTTCGACAGGTGTAGGAAGACAGTCGGCCACCTTTTGAAGATCCTCAGTTGTCGCCCTCAGAAACAACCAAACTGTGCGGACGCTTGCATCTACGACCGCTCAACTTGTTATTTTATCGACGTTTTTTTATCGGATCCACGCGACGACCACTTGCCACCGACCGGTCGAGGGGCGGAATACATCGTTGATGGAAGTCCGCGCATTTTGTAGCGAAGCTGTATACCTCTACAGTCCAAGGAAATTTTCGTGTCGTTGTTGGCCTGGTAAACAAAAAACTCCCCATACGTGGGCCGATCCCGAAGATAGTGAAATGCCGGGCCAACTCGCGGCGGAGGTGAAGCAGGCATTAAGCACTCCCCATACGTGGGCCGATCCCGAAGATAGTGAAATGCCGGGCCGACTCGCGGCGGAGGTGAAGCAGGCATTAAGCACTCCCCATACGTGGGCCGATCCCGAAGATAGTGAAATGCCGGGCCAACTCGCGGCGGAGGTGAAGCAGGCATTAAGCACTCCCCATACGTGGGCCGATCCCGAAGATAGTGCAATACCGGCCCGACTCGCGGTGGAGGTGGAGCAGGCGTTAAGCACTCCCCACACGTGGGCCGATCCCGAAGATAGTGAAATGCCGGGCCAACTCGCGGCGGAGGTGGAGCAGGCATTACGCAGTCCCCATACGTGGGCCCATCCCGAAGATAGTGAAATGCCGGGCCAACTCGCGGCGGAGGTGGAGCAGGCATTAAGCACTCCCCATACGTGGGCCGATCCCGAAGATAGTGCAATACCGGCCCGACTCGCGGTGGAGGTGGAGCAGGCGTTAAGCACTCCCCATACGTGGGCCGATACCGAAGATGGTGAAATGCCGGGCCGACTCGCGGTGGAGGTGGAGCAGGCGTTAAGCACTCCCCATACGTGGGCCGATACCGAAGATGGTGAAATGCCGGGCCGACTCGCGGCGGAGGTGAAGCAGGTGGTGGTGGTGGTGGTGGTGGTGGTGATGTTGAAGCAGGCGGGGTTAGCCTGGCATACATAGCCGGCAATTGTTCCGCCTGATCCTCCTTCGAGTTCAGAACAGTGGTGTGTCACCAGGTGTCGATGAGCCCCGTGTCTCGCAGGAAGGCTATCAGAAGTCGTTGCCCTCTCTTCCTCAATGCCGCGGGCCCTCCGGGGAAAACATCTTCAAAGGTCCTGTGCGTGAGACCGCTTTTTTGTAGGCTGTCGACCATTACTTTTCGTTCCGCGTCAAACTGAGGGCACAGCCAAATGAAATGTTCGATGTCGCCAATGTCACCACAGAAAACACAGAGTGGGGAAGCGCGAAGCCCAGTCTTGAATAACCAAGCTGGGGTGTACGCGGAGTCGGTCCTGATGCGGTATAAAAGCGTCGCTTGTTCACGTGTAAATCCATGAGTCACACAGGATTCGTGTGGATTCTTTAACATCTCTCTAAAGTGAAGGCGGATTGCACCCTTAGGGTTTCGAAAAGCTTTTGGAGCTTTCACTTTTGGGACACATGTCAGCGCTAGGCGTGCCAGAGCGTCAGCTTCCTCGTTCCCATCAATTCCTACGTGTGATGGAATCCACTGAAACCTTATGTTAAATCCTTTGCTCGTTAGGTCGTCGATCAGTGCCAGAGACTGCCTTGTAAATTTCTCTAGAGGTAGGCCCCGATGTAATCTCTGCAATGCTGACTTGGAATCCGTCAGCACCACGACATCTCGTGCAGAAAAGGCCCGTAGTTTCCGCAAAGCCGCGGTGATTGCGGCACTTTCGACTGTTGTAGAGGAAACTACGTGATCCAGTCGGCCAGACCATGACACATCAAGGGATGGTATGCAGAATGCCGCTGCACAGCTATCTGTTTGTGCGCACACCGAACCGTCTGTGTACACTTGTAGATGGCTTTGAAACACAGTGCTCAAGTGGTCCAGCACAATGAACTTGGCTTCGGCAGTTGAAATGGTGCGTTTCGTCGGTAGGTGGGGTACATTGAGGCTGCAGGTAACGTCCGGAAAAGACCATGGCGGGTCAAGGCGACTTCGTTTAGGCCATTCCAATCCTAAAAATCGGAAGGTGTTCAGCGCCGCATGGAAATGTGAGCGAGTTCTTGCTCTGAGCCGCCGGAGAAGCGCCGTGCCTGCCCGTGACTCGCCCAGCCTTAAGAGCTGCGTCAGCAAGGCCTGAGATGCCAAGAGGCGGAGTGGAAGAGACTCTGCCTCATTAGTGACTTTCTTGTTTGAAGCCGCCGTTGGAACTCCCATCGCCAAGCGAAGTCCCTTTCTGTGCATTGCCTCCAAGCGCTCGAATTGACTCGATGACGGTGATATCAGAGGGAGCTGATAGAGAATGCGGCTTGTTATCAGTGCAGCGTTCAGTTTAAGCATGGATATAGGATTGTTACCCCAACGTATACCTGCCAATCGACGAAGTGCGTTGATTCTTTGCACTGATGCAGCCACAACACTTTCGACCGCACCACGCCATAGCAGCTTGTTGTCGATGGTGACGCCCAGGAATCGAACATGAGTTGCACGAAGAATTGAATGCCCTCTGATATTCAGCGTCAGACGTGTAGACTTGCGGCTCACTCCCGGGAAAAGCATGAAGGCCGATTTTTCTGCTGATAAAGATAGGCCAAGCGTCGATAAGTGGCGATCGATAGTGGAGATTGCGGCCTGGGCTATTCGGGCCAAACGTTTGTGCTGGTACCCCGAGATCCAAATGCAGATGTCATCTGCGTAGATGGACATTTTAACTGCCGTCCGACCTACTTTCAGGGCATTTGGAAGGCTGGCCATGGCAACGTTAAAAAGCAAGGGGGATAGGACACTTCCTTGTGGGACGCCGAGGGAAATTCGTCGCTTGTCACTCAGTATACTTCCGAGCTTAACTTGGACACATCGATCCCTGAGAAATTCATGGACGAATCGAAGAGCATTTCCCGAGACTCCCATGGCTCGGAGTCCGTTGAAGATGCCTGTATGAAGCACACAGTCGTATGCCTTGGCAACGTCCATAAAGATGGCGAGTGTGGAAAGGCCGTCTGCGCGATGGTGCTCGATGTGGCTCAGTAGATCCAAGACACTGTCCTGGGCACTCAACCGTGGACGAAATCCAATCATACATGATGGCAGTCTATTTCCTTGCTCGAGATACCATGTTAACCTCGTACATATTAGTCTTTCCATCAACTTTGATGCGCATGATGTTAGCGATACTGGCCGGTATGAGGTGAGGTTTGCAGGATCCTTTCCCGACTTGAGCACTGGCACCACCCATGCTGTCTTCCATGCTTCTGGGATCTCTCCTGTGCTCCAGACGTGATTAAATATGTCGAGAAGTGCTTGTTTTCGCTCATATGGCAGATTTGTCAGCATCTGATTGCTGATCGAATCGGGACCCACAGCACAGCGTCTTCTTAATTTGCTAAGCGCCAAATCCAACTCACGAAAGGTGAACGGCGTATCCATGGTATGCGATGCTTCAGACAATAGAGGGTTCGATACTCCTGCTGATCTGCCAGATGTGTAGACGTCTGCAAAATCTTCTGCAAGGGTTTGCAAATCTTTTCCTTGCTTTAAAGCCAGTGCTTCGAATGGCCTGGGCAAGCGAATCTTTCCGGATAGGCTATTCATTACTCCCCATATCCTTGTCATGGGAGTAAACGCCGATAAACTCTCACAGAAAGCAGCCCATTGAACTCGTCTTAACCTTTTTGTGTGACGACGGATGACAGCGTTTATCCTGTTGAATTCAGTTTTCGCAGATGGATTGCCCGTTTTTCTCATTAGTTTCCGCTCCGCTCTCCTACGCGCTGCGCAGAGGTTCTTTAGTTTCAAATCAGGAGTAGGGAAATGATCTGGCAGTTTCAACATTGAGGTAGCCACTCTTTTGCTCCGCAGCAGGTGAAGCAGGCATTACGCACTCCCCATACGTGGGCCGATCCCGAAGATATAGTGCAATTGCCGGGGCGACCCGTAGCTGAACTGTGTATGAGGGCGACATTAAGGGGCCCACATACACAGAATTCGCTGATCATCCTTCTTCACAGAGTGGAAGGGCATGAGTCTTTTTGAAAGCGAAGCTTTCTTTGCCTCTTCCTTCGACTTTCCCGCTGCCGTCTTGCCAACATGGTCGTTCCATCGTGCACATTTTTGTCGTAGCGATTCCACTGTGGTCGTGCCATTGTCGTGCCCCCGATGCACGGGACACGTACGTTCTTGCATTCCGCCCCCGGTCGAAATGCGGCCGAGATGCGATCCCGCGACCTCGCGCTCCGCAGCGCAACGCTCTGTAGCCGCTAAGCCACCGCGGCGTGTATTTTTCAAGATCACCAACCAGCCCAGCGCCACGTCGTTGTGGTGTTTTAGCGCCCGAAAGCTGCACAGTGGATGAGAGACGCCCAGTGGTTCAGCAGCGCGTGGATAGCGAGATTTCTCGTTTTGTGCGACTCACGAACTTGCTTGATTTTATCATCACTGCTGAAATATTGGCCTCTCAGGAACTACTTCAATGGTCTAGACAGGTGATAGTCGCTTGGAGCGAGCTCGGGACTGTACTGCGTATGAGGCAGTCGCTCCCGATCGCGGTCCCGTCATGTGCACATTATGCGGTGCGCAGTACACGGCCGCGCATCGTCCTGAAGGAAGAGAACTACCCGTGAAGATTAAAACAGCCAGTTTCTTACGGTGTGCACTGTGAACACAATGGGAAACCTCACAGTGGTGCTCGCTGTTGATGGTCTTTCCAGTGGAGAGGAAATTACCATAAATTATGTCGCATTAATCGCTTCCTTTCCACCCCCATCTTTACCCCGCAAAAAATAATAATAAATTTTCGCCGTGAGTATGCCTGGTGACTGCGTACCTCGAAAGATTTTTTCGATATTAGAGAGTTCACAACATGCCTCCATTGTTTCGAAGCTTCTTATTTATTGTGGCATGAAATGGCCTACTCACGCATCTTTACGGGTCACCCGCACATACTGGCCATAAGAAAGCTCTTTCCTGCCACATCAAAACGTGATTTGAGCTCGGTGAAAGTTTTACAGCTTATTGTCTCGGTCGAAGGCAGAGGATTGGATCGTACTCATGAATTACGTAATCATAAATGATCGTTGTTTGAAAGTCCTATAGTAACGCGCGCGTGACCTTATTTTACAAATGTTTTACAAGTTTTCTTCTTAGGTTAAGCCCGTTAGTTTTCAGTAAGTCGAGTTGACTGTTTCCTGGGAAGGACACGTCTGTTTAGTGAGCTGACAAAACGTTATTCGGCGGTTTTCAGGGATTAGGCTCTCCACTTCCCGGCGGCTTTCGAAAATCACGACAATGTTTGCAGAGATGCCTCATCCGGCTTCGTGTTCCACTGACGCCATCACCAAATTGTTTGTACCATTCTAGTATTGTACTGAGGCTTTGTATTTCATCACCATGGTGAGCTTGAAGCCTGACAAGAATTTAAGTCGGTTTTAGGCCTTCCTTCGTCAGAAATTTCTTCATAATGCGTTGTTCCGCTTTTGCGTTCAGACCGTTGTCGTGTTCTGTGCGAAGCAGCATCAGCGCACCATGCGTGGCGTGGTACCTTACAAGTGCCTTCTTCAGCGCAACGAAAACTACTACGAAAAATCCGCGTTCGACTTGAGCATCCAAGCCTAGAAAGCAAGTTCTGACTGCAGCGTTTGAACGTCTGTTAAGTTCGCTGGCTGGGAGCTCAATCATAGTGCAGACTTTAATACGCATCACATCTTTTGGGTGACACGTACGCACTGCCAACTCTAGGAGGCACTTCGAGGGTAATGTAGATTGTTATGATCTTCGAGTCATAAATTACGGCTGACAAGCGTTCTTTTATGGGCCGTCTTATACAATGTTGTTAGAACTAACTCCTTCCTCATATGAGGTTGTGGCTGGCAGGATGTGGCCTCCCGACGATTGAATGCTACTGAAGTGGCCTTCGCCTTCTCAGCATTCCGCATCTTGAAATAAAGTGCGACCTAGTAAGCGTGTCCAATTGCTAAGAACGGGCCTAATGCATCGTGACAGGAGGTATCTTCCTAAAAAGCATGCGAAAATTGAAAGGTTCGAAAAACAAGATGACGTTTAATTTTCTTTTTCAACAAAAATAATATTTTATCGGGACAAACATGCCAGCGCTTGGGGCATTTATCTAACAGTAGCTCCTTTGTTTGGCATGTAAGGAAAGTGCCAGTGCTTCTATTTTTCAATACACATAATTTGTGTACCTAACTGTTTGGATGTAAGTAACGCCATGGTGCTGTAGACATACTTTCTTGTTTGTTTATTTTAAGGTCTGCACCATTCACCCTGACTCCTGCTTAGGCCACTCCCAAACTTTTAATTAAACTTCATTCTCTTCATATTATTGTTTGGTGTACACAACCCTGAAGTGCTGGCCTATACGGTCTTTAAACCATGCAGTAGCAGATATACAAGTTCCTGCGCTCAAGTAACTTATTAAAGAGAATCTGGGACCAAATCCACAAACCTTTTAGTTCCTAAGTGATCTTTGTCATTGGCTGGCCACCTTCAATAATAGTATGTCCAGCATCAGGAAGGGTTAGAATTTGCTTACGAACAATTCTAGCGTAAGAGATTTAACTGAAACGGGCCCTAATACTCGCGCTTCCCCGCCGGCCTCTTGTTTTTCTTTTCTCTTTTTGCAGTTTTTTTTCCTTTCTCCGCTATTCTTTCCGTATTTCTTTCCAGCAAACTAGAAACCTTTTATTCTGGTCAACCTCCTTGCTTTTACAATTCTCTCTTTCTTTCCTAACTGTCATTGGTGTCACGTGTGATAACACATGTCCACGCAATCATCCGGCGCTATAGAGTATATAAGATCTAAATAAGTAAGCAAACCAAAACGAAAAAAAAAACAGGAAAGAAAGAGGGAAAAAGAACGTGTGGCTCTCTCGTATCACTTTCGCGGCGTTTCTCATACCGAGAGCCTGCACGTCGCAAAAAGTGTGTTGCCAGAGAAACCATCTCTACACACCGTGTGCACGATTAGCGAGTAGCCCCCTTTGTATCCAGCCTGCAGTCAAAGTGTACGCGTGTGTACGCCACGCACCGGACCGGAATCAGAGGAGACAAACCGCGCACACGCCGCATTATGCCCGGCCCGAAACAGAGCATATGTTGTATACTATACAAGCGAAGGCTCAGCTACAGTGCCTCTCTATAGTGCTGTGAAATACTTCCAACAGCGACCGAGTTATTGCGAAAGCGCGCATTCAAAACGTCGCTACAGTAGCGAGAAATCGTGCCACTGCTTCCAACTTGACTTTGCGTTACGCGGTCGTACAGCACGCCAAACCTAAAGCGACGTTACCGAGCGTAAATAACGCGGCACAACCAGGCGTGCCTGACAGTATACAGCGAGCCCGAAATTAAGGGCTGCCTGCGGAGTCTCTCGCAACATAGGGCATAGCCGAGTACCGACCACCGCAGGCGTGCCCTTACACCACTTAAGGCATCCATCCACATCCACAGAGAGAGAGAGAGAGATTTCGGGCACGGGGGGTTGCGACACCAGCGCGCGCTCTGCGGTGAATGAACGGCATATGGGGTACGTGTGATGGGCGCCTTGTGAATCCCTCTGTAGCCTGCAAGCGGCGAAGAGGAAAAAAAAAAAAGCTAAGGTCGTAGGAAACAAAGAGCCGCAAATGACGCCGGGCCTTGCCGGCCGCGATCGCGCGCACCCGTCTCCGGTCGCGGGTGCGCGCCTTCCTTCTTCCCCAACTCCCTCTTCAGCCGCCCCCCCCCCCCGCTTTTCCTTTTTTATTTCGCCACCGGAGGAGGAAGCCCCTAAACAAACGCCCATAAAAGACCGAGAACAACAAGAATGACGAAAGGGACAGAGGGAAAGGGTGAGCACAGAAATCAGCGCGGGGAGAAGGCCCGATGGGGTCGGAGGATAGGGTTGATGTGAAAAAATTGCAACCGGTCAGACAAAAGGAGCGCTCAGGTCCCGATGGGGAAACGCTTGCGCAACTGAAGGCGCAGATGCATCCAAAGACAAGTCTGGACTGCCAATGACACCCCTAGGGGGTCAATGACATCACGCTTTCTGCCGAAGACCTCCTCCTCGCTCGATTTGGACCCTTCCCCCTCCACCTTCATCTTTCTTTTATGGTCGTTTTGTTTATATTATTTTTTTTTCTAAATGCTTTATAGCCGGCTTTCTTTCCTCCAGGCGTTGAATACAACCGCGTCCTGCGACCGAACGTTGAATTCACCGGTCGCGATCACTCACCCCGCTTAACCGAAGTAACGAACTCGAAGGCGTTTCGTCCCCTGCTTTATGTAGCTGGGCCAAAAGCTCTTTATCGAAGTGAGCACAAAGGTTAAGCGAAAATCGGCCATATAAACTAGCTCGTTGTCTCTAATATTACTTTCTGTAATATTTATTCAGCCGCTAATGGATATAAAAAAAGTTATGCTCCCGTCCTTTACCCCCCCCCCTCCCTCCCTTAAAAAAATTAGAAGGCGTTTGTAAACAAGTTGTATAACTAATTAATCGCATGCACTGTTACAGAGAACTGAAGACACTATATTCGGCATTGTATATTGTTTCAGATGGGAAGGTGAATGCCCTGGGCTGTGTATAATCTTAAAGTCAAGTGAGAAAGGCAACATATGCGCTAAGTTCTAGTGACTTTAGTCTTCATGTCGAAGTGCCATCTGTACGGCCCAGCCTGCTGGCAGTCTTCTTTCATTGGTTCGCACCTTCCATACAATTGAGTCATTTAGCGGGCGCCAATCATGTCGTTCCGATTTTATTTATTTATTTATTTATTTATTTATTTATTTATTTATTTATTTATTGACGTCTTCTAAGGACTTATTAAGCCCACTGCTGACAACAAACTTTCTCAATCATGATAAAATTAATTATCGAGCTCATTTCTTGAAGCTGGATCCCTAAAGGGAACATGGGGAACACTATAGGGAACACGAAAATTTATAAATAGCTACAAGTATACATGTGTGTGTGTGTAGCGTGATAACTAATCGTTTTTGTTTCATATACATTAAAGAGAGAGATATATATAAACGGGATGGGAAAAACAGGGAGGTTAACCGGATGAGATTCTGGTTTGCTACCCTGCACTGGGGGGAAGGGGGAGGATACATTTGAGGCCTGCAGCCGGGCTGAGCTTTCCAGATCCCGTTATTGCATTCGTCGCTCTCTCTCCGCGGAACTCGAGCCTTGATTTACGCTGGCCGGGCCGCGACACTGTCTCCACCGGCCAGCCCTCATTCACCTTCCTATCGTGGCTTGCGACGCCGGGAATGGAGAAGGAAATGGATAACGCGTGATGCAAGAGTGCGGAAGTGGGCTAGCTTGCGGCGCACGTTTGCTCCCTCTCCCACTGCAGCAGAGCGAACTGCCATGCACGTATATACGAGGTACTCCATGTGCTTTCCTACGCATCGCGTCGTCCTCACGAGTGTCACTCCACCAACGTTGGAAACGCAGGGGCCACTTTGTGCAGCTGCTAGTACATCCCTAAAGAAGTGTAGGCCACTTGCATACTTGACACTTGGACACTTGCACACGTGTCAAGTGTGCAAGCGGCCTTGAGAATTGATGGGCAGCCAGCTTCCTCATCTCCCCGTGCGCGCGCATGGAAGCACGTAGTGGCTAGTAGACGATGCGAGGCACCATCCACACTCGCGGCCGAAGTGGTGCAGTGACAGTCACAAGGACTTTGTTAGAGTGTCCTGAAGAACTTGACTGGGGGGAACCGAAGGCTCCCCAATCAAGTTGGTGGCTCCGCCCACGACGGGACAGGGAGGTGGTGACTCTCCGCGACGTCGCGGGCGCTCTGGACGGCCTGTAGTTGGTTAGGGAAATCCGAGCTCTTCAGCAATGCGTCCCACTTGGACTTGTATTGAAGGTCGGAGCCCGCGTTGTACGGGCACAGCCAGAGCATGTGGTCGAAGGAGCAGCATGCGTGACCGAATTTGGAGCACGACTGCGGGAAGTTCGGGTCTATCCAACTAAGCGTACTGGGGGTGAGGTAGGACCTGGTCTGTAAGAGTCTGAAAGTAACGGCCTGAGCCCTGTTCAGTTTCGGGCTAAAGGGAGGGAATTTCCTCCTGCTGTGTCTGTAATGCGACGTAATTTCGTGAAACGTGGTAAGATTATCTTTGAAGGGGCAATCCTGTGGGAGAGCCGGACCGGACCGTTAGCTCGGGCGCGGTTCGTGAATTCACGCGCCAGGCAGATGGCCCGCTCGTTAGGGTTGCAACCGGCTTGGTTAGATCGTTCACGTGGGCCGGGAACCACGCTATGGTATGACCTCCAGTTTCTTCTACCGTAGTAATACGAAAGGATCTGTTGACAATGCCGGCTGCGTGTTTAGAAACTCGAGCGGGCGAGAAAGCCGTGACCGCCGGGCGCAAGTCGGAGAAAATGGTCGTCGGGTCCTTTGCGGCTTGAAGAGTCAAGGCTATCGCGGTTTCCTCCGCCTCATTCCTGTGTTTAGTGTAGATTGACGCGGCGCTGATAAGTGTTCCGCACGCGTCAACGACCGAGATTGCAAACCTGTCTTCGGTGTAATATTTGGCGGCGTCGACGAAGAATGTATCTGTCCCGTAAGGATCGATTCGTCGAAGAATGGTTCTAGCCCGCGCTCTTCTGCGTCCTTGGTTATATATTGGGTGGATGCTCCTCGGTAAAGACTCAACCTTTATACCTTCCCGGGCTAATTTAGACGGGGGGCGCCTGTCGAGCGGTGCCTGTATAGTGAATAGACCAGCTTCATAATGAATCTTAATTCCCGGCTTAGTTGACGAAAGCCTAGAGATCTGTGCAATAAACTGCGCTTCAATTAATTCATCTGTGATATTGTTCATTCGGAGTTCAAGTAGTCTTACCGTGCTAGCGGATTGTGTAATACCGAGTATTCTTTTGACGCCGGACCTGATGAGCGTGTCGAGTTTGTTCTTTTCGATTTTGCTCCATTTGAGGTACGGTGCCTTGTAAGTAATATGACTGATGAAGAAAGCTTGGGAGACCCTGATTAAGTTGTCCTCCTTTAGTTCCCCCACCCCCCCCCACCCCGCCCTGCTTGCAATTCTAGTGATGAGTCTCAGTATATTTTTCGCCCGCGCGCCTAGCTTTATAGGGCTTCTGCACTACAGCCTTTGGCGTTAATTAAAGGTCCTAAAGTTCACCCTCGGAAGTGGAGCACAAACGCGCTTCTAAGAGCGCTGCGCATACTGCAGTCCGGCCGTGCCACACCATACCTGGTTCAACCAGTGTGTAGTACATCAGGCGGCGACTCCGCTCAATCTCGCGGTCATGACCGAAACTCACGGTACGGCAGTCTGCTTTAACAGACGCCGCAGAAGAACATTGTCCACGGCTCATGCCGGCAACTCAATCTCGGCGGTCGGCACCAGGGGAAACCCGGAGGAGCTGAGGGTCGCTTGAGGATTCCAGCGTATGCTATTACACCCATTTGCATAACTAATTAAAGAATAAATAAAGCTGCGTTACGATATGAACATTAAGTGGGTGCCACGAAATGACACGAGGTCGGTTATCGTGACCAAAGACTGCTATGATAATCAGTAGTGCCTCCGACAGTGCCCGGTCGCCCTATCACGCGTCCCTCGCCTTGTTCTGCCGCGGCCTGCAGAAGCACTGTGCAAGTGGTCAAGCCCGGAGTGGCCACCGACTTGGCCCGTCCGGGACCCGGAAGGATGGCGCAGGCACGGCTCCTCCGAAACGGTGCCTCCTTTGTATGGAAGGAGTGAAACGGCGCCCGTCGGCCTGCTGTTGATGCTGCTGCCACTGATGCTGATGCTGCTGAGAAGAAGAGGGGGGGACGTCGCCACTTAGCCGTAATCACGGCGCCATCCATTTGGAGCCACGTCCAAGACAGTGAAGAGGGGAGGGGGGGGGATGATTAGGCACGTCCCACGTGGGCCCGGCGGCCGATCCCCTTTCGCGGCGCGCGCAGCGAGGTGATGCGGCCGAGGAAGGCGCCCGCCGGACGCTTATCATTAATCCGGCGCGCCTAGCTCGCCCTAATGGATCAAGCGCCCCGAGCTCTGTCAACGGCCGACCCCGCGCCGAGGGAGCCAAGGTCGCCCCTCCTCGGGGGCCGCTCCTTGGACGCGCGCCTTGACCGTGTCGGCCGGTCTCCACCGACGACGAACAAGCGTCGCCAGGGGCAGGCTCCAGCGTCTGAACGCGCTAGTGGAGTCGAACCATAAAATCTCCTATAAAATTTACTAGAAGGAACTCTCGCGCTGCGACCGTTCAGATACTGCGCGAATGATCTAGTACATTGATTTGGCTAATCTTCGTGCCTGTGGCTCCATACGTCCTTGTACTGTCATTTATTACGCATTATATTTATAACCTTTCAAGAATGAATTAATTTCTAAACACAGAAGTGCTGTGACTCTGCCCCCATGCCCAATCATCGCGAATTACGCAATATTTACTTGAAAATTTGCAATGTCACAAACCGGTTTGAAACCAAAAGAACAAAATTGAGGCGAATTCATGTATTGCCCATCGTTCCCATGCTGGCTGAATCGCCTTATTATGGGGCTTCCGTAGACAATAGCGCCCGAGTTAAATCCATTAATTTTTGTAGTAAACTCTATCGGGTGCACCAAACGCTTGCAGAAGGGCGCGTGACGCTTCAGTATACGCAGTGATGACTTCAGCCGCCGCAGAATTAAGCTGTGTGTGGATCCAAGGATGGTTAGCGAGAACACGCGGACATTTGTTCTTAAAGACGCGAGCGCTGTTAGCTACTTTCTTGCCTAATGCCTATAGGCATTAGGCATTCTTCACATCATTCTTAGCATTCTTCACATCATGAGCCAGTGTCACTATAGTGACACTGGCTCATGATGTGAAGAATGCTCCTTTCGACGAAGAATCAATAAGAGCGATGTAAGAAGGTAAATGAAATGGGAAAGGCAATGGTTCTGAATTGATGAAAGCAGCAGACGCAACCGACTCGTTAGCATCGACTCACAAGCCCGCTCTCTCTCTCTCTCTCTCTCTCTCTCTCTCTCTCTCTCTCTCTCTCTATATATATATATATATATATATATATATATATATATATATATATATATATATATATATATATATATATATATATATATATATATCAACGCGATGTTATCAGTTCCGCGCTTTCAACTGCTCTACATTCAGCGCTTGTTTTTCGATTCGTACGGTGCTATACCGCGCTCCACTTCAGAGGGATCCCACTGCTCGCACTCGTCGCTATACAGCCTCGCTGCGCCCCCTCGACAAGGCATGTGCGTGTGCCGACGTTCGGGACACCAATGACTCGGTTGGAAGCAGTACAGTGAAAACTGCTCAATGACACATTTCGCGCATTAGCTCAGGTGCTGACGCGTGAGCTTATACTTGCGCTCACAACTAATATGACACTCGAAACACATCGCTTCACTCACTGCTCGCTATCACCGGAGCCGTTTTACTGAACGGACATTGCGGTGCGAGTACACCTCGGAGGAGGCAATTCTGGACACGTGCATAAGAGACCCTTGCGTTGCCGACACGGCGCGACGAGTTTTGTAGCGCAGACAGGTATGAATGCGCCTCACGTGACTGAAGATAAAGCCGCATTGAAGAGGCAGCTTCGACTGCAGTCGTACCAACGTCGCATTCGGGGAGAAAGCAAAAAAAAAAAATTCTGAATAAATTGTGGTGGCAGGTTTCTTCCACCTGCACAGCGGTTGCTCGCACTGCACTCCAGCTCAGCTGCGGAAAGTGTCCGGCGCTCTTCGCCTTTGCTGCTCGCTGCCTGAATGGACAATACGTGCACTGCTTCAAGACGTATTCGCAGCGCAGCCTCTCGCACTTACGGCCCGAGGTCTCAAGGTCTTATTGCGGTCGAAATGAGCCTGCGCTGCCTGCTCATGGCTTTAATGACGTCTTTGCGCCAGCCTCAAACGCATATGCCAGGCACGCTGAACAACCGCCGCCGCCGTGAGCCGACTATCTGCTACTCTCGCTTACGATCTCGTCGAGAACAGCCAGCGAGAACTAAGAAAATTTCCTGGCAAGAAAGAAAAATCGATGCTGCAAGCTATACACTTTTGCACGATCCTAACGTTTAATGCCCCAGTTTTCTTTTGTAGTCAAAAATAATCCTAAACTGTAAAAAAAAATTAAATGAAATTAAATGACAAGAATTATATTAGCTGTCTTTGTATATGCAAGGTGCCAAAAAGTCCGGCGACAACTTCATCGTGCTGCTAAAGAAAAAAAAAGAAACTATAAAGTTGATCAAAATACACAGGCACACTACTGCAGTTCTTCTATTGAGAAACGGAAAACATTATCTGAACTCTATATTTCACGCCTTATTCAGCTGAATTCAATAGAAGCTATGGCCAGGCGATATATCTATTTACTTTCCTATTAATAGAATAATGATTTATTCGCGATTAATCTGTTGAGGTTCCATGAGGTAAATCGAGTAAGCATCGGCACTGACGGCCCCACTTCGCTTGTTTAAAAGCAAAGAATGGAACGACAGAGTGAGCTTCAATGCGTTCCGGCTAAGATTACGCCTTTGGGTCTTTCAGGACAGACTCAACTGATGTGCGCTGCACTTCGAGTAAGCGAAAGGTAAATTTCGCATAATGCAAGCGTCTCTTCTGTGCAGCTGGCATGACTGTTAATAAGCGAAGGAACTCTACACCAGACTGAGAACGTTGACAAGCTTATTTGATTTCGCAGTAGGACCTTCTATTGTGACGGAGTGAGCTGGATACGCTTTATGTGTCTATTAATGCAAGGTGGCGCTGACATATTGAATACAAGTGGCAGTTCAAATAGTACGGTTTGTTTCTTCTTTTTGTTTTTAAGCACGAAGTGCTTTTAGTTCCCGATGTCGGCGATCTTCAAGTGACCTTGAGTCAAAATCCAGAGCCCTTATCCGGGCAAGTTGCAAGAACAAAACGAGATCGTCCAGCAGCCAGTCAGAACTAAAAAATATGCGGTCTCTAATTACATACGCAAATTACTGCCCAAAGAAGTTACAAAAAAATTTTGCTTCAGAATTCTTCCAAATGTTTTTTTCACATTATCACTCAAGCTGTAACTTCTAGTACGCTGAAGGTTTATTTGTCATTTCTAATAGCGACGTTCAAAAGGCAGATACAGGGCACCATACACTTGATTGTCATCTTTTGGCGCTGAGACAGAGTTGCCTGCCTTGAAGGCCAACTGTCCGTGAGTTCCGCGGCGCGTGTTTTGCTTTGCTTCGAGAGATGGCGCCACGCTGCGTGGCACCTCCTTCAGGCGATTTTCTTCTTGTAGCTGGGCAGTGCGCTCTGTCTCCCTGGCGTCTTTCGCTGCCTGTCGTGCTGCCGTCTTCAGCCGGTTTTCTAGCTGGGCAGCGTGCATATGGACCAGCGCACAATATGGTGTGGTGCAGTGTAGTGTGGCGGTGTGGGCCGTTGCAAACATGTACTACACTCATTTTAAGATCGTGGCCAGTATCATCTCCAACCAATCTGCTTTGCCTGTTGCCATTTCATGCTTACATCTACTCTCGATTGCGGGAGAGCCAGGAACTTCTTTTTTCTGGAAAGTTCATGTACATAAATTAAGAGCTTTCTTTATTTTTGTACATCCCGCACGTAGTAGTGCAGTAGTAGTAATAGACATTATTGATCAAAGGAGCAATGGCGCCATCTTCGCCCTAGGCGGGTAGCGTCCTCAGGCCGCGGACTCTGGTCCGCACCCTGTCCACTAGGTTCACCTGGTCCTCAGGGTTGGAGCTGCAGGTCAGCCGGGCCTCCCACTGGTCGACGGTTGGTTCCCTGATGGGATGCACGCCGGTGCTGTCACATTCCCATACTATGTGGTAGAGGGTGTTGGGCACCTTGCTTGCATTCTTTGTTGTAACTGGTTGGGTACATTCTGTTCAGGAGCATGGGATGTGAACAGCAGCTGGTCTGAAGTCCACAAATTTGATTATTCTGTTAATAATTCGATTTAAAGCTTCAGATTACTGATCAGGTTAAACTTTATTCTCGATTTCAAGACATACTACAGCCATCGTTCAATTGCCAACACATCCACGAAGTCCCGGAAGTATAAGATTTGACCCCACGTCGTAAAGCAGAAATGGGTCACCTAGATTTTCTCTCTCTCTCTCTCTCTCTCTCTCTCTCTCTCTCTCTCTATATATATATATATATATATATATATATATATATATATATATATATATATATATATATATATATATATATATATATATATATATATATATATAAATGGAGGAGGAGGAGGATGAAAAGAAAAGAAGGAAAGGTAGGGAGATCAACCAGACGCACATCCGGTTTGCTACCCTACGCAGGGGAAGGGCTTTAAGGGAAGAAAATAAAGGAGAGGGAGAATCCAAAGTAATGATGTTAGGTAAAATTAATGGCAAAACCTTTGCCTCTGTAATAACTAACAGCGTGCTCTGTGAGAGCCATGCAAACGTGAAAAAAAAAACGGAAAGCAGTACCTTACGAGAGCCGTCTTTTTATTTTTCTGGTGGCATTATTTGGGTGCAAGAGAAAATATGTCTTTTAAACAACTCTGCAGGGCAAGTTCATGTCAAGACATTTACATATTTAGGTCTGAAAACAAACCGTAATTTTAGCCGCCAGCGTTTGGCTACATAAATGACCAGATAAGTAGGCTAGTAAACTACATTTACCCGTGGAGAGCTTTATGTAAATGTCCTGTCGTTCTGAATACTGTAACACGTGCGTATATAATTCACGGTGACGGGCTTGCCGTCGGAGAAAACGCCCGAACAGTGGCAATCTGCGACCTCGCGTTGAGCATGGAGCGCCATAGGCGCTGTAAGTTCGCGAATAAAGCGCATCATGATCATCATCATCATCATCATCGTCGTCATCGTCGTCGTCGTCGCGGTGGATGCAGAGGGTGCAAGCACTGCAAAGGTTTGACATGGGTATTTCTCCGAATATTCTTGAGTGCTAGCTTAATAATCATGCATCCCATATGCAGGTCAGCCTATGAAATGGACAAAAGGAAATATTTATAATGATTTTTTAGTATATTTTTTAAGACGCTTTCTTTTTCATTGTTACATGCAACGGCGTGCGTATTTCGCTCCGAAACAATTTAATTTCACGTCGTTTTCATTCACATCTGGTAACATGGATACCTGTGTTTCGTCGGAAGTAACTGACATGATAATCAACAGGTGCAGTTTCCAAAAGAAGCATTTCTGAAGGGAATTTCGGCCACGCACCATGCTCACTGCACGAAGAAGTCAATAACAGCCTGGTGGCAGCGCCTGGCTTAAATTCATCTTCGAAACGCTGGCAGACAAGCACGGATATTGTAAATAATGCAGAGTAGAATCAAGCTAAAAATGCTGAATATATATATTATTTTGAATTTTAAAAATTTTTAACTTGCATACAGCCACCTCCGTACCTCTGCCGCGCAGCGAAGCACTAGCAAAGGAACGTACAGTATATCGCAATGTTTAGAACTGCGTAAAAGTCGCAGACAGACCAGATAGACCAGATGTGCGTTAGCGCCCCAGGCGCCCCATGTGCCCTTTGCAGTATTTATCGCCCTTTTCATTTTTTTTTTCAAGGGTGCCGCCATATTACGTAGATAGTCGCGCCATCTATGAACAATCAGCATGCTCACATGGGCGAGAGCTCCATGTTGTCAGGTGTGTACACCCGGGCCCTGTTTCCGCATGGTGGCTGTTTTCGAGCTCGCGGCGGACTGTTTAGTATGGCGTGGCGTCTTCTACGCCGGAAACGGTTCTGTGAGAGATGATGATGAGGTATGGCCGGAGTTTCTGCAGCATTACTGAGGCGGACGCAGCACCCAGCGCCATGTGTGCGCGCGCGTTTTATAGAGTCAGCCTCGGAGATTTAGTTGTGTACATCTAAATATTAGTTTCACGAACGGGGCCTTTACGCGACATTCTCACTCTCATTCTAATCTGTGGTTAAGCAGCAAGGAGTAGTTAAGAAACACACGCGAAGATCGCGTATCAGCGTGGGTACCGTTCTGGTGCATACTTTCACGAGCGTTCCCGTTGTGATGCGTAGATACATGGCGCGACTACCTCGTTTGTTGGAGGCGATTTCCGACGACGAATAAAGAAAGCTTTGGTTAGTGATAACACTTCACCGTTGTGTGAATCACACCTGTTAGGCGGTCGAGTGGCTGGTTGCGGACAGCGCGAGCATCCGAAGCAGAAGTATAGAGGCTGGGTTATAGATATTTTCCTCCTATATCTCACGGCCCGAGCATACGGCATGACCGTGCGTGCTTTTTCCTAGCCCGTGCTTTTCTTTTTCTTTTTCCGCAGACATGGGTGAACAAATCGGTCGATTGGTCACTCAAGGCACTGCGTATGTGTTCCCTACTTTACAAGCCGCAAAGGGATAAAGCCTGATTTTACGAAAATTGTTTGCTCACAATTAGCCGTTGCATTCTTTTTATACGATCCCCTTTCGATATTAGCGATTCAATAGGGCGCTTTCTGTGCAAGTGCTGCTGGAACACCGTCCCCATCGCCCGTCGGCCCATAAAGCGGTGAAGGCGCTTTTGTGTTTCTTAAGGACGACGGGTTTGTGTGCGACCATCTGTGACCTTTAATGCAATTTCTGTAAGACCACACGCGTCAGCGAACTCGCCGCAATTTCCTTCTTTCCTTCCCTCCTCTCTCTCCCTGTGATCTTTGTTTTCCCCTTTTCTATTCCCCCGGTGTAGGGTAGCCAACCGGACGTTATTCTGGTTAACCTCCCTGCCTTATACTTTTCTCTTCCCTCCTCCCCCCTCCTCCACAGGGCAGAAAGGCAATGCCGAACCAACAAGCTCTTATATGCATCATGCTGGTTTAGCAACCGCAGTGATCGCTGCGCTGAGCCACGCTTACATAGAGATATATCACAGTGATTTCAAGTCTATTCTAGACTATATGCGTGCGAATTATGCCAGTCGCTTACGCAAATATTTTGTGCAGATTGGCGTTTAGACGATTTGGGGTTGCATTGGGTTGGCCGCGCACGATCACTCTTATGTTTTAGTTCCTACGGCAAGCGAACAGATGTGAGAATATTTTCCAATTCGCGTTGAAAATTATAGAGACGACGCTGCATTTCGTCGAGTATATACCAACCGATACAGGCAAAATAGTTCACAAGTACATACTGACCGCGGCTGGTGAGGCCCATATCGCATGCTTGCGCAGCCCATAGAAATTTCTGCTGACTGTATATCGTTACTGCTGCACCGAAAGGCTACACAGTGGTTCCCCGACGACCATGTACGAACTGACGTCGCTAAATATCTCGCAGAATGAGCTAAAACGGCTCGAAATCGTTCCGCTGTACGCGACGGCAACAAAGTCAAGCAACGCCGCGCCGGCTCGCGCAAGCCAGAGAGAAGGAAAGGCTCCGAGCGCCCTTTCCTCGTCGCCCGATGAAAACATCTATAACTTAGACCAATGTCCCTACGACCAGTCAAGTGCGCATAACGCCTCATGAACGCAACACCAAGGTGAATCTCTGTGCACAAATCCTGTGCACAGTACTCGTCTGCATCTGGTTGAGCTAAATATGCACGCAGGATTTCATTTAGGGACCATATACGTGTAGGTGTAAATGATATCCTGCATGCATACGTGCAAACCACTGTGGCTTCTGGGTTGTTGGGTCCAGTGGTCAAACGCAAGTTTCGCACGACGCAAGGGAGCAGTGCCTTCGCATCTAGGCGCTAAAACGCAATATGGGCGTCAGAGGATGTAATTCAAGGCCGTCTATGTTTCAGCGTCTGCTTGCTTATTTCCGACGGTGCCACAGTGCACATGCATCCATCGGAAGATTACATTGTGGTCACGAGGAGCTCTGTAATTTCTAGAGCTAAGTCACAATACCAGTCCTCTCCGATGACCGAAACAATGTAGTTTGCAAAGCTGACTTATAGCGGGAGTGCGTCCACGTGCGAGGCAGCCCCCGGTGAGAAAATGACCTGCCTTTCGGGTTGCAACAAGTTTTGCGGTAGTTATTTTGAACATAATGCTTAGCTTGAGCCGCCGAACAATGACCAGCTGAGGGTTGATAAATGCCACCGTAGAGGTAGGTGATGTTACGGAGCTATCGGCATACTATACGTGCACAGAACCATCCGTATACACGCTCGAAATGTAAAGGTATTTGACGCTATGAGACAAAACACATCGGGTCTTCGAAATTCCAGGGTTCGGAAGCCGCATCAAAGGTTCAGACAACACTCACTGTGCATGGTCTTTGGGTAATACCAACGGGAGGATATATATATATATATATATATATATATATATATATATATATATATATATATATATATATATATATATATATATATATATATATATATATATATATATATATATATATATATATATATATATATATATCCCGCCGCCAAGGCTTGTGAATGGTGGCGCTGGCTAGCACTCCCAAGGTTGTTTCTAGTAGTAATAGCATAAATACCCAAGAAAGTGGATGGTAAAACGGCGACGCGGTAGCTCAGTTAGTGAGAGCAGCACGAGCGTAATGTGAAGACGTGGGATCTTGCCCCAACGGCGGCAAGTTTTTTTCATCCACTTTTCATTGTCATTAAATTCTCATTTCTTTAATTCAATTAGTAAGTACAAGTAATTTGCCTAGCTATGTTGTCCTTGGTGTCTTTGTATTATATATATATATATATATATATATATATATATATATATATATATATATATATATATATATATATATATATATATATAACCTGAGCGTGGGCTCAGGGCTCAGCCTTAAAGAGACACTAAACAGAAAAATTATTTTTTCTGTATCAGTAAATTACCTCTCTACGACACCAAAACACAACTCTTACCACTATAAGACGCTTGGTAAGCCAGAAAAAGCGCAAGAACGAAAGAGCGGCGGCGACGCGTCCTTGAAGTTCCCGCACCTGGTCGCTGTGACGTCATGGATTTTGATGGCATGTTCTAGGGCCTACTTAATTATATAGCCGTATAGATTGACTACATTGTGTTCTAAAGGAAACAAATATTAAACATGGCAAGTTTCGGGAACCTTTACTCAGCCAACGCGGCCCAAATGCCAACACATACTTTGGCATCCCTGACGTCACACTGACGTACTGGCGTCGGGGTTTAGGCGCGAAATTCAAATACTGATACTTCGACCTTCATTTCCTCATCTAATAATCAAACTATTATTTTGAAATGACTGCCTGCGGGGTTCGCAAACAATGCTTTATTAGTCTAAACTGATTTATTGTTTCGCTATAGTGTCCCTTTAAGTGCTACCTAGCGTGCGCGTACCTTGCAGCTGCCAGCATGCTGTACCGCATGCATAATACCCCATGAAAAGTGCTTGGTACAACTTCAGCAAAAAGTCTTCCGAGGGACCCCATTTATAGCTCTTGCCACAACACGAAGGATATGAGCGAGGCTGCTAAGTTTAGACCTCAGTGCGGCAACATGTTTCGTCCATGGTGCATAAAGAAAACAAATCACCTGTGGTACCTTATAACAGACACCATTGTTCCGTTAACGATGCTCAGATACCCTGCCATTCATTTTCGCGTTAATGTAAACGCGGCACACACTGCTGTTGGCCATTGGAGGCCTTGAAGCCGTATACTTGGGTGGTAACCGTGGTAACCCCGCACGCATTTTGGAGAGGGTGAATCATGCGCATGTCGTCCTGGGTATGCACTTGTTCTCACAATGTCAGTGATTTCAGATGGGAGGACATTTATCGTAGCGTTTCTTGCACAATCTACGCGCACGTCTGCCGCGTACGACCCTTCAAATGTCTTCAAATGAATTGTCCTCAAATGCATGAAGGGTCTTCATGCATTTGAAGACCCTTCAGTCTTCAAACGCATCAAGGATCAATCTTCTGACGCAGTATAATTTGCTTACCAACCGGACGGTCACTTCTTCCCCGCTCAGCAGTGCAGCCCAAGGATGGAATAATGTAGCCATTTATTCTGTCCCAATTCCTTTCGATTTCGCACTTCAACATCGTTCCAGCGACGTTCCTCTTCATCATCACCAGGATCGACCGGTCGTGTGTGATGGATGATGAGCAAGGAGTAGAACAGAGCGAAAACAATCGCTACATTATATGTCCCCAAGTCGGCAACACTGTGACCTCCTTCCCCCTCCCGCAAAACGTAAGACCAGCATTCTCGAAATCCCGTCGTAAAATATCGAACGTATTCAGTGCTTTCAAGGAGTCATTCGAATCCCACCAATACTAATGTTTTCATTGGTTTACGTATAGCAGGCTAAAGCGATCGGCTTGTAAAGCTCGTCCGGCCACTTCCCCGGCTTCATTAGGGCTACAATACGGCTTCATTTGCAATTATCTCGAACAATTCCTAAAGCTCATGCGGTTTTATAGAACGATAACAAAATTCGCCATGGTTCTATTCCACGATGACAAAGTCAGCCCACGTGATTCTGTCCCTTACTGAAGCCGATGAGCGTCGAGAATCCATGCATTGTTGTGGGCACATCAAGATACTCAATGTATGGGTCTGCCACGATACCCATGGATGGAACAAGTTCATTAGATTCGTCCACAAGTTTACGGTATCCCTCGCCGACGTTCAATTCGTTCCAACCTTGACGCAGAGTCGTCGCACGGGATGTGTCCCTTCCGGATGCCGAGTTTACCGAAGACTTCCTATAACCATTCAAATATATAGATAGGTGATGTGTTAGTTGTAAAGATGCACCGAGCATCTTTCAAATTTCTCTATTTGTCAAGCTTGTCGAAATGCCAGAGAACGTGTCGTAGAGCCTGGCTGCTGTCAGAAAGTTTTGTGGATGATTTCATTCGTCTGTATCATGGTTACACGTGGTGACGTCTTACACGAACGGCCTTGCATTTTGCGTCAGTCGATTAACCATGCCTCTGCGCGCTGACTTCTGCGGTTGTGTCATTCAGGGCTATAATTCTTGCGGGAAAGCCATGCGCAAAGGAAAAATCATGCGGAATTATCTACAACTCTCGGTGTGAGGCTGAAAGGCTATGCGCCGCAGAAGACGCCTCGCGTACTGCGCTGCGCCGACATTTCGCCACCGCATATTGGTAGAACACCGTCTGAGGAGGCTCAGCGCAACGCTAGAACTTACCACCGCTTTCAATGCTTCGCTCTTCGTGCGAAAGTGCCTAAGTTATTGTCTTGTTGACATTTGAGCTTGTTGTTGTTGTTGTTATTTGTTTATTTCTGTATTTACTTGCTGGTTTGTTTGTTTGTTTGTTTGTTTGTTTGTTTGTTTGTTTGTTTGTTTGTTTGTTTGTTTGTTTGTTTGTTTGTTTGTTTGTTTGTTTGTTTGTTTGTTTGTTTGTTTGTAGACTTGGCAGATTTGTGTGCTTGGGGTACGTGAGTGCATGTTGTATGGCGAAAATGGTAGTCTCTGCATCGTAAATGTGTTTTGGGATAGCCGGCTCCAATGTAGCCCCCATTCCACTTCATCTATATTTATTAAACAGCTACAAAAACACCTACGCACATAGCCAGCCAAATCTCTGCTACGTGCACTTACTGCAACGCTCTCCCAGGGGGGTTGGTGTGCCTTAAAGTCTTCAACCGCAATATGCGGTCTCTAGGAAGATTGCATGCAGCGCAGGCATCAATCGGGAGCAACGAAATTTCGCTCGTGGATCGATGCAGCCACCAATCACTGAGAACATGCGCCGTTTACGCTTTATGGCTAAACATCTAAACATACTTAATGATTCCTATATATATATATATATATATATATATGTGTGTGTGTGTGTGTGTGTGTGTGTGTGTGTGTGTGTGTGTGTGTGTGTGTGTGTGTGTGTGTGTTTTCATAGAGTATAGTTGGCTTAGCAACGACAAACAGGTTGCTCTAAGGCTTTCAAAACTATTAGAAAGAGGGAGAGAAAAAAATGAGCAAGGTCAAAGTAAGTAAAAACAACAAGAACAAAAAGACAAAAATCTTTTGCGGGGGTACGCAACCTTGTAGAAAACGCGCATCATATACTGTGTCAGTTAACGTCCATATTTCGCTTTTACGCCTTCCAGGTCAGCCGCTATACTTGCTGCGAGCGTCCGACGACCCCGTGCATATACATCACAGCAGCGCTCCACGCGACATGATCAGTACATTTTTTGAACCTCTGTCGTCATAAACCACACTGCTGATCGAGTTTGCGCCGCCGCTCGAACACCCCTGCACAATAGTGCGAACTTTTATTCTTAGTCTCTGACGTCACGTGTTCCGGAAAAGCGGCGCCTGCTGCGGAAGGGGCCATTGCGCACCTCGTTATAATTTTTGGTCATAATAATTACATCGAATTGGACGAAGCGATTTCAGATACGTGTATCAGACCTCACAGGGGTTCAAAATAGGTGTCTGCAAAGTTTCCACCGACACATTTGTTCATTGGTTTGCAGTAATGGTAGAGAAGTGGCAAACACAATACTATGCTGTACGAAGCCACTCGGAAGAAAATTATTTCAACTTCAGTAATTATTACGGGACGTCCTAATTTTGACAAGAGAGAGAGACCGAGAGATGAAGAGGGAAGGCAGGGAGGTTAACCAGAGGTCTCTGGTTTGGTATACCTTACACTGGGGTTGGGAGATAGGGGTTAGAAAGAGGACAGAGAGGAAAGGACTAAATTTTTTAATAATAAAAATTTTAAAAATGTACGCACAGAGGGACACACACGAAGGACGTTCCTGTTAGAGACGTTCACAAAGGCGGGTAGATTGCAAGAAGCGCAGTAGAGCTTGCACGGTCTTCTTCTGTGACGTTAGGTCCTGTCGGTGGTGCAGAATTCCTTCTTCCGATAGTGGTCGATCGTCCAGCTGGTTGAGTTCGTGGCGAAGGGATTCCCGCTGTGGGCTGTACTGCGGGCAGTCGCACAAAATATGGCCAGTGGACTCTTCGTGGCCGCAATGGTCACAGGTTGCGGTGTCGGCCATCCCTATGCGGAATGCATAGGCTTTGATAAAAGCAACGCCCAACCACCGTCGATACAAAAGCGTGGAGTATCCACGGCGAAGCTTTGATGGGACTCGAAGGCTTAATGTGGGATCAAGGGAGTATAGTCGGGAAATTCCTGAAATGTGACTCATTCCATTGCGACGTGGTGCACTGGCGAGCAAGCAAGCAGAGCTTCCGTGCTGCATCAGTTCTAGAAAGTGGCATTGGTACGTGGTGGCCCTCAGTATGGGCTGAACGGGCAGCTTGATCGGCCCGTTCATTGCCGATATGACGGCGTATGACAACGTTACGCATCAAGCCATCCTCTCTGCTCTCGAAGAGGTAGGAGTGGGTGGTCGGATGTTTCAATGGATACACAGCTATCTCTCCATACGATCCTTTCTTTGTAAGCACCGAGGAAGGCCATACTTATCTACATTATACCGCGGCGTCCCCCAGGGCGGCGTACATAGCCCTGTGTTATTTAATCTAACCCTAATTGCTCTCCTTAAGCACGTGCCAAGCACACTCAAGCTATCAATGTACGTGGATGACATCTGCATATGGATGTCTGCAGTAGCACGCCTACAGTTGCGAGCGAGAATTCAGAGAGCCGCCACCCAAACTGCCATCTACCTCCGTAATCGAGACCTGGAAGTTTCCGCCGAGAAATGGGCATTAGTGCCATTTACGCGCAAACCCATGAGAAACTGCAGCATAATGATAAATGGCCAAAAAATACCATATGTCCGATCTTACAAGTTTCGAGGTGTCATAGTCCACAGGGACTCATGGAGCCCTCACGTATCATACGTGAAAAAACGGTTGGCAGGCATCTACCATCTGTTCAAGTTTTTCACTGGCAAGACTTGTGGAATGTCGACCATTGTTTTGCTACAACTAACTTTGACAAGGTATTTCTGAAAGTTATACCTTCAGTCTGTCCATGGACCCTGTGCATATCTGTTCAAGGTTTAACTTCGCCATCCCAATTAGTTTGTCTGCAGCAATAGGAAAAAATAGTTTAGCAGTTTGTGGAGACTGCAGATGGAACGAGCAAGGATGTGGGTGCGGCAGGAATGGTGCAAAAGACGCGTTAACTGCTGACGCAGCTAAACTAAAAGTATGTTAATTTATTTGTAAACACCACAAGCAGTACATAGTCACGCTACACTTGAAGTAGAATAATACGCGCGCACTATGGACGCGATTTCGCGACGAAATACTTGTTCCAAACAAGGAGCGATAGTATTTATCTCCTTTGACACCAGTTAAATCGCTGTTGTTTAATTACCTTCTAGACGCATTTTTAAACGTCTCCTTTTGTCGTCCTGTAAATCCCTAATCTTCGATTATTCTGCATTATAGATCACCAGAAAATCTTCTCAGAATCACTTGCCTTCTGTTTCGAGATAACTTGGCAATCCCATGCTCCATTTTGACATACGCATTTTCTTCCAAGCCACCGTGTCTTTTTTTTTTTTTTCTTCTCCACCCAGCAATACAAGTACCTGGAACTTTCGCTGGTCTCCTCTGCGTGCCTCAACCATTCTTCACACTGAATCTTGCTTTTGGATCTCGTGCTTCAAATGCTGACCCACCCCCTCCCCCATCCACCGGATTACATAATTTCAAATCGAGAACTCGCGCCTGCTCCAAGGCATACAGGTGCGTTTAAGAAGGTGAGCGCCGGTACATCATTGCGCTATTCCAGGTTCCGCGAATTTTGTCGTACTTATTGTATGACCCCAAAAGTGACGTGTACTCCACGACAGCAGCCCTGCTTTTTTCCTCTATTCTTTACCTTCTTCGCCCCGGCTCCCGAAAGTAAAATACGTTGTTCAGTTAAAGCAGAGGATGATTTAAAATTTTGGTCTTCAGTACAGGCATACTACACACGACTAGTTAGTAACCCTGCCATTTGTGAGATTTAGGTGAAATAATGTGAATGGTGCATTGACAATCTGATTAGTATACATTCCGCACATTTCAAGTGGTTGTCATTTTTTCCTGGTGAAACGACAAGTGTGAGGCTACGTGGTGTCTCTATTTTGAAGATATGTCTGGAATAAATGAAAGCACTGCTGGTACGGTTGAAGGCCGATACATTTAGGACAAACACATTACCTCACAGCTCTTCACGACAGCCAAGAAACGGAAGGCCACTCCGCGCAGAGTTGGAGAGGGTATACATACGCCTGTACATACTTTCCGAACACTACGTGGACTCGAACTCGCGGTTGAGAGAGAAGCGAGAGAGGTACGAGAAGGAAAAAAAAAAATAGAGGTGCCCTTCAATCCTTTGTGCTTCGACGGTCCCCGGAACCTGACGTTCCCCGCGGCGTAAGCTCTAAGCTTACAAACAAACGAAGAGAAAGTGCATTCAAACAGACGGGACGTTATGCAACGCGCGCGTAAGCGAATGCGCCCGCATCTGATGCGCACCACTCTTACTTTTTTTTTTCCCCATTGCCTGTACTTCTTCGTGCCCCGTCGCAGTGTCGCGGTGCCACGTCGTTACGCCGCGATGTGCACAGGGCGCGCCGTCAGGAACAGGACTCGCGTGCACCGACGCACAATCGGTGCGCGAGATCCAAAGAGCTTCAGAAGAACGGCCCAAAGTACGGGGGGGAAAGAAAAACAGCAAAGCTGCGCGCCACTCTCCCCTTACCTCGTATATGATTTACACAAGGGACACACGCAAGAAGCGACACAAGCAACAAGCCCCTTCGCTCTGGCGGCGTGCAAGAAGCAAGCCCCCCCCCCCCTTCTTGCTACTCCCTCCCCCCCCGGAAGAGATAAAGGCCTCCCAAGGACCACCGTCCTCCTCTCTCATCATAGAAAGTCCCCCGAGGGTCTGTGAGCATCAAGGAGGCGGAGTATAGGTTGCCTCAATGCGGCCGCTTTCTTGCGCCGTCGGGAAGCGGCGAAGGGTATCGGGCAACGACGTCTTGTGCGGCAAAGCTCGGGGGATCGGCGCTGGTGGGACACGGGAGGATGTGCTCCCCGTCCCCTTCGTGCCCCCGTCGAGCAAGAAGACGGGGGCAGGTGGTGGTGATGCAACACGCCGCCGACTCGGCGTGGCGCGCCCGAAATCGCAACCCTTTCCCAGCCGGGGATCGCCCGACATCCCCTTGTCGGCCAGGGGAGCGATAAAGAAGCAAGAAGGAAATCGGGAACACGGACGGAAAAGCAGGTAAGGGTAAACACTGCGCGGTGCCTTGAAAGAAGAGCGGCTTTGCGCGGGGCGAAAAGAAGGCGGTACAATGGACGCCGATCTGCTTTCTCCTTCAAGACGCCTAGACCTTAACCTTGGTTCGAGCCCTCCCATCTAACGGCTTCTTCTTTAGCGTCTAAAAAGAGGTCCTGTTTTTTTCCTATTTCTTTTCCTGTGCTCCCCTCACTCGGTTCAATGGTAGAGTGTAAAATCGTTGTGCCTCAAAGGATGAAAAGCAGAAAGATGAAACTGCCATCGCAACAACGCGAGAGCTGACGATGTAGGGAGAAAGAAGCGAAGGTGAAAAAAATAAGAACGAAAATTAAGTGTCAAGTACCAAAAAAGATCTTTCAACTCACCTGAGCGACGTTGCCTGGTTTTTGGTATTGCCAGCGGTAATCGCATCACGCAACTAAAGAACCTTAAACGTACAGATTTATTAAAACACCTGCAATGGAAAAGCTCCGAGCAGTGAAGAAACTGGCGATGCTCGACTAACAACACTTCGCGCAGCAGAAGCAAAAGAAAAGACAGACTTGACGAAACATGAACGCTCGCAAAGAAATAACACTTTCGCTGCGAAAATAAGAAACGAGGCTGCTTTCGAAAGTGATAGATAAAGAAGGAACAAGCATTAGGAACAGGAAAACGAAGCGAATATGAGGCATGGATCTCCGAGGTTCGAGGGAGGATGAAATAGCAAATGCTGGCGCGTAAAAAAGATAGAAATGAGAGGTCTACGCGGCGAAGCAGGCAACCAAGCGTATAGTTAAGCGACCCAGACAGAGCCTGCTGCGTGAAGAGCCGAGCAGCGATCGAGTCGTGCCATCTCGGCGAGTGGAGGAGACCTGCGTTCCCACGGCCACGGTCGGCTTGGCTTCTGGAGCATGCGTCGCGCACCCTTTGTGGCCTTTTCCGGGCCAGCCTGCACCTGAAGGCGGCAGCCGAGCTCCACTCGGCCGCAAAGCGAGAGAGAGAGCGAGATTACGTAATAAAGGGACGTATATATAACTTTGTGAGTGTATCATCATCTGCGCCTTCTGGAAGTATCCCTGGTAAAAAAAAAAAAGACAAATGTGTATCTTCGTTTGTCTGTTGTCGTTGAACACGTGATGGGCCGTGAAGAGCCTAAATTCACTTTCCATTGGAGTTTAACGCCCAGACATACAGCGAAACTGTAAGGTACAAGCCAGCGGATGAATGCATATATCGCCATGGCGTCTGACGAGAGATCTTCGTATCCTACGTACTTTCGCCTACTGGTGTTTGTACTAACGTTCGTATACAGGTGGGTGTAGCCTGTAAATTTCTACTGCCACCTGTTCGCAGATCTTCTCTGGCGTGGACACAGAGGTACCACCGCCACGTATCCGGCACGCCTATATAATACGACCAAATGCGAGATTCTCAACAGTGCCCTCTCCTTGGCGATTGCTTTTTTTTTTCTTCGGTTCGTTTTTTCTGCACTTTTCTTTCAGAGCGACACGTTTCACCCCTTGTAAGAACTGTGAGCAATGTCGAACAGTCGGGGCGGTGTAACTGCATTTACCACACCACAGCGGCGCCAGGTAATGCAGGGGGAAAAGCCAACCCAAAGATAGCCTTTCTGCTAAATGATGGTCACAGAACTGCAGTGCACGCTGACTTTATTCGGCGCATATAAATAGGTGTCTACGGTGCACAGTTCATAAGGCCAAGAGAGCGCGAACAAGGCAGGAAAGGGACAGGCAGCATATAACCAGACTCACGTCCAATCACCCTGTGGTTTTCGGTTAGCGAGACATTATGTAACAAAGCAAAACAAGATACTCAAGCGTGCCGGCCGCGGCCATTGCAGTAAAGTGGATCAAGAAGGAATAAAAAGACAGTGTGACCGCGTCATGGACAGGTGAGAGCTGCTTCGACAAGAAGGAAGTGAAGATTGATACTGGTGGCAACAGTAAACGAGGTCAGCCTATAGGAGAGGGTGATCGGGGAAGATGGTAAAGCCGACAGTTGCCTTTCCCCGAGATCCCGCCACAGCTGCCGTTGTAATAGCTCAGGAAGATATGGTAAATGAGGCCAAACGACAGGAAAACTCACGATGCTAGTTAGAACTGTGCCACATGGCTAAAGTCGTTAGCAGAGAGACGCATATACAAAATTGAGCCTGAGACCATGAACAAGCAAGTTCAGATAAATTACTGAGCGGCACTTTTCTGCTAAATGCGTTCGAAATCTGCATTTACGTACTATATACCGGGCCAACGCGTGAACATTGGTCACGTCGGCGCATATGGAGAGCGACATATAACTGCACTGCCTATAGTTACCAAGTCCAGTGCTTTTTACAAGTTTCAGTACAAGTAAGCTTCTACTATAGCGTGTGCTGCTCACTTTCCGGTCAATCTCGCCTGCCAGCGAAATGTCCTTCCAGCCATGTCGGCTCCAGGCTGTGAGTGTCCCATCGCGAGACGCTGTGGAAACCAACACACTCTGTGAACGGTCGCGTTTGCGGGCCTTCCTCTATGGCTGGTGCAGCAAGACGCATGCATACAGCGTGCAAAACTATATAACAGCCAATTATACCTCATTTACATCGACTTATTCTATATCGCCATACAGACGAGGCCGGATTCAGCCCAGGGACAACATGCGATGGACCACAGCATGAAAGGAAGTCTGCACCCTTGTAATTAGCATGTGCAACATCTCACTCTCAACTTAAAATAAGTACAAAATTGAAATTTGAATAGATTCCACTTAGCGGACACAACAGAAATGCAGGTGAAATGCTTCAGCAGATTAGGGAGGCTTATGCATAGAATATGTATCAGCATGCAAAACGCGCTGTCTTTGACAGGAGATGAGTTGCATTCGCCCAACTGAGGAAGCGAATGCTACGCTGCTCCAACCTACACTTATTTAAATGATCTCGCCTTTGGGCTTGTCGTTCTAAACAAAAATAAATTCACAGGCATGTTTCCATTGAGGAATATGTGGCTAACAAGGTAGATAAAAAATTTTCTAAGTGAAAAACATTTTGACCAATTCCTTTGTAAAACGTACACGTATTCCTGGTAACTTGTTGCACTATTTATGTTCCTCATGAGTCATACACTATATATGCTCTACGAGAGAGTCCTTTGGCATAAGAAAAAACTTGTCCCAACAGCATTCCTGTTTCCATTATTACGAAAAAGGTCATTACCGCACATTCGTCACTTACAGGAAACAATGTGCATTGTTGACCGCAACTTCCTCCCGGCTTTGGTGGATGTCACGACACCGGCGTTTCTAAGATTCCCGCACTGGATTCAAAGCTTGCACCGGGTAAGAAAGAAGATTCAGCGAAGAGAGGAGAGAAATACGCCTAAAGTGCTCACAGAGAGAAAAATAAATCGTTCCTGCTGCCATTGTTGGGAAATTTTGTACGCGGCGGGCCGCCGTTGGTAGAGCCTCGTGGCAGGTGAGCGCGCCGGACAGGAAGCGGCGGCCGAGGCGGCACAAGGAGGCCCCGGAGCCCTATTGGCGCGGCGGGGACGACAGGCGACACCGAAAAGCGGCGCCCCGCGCTTGAGGGGCGATCTGCGGACGGCGCCGGAATTTCAATGAGTTTCCCTCGCCGCCGAACCGCGCACAGGTTGGCAACCCTTTGCTTCTCCCCGCGGTTGTCCCAAGAAGGGGCGAGGGCGCGCGTGACGTAGCCCCGGCGGAGACAGCCATTGGGCGCGCGTGGCAACCAGAGGGCGTGCCGGCGGCCGCCCTAACGACCCAACAGTCCCGGCGGCGCGTTACGTCAGTGTTGACGCCGCAGTCCGCGCAGCAAGCGCTCAACCTCCCGCTCCTGACGCTCGCGACGCGGCGCTACAGGCGCTAGCGTCGTCATCGTGGTCGTCTGTCTCACGCGTGCCTCTCGGGCACCTCGCGGAAAACAGTCGGCTCTCGCGAAGTGTCCGCGCTCGGATGCTTAATCCCCCGCTGGAGGATACTGTCTTGGTTGGTGATGCGCACGGACAACTTTCCCCGCTAGCTCTCGTCGCTCGGAAGACGCCTCGCCTAGTCGGGCTTCCCTGCAAGGGCGTTGGTTTATCGTGAGCGAGGTATGGAGTTCTTACTGTGAGTCAAACCCAGGTAGGAACTTCATACCATGCTCGCGATGGAATGCAACCCACTCATCGCTCCAAGTCACCGCCCGACGTCAGCGGTGTTGACGCCAAGGTGAGTCACCGCACCTCCAACGTGCTTGGCTTTTGGGTTGTGCAACGGGTGCTCCGAGGAGGGGCCCGGACCAACTTTTTGTCCTGACCCTTGGCTGACGGGTCGGTCGGAGGGCCGCAGGAATCGCGAGCACGGCTCGCCTTTCCTGTCCCGCTGCCAAAGTACGGGCCGCGCCAGAAAAGCGCACGAGGTCGAGCGGCGCCGCGCTGCGGCTGCAGCGCTGCTAGGCCTAGCGACGCCGCCGCCTCACGGCGAAGCATGCTTCAAGGCGATCGAGGGGGAAAAGCGCGTTGCGAAAGGAATCCCCGTCTTGCATCTCGCTAGATTAATCGGAGGCCGCCGGAGGGACAGGAAACAGCTTCTTGGCCGGGCGAGGGGGGGGGGGGGGGGAGGCGCACGCTCGCCGACCAAGGGCGGAGGAAGCAAAAAATGCCTCGCACGAAACGTGTTTCCTTCTCAGTCGGGGCCGAGCAACAAACACGACAGCAGGAAAGCGTTGCGCGAAAAGAAGAGGCCGTGTAAGGCGCGCGTCCTCGTTTGGTGGCCAGATGCCCCCCGGTGTCACACGCCGCGTCGAGGGCCACGCGTGTGCCTCGCACCGAACGGCGCGCCAAATCGTCGCTACTCCCCCCCCCCCCCCCCCTTCTTTTTCTGTCGCTCGCACAGCGCGCCCACGTTGCCGCATCTCAACTATGCTCGGCACCACGAGTGTATTTCGGCGCCATGGAATTGTCTGTTCATTTTCCCTAATGAACAGAGAATCTTATGGCCACCGAATATGAACCCAGACAGTTATGTACAGCCGTTGGACGGATGAAGTATTTGTACGTGTGTTAATTTATGTGCATGCGTTCATGGTTATTATATATTTCATGCATAATGAAGCCAGTCAATCAGTTTATTATTACGACCTGTTGCTCAGATCCAGCTGGAACATACTGCTAACTCTTGACATCAGGTTGTCTTCTTTTACGATTCGCTTCGCCAAGTTTTTTTTTTTTTTTTCTGCCGGATATGTGGCCCTTTGCGTTTGAGCGCAACGCTTCATTAGTTGATATTGAAGACTAAACTACCATAACTACACAAACAAAAACAACGCATAACTGAGATAAATTATGTTTGCGCATTGCTTTTAATGTTACTTCAATCCGCTCATCCAAAGCACTTAAGTGTGGGCAATGGTTTTCGTGCTTAACGTGAATGGAAAACAACGTCAAGGTAGAGACAGTATTGCTAGACGCAGGTTTAACGTTGCGCACATCCTAACCACGAGACAATGGCACGTTCAGATCAGCTAGCTGGTCTGCACATTTAGCAACGAGAATGCGCCAAAATAATTATGTACGCCAGGTCTTGCAAATGTTTCGTGTATCGAAATAGCATGTACCCAGCCAATGCAACGACGCTGCCGAAACAAGCAATACGGTTTCCGCAGATTGTTTAACAGAGTTCCTTCTTGTCTGATGTATCGGAAGCTGTATACGGCGTCTCTGTGTTGATGTGCGGTGCCGCGTGCTATATAGGGTGATACCACGGAGTGGTGTTTCTATAACAGGCGGTTGCTATCCTACAGGCTGTATACGGTTGAGGTACAGATAGTATATGATGACACCCATATAGTGTGAACTCTCTCCTTTTTTTTTCTTGTTTATTGTGAGGAAACAGATACGTTCTTATATAAGCGAGGTGAACTTTAGAAGCTAACATGCGATGAAACCCCTCTTCCCGCCTGATGCCAATGTATACCTTCCTTTCGGAGCAGCAGCATACACACACACTTTGCCTCGCTATTAGACGAAGGGAGAAAAAGTTACGCGGAGATAGTAGACAACTCAGAATGCGCTGTATACGTGCTGGACATCTGTAATCGGTGCACAATGCCAAGTCTTTCCACGTGAAACCTAAAAAATTACCTCCCTAATATCTGTAGTGGTCACGCGGTACATTGACATGCAATGGCAACGAACAATATCGCACCTAACCAGCTATTACACATCACCGCGTCGTCCGCAAGATTGTCAAGCTGCCGTAAGATGCTTCTCTCCTCGCTGTCAGGGATACTCGATATCTTCGGCTATAGCGGAACGGCATACACACGCACATGACAGCTGCATTCAGGAGCGACCTCTCCAGGTCTATATATAATAATTGCACAGAATGGACTACAGGGTGTTTAGCCAAAGGAAACTCCAGTGGAGTGGCCGTAAGTTAGGGTGAACATACACGATGAGAGCATAAATTGGCTGCAAAGTTAATTGTATACACTATAGAGTTAATGCCTTAAACATTTCGGTCAATCCTTGGCAAGGTCGTCTTGTCTTTTCAGTTCAAGGTTTGTCAGAGCGCCTATAATTTGACGCCGCTTACTCTCTTCCCTGTTGGGACGCGGCACTAATCGCGAGAGATCGTAACACACATGTTATGTCTGCAAGGCGCAAGGCAAGGCGCCTCAAAAGAGATGATTTCGTACCGAAAGTTTCGCGGCACTTGAGCAACCGTGTCGTTTGTTTCAGCAAGGATACAGTGTGAGGAGAGCTGTATTTTGCGCTGGCAGAGCACACGAGGAAATACCACACGCATTGACGGTCCTTGTTCACTCTGCCGCGCTTGGGCGTCTGATGGCCACCCTCGCCGGTAGCGGCTGGTTGCGCGCCGAATAGGCCGCGGACAAGCGCAAACAATAGAAGTTTGCGCAGTTTCTGCGACTACATGCAGGCTCGAGAAAGCGAAAGGAGCTTATATAGCGCGTGCCCAAACCGCCGCGAGTTTTCCCGCTTGTTGGCACGAGAGGAGCAAGTTCACTCGAGCAGCGAGCGTACGATGCCGACATGTTTGGTGCGTATATAAACGCTCTCTACGAAGGCATGGGCAAGGAGCAGGTATACAACATACAGCGCCAGCGCATGCTGAGTGGTTTTTCGCAGCTTCAAAAACGTTTGACAAGTTCCAAGTCGTATTGTCAGTGCAGGTCGTGACAGCATATGACTATGGAGCTTATCACGGTTACTGTGCGCCGTTTATCAATTCCGTATGCGCTCTATAAGTGACAAGAAGCCGCTTGTAGAGCGCAACTTTAGGGGAAACCCCCACGAAGAGGAAAGCTAATGTGGTGCTGATTAGCGCGAGTCGGTATTTTAAATCTGTGCCAGGCACTCAGCGCAAAATATAGTTAGAAAAAAAAACACATGAACAAAGAAATACCGGGGCACAGCGCTGAGGCCCTTCATGTATAGTGTAGTGCTTTAGGTAGCACTTCGAGCGCTACGTGCAGTTGAAAGGGCTTTAGAAACATTATAATGCCAAGTTTTCGGAATCCTAAAGGTGTATTGCTTGAAGCCCATGGGGATAAACACAAGTATACATATATCAGTGGGGTACCTTTTTTTAAATCATTGTTGCTTCGAGTATCGCATTGTCACTAAATATAACGAGACACGGCACTCTGCCGGCAAAATAGCGACCTAGACAAGATGGCGCCCTTCCTCAAGAGCACCTCCCGGTCCTAACTTCATTCTCATGCCAGCTTGTGATACTGACTATATATAGCAATATTCCCCCGCTAAAAATAAAGGCATCGTCCCGATGCTCGCCAAACTAGAAAACGTAAAAGCAACAAGACAGCGCGCACTGCTTATAGGGACTTCAAAGGACTAGTCCTTGCACCATTCTTTCTGGGTAGTCACGCGGTGGGTTCAGGCGAAACCCGAATGCGATTAACTACAGAGAACTAGTCCGATCTATACCTCACTCACCGCGTCGCCGCCAAGCGCATGACAATGCTTTGCATTTGAATAGAATATACGCAATGCACTGCGCGTCATGCGGTTTGCTCCTCTATTCTGATACATGCAATGCATTGGCCATTGGCTTAGCGTCGCCCGTGCATAGTTGTTATTTGAACGCCACGTTAACCCTTTGCTCAGCCCGATCTGTAGTCATCCTCGTACTAGTTGACACCGATGCAAGTACACCGGACGAGTTCCAGTATCGCCTGTAGGAATGAATATACTCTCGCCTTATCGGGTTATTCGTTTATTGTGAATAAGAACGGTGCAAAAAGTACTATGTCAGGTGCCCAGAGAAGAATATGCGCAAGACGACCAGGAATTGGAGAGAGTGCTGCCGATTACTGCTGCGCCGTGAACACTGTGATTTCAGTTAAACCACATAAAACAGCATTTACAGCATGACCACGTGGCAACAGCTGTTAAGAGCGAATGAGATGCACGGATTTGTTTTATACCGCAGTTAAAACAATCTTGACCGTCCAAATAAAATGTTTGTGCGCTGAGCGAGGACAATTTGCTATTTGCAATTGTTAAACTATTGGGCAACTTAGGCGATTAAGAATGCATGCCGTACGCTTTCCGAGTCGCAATATTCAACCAGCAGTGCCAGTCTAATATTTTTATTGGAATCAGAACAACCTAAAACGGTGTAAGCGATTCAAACGGTTTCGACGAAGAAGCAATACTCGCACTAAAAACGTCAGAGTGTCTATAACGATGATGGTGAGGTGCCTACATGTTGTAGAAAGGTAAAGTTCGGGCCTACAACCGAGGGAGGATCACAGTCGTTGTCAGTGCGGCAAAGCTTCAAAACATTGAGATTGATAGGGTTTGGGGCACGGATTGAGACAATCGCTAGGTGATCTATATCGGCAAGGGAATAACGGTTGACTCCGGTACCCAAGTGAAGCGAGGTCAGCCAAAGTAACGAATAAATGTGCTTGCGATGAAAGTTTTAAACATTAGGCGTTGAGGATTAAATGGGCTAATGATTTAGGTGAAGTTGAGACTTGTCGAGGCCAGAAACCATGGCATATAAATAGTACAGCTAGCTGGTGGAAGCTCAAGGATAGTGCGGCACGAATAAAAATTCTAGAAAATTGTTACGTTTTCTTCTATTTAAAAAAAACGTTTATATGTTGGAAGTTAAAGGACTGAAGAACTCTCAACGTTGATTTTTCTCAAGAAACTCGATCTCAAGGTTTTCAAAATCGTCAAGTTAAATGCTATCTCTTCTGTAATATATAACTGCGCGTCTCATAAACTTACGCATGCCATCGGGCTTTCTTCCTAGCTCTTCCAAAACGTCCATCACAGTCCAGTGCAGGTTCATTAAGATTTGCAATGACTGTTGATTATTTCTTAGCTGGTTCCTTTTCATTCAAAGCGTATTCTTTAGCGCTGATAGTGGCCAAATGGTAACTCACAGCGAGAAAAACACAAGAGTGACCAAGGAATACTTTGTTCGTCATTATTTTTCGGAAGTTTCTTTGTACTTGTCACTGAAAGGTGGAACCACTTGAAGTATCTTTCTTTTTTGCGCAAACGCTTAGGTTGACGCAGCTTTCCAGGATCCTCAACGACTGCATCAGTAAGCAAAACGTCCCTTTGAAACACCGAGTTAAAGGTTAACGACTCGTAGTTGCCGTGGTATACGCAGACGCTACGACCCCCAGCGGCCAGCAACAGGCGCCAGTCGACTTCTCGTCAGCGTCTGGAACGTGGTCGAGCACGAGCTCGTGGAACACGTGCTCTCCGGCCGCTTGAGTAGCGGCTTGCGAAGATCTCCAGTAACGCGCGGCTTCTTGAGTGTGTAGCACGCGAATGAAGGATATAGGACGCCGTGATAACGCTATCTTTTGCCCTTACGTATCCCTTTACGGGACCCCAGAGTCTCAGCAGGCGTGCGTTTTCGCATGTTGACGTCGTCTCAGGCTCAGCGTGGAAACCGTCAACGTGCGCTTCTTACGAAGGGACGGCGGCAGCCCGAGCGGTCGCGAACGTGCTTAGTGCGGTGTTCGCCTGCGCTCGTGGTAGCCTGACTTGTTAATGGGTGCGCAGGGAGAATTCAATTTAGCTCGCACGAAAACTTGATTTCGTAGACATCCTAACCTGGAAAGAACGTCAGATAGCTTTTTTTTTTTGGGGGGGGGGGGGGGGGCAAAACAACATTGAGTTACTTGAAGCGGGAATTCGGACCTCCTGCTTCTCTACGCCACTATTAAGAGAAACATCCACTACATGTCGCTGGCACAGATTGGCTGTGACAATGATGGCAGCCCGCCCCAGCTAAAATAATGCGAGAGGGAAGACCGCAACGTAGACATCGCTGACACGCCTAAGAAAAAATGCTTGGTTTCCCTTAGCTATCTCTATTTCCTACTTAACGAAAGGGGAGTCCCCGTCAGAAAGTGCGAGTTTTAGGCTCACATTATCGTGCCTGACACATTTTACAACATAGGTGACAGGGCAAAACGACTCTGTTTCATCGGCCACTTGGGGCAGTATTCTCCTGGTGGTTCACACGATCCCTCAGTTAGACACATATGCGTTTCCTTTTCTATGAGGGACGTTCTGAAAGTAAGTATCGTCACTTATTTTCACACGGAAACTTTATTGCAAAAAAAGAGAAAAAAAAAGATACACCATGACATCATAAACTATACACCTTGCACTATTTTCCCACACAGTCGCCACCGACATTGAGGCATGTGTCGTAGCGTGTAATCAGTTTTGAAGACACCACACTGGGAAAACTCGGTGTGCTGCGATGCAAGGCCTGAGACATGATCTCTTCACCATACACGATCGGTAGTCATTCATGAATGACGGACACACTAGTTCTACGCGCCCATTCATACCGGCTAATAGCACGCACTTGCATTGGAGACGACGTTGTCAGCGCACGTCTGTCTGCCATCGTGATTTGTACTCGAATAACCTCGAGCACGCCGATCGGCTGGTATAGTCTCTCTTCTTCGGCGGTCTGTGCATGCGTCGTTCCTCCTTCGTTGACGATCTTTCCGTCGTTGACCAGCAACGGGCGCGGATTCTTATGGCGATTGTTTGTTTCACCTGGTGTACCATCTTTTCTTTAAAAAAAAATGATGAAACTTACTTTCGGAACATGCCTCGTAGCTTTCTCGATGGTGAAATCAACTATTCCGCCGAAGGAAAGTTCGGTGCTTCGCCTTTGCAAACGTCATTCTGCAGTGAAGCTCGCTTTGCGGTGGTCACTAGAGAGGGAGGAGGCTCGGCATTTCCCACGACATGCTAATCTTTCTCAGTGATGATTCAGACTTCAAGATGGTCCAAAACTTATGAAGCTGGAGCTCGAGATGCGCAAGGCAGCGTACCGACGCGCCAAATAAAAGGCGGCGCGGGCAAACTATCCGGCTCAGCAGCGACAGGTGCGTTCACCAGTGTTCACATTACAAAGGCTAACCGTTGTAACAGAGCATTTGAGCACAGCGTTACCGCTCTAACACGACAGCTGCTGCCCCTGCCGGGCGCCAGCTGCGCATTTCCGGCGCGGTAGAGCTAGCGCGCGGGAACCAGACCGCGGCGGTAACGGTAACACTAGAGCGGTAACGTGCTAAAACGTTCTAACGATCCTTACCGGATTACAATTAACGTTAGTTGCCAGCTGCGGCGAATATTAAATGCTTCTTGCGTAAGTTACCGAAGAAAAGTTGGCCAAGAATCTTTAGGTAATACAGGTTGCCCGAGCTAACATGCGCTAAGCTAAATAAGAAGAAGAGAGAGCAAAGCCTCCTGTGCGGTTGAAACCAAGTATATGTTGTGAGTAATCACCTGAAGAAGGCTTCAATAATGCTTGCACAGTTCTTAATTACTTTATGTGGCTAATAAGCTTACGTTTTTAATTAATAAATTTATGTTCGTTATGTCAATATGGGGTTTTTAGTGCTACACATCAGCTTCAGTGTTTTTCTTTTTTTTTTCCTTTGTGGTTCGCGATCTGTAGCGTAGTTTCCTTTCCCATTTGTGAAAGAAATCCCACGAAAACAAGTATTAGAAAAACAACAGTATCAAAAGAAGCCAACGTGGCGCCGAGCTTGCTCGCCAAAGCGCATTGTTCTCAAACGCACCGCAAACGAATTAAACGTGCGCATCCATGGCCAGTTCGGTGGTTGCATAAATTTGATAGGGTGCTTATGTTGGTGTGACCGCTAAATTACGGCTAGTGGCGAGCCTCACGTGTAGCATGAGCACAGCTACAGTTTGTGACAGTGATAAGCAATGTGGGAATCCCACGTTATCAGGAGTCACGGCACAGGCTACCGATTTGCCGCGCGTCAGGCGAATCCGAAAAGCGGCGCGAATTTGTATAGTGGTCATATGGAAGGAAGGCAATGTATAATAATACGTGAGCGAGACTGGCCGGAAATGACTAGTTCGTTCGCACTGTTTCAGAGCAGCAATGCTGTAGCGCGCAAGCAGGAGCCGCGTTGGCTCTGCTAGATTTTATTGCCTTGCTTTTAAACGTAGAAGAAAAAAAAGAGCCAAGAAAAAGAAAGAAGGAAAAGAACATGATGTTTAAAATGCCTGATGTTTAAAATGACTGATGTTTTAAAATGCCGTCTAAGGAATGTGGCCTTGAGATAGCGATCGTACAGTTACCTTTATAAGGTCTTCATTAATAACTATTTAAACCAGGAGATCACAAAGATGATCGAGGCTTCGTCAGGTGGCTTCTGTCGACATACAGTTAGTTTCACGGTTATATAGAAGCCTACGCTATAAAGAACGAAAGAAAGAAAGAAAGAAAGAAAGAAAGAAAGAAAGAAAGAAAGAAAGAAAGAAAGAAAGAAAGAAAGAAAGAAAGAAAGAAAGAAAGGAAGTGGTGCCCATTAGCTACCATAAAGAAAGGTTGTCAAATAACGTGCATGCGAACATATCGTTTCGAAGAACAGGAAGATGATAACGAAACGCGTCTTACGTCACACAGGTTCTCACTTAGCTCACCTTACTTTGTGCTACGAGAAGAGCAAACGCGTCACTTATAGCTTCCTTTAGGTAAGCTCATGATGTAAACAAAGACACCAGAGTTAATATTTAGGAACAGGTTTCGGTGCATTTCTTGGGAGAGTAACTGGCGACGCCGGTTTTTATGTAGACTCGTCTTCACCTGTCTTTTGGTGGTACCGTCCACAGATATAGTGCAGATGTGTAATAGAAGGTACGTAAATTTTAGCGACCACTTTATTATTTATATTGAAATTACGATTTGGTTAAGTTCCAAACGCGAATAACAGAACGAGCAGTGGTTAGCGCAAACGAAAACATGTTCTATAGTTCCTGACTTCGGGCCTAAAAGTTGAACGTCGCGTCTGGAGATCGATGTGCATTTTTTCAAATTCTAGCGAAACCTTTCAAAGAGGTCAGAGCGAGCGTCGTGTTCTGAGCCGCAACTTGCTCAATGGCCGATGCGCAGCTATGGAAATCACACGCTTTGCGCTGCACCCTGCAGTGCTCAGTCATCGATCCTACTTCAATGGCCAGCGCCTTACCCGAAATCGTTCTATGCGCAGCCGGCATTTGCTACTTTATATGCGGTGGTGTTATGGTTACCGCCAGGCACCAGCCAGAGCTTCTCGCTCGGCACGAGAGATATCGCTGCGCTCTGTGGTAGAAGAGTGGTTCGCTCACACGGACCGGCACCACACATTCAGGCAGAAAGGAGGGAAACATTAAAAAAAAAAAACAGACGCCCTAGCAAAACTCACTCCACTTGTCGGGTATGCTTTATTTTCTCGTGTTCGCCCTTGTATCGACGCGCCTTTCGAGAGTTCATTCGCCCACCCGACTTTCAGTTCTGTCGACTGAAGGCTATCATAACATCGGGAGCACACAGTAAGAATGTGCATACGTAGTAAGCTGGTGCATACGTGCGCAAACACTGCATCTTCGCATTCGTATAGCGAAGTGGCGGCCGCGAGGCGTATAGAGGGAGGGCCGCGAGACTCGCGTCGCATATGCACGGTACACCGACGTTGTAGCTCAACTAAGAGGCTTCACCTTGCCGCGGCATAACCGTGAAATCAACGACCACATCGCACGGTCCGACGTGGCTATGCCGCGCAATTGCGATTTAGCGCTCGGTGGCGCACTATACGGCGGAGCTAATTCGCCTTGTACGGCGTCGTCGCCACGTTTCGCGCCATCGCCTCGACCCATCGGGTGGAAAAAAGGGAGCGAAAACCGACCGCATCTTCGTGGACTGGCGTGACAGCGCCTTGCTTCAGCGGGTCATCGGGAACGGCAAGCTTGGACGGCTTCTTTGCGCGGATACGATAGTGCCGGCTTTGTCCTGTTTCGATACGACGCGTCGTCGGCCGTGTCGGTTCAGTGGTAACGCTGCTGCGTCACCTGCTGATCCGAGTGCGGAATGTGACAGGGGCCAGTAAACTGCCGTTATTTGAACACGACACTTGCAGATATTTTATCCGTCTGCCGTTGGCATCAGACACGTTTTAATTGCGAAGGTTTAATTTGTCAGCCAGCCTCCTAGCAAACCGTTAAGTAATAGTAAAGAAGTTCACTTGTATTTTATTCTCTCTTTATCTTTTTAAATTTTATAATTCATGGTCGTACAGCCTTCAGAAGAATGAGGAGCAGGGCGTGCTGATATAGAAGTGAGAGCTATATTTATGTGGAAGCCAGAGAAGCTTGTCGGCTTAAATGTGCTCACCCCCGCGCTACTCTTCATGGGAGGGGAAGAAGCATTCAAAGAGGAAGGCCAGAACGTAACAGTTCAGTTTGTACGCCCAGATATGCCTCGATAAAGTAGGGAGCAAGTTAGGCGTTGCCAGCTCCATAAATGCAAGCCACCCGTTCCTTTCATGATCGCATTTTCACCGATTCACGGACATACCGCAGGCATGTTCGACGTCTTGAAACAGACTTTTCGTAATAAACGTACGAACCAGTAATTTGGGCATATTTTTTGACGAACGGTCGTCTGGACGACGTGGGTATTTCACTTCTCTCCAGCAGTTTCGCCCGTCTGCGTACGAGGCTTTTTAGAAATGCGAACGAGAATTTTTATATCTAGAAACGATCGCGATCTTTCAACTAATTCTTTAGCCTTCCTTCAGTTTTCCTTTAATGTCAGACATAGCGTCAGCGCTGCATATGCGTGCAAAAAAAAATATTCAAGAGGAAATATCTCACAAAGCACGTTTTCAGACAGACAGATGCACAACATCAAGACGCCGTAGCACTGCACATAGTTTTTTTTTCATCTTTTTTTTTCTCATTCTTCCCGCATAGTACGTCTGTTGTCAGTTATGAGCGAGAATGTATTGTGACGCACGACTTTAGAATCACAACCATTCCTTATAAGGTAGCGCTCCTCTGAAGCAACACACGCATGCAATAAACATGCGACTCCATGCGTTGCTCGCCCGTTGAGCGGCACTCGACGGCTCGAAACTGAGTGCACTCCTCTCAGCGGTGGCGAATGATAACTACGGCTGGAGTAAACGTGGCTTCCAGCAATTTAAGAAGGCAAAATACGTACCTTGCTACACAGAGAGCAATCGGAAATGATGGCATGTTGCCGGCGGCTTCAAGGAAGATCTCGTCACGGGGCCGCCATCGACCACGCATGCTCGTGCGTTTCCCTTTCCCCGGACACAGCTCCCTGACGCGCACATCCAGCGTCACACTCGAGCGCAAGCGCGCAAAACAAAATTACCATTCACGTTGCACTATTCGCCATCTAGCCCGCACAGCTGTGCAAAACCACCAGGCGCCTAAGTATATAGCACCTATTCCTCGTCGTGCTCGAAGGGTTTTTTTTTTTTTCCGAACAGCTGAGTCCTGCTGCATTTGTGGGCATATAAATGAAAGTGTGCAGACCTTCTTCGTGTAAGAATTGGAGCAGTGGCTCCAATTCCACTTTTTTTTTTTTTTGCGCGCATCAGAGCCGCAGCATGCAGATTGCTTGTGGCACGGCGGGAGAGCTGCGCGGTGGGATCCGGAGGAAAAGCATAGTGGAGGCCGTCAGCTTAATTGTTGCGGTCTGGGCTTATTTAGGTGCGCCTGGCGTTTTTGTTTTCCAGTTGTTACGTATTCGGCCTCCGCGCTTGCGTTTCCACCTCGTGCCCGGCGGCTGAATGACGCGTATCCACTGTGCCACAGCGACACGCGCAGAGGCTCTACAGAAAGGAGGAATTTAAAGGCAACAGCGGAGTTCCACTGGAGTATAGTAAATCTTATTATGGCGCTACGCCGGCATCACGTATACCAGCGCAGGAAATGTCAACTGGCCAAAGGTTCAGCAGGTGCAACGTAAAGCGAACGGCACGAATTAAGGCGGAGTCAAGAACATAGATCGCTCGCGAACGTGTGTTGTGCCATTACCACAAGCCCGGATCCCGAATCTGCAAGATGCAGAATCTATCCTGCGAGCGCCATAATTCTCCCTTCACAAGTCAAGATGCTGCGCCTTCGTGCGGGAGAAGCCTCGGCGGAGCAGCGTGTTTTGACGTGCCCGCGTGTGCCCGACGGCCCGGCGCCGCACCTCCCTTGCCTGGAGGTCACCGCGCGCGCGAACTTTGAACCGAGTGGCCAGCGCGGTCGCTGGTTGGACCCCTCGGACGACCGTCGTGTGCGGACTTTGTATTGGGCCGGTTGAGTGACAATGGGCCTCGGGGATTATAAAAGCAGTGACAAGCCGCCTGAAAAACAGGATCCGCTGACCCCACCTGGAGAGAGGGTCGCTCCCGACTGGGGTGAGATGTGTCACGCGTTTTCGCCGGACGCCGTCGTGCGAGAACAGTCGCGTTTGTGTGAGCTCTCGGCCCCAGTGCCGATCCGTTCATGTCCTGTATGATAACCTGTATATAATGTATAAAGTCCCTTTTGTTATTCTCATCGACGCCAGGCTCGGAGTCTTCGCTACCAACGCTCTGTCACGAAACGGGTGACGAGCGCTACGGGACCACAAAGCCGTTATCGTGGTGCAGCGGTGCAAGTCGTAACACTGGTGGCACCGGTTGGGTGTCGTAACACTGCTGGCACCGGTTGGATATCCGTAACACTGGATGGCAGCTACGGGATTGACCGGCATCAGCTACCTCGGCGCGGTGAGTGCCTGAAGTTTACCTCAAACACCAGACTTTCTCTGACACAGGTTATAGTAGCTCAGGGATTGACTTGGTGTTGCATTGTGATAACCTTGTGTGTTTCAAGCCTAGTAAGAGTGTTTTGAAAACCAGGGGATGCTGAGGGGGTAAACAGGGCAGTGTGTGAAATACTTGCATATGTCTTACTAGTAGTGTTATAGTAGCGTACGGCAGGTATATTCAAAAAGGGTAAACAGCAGGAGGACAGTGTGAACGATGGAGAAGTACAAGGTGAAGGAACTTCTCGAAATTTGTGAGGAGTTGGGCATTGAGTTGGGCTCAACCAAAAGAAAGAATGCGATCCTTGAGGTCATGAGGACTGGGGACGTAACGGCTGAGGAAGCCGCTGAGGCCTTGGCGAATATCAATGAACGTCGGGAAAGGGAGGAAAGGAGAGAACAGGAACGTCGCGAAGAGGAAAGGAGAGAGCAGCAACGTCGCGAGGAGGAAAAGGAGGAAAGGAGAGAGATTCGTGAGCACGAGCTTAAAATGAAAGAGTTGGAGACCCGAAATAGCTCGCCAGCGCCTAGTCTCACTTCTAATGTTCCAAGAATACGCGATCAACTTCCACCCTTTGTCGTCGGAGAGGATATGGCCAAATACCTCGTGAAATTTGAGCACGTCTGCGAACGGAATAGCATTGAGCGATCCCTTTGGGCACAGAATCTGTTAGCCTTGCTTCCTGGGGAGGCATCAGACGTAATAACTTGCTTATCGAAAGAGGCGTTTGAGAGCTACAGTGATGTGAAGGAAGCGCTACTGCGGAAGTACAAATTGTCGCCCGAAGCTTTCCGGCAGAGGTTCCGGTATGCAAAAAAGGGTAAGGAGTCGAATGTTGACTTCGCGTTTCGTCTAAAAGCCGACCTGGTGGAATGGCTGAAGGGCGAAGAGGTTTACGACGACCGCGACAAAATTGTCGAATGCATCGCGTTGGAGCAGTTCTACCGTTGCATTGATGAGGATGTCCGGCTCTGGCTGCAAGATAGGCTAAAGGAGGTTAAGCTAAACAAGGCAGCAGAGTTAGCGGAAGAGTATTACACCCGCCGCAGCTTGCACAGCAAGGCAGTGCGCGTAGAAAAAGCTGATAGAAGAGATGGGTTTTACGGGAAGCCCGACGAACGGAAGGAAATCACGCGTCGCGAGTTTCGGGACGACGAGTCCCTTCCCAAAGAAACTGTAAGGGATGGACAGAATGCATCTCAGAATGATGACGATGGTCCGAAACAGCGAAACGAAATGACGCGTTCTTTTGAAAAACGGAGACCGTTAACCTGCTACAATTGCAAAAAGCAAGGGCACATCGCTGCAAGCTGCCCAGAGAGAATTGCTTTTGCAACGATACAGGAAACTCACAAAAACATACGTCTATTGGAGCCCTATGTGCAGGAAATTAAGGTAAACGGCAAGAAGTGCCGAGCACTGCGGGACTCTGCAGCAACTATGGACGTTGTTCACCCGTCTTTCGTCTCCTCGAGTGATTTTACGGGAGAGTGCGTTAGGATACGGCAAGTGGCCGAGAAGGAGAGTGTCTGTTTACCGATCGCAACGGTTAGCATTGAAGGAGAATTTGGGAAACTTAACACCGAAGCCGCTGTGTCAGCCGCCCTCCCGGAGCAATTTTCCTACCTCTTCTCAAATAGCTCGGAGCAGCTGCTGAGGGATCAGGGCAAATCATTCTTTGCCGACGTGGCGTACATGGCCCCCACGCGATCCAAAGCGCGCCCGCTGTCGAGGGAACTTGACTTAGCGTCGGTGAGCGAAAGGCGGTGCGGCACACGGACTGATCAGGGTAACTTGAGTGGCGAGCAGTCACGGGAGAGGCAGAGCTCGGAGGCTGGCCTAGACGAGCGGGTCCTGGAAGTGAGTGGGAGTGACGCGTGCAGTGCTAGCCGCGATATAGACTCGACGCCGCAATTAGGCGACGCGGGCTCCACACTCGCTCCGGTTTCCGCCAGCCGGCAGGAGCAGGCTGCAGTTGAAAGAAAAAGTCTGATTCGCGAACAACAGGAAGATTGTTCACTAGCCGATCTGAGGAAGAGCGTCAAACGGGGAGTGAAAGAAAAGGGGGTTTCATTTGGCAAGGAATCTGGCTTATTGTACCACCGCTACACGGATAAGCAGGGTCGCAAATATAAGCAGCTTCGGATTCCGCGAAAATATCGCCGGGAAAAATGAATGACCTCATTTGCTTCCTCAGAAGTATGTTTTCGGTCCAAAGCGATTTCAAGGGGACCATTCTATTTGTAATTATTATTGCTGATTAATAATTGTTTCTATTTTGTTGTGTTGATGATTTGAAAACTGATTGTTTAAGCCTTGTGTGCTAGATCGTACACCTGCCTCTTGTTGCAGCGGGAGAAAAAAGGGGAAAACAATTTAGTTAGGTTGATTTGAATTATGGCCTTGTCTGGTGTTTGACGGGAGACAGAGGGCACTTGTTCGTGTTGGGTGTTGCCTTTTGCCGGTCGGTTTTGCAAGCTGCAGAACGACCAAGCGGGACCAGTGGCGAGAAGCAAGGTCTTAGGAACGACCCGAGCGGAGCTGGTCAAGGTGCCTTGGCGACGACGTGGTGAGCAGAGCTCCTGTCCTGGCGAGTCGGACCTGGGCACGTGAGGTTACCTGGCGTCCCGACACTGGACGTGAACTTGGACGAGCCTGACGAACGTGCGCGCCTGGCATCCGAGCCACGTGGAGGCAGCTCGTCTTCCCGGCGCCTTATCTGAGGGCGGGGATGCTGTTGTGCCATTACCACAAGCCCGGATCCCGAATCTGCAAGATGCAGAATCTATCCTGCGAGCGCCATAATTCTCCCTTCACAAGTCAAGATGCTGCGCCTTCGTGCGGGAGAAGCCTCGGCGGAGCAGCGTGTTTTGACGTGCCCGCGTGTGCCCGACGGCCCGGCGCCGCACCTCCCTTGCCTGGAGGTCACCGCGCGCGCGAACTTTGAACCGAGTGGCCAGCGCGGTCGCTGGTTGGACCCCTCGGACGACCGTCGTGTGCTGACTTTGTATTGGGCCGGTTGAGTGACAATGGGCCTCGGGGATTATAAAAGCAGTGACAAGCCGCCTGAAAAACAGGATCCGCTGACCCCACCTGGAGAGAGGGTCGCTCCCGACTGGGGTGAGATGTGTCACGCGTTTTCGCCGGACGCCGTCGTGCGAGAACAGTCGCGTTTGTGTGAGCTCTCGGCCCCAGTGCCGATCCGTTCATGTCCTGTATGATAACCTGTATATAATGTATAAAGTCCCTTTTGTTATTCTCATCGACGCCAGGCTCGGAGTCTTCGCTACCAACGCTCTGTCACGAAACGGGTGACGAGCGCTACGGGACCACAAAGCCGTTATCGTGGTGCAGCGGTGCAAGTCGTAACACTGGTGGCACCGGTTGGGTGTCGTAACACTGCTGGCACCGGTTGGAAGTTCGTAACACGTGGCAGCCCCATTGAATGAGTGATAGCGGTCTTGTGCGCGAGTGGGTGGGAGGACCAGGCCCTCTCCCTTTCCCTCGCATTTTTTGCAACAGCGCGGGGTGCACGAAGAGAAGAATACAGTGCGCTGCTAAGTCTGTCCCCCCCCGCAAGCAGTCGAACGACGAATCGTCATTATAAAGCTTTGCGCTTCCTGATAACGCCGAACTTAACCGCCGCCTGCAGAGGCGAGCAGCTGACGCACTCGAAACGGCCCATCTCCGGCGCTGTCAGAAACACCCTCTCACGCGCCAACGAGACTCGGTGTCGTACGTGCACCGTAGGCGCGTCAGCTCCTCCGGCACCGGGTGCACGGATGCGGTGCACGCAGGGCCAGGCACCCACAGCGCCTACGTTTAGGGCTCCCTTTTCAGTCGCTTGTTCCCCTTGTGCTTCGCTACATAGTGATCGGAGCGCATTACAAACGAAATTCGGGGTTAGCTGTGCAATCACCGCTTTTCTTTCTTCTTTTGGTAACGAAGACTATACGCCGTTTGCGTCCGTCAAAAATGTGTAGTTCTTAGCGCCATACGCGCGACTTAGTAGATTAGCGAGCTTTGTATGGCCTATGTCCGCCTGCGCATGCTTACTTTTGTGCCTGCGATTTCCCAACGTATAGCGCCGGCCACGATCAGAGCAAAGTATACTTGGACAGTTGTGACCACGAACGTGCGCGCTAAAGGCAGCCAGAGTGCTAGTTAACTTCCTGCGGTCTACGGGCCGGCGAGATATGTGCTGGGATATTGAGGTGCGCCGCCTCAATTTCGTGCGCCGATTTCCGTTTCGATACCAGTCTTTCTTCCTTTTCTTTTATCTCATTTCGACCTCTTTCCCTCTCCAGGGTAGCAAAGCTGGATTTTCTTCCTAGTTACCCTCCCCTGCCCTCTCTCTCTCTCTCTCCCTTCGTAGTACAACATGGCGCAGTTAAAAGCATCGTATATTGAAAAATAAGCAGAATGGACCTCCGAGGGACTTACAGTACTTTTATGTTCGGGGACCTATGCGCGCGCTACGAGAGATTCACTGAAAAAAAGCCAATAAATACGTTTGGCGACTTGCTTCACACGTGTTTCACAAACAATATGTTCCTTAATTTCCTGACACCAAAACGACATTTCTTAACATCACCGAGTGCTACAGTAAGAGTTCCAAGCGTCGCATACCACACACAAATATATATATATATATATAATGAGAAGCCAACAAACACTGGCACCAAGTACAACAGAGGGGAAATTGCATGTGCTTAATAAATGAAATAAAGTAAAGATAAATTAATGGAAATTAAAGTGGATGAAAAAACAACTTGCCGCAGGTGGGAACCGAACCCACAACCTTCGCATGTCGCGTGCGATGCTCTACCAATTCAGCTACCGCGGCGGCGTTTCCCCATCCACTTTCTTGGGTATTTATGTGTACTAGTAGAACCCTGGGAGTGTTAGCCAGCGCCCCCACTCACAGACCTTGGCGGCGGACGGTTCCCACCTGCGGCAAGTTGTTTTTTCATCCACTTTAATTTCCATTAATTTATCATTACTTTATTTCATTTATTAAGCACATGCAATTTCCCCTCTGTTGTACTTGGTGCCAGTGTTTGTTGGCTTCTCATTATAGACTAATAAATATCGGGTCCCTCGGTTAACCCCCTTTCTTCTCGTTTATATATATATATATATATATATATATATATATATATATGTGTGTGTGTGTGTGTGTGTGTGTGTGTGTGTGTGTGTGTGTGTGTGTGTGTGTGTGTGTGTGTGTGTGTGTGTGTGTGTCAGGCATAAAAGCAGTGATATTCTTTCGTGGTCCTAAGAACGCCGCGGTATGTGCTTTGATAGAGCTACGTATTTCCATTTCATTGCGGCTGCGTCTACACAGGCAGCAAAGCGTCGGCTTTCCCCAGTCACTCGGCACGCACGCGTTCTCTGCATCGCGTAGAAGTAAAACTCTCAGTAATGACTTCGCGTTAAATGGAAAATTTGCCGCGTCCGTCAATGTTACAATGTGGTCACTTGATAACAATAACTGACTAAACTGCAGAGAAACAGTGCAACCTTCTCCTTCACCCTATACGCGTTTGTTTCCGGACCGATTGGAATGCGTGTGCACTTCAGCACGTGTCGTCCCCATTCATCGCAGTTCGCTCGCGTTACGGGCGTCATAGCCATTATTTTGAGTAGCAATACTGTGATGCGTTATGCGCTGCCTATGTATACGCACACGTGATTCCCTAACCTAACGTAGCAGGGTCGTGCAGCTACGTTAGGTTGGGAAATCATGTGCGCGCATACATAGGCAGCGCACAGCCCGGGCACGCTCGCTGCCTCGAGTTACAGCTGCGTGACACGGCAACCGATCGATTCCTCGTCGCGTAGATATACGATCCTGCGTCGCTGTATTTTGTCCTTCCGCCGATGCCTCGTGCTTTTTTTTTTTTTTTTGCCGCCTCCGCTTTTCCACGCTCGTCTCGCTGCACAGACGACGTGCCGCGCGCGCTGCTGCTGTGCCTTCGCTCGGCAGCTGTGCGTAGTGTACAGGTGTGCGTCCGCTCCTCGCGAGCGACGAAGAATGCACGGTCCGCTCTCCCTTCCACCTGTGATCTTTCCGCGTCCCGGCCCATTGTGAAAGCCTGCTGACGCCAGGCGCCAGAACGGCAGTCTGCGCGCGACATTTGGGCTGCTCGGCGTTGAATGTGATGCGAACCACTCTTATGTAGGAGAAGGAAGCTCGCCGCATAACGTTGCCTGTATATGTAAGCGATGTAAACAGAGTTTTATTTCCCGTTCCACCGCGTCGACCATGCCCAGCATCTGGCGATTCTCGACGCCTCCACAAGTCTCTCTCAAGCAAAGCGCGATAGAACGGGGCCGTTCGCGAGAGCGCCATTCGAGCGGCACGGCGGCAGCTTTCGCGCGCTCCACGTGTCCAAACACCGTCTCTCGTTTGAGATGTAGGCCAAGAAAGAGGACTGTTCGATCGCGCGGCTTTGAGAACGATCGAGGGCTTCCATCGCCGGCACATGGGTGGGCTCCTTGGCTACGACCTCATCTGATCGGCGAGCACGTACCACACGAACCAGTTCTTCCGCCGCCCCGGGTAGAGCCGGGGGAAACGGCGAGACCCGACTGGTTTCCGCCTCGTCGTGGGCCGAGGCCGGCCTTGGTCCGCGCGTGGACAGTTGAGGAGAGCGCGTGCCGCGCCTACGGAACGGGCTGCCTTGGCCCGGGGCGTCTAACGAATGACTCCGGCAGCCCAGAACAAAGGAGCGAGTCGCCGCCGACTCCGTGGCGCGCGCGGCCGCAGAAGCCAAGTGCCGCCGAGCGGGTATAGCTTGAGCGGTGACAGGGGTGTTTGGGCGCCCAGCAGTGGCACGTGGGCGCCCGCTGAGTGAATCGGGCAGCGCTGAATAAGCATCGACGGAGGCGAGTTTTTCGTCAGCAGCGCCGACGTGTTTCCTGGGCGCGTATAACGAGGCGAACGTTATAAACACGAAGAAACCGTTCTCGCGCCGCCCTCGCCGATGGCAGTTTGTTGGCACCGGCTACCTCGGAATGTTTGCGCGTGCCTCCCGCTGAGCCTACTATATAGATTCCCGCAGCAACGCATCGGCCATTGTTTAGTCTCTGTTTTGCGTGCGTTGAATTATACCGTGCCTTTGGCGCGCTGATGGCGCAGCTGGGTAAATTAAAGACACGATAAACGAACATGCATGTTAGGCCACCGCTCGTGTGTGCCGAGCAAAATACAAATGATCAGTTAATTCAAACGCGCGTTTAAGATCTGCGGTCGAGATAAGTGGCATGGAAAGGGGAGCGCAAGTAAGTGCAAGCCACCGACGAGCATTGCACTAGGCATTTTTCAGCCATCTTTAAGAAAAAAAGAAGAAAAGAACACGCTGGCACGTGCAGCGAAGAGTCGCGCTGGTTGAAGTTACATCGACTACATATTTAGGTTCCCTTTTGTGCTGTCACTCATTCGCATATCTCGCATAGCTGTTACATGTCACTTTCTTTCCTTAAAACATTTTTTTCGAAATATCGCTGAAGAAAATCGCTTGATCAGCATTGTCCAGCCATACCAGCGTTCCTCCTGCTCAGCTATATTTAGTGAATTATAAATGATTCTTAATGCATCAAAAACTGCTTCAGCAGTAGTGGTTTCATCTACTTTGAAAATGCGTGGAACCGCGTGATTTATCGTGGTGTGCGACTGTACGAGCCACTGACACTAATCGATGAAGGTCGGGTATCGTTACCCTCTCCAGTATTGGCCCCGACAGGCCTCGATCCGCGCGCATACACCTGACGGGTTAGGCACAGGTTACATTTGATCCCTTCTCGGGCTAGAAAGTATCGTGAGGCGCGTAGTTTGGGCGGAAACGCCGATAAAATGCTTGCGCTATTCTTACGGCCACGTCGTATACCGACAACCTCGAGCGCCACGCGGCGTTATCTGCGGCAGCCAACCGCGACTGCTTCGAAGGGACAAAGTCGGTGCGTGCAGCAGCGTGCAAAGTGCCGTGGAATTTTGCCACGTGGGTGACACGTCGCAGTAACCTTTACGTCGTAATGCACGGAAATAAGTAGAGCGCACGTGCAAGCGAGTAACGCCTCGCTGGACGCTCCAAGCGCGCCGATAATTCCGTCGCCGCGAGGAAAGAAAAACAGGCGATCGGCGTAGCTGTGCGTTTGTTCGCATGCGTGCGTGTTTGGAAGGGAGGGAGAGAGATCATGCTCAAGGCTAGCAGCCTAATCAAGAAGAACGCAGCTGCTCGCAGCGAGTATCTGAGCGCGCGATGCGTTAACCTCTTGGGGCTTGTGGAGCGTGGTGTGATCGCGACTCCACTGCGGGTTTCTTTATCTCGTCGGCAAATCATTGACAGTCATGTCGCTGGCTTTGCGCAGGCACAGCGCTCTCGTTGCGACTGAAATGTATTACAAGAAAGCATCGAATTGTTCGCCCCTCACTTCTTTGCGTGGCTCATCGCAGCCTATTCGCATCAAAACGTACCGGCGTATAAATGTGTGTCAATGGCGACATATTGGTGCGCCGTGCTCGTTGCGCTCAACGGAGGCGGAGAGAGCGCAGGCTACCGCGCATATATAGCATCTGTTTGCAGCGCCCGTGGGTATCGAGTGCCGCGGAACTGCGGCCTTTTTTCACTGTGTATCTCTGCTCGGCTCCCGTGCAGTGCTCGAGGTTTAGAAGTCGCCCATATTTAGAGATATGGTCACAGTGTGTGATTTCTTTGTCTCGTATGTATTCGACAGTATAACAATGCGTGTCTGCTTCCTTTTCGTTTCTTTTTTTCCTTAGGTATTCAACCGAGTCGTGCGCGCGGAACGCATGGACGTGGCTTAGTCATCTCGCATAGGCCACCTCGATAGGCCCCTGCCAGCCATGCATGCCATGCCGAGAGCCTGCATGCCATCACTCGCGTGCACGATGCCAAGGAGGCGGCGCCTTGCACGCCGCGGCGACACGGGTTCGGCGACGCTGGCTGCGCCGCGCTCTCCCTGCGGGCACTCCTCCAGCCGGAAGCCGACGAGCCATCGTCGTGATTAGCCAGAAAAAGAAAGGAAGACTAAGCGCGCTCACCACCGTTTGCTTCGCAGACACCTTAGCTCGTCGAAGCTCCATTGTCAGTGTACAAAAAAAAAAAACAATTGCAGGTAGGTGCACCGTCATCTCGCGCGTAGTACGGGTTGCGGTGATACTCAAAGACAATAAAATTTACAGTGAACCAAGCTGTGGATAGTTATCATTTTGTTACGGCTGCTGGCAATGCCAGTGTGCTTCGGTCTTATCTTTTTTTTATTTCTTTTTTTTGTTTTTGTTTAATTCGTTCTGCTATAGACTGTGTCGCGCTTTGGCGCCTGTTTGGTCACACGTCTGCGTTTTCTGTCAGCGGCCAGAGCGCCGCCGGTACTTTCGCAGCTGTCCTCAAACAACTTGCGTCGACCGCGCAACTTTGGCCTCGTCGCGATGCATTTACAAGCTTGCGGGCGTTAACAACACGTCACATTATACTGGGACGTCATGTGTGCCCACGCGTGCACTTGTGGAGCTTTTGTAGTTGCTGAGACGAAAAGCTCCCTTAAGTCGTGTATTTGGTTTAGAAACCTTAGATGACACACATTATACCGAACGTTTTCTCGAAAGATTTTACGAGTGACGAATTCGCATATACAATTTCGAGGTGATCGGGCATTTTTCTTTAAAGCTTAGTGTTGAGTGAAGCATAATCGTTTCTACCCCTCGTGAGGGAAGTGGCTGCGCCACAAACACATCATTTTGCAAATTTGCAGTGTCTTTGTGCACTCTGCGTGCATTATGTCAAGGCTCATACTCGACTTACTCGCTGTAATAATTAAACGTACTCCTTGAGGCCGTGAGCTATGCCTTGCAAGTTGCGCGGCAGAGACAATCACGTTGCTGAGTATAGTTTGAGTCACGTCATAGATCGACATGCGTATAAGTATACAAGCATTTACTATACTGAAATCCCATGTTCTAATAATCTTCAAGTCTTCAACGTGCTGACAGCCATACATTGCCTACCTCTGATATTTCTCTTTAAAAGAAAAGAAATAAAACAGGTATGGGAAGGAGAAACGTTTTGTCACCTCGGGAGAAACATTCTAATAATTTCGCTCAGTCTAATAATTCGCTCTTCCAGCACTAATAATTTCACTTTATCGCAGTTTCATATATATAAGAAACGGGAAGAACGGTGGCGTTAACCTGAGTAACGAGTACGTCCACACAGATTTCAGAGCTGGAGGAATCGCTGAATTATACTGGGCCAGAATTCACACGAGTTATTGTTCCGTTCGTAAGAAAAGACGCCAGCCAATTGTTATGTCGGACATACTATTAACGAAACGCGCCAGTCAACGCAACACTTAACAGCAACAATAAGCTTCGTGAATTTAGCGCCTGGATTTTGGCGAGTCGCTCGATCGCGTTCTCGGTACAACCAGTCGCTTACAGCGCTTCGACCTTGCGGCTTGCACACAGTTTGACACACATGCTTCTTTGGTCGTTCTATGGAAGTGTTACAAAGGTCGCGTGAAGCAGCAACTAAGCTTGATTACGAACCTAAGCCGGCTCCAGTACGAAGCCTGACTGCCAGTATTAGAGCCAGCTTACTCGTAGTGTACAGCTTGAATGCTGCGTTACACGACTTGGTTGCGCTTCCGGAACGTCCTGAAACGGACCGGCGGCGCCGCACGCGTATCTTGTTCGAGCCCCCCCTCCCCGCCCCCCTTCCCGGTATCGTCCCAAAGAGGCACTGACGGCGTTGCGTCCTCTTGTAGAGTCCCGCGCAGCGCGCCACGACATCGTCTGACCGCTTCACTTTCCAAGTGCGAGGACTTTACGACGAGCACGCAGCTTCGTCACAGGCCGGAGCGGTCATGCGTGAACGCCTCGAGAAAGCCGGGCGCGCACAGTCGCACAGCGTAGCTCGCTCACAGCGGCATATATGTGGCAGCAACGGCTGCGGGGGCAGACGCCGTGCGACGCCCACGTAAGGGGCCTGCGCTGCCGACCCGATTGAACGCGTGCCAAACGTGAATCAACTCGCCGCGCCCGCATGCGCTCAATTCCGAGCTCCGCGGAAGCCGGAGGCCTTCGTGGGGCAGTCCCCGCCAGGCCTCGCTCTCGTCGATGCGCACGTGGCACGCTACGTCCACGATGAATGCGCAGTGAAGACATGTGGACGAGGCAAGTCTCCCTGGACGAGTACCATCACTTCGCTATATACGCGTTGCTTGTTTTTGAAATATTCGGGCAGCATATAGGTACGAAGGAGAAAGAAAAATCAAGGTAGAAATACAGATATTTTCCAAGTCCTTGCAGTTCATTAGCCCCATTCTACTGATTGCCGGCTCAGACTCTCTGATACTAACAAAGAGATTCAGGTGCGCCCGTGTAACATGCCAAGTACTTTTCAGGCGAAATCACGTCTGTCAATATATTTGTCTAAGGCACAGACACTGATCGTAATAGTCGCTGAATGATAGGGTCACAACCACAGGGGCATGACAAGAACGGCGTGGGTCTTGAACGAGCGTATCTGGCGTGCGAGCCAAAAGGACAGCCGAGACGTTCGGGCGACTTGGAGGCCAAAGCACGCGTTTTCGTGCGTCGTCCTTTTGCAGGCCCCGCAGCCCTTTGGAGACAGATAAAGACGCGCGCACCATTGTACCCCCTCCCCGCTTCCCCGTCGCGTTTCCTCTGTGCCCTTCAGCGTCTCAGCGCGGAGCGGCTGTCTCGAATGACAGCGGCGGCGGCACAGCCGAAGGGGAGAGCCGAAAGACCCAAGCAAACGGGGCCGAGCCAAGTGCGTCCCGCGAGGGCCCACCGGGGTTATGTAAAGACCGCGTCTCCTTCGCGCGGCAGCGTCTCTCTTTATGTACCGTTACGCATGGGAACGGGTGGGGCCGCTGGCGGCTCCAAGGTCAGCGTCTCCTGGCCCGGTTCAGTTCGCCTCGCAAGGCGCCAAGTGCTTGCGCGCGCCTCTTTGTGTGATCGGCTCGGTTCGGGCGGCAGTTTTGTTTCTTTGTATTTACGGCAGTGCTCCCGTTCGCTATCTTCCACTCCGCGTGCGCGCGTTATGCGCCATTATGAACGGCTTCGATGACACGAAGCTCTGACTTACGTCCGCTTTGTTGAGACCTCGTGTGACACAAGGCCCATGTCGTTCGCCCTCGAAGAGAGGCCGCTCGAAGAGAGGCGCTCGAAGAGAGGCGCTCGAAATTAGACCCGGCAATGTTACTTTATGAGCAGCTCACGCGTATACGTATACGCGCATGCATTTCGATGTCCTCGTCGGCGTCGCAAGGGCAAACATTGCGAATAAACGGAGCTGAAAGTTGCGTAGGCGGCCTGTTCTGCAAATTGCGTAGGCGGTTTTTTCCGCTCTCCACGGTGCATTTGTCAAATGCGCCAGCCCTTGGTCCGGCGTACTTGATGTCTGCGCGCGCGCGTCTGCATGTGCGAGCGCCCATTCCCCTCAAGCGCTTGCATCTTTCTGACCTCGAGAGCTGCAAGCGTCCTTCCTCGCCAAGGCCGCGACGAGGAATTAAGACGTGTCGGCTTGGTGTTGGCTCGCGTCACGAACTCTGACCCGCCGAAATGATGCATTCGCTCTGGCTATCCTTGTGATACAATGTACGGAGTGTATATAGTTGGCTCGGAGGCCACGTTCATGCATGAACATCGGCTGCGCGCTTCGACGCCCGCGAATGCACGCAATGACAGAGTGAAGTGCCCATGCAAATAACCGATCGTGTATATAGAAACAACCCCCGACTGAAGTAAAACGCGAGGCTCAAACATTTGCTTACGTTGTTCGCACCTGCTAGTCCGGCAGTGGTGTCGTGGTTTGCACGTAGCACTATGCAGTATGCACATGGCTGCGGGAGTCGAGCGCGACATTGAATGCGAGTAAGCCGTGCCACCGCATTTGCTTCGCAACACCGTGGAGCGGTATACGCGCTGGGTGCACACCGCCGGGCGCGTGCATCGGCGCGGTGGCGGCCGCAGCCATGAGGCAGTCCTTGCGGCGCGCAACCTTCCCAGGCGATCACTTCGTGTCGGATCAGGGTCACAGCGACGACGCGTTTCTGCGGGCCGACCTTGGGCCGCTTTCGTGGTTGGCGGGGCGCAGCACAATGCGCCCTTGCCGGGAAGGACGGCTTCTCACCGGCCACCTGTCCCGGCGCACAGCCTGCGCGCTTTGATCGGGCCGAGCTCGGCCGCACAAGTGAAGCTCGGCTCCACGACGCGCTCAGGCCGCGCCCCGATTTCGGGGCACGATTGGCGCGCTCCGTGGCAGAGTCACGAAAACTGCAGTTGACCCGTTTCTCCAGCCGTCAGTGAAAGGAAGCCTCTGGCAGCTTCTCTTACACCCCCCCCCCCCCCCACTGACACGGGCACTCCAAATGTCGTTGAGCGGCGCCTGATTTTTGACCTGCCGAAGTTATTGGCAGTTGCAAATTAAACCTAACCGCATGTGTATTTTCAAACATTTAACATGTAGTTAGGGAATAGTTGCAGTGAGATTATTCGTACATCATAACGTACTACTGATGTGAGCCGTAACAGAGAATAAGCTTAACGGTTATTAACGAGCTTACGAAAGTGAGGCACGAGAGGAGTCAACAAAAACTCGACCAAACGATGTTCGATCCTGGACATTGGCATGCGTGTGCGTGTTATATGGAGAAAGGGGCAGCCTCAACTTCTTTAACAATCCCTTTAGATGCAGTGTATACCTTCTAATTTGTCTACAGCTAATAAGCACCAAATAAACACAAATCCTGCACGAGGTGCTTAGTAGTTGGGGCGAGCTGCACAGGGTAAATGTAGCATATGCAGTTTGAGCCACAGCATGTAGCAGTCTGTAACAGCCCATAGTTTGTAGGAGCTGTGCGCGTAGCCTATTAAGAAGCGCAGAATTTGTGCAATCAGGGCTGTCGCTGTTGTTTATTGTCTGCGAAGTATGGGGAGTTTGGCCAATAAATTATCGGCTATTCCAGAAGCAGTCAAGAAAGAAACATACAGTACTGTACGCATGTGGTCCGAGTGCTGTAAAAGAAATAGTTCTCGCACGACAGATCATAAGTTCCGCAATTAGTGAGAGGTGTTCCCACGTGAACGCTCACGCTTAAACTGAGAAACGGGACTACATCAGAGTAAAATACAATAATTAACGAAGCGGGCAACACAGGCTGTCGCTGTCCGGTTGTACATGCTCCACTCGCTCTGATGCCCATTTTCAAGTCGAACATAAGCTCAGCGTTGGACATACACATTAAAAAAAAATCAGGTAAGGGGAGGGTTTCAGCGGTGGGCCTTTTTTTTTTTTTTTGCTGTTCGAAAGGTCGTTTCGGCGAGCAGGTCGGTCCACGTCACCGCATGATGCAACGCATGGCGTGCGCTGGGCGGCGCGAGTATGCGGTCAACAAGGCCGATGGCACTGCGCCGACAACCCGACGATCAGGACACGTCTGTACCACGGCGGGCGACCGCCGCAGCGCCCCCAGCGCGGCGCCCGGGGGCCCCGCGCGTCGACGATGGCCTCGCTCTCTCGGCAGGCGGCGACATCCGGAGCCTTCCGAGGCCCCCTCGGGGCCACGCTTACGTGCCCGCCCGACCTTCTCCTTGAGGCCCCGCGACAAGATGAATGACGCTCGGGTTTCCCACGCTGCGCCGCCTAACCCCTGCGCCCCTCGCGCGCGCCCATGCCCACGCCGCCACCGTCTTGTTATGCTCGCTCCCTCCTGTTCAATCTCTTCGCCGCTGCTTCCTCTCTTTGTTTCTTTTCCTCTGCTTATTTCATTCTTGCCAGGCACCAACTTTTACGTAAGCGCCACTTTCGCAGTTTTCATGCTCGCATACGCATTTACTTTCAAGGAAGTCTCGTGCTTTCTTCCATACGCTATATTTATTCTTCTTTTTTTGCATCCCCCCCCCCCCGTGCAATCTTTCTTTTCTCGGCAACGCGGCTTCTCCCTTTGTTATTCTGGGCAATTAATGCTGCGCGCGGTGCCATAACAAGTGTGCGGCCACCACCACGCTTATGGTGTATCAAGCATCTGCTATTGATTCTCAAGCGACAGGACGCCATAAACTCTGACATCGCGCCTTAAGTAATGCGAAAAATAAGCAACAAAATAACAGGACGTAGAAAAGAAAACACGTGGCTTCTATAGACAGAAAGTCCGACAGCGGCTGCAAGAAGGCGTGACACAACCTGCCGGTTGTACGCCTAGTTTCGTCTCTTCTTCTGCCACGAAGGAACAGCAGGGTTTCGACGCGGACTATGGGTGCAATGCACATGGACCGGGCCTGCAGTCTGTGGCCGGCCCAGGCGCCCACTGCGGGACGTTGCATGCCGAGATTGAGGACACCGTCGTTCCACTCTTGGCCGCGATGCCCGCGTGAACATATGCAACGAGAGAAAGCAACGACTCATTCCGTTAGAATCGATGGACTTCACGTACGGTGCATGTCATGCCGAGCCCTATAGCAAGATTCACCGCGCATGTACGCGAGCCTAGCGTAACGGAGTTTTGAAGTCTATGATGTATAGGACGAACATTCACTGTGCAGTCTGTATTTCAGTTTAACGCGCTGTAGAGCCGGCTTCAAGTAATAGCTTTGTAAGCAGAAGTGGCCAGGCACATCGCCATCGCACTGAACATCGCTGTAACGTGCTTTTATTACCAATATGCGTTTACTAAAGATGAGTCCTCTTACAAAAGATGTTTGTAACAAGGCAGCGACTGTTTAACTTAGTCCTTACTCTATCTGTTAATTACGAACTTTGTGACAAACATCTTAGCAGAGCGAGAAACCCATGTCCACTTGCAGAGTCATTAAAAAGTACATATATACGCTGAACGAGTGTGTTTGCGTGCTTTCTCGTTTGAGTTCACCTTTTACCTAGTTCCCCGCCACCAGTTCACCGTGTATGACACTGCAAGCACGAACACGCGTGCACAAACCTCTAAGACAATTTCTTTTGTTCTATTTATTTATTTATTTATTTATTTATTTATTTATTAAATCTTTAGTTATGAATTCGACTGACCATATCCGAACCCAGCAAGTGACTCCGACCAGACTTAAGAAAGAGACGCCTTTCTGCAATAAGCTAGGAAGTCTTTTTGAGTGTTTTTTAATTCATACTGTGTGATTCATTTTATTTCGTCCGTAACATTGAATTTATCATTTCTTGCGCATCTGCGAGCGAAAATTGCTGTCTCTATAGTGACTGGCATTATATCCACCCGCGTCGTGGCGAATTTCCCATATATTGAGCGTGAGCCATGAATTGGGAGGAAAACAAATAAATCAAAGTTTGATGTCCAAATCGAAACGCGCATCCTTGCGCCGTTAAAGATAAATAACCAACTGCTTCTGGCGCAGCATAGATAAAGTGCTTCGTCATTGATTTCTTGCCAACGAGGAAGAATCGACGACAATCTTGTGGCCGAGCTAGGCGCAAGATTCAGCGATCAGATGGGCCTTGAAGCGCTGAGTCCCGAGGCCGACGTTTTGAATAACGCTTTCGAAAGGCTTAGCTTTGAAGACGAACACATCCAGGTGCTGTCAAGTGTACACTCTTCTTTTTCGATATATTGCGACTATAGATGCAGTAAGGACAGTCCGCTCCAAATGTCGACGAAAATGTGTTGATATAACCGTTGAAGTTAGTGCAATAAAATTCAGTAGGGAAGTGGGTGAGTGAGTGCCTTTGAGTATGAGGTGGCGTGAGTATACATGAGCGCTTGCGTGTTTTAAGTGGACGTAAGTGGCCATGGGCGCGAATGGTGCTGAGTGTTAGTGAATGAGAGCGGGTGTGTGAGTGTGAACGTGAGTGATTGGCGGCGGGTGTGGGTGAACCGGAGCGTGAATGTCAGCGCAAATTAGTGCGCCATGGCGATATAGTGCGATGCCGAACTATAACGTTACTATAAGTGCAGTTAGCGAGAAAAACAAGGAAATCCGAGGGGTTAGATTTTTCGCAAGTGTCACAACCATAAATGGAGAAACAGGCAATGGAGTCAGAGAAAGCGTGGGGAAAATTACCGGTTATGTTTAATTCATATGTAGAAATCTATAAAAGAAAAGCGAAATGAAAGTGGATGGAAAGACAACCCGCTGCGGGGGGGGGGGGGGGGGAGAATTCACGACTTCCCCTCTCCGCACCTTGCGCGTGCAACACGGTGAACTCAGTACCCCTCGCTATCACCATCATTGAGTATCTCCTTAACAATAGCATATGCCTGAAAATAAATACACTGAGTTCGCTTATTCTGGCACAGCTTGACTGAAGTATATCTATATAGTTTACAAATTAGTTAACAAATGCCGGAGTAAATAAAATATCTACAATTGGGTGTTTTACGTCACAAGGCAAGCACCCGAGGAACTGGGACGCCCCAAGAAGCCACATAGAGGGGCACGGGCTAACTTTGACAGCACGAAGGTTCTCTAAAGCGCGCCATGGAAATCCCGCGTGTAATGCAGCGTTCGTGGCGGGCGCGCGCCAATTTCGTCGTATACGTATATACACAAGCCGACGTGCAGTCGCCGCATACACGCGCGTTGTTCGCGCGGGTCCCTGGCTTTCGAACTGAGCCTCAGAGTTGTCGCGATGTCGGCGCTGTGACGTCGCCACGCCCGTGAGAGCATTTCGGAAGGCGAACGTGCAAGCCTACGTGCTCTCCGATAGCTGTGCCCACGCCTGCGCGCACAACAGCTGCCACCGCGAGCTCGGCGCAGGCTCGGTAATCGAGGCGGCGTGCACCGTACAGCGAAGCTCGCGGCGCTCGAGCGAGCCGCGTTGTTCCGCGCTCGGCCCAAACTTTCGGATCGCTCGAGGTATTTTCGCCCGGCCGTAAATCACGTCCTGTCGCCGCGAAAAGAGAGAACGCAGGCCCGCTTTTGCCGGACCGCGGCGAGCACAGTTGGCGCACTGCAGAGCACGTGTGCGTACACGTGTGCGGCTGCGGACCGAGCCGTCGGAAGCGCGCGGCCGACGCCGGCCCTCCGCGACAGGTGTCGCTAAGGGCGCCGTTCATTACGGCCCACGCTCGGGCAGCTCGCTAATGAAAACACTTTCGTAGCTCGCGCACAGCAGCCCGGGACGGCGCAGGGGCTGCTCGCCACCGTCGGTGGACGAGGTACGCCCTCAGAAGTGCAGCAGCCCGCGCGTGGTTGGTTCCGACCTCCGTGTTCACCTATTCCCAAGTAAATAGACGAATACGGCTGTTGCTTTCTAAATAAGAGCTGTAGGCTGCGCGCAACATTTCAAGGTGATTGCATTCCTCCGTCTTGCTTTTCGTTTTGTTTTATCATTTCTTTCCACTTCAGCCGTGACCCCTGAAAGTCGCATGTTTAAAAAAAAATTAGGTCTAGGGTCTTACACGTGCCAAAACCACGATCTAATTATGAGGCACTCCTCAGTGGGGAATTCGGTGTTAATTTTGACCCAACTGAGGTTCTTAACCTGCACTTAAATCTAAGTACACGAGCGTTGCTCTCTCTCTCTCTCTCTCTCTCTCTCTCTCATGTTATGTCACCCCCAGCGGAATGTGGCTGCCGCGATCGGGATCGAACTCGAGACCTCGAGTTCAGCAGCCCAGCGCCGTAGCCAATGGAAATTTACCCTTGCAACGTTTAACACCTGAACCCTCTCGAGTGAGGCTAGCTTAAGAGGACTCTTCGAGGAACTATCAGAAATTGTTTGGGATATTATCGGCCTTAGTGAGATTAGAAGAACTGGTGAGGCTTACACAATGCTAAATAACGGCCATGTCCTCTGCTATAGAGGTCTTCCTGATAAGAAGCAATACGGGGTAGGATATAGGTAAGAAACGTAGCAATAGAAAGTGGGCCTGGAAAAGCCCTAATGGTGAAACAAGAAATGAAATTGATTTCATACTTTCTGCCGATATCACCATAGTGCAGGATGTAGAAGTGGTAGGTGGGGTAAAGTGCAGTGATGATAGGTTATTGAGGGCTAGGATTCACCTCAATTTGAACAGAGAAAGAGTAAAATTGGTCAAGAAAAAAACATGTCAACTTAGAGGCAGCAAGGGTTAAAGGAGACAAATTTAGGCTGGTACCTGCAAACAAATATGCAGCCTTAGAACAAAGAGATGATGATGATGACAAAGAGGTAATGAATTAAACCGTAACGTGGCTGGCCGCAGAGGCACCAATTGAACTGGGAGGCAAGGCACCAAGGCAACCAGTAGGCAAGCTCTCCCAAGTAACAAATGACCTAATAAAGAAACGACAAAGAATGAAAGTGTCCAACTCAAGAGATAAGATAGAATTCGAGGAACTGTCAAAACTGATCAACAAAGCGAAAATAAATGATATTAGAAATTATAACGTGAGAAAGAATGAAGAAGCCGTAAAAAAATGGACGCAGCCTGAAATCAGTGAGAAGGAAACTTGGCATAGGAGAAAACAAGATGCACGCACTGAAAGATAAGCAGGGTAATATCATCAGCAATCTCGAAGGTATAACAAAAGCAGCGGAAGAATTCTATACTGACCTGTACAGTACCCAGAGGACTCAGGAGTACTCTATTAGAAACAATAATGCACAGTATATAGAAACTCCTCCTATGATTAGAGATGAGGTCAGAAGGGACTTGCAAGGCATGAAACGGGGAAAAGCGGCAGGAGAGGATGGACTAACAGTATAATTAACCAAAGATGGAGGAAACATGATGCTAGGAAAACTGGCGGCTCTCTATACGAAGTGTCTATCGACTGCAAGAGTCCCAGAAAACTGGAAGAATGCAAACAGTATACTAATCCACAAAAAGGGAGACGTTAAAAAACTGAAAAATTATAGACCCATTAGATTACTCCTAGTATTATATAAAATATTTACCAAAATAATCTTCAATAGAATAAGGGCAACACTGGACTTTATCCAACCAAGAGAACAGGCTGGCTTCAGGAAGGGATACCCTACAATGGACCACATCTATGCCATTAATCAGGTTATCGAGAAATCCGCAGAGTACAATAAGTCTCTCTATATGGCTTTCATAGATTACGAAAAAGCATTTGTTTCAGTAGAGATACCAGCAGTCATAGAGGCATTGCGTAATCAAGGAGTACAGACCGCTTACGTAAATACACTGGAAAATATCTACAGAGATTCCACAGCCACCTTAATTCTACACAAGTAGGAAGATACCCATGAAGAGAGGGGTCAGACAAGGAGAGGCAATCTCTCCAATGCTATTCGCTGCGTGCTTGGAAGAAGTATTCAAGCTATTAAACTGGGAAGGCTTACGAGTAAGGATCGACGGCGAATACCTCAGCAACCTTCGGTTTGCCGATGACATTGTTCTATTCAGCAACACTGCGGACGAGTTACAACAAATGATTGAGGACCTTAACAGGGAGAGCGTAAGAGTGGGGCTGAAGATTAATTTGCAGAAGACAGAGATAATGATAGATAACCGGGCAAGGGAACAAGAGTTCAAGATCGCAAGTCAGCCTCCAGAGTCTGTGAAGGAGAACGTTTACCTAGGTCAAGAAATCACAGGGAAACCTGACCATGAGAAAGAAATTCACAGAAGAATAAAAATGGGTTGGATCCCATAGGGCAGACAACGTGAGCTCCTGACTGGGTGCTTACCGTTATCATTGGAAAGGAAAGTATACAATCAGTGAATTTTGCCGGTGCTGACATATGGGGCGGAGACTTGGAGACTGTCAAAGAAGCTTGAGAACAAGTTTAGGAAGCGCGCAAAGAGCGATGGAACGAAGAATGCTAGGCAGAACTTTAAGAGACAGAACTGGAGCGGTTTGGATCAGAGAGAAAACGGGTATAGAACGATATTCCAATAGACGTTAAGAGAAAAAAATGGCGCTGGGCCGGTCATGTAATGCGCAGATTAGATAACCGTTGGACCATTATGATGACAGAATGGGTACCAACAGAAGGGAAGCGCAGTAGAGGACGGCAGAAGACTAGGTGGAGTGACGAAATTAGGAAATTTGCGAGTGCTATTCGGAATCTGTTGGCGCAGGACCGGGGTAATTGGACATCGCAGGGAGAGGCCTTCGTCCTGCAGTGGACATATATAGGTTGATTAAATATATATATATATATATATATATATATATATATATATATATATATATATATATATATGCTTATGTACCACTTTCTTCTGTTGCCTCCTCAAGTCTAGGCTAATTCGAGTTCTTACCATCCTATGGTCACTGCAGCGCACCTTGCCGAGCACGTCCACATCTTGTATGATGCCAGGGTTAGCGCAGAGTATAAAGTCTATTTCATTTCTAGTCTGGCCATTCGGGCTCCTCCACGTCCACTTTCGGCTATCCCGCTTGCGGAAGAAGGTATTCATTATCCGCATATTATTCTGTTCTGCAAACTCTACTAATAACTCTCTCCTCCTATTCCTAGTGCCTATGCCATATTCCCCCACTGCCTTGTCTCCAGCCTGCTCCTTGCCTACCTTGGCATTAAAGTCCCCCATCAGTAAAGTGAATTTTGTTTTGACCTTACCCATCGCCGACTCCACGTCTTCATAGAAGCTTTCGACTTCCTGGTCATCATGACTGGATGCAGGGGCGTACACCTGTACGACCTTCAATTTGTACCTCTTATTAAGGTTCACAAGACCTGCCACCCTCTCGTTAATGCTATAGAATTCTATAGAAATGCTATAGAGTGGGCTGGGGTGCATTTGGCAGGCATTCTCAGATCATGAACAGCAGGTTGCCATTATCCCTCAAGAGAAAAGTATATCACAGCTGTGTCTTACCAGTACTCACGTACGGGGCAGAAACCTGGAGGCTTACGAAAAGGGTTCTACTGAAATTGAGAACGACGCAACGAGCTATGGAAAGAAGAATGATAGGTGTAACGTTAAGGGATAAGAAAAGAGCAGATTGGGTGAGGGAACAAACGCGAGTTAATGATATCTTAGTTGAAATCAAGAAAAAGAAATGGGTATGGGCAGGACATGTAATGAGGAGGGAAGATAACCGATGGTCATTAAGGGTTACGGACTAGATTCCAAGGGAAGGGGAGCGCAGCAGAGGGCGGCAGAAAGTTAGGTGGGCGGATGAGATTAAGAAATTTGCAGGGACAACATGGCCACAATTAGTACATGACCGGGGCAGTTGGAGAAGTATGGGAGAGGCCTTTGTCCTGCAGTGAGCGTAACCAGGATGATGGTGATGATGATGGGTGTGATGATGATGATGATGATATATGCTGCTACTGATATGTTCAACACACTCCCCAGGTGCGTGTCACAGCCGCATCAGAATGATTAATGGTTAGCTATATGCTGTAGTTAAATATTTAAACTGTGCGCTCCCCAACGCGTGATCTCGTCATCATGGCTCCTTTAAACTATAAGGAAGACAGGCGCCAAACTCCAACAGGAAAAGCAGGCACAATACCACAATGTTCAGTTTTATTCTTTCTTTTTTTTTCGTTCTTTTTCTGCGTGGTAGAAAAAAGTATAAAACGCGGTCCTTGAGGATGGACTTTCCTGTACAAATTGCAGGACTTTTCCAGCTACAACCGGCGGCAAAAGGGTCAAACGTATACACATAGAATATTCGCACAAGCATACCTGCCTCACGTATCCAAGAAAAGAAATGAACAAGTGCGGTTTTAATTAAGCGCTCTTTGTTCCTCGTCCCACTCCAGGGGAAGGCGGGTGGGGGGGGGAGGGGGGGGGGAGGGCGCCAAGGACGACCGACGCGGGGAGCAAGATTTCAGAAGACAATAACTGTTGCTGCTGCCCCGCAGGTGCACTTTTTCACCGCAAGAGGGATGAAATAAAACATCGGAACTTGAGGGTACACGAGCGCGGAGACGGAATGGGGGACCTGAGCGGAAGTTCGCAGGTCACGTATGCTGCGCGCAGCTGGCTGTCTGTGGAGCTGGGAAGGAAAAACTTGACGGGGGCCCATCTTCCTTGTCTTCTAACAACTGTTCCCTCGTTTCTGCATGAAACAGAAGCGACAGAGAGGCGTGTTTCATTTTATCTTTCCTTCTCCTTAGCCGTACCATTACAACGGTTACGAGCTCATTGCGTTTTCTTTTTTTTTTTTCTCTTCCTCTAGCCAAGCGTACATATACGAAGGTGCCGGTTGAAGAACTGGTGCCAGCCACGCCTGCGAATCATGAAAGCGTGGTACATGTCACAACACTGCGGCGCAATGGTATATAGCAAAGCTGAACTACACCGTTACTGAAATTCGTTCCGCACACTTACAAGCGTACTGCTGTTTGCGCAAATTTACCACTGACAGCAACGTCAGTCTCAATTAAGGAGAGGTAGACCACCAAGAAGATATCGTAAGTGTTGCAGCAGGAAACAAAGCGTAGAAAATCACATAAAGAAAGAAAAAAATACCGTTTTCCTTGTTGCAGCTTAAGCTGAGGAAAAAGATTAACGCTTCACATGAACAGGCTGTCGAGCATTTCTTCAGGTATATGCTCGAAATCAGGGTGCATTGACACATCCTATATTATTTGTGAGAAATAAATTAAATGTATAAGGATGGGAGGCGGGAATTACTTTGTCTCAATTTGGCACCTGCGAAGAAATCGGTCCGTTGTGCTTGCGCTACACGAACCAGATGAGAACGGCGTGAGCAGTACCAATGCCACCAATTGCAGCATTACGGCTATACGAGCACACTTCGAAAGTAAAGAAAAAAAAATAACAAGGAAGTAACGAAAGGAACAAGCGGGGAGTAAATTGATTGCGGTGCGAACGAACTGACGGAAAGATTGGATTAATGGGCTTTAGTGGCGCAAGGGCCCACTTCTAGACAAAGCGCGCCAACTGACGGAAGGAGCGTTGTCACGTGCTACAAAGTGGGAGAGAGAGAGAGAGAGAGAGAAGTAAAAGGTAAAACTAAAGACCAAGAGAGAGAAGCCTACTCGCGCGCGCGCGTGTGTGCGTGTGTGTAACTACGTGTGCGCGTGTGTAACTACAAGTGGACGCTAGAAAAAGAAAATGGCGAAAGGGATCCCGGTCGATGATTCCGATTTCCCGGCAGGAAACCCGCGGGCAGAGTCAAATACAACTGTGCATGACAGTGGCCGCGAGATGCCCACCGATGGCAGGTAATTCTTTAGGCATGCCTCAGCTGAGCCGATTCGAGGGCAGTTAGAGAAAACGCGCCATTAGAGTAGGCCATGAATACGTAAAGGGCCGAGTGGCGGCGAGCGCCCATCGATCCCCGTACAAAGAGCCCGCACTGGCACGCGGTCGCGCGAGGAACTGGCCGCCCGTCGAACGGGGAGGGGGGCCTCGTTCTCGCTTCTTGCCGCTATCTTTTTGCCTGGCTCGAGCTCCGTGCTTTCTTCCTCAGAGTTCGTCACAGGCTGCGGCGTGAGCTATGGCGTGAGCGACCGGCCGATCAGGAGAGGTAGCGATGGCGAGAAAGGGGAGCCGGAATGGGTACTTCGTCGGAGAAAGAGCGGGGAAGCGGGCTGGGAGAGGGGGCAGAGCGGTAGAAAAGGTATGAAAGCAACCACGTTGGCGAGGGGTGCACTAAAATTCGCGCGGGAAGTCACGCGCGGCGCCGTAGGCGTTACATTCATTATGCATCCTCGCCACGTTGCCTTCCTCGCGGAGAACACCTCGTTCTTTTGCGAATGTATTTCGGTATTGTCTCTGTGTTAGTGATTCTTTTTTTCTGTTAACTTCTGGTGTCCGGCTTCGGTGTCTCTGGCACTCACCGAGGGAAACACACGTCACGGCAGGGCACATTTCCTCCGCGATTCGTTTCGATCGGGCAGAATCGCCTATTGTGCCGAGATTTCTGGGTTTTTTTTCTTTTTTTTTCGTGTCTCTCGTCATTTTTTCTTTTAACTTATGGACGTTACATGTAGACACTGTATATGGGAGCCATATACAGCAACTCTAGTTACATGGAGCGTATCCAGTAAATAATGTCACGCCACCCGCTATCAATAAGTTATTGTTCTATAGTTTTGTTAGCAGGTGTCTTGCGCGCTGGACTGCCTTTTAGAAATAATGATAGAAAAACCACCTCGTTAACAATAGCCAAACGAAAGAGTTAAAAAAGGAATGAAAGGAAAGGCAGAAGAAACGCTAAAAAAATAAATAACATTTAAATGTTGTGACGCTAATGTCTTCGCTAAGAAATGAAGAACATCCATAAGCCAAATGTTCAGATTCTAACTTCTTCGGTAAAGCTGTGTGTACAGTAGCACGCATCCATGATCTACCCCTAAGCATTTATTTCATTTCACGAGCAAGATAGTGTCACCTAATTTCGGGTTAACATTTTAAGAACTTTGGATAACTTGTCAACTACACGAGGGTGTTTCAGCGACCAGTGTCTAAAATCTGGTAAAGAAGGAGGATTCGAGGCCAAATTATAGTTTCCCGCTGATCAAAACTCGCAGCAGGAGCAATTGAGCTATAATCGCTGGTCAGCTCTTGACTAAACTTCCCTAATTAACTTTTTGAATATTAACCTTGGCCTGTATACTGTGATCGTGCAACTGGAGCAGGTCGATCCTCGAGGCACGTCTCCTCAGCAGGAATACCGAGGGAATATATATATATATATATATATATATATATATATATATATATATATATATATATATATATATATATATATATATATATATATAGATCAGGCACGTACCGAAGCACCCCCCCCCCCCGAAGTTAAGTGTCATAGCCCTACCCCTCCCTCCCCCCCCCCCCCCCACGGCACCGCTCCTCACACACATTCCTAAAGCGCCGCCAAATAAAGCTTGAGACTTGACAGCTATTCGGCAGTCAACACTTTGCTGCCTTTCTCACTACATTTGGGTGGCGGTAGTTATCGGCATCTCTTGGGGTGTGAAGGCCAGTTTTCTCATTGATTCCGTGCCCGCGCGAGTAACTTGAGATGCCTTCAGTTGTCACCATCTATTGCAACGGTCACGCGCATCGCTGTTGCTTCGTTGGTTCAATCTTCTTTGTTTAGAGTGATCCAGGGACCAGAAATGGATTCAGTTCGTAGTCAGCTGCTCTGTATGCTCGTGGAACGAGTTGCGGCCGGTGAAAACGCCAGTTGCGTTTAACTTTTCCTTTTGCTTGATTACTTCCTCGAGTGACGGCTCGCCGCGACGCTGACAGATCCTTGGAACCATGTACCCGCGATATGTGTTAGATAAAGTGGAAAATAAGATCATGCGAAACAGCGTCCGTCAGCAAACCCTGCAATAACAGTTAAACCCATAAGCAATATGAATGTCACCCGTTACCTCGTCTGGCTTTTCCTTTATTGTACAGCACTTTTCGCGCAAATTGGCAACTGGAAACAAAAGTAGCAAGGAGTTCAGACTAAAGGAAAGAGCCAAGGCAAAAGCCAAACAGGAAGTAAGAACGAAACTTAACAAATTTAACCGTTGTGAAAATATTTATGGATCAACATCTTTTTATTTAAAGGAAGAAGTAGAGAAAACGCCGCCCGAAGTGGAGAATGATTCCGTGTGTTTAGAATGACGCTTCTACAGTTATCAGCCGAGCCATCTTACGTAGCCACTCCTGTGCTGGGCTTATGTGGGTGTTTTTTCTAACCTTTCGCTGTGGGCGCAGTACGTCTAGAACCGCAGCGTCTTGCGATCTACGCGGTTGTACGGGACTGGTGACCACGCATCGTTACGCAATTTCTCAAATAACAATACGACTCGGTTTTGGCACTTAGTAGAGCTGTAAACGAGGGATTCAAAAGAACCAGTGATTGTTCCGCAAATATGTATTTCTTTATAATTCTTCCAGACATAACTCAAAAAACGCTACTAGAAATCTTTATTTTTGACTTGCGCTTGTTTACTTGTTCTTGGCAGTGTTCTTCCTGCGCTTCTTTCCTGCGCGAGTTCATTTGATGTGGTTCCTTGCTTGTCAAGTAAAGGAGAGGTATATCTCACAGGCGTACCTGTGAGATGCACCTTATTTTATTACTGCTTTGCGGGTTTCGGCGTTATTATGGCGAACGGTAGGCATTCTTCACGTTTGTACTAGTAAAGGTACTCCTCCCCCCCCCCCCCATCATTTTCATAGGAAAGTTACCTTGGACGTGCCTGACACACACACACACACGCACGCACGCACACCTACGTGTGTGTGTGTGTGCGGGGGGGGGGGGGTGTTTATACTATACCTCCTCAAGCTCGCGGCGGAGTGCCTTTGGCATTAAAGAAAAAGAGAAAGAATGATCAACAGACATTAATCAAGTAGAAATACTAAAATGGAGCACGACGTCAGGCATCTATAGCCTTGGCAAGGAAACTTGCTGTGACGCCTCCGGGCCTTCTTCTTCGGGGAACTACTTGCGCGTTGACTCTTGGGAAGTATAGCCCACCACGTTTTGCCTGTCCTTCCAAGACGTCGTTCGCTTCGTGGTAGCGCTCGATCCGCCCTAATCAGCGCCGTACCATTCGTGCGCTCACCGGCCAAAAATTACAGATGGCCTGTCACGTGGTGAGAACCAATCCTTCGCATTCTCTTACGAATAGCATTCAGAAATTGGGACGTGAGTCTCCCTCCTGCAGTCTGTTTTCCTTCCTGCATCTCAACGCGGGGCGAAGGAGGAACCCCTCGGGCACTGGAGCCAACGTTTCGACAAGAGAACTACTTGCCTTGGTCAACAACTGCTTCCGTATCACTACTTTCCCGCAAAGCCTCTCTTGCGTGCGCTGCGAGACAGAACGCGGAAAACCAGGGACTTGCCCGGCCACGGTAGCCCACGCGACTGTATGGCGTTGCGCTGCTGAGCTTGCCAGGTCGCGGGTTCGAATCGCGGTCGCGGCGACCACGCTCTGCTGGGGGCGTAATACAAAAAACGCTCGTATACCGCGCATTGGGTGCATGTTAAAGGTACCTAGGTAGTCGCAACTAATATCCGGAGCTCCCCGCTATGACGAACATCTCAAAAGTGGAGCTAATGTTTGCAGGATCCCTGCTACTAACAGTTCCGTCGTTGCAACAGATGCGATAAAGTCACTAGTTGAAGAACTAATTACCATAGTCGAAGAGCTCATTCGAGATCGCCGCACAATTTTCTGCTGTCCCATACAGCTCCGAATTTTCGGCCGGCAATATAACTTACTATATTATCTTGAATGCCCTATTTTTGAACAACTGTAGATAGTCGCCGCCGGAACGGATAAAATACATGTGATGGAACAATCTCGGATCGGGTACGATGCGCGGAAAATAAATGATACATCCGGCACGCAAGTCAGCGGGATTAACGTTTCAACTACCAAATGGAAGCCTTGTTCGCAATAAGACAAAGGGGTCACCCCCAGCCTATGTTAAATGGTGCCAGTCATCGCATATTTATGTAGTATGTCACAACAACAACAACAACAACGACGACGACAACGACAACAACAACAACAACAACAACAACAACAACAACAACAACAATAATAATAATATTAATAATAATAATAATAATAATAATAATAATCAGCCTATTGTATGGCCACTGCAGGACGAAAGCCTCTCTCATTACTGTGTCTTGTGTCAGCTATATAGCACCATTCTACGCCCGCAGATTTCCTCATTTTATCACACCTCCTATACTTCTCTGCCGCTCTAGACCAGGCTTCCTTTGATACCCGTTCCGTGACTAGACTATAACAGACCACCGATTAACTTCAACTGCATTTCTTCTTCTTAATGCCAACTACAGTACAGGCTACCCCCGTTCGTTCGCTAATCCACACCGCTGTCTGCCTGTCTCTTAACGTTACGCCTATCACTTTCGTTCCATCGCTCGTTGCACGATCTTCAGCTTTTCAAACTTCTGCCCCGTATGTTAGTACCGATTGAATGCAATGATTTGACGCTTTTATTTTCGAGAATAGTGGTATGCCGACAGTCATGATTTGGTAGTGTCTGTCGTATGCGCTCCAACCCGTATTTATTTTTCTGTACATCTTCTTCTCATGATCCGAGTCCCCTGAGACTAAATGGTCTAGATAAGCGTACACTCTTTGCGCAGATCCTAGGGGCTGACTGCGAATTACGAATACTCATTCTCTTACCAGGCTATTCGACGTTACCTATAGTCTTCTGCATCTTAATATTCAGACTATGCAAGTCCTGCACTTTGCTGGATAAGACCCTCAATCATTAGTTGCAAGTCACCTCCAGCGTTGTTGAACAGGACAATGTCATCTGCAAACCGAAGGTTGCTGAGATGCTCTCCGTTGATCATCCCAAACCTAATCCTTCCCAGTATATTGACTTTAATTTTTCTTCCAAGCATACAGTGAACAAACAGCATTGGAGACATTGGGCCCGTTCGCCTTACCGCCTCCTCAATCAGTATTGTTTCGAGTTCCTGTTATCTGCAGAAAAGGGTAAAGGCGTGCAGACACGGACACAAGAGAAGTGGACAACACGAACGCCGCGTTCGCGTTGTCCACTTCTCTTGTGCCCGTGTCCGTGCACGCCTTCACCCTTTTTGCATTATGAATCCTTACCAACTAGCTCAGCTTTCTGTCGTTCTAAGCTTCCCTTATGTATCGTCATAATTGCGGTGCGCAGCCAGCCTATCTGTACTTTTATTCTATCTGTGCCTATTAATCTGTGCTATCCAAAATCAAGAATGGGGCTGATAGATGGAGAAGCACGTGCACTGTGGTTTATAGGTTATAAACAGGGATAAGCTACCTCAGAAAGGCTGGCCAACGATTCGATAGGAGGACCTATCATCGTCAAATCTGTGCTGTCACTTGTAATGGCGTCCCACTTACGTGTACATACGTCGATACTACTATTTATTTATTTATTTATTTATTTATTTATTTATTTATTTATTTATTTATTTATTTATTTATTTATTAACTATACAAAATAGAGATACCTTCGGTGGTAGATATCGCAATTACCCTCTCTACCTACACATAGTTTTTTTTTTTTATTGAAATGAATATTAGGAGAGGTTGGCGCCTTTATGGTGGCACCGGCTACTCCTTGTCACTTGGCAAAGACATACAGTTGTATTTTATATAATTCATAACATATACTGTAAACGTCAGTATAGCTCGGGAAGTAGCGGATATCAAGGCAAACTGAGTTCTTGCAAACAATTCACCTGGATTACTGAATAGACGGGAAAGAGTTACAACAATACCCAACAAGCAACTACCGAACTAACAAATTTCCACCAACGAACTGTTTGCTTACATTAGACCAGAAGATGCAAGTGTGGAATTGAAGTCAGTTATGATGTAAGTGCGGAATCGAAGAAAGCCGCGTTCATCTGCCAGAAATCCCAGGAAAATTAAGGCACCCATAAAATGTGCGGCGAAATACGTTGGCATTTCGATAATTATTTCTTCTAAAAGTCTTCTTTAGCTATACTGCTGCTGAACAAAAAGTATTAACCTCCTCAATCGTGACGTGTAACCTGAGGTAGTGAATTTTAAAGAATAATTAGGGAATTTTGTGAGTGAGCTTGCTGAACATTCGACGCATAGTTATAATCGACCTGTATACACGCAGTTGGGAAATGCAAAAACGATATCATTTCCTGAAAGAAAAAAAAATGACATCTACCTGAGAGTGGCGTGAAGCTACAAAGACAACTGACGGGTTTCCCAGAAAGAAAGCTTCGCACTAGCAAAATTTGCCCTCGTCCGGCGATCAAATCCGGGCTTTGTTTCGACCCTCGCGTTGCTCCCGGTTTCGATCCACGGACAAGGACGAATTTGAAGGCGAGAGCCTTCAGTGGCTCACACCCCCGATGGCCTGGAAAACGCGGTGTGCGGTACAGAAAGTCACGTGAGCTCTCCTCGCGCAGACACGCGCTCATGCCACTGTTCGCGCGTTCGTCGTCGTCTTCTTCCACAGCTGGCTCCGACGTCGGTCATCATTCAGTCAATAAAGTTCATTCAGATAGAGTTAATTCGGGCGCTCTAACCTTCGAGGCTATGTGGAAGTCGAAGCCACGACCTTTGGTGTTAAGGCGAAGTTTATTAAGGCGGAGTTAATTAAGATAAAGTTAATTTAGGCACTCGAACCCATGACCTCTGGTGTTGATCAGGGCGAAGTTAATTGAGGCGCAGTTAATTAAGCTAGCGTCAATTAAGGCACTCGAGCCCGCTACCTTTGGTGGGACAAAACAACTAATAGGAAGTAACAACGCATTCGAATGAGAATTTCGAGTAATTTAACGAATGCCTCATGAACGCGCAGGCCTTCACCCTCTCTGGCGTATGCTATAATAACTGCCAATTTTTTTTTCTTCAATTGAGAAGCTTTCCGAGAAACTTGTTTGTCTTTTCCTTGTAGCCTAATTTGTGCTACACCCGAAGGCAGTTTATTTTATATCACACATCATTGTGCATGATGCGATGTCAGAAATACAGACAAAAAGCCTTAAAAATTGGTGACACGAAGGTCCGTGCCCCCTAATGGTGCAGAGAAAAAGAAGAAAAAGAACAGCATGGTGGACAACAATTTTTCCCTTCGATGAAACTTCCATCACCTTGCGGAATTCAGCAGAAATGATCTGAAAAGGAGGCAATGTACGTGAAAAAAAAAAAAATGGGGGAAATGAAAGGCGGATTAATGCTGTCGTCAAGGGCATATCCTTGCAAACGGGACGACTTTCGGATATTGCCAAAAAAGCAAAACTGAGTTGCACGGAGTTTCCTGTCGTTGGCCGTTCTATTTCGAGGGTGTGACCATTTCCACAGGGATGCTTAAAATTCTGCTACGCACTTTTTTTCTGTACTTCCTAAGCTACATGCATTGCAACTGTGCTGTTTTAAGTCTGGGTGTGCGAGTATTGGAAATTTCCAAATAACGAATCGAATATCGTGCTATTCGATTTGCTCTCCGAATCGCATATATCACTGTTCTCAAACGCGAATACCTTTTTTTAATACATCACATCGTCAAATGTGCATAATAAAACACAAAACTGAAGCACAAATGCGACACTTAACGTTCATTCTCACCATAGCGGACAAAAGTAATGGAGAGTTACTCCCGTTCGTCTCGTGTGCCGTTTCTCTGGTTCACTGTAATGTAATTTACACCCTAAAAAGTGAAAAACGGTGTAAATGTGCCTTATAACTCACACCCTTAGGGTGTCTGTCATATAGATAACACCCTTAGGGTGTGAGTTATAGACACATTTACACCCTTTTTCACTTTTTAGGGTGTAAATTATTTTACAGTGTTCGGCTCGCCTCCGGCTCTTCTCTCTCTCGCCTTCCGGCACTTCGCTCTCCCGCCTCGCTCGAAGCCCCGTGCTTACCCCAGGGTCTCTTCTGGCAGTCCCAGGAACCGTCACAGCGCATCGGTGCGATGAGTCTTTCCTCGTGTTTACTCAAGGGTCTCTTGCGGGGAGCAAAGTACCATGCGTGGCGCCTCGTAATCTACGTTTGCTGCGGCGGAGCACGCTGTCTGACAGGTCGGCGCAATGCGTGACGACTCAGTTATGAGAGTGCGCGCCGCTCACAAACGCATGCTATCAAAACTATATGCGGCGTCGCGGCATAACATGTGCCATGATCAACTTCAGACCTTCCAAGCTAGTTATCGTTCCTGCTACCGGTGACTGCGGACATTAGCGAAAATATTACCGCTGCTTAAGGCATTATAGTAACAATAATGCAAGGGCAGCAGACTAAACTAACAAAACCAAATAAAGCCTAAGCGCACACCACTGTACGCAATTACGGATAAATTTTCGAAAGTTATAACAAGCTATATATATACACGTGACGCCTGCAGCAGAAAGGATGAACTACGTCTGCCGCCAAGGGTTGTGAGTGATGGCGCTGGCAAACACTCCTAGGGTTAGTTCTAGTAGGTAATCATAAATACCCCGGAAAGTGGACGGGAAAACGACGCCGCGGTAGCCCAACTGCTAGGAGCATTGCACCCGTACTGGGAAGACGTGGGCTCGTGCCCCACTGGCGGCCAGTTGCTTTTTCATACACTTTCATTTCCATTTATTTATCAGTTATTTATTTGAATAATTAAGTGCACGTATTTTACCCTATGCTGACCTTGGTGTCTGTTTGTTGGCTTCTTATAGTACGACTAATAAAAATCAGGCCCCTGTGTTTTCTTTCTTCTCGTGTATATATATATATACATATATATATATATATATATATATATATATATATATATATATAAACGAGAAGAAAGGGGGTTAACCGAGGGACCCGATAATTATTAGTCATATAATGAGAAGCCAACCAAGTACAACATAGGGGAAATTGCTTGTGCTTAATAAATGAAATAAAGTAATGATAAATTAATGGAAATTAAAGTGGATGAAAAAACAACTTGCCGCAGGTGGGAACCGAACCCACAGCCTTCGCATGTCGCGTGCGATGCTCTACCAATTGAGCTACCGCGGCGGCGTTTCCCCATCCACTTTCTTGGGTATTTATGTGTACTAGTAGAACCCTGGGAGTGTTAGCAAGCGCCCCCACTCACAGACCCACGTCCGCCGCCAAGGTCTGTGAGTGGGGGCGCTGGCTAACACTCCCAGGGTTCTACTAGTACACACAAATACCCAAGAAAGTGGATGGGGAAACGCCGCCGCGGTAGCTCAATTGGTAGAGCATCGCACGCGACATGCGAAGGTTGTGGGTTCGGTTCCCACCTGCGGCAAGTTGTTTTTTCATCCACTTTAATTTCCATTAATTTATCATTACTTTATTTCATTTATTAAGCACATGCAATTTCCCCTATGTTGTACCTGGTGTCAGTGTTTGTTGGCTTCTCATTATATGACTATATATATATATATATATATATATATATATATATATATATATATATATATATATATATATATATATATATATATATATATTAGTTGACCCTCGATATAACTAAGTTGTATTTGCTGCGAAAAACTTCGTTCAATCGCAAATTTACTTAATTCGTCGTTTTAAAGTTTCAGCGTTAAAAAACAACTTCACAAATTCGCAGAGCATTCCGAGTGGATATCTTGTTCGTAAGAACTTAAAAACAAATCGCAAGAAGGTCGGTTCATATAGCAATGCGGTTATGAGCGCCAATGCCTGAGGTGCAGATCGCACCGGGAGCAATGCATCGACGGGGCTCACGGCGTCCGAGATTTGCGTGCGTTGCGTCGCGCGGTGCCATAATTATCTTGGAGGCCATAGCTGACCGCACTTATATAGTGCCCGCAGCCGGCGCTCACAAATTAAAAACAAAAGTGTAAAAAGATACGACTGTTGGTCCTGAGCTAAAAAAAAAGGAAAAGTTAGTTTCGGCAGAAAGGTGGAGCATTCATGGCGCTAGCAACGGGACTACACGAAGTAAGGTTGGTAGTTTTGTTGTTGGTGCAGTAGTTTTGACATTAACGGATGTCACTCGATGACTACGAACTCGCAGTCACAGCGAGCTAGCGCTTCGTACCGTGTCTCGGAAACTTGAGATTACGCGACCGCCAGGCACAAGGCGCGCGGGAACAACAAAATGCGCGTGAAGCCACCATCCATTTCGGCTTGCCGCGGTGAGATTACTTCCAAGATCGATTCGGCGCGTGGCCCGCGCACGATAGGCGCCCGCTCCTGCCCCCCCTCCCCCCCCCCCCCCGCTTGCCCCAGCGCGTGCTTGATCCCGTCACCGCGCGTTCACTCCCTCCTTTTTTGCGCAGAAGGAATCGTCAGCTCTCGTTGTTTCTTCGAGTGTTTCCTGCCTACCGCGTCCCGGCGCGCGCGCTCTGACGGCGGTTTTGCCGCTCAAACTTTTCATGCAGAATAATAATAATATATGGGGTTTAACGTGCCAAAACCACTTTCTGATTATGAGGCACGCCGTAGTGGAGGACTCCGGAAATTTAGACCACCTGGGGTTCTTTAACGTGCACCTAAATCTAAGTACACGGGTGTTTTCGCATTTCGCCCCCATCGAAATGCGGCCGCCGTGGCCGGGATTCGATCCCGCGACCTCGTGCTCAGCAGCCTAACACCATAGCCACTGAGCAACCACGGCGGGTAACTTTTTTTTTTTTCATGCAGAAGAACGCTTGAAATCACTTTTGTGTCGGCCGACACAGTTTATGCAAGATTTACTAGCCATACAGGCTCCATGGAAGTGCATGATTGAAATGGCCGAAAACTTCGCTAAATCGAAGCTGTCACAAAGTTACTTCGTTAAATCGCGAAAAATAAATACACGGTTTTCAAGGCAGCGAAGACCAGGAAATGAGAATAGTTCGTTACATCGCGAATTTCGTTAAATCGAGGTTCGTTATATAGAGGTTTGACTGTACATATGTAGTGATATCATAAGAAACCAGCAAACAATGACCCCAAGGACAGCATGGGGGAAATTATTTGCAGATATTAGTTGAATTAAGGAAATAATAAATAAACGGAAATTAACGTGGATGAAGAAACAATCGACCGCAGGTGGGATACGAACCCACGTCTTATTACGTTTGGATTGCTCTTACCAATTGAGCTACCGCGGCGCTGTTTTCCCATCCACTTTCTGGGGTATTTATGCTTATCAACTAGAACTAACTCGGGAGTGTCAGCCTGCGCCACCACTCACAAGCCTTGGCGGCGGATGTGGAACGTCCTTTCTGTCGCAAGCGTCACGTCTACCTGAACTTTTTGGGTGAAGACAACTGGTCAATAAACCCACACGTGCTACCTCAAGGCATCAAAGCTGACGGATACGAGACCATCGCTATGTAATAAACGAGAAGAAAGGAAACCGAAAAAAGAAAACTGAAGGGCCCGATTTTATTAGCCATATCGTAAGCAACCAACACATCATTCGCTTTGATTCATTCTTTATTCAAGACAATTTGTCCAAATTGCTTTTGGAGGCATAGCAAAACGCCCGGAAAGTACCTGACTAGGCCATGTCACCCTGACAACAGCCGCAGCAGTGCGATCATTTTCATGCTGTTGCACATCACGAAATGATCGACAATGAGGTGCATACATCAATGCAAATGCAACAAGTATTATTTTCTGCTCTTCAGAAGAATAAAAAAGGAAAACAAACAATGTTATACATGTATCATATTTTTGATAGTAAACACACACGATACACCAAAATGAGATCTATCATACAACACACAGCACAAACCTAGCCCTCAGAAAGTAATACTGCCTTAACTTGCTTCGTAAATTGTATTGGGGAAATCGTCTTCTGTATGTATGCGGCGATATATTTTGTTTATTTCCGCACAGTGTCGATGGAAGTCCGTCGTCGCCATCAGAGACAACACGGATTTGCAGCAAACATTTTGTGGGAAACTGGCAAAATTATTTTAGCTAACACGCATCGCATATGCCGACGACGTTTCCGGCGGCACATACGATGTCGTTTCCAATTACCTGCTCAGCGTCACTTACATGGCTAAGCAGACGCTGCCTTTTCGCCGCATTGCAGCCATAAAAATAATCGTCAAGCGTACCGATCTTCTTAAAGGTAAATAGAAGCGTGTACGTCGTCCTTCGAATAAAACGTCCACGCACACACACACGTAGGCACACACCGCGCGCGGTACGAAACGTGCCCAAACACGGGCAGTGCAAGAGGCAATCAAGGCGGTGCGAACGAGAGAGGCGTACCACCCGCTAGTTGAATTTTGCCACCTCATGCGGCGCTCTCAACGCCGGCGCAGCAGCGCCGCTTGCGGTGCCGTTTTTGTCTATACTGTCAGCCTTGCTCCGCCGACCGCCTTGGCAATATTTATCTCTCTCTCTCTCTCTCTCTCTTTTTTTTTTTTTTGTAACACCATAGACACAATACGCACTATGCCTGGCTGAGAAGGGACGCCAGGTTATTTTTTTTTTCAGTAGATACCGACTCATTGCTGCATTATCGGCAATAAGTGTACCGCTGAAATGGCTCGATCGACCCTGACGACGACCATGCTGCCGCTTCTTCTTTCAAAAACTGATGCTGCGAGTACACAACTCCGCATGTCGGCGATCTGTTGGTATGCTCGCTGAGTGGATGGGAAAGTACTTCAGACAGACCAACCGCGTTACCTTTGTTCTAGAGTGCGCTGCATGCGTCCTCCACTCCTTGGCGGCACACGAGTGGTTTCAAGCAGAGCGGTGTAAACAGGAACTAAGGACAATCCGGTGGCGCTGTATAGTGGGCCTGTAATACGGGGACTCCCGGATTTATGCAGTTAATACTTTAACAGCTACAAAGACGCAAGTTGCATCAAGAACGATCGACCCATTATGGCACGGGGAATGCCAAAAGTGTTCGGTGTTGATATGCCCCTCAGACGGTCTTTCAGTCTGTTCTTCACCAGCGGACGGAGTACGGTGCGGGGAACAAGGCGCCGCATAATTAACGGAGCTATCGGCTAGAAGCAAGTGTCGTCGGCGATCAGAGGCGACGGCGCGCGCTGGGCGCCGGACCCCGTTGCAACCCAAGCCGCACCGCGTCTGACGGCCAGGGATTGAACGGGCTTTCTCCTGTCACACAGTTGCCGAGTCACGGTGCAAAGAAAAATCGAGCGGTCGCCGCCGTCATAACGCTAGGGGAAAATTGAGGGATACAAAAAGAAAAAGGGAACGACAGGAAAATGGAACGGCACTGGAAGCAGAAAATGAGAGAGAGTGTGTGTTTGTGTGCGTGCGTGTGACGGGCCGACGGCGTTCTGGTTCCTTCTTGTTCCTTTTGGCGAGCCCACCCCCGCACCTCCCCTAGAAGTGGTGGTATTACGCATTGATTTCGGGCGGGGAGGCATATAAGGGCCTCACGCCATTGGTCGCCCAGCGAACAAAAGCGAGCTTGGTGCCCTGCGGACGAGGTGGAAAGGGGCCGGGGGTCGCATATAGGCCGGATAGACGGAACTGGGGTGAGAGAGGTGGCGTCCACGGGATCGGGGGAGGGTCCCCGCCGGCGACTCACTGGGGGCTCTCCAGCGGCGACAAGAGAAGAACCTCCCTCGCCGGCGCCTGGGCCCGCGGCGCGCTCGCGTGCCTACAGCCGCCGCTCCCCTGGGCACACCGGCCCGCAGCGCACACAACGGCTCGTAAACAGCGGCGCGCGCGAAACCCCGTGGCCGTAGATGCCTGCCCTACACAACGGCGTTCCCCTTCCCTCCTCGCTGCAGCGGCGAGCCTGCGTGACGCCTCTCCGTATGAGCGACCGCGGCAGAGTGAGTGCGCGCGGTATGCAGCGTCGCCGCCGTGAACAGCAACGCCGCGGCTCAGCGCACGGCAACCAGCACCGGCATATCTCGCGCACTTTTTTTTTTTTTGTAGCTATGCGCGGTTCAGCCCATGACCAGCGCCCCAGCCGCTTTTTGGGCGATCACGCGAGAGCAGAATGCAGCCGAGTGAGCTCGAGATAGGCGCGTGCGGTAGGGCGCCTGGCGGTGGCATAAAAACACTCTGAACGAGCGATGGTTGACGCAATCAAGAAACGATTGCGAGGAGCTGGGAGTGTCCGCGCCCTCACTTCGAATGCCGAGAAGCAGCTGGCGGCGCTCACCTTCCGACAAGGACGGGTAATGAACAAGGTCACGAAGCCCGAATGCTTAGAGCTAGATAACTCGAGCCAGTCTTCTATATAAGGTGCAAGGAAGCTTTGGAAGATATTACGATTGTTGCCGAGCATGAACATGCTCCTACTATGAATTGTAGGGATAGCGGAGAAGAAAAGGTAGACTCGAGACGCATTCTTATTTCTTGCGAATACTGCAGAAAGTGGATCGCTCTTCCTAAAGAAAGCATTGGCGTTAATAACGATTACGTCGAAAAGTGCTAATGAGCCTTGTTCGTAATTTCTTTGCGTAGTACTATATATAGGTATTGAAATTATGGCGCCCCTCGTCGCCTTCATTCGCGTATTGACCTCTTCTTTCGCTCCTGCTTATCTTCCATTTCCGCTCCCGGAGGGACATGGAGTCGGATGGGCTGTCAGTCAGCTGTTGCTCCACCTCGGAAGATATACAGCGGCCAGTTTCCAATATAAGCCTTTGTTGACTGGAATCGAGCTGTCGCTCTTCCGGTCGCGCACCGCGCAGCCGTGAGAGCTAGCGCATATATGTATACTGTATCGAGAACAGCACAAAATACTTTACATGAATAGCGTAAAACGCGTGCAGGCTTCCTGTCGTCCGAAGGATGCATTTGAAAATTTCGCGGACTTGAGCTTGCTTATACGGTGTCCTTCACCTACTGCGAACGCGTACCCTGCGTTGCTCCATTCCGGACGCTAAGCCGAAATACTGCATGGTCAGCTGTCAGAAATGCAACTGGGTGTTTGCTAATGCATTATGCTCCATTCGTGCTGCAAAATGTAGAACGGTAGAGGGAAGATGTGTGCTGTAGTTGGCTGCAAAAAATAGTGACTGGCATATTAAGGAATGGAATGAATCTGTTTGACCAAATTCACGGACTGCTGCTACACGTAAGGAGTGCCTAAGTTGCCGGCCCTTCGCGACGCATAGCTTTCCTCGAGGATCAAAAATCCACTCATCTGCCAGCGTTCTATCGCTAACCTCCACGGAAAGGAATTCAACTCCGGAACATCGGTAAGAGTGAGTACCGCTCGTTATACGCAGCGAACAAAGGGAGTAGCGGTGCTTACTGGCACATCGTTCCAGCGCACGATTGAACACGGACGAGAAGAGAAAGACAACACGAACGCCGGACTTCAACTGAACTTTATTCATGGAAAACAGGGCTTTATGTACACAGGGGGAGGGAGGAGGCGCTGCTAGTGCGCAGGACCACCCAAAAATATATCCTTGATCTAGGCAACAGTCATCAGAAGTGTCAAACCGTCCGTGTTCAATTGTGCGCTGGAACGATGTTTCATAATGTTAATCACAACCAACTAGCCCAGCTGTCCATACTTACTGGCACAGTAAGTTTCTCGCGGGTTATCTACACTAATTCACCCCAACTTGCAAACTTACGCCCACTCTATCGTCCACGTACCAAGAATAAGTGAATAGGCACACTTTTGCATCAATGCGTCGAAGAATAGGTGAAGGACTACACCGACAGCATTTTCGAAGCTGAACGTTTCGTGACGGTGCACAGAGTAAGCAAGTGACTATAGCGATAATATGTCTTTCCTGTACGAGCTTTTACAGAGCCCAGAACATCTACGTTGCAAGCCTTGTGCGCAGCAAGAACAAATCTACCGAAACTGAGTACACCAGCGAGCGATTACGCAGAAAGTAAACAATCCTATAGTGACCGCTCCGAGGAACGTTACTGAGTCAGAAAGCTGACAAGCCGATGCTTCAAAATGAATGGCAAATAAAGAACGAAGAGAAAAAGACATTGATCCTGATTTAACTCAGTATCGGAAAGTTTGGACAGCTTGAAACATATTTCATGCCCCCTTCTTGTACAAGCACCGTATACGCTGCTCGCACAGTTTAGACAAGGCGCCCAGCCACCGTACCTACTATATGCGCCGAAACAGAGGTCTGTTGAGCCGCAGCGGCGTCATGCACATCCATTGTAAACATGGAGGCGACGAGGCAGCTGGGCCAAGCAATGGACGCCTCACCACGTGATCAAACATGGCGGCTCCCACAGGATTGCCCTGAAAAGGGTTTATAGCCGCGGAGAGCTTTCCACCCGCAGCGACGTACTTGCGACGGCGCGTACTCTATTCGGCATTGTACGGGGGCCTTTGTTCCTCGCGCCGCCTTAGTGCGGGAGTTGTAGGGTGTCACGTGTCGCCGGATCCTTCTTGCAGACCCTTTTTGCGGCGCAGTGCCCCCCGGATGCTGAACGTAACAGTATTCGCGAAGCGACTGCCGAGGCGAACCCGGCGCTCGCTAAACTCGAACCAGCGGTGGTCGGTACTCTGCGAGTATACACGGCATGGATGGAAACAACTTTATTTTATATCCGGCAAAGTTTAACGGTATAGAGACGCCTCAAAGGAGAATTTTTTTGGACCTACATCAGCGCGGTCGCCGTTCTTATGCTGACATACGCAAAGAAGAAATCCGAGGACAACCAAGCACTTCGCATGAGTTGTGAATGCGAAACGATTATAGTGTCCGCCGCTGAACACCGCTGAGCGGTCCTTCGAGTTACGAACTCCTCGCGGGCAAGCGAGTGCGTTGACACGCTTGGCCAACGCCTCCTAGATAGCACAAGGCCGGTGCACTTCGATCCGTTACGTCATGCTACCTTGCCCGACTGCCATATAATCTAATGGGGACGCTCACACCGAACCGCGATGATTTTGACGTCACCGCTTTCGTCACGCCGGGCTTGGCAATGGAAATTTCGATCCAAGTAGCATAATGTGATAAAGCAGAGTGCACAGGCCTTCTATCTAGGAGGCGCTGGTTTAGCCCCGTGGGTAAGACACTCGGCTTCTCAGCGTGCGGTCGTAGGTTCAAAACTCGCTACCGCCAGTGTTTTAGAGCGCATCTCTTAGGCGCCCGTTCTTGCGTTGAGCGTCGGCGTGCCTCGGCGTCGTCCCTCCTCGTAACCGAGCGAACGAGCACAGCGGCGGATAAAAGGAGGCGAGAGTGAAGAGAGTGTGAGGAGGAAAGCGGAGGAAGGTGCAGTGGAAGCATGCGGAGGAACGCGGAGGAAGCCACCTTGAAGCACCACCAGGTGGCGCTCACGCCCGCGCATCCACGGCGGCACCGGTCGTGCAGGGAAAGAAAGAAAAAGAACCAGAAAGCTCGCCTTCACGCATGGTGTTCGCCGCAAGTGTTTCCCGGTAAAGATTACGGTTGCATAAGCTGCACTTGCCGGAAAGCGGCAACTGTGTGGCCGGTCTACTTATAGGCGCCGCGCGTCGCGGCTCTACCAGTCGGTGCGGTGATCGGTGCGATGCCTCAATATATCGGCAAATGATAACACGAATAGAGACGCGCTCAAAATTAGCATTAGGGAGTATCGTAGTCGTCGGTGAATTTTCTCATTGCAACAAGTTTCCGCCTCCAAGCGCATAATTCATTTATTTACTTTCAAATTCATTTTGTTTCTTTATACACATTAATTTCGTTATAACGATTATACCGAGAGCAAAGTTAGAACGTCGACGAAAGCTTGCGCGGACAAGGAAGGCGCGGATAACGCAGTCTTGCCAGAGCGAGGGCGACGTGGCCTCACGGCGATGCCCTCTCCCCTCATGCAACACCTGGCGCGCCATCGCACCAGCAATTGTTCTCTTTCGCCCGCTCTGCTCCGTCGAGGCGTGCCCATGACGTGACGTAGCAGCCAATGGAAATTTAGGTGCCATTTCACTGCTACAGACGCCGGCTTTTCCTCTCAATAGACCATTTGATGCTCTCGCATTAAAAAAAAAAGAATCGCGCTGGTATACACTTGAAGTGCACGCGATGGGTCATATAGAAGGCATTCATTAGTTGCGGGCTGGTTATCTTCTCTGCAGGGCTTTACGAGGCTGAGGTGTTGTCGTCGTCCCGCAGCGTCGTTAGCATGCGATCGTCGCGGCGCCCGTGTGGCGCGGTCATTAATTCTCTGTGTGGGGAAGGCCAACAAATATTTGTGAATCACACATGCGCCGCCGCTTCGAGCGTGTCGTGCGCTGGCCGTGTCACCGAGTGAGTGCGCGGTGTGTCACCTTTCCCAACATGACTAACCTCGATGTGATTCGGTATTTTATAGCCATGTTGCTCTAACCCGTGGCGCATGAAGAGGACAAGTGAAAATGCACGTCTATACGGGCAGAAATTCGAATAACTTGTACGGAAACGTATGTGGTGACAGTGGGCAAAAACGTTCAGTGAGGCTCGTGAAGTGGAAGGGACGTATCTGATACGCGACATCAATTCGCGCGAGCAGATGAATTACACATTGCAAGTAGCATATCGAAGAAAACATCACTCGGACTTTTCGTGCGTACAGAATGACTTGGCCAGCATACAAACGCAACGTTACGTGTTTTTTTTTTATTGAAGTGAATGTTAGGAGAGGTTGGCGCCTTTATGGTGGCACCGGCTACTCCTTGTCACATGGCAAACGAAACAAATTTGCGTAAAAAAGGAGAATAGCGACACAAAATATAACACTCAGTAGAACACTGGGTGAATAAAAAGTATACGGTCCAACAGTACATGAGTCGCAAAGTTCTGTGCAGTAGTTCAGTCCACGTACACATATATAAAGTCAGATGTTTTGAACAGCCAAAACACACAGCACATGTAATACACTGCAAGTACAGAACAGAATCATACATATAGCGTAAAAGTTGCGATCACCACATAAAGCACTTATGAATCAACAACAACATTTATGTAACTCATTTAGCGTATTCGAATCATCGGGTACCTAATATTTTCCCAAAATGTTGGTGTCCTCTAAAAACTTTTTCAGAGCAAGAAGTGTTCTTTTTTGAAGGCCCGCAGTTGGCCATGGGCCAAGTATCTTTTTAAGAGTGAATGGTCTTCTGTCTAATATGCACAAATTAGCTTGCAGTACCGTTCTTTGTGTATCGTATTTCGTGCATTCGAGGAGAAGATAATGCACATCTTTGTCTGCATGGCCACAAGAACACTGCGGACTAGAGACACGTTTTATTCTGCACAAGAAGTGTTTCGTAAATGCAGTACCAAGACGCAGTCGGTGTACCAATGTTTCAAATTTTCTGTTGTCTCTTAGAGTTTCCGGCATTGATAAGTTTATACATGGGTCTATAGAGTATAACTCCGAGTTTTTAGTTTGCTGGTCAAACCAGGTAGTTTTACTGAGGCGACGAGAAATCTGTCTCAGGATCAGACGGACTTCACTACGCAATAGGGGAAGATTGGTTGTCTCTGCGTTATTGTGCGCTCGATTCGCAGCTGCGTCCGCTGCAGTATTACCGGGAATATTGCAGTGCCCAGGTATCCATTGAAATGCAATTACGTGGTTCATTGCGTTTGCTTTAGTAAGTTCTTTGAGCGTCTCATACAATAGCGAAGTGTTCAAAGAATTTTTCTTATTGCTCTGTAGTAATGTGAGAGCGGCTTGCGAATCGCTAAAGATAACCCATTTTTGCGAATGTTTTTCTGATGTTATGAAACGCAAAGCACACAGGATTGAAAATAGTTCTGCCATGGTGGAAGATGTCTCCCGGGATAATTACGTGTTCTTTCAAAAAAAAATATTATATAACATCGGTCCAGCGCTATCCTTGGAAAACTACCAAACTCAGACAGAGAATTACTGTAATGAACAGACGACGACTCTTTGCGCCTTTGCAACGAGCGAAATTATTTACGTTGAACTCCTTTCTACTTTTGTTACTCGTTTACGTTTCAATGAAACTACTTAATTTTCCTTCTTTCGGTTTTGCCGACTGTATTAACATTAACATAGTGTGCCATAGACTTCTTTACCACTTGCAATAAAGACCGTTGTTAACGCCTAATGTATTTTAATGTTACTTCTTCACATTTCGACGTCTTCCATCATTTCTTCTTCTCCTTTCACTCCCTTCCTCCACTCATTCTCTTCCCCTGTCGACGCAGAATTATGTCGTTGTGCGGATTGAAAGCGACCTTGGGCGGTTGATGTTCTCCGGTTATAATATGTGCCAGTCACTTCCTCCTGTTCACTGTGGATTTGAGTAGTCGTGTTCCGGTCACGTTTTTCTTTTCTTGCGAGTGGTGTTAATGTTGGGTTCGCAGCTCTCGCGGCTATTGAAAAACTGGTAGAAATTATTATTAACAACTACGCGCTGTAGGCGTGGCAGTGACAACCAGGGATTCCCGTTCTAGCTACGTTAATAATTTTACCTCGAAAATTTCCTGTTCGACGTCTGTGCGTCCTTCCGGCAAGCTTGTTTCTCTGCAACGCTTGGGTGCATTAAGGCGAATCCAAACCCCGCTCAAAATTTATCGCGTTTATTACAACAGCGGAAAATTCTTTTTTTTTTTTTCAAATGAAGTTTAAAAAAAATATATTCGGGGAAAAACGAGGTTAATTTGTGCGATCATATCAATGGAGACCACGTCGAAATGGTCGAGGCCTAGCAGAAACCGAGCAAGCCCGGGCGCAGAGAACAACAGTCGCACTTTCTGGACGGACCGCGCGGCCGGCCGCACGCAACATTCCCGTCACGGACGCACGAGAGAGCGCGGCATCGATTCGAACTTCCCGTCGCCGCCCAGCGGGACACGGCATATCAGCCGGGCGCTGCGCACAGACTGTGCCATCCACCACACGGAAAGCATTTCTATACGCGCGGGAGGAACGAGAGACAAAGAGGTGGTAACGACAAAAGCGAGACGAATTTCGGTTATTTTTGATATAGCTTTGAAACAGCGTGTTTCGCCTATGCACTCACATAGAAAAGTGAGTCGCATGCAGCCTGCTTGGGTCCATAAGTTCAGTGACGCCCGAGTTCATATATACTCAAAGAGAATTGCGCGAGTAATGGAGGAGATGCGGGTCCGGCAAAGGCGGCAGGCTGTTTTTTTCGTCCACTTTCCCTTTTCCTTATAATTTCTGCATTTCGCTTAACAAGAAATTTCCCCCGTGATTTCCTTGGGTTAATTGTCTCCTGTAGTTATTATGGTTGGGACTAACAAAAGATCGGGGCCCTCGGTTGCCCTTCTTCTCGTTCTTTTTATTCGAAACTCTTTTTTTTTTTTTCGTGGAGAGAGAGAGAGAGACTGATGCATCTAGGTCCCTGCCATTTTTCCCGACGGGCTATGTGACTAAACAGACATTGGTGGCATGAAAAATAGCAACGATATTGGCACTAATTAAATACATTATGCTAATTACCTTTCTAATTACTACCTTTAGGGCACATGTAATTGAGAAATTGAAGCCAATGAGCAGTGAAGCCATGCATGCTTAGCAGAAAATCTGTAACCTGAGCCACTTTCAAGATATGGGACCTTCGAATTTGCTACGAAACACATGGGCATTCCAATTAACAGTTTCCGAAAAGCTTGCCTCTGGCAATTCCGGACTATCCTAACTGGAAAGCCAAGCCCCACCTCCCCCCTCCCCCACTTTTTTTTTTAAAAGCAGATGTATGCATATTGAATCAGCGGTTATGCCGTTCAAAAGAACTTCAGTGGGCCGCACTTTCAAACCATTTATCTTTGTCAATTCTTTCCTGCCTGCTTCATCGGCGAGGACGAATGCGCGCTGCCATTATCCTCGGAATCGGCCTCTCTCTCTGTGCGAGAAACGAAACAAAAAGAAAGAGAGAATGGAAAACTAAAGGGACTATAAAAATAAAAACACGCTCTAGAAACACGTCATTTTTGCCTTTATCAACGCTTGCTTCAGTTTCGATTGACGCTGGAGTTATTTATAGTATTCATTCAAATGCAGATAATTTCTGAATTAAAAAAAAAAAGGTTGCGACGTCGGTAAATTTCTGTAAACATATAAATTGCGTGAAACAGTCATACGGACGACTAGAATTGAATGAAGGTGCCACAGCAACCCGTTGGTCTGATCCATTTGCGCAGCGCGAAACTCCGGCATATTTCAGGTCGTGCGCGCTTTGATTTAATTTGGAACAGCCTGCATACGAACTTCGTCCGCGGCGGGCGTCGGCAAATATATTCGCAGGCTGTTTCCATCGCAAAGGCTGCCCTTTTGTTCCATCCTCACAGAGCAAATTACGGCAAGATGTGCGCAAGCTGTACATATATCCACACCGAGGTTTTATTCGGAATACTTATTTTTTCCGTCTGCGGCATATGCGGTACAGGTAAACAGCTCAAAGCAAGGAGTTTCCTGAAAAAAAAGAAAATTGGTAGAGGCGACTTTGGCGCTATAGCGCCCTTAAAAGTTGCCAGCATGGCTGTTCGGCCAGCATGAGGACGATCGTTAGTATACGTTGATTTGGTTAAACTTTGTTCTGGCTTCGGACGGCTTAATCACAATGCAAGTTGATCATTTTTTTTTTTTTGACAAACATATCGAGTTATAAACGTGACAATTCGCAACGATTGTGCATATCTGCGCAGAGCCTTATTATTGACTTTCGTATTGAGAAAAAAATACGACTGCTTCGAAATTTAGCCCAATATAAGGCAGGTAAATCGTAGTAAATAAAGCCACAAGAACGTCTGAAGCCACAAGCACGAATAACAGACAAGTCCGCGTACTGAGCATCAAACCCGTGGAAGCTCAACGATTGCGGCGCCAACGTTCCCTATATAAATTTACTAGGGAAACCCCGGCGCTAAAAGTGACCTCCCGCGAGCACCGGGCGCGCACGTCGCGGGAGCCGCTCGTGCCTGCGGCTGCGCGTACACTGCAAGTAGCGCCGCGCAATCAATTGGCACCGCAAGCGTACTTTGCGGCCGCCGCTTCGTTAGCGCAAAAAGAAAGCCCTCTTTTGTCCCCCGGCCGTCGCACGCACTCGGCGCGCGCGACCACGCAAAGATGCCCCGGCGCCGATAAGCGCACTGCATCTTTTGTTCCATCATAATGCCGCCTGTGTTCGGAGAGACAATCGCGCGCTCCTCCCCGCCAGAGAGCGCGTGCCGCGCGACTTCCTCTGCTTTACTCTTTCGGGGCGCTGGCCAAGGTAAGCACGTCTGGGACTGCGTACCAACCTTCGTGGGCTCGCGGCGGAGACGATCGCCTCCTTGCTTATCATTAGACGGTCGAGGCGGTGCTTCAACTGCACAAAGGCTTTCTTTTTTCTTTCGCACGTTCGCAGTTTTCTATATGTAGCTACCTGTTTTACATATCCTCCGACGGGACAAAGAAAAAAAAACAGACAGAAACACAAAACATCTTTTAGCAAACACCAAGAAATTCGCCGCTTTATCGCAACAATTTTTCGGGTACCGATGCAACGGGTTTTCACACCAGTTTTGTGTGACATATTTTCTCTCGTCGTCGCTGCTGCGGCGGCTGCTGCTGTTCGATATAAACGTTTTATTGTGATTCTACTTATACGGACACTCCAGGCGCGTTTCCGCCGTCTCCGTCGGCGGTGGCATCGCCGTGATGTTTCGTATAAAGTCCAAGAGCGATAACACTTGGGGTTCTACTCAGGCGGCGGCTGCGTATATGGCGCGGTTGAGAGCGGTGGCGCGAGCCTTATCTTGTAAGCGATGTGCTATGAGTAGAGTCAGCCGCGCGAGTGCTATCTTGAAAGTGACTTGCGAGTCTAGGTGCGCCGAGGGCTCGTAGCTTCGTTTGCGCTGTGTCCTCGCCGCTTGGTTCGCGTTGAAGCGAGAGGCAGCGCGAAGGTCAATTCACTCGCTGCTGCTGCCGCTCTTCCTCCGGCCAGCGCTCTGACAGCGAGTGCGTGCACGCTCATCGAGTGAGGTGTGTTTACGTTTGCCAGTGCACGCGTGACACCGAGCTTGTTAATTTAGTTAGTAAGCGAATTCTTACGAGTCTATACAGCCGATCAAACTGCTATCATTACTTCGTCTACTAATTTGCTACCGTAATCGATGCCACGGCTTTCGGGCGAAATTGCATTTTTTTTTTTCGTAGACGTTAAAATTTCGCGTTCACGTTACTGTTCGACGAGTACTGCTATTTGACGCCAAATGCGCCCTTCTATAGAGCTTGCGAGGATTGACTCACGGGCTAGTTGGTTCATTATCACAGAAAGAACAGCGCTTGTGTGCGTGGTTGCTCCTTTGTGTCCCGTCTTGAAGCGCTGTTCTTTCTGCGACCCTTCCAGAGCTCTGCTATTCTCGCCGTTCTACTCGTAAGATCTGCAAGGCCAAACGACTATGGTGTCCATGCTTCGCGCATTGGCACAACTATTCAGCGCATGCTTTTGTTACAGCATGAAAAAAAAAATCCTAACTCAAACAAGGTGGAAAATGCGGGTTATACGCAATTGCGTGACGTTCGTATACTTGTAAAAAGTATATGACAAATAAAAGAAATTCTATGTTTTGATACTTTTATGCCATATACACAACTCTGTAAATATAAATTCAATTGTCTCCACAAATTCAAACGCAACAAAAAAAAATGCCAAACTTCTATTTAAGCAGATGGTTCAAAAAATCGATATTCTTCTAATGTGCCTTGTAATAACGAGTATCTCTTCGAATCTTTCAGCACATATTTCGCTGGTGATTGTACACGCAGAAAAGTATATTTAGTCTCTATTACTTACTGTTACCTTTAATTTTTGTGGCAAATTTCGAAAAATCGTAAAATATAGATAATGTGGCAGATTTTGCTTATAAGGAAACGAAAGAGTATTGGTATTAATAGGACTATTGTCCCTTGGATTAAATTATATCTTAAAATAGAACACAGTACGTAGAAATCAACAGCGCGAAATCAAGCATTCTTAGCCTCTTATCAGGTGTTCCCCAGGGCTCCGTGCTCGGTACCGTTACACATCAATGGTATTGCACAGACAGTTTCCGCGGGTGTTAAGGTTCGGTAATTCGCAGAGGATTGCCTAATTTACTCCCACATAACATCCAAAGAAGATCAAGTTACGTTAAACACGGCGTTAAGTAGCGTTCATGATTGGTGCACTAAGTGGGAAATGAAAATAAATCATAGCAAAACGTCATTTATAAGAATAACAAACAAAATTAAAGATATTCTTCTGTTTGACCACGAAATTGAAGGACATAAACTAAAGACAGTAAGCCACTTCAAGTATCTAGGCGTAACGACAAGTAAAAAACCTAAATCGGGATAGGCACATTTATAGCTTGTGTAGTGCAGCCGAGATAAAATTGTGGCCTTTATGCCGAAAACTAAAACGAGCAACCACTGCAGTGAAACTAACCGCCCGTTTAACACTTGTAAGCCCAACCTTGGAATATGGCTGTATCGTGTGGGACCCCTTCACGAAAAAGCAGATAGTAAGAATTGAAATACTACAAAGAAGGGCGGCTAGATTTATTCTGATTTATTCTGATTCAGCCTCGGGGATGTTATAAGAGCTTCAATTACCTCAACTGCTAGAGCGGAGAAGAGTTGCTATCTCCGCTATCTATTGCGGGGTAACTTTTTTAGCGTGGATTGGATATAAAGCAGCGCTCGGCCCGAACATTGAGGAACACTCACAATCAACAACTTACCCCTTTCCAAGCTCGGATCGACACATTCAAATACTCATTCCTCCCACGAAAAATTGAAGAATGGAACTCGCTGCCACAACGCATCACGCAAACAGATAGTCAGTTCATTTGAAAAATCTATACATCTTTACCTTGACCTACCATATTAACCACGACAGTTCTTTCCCGGCAGCTCGATGCTTTTGCATCGAGCGGCCGTGGTATTTCTGCACTGTAACAAATAGTTACCACCCTGTAACGGCCTAAATGGGCTAACAGAATTAAATAAACGAAACGAAATGAAATATGAACAAAGAAAAAAATATGGATAAAGTAAAAAAATAAAAATATCTCTCTTTCCCCTCCGTTTGACTGTCTGTGTATACGCATGAAGGCCGCATTGCCCGTGATGAAGAAAAAACGCAGATTGTTCGAATAATGAAAACCGTATATTGTACTGACTACCTTGCTTTGGCTAACACGCTAGCGGACTGGAAAACACTTACAGACAGTGTCTTTTCGCATACGGGCGTGCCTTTTCAGCTAAGTAGACAAAGAAAGTGAAAACAGCGTCGACAGCCGCTATCGTGAACTTCGGCAGAATGTGCCAAAGTCACGAGGACATGGGGCACACCGCTCGCCGAAGTGCATAGACGCTTGCGACAGCTGATCAAGGACAGCACGTTTCTTCCTTTTTTTTTTATTACAGAACGTGTTCATTTTTCTTACATGACACCCATAGTTTGCGATAAGTCGCAAGCGGCTCTATATGGAACGCTTCGTCATACGCATTGCCGCTCCTTACCATTACCATCCCTGTAGGTGTCACCTGCGCATGCGCGGCATGTTCTAAGTGGCGTGGACACAACTGACTCTCGAGTGGCAACGCTATGAGAAAACGTTCCAAGGAGGAGCAGGAGGAATAAAACAGCGAGAAAGTGTTCTTTCTTCGCCCTAGGTGGGCGGCTCTCTTAGTCCAGAAAGCCGTTGGCTAATGCCGCAGCCCGTGCCCGGTCCACCAGACTTCGCTGATCTTCTAGGCTCTGTGCCTTTAACATTGCCTCCCACGTTTCTTCGATCGCTTGTAGCGGTTCTGAGGCATCATCCTGACTGTTTTTCTCGCGGTGTGGGCACACCAACACCATGTGTTGGAGGGTGTCTGGCACATCACAACATCGTCATAGGTATGAGAATTTAGTGGGGTTCATCCGGTGCATGATAAATGCATGGACATACGTATTCGTTTGTAGTCTGCGGAGGGCGGTGGCTTCTTCCTTACTTAATTTTGGATGTGATAGAGGATATTCTCTTCTTTCCAGTCGGTGATGTTGCAATATTACGGCGTAGTCGATGGGAATGTCATCCAACCTCGTCGCTTTCCGGAGACCGTGCGGCAGGAAATCCCGGCTCGTATATGCTCGCGGGCGACAGCATGTGCTGCTTCGTTTCCAGCTCTTCGTGGCCTGAAGTCCATGCGACGTAGGTTTCGGGTAGTTCTTGGCGTCTTGTTATTTCTTTTAGAATATTCAGTGCTGCTGCAGAAATTCGGCCTTTCCGTAGGTTTCTACATGCCGTTTGCGAGTCGCTCAAGATGATTGCTGTGTCTTTGCATGTGGCGATGCCGAGGACGATGGCCGCTTCCTCCGCCGTTTCTAGATTTCTGGCTGATATTGTGGCAGCGACTAGCTCATTCCCTTGGTTGTTGGTCACGGTAATTGCGTACGCTCTTCTACCTGGGTATTTGCCGCATCTGTATATCTCGTGTTGGGGTTCTTTGAGTATTTCTTGCTGAGCTCTCTCTACAGCCCGCGCGCTTCGTTTCCGGGCGTCGCCCCTATCCCCCGTCGACGAGATCCCTCAATTCAAACCGGCAATCACCTTTAAAGAAATCACACAGCTGTATCAGCTTAATCACGGCCGATACTTCACCCCTTTCAAAGACCTCAAAAAGACGGAGGAGCGCTGGCTTCTCCGTCTCTATACACGAATACAGTACTGTGCCCGGCGGTGCTGAAACACTTCAACCCGGCGTTTTCGGGCGAGTGCCCGCACTGTGGGGAGGTGTTTGCGGACACATACCACATGGTGTGGGCATGCCCCTCCAACCCTGCTTTCCCCCCCAAACCACCACCCTACCCGAGAGGACTGGGAGGCCGCCCTGCTCGGCTGTTTAACCCTCCAGGACCAACGTGCCCTGGTGGCCCGAGCCAAAGCTGGTGCAGAAGCCACGGGGGTCCCGGACTAGGGACCCCCCCATAGACTTTGTAAGGGCTGGGCCCTTGGGGCTCAACTCACACCTCTTCTGTAAATAGCAGAAATAAAGTTTATCACCACCACCAACAACAACTCTTGCTTGTCTTCTGTCTTTGTGGTATGTTGCATGCATGTTGCGAGGTATTGGAGTGACTGAGATAGAGTCACGAAGAAGTGGCGGCCATCGGGCTTTCGCGTCTGAGTGTGCTATGAAGTTTTCGCTGTATGCGAGTTTGTGAAGTACTGCTCTGCCTGTTTGAGTCAGCTCAAGGCGTTCCAGCTGGTTGGCTCTCTGCGCTTCACTCATTTCTTCCCAGGTGTTATGGAGGCCAAGTTTGAGGAGTGTCGTGGTTGAGGTCGCACTGGGAACTCCTAGTGCGCTCTTGATTGCTTTTCTGGTGATGATGTTGAGTTTTTCACTTTCAGCTTTCTTGAGGAGTAGATACAGGGTGCCATATGTGATTCGGCTTATAAGGAGTGCTTGGATTTTTTGGATGGTTTCTTGCTCTTTAAGTCCTCTTCTTTAGGTGGTTATACACCGAATGAGATGGGTTACTTGTGTTAGGGTCTTTTGAAGATTCGAAAGTGTAGCTTGGGGGGGGGGGGGGGGCGCCAAAGAAAGAAAGAAATGGCGCAAGCGAAAAAAGCGTCCTTGCACTTCGCTACGCGGTGTACGCGGTACGTGTCGATGATACACGGGATTGTACCAAGACCATAAGTCTCAAGTTCGTTTGTTTGTTTATTTATTTATTTGTTTAGATATCCAAGGACGCAGAGCAAAATTATGTAAAGACAATATTGAAGTAGGACATCAAGGAACATTATAAGAAACAACATGTGTGCGAGTACAACCACACAAATTCTAAACTTGGCGCACGTCAAAAAAAGTAAACAAAATACATGCATACACTCAACAGTGGTCGAACAAAGAATGTCTCGGGCTGCATTCTTCATCCACCACTGTTGATCACTTCCTTCATCCTGTGAACCTGTGTCTTGAACGGTTGGACTAAGGCGTTCATCCAGGATCCTGAATTGAAGTAGGGTCGGGGTTAGCTATATACTCTCAGCATACCTTGGTCCGAAGTTCATGCAGAATAATGGCTATAGCTGGCCAATCTAGCGAATATATTTATTGGTAGCGCATACCTAACTTACCCGGAAATGTATATCAATGTTGCAAATAATCTCGCTTATTTAGTGCAGCCATAAAACCCAGAAGTGGACTTCACTAAGCCAACGAACAAATTTTGGCACAAAAAAAAATCATACGAACAAATTCACCGACGAATACGATACTCCTTAATGCTAAATTTGAGCTTGGCTTTACACGTGTTTTCATTTCGCGATATGTTTGTACCTTTGTTAAATATCCTGGGTTACCTCTGTGTCCTGCGCTAAACAGCTTCGCTGGTCATGCACCTTCACAGAGTGGAATGGCTCATGAATTTTTTTTTTCAGGAATGTAGGCTCCCTAAAAAATAAACAGTGTGTGAGCTAGCTGCCTCCTCTCGTTGAAGAGGCGGCCGCCACACACACACACACACACACACACACACACACACACACACACACACACACACACACACACACACACACACACACACACACACACACACACACACACATATATATATATATATATATATATATATATATATATATATATATATATATATATATTCTTCGCGGCATTAAGTCCGTGCTAGCGCCGCCGTAGGGCAGATATATATGATCATATAAAAGCCAACAAACAATGATGCCAGCATCGGGGAAAGTAACCACGGTTGAAATTGATATGTAGAAAATAATGAAGAAAAGAGAAATGAAAGAAGATAAAAAGTAAAAGAAAAGATAACATAACGCCAGTCAGCTCCCACTGGAGACATGTTATCTTTCTAATATATACCTGTGTGTGTGTGTGTGTGTGTGTGTGTGTGTGTGTGTGTGTGTGTGTGTGTGTGTGCGTGCGTGCGTGCGTGCGTGCGTGCGTGCGTGTGTGTGTGTGTGTTAAGTAGCATTCAAAAATCCCTGACTTATCACGGTTCCCGGCAACCGCAGCTTATGTAGCCTCAACTTTTACCGGGAAATAAATGCTGGCGGCGAACGCTATGCATGAAGGCGAATTTTGTGGTAGAAAGGCGGCCTCTCGCGTGGGCCGATCCCGAGGTTGTGCCTACTATATCGTTTTCAGGTTTCTCTTATTGCTACGCACTTTTGCTATTTCAGTCTGAGAAGACTTCACATAAAAGGCACGCGGTGTTTTGGTGTAGCGCGGCAGCAGCAGCGAGCGAGGTTACCTCCGTGCTGTGTATCGCTTAAACGCAAGGTAGTGACTACAGCGACGGGGCCCGGCACATTAACATCTGCACTACAGTGACGGGGCCCGGTACTTTAACATCCACACTACGGTGACGGGGCCCGTCGCTTTAACAGCAACACTACACCGACGGGGCCGTCACTATAAAGATGTCGGTATTGGGGGCGAAGACCATAGAGTTTCCTACAAAATTCTTTTTAATATATGGGGTTTTACGCGTCAAAACCACTTTCTGATTATGAGGCACGCCGTAGTGGGGGACTCCGGAAATTTTGACCACCTGGGGTTCTTTAACGTGCACCTAAATCTAAGTACACGGGTGCTTTCGCATTTCGCCCCCATCGAAATGCGGCCGCCGTGGCCGGCATTCGATTCCGCGACCTCGTGATCGGCAGCCTAACACCATAGCCACTGAGCAACCACGGCGGGTTACAAAATTCTTGTAGGAAACTCTATGGCGAGGACGACTTACGGAGTCGCCATCTGTCGGAAGCGCCTCACATGCGTCGGCGTTAAATAAAGGCTAAATAAACATACTAGGCGGCAGCCCTCCTGAACAATGTTGCAAGTACTCTCGAAATGGCAGTATTTTACCTTTAAAATAATCATGTTGGACAAACAGAAAGCACACAATGGTTTACAAACGCTATCTCTTTGCCTACTACGTACAGTAAGCTGGGACACTGCGAGCGGTCGCCGCAATCGATTCCACCGAACCGGTTTGCGTGAAACGTAAGCAATCGCTGAGAAAACTGTGTGAAATATGTTCTTATAGTGGGATGGCTGTCTGTGTAACTAAATATAGCATAACAGAATGAAGCTGCAATGCAGCGATCGCACGTGCGGGTTCGCGGTGACCGACTTCGCGTCTGCATGCATGTCGATCGCTTTCGCTCCGAGCACGTTTTCGCACCGTGCCGTGAGCTTTATGCCGCAGCATATGAACATTTGACAGTACGCAAGCAACCATTGTTGCATGGACACTATCGGAGCTGTTCAAAAATAATTTCGTTATAGCTAGGGTCTTCGACGCCTACAGCGACTTGTGATATGTTCCGTCGCGATGATTCAGTCTTAATTTTCTTTTTCTTTTCTTCTAAAGTCTTGGAAGCTTCAATATCATTATTTCTCAAATTTCATCGAACTGCATGTTTATCGGTCTTCTAAGCGAGCAATTACCCGCTGCTTCTTTTTCTTAATTCAGTAGAATATTCATTGTCTGGTGCTACACAAGCAGGAACATGTGCCGTGCCTTTTTTAATGTGTTTTTACCGTTCCCCTTCCATTAGAGTGAACTTTCTTTCTTTATTATAATCATCATAGGTGTTACAGTGCATACGCAATAGATTGTACATTCGTGGACAAGTACCCATTGCGGTCGTTCGATCCGTATGTGTGCAATTAATGTATTCCATTACTGCACGGAAGTTGCTGACATCGTGAAATTCACGTGGTGTTGTGGACAGTACTGGAATAAAATACCGCAGTCCGTGAAGTGCTTGGCATCCCCATAGGCGGCAGCACCGAGAAGCTCATGCAGCTGGGGGTCCACAACACCTTCGATGACGTTGGGTCACAGAAGTTAGTCCAGGTTGTCAGGCTCGCTTCCTCGCCTGCGGGGAGGCGGATCCTGGAGGCGCTGGACTTTAACCCGTCAGGGAAAGGCGGTGCGTGCTCGACGCGTGGTCGCGGGAGGCCGTCACGGTCTCGCCGTTCCCGCGCAACGTGCACCCGCAACGCAATGTAGGCACACGCCGGGCCCGAGCGGCCGCACTTCTCGGATCCGTCGCCGACGATCCACGATCGGTCGCGTTCGTCGACGTCGCCCAATACGGTTCGTCCGACCGGTTCGCGGCGGCCGTGGTGGATCACAGGGGCAACCTAACGCCGCGTCCGTGCGGGGCAGGTGTCCGGATTGCGGAGATCCATTCTGCACTTTAGAACACATGCTCTGGTTAAGGAGACGGGCCCCGTCACTGCAGGGCTGAGGTTAAAGCGCCGGGCCCCGTCACTGTACTGTATATGTTAAAGTGCCGGGCCCCGTCACTGTAGTGCATATGTTAAAGTACCGGGCCCCGTCACTGTAGTACAGATGTTAAAGTGCCGGGCCCCGTCACTGTAGTCACTACCTAAACGCAAACTGAGCGGAGGGAACGCAGCCACGCTCAAAGGAAGGAGCAGCCCTCCACGCAGATCGCTTTCAAGATAGGGCGCAGCTGCTGCTAGGGTGCCTGACAACGTTACTAATCTAGTAACGGTGGGTGCCTGATGCGCGCGCTCCCCTCCGCCGCCTTGCGAGAGGGCGCTCGCATCGAGGCACCCTTATAGTTACTGTATATACTGTAAGTGCTACCTGCGGTAGCACATACAGTAACTCTAGGCACCCTAGCTGCTGCCAGAGTACAATGCCACCTCCCCTTCCCCGGGGCCTTTCGTTCGACGGAAGACGGCGCGTTTCCTCCCCGCTTTCTTCCTCCCTTGCGCGCTCGAGATTGAGCCGCCGATCGTCGGCTCCCCTCACGCGCTTTCACTCGCCCCTACTGCATGCGGCGCGCGGCGACGGTGTTATCGATAGTTCTTGGACTTTATACGGAACACCGTGGCAACGGCAAAAATGTGTCTAGATCGAGTGTCCACATAATTGCAACAAAAAGAAAAAACAAGCCTTTAATTTCGACGTTTCAAGCGCGGCCCGGCGTTTGTCAACAGTGCGACTAGCAAGGGACATGTTTCATGATTGCCGACATGTTTGGCGCACCAATGAATAATTTTCCTGTTTGTTTTATTCATTTCCTAAGGACTACATATGGTATATAATATAGGATGTTTAGGGAAAACACGGGAAGGCGGGAGATGGGGGGGAAATTCAAGACGATGAGCAAAGCGAGAACAAGGTGAAAACAGGAGCCAACGTTTCGACAAGTGGACTTGTCTTCTTCAAGGCGACATATGCTTTCCTCGCCGCAGTATATATAGGTAGGCTTCTTCTAAAGGGGAGAGGGCGTAAAGAGGGTGGGTGCGCCAACGAGCGAAGGTGTGTTAGCGGCGAGGGTGTCGAATTGAGAATAAAGGAGTGCTGTGCACAAGGCCGGTGACACGGCCGTCTGTCAATCACGTGTCAACGCCCGTGTGTCAGCCGGCGTGTCAACGACGTGCACAGCAGCCCTCTATTACCTGTTTCGCTGGTGGTCGCGGGCTATCGTGTCTCTGAAAGAGATAATAGAAGGAACGGTAGAAACAGGTGCTCGTGAAAAAAAAAATTAAAGAAAAGGAAATACTGAAATGGAATAAATAAATAAAAGGAAAAAAACGGAAACCATTTGTAGCTTGCAATTTAGCATAGCGAACAGATTCTAAAGCTCCCTTTGAAACGTTTATGCCTATTGTTTGCAATGTCTTGAACTTATGGATAAGGTACGATTCTCTGCATTTTCTTTCTCGTTCAGAACGGAAATTCGACTGTACGATGTAGAGTTTAAAATCATCAAGGTTATGACCTGGTTGGTTGAAATGCTCGGCGACGTCTTTGGGAAGCTTTTGAGCTGTGTCCGCGCGATGTCCGTTTAATCTGACGTTCATTGATTGCCCCGTTTTACCTATATATTGTTTCTTACAGAAGAAACATTCAAGTATATAAATCCCACCCGAACTTGTGCATGTGAAGCTAGATTTGACTTCGTGCGTGTAACTATTTGCGGTGCTTTTAATTTTAATGTCACTTCGAAGGTGCCTGCAGGTTTTGCGCCTGGGGCGTCAACATGCTCTTATTACGGGGGAATGGTGTTGGCTGACTTCTGCGTGCACTAACATGTCTTCCTGTTGCGGCGATAGGTAACCCTTGGTACTTTCGGGAACGCTTTTCTCAGACGCACTTTATTTGGTAATATTGGGTGGTATTTTCGTAGGATGTTGTCTATGTTTAGGAGTGCATTAGAATATTTTGTTACAAAGGCTAGCGGTCTGTCAGATTCTGGTGTTGGCTGTTCCTTTGCTGATTCCGACTGTCTCTCCAATCTTGACGCGACATCATAATTAAGCTCTGTCGAGAGCAACTTGTGGATAGTTTCTTTCTGCTAGCGTTGTTTTAAGGTCATTTAGGTGGTGGATATAATCGTGGTCATCGCTGCAGGTTCTTATTCGTTTCGCTCGTCCGACAAAAATTTCTTGCTTGCAGTGTCGCGGGTGATGACTGTCGTAGTATAAATATTGCTGGCTATCCGTAGGCTCCCGGTAAAGTGTCGTTCTCAGTTTTCCATTTTCTATGCAGACCGTCGTGTAGAGGAAGTTGAACTGACTAGGAGAGTGGTGACTAGTAAATTTAATTAATACTCGGGTGAATGCGATTGAAATTGCTAATTAAGTCGCTTAACGCGCCTGTGCCATGCTCCCATATTATAAATATATCGCCAATGCAACGAAGATAGGTGTGGGGTTTTATAAGGTGGTATTTCAACAGGTCTGCTTCAAGCTGTGCCATGAAAATGTTCGCATACGTGAGATCGAATGGTGTTTCCATGCTAGTGCCGAAAGTTTGCAGGTAGTGAACAGAATAGAATTCGAAATAGTTGAGCGTGAGAACTAACCTAAGGAGCGACAGGTAAACTTCAGGAGCGTGCGCTTGGGGATTCATTGCGAGGGATTGCGAGGGCGAGGAAAGCATATATGTCGCCTTGAAGAAGACAAGTCCACTTGTCTAAGCACTGGCTCCTGCTTTCACCTTGTTCTCGTTTTGCTCATCATATAGGATGTTTAAGAAAATATGTATCTTTCCGCATATTAGCGAGTCTTCTCGCCCTTCAGTTACGTTGATGCTTATTCACTTTGTCATATAATTTTTAGTTTATCTTTTATTTTTCATACACGCATAGACTTTGTATTACAGACAGTTTGCCTGCAAACACAAAACATACTACCGTTGTCTCACAAAAGCTGCAGTAGTAGCAGTGGTTTAATGTATAGGAAATGATGCTTATTTCTGCAGCCCAATAGCGAGAACGGCGCAGCGTGAAGGGAAGGGGAAATAAAGTTGAGAGGCAGGGAAGGAGAAGCCCAAGGACTTTCGTCGAAAAACAAGAGAAACACTGTTCTGGCAGTCGCGACCCCTCGCACGCTCAAGGCTATGCTTGCGAGTGTGCGCGCGTATGTGTGTGTGTGTGGAAGTGTGTGTGTGTGTCATGACCAGTTTGTCCTGATGCATCATTTCCAACCCGCCACAATTTTTTCTGCTTGTGCGCTGCAGGCTGAAGTTGGACCAGGCGCTGTGCGGAAGACTACCTTGGTGCGCATGCTGTCCATCACAATGTATACGGCAAAGACGTTCTGAAGCTAGTGCCTATTAAAGTTTCATCGCGGAGGTAACGACAGCGCACAAAGTGGTTCAGCAAGAAACCTATACCAACCTTCTTAATAAGGCTGCCGCAGGTTGGTGCTTCAAGCACCTATGCGGGCAACTCTCCACGCTCTCTCGAGCTTCGGATCGCCAGCAGTCCTGCTCGACTCACGCCGCGGGGCCCAGTGTCAGCTGCTGACGGACGTGTTCTCTCCGGCTCTATTTCTTTCACTCCCCTTCCTCTACTCCACGCGTAGAGTAGCAAACTGGACACTCTAGTTACCCTCCATTCCTTCCCCCTTCCTTCTCTCTCTCTGGTGACAATTAAGGAGTTGGCTCAATAAATAAATAAATGACATAAAAAAGAAAATGCAAAGTAAACATTTATCCAAGTAAACAGGTATCCTTGTCCGCAAGTGATATCGGCCATTTTTTCTATTGTACGCAGTCAGTGGCGTAGCTAGGTCGTCTGGCACCCGGGGCCCTTAGCTCTTCTGTTACCCCCCCTCCCTCCAAGGTGTAGTCGAGGAAGGCGGGGATATCGACAATTTTCGGGTGTCTTCAGACGTATATGACACCCCCCCTGCTGGCCCCGTGCACCCGGGGCCCACGGCCCCCCGGCACCCCCTGTTGCTACGCCACTGTACGCAGTGATCCTGTACAAACTGCATGCTTTGGGAATAACAGTGCACAAAATACGATGGGTGGTCAAAGACACAATGCGGGCGCTAACGTCTTCCACCGTCTTTTGTACGCCGATATATACAGTTTACCGAAATACGCCACTCTTCTTCACAAACTGTACGCCGTTTCCATGCACAGAATTGTGCGCCCCCTGTGCACCTGGTGCAGACGCATGGCATTTCACCCAAGAAAGTTTATTCACACCTGGTTTGGCATTTTATCTATTGACCATTTTTACCGACTAGTTCGTTCACTATAAACGAGATGCCACTTCTGCCGCGCCTAGCCATGTTAAGCTGCGCTTAAACCAAAGGTCGGTGGGCCGACTGCATGCTTGTACACATTAAACAAAGCAAACAATTACATTCTAATTCATCATCATCATCACCATCAGCCTATTTTGTTTATGCCCACTGTAGGATGAAGGCCTCTCCCTGCGATCTCAAATTACCTCTGTCCTGCGCCAACCAATTTGAACTTGCGCCTACAAACTTTCTAACTTCATCAACCCACCTATAGTTTTCTGCTGTCCTCAACTGCGCTTGCCTTTCCTTGGTACCCATTCTGTTACTGTAAGGGTCCACCGGTTATCCATCCTACGCATTACACGGCCTCCTGCCCAGCTAAATTATTTTTCTCTTAATGTCAATTAAAATATCTACTATCCCCGTTTGCTCTCTGATCCATCCCGCTTTCTACTTGTCTCTTAACGTTACGCCTAACATTTTTCGTTCCATCGGTTTTTGTGCGGTCCTTAACTTGTTCTCGAGCTTCTCTGTCAACCTCCAAGTTTCTGCCCCATATGTTAGCACCGGTAAAATGCACTGATTGTACACCTTCCTTTTCAATGATAATGGTAAGCTTCCAGTCAGGATATGACAATGTCTACCGTATGCGCTCCAGCCCACTTTTATTCTTCTGTAAATTTCCTTTTCATGATCAGAGTCCCCTGTGAGTAATTGACCTAGATAAAGATACCATACACACACAGAGTCTAGACGCTGACTGGCGATCATGAACTCTTGTTCCCTTGCCAGACTGTTGAACATCATCTTTAGCTTGTGCATATTATTCTTCGACCCCACTCTTACACTTCCTCGGTTAAGGTCCTCAACCATTTACTGTAATACATCCACAGTGCTGCTGAACAATTAGTTACTTCATTCAGAAATCTAATTGATTACGGTTACTAATTACTGCCTGACAAAAATAATTCAGGAATTACTAAAAAAATTGATTACATTTACGTTACTTTCGTACGAATCTTTTTATAAGATTGCATAGGTACAGTAATAGTAATAGTTCTCCCTACATTGCTTACCTTTACTAAGAATGGCTTTTCAAAATTTTAATGGGTTATCTTCCGTCGTGTTTGTCGTGAATACATCAGCAGCGACAATGAAAACTTGCTCGATGTACAATGCGCTGGGAAGTAGGGAGGTGCTGTAGCGTACGGACATCTTGCGACCGAGATTGTCATTACTCGACCAGCACCTGGGTTCTCTGAAGTGCAGCGCTTCGTTGTTTCATTGTTGCTGGGGCTTGAAGAAGACGCCCCTGGTTAGGCCAATGCAAAGCTGTACTAATGGTCTGTAGGTGATTTTTTGGCATTGACGTCCTAAGTGGTCGAAACATACCAGCTCCGGTCCGAATCATTGGCCAACATCAGGTAGAGCGTTAACCTGAAGAAACAAATTTTGAGCTCCCGGGTCTGACTGTCTGAACTTGCGCATCCGCGAGGCTGGTGCGTGGCACCATCTTAGGCATTCTATTGCAGTTTCCACCAAAATCAGGTACATAAAGCTGCGTCAACCAGTTACAGCTTGTCTCGTCAGTAAAGTAACTACGTGCAATTAACTGAATTACAGTGAGCATTACCGAGTAAAAATGTTGTCGTTAAGTAACAAAACTGTCTAAAAGATATCCGATTACAAGTAATTAGTTGCATGTAATTCGTTATGCAGAAGTATGGCCGACTGGCATTGGGGACTCACAGTGAAACCAGAAATGAAGAAGTGCAGGGTAACATAGGATGGGCCTCTATTGCAGTAAAACAAGCGCAGATCAAAATTAATTTTCAAGGAAGACTCAGGAACACGAATGCAAAGGAATGGGTGGCCGAATTGTGCACCAATCGCTGTATGGGTTCCCTTTGATGGTCAGACGGCGCAGCGATCGGCTCAGCCGTCAGCGCCACTGTGTCAGTTGCGCGAAACACCGAGGCGGCCAGTGCTACGCAGGCATGCTTTTGCGGCGCTAGTTTGAAACCTGTCGGTCGTTCTAAATTGCGGTTTTAAGGCAATCGAAAACACCGAGGCCAATTTTGCACCACCGACGCTTGAGAAAGGACATCAAATTTATGACTACAACCATGTATATTGTGTCAAAGAAGTAAACAGCATGGACATCACAGCGAGGCGTTTAAATTAAATTATGGTGTTTTAGGTGCCAAAACCACGATCTGATTAGGAGGCACGCCGTGGTGGGGGACTCCGGAATAATTTGGACCACCTGGGGTTCTTTAACGTGGACCTACATCTAATTACACGGGAGTTTTGGTATTTTGACCCTATCGAAATTCGGTCGCCGTGGCGGGATTTGATTCCGCGACCTCGTGCTTAGCAGCCCAACACCATAGCCACTAAGCAATCACCGCAGGTCGCGAAGTATTTGTCACAACAAAGCAAGCATACTTACAACGTCAAACTCAAAGTGAGTTAACAAATCATTATTTTATGCCACTTAAGTGAGCAAATAGGGCCGTGGGCGTCTTTCAACTGTCATTTGTCGCTTCATTACTTGGAGCGTGCCTTGCACCTCACAATTGTAGAAATGGAGGAAGAGGTCAAAAAGGTTGGCAACCAAGTACAGGGTAATGTAAAGCATAAATAGACAAACAGGAGTCATCAGAAAGAAAGTGAAAGAAAGAGAGACGGTAAATTGGATGCAAGTAATGGAAACAAACAATAAGTCTGTGGAGATTTACAGGATGGAAAATAAATCAGGAGGGAAAATCTGTACGCTAACACAAAGGGCAATGCCTTGCTATTTGTAGCCCGAGCTGGCTTCCCGAGGACAAAAACGTATGGGAGCAAATATGCACCACAGGGCGAGACAGTTGTCTGCTGCAGAAAAAGTCAGAGAATGACTCAGCACAATGTAATGGAGTGGCAAAATATTCACCCAGCAAGACTTATTGTAGGAAATGTCCACCTTCTAGAAGCGCTGTAGGATTTAAAGAGGATATGGAGGCATTAACCAGTCGGCGGTCAAGATAAGCAAGAGACGCTTAGAGTATTGTCGGGGAATAAAGCAGGCAAAAATGTTGATAAAGTAGAAGCCATTACAGACATATAAGTAACTGTACAATACAGAATGAAAAGGTAAAAAGAAAGAAGGTCAAGGAGAGGGAGGCAAAAGCTAGAGTCAGAAACGTGCAAGCCGTTCCTTGATAAATGTGTTGTCATAGGAAAGAGCAAACACAGGGTAACTCGAGAAATCATTGAAGCTGAAAAGATAAACAGTGCAGGACGCACATGTGTGAGCACACCTTCTATTTTCCTCTGCGATAAAGAGCTAGCGTTTCGGATACATTGATACCGGTTGTATAAGCTGTATGTCCTTCTTCGGGTGTATAAAAGTGATGTACGAGAAAAATAAAATTTGTTGGAAGTTAGTGCTCGTACTGTTCGTGTGTCTGAATTTTACTAATATTCTGAATAGTGTAGATATAGAGCAACCTCTGTGCAAAATAATTACGTTTCAAGTATGAGTGGTGGCATCATGAAAATCTCGCAAGAATAAGCATTTGTGACACCGAAACTGAAAATTAAACATATATATATATATATATATATATATATATACATATATATATATATATATATATATATATATATATATATATATATATATATATATATGTGTGTATATATAAAACACGACCATGCACTGCCACTTGCTGAAAGTGACGCATGACGCAGAACATGTGGCTTTGCGACATGACCACCGAGACCGGCTGTCTCCTGCACCTGGTATTTAGCAGACAAAAAAGAAATATACAATAACCAGCCCCGTAGATTTGCCAAAGTACCTTCAACAACATATACTGCACATTTATAACCTATTTAAGCCAAAATGAAATTTCGTTGCAGTTGGCCTTTAGGGGAAAAACAAATTGAAAGTAATACTGTGTCATTGACTGGCCTTAAAACCAATGAAATGTTGAAAAATCTTGAAAAAAACCAATGAAACCAGTGAAACTCTGGCTGAGAAAGCTCATGTAGAACATGCAACAGTTTCCTTGTAAGTGCAACTACAGGGCTTTTGAGCTTTCTTGACCTTTCACGGCATTGTGCATACAATCTTACATCCAAAGATAACACCTCAGTACCACAAATGCTAAGAAAAATAATGGTGTTTAAAACACGATGTAAAAAAGAAAGCACAATGCAACAAGAACACTTGTGCTGCGGAACTGGTTAAGACTGTACAAAGTATTAGCAAATCTGTGCTGGAAGTTAGGGGTCAGGGGTGTTGCAGGTAGTGCCAGTATGTGGACAAGTAGTATATTCTCTTCTTCCACTGTGTATCTGATAATAATTAACATGATGCTTTTAAGCTCAAAAACTAAAAAAAAAAGATGAAAACAGAGAGAGCCAAAAGGAAAGGAAAGACGAGCGATACACTTACAACTGTTTATTCCAAAAACAGGGCATCCTATATATACAAACATGAACATGTGCAAGCGCATAAAACAAGCAAAGAACGCCAGTCAGCCGAAGGCATTGTTATCATCTTTTTTAATGCTTAGCAATCTCAATTCTGAATCATAAAGCGTAACAGTTGTTTGACTCACGCAGGCTAGACCAGTGGTTTGGATATGATAGGCCTCTAACAGTTCGCGTGCGGTTTTGTTCTTGCTAATGCCTAGGATCCTGACATTAAAAAGCAGTGGTTCACAGTCATGACAAAACCTGCAATGCGCAGACAAGTGCACAGTCGTAACCTTCTTTAAAATATTTGCATGCTCTATCATTTGGTTGTTGACGCAGTGCCCAGTTTGCCCAATGTAGCACTTGCCACAGCCGAGAGGAATCAGATAAACCACTCCAGTGGAGCAATTGCAATTGAGATTGCCAAGCATTTAAAAAAAAATTTTTTTAGTTAAAAAAGTGATAACAATGCCTTTGGCTGACTGGCATTCTTTGAGTGTTATTTGCATTTGTGCATGTGTATGCTTGTGTATACAGGGTGTTTCAGCTAACTTTAGCCAGTTTAGAGTGCTGATGCACTCTAAGACAACACGACCAAATGCATGTTGCTCACTTTTGTATGTAGTGTGTCACGCTATTCTTGTATTCTGCTTAATTAGATAATTAGTCAAGATTAATTGATCAACTTCAGAAGCAACAAAGTTATGAAAAAAGTTCCAATTAGAAAGTTGTAGAGCGCTTTCCAAAACGTCCGATTAGACAGTTTCGAACTTTCTATCTGTTAAGTATTAGTGTTTTTCAGCTTACTGCGAATGCCCGTGAAATACAAAAAAATACCATGTGACATACCCGCTTGCGCGCCGTGATTGCAGCTCTCCCAAACTGTCCTCGTACATGTTAAGTAAACACCAACTCGCCCAAGAAGTCATCCTCTGATAATAATAATGACCCCACTGTCAAGAGGGTGGTTTGCTGGGCGAGCTGGCATTGCATCCTAGATTTAGGCAGTGCGAAATAACGGACAAAGGGAAAAAAAACACAGACACAGCGCAGATTTCTTGCTGCACTCGACAAATCTTTCGCAGTGCTTCGTTGTGCACCCACTATCAAGCAAACTTCTGAAATGGCTGGGTGTTCTTTAATTACACTGCATGTGAAATAGTCAAATTTATTCCCACATCTGGACTAGCTTTCAGAGTTTGTGAACATCTGTGATCACAGTGAAACTGAATAAAAAGTTCGAAGGCTTTCAGTCTACTCTGGTGCTGTCTGTTTTTAATAACGCGTAAGATCAAAGAAAGGTGGAAAATCTAAATTTTCAGCAAATACAATTAATTTTTGTCTGAAGGTGTAAATTACATGTCCAAATGTGTCTGCTTATACATAAGAAAAAGAGTAGCACATGCAACTACACATGTGGATGCTAAAAAAGAATACAGTACAAGCATTTTGACATGTAAGAAGATGTATTTGTACAGCAAGCAAATGACACCAAATGACCAGCATGAAGTGAAAGAGAAGCGCTGCATTACAATGGTTGACTGCACTGTGTGGCAGTTCGTCGAGATGCTGCTGCAGTATGGATCATTCAATTCATTGTAATCGAAATTAACAGGGCACTGGATTGTTATAAGTGGACCGCTCTCCCATAGAGTCCTAGCAAAACATTTTGGCTGTTGAGAAACTTCGCAGTAGCCAAAAGTGTGCTGTAAGTTGGGTTGTTGTACGTGGGCTTGACTCCATCAGAAAAGAAAAAGCACACATGGCAGTGTAGTATGTTGACATTCCAGTGGAGCCTGACAGTCACTGTATAACAATCGGCAACCATACTTAGATGCTATCAGAAACCAGCTTTACTCTTTTAACATGAAAAAAAGAAGGTATTCAGAGTTTCAAAAGAACAACAGAGACCTGGGGAGGTATTCTGTAAGAGTCCACCTAGTGGACATGTCCATTTCGTCTGCTGCTAAAGTGCTGATTGGCAGTGGCGCGTCGCTGCCGTGGACGCGCAGCCCAGCCCGGCCAATCAGAGCTTCAACAGGAGACGAAATGGACATTTCCACTAGGTGGACTCTTACAGAATACCTCCCCAGACCTCTAAGATCTTTTTGTACACTGCACCACCTGGAGATACCCCAACTTTTTTAATCTTAATAAGATTTAAAAACCAATGAACCTGCTTAGACATAACAAGATGAGCCACAGATTTGTGTTTGACAATGAATAATAATTTTTGTTTTAAAGGGAAGTAATGAGAGGAGCCTAAAGCAACAACATTGTGGCAGGGAGGTTTGCACTATAAGTCAAAAGAAAAATATGAGTAATAAAAGAATAAAACGTAAGTCTGTACAATGTTTTAAGACAAGGCAAAAACAAGCATGTGATGATATTTTACAGCTTAATATTTTAGACTACCTTCAGCAATACCGTGGCTGATCTTCGAGATTCATGTCCACACAGACAGCTTCAGCACTCAACAAACTGCATATAAATGTCAGTCAACTTCTTTTATAAGCCACACTAATGTATATTAATAAAAAGTGAACACTACAAATCACACAATGGCTGATCCGAAACATCATATGTCCAGTGCCACAGATGCTGCCTCAAAGATTTTTGTCCCCAGCAGACCAAAATACTGCTAATATACTGGGCACTCTACAATGACAGTAAACTCCCGCCACTGACTAGTTAGTCTGAAAGAAGCATGAAGGCAGTGAAAAAAACTGAGCCGTGTAAACGGCCACTAAATACGGGCAGTATTACTACTCTCGTCGGAATGTATACAAGAAGTATTTGTACAGGCAGTGAAGTGTTGCCTCAAAGATGAGGTTTCTCAGAGTGATGTGACCTGGAGAAACCATGCAATCTAAGCACCTCATGCAACTTTCCATTCCTGTCCACAGGCACTGACTTCCCAACACTGTGACACAGATGGTTGATTTTCAATTTTTCAAATCTATGCCTTCTTTGTGAAGACAATAGAGTCTACTGTTGAGTTAACCTAGAATATTTTAAGACCTATTACAGTACTGCTAATGACACAAATCAGTCTATATGAAAAATTTGTGTCCTTGACAATATTCTTCGTGATGTCACCCAACCAATGAAGACTGCCACAATGCTGAAAAATGCTGACAACACTTGAAAAACAAGTCGTGGTGCGAATATAGTCCACACCATTAGGTGACGGCGCAGAAGCAAGCATGACGCCATTGTGCTGCAGACCTGAAATGAAAGCAGAAAATAAGAACTTTATTTGATGCTTCATGCAACTAAAACTAAGTACAATGACCATTTGTTGCAGCAATGAAGAAAACAAACAGGTTCAACAACCTTGGTAATTTTATACATGAGCAGTTCCTCACAAGCTCTTTTCCTTTGTTTGTACCATACCCTATTCAGAGTGGAAAATCTGCATGTAAATACGGCCACAAGGCTTATTTTTCCGAAGCAATCTGAAAATTTGCACGTGGATGTCGACGTGATCTCCCCAGAAGCACATGCCCATTAAATATTTTAATTCCCATAGTATAAAAGCAGACTGGGGCTCATGAATTCTGGACAGCCACAAGGCTTTGTGCATGCTCTCGCCAAAGTTGTAGTGGACTACACTTTTCCATAACAAACAATACAAGTGAAAGACAATCAACTGAGAGCATTCAAAATGTCTTCAAATAGTGCTGAGCGAGAAGTTGACTACTTTGAAGATTACATACTATGTGACGCTTGCAGTCAAAAGAACACGCCACATCCACTGCCATGGCAGTGATTAGCTATCATTCCTGTAGAAAGGCTGAATAAGTGCAACATCACGCTTATATGTATGAACTGCGCATGACCCACTGTGGCACTACTTTGTATATATATCCCGTTCATTCTTCCAATAAAGTTGTTCATTGCCTGACCCCGACTCACCCACATGGTGGCAGTGGTTCACTATCACTATGTCGGCCCCGTCAACGCTGCTTCGCCCACCGAAACCACTGGACCCGTCAGCTGACGAATAGCTTGGATGGAAAACTTGGAAATGTGAGTCCACATTGTTCTACATGGCTACCCAGTTAAGTAAGTAGCCCAAAGACATCCAAGCAGCAACGTTACTTGTAACAGTTGGAGAGGAGGGCAGGAAAGGTTACAGTGCCTTCAAATTCGAAAATGAAGCGGATAGGAACGACGTCGACATTTTGCTCCAGAAATTTGAAGAATTCTACAAACCAGAGACAAATTTGACATTTAATGAATTTCATGTCAGATCAAGAGACCAAAAGCAAGGGGAGTGTTTTAATGACTGGCTAACAGACCTCAGGCTTTTAGCAAAGAACTGCAAGTTCGGGGACCTAGAAGACTGTTTGCTCCGTAGCTGAATCACTCTGGGACTGCGAAACAAAAGCTTGTAGGAAAAGCTTATTTCTGAGAAGCCATCATACACTAAGACCATTGAAATTTGCCGGGTTCAGGAACTGAGAAAGAGCAATTTAAAGAAATCAGTGAAGGCACAGAAGCAGCACGTGCCACAGTAATTCAAGCAGTCTCCACAGAAAGGAAACCATGCAGTCATTGTGGCTATACCCCTCACTGCGGCAAAATATGCCCGGCTGAAGGAAAAACATGCAAAAAGTGTGGTGGGCGTAATCACTTTGCTCAAGCATGTAGATCGTCGGTGCGACGACAAACCAGAGGCGATAAAAACGTGCTGCGCGAGGTACAAGCGGAAGAAGACGATTTCTTTTTACAAGCCCTGACTGTCAGTGCAGTTGAAGCGGTAGATCATTGGAGTGCAACAGTTGACAACAGTTGACAAAAGCCTACCAGTTCGATATAGAGCATAATTCAATATAAGCCTGCTAAATAATTGGATGTCATAAAAGCACATACCATTTATATCCCTTTATTGATGAAACTAGCTTAGTTTCGCATGAAATAGTTGTGCATTTTCTTCTGCTTGGGCAATTTTGCTGCCTGCAACATACGCACGTCCCCACATTGTCTAAGGAGCCGGAGCAGCTGAGGCCACAACCTTCCACAATTGCAGAGAAGCACCGGACTAGTGCGAGCGCACAAATCACTTCGAAGGATGTGGGCAAAGGGCCGTCGTTGCTTTCCTCACTGTGCCCACTTTCACTTGGGCTCGGTACGATGACGGCAATGTAGTCTACGTTTTTGGGCTCTCCCGTGGTCGCGACCCCATCATTTGCACTCACAAACTCGTCCACCGTTGATTTGTCAACAGCTTCTGGAAATTCTGACAGCTCGCTCCAAACTCCGGCAGCCCCAGCAACGGCTTCGTTGCATTCATCAGAATTTACAGTCATCACCGAGTACGCGGAAGCCAGCGCGGCTGAAGCAATTTCGGATGAACCACTTGTACACGGATGCGTATGCGTCGGGCGCCACGGGCACCGGGTCGCAAGTTTGGCCGCTTTAGCTGTAATCTCCTACTTATTATTCAAGATAGTGCTGAGAGTGCTCCTCGGAACACTGAAGGCAGCAAGTTCACGTGCAAGCAAGACACAGGTGTTAACTGCTGCGTCATTTCAAGCAAGGATGCTAAAATGCTGCCGAACAAGCCCCAGCAAACCTGCCACGCCACATTGACCGCTTCTTTCGGTCATAAGACTACTGGGAGAGGAAAAATTCGGCGGCGACTGTCAGCAGACAGCAGAGTTCACAAAGAGTCGTTTTTCGTGGTCGAACAAAATCTGTCCATGACTCTAAGCGGAACAGTGGTGGAATGCCTCGGGTTTCTTTGTCGCGTGCAAAACTTTCACGTCGAAGAGTTATACCTGGTAGCACAACCTTTCGCAGAAGTTTTCAGAGGACTGGGACAGCTGAAAGGCGTGGAGTATACAATGAAGCTAAAGCCAGGAGTACTTAGTACACATACAAACTTAGTACAAATACACAAATACGCAAGGAATTAAATGGGGGGATGGCTGTTGTTGTAGCTGCTGTAGGTAGAGTATCGCGCATGTTATGTGGAAGGTTATGGGTTTGGCTCTTATTTGGTGGTGTCGTTACTTTTTTTTTCCACTTTCATTTAACACTCCCTTATTAATTCCACACCTAAATTTTAAAAAAATGCAGTTAGTTCCTCTTATGCTTTCCTTGGCTTTATATTCTAATGGCTTCATCATCTGGTTATCAAATTATGCTGAATTTTACATAAACACAGTACTATGTGCCATACACTGCAAAAGACAAATTATAGCTATCTGCGAAAGTTCCTGCATCAGAAAGCTTTTGTTTGCAAATTAAAAATATCACTCAATTTTCTTTTAGAATAAAAGCTAGGCTAACTTTAACTCTTCCGTTACTGCACCTACGGAAATTCACAAATTTGAAATAAAACTTCGACTGGAGGTATCATCGAAATTACTCTCCAGTGCTCCTAGCCCATCAATAAAAAGATGTCAAATTTGCATTTTCGTTGACTCGGCAACACGATTTTTTACATGACAGCAAAAGTGAAGACAATGAAACTTCTCTCAGGTTATCATTTTTCCGATACGACATACAAGCTATTTTAAAGATGTCTCAAACAACAGTAAATGTTCACAAGTGCTTGGCATTCCATACAACTAATATCAAGGACAAGTTCATTCTCCCCCCCATCCCCTCACAATGGATTCCTTTTATCAGTCCAAACTTTCACAGGGTGTGTACAAATTATTACGAGTAATCTTTCCCGTCATGTGGGGGTTTTCACTCACACAAGAGCGCACAGTCGAGTTCGGATTGATCTTCAATTGAAGCTTGACTAGCTGTCTAATGAATTACACTTCGAACATCGCCTATGTAAGTGCCGTTACTGGTCAAGATGCGTTTTTGGGCTAGTTGGTTCATATGCATAGTAAAACAGCGCCATAGGACACAAGGGACCAGACCAAGAAGAATGACACGTATACAGGGCCCTTATTCATTACTGTACAATATTGTGCAATACTCCACATAAATATACAGCATTGTTCAGGAACTGAACAGAGCATGTGGAAGCTACAGTATGATGAACCGACACTAAACTATCTTGCTTCCACAGAAAAGCGGACTGAACGCAATAATTAAGTATGAGGAGGCTTCTGTATGCTCCCTCACCTGACAACCATTGCTTTGCAAGCCTAACTAATGCAGTAAGAAAGGAACCACGCTCCTGCTGCAATGAGTAGAAACAAATGCTCCTTGTGTAATAGAACTTACCCATTTTCATATATGCAAAGCTACTTTCACGCATAGCATGGGCATCAATATGGCTAGTATTGACACAAACAAATCATATTTTTTTTTTTTTGTGATCTGATTTGCAAAAGGTGGGAACTAGGAATCCAGGTGCATATTTTATACAGTATTTCAGATTTTTTTAACCTTCAGTAAATATATTAAAAGCAGCTAATTATTACTTTCACTTGCGTTCCTTCAGGTGTTTCTTTGAAGTTTCCCACAAGAATGCTCAAAAATTTTCTGAGCAATTATTATTGCTAAACATCCATTCAAAACACTAGTGATCAGGCTATATTTATGTATAGCAGTATATGTTGTGACTACTATGTCCTAAAATAAAATGCTAAAACATAAAAGCATTGAAAATGAGCACATTTTTAGTAGTAACGAAAGAGTTATGGGAACCCTGTACAGGCTTTGACGTTGCAAGTTTTCAACCAACACTTTCTTTGAGGCAGTAATGAGAAACTGTCTGACTTATTACCCACCAGCATAACGAGGCAGCTAATATTACGTGTGCAAATACTCTCATTGATTTAAGGAACCCTATGCAAGCTGGTGCATGCAACCACTTAGCAAAAGCAAGCACAGAACCCCCAAAAAACTGCTGCTGTAATGTAGGGTTTCTAATACTCATGCATCTCCATAAAGACCTGCAGAGGCTAGGTGGGGCAGGTGTTGGTGCTTAGGGAAGTCAGCATGTCAGAGCACACACCATTTCTCTGTCCAAGACTGGGTAACAGAAATGCCAGCCACTCTTCTGAACACTTGCCTGCTCCCCACATGTGGTGCAAGCCTGTTTATGGCACCTTAAATAGAAAGCTGGTGTACACCTTAAAAGGTGTACACCAGTTTCCATGCCCTTTCATGCTCTGAAGATTTGTGCAGATGGGTAGAAAAAACACAATCCTGGTTTGTGCAGAATGTTATTTCCAGCAGTACGATTTTGTGACCACACCATGCACACTGCTGTGCCAAGAAGCCCCTAAAAACATCACCACCATTTTCAGGCGAATGGAATAAAGTTTTATCACAGCAGGACATTAAACAAATAACAAAAACAAGGAAATCTTTTTGTTCCCTCTTTGTTATCTGCCTAATATCTCACTTCAGGCACTGCTTGTTTACCTAGTATGCACAAGCTAGCTTAAATTAGAACTATGTTGGCTTTCAGGTGGTTTACATGACAATTATACTATATGAAGAAGGTGCATCTTACCTGCAGCAGAAGTAGTGTACAGTAAGCAACAAATGGCATAACTTGCTTCATGATAGGAGACATGCCTTGTGTACAAAATGTGCCTTGCATGACGGGAAGGCTGGCACCTGCCACTAATGGGCCAGCAAACGTGTTCAGCAGCACTTTTACTGCACCCAGGGTCATGGGTGGCTGATCTATGGGTGCACCCACAAATGCCACTTTCCAATGGATTGTCGAGAAGCTCGTCTGATGGCCTGTGCTAAAGAAGCCCAGCTGGCCCATGAGCAACCAGCACAGCAATGGTCCCCACACATCTGAAGAAAAAGAGAAGCAAATGCTCAGTGCTTGCATGCCACATAAGGACTGGCTTCCACAGACTACAAAGTTAAGAGGAAGCTTTAGCTCGAGGCATACTACGATTTCCATATTAAAATATATGTAAAATGTATAAATGCTTTTATTAAACAACTACTAGACCGATTTTGACTGAGGGCCTGAAATTTCTTACAAAAATTCCCAAAGGCTGAAGGCTGGCAAGTTTAAGAAAAATTGAAGCATTAAGTTTACAAGTCCATAACTCTGCACCAAGAACAGACATATCACAGTTCCATAGGCTACGTATGTTAAAGTATCTCAAGCAGATAAATTTGGTATATGAATTTACAGCTTATGTAAAACTGTTATAATGTTTATGGGGATTTTGCAAAAGTTCTACTCGTAGATTAGTGGTATAAGAGCGGTGTATAATACACAAATTTTGTACACTTTAGGTGTATTATGAGATGTAGTTTACAGAATTGTTATATTGATTATATTCCTGAGTTAAAGAGCTGTAAATTTGATACTTTGTTTTTTGTTTTCAATTTAGAAATTTTCAACATATTTTGTAAAAAAAATTGGCCTAACTCAAAATTTAGCTTCCTATGGTCACTAGATTTACCAGATATTCCTGTTGAACCAGGAAGAAAATGTAGAAAACATGAAACTTAGTATGTCGATCAATAACACCATTACTGCTTTAGTTTTTGTGCAGCATGAATCAACAAAGAAAAGTCCAGTCTTCAACACAAATTTCATACAGTAATGATAATCTTTTCCCAGAAAACAAACACTACAGTCACAGAAATCTAATCTACTACACCACTTTTATAGCATGTGTTTCAGGAATGACTTTAAGTGAGTATTAAATGCAATGCAGCAGAGAACACCTTTTTTCTTATTAGAGGAAACGTGGTCATTTTCTTTAATGTTTAAATTTAGTTTTACTTCTAATATATACTTCACCACAGGCACCATTATACATTAAACAAGTTTAATGATTGGTGTTTTGAATGGAAGCCAAGAATTATTAAAAAGCTAAAGGTTATTAAAAATGTTAGTGAAAATTCAATGAAATATACCGAAAAAAAAAGCATGAACCAAAAGAATATGTAATTTTACTGAAATGAGCAGCCAAAAAAAGTTTTTTTTGAAATGTCAGAAAACCTGAATATACAGTACATTTCCATTAAGATGTACTAGCTAGAACTGTGAATCTGGTAATCTTTTCCAAAGTTTGCCTTAATAAAAGAATCTACTATTCCTGTGCACCCAAATATCTACAACACTAAATAATAAATGAAACAGCACTAAAACCAAAAGGCAGACATAAAAAGGGGCATTTATTGGATTTGCGTGATAAAAAGTGTTTCTTTATGCACTCTTAGTTAAGCTATTGAGCACCTAATGGTTGCTTCCTGGCACTGTGCAAATCTTTGCGCTGTCACAAAAGCTGACATTTAGCTTACCTTTATTAAAATATTTTCAGTGCCCTCATGTTGATGAAAAAAAAAATGCACCAAATATTTCCGGGCTTTATCAGCTGCAACATGCATTAACAACATTGGTTCTTGTACCTCCTGGGAAATGTCTTCACCACAAGTGTGAGCCTGCAGACAACTAAGTTAAACCTCGATATAACGAAGTCGGTAAAATCGTCAATTTGCTTCATTACAAGAAATTTCGTTCCAATGAAATTCGACCTTTCATGCAAATAAGTACAGTCGCCGATCGATTTTTCTTACACGGAACGGAGCCGCAGAATTTCCCGAATTATCGGTCAATCGAAAAAAGCAAATTTCAATTAGAAAACAATTTATTTTCATAAATTTGGGAGTCGGCAACGAATGATACGGTCTCATGCCACGTACATCGACGCTATCTTCTCGGCAGAGCAAATTGAGCGAAGCCAGCCACGCTTTCGTGTGCACTCCGCCCCCGCCGTTGATAGTGTCGCCCGCACTGGGACGACGCCATCAGGAAAAGCGCCGGCAGCGGGGAGCGAATGCTTCGTCTGCCTATCGCTCCATGGGTCGCCGAAGCTGGACATTACGTAACCTGCAATACTAAACGCGCGGTAAGACAGCTTCATGGTGCCACGCCGTCTCGGCACGCCCACTCTTTGCTACACTGCAGATTACCTCTAAAGCAAGGTGGGCGGCTGCGTATGCGCTCAGCCGCGCTTACAGCTATGCGTAGCCACGGCCACTCCGTGGCCACAGCCGAGACGCGCGCCAGAAATCGAGCCGCGCGCCAACTTACCCACACTCTGTTCCGCCCGCCCCCCCTCACCGCGCCCGCTTGATTGCGTTACCGTGGGCCCCCCCCCCCCCCTTTCATTTTGCTCGCGCGGGAAGGTGGCACTCGTGAAGCCACCATCTTTCGTGTCTCACCCTCGCACACTTCCACTCGCACCTAAAGCACACTGTGCGCGGGGCGCGATAGGATATTGTCGCACTTATGTTGAATTCTAATGGCGGAGTCGGAGCAGCCGACCGACTCCGCGAGCGAGCACTCGACTCTGGCGTAGAGCAACGCCTCCAAATCCGCGAGTGGAACACAACCTGCGCCGCCGGAGCAAAGCGGAAGCGGAACTTCTATCGCCGAGTTACCCAGGATACCTTGCGTGTTGTCATAGCCTTCCGCTGTTTGCTTTCAGCACCGCCGCACCGGTCACTTGTTTCTTCAGAGCTGCTCACCTGTTCTTTTTTTAAAGTGCAGAATGGATATATCACCAAGCATGCAGCAGCTCTTGCTTCCTCGCGCGTTGTGACCGGTGGTGCCTCCCAGCAGACAAACGTGGTAAAGGAAATACGTCACGCAGAGTTCCGGTCCACTCCGCCGATTTCGGCGGAGCATCTTTTTCTGCTCCACGGAGTGACTCCCGCTCTGAATCCACTCCAACTCTCTCATTGGGACACCTAACTCCCGCCCTCACTCTGTCATTGGAACAAACTTGCTCCAAAACGAGCAGAAAACTTGCTCCGACTCCGCCATTGGAATTCAACATTAGATTTTATATGGAACATGATGCGGCTCTACTTCGGCGGCTGCTCTTGTCGCATGGCCCACGATTTGAGAGGTGCGTTTGCAAGCAGCCGCTTGTATAATTCAATCATTTGACCATCTGCGTCCGCGGAAGTTTCCATTTAGTGTCCAGGCATTCCTTTGCGAAGCAGTGGAATTTCGTTATACTGAAATCGCGTACAAACACACTTCGTTATATTGAGGTTCTAAATACATGGTGTTCTATGGACAAGAGTTTATTAAAAGTTAAATACTTCGTTATATAGAGAATTGTGTTATATTGAAGCTCGCTATACCGAGGTTTAACTTATTTATCAAACATCGTTTCCAGTGGTAGACACCGTAATATGTGCACTAATCACTAAACTGTAATAATAAACTAAACTTATAACTAACGTTTAAATTAACTTCAGGGAATATGTCGTAATTGTAAAATTAAGACCAGTGAGTGCATAAAGTGCACCAATTTCTAGAAATCCTGAGACTAACTAGCACCAGTCTATAGAAATATGTGCTCCAAAGATGCAGTGCTGTTCCAGTTAACATTTTTCCACACAGCATTTGTCTGCAGTGCTGAAACTGGTACAAGTTACAGGATGTGCAGCAAATGGTTCTGCACTTCATAAAAGCTGGTTACAATGTGGCAATTAGTACATGTGCACTTTTAAGCAATCATTTTTTCTGCGCACAACACGAGACTGGAATGGCCTGCCCGCCGAAGTTGCGACTATCATCGACCCACTTGCATTCAAGCGACTCATCGGATATATCCCTTTGTAATTTGTAGTATCTCTTTGTCACTAACTCCCCACTCCCTCATGTAATGTCTCAACAGAGACCTTTGAGGAAATGAATAAATAAATAAATAAAGCTGCTCATCTAAAATTTATAGTGAATTATATATGAGTGATTAATACAAAGATTTTTATGACTGCTGCCAAAAATGATTTGCTGGTGAAAAAAAATCATCTCCCAATGTATGCTATACTGCATTTAATATTTACTTTAATTTTCCCTGAAACACCAAGTACTATACAATGTGTCCCATCTAACGGTAGCCAAGCTGTGCAAAGGAAAAAAAATATAAAACATCATGGAGCAGATTATAAGACCTACAGTGTTGTGTTTGGTGGTCAGACCTCTTACGACCTCTCACTGTAACTCTTAAATTGTACCTTGAATCGTGCTTCTTAAGTCTTCTTTTTCTCTTAATTTGCCTAACGTTAGCTGCGACACCTGATATAGTGTTTGCCTTTAGCATGCTTCTAAAACTACTCAAAAAATCTAACCCAAAGCCTCTCTTTCTCATAAAAAGAATAAAAGAAAGAAAAAGTGGACAGTTGTCATGTCCACCATCAGTAAACACACTCCTAGGACCATACATAAAGTGAGAGAGGTCATAGAGACTGCCACAAGAACCAGATCAAAGAGAAGTGGCAGCTTTCGGGTGCAAGGAGAGAGAAAACCCAGGCGTGTTCCATGCAAGCTAGTTTATCTACCTATGTGTTCATAGATTTCTTTCTGCTGCACATCTGAATAAGGCTTAAATTATTGAACAGCACATTTCATACATCCCACTATTAAGGACGACAAGGTTTTCCTCATGTAGCAGCTTTATCCTTGAGCATTTAATACAATACAGTCCGTTTGTGCCATGCAAAAGCAGGAACTATAAGAAATTCCTTTTAATCCTTTGTCCTGTATGAGGGGAGGTAATGAGCATCACAGTGGATGTATCAACAGTACAGCAAATGGCGACAAGGCAAGATGATGATGATGATGATAGCAACTTTATTGTACCGCCGGATAAGGAGGCCCCTACTCCCCGTCCCCGGCACACAGGCCTTGGGGAGACAAGGCAAGACACCTGAGAGAAACCAACCTACAGAGGGAAGGACGGGGGGCCAAAGAGAATATATTCCAGTAGAAACTAAATGCTGAGTACACTTGAGGTTCTGTTTTTCCACTCTTGGAGGTCACCCACTACATTTTCTCAACTGTCAAAGGTGTGATTACATAACTACAGTGGACGTTGATTAAATTTTTCAGCTAATTGGATTATATCAGACTGTGTCACAGCTTGAGGCCTACATACTTCTATGGGCAATGCCTTCCATTACTTTTAATTCTAAAAATGAGCATGTGGCCATTAGTTCGAGCTTAGCTTATCTGTACACACACACTTGTGCTATCCCCTTGATTTGAACAGATTTGAGTGCAGTGTTTCTAGTTGAGATAACAAATGTAGTAGTGGCAAGAGCAAGGTGCCCAGCAAAACCCTGCATTTCATTTCATCTTCATGAATACTGTCTGCCTGCAGAGAACACCAAGTCAAATTTTAAAAAATTTTACTTAAAGCAGGTGGGAGGCAGGATAGGTCAAAGCTCAAATGTGCAGAATCCACTCAGTGCTGGACTAAAGAAAAACTAAGAATAAAAAAGCAAGAGAAGTAATGGCAGTCAGGAGCACAGATTATCTAGATACTGCAAGGGTGCAGTTTCCCCGAGTAATTTTTTGTGGCACCTCTTTTAAAGATAGTCTGAACATCAACAATGAAGCGACACTCTGCGGTCTTGTGCAAGCACTGATATTACTTGCACCATGAGCAGAAGCATGATAAACACTGATGAGCGCGAGATCTGCAGGGGTTTTTGAGAAAATGTTCAATGTGCAGAAGGAGTTTGACTTTAGGCAGCAAAATGCCGCAATAGTGTTGTTTATATATAGAAGGCCAATGCCAAAGGCACAATTAAATGCATCAGCACACAATGTGACAAGCTATCCTAGGTCACATATGGTGATCGAAGGTCATGGATTACTCTGGGACATAAAGTTCCAACACTTCAGAGGAGTGCTCATCCTGTCTTGTCTTTCTTGTCCTGTTATCCATGCACTGTTTTTTGCCATGAATTGGTACCATCCATCTCAGTTTTACCCCATTTTTGTGTACTCATTGTACCCAAATGCATCTGTAAGCTACGTTTACCTGTTGGAGGCAGCAAAGACCACAGGTTTGAAAGTCCCCAAAGGGCAGCAACCATCAAGCAAAGTGGTAGTGCATAGCTTTCGCCAGCCAGAGTCAAAAGGAACAGCAAGGCAGATGCAGGCAGCAGGCTCATATTCCCTGGGGGTGAGTGGGGCACAGCCCAGCCAAGCAGTGCCAAAGCTATGCTCATCACCATAGCTGTGTTTGGAAGAAGCTCCTGAGAAAGGAGACAAAAAAGCTTGTGAGATTCACTGATATCATTAGAAGTGTTCAACGACAAAATTTTTCCAATTAAATTGGACACAAATATATGTTTGCAAAAAGATACCTGTGATATTGAATCTAATGAGAAATATTTTTCTATACCTGCACAATCTAAATAGAAAGGCTACGTGAGGTTCATTTAGTAAAATAAAAATTCTAATTTGCATTATTTGACACATGTTATGCCGTTCGTGATATACATGTCATGCAATGCCATAAATGTTTAAGGTGATTCTGAAGCATACAGTGTAATTTCGTGAGGTAGCCCCCCAGCTGCAGGCACTACTTGCTGTATATACGTCAACTTTTTAGGACTCAGTGAGGAGAATTGGAGGAACCAAAGGGCGCGAGTTTTAGTAACAACTATGCGAAGGCAACAGACATTGAACTCAAGAAAAGCATGAAAGAAGCCAACAGCTCCTTTGTTTTCTTATGATTTTTTTTACGTGCAGAATTATTTATAGATGGAGGTCAAAGTTACAAAACCATGGATATTGCTACACGCGTGTGATATTTCAATGTTTGAACAAAGTGCGCGGGCGCCATCACTCAAGAAAAGAGGAGGAAGAACGAACTGGGCTCGTACTGTGAATCTAACCGGTCAGCGCAGCAACCGCTGTTGAAGATATAACCTGTAAATAGTTGCTCGTCTTACTGACTCATCCTTTGCGTAACATTGTGGTGGAGGGTGCCGTGCCCCGTCCTCACCACGGAGCTCCGCAGCGGCTGCACCATCCTGCTTTCCGTCATGGCTCCCAGTGATGACACCTCGTCTCCTTCTACTCCTGTGACCCCGACGACTATGTACGTTACGGTTACAAATCCCCGCGACCTTGGCATATTCTCCGGCCAAGATAATGTTGACGCTGAGGACTGGCTCAACCTGTATGAGCATATTAGCCAAAACAACCACTGGGACCCTACCATTATGCTAGCCAATCTCATATTCTACTTGGGCGGAACTCCTCGTGTCTGGTTCCGGACACACGAGGACGAGACCTCTAGCTGGGATGCTTTCAAGGAGAAGCTCGTCGACCTCTTTGGAAATCTCATCAGTTGGCAGCTGGCTGCTAGAAAAGAGCTTGCTAGCCGAGTTCAGTTTTCTACTGAATTGTACGTCTCGTACATACAAGATGTGCTCGCTCTTTGCCGGAAAGTCAACGAGAAAATGGCTCAGGTTGACAAAGTCGGCCACATACTTAAAGGGATTGCGGACGACACCTTCAACTTGTTGGCCTTCAACAATGTGTCCACCATCGACGTTATTGTCAAGGAATGCTGCTGCTTTGAACTCACCAAAAGCCACCGCATCATTCCGCAGTTCTCCCGGCTCCCTAACACGGCTGCGACGTTGTCTTGCATTGACCTTACCGCTTGAACACCTTTTAATGAGCACGTCACACGTATTGTTCGCCGCGAACTTGAGGCTACAAGTCCTGCGCCGTTCCATTCACGCCCACTTGAACCCACCATTGACCAACCAGCCCCAGCGATCTTCCTCATTCAGACAGTTGTACGGCAAGAATTTGCAAACCTAGGTTTTCCTGCTGCCTGCTCCGTCTCCCGACCTGACGCCTGACCGATGCCGACTGCTCCGCCTCACGACAATCTGTATTCCCATCTTCGATACCGTAACCCTGCCGAGTGGAGAACTCCGGACGAGAAGCCCATTTGCTTCCATTGCCACCGCATTGGCCACACCACTCGCCACTGCTGCACCTCCTGGATTTCGCCGTATTCGAGCTCCTATTCCCCATCTCCTTGCTCATATGCCGACCCGTGCTGTTACTCGCCTCACCATATGCCTCCTACCTATGACGTATCCGTCGATGTCAGTTGTCCTGCTTGCTCGCCGCCACCTCAGCGCCGTCGGTCCCCATCGCCCCAGCCATGCCGCTATTCGTCACCGACCAATTATGGACCATCCCAGACGGAAAACTAGGCCATGCAGCTCTTGGAGGTAGTGCTGCGTCACATTCGTCCTGTCCAAATCCTCCATTGACGCTCCCCACCAACACGAACCTAATTGAAGTAGACGTAGATGGTGTTCCATTGAAGGCATTAATTGATACCGGAGCCCAAGCGTCCATAATGAGCGCTAACCTATGTCATCACCTCAAAAAAGTTCTTACGCCTGCCATCACTCGAGCCGTACGCTTCGCAAATGGCGCACTGTTGCCGTCAGGGGTATGTGCACTGCTCGCCTAGGAATTGCTGGCCGCCAAGTTCCAGTCCAGTTCACCATGCTGACCAGTTGCCCTCATGACCTAATCTTCGGGCTCGACTTTCTGATGACGCAATCTGTCCTTATCGACTGTTCCACCGGTATGCTGTACCTCGAGCGTCCTCTTCTTTCAGACGTTCGCCCCGAACAACCAAACACCCTCTGCACTACAGCGTATGTTCGCTTACCTCCAAAAGCCCTAACCTTCATCGAATTGGCCTCAACGGCAACCCTGCCTGATGGCGACTATGTCGTCGCACCTATTCGTGATGTCCTCCTGGCGCCCGACATCTCTGCGCCACACTCCGTCGTAACCCTTGCGACTAATCGCATATGTCTCCCTGTTATCAATTTTGGCTTGACGAAGCAAGTGTTACCTGAAGTCATAGCGGTGGCCACGCTTCGGTCAGTGACAAACGACCACGTCACTGCTTTTGCAGCCGACGCGTCTCTAGATCTTCCTAATTACCCACAGGATGCCTTGAACCTCGACAGCCCATCACGTCGCATGGTCACTCTGGACCTCGCACCTGACCAAGCAGCTGCCCTATATCGCCTTTTGCTTTCCTACCGCAACATATTTGACACTGACAATCAACAATTTGGTCAGACATTCCTTGTTAAGCATCGGATAAACACTGGTGATGCAGTTCCCATTCACAGCCGGCCATATTGCATGTCCACAGAAGAGCGGCAAGTTATTCAGCAGGACGTAAACAAGATGCTCGCCAGAGGTATTGTTGAGCCCTCGTCGAGTCCTTGGTCGTCGACGGTCGTGCTCGTCAAAAAGAAAGATGGCTCGTGGCGTTTCTGCGTTGATTACTGCCACCTCAACTGAATTACTAAAAAGGACGTTTACCCTTTACCACGAATCGACGACGCTCTTAATTGTCTTCACGGTGCCAAATACTTTTCGTCCAGCAACCTTCGATCTGGTTATTGGCAGATTTCCGTTGATAGGCAAGACCAAGAAAAGACCACTTTCATCACTCCAGATGGCCTCTACCAATTCAAGGTTATGCCATTCGGTTTATGCAATGCCCCCACTACGTTCGAACGGATGATGGACTCTCTGCTTCAATGTTTCAAATAGTCAACTTGCCTTTGTTACCTCGATGATGTCCTTGTGCTTTCTCACACAATTGAGACGCACCTTGAGCGCGTCGCAGCTATCCTTGACATCTTCTGCAAGGCTGGGCTCCAATTAAACTCATCGCAGTGCTACTTCAGGCGCCGACAGATTACAGTGCTAGGCCATCTCATCGATACTACCGGAGTACAACCCGACCCAGAGAATGTTCGAGCAGTAACAGTTTTTCCTGTACCTCAGTCTGTCAAAGATGTTCAGAGTTTTATGGGGCTCTGTTCTTATGTCCGACAGTTCGTGAAAGATTTCGCAGCAATCGCTCGACCCCTCACTGAATTTCTGAAGAAATACGTGCCTTTCACGTGAGGTTCCCCTCAGGCTGCCGCATTTTCCCGCCTTATCACGATTCTCACCAATTGACCGGTCTTGGGCCACTTTGACCTGTCCGCACCTACTGAGTTCCGAACCGATGCCAGTGGTTATGCGATTGGCGCCGTCTTATTGCAAGGTCAACACGGACACGACCGTGTTATAGCCAACACTAGCCGGCTCCTGACAACTGCAGAGCGCAACTATTCGATTACTGAGCGTAAATGTCTTGCTCTCGTCTGGGCAGTTTCAAAGTTCCGCCCACACTTACATGGCAAGCCCTTCTCAGTAATCACAGACCATCATGCGCTCTGTTGGCTTTCGTCGCTCAAGGATCATACTGGACGGCTCGGTTGTTGGGCCCTCCAACTACAAGAATATCCCTACACAGTGACTTACAAGTCGGGACGCCAACACCAGGACGAAGATTGTCTCTCTCGCTACCCAGTCGAAGACGCGACCTCTACGTCTGATACTGACATCGACGCCTGTGTTCTCTCTGTTTTTCCATTGCTCCATGCCGCCGCCGAGCAGCGCCATGACCTGTCCTTGCGTATCATCATTGACCGCCTGGAATCGTCACTTGCCAACAGTTCCCTTCGCTTATTCACATTTCAAGATGGCATGCTCTACTGCCACAACGTTCACCCCAACGGCCCTGCATTACTCTTTGTGATCCCTAAACACCTTCACTCGGCTGTTCTCAACGAACTTCACGACCTCCCCACTGCCGGTCTCCTGGGTGTGTCGTATACCTACGACCGGATCCGCCGACGCTTCTTTTGGCCAGGGCTTGCTCGCTCCGTTCGAAGATACATAGCTGCATGCGAGAAATGCCAGCGACGCAAGACACCATCGACGCTCCCTGCTGGGTAGCTTCAACCACTCAACATTCCCCCGGAACCATTCTATCAGGTTGGTTTGGACTTACTTGGCCCTTTTCCTCTTTCTACTTCTGGGAACAGGTGGATCGCTGTGGCCACGGATTACGCCACGCGCTATGCCATCACCTGTGTGCTTCCTACAAGCTGCACCACAGATGTCGCCGATTTTCTTGTACGCGACATCATTTTATTACATGGAGCTCCAAGACAACTTCTCAAAGACTGTGGCTGGACATTCCTATCAAAAGTTATCGTGGACATCCTGCAGTCCTGTGCCACGAAGCACAGGCTATCCACGTCATACCATCTGCAAACAAATGGCCTCACGGAGGGTCTCAATTGCACTCTCACAGACATGCTCACGAAATATGTCTCTTCAGACCACACTGACTGCGACCTCGCTCTACTGTTTGTTACATTTGCTTATAATTCCTCGCGCCACGACACCGCCGGTTATTCTCAATTTTTCCTTCTGTTCCGCCGAGAACCAGCACTGCGCTTTCTCCATATTTAAAAATACTGACAAGAAAAACTATTTGTGCACACAGGCATCAGATATTTGTCTCAATGCAGACAAGGTGATCTATTGTGGACCTACCTTCCCTGAAACCGCGCTGCAAGGGATCCAGTATTTTGTTGCTTTCAAGAAAATGGATGAGGTGCCGGTTAATCATTTTCTCAAAGAGTTTGCATAGACAACTTGTCAGAGCTATAGGGATATAACTACTGGGTGAGGAATGGTCCTTGCCCTCTTTGAGAATAGGAATTACAATTGCTTCTTTCCAGGCAGACGGAATGTAGCCGGCAGAGAACATGGAGTTTAAGAGTGACAGTAGTGTTCTGTGGGTTTCAGGGCGTAAGTGTTTGATCATTTCATACATTATTCTGTCACTTCTTAGAGTGGATATGTTACAACAATTCAGTGAAGCCTGAAGCTCCACCATGGTAAATGGACGATTGTATTCTTTATTGGCTGTGCCTTTCTGACCCAGAAGCTGTCACTCTGCTTGTCGCTGGTATCTTAGAAATGCATATGTGTAAGGGGACGTACTCGAAATGTGCTCGAAATGTACTCCTAGACAATCAGCCTGGTCCTCAAGAGTGTCTCCTTATGTGTTTACTAGTGGTAGAGGATGAATCTCTCGGCCTTTTATTTTGTTTACCCTATTCCAGGCTTTTCTTCCGTCTGCATAAGAATTAATGCCGGAGATGTATCTCTGCCAACTCTCCCTTTTGGCACGGTGGCACAGTCTTCTACTTTCCAACTTTGTTTTCTTGAAGCTGATTAGGTTTTCTGTAGTTGGAGTCATGGAGGTGATTCCAAGCCTTATTTTGTTTCTATAACGCTTCCCTACATTCATCATTCCACCAGGGAACACGTCGATTAGAAGGTGATCCATTTGTTTCGCAATACAAATTTATGCTGCATCGACAATAAATGCTGTTAAATACACAACTGCATCATCAATACTATGCATACAAATATCATCCCAGGTCAAATATGTCAGCTCTTTGTATCGCTGCAAGTCCACTGAGAGGACTTTCCACTGCAGCACATGTGGAGAGCATTCGTCCCATTTTGTTAATTTTAAAATAATCAGAAAATGGTCACTCCCGCATGGGTTCTTAACTGCATTCCATTCCAACTATGGCACAACTGTACCTGATGCAATGGTTAAATTTATGTATGAAAACGTTTTGTTTGCAATGCTGTGAAAAGTCAGTTCTTTCTTATTTAGCAAACATGCACCTGTAAATAAGAGTAAATTCTCTATTGTGTGTCCTCTGGCATCACATCGAGAGTCGCCTCACAAGATATTATCTGCCTTTAGGTCTCCAACAACAATGTACGGCTCCGGAAGTTGCGCAATAAACCTTTCAAATTCTGTTCTGGAGCTGGGCGGGATGTATAAAGAAATGTCAACAGCTTACCAGAAAGCACTTGCTCTGACTGCAACTGCCTCAAGGGACATTTGCAACTGTAAACGCTGGTAGGCGACACCCTGATCAACTATTATGAAGACGCTGCCCGATGAGGCAAAAGTGTTGTTATGGTCTTTGCAGTAAATGGTATATTGCCGCAGAAAGTTCATGTGTAGTATTGTGGTGTGTCTCTTGCACAGAGAGCACCCTTGGATTAAACTTGTGTAGGAGTTCCTGAATGTCATCAAAATTGTTGGTTAGACCTCTCACATTCCAATGCATTATCTGTGTATCCATATTGGAAGTGGTTTGTGGTATGTGTCAAGAGAAATGAAATAGGTTACTTCACGAGACCTTTCCAGGCCCCGTGATATGGAACTTTTCTTTCTTTCTGGTGTGCTCCATGGAGCTACGCCATTCTTTCAGCATCTGAGACGCTGGAGTAGTTCTGCTTGCATCCATCGCCTCTGAAGAGGCGATGGATGACGCCTGCTCGGCGGGCACACTCGGGTATTTTTCGGGCCTGTCTGCGCGAGCAGAGGCCCTGGGACCAGCAGGCCTGGAGGTCTGCTGGCCCTTCGTGGCAGGAGGCAGAACAGCACTGGCTGCTCCTGCCAGGGTGGCAGAACCGCTGTCACACTCCATGTGACTCGGGCGGCTGCTGAAAAATGTGGCGCTGCCCTCCGGTGCGTCACATCAGTGTAGGACGGATTGGACTGATTATGGATAGAAAAACGCTTGTGTGCTTCTGGAAAGGAAATGTTTAGCTTTACCTTGAGGTCAATTATTTCTTTTTCTTTCTTCCATGACGGGCAAGATCCCAAATAGGTGGGGTGGTCTCCGCCACAGTTACCTAGCACAGTGGGTTGCGGAAGTGCAGATGTCTGAGGAATGGTCTTTAGATGAGCATTTTGCACAAGTATATTGCGTCCTTGGCATCTCTGAGACCCATGCCCAAATCACTGACGCTTGAAGCATGGGCGCGGATTGGGAATGTACGGTTGTACAGGAAGAAGTATACGGTCTCGATTGAATCAGGGAGGTTGCTTGTTCCATATGTAATGATAATGTGCTTGGTTGGAATTTCTTTTTCATCGCACCTTAATTCTTTGCACCTTTACCACGTTCTGGTGTTTCCATACATCAACAGTTCACTTTCACTTAGTTCAAGGAGGTCATCATCAGTGATGACACTGTGCACTGTGTTCATTGACCTGTGGGGGCCCACTGAGACAGGAATGTCACTAAACATCACGAGATTTGAGAGTTTGTTGTAGTGAAGCGTGTCACGCACTTGGTCACTTTTATAACCTGAACCGATTGCCTCAGTCAGACATTTTGCAACAACAAATGTGGATATCGCACAGACTGGCTTGGTTTCATGTTGACTACGTATTACGTGGTACTTGGGGAATGTTTCTTTTGGTTCCACGAAGAAGTTAAACGTTTCATTGGTGTGCCCCCTTTCAGGGAGCGACCAAGGAGCAGGGGAAAATCATTTGCCACATAAATACAGCAGAACCTCATAGATATGTTCCCATTACTTACATTTGCCCTGCACCAATGTTCACAATCGAGAACACAAAAAATGACCTAATAGAGTTACACTCATTTTTCACCAGTTCATATGTTCCCGGAAAACACGATTTTTCGGCATCGGCATTCAGTACGTCACAAAGCTGCCATCATATGATATGTTTTCCGGCCACTAGATCTCATGTAAACAAAAAAATGTGCGAGGCACATGTGATCAAGAACAGTACATAGCTGCCCAACGCATCAGCTTCACCGCAACACTCACCCGCCTTTCTCACGTGAAAACTCAGTTTCTCATTTCAGTACCAGCAAATCGTCTCCGGGGTTGTCGTACGTGACATTCCCAGCTATCACTGCCAATCCTATTGTGATAAGCATCTTTGCCTATCTGTTTCACAGCGCGTGGTGCCGTTGGAAGCGTAGCACAAGCTTTTAATAGGCGATAACCGAAACGCGCCGCCATTCCCTGCTGCAGACTGCGATTGTGTAGGTTTTCCGGTTGCTAGCTCTCATGTGAACAAGAAAAGGCAGGAGGTGTGTGCGCTCAAGGACAGTATAAATCCGGTCTTCTCACACGAGAACGACGGCGCGCAGTTTCCTATTTTGCCGCCGAACCTATTGCGATAAGCATCTTCACCTATTTGTTTTACAGTGTGTGTTGCATAGTGCCATTGATAGCATACTGCACACTTTTAGCACGCAACGATAATCCAAACGGGTCGCCGTTTCCTGCTGCAGGCGGCGCGATGTGGGCATCACGTTTTGCTTCGGCGGCATCCGGCGTTGCCCACCAGCTCGAGTTCGTTTTGGTTTCCTGTCACCCTCTTAAAACACCACGCAATAGAAAAACAACAAAACCCGTCTCGGGCCACCGGATCACCATCAGCTCAAGGTGCGTCGGCGTCTCGTACCCCAACGACCCGCGCGAAGCTTCGCATTGCGTAGATGACAACAGTAGTCGAGTCTGTCAAGTTCTTTTGTCACTTCGGATCGTACGTTTCCCCAGTTAGTACGTTTTTCTCCTGTTTTTTTTCGAAAACCTATGAGCGAGGTTATATTGTATTGAAATTTTCAGCAGCGATGGTAGCCACCCACTACCGAGCCCAACAAGGGGACGCTACATGGTTGCAAGAACACCTACAGAACTGCAAGAACATCTAATATAAAATACCCAAGGTTGGATAACTACACCAGGTTACACCTTGCCGCCCAGAAATTCGTAAGGTAGAAGAAGCGAAAACTGAAAAGCGGAAACAGCAGGAGAGAAAGGAAAAGATTGAAGAGGAGGACAGGAAAAGGCAACTGCCAATTTCCTCCAGGTGGGTAATTCTGGAGGTGTTGGCTATGTGAAGCAGAGGCCGGAGAGTTGAGTTGCCTCCTCCGGGGGGCCTTAAAGGGCCCCTGACCAGGTCTGGCCATTTAGAGCTGACAAGCACAGAACATGCAATGCACGCTAGCGATCTTGTTTGCAAAGAATTACATCGCTACGCGCCGAAGAAAGGTCTGACATTTCAATCCGAATGCCGTTTTCCCTTTCCCTCACGGCGACCGCACTCCAAGCCGGACATTACGTACTCGTGTCCCTGCACCTACGTACTCGTGTCCAGAGTGTGAAGTCACTCATGGTCACACATGACTTCGAGAATTATTCAAAGCAACATCTGTTATTTGTGTGATCTGTTGCTTGAATTGATGAATTCAAGTTTAGAGAAATAATAAAACACATAAACGGAATGTCTGCGTGTTTTTTGTTTTGCTTAGCACCGAAGCAAGAGATGTACTTCCGCTTCGTCTGCTTGTTCCCATGGTCGTGCAATCACGTGCGCAGGTACTGAAACTATGCCATTTTCTACCATGTTCTAGCACGTGATCATGCTCTATGATCCGCTTGTTCTGCCTCAGTATTCATGTAGCACTGAATTATACCACTTGTCATGTGTCCTCATGCACAGCGTGCAAAATTGTGCGCTGCACGAAACCAGACAATCAGAACAGCTCGCACGCATCACCGTCAGCGAAAGTGCGCAGCACCGGGGAAAAAAAAAAATGACTGTGGCTCAGCTAAGGTTAAGCCCAGGATGCGAAGCATACTAGCCTTTATTTTAACGCGACAGCGTTAAGGAGCTCGTGTCGCAGAAAAGCCGGTGTCGTCGGCGTCGGCTCAGGCGTGCGGCGCTTGCTCAGGCGCACATTTCGTTGTCGCGCCGAACGCTGCGTTGTTCGACGCTCACCGTGTCCGATGTGGGACGCGTAGTCGCTGCGCCGTAGCAAAGCCACCTAGAAACAGTCTCTGTAGCACGCCGCAACCTTCGCTTCTCATTCCAACGTGCAGCTCTGTCTCCAGGAGCCATCTCACCTCGTGAGTGTCTAGCAGAGGCGAGCGCAGCTGCTTATATACCGCCGCGACGCCGCGAGCGACGGCGCGAGTTGGAGCCCCGTTTCTCCTCTCCTCTCGTCACGGTGTCACGTGGTATTGAAGGCGACACCGCCACGCCTGAGGAGCTGGGTTGAGCCCTCGTAATATGCTTCGCATAAAAGTTTAGGAGAAAAAAAAAACAAAGGCAGGGCCTGTGACATATGGGTCATGTGATCGTCAAAGTCCGGTATGGGAGAATGCAGGGAAGCAATTTCGCTTGCAGAGGCTACACGAAGCGAGTGGAGAGGGAGTCTGGCTTGCCAGTGGAGCTCGCCTCTTGAAATCATGGGTTCGGGGCACTGAGATATTTCTATCTCGGCTATTAATTAGCCGATTTGAAAAATTTTTGCGGCAGAACGCTCTTTAGAGGACACATAACAACTTCCAGCGTATAACCAAAATTTGCTATGGGGCCTAGTGAGGGACCCTTTAAAGGTCCGAACATCCAGCATCGACTCAACCCCAGGATCCCCCTTTCCCCAGACATGGCTAAGCCACGCATGGCTACACAAGGGAGGGTCCAACACTCATGTACTTGGGTACGTGGTGTCACAACATACTAAGCACCTGCTGACGCAGATGCCCCTGAGAGAATTAGATGGAACTGAAGATGACTTTCTCTGGTTGGTAGACAGCGAAAAGGAGGTGTCGTCAGACTCAAATAGTGACTAGCCACTAAGATTCAGCTGTGCAAATGTCTGTGTGGCTTTGTATGTTCCATAAAATTGCTTCAACATGGTATGCATCGAGTGAGGTTTTGTTACCTGTTGCAACCAGTAGAATCAGCACCAAGTTATTAAAGCGGAGCTTTCTTTGCCTCTTCCTTCGACTTTCCCACTGCTGCTGCTGCTGTGGCTACTTCTGTCTGGCACACTGCATTGGGGGTTGGTTCAGAGTGTGTGTATGCATGACAGGAGTGAGGCAGAGAGGACAGGTGACGCTAGAAAGTCATATGAGCCCCACCGCACTGAATATGCACAATGCCTTCTGGGGCTCCCTGGGCGTTGCCACATTAGCCTCTTGAGAGCTGTAATTATCCGTGACCCCTCTCAAAAGCACTGCAGAAACTGCAGCGCTTCCCGTTCTACTAATGTGTGAGTCCAGAAGAGACGTAGATAGAACTGTAGAAAAGAAGCAGGAGAAGAGAAAGTTCCCACACAAAGGGGGGGCAGAGGGAGGTGATGTGAGAAGGCAAGGAAACCCTACTACTAGAGACATGACAGCAGTTGCGGGGAAACTGGATACTTATGTTTAAGGTACAAGACAGTACGTTTCTGCTATTTCTGAAAAACAAACACCAAGCAGATATGTCAAGCAGGCAAATTACACAGGGAGTGCTGAAGCAGAGCAGAATTAAAGCGCACCGCAGGGTCTAGGTGAAACTACGGAAGCGGGCGCACGTGAAATCAATACTTCTGTGAACACCGCGGTAGCTTTGCGGCTATGGCATTGCTCGAGGTAGCGGATTTGATCCCAACTGCGGCAGCTGCATTTCGACGGGGGCGAAATAGAAAATGCACGTGCACTTAGATTTTTTGGACACGTTCAAGAACATCAAGGGGTCAAAATTAATCCAGAGTCTGCCACTACGGTGTGCCTCATAATTCGATTGTGGTTTTGGCATGTACAGCCCCATAATCCAATTGAAGTTTAACACTTCTGCAATGATGCGATGTGCCATGTGATGCAATGACAATGCTCAGCCCTCTCGGAGGTTATGAAATATGGTGCAGAACAATGCCTCAAGGAAACACCTCTCTTTGTGCGTTCTGTGTACTATGCAGACAAACAGCAGTGGTGCATGCAAGGTAACGTTTAACATCAACTCACTGCTCTCGTGTTAGACTAAACGTTGTGTTCACTGTTGACATCACCGCTAATTATCGTCAATCAAAGCAACCAGCACAGAAAGCTTCTCTTACATCGATTCCCACAGTGCGTGGGTTCAGCATAATTTTGTTTTTATATATTTAGGCAGTAATATTACTGCATGTTACAATCGGGGCCACGGTAGAATCGTGCAGATATGGTACATGTAACTCCATCTGTCTGTCCATTTACATGCACATTGTGTGCGTCCATTTATTTACTGATTGCTTATTTACTCATTTATATTATTTGTTCCTCTTGTACTTCTTTTAGTATACATAGTTATGTTCCATACCTTTCCTTTCTTTTTTACTCATTAATGCCCAATTTTCATTGCATCTTTTTTTATTAACTTTAATTTGCAAAACGAAAGCTCATAAAAATATTAACTTTGACTTTTCTCCATTCCTTCACTCTCTCTTTCTTCCATATCAGTGATAGAGCATGGGTGTCCACTGCTCTACAACAGCAGGTTCTCTCTAGTTGCACGTTCATTCTTTTACTCCTTCCACTACTACAGAGTGCAAACATCCAGAAGCCATTTTCTACGCTACAGCTGACCAATCAAAACAAGCACACTCGGATCAGTGATGCCAACTTTGTCAAATGCGCATGCATTTATTAGAACAAGATGTAATGCCTGCTGTAAGACATGGCAGTGCACTTAAATGAATGTGCTTTGGCTTGGCTCATATTCTAACAATTTTTCATTGTTAAAAGTGGTTTTGGTATTCCTGGTGCTCTTCTGTATGGGCACTATTCTCCTGTATGACATACAATGCAATAATGCAACAAAATTAAACACTAAATTTCCAATAATTCGAAAATCAGATAAATGTGAACTCAAAAACTAAATTTTTGTCAGAAAACAAACACCAAAGAACGTTAGTTGAATTTTACCAAAAGCAAACACCAAAAACATGGTACCCTATTTATAGTACTACATGCATGCAGATGAGCATGTAAAAGTGCCTGTGCTACATCTCTACATTGTGAAACGATGTGCTGCACACAATTCTGTATGCTAAATGACATGGCACGCTGTGTCATTCATAAGTATCGGTCATGAGCAGCCTCACTTTTCTATGCATTTATGTATTGCTACAAACAAAAGTAGCTTATAGATATGGGAACACTGACCATGGAACAAGAGAATACAGGAGGAGAAATAAATTTCTTCCTATGATGTTACCAGATATCACAATCAAGGATCACAACCAAGCATCAGAACCAACTACATGTTGGTGTCATCTGAAGGTGATGGAACCTATTACCTTGTAAAAATAGCAATGCCTTTACTTCCACGCTCAAAGGGACACTAAAGGCAGATAGTAAGTCAACGTGGACTGTTAAAATACCATTCTAGAAATCTCGTAGCACTTGTTTCGTGCCAATAAAAGACTTAGTTTAGGAGGAAATCGCACCTGAAGGGTCTGCATACATTTAGCGCAATTCAAATCGACCATCCCCAAACAAGGGAGTGGTGACATTCCATACATCATCACCACCCTTTACTGCCATCAGTGAGTAAAACAGTGCCCGACAGACGACGCTACATTGTTTTTTTGTGCAAAACACAAATGCGCGGCCATGGAGAAACTAAGCCAAGTGGAATTCGGCGTTGCAGCTGCTTTCGGTCAAGCGATGTGGACCGTTCAGACATCGTGCGTCATCCCATGGACATGCAATTCTCTGCTACTTGCAGTTTGTGCGAGTTTCGTGAGCCAGCAAAGCCAGTGCAGCACTATGTGATAACAAAACTACTGAAATGTGAAAGCGCGGGCAGCACAAAGTTGAGCAAAAATGAAACCCTTAAGCCACTCGTGTCATTGCTTAAGGTAACGTCAATGACGCCAATAAGCTAGGTTAGATATGCGCTGCCGTACAGAATAAAAAGGAGCGGGTAAAAGGCAAAAAACTAACAGATATTTGTCCAGTGAAGCACAATAAGAACAACAGTTTTACTGACTGTCGTATGGGTGTGGTTTATAAAATCCCCCTTAGGTGTGGCCAGTTCTACATAGGGCAAACGGGACGGTGTATCAATCACAGGCTAATGGAACATAAAAGGTCATTAACCGGTGGATTGCCTTCTAATCTTTCGCTACATTGCCGAGATTGTAACTGCACGCCAGAGTTAGATGAATGTGCGATATTGTACAGGCATAAGAATGAAGATACGCGTCTTATGGTAGAGGCATGGCATATCTATAATGGTGGAAGTGCGTGCGTGAGTCAGCCTTCGATTACTTTACATAAGGAAGAGATTAAGTGCCTTAACAGTTATCTCTCACGTAGACCGGCATGTCTACCTGACTGACACGTGGTGTTACCATTCCTGAGCATGCGCAGATGACTTTTGTGTCTTCTTTCTTTTTTCGCCTCAGTGCTCCCTTCAGTTGATAACGGCGTTCGTGTTGTCCACTTCTCTACTCTTGTGTTTTGTCTGTACGCCTCACTTCTTTTTTGCATAATGAACATCAATGAGTTCCTTTTTCTAAACATCGAATAGAATTGAACAAGTAGCGTTTTCTTCTGACTTATAATGCAATCCACTGGATTTTTTTATAACGAGAGGTTGAGTATTAGTGACAGAATTATAATGAAGAGTGCCTACGTCATCAGGCCAGTACTTGAAGGTCCGTATGAGTCCCAAATTGTGTCCTACATTTACCTCAATTTCTCCATTACTAAAGCTCTGTTTGCGATAATGTTGATGCCATAGACGTTCGTGACCATTAATCTATCACATTGGCTTGGCCTAATATTTGCCTTTAGTGTTCCTTTAATGTCACTGCAGGCTTCTAATCGGTGCTACCCCTCTATGCCTCCTCTCTGCACCTCTCTACATGTGGCATTATTAGGATGCCCGCATGTGCTGGTGACAATGTAGAGTTTGTCCAACTGTACCGCCCTCCCCATGGCCACGGTTGAAGAGTGAAGTGTACCTGGTGAGAGCCAAGCACATTCTGGATGGTGGCAGGTGGCTTGAGCTGGACAAACCAGTGTGCCAGTAAGGCACCAGTAGCAGCCATCAGGCCCACCCTTGCCAAAGCACCAGCGAGGCCAGCAGAAGCTCGTGGTGGCCATGAACACCAAGTCAGCAGTATGGCGCCGCCACTTGCCGCCAGCACTCGCTCAAGGCCCCATGACTGAGGCTCCGAGGGGTTCTTCTGTAGAAGGCTCTCTTCACATGGCTGACCTAGGTGCTCTTCCCGACAGCGCCAGAACAGCGCTGACAGCCTGCACACAGAGGTCCATTCAACAAGAGTTGAAAGCTCTGTTCATGCTGCTTTATAAGAAACTCGAGTACCTTCAGTACAAAAATAAAGACGACAGTAAATGTAGTGCCTTTACTGGATTCTGAGGTTGTTAGGGTTAGTTGTACACCTAAGGATCACTACCCACCTGCTTTGATGAAAGGCTCCTCTCCTGATGATTAAAATAATATGCACAACTAAAGAACGTGTGGCACCATTTGTTCTACCAAAATATGGATGATGATGATTATTCTGATGATATGACGATGTCAGATTTTATGGCGCAAGGGGCCAATAGTGGCCAAAGAGCGTGAAAGATGGGTACATTTCCTCTGAAGCAATAAGAGAAAAATAAAAGCAGCTACTGCTACTCTGTCACATGCTAAGAAAGCATACAACACAGTACAATGGCACACTGCATTGATCTTTTTCGTATCCTCAGTGCCGAATTGGACAATGTGCTTTTAGCTACAAGTGGCAATGTAGAAACCCTAATAGTAGGAGGATTCGAACATACATATGCAGCTAAGTGATTATTTCTTTTAACCAAATGGTGCTTGTCAAATAAGCCAGACTAACTTACAGAATGGTAGTACACGAGATTTTTCAAAAGCCTAGTCATTTGAGTACTGGCTGTCACCAGCAGTGGTAAAAAGCACACTCTTTCTCATTATCTTCAGGCCTCTTACTGCAGTCTACAATGTTTTTGTTTTCATAGCCCAAGAAATTACAGAGGTAAAAATACAAAACCTTTTGGCCTAGGTTTGCTTTTGGCAGGGTGCAAACAAGGATTGATGGAGGAGCTGATGTAGTTGATAGTTATGATTTTCCATATTATTTGTAGTTTGACCCATTACATTTAAAAAAAAAGGATATTAACAAACCGCAACCCTACAGATGATCACCAGGTGATTCAATAATTCCTTAAGTGCTCTTTTTACGGTATACAATGCATCCCCATTAACACAGCCCAAAACTATGACAGTGGCTATGAAAGCAACAGGTGAGAAAGATAATCTAGCGAGATTAGAAAAGATGGAAGATATTAGCATTTATGTCATGTGAGTTATGAGGATTGAAACAGACAGCCTTGATTTCAGAAAAAAAGAAAAAGGAGCTACTTGGGTTTTTGACAACAAGCCAGAAAGCATAATCTAAAGTCTATTCCTGCCAATGCTTTCAAAGCATGAGGAAGGCAAGCCTGCTAGCCAAAAAAGTATTGTGAACCATGAAAGATAATCTTTGAAAACATGAAATGTGAAACTCATAACATGAAGCTAACTTTACATTGGTGGCACAGTTAAAGAAAAAGGGGGGCAGGTGGGGGGGGGGATTTTCTTGTGCTAGTCAGCTTGAGGAACAATGCCATTTCCTTTCAATTCAAGAATACTGCGGCTTCTATTTCATTCTAGGAGAGGTGCATGGTAACATTGGTGCTGGATCAAAGGAGGCTGCAGCCCATTTGGCCTCATTTTATCCCAAATCCCTCATATTCAATAACTCTAGAGAATTGTAACGGAACAAACTGCATAATGTGAAACAAAAAAAAACTGAAGCTATTTCCACACCATTATCTTCACTTTACACAAACCAAAAGAAGCATTATTTGTAACTTTTTGAATCTGCTTCAGCTTTCCTTTAACTTTCTCAGTACTGAGGATAGGCATTACTTGTACAAAGAATTTTTTTCAGAGAACAACAGCACACATTCACCATCTGTTGTGGCTGTGCCCAGGAATGAGAGCTACAAAAGATATAATTCTCAGAACTGCCAAGCTATGAACTGACAAGAAAAACAGTTACACATGTGGGCTCATAGACAATAAGTTCTTAATAAAGGGAGAATGAAACATCCACCCAATCGTTGCAACTGCTACAAAGGAAACCCATACAGGTTTCTCGAAAGAAGAACCTCACAGTTGAAGAAAAATTTGTACTGGTCCGAGACTCTAACCCGGGACTACCACCTTTCCAGGGCAGCCACTCCACAATCTGAGCTAACCAGGTGGCTAGCAGATGGCAGGGCGAAGTCAAACTTATCAACAACTCAAAGCAAGGACAAGAGTTTGACGTAATATTTCTGCAGAAACCCTCAAGGTGGAGAGAAGTAATTAATAAAGAGAAATTGAGACATCAACCCAATCGTAGCAATCGCTACAAAGGAAATGGCTGCCCCAGAAAGGCGATTGTTCCAGGTTTGAGTCCCTGACCAGAACGAATTTTTCTTCAACTGTGAGGCTTTTTTTTCAAGGAACCTGAATGGGTTTCCTTTGTAGCAATTGCTACGATTGGCTGGATGACTAATTTTCCCTTAATTAATTACTTCTTTCCACCTTGCAGGTTTCTGTAGAACTATTATGTCAAACTCTTGTCTTTGCTTCGACTTGTTAAGTTCGACTTCCCCTGCCATCTGCTAGCCGCCTGGTTAGCTCAGATGGTAGAGCGGCTGCCCCAGAAAGGCAGTGGTCCCATGTTCAAGTACCGGACCAGGAGGAATTTTTCTTCAACTGCGAGGTTTTTATTTCGAGGAACCCATATAGTTTTCCTTTGCAGCATTTGCTCCGATTGGAATGGATGGCTCATTTTTCCTTTATTAGTTAGTTCTCTCCACCTTACGGGTTTCTGCAGAACTATTACGTCAAACATTAAGCTCTATAGGTCACCACTTAAATTCTTACCTGAGGAGGGCCCCCATGCTTTAAGCACCCACATATGCTTCAGTGCACAATGTTCCAATTAAAACGAACAGAAAGAGAAAAAGTCAAGGACATTGTAGGATGGCAATGCGAGGCAGGGGTGTTGAAGCCAGTTAAGCTCTGGGGTCGATAACAACTGCTGCCTCTTGTCTACTCGACCAATGGTTATTGGGCAGCTTCCATGGAATTTGACACAGCGGAGGACACCTCCAGAATGCAGCGTGGCCATTGCCACCAGGAACTTTAGGGTTACCTGCAATGCATCACTCGTACATTTTTGCTTGAATGCACCCATGAGCTTAGAGGTTGCCAGATTGATCAGCGCCTGTTGGCCCTTTGCCTATGGAGCATAATTTCGGGGAACGGCAGTTTCTCACCTGCCAGTTTTTGGTATGTGGTCGACTAGTCCCTGGTATCTGGCTACAAGACGCCTGTGGCACATGATACATGGAACCTTGTTTTCACTCTCTCTGTATCGCTACAATAAAGTTGCGAATTTAGTACAGTGGAACCGTTATATATTGATCACGGATATAAAAAATTATCGGACTTAACAAAGTAAACCTAAAATGCTTTATATCGATGTACACGAGTAATAACCACATGCTTATAATGAATATAAATGTAACGAAGGTATTTTCGTGCCAGATGTAAATTCATTATAATGAGTTTTGACTGTACTTATATGTCATTTTATTTGGAATCTAAACTCTATTCAGGCATTCAATACAAGTGGCAGTTTCTTATCTTCTTTTTCTTTGTTTTTCTTTCTTTTTTCCATTGAGTTTTGATAAGCCCTTCAAGGGAGTCAAGAAACAGTACATTCATGCTGCTGTGAAGATGTTCTATCAAACACTGCAGCTGAACTACAGTGTCCAATGCATACCTTGTAGCTGTTAGTGTGCCCACTAGGCACAAAGTCAAGGCACGGCTCCGACTAGTGCTCAATGTGACAGGGCCCTTGCAGATGATGGATGCCACAAGCAATGTTTGAAAGAGGTATAGAACCACCTGTAACAAGTATAGTGCATGCTCTGCAATTTGCAGTCGAACAGCTGCATCGTCAATGTTGATTTTTTTTTATTCTGTGTTGCCCTCACTGTAGAACTAAAAATGTTTTCTTTCCCTTGCTGAAGAACCCCACTGAAGAAAAAGGATGTGTGGCAGTTAAATCAGCATGAAAGTGACAAAAGAAAAGTGGAACTTTTCAAAACCGCAATGCAATATCTTCAGTACATTCCCAAAACTGCAGGAATGGTAGCTAAGATGCAGAGTGGAAAGTAGAACATTTTTCACACATTCTTTCATAACACTTTGGTATGTGGCCCGTTAGCTTTCCTCTTCCGACATCTAAGGGTGCCACATACATACAAGTTCAATTTTTTTTCACAAATTCTAAGACCAGTGGTCTCTCAATCCTGATTTTCTGAGATTGCTCTGTTACGTGTCATGCAACTTTACTAATGGCAATACTGCCCCGGAAGTACTAAAACAGCATCGCCTGCATATATGAAATTTACAAAATCACTAACCTTGTGTTCAGCTACAGCAAAGCTGTTGGAGAAGGGCATCAAGAGCCAACAAACAGCACAAACACTTGTAGGGCTCCTCAGTACATCAGAGGCACTTCCTTCTCTAAGGTGATAACAGCACCAGCATAGCAGCAACAGTGATCCAAGTACAGCCATTGCTAAGCCGGCATACATACGAGGGATGTCAAATGTAGCCCAGACCTAGAGCATAAAGACAGACTTTTCTTTAGCACATAAAACAGGTAATTATGGCTATGGCAGTTGCACTCCCATGGGAGCAGAGTGAAAAAATATCTTTGTACTGATGTTTTGGCAAAGGTTAAAGGTGCCAGGTGGCAAAATTAATCTGGAATCATCCATTACAGCCTCCTAGATAATTCCATAGCACAGCTCAGAACACCAAACATCGACAATTATCTTCTTTGTGCATGTTCAGATAGACAGTCACAGAGGTGTTTCAACTATTTACCTGTCCCAAAATTTTTATATGACGTACCAGAATCGCTCCATATATTGTTACAGAGCTTGTTTTTCCAGCAAACACCTTTGTTTAAGCAAGAAAAATAAATCTTAACTGAGACAAGATGGAAAACATGGCTTATACCAACCGCATAACATCACAACTCTTAAAGAATGTGAAAAAGAAAAAAGAATTTTCAACAACTTCGTAAGTTTTATCCTGTATGTAGAGAACACTGTAAACCGAAATAAATCAAATTTATTGCACAAAGTGACAACATCAACAAAAAATAACAAATTTGTTGTTTGAATGAAAAGCTGGAAAATGGCCCTTTTTTGTCAATTTTTGAGTACTCTAAATCCAAAACGTTCATTTGGGATTCTTTCGGTGCATATATTGCTGCCTTCTAAATACATTGCCAAATGCATAACTTTCACTTTTGTAGTGCTGTTTCAAATTTCAGTGGCAAAATTCTAGAAACACATAACATTGAAAATTTGGCATTTTTTCAGTAGTAATTCAAAAAAGAAAACCACGACCTTTTACTTCGATGAAATTTTCCCAGGTTCATCTACTGTCATCAGTAATCTGTTTTATACAATACATGCAGCACAATTTTGTTCTGAATAAAAAGGAAGCAATGAAGAGCAATATACAAGCTGCTCCGTTCAGCAATCTGCGGCCTCAGTTTTAGCATGTTGGTGTTGAGCAAGCATAACTTCCATGATCCCTGCCACATTTGCCATGAACTCAATCCTGATTTCTATGTTTGCCCTTCCCCAATGCTAGTAGCAGGCTAGAATATAGTAGTTCAGGGCGACCGCTCAACTTTTCTCTCACAAATCTCTCTCTTTTGTCACTCTGGCAATAAAGTGAATTTAGTTTATTTCTATTTAAAATGTCCTACATTTATGGCATAAAAATTACGAAGACAGAACATCAGAGCTATTGCATAAGCCATATTTTCCACTTAGTCTAAGCACGATGTAGTGCACAATGTACATTTCGGAGTCTGAATCAAGCCACAGTTACAAATGTAGGTAAACTTGGAAACATAAGAAGGTATATTAGTTGCTTTTGACTTGCTTGCATTTTAATTTATGCTGATGGTACCCACAAGGTAACAATGAATCAGCCTAGACTGCTCACTTATACTCTTTTGAATTCCTCTGCATTTTTTTTAGGGTAAAAGCCTTAAGTGATTCATGGGTCGAAAAATCCAGTGTCGGTGTTATTGAAAAATTGACTGTCCAGCATTATGGCACCCACATTCAATGGCATCAAAATTGATGGTGTCACCATTAATGGTTGAATCCATGACAATTGGTGGGAGTCGAACCCATGATCTTCGGTGGTAATTAGGGAGAGGTTAAATAAGGCACAGTTATGTAAGATAAGAGTTCATTAAGACAATCGAGCCCCCGACCTTTGGTGGGAGTCAAACCCACAACCTTTGGTGTTAAGGTTAAGTTAATTAAGGTACAATCAATTAATATATAGCCAAATAGGATACTCAGACTCACAACTTTTGGTGTTAATTAAATAAGGCACCATTAATTAAGGCACTCGAACCCACAACCTTCGCCGAGAAAAAAAAAGTTATAGGAAGTAACAACGCGTTTGAATAAGAATGTCAAGTAATTGAGTTAATGTCTCATGAGTGCACAGGCTTTCGTCTTCCCCTTTAGCCTATGCTAAAGTGGCTGTCAACTTTTTTTTTAAGGAAGGCAGAAGCAATGCCTTGGCACAAAAAATAGAAAACACATAGCAGAAAAAATTAAACCCAAGTTTCTTCACTCGAATTTTATTCTCAAACTGTATGCCAAATATATTTTTGTATGTTTTCCAGCATTTCATTGCTCCTTGTGCAGAAACAGGCCTAAAGGCTAACAGGATAACATTTCACATATATTCTAGTGCAATGTAATTAACTTCGACTGCTGAACAGCTAACTAGTCTAGGTCAAGCATGGCCTCAAACTATATGTCATAGGGACTTAGTGCAGGAACTTTGAGGTGGTGTCACCACTTTTCACTTTCACATTATTTTATGACCCACTAAACAACAACTTTCCACAAAGTTCATCTATATGACATGTTTTCAAAGTGAAATCAGCGAACACAGCTTAGCCTATTGTTTTTCTTTAGCATTCCTATAAATAATGGTTTAACAACAGGAAAGTTACAAATAATGCATATGCACTTAAATTTCAGACTAATGAATGTTACGAGTATGTTGACTGCACGGGCTTCTGAAGAACAAATGTGGGGTGTCTATATGCATTTACACAATGTACTGCAAAGATTACTTGTGCATGCAAAGCGGAGAACATGCCTCATGGGCGGCATGTCTTGCATCCTGCAGGAATGCCACGGAGGCATTGATGAAATCCCTGGTTGCTTCAGCACTTCCTTGCTCATCAAGGCATCGGTCCCACAGCTGCCGCAGTTTCTGCATTCTCAGTTCTGGATGCAGGGGAGTGTTGGGAACCTTGCCTAAGTAACGCGCCACCTGGGCAGTAAGTTATTTCTTGAAATGACACCACCACTACCACAGCTCACACTACTTGGGCATACATCAGCTTTTGTTTGTTACACAACCTAATCTTTTCCTTGTAATGTTTGCTCATTGGCATCAACTTGGATTAGCCTACGCTTGCAACAGGGTATGGAAATGGGCTAGATGGCAATTCAGGTAAGTGATTCACAGTGTGAAAACCATAAGGACAAACAAAAGAGAGGGAGAAAGGAACAAAAGCATGACAGGCAGAAGTGCCGTGTCCATCCCCTTCTTAGTCCCTTGTACAGTTTTCACACTGAATAATTTCCATGGCCTTACAGGCCAAGGCAGGCACCTGGACAGAAGCGTTAGCAGAAAAGGAACTATAAATTAATTTGTGCGATGTGATTGAAGTTCATGTAGTGCATACAGAAGTCAACATCCAATAAGAAATTTTAATTCTAACCTTAATAAAAAGCAACTGTCCCTTCTATGAGTGGAAGACACAACAGTAAAATGAGAAGATATGGCAGCTCAGCTTTACAGTGCTGGGGTGCTATAACGCAAAGCTATTCCAATTCTGCAATCAGCGCTCTACGATTGGTCAAAAAAATTTCTGACCACTGCCACTTAGCCTGTCTGTCATGTGACATCAGGAAAACAGTGAAAACGCCCCATTTGATATGATATGTGCACACTGATTATGCATGATTATACTAAACAAAAGAAACATAATTATTGCTGGTTCAATGCCTTTTTCGCCATTAGCCCTCTGTTATTGGCCAAACGTTCTTGGGCTGTGCTCACTTCGACTGTCTGTCACACGACATCATAAAACCGTGAAAACTCACCACGTCAAAGTGATGTGTACACATTAAAGGCGCATTAATATGCCGAACAAAACTGAATTTTTTTCTGAATTAGCCAGGCAATGCCCTGTTCCAAAAAGAATAGAAGATGACTGCCCGCAGATCGCTTTGGCATGGGCAAATTGGAGCTGCCAGGGAACATGGATTTACCTGTGTGTAATAATAATTTTTGCGTGACAATGTAACATTACCGAGCCTTTTCGGCACATATACAGCATTACTCTGCCAAATCTTCTGCGCTGAAGATCCATTTTAGCGGCATTTTTAACCTTCCGTTGCACGCTACTACAATTTTTGAACAGCCACCACAAGCTAAGCAAGGGAATACGGACCAATTGCAGATGTCGGCACCACCCTCCTCATCCGGTTATCTGCTTTCACTGTGCTGGCTCGGCCCCATCAAAACCCTCTCCACTCAAGCGTGCTTCTCGCCTCGTGTCAGCTAATTAGACAAGAAAAACTACTCTATGTAGACCAAGCCCGCACCCAGGATTTTTTTTTTCGTGGAGGGGGGGGCCTACCCAAGGTAACTTTTCTATGCAAATGAGGGGGGAGGGTGCCTTTACTAGTACAAATGTAAATAACGCCCACTGTTTGCCATAAAGAGGTGTAATCCCACAAAAGAGAAATAAAATAAACACCTCTCCTTTAACTTAACTGACAAACAAGGAACCACATCAAATGGACTTGCAGAGGAAAGAAGTGCTGGAAGAACACTGCCAAGAACAAGTAAACAAGCGAAAGTGTAAAATAAAGATTTCTAGTAGCGTTTTTTGAATTAGCTCTGGAAGAATTATAGAGAAATATATAATTGCAGAACAGTCACAGTTCTTTTGGATCCCTTGTTTACTGCTCTACAAAGTGCCAAAACTGACTCATATTTTTATTTGGGAAGTTGTATAACAATGCGTGGCCACTAGTCCCGTACGACAGCACAGAACGCAGGACGCTGAGGTTCTAGACGTACTGTTCCCACTGCCGAAGGTTAGAAAAACACCCACATAAGCACAGCAGAGAAGTGGCTATGTTAGGCGGCTCCACTGATAACTGTAGAAGCGTCATTCAAAACACACGGAAGCATTCTCCACTTCCGGCGGCATTTTCTCTACTTCCTTTTTATATAAAAAGATGTTGATCCATAAATATTTTCACAAACAACGGTTAAATTTGTTAATTTTCACTTTTCCTTCCTGTTTGGCTATTGTCTCAGCTCTCTCCCTTTGTAGATCGCTTAATTTTTCAACTCCTTGCTAATCTTGTTTCCAGTTGCCAATTTTGCACGAAAATTTTTTTATATATATGGGGTTTTACGTGCCAAAACCACTTTCTGATTATGAGGCACGCCGTAGTGGGGAACTCCGGAAATTTTGACCACCTGGGGTTCTTTAACGTGCACCTAAATCTAAGTACACGGGTGTTTTTCGCATTTCGCCCCCATCGAAATGCGGCCGCCGTGGCCGGGATTCGATCCCGCGACCTCGTGCTCAGCAGCCTAACACCATAGCCACTGAGCATGCACGAAAAATGCTGTACAATTAGGGAAAAGCCAGATGAGGTAATGGGTCACGTTCATATTGCTTATGGGTTTAACAGTTATTGCGGGTTTTGATTATAGATGATTTTTCGCATCATTTTATTTTCAATTTTACCTAACCCATATCATGGGTATATGGTTCCAAGGATCTACCAGCGTCGCGGTGAGCCGTCATACGAGGAAATAACGAAGCAAAAGGAAAAGTTAAACGCAACTGGTGTTTTCTCTGGCTGCATACAGACCAGCTCGCTACGAACTGAATCCCTTTCCTGGTCCCTGGATCAGTCTAAACAAAGACGGTTGAACTAACGAAGCAACAGCGATGTGCGTGACCGTTGCAATAGATGGTGACAACTGAATGCACCTCGAGTTAATCGTGCAGGCACCGAATCGATGAGAAAACTGGCCTTCACACTCCAGGAGATGCCAATAGCTACCATCATCCAAGAGGAGTAAAAAAGGCAGCAAAACGTTAACCACCGAATAGCTGTCAAGTCTCAAGATTGATTCGGTGGTGTGAGAAGTGATGGTGTAGGCGAGGGAGGGGGTGTATGCTGCTTAATTTCGGGGGCCCCCCGGTATCCCTCTGGGTACGTGCCTGATGTAGACAATGCTATTCACTTTGAAAGCAAAATAAGTGTCCTCCTATAAACGAGGACTGCGTTTGATTGGGCTTTTCAAACAACAATGCGGGTTACTGCCCGATGCTTGCGTCGGTGGTTATGTAAATTTGACGTCAGGAGATTATGGAATAAAAACAGATTGGAATAGCTTTACGTTATAGGGCTCCTGGATACAGCTAAAATGCACAGTGATTAGGTAGATAAGTTATAAGGTGGTTCTTAAGCCTTAAGAACTGAAAGGTAAGAGTGCAGCACTGTAAACAGATATGGTATATTGCCCTCTCAAACCTTAAAAAGTGCTCTTCAAGTGTCAGCCACAATCATGATACAGATGTAACTAGAATATAGTTCAAATATTGCAGAACCTAGACAGAAAGTAATGTCTACCCTGAGCTGGTTTGTTTACCTGCTGAACATTCAGCCAAAGTGGCAGTAGCTGGCCTGGAACAGCATGCTCCATCTCAATGCCCGGAAAAGCTTGTAGCATCAAAGAGCCAAGGTTAGAATATGGAATGGGCACATCAAAAAGCATTGATAAAGTGGGCACAAGATCCACCTGGGCTATGGAAGGAGGACTGGATGTTTCGGTCTGGAATAGAATCAAGTGAAAGAATCATGTCAATTGCTAATTGCAGTAAGACCATGAAGCAGAAAAAACAAGAGTTATTGCGCACACTCTACGGTTCACAAGAATCCCCAAGCTGTCAACACTGTTGCTGACTATTTGCGCACTGCAAGCATTGCTCATGTGATGTGGAAGCACCACACACATGACATCTCTGCTGGCAAGGGGAGAGGCTCCTCTGAAAAGGGCACGCAGGCTTTTGTTTAAATATTCGTTGTTTTCATGGTGTTCATTGGTGTAAGTGTTTGTTAACTGGATCATTACTTGTGATCTACAAATCATAACTGTCTCTTTGCAGTGCCTAAACCTGGTCAGAGGCCTTTTAAAACACACACCAATACTATTTTTATTATTCACTGTGTGGCATTTGCCTACATCTTGTGTGCCTTTACTGGTCAATTATATAGCCATCTTGTAACGGAGAAGAACCGCTGGTCAGTCTGGCGCATCACCAGCATTTACGTACAGGGCCGGTTCTGGCTGTTTGCAGGGTAAAACCTCCGCAACGAGTTCAATCCTTTAGTCTTTTGTAATCTATAAATAAACACTTTAACACTTTCTTTTGGTCTTGTTGTAGTTAGTAGCAGAAATTGCATGCCTTCTGTTCTGTGAAATTATATATATATGTGTGTATGCAAATTTTTCCCCCATTTTGCCACTGTAAAATGTTATAACTGGTGTGGATTCCAACTAGCCTTAAGCTAGGGATCCAGATGCATGTTACATCATTTCCTATAGATGCAAGTTCATTTTTGAATAAAGTATTTGATTTTATTAAAACACAAAAAAAATTTATCAAAGAATTTCAGTGGCACCCGAACACGTGTAATCTAACAACTGGAGGAATGTTAGATTACACATGTGCAGGTGCCACTGGCAAGGCGGCACACTGGCTTGACACCAAAGGTGATGCATCTGACAATATTGGTTATACATGCACAGAACACACGAAAATGGCAAACTATATATTTAACAGCTTTTAGTATTACAAAATGACTACAAAGTCATTCAACATTCAACAAATGTAGGTGATATGAAAGGGCATTATGCTTCATGTCCAGGTGTGCCATGAATATTTACATGTGCACAATAAAGTATACTAGTTTTCTAAGTTGCGAGTTGATGGGTTGTCATTAAGCATGCTATGAGTTGGCTATCTAAGCTTACCACAAAACTTGCATTGCTCTGAGGTGACAGAAAAGGTTTCTTGGCATGGAGAAAAAGCACTGCCTCAATTTCATCTTCTGTTTCTCCACCATGGTCACCATCAATCGTCATTCCATGATCACTCATCACCAAGAGTAGGGTGTCCTCAGTAATTTTTGAAACCACTGATCTAGCAAACATAAAGGCAGAGGATAAGAATGAGGTGATAAAACCCACAAAACAGCTAGCACTAGAATTGGATTTCGGACAATTAATGGTAACATTAATTAATTTGTTCATTTTTAGCTGTTAACTGCCAGTGGCAAGCAATGTCTGTTGAAAATGTGTGCTACATTCTTTCAGCAGATGAGGTGATAAAGCACACAAAGCATCTAGCACTAGGATTTGCCTTCTGATAATGAATGGTACAATCATTATTTTTGTTAATTAGCTATAGTTGACTTGTACACGGACAATGGTAGTGTCAGTAAAAAATGTATGCTGTGTTTTTTCAAGTGAGGTAACTTCACCTTAAATAAAATATAATAAAAGCTTCTTCATAGACTTACTTTGATGTTGGCAGCATTACACATAATGTCTCGTTGCCAACTGCAACAAAATTTTGTACCATGTAGAAAGCCTAGTTCCAGATAGCGCTGATATAGAGCAACCACAATGCAAAATATTATGTTTGAAATACAAGTAGATGCGTCATGTAATGCTCATAAAAATAATGTTTTAATACTAAAGTTAAGAAAAAGAGCTATAGATGACCTGTGAATATTAACCTGAATGCCAGATATTTTTCATTTCTTAACAAACATATAAACATGAAGGTGGTTCGTATACAATGGTTGTTTGTATATAACATTAAGGTCAATTTGGTCAAAAAATAAGGTGGCGTAATTGCAACATTGGGACTGTTTGATGGAGATAAACTGTGCACATAGCATCAATGAAGATTGGCAATGTAAGCAAATAGCCAAACGCCTTTAGAAAGTCATTCACTTTATTAAAGAAATGATGCGCTTGAAGGCATATATTTATTGCAGTGAGAATAATTTGGTAGTGTTTGTTATTTCATTGTATAAATCCGTAGACAACAGAGCCAACATATCAGCAGATTCGTTCCATGTGCGTTGTCTCCAGCAGGGCAAGTGCCAGCGTGGAATGCGACTGCCATCTGTCTTTCCTGCAACAGCTGCAGGTAGCGAGAGCGGTGGGAGAAGAAGGCAGCTGTCCTGCCCAAGCATTCCACCACAGCATCTAAATCTTCGGATGCCCCAAAGCTCTCGTGCAACACCACGTGCACTTGAAAGTGTGACAAAGGCACGCCGCAAGTCGGTTGCACGAAAGCATGAGCCCTTTGCATTGGTGCCTTCATATAGGCGGTTCTGTTTAACCACCACAAAAGTGAGCAAAGGAATCAAAGAAAGCTGTTCCCTCTAAAAAGGAAGCCTTATTTACATCATTTGAGAGAGGTCATTTGAGCTGGGCACCCGGTCAACTGAGTAGCTTATAAATGAAAAACAAGCGAAAGTGATCGTATCTGCCATACTACAACAATCACAGTAATTAAACAGAGGAACAGCATGTCAACAGAGACCATCACTAACTCTTTTCCTACCGTTCCCATCGGGCATTATTAGCCCGCTATCAATGGTTTGAAACGCCGCTCTTGAGACCTTCCGCACCACTCATGGATGCACAGCACCATCGGACATAAAGGAGGAGGACTCTATGTTTGTTTCTTGAGTAGTTCGCTTTCTCCCACTTGGCAGTAATCTTTTAATGCACTCCAAAGTTCTGCGATCGTCAAAGTAGAAAGCAAAAATAGCCACCTCCGTAAGCGGCATGCGTACGCTTAAAAAGATCGTAGATCTTGAGATTCCGCTGCGTCTGCGACTGATTTTATCGATGGATCGAGCAGCAGCAAGTCTGATGATGCTACCTTTTCCTAGGACTTTGACTTTGAGAGCAACAACGAAGCAAACCAGCACAGAACACCAGCGGATACAGCCAAGTTGGCTTCGCCTCTTGCTTCGGCCCGTCTTTGATGTCATTTGGAGTGCTTGAGAGCGCGCCAACATGGAAACTTATCGAAACTGCAAGAAATGCTACAATGACAGGAAAATCGAGCGGAAAACAAGAGTTTACTGCAAGACATGCAACGTTCCGCAATGTTTTACACCAAGGAACTGCTTTGCCACATGGCACACGCAAGTGTAGTGCCTGCAGTTGCATTTCTGTAGTGGAAGATCTGTTCAACGAAAAATTTTGATTTTTTCAGACGGTGCCTATTAGACGACGATAAATTTTGTATATATCATAATTCTTTTTACATTTTTTTTTCTTAGCGGATACAAGCATGTCTTTACAAACTTTGCTCAATTTTATGCCACGATCTTGATTCTGGCAATTTATATCTTTTTTTATGACATACATCTCACTAATAAAACTTTCATGCATGAAAAGTGCATTCATTCTGCTTTTTGTTTATGTAATACCTAAATTACTGAGTGCAGTAGTTCCTACGGAAAAAAAAAAAAATGTGGCTTAACCAACAAGAAATACCTATTTTCCCTAGGGAAAGAGTTAAAGGCATGCAAACATAGTGAGATTGTCTAAATATTATATTGCTTTGCCTAAATCAAGAAAACAAATTCATAGGCTACTTAAAGGCAAGGCATCCTAATTGAATGACTGGAAACTATTCAGCAGGAGTTAGCTACTCCATGTGTTTACAGAACTGGTGCCGCTATACTACAACCCCGACTCCTCTGTAGCAGACTCACTAGGAAAATTCATCAACTGCATCTGTCTTACTCCCTATAGACACCTATTAGTGCTGTTATCCATTAAATTTAAATAGAAACAAATATTCAACAACCTTGCATAGCAAATGCGCACGTTTATTACGAACGAAATAAGGACGGCCTCTCTGATACATATTTGAAATTTGTAATATTAGCACACTTCTATTTTTCACAACATGTCAGGCAACCAGACTTATACCATTCATTACAATTGACACATTTTGAAATCACATAACCTTATAATATGTTTGCTCTATTCCTAGGCAATACCGAAAATACATAGATCTAAAGATAGGTACTAGGTTTTGCAGAAGTGCTGTCAAAGATGTATTCACTGAGATCTACCTAGAGCTGGCAGTACTGTTGCCGCAATAAAGTGGATAATCAGCTGGTGACATGGATGGGAGGGAATGTACAGCCTATTGTAAAAAGCACAAAGGTCAGTTGGCTGCTGTCAGCAATGGACAGCTGGCGTTTACTTTTTGGTGATGGGTATACATGGCAGTGCTTAACTGTGAGTGACTTGGGCTTTTTTGGCAACAAAACATGCTGAGTACCATGAATTGATAATACACTGTTCTCCAATGTCACACTTTTGCAAGAAAAGTGCATATGTTTGCTATTCAGGGTTCGTACAGGTTTCAGACAAAAATTCAAGGGTATACAAGGCCTTTCAACACCCTGTCAAAGCTTTTTCAAACATTTAGAGCAGCCTCCTATGTAGCAGTTTTTTACTACAATAATGGTTCCAAAACACTATGGATAGCTTTACTGAACTAGTGATACAGAAATTTTATAGAGAATGTCCAGCCTTGACCACTTCAAGTTCCTAGTTAGGCCGAAGAAAGCAGCGTGAACACAAGAGGTAAACCAGTACGAAGCACCGGTGACTCTTGCCTCTTGCCCACAGTGGAGTTATCCATTTCTGCACCAGTCGTGTGAAGCCGAATACACTTGTGCAAGTTTAAAATTTTTATTCAGTGAAACCCCTTCTAACGTTATTCAAGTGCCAAAAGGAGAGGGGACAGACATTGAAACTTCCTAATTTGAAAGAAGTACAGTCGACCCCACTTACAGCATTACTGGTTTTAACAATATTCAGGTGTAAACTTGAGCAGCCCTGGCATCCTGAACTTTTGTGTGTTTTCTATGGTAAAATAAACCGTTTACTACAATCTTCCTATGCAGCATTATCAGCTACAACAATTACATCTGGCTACTTACTGAGTGTCTGTGCTGAAAAGAGAAGGAAAGTGAAATCCTGAAAAGGAAAATTTAAAAAATGCAAACCACCGCCACCTGCCTTTATGCCCAACACCCTTCAAGGCATGAATTCGCCGCATCGCCGGCTTTGCGCGCTTCTCTCCTGTCTCCGAAAACGAGTCAACTGCCTCGACAGCGCCAACGTTGGAGGCGTTGATGGGAGATGCGCGACAGTGTGACGAAGGCGAGTGTGGCACACAGGCCAGATGTAGCGCCTCGCTTTTTTTTTTTTCTCCCCCAAGAATTTTGCATTATTTTGCTTTTTGGCGTACACACCCAGTAACCAGATTTAGTTGTTATAACCAACAACACGGCATGGGATCATTTTAGTAAGTGGTTTATTTTACCATAGAATACACACAAAAAATATATGCTAATACCGGTATTGTTATAAGTGGGCTAGACTGTACTATTGTTTCTAGAGTGGGGAGTTTGCCGGCTCCACAATGATCTCTGCCACAGAAATCAGGCCACGTAACAAATCTTAGACTGTATTACTAACGAAATTCAAAGGTTTTCAAGGGAGAAAAGAAAGGATTCCAGCACTTTCCAAGGACCTTGAAAACATACTTTTAAATTTCAAAGGTTTTTTAGGGTTTCAAGGATCTGCGCAGACCCTGCTATTTTACGCAAAAAGCACATGACATTTCAGGCAACAGGGGAGTTGCACTCAGCCACATAATCTCTGTTTCAGCCCTTGTAGTAGGAAAGAATGTTATATGCAAAGGGCATACATTAGCCGTGACCTTCGCAACTTTTTAGACTTTGAAATTAGACACTGACACTGACTCTGAGTGCACGTTCACTTTAAGTGCATGTTGTCCTGATTTCAATGTGATTTTCAAGCCACACAGGTGCAGTTCTCTTGAGGAAGAAGGCAACATTGTTAAGCTGGGCGGTGGCATTCCAACCACTGAACCGACTAGCTTGTTGGTAAATGCTGAGCCATCTGTTTACGCCTTCCCCGACTTTTCCGGCTAAGGTTTGTGGCTCGATGTAGGGTTGTCATGGGACGCAAGAAGATGGTAACGGGCTGTTGCCATTGGAAGCCATTTCTGGTGGTACATCGGCAATTCGGCGACTTCAGCGAAGCTCCACGGACAGCACCTCTGATGTCGGTTCATCATCATTCTTCAGGAATGCTGTTGTTATACCCTGCACCTCTACCTAAACTGTTACAATGGGGTGCATTTATTTAAGATAGCCATGAAAAGAGGAGAAGGGTTGCTGCGCTGACACTGAGCCACTCCAAACACAAGCTCACTTTGTCTGCTTCTTCCTCCATCCTTGCTGTCGCTTTAACGTAACAATATTATTGCGTAATGCTTCATATGTGCTTCTTTATCTATACATGAAATAGGACTCCTAAAAACAGGACTGAGAGAGCTTATACAGGGTGTCCCAGCTAACTTTAGCCAGAGTTTAAAAATATGTGAATGCTGCCTAGCTGGACAGAACAAAGGTTATGTTGTTTGTCGTCAGTTGGAGATACTCAGATATTTTTTTCATACTACCTAATTACATAATTAGTCTATTTAACTAATGCACTTCTCAAAAATTAGAATTACATAAAAAGTGTCAATGATAAAATTGTAGAGTAACATGAAAAACTCCTGATATAGCTTTCTGTGGCTCAATATGTGCTACATAAAAGTGTTTTTCCGAGCGTGAAAGAAGCCCGCAAATGCATGCAAAGTGCCTCAAGTGGCCAGTCACGCGGCAATTTTGCCTGCATTTGCGGCTCCTTTCACGCTCAGAAAAACACTTTTATGTAGCACGTACTGAGCAGCAGAAAGCTGTATCGGGAGTTTTTCCTGTTACTCTACAATTTTCTCACTGACACTTTTCATCCAAGTATAATATTTGAGAAGTTGAAGAATTAATTAAGACTAATTATGTAATTAGGAAGAATGCAAGAAAAAATCATCTGAATATCTCCAAGCGATGACAAATGACATTACCTTGGTTCTGTCCAGCTATGTGGCATTCGCACATTTTTAAACTCTGGCTAAAGTTAGCTGGGGCACCCTGTATACACAGTGAGGGTCACCAGCAGGAAAGCGTGCACCATGAGGAGCACAGCTTGGCATAATACTAACGTGTTCTGGCCATGGCTCCAGCATGCTTAGCACAAAGGGTAAGCAGATGTATTTAGAGTGACTAAATTGAGAACACAGTAACCAATGTGTTGTCAGCAATGCTAACAGTTCTCTTTTACAATTAATGGTTTTCCATTTCTTTATGTTCATAAACTTGAAATGTCGGAATTAACCATCACCGTCCTAAGAACTGCTCCTCAGCACTTGGGGCCAAGCTGCCCAGAGAAGAAAGCCTTTGCCACTGCCACAGTAACAACCTGTAAAACCATGCCATTCTGTTCCAACATTTGCAATGAAAGAGTTGGCATGGATTAACACCAGCATTAAGCTAGCGCAGTCAGCAGTCATACCAGTGTTCTAAAACCATTCAAGTATCCGCATCAACAGCCAAAGCTCCCAGTTGTGCAGTGCAGGTCCCAAAGACCAAAGCTCAAGTTAACGAATTATCAGGGTAGATAGAGGTGTGACGACCGTTCAAATTAAATAGTGAAATTTGCATGAGAAATTAGGGCACCAAAGAAATAATAGGTTATAAAGGATTTTCAATAAACTGATATTGAATTCTCAAGGTTTTACTGCACACAGTCGGCTGGGAACAATGTCACCATCACTTTTGCCAAACATTACTTCTCTCCAGATTATGAGAGAAGTTCAAGTGCAAAAATTCACATAAAGGGCTGCAGATGCTGTTCAATGGCAACAGTAAATTCTCTATATGATAACACTACGAAAACGGTGACATGGCACACCTCATTCATTGTTAGAAACATGGCAGCTGGTACTGGCAAGTGCAGCAGATAAGAGTGTCAAGATCGACATGGGAGCCTCATTTTTGTGTGCTTTCCCTTTCCCTCAGTCCCTGCCATTGCCTTTCCCTTTCAGTCAGTGACCTGTCATTGTGAGGCAAGTTTAAAGGTTTTCATACACCTTGAGCATAAAGAGCACACATGTGCACACTCATCACAGTGACTCTTCAGAATCAGAAATATTAGAGTCCAGCCTGCCAATGTAACTAATGCAAGTGGCAGCATCCTGCATTCTTCAATGTGGCCAATGAAGGGATAAAAACACACCCTGTCATGTACTGCCAATGTCAAGGTATTTTTCTCCAAATTTATTGCCCACCCATGTCTTAGTGGCTGGGTGGAAAAATCAACCAGCGACATATTGGCATGGTGGCTGCCACTGCTGCCATTGCAATTTTTGCTTGGTCAGTGAAAGACCATCGACAAATGGCCACAGAAGATTTGAGCGCTAGTGCACCATGTACAAATACAAGAAGCATTAAACGAATGCAAGCCTATTTACTGTCTGCCCACCTTATCACCTGGTCAAGTTGGGTGAGCTTGGCAGCCATGGCTGGATGATTCCGGCCTAGCCAATGACCGCAGTGGTCCACGCCAAGGAAGTGAGCCACCAGAACATCCCATCCATCTGGATTGTCCAGCTCCGGATAAAGGTGTTCGAGAACACCATTGTCGACTGTGTGTAAATCCTGCAGCATGGCAGGAGAGTAATTTTATCTTTATGTAAGATCAGAGCCCATCAAATGTATTCTGTTTTAAATATATTCCAGAATATTTCTTTTTCAGTTTTCTTTCTTTCACATTTTGCTCTGTGTCACAATTTTTTATCTACTCCTGCAATGTCTCTTTTTAGAAACAGCAGTATCTGTAAACAAAAACAATTTTTCTTCATCATAAGTGAATATGGCAATAAGCAATCTATTCGCTTTGAAATATTTTATATTTTTTTAAAAACTGCTACCCCCTGCCACCCCAAAATAAGAGTTACCAATAAACATGTCTAAGTAAACTAATACAGCTGCCATAAAAAAATTCTACTATTCCCATTCTGTTTTGTTTTATAACTTTTCTTATAACTTTTTTAAAAATTTAGCTTTCTCTGATGCCCACGACAGTGAAGACATAAATGAAGATAAAGAAAAATACAGAATGTGTTGTGCAGAAGCTGCGGAAAGATCCACCATGTATTTGCAGCTTAGAAAGTGCAATGCAACAAAAAGACAGTTGCCACAGACATCTGAATTTGATGATGTAGGTACACAATCAAAAAATGAAAAAGCACCACGTGTCACACAATATTTATTAAAGCTGAGAAGTGTGAAGAGGACCATGTTCTCGCCACCTCAAGGCAGCTGTTCTACTTAGGTGTACTTTATCGACTAAATTCTTCCAGAATTCTTAGCAAATCTAGTACAAAAGTGTTCACACTTGTCGCATTCATATAAGCATTAGCTGAACCATGCATAAAAATAACATTCCCTTTCTACTTCTTTATGATGTCAAAAGGGAAAAGTCATTATACAAGCATAGAAATTAAAAAAAAAAAATATTCCATTATTGAAGAAAATGTGGGGGCAAGTTGCTAAGTTGATACATGGTACGTAACAAAAAGATTTTGACACTATCTAAACGCATAACAGCTCTGTTGCATCCCATTTAGGAAATTCTAATGTCAAATTCCAGAGGCAAATACAGGTTCTTTCAAACAATTCACAGGAACGTGTTATCAAACTTTACTCACAGTTGCCCTATGTAGGACAGCATATTTTTTTTTTTACAAAGCTCTTGAAATATTTTACATGGTATTAATAAATGAGGTGCTTAGAAATAGTTTACAACAAATTTCACTTCTTTACACAAAGATGCTTAATTTAAAAAGCGGGACATATTTGTCCCACTGACACTAAACGATCTTTGAAATAGTAGGATGCACACGTCCCAGTGACCCGCTAGGGTCTCGATACAAAATGTTTTCCGACCACTTCCCTTGTGAACCAAAACTCATGAAATTTTTTGTCATTTAAGTAAATGAGGTGCTTATAAGTCGTTTGAAACTAATTAGTTCTGTACAAGCCACATAGATTTAAAAAGTGGGACGTATTTGTCCCACTGACACTTCATGGCTTTTCAAAACATGGGATTCGTTTGTCCCACTGACCTTCGAGGGTCTCAATAAAATTACATGTAACCACTATCCTCCTGATGTGGACTGAAGCATGACAAACAAAGTGGCACAGCGGAGGCCATAAAGAAAATGTTTGAGCACACTTTTGAGCAGAACGTTGAATACCCATGGCATCAGCGCATTTTTGCATCTGCACACTTTTGCACATGCATTCATGACATTGAGTTTTATGGGCTGGCTATCGCCTCAAGACACAAAAATGGGTGCTTATTGTGAGCTAAAGATGTAAACTCAAATGCAGGAAAGAGGAATAACTTATGGGGAACTTTGAAGACTTTTTCTCGGCAAACAAATGTGCACCAAATTCAGAAAGTGTTCCAACTATGAAAACTAATTTTTTACATTTTGCCCAATGGTAAAAAGAATTGAAGTAATGGTGTAACCAATGGCAAAAGATAATAATAATAATATTTGGGGTTTTACGTGCCAAAACCACTTTCTGATTATGAGGCACGCCGTAGTGGAGGACTCCGGAAATTTTGACCACCTGGGGTTCTTTAACGTGCACCTAAATCCAAGCACACGGGTGTTTTCGCATTTCGCCCCCATCGAAATGCGGCCGCCGTGGCCGGGATTCGATCCCGCGACCTCGTGCTCAGCAGCCCAACACCATAGCCACTGAGCAACCACGGCGGGTAATGGCAAAAGAAACCGTCAGGAAGCTGCGACTGCGAGTCAGCTTGAGCAAATTGTGCTTTTTTTTTTTTGCAGTGACAGGTATTTGATACATGATTTCACTGTCCAGTATGTGCACTTACTTCTCAGACGTATTATATTGCTTTAATTACAGAAATTAATCTAATACTTGGTCACTGACACTTAATGTCTGTATATACAGACACAGCACCAGGCCTGACCACAGAAGGTGCAAAGTGAAGTCACTTTGTTCGAAGCAATGTATGTATCGCATAAAGAGCAGTGAGGTTGCCATTTCAGGAGGCACTGGTTTACTGCTCCAATTTTTAAAGCTGAACTTAAACTTACAGCGCAGACACCTAAGACGGACCACAAAAGGAAGATACGACACACACTGGCGCTGACTAACAACTTTATTTCTTCGTCGTCGATGATTATATAAACCCTAGGCCACACAACCGCGCTTGGTCCGTCTGTGGTGCTTGTGGTCCGTCTTAGGTGTTTGCGCTGTAAGTTTAAGTTCAGAATTATGTACAAACTAGGGCCAAATGAAGTTTTACTGACATTTTTTTAAGGGACTTCTGTGCATGCATCGATAAACTTGAGTAAGTAAAAGGGCATGTGATTACAGATTAAACATATCACAAATTATTCGTCATTGACACTGCTTCACACGATTACATTTTCTCTGGTGCATAAACTTATAGACTGCGACAAATGTGCAATAAACTGTTTCAACTTAAAACGAAGGTACCTAAAATAGGAAATCCGCACACTAAGCTCGCGGCACTAATCGCGGCGGCATAAAACTGCCAATATCTTACCTTTACTACAAACGAGGGGTACGCGTACGCACGGGCGAATTTTCCAGGAAAAAGGTTGACCCAAGCGTCGTCGCCCATGAACACAACCTTCTTGCCCATCTTGAACATCTGACTGATCAAATTGTCTTCTCGCACCTCAGTTTGATAAAAATTAGTACCAGCGTCAATAAACGTCGGCAGTCCTCCAGTCATCAATGCCTTCAACCTCTGCACTGTTGTAGTGGGGGCATCCGCCACAAACTTGAGCAAAACGGTGCGCTCAGCGCCGGTACCAGCAGACAACTCGGAGAAAACGGGCATCTTGTTTCGATAATGCTCGCTTTCATCCCACGGGGGTCCATACAGAGCGAACTCCAGCTTCAAGGCGTCGATTAGCAAAATTACCACTTTCTTAAACTTTGCCGGATACCAGCAAATTGGGCTAGGGAGGGCCGTGGACTTCCCAGTAGATCGGTAGAAGACTGTGATGTCAGAGCATTCACTATGTTCTTCGATAGCTTGTCTTTGGAGCAAGAAGCCACAACAAAACAGACAGACACCGCATATAGCAACGCCTAGAGCAACTGTCAATACTGCAGAGCGGTACATTTCTTTAGCGAACACTGGTTGCGATACAAGAGGGAAGGGTGCACCAGTATAACCAAGGGCATGCGAACGCACAATCGCGGCTGGTGCACGGACAGTCGCAGCAGAAGTCCTGCACTGAAGCGTTTAGCACCTTGATACAGCAGCTATAACAGCGCATTGAGATGCGGCAGTTCTCTTGCTAAGATGTGATGATGGTGCTAGAAGTTTCATTTCAGCAACGGGGGTTGCGAAGCATGCGATTAGAAGCCATTCAAATGTGCACTCCCATGTGCACTGCTGATCAGACGGCAAATTTGGGGCCGCTTCTCTGACTTGGCTTGACCTAGGAGTAGACCCTGCCCAACACTCATAAATTATCCCTCCCTGACCTGAAGGTTTACAAGAAAGTAAAAAAAATATTGTTAATCAGTATATAATAAAATATTTTTGAAGTTACATTATTATAATTTAAGCAGCGTTTCGCATAAATAATATAATCTGTAAACGTATTTTGACGCATCTTTACTAAAGAAGCAGCAACCTTGAGGAGCAGACTGCAAAGACCGCGAAGACCGCCAGTTTCGCGCGAAAGTCGGCGTTGGTTGCGTGTGCGCTCAGGCCTTGTAATTCTATTCAAGTGATCGGGACTTCATGGAAGACGCGCTCAGTGAAAAGTTTCAGAAAATCGAGAAAATCGGCGAGGGAACCTACGGAGTCGTGTACAAGGCCCGTGACAGGGCCACCGGACGATTTATTGCCTTGAAGAAGATCCGTCTTGAGAGCGAAGCCGAAGGTGTCCCCAGCACTGCCATACGAGAAATCGCCCTTCTGAAAGAACTTCGACACCCAAATATTGTGCGCCTTCTCGATGTCGTTCCTCAAGACCAAAAGCTATACCTCGTATTCGAATACATGACGGAGGATCTTAAGAAGCACATGGACAAAGCAGCGTCGAGCAAGACCCCACTTGCCGTGAAGCTGGTGAAGAGCTACTTGTGGCAGCTGTTGCAAGGCATCGCGTACTGCCACTCTCATCGCATCTTGCACCGGGACCTGAAGCCGCAGAACCTCCTAATCGATTTCGAAGGTAACATCAAGTTAGCCGACTTCGGCCTCGCAAGGGCCTTCGGGCTACCACCGCGCACGTACACGCACGAAGTGGTTACGCTCTGGTACCGGGCGCCCGAAATCCTCCTCGGCTCGCGCTTCTACTCGACGTCGGTAGACGTCTGGAGCATTGGCTGCATCTTCGCCGAAATGCTTATGCTAAAGGCACTCTTTGCGGGTGACTCTGAAATAGACCAGCTTTTCCGTATCTTCCGCACTCTCGGTACACCCGACGAGAACTCTTGGCCCGGCGTAACCAACCTGCCCGACTACAAAGCCACTTTCCCGCGCTGGGAGCCACAGTCGCTCGTGAACATTATCAATGGCCTAGACGCCGACGGAGAAGACCTCATCCTGAAGCTACTCATCGCCGACCCCGATGCCCGTATGCCAGCGAAGAGAGCGCTCAGTCATCGCTACTTTCGGGATGTCACCATTCAGCGGCCACTGTGCATGTGACACTTGGTCGCGCGCATGGCGCCGTCGCCAGGGCATGCGCTCAGGGATACTGGTGCCCGTTTTCTTTTTTCATATATACATATATCTATATTTTTGATAATGCGCGTTTTTTCTTCATTTTGTTTTTAAACTCTGGTTAGCCTGCTTAGTTATTTTCATATTACCTCTAAGTTGCGAGCCAGAGCGCGCAGTTTTATTATGTATAATGTGCCAGTGAGAGTGATATGCACTGCTATCACTGTGTTCACGTGGTTAAGCATGTCCAGGGCGACAGGAGATCGCCGCTGGCGACTTATTTTTCTTATTAATACTGTGTAATGTCCACAACACGAACTCTCTCTCTCTATATATATATATACGCATTCCATATTTTTAAAAGGGTGCCTACTACAGCAAAGTGTTCACTGACGTTTGCCACAGACGACGATATTGCTGTTTAATTATCGATTTTGTGAAGTTCCGCAACTGTGACCACGTTTTTACACGTAGATTTTTTTTCGTTAATTGCCGCCAAAAGTGTGCACTACAGGCAGTTTGCGTATGACATGTTTCCCTATTCAAGCGCGTGGGGTGTGCTTGTACACAATTACGTAACAGTTCCCGTGAATAAAATGCTGCATTATTAAGCGCCAGGGCTCTTTCGTGAGATCATTTTGCGTTTGCAGAGCTTGGATCATCGGTTGTGGTTCTCCTGTTTGCGAACAGGGGCAAGGCATACGCGCTAAGCTATAGTATACGCAAAGTTTTCCTTTCGCCTTTGCTATATGTAGAAGTCGCATGTGCCTGCGGAAGTAAATTACGCCTTTCATCGTTATTTTATTCACTGAGCTTGGCCAAGGTTCTCGTGCGCGAGCTATCCGCGTGTTATCATTCTGCGGCATTGTGCACTCATTTTGCAGGGGCCGACAGTTGCCCATCCGCACTTTGCTGAGATGCGCCGTTTCAGCTATTACAGTTTCATGTTTCTTCGCGCTTTCTTCACAGCTTGAAAAACTCCCAGGTCGTCCTCGTGCTACACATGGGCGACAGCAATGCGATAGGACTATGCCTTCCTATGTGCTTATCTCCTAAAGAGTTTGCCGTTGGGCTAGTTTGTGCGTGGCATTCAGAACGGAAAATAACATGATTTGCGCTATTTTCCGTTCTGAATACGTTTATCCATCGGCATCGCTTATTGGGCTGGATTCACACGATGCGACCGATCGCCGGTTCAAGCCGCAGACGAGTGCAGTGGAGGGAATGCTGCTCCAATTGCTCCACTCTGATACATTCCGTTAAAGCTGCTATGTCCATGATACAAATGAGAGAAACTGCGCCAAACCTGCTCCAGGACGCGCCGCGCACTCCAAGTCCACGGCGAAGAGATTTGTGGCGAACATAGGGTGGGGGTTGCCCCCACCTTATGCGCACAGTGCCGTCGCATCTCCTGCCATTCATAAAGCTAAATGAGCTTATGGGTCACTGAACCAATTCAATGCGCGCTCCCGCATGTTCGCAGTCAGCCCGCGGTGTAGCCGTGTTGGGAGCGGTGAACGCGGCAAGCCGAAACTTTCCCCTTTGCATGTTAGCTGCTTTGCTGTGTCGCGTTTATGTGTGTGTCCTTGTAATGCAGTTGGTTTGTTGTTCGGTCAATCTGCTAGCTAGACCGTCCTTAGGCGTAAAATAAAATTGCTCGAATGACGAACCTGCATACTACGGAACTATTGCCGTTTTTTTTTTTTTTTCTTGTGTGTGTGCGCGCCTTTGTGTGATTTTTACCGCTAGGGACGCGCGGCATTTGCCTTTTCGAGCGTGCTGGTTTACGCAGCGCAGTAATAGTGCCCGGCCGATAACAATTCAGAATCATCATTTTGACTTCTACAAAATATGCTCCAAAACGCTCTTGGCCATTCCCACTGCGAGTGTGTCGTGGACTGAGCTGCAACGAATCGTGCTGAAAGCTCGCCAGCGGCCTCCTTGCGTGGGGCGTGATTTGGCAGCACTGAACACGTCATGCTCGTCCGCAGACTGAGCCATAGAAAAAATCACCGCCCAAGCACTCAGTACAGATAGTTAACCAGCGAAGCTGAAACGTGCGGCGCCGCGGGTCTTTATCACTGAGCTAATCCCGACTGTTCATTAAATGACAGCTTGGTAGGCTGTCGGATCCCTGGTGCGCAGCTGCTATTGCGCTGGGCTGCGTGATCCAGTTGACTGAACGGCCGATCCGCCCGGTCGCGTGAATCTAGCGCGCTGCTTCTGTTACGTGCCTCTCTGCGTCACACTACTTCTGCTACTTGTCTACACCTTTCCCTATCCCTTCCATCTCTCCTCGCCATTGGCTCCGCCGAGGACGCACCCAATACATTACGTGGCCTTTCAATCTGCAAAATGCTATCGCATTAGAAGCATTGCGAGGGGACACACCGTGCCCTGGTATCGGAATCGGCTCGCCACCCTCGCCTTTGATTACATTGTCTCCGCCACCGGCCCTCTCTATTTTGCGCCGATACCAAGAACGAAGGTCGGTGAATGCCCTGTACGACATGCTGTCGCATTTATATTGTTTTTGTACATTAAGCGACAGTAGCGTCTTCGGGTTTTGTCTTGGGTGTTCGCCCCTTCCTGTCATGTTTCGGTTGCGACAGCACTCGAGTTGCTATGGCAACATTAAGCCATGCACGACCGATCGGATACCCATCAGCGCCCTTTTCTTATGGCCATCATACACAAATGTAATTGCTCCTTGAGCTTATTCACCCCGAGATAGCGGTTTCATAGTTTTCTGCTTGTATTCATGTGACAGAGATACAAGCATAGCCTGCGAAAGCGGCATGTTGCTTTCGCCGCTTCTGACGGCCAAATCATGCTAGAACCTCGTTTGTTGCGCTTCCGGCAAACTGCGTAGCCGTATCCAGTGCTGCCCACGTGGTTTTTGAGCATATCGCACGCACGATCCGTTCGCGCTGTTTTAATCTCGAGTAGGCTACGGAACTGCGATTACGCGACTTGCGGCGAAAGCCAGACAGACGCTGTTGTCGCAGTGTGTTTTACCAAAAGTGACCCTGAACGGTTCAGTACTAACCTCGTAGTGTATACGTCACGGATACCGTGTTCTAGTTTACTCAACCGGTTTACGTGGGTCGGTGCTCTTGATTCTATGTAACAGAATTGAGCAGGTCAATAACCGCCATTTAATGCGAGCACATCTGTCAATGACATTACTCCGACTCAGTAGCATCGACAACTGCTCCTGCTTGTTTGCAAAGAAAATGTAATCTCAGAATTGGAGCAAATTTCCGACCGCCATATAAATGCAGCAAACAATAAGCTACGGTGCAAACATGCACACCCTCCCCCGATATGGAAGGGGACAGTTCATGTGTTGTTCCAACAGCGATTGTTGCAAACGTGCAAGTCAGAACCTCACTCACTTTTATTTGCTATGTTCTCCCGTTGAAGAATCCCGTTCATGGAACTTTTCCTTGTTACAAACACGCACAAGGTAAATTACCGACTTTGAACGCAAATTCGATGTTTCCTTTCATATTGGCGAAGAGTGTACGTTGCAAGGAGGCCTGAGGCTGTCGAGACTTTTACGTTCAGCGCGCTTGCATTGCCACGCAGCCGGTAGACTATAGCGCATGCTACTCGACGGCTGACAATGCAAAAGAATGTCCCTTTAGATTCATGATGACATGTTTGTCAATGCAGCTGCAGTTCTTCGCGAAAAAAGTGACTGTGATTGCACATTTTGTTCTTTTCTATCATAATTTTATACGGCCGCATTTCTCCAGAAGAGTATAAAGCTGCTGCACGCTTAGTTGCACCTGGATGTATGATCAGATATCAGTTTGATAAACCACTTAACCATCACGTTTATTTCTTGACTTCAGAAAGAAAAGGAAAATTACGCAGATCCCACGCATTGTGGGAATACGTGAAAGCGAACCTTTCATGAGTCAGCAAGGCGAATTGGAGCGTTGTGACAAGAGATGCGCTGACGAACGTGTCCCCCAGCCACCTAAAGGGTATATGGGGACCTTGCAGAACAAGTGGAAGTTTTATTCGGCATTAAAACGTGTTGAATGACAAGACACGACGCGCTCGACCTAGTAGAAATGCCCCGCAGTACGATGAGACGCATGGTGATTTGTTGGCATCCCCTTTGAAGCGAGACGGCGACAAATCGTCACCTAGCCTGCTTGAGTTACTCAGCTATGCTATCAGTGCTTTATTTTTTAACATTCTTGTATACATCTCGTTAATCTCCTCAACCTGCCTTGTACCGCCGCCGGTGCCTGTAATGGATCCGGTCGTATATCGGTCTCTTCCCTGCATTTCTTTTTTTTTTTTCACCGATACTCTAAACGTCTCTTGCTTATCTAGATTGCTGGTTGACAGTTTTCTGGAAGTTGTACGCTACGTACTGGTCTCGCTGGGTGAATGCCTCGCATTCCATTAGTGTGGGCTGAATGGCGTCCGGATTTTTTCTGCAGTATATACATGCCTAATCTAATTGCGAATCTATGCTCCAGTATGTTTTTGTCCTTATGCAACCAGCTCGATCATCAAATAGCAAGGCACTCCCCTTCGCGTTATCGTGTAGGTTTTCCTAATTTCTTCTTTCTCATTCTTGTAAATATCCATGGTGTTTTTCGTTTCCATTATTTGCATCCAATTCGCTTTCTCTGTTTATCTCACTTTCTGATTGATTGTCTACACTTTCGATTACCCTATACTTGGTTGCCAATATTCTTGACCTCTTCCTCCATTCTGTGTCCATGCTTTTTAGGTAAACAGATACTTGTGCACTTTAGTTGCCCGTTTATTTTGATCCATCTTACTGAGTCCTTCTTCAAAACTAATTTTGATCTGCGCTTCAAACGAGGCCCAACCCATGTCCCCTTGCACTGCCTGATTTGTGATTTTGCGGTGAGCTCGCAAAGCCAACCGGCCCACCGATCTTTGGTTAACTTCCAACGCCGACAATCTATCCGATTTTAGGCACAGAATGGCACTTGCCAACGTCCGCGTTGGGACCATGACTCCTTCCCATTTTCCACGCACCACCTCATAGTTATTGTGGCCCCAAAGTGCCCTGTTTCATTATTGCTGCATTCAGCTTCCCTTTCATTTTCAGGTTATCTTGGTGGGTGGTTGAGTAAGTCTTTCCTTCGTTTATGCATGCACCGCGGTATTTATATTGCTTGTATTTATATTCTAGAGATATTTCAGTGGCGTTCCATAGAGAAAGACATTCAACAAGAGCGGACACTCCCATAGAGCCCAGCGGCCGAATTGACCGTAGCGCACCAAGCCGTCGGCATTAATACCTGAAGCACACATCGGTTTCGGGCGCGTGCCTTTTGAACGCTAGCTGGCTGCACTGATCGGCGCGACATCTTTTTTTTTTCTTTTTTGCTTCTATATAGTTCTCAACTGCGCGCGCTCAAGGTGCGAAATAGTTTCATTGTTTAGTAAAAATGATTGCGTACCATCTTTACTAGCCTCCATAGAATCTGTGCAACGTGCAATTTCATAAAGTAGACACCTTGTAAATGAGGAAATGTTTATTTCGCTCTATATAAATGCTCGTTGCGGGTTTTTTGTGCATTCATGCAACGTTGTAGCACCAGGTAAGCAGCAGCAGTTCCCGTACGAAGCTCCACCGGATGGCATTAGCCGAAAAAAGTAAATTACAAGCATGTGTCATTTTGGTATTTATACCTTAAATGAATACTGCGTGTAGAGGCGAAACGTGCGAACGCGAATGGGCGGCATTACAAACAAAAGCCTTTTTTTTTTTTTGAAGCGCAGTTTCTGTGCACTTCCATTCACGACGTCATGCTACCTAGCCCGACTGCTATAGAATCTAATGGGGATGCTCCGGAGTACGCCGCGGTGATTTTGACGTCACCACTTTCTTTACGCCGGCTTGGCATTGAAAATTTCGATCCAAGCAGCATGGCGTCATAAACTAGAGCGCACAGGCCTGCTGTCTAGGAGGCGTTGGTACATCGCACACGAAGCCAACAGTTATGTCGGGTCAACAATCTTTGCACCCGCCGCATGATTACCTCCAAAATAGGGCGCCCGCGCTCAGCCACGCCATGCGCAGCCGCAGTAAACTCTTAAAAAGATTGCACACTTTGCATGGGGCTTATCTTATCCCATAAGGATAATCGTCATCTATCTTGCTTGCATTTACTTTCTTGAAAGCTCTGCTCTCGCTACTTTCCTGTCGAGAATGCTATGTCACGCTAGTAACGCGCATGCCGTTCGTGACCTGTAAGTATACCGGGCGCGCAGCGGTAAAGAAATGAAAGACGTGCAAAATAGATGCATGACGATTATTGTTGTGCGACAAAATAAGCCACAAAGGGTGCAAACGTTTCTTAGAATATATAGATGAGGAGCATAGCCGCTGATCTGCACTCTTAAAAAATTCAGCGCCATTCCATGCCATCCTCGGACTCGACCTCACTCAAGCCTTTAATAACATTTCCCATGCAGCTATCCTTGACCTGGTCTCCAACCTCCACCTGGGAGAGCGAGCCTACAATTACATTCGTGATTTTCTCTCCAATCGCACGGCCACCCTCTCGGCCGGGGATTTACGATCAGACCAGCTTCCCCTTGGCAGCAAAGGCACCCTGCAAGGTTCAGTTATCTCTCCCATGCTCTTTAACTTAGTCATGATAGGCCTTGCCCAGCAACTACAATGAGTCGACAATATCAACCATACCATCTACGCTGACGACATCACCATCTGGTCGTACCGAGGCAGTGATGGTCAAGTGGAGTCAGCCCTACAAACGGCGATTGACGCTGTTGAAGCCTATCTCCAAGGGACCGGACTGCGCTGTTCGCCGGGTAAATCAGAGCTTCTGCTCTACAAGCCCATTCACCGAGGTCGCCTTCCCAAACACCAATCTGATCACCGACCCTGTGACATCACCCTACGCCTTCAAGATGGCAGTCCTATCCCACACGTCCCTAGTATCCGAGTCCTCGGTCTCACCATCTCTACCAACGGCTCCAACGCCTTGGCTCTCAACAAGATCTGTGCACAATCTCAAAACACCCTACGATATTTTAAACGTATCTCTAACTGACGAGGGGGACTCAAAGAAGAAAGCCTTCTCCGCCTTCCAATCCTTTGTCATCTGTCACATTACCTACGTTGCTGCGTACCTCAACTGGTATACCGGGCCGAGCAAAACAAGATCGACACCCTCATACGAGGGGTCTACAAGCAAGCACTTGGCCTCCCGCATTGCACCAGCACTGAACTCTTCAACCAACTGGGAGTTCACAACAACATTTCCGAACTCATTGAAGCCCAACAACGCTCTCAGCTTGAACGGCTCACCCTTACTGAAACGGGACGCTTTATTCTACCCACGCTTGGCTTCACCTACCATCAGCGACAGGGCACCAAACAACCGATCCCGACCGACATCCGTAGCTGGATCTACATAGACCCTATCCCTAGAAACATGCACCCTGAATATAACAGGGCCCGGCGCCTAGCTCGCGCCGGAGCTATCATAAAAGCCCTAGCTTGCTCACGTACCTTGCGTCACATTTGTTGATGCAGCCCAATATTCCCATGGCACACGATTTGTGGTCGTCGCCACACGCGATGGAGTCCTACACCACGCCTCCAGCGTCACTACCCCCACTGCTGAGACGGCTGAAGAAGTGGCCATCGCCCTGGCCACTTTAGATCCCACCTGCCACACCATCGTGTGTAACTCTCGCTCAGCCGTCACTAACTTCAGCAAAGGCCGTATTTCTCCCCAAGCTCTTCGCATTCTCTGCCAGGCACCACACTCTAAAGACAGCATAATCTCCCTAGCATGGACCGGCCCATGCGCGCCCTGTCCACCCACACCGCCCCAATCTCAACGAGGTCAGCCACTCCATTTGCGCGACGCCTAGTCAACCGCGCCGGAGTCACTGGAGATGAGTTGGACACCAGGGACAATCTGAAACTTATAACGACCTCATTAAGGCCTTTTACCTCAGTCGCCGAACCTACCCTCCCCCCCCCCCCATCACTCCAAGTTCAGCCGGGCGCAGGCTACCACCCGGCGTCTACTACAAACAAACACGTACCCTTCACCCGCCCGCCTCCACCTTATATTTCCAGACATCTACACTACCCCCAACTGCCGGTGCTGTGGCATTCACCCGGCTACGCTTCCGCATATGCTGTGGGAGTGCCCAGCACAGTACACACAGACTAACACCACGACCCTCTCGTCGAGGCTGCATGAGGCTCTGCGGAGCTCCGCCCTCGGCGACCAAACCTGGGCGACCCAGCACGCCCGCGAGGCGGCGGCGAGGCAAGCCCTCGAATAAAGTCCCTTGATGATTTGAAAGTAGCGACACTCTTTGAACTCTGCCGCCGCCGCGCGACCTCCTCGCCTCCTCCTCGCCCCTTGCGCGTTCCCCCCGCGGTAACCAGTTTCGCCCCCGTTTTTCTGCATGACGATTGGTCTCCCTGCCGTTGCCCTTGGAAACGCGCGGATCTTGAGTTTTGCTTCTGTTTTTCTTTTTCGTTCGCGCCATTTTCCTCCTGAGCACGGCTGGCTCGGCGCTTTAGCTCGGCGTAGCGAACGTTGCACGCCGTGTTTCCTGCTCTATGTGCTAGCGCTATGCCGGGCTGTTGCGCATATAACTGTAGCAAGAAGCCTGAAGATGGTTATGCCGTTTTTATGATAGCACAAGGAAAGCGTGACGGCTTGCGCAGGAAGCAGTGGCTGCATGACATTGGCCGAAAGAACTTTGTTCCGACAAAGAACAGCGTTGTTTGCGAGCTGAGGCGTCTTTCTTATAGCTCGTAGCAAAGCATCCCGTAATGCTGCATTTTTTTTTCATTCTTCCGCTCACCACGCCCACTACGCTCACAAACGCTCACCAGCGTTTTTGTTGCGGTTGTCCTCAGTATGCTTAAATTCCCCTCGCACGTCGCTAACTGTTGTTATTCAGTCGGAAGTGCAGCATTATAGATTCTGCTTTGCGCCCTGAAAAAATTAGTGGCAAGTATACCCGTGTTATTGCAGGTGATGAGCGTTAGCTAGTCAACGTTGAGTTTTTAGTTTTAAGGCAAACGCCTTTAGATCTCTGTTTCAAGGTCGCGTTGTAAACTGGAAGTATCACGTGACCCAAGGAAGGCCAGAGGTGACCCAAATCATGTCCATCCCTGCATAAGAGAATGATTACCCAAGTTAATTAATGAATCATTAGTGATTGACATAAAATGGATTAGGGAGGAATAATGATTAGCGTGTATTAAAGAAGATTAAGGTGTATTAGAGTGCCTTAAGAAGGATTAAGATGCATGAATAAAGAATAAGGTGGGTGGAGGAGGATTAAGGCGGATTAGGGTGGATTCAGGTGAAGGGTTGATGAAAGGGTATTAAGACCGATTAGGGTGCATAAACTAGGATTAGGGGGATTAAGGTGGATAAAGTATGATTAAGGCCGATTAATTTGGATTAAGGTGAATTAGGGTTGCTAAAGTAGGATTAAGACCGATTAAGGCGGATTAGGGACCATAGAGCTGGATTAGGTTTGATATAGGTGGATTAGGGTGTATTAAGGTAGATTGGGAATATTAAGCAGGATTAAGGTGGATGATGGAGGATTAAGGCGGACTATAATGGGTCGCGGTTGATAAAGGAGGATTAAGAACGTATATGGTAGGTAAGGTGCATTAGGGGCAATATTGATTGATTAGGTTGTATTAAGGTGGATTTGGAGTATTAAGCTGGATTATGATGGATGAAGGAGCATTAAGGTGGATTAGGGTGGAGTAAGGTGAATAAGGGTTCATTGAGTATTAAGACTAATTAGTCTACCATAATCCTCCTAATGCACATTAATCTACCGAATCCACATTCATCGACCTTAATCCTACTTCATTCACTTTAATCCACCATAATCCACGAGAGTCCTCCTTAATGCACCCTAATCCAACTTCATCGACCTTAATCTACTCTAACCCTCCTTAATGCACTTTAATCCTCCTTAACCAACCCTACTGCTTCCTCATCCACATTAATCCACCCTAATCCTCCTTCATGCACCTTAATCCTTCTTAATCCATCCTCACCCTTCATGCACTTTAATCCACCCTAATCCACTATAATCGTCCTTAATGCACCTCAACGCACCTTCATCCACCCTAACCCACCTTCATCGAACTTAATCCAACCTTGTCCTCCTTTATGAACCTTAATCCACTTTCATCAACTTTAATCCACCTTAACCCTCCCTAATACACCCGAATTCATCTTAATCCAATCCTAATCACTCAATACTTTGCTAATGATTAATCATCTCCTATGCGCGGCTGCACATGCTTTGGTTCGCTTCTTGCCTTCCTTCGGTCACGTGATGTTTTCTGTTGCCCACAACGGGACGTTGATGCAGAGGTCTAAGGCTTTCGCTTAATAAGCCACACACAAAGGGATGTGTCACAAGCAATACTACATCAGACGCACGAAGTAAAGCATGTCATCATGCGGCAGAAAAATTGTCTGGAGTATAGAACTCGCCTCAAAAGCTCCCTTTACATCGGTATACCCCGTTCATACAGCTTTAGGAAAAGCCAACCTCGTCATAAATGTTGCCTCTAGCATTATCGATTCTGTTATTAGCATTTCTCAAAATTTTCAACCCCACTGGGGCGCTCAACTGACCCAAAATAACACGCCTCCATAGAATCGTGCGGCCCGTCCGCGGGAGCCAAGGAGGAATAGCGTGCCGTGCGCAGCCGGCGGGCGAGGAGAATTGAGGAGGAAAGCGCCGTGAGGAGGAGAGTGTCGCTACTTTCAAACATTAAGGGGCTTTACCCTCGACGTCCCTTCATGGGAGGCTTAGGCCCGGCCATCATAAAGTGCTGGTTGAACAATAAAAGTTTATTCCTCCTCCTCCATGCACTGTAAAGGTGCATGACCAGCGAAGCTGTTTGTAATATGTGGGCCACTTAATGGCGAACTGTCCATTACCGTGCGTCAAACACCGTATGGACAAATGAAAGGTGAGGCGCGACTAGTCGCTTCTACACGATCTTGAGCCTCGGAAGATGATGAGGCACCGGGGCCTATACATACCCATGCATTTTTGCAAAACGCGGCACGACACCGTTTGCTAACGAATCGCGGCATATAGAACAGATACGCACTTCACCGCACAACAATTCATCCGTCCTTTCCTCGTAGCACGCTACGTAGAAATTGTGCAACGTTGTATCGTCTTGATCGCCCAAGTTAATCATGCTTTAATATTTCTTTGCTGGAGTACAAATTTCATCGTCGTTTTACAAAGACCATATGACATAGCCTTAGATGCGTATGATTGCATAACACATCGTCGCTGATGATGTCACAATCTGTATTTCTCTTGTTTAAGCTACTCAACTACATATGTAGAAACCAACAACAATTGCCATATTGTAAAAGCTCACGTCGAACGACCACCTAGACCCTTTTAGTGGAGCAGTTTGCTTTAGAGGAACAAGATGGCGCTTTCGGCGGCGCGCCGCACGTTGCCTCCGCGAAAGCGCACGAATACGAAACCATGCTTCTGCTCTGCTACTGTGCGATCAGCCGTCGGAAGTGCAACTGGGTGTTCGCTGACGCGCTGTGCTCCATCCATGCTGAAAAATGTGGGGCGGTAGAGGAAAGACGTGTGCAGTAGGTGGCTGCAAAAATAGTGACTGGCATATTCAGGAATTAATGGAATCAACCAGAGTAGTCAAGGTTACGGACCGCTGCTACATAAGGAGTGTCTGTGTTGCCGGCCCTACGGGTTTCCTTGAGGATAAAAAAAAATTCACTCACCTGTCAGCGTCGTATCGCTAACCTCCAAGGAAAAGGCTTGAACTCCGGAGCATCGGTAAGAGCGAATGCCGCTTGTTGCACAGTGACAAAGGGTGTAGCAGTGCTTACTGACATAGTAAGTTTCTCCCAGGTTATCTACTCACATCCACGCCAACTCACACACGCAAACTTACGCCCATTCTATCACCAACCTATCTGGAATAAGTGAATGGGCGCAGTCTAGAATCAATGCGCCGAAGAATGGGTGAAGGGCTACACCGACAGCACACAAATGTTCGGAGCTGAACGTTTCGTGACGGTACACAAAGTAAGCGAGTGAATAGCAATAATACGTCTTCGCTACAAGCTATTACACAGCACAGAACATCTACGTTTGAATCATTTGTGCGCAGCAAGAACAAATCTATCGCAACTGCAGTACACTCGTGAGCGAGTAGGCAGAGAATAAACAATCCGATAGTGACTGCACCAATGAACGTGACAAGCCCCTGCTTCAATATGATTCACAAATAAAGGACGAAGACTAAAACACACTGATCGTGATTTAATTCATAAGCGGAAAGTATGGACAGCTTGGAATACATTTATGGCCTCACTTTTAGTACAAGCACAGTATTCGCTTCTCGCGCCATTTGGACAAGGCGTAATTATCTCCGAAAATGCTTACATCTCCTCTTAAGTTGTGGTCGAAGCTTCGTGTCGTCCGCCCAGTCAGCGTCTACGAATCCGCCGAAACAGAGGTTTGCAGAACCGCAGCGGTGCGTCATGCATGCACATCCATTCTAAACACGGAGGCAGCTGAGGCAAGCGATAGACGCGTCACCACGTGACCGCCATCAAAGGGTTATAGAAATCATGCCGTTGCCGCCATACAATCGTCTTCAATGTGATCGCCGTCGTGCTGCTGTCGTCACATACACGTACGCTCGCGACCCACACACACAACTACTCAATTCGCGCAAACACGTTGGTTCACCTAGTATCACCAGTATCGCTTTGCGGAACCCCAAACAATGCTAGATTTCCAGGTACCAGCTGCCCTGCGAGACAGTGCGTGGGAGCTGCACAATTTTATTATTACAGCGAAGCCATGACGAAGCTGTTTAGCGGACCCTGTGCCGTGGTAAAAAGGGTCCACGTGACCTAGCGGTAGAGGAAAAGAAGAGCTCAACAGGGGGAAAGGGGTTGGTGTGACCCCTTTTTCCCTGTGGGAATGCTATCTTATACGCGACAATTCTACGGTTGTCACACGGTGCATTTTCGGCAATCGAGTCATATCGGCATCGAATTTACCGACGATTGATTCCACCCTGCCGCGAAAGAAACAAATGTTATACTGGCGGTTTGCGGCCAACGAACAGCGCCCAGCGATTGAAACGCGATACTAGGAACGCTAGGCTGCAGGCATTTCTTGCACCATAAAGAAGTGACGACAGCCACGTCAATCGTCAAACTAATCCAACCAATCTTCAAAACGATTGCAGCGTCCGCATCTCCAGTGGTGGGCCTTGCGCACAATATACGGAGCTTTGGAGTGGTTCCGCACATTCCATCCCAGCTACAATTATGGGAAGACCACGAGTAGCGCGTACCCCTGATGAAGACCCTGCCTACTTCGAGCGTCAGCGAGAGTTCGCTCGTAAACGGGCTCGTCGTCGGACCTGCCTCACACGCTTTAAAAAAAAAAAAGGATGCTTTTTACGCGAAGCACGTAAAAGCGAAAATGAGGTGAAAGAATGGCAAAACAAAAAATTTACAAATTTACAATATAGACTGCTTGCGAAGTTTGACTTGCATGGTCTAACACTTGGTGTAACTAACACAGCTTCGCTGTTCGTCCATCTTCACTGACTGGAAGGGGCAATGATTTTTATTATTCTGTAGTTTTTATTACTCTGAGGGAGCCATCCCCGGAGGCCAACGTCTCGATAACGTTTCTAATCACAAAGACGGTTCGTACCGACGCAAGGCGAGCTTGGCAAGTTTGGTGACTTCGACTGACTTCGAGTTCGGCGGCAGCGCGTGAGGGCAGCAAGACACAAGTACACTGTAACACAAGCAGCAGCGCACACGATATAGACCAGAACACGCTAGTCTCGCACCCAGACTAACCGAACGCATACTCTCGCACCCGGGTTGCCCGGTCGACCGGCGCCGTTTTGTACTGGGCTGCCAAAGTGTGTTCGCCGGCGACCAGTAGACATGGCAAGCGCCAGCTCTAGAGCTCCAAAGTGCGGAAATGTGCCCGTTCACACGGATCCAAAGTAGAAGAAGTCATCTGGGCATCATTGCGTCGTGTTTGGATGCCAAAACAACCAGCGGAAAAGGAGCAGGTCGCTTAGCGCTGTTTGCGAAGAGCACAACACACGTAGGGAATCGTGCCGGTGCGGTGTTTTCAGCCTGCGCCGATTTCCATCCGCAACGAAGAATGCCAAGCTGCGCCACCGGTGGATAGCTGCAGTGAATAGGAAGAACTACCAACCCAGTGAAAATGCACGAGTGAGTATTCGATCTGTGTATATTTTGGTGCCACGTTCAACTTTGCGCCCTACGAACGTAATACGTGCAACACGCAGGTTTGCTCCGAGCACTTTCTGGGCAACAAGCCTACAGAGCAGAATCCCGCGCCGGTGCTTCGCCTTGGCTATAACAAAAAGGCAAGCCTTTTCGTGTTTTCATTCAGGCAGAGCTCCCGACGGTTAAGCGGAACAGTTGAGTTTGCGGTTAGCGATACTTGCAGCTGGTGCACGGAATGACCATTAAGCGTGAACGACAAGTTGTAGGCCTTGCTGGTGAGCGTTATTGCTAATGAAAGTAAACCGAAGTCTGCTCGTCACGTAGCATGCGTCCACAAAAACGTAAACGACGACTACTCGTCGCCGAAGGTGTTCTCGCAGCGCACCTACCTTTACGAGCTGGTGTTGCAGGTGTCATTCGTAACGAATTCATTTGAGCCTCCTGAGCTTTAAACTGCGTGTGGGCTGTTATGCAGGGCAAAGCGCAAAATATTTCCGTTCATATGGCGAGGAAAATAAGGTGCTTAATTATTCTTGTATTTTGTAACAAAATTTTGATCGTTCTCACTAGTTTTTTTTTTTTTTTTACTGTTGTCTTTTTTAAGGGAGCGCCAACAATCCGATGGCCTCGCACAAGCGAAACAGGTCTGGTTACAGGTAGCTGCAGTTGGTGGGGCCAATTTCTTGGAATGCAGGTGCGGTTGTTGTCTTGTACCAAAGGGGTCCTGATGATGCAGCTTTAAGTAGGGATGGTAATTTTACGTGCCCTGTCATGGTTTGTGCAACTGTACAACACCTGCATCTGTCATGCACGCCCTGTTATACGGGCTCTGAATGCACATGTAGTTGAACATTATAATTACTGTAGTACCTCATTTTCCAATGAGGGCAGGTTTAGCATCATATGCTGCTTGTTCGAGTGCTGTAGGGTTTTGTTTTGAATGTTGTACTCTTTAAGTGGTTGCAGGATACAATTGGACTGGTGTATTTTCTATTTCATTTTGAGAGGACTTTATATCTTCGCAACAGTGATCGCATGGGAAAGAACTACAGCCCTTCTTACTATAACATCTATTTTGTTTTCAATGTGCAGGTGGTGAAGGGCAGGCGTCTGCTAACCAGGCAGTCAAACGACCTCGCCAGTTGGTTGCCAAACGCGGCCAACCCAGTAGAGACCATGACAAACAAGACCAAACTGAAAGTGCAGATGACAGTGTTCTGCGTGCTTTCATAATATATGGCACCAACACAGTGCTGTAAATTCCTTCACAGGTTACGTGCCAAAAAGCTCACACGTATTCTAGCATATAGCGCGCGGTTTGTACAAACGTAATAGCGTACCTACCCGATGTATTCGCTTCTGCAGTCTGCACAGCACGCAGTGTGGCCATTGCGGACTTGCATGAGGTCTTGAAGTTTGATTGAATCCAGACAGCGAAAATGACAGGTTAGAAAAAACGCGAAACACGCCTTCCGCCCAGCTAAAAAGCCCAAGTTTCGCTTTCGCACCGGGTCGCATCTCCCGGCGTGGCAGCCCAGGCCTGCTACTTCGCGGCGCTTGGGATAGATGGCGCGACCGGCGCTCATCAATATGGCGGCGCCCTTTGAATTCACGGTGTTCTAGTGTATAGGATGCTGTAGGCGCGTAAGCAGTGTTCGTGGCACGGTGACGAACGGTCTGAAGTGGGTGATCCTGACGTCGTGGCCACGTTGTGGCTGTAAAAAAGCACGAGCCCGCCGACGTCCAACGCACACCTATCGCTTCGTCAAGGCTGTAGAAATGGTCTGTGCGAGTACCGACCTTTGAAGGTTTGAAACCCGCCCGCGCCGGCGCACTGACCAATGAGCTGGCTCCGGCATATTTGTGACGGTGATAGGAAAAACACCTACACCTATTAGTTTGGACGTATTTGTTCGCATAGATATACACTTAAATTAGTTTATACTAAAGTAGTGCCAGAAGTGTCATTTTTAAGTTACGCATAAATGGCATTACGGGGATCATGGGCGGTTCGGCTGAAACAGGCAGTAGCGGCTAGTGAATTCTTGTTTGCGAGCCTGATTTTTGGCAATTTTCCTTGACGAACTCTTATTCGAGGACTGTGAATAATGGTATGGCAATGCGAATAGATTGGTACGTATCGGAAGACCTTTTCTTAACCTTTCAATTACACTTAGCCAAAGTATCTATACGTCAATCTTGTGCGAGAAAAGACAGCGAAGCTAAACTTAAGTTTCTGTTGCATCTAAGATGTTTCTTTTATTTGCATCAGCTGCTGAAAATAACATATCTGCCCAGTTAAGATATATTTAACTACCTGTTTGCGTAGAAGATGTAACCGTTGACATGCTGTTCGTGCTGGTTGACGCGCGAGTTTGGTCGCGGTCACCTGTAGAAACGTGCTCTTTCCTACGCAGTTCTTTCTAGCTTGTTGAAACGAAAAAAAAAAAAATTGCCTAGTTCCACCGAAAAATTACGTCAATAAATAAAGCTATCCTATTTCTTCTGTAAGGTGCAATAAATTATAAAATCTGTAAAGCAGCGCGCGGCCAAACAGGTGGTGATAACTGCATGAAAACCGTAAACTTCATTACTTGTCGCCCTGTTATGTACTGTTTGGACAGGAGCATTTCCATAGGGAGTGTCATGAGTCGTCTCAATAGAATTGTGGAATAGGTGCATTGTCAATTATACCAATATTGTGTATATCTTGATATTTTGTCTTGGCTCCCGCTGCGAAAGCTCGTATCCCTGGAACGTTCCGTTAATTGTCAAATAGCTATAGATCATATGATTTGCAGGACATGCCAAGAACACTGCCGACGATCCTTCTCTTTTCTTATGTTGCTAATATATAAACACTATTTGCATTAAATTACCCCTCTTTCTCTTCATCAGCTGTGTTTTCTTGCTAGCTTGGTTCGGCTAAATTTGCTTCTTTGCATTTAGTCGGCGCTGTACGTATCAAAAAGCCTTGGTAGTATACACCTCCATGTGATCGCTCTGTCCCCCAGCCTCTGTCGCCTTACCTGGCTGCTTGCAAGATACAAGACAGTCAAAGCTTACATCATTGTATGCTTGTTGCGCTGCCGAGGCAGCACTGCTACAAGATTCACCAACAGCGTCCTCCGTGCCACGTTTCTTGGTTTAGAGTAGTACAAAATCTGAGACCCCGCTATTGAATCTTTCGAGTCTTGTTTGAGCTGTGATGGTGTTTTTGTTGAATTTTGTGCATGGGAAAATTTTTCGCATGCACTGCATATTGCAGAGGTAGGAAAATGCTGTCCAGCACACCTGCAGCACATAGGAAGTCATAGATGCAGTTTTTTCCTTGCTACTGCTTTGAGCATAGCTGAAGTCGCCTGATATCAAACTGTAACAAACTGTTGCAATGTAGGTCTATTCGAGTTAAGTACACTCAACAGCTCAAGACTGTAGCCCCTGGACATTGACACAGTCAGCTGGTGAAGATAATTAATGGGCAGAATCAGTGGCTAGCACACCGTGGTGGAGAATCCACATCTCACTGGCTCTGGTGTGTGTTGATGGTGGTGGTTATTAGACGACGATCTACAAACATACTTCTGGGACAAATATAGAATCCTTGACAGTGATCACTGTGAAATTGTGTGAGACTGAGTATCTGTAGCTTATGTGTTTCCACATAGAAAGAATGCTTCCAGTGAGAACATTTTGGTGCAGTTGCGGAAAAAGAAAAACCTGCAATGTGCAATTAAAGTCATATATAGTATAAAAGAAAAATTGCATATATGATAAACCAACCAAGTGTTTATGGCATATTTGGATGTTCAGCTTATCGGGGGACTACCGTATATTCAACAACAGAGAAAGTAAAATAATAGAGACTGTTGGAATCAGTGTTGGGCAGTGTGAATATATAATTTGGGATTGGTGCAGTTTGCTGTGAGCTGGACACTTTTTCGCCAACTCCATTTTGTGCTGTTCACATTTTAGATGATGTGATCACTGCTGTGTATAAGCCTCTTCACATAAAGCTTGATGGGTGCTGCCATGTTGAAGATGGTATTGTAGCCAGTTGTGGTGGGTCGATGCTGACTGTACATGCCCATCGTAACTGTACTGTGGGTATGGTAATCTTTACCTGACCTTGGCTGCGTTTTTTAAAGCAAAGCCTTCTTTGCCTCTTCCTTCTACTTTTCCACTGCTGCTGCTGTTGCTGTCTTGCATGGTGCGTCAGAAGGTGGTTGAGAACACATGGTAGGAGTGTGGGAGAAGAGATAGGCGATGTCAAAAAACATGCCTTGTTTGGAGGAGTGAGGCCACAGTGCCTCCTGGAGCTCCCTGGGAGTAGCCACAATCCCCTTTCCCTGTGAAAGCATTGCAGAAGCTGTAGTGCTTGCCTTTGTGCTCATGCACAAAAGTCCTCAGAGGCTGTCGAGAGAGGAGGCAGAGACTGGGTAGAACCAGATGCCCTATCTGTTCAGTCACCGATGCAGTCGCAAAATGAGTGGACAACTACGTCGCCTCTCTTTGCCCGTGGCAAACACAGCATGGGAGAAGGACAATGCTATATCAGAAAGCATACAACATTTCGGGTCTAGGGTGCCTAAGGTGCCTAACCTTGATGCCCTCCTCGCCCACCGCTTCATGTGCAGGTGGGTGAGGAGGATATTGAGGCTCTGTAGGAAAGGCGCATGGCAACAGTTGAGGACTAAGTGGATACATTTTATTCTTAATTCAAGGTATGGAATGGTACGTTCCTGCTATTTCTGAAAAATAAACATCTTGCAAATTTGTCCTGTGGAGAAGTGATGCAGGGCATGCAGATGTAAAGCTGCAGTAAAGCATCGTAGCATCAAGACGACACTACGATAACGGCCGCCTAGCAAATGAACACTTCTTTATCTGATGCGGTATCATAGTGGCAATGGCATTGCTCGGGGCCATGGGTTTAATCCCGACTTCAGCAGCTGCATTTCAACGGGGGCGAAATGCAAAAATTCTGGTGTACTTAGATTTATTATTATTAGCGCTCGTCCTGTGTTCCTGCTTGTCCCTGTGTCATTTTTTTGCGCTATTTATCCCAGTCTGTTAGATTTATTAGGTGCGCGTTAGAGAACCCCAGGTGCTCGAAATTAATCCAGAGTCTTCCACTACGATGTACCTGATAATTGAATTGTGTTTTTTTCAGAAAAGCACCGTAATTAAGGTTTAACACTTCTGTCACAATGCAATGCGCCGTGTGAGGCAATGACTGTGCTAACTTTCTCACATGCTATGTACAGTGGCCCACAACAACACCTTAAGCAAACTCGTATTGCAGTGTGTACCATGTAGACAAACACTAGGGGTACATGCAAGGGGAACATTGCCTCGCCACTCTCATATTGTGCCAAGCTGTCAATAACTAAAGCATTCACCATCAACATCACAGCAAATAACCCTCAATTAACGTAAACACTACAGAAAGCTTCATTTACACTGATTCGCACAATGTGTGAAATCTGCATAATTTTTTTCCCCTTACACATTACTCGTATTAGGCCAAAGAGCCATCCAATAAATGAAACGTTCATGCAATTAATCAGTATAGGCATTGCACACATCTTTCTAGGAAGCACTTGACATTTGCTGCCTGTGTCTGCTCTTTTTTAAAAAGCATGCTTGCTTTTTAGGATATGTAGAAGTTTTCAGCACTTCTGTTGTCGACTTCACTGGGACACTGCTTTTTATGTTAGTATTTATTGTTAAGAGGTTATTGTCAAGATCAACACTAGCTTAGGAATGTTGTCAACCTAAGTAAAATTGCATGAGCTTAGCATTTATTTACACCTTGTTGCAATGCGTGCATGCATGTTTCTTTATTTACTGTTACTTTCTTCACATCTGTGCCATATATGCCTTTTGAGGATGGTGGAACTGGGTACCAGGACTATAAACGCCAAATTTTTTGAAATAACATTCAGCCCTTCCTATTTCATTCCTATGGTGGCCAAAATGGGGATGGTGCTTACATTTGAAGCATGGAAAACATCAATTTCTGGGCAAGAAATACCGATTTGTTATTTGGAAGCTCAATGTCAAGCACTGAAATGCAGAGAAAGGCTATATTTAACGTATGAAAAAAATTATGGCTGGCCATATTAATTGCTGCTCATCCCGATCTCACTCTTTTATGGTCACTCGCCCATGCATTCACTTGACGTCTGGTCCATGTGACTACTTGAGCTGCTGCTCTTGTAAACGTTGCTGTCACATAATTAATTGTCCTTCAGTTCATTCAAGCTCATTATCATCATAACAGTTTTTAACCCTGTAATGCCCAATGTATCATTTTTGCAATTTTAAATTTGTAAATAGTTATAAATTCTATGAGCAAGACAGCACCTCACTCAGGCATAAAACCTTCTACAGCATTACACAACTGAGAGCTATGTAGGTCCACCGCATAAGTCTTAAGCATTTGGGGTGTGCCCCGAATCCGTAGCCTCAACACAACTGAGAGCTATGTAGGTCCACCGCATAAGTCTTAAGCATTTGGGGTGTGCCCCGAATCCGTAGCCTCAAACTGTTGTTTCTTCTAGTCACATTGTGCTTAATGACATTGTTACTCTATAGGTACATGAGGGTGTGAAGACTGGGCACTCACAAACTGAGACTTTGTGAGAAGGCTTGCAGTGCACTAATTGACTCATTGTGGTGGCTTGCCTACTGTGGCATTCTGCTGTTGGGCATTAAGTCGCAGGATCGGTTCCTGGCCTTGTTTGTAGATTTAGGCACATGATATTTACCCCCAGGTTGTTAAGTAAAAAGTCGGTTATAGTTACTTCTTAAAATGCCCTTACTTCATGTTTTATGGTCCTCAGGAAAGAAAAAGAAAATTGTGGGCTTTAATATCCTGAAGCTACACATGACGTAGTGGAGGGCTCCAAATAAATTTTAATTACCTGGTGTTCTTTAGTGTGCTCCCAAAGCACGATACTCAAGCATATTTTGTATTTCTCCCCCATTGGAATGTGGTGCCATAGCCGAGAATGGAACCCTCTACTTGGTGCTCAGCAGCAGAACACCATTGCAGTGGTTAAGAGTAAAGAACTGGAGTAGTGTTTAAAGTCAACCACCAGCCATTGTATGGTTCTTAATGGTGAATTTTTGTTCACACAAGGAAATGATGTGGGCAGTTACTCTTCGATCTTGGTAAAGCATGCAAGGTTGGTTCAGATTATTTGAATAAGACATTTATTTACCAGAAATGTCTTATGATGATGTTTTTTGCTTGTACTCACAAGTTTGCCTTGTACAAAAGATCATGCAAGACCAATTTGCCCCATATTTATGTGAAGATAACTGTATTGCCTTGCAAAATAATTTTTTCTTTAAACCAGAGTTCATTGCAGCTCCCAAGTAAATTTTTTGTCATTGCTATTATCTGTAAGCCCCACCTGTTACAAGGTTCAGGCAAAGCATGATCAGAGTGTTGCTATGGAGTGTAGCTCGTACATATCCTTTATTTAATTGTTGCCTGTAACCGCCCTCACTTTTATGAGCAACAACTCAAGTGGGTATATCATCATGCTCACATAGTGTGAAGGCACACTTCCTGAATAGTGATCATTGACATTTCCAAAGCGGTGTGTATATGGATAGTGCATTGGTGCAACTGGTGGCATATAAATCAAACTGCTAGTAATCTGCCATCATTATATTTATTAGTCGTTCTGCATCTCAAATTCGAAATAAGTTTTCTTTTCCAAAGAGGCATGTGGGTTAGTAATTTGCCATTGTTATATTTATTATCCGTTCTGCATCTCAAATGCGAAATAAGTTTTCTTTTCCAAATAGGCATGTGGGTACCTTTCAATGCTTCCACAGTCAGATGAACATATGTTTTGTATGTCTCTCTGTTTTTATTCATGTCTTCCTATATTCTTTACATCTCTCATTGCAACCTGCCTCTCCTCTTCTCTCTTCCCTTGCCCTGTATTTTTTTTCTCTCCCGGCTGGACAATTGAGGTGTCCAGTGGAAAGTGAGACAGTTAGAATGCCTGCGGCCTTTCCTTTCCTTGCCCCCCCCCCCTTCCTCCCCCCATTTTTTTTTCTTCCAAAAAACATAAGTTACTACTACCAATACTACTGTTACTATAATTGAAGTTAACTGTATCAGGGAAAAAAAAAGAGCTTTAATTTCCGCACTTAATATTAGTTGATGTAAACTTTACATAGTATCAATGTTTTGGCTTGTTCTTTCATGCAGTCCATTGCGACGTAGCCACCGTGTGGCACAGGCAGGACCTGTGCTGCCCATGGCCATGCAGGACCGTGTGTCACCAGCAACAGACGATAGAGTACACTGCTGTGGTCGGCGGTTTTGGTTTGTGCGAGACATCTGTGGCATCATCTGTGCTGTCATGACATGGCTGTTGGTGCTGTATGCCCAGTATGTGGTGGTAGGCGTTATACTCTTGCCATCACTCTACACCTACTATGGTGCCTTTCACTTACTGCTCTTTGAGCTGCTGGCCTTTCTGGCTGTCTTCTCGCACGTACGCACCATGGTGACAGATCCAGTAAGTCCTTCCACCTTGTTTTTCTGTCCTTGCTGCCCTCATTTTATCATAGTGTTTACCTACAGCTGGCATGAGAGACGTCCTGATATATATATATATTTATATATATACACACACAGGGTGTCTCAGCTAACTTTAGCCAGTTTAAAATATGTGAATGCTATGTAGCTGGACAGAATCAAGGCAATGTTATTTGCCTTAGTCTGCATTATAGTCCCTTTGGTGAAATGTTTTTGTTTTATATACTAATTTTACACACTAATTTTATACGCTAATGACATGGCACCACCTCCTCCCCATTGGCTGTGCCGTCACGTGCCCACTGGCGCATGCACTAGGCCACACTTTTAGTCAGCCAGAACCGTGGAGCCATCGTGGCATCAGGGAAGCGTGCTTGTCTCACACCCCAGAGGCACAGGCTCGATTCCTGCCCAGACCGAAATGTACTAGATTTTGTTTTCAAAGCCATTAATTTACTTTGCTTGCAGGAACCTCCCTGAGAAAATTGATGTCAATCCAAGCATTTTTTGGTGTGTTTTTACTCCTTGCGCCATTGCCCATTTTTGGTGCTATCGCTCAGTTATGCCGGCGCTGCCCGATTTTTGTGTAATGGGGCATATAATACTTTGCATTAATAGTTATAGCATTATTTTATGCATTTTGTTTGCCATTCTTTTAAATCTCACAGCCATGTGCTAGAATAACTGAAATGAGGCCTAATAAGCAGCTATGCTCATTTACTTTATTAGTTTTCATTAGTGTGCCAGCCCTCATAGGTCACTAGATTGTGCGAAAAGAGAACGTTTGCCTTGACAATGCTGCATTAATTGCATTGCGCACACATCGGGAATGAGTTGAAGTGCACTCGCAACTGCATATGCACCACTTACTGTAAGCTGCAAATTCAAGGCACTTAGTTTTGAGCATGCATTGCTAGGTGGTCTGGTTACCAGAACTTATGCTGTTTGCACTGCAGTTGGCTTTCACAGCTCTCTGTTATGAACGATTATGCCATTTGGCAAATTGTTTACCTGGCCAGGAGGCACTAAGTGCATTATCTCATTATGTGGCTTGGTGCTTTCTGCAGTGGCTTTCTGCAAAGCATGGCCAGTGATGGCTTGCCACTCCAGCACAGCTTGCTTGGAAGAATATTGTCGTCCCATTGGCTTCTGGTAGATAGCACAAACACGTATGGCACACCATTCCAATGCTGTAGGCAAGTGTGCTGGGGACTGTACTGACAGCCACACATACTATGCAGACTGGAGCATAGCAGGGATAGTATGGCAAAACATTTAGTGAAGTGCCGTGTAACATGGTGGTAGACTTGACAAAATCATTGTAAGCATCCTTGGAAGCTATCTGTCCACTGACGTTCAGCTGTATGTTACGTATGAGTGGGATTTTTCACTATCTGCTTTGTCCTTTTTGAACTTGCCTTTGATTACCACAAAACGATGAAACAAATAAATGAATCTTCTGCATTCCTCATTTGCTCACCTTCTCGGCTTTTTCTTGTGGCATACCTTATGCTTGCTAGAGTGTATCCTACAATTTGTAATCTTAACCTGAAGCCAACCTCTGCAAAGACTAACATCTTTTTTTCTTTTGCACTATTGAACACTATAATGTGCTACTTGGTTCTATTCAACAGCTGCCATTGCCAGAATTTTAAAATTCATTTGAATGTTCTTAGGTGCTATGTGACCAAGAATTGTCTGCACTGTAACTTTCAGCTGCAAAACGACGAAATGGATCAATGAATCTTCTGCATTCCACGTATTTGTTACTCAATGTATATGTTACTGAATCTATATTGGGTTGATTTCTATATACCTGCTTCTGTGCTGTTCATGTTTTTACTGCAGATCGCATTTCCTTTTGTACCTGCTCCTGCAAAAGCCCTGAAGAAGGCTGCAGTGTTTTCAAACAAAATGAAATGATGCAACAGAGTTTCAAGACAAGAATCTTTTTGTGAAGTATCTTAGGTCACTGGTCATGCCTATGCATCTCATTCTCGAATTCATTTTGTGCCTTGCATAAGTTGCCCAATTTTTTTGTGCATGCGTGAGAGGAACTTTGTTTTTGCTTGAGTAATGGCACATTCTAGCTAAAGTGAGACAGTTAATGACCCTTATTTGCATAGCTTATTTGAACTTCCTTCCTTAGTTTCAGCATTTCTCCTGATTGAGGCTGTCACAGTCAGGGGCCGTATATTGTAATGTTTCGCTTAATTTTCCTATTGCCATTGATTTGGGCTCCATCATGTCAGCATTGTCACTTGGATTGGCCACTCGTTTTGATAGATGATAGGAAAGAACAAAAAAATTCAATGGGTTGTTACAACTATGGCCCCAGATTTTCTTTTTTTTTGCATTTTTATTCCAAGTTTTTACTTCATGTCATCATATTGCCAAGAGATATATTTTGGTGCATAATAGTGCGTATTTAACAAGGTTCATTTTTTTTTGCTTATGTTAACTTTGCTTACATGGAGACTGTGGCTGTGCAGGGTGCGGTGCCTCGGGGCACAGCCACACGCGAGGCTGTGGAGCAACTGGGCCTGAGGGAGGGTCGGCTAGTTTACAAGTGTCCCAAGTGCAGCTGCCTCAAGCCCGAGCGGGCTCACCATTGCAGTGTGTGCCAGCGGTGCATCCGCAAGATGGACCATCACTGCCCTTGGGTCAACAACTGCATTGGCGAGAACAACCAGAAGTTCTTCGTCCTCTTCACTGTAAGCCCTTATCGCAGCAGCAAGCTAGTTAGGCCTAATCAGCCAGCCACTCAAGGAATGAACAGTTTTCAGAAGTGCTAAAGTCCTTTCAGAAATGTGTGCTAGCTGGATAAGCATTGAATGTAGCAGGCAGGCAACCTACAGAGAAGAAAAGTACCTGCTGCAGAATATTTAATGTTTCATTACATGTTTTATCATTTTATTTAATTGAAAATGTAATATTTTGAGCATGTACTGGATACATAAAATTGTAGCTTAATCATTGGTGTTATACATGGAAGTAAAACAGAAATATTAATTTCTTATAAAGTGTTTGAGAATTCTTGTGTGAAACTTCAAAGATGCACATCAAAAAGTGTGAATGAAAACACTAATTTGTAATTTTTTTTAAAGTACTGAGAGTCAAAAGAAAATTTTCAACATACAATATTTGATGTTGCATCTGGTTTCCAACTTATGAAATTTAGACCACAGCAAAAAAATTATGCACATTTGGTGACATGAATACTAGCCATAGTAATACCCATGCTATGCGGGTAAGTCATGACTTTGAATATGTGAAAACGGGTATGCGTCTATTGTGCAGAATGCAACGTTTTGACTTCTTGCAAAAAGCATGTGGTTTCTTTCTTTCTGCACTCTTAAGGCTCTTGAAGCAATGGTGGTCGGGTTGGGGAACATCCACTAACCACTTCATAATTGGTCAGCGTCTCTGTGTGAGCACGCTGGCCTAGTCATGTACGTTAAACTGATGTTGGGGCCTTTGCATGCTTTGTACAGTATTTCTAACAAATATTAAGGACATTTGCACAGACCATGTTCAAACAAGAGATCAGGCTATTAGCCATTCTTTCGCAGAAGGTTGGTCTGAAATTGACTGTGTGCTCTTGTGTGAGGGGAAAAACTTCACATGACGAAAAGCATTTCTCATAGTACACTGTGGAAACGCTAACGCATAAGGGCAACCTACTGTGGAAAAAAGAAGTTATACTCGATATTAGGGGAATGTAATAATCAAAATGACACACACTCTTTAGTATGTGCCCACATTTGAGGCATTGTTAAAGCACCAGGGACAACCCAGCGGAAGTTCCTCTGTCTCACTGCTGCCCTCATTTAGAAATTATGTAGCTGAGTTGACCTAAGCACACATTCTGTTTTATTTAATTTGGGAAGTGTGAGAAGCACTGCAGGCCAGCTTTGACAATACCTTCCTGTAAGTTTTATTTTTTTAAAATACCCAGTGTGCTAAATATTGCCAAATCTGTCCAAAATTAAAAGAGCAGTCTTCGTTTTGTATAGTGCATGGCATTGCTCAGAGCCCTGAAAGCAATGATTATCGCGTCAAAAAGCAGTAGAGCAAATTGATTGATTTCCTATGACGTGGTAAGGAAAGAGTTAAATGCTTGATACATTTTCTACAAAACTAACATGGCCAAACATTTTTTTATCACCCTTGAAGTATGGTTGATGTGTGGAGAATTTTTGCTTTTGTGTTGCAGTTGTACATAGCAGTGATCTCCTGCCATGCATTTTTCCTGGCGGTCAACCATTTTGTTGGGTGCATCAACAGCGAATGGAGCAGTGAGTTATTTTCATGCTTTCTTTTGCAATAAACACAGAAGCAGAGAAGAAACAAATGTGGTTATTAATCAGTAAGTGGAGTAAGGGGGGAATAAACTTTCTCTCATGTTCAATGTTTGCATTTCAATTTTCGTTTACATTATTACCATACAGACTTGTCTAATAGTACAATCTTATTCTTAGATATTGTGTAGATAGTCAGAGTTTGGCTGTCAGATGAATAAAAGATACTGTTTATTATTTTTTCTTACCAAAAGATTACTTCACAGAAGTTAAACAAAACGAAATGACTCTATAGACATGTATAGGCTATAGTAGATGGTATTATTTATTTTATTTTATTTATTTGTAATATACCTTACAAGGCCCCTACATGGGCATTGAATAAGGGGGGTGTGGTGTTCTTCCAGGCAGGCAGGAACAGGTGGTTGCAGGGAAAGTACGCAAAGGGAATTGTTTTATTCCATTGACAAGGTGACTGGCGAGCGCCAGCACAGCTGGGCCGCCGGCTGTGATAAGCTGGGAAGAAGTGCGCCGGTTACGCTCGGCGCCACGGTATATAAGCTCTTATCAAAGGGGCGTGTCGCGGTAGCGCACGTGTAGGTTATCGGTAGACGTGCAGCCACTACACTCCCCCGTTCTTATTGTAGTTCGGGCGCATGCATTGAAACAAAAAGTAGTTCATGGCACATAGCGGTCTGGAGGGCGCGGCTGCCTTGCAGGATAACGCCGCTCTGCCGTGGCTGGAAGAGAAGACGAAGCTGGCTGCACCGGGTTGCAGCTGTCAAGTCGTGGCTGCTCGGGGTCGTCTCGCTGTTCAGGGATGTACGGAAAGGCCATATCCCTGGCTTGAATTATGTGGTTCTGGTGGCGCTTCCAGGCAAACACACCTCGACCGGTTTCCACACAAACTCTGTATGAAACAGGTCCAGTCTGCCCTAACACAATCCCAGGCAACCACTTTGCACCACGTCTGAAATTTCGCACAAGAACACTTTCACCCACAGCGAATTCACGTTCGCACTGCTTGCGACGCACTGCTTGCGACGTACATCGAAACCTTCTGCTGCAGCGAGGGCTTGACGGCATCTAGACGGGTGCAGAGTCTACGCTGTAGCAGGAGAGTGGCCGGCGCCTCGCCCGTGGTGGCATGTGGAGTGTTCCTGTAAGACAACAAAAACTCTCCCAACGTGGTGCTTAAGCTCGCCGCAGTACTTTTCCGCAGTGCCGCTTTCAAAGTTTGGACAAATCATTCAGCTTGTCCATTACCGCTCGGATGGTAGGCTGGCGTCCTTGCATGGCGCGTGCCAATGCTCTTAAGGTAGTTTGAAAACACAGCTGAGATGAATTGTTGTCAGATACCACAACTTCAGGGTAACCAAACCTGCAGAAGATTTCGTGGAGACGGTTTACTGTGTTTTCTGCAGACGTGTCTCGCATTTGGCACACCTCCGGCCACTTGGAGTGAGAGTCGACCACAACCAGGAACATGGCACCCTTGAAAGGTCCTGCAAAATCGATATGCAGACGTTCCCATGGTCTGGTTGGCCATGCCCACGGGTGCAAAGGAGCTGGGCAAGGCATCGCGCGTTGAGTTAAACAGGGGTTGCAAGAACGCACTTGGGTCTCAATGTCGCGATCGATGCCTGGTCACCACACGTAGCTGCGTGCTAGTTCTTTCATCCGAACAATTCCAGGATGTCCCTGGCGCAATTCTTCGAGCATCTGCGACTGGTGTTTCCGAGGAATAACGACACGCATTCCAAGAAGAAGATACCCTAGCTGTGCAGAACGTTCACAGCGTCTGTGAAAAAACGCCTTCATTTCTTCACTCGCGACGTTCGCAGGCCAACCGTTCATTACGTGCTGCATGACTATCTTTAGAATCGGATCTCGGGCCGTTTCGCGTGCCACATCGCGACAGTTAATTGGCAAGGACTGCATGCGTAGGAGATAAAGCTGGTCATCGGAGCATTCTTCACTTTCACTTGGCAGAGGCAGTCGAGATAAACAATCTGCTTTGGCGTTTTGACTCGATGGCTTATAATTCAAAGTAAAATTGTAAGCAGACAGAACTAAAGCCCAGCGTTGTAGTCTAGCTGCGGCAACAGTTGGTGTTCCCGTCTTGGGACCTAAAATTGTCTGCAAGGGTTTGTGGTCAGTAACGAGAACAAATGAACGCCCGAAAAGATAGTAGTGAAAACGTTTGATGCCGAAAACTAGAGCCAGCGCCTCTTTTTCCAGCTGACTGTAATTGACCTCCGCTGAAGATAAGGTATGTGATGCGTACGCAACCGGATGGCACTGACCATTTGGCTCCACATGAGAGATGACAGCTCCTATACCGTATGCCGATGCATCACACGACAGTTGCAGGGGCGCACTGGGGTCGTAGTGAGTGAGAACCGGTGGCTGTGACAGCAGCTGCTTGATATCCGAGAAGGCTGCTTCGCACTCGTCACTCCAGGCCCAGGGAACATCGAGCCGCAGCAATCTGTTTAGGGGTAAAACGACGTTTGACAGGTTAGGAACAAACTTGCCATAGTAGTTTATCAAGCCCAACAGTGAATGTAAATGCTGCTTGTCTGTGGGACGCGGAGCCTTTGCGATGGCTTCTAGCTTGTCAGTTGCCGGTTCAATTCCGTGCGCGCTAATGACATGTCCCAAGTACTGCAACTTGTCTTTGAAAAACTCGCATATTTCTTTCTTTACCCTGATGCCTCTGTCTGATAACCGTCTCAATATCGCCTCCAAATTTTTTAGGTGCTCCTGTTCAGTCTTTCCAGTGGCCATGATGTCATCGATGTAACAAGTAACTCTGTCAAGGCCCTTCAGAATATTATCCATGATCTTCTGAAAGATCGCCGGCGCTGAGGCGATGCCAAAAGGCAAGTGGTTAACAACATATAAGCCCCTGGACGTGTTCAAGGTCAGGTAGGCTTTGGATTCCTCGTCCATCTCAACTTGCTGATAAGCCCGACTTAAATAAATTTTGGAGAATTTCTAACCGCCCGCTAATGCTGCCAAAAGCTCATCCAGCTTTGGAAGCGGGTATGTCTCGGCATCTAGGATTGGGTTCAGCGTGAGTTTGTAATCTCCACAGATTCTAATCGACCCGTCGCTCTTTACTATGGGAACAATTGGCGTAGCATACTTGCTACTGGCGACACGAGAAATGATTCTCAACTTCTCGAGCTTTTCCAATTCAGCCTCTACCCTTTTCACAAGAGCGAAAGGCACACTCCGTGCTTTTAGAAAACGAGACACTTGGTCATCCTTAAACTTGAGGCTTGCCTGCTCTCCTTGTATGGTCCCTAACTCATCCTTAAACAGGTCTTCGTTTTTTCGTAGCAGTGTTTCTAGTGCTGCAGGTGGCCTGCCTGACGCAACGGACACTTTGCAAAGACCTCGAATGCCACCCCAGTCTAGCCCGATATGCTGTAGCCAGTTGCGACCCAAGAGCGGTAGGCCGTTGTGCGGAACAATGCAAAGTGGCAATCGTGCCTCTTGGTTATTGTGGCGGACCAGCACATCCATTACTCCTACAGGCTTTACGGTTTCCCCTGTGTATGTCTTCAGTTGCATCTTTGTTGGTTGCAAACGAACACCAGGAAAGTACACTTTAGCCTGATAGTGCGACATGACTGATACTGCTGCTCCAGTGTCGAGCTCCATGTTTACGGTAGTTCCTTCTACATTTATGCCTACCATTATGGGTGCTGTTCGTGACACGTCGACACTGTTGAGCTTAGTGAAGTCGTGCTGGGTCTTGCACTCAAGCGTGCGCATACACTGCTTCTGGTTTTTTGGTTCCGCTCTTGCTGTGCACATTCTGCGTATGTGCCCCTGCCGGTTACATTCCAAGCAACTAGCTCGTACGTGTGGACACGCTTGCGCATCGTGCTTAAACGAACCACAGCGATAACACTGCTGGGATTTGGCACGTTTACTTGCGTACTTATTCTTCTGCTTTCCGCTCTGCATTCGGTGAACTAGGCCACCGTTATCTGATAAATCATGGGCTGTCACTGCATTGTTCATTGCGGCCTCGGACGCCAGAGCACGGTCAACTGCCTTCTGGAAAGTTAAGTGCTTGTCCTCGACGAACAGCTGTCTCTGGATGTCTGTTCGCCGCATGTTACACACAAACTTGTCGCGAAGTGCATCGTCGAGAAAAGAACCGAAATCACAGGTTTGAGCTAGCCTGCATATCTCTTCTACAAACTGAGCTGTCGTCTGCATTTCGTCCTGCACGGCGCGATAAAACTTAGCCCTCTCGGCAATAACGGATGGCTTTGGCGACAGGTGTTTGCTCAAAACTTCCCTTAACTCGCTTATCGACTTCGATGTAGGCGTATCAGGAGCAGTCAAAGACTTTAACAGTTGGTAGGTTTTCGGACCGATGAGACTCACGAAAACGTCGACTTGAAGGTCGGCTGGAACCTTATTTGCCCTCAGGTACGATGAGAGTCACTCGTCGTACGACGTCCAGTCACTGGTTGAGTCGTCAAAAGTTTCCATCTGTCCCAGCTGCGAGGCCATTTCGCAGTATTGTTGGTTCCGAAGAAGAGACTGCCAACTTAGCTGCAGGGTCCCGCTGTCGATGCGTTGATCCTCGTCGTCATTACGTGGTGTTCTTCCAGGCAGGCAGGAACAGGCGGTGGCAGGGAAAGTATGCAAAGGGAATTGCTTTATTCCATTGACAAGGTGACTGGCGAGCGCCAGCACAGCTGGGCCGCCGGCTGTGATAAGCTGGGAAAAAGTGCGCCGGTTACGCTCGGCGCCACGGTACATAAGCTCTTATTAAAGGGGCGTGTCGCAGTAGCGCACATGTAGGTTATTGGTAGACGTGCAGCCACTACAGGGGGCGTACAATCAAGTACATACAATCTAGTAACAACAATAATAAAAGAAAACAGCATCCAAGTGCACAGCCTAAGAGTCAGAGAAACATTAGCTACATAAAGCTGCATATGAGTACAATAAAAAGCAACTCTATAAGTTTGTTACAAACGTATAACAGTGCAAGAGAAAGGTAGAAAAAATAACACAGAACAGTGAGTGTGATATTAATGGTTAACAAGCGTTAAGCGAGTTGAGTGAGTGCTTGAATTTCTTGCGGTCAGTTTCCGCAACTATGTTGTCAGGAGGTTGTTCCAGAGCCGAATGACACGTGGGATTGCAGACCAGTTAAATGCTTCTGTTTTTCCATAGATGTGTGTGAAGCTATGATGATTGTATAATCTGTGTGACGTGTGCAATGACATTTCTAGGTGTAGGTAACGTTCTGTTAGTGTGGTGAGCGTATTTATGAAATAGTGACAAAAGGGCTATGTCGCGATGATTACTTAGCAGCTGAAGTGAAAGGTGAATCTTTATTTGAGTTACGCTAGAACGGTAGTCATAATTTCGGGAAATGCAACGTGCGGCTCTATTTTGGATTGATTCCAGCATGGTAATTAAGTAATTTTGGTGGGGAGACCAGACTGGTATCAAGTATAGAACACAATTGCACATGTACGACTAAGCTGGATTAGTTGATTTTTGCCGGACAATGGCTCTATTTTTTTCTCTCAAAAATTTAGCATTGTGGCTAATATATATAGTCAAGTTTGAAAATATTTTGAAGATAATTTTTGTCGAAATTTGTGTATGTGGTCTTTACGTGAGTCTATACGGTATTTACCATCTCACACATTATGAAAAGTTTGACGCCTGTTGTGATTGGATTAGGTGGGTTGTAGTTGAAAATCTGAAGTTTTATGAGTTGGATCGTTCAGTAGGTATTTCTAATAAATGCTTGAGTGTCAGCTTGTGATGATGCTGTGTTTGCTTTATTGTTGGAAGTTTTTTATTTGTGAGTGTGAAAGCCGACATTCAGCTGTAGAACCTTCTACTTCAACATTTATGACACTTGCTAGTAAACTTAGTGAACTTTAACTTCACAGTTGTAAACTATACTAAAATTTAGCAAAATAACTTTTATTTATCCTATCAAGGTGCCTTAATAGTGCGCATCAGTTTGTTTGTTGCCATTATTATTATTTCTTTAGTTTTTGCGTCTGTCTATTTTTTTTTGTTTAAACTTGAGTTCAATGTTTACTTATTTATACTTGTTTGTTTACTTGTTTATACTGTCAGGCGAAAACCTGACTCATGCTGGAGTAGAAAGTAGGGCCAGAATAATGTAACAATTCTATTCCAATTCTATTCCTTTTCATGGTTTGTCAGTGGTCTAAATGGTGCTATGTCTATGCTATCACCTGGACCAACTGGTCTGGGCGTGAGTGGTGGTTGATAAGAAAGGAACGAATTGAGGGAAAGGAATTCTTGCATTGTACTACTCCAGGACTTCGAATGTTGTGTGCAATACACTTGGTTTTGCTAGAAAATTCTGTCTGCTTTGAAAATATTTTGCTGTTTGCTTTTGAGTATACCATTCTGCTGACTTACTAAGTGCAGAATCTAATTTAGTCAGCCTTATGTGGAGAATGTGCCTGTATGTGAGCTGATATATTGGTAGGCTGCAGTGTGAGGCTTTTGATGATCCCTGGCTAATGCTGTGGGGTACCGGTGTTGGAAGCCCGTGGGATTCCTCATTCTTCAACAGGATGCTCAGCTGGCTCCCCAGCGGTCACGGTCATCCTGCTCATCTTGCTCATCTTCGAGGCACTGCTGTTTGCCATTTTCACCCTGGTCATGTTTGCCTCCCAGCTGCAAGCCATCTGGAATGATGAGACGGTAAGGGAACCAAGTAGTTAACCTTATCAGAATGGTAATGCGTTCTCTCTTGTTATTGTAGGAATGTACTGCATTTGTCAACAGTTTTTAAACCACCGCATTCAAGGTTAGAGCTGCTGCTGGGCTAAGTGTTCTAGCTTTTTTTGCACTTGTTTGTTTACCAGTCTATCCAACTTAGAATGCATTGTGAGATTCACCACATGGTCCAGAGTTAGCTTTGATTAGAAATTTACATGAAGCTAGTGCATAGGAAAAGGCCAAACATGTGTGAAGAATGTTTCACTAAGCGTGTTTCAAGTTGATGTACTATTGCTATACAATTCTGCTGACTTACTATGCATCCCTGCTTTCTGTAAGCCTCTCATGAAATATTGCAAATGTGGAGTTGCAGTTTGAATTTAAAGTTTAACGCTATGAGTAGAATGTATGTCATGTGAATAAATACGGCATGAGTATCTGCACATTTCAGCTGTCGCAGCAAAACCGCAGCTCTGTGTGCCTTTACCTGTGTGCTCCAACGAAAGCAGAAAATGATGTTGTTGTGGTGTCTCAGACAAGTTCTAGTGACTAGCTGGTCCAACAGGTCCTGCTGGCTTCACTAGATCGCCAGGCTTGGTGAAAACCACTATAAACCAGAAAAGATGGTGCTACACCAGTTTTTCCGCTGGCTGTCAGTGCCTGGATTGCAATGACAGGAACTTAATTGGTGTGAAAGCCTTGGACTGATTCACTCCATGTAGTTTGACGTGGCATGCTTTGAACTTCGGAGCTCGTGCACCTATGTTTTCGCTATAAGTGCCATTGCTAGTCCACAGTAGCTTTTATTTAGCATGCGTGTGCACCACATTGCATTGCACATCTTCTCGACCATGCTTTCACTTGACTGTGATCCTTGTTATGTTAGCCACATATGTTTACTGTGCACGGTTAGCCTACACTAATTTGATATATATTTTATTTGACATATTTCTTACTACTTATTGCTATAGGGACCGGCACATAATGGGGAGGAAAGGATGAAAGTTAGACTGAAGTTCAATATGACATCAGAGGTATATATATATATTTATCCAGCAACATCCCATCCCAACCCTGTGCCTACAAAGCAATTTTCAGTAGCACTACTAATCAGCATGAAGCAAGTGCAGCAAAAGTTAACCCTGTCACATTGCTTGTTAGACAAATGTTGCCGTGGGGCATCCACTTGATATCCTTGTGTCACACTGATAGTATTTTAATGCTCAGGTATTGGGTTAAACAATAAAATTTCCCTGAAACAGTCTTTCTTTCTCTTTTTCTTTTTTTCGTCTTGTGGAAAGAAAATTTATTTTTGCAAAGATTGATATTGTATGTGTATGATGTGCAGTATTGTTCACCATTAAAGGGAACACATAACTGGCTATAAAGCAAGTAAGAATGGAACATTTAAAATTTATGTGGAGATACAGGTGATACAAAGCATCACAGACATGTATGTGCTTGAAAAAATAGTCTGCAGCCTTCATGTCATAAATCAGCCAACAACTGATGGTCGAATGCTATCTAATGGTGGATGTGGCCCAAGATAATAAAGTTGTAGTTTCGTCCAAAAGGCGAAGCATCAATTGTGATGGCAGATTATAGGCAGCTATACAAAGTAAGGATAGTAGTTTTATCAGCTGTATAAATTTGCATACTAACTAAATTTACAAGCTTGGTGTTATGTGCACACAAGCAAACATAAAGAAATCTCACTCGAAGATCATGGAAACTCACTATCAAAATGGCTGGAGTGAGGTAACGTGGTAGCAGCAGTGAGTGAATAGAGCTTCGTGCTGCCTTTGCTTCAATGTGAACTAGGTGGCAAGAACACTGCGAACACGAGGCTATCAGCACTCGTTGCATCTAGACTCTGTCCTCTTCGCAGGTCGTCTTCAAGATAGGGCCCACGCCTAGCCGGCGTAGAACACTCCCTCTCCTCCCCCCGGTGCCTTGTATGCGACGAAAAATGTCGCACTTCCTCCCCGTTTTTCTCCCTTGTGCGCAGGAGATTGAGCCGCCATCGTCAGCTCACCCTTGCGTGCTTTCACTCACTCGTACAACGTAGGCGTGTGGTGACAGTGTTATCGCTGTTGCACTTTATATGGAACATGGCTACGGCAAAAATGCGCCTGGAGTAATTGCTATCACAGTAATAAACTTTGAAACCATTCATTCGATTTCAGTGAAATCTGGGCAGCTTGTTTACTGCAATGATATAAGGCTGTGTACTTGATATCACTGTTCTCGCTTAATTTTCAAAGGAGTTATTTTTACCGTATGTAAAGGACTGGTGTTTAACAAGACCTATTGTATCAGAATTATAAGGCAGTTTGACTTCCTTGCATATTAGTATATTGCCTTAGGAGGGCCGAAGTTAGGCAACTTTTATTTTGTATGTTCCCGAGTTTATTACTTAAAAAAATTATACATATATGATTGCTACATTTGTGCTTGTACCTTGAATGTAAAAATTCAATTTTGCAGTAAGAAGAAATGCAGGATTTAGTAATATGACCTCATAGTTGCATTCTGCATAAAATTTAACTCCAAAAAGTCTCTAGAACTAAGCTTGTCCAATGTAATGCAGAAGTGATAGGTTTTGTGGATTCATCATCATCAGCCTGTTTTATGTCCACTGCAGGGCGAAGGCCTCTCCCTGCGATCTCCAATTACCCCTGTCCTATGCCAGCCGATTCCAAGTTTCCTAATTTCATCGCTCCATCTTGTCTTCCGCCGTCCTCGACTGCGTTTCCCTTCTTGCAATGGTTATCTAACCGGCACATTACATTACCTGTCCAGCTTCATTTCTTTCTCTTAATGTCAGTTAGAATATCGGCTATACCCATTTGCTCTCTAATCTAAACCGCTCTCTTTTTGTCTCTTAACGTTATGCCTAGCAATCTGCGTTCCATCGCTCTTTGCCCAGTCCTTAACTTGTTCTCAAGCTTCTTTGTCAGTCTCCAAGTCTCTTCCCCATATGTCAGCACTGGTAAAATGCACTGATTGTACACCTTCCTTTTCAATGATAATGGTAAGCTTCCAGTCAGGAGCTGAAAATGTCTGCTGTATGCTATCTAACCCATTTTTATTCTTCTATGAATTTCCTTCTCATGATCCAGGTTCCCTGCGATTAATTGACCTAGGTAAACATACTCCTTCACAGCCTTTAGAGGCTGACTGGCGATCTTAAACTCTTGTTTCCTTGCCCAGCTATTCATCATTGTCTTTGTGTTCTGCATATTAATCTTCAACCCCACTCTCACACTCTCTCTGTTAAGGTGCTCAATCATTTGTTGTAATTCGTCTGCATTGTTGCTGAATAGAACAATGTTGTCGGCAAATCGAAGGTTGGTGAGATATTCGCCGTCGATCCTTACTCCTAAGCCTTCCCAGTTTAATAGGTTGACAACTTCTTCCAAGCACGCATTGAATAGCATTGGAAAGATTGTGTCTCCCTGTCTGACCCCTTTCTTTATAGGTATCTCCCTGCTTTCCTTGTGTAGAATTAAGGTAGCTGTAGAACCTCTGTAGATATTCTCCAAGGTATTTACATAAGCAGTCTGTACTCCTTGATTACGTAATGCCTCTATGACTGCTGGTATCTCTACTGAATCAAATGCCTTTTCGTAATCTATGAAAGCCATTTAGAGAGGCTTATTGTACTCTATGGATTTCTCGATAACCTGATTAATGCCATGGATGTGATCCATTGTAGAGTATCCCTTCCTGAAGCCAGCCTGTTCCCTTGGTTGACTAAAGTCCAGTGTTGCCCTTATTCTATTAGAGAATATTTTGGTAAATATTTTATATTGTTACGCACCCCAGTGACACTTACGCCCCACCGGCTTTCTTCGCCTGCCGCCAAAATCAATAGCCTTTATTGAACTGTCATCTTCCCCACCAGTTCCTGATGGCGAGTACCTCGTCACTCTCCTGCCCGACATTCCACTACATTATGACGTTACCGTGCCTCACACTATACTTACTATTACTGCGAACCGCACTTGCATACCTATATTTAACTTTGGATTGGCAAAGCAAATTCTACCGCAAGGTATTTGCCTTGCGAACGTTGATTGTCTCGGTGACCATCATGTGGCAGCGTTATCAAACGATGGTTCTTGCGAGCTTCGCAGGCCCCTCGCGCCAGCCTTGGGCGCCGATCCCAACATCAAGAAAATGGTTGCGACGGACCTGTCCTCTGCGCAGGCTGAAGACCTTTGCCAAAGATTATCGTCCTACCGAGATATTTTTGACTTCGACGATCGCCCTTTAGGCCGGACGCTCGCGGTCAAGCATCAGATTCTTACTGGCGATGCTATGCCTATTCACCGACGACCGTATCGAGTTTCTGCGTCGGAACGCCGAGTAATTCAAAGTGAAGTGAGCAAAATGCTTGAGAAAAACATCATTGAGCCTTCTTCAAGTCCCTGGGCGTCACCTGTGGTGTTGGTTAAGAAGAAGGATGGCACATGGCGCTTCTGTGTAGAATACTGTCATCTGAACAACATTACTAAGAAGGATGTCTACCCGCTCCCACGTATAGACGATGCGCTTGACTGCCTCCATGGTTCCAGCTATTTATGCCCCTGCCACCTTTGAGCGTATGATGTACTCCTTGCTCCAAGGTTTCAAATGGTCCACATGCCTCTGCTACCTCAACGACGTCATCGTCTTCTCGCCAACGTTCGACACTCACCTTGAGCGTCTAACAACTATACATGATGTATTTCGCAAGGCGAAGCTGCAACTTAACTCATCCAAATGTCGTTTTGGCCACCGTCAACTTACTCTCCTGGGCCATCTCGTTGACGCTTCCGGAGTACAGCCTGATCCCGACAAAACTCGCGCTGTCCGAGATTTTCCGGTTCCGAAGACAGCCACAGACGTCCGAAGTTTTGTAGGACTATGCTCGTACTTTCATCGTTTTGTTCCAGATTTTGCGACAATTGCTAGACCTCTCACTAATCTTTTGAAGAAAGGCGTACTATTCTCATGGGGCACTTCAGAAGCCGCCGCCTTGTCTTGTCTCGTCACTCTTCTAACCTCACCACCCATTCTCGCCCACTTCGACCTTGATGCCCCTACAGAATTGCGTACAGATGCCAGCGGTCAAGGCGTAGGTGCCGTCTTAGCCCAGCGTCAGCGTGGCCAGGATCGCGTTATTGTTTATGCGAGCCGCCTCCTAGCACCACCGGAGTGCAACTATTCCATTACGGAACGAGAGTGCCTTGCTGTTGTCTGGGCGGTTGCGAAGTTCTGTCCTTACCTTTACGGTCACCCTTTTTCCGTAGTCACTGACCACCACGCTCTTTGCTGGCTCTCATCGCTAAAAGATCCTACAGGCCGGCTTGGTCGATTGGCTTTGAGGCTACAAGAATTTTCATATTCCGTGGTCTACAAGTGTGGCTACCTGCACCAAGACGCTGAAAGCTTGTCGTGTTACCCTGTTGAGGATCCCGACTCCTCCGATATTACCAGTGCTTCTTGCGTATTCTCTGTATCACAGCTGCTTCATTTCGCCGACGAGCAACGTCGTGACGCCTGCATCAGAGCACTCATCGACCGTTTTGAACTCTCTCCGGCCGATGCCACTCTACACCTCTTAGTCCTCCGCGACGGTACTCTGTACCGTCGTAACCTTCATCCGGACGGCTCGTGAGTTCCTACTTGTCATACCCAGCGCCTCCACCAGCATGTTACGTCTAGAAAGACACAGACGGAAGAGGCTATTTACAAGGTATTTACACTGGACTGGAGCCAGAGTGCTAGGCCGACATTTTCTCGCGCCAAGGGCACAGACCCACTTCATCGTCGTTCTCGCGGTGGCTCGTCTCTCGGGTATCTACCGATAATATTGTAATAATATAATGCTGGGATGGGAGTAAGCTAAACAGGCCTATAATTTTTCAATTCTTTAACGCCTCCCTTTCTGTGGATTAGTATAATGTTTGCATTCTTCCAGTTTTCTGGGACTCTTGCAGTCGATAGACACTTCGTATAGAGAGCCGCCAGTTTTCCTAGCATCATGTCTCCTCCATTTTTGTATAAATATACTGTTATTCCATCCTCTCCTGCTGCTTTTCTCCGTTTCATGCCTTGCAAGTCCCTTCTGACCTCATCTCTAGTCATAGGAGGAGTTTCTGTATACTGTTCATTATTGTTTCGAATAGAGTACTCCTGAGTCCTCTGAGTACTGTACAGGTCAGTATAGAATTCTTCCGCTGCTTTTGTTATATCTTCGAGATTGCTGATCATATTATCCTGCTTATCTTTCAGTGCATACATCTTGGTTTGTCCTATGCTAAGTTTCCTTCTCGCCGATTTCAGGCTGCGTCCATTTTTTACAGCTTTTTCAGTCTTTGTAACATTATAATTTCGAATATCGCCTATTTTCGCCTTGTTGATTAGTTTTGACAGTTCTGTGAATTCTGTCTTATCTCTTGAGTTGAACACTTTCATTCTTTGTTGTTTATTTATTAGGACCATAGTTACTTGGGAGAGCTAGCCTATGGTTGCCTTGGTGCCTTGCTTCCCACTTCATTTGCTGCCTCTTAAGCCAGCCTAGTTACGGTTTCATCCATTACTTCTATGTCATCTTCATCTCTCTGTTCTAAGGCTGCATATTTGTTTGCAAGTACCAGCCTGAATTCGTCTGCTTTTACCCTTACTGCCTCCAGGTTGACCTATTTCTTGAGACCAATTTTACTCTTTCTGTCTTCAAATTGAGGTGAATCCTAGCCCTCACTAAGCTATGATCACTGCACTTTACCCTACCTAACACTTCTACATCCTGCAATATGCTGCGATCAGCAGAAAGTATGAAATCAATTTATTTGAGGACAATTTCATTTCTTGTTTCAACATTAGGGCTTTTCCAGGTCCACTTTCGATTGCTACGCTTGTTGAAAAAGGTGTTACTTATTCTCAGCTTATTCCTTTCTGCGAATTCTACCAGCATCTCTCCTTTAACATTCCTAGAATCAATGCCGCAGTTGCCAATTGCTTGTTCACCAGCCTGCTTTCTCCCCACTTTTGCATTGAAGTTGCCCATTACTACAGTATTCTGAGCGTTCTTTTCTCATCTCTAATTCAATATCTTCATAAAATGAAGCTATTATTGAAGAGATGAAGAGATGATCTACTTCATCATCACTGTGACTGGTTGTTGGGGCTTAGGCTTGTACTACCTTTAATCTATACCTCTTATTAAGTTTGATTACGACTACGGCTACCCTCTCTTTAATGCTGTAAATTTGTCAGTGTTGCCCGCTATGTCCTTATGGATTAGGAGTTCTACCCCGTATTGCTTCTTATCTAGGAGGCCTCTATAGTAGAGGACATGTCCGTTATTCAACAATGTATAAACCTCACCAGTTCTTCTAATCTCACTAAGGCTGATGATATCCCAAACAATGTCTGATAGTTCCTCGAAGAGTCCTGCTAAGCTAGCCTCACTCAACAAGTTCAGGTGTTAAAGGTCGACAGGGTCAGTTTCCATTGGCGGCCTGTCCGCACCCAGAGATTCTTAGCACCCTCTGCTGCGTTGCAGGTCTGACTGTCGCCTTGGTCAGGTGCTCCGCAGCTGCTGGGGACTGAGGGCCATGGGTTAATTGTAGCAATCATTGTGGAGGTAGTGGCCGAACACTGCACCAGGGAGGCCAATTCTTGTTCTGGTGAGGGAGTGTCTTTGTTGAAGCTTAGTGGGCCTTCCTAATTTGGTTGTTCCTGGATTAGTATAGCCCCACTCGCTCTCCGCATCTTTTACCGGGGTCAGGCATCACTCCAAGCCTGCACATGTGTACTGGAGGAGGTGAATTTCAAGCTCACCATCGTCAAATTAAAGATAGAAGAAAAAATAAACCTTATAGAGTGTGCAATCGAGCATTCGACATAGCTCAGTCAGATAATTCCGTAGGTGGCGAGGCTACCTTATCGCCGACAAGTACAGCCCAGAGGGCCCTATGTGCCTAAAAACTTCTTTGATTTATCCACGATGGATACAGCGTAAGCCTCTGCGATCAATTGGGCATTGTTCGTGCACTTCGCGCAGGAAACCTATTGACGTCTCTTTTGCCGCCACACTTGCAATACATGCAATTTAGCAGTTGCTAAATATATGCTCGTGATCTATAGGAGTACAAACGGAAACCCGCGAAAATGAATATAAGTGCAAATGTAGAAAAAATAAATGTACGCAACTACCCTACTACCTTTTCTTTCTTACTTGAAAATCTGTATTTGAACTTTGCAACTGTTGTCGTCACATTATTTTTTTCTTATTGTTTGAGTGCTACTGCAAACCTTCTCATCACTTTTTTCTCTTCCTTTAGCGCTACAATTTTTTTTTGGGGGGGGGGGGGGGGAGGGCGGTCTCTCACTAGAAAGTCAGCGTGAGGCATGTCGGTAGAGTCAGTTTAAGTCAATTTAGTATATCCCAAATGCCTGAAAACATGCTTAAATTATCCGTGTTACATGGGTTTCGCTGATCGCGGTGGGTGGCACGGCATAGTATTTCTCAATGGTTCTAACATCGTGGTTTCGGAGTCTCTCGTACGCAAGTGACCATAAATGCGGCTAGATACATGATATATTTTCGCCGAGCTTGAACAGCACTTAAAAGTAGTGTGGAAAAAAAAAGAAAATAAGAAAATGAAGAAAGAAAACTTTCAGTGCTTACCCCGAATTCACTAGTCGTGTATGGAGGGAGGTACACCAAACAGTTCACGGTCTCGGCTGCTTGTCTCATGCATCGGAGAAGTCTTTCCGAATGAGACGGAACTTGTACTGATGCGCCGCACAAGGCTGATACGTCGGATGTGAGGAGGGTGCATTGACAGAGACTTTCACTTAAAGGCAAATCCTCAGTGGCAAGACAGGCTGCCAAACAATAGGCCTGAGCCACATGTAAAATAGGCGACCTTGGAAGCGGCCTTGCTCTATGGTTGTAAAGCGCTTATACGACGCCTCCTTTAAGCTACAGCTTAAGCATCTGGGATCAGTTAGGCATTGTTTGTACACTTCGTGCGGCAAACCTATTGACAACTCTTTTGCCGCCGCACTTGCACTACATTCAATTTAGCAGTTGCGAATACATGCTCGTGACCTACAGGAGTACAAATATAAACCCTCAAAAACGAGTATACGTACATATATACGCTGTATACATACATACGTACATACATACATACATACATACATACTTACATACATACATATGCGCACACACACACACAAATATATATATATATATATTGTAAGGAGGTTTATTATATATATATATATTAATATATATATATATGCATACGTATATATACACGGAAACTTTTGCTCCTGAACGAATCGGAAGACTCCGCCACCGAGTTCTCTACAACACAGAGCTCATACCGCTACTCACGTTTAAAATGATAATAATGTGTACGATGCGCTCGCTTTGATAACAAAATATGGGCATCTCAGTAGGCAGATATCGGCAGCGCACTTCGGAAATTTCTGCAACCCATTTCGTAAATCTTACATGCCTAAAAACTTCTTTGATTTAACCGTGATAGATGTGTTTTCCTAATTGCAATGGGTAACTCAATATAGAATGAATTCTAAACGGTTCTGGCCTTGTAGTTCTGGAATCTGACGTGTGCAGGTGGTCGTAAACTCAGCTAGGCAAAATGTGAAATGAAAAAAAAAAAATGACTTCAAAGATTTAGAAATGTTCTATTTTATTTGTGTTTCATATGTGTTCCTTAAATCAACCTGGAACATATGCAGGGCCTTCTTGTATCCTGTATTCTTCTATTGCAATGGCTTCAAGCTTCCACTTGCTTTATTTGGCAGGATTTGAACTTTCTGCTACATTCACTCTTGTCGTGGACAACACACTCTTTGAAAATCTTTTCTAAGTGATATGCCTTGTGTACGCCACAAATAATGTTAGCCTTTTCAGGCACTCTCACAAACCCTTTTGGGCCAACATTGCATTCTCTAACTGCCAGGGCTGTGGTCATTTCAGCAACCTTCAGTGACCCGAACTTAGTGTTGGGGAACCTTTCCCACGCCAGTCCATTGAAGAATTTGTTAGCATTTTATGTTTGCATCCATGAGCACCGCTTATGAAGGTCAACTTTAGAAAACTTGTTGAATCGGGACTTAGTTGTATTGCTTTGTCCCTGTTAAATGCATGGCGGTGTCATTGCCCTTGAGCCATGAATGCAGTTTCAAAATGGCACTTTCAAAAGGGCGGTCAAGGGGCTCTCTGTTTTTCCAAGGTGCCACAAGCACAAGTAAAAATGTGAATTTCTACTTCTTTATTGTGTAGATGCAGCTACAATTTTGCTCACACCATCCCCTGAATCATTGAGGAACCTGGAACTGCAAGAAATTTGAAATGAATTTTTCTTTTCACCGAAAGTTGCAATTTCTTGCACCGTGTCTCCCTTCAACTGTGGACCATACTGTGCATAGACTTCATTGAATTAAAGCTATAATGGTAAATTTGTCTTGGTTATATATCAGGGCAAAGTATACAAGGCCTAGGGTGGTTGCTTGAGCTAGTTGGTAATTGGCCCTTTCTCTTCGTCTTTTCCCTGTTCCTCAGCAAGTCCTAGTGTTTTGGTCAGCGCTGTGTATGTCGTCTTTGCAGTCCTTGTCTTTCGCACTGTACATTATTTTTGATCATGAATTACCAACTAGCTCAAGCAACCACCCTAGTTCACTTCATTTCTAGTACAATGGGCCCTTTCTCTTCGTCTTTTCCTTGTTCCTCAGCAAGTCCTAGTGTTTTGGTCAGTGCTGTGTATGTCGTTTTCGCAATCCTTGTCTTTTGCTCTGTACGTTATTTTTGATCATGAATTACCAACTAGCTCAAGCAACCACCCTAGTCCACTTCATTTCTAGTACAATGGGCCCTTTCTCTTCGTCTTTTCCCTGTTCCTCAGCAAGTCCTAGTGTTTTGGTCAGCGCTGGGTATGTCGTCTTCGCAGTCCTTGTCTTTCGCGCTGTACGTTATTTTTTATACAAGGCCATCTGTGAGAGTTGTATGCAAAGACAAAACTTTTGTTGCATCATAATTTTTTTAAAGCTGCATTTGTTACATTTATGTTTAGCTATAGCTTGAAGTTGCACAGATTAAAGTAATTGATCAGGAACAGTAGGCAGTGGTAAATGAGGCTATAACTGGAGCGACATGACACAAATCTTACAGGCACATATGTGTATAGAATGCAGGGTCTGTTTTCTAGTACTAGGCTACCCAAAACCACATCATAATCTACATACTTGTCACTGTTGAGGCCTACACGTGGTGTGCCCAGCTTTATACAGCATGAAGGAAAATTGAGGGTTGTTGCTGGTGTGCATTTGTTGTTTTGCAAGCAGTATGCATACACACACACATTGTGTTCATGATGTAACACAGCTTTTATCTCTTTGGACAGGGCATAGAGCAGCTGAAGAAGGAAGTGGCCAGATGGCAGAAACGCTCTCCATGGCGGAGCATGCGGGCTGTCTTTGGGCGCTTCTCTCTCTCCTGGTTCTCTCCCTTCACATCTGCTGGAGACGCACCTCTGCTCCCAGGTTACCTTTATGCTGTATAGCACCATTGCCAGAAGTGACGTGAATGCAAACATGGTGAACATCGCACACCTTCCTTATGAACCCAGTGCTGCTATTCAAGATTAGGTCGTACCTGGTGTCTTGCAAGACATGCATCTAAGTCCTTTTGTGGAAGAAACTTGATGCAGGACAACCATCCATTCCTTGTGAAAGCACTTTAATCCACTGAGAAACAAAAATGTTGTGCCGGGACATACTGGGAGCCACACCAGGTGCCACTCATAGGAGGCATTTTTGTAGTGGCGCACCATGATGAGTTGGCTTGCCTTTTCGCTTGCCTGAGTGGTTGAAATACTTGTGGTTATGTGGAAGCTGAAGGAAGCCGGATTACAAGTGTGCATTTTAAGGTGAATGAGAAGTGACAGAAATGGTGTTTATGTGCCCCCAACTAATGTTGTACACTATTGGAGGTTTGTGTATGTGTAGAATTGTACATGAACTGCTAGACTTGTAAGCTGTGAAACAGTAACACACTTGATGTCAGTCGATGTTAGTCTTTTTACTACAAGATGTTTTATGATACCATCTGATTGTCTGCTTCTTCCTTTAAGCCTGGGGCGGTATTCTCAGAGACCACTTTCGGGGATACTGTCACTTTCGTGAGGTGTTGCACTGGACTCTAAGAATGCTGTTGCCTTTATACACTGGCACACCTGGTGGTAGTCACACAAAATCTTATGAAAGTGAAAGCATCTCCACAAATGATTTCTGAGAATACCGCCCCTGAACAGCTTAGATTTTTAAGCGGTAGGTGTTAAAATAAACTAAAGGCTGCAGTAGAAATCTTATGAGATTTAAGAACAAATTTTGTGGCAGTTTGATAGTACTCATAGTGTTGACTTAAGATTGCCTTTTTGAAAACTGAGCTGCTGCTAAATAGAAGAGCTTTTTTTCATATGCTTTGTGTTCCATGTTTCGAAAAGTCAGAATTATTCATGAAGTTCGTTTACAGAAGCCTGCTTTATAAAAAGCAGAAATCATGTAGAGTGATTTGAAATATTCATGGTGATATAGTTGTGGTGTAAAAATGAAGTGAATACAAGAAGCATACCTGAATGTGGCTTGGGAACTTGATGTTTTAAACTTGTTTATAGACAACCATTGATATCTGTTCGCTTGCTCGTGTTACCTTGTGCTGTGTTGAATGTATGTATGATATTGTTTATATAGACTAATGCCATGATGGAGCACTTTTGCCAGGCTAAAGTAGTAGCAGCATAAAAACGCACAAAGTGTCTTTGGAGGTCTGCTTTTTAACTTGATAAAAGTGCAAATTATTGAAAGCTATTTTATGTGAATGCAAAGAAATGTATATGACCCAAGAATTCTTAAGGTAGTAGAACCTAGATTTTGTAAACCTGTGCATATGTAATGATGCTCTGTATTTGCATACTGGCACAGTGTCAGAATGCATGAAATCACAAATGAAATAGCATGCTTTCCATACCACTTGTACAGCGAAATTGATAGTTTGCTATGGGTACGACGTTACCATTTGAATGTTGTGTAATGTGTGTACTTACTCTGCACCTTTACTGCGAAAATTTTTCAGCATCATTGTACTTGAACACACTGTCTGTGCGCTTTGTTTGAAAAGTGCATTATTTATTGTTCAAAATCTGGTCATCACATACATATGCAATACTATCAGGGCGCTAAACTCTCTTGGCTGTCAAGCTGAAAATGTTTTTTTTTGCTTGTGTAGGCATCAGAAGACACATGCTGCCATTCTGTGATGGCATTTGCATGCACTTCTTCAATGACCTGTTAAACATGCTTGTGAATGTTTCCTTAAAAGCAATTTACAAATTGGCTTAAGTTGTGTGGAACATTTTTGTGCATGCTTGGAAAAAAAAAAATGCCGCTTGGGTAGGGATAAATGTTGTCTGATCCAAACCCTAACCATAGTGCTTTGTTGTATTGACATGTTGCTAGCATATCTAGCATGCTAGCATATCTAGTGTTGGGAGTTATAAGTCATATTAAATATACAAGACTGTGCTAGCTCCTGAAGACCAACAGAGTGGACAAACTTGAGACTAGCTACTTTTTGTTTTTTGTTTGCTGAGAAGCATTTCCATGTCACTGCTTGACATTGTTAGCTTGCTTGTATGGTTTCTTTTTATTCTGGTAGCCGTTTTTGCTCCTTTCGCATCCTTTAGACTTGTGATCCTCTGATTGGTCTTGAATGGCCACTGTACTTTTATAAATTGTTTTGACTACATGGTTACAGTCTCTAAGGCACGTTGTTTTTGTTGCGGTAGCAATTATATAGACACTCCAGGCACATTTCTGCCATTGGCATCACCGTAAAGGTGATAAAATCGTTGCTGCACACCATATGCTGTATGTGTGAGCGAAAGCGTGTGAAAGTGAGCCTGCAATTACGGCTCAGTCTGGTGCGCGCGCAGGAAGGAAGCGGGTAGCAAATGTGCCCTCTTCCGTTGCGCATAAGGTGCAAGGGGAACTGATGATCGCTGCTCAATCTCAAGCGCCAAATGTGGAGTAAAAACGGGGAGGCAGCACGGGAGAGAAGCGAGCGGCTTCAACTCTACCAACAAATGCGTACTTTGCACGACCACACATGCTCTGTCTTGAATCTGGAAAGTCGTGCGCGCTGTATCATGAAAGGGATCTGCAGATGGGCGCACACCTTTGCGCGTGTTGTTTTCTCACCGCTCTTGCGTTGAAGCGATAGACTGCATGAAGTTCACTTTGCTCGCTGCTGCTGCCGTGCTTGCTCACACCAGCGTTTTGACAGCGAGTGTGCATGCTCATCGAGCGTGATATGTTCATGTTTGCTTCTGTGCGCTGACATCATCTTTGTTAACTTAGTAAGTGAATGTCTCGAAGTTTATACGGCTGGTAAAACTATTATCCTTACCTCGTACAGCTGTCTATACTAATTTGCTATCGCAATCGTTGCTTTGCTTTTCTGACGAAACTGCTAATATTTTATTGGAAAAGTGTCATGACTTTATTGGGTGTCTTTTCAGTTGGCAGGAAGGCATTGCTTGAAACTGGTATGTGCTGTTTACATGCTCTTAGCTAATTTAACTGCACTGCATACCTTCTGATCTTTGGTTGTAATCCCATATACTAATGAGCTACCTTCCGCTCTCACATGAATTTCTATGTGGCCTGAAAATACTGTTATTTTTGTTGCTTATGGTGGTGCTGTTCCTGACACTGTAAAAACAGAAAGATGTGCTTTTGTGCGTAAAAATGAAATTCAAAACTCTAGGATAGAGACAAGGGGGTGGCTTCCTTTTGAATATACATGCACTTAATGCTTCCGGGCCATGGTCACGTAATCCTGATGCGACATTACTAAAGCTAACCCGATAAAAAATAATGGATGGCACCCGAGTGCTTCTTTAAACGCTTTCCACCAGGTTTTACAAGCCCTGTGCATAGATCATGCAGTGACATGTCTGAAAAATATGACACCTATGTACCCCATGAAAACAGTTGAGGATTCAAACAGAAGCTTGTATGCCCTTATTCTCGTAGTAGCCGGTCTCATAGGCAGCAAGAGTTGATCATCAGATCAACTGCCTTGTCTACTAAGTCGCAGAATCCTGCCTGCCTGTAGCACCACATAGTTAGCAGCAATGCAATACTCTAGCCACTGTGGCGAAATCAGTGCTGGAAATGCACCACTTAACCCCCCCCCCCCCCAAATAAAAGTAAGAAAAAGAAAGAACGCCAGTGTAATTGAAAACAATAAAAATAAAAGGAGGCGAGCCTTGTCGCACATAATGTGGGCTTTCAGTTCCGTCGTAGGAGAATGCAAGGGAAGACTATTGGTTGTGGATGCAGGTCAAGGCAATGGGAGAGAGCCTGTACCGTAGGTAGGATAGTTTACTTCCTCACACCATCACATCACAAGATTTCCTTTGCTCCTGTCTCCACTACTACTAAAGCCTTTTTTTTTAATTCTTGCAGTAGAACATTTTTATGGGGCAGGTTTGTAGAAGTTTCACTGTGTAAGCACCATTTCTGATGGGGCCTTGTGAAGGGCCATTTAAGGGTAGATGCTCCTCGAAGCTTTCTTTGATTACTTGTACTAGAGGTTTCAAAATTCAACCAATTGTAGAATTTTTTATGCAAATTTCAAATATGTCATTACCTTTTGTGTAGCTGTTAAAGTTTTTCAGTTATGTGATGCACAATGACAGAATATAGTAATCTTTGTGCGCACATTCCTGCGTACTAAATTTTCACAAAAAGCGTCATGCTACAGCTTGTTTAGCGCTTTGTAGATCGCAAAGTGCCGGTATCTAGCCAAACAACATGTACAATTACTGGAACTATGCAAAGATATTGGAGCATTTAAACTATTTTTTTTCTTAATTCCTTGAAATATAACCTTGTACTTTTGCAGCTACTGCTGGGAGATATTGAAATTTCAATTAGGTATCAGCACTGTACATATCTTCAAGAATATGTATGCCAAATTTTGCAGTCTAGGACAGTTATAGATGTACAAGGTTATTTTCATGTGATTGTGAAAAAAATTAGTTGAAGTGTCCAAATTTTTTTTTTCATAGTTGCAGTGTTTGTAGATGCTGTTTGAATAGATATTGCCACTTAGCAGTCTACGAAGAGCTAAATAAGCTACAGCACAAAGCTTTTTGTCAAAATTTATTACACAATAAAGGGCCCACAAAATCGCTCTATTTCGCCATTGTGTAGGACATAACTCAAGAACTATAGCGGCTACACAGAAACTAATGACATATTTGAAGTTTGCTTGTAATGCTTTATAAGTGCGTGGAATTTCAAATATCTAGTACAAATATTTAAAAAATATTTTTTTTACCTCCCCTAAAGTAGTACTCTGTGTGAAGTGTCCTGCCTAAGTAACAAAGTCTGAAATCTTATGATTTAAAAATGGGGGACTTCACTACTCTTCATGGTCATTTTTTGAAAGTTTATGTTAAACTTTCATTTTCTATTTTATTCAGGTAAGCGACTTTGGCATCTTTTCTTGTTGCTGAAGTATTGAAAACAAACATTTTTAGTGAGAAAGACGCAGAATTTTAAATCAAACACATCATGGAGCTTTCTGTAGAGAGCTGTTATTCAAAATGAATTTTCCCAGAGGTTGAGGACAGTTTACAAAACGTGGAAATAGACAGACCTGACTGCATCTTACAACTGCAATTTAGGTAAAAAGCAAACACGAACCACCACACAAGTGAAACTGTTGAATGTTTTTAGTATCACAAACGCAAGATAAATGGTAACATGAGTGCAGTTATCAAGTACCATTGCTTTTGCACAGTTGATTGAACTCCTTGTGCTGTTTGGGTCATATTTTATGATAGTAATTGTTGCTAGAAGTACAGTTTCAGGATGCAGTACCTATAAGTAGCCATGTTATATTACTTTTAAAACTAAGGGCACCATAACAACAACCTGTAAATGTGCCACCAGAAATGGCATGTTTAAATGGAATGTTAAAGTGAACATTTATGCTGAAGAATGTTCAAGTGACGTACCTGTTCTTTTTTTTTTTTGCTTGCGAAAAAAGTTAATTTGGAGGCAGATATATGAGGTGTTTATAATTATAATTGTAAAAAAAATGCTCTTAAGCCCGGAAGCCTCAAACAACACTAGCATCCTTGCAAAATGCTAGAAATTTTTTTGTTATGCAGCGCTGTTGCATGCTTTCGTCAGGCTGTGTCCTGTTGCATTATGCATTAAATTATACATCAATATTGTGTTTCTTTACAGCAGCAGTTCGAAGCTTGGCTCTACTTAGTTGGAGTGCTCTTTATCTACGTACTTAGCATTTCCAAAATGTACAGGTGGGGGGAGAGGTCAGGAGGAGCATGCGACACTGTTCAGGACCACTGGAAATGTCATGGCAGGTAAAATGCTGTATTTGAATACACTGAACCAAAGCACAGCAGGTGTATGGTTTCTCGTGTCAGACTGTTTGTCAAGTGCACAAAAAAAATTGGTATAAGTATTTTTCAGATGGCAGCCTTCATTGTGCATGTGTCCTGTGGAGTCTTTTTTTCTTTTTTTCTCTTATTTCTGTTGATGCATGAGACAAACTGTGTCAAGTTGGAGACATCTTGTTGAGATTTGTGTTGTCCTAAAATATTGATGACTGTTCTTGACTTGGGAGACTGTGATTTATTTGGTGGTTTGTTAACATTGTGATGTTCATATTTGTCCCTGTGTTGAAAGTGTTATTGAACTGTGTGAATTTTGTGCTGCAACACTGACCAAGATGGGCAGGATAATGGCAGTGACCTAAGTAAAAAAAAAGAAAGTTAATGACAAACAAGAGTTGTTTTATTGTGTTTTTGCCCCTCTGCTTGAAGATATTGCCATGGCAATATGTGCAGAGGTCTGCCATGTCATTGTCTACTGTATGTGCCATACATTATTTAAAGCAACAAGTTTTTTTTATGAATCGCAAGGTTACAGAACCTGATGTCAGTTGAGTTGTCTGTAATTTTTTTTTATTTAATAGCATCCACTTCTGAAAATTCACCATTCGGCACCCACTAGACTATAGATCCTCAAGTAATGTGATTTTGCTGCCCTAACAGTCAATTTTAATTGACTGTCAGATATGGAACATATGGAAGTTATCTGTGAACACCTGTGAGCTACCATGAGTGTTTGTTTGGTGCTCCCAGTACTTATTGCATATTTGTCGTGATGGTGCTGCTTTGGCCAGCCTATCTTGCCAGAGATGATGCATCTCACTTGCCAACATGCTTTTTCAGCTTCCTGAAGCTGATGCTATATGTTGACCAGCATTATATAGCAGATTCTACTTTTGTTGCTGATTTCAAGCACGAGGAACAGATTGGAGTACTATTGGAGTACTATTGGATTGGAGATTGTACACTCCTAGCCTTCACCACTCACATTGGCACAGTGACCGTTATAAGAAATACAAAAGTGTGTATTGATGAGGGCTTAGCAGTGGAATTGTGAAACTGAAACCTGTATCCCAAGGAAAGTGAAAAATTATGGTAGCTCATAACAGCAAAGGCTGCGATGCTAAATGAATATTGCAGGAGGAAAAAAAAAATCACATCGAGTGTTGTGTAGGGCTGTGAAAACAATGTAGAGGTATGTGTTAGTGCATTTTTGTCACAACAAAAAAATGAAGCAAGATACTTCTAATGGCAGATAGCTTTCTCAACCTCTCTTGGTTGCAGTGGAGTACTATACTCATGCGCTGTGGCAACCAATGCACATCTGTCAATTGGGCCACAGAACAGTATAATATACCAAGCATGGATGCTGAAGCATGGTAAAACTTGTAGTTTTTCAAGCCGCCATGGCTGCATGGGGGGCAATGGTCACTTTTTTCTTGTTCAAGTTTGCTTTGATCTATTTACGTTTGAAAGAAGGTCCAAGAAAATTTCAAGAAATAGTGTACATTCTTTCGCAAGGATGTGCACTGCCAAATCCTGATTTTCTTGATAATAAAGCCGCGTGTATGAAACTTGATGCCACAAGAGTTTTGTTTGTTCTTTCAAAACCTGTTTGTGTAGTATACAACATTTTGTGTGCATTTTTGTGTGTTAAAGATTGTAGTCTCACAAAAAGATAATTATGAGGCACCCCCAGCGGGGGATTGTTTTCATTAAACCAAATGCACACTTGGACTTTGAATCAGGGGTGTAAGAACACTCGAATAGTATACGAATAAAATAGTGAATGTTAAAGTAATTCAATATGCGAATTGAATACCATTGAATTGAACCAAGCTGTGCTCTGGGACAATAGGTTCTTTCATGTATTTGCCTGATCCAAAAAGTCTTTCAGAGAGAAACCGGGGGACTTGAATAACTTCTCAAAATTTGCCTTTGCCTTGGTACAAAGGATGACTACATACTTTGCTCGCCTTTAACTGCCGCTTAAACTTCTGCCTAAATGGGATAACAGCAGCCTATAGAGTCTGTAATGACGCGGCAGTGTTTTTTCATCAATGGTTGGCCCTGTTGCCACCGGGGGTCCGACGATTTGGGGTATCCATTCAACGTGGACTAGTAAGGGAATGCGGTGCTAGGCCCGATATCCAAGACGTTTAAACACACACGTTTATATTGCATTATGTACAAGAGCTTTACAAGAAGTACAAAAAAATAAGTTAATGATCAAGTTCTAGCAGCCCCTGCGTTGTCATTGCCCAGTCCCCGTTCCTCCAATCCGGTGCCAGGAAACGAGTGACATCATATCTGGTCAATCTGGAAGTTGGTAGCCTTTTCCCTCTGAAGAAAGCTATGCACATCACTGTGCACGAACATGGGAGGGGGGGGGGAACACACTGACCCCCTTCTCCGACGCAGACGTGGCAGTTTGGGCAGATGATGGGTGATGTGAAGGAATGTTCTCTCCTGGCAGAGTCACTCCTGGTTGAACGCATCTTGGCAGATCCTCTCATCACAAAACCCTACTGGTGGCCATTAATCAACGCAGTTGAAGATGGCTTTGATGAGGTCATCGGCCCGTTCACCATTATCACGTTTTCCGTGACTAACTGTTGTCGTGGGGTAAACGGCTGATCACAACAGCCTGCCTCAGTGTGGTGCACATAACAAGGTGCAAGTCAGGTGCACTTTGTTAGATGCACCATGTTGCAGTGCATGCATTAGAGCGTGCACTGTAACATGGCCTCGTAGTTCTTAAGTGGTCACGTGATGCCGCCGCGCTCAAGACCGAAAAAGAAAGAAAAGAGAGCAGATGTTGAAAAAAGTTTGCTCTGTACCATGTGGCGTGTCATAGCGGTGGGAAGACATCATTTCATCATTTCCCGTAAGTAACAGACTGTGCAGTGGAGAGTGACACGGATAAGAAACTTGCACAGTGGGAAAAAGATGCTGACACAGTGGTGGTTTGTTTGAAACACTTCATTCGGGACGTTTTTATTCCTGGTGAGTAGGCCATTACTTTATTTATTTATATATATATATATATATATATATATATATATATATATATATATATATATATATATATATATATATATATATATGTTGCTGGTGTTTCAGATCGCAGAGTGCACTTTGTTTAGGCAGGCACTTTAATAAATTACTGATGTATGCTTAAGCTTCATTTGGGTTGGTTAATTTAGTTTTCTACCCCAGCATTAGTGTTACTAATGCATTAAGCAGCAGGAATATTCTGGCTAATGTACTTTTGTCCGCAGGCACCGGTCTGAAGTTGATCATGACACATGTTACACCGCAAGGCGGCATGTTATTTTGACAGCATGCATTAGTTTAGTGGTGTAAGCAGATGTTTTCTCATTCAGCGTGGTGAGTTGTGAGTTTATTTGCTCGCAAGAAATTTAGAACCAACCGCAAGCAGCACTCATTCCAGATTTGGAGCATTCGGCTTCGCCACAGTGCTGCTGTGCACACAGCTGAATTCTATTGCGAGTGGTTTGATTCGTTTACAAGTCGTGCATTTACACTAATACAAGTGACATTGCTAAAAAAATCCTTCGCTAAATTTCGGAAACTTATTGAAGGGAACGCAACTTGGTGCAATTGGCGGTCATTCTCAAGTTTCACCGGAGTTTGAGCATTCCTACAGGCGGCGCCTGTCTACTGTGTTCCCAAGCCTGGACCCTACCTCGAACACTGCGTAACTGCGAGCACCAACAAGTGCCAGCCATAAGACGCACTGATGCAGACTACATTATCACATGGATCAGCTAACTGCAAAGAGAAAGGTGCACCCCAACTCACAAACAGAACTCTCGTTGGTTTTTATTCCAGTACACACTGACCAGGTAACTTAAAAGCTCCGAGCCTCGTCTTATCAGTGCACAATGTTCGTATTTACTTTCGGAAAGCGCGACATACGTTGCTGCCTATATATTATTACGGAAGGATGGAATAAGAGCAAGGAAGAAGAAGATTGTGGAGACGCTGGCTGCTGCATGTTGTTGCTGGTCAGCCATCTTAACTACTCTGACTCATCTTGTATATATATTGTAAATACAGTCTTTTTATACTCCCAACATCCCCATAACATATTGGTGGAGGTGCGGGGTACCACGGCTGGAAACGGAGCTCCGCAGTGGACGTCGCATCACCGTCCGCTCCATGAATGACGGTGAGCACGCGGGACCAACGTCGTTGCCGCCTCCTACGTCACCGTCGCCAGCTACGTCGCTGTCATCTTCGGTTGTGCAACCCAAGCATCCTCGAACTTTCTATGGGACCGATGGCGCCGACGTTGAAGAGTGGGTGGCTGTGTACGAATGCGTGAGTGGAATTGGAGATGGGACCCTACGCTTATGCTAGCAAACATGTTGTTCTACCTAAGAGGCACGGCAAAGGTGTGGTACGAAAACCACGAAGAGGAGCTAATCAGCTGGGACTGATGCAAAAAGAAGTTGAGAGCTGTTGTTTCGCAAACCAGCTGGCCGTAAAATTGCCGCAAAGCAGGAACTGGCCTCCCGTGCCCAAGCCCCCACGGAGTCCTATGTCTCGTACATCCAGGACGTGCTGGCACTTTGTCAGAAAGCCGATCACGGCATGACAGAACCTGAGAAGGTCGGGCACGTGCTTAAGGCATTGCTGACGACGCTTTTAATCTGCTCATGTGGAAAAGCTGCTCTACACTTGATGCTATCATTAAAGAGTGCCGACAATTCGAGCAGGCCAAAAGCCGACGCGTCTTGCAACCATTCGCCAGACATTCCAATACTGCCGCAACGTTGACGTGTGAAAATCGACCCGCACAGCAGCATGCGTCGCCATCAGAGGACATGGTGCGAATCGTTCGACGTGAACTGGATGCGATGGCGCCCGCAGCTTTCTGTTCGCGTAGCCCTGATGCTACCACTTTTTCAGTTCCCCTCGTACAAGCCATTGTTCGCCAGGAACTTGAAAACATTGGTTTACACTCTGTCTGTGCTGTCGCCAATCTCAGAGCTAACGAACGCCCTTCTACGATTTTTCGGTCCACCCCGACGCTTCTCTCCACGTTATCGCAACCCGACTGAGTGGAGAACTGCGGACGGCCAGCCGAAATGTTTCACCTGTCGCCGCATTGGTCACATCGCCCGATACAGTCGCAACTCGTGGCCCTCAACACCTCTCACGCCGACCAACCTCAGCCGTTTTGATGGAAATGCCCGCAATGTTTCGCCCACCGCCGAGTCCAACAGCGCCGACAACTCTGCTAGGAACATGTGGTAAAGTCGCTCGATCACCATCGCCGCGCGGACACCAGTCTCGTTCACCGCAAACGCGTCGCCCATCTTGCCGTTCACCGCAGCCACGTCGACTTTCGTCCCCTAGCTGTGGCTTCTGGCCGCACTCTCCAACCGCACCTGGTTGGAACACGTGAGATTCAATATACGCACTTTCAGGGCAATAGTCACGCTCGTCTAGACAGATTGCACGTGTCACTAGACGTAATACCCCAATGTCGCAGCTACGGTGTGGTGCCTGTTTCATTTACCGATCACTATTTGGCCAAGACATTTGTTGGACGTAAAGGAAAACGCAACACATTCACGGGGGAAATGTGGAAAATGAATTCCAAATGGTTAAAGGTTAGGCTTTTCTAAGCATCGTACAGGATCATTAAAAAAAAAAAAATGTGGCAAAACTACTTTCTGATTATGAGGCACGCCGTTGTGGAAGACTCCGGAAATTTTGACCACCGGGGGTTCTTTAACGTGAACCTAAATTATACATGGCCGGGTGTTTTATGCGAAGCATATTACTAGAGCTCAACCCAGCTCCTCAGGCGCGGCGGTGTCGCCTTCAATGACCTTTGACCCCATGCCATACCACGTGACACCGTGACGTCACGACAGAGGAGAAACGGGGCTCCAACTCGCGCCGTCGCTCGCGGCGGTATATAAGCAGCTGCGCTTGTTTCTAGGTGGCTTTGGTTCAACTCTTGCAAGATGGGCTGGGTGGGAATCGAACCAGGGTCTCCGGAGTGTGAGACGGAGACGCTACCACTGAGCCACGAGTACGATGCTTCAAAGCGGTACAAAAGCGCCTCCAGTGAATGCGGTGTTGCCTTAGAAACGAGCTAAGGCTCTGGCGTGCGTCGCTTGCTCAGGCGCACATTTCGTTGCCGCGCCGAACGCTGCGTTGCTCGACGCTCACCTCATCCAATGCGGGGCGCGTAGTCGCTGCATTGTCTTACACCCTTACAAGGGGTGTAGTCTTACACCCCTTGGCGGGTCGACGGGAACGCTGTCGCGTTCCACTCTTGAAGGTGAAGCAGAGTAACGCATGAGTTGTTTCTTCGTCTAGCTGAACCAAATATAGCCAAGCAACAACAGTTCACCAGGCTAAACAGTGGTTCAACAAATAAAATAAAGGCTAGTATGCTTCGCATCCTGGGCTTAACCTTAGCTAAGCCACAGCAATTTTTTTTGCATTTCGCCCCCATCGAAATGCGGCCCAGATGGCCGGGATTCGATCCAGCGACCTCGAGCTCAGCAGCCCAACATCATAGCCACTAAGCAAGGAAGTAGAAGATAACGTGGCAGAAGTCACCGAAAGGTGGGAAAATTTAAAACAAAGAATTAAACTAGCCGCAGTCGATCGCTTCTGTAAAATAAAGTACGAAGACAGAGCTAAAGAGAAAGAACTAATTAAGGATGGTGTTGGAAAAATTAACGGCCTTAAAGTGCAGCCAACCGGGCACATACAAAGATGATTTGCGTAGCATAAACGCGAAATTTGAGCTATGCGATCAAGAGCGATATCGGGGAGCGATTATACGCGCCGAGGCATTGACAGCAGATGAGGCGCCAACTAAACGCGTGTTCGGTCTTGAGAAGAGGCATAATATGCATGGCGTAATCACATAGATGTACTTGACGTATAGATAATCACGAAATAACCGACTTTGAGGACATAGCACAAGCGTTTTTCCAGCACTTTCAACGACTTTTTGCATCGAGTACTGAAGCAAATGCCTTTAGAGTGACGTTTTTGGCACGCATGCCGCAACTCAGCGACGAGACGAAGAACGGACTAGAGGCACTCATATCAGCACATGAAGTTGAAAAGGCAATTGATAATTTAAAAACAGGTAAATCGGCTGGTATGGGTGGCATTTGTGCCGCTTCTTATAAACAGTTTAAATCAGAATTGCCACCTCTGCTCGCCGACGTCTTTGCCATATTCTTTCGGGGAAGCACACACGGTGCTCATCCCTAAGACCGACGAGCCGGCGAAACTAAAAAATGTAACGTCGTACAGACCAATATCACTTACCAGCAATGATTATAAAGTATTCATGAAGATAATTGCTGGCAGATTGCAATCAGTAATGGAAACCATAGTAGGTAGGCACTAAACATGCGGTATCAAGGGACGTACCATTAGCACAAACATACACATAATGAGATCAATTCTAGAATGTTGTGATGCCTTAAGGTCGCGAGTTGCTATTCTCCGACTTGATTTGGAGAAAGCTTTTGACTGCAGTGTTGCTCATGTTATTTTAACCTTTTACTTGCCAATGTTCCAAAAATGGAACATACGAAACCTGATTTTTTTATTTTCTTCCCAATCTATCGAACATTTTTCTTTTCGCATACACACTGATACTTGTAGAAAACATAGCAATAATAATTTTGATTGTCAACCTATTTAAAAGCTTCTGATAAGTGCTCACAAACAGGCATATTTTGCGTTCCTTCAGCGCCATATGGTCGTTGAATTATTTCGCAAGAAAAATGTAATGTTCCAACGAACAAAGTAGAACTAAAATATCGACATATAGTTAGGTATTACTGGGCAAGAAAATAAAAAATAATAATGACACTCTAGTTTTCAGTTTTTAGAGTTTTAGGCGAATGTTCCATTTTTGGAACATTGGCGTTTTATGTTGTCAAAAGCAGCGTGCACTCGCGCATGCATTTCGCCGTGTTTTTCTTCTTTTTCGGCATGTTGATGGCGCCCTCTACGTGTCGTTTGGCACAAACTTGAACGCTATCTTTCCTTGGCATTGTTTTGACATAAGGCGTTCTGGCTTGGCACGTGGAAGGAGCAGCGTTCAACTGCAGCGCATAGCCGCATAGCCTTGTGAATGTAAGTTGAAAACGATTTCACGGCTAGTTTTATATTGCAGTTCTATGCTTCTCAACGCAATCACTCTTGTTGTAGGTCATGGCACAACGCTTCCTCACACTGGAGGCTGCAACTGACCTATTCTTCAGCCTTCCCGATGACGAACGCGAAAGTGCGTCTATATGCCAATTGCCGCCTGATGAAGACGGCAACATTACTGACGAGGAGCACGTGAACGAAAATGACTTTTCTGAAGTTGTTCCCGATGACGTTTGCGGGCAGGTTGAAGTTATGCAGTGCTGCGATGAAGACGTTGATTCGCCTACTGCATGTTCGAGTCCTGAGCCACGACGAAAGAAACCAGCGCGGAGGCAGTCGACTGCTGGAAAAAGGTGCAAGTCTTCAAACAAGGCTGGAAAAACAAAAACCCCGAAGCACTCCCTTAGCGCAGCATGGGGTGACCATGCTACGTTCGACAAAGCACTTCCCAGAGAGAACCCTCCGTTGTTGCTAGAGGCATTTCCTGAGCTAGCAGACATGAGCCCATTTATGCTGTTCAGCAAAATAATTTCTCCAGAATATCTTGGTTCACTGGCTGAACTGACTGCAAGGTACGCACTCCAAAAGGGGGAGGAGGTGGACGTCACTGGAGCGGATATAGGTCAGTTTTTCGGCCTCTTACTGTTGAGTGGATATCACTCCGTTCCATCTGAGGACTCGTATTGGAGCACCGCAGAAGACCTTCGTGTGCCTTTAGTCGCGACAGTGATGGCCCGCAATGGGGCTCTTGCATTGCCCAGGGGGCGCTGCGAAAAAGGTGCTAAAAAGCGCCCTCTGCGCTAAAATGGGTCGTACCAAGCTCGGTCGTCTGCTTCGGAAAGCACGTTTACACTATGGACCCGCCACTTTCGGTTGTGTTGTTTCACGGCCTGCAGCGAATATCGGGCGCCGAAGATTTTTTCAGGGGTGGCACGCTGCGTAAAGGCAAGAAATTATGCAGTGCCGAATACGTGTACGCCGTTCAAGAATTGGGCGGCGAAGTTTTAGCACCGTGTCAAACGCGAGTCGCGTACGAAGTGGAACTTCAGGTAAGGTTTGCACGCTAGTTGCTAGATTCAGGCGCACAAACGCGAGGAAATGCTTGCTATAAATGAATCCACAGCGGCGATAAGCAGACATCATGTGTACGGAACTGCTCGAGCGCACGACGGTACGCGCCGCGATGTACGAACTGCTCGAGCGCACGATCGTACGCGCCGCGACGGCAGCGGTCTTTGGACATGCCGCGAAACGGCGGGCCTCCTGCAATCTTTGTTGACTGCATGCCGCTAAACAAGTAGTTATGCCTGCGTTTTAGTAGCGGCCATCTGTCCTCTTTAGTAACTGGTAATAACTGATGCAATGCATAAGAGCTCGCACGTACGTGCGAATCGCGGCGCGAGCTCGTACGCCGCTCGCTTGATGTAGGTTTTAATGACAGCGCTCGAACATCGATGTGCTGCAATCAATACTGCCTTGCTGCGCTGCCTCAACGTGCTGGCTTGAGATCAAGGATGAGTGCATTTAACTCTCTTAACCTGTGCTGCTCGTAGTGAAGTAGTGAATTGTCATCGAATGAGCCCGACCATTTGTGCTCATTTGCACACACCTGGTCGCTTCACCACTTCGCATCGATCGAATTGTTAATTGTCGCTGCGGCCGGGTCTCGAATCGTGAATTACCAGCCATGCCTGCTGCTATGTCGGTCTGCTGTCGGGACTGTAGGTGCAAAAGACCGAACATTAGAATGCAGATAATCAAGCAAGCTTCAAGACAGGCGAAGCAGTCAGCATGGCGCGAAGTTTCGCTTACTCAGCGCGACGAACTGCAGCTATGCAGCGCGCCCGACGCTCCACTTCGTGAGGCCTTGAAGGAAAACGGCAGAATATGATGTTGGGATTCAGGCCTTCTTGTTCATGACAGCCCACGACGCAGAAGTAATGACGGTGACGCCTTCTCGAGGCTGGGCTAGGTCTCTCCGGATCGGCGCCACCGATTCCGTCTGCTCCCAGCATTGCGTCCCACGGCACACGGAGAGCCCGTTTTCGTTAAACTATAGGCTGCGGCGAGCTCGCAGCGTGGTCGGCATGGTCTGCGAGAAGTGACGAGCCTTTTCGCACTCGCAACAGGGCAGAAAAAAGTGCGAATCGACGCAAAACTCGGCCTAGAAACGTGCTTCGCCACAGCCAGGGCTCAATACGACCCAAGCTGGTACGACCCAGATGTCGTTTCCCGCGCCGCCACCAGGCGCCGCTACTATACCTCAAACTCCAGCGCAAGACGCCCATAGGTTCCGGCAGCTAAAAAGGTTTTTTCATGTAGTGGACAACACTCAGTTGAAAGAAGGCGAGAAGAAATAGGTTCCTACCCGCAATAGGTTCCGGCAGCTAAAAAGGTTTTTTCATGTAGTGGACAACACTCAGTTGAAAGAAGGCGAGAAGATGGGCAAGATTCAGTCGTTTTACGACGAAATCTCCAAATGTTTCCGCCAGTTTGGAGTTTTCCACGAAAGCCTCAGCATCGACGAGTCAATGGTGCCCTATTATGGCCACCACTCGTGCAAAATGTTCATTCGCGGTAAACCTATCCGATTTGGGTATAAGATATGGATGATGTGCTCTTCGAATGGGTACCCCTATGCAATGGAAATATATTGCGGGAGAAACGAGAAGGACGAGAAGGCACCTCTCGGGCTGAGGGTTGTTAGCAATATGACATCCGTCCTGCCCGCCCCTGAACAGCATGAAGTCTACTTTGACAACTTTTTCACTTCGCACGGTCTCCTGACGAAACTGGCTAACCAGGGTATTCGAGCGACGGGGACTGTACGAGATGCCAGAACCGGTGGTTGTCCACTGAAGAGCTCGAAAGACGTCGGAAGAGAGGAAAGAGGTTCTTTCCACTACAAATGTGACGGGGTGGTCTACACATGCAGGTGGAACGACAATGCAGTCGTCACAGTTTCTTCAAACCACCTCGGCCATGAGCCTCTTGGAACTGCAAAACGCTTCTCACGGCGGGCAAACAAAAAGGTAGACATTCCTCAACCATATTTGATAAAAAAATACAATGAGGGCATGGGGGGAGTAGATGTTCTCGATCGCCTCCTCGGAAGTTATCGGCCAAGACTTCGAAGCAAAAAATGGTGGTGGAACCTTTTCAGCAATGGTCTGAACATGGCTGTCGTCGCAGGATGGCTCCTTCATTGCGAGCTTCACAAAGGAACTGATGCCGCCATGACACACATAGCATTTCGGAGGGACGTCATCATGTCCTTGCTGCACCTCAAGCAGAGAATCACTGTGCGGCCTGGACCTCGGGTTCATCCGAGACGCGAGGATAGGAAAACTGATGGCCACTACATCATCTCAGCAACTCAGGGGAGGTGTGCGGAGTGCAAGAAAAACACGATGAACCAGGGTCAGCAGTGCAAAAAGCGCCTACACACGAAGTGCTTTGCAGCATACCATGGCTTGTGAAGTGTTCACAGACGTGTTGTGAAGCAAGTAGGATGAAAAAATAAATTTTCGCAAGCATTGTTATAAACATTTATACTTTTGAAAGGCCTTGTATGACGCTAATAATTATTCTTCTGTTAACATGAGAAAGCAATCCCCCTTTAACAGACAATAAAGGTTGTTCCAGACAAAGTTTGTATTTTTCATATGGGAAATGCCAATGTTCCAAAAATGGAACATGCGAAAAAACCTACTAAATCTTTATGAATGCGGCCGTATTTTTTATCATAGGTAATTTAGAAGACCAATGCAAATTATCAACACCAATTTCAGTTTTTTGGCTAGTGATTCATAGTGCGGCGCCTAAAAGGTTAATTGCCACTCTAAAGCATATAAATGTCGGGTCCATAATTACTGACGGGGTAGCCATGGCGTACCGGAACTGCACTACTAAGCTTATAATTAACAAGTCACTGTGGGCCCCCATCAGCGTTCAACGTTCCGTGCGTCAGGGCTGCCCAGCCAGCCCACTTTTGTTCTGTATTCACCTAGAGACTTGATGTATGGAAGTGATTGAAAACAAATGTATTCATGGGTTTACGATGCAAGCGTCAGAAGTCAAAGTCCTAGCCTATATGCTGATGACGTAGCCGTGTGTTGCAAACCATAAATGTTGTTAAAAACTTTGGTCAAATCACTGGAAGTAGAGTAAACTGGAGCAAGTGCCTAGGTATTTGGCATGGGGAGTGGCTTAAGGCCCCCGTTATATTTGCCAATGTCACGTGGTCAACAACGCCAGCAAAGTAATTGGGTGTACCACTTGAAGCTTATAAACAGAACGACGACTACTGGCAGTGCGAGCTCAAAAGTGCAAAAGAAAAGGCCGAAGCGTGGAAAGCCAAACACCTTTCAGTATTTGCCAGGGTTACTGTCTACAACCTGTTTTTCGTAGCCAAGCTGTGGTATGTTAGGCAATTCATTTTCTGTAACAGAGCTAATGTGCAGAAATTGCACAGAGTTTTTGCCGTGTTTGTATGGGGTTCCGGGTGGGAGAGGTGCAGCCGCAACAATTTGTTCAGACGGGTGAAAGATGGAGGATTAGGGCTGGCCCACTTGTTTGTGAGGCAGTTAGTTGGACGGTTCTTTTTCTTCAGAAACAATGATGATCCATTTCTTCAAACAGTCAGCAAGGTTAGGCTAGCACATTTGTTACCCGAGTTTATTATATGCTCTCAAAGTGTACCGGGGCAGTGTTCGGTTTCTATAAGGAAATCGTGCTGAGTGTTACTTTTCTTGCTGTACGGTTTTCCAAAGAATACTTGTTTACGGTCACAAGAAAAAGGCTGCGCAATGGTCTATTGGACATCCTTTTTCCCTCACCTCTGTACCGAACTATATACAGTCGAGGCCCAGGCCAGAATGTTTTGAAACGCGTTAAAAAAAAAAAAATACAGGTACCGCCTGGTATGAAAACTTTCTTTTTCAAACTACACACAGGTACACTCTCAGTTGCAACGTTTTTAGAAGAAAGGGGCTTTTACATGCCATGAGGCTCACATTGCTTCATATGCAAACAACCTGAGACAATAGACGATGTTTTTTTTACACTGCTGGGCGGGAGTTTTCTTCTGCAATGTTCTACAGCGAACAATAAAAAAATTTTTTCTCTTGACCCACATGGCATAAGATATCTACCGATAGATGACGAGAACCGAACACCTTTCGATCAGATAATGTTAACTGGCCTCTACTGTATATGGCGAGCCCGCATGGCAGGCTTCTATTGCGATCCCGATGCAAGACCAGCACATGTTTTTTTTTCGAGAACAAATAACACGTTTTCTTGACGTCCTTGCTACAAAAGAATGTCCTCCGCCTTGGATGGCTAGGATAGACCCATTGGCTAATCTTAAAGAATTTTAAACAACGCCAGCTCGAATGAAGCAGGCGGCTTTTACTTATTAATTTTTTGTAACGGATGAGAAGTCCATCTGTTTCTGTATATATGTTCCTTATATTGGCAGTCTTATGTACTGCTGATTACCGGCAATAAAGAAAAAAAAGGGGGATCGCTCAGCGGTAGAGCATTCGACTGCAGATCGAGAGGTTCCCTGTTCAAACCCGGGTGCCCATTTTCAGCTTTTATCCTGTTTTCTGCTCCTATTTTTATAGCAATTATGGGTGTGTACTTCTCGCTGGACACTCCTATTCGGGGGTATCGCTCAGTGGCAGAGCATTCGACTGCAGTTCGAGAGGTCCCCGGTTCAAACCCCGGGTGCCCATTTTCAGCGTTTATCTTGTTTTCTGCTCCTATTTTTATAGCAATTATGGGTGTGTACTTCTCGCTGGACACTCCTATTCGGGGGTATCGCTCAGTCATTCTGCTTCCGGCTCCCGAGCTGAACGGATCGCGGGATCATGGGCTCCAATGGAGCGGCATATGCGGCTGTTGGCCGCGGCAACAGGCTTTCGACGGAAGAAGATAAGGATTACCAGATAATTTTGCCTCGGCTACCTACAGGACGTATAGTTTTAAACACAGTTTTTTTGCACGGCAACGCTCGTGTTCGCCCGTTTCGTGTAGATTTTCGAGACGCGCTTCAAGCTGTTGGTATGCTCTCTGGCGTCGTCGCCCTTGGAGCATACCAAATCAACCATGTATGGGCGGTGACGATGAAGACAGCCGAGGCTGCCCAAAAGCTGGCGGCCCTGAAGGAGCTGCAGGTGAAGGGGCGTCGCTGCCTGGTCATCGACCCCAAGGAACAGCAGGTGAAGCTTCGTATCCACTGGCTTCTGCATGGGGTGGACGACGAAGACGTCAAGACCGCGCTGGCCTCCTTCGGCAAAGTGACGGAAGTGACCCGGGAACGCTGGCGAATGGATGGCGTTTCCGACAAGGGCTCGACGACCCGAGCAGTGCTGCTGCAGCTGAAGGCTGGAATGAAAGTCGACGACCTGCCCCACCAGATCCGCGTCGCCGGCGAGCTTGCGCTGGTCGTAGCCCCAGGTCGCCCCATGCAGTGCCTGCGCTGCCGGGGCTCTGGCCACGTTCGTCGTGAATGCAAGGTTCCCCGTTGCTCACGGTGCAGGCTTTTTGGACACAACGACGCGGACTGTGTGCGTTCATACGCAGTAGCCGCGGGTTCGGCGGAGAGCGAGCCGTCGACGTTAGACCACGTGATGGACGTGACCGAGGCGGAGGAAGCGGCCACGGGAGCTGGAAATAGCAACGTGGCGAAACGAGCGGGACGACCACGCCGACCGAAGGAGGGCGGAACAATGTACTTCCCCCCAAGGAGCTAGCAGCTACACTCGAGAGTGTGAAGACGGCCCCGCAAGAAAATGAGAGCAGCCAGCCAGCTACGGATGCTACTCGGGCAGAGGAAGACAACGCGACCCCAACTGGCGCCCGCGTCGAATGCGTCTCGGCACCGGTCAAAAGGTCCCTGCAGCAGGAGCAGAAAGTCGACGGAAAGGCCGGCGGTGACTCCGAGCCACCGCCCTCTAAGACGCTATCCGGAAGGCGCTCCTCCCTCAAGCCTAAGGCGAACCTGGAGGCCGACCGTAGGCTTGCGGCGAAGCCGAATATAGACGAACTGGGGCGACGGCCACCGGATGGCCACGGAGGCCTCTAGCGGTCAGCTAGACGTTGAGGTGAGCACCATGCTCCGGGCCTTCTCCCCTCCGGTTTACACCAGTAATGGCTACCAACCCGCCGCTTAGCCCCGGCACGCTAAACGTTCGAGGTCTGGCTGCCAAAAGGAAACAATCAGGTGTATACACTGCTAGGGGACTACGACATCGACGTTTTAGCAGTGCAAGAAACCAAGGTAGACGGCGAGGAGGAGACCGGGAGTATGGTGCAAAGGTTCACGTATAACTACTATACGGTAAAACACGGGGCCACGCCTTTGGGACTTCGGCAGGGTGTGTGCTGTTCATGAGGAAGCTCCCTGGTCTTGTCATAGATGGTTGCTTCTCATGCACTTCTGGTCGACTTGTCTATTGTGACTTCAGCTATTGGAATGTCCAATGACGCGTGTTATTCATTTATGCGTCTAATACGGTGCAAGAAAGGGTAAATTTCTTTTTGAACTTGAAGCACCACTTCTCTGTGCGCAAAATGATAGTCTGTGTTGGGGACTTCAATTGTGTATTGAACATCAAAGATAGGTCTACGCAACGCGTAGTTTACGACAAAAGCAGAGATATCATGGCGGAGATCATACACGAATTTGAATTAGAGGATATCGCTCAGTGTTTCGAGGCTTGACCGGGAAGTGAGGTACACTCACTTCCAAGAAATAAGTCATGCACGATTAGACCGTATCTATCTATCATATGATTCAGTAGAAAAATGCCAGTGCTATGCAGTTACTGCCGTATCATTTTCTGACCACTGCTTGGTAAAATGCAGGGTGGGCCGCAAAACAGAACGAAAAGAATTCGTCTTGAAACTGTGGAAAATGAATGCCGAGCTCCTACGGGACGACACGTTTAACGAAACGGTAGTGAATGCTCTGAATTCCTTTGGAAAGGACAGTTCTATGAAGTTGGGCGAGGAATGGGAGTTGCTGAAGCAAACTATTAAAATCAAGGCAATTGAAAGAAGTAGCGTACTACGATATGAAGAAAAGGCCAGAGAAAAGGATTTAAAAACATTGCTGGAAAAATTTGTGACGCTCGAATGCATGCAACCCGGTGCTTATCAAGAAGATATGCGTGCTGTTTATTTATTTTATTTATTTAACAATGTCCTTACACGCCTCGTATGAGGTATTGGGTAAGGGGGGCGTTACAATAAGATTAACAGAGTATACAGAACATATAAAACACATAATAGACATATATTATTAAATGACAGCGGAAAAATGTATACATATCTTATACAAGTATTAAAAGCACTGTACAAAATAACAAGGCCTGGAATGTACATATTAGAAGAAGACAAACGATACAGTTCCTTTAATAAACAATGAAAAATAATGTTGCCACTCCAGTACAAATATTAACAATACTAAAAAATACAAGAATAATAAGCGAAGTGAGCTCATAAATAAGAGAGCACATAACTGAAAAAAAAGCATCGTGCACTTTATTGAAGTTACGCGGTGGAATATGAAATGATGAGCTGACGGAATTTATCGGGATTAGGTTCGGAGGCGATGAAATCAGGAAGAAGAATTAAGAACAAGCTCGAGGTTTTCGTGGAAGAGCGTTATCGAGGCGCACTCGTGCGCGCTAGAGCAGAAAGACTAACATGCAGGGAAACGCCAACGAAAAGAGCACTAGGACTAGAAAAAAAGCACCCCAGACGTAAGCAGAATTGAGGCCATCGAATATAACGGGGTGGTAGTAGCTGATATGAACAATATAGGGCGTGCCTTCTTTGAACATTTCCAAAAGCTCTTCGCATTCAGGCCCGTAAACATGCAAAGTTTCAAGCACTTACTTTTGCAGCGAATGCCACAGCTGTCGAGTGAAGTTAAAGAAACATTGGAAAGACGAATAACTGAACAGGAAGTGATAAAGGCCATCAAAGACCTGAACCCTGGCAAGTCACCAGGTCCAGACGGTCTTTGTGCCGATTGGTACAAATCGTTCAAAAGCCACCTAGCTCCTATCTTAACCGCAGTTTTCAATGAAGCATACGAACTGAAAATATTTCCATCCTTTGGCCAGTCCCTTACAGTACTAGTACCTAAAACAGAAGAGACCGAAAAGCTCAAGCAACTTTCCTCCTATAGACCCATAGCGCTTACTAACTGCGACTACAAAATACTGATGAAGGTGCTGGCACGGCGTATGCAGTCAGTTATCAAGGAAGTAGTCAGCCCACACCAGACGTGTGGCATTCATGGAAGACCCATCTTTACTAACATTCATAAGATGAAGTGTGTGCTGGAGTGTTGTGACGCCATGTGTGATGCAGTTGCGACCCTCCAGCTTGACTTGGAGAAAGCGTTTGATTGCATTTCTCACGATATATTGCTCACCATCCTTGAACATGTTAATTTTGGCCACATAATTACTGAGGGGGTGACCATGGCGTACCGGAGTTGCTATACGAGACTTATAATTAATCAAACGCTGGGGGCCCCCATTAACGTGAAGCGCTCCATTCGCCAGGGTTGTCCGCTCAGCCCACCCCTGTTTTGTGTTTACATAGAAACGCAATGTCAGGCCATCATCGAAAATGAATACATTAAGGGATTTTGTCTTCAAGCAGAAGAGGTGAAGTTATTGGCATATGCTGACGATGTGGCTGTATGCTATAAAGATACGCAAAGTGTATTGAACACTGTGAGTATTGTCAGACAGTTTGGTAACGTCACTAATAGCTTCGTGAACTGGCAGAAATGTTTGGGGTTTTGGCATGGAAGATGGCCTTACACACCTGACCACTTTTCGAACATAAACTGGGTCATGGCGCCAGTTAAGTACCGTGGCGCACCCCTTGATGCCTACAAGAACAGCAGCGAGTACTGGAAGGATCGAACAAAAGAAATAAAAGAAAAAGCCGACCGATGGAACGCCGGTCACCTGTCAATATTCGCGAGAACAACAGCGTGCAACATGTTTCGCGTGACAATGATCTGGTACGTAATGCAGGTCCTACAGTGCTCTCGGATTAATGTGCAGGAACTGCATCGCGTGCTCGCTGTTTTCGTGTGGGCATCAAGCTGGGAGCGATGTAGCCGAGATAATCTCTTCCGGCGCGTGAAGGAGGGCGGTCTGGGGTTGGCGCACCTCTTCTTGCGTCAATTAGTGAACAGGTCCTTCTTTTTTCGAGACACAAATGACCTATTTCTACGCACCGTTATCCAAATGAGGCTGTCAAGATCACTTCCCGAATTCGTTGTAGGCACCGAAGTAATGCCAGGACCAGTTCGTGGTTTCTTTAGGGAAATAGTTGAGTGTTTCTTTTCTGCGTGTTCGCTTTTCTAGTGCATACTTGTTGACTGCACAACGAAAAAAGCTATATCGTGATTTGTGTGACAGTGTCTTGCTTGTACCCATGTACAGAGCCATGTACAGTGGAGGCCCAGGCCTAGACGTACCGAAAAAAGTGATGATGATGCCAGTTCAACCAGCCATGAAATCATTCCTTTTTAAATTACATACCGGCACTTTACCTGTTAAAATCTTCCTGGAACAACGAGGGTTCTACATGCCGTAGGGAACACATTGCCTTATTTCTAAAAAAACCGGGAAATATAGATCATGTCTTCATCCACTGTTGGGAAGGGGTCTTTTTCTGGCATGTGTTGCAAAGAACTCTAAAAAAAGGAGTTACCGATAGATCCACACGGAATCAGGTTTCTGCCAGTAAGTGACGACGAAGGCTTCCCGTACGACGTCATCATGCTTACGGGCCTCCACTGTTTATGGCGCGCAAGAATGGCGGGCTGCAATTGTGAATCGGATGCCCGACCGGCACGTGTATACTTCCGTGAATGCATGTAGCGGTACGTGGAAGTGCGAAAGTTGCAACAGCCTGTTCCTGAGTTGCTGTACAGGGTTGAACCCCTGGCAGCACTCAAGGAATTTTAATGAGAGAACGTCATGCTACAGTAGCGAACTGGAACGCATGTGCATAGTATTGTTGGGTAATTGTATTCATTCCCTTTTTTGTTTGGTCTTGTATATTCTTTTGTTGTATATATTTAAGGAATATGTGTTGTGATATGTCGAGGACTGGCAATAAAGAAAAAAAAGAGGTATAGCTCAGTTGTAGAGCATTCGACTGTAGATCGAGAGGTCCCCGGTTCAAACCCAGGAGCTCCCTTTCCAACTATTATCTTGTTTCCTGCTCTTATTTTTATAGCAATTATGGGTGCGCACTTCCCGCTGAACACTCCTGTTCGGCATTTGTCACGGTATTTCCAAAGTAATTCCGGAACTATACTCCTAAGGTAGTCTTGTAACAAATACTAATGACATAATTTCTCAGTTCGAAACTTTCTACACTATGTTGTTTAGTGCCCCTCCGGACGATCACGATGCAAAAGTTTTAGAGAGTTTTGTATCTCTTGTAAAACCGTTACAGGATGATGACTGTGCAGTCATCAGTGGTAGCCTTACGATTCAAGAAATTGAGCTAGCTACTGATCAGCTGCCTTTGTCGAAAACACCCGGCCCCGATGGACTTTCAAGTGAATTTTACAAGGCTTTCAAATCAATTATCAGCCCCATATTATTGGATATTATTAGTACAAGTTTAGAGGCTGACGCCCTTCCGTAGTCTTTTTGCAAAACCCAGAGAGTTTTAATTCCCAAAAGTTCAGATAAAGAGAAACTGCGTTCTGTTGAAGGCTATCGACCAATCACATTGTCAAACGTGGATTACAAAATTTTTGCGAAAGTTCTATCTAATAGATTGCAATTTGCGATGTCAATTCTAATTGGTTCCCATCAGACGTGTGTAATCAGGGGCCGATCAATTCAAACCAAGATACATATCGCCCGAACCCTTCTTCAATACTGTTATGGTTCCACTGAGCAGCTGGCAATGCTCCAGGTAGACCTTGCTAAAGCTTTTGATCGTGTCAGTCACTCCTATTCATTTTCTGTTCTGGAGCATGTAAATGTTGGCTCCATTGTGCTTAAAGGCGTTAGGCTTTGCTACACCTGTTGTACTACTCGTTTAGTTATTAATGGCCAACTCTCCGAACCAATTTCTATTTGCTCATCAGTAAAACAAGGATGCCCGATGTCCCCACTACTATTCGCCCTTTACCTGGAACCGCTATGCTTAAGCGTAATTTAGTCGAGTCACATCCATAGCTTCAATATAATGGGTAATGAAGTTAAAGTCTTAGCGTATGCAGACGATCTAGCGTTCTTCTGCACGGATAAGACCAGTGTTGAAAAAGTAGTATCGAAAATAGAAGAATTTGGCAGCGTATCAGGAGCGCGGATGAACTCAAAAAGTTTAGGCTTATGGTTTGGCTCATGGTGCTATACACCAGAACAGTTTGCAGGCGTTAAGTGGACTGATGTCCGCCAAAGTATCTTGGTGTGCCGCTAGACGCATATAAATTAAGCGCACACTATTGGAAAGAACGGGTTTCGGTACTGCAAAGTTACGCCCAGACATTCGTTCCACAACGACTTTCTATTTTTGGGAAAGCCGAAGCCTGCAATAAGTTCTTGGCAACAAAAATTTTCTATGTATTGCAAGTTATCCATTGTGCTAGGCTATACATCCAACGCTTTCACCGTATCTTTGCAACCTTCGTATGGTCTTCAACTTTTGAGCCCATGAGGCGAGACAATATTTTTAGGCCTGTTAGTGAAGGTGGGCTGGGCTTAGTACATCTTTATGGGCGGCAGATAGTGTCTCGTTTCTTCTTTTTCGCGATACTTCCCATCCTGTAATTCGTTCATACATGCAAGTCACACTTGTTAATGCGTTACCTGATTTAGTTGTTTCTTGAAATTTTTTTTCGCGCTTATGCTTGTGGGGGTTCATGCAAGAAGTTTACTTGGCGGTTCGTTTCCTGACAGTTCGGTTTTCTACTGAATACTTGTATTCTGTGTCGCGCAAAACGCTGTACAAAGATTTACTATCCATGCTATTTCCGCCTCCACTTTACCGATCAATATACATTAAATTGCAGGCCACGATGTGCTAAAGCGAGTTCGCAAAATGTATTTATCCCCTTGCTGCAAAATATTCTTTTATAATGTTCATAGTGAAACCATACCGGTTAAAACATGGCTACAAAAAAAAAGGGTATCTTTGTCTCTTCTGTTAGTTGTCGCCTTCGTGATGTACCAGAGACAATTGAACATTGTTTTATTAGCTGCACCGACGCCATCCTATTTTGGGATGTCCTCCAACGGACATTAAAGAAAGACTTTGAGATTAATGATCATACTGTGCGATACCTGCTGCCAACCTCTGATAATAGTGCACCTTTCGATACGTTTTTGGTCATAGGAATGCACAGTTTGTGGAAAACGCGAATGATGGACCGAAACGCCGAAACGGTTGTACCTACAAGGGCAAATTTCATCCGAATGACACTACACTTAAAGCAGGTTTATGATGGACTCGGTGTGCAACCGGACTGGTACCCTACTTTGGTGAGGTGCTTATCCTTGCCACCCTTCTAAAGTGAAACGAACGTTTGTACTCGCAGTATGAACGCTGCCTTTTCTGTGTGTGACTTTCATAGTGCCCTCCATTCTCTGACTATGCAGAACTGGTGAACGTCTGGTTGAATGCAACTATAATAAATACCACGAAAGAAAGAAAAAAAAAACACTCCTGTTCGGTGGTACAGCTCAGTGGTAGAACATTCGACTGCAGATCGAGAGGTCCCTGGTTCAAACCCGGGTGGCCCCCTTTTCAGCTTTTATCTTGTTTCCCGCTCTTATTTTTATAGCAATTATGGGTGTGCACTTCTCGCTGAACACTCATATTCGGGTGTATAGCTCAGTGACCTAGACGTTCTAGCTGTCCAGGAGACGAAGGTTGACGGAGAGGAGGAGACCGGGAGCATGGTGCGGCGTTCCACGACTATTATGCGGTCGTGAGCCATGCGGTAGGGACGTCCGCCGGTTGTGTCCTGTTTGTTAAGAAGTTGCCTGGCCTTGTTGTTAAAAATGTATTTTCATGTCAAACCGGAAGGATCGTTTTTTGCGATTTTGTTTTTCGTGAATTGGAATTCAGAGTCATGTGCATATATGCACCGAATGCTGTGGAAGAACGCGTTCATTTTTTGCGAACCTTTTTCAGTATATTAGCACTGATAAGTGCATGGTTTTGTTGGGGGATTTCAATTGTGTTTTGAGGGCTCGGGATAGAGTCAATAATGCTGGTATTCGCGATAAAAGCAGTAGTGTGTTGACTAAGCTAATTAGTGATAATGAACTGGACGATGTCTGTGAGTGCCTGGAGGGGGAGCGGGAAGTCATGTACACACGATTCCAAGGTAGTAGTCATGCGCGGTTAGACCGCATATACGTATCGCAAGACATAATTCCAAAGTGCCATAGTTATTCGGTGGCACCAGTATCGTTCTCAGATCACTGCATAGTGAAATGTCATATAGGCACGGAGAGGAAGAAACAAGATTTTAATTGGGAACTATGGAAAATGAATGCCTTACTACTAAAAGAGGAGCCATTTGTAGAGGCAGTACGTGAGGCCGTCAGGAAAGTAAGTGAAGAAAACAGTGAAACAATAGCAGAGAAATGGGAATACTTCAAACAAAACGTAAAAATGAAAGCTTTAGAAAGATCGAGCTGCTTACGATTTGAGGAGGAAATGAAAGAAAGGGGCTTACGAAAGACACTTAAGCAGCTGATAGCGCTGGAGTGCGAAGAGCCTGGGACGTATAAGCAAGATGTAGGAGCCATTAAAGAAAAAATCGAGCAGCTTGACAAGGAACGGTATCAAGGTGCGATTGTGCGAGCAAGAGCAAATGCATTAGTAGCTGGTGAGACGCCCACTAAACGGGCGCTGGGACTCGAAAAAGCGCAAGCTCGACGGAATCATGTCGACAGAATTTTATGGAACGGCACAGTTGCCGACGATAGTAAGAGCATAGGCCGAGCTTTTCTAGAGTATTATCAGTCACTCTTTGCTTTTCAAGAAGTGAATATAGACGAGTTCAGAAGGGCCTTTCTATCTCGGATGCCGCGAGTGAGTGACGATACAAAACAACGATTGGAATGGAAAATAACAGAACGTGAAGTTGAAAAAGCGATTGATGATTTGAACCAAGGCAAGTCACCTGGACCGGACGGTCTGGGCGCGTGTTTATATAAAGCTTTTAAGAAAGAACTGTCGCCGTTACTAACAGAGCTGTTTAATGATGCGTATGATAACAAAACTTTGCCGCCTTCTTTTGGAAAAGCTCATACCATACTCATCCCTAAGAGTGACCAAGTGCAGAAACTTAGGCTAGTAACATCTTACAGGCCAATATCTTTAACCAATGTTGATTATAAGGTTTTTATGAAAGTTTTGGCTGCCAGACTTCAAAGCGTCATAAATGACATAGTAGCAGATCACCAAACGTGTGGTATTAAGGGAAGGTCCATTTTTTCGAATATTCACACGATGCGGTGCGTGCTGGAGTGCTGTGACGCCACCTCGGGTGGAGTCGCGGTGCTCCAGCTGGACCTCGAGAAAGCGTTTGATTGTGTCTCTCATGATATTTTGTTTGCCATTTTGGATTACGTTAATGTTGGTTCCATCATCACTGAGGGAGTGGCCTTGGCGTACCAGAACTGCACAACACGCTTAATTGTGAATAAATCATTGGGGGCCCCAATTAACGTTATGCGTTCTGTGCGTCAGGGCTGCCCTCTCAGTCCTCTTTTGTTTGACATTTACATAGAAACTATGTGTTTGGCAATAACTGAGAATGAGCAAATACGCGGGTATAGCTTGGCAGCCACACAAATCAAGCTCTTGGCATATGCAGATGACATCGCGGTGTGTTGTACAAGCAAAGAAAGTGTGACGGAAACAATAAGGGTAGTGAAAAATTTTTGTGATGTGACGGGCAGTAGAGTGAACTGGGGAAAGTCCCTCGGTTTGTGGCACGGAGGTCTTCGGTCACGGAGGCACGGAGGTTTGTGGCTCGGTTTGGTCTTCGGTCCCGGACCTTTTTGCAAATGTGAGCTGGATAAAAACCCCGACCACGTACTTAGGTGTCCCTATGGGCAGTTACAAAAATAGCGACGAATATTGGACGAACCAAGCAAAAGAAACAAGAGAAAAAGCAGACAGGTGGAAAGGCATCAACCTGTCGATTTTCGCAAAAGCAACTGTGTGTAACATGTTTTTTATCACGAAGTTGTGGTACGTCATGCAAACGTTGTACCAAGGCCGATTCAAATAGGTCGCGAAGCTTCGGGCGAAAAGCGGTTCAGTACAGATTGTCACCGACATCAGCATGGGGGGTTATGGGAGCAGCGATCGAAGCGCGACTATGTTTGGAGGGAACAAACATTTGGAAAGAAAAACGCCTTTTTTAATTCAAACGAGACACAGTTAGATTCATTCAACGAAAATAAAATTCCTAGTCAATTTTATATATTCGTGATGAGTTAAAAAATACGTTTAATTTTATTATTATTATTAAATGCATTTTTTTTCAGCGCCCATCGCTACAGGGGGCGTTGACGCCACTATCACTCGCAGTGCAATGCACGTCTTGAAATGGGCAGAAAGGCGCACTCGTATCACCTGCTGAAATACGCCCCCCTCACAATTTGTGCTTTCTTGCTTGTCGAAGTTTGTCTGAACTTGGTGACGCGGGTAGCTTCATTGCTTCTTAATCTGTTCAGTCAAAAGTAGTGAGTTGCGACCGCCAGATAATTGTGTAGTTGTTTTCGTGCGACTGCGCTGGCCGACGGACTTGGCATCCGACAATAGGATCAGCACTCTACACCTAAAGCTTTCGTCGGCCTCCAAAGAAAGTATGTTCTGCGCAGGGATGCGATTTCGACAACCGTACGGCTGGCCTTTTCCTGCATCGCTTTCCACGCTGAAAGCTCGAAACGCCCATCAAGTCGAATGGCGGGGCATTTGAATATATAGCTCCAAAGGAAGAACAACAAAACAAATTTCGCGCCTTCGAAAACAAAATGACGTCACTTCTGCTTTTAACGGACATGGCGTCACGTTATTTTTTTTTCCGCCGGAAGTGTTCCCACCACATACAGATGGCGCTAAGCCCCATGAACCGGCGATGGACCGCCATGTTTTGAACGTATGGGCTCCTATGGAAGCTTCGCTACCAGGTACATTTACCTTGGTTGTACTGTTCAAGGGTAAACGTGCAAAGGTTGCAAAGAGTGTTCGCGGTTTTTATCTGGTGCTCTACCTGGGAAAGGAGTAGCCGAACCAATCTGTTCCGGCACGTGAAGAAAGGGGGGCTGGGCTTGGCGCATCTTTTTGTACGCCAGCTTGTGAACAGGTTTATGTTTTTTTGGGATGTGCGTGATCCCTTTCTGCGCACTGTATGCCAACTCAGGTTGAGAGGTGCTTTGCTGGCACTTATTGTTAGTACAGATAGTATGCCCGGAACGCTTCGTGGCTATCTTAAAGAAGTTGCAGATAGTGTGCGCTTTCTTTCTGTGCGTTTTTCTTTTGAGTATTTATGTAACGTTAAAAAGAAAACATTGTATAAAGATATTTGCGATATTGTATTTCCAGTGCCATTGTACAGAGCGCTATACAGTGGAAGATCAGGACTGGATGTCCTTAAGCGAGTGAAAAATATGGAGGTGCCTACTGGGGTAAAGACATTCTTTTTTAAATTACACACAGGAACACTCTCAGTGAAGACATTCATGGAAGAACGTGGCTTTCTTGTACCCTGGGGCTCGCACTGCTTGATTTGCAAGCAACCAGAAGCAATAGACCATGTCTTTTTGCATTGCTGGGCCGGAGTGTTCTTCTGGGATGTCCTACAAAGAACAATGAAGAAGGAGTTACCGTTAAATCCGCATGGCATCAGGTACTTAGCGGTAACGAATGACGACGGGGTTCCCTTCGACCTAATAATGCTCAAGGGCCTCCGTAGTTTATGGCGTGCAAGGATGTCTGGGTACTACTGCGACCCGGACGCTAGGCCTGCGCGTACGTATTTCCGCGAAAGCATGTCTCGTTTCATTGAAATAAAGAAAATACAAGAATGTGTACCCGAATGGCTGTCTAGGATGGAACCTCTGACAGCATTGAAAGAATTTTAATTCGACAACGCCAGTCCTTATAGGACTGATGGCATGTATATCCTTTCAAAATGTTTTGTATTTGTTAATTGTGTATTGTAATTCTGTTCTGTATTATGTGCTTTGTACAATGTCGAAGACCGGCAATAAATACAAAAAAAAGGGTGTATAGCTCAGTGGTAGAGCATTCGACTGCAGATCGAGAGGTCCCCGGTTCAAACCCGGGTGCCCCCTCTCCAGCTTTTATCTTGTTTCCCGCTCTTATTTTTATAGCAATTATGGGTGTGCACTTTTCGCTGAACGCTCATATTGGGGGGTATAGCTCAGTGGTAGAGCATTCGACTGCAGATCGAGAGGTCCCCGGTTCAAACCCGGGTGCCCCCTCTCCAGCTTTTATCTTGTTTCCCGCTCTTATTATTATAGCAATTATGGGTGTGCACTTCTCGCTGAACACTCATATTCGGGTGTATAGCTCAGATTCTGCTTCCGGCCACCGAGCGTGACGGACGCATGATGACGGGCTCCGTTGGAGCGGCTTCAGCGGCCTTTTCTGGCCGCGGAAACAGGACGATGGAACAGGAGGGCACCTACCAAGTTGTTCTGCCAGGTCTGCCAACAGGTCGTTATGTTTTAAATACAGTTTTTTTGCACGCTGATATTACGGCGCGACCGTACCGGATTGAAGATTTCCGTGACGCATTGGCACCGCATTCGCTTCTTCCGGATGTTATCGCCCTGGGGGCGTATCGCATGAGCCATGTCTGGGCTATCACTTTCAAGGACGCGGACGCGGTGAAGAAGATCTCGAGCATCGGGGAGCTGCGTGTAAAAAACCGGCGCTGCCTGGTGATTGACCCGGGGAACCAGGACGTCCGACTGAATCTCCACTGGCTTCTACACAATGTGCCTGATGAGGACATGCGTGTCGCCTTTGCGCCCTATGGGAAAGTTACCGAAGTAGGCCGGGAGCGCTGGCGTGTGCAAGGTATGACAGAGAAGGGATCAACCACCCGGCTTGTCACCCTCAAGTTCAAAGCGGGCGTGAAGTTGGATGACTTGCCACACCAGCTGAGCGTTGGCGGTGAGTTGGCGCTTGTCGTGGTACCAGGCAGACCCCCGCTGTGCCTTCGGTGTCGCGGTACGGGCCACATCCGCAAGGAATGTCGAGTCCCGCGTTGCGGAATCTGCCGACGCTTCGGGCACGAAGACGACCAGTGTACTCGCACTTACGCGAGCATTACAGGCCCGGGAACCAGCGAGGACTCGTCCGAGATGCTGATGGACGAGGCGGATGCTGAGGAAGCAGCCCGTGTGGGTGGACAACCACAGCGCCAGACTCTGCCATCATTCACGACTCTGGTGAAGCAGAAGGCGGGGCCCTCCGGCGCAACAGATGGTAGTGTACAGGCGCAGCATAAGCCTGAACAGGACGACGATGACAAGGCAAAGAAGGTGGCGAAAGCCGCGGACGCTAAAGAAAGCAGCGTGGAGACCCCCGGCATTGATACCATGGAGACGAACCAGGAAGCGGCGAGCACCATTGCTGGAAAACGTCCGCATGAAGAAAGCGGAGACGTCAAGCTGCAGCCTGGCGGTAGCGGCGATGAGCCTCCGCCGAAGGCAGGGGGAGTGAGACGCTCGTCGTTAAAACCGCGGCCGAACCTTCCGGCCGACACGCGGAAGGCGGGGAAACTGCCTCCGTAGTAACACAGTGTCCTGGTCGGTGTCAGCGCCGGTTGTGTTGGTTGACCGGTGTCAAGAGGTCCTGGCAGTCGTGAGGAAGGCTACGTCAACCATGAAGGTGGGCACCATGCGGATAGAGGCGTTTCTTCTTCTAAGACATGGCTTTTAATCTTATTGCTCCACTTCGAGTTGCGACCTTGAACGTCAGAGGTCTGGGAGCAAGAAGGCGACAATACCAGCTTAATCGCCTTCTTCTGGATAACGATATTGATATAATTGCTTTACAAGAGTCGAAAATAGAGAGCCAAGAGCACACTGACCGCATGGTGTCTTCCTTTCAAGCAAACTTTCATGTTTGCGTTTGTCATTCTGTTGGGACGTCGGGTGGGTGCCTTGTATTCATACGTAAGACGTTAAGAGTGAACGTAGAGTCTGTATTTGCATGCCCAAGTGGTCGCCTTTTGATTGCTGATTTCACATTTTCGAATTTTTGTTGGCGAATTGTTTGTGTATATGCTCCTAATGTAGAAAGCGAGCGTAAAATTTTCTTTGAATCCCTTGAGCCGTGTTTGAATGGTCACAAGTTTTTGCTTGTACTGGTAGACTTCAACTGTGTGTGCGCCGCAGCTGACAGAGTGATGTTTAGGCCACTGAGAGACAAGAGCTCTGAAGTTTTGAATACTTTTGTGCATGAGTATGGTCTCGAGGATGTTGGCAATGTGTTTTCCACTGGGACCCACCGAGAATACACGCACTTTCAGCGGGAGAGCCATGCGAGACTAGACAGAATGTATGCATCTGTCGATCCTATGCCGCTATGCTCAAGTTATGACGTTAAACCTGTGCCTTTCAGTGATCATTGCCTCGTGAGCATGACTTTAGGAATGAAGGGCAGGAAATCGCGCTTTAACTGGCACTTATGGAAATTGAACACAAAGCTTTTGGAGGATGAAGGGTTCATTATGCAAGTAAAGACCAAGCTAGACAAACTGCTAGACGCGCAGCCAGCTAGTTTTGCAACTGAATGGGAGGGGTTCAAAGAGTGGGTAAAAATGAAAGCAATAGAAAAGAGCAGCGTGGCTCGCTATAAAGAGAAAGAAAAAGAAAAAGAAATGAACGGGCAACTTGAATGGATGCTGAGCATGGAAAATAGCACGCCGGGAACTTTCGCGAAAGAAATACGGGAAGTGAAATGCCAGCTCGAAAGAATCGACGCCGACAGGTATAGGGCCGCCGTCATACGCGCAAGGTCTGAAAAATTGTGGGCTGGCGAAACGCCGACAAAACGAGCGCTATCAGACGAGAAAAGATACGCTTGCCAGAAAGAAATTAGGAGCATCCGATTTGACGGCCGGACTTCGGAAGATGCGAGAGACATTCAGTGTGCTATAGCCGAACATGTCACAGAACTTCTTAGCAATAAGCTCGAGACCATAGAAGGCTTCCATGTAGACTTCTTGAGGCTGGTGCCAAGACTAGATGATGAAATTAAGGAACGTCTTGAACTGCCTATAACTTTACAGGAGATAGAAAAAGCAATAGACGACCTAACATCTGGGAAAGCTCCTGGGCCAGATGGGCTAAGTGCGGCCTTTTATAAAACCTTTCGGCTTCCTGTTGCACAGTGCATGCTCCATGTGATAACTGAGGCTTATGAGCGCAAACGGGTTCCATTGTCTTGCAATACGTCCCACATCGTTCTAATTCCCAAGACTGATGATCCGGAAGAACGACTGTTGGTGGGGTCATATCGACCGATTAGTCTCACCAACGTCGACTACAAAGTATTTATGAAGGTTCTAGCAAAAAGACTGCAGTCTGTGATCACGATATTGGTAGGGTCTCACCAGACGTGTGGAATTAAAGGCCGTAGCATCGCTACAAATATACATGTTGCACGCAACGTGTTAGAGTGTGTCGATGCAGTTGGCGGTCAGATAGCAATGATGCAGCTCGATTTGGCGAAAGCCTTTGACCGCGTCTCCCATGAAATCCTTTTTTCCATCCTGGAACACTCCAAACTAGGGGACATTATAGTAGAGGGCGTAAAAATGGCCTACAAGAACTGTACGACCCGCATTATAGTTAATGGCGATCTCACTGACAAACTTGCTGTACGTTCTTCAGTAAGACAGGGATGCCCGCTTTCCCCCTTGCTTTTCGCAGTGTATTTAGAGCCACTATGCCTGGCAATTATCAACTCTGACCGAATTTCAGGTTGCAGACTGTAGTCATCACATGTGAAAGTACTCGCGTATGCTGACGATATAGCGGTGTTTTGCGCTGATAGACAGAGCATCTGTGAAGCGACAATTGTGATTGAAAAATTCTGCGCTCAGACTGGAAGTCAGATCAATTGGGGAAAAAGCGCCGGGTTTTGGCATGGCGAATGGGAGGTAACACCGGGTTGTTTTTCTCGGCTTCGATGGTCCACCTTGCCAACGCGGTATCTAGGAGTACCTCTGGATTGTTATCGGGATCCCAGCTCGTACTGGAAAGAAGAAACTTCGAGAATGAAAGAGAAAGCGGTCGCGTGGCAAGGAAGACAGCTATCAATGTTTTCCCGTGCCTCTATCTGTAATGTCTTTTTAATTTCGAAGCTCTGGTACGTCATGAATGTGCTGTGTGCGACCCGAACAGCTATTCAAAAAATGCATGGTGTTTTTGCTGTTTTTATTTGGGCGTCCACCTGGGAAAGAACCAGCCGAACTAACCTGTTTGTTTCCGTTAAAAGCGGAGGCCTTGGCCTGGCGCATCTTTTTTTGCGTCAAGTGGTCTCGCGATTTATGTTTTTGCGTGATCAAAGTGATCCCTTTCTAAGATCTGTTATGCAAGTGCGCCTACAGAGACTGCTCCCTGGAAGGATAGTCTCCTGTGATAACATGTGTGGTGCTGTGACAGGATACTTGCGCGAGGTTGTACTTTCGTGCAAGATGTTGGAAGTACGTTTCAGCCCTGAATACCTATGTAATGTCAATAAGAAAAAGCTGTACAAAGCGTTGGTTGACGTGATGTTGCCGGTACCCATTTATCGGACACCTCACTTTGGAGGCCCAGGGCAAGATATTTTAAGAAGAGTTAAGAACATGCCCGTTAGACCTGTGGTCAAAACTTTTTTTTTTAAACTGCATTCCGGTACGCTGCCTGTTAAAACCTGGCTGCATGATAAGGGTCTTTTCGTGCCATGGACAACAAACTGCTTGTTATGCAGGAAGCCCGAGACAGTGCAACATGTTTTCCTAGAATGTTGGGATCCAATTTTTTATTGGGATGACCTTCCGAGGACGATTAAAAAGGAACTACCTTTAAGTCCTTACGGCATCCGGTACTTATCAGTTGAAAGTGAAGAAGTGCCCTACGATTTAATTATGCTTCTTGGCCTCCACAGTTTGTGGAAAACGCGAATGCAGGTGCGACATGCAGACATAAATACAAGATCCACACGTGAAAACTTCATTGAAAGTGTTGTTTATCTTCGCGAATGTTTCAGGGCTCAGACTGATCCACCAGAGTGGATATCACTGTTTGATGATTCGTCACAAATGAAAAGTTTTTAGCACCACTCGTGTCAGTCCAAGTGTGGCTGAAGTGTTTTATCATGTTACTTTGTGTTATGCGTCCAAAACGGCAATAAAGAAAAAAAAAGGGGGTATAGCTCAGTGGTAGAGCATTCGACTGCAGATCGAGAGGTCCCCGGTTCAAACCCGGGTGCCCCCTTTCCGGCTTTTATCTTGTTTCCTGCTCTTATTTTTATAGCCATTATGTGTGTGCACTTCTCGCTGAACACTCGTGTTCGGGGGTATAGCTCAGTGGAGGGCAACCGGGCGGATCCGAAGGCGTCTAGCGGTACGCTAGACGTGCGAGGTAAGCGTCATGCTTCGGGTCCTACAACCTCGATTGAAAAAACATGGCACACAAGCTGTCGTTTAGTTTGGCAACGTTAAATGTTCGAGGCCTGGCCGCAAAGAAAAAGCAGAACCAAGTGTATAGATTGTTGGCGGACCACGACCTCGACATTTTGGCCGTGCAAGAAACAAAAGTTGAAGGGGAGGAGGAGACCCGAAGCATGATGCTTCGCTTTACGTCTCGTTATTATGTGGCAGTGAGTCATGCGGTGGGCAAGTCAGCGGGATGCCTACTATTTTTGAAAAAGTTAGCGGGCCTTGTTGTAGATAATGTTCATTCATGCCAAAGTGGCAGATTGGTCGTTGTTGATTTTCATTATAGTGAGGTCAATTGGAGGGTAATATGTGTTTACGCGCCGAACGGTACAGAAGAGAGGCACAGATTTTTTCTTGGCGTTGCGCAGTACCTGAGTAAAGACAAACATGTTCTTATGCTGGGAGATTTTAACTGCGTTTTGAACACTCGAGACCGAAGCAACGAGCACGGGTATAAAGATAGAAGCAGCCAGCTATTGTCACGGTTAATTGCAGAACATGATGTAGATGATGTAGCAGAATGCCTTGAAGGAGCGAGAGAAGTGCAGTTTACGCATTTTCAAGGACTGAGTCACGCTCGTCTTGACCGTATTTATGTGTCGATCGAGATACTACCATTGTGCACCCAGTATCATGTAGAACCCGTGTCGTTCTCGGACCACTGTCTAGTTAAATGTCTGATGGGAAGCAAGGAAAAACAAAACACATTTTCATGGGATTTGTGGAAAATAAACGTAAAGCTCCTGAGCGACGAATGTTTTATTCAAGCTGTGAAAGAGGCGATAGACGATATGAAAACAGAACGGATGCCCAGTGTTGGCGCACAATGGGACTTATTAAAGCAACATGTCAAAATGAAAGCCATAGAGCGATCTAGCTGCCTTAAGTATGAGGAAAAAGTCCAAGAAAGAAATTTAAGAACGATGCTCGAAAGGCTCGTTAAGCTTGAGTGTCGAGAGCCGGGCAAGTTTAAAGACGACATCCGTAGCATAAAACAGAAACACGAAGTGATGGACGAAGAACGCTATCGGGGAGCGCTCGTGCGGGCCAGAGCCGAGGCTTGGGCTGCCGGGGAGACGCCCACAAAGCGAGCGCTGGGAATCGAAAAGGCCCATGCTCGCCGCAAGCACATCGACGTGATAGAGGAAAACGGTGTTGAGATAACCGATACAGAGGGCATAGGCGAAGCGTTTTTTCGATTCTATGAAAGGCTGTTTGCCCATAAATCAGTAGATGTGGAAGGTTTTAAAACAACATTCTTAGAACGCATGCCGCGGCTGTCAGAAGAAAGAAAAGCAGTTCTCGAAGCACCGATATCAATAGCAGAAATAGAAAAGGCGATAGCTGATCTTAACCCTGGCAAGTCGCCCGGGCCGGATGGTCTGAGCGCGGCATTTTACAAAGCATTCAAACATGACCTTTCCTCTGAGTTGAAAGATGTCTTTGATGAGGCATTTGAGTTGGGAACGTTGCCTCTGTCATTCTCCCAAGCACATACTGTGCTCATTCCAAAAACAGAGCAAAAGGATAAGCTAAGACTTGTGACCTCATACAGACCAATTTCACTAACTAACTGTGATTATAAAATATTTATGAAAATATTGGCTGGCAGACTTCAGACAGTTATAACGCAGATTGTAGGATCCCATCAAACCTGTGGTATTAAGGGTCGCTCTATCTTTACTAATATTCATTCTATAAGGTGTGTACTTGAGTGTTGTGATGCCTATCGGTCGGCTGTCGCAATCATTCAGCTTGACCTAGAAAAGGCATTCGATTGTGTACCTCATGCCATTTTGTTTGCCATACTTGAACATGTTAATTTAGGCTCAATCATCACAGACGGTATATCCATAGCGTATCGAAACTGCAAAACGCGCTTCATAGTCAACAACAGATTGGGGGGCTCAGTTGAGGTCCAGCGGAGTGTGCGTTGTTTGAACCGCACCGATGGCACCGGCTGTTGGAATCTCAGCGCTGCCACCAGCTGTTGGAACCTCAGTGCTGACACCCGTTATTGCAATCGGACCGCTGGCGCCCGTTGTCGCAAATGGGTCGCAAGCCCCAACGGTAGCGTTGGCCTGGCGGCCTGGGGCACACTGGAAGCATCCGAAGGTCCCAGCAAAGCATGAGGCGACTGCTAACAGAACAACTTGTTTATTCTAGCATCGCAAAGAGCGGGCGGTCAGGTCGACCGAAGTAGAGAGACGGGAGAGCACGTTACTCAACAGAAGAAATCGGAGCCTCTCTCCTGGCGTCCGGGGGCAGCTGCTCTTATACTCTTGGCGTCGCGGGCAAGAAGGAAGGTCACGGGACGACACCACGTGACAGCGGCGACGGACGGACTGAGAGACACGTTGGGACAAGGAGGTGACGCATCAGCCGGGCCGGCGCCGGTCAGACCTCCTCGCTTCACACTGGGGGAGCTCCTCTCCCCGGCTGCCGCGGTTTGACAAGCGTGGGCACACACACACACACGCACACACAAAGACACGTGGCACTGAACATGCCGGGACGCGCTCGGCGGGGATGCGTCGCGGCCGCTCCGAACGGGCCAAAATGTCCGCCGCTTTGAACGAAGCCCGGACGTCCGTTGCATCCGCGCCGGCCATATCGCGCGTCGTAGGCGAAACGTAACAGCGTCAAGGGTGCCCAGCGAGTCCGCTCTTATTTTGTATTTATATTGGAACGTTATGTCTAGCAATCATTGAAAATGACCGGGTTCATGGTTTCCGATTACATGCGTCGGAGGTAAAGCTCTTGGCGTATGCTGATGATATAGCTGTGTGTTGTACGGAAAAAGAGAGTCTTCTGGAGGCTGTTGCGGTAGTAAGAAGGTTTGGGGAAGTGACGGGGAGCCTTGTGAATTGGGAAAAGTGCCTGGGGTTCTGGCATGGCGAGTGGCCGTCAGCCCCCAACATATTTGCTAACGTGAAATGGGTTGAAACACCAGTAAAGTACCTCGGCGTTCCACTTGAAAATTATAAGAAAACAGATGATTTATGGTTAGAAAACGTGAAAGAAACACGGGAAAAGGCGTAGAGGTGGAAAGGGGCTCATCTCTCAATTTTCGCCAGAGCGACAGTGTGCAATTTATTTTTTGTTAGTAAAGTATGGTATATTATGCAAGTGTTGTATTGTTCGCGAGTGTATGTGCAGAAGTTCCATCGAGTTTTTGCTGTCTTTATTTGGGCGTCCAGCTGGGAACGCTGCAGCCGTACGAATCTTTTTCGGCGAGTGAAAGATGGGGGCTTGGGTCTGGCACACCTTTTCGTGCGACAGCTTGTAAATAGATTTTTTTTCTTTCGTGACGTCAACGACCCGTTCTTAAGAGCGGTGTGTCAAGTGCGACTTTGTAATGCGTTACCAGAGTTTGTTATCAGCAGTTAAATAATGCCTGGTACTCTATTCGGTTTTTTTAAAGAGATAGTAGCGAGTGTCCGCTTTTTGACAGTACGGTTCTCGAATGACTATCTGTTCAGTGTAAAAAGAAAAAAATTGTACAGTGACCTGTGTGATGTTATTTTTCCAGTGCCTATGTACAGAGCCATATACAGTGGAGGTCAAGGTAACAATGTTTTAAAACGCGTAAAAAGAATGGATGTGCAGCCAGGAGTGAAATCTTTTTTCTTCAAGCTTCACACGGGCACTCTGACAGTGAGAACGTTTTTGGAAGAACGCGGTTTTTACATGCCGTGGGGTTCCAACTGCCCGATTTGCAAAAAACCAGAAACAGTAGACCATGTGTTCCTGCATTGTTGGGCGGGGGTGTTTTTTTGGGATGTCCTCCAAAGAACCATAAAGAAAGATTTTCCGTTGGATCCGTACGGCATCAGATTTCTGCCATTAGATAATGAGGACGGCGTCCCATTTGACCTCATCATCCTCACAGGCCTCTACTGTATATGGCGAGCCCGAATGGAGGGCTTCTATTGTGACCCAGACGCACGGCCTGCGCGCCTGCATTTCCGTGAACACATGTCACGCTTTATTGAAGTAAAAAAAGGCGAATTTGTTGTACCTGACTGGCTACCAAGGATTGAAGCATTGGCATTCCTCAAAGAATTTTAATAGACAAAGTCAGCCAAGTTGTGCTGGTCGCTTTATTACAGAATGTTTCATTTTCTACATGAAGCGTGGAATATTTTATTTATTTTCTTTGTTTTGGTTGTGTTGCTCATAAGATGTACGAGTATGTGAAAGCGTTGAGAACTGGCAATAAAAAAAAAAGTATAGCTCAGTGGTAGAGCATTCGACTGCAGATCGAGAGGTCCCCGGTTCAAACCCGGGTGCCCCCTTTTCGGTTTTTATCTTGTTTCCTGCTCTTATTTTTATAGCAATTATGGGTGTGCACTTCTCGCTGAACACTCGTGTTCGGGGGTATAGCTCAGGATTCTGCTTCCAGCCACCGAGCGTGACGGACGCATGATGACGGGCTCCGTTGGAGCGGCTTCAGCGGCCTTTTCTGGCCGCGGTAACAGGGCTATGGAAATGGAAAACGACTACCAGGTTGTACTGCCAAGTCTCCCAACCGGGCGTTTAGTTTTAAATACTGTTTTTTTGCACGCGGATATCAGGGCCCGCCCGTACCGGGTGGAAGATTTTCGAGACGCGTTGGCTAGGCAATCGCTTCTCTCGGATGTTATCGCCCTGGGGGCGTATCGGATGAGCCATGTCTGGGCCATCACGCTGAAGGATGCGGATGCCGTTAAGAAGATTGCAGGCGTCGGTGAGCTGCGCGTCAAAGAACGCCGCTGCATGGTTATTGACCCGGCAAACCAGGACGTACGTCTCAAGCTCCATTGGCTGCTTCACACCGTGCCGGACGAGGACGTGCGTGTCGCGCTCGCACCGTACGGAAAGGTCTCTGAGGTGGTCCGAGAGCGCTGGCGTGTGGACGGCGTGTCAGAGAAAGGCTCAACGAGCAGGATGGTCACGCTGAAATTGAAAGCTGGCGTTAAACTGGACGACTTGCCGCACCAGTTTAACGTTGGGGGTGAGTTGGCACTCGTCGTTGTGCCTGGAAGGCCTCCGTTATGTCTTCGCTGCCGAGGTACGGGACACATTCGACGGGAGTGTAAGGTGCCGCGATGCGGAGCTTGTCGACGTTTCGGTCACGAAGACGGTGAGTGCCCCCGTACTTATGCAAGCATCGCCGGCCCTGGAACCAGTGAAGATGCCTCGGAGCATTTGATGGATGAGGCGGACGCAGAAGAGGCAGCGAAGACAACTGCGAAAACGGAGACGAAAGATGGGCCTTCGTTTACGCCTCTGGTTAAGCAGAAGACAACGCCAACGTTGACGTCTTCAGCAGTGGTGGCATCTCGGCGAGCGCAGCGTGACCCCGAAAGCGACAGCGGTCACAGTGCGGTGGCCGATACGAAAGCTTCGCTGAAAACCCCGGACCGCGTGGAGCCTCGCATTGCCGACGCCATGGACGCCGACGATGAAGCGGCTGCCCTAACCGCTGGAAAACGGTCCCGCGAAGAGAGCGCCGGTGAGAACTTGCAGCCCGGTGGTAGTAGCAGTGGGGAGCCGCCTCCCAAAACGACAGGAAGTCGACGTTCGTCGTTGAAGCCGCGGCCAAACCTTTTGGCCGAGTCATGGCAGGCAGGTAAACTGCCTCCGTAATTTTTTTCCCTTGTTCTGTGGGATGTCAGCGTCGGTTGTGTATCGACCGACACGGTGCTTTTGGCTGACTTTTCGAGTTTGCGCGCATGCAAAGTGGAGGATGCGACGAGGAGGTGCCCAGTGGCGTAGCAACAGGGGGGGCCGGGGGGCCGTGGGCCCCGGGTGCAAGGGGCCAGTGAGGGGGGGGGGGTCATATACGTCTGAAGACACCCCTCTTTTCAACGGCTACACCCGGGGAGGGGGGTGACAGAAGACCTATAGGCCCCGGGTGCCAGACAACCTAGCTACGCCACTGGAGGTGCCTCAGACCACTTCGAGACAAGCACCAGTCAACCCTTTGGGTGGCCAGACAGACCCCCCCGTACATCATTGCGGAACACCAGTCGGGAAAATCACATGGTTGACAGAGGTAGGCACCATGCGGAGCACGCCCCTTTTTATTACGTAAACGTATGGTAGTTGAGCTAAGAACCCCATTGCGAGTAGCAACTTTGAATGTTAGAGGGCTGGGAGCACGAAGGCGGCAATGTCAGCTTAATCGCCTGCTTATTGATAATGACCTTGACCTAATAGCTGTGCAAGAATCAAAGATATAGTCACAAGAACATGCTGACCGCATGGTGCCCCCTTTCCGCGCCAACTTTGAAGTGTGTGTGTGTCACTCCGTTGGGACATCGGGTGGATGCCTTATCTTCATTCGCAACACATTAGGTATCAGTGTGGAGTCTGTATTTGCATGTGAAAGTGGCCGCCTCTTGGTTGTTGATTTTTCCTTTTCAAACCTACACTGGCGCGTTGTATGTGTTTATGCCCCCAATGTTGAAAGTGAACGTAAATGTTTTTTTGATTCCATTGAGCCGTACTTGAATTGTGACAAGGTGTTGCTTGTATTGGGCGACTTCAACTGTGTATGTGCTGCTACTGACCGAGTGAAGTGTAGACCAGTGAGGGACAAGAGCGCGGAACTGTTGACTCAATTTGTGCACGGTTATTTATTGGAGGACGTTGGAAGTGTGTTTTCGGCTGGAACACGGCCTGATTACACACACTTTCAACGCGACAGTCACGCAAGATTAGATAGACTGTACGTTTCTGCTGATCTCGTGCCACTATGCACAGCCTATGATGTAAAACCTGTGTCGTTTAGTGATCATTGCCTTGTAAGCGCGACTTTTGGAACGAAGGGAAGGAAATCACGCTTTAATTGGTACCTTTGGAAACTAAATGAGAAAATTTTAGACGATGAAGGATTTGTCAAGGAAATTAAAAGTGATCTTGATGGGGTACTAGCTGAGCAAGTGGATTGCTTTGCCGTTGAATGGGAAAGTTTCAAAGAACGAGTGAAGCTTAAAGCTATAGGAAAAAGTAGCGCAATTCGGTATAAACAGAAAGGAAAAGAAAGGGAACTTCGCGAACAACTTGAGTGCTTGGTTAGGATGGAAACCAATAAGCCAGGAAATTTTAGTAAAGAAATAAAAGACGTGAAGTGTCAGATCGAAACAATTGACACTGACAGGTATAGAGCAGCAATAATACGCTCAAGGAGCGATAACTTGTGGGCAGGCGAAACGCCTACAAAGCGGGCGCTATCAGATGAAAAGCGGTACGCTTGCCAGAAGGAAATCAGGCAAGTAAGATACGAGGGGCACATTACAAGCGACCCTAGTGAGATTCAGCGCGCTATTACGGAATACTTTGCTGAACTTTTCGGCAATAGGCGCGAGCATGCGCAAGGGTTTGAAGGGGATTTCCTCCGACTAATGCCAACACTCGACAATGATGTAAAAGAGCGTCTTGAATTGCCTATTACTTTGGAAGAGATCGAGAAAGCAATAGATGATCTTCCGTCTGGAAAAGCGCCGGGGCCAGATGGACTGAACGCTGCCTTCTATAAAACCTTTAAACATGATGTTTCTCAGTTCCTGTTACAAGTGATAACAGAAGCCTATGAACGCAAAAAAGTTCCACTGTCCTTTGGTATTTCACACATTGTACTTATTCCCAAGTCTGATGATGCGGAGAAACGAATGTTAGTGGGTTCCTACAGACCTATCAGCCTCACTAATGTCGACTACAAGGTGTACATGAAAGTACTAGCCAAACGACTTCAGAGTGTAATCGACAAATTAGTAGGGCCGCACCAAACCTGTGGAATCAGAGGACGTAGCATTGCTACAAATATACATGTGGCCAGAACCGTATTGGAATGTGTTGACGCGCTTGGAAGCCGGGTAGCTATGATACAGCTGGACTTGGCTAAAGCGTTCGACCGCGTTTCACATGGCATTCTTTTCTCCATTCTAGAGCACGCTAACCTGGGTAGTGTAATAGTAGAAGGAGTAGAAATGGCGTACGCAAATTGTATGACACGCATTATAGTTAATGGTGACCTTACTGAGCGCCTCACAGTGCGTTCTTCGGTGAGGCAAGGTTGCTCGCTCTCTCCCCTGCTTTTTGCAGCGTATCTAGAACCTTTATGTCTGGCCATTATCAACAATGACTATGTCACGGGTTTCAAGCTGCAATCTGCTGAGGTGAAACTTCTTGCGTATGCGGACGACATAGCGGTATTTTGCACGAACAGAGAAAGCATTTATGAAGTTACAAACACTCTGGAAAGGTTTTGTAACCAGACTGGATGTCAAGTAAAGTGGGAAAAAAGTTCTGGATTTTGGCACGGGGAATGGGATATTACACCGCAATTTTTCTCACGGCTGCAGTGGTCTCCCATGCCAACGCGATACCTTGGTGCGCCCCTAGAATGTTATCGCGATCCCAGCCCACTTTGGAACGAAGAGACGTCAAGGGCGAGAGAGAAAGCGGGAGCATGGCAGGGAAGGAATCTGTCAATTTTCTCACGTGCCTTTGTCTGCAATGTTTTTCTAATTTCAAAAATATGGTACCTCATAAATGCGCTGTGTGCTTCGCGGACCTCTATTCAAAAATTGCATCGTATATTTGCCGTCTTTCTTTGGACTTCGACCTGGGAAAAAACGAGAACAAACCTGTTTCTTTCAGTGAAGAGTGGAGGCCTTGGACTGGTTCATTTGTTTTTGCGTCAAGTGGTATCACGCTTTATTTTCTTTCGTGATCAAAATGACACCTTCTTAAGAACGGTTATACAGGTCCGATTGCAGAGGCTACTCCCAAGAAACATAGTGTCCTCTGGTGAGAACATGTGTGGTGCTGTAACCGGATTTTTGCGCGAGGTTGTGCTCTCTTGTAAGTTGTTAGAAGTGCGTTTTTCCCCAGACTATTTGTACAGTGTTCCCAAGAAAAAGCTGTACAAAGATCTTGTGGATATCATGCTGCCGGTGCCATTGTACCGGGCGCCTTATCGTGGAGGCCCAGGGCAGAATATTTTAAAGCGAGTGAAGAAGATGCCAGTTAGGCCAGGCGTGAAAACATTCTTTTTCAAGTTACACTCTCATACATTACCTGTCAAAACGTGGCTTCAAGAAAAAGGAATCTTTGTCCCTTGGACAACGAACTGTATTTTATGTAAGAGGCCAGAGACAGTCGAACATGTTTTTCTGGACTGCTGGGACGCGATATTCCACTGGGACGTCCTACAGAGAACTATAAAGAAAGAGTTACCACTAGACCCTTATGGTATCAGGTTTTTACCGGTTGATCACGAAGATGTACCATATGATTTGTTCATGCTTCTTGGCCTCCACAGCTTGTGGAAAACACGAATGCAAGTAAGGCATGCAGATGTTAATACGCGCAGTGCACGTGAAAACTTTATTGAAAGCGCTGCTTACCTTCGGGAATGCATCCGGGCACAGCATGTCCAACCTCAGTGGGTAACACTCCTTGATGATTTAGTGAGTTTGAAGAAATTTTAATTTTGCTCGCCTCAGCTCAAGCGTAGCTGAAGTGCTTTATCGTTTGTGACTTATTGTTCATCATGTGAACTTCGGAAATAAACAAAAAAAAATAGCTCAGTGGTAGAGCATTCGACTGCAGATCGAGAGGTCCCCGGTTCAAACCCGGGTGCCCCCTTCCGGCTTTTATCTTGTTTCCTGCTCTTATTTTTATAGCAATTATGGGTGTGCACTTCTCGCTGAACACTCGTGTTCGGGGGTATAGCTCAGTGGTAGAGCATTCGACTGCAGATCGAGAGGTCCCCGGTTCAAACCCGGGTGCCCCCTTTCCGGCTTTTATCTTGTTTCCTGCTCTTATTTTTATAGCAATTATGGGTGTGCACTTCTCGCTGAACACTCGTGTTCGGGGGTATAGCTCAGTGGTAGAGCATTCGACTGCAGATCGAGAGGTCCCCGGTTCAAACCCGGGTGCCCCCTTTCCGACTTTTATCTTGTTTCCTGCTCTTATTTTTATAGCAATTATGGGTGTGCACTTCTCGCTGAACACTCGTGTTCGGGGGTATAGCTCAGTGGTAGAGCATTCGACTGCAGATCGAGAGGTCCCCGGTTCAAGCCCGGGTGCCCCCTTTCCGGCTTTTATCTTGTTTCCTGCTCTTATTTTTATAGCAATTATGGGTGTGCACTTCTCGCTGAACACTCATATCGGGGGGTATAGCTCAGTGGTAGAGCATTCGACTGCAGATCGAGAGGTCCCCGGTTCAAACCCGGGTGCCCCCTTTCCGGCTTTTATCTTGTTTCCTGCTCTTATTTTTGTAGCAATTATGGGTGTGCACTTCTCGCTGAGCACTCGTGTTCGGGGGTATAGCCCAGTGGTAGAGCATTCGACTGCAGATCGAGAGGTCCCCGGTTCAAACCCGGGTGCCCCCTTTGCGGCTTTTATCTTGTTTCCTGCTCTTATTTTTATAGCAATTATGTGTGTGCACTTCTCGCTGAACGCTCGTGTTCGGGGGTATAGCTCAGTGGTAGAGCATTCGACTGCAGATCGAGAGGTCCCCGGTTCAAACCCGGGTGCCCCCTTTCCGGCTTTTATCTTGTTTCCTGCTCATATTTTTATAGCAATTATCGGTGTGCACTTCTCGCTGAACACTTGTAATCGGGGGTATAGCTCAGTGGTAGAGCATTCGACTGCAGATCGAGAGGTCCCCGGTTCAAACCCGGGTGCCCCCTTTCCGTCTTTTATCTTGTTTCCTGCTCTTATTTTTATAGCAATTATGGGTGTGCACTTCTCGCTGAACACTAGTAATCGGGGGTATAGGTCAGTGGGGATTCTACTTCCGGCCGTGATAGCAAACGGACGTGTGTGGAATGTGCTCCGCCGGAGCGGTATCAGCGGCCCAGTCGGGCCGCGGAAACAGGTTTTTTGCTGATGAAGCCCTGGACTATCAAGTTATTTTGCCGTCGCTGCCAACAGGTGCGTCTGTAGCGAATACTGTTTTTCTTCACGGGGATTTGAAAGCCAGGCCTTACCGTGTAGAAGACTTTCGGGACACGTTGGTTCATCTCGGAGTGCTTCCTGAAGTGATAGCTTTGGGGGCGTTCCAGATGAACCATGTTTGGGCCGTCACTTTTAAAAGTGCAGAAGCTACGAAGAAGATGGTAGGAATTGGGGAAGTTCTGGTCAAGGAGAAACGGTGCCTTGTGGTTGACCCCGAAAATCAAGAAGTGCGCATCAAGCTTTACTGGGTGCTACATAATGTTCCGGACGAAGAAGTGCGCTCTGCTCTAGCACCGTACGGGAAAACAAGTGATATCTACAAGGAGCGCTGGCGAGTGCACGGAATAGCTGACAAAGGCTCGTCTACGCGCACGGTTGGTCTAAAGCTCAAGCCTGGTGTAACTCTAGAAGATTTACCCCATCAGTTGCGGGTTGCAGGAATCATGGCTCTACTCGTTGCGCCGGGACGCCCACCGCTATGCTTGAGGTGCCATGCCACAGGCCATATCAGGCGCGACTGTCGGGTACCGCGTTGTGCCAAATGTCGGCGATATGGCCACGATGAAAGCGTCTGCGTGCGAACCTACGCAAACGTGGCCGGAGTCAAAGCAAGCGATGAACTGTCGACGGAACATCTAATGGACGAGGCAGACGCGGCCGAAACTACCCCCGAGGCAGACAGCTCGCGAACTATTGGTGCAGCAAACGTGTCACATGTGAAGCAAAAGGCTGCAGTCATTATTGCGGAAGACACAGCCATCGCTTCAACAGAGGCTGTAGAGACACTGGCGATGGGCGCTCCAACGAGCCAACACATTGCACCTGACGCGAGTGTCGAGCAGAGCCCTGAGACAACGGACGTCATTATGGCAAGTACCAGCAGCCCTGCACCAAAACGACTCCATGAGGATGGCAAGGAAGGGCACAAGACCGACCAGAACGCAACGGATGAGCCGCCTGTGAAAACGACACCCCATCGAAGGACTACATTTAAACCCGCACCGAAAATACCGCTCGAGCCACGGCCCGAGCGGAAACCGCCGGCCCCGCCGGCGACGTGACAAGGTGTCGAGCCTTCTTTTTTCCAACCGGACACTATCAGCGGAAGGGACCGGAAAGACAGTGTGTTGACGTCGTCACGGCGAGATCTAAATTCTAATCAAAATGGCTGGAACGACTAGGATTTTCTATAAAAATGTGAGTGTTTTGCCGTCTTGTGATAAGCAAGGGATACTATGCGGTTTGTGTTTATAAAAACAAAAATGGCTGTTACTTTCCGAACGCCTCTTTATGTAGGCACTCTTAACGTGCGGGGCCTGTCGACACGGAGAAAGCAATACCAACTGAGTCGACTTTTTATGGAAAATGACTTGGACGTAATTGCCATACAGGAAACGAAGATCGAAAGTCAGGAAGGAACAAACCGCATGGTTGAACCTTTTAGGGCGTACTACAATGTATGCGTTGCGCATGCAGTAGGTACAGCCGGTGGTTGTGCGCTGTTTCTGAAGCACACCACAGGCATATCTGTAGATAGTGTGTACGCGTGTGACACTGGACGACTTATTGTATGCGACATAACGTTGCAAGCCCAGAAGGTCCGAATAGTTTGTTTACATGCTCCAAATGCATCCAGTGAGCGCCGATTGTTTTTCGAAAGTGTTGAACATTATCTGAATTGTGACAGAGCAATTATAATGATGGGGGACTTTAATTGCGTAACCAGAGTAGAAGACAGGACAAGAGATGCACCGATACGAGATGCGAGTGTGTCGGTACTAAATGCGCTGACTGAAGGTCACCTGTTAGAAGATGTAGGGTGCTTCCTGTCAAATGGCACATTGCCTCGGTTTACCCACTACCAGGGGGACAGCCACGCTAGATTAGATCGTATTTATGTTTCGGCAGATTTGGCACCGGTCTGCAATAAGTATGACGTTAAAAACGTTTTCTTTAGCGACCATAGTTTGGTTGTGTGTGCGCTAGGTCCGAGGAAACCGGCGAAATTTAACTGGCAGCTGTGGAAATTCAATGTTAAACTCCTCAATGATGAGGTATATATGAAGGAAACAAAAGGAAAAATTGGAGACCTACTAGCACATGAACCGGAGTGTTATGCGGAGGCATGGGAACATTTTAAGGAAAACGCAAAAATCTCAGCCATCGAAAGAGCCGGGGCATTGCGGAGGAAGCAAAACAAAGAAGAAACTGAGCTCCAAAGCCAGCTTGATTTTTATTTAAATGCAGAAGCTACAGCTCCGGGTAACTTTGCCAGAGAAATTAAAGAAATTAAAAACAAACTAGAAATTATTAATACAGAAAAGTACAGGGGTGCAGTTGTACGAGCACGTGCGGAAAAAATGTATATGGGTGAAACCCCCACCAAACGCGCTCTATCAGATGAAAAAAGCTATGCGTCGCGCAACGAAATAAAAGCGATAATGTACAGAGATGAAGTTGTGCAAGACGAGGAACTGATACGTCGCGCATTTGTTGATTATTATCGTGATTTAGTAGGCCACGAACCACAGATTGTGGAAGGTTTTCAAAGCGATTTCTTGATACACATGCCAAAACTTGAAGCAGAAGTTAAAACGAATCTCGAAGCCCCAATCAGCGTTACAGAGCTTGAGGGGGCAATCGATGAATTGAGTACAGGGAAATCGCCAGGCCCTGATGGTTTTGGCTCAGAATTCTACAAGGCTTTTAAAACGGAGATAGCAGTTGTCCTGCATAACGTAATAAAGGAGGCATACAGAACAAAGAAGTTGCCTCCTTCTTTCACGCAGAGCCATGTTGTACTTTTTCCAAAAACAGAGGATCCAGCTGCCTTGCTCTCTGTACGAGCCTATCGACCGATATCCCTAACGAACACGGACTACAAGATATTCGCTAAAGTTTTGGGCAGGAGACTGCAAAGTGTTATAACCAGGCTTGTGGGGCCGCATCAGACTTGCGGCATAAAAGGAAGGTCCATTGTAACAAACATACACGTGGCTAGAACCGTCCTGGAGTGCTGTGATGCGTACTGCGGGAGGGTCGCCATGGTACAACTGGATTTAGAGAAGGCATTCGACAGAGTTGTGCATAAAGTCCTTTTCAACATTCTAGAACACATCAATGTCGGGAAGGTCCTATCAGAAGGTATAGAAATGTGCTACGCAGACATTTCTAGCAGGATTAAAATTAATAAATCATTAACTGCCAGTTTCCAGATAAAGTCCTCTGTTAGGCAAGGATGCCCTTTGTCTCCGTTACTGTTCGCGCTGTACCTGGAGCCTTTCTGTTTGAAAATCATGTCATCGAGTGCAATAAAAGGTTTTAGGTTGAGCACAAGCGAGGTTAAGCTACTTACGTACGCTGACGATATTGCAGTTTTCTGTTCTGACCAAGACAGTGTCAGGAATGCCATCAGTGTGGCGAGGAGTTTTTGTAAAGTGACCGGAAGCGTTATCAACTGGAGCAAATCTTTGGGCTTTTGGCATGGGGATTGGGACGATACCCCGGACGTCTTTGAAAGCATGCAGTGGACGGTTTCGCCAACGAAATACCTCGGGGTTCCTTTAAATCACTACAAAGACACTAGTGATTATTGGAGAAATGAAGCGGAACAAATAAAAGAAAAATCGACCAAATTTGGAGGGAGAGACTTATCTATATTTGCAAGGTCAACAGTATGTAACCTTTTTCTTGTAGCCAAGATTTGGTACGTTCTGCAAGTACTGTGTGCGACGAGAGCAAGCATTCAAAGACTCCACAGAGTGCTAGCAGTGTATATATGGGGATCAACTTGGGAACGTACAAGCCGCACAAATTTATTCCGGTCAGTGAAAAGTGGCGGACTGGGCTTGGCGCATTTGTTTCTAAAACAGGTAGTGTCCAGATTTCTCTTTATACGAGAGCAAAGCAATGCTTTCCTACGTACTGTGATTCAAATGCGATTGTGTGACGCTATGCCAGCGTTTATTGTGTCGTCTGATCGGGTTGATGGGCCGAAAGTACGAGGCTTCCTGCGAGAAGTCGTCTGGTCTTACGAGTTCCTCGCAGCACGGTTCTCATTACAGTATCTAAGCAATGTCACACGAAAGAAACTGTACAAAGATGTTGTTGATGTATGTATGCCAGAACCACTGTATCGCACCATGTTGTCAATAGGAGCAGGCAAAGACGTACTGAAAAGGGTGAAGCGGATGCCAGTACGGTCCACGGTGAAAACGTTTTTCTTTCACTTGCACACCGGAACTCTGCCCGTTAAACCGTGGTTAGAGCAGAAGGGTATCTTCGTGCCTTGGACGATAAACTGCTTATTGTGCAAGCAACCAGAAACTATCGACCATATTTTTCTTGATTGCATAGATGCCACCTTCTTATGGGACATACTGCAACGAACTTTAAAAAAAGAGCTACCGATTACCCCATATGGCATCCGCTTCCTCCCAACCGATAATGACGAAGGAGTGCCGCATGACATGTTTATGGCTTTATGTCTTCACAGCATCTGGAAAACGAGAATGGCAGTGTATCATGCAGATATGAACGCACAGCCAGCCAGAGAGTACTTCAAAGAAAGTATTGCGTTTATTCGTGAGCTGTATAAAGCACAGATTGATCCACCAGCATGGATACCTGTATTAGATGCTCTTGTAAACCTGAAGCGCTTTTAAATACCCACGCTTACCCAAAGCGGGCAAGCGTTTTTAATTACCTTATGTAGTGTGCATTTGTGATTGTATCGCTTTGTTTCATTCCTGAGAAAGGTAATAAAAAAAAAAAAATAGGTCAGTGGTGGAGCATTCGACTGCAGATCGAGAGGTCCTCGGTTCAAACCCGGGTGCCCCCTTTCCGGCTTCTATTTTGTTTCCTGCTCTTATTTTTATAGCAATTATGGGTGTGCACTTCTCGTTGAACGCTCGTATTCGGGGGTATAGCTCAGTGGTAGAGCATTCGACTGCAGATCGAGAGGTCCCCGGTTCAAACCCGGGTGCCCCCTCTCCAGCTTTTATCTTGTTTCCCGCTCTTATTTTTATAGCAATTATGGGTGTGCACTTGTGGCTGACCACTCGCATTCGGGGGTATAGCTCAGTGGTAGAGCATTCGACTGCAGATCGAGAGGTCCCCGGTTCAAACCCGGGTGCCCCCTTTCCGGCTTTTATCTTGTTTCCTGCCCTTTTTTTAAAGCAATTATGGGTGTGCACTTCTCGCTGAACACATGTAATCGGGGGTATAGTGAAGTGGTAGAGCATCCGACTGCAGATCGAGAGGTCCCCCGTTCAAACCCCGGTGCCGCCTTTACGGTTTTTATCTTGTTTCCTGCTCTTATTTTTATAGCAATTATGGGTGTGCACTTCTCGCTGAACAATCGTAATCGGGGGTATAGCACAGTGCCGCCGCGGTAGCTCAGAGGTTGATTTCCGGCCACCGTAGTGTACGGACGTGGCTGGTATGAGCTCCGTCGGAGCGGATGTAGCGGCCCACCATAGCCGCGGTACCAGGATCGAAATGTCGCAGGACTATGCAATCATTTTGCCCCCACTGCCAACTGGGTACGTTGTTCAAAATACCGTTTTTCTACATGCTGATGTAAAAGGTAGACCATATCGCGCAGAAGATTTTCGTGAGCCACTGTTTCAACGTGTTCCGCCCACCGAGGTTCTTGCGCTCGGCGCATATCAAATGAATCATGTGTGGGCGGTTACCTGCAAGACTGCTGAAGGCGACAAGAAGTTTTTGGCCGAACCGGAATTGACGGTCAAGGGTCGGAGATGCATGGTAATTGATCCAAGTCACCGCGACGTCCGTCTGAAGCTTCACTGGCTGCTCTACCATGTACGCGAAGAAGACGTGCGAAACGCCCTGAGCCCCTACGGAACCGTCTTGGAAATAGGACTGGATAAATGGCGCCTTGACGGCTACAGCCAACAGAGCACCATGACACGCACAGTTGTGGTGCGACTGAAGGCTGACGTTACGTTGGATGATATACCCCATCAGCTGCGCGTCGGAGGTGAGCTAGCCCTTGTCGTAGCGCCCGGAAGAGCGCCAAGGTGCTTGCGCTGCCAACAGATTGGCCACATAAGAAAGGACTGCCGCGTGCCGCGGTGCAACGTCTGCAAACGCTTTGGACACGCCGTAGAAAACTGCTCGAGGACGTATGCGGCAGCTGCCATGGCCACGTTGAGCACGGAGAAATCCGAGCTCACCATGGACGAAGCGGAAGCAGAAGAATGTCTCCTTTCTGCAACAACATCAGGAGTACAAGGCACCAGCACCAAAGGAAGTAAGCAATTGGAAAACACTACTGAGGAAAATTTGACAGCCACTGTACAGGTAGAAATTACAGCAGACGCAAAACCCAAGATACAGGGCTCCGCATTCATCGAGGGTGGTGCCAACAACACAAGTGGAAATAAAGACACAGCAGGAGTTCACCACAAGATTGACGAAGTGGACGCCATGGATTGCCGTGAAGCAGAAGACAGCAGTGCGCTGGGAAAGAGACCACGAGACGACGCCGGTGCAGAGACAAAGGACGCCAACAGCAGTGAACCGCCGACGAAAGCGTTCACCAGTCGCCGGCTGCGGCCCACCCCAAAGCCAAACGTTACGGAGGGGGAGAAGAGGGCGGCTAAGCCGCCCACTTGACAGCACGGCTAACGCACCGGGATTGTACCCCAATATCGGGGCACAGACTGTTTGGTGAGCGCATCCCTTTTTAAAGATAAAGATGGCTGTTAGACTTGAGAGAGCAGTTCGTTTCGCCACTCTAAATGTGCGCGGGCTTTCGTCTAGAAGACGCCAATACCAATTAAGTAGGCTATTTGCGGAACATGATTTAGACGTGATCGCCGTGCAAGAAACAAAAGTACACAGGGAGGACGAAACTGATCGAATGGTTGCGCCTTTCAGCGCAACGTATAATGTTTGTGTGTCACATGCTGATGGCTTATCGGGAGGGTGTGCAATTTTTATAAAAAGATCGATGGGTGCAGTTGAGGCAAGTATAACAAGCAGTGAGAGCGGGCACTTCGTGGTTTGTGATTTGTCGTTAATGAATTTTGAATGGCGCGTGATTTGCTTGTACGCCCCAAATCGTGACAACGAAAGGAAAGCATTCTTTGAAGAGATTGGTGGTTTCCTTGATTGTAGTAAATATGTGATATTAATTGGTGACTTCAACTGTGTGTGCGCGATTGAGGACCGCTCTAAACGTGTAAATTTGCGCGATCAAAGCGCACTGTTATTGACGGAATTGATTGCAGAGAATGGACTAGAAGATGTGGCCCTCTGCATGTCTAATGGCGGGGTTGAGTTCACACATTTTCAGGGACAAAGTCACGCGCGTTTGGATAGAGCCTACATCCCAGTTGACCTTGTGATGTGTTGTGACGAATATGTTGTTATACCAGTGTCTTTCAGCGACCACTGTTTGGTAAAATTCACGCTTGGGACAAAGGAAAAAGCGCCTAAGTTCAACTGGCACCTTTGGAAATTAAATAATAGCATCATGAAAGATAAAAATTTTTCTAGAAAAGTAAGTGAAGCGTTAACGGTGCTGTATGAAGATGGAAAAGACGACTGGGAAACGAGGTGGGAAGTTTTTAAACAAGATGTTAAATTGAGTGCTATAGAACGTACGACTATCCTAAATTTTGAGAAGAAACAAGACGAAAAGAAATTGCAGTCGCAACTGCAAGCACTATTAAAGGAAGAGAGTGTGAAACCGGGCTCGTTCACTGAAGAAATCAAAAATACCAAAAACAAGCTGGAACTTTTAGATAAAGAAAAGTACAGAGGTGCTATTATTAGGTCAAGAACAGAAAAGCTTTGGATGGGCGAAACGCCGACAAAGCGGGCACTAAGTGATGAAAAGCAATATGCACGAAGAAAAGAAGTTAAGGAAATAATGTACAATGGCAGACTGACGAAAGAAAAAAGTCAGATAATGAACGCGTTTGTTGACCACTATCGCGATTTGCTTGGAAAACGCATTCCGATGGCGAGTGGATTTAGTGAAGATTTCCTTTCTTTAGTGCCCAAGCTTGACGACGAAACTAAAAAAAGTTTGGAGGCCCCTATCAGTATACAGGAGATTAAAAAAGCTATCGATGACTTAAGCACTGGAAAGACACCTGGTCCAGATGGAATCGGAGCAGAATTCTATAAAATGTTTAAAGAAGAGCTTGCCAGCGCGCTGTTCGAAGTTATCGAAGAGGGGTATAAAAAGAAGAAACTACCACGGTCTTTCACTGAAGCGCACACTGTTTTAATCCCCAAATCAGACGATGACATCAAACTTCAGTCTGTGACGTCATATCGCCCCATTAGCCTCTTGAATACGGATTACAAAATTTTCATGAAGGTGTTGGCCAAAAGAATGCAGAATGTAGTTCAAAACATTGTAGGACCGCACCAGACATGTGGCATAAAAGGTCGTAGTATTACGACAAATATACATGTAGTAAGAAGTGTCTTAGAGATTTGCGATGACTTTGGAGACCGAATAGCAATGATGCAAATAGACTTACAAAAAGCTTTTGACCGTGTCTCCCATGAAGTGTTGTTCAACGTGTTAGAACATGTGCAAGTTGGAACTGTGTTTCTTGATGGATTAAAGATGGCATACTCGCAGTGTGTAACACGCCTGGTAGTTAATAGGGCGCTGAGTGAAGAAATTGACATACTCAGTTCTATCAGACAAGGATGCCCGGCCTCAGCCTTACTTTTTGCCATATACCTAGAAGCCTTTTGCTTATCAATTATCCAAAATTCAAACGTGCACGGATTTAGATTACAGAGTACTGAAGTAAAGATTCTTGCATATGCTGACGATGTGGCCGTACTCTGTCAAGATAGGCATAGCATACGTGAAGTTGTTCATACAGCCAAACAATTTTGTTCCATGACAGGTAGCATGATTAACTGGGATAAAACAACTGCGTTTTGGTATGGTAATTGGGATATGAAGCCTGATGTATACGTAAATGTAAAATGGGAAACCCGCCCACTGAAGTACCTAGGGGTGCCACTCGAGGTTTATCGTGACAACAACGAGTACTGGAAGGACGAAGCAGAAACAATCAGGCAAAAAACGAATGCCTGGGGTGGGCGGGAGCTCTCTATTTTTGCACGGGCGTTTGTATGCAACCTGTTTTTAATAGCCAAAATATGGTATGTGTTCCAAGTCCTTTGTATGTCGCGGGTGAATGTGCAGAAATTTCACAGGATTTTCGCCGTGTTTGTGTGGAGATCGACTTGGGAACGAACAAGTCGCTCAAATTTATTCTTACCGGTCCGAAACGGTGGATTGGGTTTGTGTCATTTATTTATTAGGCAAGTTGTGTCTCGTTTTATTTTTCTCCGCGACCAAAGAAATGGCTTTTTACAAACTGTAATCAATTTAAGGCTGTGTTCACACGTTCCAGAATTTGTTGTGTCATCGAATAACAATATGTACCATTATGTGACTGGATTCTTGCGTGAAGTAGTGCAGTCTTTTCAATTTCTGAAAGTGCGCTTTTCACTAGAGTATTTGTCCTCTGTAAAACGGAAAACACTTTACAAAGACCTTGTCGACTGTTTGTTGCCAACACCGCGGTACAGAACTTTATTCAATGTCGGACCCGGACAAGACGTGCTAAGAAGGGTTAAAAAGATGAACGTAAAACCGGGAACAAAAACTTTCTTCTTTAAACTTCATTCTGGGACGCTCCCAGTAAAGCAATGGTTAGCTGATAAGGGACTCTACGTTCCATGGACGACAAACTGTCTACTTTGTAAGACGCCCGAAACGGTAGAACACGTATTTCTTTACTGCTGGGACGCCGTATTCCATTGGGACATTCTGCAGCGCACATTGAAAAAGGACCTACCTATCACGAGTTATGGCATTCGTTTTCTGAGTGTGGACAATGAAAACGGCGTCCCGTACGACATGTTCATGCTGATAGCACTTCACAGCATCTGGCAGACTAGAATGGCGGTTCGCAATGCCGACCTTCACGCACGTCCTGTCAGGGAAAGTTTCATTGTAAACGTGGATTATATACGCGAACTGTATAAAGCGCAACCAGAGCCTCCTGACTGGCTACCTCTCTTGGACGAATTGTGCAACTTGAAGAAATTTTAATGTGAGCACATCGGACCAAGACTTGGTCCAAGTGTTTCCTTTTATCATTCATGTTTTTCTGTTTCCACCACCTGTAAAACAAAACAGGCAATAAAGAAAAAAGAAAAAAGGGGGTATAGCTCAGTGGTAGAGCATTCGACTGCAGATCGAGAGGTCCCCGGTTCAAACCCGGGTGCCCCCTTTCTAGCTTTTATCTTGTTTTCTGCTCTTATTTTTATAGCAATTATGGGTGTGCACTTCTCGCTGAACACTCGTACTTGGGTGTATAGCTCAGTGGTAGAGCATTCGACTGCAGATCGAGAGGTCCCCGGTTCAAACCCGTGTGCCCCCTTGCCGGCTTTTATCTTGTTTCCTGCTCTTATTTTTATAGCAATTATGGGTGTGCACTTCTCGCTGAACACTCGTACTCGGGGGTATAGCTCAGTGGTAGAGCATTCTACTTCCGGCTACCGTAGCTTACGGTCGCAGAATGTCTTGCTCCGTTGGGGCGGTTGAAGCGGCCCAGCAGGGCCGTGGAATCAGGTTTTCGGAGTCGACTACATAAGAATACCAGCTTGTTTTGCCTCATCTGCCATCAGGTATGACGGTTTCTAAGACCGTGTTTTTGCACGGAGACTTAAAAGCAAGACCGTACCGCGTAGAACATTTTCTCGATGCGCTTGCCAGAGTACAACTTATCCCGGAAGTGCTGGCCCTTGGGGCCTATAAAATGAATCATGTGTGGGCGATAACCTTCAAGGATGAAGACGCAAAGAAAAAAATGCTTTCGCTCGAGGCGTTCAGCGTCAAGGAGCACCGGTACGTCGTTATTGACCCGTGCAAACAGGATGTGCGGATGAAGCTTCACTGGCTCCTGCATACCACGCCCGACGACGAAGTTCGAACGGCTTTGGCACCTTTTGGCAAAGTTATTGAAATTTCCAAAGAGAAGTGGCGTGTCTCAGGCTGTTACGAGAAGGGCTCGCACACACGTTTGGTGTCCTTGCGCCTGAAGTCCGGCTTGACGGTCGAAGACCTGCCGCACCAGTTGCGCATATGCGAAGACAACGCAATTGTATTCGTATCTGGTAGAGCGCCGCTCTGCCGCCGGTGCCATGGCAGCGGTCACATACGGCGCGAGTGCCGGTTACCGCGCTGCGGTGCCCGGCACTGGCGCTGTATCTACGGGGGCAATCATGTAGAGACTTTGGCCGATTTGAGTGTCAACAAGTTAGAAGCCGGGTTAATTACCAGTGTGGACGAATCCGCCTGCTGTGCACACTGACCAGTGATGTAAGTCTCCCTCTCCTGTCTTTGCGTAGCGTATTAGGTATTGTGAAAAAAAAATAAGACAATGGACCCAAATCTTTCTGCACTTCGTATTGCAACGTTGAATGTACGGGGATTGACAGCAAGACGACGGCAAGTGCAAGTTAGTCGCCTAATGCTCGATAATGACATAGATATTTTGGCTATTCAGGAGACAAAAATAGAGAGTCAGGAAGCAACAGACCGGATGGTCGAGACCTTTAAAGCAAGATATAACGTTTGTGTGTGTCATGCTGCTGGCTAGTCCGGAGGATGTGCCCTTTTTTGCGCTGTAGTATCGGAATATTAGAGGAAGCAGTCCTCACCAGTGGAAATGGTCGGTTAGTCCTGTGTGATTTTTTTTTAATGAAGCTGAGTGGCGCCTTTTGTGCATCTACGCCCCGAATAGAGAGTGGGAGCTCAAAGTTTTCTTCGAGTATGTTGAACTGGTTTTGTGTTGTGAAAGGAAAGTTGTGCTTCTTGGTGACTTTAATTGTGTATGCTTGCCTGAGGACACAGTGAAAAATGTACCTATTCGAGATGTGAGCGCTGATCTATTGAACACAATTACACAAGAAAAATATATGCTTGATGTGGGGGATGTACTCCGTGGTAATTGTGTGCAGTATACGCATTTCCAAGGTGCGAGTCATGCCAGGTTAGATCGCGCGTACATTTCAGCAAGCCTTATGCCATTATGCTTTAAATACATGGTAAAGCATGCAAGCTTCAGCGACCATAGCCTGGTCATGTTTGAAATAGGCATAAAACGAAAAATTTCCCAGTTTAATTGGAATCTTTGGAAGCTTAACGAAAAGTTGCTGCATGATGAAACTTTTATGCGGGCAGTGACAGAAAAAATTGAAGCTGTTAACTCTGATAAGTCTGACAGTGTTGGTGCGTTGTTGGAACAATTTAAAATCGATGTTAAAATTACTGCAATTGATAGAGCATGCGCACTGCGGCACAAATATAAACAAGAAGAAAAAGAACTGCGAAATACTCTGGACTATCTTTTAAATGCTGAAACCACAATACCTGGGCTGTTCTCAAAAGAGATTAGATAAGTTAAAACAAAGATGGAAGCCATGGAAGCTGAAAAATATAGAGGGGCCATGATAAGAGCGCGGGCTGAACGGCTCTGGCTGAGGGAAACCCCAACCAAGCGTGCACTGGGAGACGAAAGATGTTACGGCGCAAAGAACGAAATCAAAAGAATTGGCTGTCGTGATGAAGTCACTACTGATCAAAATGTTATCCAGAAAGCATTTGTTGAAAAATGCACGAGTTTGCTGGGGTGTAAGACACCTGTACATGAAGGCTTCTTTACAGAATTTATGCCACTAATGCCGAGGTTGGACGATGATGCGAAAAAGACACTGGAAGCTCCCATTAGTGTTAATGAAATCGAAACAGCAATAAAGGAGTTAAGTCTAGGAAAGTCGCCTGGGCCTGATGGCCTTGGCGCGTCATTCTACAAAGCTTTTAAACAGGAATTGGCTGAAATGCTCTGCCATGTTATTAATGAAGCGTATGACAGACATGGAATGCCTCCATCCTTTAAAACAAGCCATATTGTACTAATACCTAAAACAGATGACCCCTCGAAATTACTTTCACTGGAAGCATATCGGCCGATAAGTCTTGCAAATGTTGATTACAGGATATTCATGAAAGTTTTAGCTAAAAGACTGCAAAGTGTAATAACATTGGTAGTTGGTAAACACCAAACATGTGGCATAAAGGGGAGGACAATTTTTACGAATGTTCATACAGCTCGAAGTGTACTGGAGTGCTGTGATATGGTATGCTGGTACGTGGCGATGGTACAGCTGGACCTTGAGAAAGCCTTTGATAGGGTAGCACACGAGGCGATCTTTAGATTACCGGAATATACTAACGTTGGCAAAGTGGTCCTAGATGGGGTAAAAATGGCTTTAAGTGATTGTACTACCAATCTAATAATATCAGTTGTAACTGGTGTGAAACAGGGAGATACGATTTCAGCATTATTATTTGCAATGTTCTTGGAACCTTTTTGTCTTAAAGTGCAAAACAACCTGAATATACGCGGTTTCCGTTTCTTCACACATGAAATTAAAATCTTGTCTTACACAGATGACATTCAAGTTTTTGTGGAGACAAAACAAGCATTAAAGAAGCCGTAAGAGACGCGAAATAATTTTGTAGCTTTACTGGCAGTGCCATAAGCTGGCAGAAGTGTTTAGGTTTCTGGCGCGGAGAATGGGAAGATAAGCCAAAGTACTATGAAAGCATAAAGTTCACAGCTGTGCCATCCAGCTACCTTGGTGTTCCGCTTCAATATTATAAAGATGCAACGAGCCAGTGGGCAGAGCCAATTGAAGAAATGAAAGCACAGACATTAAAGTGGGCTGGACGAAGTATGTCTATTTTCACCCGTGCAACGGTGTGTAACTTGGTTTTGGTAGCGAAAGTGTTTTATATGTTACAAGTGTAGTGTATGTCAAGGATTTGTGTGCAGAAATTGAACATAATATTTGCTGTTTTTTTGTGGGCATCTGGTTGGGAAAGGATGAGTCGTGTAAACTTGTTTCATGCGGTGGTGAATGGAGGTGTAGGTTTATCTCATTTGTTCTTGAAACAGGTCGTGTCGAGATTTATGTTTTTCTGCGACCAAAGTGACGCGTTCTTGCGCGCTGTTATTCAAGTGCGATTGTGTGATGCATTGCCTGATTTTATTGTTACCTCACCCACGCTTCGTAATGTAGCTGTGAAAGGATTTATGCGTGAAGTTTTTTACAAATTCTGCTGCCTCAGTTTCTGAGACATAGCAGGAGTGAGTACAGAATAATAAAAAAAATACAATTTCAAGTACTTTTAACAAAATTCACCAGAATACTAGAAAACATTACCAGAATACATAGTTACGCAATGCTTTTTCAAAATCCTCAGTACCGAGTCTGCGCAGAGACCCATCAAGTTTATTCCATAAATCCACCGTGCGCGGAAAGAAGGAAAACTTAAAAGAATCAATATTCGACCTGAAGGGCACAATGTTCAGGGGATCAGATCGTCGAGTACAGCGTGCAGAAGCTGCAACAAAAGAAATCGGCGCCAGAACACTCAAGCCGGTGTGAACTATCTTATGAAGAAGGATAACGCGATCAGAATTACGCCGATGTTCGAGAGACTGCAACGTTAAAACGTGTGCATGCGAAGTAGCCGAGAATTGCCGGTCATAGCGACAGAAAATGAACCTGATTGCTTTTTTTTGGACAGATTCTAACATAGCTATGTCGTGCTTGAGGTGAGGTGACCAAACAACTGATGCATATTCTAGTATGGGCCTGACCAAAGTTTTGTACGCAGTCAATTTGCATTCTCTTGTTGAGTTGCTTAACGTGCGCTGGACATACCAAAGTTTACGACGAGCCTTGTTGCAGATTATTTCAACATGCTTGCGCCATTTTAAATTTGACGCTAGAGTTACACCGTGGTACTTAAACTCCGTAACATGTATTAGACCGACCCCGTTATTAGTATAAGTAAAAGAAAGGGGCTGTTTCTTGTTTGAAAAGGTCATTGCTACAGTCTTCTTTAAGTTAATAGACATTTGCCAGGTTTCACTCCAGTTACAAAACAAGGAAAAAACGTTATTTAGCGCAACCTGATCATGAGCATCAGAGATGGTGTTGTAGATTACGCAGTCGTCTGCATACATTCTAAGTTTAACTTGAGTATCGCCAATGATTTCTGCTACGTCATTTATGAAAATAATGAACAAAAGCGGCCCCAGCACCGAGCCTTGCGGCACCCCAGATGTAATTTGTACCTCTGACGACTTCGCGTGGTTATACGTAACAAACTGAGAGCGCGACCGTAAGTAATCAGCTATCCAATCAACCAGCTTGCTGTCACCAAAATATGTGCGAAGTTTAACTAAAAGCTTAGCATGGCATACCAAATCGAAGGCCTTAGAATAGTCAATAAATATGGCATCAAGCTGCCCTCGGCTGTTAAGGGAAGAAGCAATGTCGTGCGTCCGTTTTCTCAGAGCGCATTTTTCAGTAGATTATCTTTCAGATGTTTCCAGAAAGAAGCTTTACAAGGTCTTTATTTATGTCATGTGTCCTACACCGATTTATCGTTCAGCATATCATTTAGGACAAGAGCGGAATGTGCTGAAACGTGTAAAAGGTTTCCCTGTGAATGCTTCTACCAAAACTTTCTTCTTTATGTTACACTGCGGCACACTCCCTGTCAAACCTTGGCTCCACGAAAAATGTATCTTTGTGCCTGCGAGCGTCAACTGCTTCATTTGTAAAAAGCCAGAGACAATAGATCAAATTTTCTTGAATTGCTGGGATTCCATATTCTTATGGGACATCCTACAGAAAACTCTCAAAAAAGATTTCCCATTAACGCCTTTCGGGATAAGCTTTTTGCCTGTTGAGCCAACAAAGAAGGTGCCGTATGACCTAATGATGTTGGGCATGCACAGCCTTTGGAGGACGCGAATGGCGGTCAGAAATGCAAACCAAGTTGCACGACCAGCAAAAGAGTATTTTGTTGAAAATATTGTATATGTACGCGACGCATATAGGTCTTTATGCGAGCCCCCAGAATGGCTATGGATCTTTGACCACCTCACGACAACAAAATACCTTTGACCAAGCTGTATATTGTTTAATACAGCCGGTGTTCTTATAGCCTTTTTTCATTGTGAATGTGGTCTTCCCTTGCATTCAAAAATAGTGAATTGAGCCATTCTATGTTTTTTCGTATTGTATCGCCAACAGGCAATAAATAAATAAAAAAAGCCTCAGTGGTAGAGCATTCGACTGCAGATCGAGAGGTCCCCGGTTCAAACCCGGCTGCCCCCTTTCCAGCTTTTATCTTGTTTCCTTCTCTTATTTTTATAGCAATTATGGGTGTGCACTTCTCGCTGAACGCTCGTATTCGGGGGTATAGCTCAGTGGTAGAGCATTCGACTGCAGAGTGAGAGGTCCCCGGTTCAAACCCGGGTGCCCCCTTCCCGGCTTTTATCTTGTTTCCTGCTCTTATTTTTATAGCAATTATGGGTGTGCACTTCTCGCTGAACACTCGTATTCGGGGGTATAGCTCAGTGGTAGAGCATTCGACTGCAGATCGAGAGGTCCCCGTTTCAAACCCGGGTGCCCCCTTCCCGGCTTTTATCTTGTTTCCTGCTCTTATTTTTATAGCAATTATGGGTGTGTACTTCTAGGTGAACGCTCGTATTCCGGGGTATAGCTCAGTGGTAGAGTATTCGACTGCAGATTCAGAAGTCCCCGGTTCAAACCCGGGTGGCCCCTTTCCAGCTTTTATCTTGTTTCTCGCTCTTATTTTTCTAGCAATGATGGGTGTGCACTTCTCGCTGAACGCTCGTATTCGGGGGTATAGCTCAGTTTCGGCGGGGTGTGTCTTGTTCGTGAGGAAGCTTCCAGGCCTGGTTATAGACGGTTACTTCTCGTGCGATTTCAGCTATTGCGATGTCCAATGGCACGTGCTGTGCATTTATGCGCCTAATACGGTGCAAGAAAGGGTAAATTTCTTTTTGAACTTGAAGCACCACTTCTCTGTGCACAAAATGATAGCCTGTGTTGGGGACTTCAATTGTGTATTGAACATCGAAGATAGGTCTACGCGACGCGTAATTGACGACAAAAGCAGCGATATCATGGCGCAGATTATACACGAATTTGAATTAGAGGATATCGCTCAGTGTTTCGGGGCTGACCGATAAGTGAGGTACACCCACCTCCAGGGAATAAGTCATGCACGGTTAGACCGTATCTATCTATCATATCATTCAGTAGAAAAATACCAGTGCTATGCAGTTACTGCCGTATCCTTTTCTGACCACTGCCTGGTAAAATGCAGGGTGGGCCGCAAAAAAGAACGAAAAGAATTCGTCTGGGAACTGTGGAAAATGAATGCTGAGCTTCTACGGGATGATACTTTTAACGAAACGGTAGTGAATGCTCTGAATTCGTTTGGAAAAGGCAGTTCTATGAAGTTGGGCGAGGAATGGGAGCTGTTGAAACAAACTATTAAAATGAAGGCAATTGAAAGAAGTAGCGTACTATGATATGAAGAGAAGGCAAGAGAAAGGGATTTAAAAACATTACTGGAAAAATTTGTGACGCTCGAATGCATGCAACCCAGCGCTTATCAAGAAGATATGCGTGCTATTAAGAAAAAGCTCGAGGTTTTCGATGAAGAGCGTTATCGAGGCGCGCACGTGCGTGCGAGAGCAGAAAGACTAGCATGCGAGGAAATGCCTTCGGAAAGAGCACTGGGATTAGAAAAAAGCACTCCAGAGGCAAACAGATTGAGGCCATCGAATATAACGGGGTGGTATAGTAACTGATATGAAGAATATAGGGCGAGCCTTCTTTGAACATTTCCAAGAGCTTTTCGCATTCAGGCCCGTCAACATGCAAAGTTTCAAGCACTTATTTTTGCAGCGAATGCCACAGCTGTCGAGTGACGTTACAGAAACGTTGGAAGGACGAATAACTGAACAGGAAGTGATAAAGGCCATCGAAGACCTGAACCCTGGCAAGTCACCAGGTCCAGACAGTCTTTGTGCCATTTTGGCACAAATAAGAAATCGTTCAAAAGCCACCTAGCTCCTATCTTGACCGCAGTTTTCAATGAAGCATATGAAATGAAAATATTTCCACGAAAAGGACAGCTAGGAAGACGAAAGGCAACGAACCTGCGAGAGAGCAAGACACAATAAAGATCAAGACGAGCGGTGGTCACATGATCCCGGCCGTCGAGAAGATCCGAGTGCTGGGGATGCTGATTGAGCGCAAACGAGTCAACGGCGAGACGGTCAACCGTCTGGCGGCGAAAGTCACCACGGCCATCCTCCTCATTAAGAGGGTGTCGCAGAGAACAGCAGGCATGAAGGAAGAAAGCCTCACCCGGCTAGTGGAATGCTTCGCTATAAGCCACATTACATACGTTGCTGCTTTCCACAACTGGAGGCAGTGCGAACGAAATAAGATCAATGCACTCATACGCAAAGCGTACAAGGCTGCACTCGGACTTCTCGACTGCACAAGCACCGACAAGTTCCTGGCCTTGGGAGTGCATAACACCCTGGAGGAAATCGCCGAGGCGCAGAGGACCGCTCAGCTCGCGCGGCTATCAGAAACAAGAACGGGCAGACAAGTGCTGCGTGACCTAGGCCTGGGACCAAAGGACATGGGACCCGAAAATACAGAGGTGCCTGTACCGGACGCAATTAGTAGGCGGCTACGGGTATGTCCGGTGCCAAGAAATATGAACCCTGAGTTCCACAAAGAGCGGCGGGTGGCGAGGGCCAAGGCGCTCATCTATCTCCATGCCAAAGACGGGGGTGCCGTGTTTCTGGACGCGGCAGAGTATCCACATGACAGAAAGGCATTCGCCGCTGCAGTCGTCGGGGCATCGACCGGTGCAACGAGAACAGCGGCGAGTGTGCGGACTCGAGGGGCGCATCAAGCCGAGGAGGTGGCCATTGCTTTGGCCATCGCCGACCCCGAGTGCACGACTGTGCTCTGTGATTCTAGGACGGCAGTGAAAAATTACGCCAGAGCAAGGGTGTGTGGTGAAGCCGCGCGTGTGTTGCGTGTGGTCGATCTCGCGAGTGAAAGTCGGTGTGTGGTGATAAAGTGGTTTTCGGCCCACATGGGCAGTGATGTGTCGGATCGCGGCAACGCTAACCACAACGAGACGGCGAACGCGGCGGCGCGAGGACTAACCAACCGTGCCGCTGCTACTACAGCCGACCCGTCGTGGTGGTGGGAAACCAAGGACAAAATGACTTCCTACAGTGAAATTGTGAAATGGTACCGACTAGAGCGAAGGACTATGCCGCCACCTCATCCGGGCTTCACCCGCAAGGAGGCGGTTTTATACCGACAACTTCAAACGGGGTCGTTATTCACCCCGGTGCTGATGAGGCACGTGTGTCCAAGTGTTTATGAAAGTGATCTGTGTTGTGTGTGCCGAAAGGAAAGAGCCACCGCAGCTCACATCCTTTGGGACTGTGCTAAGAATCCGCATGAAGCTGCAACAATAACAATGATCCCGCCGCAGCTCGAGGCCGCAACGAGATGCTATGACCAAGATGTCCAAACCCAGGCCGTCCAGCAGATCTCGGCGGCCCTCGAAAGGCAACGACCGAGCGAAACCGGAGGGAGGCTGCCACCGCAAAAGAGGAGCAGGCGCGGTCGACCAAAGGGAATAGTGCGGCCGCGGCCGAAGTAGAGGCGCCACACGCCGCGAAGACGTCATGGCCGCGTCAAGGTAACGCCTCCCTAACAGGGGAAGGCTAACCGTTCTGCAGGCGTTCACAACAAAGTTTCGTCACTCACTCACCATCTTTCGGCCAGTCCCGTACAGTACGAATACCTAAAACAGAAGAGACCGAGAAGCTCAAGCAACTTTCCTCCTATAGACCCATAGCGCTTACTAACTGCGACTACAAAATACTGATGAAGGTGCTGGCACGGCGTATGCAGTCAGTCATTAAGGAAGTAGTCGGCCCACACCAGACGTGTGGCATTCGCGGAAGAACCATTTTCACTAACATTCATAAGTTGAAGTGTGTGCTGGAGTGTTGTGATGCCATGTGTGATGCAGTTGCGATCCTCCAGCTTGACTTGGAGAAAGCGTTAGATTGCGTTTCTCGCGAGATATTGCTCATCATCCTTGAACATGTTAATTTTGGACACATAATCACTGAGGAGGTGACCATGGCGTACCGGAGTTGCTATACGAGACTTATAATTAATCAAATGCTGGGGGCCCCCATTAACGTGAAGCGCTCCGTTCGCCAGGGTTGTCCACTCAGCCCACTCCTGTTTTGTGTTTACATAGAAACGCTATGTCAGGCCATCATTGAAAATGAATACATTAAGGGATGCAGCAGAGGTGAGCTTTCCTGCTTTTATCTTTTTTCCCGCTCTTATTTTTATAGCAATAATGGGTGTGCACTTCTCCCTGACCGCTCGTATTCGGGGGTATAGCTCAGTGGTAGAGCATTCGACTGCAGATCGAGAGGTCCCCGGTTCAAACCCGGGTGCCCCCTTTCCAGCTTTTATCTTGTTTCCCGCTCTTATTTTTATAGAAATTATGGGTGTGCACTTCTCGCTGAACACTCGTATTCGGGGGTATAGCTCAGTCATTCTGCTTCTGGCAGCCGAGCTGATCGGATCGTTGAATCATGGCCTCAAGTGGAGCGGCGACAGCGGTCACTTTGGGCCGCGGAAACAGGTACAGCAACGGTGAAGAAAGGGACTACCAGTTTATTTTGCCTCAACTGCCAAAAGGACGAATTGTTAACAACACCGTATTTTTACACGGCGATGTAAGAGCGAGACCGTACAAGGTCGAGGATTTTCGGGATGCGCTTACGCCCACAAGCCTGCTGCCGGAAGTTGTGTGCCTCGGGACCTACCAGGTCATTCACGTATGGGCCGTGACCCTCAGTGATGCAGCTGCAAGAAAACGCCTGCTGGCCCTGAAAGAGCTTCAGCTGAAAGGGCGTCGATGTGTCATCGTCGACCCGCAGGACCAGCAGGTGAAACTCCGGCTTCATTGGCTGCTGTACGGCGTTTCAGACGAGGACATCCGGACGGCATTCGCAACCTTCGGCAAAGTAGAAGAGGTGAGCAGGGAGCGTTGGCGCACCCAAGGTATGGGAGACAAGACATCGACCACCCGGACCGTGCTACTGAAGCTGAGAAGTGGGATTAAAGTGGAAGACCTGCCTCATCAGGTCCGTGTCGGCAGAGTTGGCATTGGTGGTCGTACCCGGGTGGCCTATGCAGTGCCTGCGCTGCCAAGGAACAGGACACGTACGCCGTGATTGCAAAGTCCCGCGCTGTTTCAGGTGCAGACGTTTCGGCCACGTCGACGCTGAAATCTTACGCGGCCGTGACAGGACTAGCAGCGAGTGATGTGGCTGCAGAGCACGTCATGGATGCAGTTGAAACCGAAGAAGCTGCTAAGGGAGCCGGAGTGCAGGTGCCTGCAGTGACGGCAAATGCCATGCCCGTACCGGAGGTCGCTCAAGCCAAGGTGGTCGCAGCTGCTGAGCAGATGACTGCCTGCACGGGTCGAGAGGGACGAGGACCCTGCGAAGGGAGGCGCTTCTGAAGGCGAACGTGATAAAGACGAGTCAGCGATGCAACAGGGCGAGGTCCCGAACGACGGGGACCGGGCGCCAAGTCTCGGTCCCACCACCAAGCGCTCCCGTGTCGAGGGCGGTGACAAGGACAGCGCGGCATCCAGCACAAGTGACGGGCCGCCAGCGAAGACACCTCCTGGGAGGCGGTCGGTCTTCAAGCCGAAGCCAAATGTACCGCCCGAGAGAAAGCCTGGTGACAAAGCACAGCATAAGAATAACGCCGGGAAGACTGATGGTCCCGGAGGCGGCTAGCCGAGGGCTGGTCGTGAAAGGTAAGCACCATGCTCCGGGCCTACCTTATACTTTAGTTCAGCATGGCTCCTAATCCGTCGCTCACTATTGCCACACTAAACGTGAGAGGGCTGGCGGCCAAGCTTAGGCAAAGCCAAGTCCTACGTTTGGCCACTGACTAAGACGTAGACGTTCTAGCTGTCCAGAAGACAAAGGTTGATGGAGAGGAGGAGACCGGGAGCATGGTGCGGCGTTTCATGACTAGATATTACGCGGTCGTGAGCCACGCGGTAGGGACGTCCGCCGGTTGTGTTCTGTTTGTTAAGAATTTGCCTGGCCTTGTTGTTAACAATGTATTTTCATGTCAATCCGGAAGGATCGTATTTTGTGATTTTGTTTTTCGTGAACTGGAATTCAGAGTCATGTGCATATATGCACAGAATGCTGTGGAAGAACGCGCCTCATTTTTTGTGAACCTTTTTCATTATGTTAGCACTGATAAGTACATGGTTTTGTTGGGGGATTTCAATTGTGTTTGGAGGGCTCGGGATAGAGTCAATAATTCTGGTATCCGCGATAAAAGCAGTAGTGTGTTGACTAAGCTAATTAGAGATAATGAACTGGACGATGTCTGTGAGTGCCTGGAGGGGGAGCGGGAAGTCCTGTACACACGATTTCAAGGAAGTAGTCATGCGCGGTTAGACCGCATATACGTATCGCAAGACATAATTCCAAAGTGCCATAGTTATTCGGTGGCACCAGTATCGTTTTCACATCACTACATGGTGAAATGTCATATAGGCGCTGAGAGGAAGAAACAAGATTTTAATTGGGAACTATGGAAAATGAATGGCTTACTACTAAAGGACGAGCTAATTGTAGAGGCAGTACGCGAGGCCGTCAGGAAAGTAAGTGAAGAAAACAGTGAAACAATAGCAGAGAAATGGGAATACTTCAAACAAAACGTAAAAATGAAAGCTTTAGAAAGATCGAGCTGCTTACGATTTGAGAAGGAAATGAAAGAAAGGGGCTTACGAAAGACACTTAAGCAGCTGATAGCGCTTGAGTGCAAAGAGCCTGGGGCGTATAAGCAAGATGTAGGAGCCATTAAAGAAAAAAATGGAGCAGCTTGACAAGGAACGGTATCAGGGTGCGATTGTGCGAGCAAGAGCAAATGCATTAGTAGCTGGTGAGACGCCCACTAAACGGGCGCGTGGACTCGAAAAAGCGCAAGGACGACGGAATCATGTCGACAGAATTTTATGGAACGGCACAGTTGCCGACGATAGTAAGAGCATAGGCCGAGCGTTTATAGAGTATTACCAGTCACTCTTTGCGTTTCAAGAAGTGAATATAGACGAGTTCAGAAGGGCCTTTCTATCTCGGATGCCGCGAGTGAGTCACGATACAAAACAACGATTGGAATGGAAAATAACAGAACGTGAAGTTCAAAAAGCGATTGATGATTTGAACCAAGGCAAATCACCTGGACCTGACGGTCTGGGTGCGTGTTTATATAAAGCTTTTAAGAAAGAACTGTCGCCATTGCTAACGGAGCTGTTTAATGATGCGTATAATAACAAAACTTTGCCGCCTTCTTTTGGAAAAGCTCATACCATACTCATCCCTAAGAGTGACCAATTGGAGAAACTTAGACTAGTAACATCTCACAGGCCAATATCTTTAACCAATGTTGATTATAAGATTTTTATGAAAGTTTTGGCTGTCAGACTTCAAAGCGTCATAAATGACATAGTCGCAGATCACCAAACGTGTGGTATCAAAGGAAGGTCCATTTTTTCGAATATTCACACGATGCGGTGCCTGCTGGAGTGCTGTGACGTCACCTCGGGCGGAGTTGCGGTGCTCGAGCTGGAGCGCGAAAAAGCGTTTGATTGTGTCTCTCAAGATATTTTGTTTGCCATTTTGGATTACGTTAATGTTGGTTCCATCATCACTGAGGGAGTGGCGTTGGCGTACCAGAACTGCACAACACGCTTAATTGTGAATAAATCATTGGGGGGCCCCATTAACGTCATGCGTTTTGTGCGTCAGGGCTGCCCTCTCAGTCCTCTTTTGTTTGACATTCACACAGAAACTATGTGTTTGGCAATAATTTATAATAGGCAAATACGAGGGTATGTCTGTGTATCTGTTTCTTTCTTCGTCCTCGTCCTAGTCGCGCTTGTACACTCTACCATGGATAGCTTGACAGCCACACAAATCAAGCTCTTGGCATAATCAAATGACGTAGCGGTTTGTTGTACAAGCAAAGAAAGTGTGACGGAAACAATAAGGGTAGTGAGAAATTTGTGTGATGTGACGGGCAGTAAAGTGAACTGGGGAAAGTCCCTCGGTTTGTGGCACGGACAGTGGTCTTCCGCCCCGGACAATTTTGCAAATGTGAGCTGGATGAAAACCCCGACCAAGTATCTAGGTGTCCCCATGGACCATTACAAAAATAGCGACGAATACTGGACGAACCAAGCAAAAGAAACAAGAGAAAAAGCAGACAGGTGGAAAGGCATCAACTTGTCGATTTTCGCAAAAGCAAATGTGTGTAATATGTTTTTTATTACGAAGTTGTGGTACGTCATGCAAACGTTGTACTGTTCAAGGGTAAACGTGCAATTGTTGCACAGAGAGTTCGAGGTTTTTATCTGGGGCTCTACCTTGGAAAGGTGTAGCCGAACCAATCTGTTCCGGCACGTGAAGAAAGGGGGGCTGGGCTTGGCGCATCTTTTTGTACGCCAGCTTGTCAACAGATTTTTGTTTTTTCGGGATGTGCGCGTGATCCGTTTCTGCGTACTGTATGCCAGCTCAGGTTGAGATACGCTTTGCCGGCACTTATTGTTAGTGCAGATAGTATGCCCGGAACGCTTCGTTGCTATCAAGAAGTTGCAGATAGTGTGCGATTTTTTTCTGTGTGTTTTTCTTTTGAGTATTTATGTGACGTTAAAAGGAAAACACTCTATAAAGATGTTTGCGACATTGTATTTCCAGTGCCATTGTACAGAGCGCTATACAATGGAAGATCAGGACTGGATGTCCTTAAGCGAGTGAAAAATATGGAGGTGCCTACTGGGGTAAAGACATTATTTTTGCAATTACACAGAGGAACGCTCTCAGTGAAGACATTCATGGAAGAACGCGGCTTCCATGTACCCTGGGGCTCGCACTGCTTGATTTGCAGGCAATCTGAAACAACAGACCGTGCCTTTTTGCATTGCTGGACCAGGGTGTTCTTCTGGGATGTCCTACAAAAAACAATGAAGAAGGAGTTGCCGTTAAATCCGCATCGGACAAGGTACTTAGCGGTAAGAAATGACGACGGGGTTCCCTTCGACCTAATAATGCCCAAAGGCCTTCATAGTTTATGGCGTGCAAGGATGCCTGGGTACTACTTCGACCCGGACGCTAGGCCTGCACGTATTTATTTCAGAGAAAGCATGTCTAGTTTCATTGAAATAAAGAAAATACAAGAAAGTGTACCCGAATGGCTGTCCAGGATAGAACCTCTGACAGCATTGAAAGAATTTTAATTCGACAACGCCAGTTCTTATAGGACTGATGGCATGTATATCCTTTCAAAATTTTTTTGTTAATTGTGTATTGTAAGTTTGTTCTCTATTATGTGCTCTGTACAATGTCGAAGACCGGAAATAAATAAAAAAAGGGTGTATGCCTCAGTGGTTGAGCATTCGACTGCAGATCGAGAGGTCCCCGATTCAAACCCGGGTGCCCCCTTTCCAGCTTTTATCTTGTTTCCCACTCTTATTTTTATAGCAATTATGGGTGTGCACTTCTCGCTGAACGCTCGCATTCGGGGGTATAGCTCAGTCATTCTGCATCCGGCAGCCGAGCTGTTCGGTTCGTAGGGTCATGGCCTCTTCCGGGGCAGCGACAGCGGCCACTTTTGGTCGCGGAAACAGGATTACGGAAGATGATAAGGAATATCCGTTCATTTTGCCTCAACTGCCTAAAGGACGAGTTGCGATTAACACCGTGTTTTTGCACGGTGATGTGCGTGCGAGACCATGCAAGGTCGAAGATTTCAGGGACGCCCTACTGCCGACGGGCATCTTACCGGACGTGGTATGCATAGGGGCGTACCAGATAAACCATGTCTGGGTGGTGACCCTGAATGATGCGACTGCGACGAAAAGACTAGTTTCTCTAAAGGACCTGCAAGTGAAGGGACGACGGTGCGTCATCGTGGACCCGCAGGACCAGCAGGTGAAGCTTAGGCTTCACTGGCTGCTGTACGGCGTTGCCGACGAGGACGTCCAGACAGCGTTCGCGGCTTTCGGCAAGGTGGAGGAAGTGAGCCGGGAGCGCTGGCGAGTCGAAGGCATGGGAAACAAGACGTCGACCACCCGGACGGTGCTCCTCTAGCTAAAGAACGGCGTCAAAGTTGAGGACCTTCCTCATCAGGTCCGCGTCGGCGGAGAGTTGGCCTTGGTGGTCGTGCCCGGTCGACCCATGCAGTGCCTGCGCTGCCAAGGCACGGGGAACGTCCGCCGAGAGTGCAAAGTCCCGCGCTGTTCCAGGTGCAGACGTTTCGGGCACGTTGACGCTGACTGCGTCAAATCCTACGCCGCCGTGACAGGACCAGCTGCGAGGGACGTTGTGGCTGAACACGTCATGGACGTGGTCGAGACGGAAGACGCCGCCAAAGGAACCGGAGACTCGGTTTCGACAGGGACACTCAGAGGGTCATCTACCGCCGGTGCTGAAGGCATGGTGGCTGAGGCTGACGAAAAGACGGACAAACCGGTGCAGGTCCTGCCTGCAGTGAGCCTTGCTACGGGGGGCGTTAAGGAAGACGCACCCGACAACGACACGACGGCAATGCTGCAGGACAAGGAAGTCAACAACGATGAGCGGACTGGGACTCCTGGTGCCCCAGTCAAACGCCCCCACGACGATACCAAGGAGAGGGACGGTGGTGCCACCAGCACCAGCGAGGGGCCGCCGACGAAGACGCCACAAGGAAGACGGATGGGCTACAAGCCAAAGCCTAATGTACCACCTGAAAGGAAGCCTGTGGGCAAAACGGTCCCGCCTAACGACACGAACAAGCCGGGAGGTCCCGGAGGCGGCTAGCCGAGGGCTAGTCGTGAACGGTAAGCACCATGCTCCGGGCCTGCTTTTCTCGCTAGCTTAAGATGGCTGAGATACCGTCCCTGATTATTGCAACATTGAACGTGCGAGGGTTGGCGGCTAGTCGTAGGCAAAGTCAGGTCCTACGGTTGATCACTGACCACAACCTAGACGTACTAGCCGTCCAAGAGACTAAGGTTGATGGAGAGGAGCAGACCGGCAGCATGGTGCGACGATTCACGCACAGATATTTTGCGGTGGTTAGCCATGCGGTAGGCACGTCCGGTGGTTGCATTCTGTTCGTCAAGAAGCTACCTGGACTGCAGATTCAAAGTGTATTTTCCTGCGAATCTGGAAGGATTGTTTTCTGCGATGTTTTGATAGGTAATGTTGAATTCCGCATCATATGCGTGTACGCTCCGAATTCAGTGGAGGAGCGTGTCTTGTTTTTTTCTAACCTTTCTAATCATGTCCATTGTGATAAGCGCGTTATTCTGTTAGGCGATTTAAACTGTGTGTTGAATGCCTGAGACCGAGTGAATAATGCCGGTGTGCAGGACAAAAGTTGCAGCGTATTATTAAAACTAATAGGTGAAAATGAACTTCACGATGTTTTCGATTGTCTGGAAGGGCGGCGTGAAGTGTCCTTTACTCGTTTTCAAGGCAGTAGTCATGCAAGACTGGATCGAATGTACATATCGTTGGACACGATTCCAATATGCCACAGTTATTGTGTAGTGCCCGTGTCGTTTTCGGACCACTGCCTCGTGAAATGTCACATAGGTATAGTGAAAACGAAACATGCTTTTAATTGGGATCTGTAGAAAATGAATGACTTGTTGCTAAGTGATCAGTGCTTTGTAAAAGCAGTAATGGATGCGGTTAACGAAGTATTCGATGATGCAACGGAAACGATAACGTAGAAGTGGGAATGTTTAAACAGAAGGTTAAAATTAAAGCCGTAGAAAGATCGAGTTGCATAAAATTCGAGAAGGAAACGAAAGAAAAGGGCTTAAGAAGACTGCTTGAGCAGCTGATAACGTTTGAGTGTAGAGAGCCTGGTACATATAAAGACGACGTGCGAAACATCAAGGAAAAACTTGAACAGTTCGACAAAGAGCGTTATCAAGGCTCCATCGTGCGTGCGCGAGCACATGCACTAGCGGCAGGGGAGACGCCCACTAAAAGGGCGCTGGGTCTTGAGAAGGCGCACGGACGGCGAAACCACATCGATAAAATTCTAATGAACGGGACTGTCGTTGAAGACAGTGAGAGCATTGGGAGCGCCTTCTTCGAGTACTACCAGTCACTCTTTGCATTTCAGGCTGCGAATGTAGGGGGTTTCAAAGCGGATTTTCTTAATCTCATGCCGCGAATAAGTGATGATACCAAAGAACGAATAGAAGCCAAAATAACTGAGAGGGAAGTAGAAAAGGCAATCGACGATTTGAACCTTGGTAAGTCGCCTGGACCTGACGGCCTTTGCGCTGGGTGGTATAAGGCGTTTAAGGGAGAATTGGCTCCATTGTTGGCACAGGTTATTAAATGACGCGTATCAGCAGAAATGTTTGCCCCCTTCCTTTGGAAAAGCGCACACCATACTAATACCTAAGAGCGATCAAATAGATAAACTAAAATTAGTGTCGTGCTATAGGCCAATATCACTAACCAATGTTGATTACAAGATATCTATGACGATTTTAGCTACCAGACTCCAAGGCGTCATCAAAGAAATAGTCGGAGACCATCAAACTTGTGGCATCAGAGGGCGAACTATTTTTTCCAACATTCATAAGATGGGAAGTGTTCTCGAGTGCTGTGACGTCACCGGAGGTGGCGTTGCAGTTCTTCAGCTCGCTCTCGAGAAAGCTTTCGATTGTGTCGCGCATGTTATTTTGTTTGCCATCTTGGATCGCGTTAATGTCGGTTCCATCATCACTGAGGGCGTGGCCTTGGCGTACAAGAATTGCACAACCAGATTAATTGTTAATAAGTCACTGGGGGCCCCCATTAACATTAAGCGTTCAGTGCGCCAAGGCTGTCCCCTCAGTCCACTTCTGTTTGCTATTTATATAGAGGCCATGTGTGTGGCAATAAATGAAAATGGCAAAATATGTGGTTTTAGATTGGCAGCGACAGAAGTGAAGCTACTGGCGTATGCAGACGACATTGCAGTGTGTTGCACAGATAAAACAAGTGTAACCGAAGCAATATCTGTAGTAAATCATTTCTGTGAAGTCACGGGTAGCAGAGTAAATTGGAGCAAATCCCTCGGGCTGTGGCACGGGGACTGGCTTTCTGCACCGGACTATTTCGCGAGTGTGAGCTGGGTCCTAGACAGTTACAATAGCAGTGATGAATATTGGAGGAACCAAACAAGTGACATGAAAGAAAAAGCAGACAAATGGAAAGGTACTAACCTGTCTGTTTTCGCAAGAGCGACAGTGTGTAACATCTTTTTAATTGCCAAGTTATACTATGTTATGCAAGCGTTGTATTGTTCTAGACTAAACGTGCAAAGGCTGCACAGAGTGTTTGCGGTTTTCATATGGGGTTCAACATGGGAAAGGTGCAGCCGAAGAAATTTGTTTAGAAGAGTGAAAGACGGAGGTGTGGGATTAGCCCATCTTTTTGTTCGACAACTGGTCAATCGATTTTTCTTTTTCCGCGATGTGCGCGATCCTTTTCTTCGCACCGTATGTCAGCTCAGATTAAGCAACACATTGCCGGCACATGTTGTCACAACGGCAAGCATGAATGGAACACTTCGTGGCTATCTTAAGGAAGTTGCCGACAGTGTCCGTTTCCTTACTGTTCGGTATTCAAATGATTACCCATGTCAAGTGAAAAGGAAAACGCTGTATAAAGAAGTGTGTGATATTGTATTCCCATTGCCGCTATACAGAGCCATATACAGTGGAGGGCAAGGACAGGACGTTCTTAAACGCGTGAAACGCATGCAGGTGCCACCAGGGGTAAAATCCTTTTTTTTTTTAAAGCTCCACACTGGAACCCTGCCCGTGAAGAGGTTTATGGAAGGGCGAGGCTGTCTCGTACCGTGGGGTTCTCACTGCTTGATCTGCAAGAAGCCCGAAACCATAGATCACGTGTTCTTGCACTGCTGGGCTGCTGTGTTCTTTTGGGATGTCTTGCAGCGAACCCCGAAGAAAGAATTACCTGTAAACCCCCAAGGGATCAGGTATCTGCCTATTAAGGATGAAGAAGGCGTCCCATACGACTTTATTATGTTGAATGCTCTCCACTGTATATGGCGGTCTCGAATGGCTGGGTACCACTGCGATCCAGACGCACGGCCGGTTCACATATATTTCAGAGAATGTATCTCGCGGTTTGTTGACATACAGAAAATGCAGGAATGTGCACCGGATTGGCTGTCGAGGCTAGAAGCTCTCACAGCCATGAAGGAATTTTAATTTGACAACGCCGATCCTATACGGACGGATGGCATTACTGTAATTTTTATGCGAAGCATATTACGAGAGCTCAACCCAGCTCCTCAGGCGCGGCGGTGTCGCCTTGAAACCACGTGACACCGTGACGTCACGACAGAGGAGAAGTGGCTTTGGCTCAACTCCTGCAAGACGGGCTGGGTGGGAATCGAACCAGGGTTCTCCGGAGTGTGGGACGGAGACGCTACCACTGAGCCACGAGTACGATGCTTCAAAGCGGTACAAAAGCGCCTCTAGTGAATGCGGTGTTGCCTTAGAAACGAGCTGTTTCTAAGGCGTGCGTCTCTTGCTCAGGCGCACATTTCGTTGCCGCGCCGAACGCTGCTTTGCTCGATGGTCACCGCGTCCAATGCGGGGCGCGTAGTCGCTGCCCTGTAGCCCATTGTCTTACAACCCTTGGCGGATCGACGGGAACGCTGTCGCGTTCCACTCTTGAAGGCGAAGCAGTAATGCATGAGTTGTTTCTTCGTCTAGCCGAACCAAATATAGCCAAGAAACAGCAGTTCACCAGGCTAAACAGTGGTTCAACAACTAAAATAAAGGCTAGTATGCTTCGCATCCTGGGCTTAACCTTACCTAAGCCACAGCCATTTTTTTTTTCGCTGTTTTGGATTTCTGAGATGTGTGTAATATTTGTATTTTCTGTCTTATGTCAAAGACCGGCAATAAAAAAAAAAGGGGCGTATAGCTCAGTGGTAGAGCATTCGACTGCAGATCGAGAGGTCCCGGTTCAAACCCGGGTGCCCACTTTCCAGCTTTTATCTTGTTTCCCGCTCTTGTTTTTATAGCAATTATGGGTGTGCACTTCTCGCTGAACGCTCGTATTCGGGGGTATAGCTCAGTAGCAGAGCATTCGACTGCAGATGGAGAGGTCCCCGGTTCAAACCCGGTGCCCCCTTTCCAGGTTTTATCTTGTTTCCCGCTCTTTTTTTTATAGCATTTATGGGTGTGCACTTCTCGCTGAACGCTCGTATTCGGGGGTATAGCTCAGTGGTAGAGCATTGGACTGCAGATCGAGAGGTCCCCGGTTCAAACCCGGGTACCCCCTTTCCAGCTTTTATCTTGTTTCCCGCTCTTATTTTTATAGCAATTATGGGTGTGCACTTCTCGCTGAACGCTCGCATTCGGGGGTATAGCTCAGTCATTCTGCTTCCGGCCACCGAGCGTGACGGACGCATGATGACGGGCTCCGTTGGAGCGGCTTCAGCGGCCTTTTCTGGCCGCGGAAACAGGACGATGGAACAGGAGGGCACCTACCAAGTTGTTCTGCCAGGTCTGCCAACAGGTCGTTATGTTTTAAATACAGTTTTTTTGCACGCTAATATTACGGCGCGACCGTACCGGATTGAAGATTTCCGTGACGCATTGGCACCGCATTCGCTTCTTCCGGATGTTATCGCCCTGGGGGCGTATCGCATGAGCCATGTCTGGGCTATCACTTTCAAGGGCGCGGACGCGGTGAAGAAGATCTCGAGCATCGGGGAGCTGCGTGTAAAAAACCGGCGCTGCCTGGTGATTGACCCGGCGAACCAGGACGTTCGACTGAAGCTCCACTGGCTACTACACAATGTGCCTGATGAGGACGTGCGTGTCGCCTTTGCGCCCTATGGGAAAGTTACCGAAGTAGGCCGGGAGCGCTGGCGTGTGCAAGGTATGACAGAGAAGGGATCAACCACCCGGCTTGTCACCCTCAAGTTGAAAGCGGGCGTGAAGTTGGATGACTTGCCACACCAGCTGAGCGTTGGCGGTGAGTTGGCGCTTGTCGTGGTACCAGGCAGACCCCCGCTGTGCCTTCGGTGTCGCGGTACGGGCCACATCCGCAAGGAATGTTTGCGGAATCTGCCGACGCTTCGGACACGAAGACGACCAGTGTACTCGCACTTACGCGAGCATTACAGGCCTGGGAACCAGCGAGGACTCGTCCGAAATGCTGATGGACGAGGCGGATGCTGAGGAAGCAGCCCGTGGGGGTGGACAACCACAGCGCCAGGCTCTCCCATCATTCACGACTCTGGTGAAGCAGAAGGTGGGGCCCTCCGGCGCAACAGATGGTAGTGTACAGGCGCAGCATAAGCCTGAACAGGACGACGATGACAAGGCAAAGGAGGCGGCGAAAGCCGCGGACGCTAAAGAAAGCAGCGTGGAGACCCCCGGCATTGATACCATGGAGACGAACCAGGAAGCGGCGAGCACCATTGCTGGAAAACGTCCGCATGAAGAAAGCGGAGACGTCAAGCTGCAGCCTGGCGGTAGCGGCGATGAGCCTCCGCCGAAGGCAGGGGGAGTGAGACGCTCGTCGTTAAAACCGCGGCCGAACCTTCCGGCCGACACGCGGAAGGCGGGGAAACTTCCTCCGTAGTAACACAGTGTCCTGGTCGGTGTCAGCGCCGGTTGTGTTGGTTGACCGGTGTCAAGAGGTCCTGGCAGTCGTGAGGAAGGCTACGTCAACCATGAAGGTAGGCACCATGCGGATAGAGGCGTTTCTTCTTCTAAGACATGGCTTTTAATCTTATTGCTCCACTTCGAGTTGCGACCTTGAACGTCAGAGGTCTGGGAGCAAGAAGGCGACAATACCAGCTTAATCGCCTTCTTCTGGATAACGATATTGATATAATTGCTTTACAAGAGTCGAAAATAGAGAGCCAAGAGCACACTGACTGCATGGTGTCTTCCTTTCAAGCAAACTTTCATGTTTGCGTTTGTCATTCTGTTGGGACGTCGGGTGGGTGCCTTGTATTCATACGTAAGACGTTAAGAGTGAACGTAGAGGCTGTATTTGCATGCCCAAGTGGTCGCCTTTTGATTGCTGATTTCACATTTTCGAATTTTTGTTGGCGAATTGTTTGTGTATATGCTCCTAATGTAGAAAGCGAGCGTAAAATTTTCTTTGAATCCCTTGAGCCATGGTTGAATGGCGACAAGTTTTTGCTTGTACTGGGAGACTTCAACTGTGTGTGCGCCGCAGCTGACAGAGTGAAGTTTAGGCCACTGAGAGACAAGAGCTCTGAAGTTTTGAATACTTTTGTGCATGAGTATGGTTTCGAGGATGTTGGCAATGTGTTTTCCACTGGGACCCACCCAGAATACACGCACTTTCAGCGGGAGAGCCATGCGAGACTAGACAGAATGTATGTATCTGTCGATCTTATGCCGCTATGCTCAAGTTATGACGTTAAACCTGTGCCTTTCAGTGATCATTGCCTCGTGAGCATGACTTTAGGAATGAAGGGCAGGAAATCGCGCTTTAACTGGCACTTATGGAAATTGAACACAAAGCTTTTGGAGGATAAAGGGTTCATTATGCAAGTAAAGACCAAGCTAGACAAACTGCTAGACGCGCAGCCAGCTAGTTTTGCAACTGAATGGGAGGGGTTCAAAGAGTGGGTAAAAATGAAAGCAATAGAAAAGAGCAGCGTGGCTCGCTATAAAGAGAAAGAAAAAGAAAAAGAAATGAACGGGCAACTTGAATGGATGCTGAGCATGGAAAATAGCGCGCCGGGAACTTTCACGAAAGAAATACGGGAAGTGAAATGCCAGCTCGAAAGAATCGACGCCTACAGGTATAGGGCCGCCGTCATACGCGCAAGGTCTGAAAAATTGTGGGCTGGCGAAACGCCGACAAAACGAGCGCTATCAGACGAGAAAAGATACGCTTGCCAGAAAGAAATTAGGAGCATCCGATTTGACGGCCGGACTTCGGAAGATGCGAGAGACATTCAGTGTGCTATAGCCGAACATTTCACAGAACTTCTTAGCAATAAGCTCGAGACCATAGAAGGCTTCCATGTAGACTTCTTGAGGCTGGTGCCAAGACTAGATGATGAAATTAAGGAACGTCTTGAACTGCCTATAACTTTACAGGAGATAGAAAAAGCAATAGACGACCTAACATCTGGGAAAGCTCCTGGGCCAGATGGGCTAAGTGCGGCCTTTTATAAAACTTTTCGGCTTCCTGTTGCACAGTGCATGCTCCATGTGATAACTGAGGCTTATGAGCGCAAACAGGTTCCATTGTCTTTCAATACGTCCCACATCGTTCTAATTCCCAAGACTGATGATCCGGAAGAACGACTGTTGGTGGGGTAATATCGACCGATTAGTCTCACCAACGTCGACTACAAAGTATTTATGAAGGTTCTAGCAAAAAGACTGCAGTCTGTGATCACGAAATTGGTAGGATCTCACCAGACGTGTGGAATTAAAGGCCGTAGCATCGCTACAAATATACATGTCGCACGCAACGTATTAGAGTGTGTCGATGCAGTTGGCGGTCAGATAGCAATGATGCAGCTCGATTTGGCGAAAGCCTTTGACCGCGTCTCCCACGAAATCCTTTTTTCCGTCCTGGAACACTCCAAACTAGGGGACATTATAGTAGAGGGCGTAAAAATGGCCTACAAGAACTGTACGACCCCCATTATAGTTAATGGCGATCTCACTGACAAACTTGCTGTACGTTCTTCAGTAAGACAGGGATGCCCGCTTTCCCCCTTGCTTTTCGCAGTGTATTTAGAGCCACTATGCCTGGCAATTATCAACTCTGACCGAAATTCAGGTTACAGACTGCAGTCATCACACGTGAAAGTACTCGCGTATGCTGACGATATAGCGGTGTTTTGCGCTGATAGACAGAGCATCTGTGAAGTGACAATTGTGATTGAAAAATTCTGCGCTCAGACTGGAAGTCACATCAATTGGGGAAAAAGCTCTGGTTTTTGGCATGGCGAATGGGACGTAACACCGGGTTGTTTTTCTCGGCTTCGATGGTCCACCTTGCCAACGCGGTATCTAGGAGTACCTCTGGATTGTTATCGGGGTCCCAGCTCGTACTGGAAAGAAGAAACTTCGAGAATGAAAGAGAAAGCGGACGCGTGGCAAGGAAGACAGCTATCAATGTTTTCCCGTGCCTCTATCTGTAATGTCTTTTTAATTTCGAAGCTCTGGTACGTCATGAATGTGCTGTGTGCGACCCGAACAGCTATTCAAAAAATGCATCGTGTTTTTGCTGTTTTTTATTTGGGCGTCCACCTGGGAAAGAACCAGCCGAACTAACCTGTTTGTTTCCGTTAAAAGCGGAGGCCTTGGCCTGGCGCATCTTTTTTTGCGTCAAGTGGTCTCGCGATTTATGTTTTTGCGTGATCAAAGTGATCCCTTTCTAAGATCTGTTATGCAAGTGCGCCTACAGAGACTGCTCCCTGGAAGGATAGTCTCCTGTGATAACATGTGTGGTGCTGTTACAGGATACTTGCGCGAGGTTGTACTTTCGTGCAAGATGTTGGAAGTACGTTTCAGCCCTGAATACCTATGTTATGTGGATTCCACTTCCGGCCACCGCAGTGAACGGACGCGGAATGCCTTGCTCCGTAGGGGCGGTTACAGCGGCCCTTGGCCGTGGCACTAGGTGTACGGATAAGCCTTACCCGGATTATCAAGTTGTTTTGCCTCATCTGCCTTCAGGTACATCAGTTTTGCATACAGTATTTTTGCACGCGGATGTTAAAACCAGGCCGTATCGGGTCGAGCACTTTCGAGATGCGCTCGAGCGTCTTACACTGCTGCCGGAAGTGGTGGCCCTTGGCGCCTTCCAAATGAATCATGTATGGGCGGTGACCTTCCGTGATGAAGCTTCCAAGAAAAAGATGCTTGCGGCAGAAACATTCAACGTGAAAGACCAGCCCTGTGTTGTTTATGATCCCTGCAACCAAGGCATCAGACTGAAGCTTTATTGGCTGTTGCATTTCGTTCACGACGACGAGGTTCGAGCAGCGTTAGCCCCCTTACGGAAAGGTTACAGATATCGCCCGCGAAAAGTGGCGAGTACAGGGATGTAATGATAAAGGGTCCACCACCCGTTTGGTGACACTCTTACCAAAGCCTGGAATTACAGTTGAAGACTTGCCTCATCAGGTGCGCGTCGCGGAAAACTTAGCGCTCGTGCATGTACCAGGAAGGCCCCCGTTATGCCTCCGGTGCAATGGAACTGGACATATCAGGCACGAGTGTCGCATACCACGCTGTGCACTCTGCCGACGATTTGGACACGAAGAACAAGACTGCGTGCGATCCTATGCAGCGGTAACGAGTCCAGTTAAAGGCGACGAGATGGCTGAACACATAATGGACCATGCTGATGCCGATGCAGCATCCCGAGCAACGACCGAAGAGCCGGCGGCAGACAGCACACCCTCTGACGCGTCTCCACTTCAGGAAAACTCCACTGGGCCCGGCGACAGCCAATCTTGCGAGGCAAAGAGCGCGCTGGTTGGGAAGCCGACTAACGACCAAAACGTCAATGAGAGAAAGGACGCGATTTTAGTAAGCGCATCAGTGACTACCGCGAAAGACGAGACCGAAGGCATTGAGGATGTTGAAATGACAGCAGCCGCTAAAGCAGCTGCAAAGAGGCCTCGCGAGGCCACTGACGGATCTCAAGCCTCAACCGAACCATCGAGCAGCGGCGAGCCGTCGCCGAAGACCGCTATAACGAGACGAATGGGCCTCAAACCGAAGCCGAAGATACCGCCTGATAGGCGGACGGCTTCAACATTGACCCCGACTTAGGGGCGCGAAGTGTGTTCAGCCAGCCTGTCCTCAGTATAAGACGTTACATAGCGGACAAGTAGAATGTGACCTGTGCTGGTTTTTGCTATCACTGCCTGTCCAGATGTGAGTACCGTTCCGTCTGTTTGCTAATCCAAAAAATGGCTGTTAATCTGACATTTCCCTTTTGTGTAGCTACGTTGAATGTGAGGGGTTTGGCATCCCGCAGGAGGCAGTGCCAGTTAAGCCGCCTCTTGTTGGAAAATGACATTGACATAATGGCAGTGCAGGAAACCAAAGTAGAAAGCGAAGAGCAAACGCACAGAATGGTCGAACCATTCAGAGATAGGTATAATGTATGTGTGTCTCATGCTAGAGGCACTTCAGCGGGTTGCATGATACTCGTTCGAAAATGCACCGATATTGTAGCGCAATCTGTAAAATCCAGTGATGATGGCAGGCTACTATTCATCGACTTTGGCATTTGTGGACTGCTTTGGCGTGCAATATGTGTGTATGCTCCGAATAACATTAACGAACGTGTAGAATACATAGAAAACCTGAGAACATGCATGACGTACGAAAGGAACATAATTTTATTTGAAGACTTTAATTGTGTGTGCAGGCCGCAAGACAGAGTCAACAGATTGACTTACCGCGATAGAAGTGCGACACTATTAAACGCACTTGTAAACGAGCTTGAGCTGGACGACGTTGGTTGTATTTTTGACGGCGGCGAGCACGTACAGTATACGCACTACCAAGGTGTAAGTCATGCTAGACTAGATCGCATATATGTTCCGGCAGTTGTGATACCATACATTACTGCATACAAAGTAAAGAACGTCACATTTAGTGATCACTGCTTGGTGATAGCGACACTAGGAACCAAGACAAAAGTGTCAAAGTTTAGTTGGAACTTGTGGAAATTAAACGATACACTGTTGGATGATGAAATTTTTGTTCAAAAAGTAAAGGAAAGGATAGATGAAATATGTTCGGTTGAATCTTCCAATTTCACAGCGCTTTGGGAGCAATTTAAAAATGAAGTAAAGATTGCGGCGATTGAACGAGCTTGCGTGCGGCGCAGCATTGAAAAACAGCAAGAGAAAGAACTTAGGAGCACGCTAGATTATATGATTGCGGTTGAGAGTGCTAACCCTGGACACTTTAGCAAGGAACTACGTGACCTTAAAAGTAAGCTCGAAGTGATAGATGAAAAGAAATATCGTGGAGCGATCGTCAGAGCACGGGCTGAAAGACTATGGCTAGGGGAAACGCCTACTAAGCGGGCTCTCGGGGAAGAAAAAAGGCAAGCAGTAAAAAAAGAGATAAAAGAAATAAGATATAAAAACGATGTGACGCGCGACAAGGAACTGATAGAGAAAGCGTTTGTTGAATGCTATCGAAAACTGCTAAGCCCAAAAATAAAAGATACAGAAGCCTTTCGAAACGAATTTTTGTCGCTCATGCCAAGGCTAGGCGATGAAGTAAGACAAACGCTTGAGCGGCCAATTAGTCTGAATGAAGTAAAACAGGCCATTGATGAACTAAACACTGGCAAAGCACCTGGGCCTGATGGACTAGGGGCTGCCTTTTACAAATGCTTCAAGGAAGAACTGGCACAAGTGTTACATCGCGTGATAAATGAGTGCTATGAACAAAAAAAAGCACCTTTATCTTTTAGAAAATGTCATGTAGTACTCATTCCAAAATCGGATGATCCCAGGAAATTGTTGGACGTTGAGGCCTATCGACCTATAAGTCTTACGAATGTAGACTACAAAATATTTACGAAGGTGCTAGCCAAGAGATTGCAGAGCGTTATCACACACCTCGTATTACCTCACCAGACATGTGGCATCAAAGGAAGGACAATCTACACAAATATACACACCGCTAGAACTATCCTAGAATGCTGTGACATGACTCAAGATAACATAGCCATGATACAACTGGATCTTCAGAAAGCATTTGATAGAGTTAATCATGACATACTACAGTTATTACTAGAACATTGTAATGTAGGTAGCGTTATCAAGGAGGGCATCAAGATGGTGTATGAAGAGTGTGCAGTAAACCTTATAATTAACAACACCGTAAGTGAAAACATTCCAGTACTGTCAGGTATAAAACAAGGGTGTGCGTGTTCGTCTCTTCTTTTTGCACTTTATTTGGAACCCTTATGTTTAAAAATTCGCATAAATAGAATGGTGCATGGTTACTCCTTTTATGCTACTGAAGTAAAGATACTGGCATATGCCGATGATATAGCTGTCATGTCTGGCATCCAAGAACTGGGCGGCGTAGACGTAGCGTCGAAAGAACGTTTATTCCTGCTACTTGGCAGGCAGCCAACAGGTTACATACTGCGCGCGGTGGGCCCGTGCGAGCGGTCTTTTAAAGCCAGCACGGGCTACCCGATAAGAGATAGCCGGGCAGAGAGCATGCGCAGACAGCACGCGATAACACGCGTGCTTGGTTTCGCGCGCACACAACATCTCCTTCCTCCTAATGAGCACAAAGTCCTTTTGCCACATTATACAATGCAACTAATGCTATGGCTGATATCTGTCAGGAGGTCGCCGGTCCCTCTGTGGATAGCGTCGCTCCCCTGGAGGGTCGGTCGTTGCCGCAGGGGCCGCAGCTGGAAATGGCTCGTTGGCGCTCTCAGGATCCCTGAAATCTGGAATAAAATCTTCCGTGATGCTCTGCTTTGAGCTGTCGATGCTGAGCAGTAGCTGGTCTTGATGACGACGCCAAATGAGCACCCCATGATTCGTTCTAACGCGAACCTTGTATGAAACGGGGCCAGACTGCTGAATGATAGTGCCAGGGACCCATTTCTCAGGACCTCTGTAATTCCTCACGAGGACCTCATCATTGATGTTGAAAAGTCGCTCACGTGCCTTGCGTCGCACCATATCGGAGAGCTGTTGCTGAGCCACTCTTCCCCCGACAGAAGGCTTGACTGCGTCGAGTCTCGTGCGCAGTCGTCTACCTATGAAAAGGTTTGCTGGAGTTTCTCTTGTAGTCGCATGCGGCGTGTTGCGGTACGTCACCAGGAACGTCTGTAAGGTTGCCTGCAAGGAGTCTTGGGGTCGTCCTTTCCGCAACGCAGATTTCATTGTCTGTACAAATCTCTCCGCAAGGCCATTCGTGCTTGGATGGTACGCTGCACTCACGATATGACGACCACCGAAGCCTTTGACGAAGCTCTTGAATTCTTCGGAAACGAACTGTGGTCCGTTGTCGGTCACGATGGTCTCGGGTACGCCAAAACGCGAGAACAGGTCCATGGAGACACTGAATTGTGTGGTACGCCGTAGTCCTCTGCATGACATAAACTTCCGGCCATTTTGAGTGTGCGTCCACAGCAACAAGGAACATTTTGTCTTTCATGGGTCCAGCAAAATCCAAGTGAACTCTTTGCCACGGCGAAGTCGGCCATGACCATGGATGAAGCGGAGCCGGTGCTGGTTCGTTCCGTTGCTGTTGACACTCTTCACATTTCTTCACGTGTTGCTCTAGGTCCGCGTCGATACCAGGCCACCAGACGTAGCTCCTCGCGAGTTCTTTGCATCTTACGATACCGGGATGACCCTGATGAAGTTCCTCAAGCAAGAAGGCTCGGTGTTTTGAAGGCACAACTACTCTCATGCCGTACATTAAACACCCTTGATGAACTGTGAGCTCCAAACGCTTGTCGAAGAAATGTTTCAACTCCTTCTCAGCGACATGCGACGGCCAGCCAGCACTTGTGAAGTTCAGTACCTTGCTTAGTAATGGATCACGCCTCGTTTCACGAGCGATGTCTTGGCCTGTGACAGGCAGCGTTTCCAAACGAAGCGAATAAAAAATTTCGCTTTCTTCTTCTGATTGCTTTTCGCTGCTGTCGAGCGGCAAGCGCGATAAACAGTCTGCTTCCGCATTATCGGAAGATTTCTTGAATTCAAGAGCATAGTTGTAGGCTGACAGCGTCAGCGCCCAACGCTGCATGCGGGCAGCTGCCATCGCGGGAATGCCCGTTTTCGGGCCGAGAATTGTTTGCAGTGGTTTATGGTCAGTCACAAGCGTGAAGAACCTACCGTAGACGTAGAAGTGAAACTTCTTTACGCCGAATACGAGGGCAAGGGCTTCTTTCTCGATCTGACTGTAGTTCTTTTCGGCACTTGACAAGGTGCGGGATGCGTAGGCAACCGGTCGAACTGATCCATTTATCATTTTCTGCGAAAGAACTGCGCCTATACCGTACTGAGATGCGTCGCAGGCAAGTTGAAGCGGTCGCTTCGGATCATAATGGGCAAGAACTGGAGGGGAAGCCATAGCTGCTTTTATCTCCGTGAAAGCAAGCTGGCATGACGCATCCCACGTCCACTCCGTTGTTTGCTTTAGCAGCCTGTACAACGGCTGTGCCAAAGTCGAGAGACGCTGAACAAACTTGCCGTAATAATTGACCATCCCACGGAATGACTGCAGTTGCTGCTTGTCTTTTGGAGCAGGCGCATTTAGTAGTGGCAGTACCTTTTCAGGCGATGCGCAAACACCCTCGGCGTTGATGACGTGGCCCAGATAACGGAGCTCTCGTTGAAAGAACGAGCACTTATCGCGCCGGATGCGCACACCGCGTTCCTGCAATCTTGACAAGACGGCTTCCAAGTTACGGAAGTGCTCTCGCTTGGTCTTGCCTGTGACCAGGATGTCGTCAAGGTAGCAACTGACTCCTTCCAACCCTTTCAGCATGTTGTCCATAATTCTTTGAAATATGCTTGGGGCGGACGAAATGCCGAAAGCCAGACGGTTCATAGTATACAAGCCCTTATGCGTGTTTATCGTCAGTAGTTTCCGGGAGCCTTCCGCCATAACTACCTGCTGGTAGGCCCTACTCAGGTCAATCTTCGAAAATTCCTCCCCTCCTGCAAGCGCTGCGAGAAGGTCATCTATCCGAGGTAGCGGGTAGCGGTCTACTTCTAGACAGGGATTGACGGTGGTTTTATAATCGCCACACAGTCGGAGGCTTCCATCCCTCTTCACTACCGGTACCAAGGGCGTTGCGTATTCGCTTGTAGCAACAGGCGTTATGATGCCAAGCTTCTCCATTTTCACAAGTTCCGCTTCTACTGCACGTTGCAGAGCAAAGGCAACGCTTCTTGCCTTTACAAACTTCGGCTGTGACCCTTCGCGAAGGACAAGCTCGGCCTGCTCTTCCGTGATGGTACCTAGCTCATCCTTGAAAAGTTCGGAATGGCTTTCTAGCATGGCTTCCACCTTTTCTTGCCAGTGCTTTGATATTTCTCGAGAGAGACCAAGGTGATTAAAAAAAACTAGGTTCTTCCAATCCAAACGAATATCTTGCAACCATTCTCTGCCGAGGAGTGCCGGTCCTGTAGAGTCCACGACGTACAGGGGAAGCTCCACGCACTGGTCGTTGTGGCGCACGACGACTTTCGCCAGACCCTTCGGTTTTACTATGGCCCCAGTATACGTGCGCAGCTTTAACGATGCTGGCTGAAGTCGCTTACGTGGAAACAACCTCTGGAATTCGCGCCATGATATGACGGATACGGCTGCGCCGGTGTCAAGCTCCATCGTCAGTAGGACACCGTCAACGTTCACGGGTACAGTAAATGGGTCTGCGTTGAATGATTTAAGTGAGACAGACGACTCGTTTCGGACGGACGTGAGCATCTTCACACGTTTCCGGAGCTTTGCCTCCCTAGCTTTCTTTCCTTTCCTGCAGGCGCGTTGAATATGCCCTTTTCGGTTACAATTGTAACATGTATCGCCGATATGAGGGCATGCTTCGCTAGAGTGATTGGGTGACCCGCAACGGAAGCAGCTTGCCGACATCACAGACTGCTTTTCGCCTCGAACCTTATTCACTTCGTACGCCGGGGATGCGCTGTTATGCGTGAACGCCGCGCTAATCGTTGCAGTTTCCATGGCAAGAGCTCTATCTACGGCCTTTTGGAAGGTTAGCTTTTTGTCTTCCGTGAACAACACACGCTGAATGTCCTCGCGGAGCAGGCCGCAAACGAAACAGTCCCGGAGCGCTTCATCCAAGAAACTTCCAAATTCGCAACTCTGCACCAGCCTTCGAAGTTCCGCGACAAATTCGGTAATGGACTCACCGCTTCGCTGTGACCGCTTGTAAAATTTAGCACGCTCTGCGATGACAGACGACTGCGGTGCCAGGTGATCGCTCAGGAGTTTCAGGAGACTGTCAAACTCTCGTGACGACGGTGCGTCCGGTGCCGTCAGCGACTTGAGCAGCGCGTAGGTCTTCGCGCCGATGAGACTCAGGAACGCAGGAACCTTCTTTGCTACTGGAACATCGTTGACCAAAAGATAGGCTTTCAACCTTTCCTCGTACGAGCGCCAGTCACTCGTGGTCTCGTCGAAAGGTTCAATGTGGCCGATGTGACTCATGACTCACTTGGAAGTTTCGGCTGCCGTGATGCCAGTTTCAGGAATTTCACCGCAGGGAAATCTTCGTGGCGGGAAGCTTTTACACAGAGGCCAGGTTCTTCACACTGCGAATTCCGTACGGCGGTCATCCCATCTTCGTCGCCAATATGTCATGTCTGGCATCCAAGAACTGGGCGGCGTAGACGTAGCGTCGAAAGAACGTTTATTCCTGCTACTTGGCAGGCAGCCAACAGGTTACATACTGCGCGCGGTGGGCCCGTGCGAGCGGTCTTTTAAAGCCAGCACGGGCTACCCGATAAGAGATAGCCGGGCAGAGAGCATGCGCAGACAGCACGCGATAACACGCGTGCTTGGTTTCGCGCGCACACAACAATAGCCATATTCTGCAAAGACAAAGACAGTATTAAAGAAGCTGTTAAGGAAGCTACATCATTCTGTAGTGCTAGAGGAAGTGCCATTAGCTGGGATAAATCTCTGGGCATTTGGCATGGAAATTGGGGGCAAACGCCGGAGGCGTATGCAAACATGAGATGGACAACTATTCCTGCTAGATACTTGGGGGTTCCTCTCCAACATTATAGAAATACTGCAGAATACTGGGCAGGAGAGACAGAAAGGCTCAAGGATCAGTCTGAAAAATGGGGAGGGCATAACTTTTCTATGTTTTCCCGCGCTACAGTCTGTAATGTGTTTTTTGTTGCAAAAGTGTTTTATGTACTTCAAGTGTTCAGTATGAGTAGAACTTGTGTCCAAAAATTACACAGAGTGTTTGCCACCTATATATGGAATTCTACCTGGGAACGCACCAGTCGGTTAAACTTGTTCCTTTCGGTGCGACACGGAGGGCTTGGTCTGTGTCATTTATTTTTGAAACAAATAGTTTCAAGGTTTTTCTTTCTGAGAGACCAAAGCGATGTTTTCTTGCGTACTTTTATACACATGAGGCTGTGTAATCATATCCCGGATTATATTGTCTCATCAAATGTAGATACGCGTGGAACACTGAGCAGTTTTTGGCGCGAAATAGTGTCTGCATATCAAGTACTGAAGCCACGGTTTTCCTTAGAATATTTGAGCGCAGTGGCACGTAAACAATTGTACAAAGATCTAATTGATGTGTTTGTACCAATACCGTTGTACCGATCCATCTATCAACTAGGACCAGAAAGAGACGTGTTAAAACGAGTTCGAAAAATGCCAGTAAGAGCGTCATCTAAATCATTCTTTTTCCAACTGCACACGGGCACGCTCGCTGTAAAACCATGGCTTCAAAGCAAAGGCATCTTTGTCCCATGGGCATTACACTGCCTGATATGTCGAAAGGAGGAAACGATAGAACACATCTTTTTGGACTGTCACGATGCTGTTTTCTTGTGGGACATCCTTAAACGGACACTTCAGAAAGATTTACCAGTAACACCCTTTGGTATCCGTTTCTTGCCATGTGAAGATCCAGATGAAATGCCATGCGACATGTTCATGTTACTGTGTTTGCATAGTGTGTGGAAAAAGAGGATGGCGGTCAGAAATGCGGATGTCGACGCAAGATCGGCCATGCAAAACTTCAGTGAAAATTGTGTGTACATACGAGATATTCTCAAAATCCAGAGGAACCCACCGGATTGGATACCTGTGCTTGATAAGCTGGCTTCTCTGAAGCCATTTTAGCTTCATACTCCAGCCATGAAAAGGCTCACGCGTCTTTTATTGTACTTGTAAAATTGTATTTGAGTTCTGTGTTTGGAAGTTCCAATCCGGTAATAAAGAAAAAAAAAACCTATGTTATGTCAATAAGGAAAAGCTGTACAAAGCATTGGTTGACGTGATGTTGCCGGTACCCATTTATCGGACACCTCACTTTGGAGGCCCAGGGCAAGATATTTTAAAAAGAGTTAAGAACATGCCCGTTAGACCTGTGGTCAAAACTTTTTTTTTAAACTGCATTCCGGTACGCTGCCTGTTAAAACCTGGCTGCATGATAAGTCTTTTCGTGCCATGGACAACAAACTGCTTGTTATGCAGGAAGCCCGAGACACTGGAACATGTTTTCCTAGAATGTTGGGATCCAATTTTTTATTGGGACGTCCTTCAGAGGACGATTAAAAAGGAACTACCTATAAGTCCCTACGGCATCCGGTACTTATCAGTTGAAAATGAAGAAGTGCCCTAGGATTTAATTAGGCTTCTTGGCCTCCACAGTTTGTGGAAAACGCGAATGCAGGTGCGACATGCAGACATAAATACAAGATCCACACGTGAAAACTTTATCGAAAGTGTTGTTTATCTTCGCGAATGTTTCAGGGCTCAGACTGATCCACCAGAGTGGATATCACTGTTTGATGATTTGTCACAAATGAAAAGTTTTTAGCACCACTCGCGTCAGTCCAAGTGTGGCTGAAGTGTTTTATCATGTTACTTTGTGTTATGCGTCCAAAAACGGCAATAAAGAAAAAAAAGGGGGTATAGCTCAGTGGTAGAGCATTCGACTGCAGATCGAGAGGTCCCCGGTTCAAACCCGGGTGCCCCCTTTCCAGCTTTTATCTTTTTTCCCGCTCTTGTTTTTTATAGCAATTATGGGTGTGCACTTCTCGCTGAACGCTCGTATTCGGGGGTATAGCTCGATTCTACTTCCGGCTTCCGTCCGGTACGGTCGTGGAATGTCGAGCTCCGCAGGAGCGGCTGTTGCGGCCCATTCGGGCCGCGGAATCAGGTTTTCGGAGTCGACCCAACAGGAGTATCAACTTGTTTTGCCACAGCTGCCATCAGGAACTACTGTACTTACTACTGTGTTCTTACACGGTGATTTGAAGGCAAGGCCTTATCGCGTCGAGCATTTTCGCGATGCACTAGTCCGCCATCAGCTCATGTCGGAAGTCGTTGCCCTCGGGGCCTACCAAATGAACCACGTCTGGGCCATCACCTTCAAAGACGTTCAAGGCAAGAAGAAACTTTTGTCTACCAAAGCTTTTAGCGTGAAAGACCACCGTTGTGCTGTGATTGACCCCTGCAACCAAGATGTGAGAATGAAGTTGTACTGGCTTCTCCACACCACGCCCGATGAAGACGTCAAAGCAGCCCTGGCACCATTCGGAACCGTGACCGAAATCTCCAGAGAAAAATGGCGTGTTACCGGTTGCAACGACAAGGGGTCACATACACGCCTAGTGTCGTTGCATTTGAAGGCAGGGACGACAGCCGAAGACCTGCCGCACCAGGTGCGAGTAGGGGAGGACCATGCTCTAGTCATCGTGCCAGGAAGGCCTCCGCTTTGCCTCCGGTGTCATTGTACTGGCCATATACGTCGCGAATGTCGCGTGCCACGCTGTGGCCTGTGTCACCGCTACGGCCACGAAGAGACCCAGTGCGTGCGTAGCTACGCGAACGTCACTGGGCCGGGTCGTAGTGACATATTAGACGAACACCTGATGGATCAAGTCGACGCCGAAGAGACAGCAGCAGCAAGCGAAACACATTCAAGCGAGGACAAGACGCCTGAGGCCACGCCCCCCGATGTAGACGACGCGCAGAAACTTCAGAGTGCCTCTGACGAACTACCGCAAAAGCTTACCCCTGCAAACGATACCCCAAGCGTAACTACTGTCAAAGAGCCTGGGCCCAGCGAAACACGGGAAGGCAAGAAGGACGAAACGTGCACCGACGTCACCATGGGAATGCCGGCTACGGCAGTTACTAAGCGCCCGCGAGAAAAAGCGAGCAGCGATGACCAGCGCTCTGACTCAAAGTGTGCAGAAGAACCTCCCTCCAAAAGAGCGTCCACCCGTAGGTCTAGCTTCAAGCCAAAACCTACCGTGCCACCAGACAGGAAACCAACGCCGTCTGTGCCCCCGCGTTAGCGGGAGCATGGTTCGGCTAAACACTTCGTTACGGGACCGGTGAAAGACTTACATCTACAATGGACAATCACGGATGGCAACTCAACCAAGCGACGGGCTGCATCGGGTGCAGCAAAGACAGCAGTGGTCACTGGTCTAGCGTTGTAAGTTTCCACTCATCTGAACAGTATCTTGTGTCGGTTTGTGTAAACTTTACTTACAATGGCCGTTAATCCTGGAATAGCCCTTCGTGTTGCAACACTAAACGTACGCGGCTTCGGAGCCCGAAGGCGGCAACTTCAACTGAGCCGCCTGTTATTAGAAAATGATATCGACATTCTAGCTATCCAGGAAACAAAAATCGAAAGCGAGGAACAAACTGATGCGATGGTGGAAATCTTTCGGTCAAGATATAATCTCTGTGTGTGCCACGCCGTGGGTAAATCAGGGGGGTGCGCAATTTTCTTGCGTAACTCCGTCGGCATTGTAGAGCAGTCTGTCATCGCTTCTGAAAGTGGTCGTTTAGTAGTTTGCGATTTTCATGTTAAAGAGGCACTATGGCGAATTATTTGCATTTACGCACCAAACAAAGCTAGTGAGCGTTTAGATTTTTTCCGTTACATTGAAACCTTCTTGAAATGCGAAAGAAATGTGTTACTATTAGGAGACTTCAATTGTGTATGCATGGCTGAAGACAACGCCAAGAACCTACCGATACATGATAAGAGCGCATTGCAACTTAGCGCAATCGTTCAGGAATACGACCTAATCGATATAGGCGATGTACTGCGAGAAAAGCGAGTTCAGTTCACGCATTTCCAAGGCACAAGCCACGCGCGACTTGACCGAGTGTATCTGACAGCAAGCCTCTTATCTTTTTGCACAACTTATGCCGTCAAGCACGTAAGCTTTAGCGATCATAGCTTAGTAACTGTTACAATAGGCACAAAGCGTAAAACAAGCACCTTTAATTGGGACCTCTGGAAATTCAATGATAGCCTCCGGCAAGACGAAATCTTTATCGAAGTAATAACGGCAAAAATTAAAGAAATGCAGGAAAACGACTTCATCAGCCCTGTCGAGTTGTGGGAGCACTTTAAATGTGAAGTTAAGATGAGCGCAATCGAAAGAGCCAGTGTCTTGCGCTACAAGGCAAGACAGAAAGAAACCGAGTTGCAGCGTACTCTAGACTATCTCTTAAATGCGAAAAGTACTGTTCCTCGCCTGCTTGCAAACAAAGTTAAAGAAGTCAAAAGGCAACTTGAGAATATTGATACGGAAAAATATCAAGGTGCGATGATAAGGTCGCGTGCCGAGCGGCTCTGGATGGGCGAAACACCTACCAAGCGAGCATTAAGCGACGAAAGAAGCTACGCTACGAAAAATGCAATAACGGAGCTGCGCTACCAAGGTGCGCTTACCACAGACCAAAAGGTTATCGAACGAGCACTAGTGCAACGTTTCAGAAACCTGCTAGGCTGCGAAGCGAATGTGCAAGAGGGCTTTGAGACCCATTTTTTGAAATTAATGCCGCGATTAGAAGATGAAGTAAAAACACAACTTGAAAGACCAATAAGTGTTAGTGAACTGGAAAATGCAATAGATGACTTGCCTACAGGGAAAGCTCCGGGGCCCGACGGGCTTGGTGCCGCATTTTATAAATACTTTAGACATCAAATGGCAAAAATGCTCCTCAGAGTTATAGAAGAAGCTTATGAATCTAAAATGCTGCCTCCGTCATTTAAAAGAAGCCATGTCGTACTACTACCAAAGACCAAAGACCCTGTAAAATTATTGTCATCCGAAGCATACCGACCCATAAGTCTAACTAACACGGATTATAAGGTTTTTATGAAAGTTATAGCTAAGCGAATTCAGTCTGTGATTACAAACTTGGTCGGTGAACATCAAACTTGTGGAATCAAAGGGAGAAGCATACTCACGAATATTCATGTGACCAGAAGTATATTGGAACTATGTGACCTAATGCACGGACGAGTAGCCATGATTCAACTCGACTTAGAAAAAGCTTTCGATAAGGTAACCCACAGCATTCTCTTCTCCCTCTTGGAACACATCAACGTAGGTACCATCATTTATGATGGAATAAAAATGGCCTACACTGGCTGTTCTTCGAAACTAATTATTAATAAAAAATTAACCGAAAGCATTACAGCATACTCTGGTGTAAAACAGGGATGCCCTGCCAGTTCATTGCTATTTGCAATTTACCTCGAACCGCTGTGTTTAAATCTAATGATGAACAAAAAGATACGCGGTTTCCGGCTCTTATCACGTGAAATAAAGGTCTTATCCTATGCTGACGATATCGCAGTATTCTGCACTGATAAGGAAAGTATTCAGGAAGCTATGCATATCGCAAGAACTTTCTGCAGCCTTACAGGAAGTGCAATAAGCTGGCAAAAATGCTTAGGTCTTTGGCATGGTGAATGGGAAACTACGCCAGAAATTTTTGACACTATAAATTTCAGCGAGACACCCGCTAGTTACCTCGGCGTACCACTCGAACATTACCGCGACACGACCGAGCAGTGGACAGCAGATACTGATCGGGCAAACGAGCAAACAAGAAACTGGTGAGGACGGAATCTCTCAATGTTTGCGCGTGCAACTGTGTGCAACTCATTCCTCGTGGCCAAAGTGTTCTATATGTTACAAGTATTATGTATGTCTAGGATGTGTGTCCAAAAATTGCACAGGATATTCGCAATGTTTGTTTGGGGATCGGGATGGGAACGTACAAGCATGCTAAACTTATTTCATTCCGTGAATAACGGAGGTCTTGGTTTGTGTAATTTGTTTTTAAGACAAGTAGTCTCAAGGTTTATTTTTCTACGCGACCAAAGGAATGCATTTCTACAAACTGTTATACACGTACAACTACACAGTGCCTTATCTGAGTTCATTGTTACATCATGTGGAACACCACAAGTAGTGGTGAAAGGATATATGCGCGAAGTGGTAAGCGCTTTTCGTTTGCTCAAAGCCCACTTCTCACTTGAATATTTGTCTGTAGTCGGCCGGAAGAAATTGTATAAAGACCTCGTGGATATTTTGTGCCCCGTGCCTGTATACCGTTCAACATACGATCTAGGGCCTGAACGCAATGTCTTGAAACGCGTAAAAAGAATGCCTATCAGGCCCTCTACCAAATCTTTCTTCTTTCTTGTGCACAGCGGCACGCTTCCCGTAAAACCATGGCTAAGAGAGAAGGGTTTGTTTGTACCATGGAGTGTCGATTGCGGTATATGCCATAAACCGGAAACTATAGACCATATATTTCTAGATTGTTGGGACTCAGTGTTCTTGTGGGATATCCTACAAAGAACAATCAAAAAAGAATTCCCTCTGACACCATTCGGTATTCGCTTTCTGCCTTTTGAAGAGACGGGAGACGTGCCGTGTGACACAATAATGTTGCTCTCCATGCACAGTGTCTGGAAGACAAGAATGGATGTAAGGCATGAAGCTCTCCAACCTCGTTCTGCTCAAGAATATTTCGTGGAAAACATCCTGCACCTACGTGACATACATAAAGCCAAGGGGGAGCCACCAGCGTGGCTACCCATATTAGACAAATTGGCCACAGTTCGGTTCCCCTAACCAAGCTGCATTACCCAAAATGCAGCCGGTGTTTTTACCATAGTACAACTACCTCTTTCTGTTTTTAACTCTAACGCGTGGAATGTTCTACTGAGAGCAAACGTGTTACCTTTTTTGTACGTGCATTATGTGTAAAACCGGTAATAAAGAAAAAAAAGGGGTATAGCTCAGTGGTAGAGCATTCGACTGCAGATCGAGAGGTCCCCGGTTCAAACCCGGGTGCCCCCATTCCAGCTTTTATCTTGTTTCCCGCTCTTGTTTTTATAGCAATTATGGGTGTGCACTTCTCGCTGAACGCTCGTATTCGGGGGTATAGCTCAGTGGTAGAGCATTCGACTGCAGATCGAGAGGTCCCTGGTTCAAACCCGGGTGCCCCCTTTTCAGCTTTTATCTTATTTCCCGCTCTTATTTTTATAGCGATTATGGGTCTGCACTTCTCGCTGAACACTCCTCCTATTCGGGGGTATAGCTTAGTGGCAGAGCATTCGACTGGGGATTCTACTTCCGGCTACCGTTCGGTACGGACACAGATGCCTTGCTCCGTTGGGGCGGTGTTTGCGGCTCAGACGAGCCGCGGTAACAGGAATGCTGCTATGGATTGCCAGGACTGCGAAGTTGTTTTGCCGCCTCTGCTTACAGGACCATGCGTGGTCAACACGCTCTTTCTTCACGGAGACGTAAAGGCAAGGCCCTACCGAGTTGAACGTTCTCAAGCCACGCTGGTTCGTCTTGGTCTGCTTCCCGAGGTTGACGGCTTGGGGGCTTTCCAGATGAACCACGTATGGGTGGTTGCTTTCAGAAGCGCAGATGCCATGAAGAAAATGCTGGCCCTCGGAGACATTATGGTGAAGGAGCGTCGCTGCCTGGTGGTTAACCCAGCCAGCCAGGATTTGCGGCTCAAGCTCTACTGGCTTCTTCACAACGTGCAAGATGAGGACGTCCGCGCCGCGCTCACGCCTTTTGGGAAGGTTGCGGAGGTCTTCAAGGAACGCTCGCGCGTGCAAGGCATCACCGGTAAAGGTTCGTCAACCCGCATCGTATCGATGAAGGTGAAACTTGCAGTTACCATAAACGACCTCCCGCGTCAACTTCGGGTCGCCGGCATGATGACACTGCTGGTTGCGCCTGGGCGTACCCCGCTCTGCCTGAGGTACAACCGCACAGGTCATAGCAGGCGAGAGTGTCGCGTACCGCGCTGTGCTTTGTGTCGACGCTTCGGGCACGACGAAAGCTCGTGCGTGCGAACGTACGCGAATGTGGCGGGACCATTCAAAAGTGATGAAGTGATCCAGGAACACACAATGGACGCATTCGATGCTGAAGAGACAGCTCGAAAAGGTGGCGTGGTACAACGTCCTGATCCAAAGGAAGGCACCCGTGAACCAGCGAAGAAAGCGGACACCAAAGAATTAGAGAAGAAGCCCGCTTGAGCTGATGAAAAAAAAACACCACGCGGAAAAGAATGACCAAAACAAGACAAGCAACGAGCGTGCGGAATCGATTGGACACTCTGCAAGTCCCATGGACACGACGGAGCCGCTTAAAGGAGCGGGTCCGGTAAAACGACCACTCGAAGCTGCCGAGAAAAGGGACAAAGGATCAAGTGGAGCAAGCCACGAGGAACCGCTTGCGAAAACACCGAGTGGCCGTCGGTCGAGGTTGAAGCCGACGCCTAATATCCCAACTGGCAGGAAAGGGCCAGCGTCGGGACTGACGTGAGCCCCCAGCAAGTGTTCGCAGTATGTGTGATGCGGTGGGGGAGGGGAGGGGGGAGGGTACTGTAAAATTAGTTTCGACGGAGGCGGACAAAGCAGTGTTGGATGTGAGGAAGGAGGATGTAAACACTGACGTCGCATGCGAACGAAGTGAGTGTCAGTTCTGGCCTGTAGTCTGTTTACGAAGGACTTTAGTTTCACGCGCCTTCTCACATTACCATGAAAATACATCTATACACAGCCTTACGATTTGGTACAATTAATGTGCGAGGCCTTGCAGGAAGGCGCCAGCAATATCAGCTTTGTCGCCTGTTCATGAAAAAGAACCTGGACGTAATCGGTGTACAAGAAACAAAAGTCGATAGTGAAGAAGGGACGGATCAAATGTTGCGTTCATTTAGGTCACGTTTTTACGTATGTGTCTCGCACGCACGCGGAACTTCAGGTGGTTGTGCGCTTTTTCTGAGAAGCGCTTTAGGCCTCTTAGTGGAAACTGTGTGCACAGACGATAGTGGTCGGTTTATTGTTTGCGATTTATGTTTCTGGGAATTCAAGTGGCGCGTCATTTGCTTGTATGCCCCTAACAAAGTGAACGACCGAAAGATTTTCTTTGGAGGTGTTGAAAACCATTTGCAGTGGGATCGAATTGTTGCGATGATGGGTGATTTCAATTGCGTCTTTAATGTAAAAGACAGAGTTGGAAGCCCACCTATTCATGATGCAAGAGTGATCAACGTAGCGATAGAAAAATGCAATTTAGAGGATGTTGGGGATGTGTTGTCCACTGCAGAGACGCCACAATTCACCCACTATCAGCGAAATAGTCATGCCAGGTTGGATCTTGCCTACGTTTGGGCGGATCTAATACTATTGTGTTTTCTATGTGAAGTGAATCATGTTTCCTTTACCTATCGCAGCTTAGTCAACATTGCAGTTGGTCCGAAAAAACCGACTGGTTTTAACTGGGAGTTGTGGAAATTTAACGTTAAGCTCTTAGACGATGAATTATTTTTGAGGGGTGTTAATGATAGCCTTCACGGATGGTTCGAGACAAAACGCAAAAGTTATCCAGAAGCGTGGGCGCATTTCATACAAGATGGTGCTATGTTAGCCAGACAGGTCTGGCACCTTGCGCCGAGAGAAAAAGAAAAAAAAGAATTAGAAATGCAAAATGATTTAACTCTTTATTTAAGTGTTGAGAATGTCAGTCCCGGAAAGTATACGAAGGAAATAAAAGAAATTAAATCCCAGTTAGAACTAGTCGAAGCTGAAAGATACAAAGGGGCGGTCGTACGCGCACGCGAAGAAAAGTTATGGTGCGGAGAACAGCCGACGAAGCGCTCACTCGGGGACGAGCGAGCTTATGCCTCGCGGAACGAGATAACAGCCGTAACATACGGCAATGTGGTTGTACGAGATAAAGAAACAATATGGCAGACTTTTTATGAGCATTACTGTGAACTACTAGGGCAAGAACGCATTCGCGATGAAGGATTAGATACTGAATTCCTGCCGCTATTACCAAGCCTTGAAAGTGAAGTAACGGAAAGGCTCGAAGCACCGATCACTTTAGGAGAAATGGGCGATCGACGCACTAAGTCCCGGGAAAACGCCAGGGCCCGACGGTCTCAGCGCGGCATTCTACCAAGCTTTCGAGCAAGACATAGCCACTGCCCTTCATCAAGCAATTGCGGAAGCGTATGAGAGCTGCGTGCTGCCCCCTTCCTTTCGTCAGAGTCACACAGTGCTGATATCGAAGCCCGGAAGACTCTCATGTACTACTGTTGATAAGGGCGTACCGCCCGATAAGTCTCACAAACATAGATTATAAAATGTACACGAAGGTTCTTGCACGGAGACCCCAAAATGTACAACAATTAGTAGGGTCGCACCAGACATGTGGCATAAGAGGACGATCCATTGTCACCAATATACATGTACCGAGAACAATATTGTAAAGTTGTGACGCCTTCTCCGAAAAAGTAGCACTGTTGCAACTTGACCTTGAAAAAGCGTTTGACAGAGTGTCACATGAAATCCTTTTTCTTGTGTTAAAGCATGCCAAGATGGGTTCTGTTCTTTTGCAAGGTGTTAAAATGTGCTACGCTGGTGTATCTACGAAACTAATAGTTAACAAACAGCCTACGGCTATGATGGAAGTTAAGTCAGCACTCCGCCAAGGATGCGCCTTATCGTCTCTACTTTTTGCATTGTACGTTGAACCATTTTGCTTAAAGGTTGTTAGTAGTAATAACATAAGGGGATTTGCAATGGACTCCAGAGAAGTTAAAATTTTGGCGTACGTGGACGATATCGCCATATTCTCTCAAGACAAGCAAAGCATCTCTAATGCAGTAGAAGTGGCGAACAGATTCTAAAAGGTCACCGGAAGTGCGATAAACTGGATCAAGTCATTGGGCATCTGGCATGGTAATTGGAATGATAAAACATAAATTTTTGATAAACATGCAGTGGACTACGACCCCTGCGCGGTACCTTGGGGTACCTCTGCAATATTATCATGATACAAAATACTATTGGCAAGAGGAATTAGTGCAAGTTAAAGTTAAAACAACAAAGTTCGGAGGTAGAAATTTATCGATTTTCGCGCGATCAACCATATGCAATCGTTTTCTTTTTGCGAAAATCTGGTATCTGTTGCAAGCACTGTGCGCGTCAAGAATGACCATCCAAAAGATACACAGAGCATGCGCTGTTTTTCTATGAGGATCCACATGGGAGAAAGAGCCGCACTAATTTATTTCGGTCGGTGAAGTCAGGAGGACTTGGTTTGGCGCATTTGTTTTTGAGGCAAGTTGTCTCAAGATTTCTTTTTTTTTGCGAGATCAGAAGGAACCCTTTTTGTGAACAGTGTGCCAGCTACGTTTACGAAATGCGTTACCTCAATTTATCGTATCCTCAAGAACGGCAAATGGCGCAAGTCTCCGCGGCTTTTTAAGGGAGGTAGCTTGCTCCGTAGAATTCTTGCATGCTCGCTTTTAATTTGATTATCTTGCTATTGTTGGAAGGAAAAAATTGTATAAGGACCTACTTGACGTTGGTATGCCTGTTCCTTTGTACTGGTCTATGTATTCACCGAGCACAGGAGCAGATGTATTGAAGCGAGTGAAACGGATGCCAGTGCGAACTGGGGTTAAAACTTTTTTCTTCCAATTGCATACTGGAACTTTTCGCGTCAAACCTTGGCTACAAGAAAAAGGCCTCTTTGTCGCATGGTCGATCAACTGCAGCAGGTGTAGAAAACCAGAGACGATCGAACACATATTTTTGGATTGCTCGGACGCACTTTTTTGTGGGACATTCTGCGACGTACACTAAAAAAGGAGTTGCCTATCACACCGTACGGCATCCGTTTCCTTCCAATTGCCAGTAAAGATGGTGTTCCTTATGATATGCTAATGGCGCTGATTCTACACAGCCTGCGGAGAACACGCGTGGACGTCAGGCATGAAAGACTGGTTATTCGTCCAGCTAGAGAGCACTTTACTGAAAGTATTTTGTTCTTGTGCGAGGCTTGCAATGCACGACTAGATAAGCCTGAATGGGCTACCTTGTTAGATGAACTCTTCTGTCCAAAGCGGTTCTAACAATGCACGCCTGCCAATTGACGGCAGGCGGTTATATCACCACAGCACTGAACATATCATCCTTACGCCATCTGTATGTCTGTTTCAGTTGTCAAAGAACGGCAATAAAGAAAAAAAAAGTATAGCATTCGACTGCTTTTGTAGCAGCAGTAGCAGCCTGTTTTGGTACCTGACTTGGTGTTGTTTCTTATCTAGAAGTCCTTTCTGGCAGAGGACGTGGCCGTTAGTCAGCACTGTATAATGCTCACCAGTTCTTCTAATCTCACTGAGTCCAACGATATCCCAAACAATGCCTGATAGTTCCTCAAAGAATCCTGCTAAGCTAGCCTCACTCGACAGAGTTCGGGTGTTAAATGTTGCTATAGTCGGATACAACTTTAGAAAAAAGGGGAGGCCCCGCCCAGATGACCGAAGCGGCGAAGTCACTGGCCGTCCGGCGCATGACGTCGGTCCAGAGTGCGCGCCCATTGGTGGATGCTCGTGTGCATCCGCCTCGGAGGAGTAAACGCCCCCTTTTTTCTAAAGTTGTATCCGACTATAGTGTCACTTTCCATTGGCGGTCTGCTCAGACACAGGGATTCTTAGCGATCTATGCTTCGTTACAGATCTAACCACCGCCTTGGTCAACTGCTGCGCAGCTGCTGGGGACTGAGGGCCATTGGTTATTAGAATGAGTCATTTGGCGAGGGAGTGGCTGAATACAGCACCAGGGAGGCCAATTACTGTTCTTGTGAGGGAGTTTCTTGTTGAAGCTTAGTGAGTCTTCCTAATTTGGTTGTAACTCGATTAGTACAGCCCCACACGCTCTCAGCATCTTTTTCCGGTGTCAGGCGCCACTCCAAGGCTGGAGATGTAGTGCCCTAGAGAAGGTGGAATTCGAGCTTGCCATCCTTATATTTAAAAAAAATATTTTTTTTTGATACAAGGAGTCGAACATCCGACTATGGCAACCATGCAACCGACATAGCTCAGTCAGAGAATCCTGTAGGCAGCGACGCTACTTTATTGCGGAGAAGTCCAGCCCAGAGGGCCCTACATGCTTAAAAGATCCCTTGATTTATCCGCGATCGGTGAGATAGCTAGCACGATATAGCGTCATTTATAAATGGTCCTAACATCGTGGTTCCGAAATCTCAAGTACGTATGCGGCCATAAAGGGCCCGGCTAGATACACATGTGCAAGTGTACCTAGCGTACAGCTGCAGTACATTTTAGCAAAATTTTGTATCTAGTTTTGAATTTTCTGTACAGACCATGCAGCTGTAGCGTTTCCGCTGTTTGAAAACTCGCTTGAAGCAACGCGGCTCGCCGCCGACCCAGATGGGGTGGATGGTGCAGTACAATAACCGGTGGCCGACAAGATGATGTCAGTGACGCCGGGCATTTTAGCGAAATTTTGTATCTAGTTTTGAATTTTCTGTACAGACCATGCAGCTGTAGCGTTTCCGCTGTTTGAAAACTCGCTTGAAGCAACGTGGCTCGCCACCGACCCAGATGGGGCGGATGGTGCAGTACAATAACCGGTGGCCGACAAGATGATGTCAGTGACGCCGGGCAGTCAGTCGCCTGATCCGAGGGCCTTGATGATGATGATTTATTCGCCTCTCCTTTGAAACAGGGCGGTGACAAATAGTCACCTAGCCTGCTTGTATTAATTAGGTATGGTCTACATGTTTTTCATTCTAGCATTTTTGCATACATCTCCTTAGTCCTTTTCTTTCTTCCTCAGCACTAAAAAAATAATATGGGGTTTTACGTGCCAAAACCATGATCTGATTATGAGGCACGCCGTTGTGGGCTACTCGCGAAATTTTAACCACCTGGGGTTCTTTAATGATCGCCGAAATTTAAGTACCACGGATGTTTTCACATTTCGCCCCCATCGAAATGCGGGATCCGTGACCGGCATTTGATCCCGCGACTTGGTGCTTAGCAGCCCAACACCATAGCCACTCAGCAACCACAGCGGGAGTGAAAGCTTCTCTATCTACCTAGTACCACTACCGATGCCGGTAACGGATTCAGTCAGACAGATCTCTCCCCGGCTTTTTTTTCACTAATACTCTAAAAGTCTCTTGCTTATCTCCACTACTGACTGGTTGATGCTTCCATACACTTTAAATTCAAGCGCTCCTGGAAGGTGTACGTTACCTACGGTTCTCACTGGGTGAATCCCTACAAATTCCATTAGGATGTCCTGCGCGGTCTCCGGATTTTTGCTGCAGCATACGCATGCCTCATCTTGTTGCGAATATTTGCTCCGGTACGTTGTTGTCCTTAGGCGACCAGCTTGAGCCTCAAATAGCAAGGCACTACCTTTTGCGTTATCATACGAGTTTTCTCTTCTAATTTCTTTCTTCCCATTCTTGTGATTCTCTGTGGCATTTTTTTGGCTTCCCATCGTTGCATCCAAACCGCTATCTCTGCTTCTCGCACTTTCTTTCTGATAATTCCTGGTTGCATTTTTACACTTTCAATTGCCCTGTACTTGCTTGCCAACTTTCTTGACCTCTTGCTCCATTCTATGTCCATGCTTGTCAGGACCCGATACTTTAACTTCCAATTTATTTTCATCGATGTTCCTGAGTCTTCAAAACTAATTTTGCTCTGCGCTTCTCTGACTTCAAAAGAGGTACAAACCATGTCATCGTGTGCTGCCTAAATTGTGGGTTTACCGTGGGCTCCCATAGCCAACCGGCCCACCGATCTTTGGTTGACTTCCAACCATGACGAGATATCCGAGTTCAAGCATAGAATGGCATTTGTGAACGTTAGAGCTGCCACTATTACTCCTTTCCAGATTCCACGCCCAACTTCATATATATTGCGGCCCCAAAGTGCTGCATGTTTCATTATTGCTGCATTCCGATTTCCTTTAATTTTTAGATTATCTTGGTGGGTGCATGCTTCAGTAAGTCTTTCTTTCGTTTATATATTCACCGAGCTAGTTATATTGCTTCACTATATGTATGACTTGCTGTTGAATTGACAGCACGTAATTACTCAAATAGTTATTTCGAAAGAGGCAAAACGCGACATGGGTGCCTCGACTCTAATAGTGTTTTAATCAGAATACAACCACTCTTGGGCCGCGGGCCACGCCGAGATTTTCCAAGCAGGCAATGACTGCATGCGTGATATATAGAGAGAAACAGGGCATGAATATGAATAGAGCTCAACTTGACCTGGATAATACCCTGTAATCCAGATGATTCGAAATCTCTCAATTCAAATTGACCGATAATTCAAACTACTCTGTTGGTCCCGGCAATGTCCCACGCATTTGAATAGAGGAAAGCTTCTGCGAATTCCAGCTTCAAGAACCGCGGAACTGTTACATCTAACTAAATTTTTCACTCCCATGAACCGCTTTTCGGAGAAACCCAAGCCAAAATCGAAAGTTGGATGCCTCGCTAGCTGCCGCACTGTCGCGTGCTGTAAAAATTACGAGGAAAGATGCGAGGGAAGCCGAGATCGAACCGAAGCAAGCGGAGCGGCGCGCACCTTCCTTTCCTGTCTGGCCTAAACCGAGCAGGAAGGAGTCCCTATCGCGTGCTTGATCCATTACCTTGCGCACATCAAGCACCCACATGCCATGGTGACGAAGCACCCACATGTGTATTCCAATGTTATCTTCCTTTAGGTTGAGCAATTTATCGCAATGGCACCTTTCGGTACGATAAATTGTTCCTTGATAAGCAACCATTTTAGAGATTCATTAGTACATGGCCCAGCCAGCTGTTTCCACAAGCGGCATAGTTTCTGCGTACAAACGTACCCGTTTAGTAAGACCAAGTTCAAAGTGAAAGTATAACAGCAAGTTAGATAGGGAGAACTACATTATAATAATTAACACTTAATAGACACACTTTCTTGTGTTCTTTCTCGGCAGTGTATAAAAGAACATTTCGTTTCCAAACGTCTGGAAAGGGCGACAAGCGTGCCCGTTTAGTAAGACCAAGTTCAAAGTGAAAGTATAACAGCAAGTTAGATAGGGAGAACTACATTATAATAATTAACACTTAATAGACACACTTTCTTGTGTTCTTCCTCGGCAGTGTATAAAAGAACATTTCGTTTCCAAACGTCTGGAAAGGGCGAAAGGCTGTCGAAAGCCATCGATGACGCGCAAGTTTATACTTACGCATAGAAACGTCCCAATAGGACGTCTTCAGATAAAGGTTCATTGGTATACTTGAGCAAATGCAGTGCCAATGATTGTCCTTGCGCAGCATATCGCGGGCAAATGCAGAAGACCTGTCCAATTGTCTAGCCTACCTCGCACTCCTCGCAGTCCAGACTGTCTGCACGGCCGATGAGGTGTAGGCATCACCGAGCGAATGCCCCACCTAGTAATAACCTGTGAAGCAAGCTTGCATAACTTGGTCTTTGATCTCGGCCGGTAATTTCGTTAGTATGTTTGGATAGAGACCGTGAAGGCGTCGATGACGGCCAGTCGGCAGCGCCTAGTATGTTGTTTTCGTACCATTGTGTATATACTAGAGCATAAATGTCCGCATAAAAAAAACGGGATGGACACTTGCGTGGCATTATTGTGGGTCATCTTTGCCTCTTCATCAGCCAGCTCATTTCCATATAAGCCATAGTGCTTTGGAATCCATTGAAACGCTATACGATGGTAAGTTCTAAGATAGAAATCGTGTAATTCCACCACATTTCGAGCGAGGAGATAAAATCCTCGTTTAAGAGGAAGCTCTAGCTCGGCCCCAAATCCGACGCGGCCTATTGAAATACATGTAAAACATACAAACGTTTTTCTAAAGTAACCCCTGGACCTATTTCAATCAAATGTGTTGCATTTGAGAGACAAAGTTAAATTCTAGTGACAGTTGGAAGCGGAATTTTGATTTAGCGCCTGAATTTTGTTAAATTTTTTTTCAAAACTTCGAAAGTTTGAAAGAATAGAAGCACGAAGTTTATAAATTAATAGCTGCGCATCAAGAACATATATCGTGTTTTTGTAAACGGCATCTATTAGATGATTGAAAACGGACAAATTCGGCATGTCATCTTATATTTTGCGTGAATTTGTTGCATTGTGTACAAGGGTTCTGCAAAATCTCTATTTACATATTACTAAATTTGTTGAGATTCATGCGTAACATGTCAATTTTGTCCGCTTTAGATGTACTATTAGGTTCAATTCATAGATTTGTGATATCACTTATTTATTGGTGGGTTACAGCGTTGTAAACTTAATAGTTTCGTTTTCTGAAAATATTCGATTTCTGCCAATTTTTAATAAACAATTTACGACATAAATATAAAATTCGAAACAAACAGTCACTAGATTTTAAGTTGTTCTTTTAAATGCAATAAACCTCGTCAAATTTTGTCCGTTGCTTGCCGAGAAAAACAAATTCTCCTTTTGCACGTATTTAGATATGAGCACCCGAGCTAAAGCTCCCTTTAAGGGCAGAATCAATCACTTGTAGCGCTGGTTTCGCGTCACAATAAATAGCCCATACTTGAGGTGGTTTATTCTATATAAAAAGGACTGCTTCGCGGGTAGCTGCAATCGCTGCGGTCATTGATGTAGTTTGGTGGTCGAGTCGGCTGCGCTTACAGGTGGTCGAATTTGGTATTTCGAACGCAGCTTTTCAAGTAGTTGGAGACACTGTTCTGTCACTATAAATTTATTTACTTTGTTTATTATGAATACTTTCTAGGTCTTAAGCCACTGCAGAGAGGAGTGGGATGGTTACAAATGTGTGCAATATAATGTGTGCAGGAATATATATGTATTCTGTAGATGCGTAGAAGTGGCATATTTTGTAGAAATATTGGATAGGGCGAAATTGCATAAGACCACATGAGGTCATACGTGACCTTTCAGTAACGCCCCGAATAGACATATTATAAGAAGTCAAGAAACACTGACGCCAAGGTATAGGGGAAAATACTTGTGCTTAATAAATGAAATAAAGAAACGATAAGTTAATGGAAATGAAAGTGGATGAATGAACAACTTGCCGCAGGTGGGGAACGATCCCACAGCCTTCGCATTACATGTGCGATGCTCTACCAATTGAGCTACCGCGGCGCCGTTTACCCATCCAATTTCCCGGGTATTTATGTTTCTATTAGAACCCCGGGAGCGTTAACCAGCGCCACCACTCACAAACCTTGGCGGCGGATGGGGAACATCAGCATGACGGAAACCAAGAGGCACGCTGCGCAAACGGTGATGACGGACAGAGGACTGCCTTTACGGCTGCATTCCCAAAGACAATGCTTAGCCTCAGCGGCACGGCTCATCGAAAGACGACAGCCTATCACCTGCAAACAAACGGCTTAACAGAACGCTTGACCAAGACTATAGCGGACATGCTATGCACGTAGACGTGAAACGCAAGAATTGGGATGACATTTTACCGTACATCACATTCGCTTATAACACCGCAACAGGAAACAACGCGAACGACGCCATTTAGCCTTCTTCATTGCCGTGAAGTAACGACGATGCTCGATGCGATGTTGCCACATGACTGCGGTGATACAGACACGGACGCTGAAGCTTTCGCTCAACGGGCTGAAGCAGCGAGACAACAGGACTACTACGCTTGACGTTACAATCTAGAACACCGATACGTCACATATCAGCCAGGCGAGAAAGTGTGGGTTTGGAGTCCCATCCGTCGGCGAGGCCTCTCAGAAAATCTACCCAGGAGGTACTTTGGTAAGTACATAGATAAACATAGATATATAGACAGTTCTGTCTGTCTGTCTGTCTGTCTGTCTGTCTGTCTGTCTGTCTGTCTGTCTGTCTGTCTGTCTGTCTGTCTGTGTCTGTGTCTGTCAGTCTGTCTGTCTGTCTGTCTGTCTGTCCGTCTGACTGTCTGTCTGTCTGTCTGTCTGTCTGGAATTCATCTGCACAAAAAATATTGTAAACCACTCGTGGATATCTAGAGCGGGTCAAAGCGCCTTTCACGTTGACGAGCTCATTCCTGAGCTTGCTCGATAGCAGCGAGCGCAGTCGTCGATCGCCCGAATGTGATGCACTAATCAAACGCGTCGGCTATCATGCATGACTCGTCGCACGTTCCCGCGTAATCACTGATGCTCGCGGCAGTTCCAGAATGCACACGCAACACTCTTACGCGCATGCAATCTGATTAGACAAGATTCCCTCGCTGTAGTATTGGCGAACCATTCGAGAAATTTCTGATACATGAGCGCGCGCCTTGCGCCGGGCGATAGCATTGTAACAATGGTTGTTCGGTGAAAAGCGATCACTCAAGAAACAAAAAAAGAAAAAAAAGCAATCTAAACGCGTGTCAATATGCTTGAGAACTCGCCCCACAATTCGAGAATACCTTGTGTGAAAGCACGAAACGTTTGACAGCGAGACAGAAACACAAATACATGAAAACGAGCGCTCGTCCTCATGTATTTGTGTTCCTGTCCCGTTATCAAATGTATCGCTATTTCATACAAATTGTTTGAAACGCCCGCTCCAGACAGTTACGTTTTTCGAGAATGCACGTTGTCCTGATTGGCTTGCGTCCTGTTGAGGGTGTCGTCTGTGGTTTGTCCTCTTTCACTCGGGCCATCAGTCCGGTGTCTTGTCCTTCGCTGCATGACAACTTCACGAAGCGTACCCCTTCTAGCTGTCCTACACTAAGAGTGGTGCAAGGTAATCCTGAACAGTCCAAGTGTCACGCACTTGCAGTATTACCCCGATGGTAATAACCGCAAGCTCTTCTGCACACTCACCCGCCGTGGTTGCTTATAGTGGCTTTGGCGTTGCTCTGCTAAGCACGAGCTCGCGGGAGCAAATCTCGGCCGTGGCGGTCCGATTTTGAAGGGGGAGCGATGCAGAAATGCCCGTGTGCCGTGCATTGGGCGCAAGTTAAACCCCAAGTGGTCGAAATTAATTCGGAGTGCCCCACTGTATAGGAAGTGTCTCATGATCGGATCGCAGTTTCGGCGCGTAATATCCCCCGCCCCGCGCAATATGCATCCCCAGCGCTACGTAGAAAGAAGGAAGGCCAGGGCGGTGGCGCTCCTACGCGGCGTGACAGAACTCCCTGGCGGCGGCTGCTTTGTTGACGCAGCCCAGTACGGCAACAGCATCAATTTCACGGTAGTGTCGATCAACCACAGGGGTTCGACCGTTAACGCCGCTTCGGTACGAAGCACGTCGTCGCGTGCGGCCGAGCAAGTGGCCATTGCCTTGGCCCTCCTGGACGACAAACATGCCAATATCTGCAGCGACTCCAGGGCAGCCATCCGCGCCTTCAGCGTTGGCGCCGTGTGTAAGGAAGCCTGTCGCATCCTCGACGGCAAAAGCATCGCCACCCATACTCTCACGTGGTTCCCCGTTCACATAGGATCCATCATTGGAGGCCCCACAAACCTCACGAGCTGGCCGACTCCAAAGCGCGAGGTCTCGCTTTCTGCGACCATGAAGAACTGCACCGCCAGCCCGCAGTGGTGGAGAACAGAGATCAACCGACTACATACAATGAAATTACGCAGCACTTCTATCTCGGCAGGAGAAAATTTTCCCTTCCTCACAAGAGGTTAAATAGAGCGCAGGCATTGACGCTCAGATTATTGCAAACAGGCTCGTATGCCAGCCCGGCTTTATTCCCCAAGCTTTATCCCGACACTTATGCCACTAGTTCTTGCAGGCACTACAATGACTTCGCTAGCCTAGATCATATGTTCTGGCGTTGCCCCTCGTTACGAGGCACAGAACAAATCAATGAGGACAAGTGGCTCTCCGCTATCAAGAGCCCCGATGCCGAGGCGCAACTATGGGCTTTCCAGAGGGCTCACGATGCGGCGGTCGGGCATGGCCTGACTGTCCCGACGTGGGAGCGGCTCGCAGCGCGCTGAGTCGCGTACCTCAGGACCTTCATTAAGGTTTCGCATCTATCCATCCAGTTCCGCAGACACATGTACTAATGCTCGCAAAATAAGAAAAAAAGAAAAAGAAACGGCACGAAAGCGGCGGAAACGGGGCCCGGCTCCATTTGTCGACGCACAAATGCGCACTCCATAGCACATGTTATATACCCGTTCTGCTATCGCTTCTATACGCCTGAGCTCCGCAAGCTGTCGGGCGTGCGTGTGAGGGCTTGCGTTCCTCGCGCGCACTTCCGCTGTGTCAGCGGCCTCAGGACTCTTTCGCCAGTTGCCGATCGCTTTCGAAAGGGTACACTCGTCGCTTCGCCAGGCCTAAAACAAGAGAAAAGTGGTGCGTATGCCAAAATATTGTTACGTTGTAGAGAAGGTGAAGAAACAGAGTATTGAAACTGTGAGTTACGAATTGAACGCTTTATTGCTCAGAAAAAGCAAGTGACACTCAACGCACAACGACAGTGGCGATCATAGTCGTCGGTCGTCGAAATCTAATCTACGGAAAAAGTGCACCGGATTATTTATATGCATGATTCACCGTACATTGTAGCGTAACTGCTGGTGGTCGCGTGCGTTACAGAATGCACAGTCGCGAGCGAAAGTTAAAATATATTCAAGGGCAGTTCCATGGCCTGGAATTGGTTTAATGCATTGTATTGGTCAAACAGGAGCACGTAGGCGTGTGTTCTTGATTTCAGCCGGAATGCCCAGGCTCTGAAAAAAAAAAAAATTCGCGGCACCTTTTGTCCCCAAACTTTTACTCGCGACTGTACGCCCGTGAGCAAAAGTATATGGACCCCAGGCTCGCTGAAAAAAAAAAAAAATAGAAAGCAGAATTTATTCGTAATTCAGACGAACACTGAAATTGACGAGTGCACAGGAGATTTCTCAAAGTCAAGTTCGGGCTGTACATGCCTAATTTGCAGGTCGCATTCATAGGCAGAGAGGAAAATCAGTTTCATCACAGAATGCCTTGTCCATATATTTTTGCTCCGGAAAGTGCACCGCTATTGGCGTTGCGCTCGCAGTCGCATACATGAAGTTCTTTCGCTGTATAATCGGTGACAACATTCCAGAAAATTTTCATACATGAAGGCGCGTCATGCGCCAAGCGATAACTTTGTAGTAAAAGTTATTATCCAGTTATAAATGGTCCCCTGAAAAAAAAAATATATAATGCAAGCGTCTCAATATTCTGCTTTAAAAGAGGGGCCCACGACGATCGGGGAGCCCCTAACGATTATCCTTTCGCCACAGCGCATCCGCCGAACCCAAACGGTATCTTTGGGTTTGGGTTTTCGCGCACCTCTAACGCTAAATGTCAAAAATAGCGCCAGGTGCCCCAAACGACCCAAACCTGCTTTGCGTCGTTTCAACGTCGCCGCGAACATCTCAAAAAACGCGTCAACGCCTCCTGATTGAAAATAATAAACTCTCACGTATACGTTTCATTATGAAAAGTATTGCGAATTGCATTATTTCATTTTTTTCCATCATTATATTTTCATTTTCCTTCTGCGCGCATGGCGGACCCTGCAATCGCGTGACGCTAACCGCAAGCCGAGAACCATATATTCTAAAGCACCTTCCCGGCCGGGCAGACCGCGAACGCAATGCGATTGCTTGTTGTAGGGGCACCCTAAGATCTAGATCCCTAATCTGTGCACCCTTCCTCCCCCTGGTATGAAGGATGGCGTGCCCGTGTGGTCTGAGTTAACGAACAGAGTACAACAATTGGTACGTATATTAAGAACACAATAATCTTATAGCGACGAAAGGATTGAAGCGTGTGGGCTGTGTAGCTAATTCCAGCGATGTGCCTGATTGGTTTAGTCTGTAGTGCGAGTTTACTGATGTTTGTTTTCGAGGTTATGCCCCAAAGCAGATGGCAGTAACTTAAGTATAACAGTGAAACATCTCGCAATAAATCGTGTAGCTTGAGATGTGTAGAGAAATCAGACAGGCACCTGGAAAGCGCATACCAACTGACCGAGACAGCTTATTGAGTGTGTAACATATACGCCCGTTCATTTTCATGCAATAATAAAACAGAACCTCAAGTAATCTGTAGGTGTCAGGGAACTATATACGTTATCACCAGCCAATTTTAGTTCTTTGTTTCTTTTTATGTTAAAGTTATTTGTGTAAAGAATACGGCCTCTGCTCCTTCATATTTTTATTTACTCAATCGGTTACCCGTGCTTCACGGACCATTCATGCAGTGCAGTAAAGATGATGTTGCTCTATTTTAATTATAAGCTCGTTCGAAGAAGTACCGTTCGAGAAAAGAATGGTATCATCGGCATAGGGTATGAAGTGTGGTTTACTGCTAGTCTCGATTATGCCATTATTATAAACATGAAAAAAAATAATCGCAGGCTACCTTGAGGAACGCCATATTGATTGTGTCTCTGAGTCGACTTGTTATTGCCAATGAAAAAGATTTGCCGCCACTTGGCTAAGTAGGAACATAACAGCTTGAGTCAAGGACGTCGGACACCATATCTTACCAGATTAGAAATCGAGATGTTGTGTTTCAGGAGTTCAAAAGTCTTCATAATCAATAAGCATACATAAATTTGGTCTCTTCATTTCAATTTTGGACAGTATAATATCGGTTACCAAGACTAAAGAAGGTTCTGTTTACCTTCCCGTTCGTAATACAGAAAGGGAACCAAATATCAAAAAGTGCTAAAAAAATAAACGACTTCCTAAATATTAATTTTCCGAGTGCTTTCGGAAGTACGGGTAACGGAGAGATCGAGCGATAATTACTAAGATGATTTCTGGCCACACTCTTGAATATAAACGATAGCTCAGCTATTTTTATTCTTTACGAAAAAAATAGCAGATAAAATCGACACAGTGAAAATATGAGTCAAATAATTAAGGGGCTATGATGTCAGCTACGTACTTTGCAGGCTTTATTTGTAAGTCGCTATAGTCAGTACTGTAAGTTTATGTAATTTACATCACTGCTGCGAAGGTTTCCTCAGTGTGGGCATCATATCAAGCCGCTGCTGCCCTAACTGCATCGGCAACAAAACTAAATGCTTTTCTAGCACATTCTGGCAGCGTAAAGCTCCAGAAACATGAGTTTAACTTATCGAGGTGTTAAAAGGAGACGGGCACACCATCATTTATCAGCGCACCACCAAAAAATAGCAGCCAATCATGCCACCACGCCAATTACAGACACTGGCAGCACTTTTTCACGGCCGTTACTGGCAAATAATGATGATTTCATTTCTTGAAAGTATTGCACTGCCTACTGTAAGCAGGGAGAACATCCAACGCCAACCTGATGTCGCGCTTCCAGATCCGACGTCTTTCATAAACGAAATCTCGTGTTTAAGAAACGGTATGCAAACTTCTTTCTGCGCTGGAGCTCCAGAACTTGAGTCCGTACAGGGTGCACAATAATAGTGATTTATTGTCAATAATTTAAATAACAAATAGAGTGCGTAAATCACTACTTTATATTCACTCACTTTTGCTGATGCATTGCGTTGGTGTCTTGCAGAGCATCTGCTAGCTAGTGAACCATCTCGCCACATGACTGATTTACCAGCATCCTTAGTGTGATCATGAGATGCGTGCATTTCATGGTGACCATGATCAAAGTAACATTCATTAATTTATTGCGATGATATTAAGCAACAAACATATTGTTAGCTTAAAGCCTTAAAGTCTCAGCGACAAAGTGGGCTAAGTATGCAGTTTTGACGTTATGGAAAGGCAGGTCTGCAAACACGGGCACATGAAGGAATGAAGAGGACAAAGACATACAAAACACCACAAACGGCGGTTGTGTTGTCCTTTTTTTTCTTTTTGTTGTCCGTGTTTTCACAGCAGCTTTTAAGTACTATGATTCTATAGGTACAGTGCGAGGAAGGCAAGAAGGTGTTCTTGGAACGTTGTATTTGCTTACGTAACGGTGTATGCTTATATTCTGTGGCTTCCTCGACTCATGTCCAGAACCTTGTGCTCATGCTGTCTGACATCATTTAATGTTTTTCGCCACATTTCATGATTTCACTTTGTTTTGAAATGATGATGAGTTGCCGGTGTCATCTAAAGGCTAAAGGCGCCAACCTCTAAATAGCACCATGTCAGTAATAATAAATTAGGATGCACACAGCGCTGACTTTCAACAAAGGTTGTTTTGCATGTCTACACTAGTCTCCGTCTTTTAAGTCTTCCTCACGCTGTACCTACACTCTAAACCGATTTGTACCCTTAGCACACCTTGATTCACATCCTTACACCTTTAGCGGTTATAAGGGTGGGAGTTGTAGGCCGATTTGCGCCTGTAATTAAGAAACCGTAAGGCTGTAAATCGGGTTAGAGTGCATGAACCACTAACAAGCCCAACTTTCCACCCTTTTGGCCAGTGCTTAAAGACAGGGAAACCATGGGGGGCCCACCCCTCCACTGCATTTCTTAAGGAGGGATTCGGCCCTCCCTCGGCAGGTCAACTGTAGCACCGCGGCACCGATTCGACAAGCGCTGGACGTGATTTTATTACCACTTGTGCGGGGCAATTCTAACTCTCCAATCTTTAGATTAATAATTTAGTGGCGATTAATCGGTTGATGCTGCATGGCCAAAAAAAGTTCACGCAGCAACTCCTCTGGGAGTTATCTACAACATGCGTAAGCATTTGCTACTAATCGCCTACTTTTTGTCGTCGTATGCTGCTGTGTTTGGTATAATGGCGAAGACACAGTGAAAATTGTATAGAGAAATGGAGAAGCGCGGTTGCAACGTGGGGATGTTAATTAGAGCAGCATAAGAAAACGGCGTCATGCTGCCCATGGCGTCGGGCGGTACTGTAGCTCTTGATCGCCATCATCATATAAGGCTCCCCCCGTAGCGGGGCCGAAACGTCTTTTGTTGTCAACGATTGGTCGGTGCTCGATATTTCCCGCCATAAAATTTCCCGACCAGACGGGTTTCCGTCGAGCCCTGAATGCCATTAAATCTTGTCGCTGTCGTTCCCCGCTCGTCCCAGGTGCCTCCTTGAATTGTTTCTGTCGAAATTACGCCACCTGCGCCTCCGCGTTGCTACGGTTGCGAAACACGATATACATGTGGTTTTACGCCCCTTTGCGAGAGAGAGAGAGAGAGAGAGAGAGGCAAAGGAAAGAGAGGGAGGTTAACCAGAGATTATCTCAGGTTGGCTATACTGTACTGGGGGAGGGGCAAGGGGATGCGATAGGTGAGAGAGAGAAGGACCTTAAAAAATAGGTGTGAGAGTGAAGGATCTAAAAAAAAAAGAAATAGAAAAAACCACACACACACATGCACGTACACACCAACTGTTTCTGTGGGCACTGTCACGCATCCCGCAAAGGCATTCCTAGTGTTATGCAGGTTCACCGCACAATCCTGCGTCACACAGTGAAGTCACAATCTGTCAGAAAGTCCAGTGGCATTGTGGACAGAATTGTGTAGGGGCTATGAGGTGATTTCTGGTTGGGTGGAGGAATGTATTAACCTGTAGAGCTCGGAGTAATCGCTCCTGCTCTCTATGTAGTGACTTGTGTGGGGGTACATATGTTCCGTGGGTTAGCTTGTAGTGTTGTGTGATGTCTTGGAATGAGACTAGAGGATGCATGCGCTCGGGTTCAGATTCCTCGGCATCGTCTCGGTGGGTCAAATCTCGAGCCACGTGGTTGGCGACCTCGTTGCCAGGAATGTCGTGATGAGCTGGCGCCCAGATGATCATGACTGATCTCGTTGGCGGCTTTTGATTGATGATTTCGAGCGTAGTGGTATGAATTCTGCCGCTAGCAAAGTTGTGGCACGCCTGTTGGTAGTCGGTCACTATGACTTCAACCTCCGTTTGGGAGAGCGCGAGGGCTATGGTCGCTTCCTCGGCTTGGAGGGTATTGTTTCATGTGAGCGAAATGCTGCTCCCGTGTTCTTTGTTGACGACTACGGTGGCTGCTGTGGCTGCGCGTCTGGGGTAAGCATCTGCGTCCATGTAGGCTGTAGAGGGTAAAGTCCCATATCGCTTGTGCATGGCCAGGGCCCGGGCCTGCCTTCGCTCTGCGTGGTGCACTGGCTGCATGTTGCGAGGTAGAGGACGTACGGCGATGTTCCTCCGGATGGCATGGGGCAAGCTCACAGTCTGAGGCAGCGGATGGCTGAGAGGGGCAGAGGGGCCCAGGCGTACGAGGATGGACCTCCCCGCTTGCGTAACTGCCAGCCTTGTTCGCTGACTGGATAAATGTGCCTCGATCAGCTCCTCGGCCGTGTTGTGCATACCTAGTCGTAGTAGGCGTTCTGTGGACGTACTGATCGGCAGGCCCATCGCCTGCTTATATGCCTTTCTGATCATTGTGTTGATTTTCTTGAGTTCCATCGCGTTGAGTAGTACATATGTAATAGCGTAAGTTATTCGAGACACGACGGAGGCTTGGACAAGCCAAAGCGTGTCCGCCTCCCCCATGCCTCTTGTCTTGGTTGTTATTCGCCGGATCATGTGGGTAACTTGGGCTGTTGTATTCTTAAGCTTGTGAATTAATATTGTGTTGGTGCGATCCAACTAGAAAACCATTCTCAATATCTTTGCGCTCTGAGATGGAACGATTGTGTGTCCCTCCAGTTGCATGTTGATAGCGGGCGACGAGTCGAATGAGTGCTTCTTTCGCGGTGAGACCAGGCGTAGCTCCGACTTTTGGGGGGCGCAGCTGAGGCCGCATGACAGCATAGTCGCTCACCACGTCTGCCGCTTCCTGCAAGCGGCTCTCCATTGCCCCGATGGACCCTGTGGACGACCAGATGGTAATGTCGTCGGCATATAGGCCACGCTGGATCCCCGGGATGTTATCGAGGAGCAGCGGAAGGCGTATTAGGGCGATATTGAAAAGGAGAGGGGATAACAATGCGCCCTGTGGTGTGACGCGCCCGCCCAGTAGGAAGGGGTTTGTGGTTTGGTCCCCGACCTTTAGGATGGCTTTGCTATCTGAGAGGAAATCTCTGATATAGGAATACTTCCTGGCCCCACAGCCCAGCGTTTTTAGCCTCTGTAAGATTGCTGTATGCTTGACGTTATCGAACGCCCCTTTAAGATCTAAGGCAATGATAGCCGTGGGGGAGGTGCGTGTCACTGGTACATTCACCTTCTTTTTCAGCTGAAGTAGGATATCTTGAGTTCAGAGGTGTGGACGGAATCCCATCATCGTTGTTGGAAGTTTCCCCGAGTGCTCCAGGAATGGTTGTAGCCGGTTCAGAACGATGTGCTCTAGGAGCTTTCCTACACACGAAGTGAGGGAGATCGGTCGTGAGTTCTCTATGGCTGGTGGCTTGCCTGGCTTCGGTATCAGACGAACCTCGGCCATATTCCAGTCCTAGGGAAGGTTTCCTTCCCTCCATACTTCGTTAAGATGAGCGGTAAGGTCTAGTAGCGAGGGGCTGTCAAGATTTACAAGTGCGTTATTGGTAATTTGGTCCATTCCCGGAGCTGTGTGGCGTCTCAAGCCCATTGTCGCCGCTGTTACTTCATGTAGATGAATTTCCTCATCTAGGAGCTCGTTAGGCGTGCCGGTGTATGGTGGCAAAGGCTCCGATGGCTGTGTGGGGAAGTACTGAGCTTTGAGAGTCAAAAGGAGGTCCGCCTGGTTTCCTGGAAATTGGTGGATTACTCGGGCCATATTGTGGTGGGATTCCGTTTTGCTGCTGGCCGGGTTGATTAAATACCTCAATAACCTCCACGTCTTGGAAGTACTCAGTCTTCCTCTCAGGCTATCGCAGAGGGATAGCCAATTTTCTCGGCATAGCGTGGTTGCGTATTCCGCAGCCTCCTGTGTGAGCAGTGTGATTCGCCTCTTGAGCTTGCGATTTAATCTTTGCCTTTTCCAACGCTTCAGCAGGCTACGCCGGGCTTCCCACATGTGAAATAAGCGAGCGTCGATGCTCGGAGTGGTGGTGGATGTTTCAAGCATTTTGGTGTGCGCCTTCACATCCTGGTGAAGCTGAGTGATCCAGTCCTTAATTGACTGAAGCTGTTGGCTCTGTTCGTTTGTAGCTATTTCTTCTCTTGTCTCCCGCAGCTTGGTCCAATCCGTGAGGCGAGCAGTGCCTATCCTGGCTTTGTGTTCGAGCCCATGGAGAGTGGTGGCTAGCTGCGCGTGGTTGCTGCCTAGGTACTCTTCCAGATTGGTCCAGCAAGCTTAGGGGTACTTCTGGTGGGGGTTAAGTCGGGGTTCGTGTCTCTTTGAACACTTGTGCCGAGCCTCGTGCTATTCCTTGGATCGTTGACGAGTGTGAGATCCATGTCCTCAATAACATTGTGAAGTAGGCCACCCCAGAGGGGGTGGGCTGCATTAAAGTCGCCCACTATTAGAAGCGGATGGTTGCCTGCTTCGTGTCTGGCTTGCTCCAAAACCTGTTTGAGGACCGATGGCGCGCTTTTCGGACGACAGTAGACCTTTAGAACAAACATGGGACCCTTCTTCTTTGTTGCCTGTGGTATAATTTCGAGCAGAATGGCAAGCGGTTCGGATTGTTGGAGATGGTGTTGAACGGCCACTAGCTTCTCAGGGTGTGTGGATCAGGGTGTGAAGGCTGTCACCTGTATCGGTGCCATCCGAAATGTTACTTAAACGCATTGAATCTCCCGGATGCGAGGCGCTAACATGTAGAAGACTGGAAAACATAACAACCATGGTGATCACATTCCAAGGAGAAACAGTACCATATTACATCAAATTTTCCGGCCTTCTGCGGTGCTACCTCCACAAGACAACCGTGCCACATTGCCGAACCTGCAACGAGACAGGCCACAGAGAGGACGTCTGCCCGCGGCCCCCCGCCACACCCAAGTGCAGGGAGTGCAGCACTTCGCTAGCAGCGGAGCAGCATGGGTGCCACCCTCGGTGCTCTTTGCGGGAACGTATGATGAGCGCAGTGACTTACCTCCGCATTCCGAAATGCACCTTAACTTCAAGTCCATGCTTGAATTTATCTAAATAACACCAGTCGTGAACGCGCCGAAGGAAGTGCAATGAGCGGCTTTGGCACGTTCACTCTAGGCCTCATATAGGTCAAGTCAAGCATGAACTTCCAGTTAAAATGCATTTCTGGAATTTATTATTCGCGTTCGTATGGGCCTAACAACATCTTTTTCCACAAACTTTCTGTTATTGGCTGCTTGGGAACTCTTTAAGCAAGAGGTTCGCACAGTGGCCATAGAAATTGGATCGCGGTGAAAGCATATTATAATAAGAATGAATAAAATTAATGAGCCATTCCACTCTGTGAAGACGGAAGACAAACGAAGCTGTTTAGCGCACGACACAGAGGTGACCCAGAATATTCAACGAAGGTAGGAACTTATTTATTGTCCTTATCTGTGGTCATCGTTGCGATATAGGTACGCACACACATCCGCATATCACCCCTGTTATTAAATGTGCCCGTCACGTAGGACAATGAATGGCTCATACTCGTTTCAGCATCGTTTAAGCAATGGATTAAACGAGTATGAGCCATAAACGCAGCGTCCCCATCACGGCGACAGATGAGAAGCGAAATCATACTCTGGAATGATAAGTGGCAATGGAGTCAGCTGTGAAGACGACGACGCCCGAGCCATTGCTGATGATGATATCTTACAGCGAAGCTGTATACCTCTGCCGTAGAAGGAAATTTTCCTGTTGTTGTACGCAAAAAACTCCCCGTTCATGGGGCGATCCTCAAGATAGTGCAATACCGTCCCGACCCGCAGTGGAGGTGAAGCTCGCGTTAAGCACTCCCCATACGTGGGCCGATCCCGACGATAGTGCAATGCCGGGCCAAACCGCGGCGGAGGTGAAGCAGGCCTTAAGAAGTCCCCATACGGGGGGCGATCCCAAAGATAGTGTAATGCCGGGCCGACCCGCGGCGGAGGTGTGAAGCAGGCGTTAAGAACTCCCCATACGTGCGCCGATCCCGAACATAGTCCAATGCCGGGCCGACCCGCGGCGGAGGTCAAGCAGGCGTTAAGTCCTTCCCATACGTGGGCCGATCCCGAAGATAGTGCAATACCGTCCCGACCGGCGGTGGAGGTGAAGCAGGCGTTAAGCACTCCCCATGTGTGGGCCGATCCCGAAGATAGTCCAATGCCGGGCCGACCCGCGGCGGAGGTCAAACAGGCGTTAAAGGAAAGCTGAAAGGTTTTCCAGAAAAAGTGAGTGAAGAGCTGTACGTAATGGTTTTCAACCCTCCGAATTCGAATATCGCATCGAAATTGAACGAAAGAAAGCGCAAACAGATTTTATTTCGACGAAAAGGGCAGCAGCATACTTGGGGCAGCTCGCCCACCTCGTTTGCGTCTGTGATTGGTCAGGCGCCTCGTGACGTCAACAATGGCGTTCGTCCGGACCGACCGCTGCCGCTAGACATGAAGCACGGTGAAAGCTGGTTTGGCGCTGTTATTTTGCTGAGACGGTAATGGTAAATTTCGAGAGCTTGCGTTTCTCTGAGGAGTTCGGCTTTGCTCCCTACATGTACGAGCCGATTGCGAGGAGCCGGCCTCTCGAAGAAGCAAAAGATGCTGGTAGCAAGCAGTGGTTTCGACGGGACCGAAAGCGAAGTGATAGCATATCCTCGTGTTAGAAATGTTCTTTAGGGAGTATGTTTTTTGGAAAGCTGCATTTAGCGATCCAGTGAGTTCGTTTCCGGGTAAACAACTGTACTGTTATGTTCCTACATGCCTCCTCATGGAACGTAAGCGGGGATGCGATCGTCGGCATTTGTGCGCTTCCGCGAAGTGGTTGGCAATATACACAGATGGTTTACACGAGGGAAACGTTTTCCGGCTCTTGCAGCACATCAGCGCGCCATCCGCATGCTACTCCTAACCGGAGCCGTAAAAGCGGAGAATTCCGTCGGCTACGTGAGACTGCCGGTTTCTCTCTGTGCGCTAGAGAAGGGGAGCGCAGCGTCCTGGCGTGCGCTGGCTTTCAAACACATGCAAATTTTACACTTGCACTGGGTTATGGTAGCTGCATGTAGGCTGTTTCACAACACTCGTGCGAATAGAAAATTAACGGTGGTTTGCGACCAAACCTGCGTCAAAGGTGGGCGATAAACATGCACCTTCCGTTCAGCGTGCTAACACAAAGGAGCTAGCAGTAAATCAAAATCCAGGTTTGGACGAGTTCGTGTATTCATGAGGTCTTCCAAGACCAGTTACCATCCGTCCGCCCGCACCCGTCCCGTCTTTATGTGTTCGTTGCCCCGACCTTCTCGCGCTGCGAACATATATATGTCGCCATCCTGAAGGGGCCCCCCTTCAATGAAAGGAGATTTTAAGCCCTGCTTTTGGCCCTTTCAATTACATGAATCACTGCCAACTTGCTGAACTGAAACGCCTCATCCCAACACTGGCTCACACATTTCCCTGGTATAAGGTTATAAGGTTACCCCACGTACGAGTAGCCTCTTTGCTCTGGTTGTACCATAGTAAAGCATCTTTCACAAAGACACACTGAAAATTGGCAGACTTGCAGAGCAAAATTTTGTGTGGCACTCGACGACACTGCACATGTGCGTCCGCACACGGCGCCCTTTGAAAACACATTGTGCCCTATATGTGCAACGCTCGTGCCCCGGCATTTGCCATAAGACCGAGCGTGGCAAAGCGCCAGCGTAATGTAGATGATGCGCCCCAGGAATAGTCAATTAACAGTGACGCGACCTTGCATAGACTCTTTCATATTTGTCCGGAGACAGCCTCTACATTATCAAAAAAACACTGGTCACAAACGCTCTCGAATTTGTTAGCTTCAGCATTCTCTTCTCGACTTTCTCTGTCCGAGCGACCGGCGCAAGGTTAACACAGTAGCGGTACTATACAGCGCGCTGACAATGTATTGCCATACCTATATTTAATAAACTCAATGCTTCATCACCTCTGGCAAAACCTTCTCAAATAAGCGAAAGGTGGGTGTGTTGAGGGTGTGCCTGCCGATAAATAGCGCTAGACCACGATATTCACAAGACAGCGGGCACCACTTGTGCCTCGCAGATATCATTTTTAAAAATTTACGAATACTCTACCGACCATACTCAGTATACAAGCACGAGAGAGACATAATGATAAGGGAAAGACACGGAGGTGAACCGGCTGAATTTGGTTCGTTATATGGTGAAACCGTCAAAAGGAAACACTGTGTAAGTCCGCCGAAGGTACTTAATGTCCGCAGCATGGGTTCATTCATGATTTCGTGAGCATGCTTTCATTAAGCGTTTCCTTTCTCTCAGCAACTGCTCAGGTTATGCTGACACAACAGTTAACAGGAGGTTTACGTCTTTCTGTTCTTCTCTATTATTTATTGCGTTAGTATTCTTAGGGTACTTCACGCTCTTTTCGGGGGCGGTATATCTGTTTGTATTCGTGTATCTATCTATGTTCGCATCTAACCGTGTTCCCGTCTGCCTGGCTAACTGAGCAGTCCGCCATCGAATGGGCAGATCATCGGGCTGCTGTGCTTAGGGAGCAGAGCTCGAAACCAACAGTCGGACCAACTTGGGTCACTGAGTATGTGGCAGTGTGTACATACGTGCCGCTGTTCAACGAACCTCTTTCACGCCGACATGGCTCACTGTAGATGCGGGACTGGGTAGGTACCGCTTTTCGAAGGAACTTTTTGACGGACTGTGGCGTTAGTTGCTATGGGCATAATGAATGTTATTTCTCTCTCTCTCTCTCGTTGACGCCTACTTGGAGCACTGGGTATGCGCTACTCGGTCTGTGCTGGTGTTCAATGAACCTCTTTGATGCCCGCTGGGGTAATCACAGTAATTGCCACTGGGAATGTGCCGCTCTATAATGAAAAGAAATACCCCTGAGATTTCTACGATGCATGGTGGAATCAAACCCACGTAACAAGGGTTTCTAAAAGGCAGCAACCCGGCTCTTTAGCCGGCTGCACCACAACTGCACTGGGTATGTGTCGCTTTTCAATGAACGTCTTTCAGGCTTTAGCGAGCTGCGCCATGAATGCACTGGATATGTGCCGCTCTTCGGTGAACATCTCATCGACTTGTGTCACTTAATGTGTGCCACTGGGCGTGTGGCAAGCGACGGAACAATTCTCAGCGTTCGCAGGCACCGGTGCGCCACGCTTCTCGTCTCCGGGGCCGCGCGTGGGCTTTTCGGCCGCGCCACCAGATGGCGCAGTGTGCCCAGAAATAAGCGCGAGAGAGGAGGCATTGAAACCCAACCAGGCGCACCCGTCGATAAGCGGCATCAGGCGACGCGCTGCGCTCTGCGTCGCGGCGCGCACCCACATGATGCGCGAGTTGTCGCGGCGCAGTTTTGCAAGGCCCCAATGTTCAAGGTAGCCCAGCGGCCACGGTAAGCAGTGTCAGAAAGATGGCAATAAGCCTGAATACTTTTAAATTTGAAATTCGGTTTTTTATTTCTACAAGCTGTTATATCGCTGCTTGTGGTTCAACAACCAGCTTCGTTCCAAAAGCCACTTTGGCTCGCCATGTTCACACAGGGTCGCGACACGCGGGCGACGCGGGCGGCCGGTGCCGGCACAGGTGTAAATATCTAGCGCTGCTAGATCTCGACGCCGCCACGCGCCAACCCGCGATGCAGTCTACGTGCCTGGCGCTGAGCATGCCCAGACGCGGTGCGGCGCGGGCGGTCGCGTTCCGACGCCTACGTGTGGTTGGCGCGGTACGCGTTTCTCAGCGTTCGCACGCACCGGCGCAACATTGATTTTGGAGGCCACGCACAGGCTTCGCGGCGGCTCCGCTAGATGGCACCGAGTGTTGTTAGAGAAGCGCGAAACAGGAATCCCGCTGCAGTACACGCCTCATGCGTAACTCGTTTCGAAGGTGGCAATACGTTGCGCCGCTATATTGATTTAATGCTAAGCGCTTTACCGTCGACAACAGTCATCGTGAGATGCGTTCTGTCGAATTTTTTGTCTCCCTCGCTGGTGCGGGCAAGCGAACGGAGTCCTTACTCCGGTGCGCAAACATTCACAGAAATGAATGCGATTCTTCAGACGCAGGGCGACCTTCAAGCTGCACGGCTCGTGTAGAGCAGCGAGCTTTTCGCACGCAAAGGAGCGCCCGTGGTCGCCCGTTCTGGGATTCACATGCCTCCTTCGCTCAGAACGTTCACCCTTGTGGTAAGCATTGATGGTCAGCTTAGAACTTACCGCATGACTTACCTCGGTAGTCCTGCAGGACACCAATTGGAACAAATGGATCGTTTTTTTTGGCCTCCACTGGTTCGTGTTTCAATTAAATTTGTTGCGTTTAAAACAGAAAACTCAAGCGTGCACCGCACTGATTGAGAACAGATTGTTTACTTAAATCTTCCATTTTGTTTATTTACGAAATCGGCCATTGTCAAAAATATTGTTTGTTGAAATGAGGCGTCAATTCGCATGCGTCATTCATATTCACTTCTGATGCTTCAATGTTAAATAAAGCATCAGAGAGGCTGCTGCTGCATGAGCTCGGTCGTGCCGTGAGAAAAGGTAGTAGTAAAGCGACGTAATAAATGCATGGCACATTCTGGCACAGAATTGGTTATTATTATTATTATTATTATTATTATTATTATTATTATTATTATTATTATTATTATTATTGTTGTTGTACAATAGCACAAAGCACCTTTGGGGATAGGCCGGTCGATATAATAGAGGAACAAAAGTATATTCAAGTATGTAAACGAAGATATCAAAGATATCGATCATAAATCAAAGAAAATAATGTGCAATAAAGTTGTAAGCCTTTCAACGAAGAAATAAAAACAACTTGAAAATAAGAATTACATTTAATACAATAAGTAAGCTTGAGGTGAAGGCTAATTTAAAATATTAAACATAATGAGAATGATGAATTAATCAATCGATCAATTAGTTTAATCAATCAATCAATCAATTAATTAATTGTATTAGCATGCCCAGGAACAGCCTGCTGGTCTTGGTACTGGCGCACTTCAGAATTGGTATAGTATACATACACAGCCGGTCAAACGTCCACCGCACAGTATTTGGCTTGGTACAAGAAATACGTTCATTCAGTCAAAGCAACCGCGGCTTATTCGGGATATGAATAGGCAGACAGTAGAAAGATATGAAACATAAGCAGTATTCGAAGAAGCGTCGTGACACCAAGCATGGTAACATTTACATCCAGTAAGGTATAAGTTCATCAATGAATATAAATAAAAAGGGGACATTTCATACGATTGGGGTTTACAATATATAACGTATACCCTGTGCCCACGTAACTTGTGTCAAAAATTAAAAAAAAAATATTCAAAGTGCCAAGAGGCTGGACAAAACTAAGGTCATGTTGTTTCGCGTCGCTTGGAGTAAGTCAGAGGATTTATTTTGGTATTTAGCCTTATGACATAATTAATCAATTTATTAAGTATTATATTCAAATAAAGAGTGTCAATGAGAAAATTGTAGACCACCCTTAAAAATTTTCGATCCAGCTTTCTGTTGCTCAATACGTGCTACATAAAAGCTATTCCCAAGCCTGAAGGAAGCCCTCGAAATCGCGCGAAATGTTCCGCACCACTAGTCGCGCGGCAGCTTTTTTTTTGTGTACGTGTTTCGCTGGCTACCTGTGTAAGCCATCGCTTAATTATTTATTCTCTGTTCATTTTTCATCTCTATCTCTACCGTCACTGTCCAATAGCTGCGTTCTTCTGTTGTATTCTCCAACTCGGTGCTCATTGACGAGGATCTCATCAGCGAATGCCTCAGACGTCTTCGGCCATATTTCTCCGGCCCAGGTAGCATGCGGCTGCCATTATCAAAGCCTACGTCAGTATCTTTGTACCCCTGCAGACATCAATCGTTCATAAACGTCTCAGTAATTGTACTTTACCGCGTGTTTGGAAAACCACTGGCGTTTTACCTGTCTTTAAATCTGGCCCCAAAACGGATGTCTCAAACTACCAGCCAATTTCTGTTCTCTCTGAGATTTGCAAGCTTTTCTAATGAGCTATTCACAGTGTGTTGTTCTCCAGTGTAAAAAAAAAAATTCTTGATCCAAATCAGCCAACATTTCTTTCTGGCCGCTCAACGACCGCCAACCTTGTCAGCTTTAAGATGCAGGTTTCCCCACCTGTCACGCGAATAGGGCATGTTGATGCTGGGTACTGCGATCTCAGCAAAGCCTTTGACGTAGTAGATCATCTCCTACTTCTGCAGAAGCTTGTGAATTACGGTGTTGAAGCTGCAACTCTACTACACAGCTATCTCCTCGATCGGTCTTGCTTCGTGAGCGTCAATGGTCAATCTGCTTTAGTCTATACGGTATCTAGTGGTGTGCCCCAAGGTTGCATGTTAGGTCCGCTTTCCTTCTTAATTTTCATCGATGACCGTTCCTTATGCAAACCAGATGACCTCATTTCTTCTTTACGCTGACGAAATCAAAATATTTAAGGAGATACACAGTGTCGAGGACGGCCGCGCACTGCAGTCCGATCTATCCTCCTTTTCCGAATGGTGCCAGTTAAACGGCCTCACTCTAAACTTATTTCGAACCAGAATTTTGTCACATTCGCGTAAAACCCATAACATTGTCTTCCCATAGTTTTTTTGCTGATCGCACAGTGTTGAGCAGACTTATTGAAATAGGCGATGTCGGTGTGCTCTTTGATAGTACGTTGATCTTCTCCGCGCGCACAAAGTGCGTGGCATCACGAGGCCTCCGTGAGCTTCGTTCTATCTACAGACTTACAAGAGACTCCCGGCCTCGGCGGCCGCATTTAGATAGGGGGCCAAGTGCAAGAACGCCCGTGTACGATGAATTAGGAGCACGTTAAAGAGCCCCAGGTGGTATAAATAAATCCAGAGTACTCCACTACGGCGTGCCTCATAATCACAACGTGGTTAAAACCCCAGAATTTAATTATGTCTAGCCGCGACGGCCGCATTTCGATGGGGGCGAAATGCAAAAAAAAGAAACAAAAAAGACGCCCGTGTCCCGTGCATGAGGGGCACGTTAGAGATACCCGGGGGGTCAAAATTTATTCGGAGCTCCCCACTACAGCGTGCCTCATAATCAAATCGTGGTTTTGGCAAGTAAAACCGCAGGATTAAATTCTTGTTAATTAAGTTAGTAAGCGGATGCAAGCTTGTATGGTCGATAAAACTACTATCCTTACTTCATATAGCTGTCTATACTAATTTGCTTTCGCAATAGATGCTTCGCTTTCCGGGTGAAACTGCAACCTTTTTTCTTTTCTTCACACTTTGTCGCTTGAACGAACGCTTTCAGCCTAAAAGTGGACTCGCATTTTGAAAACTACGCCCGAAATTGTTTGGTTCGAAAATGGGAAGGGCATGTTAACATGTCGAGGTTGTGCTTGTGAGTTGTACATCAACTCCACGCTCAGCGTATTCACATGTTTGCACGGATTATCATCTGTGATGCGTACATCTTCGATTTTCAGATAGTCGGTGGCGTCATCGGCGCCCTACTGGCCTACGGAGTGTACGCATTAGTGACGTCCCGGCGGGAGCTAGTCACAAAGCCGCACATCATCTTCATACTCGCCGATGACCTGGTGAGTGAGACAGTGGGCGAGCTGCTAGTTTGTTCGCCTTCACAATGGTCAACCAAAGTATAAGCATGACTACCGTTAAACTAGGAGCCCGCTGTGGTTTGAACTCCCTCGTGGTGCATTTTGGAAACAGCAACACTTGCACAGCGATGACACGTGGTAATGTGCAAGTTCAGTAGCTTTGCGTCGCCTGCTGAATACCTTAAAATGAAATTCAAGGACACACACGTCGTGCGGTCATTGGTAAGTGAAGCCGAGCCTAGCGAGTAAGAACATCCCCTGAACAACAGGGGAAAGGAGGAACGTCAGGGGAAAGTGAAAGCGTCTTACGGTGCCGTGGTTCCAGCTAGAGCATTTTTTCACAATGACAGCTCACTTTTTCATAACGTTGATACCGGGACGCAGGTAATGAAGCATACACTCTTAAAAAAAAAAAAGGTTATACTAACACCTCAATCGTGCCAAAAAGCACTACCTTCAGGTAGTAAAATTATGGTTGGTACTTTTCACTACCTACTGAAGCTAGAAAAAAGCACTAACTTAGTAGTAACTAAATATATACTACCTTGTTAGCGCAGTTGCTAACGCAACTAAAATATCAATACTAACGATACAGTGAGGCCTAGTCGATTTATAAGTGCCGCTTGCATTGTCATATGAAGTCGATGTTATTGTAAAGGCACAAGAAAAGTAAAATAATAATTATATAGGAAATTTAAAGAGAACCACGTTATTTTGCTATATATTAAGACATTAATTAACTGTATACATATCTAATGTTTACCAGGGAGATGAGGGCGCGCTGACTCCGAGTAAGAATGCATACTACATATCTTCAACAAGTAGCGATACGCAAGAACACACATACAGAACGAGAAAGGGGCTACACGACACTTTCTCAAGAGCAATTTCAATAGTGTTTATAGCACTAGTTTGGGGGAGCACATGTTGTACCGTTGAGTGCTTATGTATTTGGTTAAATAATCAAAGCTTTGTGCACAAATTTGGAAAGCCTACTATTTGCATATATGTATGCTACGACGTCGTACATAACTGTTAGTCCAACATTATGAACAACACTACAATTAATCTCAATTTCGCAGAAGACTCTTACAATCACAGCATAATAGGTCACGACCATGGACGAGGTAGTGGTGGCTTACTGGTTACTTAGCAAAAATTACTAAGAAGCCTTTCTGGCTAGTAAATGCAGAACTTACTAGCTTTACTAGCCGCTGGCTAGTACAGAGATAGTAAGAAGGTAGTAAAATACATGGTAATATAGTAAATGTGCGCATTTGCTAGCTATTTCCTAACCTTCTTTTTAAGAGTGTAGAGATTAAGCCTATTATCTGCGTTGATCTTGAGCGTAAGATAGGCGCGAAAACATAACACGAACATGAAGGACACGACTGCACATTAGAAGTTAAAATCCCACGACAAACTGGAATGGGACAAACGAGTCAATGTGTGAATAAGCGTGTACATGGACAGCACGTGAATTATTTAAAGGAAAGTCCAACTTTCTATTTGTCGCCGCGTTGTCGAGATTACGGCTGTCCCCAAGATTAGAGGAAACTAAGATTCTATTCAGACATTCGGATCAACTAACACGTGAAATCGTTGAGGCGTTTTATTTTTATCGGAGCGCAACCAAAAATGCGTGCGTGAGCCATGCTTTAGTGACTTTACAGCATAGGGCAATACATTTCCTGAGACCAGTTCTAAGCCGCTGCAGTTAAATTAAGTGTAGTTATAAAATCCTCAGCCTGTGACTACTGGGAACATACGACTTAATTATAGGCAACTCAAACTCTTAATGCACCTGTACGAAAGAAAGTTTCGCTAAAAATTGGGCTGGGGTAATGCAATATCTCCCAAGCCTGCTGTTTTCTCATTCGTATTATGCCCTGTTTTATTGTATGCTCTCCATATCCGTCTTTTTCTGCAACGAAAACTGAAGCTGCTGCTACTACTATTTCTGCAAGTATACTACTACTACTACTACTACTACTACTACTACTACTACTACCACTACTACTAATACTACTACTACTACTACTACTACTACTACTACTACTACTACCACTACTACTACTTCTATAGTATACTACTTCTACTACTATACTAGTTCTGCTGCTGCTACTGCTACAAAAGATTTCTGTACCTCACTTTCTGTACCTCAAATAGTTACTACTACTACTACTACTGCTACTACTACTACTACTACTACTACTACTACTACTACTACTACTACTACTACTACTACTACTACTAGTTCTTCGACTACTACTACTACTACTACTACTACTACCACCACTACTACTACTACTACTGCTGCTGCTGCTGCTGCTGCTGCTGCTGCTACTGCTGCTGCTGCTGTGACAATTGCAATGTTTATTGTACAAATGCAGGGTTGGGGCGACGTCAGCTTCCATGGATCTCCCCAGATCCCGACACCCAACCTGGACACCCTGGCCGCTGACGGAGTGGTGCTCAACAACTACTACGTACACCCAACTTGCACAGCGTCGAGGGGTGCACTCATGACCGGCCTTTACGCGACGCGATACGGTACGCTCTCCCATGAGTAGCGTCGCTCATAAGAAGCAGCTCAGTATATGCGCACGTATTTTTGATTAACTACAGTAATGATTTCAAGTAACATTTCTCTTTCCTTCGTAAATAACAGACCCTGCGGATCTCAAAGATGAAGTAACTTAATATTGCCATCATGCTATAGTCTTGATTTCAATTATAATTTTACAGTGAACCTGCTAGATCAGTCACGAAGTCTATTATTTTGAGGAAATATGGAAATGTTAGGGGCAATATGTAGAAATTTTGAGGAGCGTGCGTTAATTAGGAGTCAAATAAACATTTCTAAATTCTAGTTTTCGACTTATTTAGAGACGTTATATGAAACGTTTACAAGGTTTTCCCTTTCACCTGAAAGGACCAATAAACGTCGCAGTTTCCCCCGAAAGGCGAAGCATCGATTGCGATAGCAAGTTAGTAGACAACTATACGGAGTAAAGATAGTGGCTTTATTGACCCCCTCGTAAATATTGGCTTACTCACTAAATTAGCAAGCATGGTGTCATGCGCACAGACAAACATGAACACGTCTCATTCGATGAGCACGGACACTCGCTTTCAAAATGCTGGCGCGAGAAAGAGCGCCAGCGGCAGTGAGCCAATTAACCTTGTCAGGATTGGGGGCTCAATCCCATCGTCCGTGGTCCTTTGCCAAGATTGGAGTACGGCATGAATTCGGAGGTAGCTGGCCCATGCCGTCGTCCAACTTATTTACGCTGAGATCGTTGATGAAGTGAAGAACTGCTTCTCATCGAGAACGAGGAAAAAGGGTTTATTTACAGAAATTAAATCAGTCTAACATGACTGCTTGAGAAAAAGAGTAACAGTCCAACATGACTGCTCAAGAGAAGTGTCCTCAGCATTCGCACAACCACAGTTTTTATACACTCGATCCGCCGGTCATACGACGCGGCGACTGTTAGTTTACTCATCACCAACTCGCCGCTGCTCTGCAGATCAGTTTACGTACACAAAGGCAACCGCGCTCTGATGCCCGACGACGGCGTTGGCGGGGTGCCGTTCCGGGAACTATCGTTGCCGATCGAGGGTCGCTCGTTGTTCCGTGCCACTCCGAACCGTGAGAAGCACAAAAATACGTCGTTCCCGCGGCAGCTTGTCCATGCGTGTCAAATCAGCTCCGCGTTGGGGAACTCCGGAATCATTGTTCACGCACCGAACTAGTTCCGTCACAATGTCGAAGGGGCTGGAGGAAGGCGGCGGATTCCAGCGCAAAGGTCGCTTCTTTGAACGCCTCCCAGCTGCAGCGACGGAGAGCGAGAGGTGCGCGTCGTGTCGCCCTGTCGTAACTGTGTGGCAATCTTGTTTCGCAGCTCGCCATTCTTGACAGCGCCTCCATGGCCCGGAAAGTCTCGACTGTCTAGCGCTGACAACCGCTAGGCAGGAAGAGAACGGCTGCTGGTCAGGGGGGGGGGGATTGATGTCTTGGCTCGCAGCGACCACTTGTGCATTGATGTCACCGCCCCAAAACATCCAACAAGGACAGGCAACTGCAAAATGAACCCCACAACACGGCTCTGCGCCGAGATGACGTGCATTGGCTCTCACTTTAGACTCGCTAGGCTTCAAACAAACAACAACATAAGTGCAGAAACAAAAAAAAATGCTACATTTCACTATGCCAATTTCTGAAGCAAATTCCTGCTGACAAATTCAGCAATTAATGGAGGGAATTCTGCTGAATGAGAGGGGATTTTCTTCGCCTAAAGAAAAGCTAACACTAGTAACCGCTCGCTCCCGCTCCTTCTTAGAGATAATCCGAGGAAATTTTGGAATGTGGTCAGCGGGAATAAGCCGAATACAATAGATCTTTGCGATAATCACAACACTCCAATACACCAGAGCGATTGCTGCAAAGTGTTGAATGATTTTTTTGCCTCGTGTTTTTCTTCTGCCTTGCCGAATGTTGTCCCTCATCCTTGTACACGTGACTTTTTACCCATGGATCCAATACTCATTGATTCGGTTGGTTTGACATGTTTAATTGAAAAACAGAAGATTTCATCTTGTTCAGGCGTCGACGGCATTACAACGAAGTTCTTGAAAAGTACATCTACGTGCTCATCATTGATTCTTTGTGCAATCTTTGAACAGTCATTACAGAGTTGTACCATCCCTCCTGATTGGAAGGTGGGGAAGGTGGTTCCATTGCACAAATCAGGTAGTAAAGCTTCAATACTAAACTATCGGCCTATTTCATTAACCAGCGTTCCCTGTAAACTTCTTGAGCACATTATCTATTCTCATCTTATTACCTTCCTTGAATCTAACAACCTCTTCAATTCATGTCAACATGGCTTCCGAAAATTTTTTTCGTGTGAGACACAGCTCCTGTCTTTCACTAATGATTTGTTTCGCGCTATGGATGCTAACGTTATTGTGGATTGCATTTTTTTAGACTTTGCTAAGGCGTTCGACACTGTTTCTCATGATCTATTATTAATTAAACTCGGTGCTCTTAATATTAACGATCAGGTATTAGGCTGGATTAAATGTTTTCTTTCCAACCGTCGTCAATATGTCTCAGTTAATGATTATGACTCGCCTCTTGTTTCCGTAACTTCTGGGGTGCCTCAAGGTTCTGTGTTAGGTCCTCTACTGTTTTTAATTTACATTAATGACCTTCCTGATAACGTTATCTCCCATATTAACCTTTTCGCAGATGACTGTGTGCTTTATCGTTCAATTACTAATCCCTCTGATGAAGCATGTTTGCAATCGGACTTGAACGCAATTTCTTCATGGTGCAGCGAATGGCTCATGACACTTAACACCACCAAGTGCAAACACCTGCGTATCTCCAGCCGTCCTCCTGAATACACCCCTCGCTATCTTCTTAATAACACTCCGTTATCATCTGTCTCATCTTACAAATACCTGGGTATTCACTTAACACACAATCTGTCCTGGAAAATGCACATCAACTACATATCTAACCAGGCTAACCGCACGCTCGGATTCCTACGGCGCCATTTCATAGCTTCTAACAGCACCATTAAGCTTCATCTATATAGGACGTTAATCAGGCCTAAACTAGAATATGCTTGCTCCATTTGGGATCCTAATCAGATAACCTTAATTAACGCTTTAGAGTCTGTTCAAAACCGCGCCGCCCGTTTTATTGTTTCAAATTATTCCCGAACAGCAAGCGTATCTGCAATGAAATCTGCACTTGGTCTTCCCGTTCTTTCTCTGCGTCGTAAATATTTTCGCTTGTGTCTTTTTCACAGAATTTATTATACCAACCCTATTCTCAAACATAAGTTACTCCTCTCTCCATCTTATATATCTTCCCGCACTGACCACAACTGCAAGGTAGGAATACCGCAATGCCGAACTAGCCTTTATATAAATTCATTTATTCCTCGAACTGGAAATGACTGGAACCACCTCCCTGCCTTCATGGCTGCCATCACCGACGTCAACAAATTTAAGAAATCTGCCGCCGATTTTGTATGCCCCTCCTCTCTGTAATGCCTCTGGCCCTGAGAGTACTGAAATAAATAAATAAATAAATAAATAAATAAATAAATAAATAAATAAATAAACCCTAAAATTTAGGCGGGACCCTCAAACGCAGAATTCAAATTAGCCTGCTCAAACCATCCGCATTGCTATGCAACTTTCCCTTCTTATATCTAACGGAGAAGTTGTACTCTTGGAGAGTGAGGCTCCATCGGAGCAAGCGGCCGTTTTTGTGTGACATTTGATTGAGCCACGTCAGAGGACAGTGGTCGGTCTCGAAGATGAACTTCGCTCCGTACAAGTAACACGACAACTTCTGGGCGGCCCAAACCAAACAAGCGCATTCCTTCTCGGAAGCGTTGTAGGCTTCCTCCCTTACATTTAGTTTACGGCTGGCATAGAGGATAGGATGCTCCTCGTTATCGTCGCCAACCTGACTAAGCACCACGCCCATACCTCTGTCGCTTGCGTCGCATTGAACTATGAATTCCTTTGTGTAGTCTGGCGCGCGAAGCACAGGGCGAGAAACCAATAGCGTTTTCAAACTTTGGAAAGCGTTCTCTTTGTCCTTATCCCAGTGTACGTTACTCGGTGCTCCCTTTCGGAGGGCGTCTGTTAATGGACTTGCCAATTGCGAGTAATTCGGAATGTACCGTTGATAGTACCCCACAAGTCCCAAAAATGAACGAAGGTCCGTTTTCGGGCTCGGCTGAGAAAATTCTCCAATCGTAGCTATCTTCAGCTCAGCCGGCCGTCTCATGTCCTGACCGACAACATGGCCCAGATAAGTAACCTGCGAACAACCAAACCTACACTTTTCCGCTTTCATCGTTAAGTCAACTTTAAACGTACGAAGCCTCGCATTCTTGTCGTAATAGACTTTGGCGTTCATTTGAGCTATTGCCATGTTTTTTCCGACTAATTTCTGGGTTGCGCTTAGCCGTTCCAGTAAATTTAGCACGTATTCAACCAATGTTGGACTCTCCCCTCTTTCTTCCCACATCTCTCTTAACATTCTCAGTGGAGAACGGAGTGTCCTCTCATACACTAGTTCTGCTGGTGAGAACCCTGTCGCTTCATGTGGAACCGTTCGCAAAGCAAACAAAGTTGCCGGCAGACAGTTCTCCCAGTCCTCCTTGTGCTCGTAACAGAGCGCACGCAAAACTCGCTTAAGCACTGAATGCCACCTCTCTACACTGTTTGACTGAGGGTGATAGACAGAACTGTGTATTACCTTTACCCCGCACTTTTGCAAGAATGTGGAAGTCAGTGCGCTCGTGAATACTGACCCTTGGTCTGCCTGAATTTCGGCTGGAAACCCAACTCGTGCAAACACTGTCAAAAGCGCGTCTACTACTTCGGTGGAGCTGAGCTCTTTCAAAGGGATTGCTTCTGGAAACTTGGTAGCCGGACACAGCATGGTAAACAAGTAACTGTAGCCTGATTTTGTTTTTGGAAGAGGCCCTACCGTGTCTATTACAAGCCGTCTGAAAGGCTCTGTTATTAAGGGGACTACCTTCAGTGGAGCTTTCCATGTCTCTCCTGGTTTACCAGAACGCTGGCAGGCGTCGCATGATCTTACAAAGTTTTCTACATCTTTGAAACAGCCAGGCCAGTAGTATTCCATAAGCAATCTTTCCTTTGATTTGTTTATGCCTAGGTGGCCGGACCACCCATTTCCATGACAAAGACTCAAAAGGTCCTCCCTATACTTAGTAGGTATGACTAACTGATCTAAAATCCTACCCTTTCGATCTCTGTAATGCCGATACAACAATCCTCCTCTCTCATGTATCGTTACGTTGCGCCTAGCAATGCCTTCTTTAGCTGTGTCACGTAATTTAGCTAAGCTCTCATCATTCTTTTGCTCAGCTGCCAGTGACTCTCTATCCACGCGTAAGAGTTGATCAAAGTTCTTTGAGGCCGGTGATAATAACGACCCTGTCTCGCTTGTGAGCGCGTCTGCTTGCTCTTCCTGCAGGCTAGAACTCTGACACTCTAGTGCTACGCTCTCATTGAGCTGGTCAGCTGGCAGGCTCTCCTCAACTGTTCTTTTGTCCCTCGGGCCTAGCTCGGATTCGGGTATTGAAGTTATTGCCTTTTCTGCTTCCGCTGGAGGAGCTTGAGCATTTTCAGCCGAAAGCGCCGCGATCTTACGAGCTTGGCCTCGGGTCAATGCCTGTACTATGCCCTCTCCCAGTTTGAGCCCTCTGTCACGCAGCAACTGATTCGAACGATTCGAAAAGATGTAGGGATACTGCCGTGACAAAAATTTGGAAACTGCAGCCTCAGTCTCTAGCTCCCCGAATGGTCCACTGATTTTGACTTTGGCCATGGGCAGACACACGCTGTGTTCTTCTACAACCTGTTTTATCCATGCTACTTCTCCGGTGAAGTCATCTACCATCACGTAAGACGGATGGACAATGTCCAGCGTGGCGGCACTGTCTCTTAGCACTCGGCATGGTTTTCCATTAACTTGCAGGTCGTGGAGATATGGACTTAAAAGTTCCATATTCTCATCTTTTTCCTCCACGTAGGAAAAAACTACGCTAGACTTCTCGCAGTTTACAGCTATATGTCCCAGTTTGTGGCATTTGTAACAGCGAATTGGTCTAACAGATTCGAATTTTCTTTTCTGTTCTTTTTGTGCGGTTTCTCCGTTAAGTTTCTCCTCGCTCTTTTCTGCGGGCTTTTCCGCCATGTCTACAGGCTCTGATCTTCTAGCTTGCGCACCCTTTTTGAACGGAAATGGTTTCCGCGGTCCATTTCGACCGTCCCAGTTTCCCTCCTCGGCGTTCAACTTTCTACGGGTTGCGTACTCTTCGGCTAATTCAGCCGCCCTTTCCACAGTGTTTACATTACCTCTGTCTTGCACCCACAGTTTCACAGCTTGGGGGATGGTTTTGTAAAACTGCTCTAGACACCTGCATTCAATGATCATGTCTCTGCTGTCGTACGCTTCCGCGCTTTTAAGCCACTCGACTAGGTTGGCCTTTAAGCTATATGCAAACTCCGGATAGCCCTCGCTATCTTTCTTGCCTGTGCTCCTAAACCTTTGCCGAAAAGCTTCGGCTGAAAGGCGGTATTTCTTCAGGAGACTAGCCTTAACTTTTGCATAATCATATGCATCCTGCACACTCAGTCTGGCGATTACTTCCGCCGCCTCACACGGCAACATAGACAGCAACCGCTGTGGCCATGTACTCGGACCGAAGTTCATCTTCTCGCAAGTCCTTTCAAAATTGCTTAGGAACAAGCCTATGTCGGTCCCGACCTCAAATGGCTTTAATAGCCTGTCCATGCGGTACGATTCTGCCTCACTTGATCGTCCCAGAGCGCCTTCACTTCCTTGAGGCAACTCCAAACGTTTGCTTTCAAGTTCAAGTTGCATTTTCCTTAACTGAAACTCGCGATCTTTATCGCGTTCCTCTCTCTCTCGCTTTTCTCTTTCTCTTTCCCGTTCTTCTCTTTCTCTTTCCCGTTTCTCTCTCTTTTTGAGAAGTTCCATTCCCATTTCAATATCTTCCTCACTGGCCTGATTGGAAATTAGCTCCAATAATTCCGATTTGAGCATTTCCTTTCGTACATCTAGGCCCAGTTCCTCACCAACAATCAACAACTCGTCTCTCAGCAGTGTCCTTAACTCCATGACTGCTGTTTTACTGCCTTGATTCTGCTCTCTAAATCAAGCTAGGTAAACACAACCTAGCTAACACACAACAATCTAGCTTCCCTACTGTTCTAAACAGAACAACCACAAAATGAAGCCTAGAGAGTCAAAGCAAAAACCAAGCACTCACCGCAGATACAGCACCATGTCGCAAAGTCCATCTCACCGCTGTCAGCCAGTTGTCAGGATTGGGGGCTCAATCCCATCGTCCGTGGTCCTTTGCCAAGATTGGAGTACGGCATGAATTCGGAGGTAGCTGGCCCATGCCGTCGTCCAACTTATTTACGCTGAGATCGTTGATGAAGTGAAGAACTGCTTCTCATCGAGAACGAGGAAAAAGGGTTTATTTACAGAAATTAAATCAGTCTAACATGACTGCTTGAGAAAAAGAGTAACAGTCCAACATGACTGCTCAAGAGAAGTGTCCTCAGCATTCGCACAACCACAGTTTTTATACACTCGATGCGCCGGTCCTACGACGCGGCGACTGTTCGTTTACTCATCACCAACTCGCCGCTGCTCTGCAGACCAGTTTACGTACACAAAGGCAACCGCGCTGTGTACACAGAGGCAACCGCGCGGGGTGCCGTTCCGGGAAACTATCGGCGCCGATCGGGGGTCGCTCGTTGTTCCGTGCTAGGCCGAAGCGTGAGACGCTCCAAAATACGTCGTCCCCACGGCAGCTTGCCCAAGGCGTGTCAAATCAGCTCCGCGTTGGGGAACTCCGGAATCATTGTCCACACACCGAACTCGTCCCGTCACAATGTCGAAGGGGCTGGAGGAAGGCGGCGGATTCCAGCGCAAAGGTCGCTTCTTTGAACGCCTCCCAGCTGCAGCGACGGAAAGGGAGAGGTGCGCGTCGTGTCGCCCTGTCGTAACTGTGTGGCAATCTTGTTTCGCAGCTCGCCATTCTTGACAACCTTCGGGCTGCCTCTGGCTTCAACGTGAACTAAGCGGCGAAAACACAGCGCTTACGAAGCTATCATCCGCCGGCGCACCTATACTCTGCACACATCGCAGATCGCTTTCAAGGTAGGACCCCCCCGCGGCCGCGCCATATACGCAGCAGCCGCCGAAGAAGAACGCCCCCTCCTCTTCCCCGGTGCCTTGCGCGCTACGGAAGACGGCGCGCTTTCTCCCCGCTCTCCTCACTTGCGCGCGCGAGATTAAGCCACCATCGTCTTCTCATCCTCGCGCCCCGTTACTCGCACATACAGCACACGGAATGCGGCGACGATGTTATCGCCCTTCGACTTTATACGGAACATCATGGCGACGGCAGAAATGCACCTGAAGTGTCAATGTTATTGCTATCGCAGTGAAACGGCAGTCATATATTTGAAAGGAAATGACGGCTATTTAATGGGTGACGTGTACCGAAAGTTTCAAGCACGTGGGTAATTAATTAGGTACTTTGAAAATAATTACTAAATACTTGTCTCTTCAATTTTTTAGTTGTACGAGGCGTGTGCTTGTTTCTCTCGGTCTCCTCGGCGAATTATGCGAGGCACGTTGTTTATATTTCGTTCAAATAGGAAGCATGTTATAAGTAACGAACGATAAATGTTTAAATTATGTTAATTGTAGCTTTTGTAGAAACTTACTGATGCAAGCGTTCCAGAGCGTCATATATACGGCCGTTATCCGCAACGTTTTTGAGAGCCCTAAAACACCTGTGCAAGACGCCGACTTGCAATTCGGCAAAAGTATGGTGAGCATGTTAAGTTTAATATGCCCGCCCTGTTGGCTTTGTGGCTATAGCGTTGCGAGGCTATAAGCCCGAGTTTGCGGGAGCAAATCCCGACCGCGACCGCCGCATGCGTATTGATTGGGGCGAAATGCAAAAACATCCGTGTACAATGCATTGGGCGCTCGTTAAAGAACCCCAGCTGGTCAAAATTATTCCGGAGCTCCTATACTACGACGTGCCTTGTAATCAGATCGTGGTTTTGGCACTTAGCCCAGAATCTAAGAAAAAGTGTAACATGTGACGGAACTTTGACGTTGTTGGCAGTTAAAAGCATTGCAAATAATCAGTGAGTGAGTAAGAAAACCTTATTTCGTTCGCATCCGGCGAGTTAGTGGGCTGGGGCACCCGCCGAGGTTACGGCCAAGAGTTCTTGCCTCTCGGCGGTTTCCTTGGCCCTCTGGACTGCCCAGAGTTGTTCTTGAGTTGTTCTAGGATGCTATACGCAGCTTTTGAAAAGCTACGGGCGCACGCAATAGACCGTGCGTACTCCTGCGTACTGAGCATGTGCAACGTTGCCTCAGTGGGTTTCCTGCGTACGCAGATCTGTTGCGGACGACCAACTAAAACTGTCTTTTATCGTGTTCCAGTGGTCAGGGGGGTCCCTCGACTTCCCGGCACCCGCTGTAGCTGCTCGGGGTGCTGTACAAGAATTTGTTCCATAATGTACCGACAAGGCCGGCTGACCTACAGCGAAGCTGTATATGGCTAGCCAATCCGTCCGTCCGTCGGTCGCTTGTGCGCCGATAACTCCTCCGACGCAACCCCATGCGCATGCGAAAAGAAAGAGAGATAAAGAGAGGCGCGCGATTGGCTGCGCCAGTAGTGACATCGTTGCTCTCCGTCGCAGTCGAGCGCGTGCGCAGCAGTTTATCTCCGGTTCAGAAATGGGTAAGCCTCGCGTCATACGTACTCCTGTGGAGGAGGCAGCTTTTGATCAGCAACGCCGTGAGCAGAAGCGGGAATGATCTCATCTACGCCATGCCGATGCTGCAGCTTGGACACAAGAACAGGCTCAGCTTTCGATCAGCAACGCCGCGAGCAGACCCGGGAACGAGCTCATCTACGCCGTTCCGACGCTGCAGCCCGGGCTCAAGAACAGGCTCGTGCAGCCGAGCGCAAGCAGCAACTGCGTACCGAGGATCCGGCAGCCTACCAAGCCGTCGTTTAAAGAATCGTCGGGATTAACGCAGCCATTCACATTGAAACCGCATGTTTCAGCTTCGCTGATTAACCATCTGCACGGAGTGCTTGGGGGTGATTTTTTTTCTGGATGCATCAATTATGCTGCTTCGCTTCTTCTATATGATGTAAGGCGTTACGGCGACAGCGAAGCGAAGCCTGCGTGCATCACATCATCTATCCAAGACAAGGGATATACGTGGACTGTGATTAGCTCGCATTACTGGGAACAAACTGGTATTAGACGGAGTACCATTCTGTAAAATGTCAAATTCCACTAACGTGGATTTTTGCTTCGTAATACGCATAGAATAAAACTCTAAAGCCTGATAAATACGAACTGCAATTTTAAGTAATAAGTATGCTGTACTTAATAACAGCCGACTTGCGTACAGTAATCTCACACACTACATCCAGAGAACCAAGGCTTTACCGCCAGTTCACGCCACTTACTGGTTTTTGAGACGGTCTTTGCTAACCTAAAATCATATACCTACTTAAATCGCGAAAAGCGGGCTCGATGCTATTACTATAGGTCATGGTCATCTAATTTTCATCAACGTCTCACAACACATTATAGCCATTTGTCAGTCCCTTTAATTTATGAAAACCTTGGGCTGACATAAAACACAGGCACAAGACACAGGCGGTGAAACTACGTTCATTCTATCGCAAAAACGGTAAATGCAACAAACTATAAGGGGGGGGGGGGGAGGGGGAGCGTGCAACATCATTTGAGACCAACGCGTTAGTGGGCGACGATAATTTTTCTACATCTATTTGAACGATATCGTTTTCTACTTTCGCTAATACACGCCTCGTTTCACCGCTTCAGCTTGATCGTTTTTACTTAACAGAAACATGGAACGGTAAAAGGTCCTATTCACCGGCACCCAGTAAAATGTTCCAAGCCGACCGTCCGAGAAATTAACAAGAGCCTGAAAGCCTCTGATATGAAACTTGTCCCTGTCTGTATGCACTTGTAACCTGTTTCGGAGAGACCACACACTCTATTCACTACTAATTCAGCAGGCTTCACCTTCACTTGCGCGTCACATTGGCGCCACTGGCGGAAATGAAAAAAAAAAAAAAAACGTGTGTGTAGGCGCGGACTTCCGTTACTGTTCGTGCTACGCAGCTGTTGGGTACATCCACACGAAAGACAACAAAGACGTCAAAGGATTCCCGACAGTACATTGAAGCTCCCCACCGGATGTTACCTCACCCGAACGTGAAAAACCTCTTGTAACCTCGTTCAGTCTGATAGACATGCACAAAATATGACCAGTAGAATGCGCTTACACTTCGTCTTTGTCTGCTGCAGGTCTCCAGCACATACCAATTCAACCGGGTGAACCGTTCGGTCTTGACCTCAAGTACACCCTGCTTCCTCAGCATCTGAAAAGACTCGGCTACGAGACTCACCTCATCGGAAAGGTCAGCAAGCGACCAGTTCTTAGCTGAATACAAAGCTAAGCAACTGATTAGACGTATAACATATACCATATAAACTCGCTCGAAATCCGCGCCAGAAAGCAGCACAAAAAGAGGAAGCAGGACACATTGAGGGCACAAGGCAAGTCGGCAGACTAGCGCGCGCGCACGCACGAACGCACGCACAAAATACAGAAAGACAGGAAGAAAGAAAGAGAGAAAGAAAGGAAAACAAGGGCATAGGAGAATGGCTGGATGAATGGGGCTCTATTCCGAATAAAACAAGTGGGGTTGAAAACGGCGCTAAATTTTTTAAAACCTAACTAACCCATGACCGCGATAAAATAGCACGAGGGCAGGACACAGAAAAGAGCACACGGGGGGTAGAGGTTTACGTTTGAACTCCCTGTACTCGTCTTCTTTTATATCGGAGTCACGCGCTGGTAACTTCATCCGAGCACGTTGCTGCATTTTATCGTTAAAAACGCTCTCTCTAGGTTCAACACCTTCGTCTCGCAGCTGACTGCATCACAGGTGACGTTACAGAATGGTGCGTTTTTGTGCAACATTAGAAACGACAATGTTTCACAGTTGAACTTTCCCTTATTTTGGTGCAGTCAGAGAGAGAGAGAGAGACGAACAAAAAAAAAAAACGCTGGGACGTTAACCAGATATGAATATCCGGTTTGCTACCCTGCATTGGAGAAGGGGAAAATGGGGAGAAAAAAACATAGTAAAGTAAATGGAGAGGAGAGAGTTCGAGAAACTCGTTTGGGCGTTTCCATCGCAAGACATGTGAACAACGCCCTCTGGGGCTCGCTGGGTGTCGCCACATTAGCCCCTCACAAAAGCATTGCAGATACGGCAGCGCTTACTTTCCGACTAACGTGCGAGTCGAGAGGGGACGAGGATAGAAGCGAGAGATGAGATCGGCGACCTCAACGACGTTTCGGTAGGGCGGGGCCACAATGGCCTCTGACGCGTCCTGGGGGATGCCAAAAATGCCTTCTGAAGCTCACTGGGGACGCAACAATGCCCTCTGGACGCCGTAATTAGGTGTGACCCTCCGAAAAGCAGTGCAGCAGTTGCCGCGCTTGCCTCCGTGCTCACGCGCAACAGCAACGACAGTCCAGGGAGGAGGTAGGGAGGATGTTAGGGACGGAGTAGAGAGAGAGGAGGCAGGGAATGGGTACAACCGGATCCTGTTTACAACCGTTCTTGATGCAGTCAATGAACGGGTGATTAACGTTACCCCTCTGCGCGCGTGGCAGTTCACCTGACATGACACGGGAGAAAGGAAATGCGTCGATCAGAAAGCATATTGCTCATTTGGGCTCTTTTCTGTAAACAAATTAGTGAATGAATGACACGTTTCTGGGTTATGTGTACGACGTGGACAAACACTAGTGGTGCAGTCAAGGTAACAACATCACATCACGACTGTTGTGCGCCTTCAACATCACCGCCAAATACCGTCAATGAACGCAAACAGCGCAGATAGCTTCGCTTACATCAATTCGCACAGTGCTTGGGATCTGCATATAGCTTTCTTTCTTCTACCTTTTTTTTATTCCTGTTGTTTTTAAGCCACCATAAAACATTCTAAGGGACCCATGTACTTTATCGTTACAAAGTTGTAAGATGTTTACACGGAGAGTTTATCACATTTTTCTTCCAAGAACGTTATGCCAACGCTTTCTCTTTCTTATTGTTTTGGGGGTCAGCGCTAGGAGTTATAGTCTAACTAACACCACTTGCAGCAGTGCACAGTTCTGACACACTGAACTTTTGAGGAGAGATGATACCAATTAACAAAAACGTCGGGGATCGCTTAGCACTGTATTAAATAAATTGTTTCCAATGCCGGTTAGATGTGGTGCTCGGTTTATTCCGTTACGATGCAGGGCTCCTCGTTATTTTATAAATGAGCAATTTGAAAAAAATAAACAATAAAGAATATGAGAATTAAGAACGAACCTCGGCTGCATACTTCCTTTGGAAACAAGCGTTTCGAAGACCCCACAGCGATTTTGTTGTGTTAATGCGGCAATAAGCACCGGTTTAACACAACCGTCAGCTCCGCGTGCCTTGGCTGTCATTCAATGTCGCCTTTAACTCTTGCAAAGTACCATACAGAATAGCAACCCAAAGTGAATGAAATCCAAAGATTTCTTGCGTTTAGTTAGTTTGTATTTCCTGCTTTTTTTTTCGTTTGTCGATGTAATTCCTAACGTCAACCGTATTTTGACATATTAAACCCACACCACAGTGGCACCTCGGCAGTTACCGCTACGAGTACACGCCCACCCGAAGGGGCTTCGACACTTTCTACGGATTTTACTACGGACACCAAGACTACTACACCCACATGCTCCATCACTCCCAGGTATTTATAAGCCTCAACTGAAGGGCTCCTAGTCGTGTGAAATGTGCTAGTGCTAGGGAACAGTATGTAAGGCGCTGCCACGATCAGTTATTATGCTGAAAACCTTCGCTATGGATTATTAATGGTCCCAGTCACAGCAATAGCTTTACACTGCAGTGGAAAATCTTACTATTCCGTTTCGTCATGGGCTTGCTTAATCATACTATTGGTATTTTCCCTCTCTGTAGTTGACTGTCATATTTTTCTCTCTCTCTTTCTCTGTTTCTGCTTGTGCAAATCTGGCTGCCCCTATCGACTTCTGCTTACGTCTTTCACAATCTCAGGCCTTATTAGACAGTTTTAGCAGAGCGTTTGCTTGCGCTCCGCTCCGCACACGTTTCACGCGCGCCGGTGGCTGCATAGAATGCATTGATTTCGCTTATCTAACAAGCGCGTCTCCCAGAGACGCCACTGACGTGCTCTCAGCTCGGCGGTAAAACGATTACGAAAGCAACCACACGCACCCTGACGCACCGCTAAATCAGGTTCCTAGCGGAACGTGGTCAGCGTCCCACGTTCCGCTGCCGCTAAGTGTGCTGTGCGCACGCGCGTCAGTGTTCCCGGTAGCGTTTTGATGAGCGCCTGCGTGCCAATTGTTGTGATGGGCCGGTCTGAGCGGAGCGGACCGTAAACGCTCTGCTAAAACTCTCTATTTACACAGCCGTCAAACTTTCCGTCGCGTCCCCGTCGCGGCAGCGGTTTTCGTCAGGGGAGCGGGTTTCTAAGTCGTTTGCTTGTGAAAAGCGGGTCGCCGGCGGCATAGAGAGGTACTGTACGTTTTCATCACCTGCACGGTGACGGAGCCCCATCCCTACAAAATGGACCAATCAGAAATTAACACGCCGCGGCTAAATAAAGCCATTCCACAAAGCTATAGCTGGCAACAGCAGCAGCTGCTGCTTTGCTTGCATCTGTGTTCCACGTGTGGGACATCGAATACTCAGCTGTTTGTTTCGGCGGCTGTGAAATGTGCGACATGGACAACGCCGATATCGATATTTTGTTGGTACTGTACTACTAAACAATTTATATTTATTTTAAGCAGACATTGCACCAACATAAAATTATTTAACCGATCCATTGCGTAATGTAGGTTATGTTCCTCTAGGTTTAGGCGACCATGGGACCGGTGTGTCAACACTGTGCACAACTGTGCTGCTGTCGACGACACCACTGCCATCGCCTATTCGTACACTGCTCCATTTCGCCTGCTATACATTTTTTTTAGATGACGATGACGTGACGTAACGTTTGATGGCTGTGTGAATGAGGCCTTATACTAGGCACGTGACCAACGTAACTTGTGCCAAAATTTTAATGTATGCAAATGCTGCGTAGTTGGATAGCACCAAGGTAACGCAGGGAGGTTTGCCGTCGCTTGGAGCAAGTCAGACTACTTTTTTCTTTCCTTTCGCCTAGTGACATAATTAGTTGTTTTTAGTGAATCAACTTCTCGAACATTACATTCAGACAAAAAATGTAAATGGGAAAATTGTAGACCATCCTGGAAAATACTCGATCCAGCTTTCTGTTGCTAAATACGTGGGAAATAAAAGTTTTTCTTCCGAACCTGAAATAAAGCCCGCAAAACAAGAAAAAGTGCCGCACGACACTTTTTCGTGTTTAGCGGGCTTACATAATATCACAGCGGAGAAGTTGATTCAATAATACTGACTAATTATGTGATTAGATGAAACAAAAAAAATTGTCTGACTTAATTCAAGCGACAGCAAACAATATGACCGGTTCTGTCCAGTTACGTAGGACTTGCATATATATATATATATATATATATATATATATATATATATATATATATATATATATATATATATATAATTTCGGCACAAGTTACATGGGACACATGGTATATATTTAATGCCCGTAGAATTTTCCTTGCTCACATGACCCGTTTTTTGGTCAATAGAGTTAGTATACGCCCCAGTTTTTGATATCATAATTATCTAACCATCATGTGGTTGATTTTGAGGCCGTTGCATGCATGCCTTGTCGTCTTCTCCTCCTTGTGGATCTATTTTTTCACGCTGTTCCTTTTACGATACAAGTGCATCGACTAGCCCCCTTGTCAAGTTTCAGATTTATTTCAGTGCGACAGTGGCGTGGACGCAGTCAAAAAGCAACGAAGGCTTGACGAGGTCTTCACCCACCTATTACATGGCAAGCAGGATTTCTATAACGGAATAAAGCAATGCATGAAGCAGCTTTATTTTTTTTGCAGTGGTGTTATACAACAGTTGTAATTATCTGCAAAAAAGTATGGTGAGTGGGTAGGTATGACAGTCTTATTTGTCGCTTCTTGTGTGCAAATCTTTGATGCAAATACAGCTTGGACAAACAGTGCTCTATCACAGCAACAATTCTATGCTCTTAGTCCCAACTGGCATTCCCGCTGAAAAGCGCTACTACGAATTTTAAAGAGTATACACGAGATGGGGTGATATTTTGTGACTAGAACTTGCGTATCATCGCGAGTATTGCCCCGCTGCTTCCCTTTTTACTAGCTAAGCTGCTAGAGCCTGCATTTTCTGCAAAGTGTAACCAACCGCAGTTTAGACTGGTTAACCTTCTTGCATTTCCTATATGCTCTTTCTCTAAAAAACAAAACACAAACAAATACGTTAACACACATCTCGTGGTTCGCTTACTACGGCAGAGGCATCGCGGTGCAATCCGTTTCGAAAACGTCCCTCGTCGGATTACGCCTGGTGTTTGCACTGTTTCTGGTTAAAGATTAAAGGTTAAAACAATGTGTTCAGGATGGAAGAGAGATCTCGGGTCTGGACCTCTGGAACGGCACGCAGCCCGCAGAGGACGCCATGGGAGTGTACAGCACCGAGCTGTTCGCCGAGAAAGCAGTACGCCTCATCGAGAATTTGGACAAGTCCAAGGTAATCAGTGCGGCCGCACGGAGTTTCAATTGTCAAAGCTAAATCTACGACCATTCGACGTCGCCTGATAAAGTTGAGCCATGAGTTCACGACAAAGCGCCGCGGTGTCGCCTTTCTTTGGTCCCCGTTGTTGCGCCTGCTCTGTTTTATTTTCGTAACGTTCCAGCAGAACTAGTTGCCCTGAAACGAGAAGTTATTTCGCCTCTGTAAGTTGGATATTCAAACAAAATGTGTTGTACGGTTTCCAACGCACCGTAGTTACAATTGTGACTGATGGTCACTCCGAGACGGCAGAGATGAATACGGCGTTCAGACGAAGCCGATGATACATTGTCTCAACGAAGCTAATCGTGATCTTAAGATGGGGTCATTTGAACGGAGAAAGCGATGTTGATGAAGCAGTATAGACTCCATAGGCAATTTCTTTCTGCGTGGGCGTATTTCTTTGTCATTGCTGATGCATCGAATTTTGCGAAGTATATAATGTATAAATTATGTCTGAAATGTCTTAAACGTAGCCGCTTCCTTCTTCATTGACATCCGCGCTCTCTTAGTTCTTTGCTCTCCCCTTGCAGCCTCAGTTCCTGTATTTGAGCCACCAGGCGGCCCATTGCGGAAACTATGATCTTCTACTTCAGTCACCGAAAAAGAATGTGGACAAGTTTCCTTACATCGGTGAAAAGAACCGAACTATCTACGCAGGTAAGCGCTGGCCATTGCACGACAATTATGATAGCGCTTTTAATATTTAAATACATTTCACGTGAATGCACCTTTCTGTAAAGAGCAGCTTTTCAAAACTCATGCTGCACGAACTTCGCGTACTGTTAATTAATGCGCTTAATTTGAAGGCGGCACGACAGGCGGCATGTGAAATTTTGGTGTCTGCCTTTGCTGCGAAACCGCACCGTTCAAAAGAGGCACCGTTCTCGACTTTAAATTTGGCGATTTCATGATATCTATAAAAACTGAAATCCGAAATCATAATCCTTTAGGTGGACGCTTAGAGTAGTAGGTGCGCCAACTTTTCCAGCATTTGAGGGTGAAACCAGACCTTAGCTGGCCTACTTAGCCAGCTTGTATGACGTAGCATATGGAAGTGTGTTTGAAGGTGGAACGATAAAAACTGCCGTTGTTATACTGAATTCTCATCCCTCTGGACAGGCACGTAACCAAGGGGGGGGCAGCCCCCCCCCTCCGAAATTAAGACGCGTACTTCCCCCCTCCCCCTCCTCGCCACACGCCACCACTTCTCACACACATTCCTAAAGCGCCGCCAAATCATTGTTGAAACTTGACAGCTATTCGGCAGTCAACATTTTGCTGCCTTTTTCACTCCTTTTGGGTGGCGGTAGTTATCGGCGTCTCCTGGGATGTGAAGGCCAGTTTCCTCACCGATTCGGTGCCCACGCGATTAACTCGAGATGCAAAAGTTGTCACCGTCTTTTCAGTGGTCCCGCGCATCGCTGTTGCTTTGTTAGTTCAACCTTCCTTGTTTAGACTGATTCAGGTAGCAGGGAAGGGATTCGGGTCGTGGTCAGCTGGTCTGTATGCACGTGGAACGAGTTGCGGCCAGAGGAAACGCCAACTAAGTTTAACTTTTCCTTTTGCTTCATTATTTCCTAGAGTAACGGCTCGCCGCGACGCTGACAGATTCTCGGAACCATATACCCTCGATATGGTTTAGATAAAATGGAAAATAAAATAATGTGAAACACCGTCCATCATCAAACCCTGCAATAACCGTTAAATCCATAAGCAACATGAATGTCATCCGTTACCTCGTCTGGTTTTTGCCTAATTGTAGAGCCCTTTTGGTGCAAGATTGCCAACTGGAAACAACAGTCGCAAGAGTTGAGAAAAATAAGCGATCTATTAAGGAATTCATCGTCGGCAACCGAGGCAACAGCCAAACGGGAAGAAAAAGCAAAAATTATTAAATTTAACCCTTGTTTATGAAAATATTTAAAGATCAACATCTTTTTATTTAAAAAGGAAGTAGAAGAAACGCCGCCGGAAGTCGAGAACAATTCCGTGTGTTTGGAGTGACGCTTCTACAGTTATCAGTCGAGCCTCCTGACGTAGCCTCTTCTCTGCTGTGCTTATGTAATTGTCTTCCTAAGCTTTCGCGGTGGGCGTAGTACGTCTAGAATCACAGCGTCCTACGCCCTACGTGGTTGTACGGGAATGGCAGCCACGCATCGTTACGTAACTTCCGAAATAACAATACGAGTCGGTTGCGGCACCTAACTTGGTAGAGCATAAACGAGGGATCCAAAAGAACTGTGATGGTTCCGCAAATATATATTTCTCTATAATTATTCGAGAGCTAATTCAAAAAACGCTACTCTATTCGGATACAAATTAAGTCTGCAGTGAAGCCCCGCCCACGCCCTCATAACCGCCAGTCACTGTTCTTCCCGGGAGGCTGCAAATAATTCGTACTTCAAACTCTTCCTGTTACCCAAATAAGGCGGTAACCACAAAAATAAAATTATTAGCGCCTGATTTTATACCTTTTGCCTCGCCTATTATAGTGGAAAGGCCAAAGCCTAATTCTTTATTGAACTGAAATAACAGGCTTGCTTTGCTGCAACTATTTGTTGTCAAGTTTCACTTCAGTTGGCAATGAAGTTTCATGAGTAAAACGGGTTCAGCAGTGAAATGAACTGGCCCCTCAGACTTTTGAAAAGTGAAGTGCTCAGACTCCATACACTTTGTCCGTGTCAGTGGCACACCTCATTGCTTCCGCCGATGAAAAGACTCTTCAAGAACAGCAGACGATCCGGAGGTATCAAGTACGACGCCATTTTGAAAAGGCCGCATGACGATGATTTTGTTTGCTTCTGTGATTGGCTGGCGAAGTAACACAACTCCGCGCGGTTTGTGTGCCTTGGTTGCCAACTGTTTTAAGTTGTATTAAGACCGTTCACCGAGTCAAAGATACTCGGACCGTGGCCCCACCCATCACTGGCATGAAAAGCGAATCGTTCATTAGTGCAATACTTGAGGTGCACCGGTTTAAGAGACCGTTTATGGTGTCCCTGTGCATAGTGTCCCGCCCACACGCGCTCAGTGCTCACTCTCTTCCTTTTTTCCTCTTTCGATTCCCCTTTCCCCCACCCCCAGTGTAGGGTAGCAAACCGGATGCTCTTCCGGTTGACCTCCCTGCCTTTCCTGTCCTTGCTTTCTCTCTCTCTCTCTGCTAATATTTATGTTACACGTTGGCTTCTTCACTTGTTCTTGGCAGTGTTCTTCCTGCGCAAGTCCATTTGACGTAGTTCCTTGTTTGCGAAGGAAAGGAGAGGTGTATCGCACAGGCGTACCTGCAAAATACACCTTATTTTTTTTCTATTTTGTGGGATTACGCGTTTTTATGGCGAATGGTGGACGTTATTCAAATTTGTACTGGTAAAGTACCCCCCCTCATTCGCATAGAAGTTACCTAAGTACCTAGGTTTTGTACGAAGTTACTTAAGTACCCCCCCCCCCCCCCCGAAAAAAATTCTGGGTACGTGCCTGCCTCTGGACCTAACGTATGGAACGTCGTGTCAGTGTGCATTCCGAGCGAATGGATGACCCCGTGAATCCAGGAATGGTTGACTCGCTTGACGAGGCCGTCGGAAGTGTGATGCGAGCGCTGGGCGAAGCCGGCATGCTGCAGGACAGCGTGATCGTCTTCAGTTCGGACAACGGCGGCGTGCCCTGGGGCCACATGGCATCCCGTGGCATCAACTGGCCGCTACGTGGGGCTAAGTCCACACCGTGGGAGGGTGGATCCAGAGCGGCCGCTTTCCTGTGGTCGCCGCTGCTGGACAAGAGTCGCCGGGTCTCTCAGCAACTCATGCACATCACTGACTGGCTGCCCACGTTCTATGCGCTCGCCGGTGGGTGACACTTGCAGATTTTTAATACAAAGCATTCTTGTCCGTGCCAACTTAATTTTTATCATGTATATTGCCGTTCTCGTGTGCCGATCCTAGTGATAGCGGAGTTTGAAGAAAGCAGCTTGAATAGTCATCGTACATGACTTCTGCCTGAATGCAATTAAAATCTTTGTGCCTCGAAAGAAAGTGTGTAGAACTGCATAATTAACGATTGTATCATTGCGCCTCTTGAGAAGCTGCTTGGCATGAAAGACTGCTCATCTTGCTCCGTGCACGGTCTTGCATCGTGCACAGTTGCTGACAGAACGTGCTAAAGGCGAACGTTTACACACACACACACACACACACACACACACACACACACACACACACACACACACACACACACACACACACACACACACACACACACACACACACACACACACACACACACACACACACACACACACACACGCACACGCACACGCACACACGCACACATACGCACACGCACACGCACTTATATATATATATATAACACCATTGAGCAGTCAAGTCGCGACGCTACACCTTGCTGTTACATCTGGTCACGAAACTCTCGTGTAACGCTTCATATAACGCCCACAGTAGACGCACCGCGGCGTTGGCGCAAGCGCTGGGGCATCGGAGCAGACGCCGGACGGACGCCACAGCTAGGCGTTCTGTGTGTACCCCCGCTGTTGCGCAAGGATCGATTCCCATTATCGGCGTGTGAATACTGCTGGCCAAATGTGCAAATCGCCGTCCTGTTTTTGTACAGTGCACAAAATTTTAAACGCGGACAATTTCGAAAAATCTACAGCGCCTTGCTTCAGTTCCAGGTTCACGTGCATTTTTAACAATGGCCGAACTCATATTTTCTTCAATTATGGGGTTTAACGTGCCAAAACCACTTTCTGGTTATGAGGCGCGCCGTAGTGGAGGACTCCAGAAATTTCGACCATCTGAGGCTCTTTAACATGCACTTACATTTAAGTACACGGGTGTTTTCGCATTTCGCCCCTATCGAAATGGGGCCACCGTGGCCGGGATTCAATCCCGCGACCTCGTACTCAGAAGACCAACACCATAGCCACTGAGCAACCACGGCGGGTCAACTCATAATTCAATACGTGGGAATACCTCTTCGTTAGAAACCCGCTACAGAGCGATTTTATGTCGCCACTTTTAATGCGTAAGCATTCTTAGTGTACAAATTAAAGGGCCAAACTTACGAATTAACTGAACAATTTCCATAATTACTAGCTGTGCTACCTGAACTAGCTAATTAATTACCTAACATTACTAATACGGGACTTAACTACCTTAACTAAACAATAGACAACCTAACTAGCAAAGGTAACTGGAATAATTAGGTATTTATTCAACGAATAACTAAGCTAATCAACTAATATCTAACGTAACTAACTTAACAAAACTAAACAATAGCTAACATTTCTAACAAAATATAACTTCAGATAACTGACTCACCTTACTCAGTGTCTAATCTTCTAATGATCTAATAATATTCTTAGCTAATATAAGTATCTAATGATGACTAATTATCTAAACATATCTATTTAACTAACTGAATAAATAATTCCTAAACTAACTAATAACATACTAACGTTTAATTAAACAAACCTATAATTTAACAAACTAAATAAACTTACAAATTATTAAACTAATTTCACAACTAATAAATTAGCTAGTAAAACCGCTAATTAGCTAACTAAACTCATTAATAACCAACGTCGTAAACTGCAGTAACAATACTAACAACTAATTACGTAACAGCAACTAAGTAATTATCCAAGCTAACTAAAGAAACAAGTTAACTAACAAGCCTCACTGCGCTAATTGCTCAACTACCAAACTGGAAGTATAAATTTTAGACTATAAAAACTAATTAACTAATCAAACTAACAAAACTTAATTAATTATTTTAGCTAATTGAAGTAACAAAATTATTCACTAGCTACACAATAACTTACCTAAATATAGTAACTAAGCAAATATAATTACCTTACTAACTAAACTATCTAATCAACTAACAACTAACCAACTTAACTAACTAACCAAGCATAACTAACAAATCTAAGTAACTGTAGCTAGACAAAGTGCAAATAGAGACAGCCGACCGAAACAGTTTGTGCGAAGGCTACTAGGGGGAGGGGGGCCACCTCAATCATACAACGGTGGCGTGCATAGTTTTAAGGACAAACACATCACACGTTAGATTATTTGGCGAAAAGTTATCGTTGCATGTTCACTCTGCCAACATGCTGAAATAAATCTGGTGGAGGCGCCTTTCCTCGTGAAAGATTTGCATGATCACGTAGCCCGGCCATTTGGCGCGGCAGATTGTTCACCGGATGGATAGACGCATGCTATGAGCGTCCCCTTTGGAACCGGGCGGTGGGTGGTGCCACAAAGATCTTGTTTTTATACTGCGTCATATCCTACCTGTGTTAAAAATGAAAGAAAAGGTAAAAGAAAAAAAATCCACGGTCAATTCCCATAATCAAAGTTGGTGAACCCCTACTGTGAACTTTGTTTTTTTTACACCTCCATTGTTTGTTGTTTCCCTACATCTCTCCCACAATCATTTAATCACCTCCTACTAATCTCTACTGCGGACATGTTTACTTTCCCCCTGCTTTCGCTGAACTTAAAGGCTTCAAGGAGGCAGCGGTGCCTAAATCGACCGCTGGGCAGATATCTTCACGTTCTGATGAAACATGCTCCATCGTTTCCCTAGCTTTACCGCAGCAAGTACATGCTTCTTCTTCATTCTTATATCTCGCTTTATACGTGCGCGTTCTAAGGCATCCTGATCTCCTTTCGAAAAGTAATGAGCTTCCCTTTGAGTTATCATAAATTGTTTCTTTCCTAATTTCGCTTTTTCCTCTAAAGTAGTCACTCATGGCAGGTCTCTTTTCCAAAAGCTGCCACCCATGAGATTATCTCAGCCTCTCTGACTTTCCGCTTTACGTTCTTTGTTGCTGTGTTGCTCACCATACAGGCCGAATACTTGCTGGTAAGCTTCCGAGTTCTTTTCCTTCCTTCCTTCTACTTACGCGAGCGCCTCTGGTGCCACCTTCTGTCCCTATATGAAACATTTGGGGAAGTTCCGTTACGAGAAGGAAAGCATAAGAAGGCCCTGCTATTACCGTCAATGCTTTGTCCTATGATCAAAATTGGCAATTTTTTCCTTCTGTGGTCATCTCCATACCTAGCTTCAATTTTAAGTGTATTTTGTGACATCACGATCAGGGAAGATGTTCTTAGGTGCCTTTCACTAACCAAATTTATTCTAAAGTCTATTAGCATGAGGGTAGCTACATGGGCCTTGTTGGTATAGCATCTTCTACTTTGTTGTAGCGCAGTCAGAAGGACCGGACAGACAGAAAGGCACATAAGACAACACAAAGTTCTGTGTAGTCTTACGTGCTTTTCTGTGTGTCCACTCGTTCTATTATCATGCTTGCTCGAAATTACCTCAGGAAATGCGTTGAAACAGCAGAAAGTACGCGACTATGTCCTTCTCACGTCTCGTGGGGCCTTTAAGGAGTCTACGACCCAGAATAATACACGCACATAACGTCAAACGACATTTGAATTTCGTGCCTATATGCTAATCAACTACATTGTGTCTATTTACATCTAGTGCGAGGAGTCCTTATTGAGCATCGCCGTGGTTCTCCTTTTCTCAAAGGGATGCTAAAGAGGAACACTAAATTAGTTTAAGCTTACTGACAAAGTATTATTTCAAAACTCCATATTCATTCTAATTATGAAGGTCAAAGTAACATTACTTGAACACTGCGCCGAAACACCAGTGGCGATGTCGTAAAATTGACCTCACGAATTCCAAGGTATTCGTTTTTTTCGTATTTGGGTCGTCGTAGTGCAGTAAATGTATATTCAGGCAGGGGCTATTTTATAATATAATGCAATCAATCTTTGCCGATAAAAAACGTGGAGGACGCTTAAGCTTCTCGTTCATGAGTGGAACGCGACAGCGTTATCGCACCCCGCTCGCACCGCCCACTCATTCGCTCAGCATGCTCTTGAGTCACACAAAGACGAAACGTGTGCCTGAGCAAGCGGTATGAACCAAACAACTCGGTGTCTCGGAGGGAGAGACGATCTACGCGAGCCAAACGACGTGATCGGCATGGACAGCCGGGCCACGACGCGCCATGAAGGCGGACGCAATCATGGGGCTGACGTCTCGATGAGATCATCCTCTATCTCGCTTGGGAGCACCGCGCAGACGCATGACCCCTCGCCAGCAGCCCGGCACACATCGCAGGGGACGCTTTCCCACCAGACGCGCTACGGCGCAGCGATCACGTCAGAGGCGTCCCGCATCGGACGCTGCACCTAGGAATCGCGCTGTGAGCGGAAAGAGGAGCAGCGTCGTGCGGGCGAGTGGCGCGCCACCTGTCGGGGTAGCGCCGTACATTGCGAGGAGGGGGTCTTCTGTGTTTGCCGCAAGATGGCTCTGCGTGCGCGCCAAGCACAGAAGAAATGTAGCGGAAACGTACTTCGCTACGCGTATAACTGCGACTTCTGTAATTTACATGCTCAGAATTACCTACATACACCGCAGTATAATTTTCTACGGAACGTTTCTAAGGCAAAACCGCATTCACTAGAGGCGCTTTTGTGCCGCTCGAAAGCATAGAACTCATGGCTGAGTGGTAGCATCTCCGTCTCACCCTCCGGAGACCCTGGTTCGGTTCCCACCTAGCCCATCTTGCAAGTTGTTTTTATTGATGAATTGTCTTCCGCAATTTTTCGCTCATGGCCAACGCCGCCGACAACACCGGCTTTTCTGCGACACGAGCTCCTTAACGCTATCGCGTTAAAAAGTAACTGTACACAAGCAGGCGATACGGCTAGCTGGTGCCGGAATTTCACGGTCTTTCCTTTCTGTACGGAGGATGCCTCGATGTGCACGCTCCCCCGCTCTCGTTCTGGTGTACTGAACCCCCTCTCGCGGTAAGAGTGGATTGTTCGATATTGTAGAACGGCAATGTACTAATACAGCTAGGTCAAATAATGTTTCTCTTTAGCGTCACTTTAATTTTTTGTCTGGATTGACACTGTTTCAGACATGGGAAGTTTTCATCCTGATCCAACAGGCTCGGTACATGCTGCATTCATTGAACCGTTTAATGAATGACAAAGTTGGGCGTGCGACGCCTTCGGCACTTGCTAACCTGCTGCGGCGGTCACGTGCGCTTGCTAGCGTTGCTTTAATGGAAAGCTGTGCACTCAGCTCCTTCAAAAGCGCAGTCTCACTCCGCAGGAGGCTCGGTGAGTGACCTGGGACCCCTGGACGGCAAAGACATGTGGGCAGTGGTGTCTCGGGACGAGCCCTCACCGCGTTCCGACGTCGTCTACAACATCGACCCTCTGTGGGAGTTTGCAGCGATACGGAGAGACAACTTCAAGATTGTCGTTGGCTCATTTGACGGCGGAAAGTTAGATCAGCATTTTCCCATCCCAGGAGGACAAGGGACATCGGAGAAACTAGACGTGCTTATGGAAAGGAGCCTCGCTGCGGATGTAAGCTCCCTTCATCGTGCCACCTTTTACAAAACAGGGAATATCTGCATGTGATGGCCCGCCAATCTCAGAGGCCACACAAATGAGGGATTTCCAGATGCTTCCCGAATGAACTGCTGCGGGGATACTATATAGTGTTTTACAGCTAAAGTTAGCCAAACTGTTCACTGAAAAGAACGATTTAAAAAGACGGCACAGGATACAAATTTAAGACCTAGACGGTGTTCGGTCGTCAGAATTTTTATAACCGAACACCGTAGGTCTCATATTTGCATCTTGTACAGTGTTCTTTCAAGTCTTTTCATTTTTCGTTGAATAGCTTGGCTGACGTTAACCGGGACACACGCTATATAGACACTTTGGATGGCGTAGGCTTTCCATCGCGCTAAGAAAAGCGGGATGCTTGAAAAATTGGTTCCCTCTTCTTGTTGTTTTGGTTCCTCCCCTTCTTTAGTGCCAGACAGCCAACCTGACTCAGCTTTGTTAATCTCCTGCCCTTGTCACTTCCCTAGCTCTCAAATGACAACGTCTAGGGCATTCTTAATTTCTTTCCGAAAAGATACGCGGTGCTAAAAGTTCTTGGTGGCACATATTCCACAGCATCCTGAAAGCAAATGTCTACCGATTTGGCGGGCTGTACTAGTGATTCGCTGGCTGCACAGGCTCAGAAAGTACGACCACTGAATCTATAATGCGAGTGTTTTGATGAACATCTTTCGGATATTAAATATGGGGTCAGTTAGCCTGATGGTTAAAATCAATGGAAAGCAAGAACGGTTGATGGTTGCGATCAGAGATGGAGATCAAGTGCGACGAATTTCGATGTTCAAGCCGGTTTCGCCATCTGCCTTATCAGATAGTACATGGCAATTTCAAAGTGGGACCACTTACTACAAGCGCGCCGTGTGTGCCACACACTGTTTTAATCACTATAACTTAAGCACTTAGTGGAAATTTAGTGAACCAAGTAAACTCAATATTCGCGTTCTTCGAAAGAAACAGCGCGTTAGTGCGATGGCACTGCAATCGAATTTCAGAGCAACGCTGTCCCCATGCGTCATCGTTACACTATAAAGTGGCGTTAAGGGGGAACCAGGGCCGGCTACAGCAAGTCGTCTGCCACAAAATGGAAGGTTTCCAGCCATACCACAAAAGTAAATTAGCTCATTCCCCGCATATGCGTTATTTCGGGGCAGCACTAGCTGCACGTGCAATGTAATTTAAGGTTTTCCGGTCGTCATGCAATGTTCCAGCTTAATCGACCCACAAAAATAATAATAATAATATTTGGGGTTTTACTTGCCAAAACCACTTTCTGATTATGAGGCACGCCGTAGTGGAGGACTCCGGAAATTTTGACCACCTGGGGTTCTTTAACGTGCACCTAAATCTAAGCACACGGGTGTTTTCGCATTTCGCCCCCATCGAAATGCGGCCGCCGTGGCCGGGATTCGATCCCGCGACCTCGTGCTCAGCAGCCCAACACCATAGCCACTGAGCAACCACGGCGGGTGACCCACAAAAACGTCAAAGTTTAAGGTCAGTTCAAATATTGAAAAAAAAAATACAATCATGCCCAACTAATTAAGTGGTTCGTTTCCTTGTGCAATAATGCCCCCCCTCCTGTAACAACGTTGCAGACGCTGCGAGCCCTCTACGGCAAGCAAGAGCTGGGTTTCGCGCTGGACTGGAGGGCCAACACCACGCTGAGTTGCCCGGGAGAACCGTGTGGCGACGAGTCGCGTTTCCAGTCATCTGACAAAGTGTTTCTCTTCGACTTGGACAAGGACCCCTGCGAGTGCAACAACCTGGCCTCCACGCACAAGCAGGTGCGGTGCACGTACTTTTGCGCCCGAAGATGCGTGACATTACTTCTGGGCATAATGCAAATATTAGGAGAGAGCCTGAAGTAACGAAGCCGACCTGTGTCACATGGGGCACTTTCAATGGCGATCAAGCCCGATCCGGATCAAATTTCTCGTGATCGATTGGCTCCTTTCCTCAGGCTGCGCAAGGAAGCCTATCGCGATTGAAAATGGCCGTGTGGCACCGGTATAAGCTGTATAGCTTAAACTGTATACTTAATGTGATGTATCTTTTATCGCCTTATGTTGTGTTGATGAACATGCGAGTTGTTACAAGTGACAAGCGACAGTCAATATCCGCTTCGTATGCAAAGTCCCAGAGCTCGACCGTCGCTTTTTGGTGATGTTCAGTGTATATAAGTTCTAATATGCGGCTTGGGATATTTCGACCGGATGTCATTGTAGCTGAGAACATGTGTTCCGTCGTCGGTCGAGCGCCTGTGTGGCCCATCGAACATGCGACGGTAGTTGTAGAGGCCGCAGCATGCTGGACTTCCATGCTGGAGTTGTTCGGTTCCTCACTGCCCAAGGGGTAACGGCACAGACCTTTCTTGTAAAGGCGCCACTTGGCCAGCAAGTTCTCTGTCAGAGCGTAGGCAGTGCGCGCCGTATGCGATAGGAGCCTAGCGCTGCGTGGTGGGTATTTCGGAGCCGCCAGGACAGTCCTCGATTCTCTTTTGTTTGGCCGGGCTGGCGCTTTCGGGAGGGTCGTTCGACACGGGTGTACAATAGGGATGGCCTGGACATAGCGATCTGTTTCCTCGTTCTCGCTCACTAGCGCGTGCGCGCCCTCGTTGCCGATGCCATCCGCGTGTGTGTATATATATATATATATATATATATATATATATATATATATATATATATATATATATATATATATATATATATATATATATATATATATATATATATATATATATATATATATATATATATATATATATATATATATATATACAGTAAAAGCTCGTTAATTCGAACCGCAAGGGGAAGCCGCTTCAGTTCGAACTAACGAAAGTGAAGGAGAGCAACAGTGCACTGCGATTTGAAAGCAGTAGGGCATGTCAGAAATTTGCCGTGTCAGAGAGTGATGGTGTGTGCCGCGGGCACACGCCATCTTCAAGTCGAAGCTCTGGTTCCGACTGTACCACACCACCGATGTCCACCGAAACGAACGTTAGCCGAGGCTTAACACCATCACAATGAATCGCGACGGCCGATACCTCCTAAGCTGAAAACAGAGGTGCACAACCGAAGAAGACTGCCGAGACAAAGACGCTGAACATGTGAAGGTGGCGAAGGGCCTGATTCATTGGTTCTTGATTGCAAGCGCAGCTGCGACGTTCTTGATTCGCTGTGTTTTGGCGCTTGCCGTGCCATCTCCGCACAACATTAGCAGCTGTACAAGTTTGCAAAGCCTACGACATTCGCAACGGCCAAGAAGTCTCGGAGGTTACGCAGAATGGAGAGGCGGCAGCCGCCGCTGCCTTCTGGCTGACCCCGCGTCGGTTAGATTTTTTTCCGATTGCCTTCTCTCGCCGTTCTCTCCGTTTCGGAGGCAATAGCCTTGTGTGTAGGCAGTAGGCGCGTTTCTATGGCCGTATGCCAGGCGTGCGTAGTTCGAATTATGCGTGAGGGAACCTTCTCGCGTTCGAATTAACGGAATTTTTTATACATATACTTCTGTGGAGCTTGGTCGGACCAAATCGTACAGTTCGAATTATCCATAAATTCGAATTATTGAAGTTCGAATGAACGAGCTTTCACTATATATATATATATATATATACATATATATATATATATATATATATATATATATATATATATATATATATATATATATATATATATATATATATATATATATATATATATATATATATATATATATATATATATATATATATGGGTTTACTTCAAAGTGCAGCACACAGGGCCCGACGCAACATAGGCAGGAAAGAGACGACGAACTTATTGGAAGACTTCTTAACGCGAAGTAAATAAGTGTTCCAAAAATGTCGTCGTCTCGTTCCTGTATATATATATATATATATATATATATATATATATATATATATATATATATATATATATATAGCCTATATAAGTGACAGATGACCTTGAAACAGGTCAAGCAGAAAATCGCCGAATGATGGGATAGCACAATGTCACTGCATTAGTCAACCGAATCCAGTTATTCATTCGATCACGTGCCTTACAACTTTCCTCGGTGTCTACCGCTGCTGCGCGCATACTATCAGAAGCCTCGCAGGGACGTTCGCAGTCAAAATCTATCCTTGGACGCTTCGAGAGGTACAGCTATGTTGTGCAAAGGGGAACGCTGAAGTGGTACGTAATGGAAGAGGACATGAACAGGAAATACGTTCATGTGCTCCTTTCCGTATCACTCTCTTTCGCACAAGATGCCGTACCAACTAGCCCGAAAACCCTAATGTACAGCTTAGTGCGCTTTTTGTTCGTTTTTTTTCTTCAGGTGCTCAATTCAATGAACCGGACCTTGGAAGAGTACAGAGCGCAGACTGTTCCTCCTCTCCATCCTGCTGTGGACCCGGCCTCATTTCCCGAAAACCACAATGGGACATGGGCCCCCTGGGTCGAATAAACGGACCTGAACTGTCTTGAAAAACTAGCCAAGTTGCCCACTCGTGCGCATCTCCACATTTATAGCCTTTTTCTTGCACCCGGTCGCGGAGATGTTCCACGCCATGCCACAGAACGCCGCTAGAGGCAGTCAAGACATACTGCAGTGCTTCTGGAAAGATCGCCCAAATATGAGTGCTAAGGCAATATGGTTTTAGGAATGCCACGGAGTAGAGGAAACTCTAGCGCCGGAGCATGTGACTGCTGAGGACACGGGGGGAGCTCCGTGGGACCTTAGGTGCTCTGCAGATAGGAATAAAGGTGAAGCCTACTTTATATTTTGCGATGCGAAACGCTCCGACGAGCGACGCCACACCATTGAGAGGCAAACTATTCATTTGAAACATCACTGCTGTTGCCTGGACAAGTGCAGGGCCACCGCAACCGTCCCGCAGGGCTGGTTTTACACGGGGATAGCAAGCTTCTTCGTATGGGTCAACTGTGACTTCATTATTGATATACATGTGTTACGCAGACATGCTCGTAATAAATAGGCCCTGTGCCAGTTTGAATGCCATTCGGTCTATTTAGGAGAAAGCAAAGTTGTACCGGCTGCTGGAAGCAGGTTTTTGATTTAGAGCCTCAGTGTTTCAGCAATAAAGTGCCGGAAACTTATTTTCAAGAAATGAATTCCATGAATTTATAAATCTAACTCTGCTAGAAAAACAGATATTGCAATTATGTTAACTGCGCAAGTTATATAATCTGAAACGGACACAGTTATACAAGAGTGAACAGCCTACGTGAGATTTTTCCATTGTTTACAAAGGTTTTATGGAGCAGTATTAATCACACATTAGTGGTATATTGCATAGGGCCCTGTGACACATAAATTCTGACCACTTTCGATCTCTGAAGAAGTGAAGTTTAGATAATTTTTTTTAATGCTAAACTAGTGGTTTAAGTTTGACACCTCTTAAAGTTACATATCCAAGAGTGAAATCATTGGTGGTGTTAATAACAAATAGCGAGATGCGAGAAAAATGTGCTGGCTAGCATTACATCGCACCTCTTTGCGGTCCCAGATCCATGATTTGAATTGCGTTCACCGCTTTGCAAAGCGTTGTTCAGGAGCTCACTCAACCCACGTCCTGCCCGTTGAAGGAGCGAAGTTCAACTGATGGTCCGGAGCTGACCACCGTCAGTTGCAATAACTTGTTCCCACCGGCAACAAGGCATTTTTTCGTCCACTTTCATTTCCGTTTTCTTCATTATTTTGTACATTTCAATGTAAACCACAGATAATTACCCATGTGCTTTCCTTGGCTTTATTACTGTGATGTGGTCGTGACAGCGGGACGTAAAGGTCTCCCTTGAGTGTAGTGAAGGCCCTCATAAGGTGGCGACCAGTATAGCGCGCGCACTCACACACGCTATATATATATATATATATATCGACGACTGGGAAGACGTGGCCAGAGGGAAATGTTTCAACTGCCCTCGCGTTGGACACGTTGCCCGTCACTGCTGCAGTGGCTGGTCGTCGGCTTCAAACTGGAGCTCTGGATCTTGGCGTCGTCCTGAAGGAAAAGTTCGATGTTTTCCCCTCGCTCTTATCCCCAGACTTTCGATGCCGAGGGGGAGGACTGGGGAGGGCCCGACCAGCTTTCTGAGCTCCATATATATATATATATATATATATATATATATATATATTGTGGGCGCAACACATGTCCGACTTTCAACTTCATCATCTGCACATATCATCATCCATCGCACATCTTCTTCATCACCAGCAGCACAGTGATCATCGTGGTAGTAGCCCGAGCTCAGCTGGACTGAGCTCGGGCTAGAACCACCTTTAAGTGGTTCCTTACAAGTGGTAGAAGGTGCTTTTCGTTCCCCAAGACCTCTCGCACGTTCTCACTGGAGCTACACTTGGGTCACTGCATAGCACCACCCACCATGCTCACTTCAGTGAATCCAGGCACATGCGAGGCCGCTGCTCCACTGCAGCCTTCGCCTTCCGTCGAGACCATCAACAGCCGCCAGCGCGACCCCCAAGTCTTCAGTGGTCTATGCGGGGATGACGTAGAGGACCGGCTCTAAAACTACGACCTCGTAATCGACTTCAACAAGTGGGACAGTTCACAGAAATTACGGAACGTCCCGTTCTACCTGTACGATGTCGAGAAAACCTGGTTTCGGAATTTTCGGAATTTTGGTTTCGGAATTCGGAATTTCGGAATTTCGGAATTTTCGGAATTTTCGGTTTCGGAATTTTCGGAGCCCCAGCTGTTCGCACTGAGGCCACGAAGAAGTTCAGTGAGCACATCCAATTCGCTGGGGAGTCGTAGAGATCATAAATTGAGGATGAGCTTGCATTGTGCAAGCGTGTGAACAGCACCATGTCCCAGAATGACCGAATATGCTACATTGTTAAAGGCATAAACACCGTCGCCGTCAATGCTCTTGCTACGCAAAATCCTGCTACCATCTAGGATATGATAAATACTTGCCAGCGATTTGAGAAGTTCCAGTCCCTTCTGCTATGCACCGATACATTTGACCTTCGTATCCCTGCGACCATGGACTTGCGCACGCTTACCAGTGACATCGTCCGTGAAGAGCTTCACGGGCGTTCCTCTTCCTGCACTCCGCAAAGTATCGTCCCCTCATTACCGAAAGGCTTGGGCGACATTATTCGGCAAGAGATCACGTCCGCAACGCGTCTACCGTGCTCCGACGGCCCCTGCTCTCTTCAGATACCAACGTATGCCGACGTTGCGCCGCTCTCTCCAGCCACCACCGCCCCTTTGCCTACACCAGGAGACCACCCTCCAGTGGCTTCATTGTCATCGCCACTGCATGTACAGCATTACTACGCTCCGCGTCCTGCCAGGCCCATTTGCTACTACTGAAGCTATGGAGGGCATATCTCCCGATTTTGTTGTAGGCGTTAACAGGATGAGCAACGTGGCTACGCTCCGGAGGAACGTACAAGCGTCCACCCAGCATTTGGCTATCAGCACACGTGTTACCGCCTCCTCATATCACCGGTCACCTTCTTCTTCCTACCATATGGATATGCGTCTGAATTCTCGTGAATCTCGCCGCAGGTCGCCATCTCCACGTTGTTGTTTGGTGTCGCCTCTCCGACCCGCTTCTCATTTCACGAACACCCTCTCGGAAAACTCAATGATGCAGTATTAAGTGGAGAAACTACATCCACTGGACAGCCTAGAATTCTTCCGGAGCAACCATCCAACTTGTTATCAGTGTTTGTTGAAGGTGTATACGCCGAAGCTCTCGTTGACACAGGCGCTGACATTTCGATTATTCTTGCTGACTTTTGTTCCCGCCTCCGGAAAGTGACCACGACTTACTCCGGCCCTTCTTTTCGTGCAGCGACCAACGCTATTATATGGCCAATCGGGCAGCGTACTGTTCGGGTGTCCATAGACGGAATTCGTCACCACATTATTTTCGCGGTATTTCGTGATTGTACCCACGAACTGATCTTGAGGTGTGACTTCTTCCGCGTCGGCTTCTATCTCTTGTCGTCAGTGCCACATTCAACTAGATGCCACCGGCAATTCTCTGCGTAACCATGAAGGACGCATTCGTCTCGTCGCTTCCTCCGATTACGTTCTTTGGCCATCTAGAGAAGAGATGTAAGCGCCAACTCCAGTAACATTGTGGATGGCGACGTACTCATTCTACCCTACGGCCATACCCTATCTCGATGGATTCTGATTACCGCCGGCCTTATCCGCTTCTCCAAGGGGTCTGCATTGTTTACCACGTTAAACCGAACTCCTGGCACATATTGGAATTTACGAATTGCGGCGGGCGAGCTTGCAAGACGTATACACTTGAGATTAATTTACAGGATGGCATTACTTTCGGGATATGATTTCCCAGAGCGTGAGACGAAATGCAAGGCGTTTCAGTTACTTTTGTGCATCAGTGTATGAAAGGGCGTTGTGTTTAAAAAAGTAGTTGGAACACCAGTACATTTTTACGGTGAGCTTGATGGCGCATACTCCAAGGTGTTGGCGCTGTAAATTCATTCCGCTTAGATACGCCTTGCAAAGGCACTGGGGATTCGCAAATTCCAATATATATCGAAATGTAATTCATCATCATCAGCCTGGTTGCGCCCACTGCAGGGCAAAGGCCTCTCCCATGCTTCTCCAACAACCCCGGTCATGTACTAATTGTGGCCATGCCGTGCCTGCAAACTTCTTAATCTCATCCGCCCACCTAACTTTCTGCCACCCCCTGCTACGCTTCCCTTCCCTTGGGATCCAGTCCGTAACCCTTAATGACCATCGGTTATCTTCCCTCCTCATTACATGTCCTGCCCATGCCCATTTCTTTTTCTTGATTTCAACTAAGATGTCATTAACTCGCGTTTGTTTCCTCACCCAATCTGCTCTTTTCTTATCCCTTAACGTTACACCTATCATTCTTCTTTCCATAGCTCGTTCGTAATTGTATTTCCATAGCTCGTTCGTAAATGTAATTAAGAAGTTATTTAGTTAATTTCTTTTCTTTGAATATGCGCTTCGATATCTAATGCAAGCAATGTCCGCCTCTGTGAATAACCCGGCACTAAGGCTACAATTATGTAATCTGCAACAGGGGATTTTCGAAAATTCCATGAAACTTGAGAATGATCAGCCCGTAGAGTGCATGAAGCAACAACACTGCAGACATAGCCGAGCACTCAAACATGCAGGTAATAGCGAAAACAGGCCGGCCAACGACAAAACCCTTACTAGGGAAAATCGGTGAAAATTCGGCTCGCAATGCGCGCAAATCCAAGAGGCAATTACAGCCCTGAAGCACTGACCGAATCCGTCTGCGGATGATCCTTGCCATCGATAACTGTGTACAGAATACCAAAGTAGATGTATAGCGGCCGTATAGTTGCCGCTTCATAGAGTGCGCTGTTGTTCGAAGAAGCTCACGGAAGGAAGTATTAAGGCTGTATAAGAAGACACTCATGACAATACTCCCGCGTAGAACAGACAAGCCAGGTGTTGATAGACGCAGAAGAAAGAAGACAGAAAGCAGAAATGTGTTTCAACATCTGTACACATCGTACTCACACACACCGTACACAACGATCGCTTGTAGTCAAAACGGCTGCTACAAGATGGTAATTAACGTCGAGGCTGCCTGAAACGTTCTCTCCACATATCAGCACATTGTAATAGGCCGAGAATTGTAGACAGCGACCGCCTGGAGTGTAAGGTTGATGAGACAGGGAATGCCTAGGCTCCCACACTTATAGGGATGCTCAAGCTATGTGGCGCAAGGTTTAGGGAACTAAACACGACGGATGAGGTGCATGCGATGCCACATGATCGGGATGCCTACTCTTCAAGTGCGCTGTGACACATTTTCACGGAGCACACTAAAAGCATATGCTAGATTATTAGGGACTGGTAGATTACTCTTCATTAACTCCCTCAGTGAATTATTTCTCTAAAAAACACGAATTATCAGCGAAAAAGTTGGAGTTAAATGTCGCACTTTTATTTTTCCCGTCATCCAAGCTATATAAAGACACAAGAAGAAATCTATTCAGTTCAGTTCGAAGTTCTAGATCTCGAACCCTCTCGATCAGCGTGCGCCTGTCGGAGGCGCGACGAATAGCGCCGCGAAATCGTAGTATCGCCCGTATGTGCCCGGTGCCCGGTTGCACACGACGAGCTCTTCGATCACTGTGATGCGAAACACCAAATCGTCGCGAACATAGCAGGAGTCGACAGTAGCGAACAGCTCGTGGACGTGGATCTGGCGCTGCACACGGAGCACATTATATCAGCGCGCCACGGTGTCTCGGCCAGGGGCACGTCGATCCAGTTCTCGAGGAAGATGGGCGCGAGCAGAGCTTTGCCATTGGCGAGTGACACGCATAGCGTGCAGCTGCACGCCGAAATTCGAGAAGCCATCCTCACGCCCGCCACAGGGTCGAGCGTCGTCACCGGGGAGTGGAGCGTTTCGGTGAGGTACCTGGGCGAGCAGTCTTCCACCAGGTTGTGGCACAGCTTGACGTACCGCATTTGGCGGCTCAACTGAAGGCCGCCCCGGAACAGAAAGTGTGTTTTGCGAGACGCGTGGCTTGCATACCTCCACGAACTTGATGGAGCGCAGCTCCATGAGCACCGGGTGTACTCCCATGCACGAGTGCCTGCGCTGCATGTTGGTAAACACTGTGACGATGTGTCCGTGCAGACACGCTAAGGCGAGCTGTCCTGCACTTCCTGCGCGTAGCTCAAAGTTGACCCACATGAATTCGTTGCGCAGGGACAGCTCCGCGAGATGGAAGCAGACGTTGGCCTCGCTGAATGGGCGCCAGTTGTCGTGGTTCACCCTTCGATGGCTCAGGATGCTTCGCAGGCAGCGCAGGTTCGAAAAGAAGTGGTTTACCGGCAGGCATAAGATGGGATATTTGCCGACCAGGCACGCGGCGTACTGGAGCAGGAGGGAGCTGCTTCGCACAGACCCAGCATCTCGCACAGCTATGTACAAGTCGACGATCAGGAAGCGCATGCCCATGATCTCCAGTATGTCGAGCGTGGTCGCCGCGGATCGTAAGGCGTCGACGAGGTCTCTGGGCTGATAGTCGTCCGAGCGGTAGTTGCAGAGTTTCATGTTTACCAGGTTGCAGCTCAGTAAGAAGCCGTACAGGAAAAGGCAGTGATTGTGGTAGATGTGCCACTGGTACAGCTCCACGAACGTGATGCAGCAGTGCTCCATGAGCAACCAGGGGTCTAGCCAGATAGAGTGCTTGCGTTGCATGTTGGACGCGTCGGAAACCAGGCGACCGCACAGGCCCGCCAGGGCCAGCTCTCCTGGGCTGACCTCGCGTAGCTCGAAGTTGATGACCGACAGAAACTCGTTCCATACAGGAAGCTCTGCGTTGAGGAAGTAGCCGTCCGCCGTGCTGGTCATGCGCCACATATCGTCGTTCACCCGGAGATGGCTCAGAATGCTCCAATGGTAGCGCAGCTTCGAAAAGAGTTGGTTGACCGACCGGCACTGGCCGGTGCAGTAGCCGACGATGTCCGCGGCGTGCTTGCGTTTGCGGCTGCTCCATGGTCCCACATCGCAGACGCTTTCTTTGGAACGTCGCTGTCGCCTTATGTCCATCAGCACCATCGACCCCGGTGGACGACTGCTTGCAGGTTGGACGCCGTGAAAGATGAAGTCCTTGGAACGGAGTCGGGCCGTACAGTGCATCGGGCCCTGCTCGGTAGACGTGAGGGTCCAGGTTTTACGTACCTACTGGTAGCGAAGTGACGGCGATCAGACCCGGAACCAGACGTCTGACTGTTGGAACCAATGGCAGCGACTGAACGTGCCAGAGCTCGTGGCCGTTGCCCGTGCATCGAACGCCTTCGTCTTCTTTATTTCCAACAGACCCTTCGCTGCTTTGGATGATGATGATGATAGGGATCTAAAGACGTGAAAGGCCTTTTTTGAGCGCGTGTCTTCGCGCCCGTTCCTGGTTTGAGCGTCGGCCTGCCCCGGCGTAATCGCGAGAACGTACTCGGGCCACTGCTCACGTGTTCGCCGTCGACTTCATCCACGGTTAGCTTCGAGCTGCGTTCAAATTTCGCATTAGGGAGTATCGTAATCGTCGGACTCATATTTTTTTCGTTACATGAAAACACCACAAACGTGAGGAATGAAAAACGGACACACTTGCCGAAGGACACCGCACAGACGCTGATTGCACATGTGAAGCATCCTATATACAACGTTTGCCCTATATAAAAAAAAACGCACTACGTGAGCGAAAAAGGTGTGCCCCATAAAATTCAATGTATGTCATGCTCACATTAAATGCATAATCAATAAGGCGTTGAGAAAATTGGTCTATCTTAAAAGAAACTTACGAGATGAAAAGTGGGAATGTAAATCAAAGGCATACAGATCAATAATAAGGCCTCTACTTTAGTACGCGCCGGTTGTGCAGTCATCCCATCATTCCAAACACTATTGAGAAAAAGGCAATTATATTTATACATAATCGTTACGACCGCCATTTGGTACCGACATCACATGCTATTACGCTGCTACTAAAACCTCTGTCCCATAGTCGTATTTGGAACCATGTTGTTCTGGTACATAAAATTGCTCGTGGGAAAACCTACATAAAATCTCCTATTGGTTTCACTAACCCTTCTTCTCGACCCACAAAAGAAGTCATCGTCTTAACATGGTTCCTTTCAGTTCATCAATTGATTGTTTTACGCTTTACATTTTTCCGCATTCAATTGTGATTTGAAGTCACCTTGAGGGTTCCTCCTAGGAGTAATCGAACGACGAATTAGCCGACGGATAGGCTAATTATGTTCATTAATCAACTATTTCTTCGTGATGTCACGTTTTCCATGTTGTTTCTTTTTGTTTCTTTTGTTGCATCTAAAATGTTTACTTCAATATCTCGAACATACGTACGTACTCACTTCTCCAATATCTCTCTATTCTTGACAACACTATATGTAAATAACTATAATAAATAAAAATACTAGAATTAAAGCAGAGGGAGGTTTGGGGCTTGTTTCTACAGGAACTGCAAGGAGGGTGATTCAGCCAGAATTGGTAGGCATAGGGATGAACGTTATCGCATGGATTTGCCTAAACTTCGTCCTTCTGACTTTATACTGCTTGGTGATTTTGCAAGGTCATCATTGTCAACAAATAACCGCCTTATATATAAATAAAGAAATATTAATAAAATTGTCCGACAGCAGGATTCGAACGCGGGATAGCACAGAAGCTAGCTATCGAGTACATTACGCCACGGAAGCGTGCGTCGACAAAGGGGCATGAACCCCTTGAATTATTTCTCTCGGATATGATATCGCGATGAAACGCTTGGCGCGTTTCGATCTGGCCACCTCGACAGGCGAAGTCGCTGCATTTAGTAGCAATTGTGCGTGTTGGCGCAGTCTTATCACCTTCTGCATTTAGAACAGTACACGTAGATTGCTTTGAAATTTAGGACAATGAAGGTAGATCAATCTTCATAAACGGAGCCACAAGAACGTCGGAAGCCACCAACATGAAGATTAGACGAGACCATGTACTCACCATCATTACCATGGTATCTGAAGGATTGCAGCGCTAGTTTCCTTTAGTAATTATTGTAGGAAACTCAACGGTGTAGCCCACTGCAGCCACAACCACTGTAGCCCAGTGTAGCTTGGGCGCTATATCTGGTGATACGTACATTTTATTAACACTCGGGACATTGGTCAGTTCTGTTGCTAAGACATTCCGGAGGCTATAAATAGCAGTTCTTCTTTACCGAAAAAAAAGCACTGTTCTAGAGTAGCAGCCCCCGGTGCTTCTTACCAGGAGAGTTGAAGCCAGTGCTTACCCAGACTTCTGCTGTGAAAGAAAGCCGCTCCATCTGGAGTTCGACGACAGCTGATTTGTTTATTGTCCGCTCATGCAAATGCTAGCTTTAGTGAAAAATGAAAGCTTGTTGTTTATAGCTAAAATATTACCTTTGGCTGAGTACTGATATCAGGATTTCCCATATCATGAGTGGACAGATAAATGGGCCTTCTTCAGACAGTGTAATATTTAAGTATGCAATGTTTGTGTAGACCTAACCCACGTACGAGAATAAATGTGAAGAAGTGGGTCTTCGTTAGCATCAGCGACCTAACAAAACGCACGGGAGAACATATTCGTCATACCACGCCTCGTTTCTGAAGGCGGTTTGTCACTGGTGACATGGTATCACGTGGTGAATAGCAAGACGTTTTAAGCAAAAATGTAAATGGGATTACTTTCTAGAAGGCGCCAGGCTGGAGGTACGCGAATCGGACAATCCCTGCGATCATGGTGACCTTGGGGATTGTCAGATTGACATCGTGGTGTCCTACAAGGATTATTAGTCATGGTAATCTTGCGGTGTCACACTTTTTAGCCTTTCCAGATAAAGGGAATACTTGGAAACACGCGCCTGCCAATATTGTATTTTCCCAAGGAACGCTGGATAGACATATGTGATGCAGAAGAGACGTTACGAATACATCGAAGTACAAATCGCTCAGCTTTATTGGCGTTCATTGAAGAAATTTCTGGTGGCCTCGCAACCAAGCCTCTCTTGCCTATGCACACTGCGTCACTTGCACTGTGAAATTCAATCGCTTGAAGCTCCGCGGCTGAGCTATCCCTGTCTTTGTCAGCTTCGGTGGTTTTATTTCAATATTTTTGTCTTGTTAATCATGGCAATAGTAGAGCCTTCTAGATTCATGCTATGCTGTAAAGTGTTTACGCTATACAGCGTTTTTCTGCATGTACTTCGTTTTACCCTAACAGGAGAGAAATAATAATCTTGCGGCTTCTATTGTTGATTTCATAGAATTGATTGCAGAAGTAAGGGATAGGTGAGTGTGAAAGCTAGTTTTTTTTACACAATTTTATGAGTCGTCTTACTTTGCGTTTGGCATGTATAATTTTGCGATTTATCCAAGTGTTCTACTTTTTGTTTCTTTTATTTTATTAGGGATATAACTTCGGATACAAAACAATGCGATGTTTTTAAATCTCTGTCAGAGCAATTCAATGTCTGAGTTAGGTTTGTTAGCGAACTGCTAAAAAGAACAAAATTCACAGGAAAGTTGGGCGACAACGCTAAAATCATCGGCATTTATAAAATAAAAATAAGTAACAAGTCTTTTGGAAGCTGCTATAGAGTCATGAACTGGGATCGAGCATAAGACTACGTTATGGTCTGAGGTCTGATATACCATTTAGTAGCGGAACATCGACTTTATCTGGAGAAAAGTGGTCGGTCAAGAACACTATGTCAAGTATGTTCTCGGAACTTCCTTGTACACGAGTAGGTTGTTTTACAATTTGCTAAGGATTTAGAGTCAACATAATATCAAGGATTATGTCTGACGAGGCGGAGTGATGTTGCATCGTATGCCAGTTGAAAGCTGGGATATTAAAATTGCGTACCAGTATAAGTATGTTTCCAATGGCGCAATGGCATAGGTACGTGTGCAAGGATGTTAAAACGTCGATGTTTGATGAAGGTCTTCGATATACACAGCCAACAACGACATGGCAGGAAAAAAAATGTAATTTGCAGATGACAGCTTCAAGCCCTTCAACGTCCGTAAGTAGCATGAAAGAAATGTCTTTATTCATTAGGATAGCTACGCCTTCTCCTCGCGTTTTCCTATCTTTACGTAAGATTGCGTAGTTAGGTGGTGCTATCTCGATGTCTTTCACATCACTCGTTAACCATGTTTCTGTTAGGACGATGAAGGCTGGTTGAAAGCTGAGTATAAAAGATTCTAGCCAGTTAAGTTTTTGTTGAATGCTGCGAGCATTTATGTTAGTAAATTTGATTTCGTGCGTAAGGGACTGTTGCGTGGATGCAATGTCCGCATTTCTGCTTCAGCGGTTTTTTGGTGGGAACTGCGGAAAGCCGGTAGTATGCAGTTTGATTCCTTATATCAGATGAATAAAGCATTGTTAATTTTTAGTTGGTTAATTGTATACCAGAGAAACCTTGTCGCCGGATGCTTTGGTTACATTGGCTGGATTCCACAGGGTCCTTTTTTTTTCGCGAACCCGAAGCGAAAATTCTTCTTCAATTGCGAAGGATCATCCCTTAAGTTTGGAGCAATTTTTGAGTATTTTATTTTTGACACGGAAATCTAGGTGTTTCATTATGACAGGCTGCGCCTTGTTTTTGGCCGCTTTACCCAATCTATGGAGTATTCGCTGATGGCTACCGGGTCAAGCTTAAGTACATTACGTATTGTTTTTTCCGTTAATTTCAACGTCACGATCTTTTTTGATTTTCCCTGTCGTCCTCTGGAAATCCGTAGACGATTAGGTTAGATCGTCTAAATGGATTGTCCACCTCATCTAACTTTCGTTCCAGAACTGTAAAGGGCTCTTGCAATTTACCAAAAGTGCTCATGCAAGAAAATTTTTTCATAAAGGGCTGTCATTTGGTCCAGTTTAGTTTCGATGAAAGCCAGTCGAGTAGTTTTTAATTCATTGACGTCGTCCGAGAGTTGCTGTATTTGTATAGAGAGCTGGGATAAGTCCGGCGCCCCCGAGTTAGCTTCTACATCCCCACAATGCAATAACAACTTAGGGAGGTAAGGCAACACTTTGCAGGCCATGGGCGCTATAACGTAAAGCTATTCCGAACTTTTCGAATTCTGCCATCAGCAGTCCGCGATTGGTAAAAACTTTTTTGGACCACCTCCACTTCGCCTGTATGTCATGCGACCTCACGAAAACCACGCTACCTCCCCAGCTGATATGACGTGCGCACAGTGATTGTGCATGATTGGAAAGAACACAAGAAAAATAGTTATTTCTGATTCGACGCCTTTTTGCCATTATGCCTCGGCTATTGGTCAAAAGTTTTCGGGCGACATCCACTTCATCTGCCTGTCACACGACGTCACAAGACGGCGAAAACTCATCGCGTCAAAGTGACATTTACGCGTTAAAGATGCAATAATATGCTGAACAAAACAGAATTTTCGTCTGAATGGCTGCAGGCTGCCCCGTTCCGAAAGGAATAAAAGATCACTGCAGCCGATCGCTCAGGAACTCGCTACTCGCACCTGCCGGAGAGCATGTGTTAATTTACACGCTTATTATATTATTATTATTAGCTTTTTGCGTGGCCGTGTAACGTTTTCGAGCACTTTCGGCACGTTTACGGCCTCGTTCTGCCAACTCTTCGCTGACGATCCGTTTTAAAGGCATTATTAACCTTCCGTTGCACGTCGCCACAATTTTCGACCAGCCACTGCAAGCTAAGTAAGTGAAAGTGGACCAATCGCAGACGCCGGCACCACCATCTTCATCAGGTTATCGATTTTCAATGCACTGGCTCAGCTCCATCGAATCCCTCTCCCCTTGAGCGTGCTCCTCGCCTCTTATCAGCCAATTAGATAAGACAAGACGCTCAGTGTACGCAACGTTATTCGTTTTTAAAACAAACAAAAGTGACCTATAAACGAAGAGAACGTTTGATTGGTCTGTTCAGACAACCCTGCGGGTCACCGCCCGATGCTTGTGTCGGCGGTTACGCAAATATGACGTCAGGAGATTGGTATAAAAACATAATGGCATAGTTTTACGCTATAGGGCCCCAATTCACTCATTAGCCATGGGCACGGCAGCAGGAGCAAGCAAGGATTATTCGAACGGATACACGTACCGCAGCGTTTGCTTACCTGTAAGATGTAGACAAACGGATTAGCATGCTTCTTGTCAGCACAGCTGTCGTGCCCTATGGTGCGTGGACACTTGCGTCCGCTTTTTAAGCTCCACAGGATGGCTTCCTGCAGCGCCGCCAGTGATCCACCGTAGCGGCCGTCAAACGCGCTGATTGTCGACGATGTCAATGCCATATTCCAAATTTTCTTGGTGTTGCTTCGCATCTGCGCTGTCGATGTGTCAGACGCTAGGCCGGTCGTCGGCTGCATGGCGTAGATTGGCTTGCTGGTCCGGAGCATCGCAGTCTACTGGTATCAGCAGCAGGGTGTCGATAATCTGCACTATGTAGAAAAATGGTTCAGTATGCTGCATGTCAGCCCAGCTGCGGTGTCCTTAAGCTTAAGTAGGATTGGGCTATATGCCACTGGTATATTATAAAAATTAGGTGCACGTTAAACGGGGAAAAATAAAAGGAGTGGTATAATGCCATCTCTCTTAGAATATACGGATAACACAAACAAATTTTATTTAGTTAAATACATGATCAGATGGTCCTCCTTTCTTTCCCTCCGCTTTTTTTCTAATTTTGGAGATTGTGATTTAAACACTTTCTCAAGTACACCTGATTCAGCACATTGACAGTCGCAATGTGCATTTGAAGCCGACATATGGGGGACTCGTTGTTTCTGCCTGTTTAGAGAGCGCATCCCGAGGCAGACACCCGAGCAGTGGCGTAGCAACAGGGGGGGCCGGGGGGCCGTGGGCCCCGGGTGCAGGGGCCAGTGACGGGGGGGGGGTTGTCATATACGTCTGAAGACACCCCTCTTTCTGCCGGCTACACCCGGGGGGGGGGGGGGAGTGTGACAGAATACCTATGGGCCCCGGGTGCCAGACGACCTAGCTACGCTACTGCACCCGAGTGCATGGCAACGTCTTCGACCACTGCGTATCACGTGGTGCTCAGAAAGACAACACTCATGGTGATTTATTTCCCGTGTTCAATGCTGCTCGGTCCAATTCGCGCATTCCGACAAGAAATGTCGTAAATAACTGGTGATACACTGCCATTATTTAGCAAGCGACCACAACGTGATCAACACCGCACTCGCCATGTGAACCACAATCGTCCACGTGATTACCACAAGTCCAAGCGGAGGGAGTCCGCGCCTCACACGTGTCCGCACGCTCACTCCAGCGCAGGCCACGCTTTGGAACACTGTGTGTCTGGAAGTACTACTGATCATGAGACGTGGCGAAGGAAGAAGAAAAAGGGTGGGGGGGGGGAAGAGGGAAAAGTGGAGGTGCTAAAGGTACCCGTATACGTGCTACTGACTCATACTACGCAGTGTTACGGTTACCGATTAGTAGAGAATCAGGAAGGCAGCAACTATGCGCACGGCACAGCTTGCGAGTACTACGAAATCTGGTTCTGCCCGTCAATAGTTGATTACCAAACGGGTGTTCTGTGAGGAAAGCCGGTCCATCATACCACATGGCTGCGCTTAGGCAAGAGCAGTCGGGCAAGTGGTGTCGCGAAAACATAGAAGAAACGTCTGGACACACAAATTGCCCGCCGTCTCGCTCCCAAATAAGGTTTAGATTTTAGCAGTTGATCATTTTGAAGTTTCTTGTGGAACTTTAAAAAATGGCCTGTGGCACATAGCATAATTCTTGTCATCGAACTGGATTATTCAAAGAGGCGGAGATTATTAACACAAGAAATGGAAACACATATTCAGCTAGTTAACAAAACTATAACCTATAACCTTCTGAATTACTTTACGGCACATATTGGTATTTTCGAATTGTAGCTAGTGAGCTTGCAAGACGTATGCCGCTGAAATTTATTTCCAATATGACACTACTTTCTGGATACCATTTCCCAAAGTGTGAGACGAAATTCAAAGCGTTTCAGTTACATTTGTGTATCAGTGTGTGAAAGGACGTTTTGTTGAAAAAAACGTGATTGCAACAACACTACATTTTTGCGGTGAGCTTGATGGCGCATACTCCAAAGTGTTGGTGCTGTAAATTCATTCCGCTTAGATACGCCTTGCAAAAGCACTGGGGATTCGTAAATTCCAATATATGTCGAAATGTAATTAGTAAGGTATTTAGTGCATTTTTTTCGTTGATTATGCGCTTCGATTTCTAATGCAAGTGATGCCGGCCCGCCTCTGTAAATAACCCGGTTCCGAGGTTACAATATGTTATCTGCAACAAGGGATTTTTGAAAATTCCACGAAACTTGAGAATGATCACCCCGTACAGTGCATGAAGCAACAACAATGCAGACATAGCCGAGCACTCAAGCATGCAGATAATAGCGAAAGCAGGCCGGCCGACGACAAAACCATTACAAAGGAATATCGGTGAAAATTCGGCTCGAAATGCGCGCAAATCCAAGAGGCAATTACAGCCCCGAAGCACTGACCGAATTCGTCTGCGGATGATCCTTGCCATCGATAACTGTGTACAGAATACAAAAGAAGATGTATAGCGGCCGTATGGTTGCCGCTTCATAGAGTGCGCTGTTGTTCGAAGAAGCTCACGGAAGGAAGTATTAAGGCTGTATAAGAAGACACTCATGACAATACTCCCGCGTAGAACGGACAAGCCAGGTGTTGATAGACGCAGAAGAAAGAAGACAGAAAGCAGAAATGTGTTTCAGCATCTGTACACATCGTACTCACACACACCGTACACATCGATCGCTTGTAGTCCAAGCGGCTGCTATCAGACCGTATAATTAACGTCCAGGCTGCCTAAAACGTTCTCTTCAGATATCAGCACATGGTCATATGCCGAGAACTGTAGACAGCGACTGCCTGCGGAGTTAGGTTGGAGAAAGATGGGATGCCTCCGACACGCACTAATAGGGAAGCTCAAGCTGCATGGCGCAGGGTCTAGGGAACTACACACGACGGATAAGGTGCATGCGATGCCAAATGATCGGGACGCCTAGTCTTCAAGTGCACTGTGACACATTTTCACAGAGGAAACTAAAGGCACACGCTAGATTATTAGGGACTGGTAGATTACTCTTCATTAACTCCCTCAGTGAACTATTTCTCTGTAAAACACGAATTATAAGCGAAAAAAGTTGGAGTTGAATGTCGCACTTTTATTTTTCCCGTCATCCAAGCTATATAAAGACACAAGAAGAAATCTATTCAGTTCAGTTCGAAGTTCTAGATCTCGAACCCTCTCGATCAGCGTGCGCCTGTCGGAGGCGCGGCGAATAGCGCCGCGAAATCGTAGTATCGCCCGTATGTGCCCGGTGCCCGGTTGCACACGATGATCTCTTCGATCACTGTGATGCGAAACACCAAATCGACGCGAACGTAGCAGGAGTCGACAGTAGCGAACAGCTTGTGGACGTTGATCTGGCGCTGCCCGTGGAGCACATTAGAGCAGCGCGCCATGGTGTCTCTGGGGGGGCACGTCGACCCAGTTCTTGAGGAAGATGGGTGCGAACAGAGCTTTGCCGTTGTTGAGTGACTCGCATAGCGTGCAGCTGCACGCGGAAATTCGAGAAGCCATCCTCACGCCCGCCACACGGTCGAGTGTCGTCACCGGGGAGTGGAGCGTTTCGTTGAGGTACCTGGGCGAGCAGTCTTCCACCAGGTAGTGGCACAGCTTGACGGACCGCATTTGGCGGCTCAACTGAAGGCCGCCCCGGAACAGAAAGTGTGTTTTGCGAGACGCGTGGCTTGTATACCTCCACGAACTTGATGGAGCGCAGCTCCATGAGCACCGGGTGTACTCCCATGCACGAGTGCCTGCGCTGCATGTTGGTAAACACTGTGACGAAGTGTCCGTGCAGACACGCTAAGGTGAGCTGTCCTGCACTTCGTGCGCGTAGCTCAAAGTTGACCCACAGGAATTCGTTGCGCAGGGACAGCTCCGCGAGATGGAAGCAGACGTTGGCCTCGCTGAATGGGCGCCGGTTGTCGTGGTTCACCCTTCGATGGCTCAGGATGCTTCGCAGGCGGCGCAGGTTCGAAAAGAGGTGGTTTACCGGCAGGCATAAGATGGGATATTTGCCGACCAGGCACGCGGCGTACTGGAGCAGGAGGGAGCTGCTTCGCACAGACCCAGCATCTCGCACAGCGTGTACAAGTCGACGATCAGGAAGCGCACGCCCATGATCTCCAGTATGTCGAGCGTGGTCGCCGCGGATCGGAAGGCGTCGACGAGGTCTCTGGGCTGATAGTAGTCCGAGCGGTAGCTGCAGAGTTTCACGTTTACCACGTAGCAGCTCAACAAGAAGCCGTCCAGGAAAAGGAAGTGATTGTGGGATATGTGCCACAAGTACAGCTCCACGAACGTGATGCAGCAGTGCTCCGTGAGCAACCAGGGGTCTAGCCAGATCGAGTACTTGCGTTGCATGTTGGACGCGTCGGAAACCAGGCGACTGCACAGGCCCGCCAGGGCCAGCTCTCCTGGGTTGACCTCGCGTAGCTCGAAGTTGATGACCGACAGAAACTCGTTCTATAGAGGAAGCTCTGCGTTGAGGAAGTAGCCGTTGGCGGTGCTGGTCATGCACCACATGTCGTCGTTCACCCGGAGATGGCTCAGAATGCTCGAATGGTAGCGCAGCTTCGAAAAGAGTTGGTTGACCGACCGGCACTGGCCGGTGCAGTTGCCGACGAAGTACGCGGCGAGCTTGCGTTTGCTGCTGCTCCATGGTCCCACACCGCAGACGCTTTCTTTGGAACGTCGCTGTCGCCTCATGTCCATCAGCGCCATTGACCCCGGAGGACGACTGCTTCCTGGTTGGACGCTGTGAAAGATGAAGTCCTTGGAACGGAGTCGGGCCGTACACTGCATCGGGCCCTGCTCGGTAGACGTGAGGGTCCAGGTTTTAGGAACCTACTGGTAGCGAAGTGACGGCGATCAGACCTGGAACCAGACGTCTGACTGTTGGAAGGAATGGCCGCAACTGAACGTGCAGCGCTCGTGGCCGTTGCCCGTGCATCGAACGCCTTCGTCTTCTTTATTTCGAACAGTCTCTTCGCTGCTTTGGATGATAATGATGATAGGGATCTAAAGACGTGAAAGGCCTTTTTTGAGCGCGTGTCTTGGCACCCGTTCCTAGTTTGAGCGTCGGCGTGCCCCGGCGTAACCGCGAGAACGCACTCGGGCCACTGCTCACGTGTTCGCCGTCGACTTCATCCACGGTTAGCTTTGTTGTCGTTTCCTATACAGCCCCTTGTGCAGCCCCGCCTTGTGAGAAGAAACTGACGACAGTAGGCCACTGCCAGTAGGTGCGGTGATTTCGGTGTGAAAATTTTTTGCCACAATATAGGGCGAAATCTAAATACATATCGAGCTGCGTTCAAATTTCGCATTAGGGAGTATCGTAATCGTCGGACTCATATTTTTTTTGTTACATGAAAACACCACAAACGTGAGGAACGAAAAACGGACACACTTGCCGGAGGAGACCACACAGACGCTGATTGCACATGTGAAGCATCCTATATACAACGTTTGCCCTGTATAAAAAAAAAAAAAACCTACTACTTGAGCGAAAAAGGTGTGCCCCATAAAATTCAATGTATGCCATGCTCACATGAAGTGCATAATCAATAAGGCGTTGCGAAAATTGGACTATCTTAAAAGAAACTTACGAGATGAAAAGTGGGAATGTAAATTAAAGGCATACAGATCAATAATAAGGCCTCTACTTTAGTAGGCGTCGGTTGTGTAGTCATCCCATCATTCCAAACACTATTGAAAAAAAGGCAATTATATTTATGTATAATCGTTACGACCGCCATTTGGTACCGACATCGCATGCTATTACACTGCTACTAAAACCTCTGTCCCATAGTCGTAAGTGGGACCATGTTGTTCTGGTACATAAAATTGCTCATGGGAAAACGTACATAATATCACGTAATCTTTTCACTAACACTTCTTCTCGAGCCACAAAAGAAGTCATCGTCTTAACATTGTTCCTTTGAATTCATCGATTGATTGTTTTACGCTTTCCTTTTTTCCGCATGAGATTGCAATTTGGTATGGCCTTGAGGGCTACTCGCGCGAGTGATCGAACGATGAATTAGCCCATGGATTGCCTAATTATGTTCATTAATCAACTATTTCTTCATGATGTTGCGTTTTCCATGTTGTTTATTTTAGTTTTTTTTTGTTGCTTGTAAAATGTTTACTTCAATATCTCGAACATATGTATGTACTCACTTCTCCAGTATCGGGCATGACAACAGTATATATAAATAATAATAATAAATAAAATACTAAAATTAAAGTAGAGGGAGGTCTGGGGCTAGTTTCTACAGGAACAGCAAGGAGGCTGGTTCAGCCAGAATTGGTAGGCATAGAGATGAACGCTGTCGTATGGATTTGCTAAACTTCGTCCTTCTGACTTCATAAGGCTTGGTGATTTTGCAAGGTCATCATTGTCAACAAATAACCGCCTTCTATATAAATAAATAAATATTAATAAAATTGTCCGACAGCAGGATTCGAACGCAGGACAGCACAGGAGCTAGATATCGAGTACATTACGCCACGGACGCGTGCGTCGACAAAAAGGCATGAACCCCCTGAATTATTTCTCTCGGGTATGCTAGCGCGATGAAACGCTTGGCGCGTTTCGATCTGGCCACCTCGACAGGCGAAGTCGCTGCATTTAGTAGCAATTGTGCGTGTTGGCGCAGTCTTATCACCTTCTGCATTTAGAACAGTACACGTAGATTGCTTTGAAATTTAGGACAATGAAGGTAGATCAATCTTCATAAACGGAGCCACAAGAACGTCGGAAGCCACCAACATGAAGATTAGACGAGACCATGTACTCACCATCATTACCATGGTATCTGAAGGATTGCAGCGCTAGTTTCCTTTAGTAATTATTGTAGGAAACTCTACGGTGTAGCCCACTGCAGCCACAACCACTGTAGCCCAGTGTAGCTTGGGCGCTATATCTGGTGATACGTACATTTTATTAACACTCGGGACATTGGTCAGTTCTGTTGCTAAGACATTCCGGAGGCTATAAATAGCAGTTCTTCTTTACAGAAAAAAAGCACTGTTCCAGAGTAGCAGCCCCAGGTGCTTCTTACCAGGAGAGTTGAAGCCAGTGCTTACCCCGACTTCTGCTGTGAAAGAAAGCCGCTCCATCTGGAGTCCGACGACAGCTGATTTGTTTATTCTCTGCTCATGCAAATGCTAGGTTTAGTGAAAAATAAAAGCTTGTTGTTTATAGCTAAAAGTATTACCTTTGGCTGAGTACTGATATCGCGATTTCCCATATCATGAGTGGGCAGATAAGTGGGCCTTCTTCAGACAGTGTAATATTTAAGTATGCAATGTTTGTGTAGTCCTAACCCACGTACGCAAATGAATGTGAAGAAGTGGGCCTTTGTTAGCATCAGCGACCTAACAAAACGCACGGGACAGTATATTTGTCGTACGACGCCTCGTTTCTGAATGCCGTTTGTCACTGGTGACACGTTATCACGTGCTGAATAACAAGACATCTTAAGCAAAAATGTAAATGGGATTACTTTCTAGAAGGCGCCAGGCTGGAGGTACGCGAATCGGACAATCCCCGCGATCATGGTGACCTTCGGGAGTGTCAGATTGGCATCGTGGTGTCCTACAAGGATTATTAGTCATGGTAATTTTGCGGTGTGACACTTTTTAGCCTTTCCAGATAAAGGAATACTTGGAAACACGCGCCTGCCAATATTGTATTTTTCCAAGGAACGCTGGATAGACATATGTGATGCAGAAGAGAGGTTACGAATATTACATCGAACTACAAATCGCTCAGCTTCATTGGCGTTCATTGAAGAAATTTCTCGTGGTCTCGCAACCAAGCCTCTCTTGCCTATGCACACTGCGTCACTTGCACTGTGAAATTCACTCGCTTGAAGCTCGGCGGCCTAGATATGCCTATCTTTGTCAGCTTCGGTGGTTTTATTTCATTATTTTTTATCTTGTTGATCATGGCAATAGTAGAGCTTTCTAGATTCATGCTATGCTGTAAAGTGTTTACGCTATACATCGTTTTTCTGCATGTACTTCGTTTTACCCTAACAAGAGAGAAATAATAATCTTGCGGCTTCTATTGTTGATTTCATAGAAGTGATTGCAGAAGTAAGGGACAGGTGAGTGTGGAAGCTAGTTTTTTTTTAACAATTTCATGAGTCGTCTTACTTTGCGTTTGGCATGTATAAATTCGCGATTTAGGCAAGTGTTGTACTTTTTTTCTTTTATTTTATTAAGGATGTAACTTCGGATACAAAAGAATACGATGTTTTTAAATCTCTGCCAGAGCAATTCAATGTCTGAGCCAGGTTTGTTAGCGAACTGCTCAAAAGAACAAAATTCACAGGAAAGTTGGGTTACAACGCGAAAATCATCGGCATTTATAAAATAAATATAAGTAACAAGTCATTTGGAAGCTGCTATAGAGTCATGAACTGGGATCGAGCATAAGACTACGTTATGGTCTGAGGTCTGATATACCATTTAGTAGCGGAACATCGACTTTATCTGGAGAAAAGTGGTCGGTCAAGAACACTATGTCAAGTATGTTCTCGGAACTTCCTTGTACACGAGTAGGTTGTTTTACAATTTGCTAAGGATTTAGAGTCAACATAATATCAAGGATTATGTCTGACGAGGCGGAGTGATGTTGCATCGTATGCCAGTTGAAAGCTGGGATATTAAAATTGCGTACCAGTATAAGTATGTTTCCAATGGCGCAATGGCATAGGTACGTGTGCAAGGATGTTAAAACGTCGATGTTTGATGAAGGACTTCGATATACACAGCCAACAACATGGCAGGAAGAAAAATGTAATTTGCAGATGACAGCTTCAAGCCCTTCAACGTCCGTAAGTAGCATGAAATAAATGTCTTTATTTATTAGGATAGCTACGCCTTCTCCTCGCGTTTTCCTATCTTTATGTAAGATTGCGTAGTTTGGTGGTGCTATCTCGAAGTCTTTCACATCACTCGTTAACCACGTTTCTTTTAGGACGATGAAGGCTGGTTGAAAGCTGAGTATAAAAGATTCTAGCCAGTTAAGTTTTTGTTGAATGCTGCGAGCATTTATGTTAGTAAATTTGATTTCATGCGTAAGGGACTGTTGCGTGGATGCAATGTCCGCATTTCTGCTTCGGCGGTTTTTTGGTGGGAACTGCGCAAAGCCGGTAGAATGCAGTTTGATTTCTTATATCAGATGAATAAAGCATTGTTAATTTTTAGTTTGTCGTATACCAGAGAAACCTTGTCGCCGGATGCTTTGGTTACATTGGCTGGATTCCACAGGGTCCTTTTTTTTCGCGAACCTGAAGCGAAAATTCTTCTTCAATTGCGAAGGATCATCCCTTAAGTTTGGAGCAATTTTTGAGTATTTTATTTTTGACACGGAAATCTAGGTGTTTCATTATGACAGGCCGCGCCTTGTTTTTGGCCGCTTTACCCAATCTATGCAGTATTCGCTGATGGCTACCGGGTCAAGCTTAAGTACATTAAGTATTGTTTTTTCCGTTAATTTCAACGTCAAGGTCTTTTTGATTTTCCCTGTCGTCCTCTGGAAATCCTTAGACGATTAGGTAAGATCGTCTAATCGGATTGTCCACCTCATCTAACTTTCGTTCCAGAACTGTAAAAGGCTCTTGCAATTTACCAAAAATGCTTATACAAGAATTTTTTTTCTTAAAGGGCTGTCATTTGGTCCAGTTTAGTTTCGATGAAAGCCAGTCGAGTAGTTTTGAATTCTTTGACGTCGTCCGCGAGTTGCTGTATTTGTATAGAGAGCTGGGATAAGTCCGGCCCCTCCGAGTTAGTTTCTACATCCCCACAATGCTATAACAACTTAGAGAGGTAAGGCAACACTTTGCAGGCCATGGGCGCTATAACGTAAAGCTATTCCGAACTTTTCCAATTCTGCCATCAGCAGTCCGCGATTGGTAAAAACTTTTTTGGACCACCTCCACTTCGCCTGTATGTCATGCGACCTCACGAAAACCACGCTACCTCCCCATCTGATATGACGTGCGCACAGTGATTATGCATGATTGGAAAGAACAAAAGAAAAATAGTTATTTCTGATTCGACGCCTTTTTGCCATTATCCCTCGGCTATTGGTCAAAAGCTTTCGGGCGACATCCACTTCATCTGCCTGTCACACGACGTCACAAGACCGCGAAAACTCATCGCGTCAAAGTGACATTTACGCGTTAAAGATGCATTAATATGTTGAACAAAGCAGAATTTTCGTCTGAATGGCTGGAGGCTGCCCCGTTCAGAAAGGAATAAAAGTTCACTGCGGCCGATCGCTCAGGAACTCGCTACTCGCACCTGCCGGTAAGCACGTGTTAATTTGCACGCAATAAAGCTTTTTGCGTGGCCGTGTAACGTTTTCGAGCACTTTCGGCACGTTTACGGCCTCGTTCCGCCAACGCTTTGCTAAGGATCCGTTTTAGAGGCATTCTTAACCTTCCGTTGCACGTCGGCACAATTTTCGACCAGCCACTGCAAGCTAAGTAAGTGAAAGTGGACCAATCACAGACGCCGGCACCACCATCTTCATCAGGTTATCGATTTCCATTGCACTGGCTCAGCTCCATCGAATCCCTCTCCCCTTGAACGTGCTCCTCGCCTCTTATCAGCCAATTAGATAAGACAGGACGCTCAGTGTAGGTAATGTTATTCGTTTTTAAAACAAACAAAGTGACCTCCTATAAACGAAGAGAACGTTTGATTGGTCTGTTCAGACAACCCTGCGGGTCACCGCCCGATGCTTGTGTCGGTGGTTACGCAAATATGACGTCAGGAGATTGGTATAAAAACATAATGGCATAGTTTTACGCTATAGGGCCCCAATTCACTCATTAGCCATGGGCACGGCAGCAGGAGCAAGCAAGGATTATTCGAACGGATACACGTACCGCAGCGTTTGCTTACCTGTAAGATGTAGACAAACGGATTAGCATGCTTCTTGTCAGCACAGCTGTCGTGCCCTATGGTGCGTGGACAGTTGCGTCCGCTTTTTAAGCTCCACAGGATGGCTTCCTGCAGCGCCGCCAGTGATCCACCGTAGCGGCCGTCAAACGCGCTGATTGTCGACGATGTCAATGCCATATTCCAAATTTTCTTGGTGTTGCTTCGCATCTGCGCTGTCGATGTGTCAGACGCTAGGCCGGTCGTCGGCTGCATGGCGTAGATTGGCTTGCTGGTCCGGAGCATCGCAGTCTACTGGTATCAGCAGCAGGGTGTCGATAATCTGCACGATGTAGAAAAATGGTTCAGTATGCTGCATGTCAGCCCAGCTGCGGTGTCCTTAAGCTTAAGTAGGATTGGGCTATATGCCACTGGTATATCATAAAAATTAGGTGCACGTTAAACGGGGAAAAATAAAAGGAATGGTATAATGCTATCTCTCTTAGAATATACGGATAACACAAACAAATTTTATTTAGTTAAATACAGGATCAGATGGTCCTCCTTTCTTTCCCTCCGCTTTTTTTTCTAATTTTGGAGATTGTGATTTAAACACTTTCTTAAGTACACCTGATTCAGCGCATTGAATGTCGCAATGTGTATTTGAAGCCAACATATGGGGGACTCGTTGTTTCTGCCTGTTTAGAGAGCGCATCCCGAGGCAGACACCCGAGTGCATGGTAACGTCTTCGACCACTGCGTATCAGGTGGCGCTCAGAAAGACAACACTCATGGTGATTTATTTCCCGTGTTGCAATGCTGCTCGGTCCAATTCGCGCATTCCGACAAGAAATGTCGTAAATAACTGGTGATACACTGCCATTATTTAGCAAGCGACCACAACGTGATCAACACCGCACTCGCCATGTGAACCACAATCGTCCACGTGATTACCACGAGGGAGTCCGCGCCTCACACGTGTCCGCACGCTCACTCCAGCGCAGGCCACGCTTTGGAACACTGTGTGTCTGGAAGTACTACTGATCATGAGACGTGGCGAAGGAAGAAGAAAAAGGGTGGGGGGGGGGGGAAGAGGGAAAAGTGGAGGTGCTAAAGGTACCCGTATACGTGCTACTGACTCATACTACGCAGTGTTACGGTTACCGATTAGTAGAGAATCAGGAAGGCAGCAACTATGCGCACGGCACAGCTTGCGAGTACTACGAAATCTGGTTCTGCCCGTCAATAGTTGATTACCAAACGGGTGTTCTGTGAGGAAAGCCGGTCCATCATACCACATGGCTGCGCTTAGGCATGAGCAGTCGGGCAAGTGGTGTCGCGAAAACATAGAAGAAACGTCTGGACACACATATTGCCCGCCGTCTCGCTCCCAAATAAGGTTTAGATTTTAGCAGTTGATCATTTTGAAGTTTCTTGTGGAACTTTAAAAAATGGCCTGTGGCACATAGCATAGTTCTTGTCATCGAACTGGATTATTCAAAGAGGCGGAGATTATTAACACAAGAAATGGAAACACATATTCAGCTAGTTAACAAAACTATAACCTATTAACTTCTGAATTACTTTACGGCACATATTGGTATTTTCGAATTGTAGCTAGTGAGCTTGCAAGACGTATGCCGCTGAAATTTATTTCCAATATGACACTACTTTCTGGATACCATTTCCCAAAGTGTGAGACGAAATTCAAAGCGTTTCAGTTGCTTTTGTGCATCAGTGTGTGAAAGGACATTTTGTTGAAAAAAACGTGATTGCAACAACACTACATTTTTTCGGTGAGCTTGATGGCGCATACTCCAAAGTGTTGGTGCTGTAAATTCATTCCGCTTAGATACGCCTTGCAAAAGCACTGGGGATTCGTAAATTCCAATATATGTCGAAATGTAATTAAGAAGTTATTTAGTGCATTTTTTTCGTTGATTATGCGCTTCGATTTCTAATGCAAGTGATGCCGGCTCGCCTCTGTAAATAACCCGGTTCCAAGGTTACAATATGTTATCTGCAACAAGGGATTTTTGAAAATTCCACGAAACTTGAGAATGATCACCCCGTACAGTGAATGAAGCAACAACAATGCAGACATAGCCGAGCACTCAAGCATGCAGATAATAGCGAAAGCAGGCCGGCCGACGACAAAACCATTACAAAGGAATATCGGTGAAAATTCGGCTCGCAATGCGCGCAAATCCAAGAGGCAATTACAGCCCCGAAGCACTGACCGAATTCGTCTGCGGATGATCCTTGCCATCGATAACTGTGTACAGAATACCAAAGAAAATGTATAGCGGCCGCATGGTTGCCGCTTCATAGAGTGCGCTGTTGTTCGAAGAAGCTCACGGAAGGAAGTATTAAGGCTCTATAAGAAGACACTCATGACAATACTCCCGCGTAGAACGGACAAGCCAGGTGTTGATAGACGCAGAAGAAAGAAGACAGAAAGCAGAAATGTGTTTCAGCATCTGTACACATCGTACTCACACACACCGTACACATCGATCGCTTGTAGTCCAAGCGGCTGCTATCAGACCGTATAATTAACGTCCAGGCTGCCTAAAACGTTCTCTTCAGATATCAGCACATGGTCATATGCCGAGAACTGTAGACAGCGACTGCCTGCGGAGTTAGGTTGAAGAAAGATGGGATGCCTCCGACACGCACTAATAGGGAAGCTCAAGCTGCATGGCGCAGGGTCTAGGGAACTACACACGACGGATAAGGTGCATGCGATGCCAAATAATCGGGACGCCTAGTCTTCAAGTGCACTGTGACACATTTTCACAGAGGAAACTAAAGGCACACGCTAGATTATTAGGGACTGGTAGATTACTCTTCATTAACTCCCTCAGTGAACTATTTCTCTGTAAAACACGAATTATAAGCGAAAAAAGTTGGAGTTGAATGTCGCACTTTTATTTTTCCCGTCATCCAAGCTATATAAAGACACAAGAAGAAATCTATTCAGTTCAGTTCGAAATTCTAGATCTCGAACCCTCTCGATCAGCGTGCGCCTGTCGGAGGCGCGGCGAATAGCGCCGCGAAATCGTAGTATCGCCCGTATGTGCCCGGTGCCCGGTTGCACACGATGATCTCTTCGATCACTGTGATGCGAAACACCAAATCGACGCGAACGTAGCAGGAGTCGACAGTAGCGAACAGCTTGTGGACGTGGATCTGGCGCTGCCCGTGGAGCACATTAGAGCAGCGCGCCACGGTGTCTCTGCGGGGGCACGTCGACCCAGTTCTTGAGGAAGATGGGTGCGAACAGAGCTTTGCGGTTGTTGAGTGACTCGCATAGCGTGCAGCTGCACGCGGAAATTCGAGAAGCCATCCTCACGCCCGCCACACGGTCGAGTGTCGTCACCGGGGAGTGGAGCGTTTCGGTGAGGTACCTGGGCGAGCAGTCTTCCACCAGGTTGTGGCACAGCTTGACGTACCGCATTTGGCGGCTCAACTGAAGGCCGCCCCGGAACAGAAAGTGTGTTTTGCGAGACGCGTGGCTTGTATACCTCCACGAACTTGATGGAGCGCAGCTCCATGAGCACCGGGTGTACTCCCACGAACGAGTGCCTGCGCTGCATGTTGGTAAACACTGCGACGAACTGTCCGAGCAGACACGCTAAGGCGAGCTGTCCTGCAATTTGTGCGCGTAGCTCAAAGTTGACCCACAGGAATTCGTTCCGTAGGGACAGCTCCGCGAGATGGAAGCAGACGGCCTCGCTGGATGGGCGCCAGTTGTCGTGGTTCACCCTTCGATGGCTCAGGATGCTTCGCAGGCGGCGCAGGTTCAAAAAGCGGTGGTTGGCCGGCAGGCATAAGATGGGATATTTGCCGACCAGGCACGCGGCGTACTGGAGCAGGAGGGAGCTGCTTCGCACAGACCCAGCATTTCGCACAGCAAGTACAAGCCGACGATCAGGAAGCGCACGCCCATGATCTCCAGTAAGTCGAGCGTGGTCGCCGCGGATCGGAAGGCGTCGACGAGGTCTCTGGGCTGATAGTAGTCCGAGCGGTAGCTGCAGAGTTTCACGTTTACCAGGTTGCAGCTCAACAAGAAGCCGTCCAGGAAAAGGAAGTGATTGTGGGATATGTGCCACAAGTACAGCTCCACGAATGTGATGCAGCAGTTCTCCGTGAGCAACCAGGGGTCTAGCCAGATCGAGTAGTTGCGTTGCATGTTGGACGCGTCGGAAAGCAGGTGACCGCACAGGCCTGCCAGGGCCAGCTCTCCTGGGCTGACCTCGCGTAGCTCGAAGTTGATGACCGACAGAAACTCGTTCCATACAGGAAGCTCTGCGTTGAGGAAGTAGCCGTTGGCGGTGCTGGTCATGCGCAACATGTAGTCGTTCACCCGGAGATGGCTCAGAATGCTCCAATGGTAGCGCAGCTTCGAAAAGAGTTGGTTGACCGACAGGCACTTGCCGGTGCAGTTGCCGACGAAGTACGCGGCGTGCTTGCGTTTGCGGCTGCTCCATGGTCCCACATCGCAGACGCTTTTTTTGGAACGTCGCTGTCGCCTTATGTCCATCAGCACCATCGACCCCGGTGCACGACTGCTTCCAGGTTGGACGCTGTGAAAGATGAAGTCCTTGGAACGGAGTCGGGCCGTACACTGCATCGGGCCCTGCTCGGTAGACGTGAGGGTCCAGGTTTTAGGAACCTACTGGTAGCGAAATGACGGCGATCAGACCCGGAACCAGACGTTTGACTGTTGGAACCAATGACAGCAACTGAACGTGCAGCGCTTTGTGGCCGTTGCCCGTGCATCGAACGCCTTCGTCTTCTTTATTTCCAAGTGTCTCTTCGCTGCTTTGGATGATGATGATTTATAGGGATCTAAAGACGTGAAAGGCCTTTCTTGAGCGCGTGTCTTGGCGCCCGTTCCTGGTTTGAGCGTCGGCGTCCCTCGGCGTAACCGCGAGAACGCACTCGTGCGACTGCTCACGTGTTCGCCGTCGACTTTATCCACGGTTAGTTTTGTTGCCGTTTTTGTCGGTTGGCTTTGTTGTCGCTTCCTATACAGCCCCGCCTTGTGAGAAGGAACTGACGGCAGTAGGCCACTGCCAGTAGGTGTGGTGATTTCGGTGTGAAAATTGTTTGCCACAATATAGGGCGAAATCAAAATAAATATCGAGCTGCGTTCAAATTTCGTATTAGGGAGTATCATAATCGTCAGACTCATATTTTTTTCGTTACATGAAAACACCACAAACGTGAGGAACGAAAAACGGACACACTTGCCGGAGGACACCACACAGACGCTGATTGCACATGTAAAGCATCCTATATACAACGTTTGCCCTATATAAAAAAAAAACCTACTACTTGAGCGAAAAAGGCGTGCCCCATAAAATTCAATGTAAGTCATGCTCACATGAAATGCATAATCAATAAGGCGTTGCGAAAATTAGGCTATCTTAAAAGAAACTTACGAGATGAAAAGTGGGAATGTAAATTAAAGGTATACAGATCAATAATAAGGCCTCTACTTTAGTACGCGTCGGTTGTGCAGTCATCCCATCATTCCAAACACTATTGAGAAAAAGGCAATTATATTTATATATAATCGTTACAACCGCCATTTGGTACCGACATCACATGCTATTACGCTGCTACTAAAACCTGTGTCCCATAGTCGTAATTGGGACCGTGTTGTTCTGGTACATAAAATTGCTCATGGGAAAACCTACATAAAATCCCTATTGGTTTCACTAACCGTTCTTCTTGACCCACAAGAGAAGTCATCGTCTTAACATTGTTCCTTTCAGTTCATCAATTGATTGTTTTACGCTTTACTTTTTTCCGCATGCAATTGTGATTTGAAGTCACCTTGAGGGTTCCTCCTAGGAGTAATCGAACGACGAATTAGCCGACGGATAGGCTAATTATGTTCATTAATCAACTATTTCTTCGTGATGTCACGTTTTCCATGTTGTTTCTTTTTGTTTCTTTTGTTGCATCTAAAATGTTTACTTCAATATCTCGAACATACGTACGTACTCACTTCTCCAATATCTCTCTATTCTTGACAACACTATATGTAAATAACTATAATAAATAAAAATACTAGAATTAAAGCAGAGGGAGGTTTGGGGCTAGTTTCTACAGGAACTGCAAGCAGGCTGATTCAGCCAGAATTGGTAGGCATAGGGATGGACGTTATCGCATGGATTTGCCTAAACTTCGTCCTTCTGACTTTATACGGCTTGGTGATTTTGCAAGGTCATTATTGTCAACAAATAACCGCCTTCTATATAAATACATAAATATTAATAAAATTGTCCGACAGCAGGATTCGAACGCATAACAGCACAGAAGCTAGGTGTCGAGTACATTACGCCACGGAAGGGTGCGTCGACAAAGGGGCATGACCCCCCTGAATTATTTCTTTCGGGTATGCTAGCGCGATGAAACGCTTGGCGCGTTTCGATCCGGCCACCTCGACAGGCGAAGTCGCTGCATTTGTAGCGATTGTGCGTGGTGGTGCAGTTTTATCGCCTTCTGTATTTAGAACAGTACACGTAGATTGCTTTGAAATTTAAAACCATGAAGGTAGATCAGTCTTAATAAATGGAGCCACCAGAACGTCGGAAGCCACCAACATGAAGATTAGACGAGACCATGTACTAACCATCATTACCATGGTACCTGAACGATTGCAGTGCCAGTTTCTTTTAGTAATTATTGAAGGAAACTCGACGGTGTAGCCCACTGCAGTCACAATCACCTTAGCCCAGTGTAGTTTGGGCGCTATAGCTGGTAGTACGTACATTTGGTTAACACTCGGGATATTGGTCAGTTCTGTTGCTATAACATTCCGGAGGCTATAAATAGCAGTTCTTTTTTATAGAAACAAAAAGCACTGTTCTAGAGCAGCGGCCCCCGCAGCTTCTTACCAGCAGAGTTGAAGCCAGTGCTTACGCCGATTTCTTATGTCAATGAAAGCCGCTCCATGTGGAGTCCGACGACAGCTGATTTGTTTATTCTCTGCTCATGTAAATGCTAGGCTTAGTGAAAAATAAAAGGTTGTTGTTTATAGCTAAAATATTACCTTTGGCTGAGTATTGATATCGCGATTTCCCATATCATGAGTGGACAGATACTTGGACCTTCTTCAGACAGTGTAACATTTAAGTATGCCATGTTTATGTAGTCCTAATTCACGTACGAGAATAAATGTGAAGAAGTGGGCCTTCGTTAGCATCAGCGACCTAACAAAACGCACGGGACAACATATTCGTCATACTACGCCTCGTTTCTGAAGGCGGTTTGTCACTGGTGTCATAGTATCACGTGCTGAATAACAAAACATCTTAAGCAAAAATGTAAATGTGCTTACTTTCTGGAAGGCGCTAGGCCTGTGGTAGGTGAATCGGACAATCCCCATGATCATGGTGATCTTGGGAATTGTCAGATTGACATCGTGGTGTCCTACAAGGATTATTAGTCATGATAATTTTGTGGTGTCACACTTTTTTGCCTTTGCAGATAAAGGGAGTATTGTTAACACCCGCCTGTCAATATTGTATTTTGCCACAGAATGCTGGATAGACATATGTGATGCAGATGAGACGTTACGAATATTACGTCGAATGAAAAGTCGCTCAGCAGCGTTGGCATTTCTTGAAGATATTTCTGGTTGTCTCACAACCAAGCCCCTGTCGCCTATGCACACTGCGTCACTTGCACTGTGTAATTGAATCGGTTGAAGCTCGGCGGCTGAGCTATACCTATCTTTGTCAGCTTCGGTGGTTTTATTTCATTATTTTTTCTCTTGTTGATCATGTCAATAGTTGAGCCTTGTAGATTCATGCTGTATTCTGAAGTGTTTGCGCTATACAGTGTTTCTCTGCATGTATGTCGTTTTACCCAAACAAGTACTTCTTACCATAGGCACCTATTATGGGGAGGGGGGTTTAATCGGGGGCCCTTTCCCCCCTGCCCCTTTCCCCTCCGGTTCCCAGCGATGCCTAAGTCCCCCTCCCCCACATGCTCCAATTTTTCATTGCCAGGCTTCTGTCGCCTACACTTGAGGGGTTTCTTTGAAGTTGCCGCCAATGTTTCACTTGTTAAATATTCCAATAGACTAAGAGCTATTTATAGTATTGTTGGTGAGTGCGTGCTCCGCTTCTTGTTAATTCAAATCTTCGCTGAATTTCTGCGAACGCTCGCTAAATAGAAATTTCGGAAATTAAGCTTCATATGCGCTGTTAATTGGCATGTACTGTTGACTGGATCGCGCGGATCTGTGGTTATTTAAACAGGTGTTTCTTCGAAAATAAAACCAGTTGTTAGAAAGCGCTCGTTAGAAAGCGCTGTTTGTGTTGCGCAGAAGAAGTGTTTCTAAATTTTAATCTGTTCCAACTAGGCCGACTCGTAGTTATTCTTCGTTTCTAATGGAACGGACAGCTTCTGCCTATAGAGAATAAATATGTTCACAAATTTTCACATCGCTTCTACATTTGCTATACAAGCTAATACAGCGAAGCTGTTAGTGTGACCGGAAGTGCTCGAAAACGTTAAAGGAAAGTATTAGCGGCGTACGGGGAGGAATTACTGATTCCCGGAGTTTACATTGAAAACAGAAAGGAGCGAGTTGCTTTAGTAAAGTGCCCTTCTAAGACACTAAAACGGTTACTCTTACTGCGAGACGACGCTTGTCAAGCCTGAAAAGACGCGAAAACGAAACACAGGTAACGACGATGCCTTGAAGTTCCCGCACCAATCGACCCGCGATATCATTGATTTTCACAGCGTTCGTTCGGTCCTAGTTAAGTTTTTATTGGTGAAGATGGGCTACACTCCAGCCTAAATAAGGAAAAAAACAGAACTTAGCAAGCTTCGAGAATTTTCACGTCACCAAAACGGCTCAAATGAGTGGATACACGTTGACATCAGTGCCGTTACTAAGATGTATCGAGCTCACGGCATTACGGCGCAGGAATCATTACGGCGCAGGAATCAACCTATACATGTATTATCGCCTAAGGAATGATACTAGAGGTACTCAAGGATACCTCAACACTCTAAATGAATTAAATAGTTCTCTTTAGCGTTTCTCTTTAGTGGAATGAGTAGCGGTGCGTAAGATATGTTCTATTTAAGTATTCTTCCCTTCTTACCTACTGCTGCCCGATTGATGGCCGTTCCCCCGTATTTGGTTGAGCCATATCCGTAGGCACCAAACCAAACCAAACCAAACCGAGCATGTTGCAGAGTGATTCCGAGCCATTGGGCAGTTTGAACGAAGCTTCTTCCTTTGCATGGCCACCTGCGGCGGTGGCTGAAGGCCTATACAGCTGTGCTGCTGAGCACAGGGCCCAGTGGTGCGGAATGCGAATAAAAAACAACAACAAAGAAATCGAAATAAATAAATAAATAAATAAATAAATAAATAAATAAATAAATAAATAAATAAATAAATAAATAAATAAATAACTTGTTAGTTTTCTGACATATTGATGCGGCTAAAGGAATGCCAGGTGGTCCAAATTAATTCCTAGCCGCGCACCACAGCGTCTATCACAGCCCAAGCTGACGTTAAACGTAAGCGGCCCCAATAAATCGTCAATCAGCTTTCACGCTATTTCCAATTTGTGCGAAGCATCTCCCTCATGTTGCGAGATACACATTACGACGATTACTGCGAGAGTAGAGGTTCTGATTCGAAGTCTTCATTGTGCATTCATTGTTTTCGTCAGAACATGCTTCAGTCGGAAGGACCCGGCACAGGCCCGACTGCGGCGCTCACCACCCTGATCTAGCCTTAATAATTTTCACTTCTCAACGTTCAGTTTCTTCCCTTTAAGCGGAACGTATCCCAAAGACAACACAAAGGAAACGCTTGCATGAGGGATTCACTCAGCAAAATGAGTTTTCCGGACAAACCTACATTGTACGAGCAGATGAGCGTCATAATAGATAGCCTTGATATTATGTTCAAGCTTGAGCCTGCATGCACTAACCTTTACCAGACTTTAAAGTTAGACATGCGCCTTCTCGAGCGGGTAATATAATTGACAACCCCCTCCCCCACCTTCCTTTGTTTTTTCGCAATAGGAAGTAAAACTCTGTAAAAAATAACGAGCACGAAAATCAAGACATGGAAAGCTAACGCAGATTACACGGTGACAAAGACAACTACGTTGGTGAAAATTCTATGAGGAGCAGAGCCCAAATATAGCACCTTGTTTTCGAATGTCGGGTAAACGAAATCTCAGAAACAGCAGGACCAATAGGATACACACTTTGTAAAAGCATTAACCGGTATACAGTCAAACGCCATTGCAGGTGTTGGTGCCTCCAAAATCCTTGGTTATATAGGTCACTTCGATGTAAAGATCGCCCACCGTACTGCTCACAGCAGAGCAAGTGAAGTGCATCGAGCAAGAAGAAATCTTTACTTAAGTTGAATTAGACAGACCAGTGAAATAATTTGCATATTTATTGCGCACACACCTTCTGACAGAATGTGCGACTGCAGCTGACGTTAACGTGTGGAGGATCAGGGCGTGCTTTGCGGAGAAACGCGGGAGCAACGCAAGGTAAATCTCCGCATCGCATAATCATGATTGATCCGTTTACAGGCTCTTAGTCACTGTTGCTTCCGTTGACATTCGCGTCCTTTCTGCCCTAGATGGCTTTGAAGATATCGTCGGTCTCCAGTTACGATTGCATCATCATGACATCATCAACTGTAGCGTATTTGTGAGCCGTTGCACCTGCTGCTGTGTCACAAGCCACGTACGAATTAAAAGATTCGTAGAATAGTGCAGCAAGACTGTGAAATACGCTGACGTTGTCACACTCGTCAAGTGAATCACTGCCGTTTCCGTTAGCGCTAGCGCAGCTCAGTGGCAGTCTGCTTAAGGCAGACTGCAGTGTCATCATCACTACGCGGCTTTCGTTGTAAAGCAACAAAAGTCACAGTGTCCTCGTTGTACAGAAAGATTCGTTGTAGTGGTCTTCGTTGTATAGGTGTTCATAATCCACGTGAAAGTGATAAATTAAGCCGCGACATAATCAATCCTCCGTTATACAGATGAGTTCGTTGTAGCGGTGTTCGCTGTAGTGGTATCCGACTTGTATAAATAGACCTATTGGATACATACATCGCAAAAGCATTAACCATTCGGTGTAGAACACTTTCATTTATTTAGTTATGTATGTATGTATGTATGTATGTATGTATGTATGTATGTATGTATGTATGTATGTATGTATGTATGTATGTATGTATGTATGTATGTATGTATGTATGTATGTATGTATGTATGTATGTATGTATGTATGTATGTATGTATGTATGTATGTATGTATGTATGTATGTATGTATGTATGTATGTATGTATGTATGTATGTATGTATGTATGTATGTATGTATTTCCATATTATTACAAGAATTCACAACAACCATTCTTTACCAAACTAAGCATTAGGTAGGTATGAACTGAAGTTGGATTCAGCATGACATCTTTATTCTAGCTGCCATTGCAAGCATTCTTATGCCATCGAAGACAGCGCATGTCAAAATGTTTATAAAAAAGTATTGGCGGGAATACTCAAGTTCTGTTTTGTGTTCTTTGTAATTTATTTTGTGCTTGCTTTTAGCTCCTGCAAGCTCAGGGCGTGCTCAATGAAAATAGATGAATAGCTACAATTATATTTTGTACAAATATTGATTGAAATATATTTTGCTGACTGTCTTATGAATAGAGACTAGAAAATGCTGCTATAGAGCTTATCATAGGCCTTAGAGCTGTTACTTAAGGCGTATATAGGTGCCAAATAATGCCTTTTATGCATCTTTAGGTTGCATTAGTAAGAGCTTCCGCTGTGCATCCGAGCACAAATTATGGCTTTCTAAGGAAAACCGCCAACTAAACGCCTGTTTTATAACATTAACTTCATTTTTTTCTATAAACCGTAATGAGGAAAGTTGCCTAGGTTAGAAGATATATGTGCAATTTAGTGTGACTTCACTCCACAAGTTGAGAAACAGGGACAAACGATCGCCATTTCAAATTTTTTGTTATCGTATTGCGTTTAATTTCATTGAGTATAGTTTTGTATGCAGAAAATGTACGCTCAACAACAACCGAGGTTAGGGGCACATATCTGTGCTTCGGAACGGTCGATAATTCAATGCCATCTAGAATTCTGCAATGTTCGCCTGTCTGGAATTTTGACAATTCTTTTGGTACCCATGACCAGGAATTTTTGGCCGAGACAGCTTGAAGTTTCGAACTCTGTCAGCAACTGGTCTATTGGGGATGGTAGCGAAGATTTCCTGAAAGTCCAAATGGACCCCACATTCCATGTCGTAGTTGCGCCCAGGCATTCAAGTTTCTCAATGACGTTGACGTATTCAAAGTCATCTTCAAGTGTATTGTCGCTTAGAGCAGTTTGAACCCTCTTCACAGCGATCCTCTCGTTTGATGTAAAGCTTTTAATAAGATCATCTACACCAGCAAAGTCTTTCGGGTAATATTCGAGTGGTTCCGGCTAAGTTTCCCAGCGGGTGATAATATTATAAAAAGACAATTCTACAATAAAGCCCGAAAAATAGCTATTTTTAGGGTCTTCAGACCTGTTATAGGCACTGTCACTGCTTGTCACCCGTTCGCCGTCAGCCCGAAGTCGCCGACCGGGTATACAAGCCGGCTGGTCGTTCTGTACTTAAGCGAACAAAGCGAAGGAGTCAGAGTCAGGAGAAAGAGAGAAAAAAATATTTCTAGACTACGACAACGTAGTCCCTTAGGACAAATTAAAGTTTCTTGTCTGTCTGTCTGTCTGTCTGTAGACTGACAACGACACAAAATTTAAACGAAACACAAAAACCCAAGAACACTAACACACATGCACTTAATCTAGATCAATGATGAATACAAAAGAATACAACGAACAGTTAAGAATAAATATAAAAATGACCACAGAACAAAACACAATTAACCGTGCTCAACTAAAGAGACTTCAAAAGAAAACAAATCATGGCATACGCAGGGCCGGGCACAAGCACATCCATAAAGAGTGGAGTCGACGGCAGAGTTTTCCCGAAGAACGCTGGCAAGCCGATCTCGTTGCGGTGGATGCGATTGCTGGGCTGGGTTTCCCGGGAGTCTAGGTCTGACGTCTTCCCTCGAGCAGGTTAAGCTAACTTGAGGGGAACTACCGTGATCTTCGTTACAGACGTTAGTTTGTCGTCTCTTACGTCAACAAGTAACTCGCAGTTGAGACGTGTCTAGGCGGCCCAGGCGATACTGGACGGTAGTAGCTTCTTGACGCTTCTCAGCAGATTGTAGGCTCAGCTTCTAGACTGCTTCATTCGGTCTAAACCCTGCGTTTAAATACCTTCTCCTTTCCCTAGTTCCCTGTGTTGGGGAAAGGCAGATATTGGTGACGATCCAATTAAGTTCACCCAATTGTATCCCTGCGCCTAATTAAAAGGGGTGCGACCATACTGGAGTAGAACTGGTCATACTCGTGTAGAACCGTGGTAGTGTGGACGCTTCAATTGCGTTCTGAGCGCCGATGACAAAATTAGCGCGCGTACTTTCAGGGATAAAAGTACTGCCATTATTATTCGAGTAATTGATGAATTTGCTTTAGAGGACATGGGAGAATGCCTGGTGAGCAGGTGTCCAGTTAAGTACACTCATTTCCAAGGTACCAGCCACGCCCGATTCGACAGGATTTACGCGTCTGCATGTTTGGTCCCAAACTGTCATGGCTATGACGTAGTGCCCGCGCCCTTCTCGGATCACTGCATGGTTCAATGTTTCATTGGAGCAAAAAAGAGAAGCAGCTGTTTTCAGTGGGATCTTTGGAAGTTAAACCCCAAACTGCTTAATGATAAAGAAATCACTAAGGGTGCGGAAGAAGAAATTAGTGAAGTCACTGGAGGTGGAATACATGAATTGGGCCAGGAATGGGAACTCTGCAAGCAACAGATCAAAATAAAAGGAATTGAAAGGGCGAGCTGCATACGGTACCAAGAAAAACTAAATGAAACGCAGTTAAAGTCTATGCTAGAAAAATTATTAGCTCTGGAGTGCAAGGCGCCGGGATTATACATGGACGACGTTAGGAAAATAAAAGAAAAACTACAAATTAACGAAGAAGAACGCTATCGTGGAGCGCTTGTGCGCGCGAGAGCTGAACATCTAGACGTGGCGGAGACGCCCACAAGGCGGGCGCTAGGGATGGAAATAGCGCACGCAAGACGTAACCATGTCACTGAGGTACAAGGGGCGGGTTGCACCGCGACAGATAATAGAGAAATCGGGCAAGCTTTCAATGAGTATTACCAGTCATTGTTTTATTTGCGGTATGTCGACCTGGACCGGTTTAAAGAATCGTTTCTGCCGGCGATGCCACGACTAGACGTGGAACGAAAAGCAAGACTGCAAACGGCCATTAGCGAACAATAAGTAGAGCGTGCTATAGATAATTTAAACCCTGAGAAGTCGCCTGGGCCTGATGGCTTGAGTGCAGCGTTCTATAAAGCTTCAAGGAAACACTAGCTCCATTGCTGACTGCGCTATTCAATGAGACAAATGAAATAAATGCTTTACCTGTGTAGTTTGGAACGTCACATACAGTACTTATTCCGAAAACTGACAAAGCAGATAAACTTAAGCAGGTATCGTCGGACAGAGCTGTCGCTCTGACAAACGTAGACTACAAAATCTACATGAAGGTTCTTGCCAGCAGATTACAGAGTGGAATAGGCGAAATAGTAGGCCATCACCAAACGTGTGGGATCAAAGGCCGTTCCATCGTTTACAACATTCACAAGGCGAGGTGTGCACTCGAATGCTGTGAAGCCACATTGCACGTATCGCACTACTACAGTTAGATTTTGAAAAGGCCTTTGATTGTGTGCCACATTGTATTTTGTTTTGCATCCTGGACTACATCAACATAGGTGCGGTCATCCGGGAGGGAACGAGCTTGGCGTCCCGCAAGTGCACTACAAGGCTACTTGTTAATAAGTTGCTGGGGGCCCCCATAAACGTACGACATTCAGTGCCCCGAGGTTGCCCCCTGTTTGATATCAATATTGAAGCACTGTGTCTTAACACCTTAACCGTTTTGGACGAGCTGTGCTCGTCCTTGCCAGGCCGTCCCCAAACCGTTTTGGACGAGTGTAGCTCGTCCGCGCTGAATACGTTCTTCCCTCCAGCGTTTCGGACGAGCGGCGCACGTTTGTGGCGTAGCTTGCATTTTTACTCGACAGATGGCAGCACTGACCTCTTAATTTCTTTTTCTTCAACCGCGTAAACTTTTTTTTTCGTAGGGCAACCTTGGTTTTAAAATGGCATCCAGTGGAGGCGACACGTGTATTGCTGGCCCGTCTTCTCGGAAACGGCGCTTTTCTTCGTCGTCATCTTCGTCAGACGATGGTGATTCAGACACTGATGTGTACATTGTTTCAGGGAGCGAGGATGACAGTGATGATGTTGTACTCAGCAGCTCTTCTGATGAAGAAGATGATTGCTCGGAAGCGAACTTTGCGAGCGCGCGTCAGTGGATGAAGATCGACGTCACGAACATTCCTACACGACCTCCTCGGTTTCCTTTTCTGGCAGTTCCCGGTAAGACGTTCACTATAAGCTCGCCTGGTGACTTGCTTGAATATATTCAGCGTTTCCTCGATGATGAACTCATTTCAATGGTGGTCGAAGAAACTAACCGCAATGCTGCTGAGAAGGTGAAGGGCTGCGGTCCGTGTGAGCATAGCCGCGTCAAAAAATGGGTGCCGGTGACTGAGGAGGAGATGTGGGTGTTTCTTGGTCTCTTGCTGTTGCAAGGAATTGTGCAGAAGCCACGACAGGATTGGTATTGGTCCAGGAACAAGCTCTTATTCACACCTATTTTCGGAGAGGTGATGAGTGGCAACCGGTTTCAGCTCCTGATGCGGATGCTGCACTTTGCTGATAATTCCAGTATCAGCGACCTTAGCAGTCACCCGCAGCCGAAGCTGCACAAGATATGGCCGTTTCTGGTTCGGTTGTTGAAGAACTATCGCTCAGCCTACGTACCGGAGCGAGACATATCCATTGATGAAAGCCTTATGCTCTACAAACTTCGTGTTTGAAAGCCTTATGCTCTACAAACTTCGACTTCGTGTTTGCTTTAAATATTTTTTTAAGATCGAATACATGCTTTTTATTGCAATAATAATCGAAATCAGGAATAAAAAAAATAAGCAGTTTTGTGGAGAAATTCGTTGATATAAAAAAACGGTGAAGGGGTTAAAATAATACAAAGCGATGAAATTCGTGGATTTAGACTACAGGAAACAGAAGTTACATTGCTTGCGTATGCAGACGGTGTTGCGGTTTTTTGCGGGGACAAGAAAAGTATTAGTGAAACATCTGAAGTACCGTAGTGAAGTGTTTCACTGAGGTAACCGGAAGTCGAGTGAATTGGGATAAGTGCCTGGGATTTTGGCACGGAGAATTGCCTTCAACGACAGACGCATTTCGTCAACGCGGCTTGGTTTACAACGCCTCCGAAGTACTTGTGGGTACCGCTGGAATTTCATAGAGAAACTTATCCGTACTGGCGAGCGCAGCTGCAAGAGACGCGAGAAAAAGCAGACAGATGGACAAGCCCTTGTATATCCCTCTTTGCAAGAGCTACGGTGTGCAATCTTATTTTTTATTAGTAAGTTGTGGTACGCAATGCAAGTGCTACATTGTGCCCGAGTAAAGGTGCAGAAGCTGCACTGTGTATTTGCTGTCTTTGTTTGGGCGCCCACATGGGAGAGGTGCAGCCACACGAACTTGTTTCGGCAGGTGAAGGCCGGCGGATTAGCACTGGGACATTTGTTTCTGCGACAGATAGTAAACAGGTTTTTATTTTTTCGTGATGTTAGAGACCCATTCCTGCGCACGTTGTGTCAATAAAGACTCAGGAAAGCTTTGCCTAAGTATGCTATTACAACGAGATGTATTTGAGGAGGTATTTGTGGTCTCTTTAGAGCAATTGTTAAACGTCTCAAATTTGTAAGCGTGTGTTTGGATGCAGTATTTGAGTAGCGTTAAAAGGAAAACATTGTACAGGGATGTTTGTGACGCGCTGTTTTCAATGCCCTTGTACAGGACCATATACTCTGGAGGCCCAGGTGGCAATGTTATAAAAAGAGTTCAAAAAATGCAGGTGTCGCCGGGAGCCAAAACCTTCTTTTTCAGGTTACACACTGCAACCGCTCAGCCGAGCTGAGCGGTCAGCAGAATCATGGGCTCTAGCGGAGCAGCGACAGCGGCCACTTTTGGCCGTGTAAACAGGCTTACCGACGAAGACATGGAGTACCCGTTTATTTTGCCGCAACTGCCGAAAGGACGAGTAACGATCAACACCGTGTTTTTACACGGGGATGTACGTGCGAGACCCTACAAGGTCGAAGACTTCAGGGACGCCCTATTGCCGACGGGCCTGCTGCCTGACGTGGTATGCATAGGGGCGTACCAGATTATCCACGTCTGGGCGGTGACTCTCAATGATGCGACTGCCACAAAACGCCTGCTGGCCATGAAGGAAATGCAAGTGAAGGGACGACGGTGCGTCATTGTTGACCCACAAGACCAGCAGGTGAAGCCTAGGCTTCACTGGCTGCTGCACGGTGTTTCCGATGAGGACATCCCGATGGCGTTCGCAACATTTGGCAAGGTGGAAGAGGGGAGCCGAGAGCGGTGGCGCGCCCAAGGCAGAGGAGACAAGACCTCCACTACTGGGACCGTGCTCCTGAAGCTGAAGAGCGGCGTAAAATAGGAAGACTTGCCTCATCAGGTCCGCGTCGGCGGAGAGCTAGCATTGGTGGTCGTTCCCGCGAGGCCCATGCAGTGTCTGCGCTGCCAATACACGGGACACGTCCGCCGAGATTGTAAATTTCCCCGCTGATCAAGGTGCAGGCGTTTCGGCCACCTTGACGCTGACTGCGTCAAATCATACGCAGCTGTGATGGGACCAACAGCGAGTAACGTTGCTGCAGAGCACCTTATGGACGTGGTCGAGACGGAGGACGCCGCCAAGGGAACCGGAGACCTTGTTCTGACAGCGACAGTCAATGGGACATCGACGGTCGGCGCTGAAGGCACGGTGGCTGTGGCTGCCGAGAAGGCGAGCAAGACGCTACAGCTCCTGTCTTCAGTGGGTCATGCTTCGGGGGGCGTTGACGACGAGGCACCTGATGACGACACGACAGCAATGCTGCAGGACGAGGACACGAACGACGGTGAGCAGACTGCAACTCTCGGTGCCCCAGTCTAGCACCCCCACGACGCGACCAAGGACCGGGACGGTAGTGCAACCAGCACCAGCGAGGGGCCACCGACGAAGGCGCCTCATGGGAGGCGGATGGGCTACATGCCAAAACCTAATATTCCGCCTGAAAAGAAGACTGTTGTCAAAGCGGTGACGGCCACCAACGGCAGCAAGCCGGAAGGTCCCGGAGGCGGCTAGCAGAGGTCTAGTCGTGAATGGTAAGCACCATGCTCCGGGCCTACTTTACCCTTAGTTAAGATGGCTCTCTTACCGTTACTTACTATCGCCACATTGAACGTGAGAGGGTTGGCGGCTAGTCGTAGGCAAAGTCAGGTCCTACGGTTGGTCACTGACCAAGACATAGACGTACTAGCCGTCCAGGAGACCAAGGTTGACGGAGAGGAGGAGACCGGGAGCATGGTGCGGCGTTTCACGACTAGATATTATGCGGTCGTGAGTCACGCGGTAGGGACGTCCGCCGGTTGTGTTCTGTTTGTAAAGAAGTTGCCTGATCTTGTTGTTCAAAGTGTATTTTCATGCCAGTCTGGAAGGATTGTTTTTTGTGATTTTGTTTATCGTGAAATTGAATTTCGAGTCATGTGCATATATGCGCCGAATTCTGTAGAAGAGCGCACCTTATTTTTTGAGAACCTTTTTCAGTATATTTGCAGCGATAACTGCATGATTTTGTTGGGAGATTTTAATTGTGACTAAACTAATACGTGAAAATGAACTGGACGATGTTTGCGAGTGTCTGGAGGGGGAGCGGGAAGTTATGTACACGCGATTTCAAGGTAACAGTCGCGCGAGGTTAGACCGCATGTACATATCGCAACCCATGATTCCAAAGTGCCATAGTTATTCTGTGGCACCAGTATCGTTCTCAGATCACTGCTTGGTGAAATGTAACATAGGCACGGAGAAGAAGAGAGAATCTTTTAATTGGGACCTATGGAAAACGAATGCCTTACTACTAAAAGACCAACCATTTGTAGAGACAGTACATGAGGCCGTAAGGGAGGTTTGTGAGGATAATAGTCAAACAACAGCAGAGAAATGGGAAGGGTTCCAACAAAACGTAAAAATGAAAGCCTGTGAAAGATCGAGCTGCTTTAAGTTTGAGAAGGAAATGAAAGAAAAGAGCTTGCGAAAGACACTTAAGCAGCTGATAGCGCTTGAGTGCGAAGAGCCAGGGGCGTATAAAGAAGATGTGCGAACCATTAAAGAAAAAATTGAGCAGCTCGACAAAGAACGGTATCAAGGTGCGATTGTGCGCGCAAGAACAAATGCATTAGTAGCTGGAGAGGCGCCCACTAAAAGGGCGCTTGGACTTGAAAAAGCTCACGGTCGAAGGAATCACGTCGATAAGATTCTATGGAATGGCACAACTGCCGACAACAGTAAGAGTATAGGCCAAGCGTTTTTAGAGTATTACCAGTCCCTCTTTGCGTTTCAAGAAGCGAATGTAGACGAGTTCAAAAAGGTCTTCCTCGGTCGCATGCCACGATTGAGTGACGACACAAAAGAACGATTAGAAGTGAAAATAACAGAAAGCGAAGTTGAAAAGGCAATTGAGGATTTGAATCAAGGCAAATCACCTGGACCTGATGGCCTGGGCGCTTGTTTATATAAAGCTTTCAAGAAGGAACTGTCACCGTTGCTAGCACGGCTGATTAATGATGGGTATGAGAACAAAGCTTTGCCACCTTCTTTTGGCAAAGCGCATACCATACTCCTCCCTAAGAGTGATCAAGTAGAGAAACTTAGGCTGGTGGCATCTTACAGGCCGATATCTTTAACCAATGTAGATGATAAAATTTTCATGAAGGTTTTGGCAGCCAGACTTCAAAGTGTAATAAAGGAAATTGTCGCAGATCACCAAACATGTGGGATCAAAGGAAGGTCGACTTTTCGAATATTCACACGATGCGGTGCGTGCTCGAGTGCTGCGACGTCACATTGGGCGGAGTCGCAGTGCTTCAGCTCGACCTCGAGAATGCCTTTGATTGTGTCTCGCATGGTATTTTGTTTGCCATATTGAATCACGTTAATGTTGGTTCCATCATCGCTGAGGGAGTGACGTTGGCGTATCAGAACTGCACAACACGCTTAATTGTGAACAAATCATTGGGGGCCCCCATTAATGTCATGCGTTCTGTGAGTCAGGGCTGCCCCCTCAGTCCTCTTTTGTTTGGAATTTACATAGAAACTATGTGTTTGGCCATAATTCAAAATGATCAAATACGCGGTTATAATTTGGCAGACACAGAAGTCAAGCTCTTGGCATATGCAGATGACATAGCAGTGTGTTGTACAAGCAAACAAAGTGTAACGGAAACGATAAGCGTAGTGAAAAGTTTTTGTGGTGTGACGGGGAGTAGAGTGAACTGGGGGAAGTCCCTCGGTTTGTGGCACGGAGAGTGGTCTTCCGCCCCGGACCATTTTGCAAATGTGAACTGGATGAAAACCCCGACCAAGTATCTAGGTGTTCCCATGGACAGTTCAAAAATAGCGACGAATACTGGATGAACCAAACAAAAGAAACTAGAGAAAAAGCAGAAAGGTGGAAAGGCATCAACCTGTCGATTTTCGCTAAGGCAACGGTGTGTAACATGTTTTTTATTACGAAGTTGTGGTATGTCATGCAGATGTTGTACTGTTCAAGGGTAAACGTGCAAAAGCTGCACAGAGTGTTCGCGGTTTTTATCTGGGGCTCTACCTGGGAAAGGTGTAGCCGAACAAATCTGTTCAGGCACGTGAAGGAAGGGGGGCTGGGCTTGGCGCATCTTTTTGTTCGACAGCTTGTCAACCGCTTTTTGTTTTTTCGCGATGTGCGCGATACTTTTTTGCGCACCGTATGTCAGCTCAGGTTGAGCGACGCATTGCCTGCATATGTTGTCAGTACGGCAAGCATGACCGGAAGACTGCGTGGTTATTTTAAGGAAGTGGCCGACAGTGTGCGTTTCCTTTCAGTTCGTTTTTCAAACGATTATCCGTGTCACGTGAAAAGGATAACACTGTATAAAGATGTGTGCGACATTGTGTTTCTTGTGCCGTTATACAGAGCCATATACAGTGGAGGGCCAGGACAAGAGGTCCTTAAACGGGTGAAACGAATGCAGGTGCCACCAGGTGTTAAAACCTTCTTTTTTAAGCTCCACACAGGAACGCTCTCTGTGAAGACTTTTGTCGAAGAACGAGGCTGTCTTGTGCCGTGGGGATCCCACTGCTTGATCTGTCAGAAGCCGGAGACCATTGATCATGTTTTCTTGCACTGCTGGGCGGCGGTTTTCTTATGGGACGTTTTAAAGCGAACGCTGAAAAAGGAGTTACCGGTGGACCCCCAAGGGATCAGGTATCTGCCAATTAAAGATGAAGACGGAGTGCCGTATGATCTTATTATGTTGAATGCCCTCCACTCTATATGGCGAGCTCGCATGGCCGGGTACCATTGCGACACCGACGCTCGGCCAGCGCGTATGTATTTCAGAGAGTGTATGTCCTCATTTATTGAAATGCACAAAACCCGCCGTGGTTGCTCAGTGGCTATGGTGTTGGGCTGCTGAGCACGAGGTCGCGGGATCGAATCCCGGCCACGGCGGCCGCATTTCGATGGGGGCGAAATGCGAAAACACCCGTGTGCTTAGATTTAGGTGCACGTTAAAGAACCCCAGGTGGTCAAAATTTCCGGAGTCCTCCACTACGGCGTGCCTCATAATCAGAAAGTGGTTTTGGCACGTAAAACCCCAGATATTATTATTATTATTGAAATGCACAAAATGCAAGAGTGTGTACCGGATTGGCTGTCGAGGCTCGAACCTCTGACAGTCATGAAGGACTTTTAATTTAACAACGTCAGTCCTATGAGGACGGACGGCTGTCTAGCGCTTTTTTGTTTCGTCTTGCTTTCTCTCTTGCAAGAGGCTTGCATCTGTGTCATGAGTGTGAAATTCCTATGTGCGATGTTATATTGAAAACCGGTAATAAATAAAAAAAAGAAGTGGTAGCGTGGCCGAGCGGATTCCACTTCCGGACGCGCTAGCGAAAGGTTGTGTCACCATGAGCTCCGATGGAGCGGATACAGCGGCCCATATGGGTCGTGGAAACAGGTTTTTTGCCGAAGAAAACCAAGGATATGAAGTCGTTCTGCCACAGTTACCTAAAGGTGCGTGTATTACAAATACTGTTTTTCTACACGGAGATATCAGGGCAAGACCTTATCGTGTGGAGGATGTCCGCGACACCATGGTTCGTCTGGGAATGCTGCCCGAGGTGCTTGCTTTGGGGGCTTTCCAGATGAGCCACGTATGGGCGGTGACCTTCAGCACAGCAGAAGGAATGAAGAAGATGCTCGCGGTTGGTGACGTCAAGATAAAGGAGAGGCGATGCCTCGTTATCGACCCAAATAAGCAAGACGTTCGCCTAAAGCTACATTGGCTTTTGCATTATTGGCTCTCAGATATGCAATCTGTAGGCTGTGGCGTTCCACAAGGTAGCATTTTGGGTCCATTTCTGTTTAATCTTTACATCAATGACATTGTACATGCAACTCCATTCGTTAAATTTATCATCTATGCTGACGACACCAGTATTTTTCTTGCCGGAGATAATGCAGCCGAACTCACAGATACTGCAAACAATGCACTGAAGCAAATAGAAAACTGGAGTAGCAGAAATGCGTTGCGGATTAACACAGCAAAGACTAAAGTCGTTGTTTTCAGAGGTAGAAACAAGAAGGTCCGTCTCACTAAGAATATATTCCTTCAGTCCGTACCCTTAGAAGTTGTGCCTTCATTTAAAACATTAGGTATATTATTTAATGAAAGAATGTCATGGGATGATCATGTTAGCTTTGTAACAAATAAATGTTCACGTATTATTGGTCTTCTTTACAAGAACCGTGAGATACTACCGCGAAATGTAATGCTAATGCTATATAATTCATTGATACAATCGCATTTCAGCTATTGCCATTTAACCTGGGGTGCAACAACAGCAGGCAATCTTCAGAAACTACACTTGTTACAGAAAAAATTTCTAAGAATTGTTGAAAATGTTCCGCATACCTACCATACGGCCGCACTTTTCTTAAAGTATAACTTACTACCAATTACTAAACTTTACGACTATCGTCTGAGCAAGTGTGTGAAAAACGAGGTGTTGAAGAACATATCTTTTCTATCAAAATTAGCTGGTTTAGAAAAACGAGATGCAATGTACAGCACAAGAAACATAGCACAATGGAACGTAAAAACATACAGAACTTTCTATGGTAATCAAACATTAGAAAATAAACTACCACGACTTCTTAACAAACTCGCACAAAACGATATTGATCTCCAAAACACAACACGCCACAAACTGTTCGAGTATTTTTTACACTACACCTAACCTTTTTTTTTTTTTTTTTCTGTGATTTGTCTACCCAATTCTTCTTTCTTTCACCATCATTGTAAGTTTTCTTTCCAGCCAGGACAATGGTGTTGATTTTATGCTGACTACTGTAACCGGATAACAACTCTGCTATATGTATTTTTTTTTTCCTTTGTTATCTGTATTTCCTGTATTTTCTTTTCTTTTTCATGTGTGTGAAAAAAAAAAAGGGAAAGAAAAACAACCACTGTATTGCTGTCAAAGTGGGGGCCCGTGGCCTTGTCAAGCTGTCCAACGGCAGCTTTTACTACGGGTCCCCGCCATCATCTGTACCATGGTGGCAAAATAAAATTTGAATTTGAATTTGAATTATGTACCGGATGAAGATGTACGCACCGCGTTTGCGGCCTACGGGAAGGTGACACAAGTATTGAAGGAGCGATGGCGCGTCCATGGTATCACGGACAAAGGAACTTCGACTCGTACCGTAGCACTGGAACTGAAAACCGGAGTTACTATCGAGGACCTACCACATCAGCTTCGAGTGGGTGGCATGACAACACTTCTGGTTGTGCCAGGCCGAGCGCCACTGTGCCTACGGTGTCGCCGAACGGGGCATATTAGACGTGACTGTCGAATACCGCGGTGCGGTCAGTGCAGGCGCTATGGTCATGAAGACAACGAATGCACTCAGACATATGCTAAGGTGGCAGGTACGGTTACAGCCGACCGTGTCTCGGAGCACATCGTGGACCAAGTTGACGCAGAGGAAGCAGCCAGCAGCAGAATGGGGGAACCCGTGTACACGCCCCTTTCTAAATTGTCGAAGGAAAAAGAAAAGAATGTGGAACGCGCGGAGGAGGTCGGGCATTCTATCGAGCCAACCAAAGTGGTCAACGATGCTCCAGTGGACGAAAACAACAAAGACGAAGGAAAGGAAACCACCGCGTCAAACAGCCAGCCAGAAGACATGGACGTCGTGAGTGCTGGCGTAAGTGTCGCAACTCCAAAACGACCGATTGAAGAGGTCGCTCCTGACGGCGGCCGACTAGGCAAGGGGGCAGGAAGTGAGCCGGCGACGAAGGTGGCCACGGGCAGGCGACCCAGCACTAAGCCCATACCTAACATCGGAGCGGGCACCCGACCGCCGCGGAAGCCGCCTTCGTAGCAACGAGGGCTGTGCTTTAACCAAGGGCCTTAAAACCATAGACGGAAAAGGACACGGCTCGAATGGCTTCAGCATCATGTGACGTGTGTGGCGGGTGCACGCCGTGTGCGTGTATACCCGCAAGTCCTTCAAGGTTTTGCACCGGCGACGCCGGGCCCATGTGTGAGGTAGGAACCATGCGATCTGTTCCTACTGGCACGCGGACTTCGCAATCTAGAACCGCGTTACGAGTTGCCACATTGAACGTTCGTGGACTACGGTCTAGACGAAGGCAATATCAGGTCAGTCGTCTCTTCCGCGAGTATGACCTTGACTTGATAGCTGTTCAGGAGACCAAGGTTGAAAGTCAGGAGCAAACGGATCGCATGGTCGAACCTTTTAGGTCTTTGTACAACGTTTGCGTATGTCACTCCCTTGGCACCTCTGGAGGCTGTGCCATTTTTTTGCGTAGTTCTTTAGGTCTTGTGGAAGAATATGTTTATTCTAGTGAAGACGGCCGAATTGTATTTTGTGATTTTCTGTTCTTGTTTCAGAAATGGCGCGTCATTTGTGTATATGCACCAAATAGCGTTAAAGATCGTATCAGATTTTTTGCAACTGTTGAACCATATTTAAAATGTGAAAGAAAAGTGATTCTGCTCGGTGATTTTAACTGTGTATGCCTGAAGGAAGATAGGAGCAAGGGATTGCCAGTTCGGGATCAAAGTGCTTTGTTTTTAACTACGATTATGCAGGAGTGTGGACTAGATGATGTTGGAAATGTACTGCAACAAGGAAGTGGCACTGTCTATACACATTTCCAACGTGATTGCCACTCACGTTTAGACAGAGCGTACGTGGCAGACGTGCTTGTACCACATTGCAACAGTTATGAGGTTAAGCCGGTAGCGTTTACTGACCACAGTGTCGTGATGTTTTCAATAGGCGAAAAAAAAAGTAGGTCAGGTTTTTCGTGGGAGTTGTGGAAACTCAATAACAAACTACTTAACGATAAAGTCTTTGTAGACAATGTGAAAGTACTTATAGAAAAATTGCACTTGTTTGAGTCGGGGGGATTTGTTGACGCATGGGAGCGGTTTAAGGAAGAAGTAAAAATTAGCGCAATCGAGAGATCTTCCATTTTACACCAGAATGAAAAAAGAAAAGAAAGGGAACTACAATGTCAGCTGGAATTCTTGTTGACAGTCGAGAGCGTGCAGCCAGGCACTTTCAATGAAGAAATAAGAAAAATAAAGAATCAGCTTGAAATAATGGATATAGAAAAATACAGAGGCGCAGTTATACGCGCACGCGCTGAACACCTCTGGCTCGGCGAAACACCGACGAAACGATCCTTGAGCGAGGAGAAGCGGTACGCTTCACGTAAGGAAATAACGCAGATAACGTACAGTGAAGAGATCACAAGGGACAAATTGATGATCCAACAAGCGTTTGTCGAATACTACAAGGGATTGCTGGGATGCAGCGGTAAAAGTGAGGCCTCTTTACACGGTGAATTTTTGACACCAATGCCTACATTAGATAACGAAACCAAAGTACGCCTTGAAATGCCAATTGGCTTAACCGAAATAGAAAGAGCAATAGACGATCTAAGTGAAGGGAAAACGCCGGGTCCAGACGGACTTGGTGCTGCTTTTTATAAGGCGTTTAAGCATGACCTCTCGAAGGCTCTTTGGCGGCTCTTCGCTGAGGCGTACGAAACAAAAGATGCACCACCATCCTTTAGAAGGTCGCATATTGTACTGATACCCAAAAGTGATGATCCAGTGAAGGTTTTATCGGTGAGTGCTTATCGTCCTATAAGCCTCACCAATGTAGATTATAAGGTGTTCATGAAGGTGCTAGCCAAAAGACTGCAGACTGTAATACAACTAATCGTAGGACCTCACCAAACATGCGGCATAAAGGGCAGAACAATAGGAACGAACATTCACACAGCGAGGAGCATCCTAGAATGCTGTGATGCATGGGACAGGAAAATCGCGATGTTACAATTAGACCTCGAAAAGGCTTTCGATCGTGTAGTGCATGACGTACTTTTTAAAGTATTGGAACATGTAAATGTCGGTAATGTTATCTTAGAAGGTGTGAAAATGTCATACAAAAATTGTGGGGCTAACATTGTCATTAACAAAGAAGTCACTGAAAGTATTCATATTGCCAGGAGCGTTCGCCAGGGGTGTCCAATTTCTCCTTTATTGTTTGCTATTTACTTAGAGCCCTTTTGTTTGAGCATAATTCACAATAACAAAGTACGTGGTTTTAAGCTTATGATGGCTGAGGTCAAATTATTGTCTTATGCTGATGACATTGCCGTTTTCTGTGAAAACAGAGAAAGTATTAGCGAAGCTGTGAGGGTTGCCGACAAGTACTGCAAGTGGTCCGGTAGTGCAATAAACTGGGATAAATGTGTAGGTCTGTGGCATGGCACCTGGGAGGCAATGCCAGATTTTTTCGAAAATGTGAAATGGAGGGACGTACCCACAAAGTATCTTGGGGTGCCACTAGAGGGATATAAAGATACAGCTGAATATTGGAAGGACGAAACAGAAATGCTGAGAGAGAAAATAAATAAGTGGGGAGGGAAAAACTTCTCGATATTCGCCCGGTCAACAGTCTGCAATATCTTTTTAGCAGCGAAAGTTTGGTACGTGCTTCAGGTGCTGTGCATGAATAGGCTAAACATTCAGAAGATACACAGAATCTTTGCCACTTTTGTTTGGGGATCCCAATGGGAACGCACAAGTCGTACAAATCTTTTTCGATCAGTGAGAGCTGGTGGGCTGGGATTGGCCCATTTGTTTGTAAGACAGATAGTGTCGAGGTTTACTTTTCTACGTGATCAGAGTCATCCATTCTTGCGCACCATGTTACAAGTTAGACTATGCTGTTATTTACCTGAATTCATTGTATCGACTTCTTGTGCGGGGCGAATGGGTATACGTGGTTATCTGCTCGAAGTAGTATTGACGTTCAGTATATTAAAGGTTCGTTTTTCTCTGCAGTACTTGTGCGAAGTCAAGAAAAAACGGCTGTATAAAGATCTTATTGACGTAATGATGCCAGAACCCTTGTATCGCACCATGTATGCAATCGGGCCCGGAAAAGATGTCTTTAAAAGAATCAAAAGAATGGTAGTACGGCCATCAGCCAAGACCTTTTTTTTTCAGCTACATACTGGTACGTTGCCCGTGAAACCATGGCTAGAGGAAAAGGGCCTATTTGTTCCGTGGAGTACTAATTGCCTCTTGTGCCGTAAGCCGGAAAGTATTGATCACATCTTTTTGGACTGTTGGGATGCCGTATTTCACTGGGACATCCTTCAGCGAACATTAAAGAAAGACCTCCCTATAACACCATACGGTATTCGTTTTCTGCCGGTTCAGTGTGAAAGTGGCATACCGTATGATATGTTTATGTTGTTGAGTATGCACGCTATTTGGAAGACGCGTATGGCGGTGAGGCATGCGGATGTAAACGCACGCCCAGCCAGAGAATACTTTATAGAAAGTATAGCTCACACCAAGGATGTATATTGCACAGGTGAAGAACAGCCAGAATGGCTACCCGTTCTGAATGACCTCATGTCATTATAATCATCCCCACGTCAAACAAAGCGAGTTTGAGGTTTTTAAACATTTTTCAGTGTCATATTTTCTGTAAATGCGTTTTGTTCGGTTGTTCTTTAACGTGTGATGTACCAATCAGCGAATTAAAAAAAAAAAGCGTGGCCGAGCGTTCTAAGGCGCTGGTTTAAGGCACCAGTCTCTTCGGAGGCGTGGGTTCGAATCCCACCGCTGCCAGATCGTTTTGCTTCTTTACGCACGCGCGTCGGCGAAAGGCGCACGCGATCGTCATACTGCAGTAGAACCGTGGTAGCGTGGCCGAGCGGTCTAAGGCGCTGGTTTAAGGCACCAGTCTCTTCGGAGGCGTGGGTTCGAATCCCACCGCTGCCAGATCGTTTTGCTTCTTTACGCACGCGCGTCGGCGAAAGGCGCACGCGATCGTCATACTACAGTAGAACCGTGGTAGCGTGGCCGAGCGGTCTAAGGCGCTGGTTTAAGGCACCAGTCTCTTCGGAGGCATGGGTTCGAATCCCACCGCTGCCAGATCGTTTTGCTTCTTTACGCACGCGCGTCGGCGAAAGGCGCACGCGATCGTCATACTGCAGTAGAACCGTGGTAGCGTGGCCGATCATTCTGCTTCCGGCAGCCGAGCTGAGCGGTCAGCAGAATCATGGGCTCCAGTGGAGCAGCGACAGCGGCCACTTTTGGCCGCGGAAACAGGCTTACCGACGAAGACAAGGAGTACCCGTTTATTTTGCCGCAACTGCCGAAAGGACGACTAACGATCAACACCGTGTTTTTACACGGGGATGTACGTGCGAGACCATACAAGGTTGAAGACTTCAGGGATGCCCTATTGCCGACGGGCCTGCTACCTGACGTGGTATGCATAGGGGCGTATCAAATTAACCACGTCTGGGCGGTGACTCTCAATGATGCGACTGCCACAAAACGCCTGCTGGCCATGAAGGAAATGCAAGTGAAGGGACGACGGTGTGTCATTGTTGACCCACAAGACCAGCAAGTGAAGCTTAGGCTTCACTGGCTGCTGCACGGCGTTTCTGATGAGGACATTCGGACGGCGTTCGCAGCTTTCGGCAAGGTGGAAGAGGTGAGCCGAGAGCGGTGTCGTGTCCAAGGCATGGGAGACAAGACCTCTACTACCCGGACCGTGCTCCTGAAGCTGAACAGCGGCGTAAAACTGGAAGACCTGCCTCATCAGGTGCGCGTCGGCGGAGAGCTAGCATTGGTGGTCGTTCCCGGGAGGCCCATGCAGTGTCTGCGCTGCCAATGCACGGGACACGTCCGCCGAGATTGTAAAGTTCCCCGCTGTTCAAGGTGCAAGCGTTTCGGCCACGTTGATGCTGACTGCGTCAAATCGTATGCAGCCGTGACAGGACCAGCAGCGAGTGACGTTGCTGCAGAGCACGTTATGGACGTGGTCGAGACGGAGGACGCCGCCAAAGGAACCGGAGACCTGGTTCCGACAGCGACAGTCAGTGGGACATCGACCGTCGGCGCAGAAGGCACGGTGGCTGAGGCTGGCGAGAAAACGAGCAAGACGGTACAGGTCCTGTCTTCAGTGGGTCATGGTATGGGGGGCGTTAACGACGAGGCACCCGATGACGACACGACAGCAATGCTGCAGGTTGAGGACACCAACGACGGTGAGCAGACTGCCACTCTCGGTGCCCCAGCCAAGCGCCCCCACGACGCGACGAAGGACCGGGACGGTAGTGCAACCGGCACCAACGAGGGGCCACCGCCGAAGGCGCCTCATGGGAGGCGGATGGGTTTCAAACCAAAACCTAATATTCCGCCTGGAAAAAAGCCTGTTGTCAAAGTGGGGGCGGTGACCAACGCCAGCAAGCCGGAAGGTCCCGGAGGCGGCTAGCCGAGGGCTAGTCGTGAAGGGTAAGCACCATGCTCCGGGCCTACTTTTTTTTCCCTTAGTTAAGATGGCTCTCTTACCGGCACTTACTATCGCCACGTTAAACGTGAGAGGGTTGGCGGCTAGTCGTAGGCAAAGTCAGGTCCTACGGTTGGTCACTGACCAAGACATAGACGTACTAGCCGTCCAGGAGACCAAGGTTGACGGAGAGAAGGAGACCGGGAGCATGGTGCGGCGTTTCACGACTAGATATTATGCGGTCGTGAGTCACGCGGTAGGGACGTCCGCCGGTTGTGTTCTGTTTGTAAAGAAGTTGCCTGATCTTGTTGTTCAAAGTGTATTTTCATGCCAGTCTGGAAGGATTGTTTTTTGTGATTTTGTTTATCGTGAAATTGAATTTCGAGTCATGTGCATATATGCGCCGAATTCTGTAGAAGAGCGCACCTTATTTTTTGAGAACCTTTTTCAGTATATTTGCAGCGATAAGTGCATGATTTTGTTGGGGGATTTTAATTGTGTTTTGAGTGCTCGGGATAGAGCGAATAATGCCGGTATTCGTGATAGAAGCAGCAGTGTGTTGACTAAACTAATAAGTGAAAATGAACTGGACGATTTTTGCGAGTGTCTGGAGGGGGAGCGGGAAGTAATGTACACGCGATTTCAAGGTATCAGTCACGCGAGGTTAGACCGCATGTACATATCGCAAGACATGATTCCAAAGTGCCATAGTTATTCTGTGGCACCAGTATCGTTCTCAGATCACTGCTTGGTGAAATGTAACATAGGCACGGAGAAGAAGAGAGAATCTTTTAATTGGGACCTATGGAAAATGAACGCCTTACTACTAAAAGACCAACCATTTGTAGAGGCAGTACATGAGGCCGTTAGGGAGGTTTATGAGGATAATAGTCAAACAACAGCAGAGAAATGGGAAGGGTTCAAACAAAACGTAAAAATGAAAGCCTGTGAAAGATCGAGCTGCTTAAAGTTTGAGAAGGAAATGAAAGGAAAGAGCTTGCGAAAGACACTTAAGCAGCTGATAGAGCTTGAGTGCGAAGAGCCAGGGGCGTATAAACAAGATGTGCGAACCATTAAAGAAAAAATCGAGCAGCTCGACAAAGAACGGTATCAAGGTGCGATTGTGAACGCAAGAACAAATGCATTAGTAGCTGGAGAGACGCCCACTAAAAGGGCGCTTGGACTTGAAAAAGCTCACGGTCGAAGGAATCACGTCGATAAGATTCTATGGAATGGCACAACTGCCGACGACAGTAAGCGTATAGGCCAAGCGTTTTTCGAGTATTACCAGTCCCTCTTTGCCTTTCAAGAAGCCAATGTAGACGAGTTCAAAAAGGTATTCCTCGGTCGCATGCCGCGATTGAGTGACGACACAAAAGAACGAATAGAAGGGAAAATAACAGAAAGCGAAGTTCAAAAGGCGATTGAGGATTTGAATCAAGGCAAATCACCTGGACCTGACGGCCTGGGCGCTTGTTTATATAAAGCTTTCAAGAATGAACTGTCACCGTTGCTAGCACGGCTGTTTAATGATGCGTATGAGAACAAAGCTTTGCCACCTTCTTTTGGCAAAGCGCATACCATACTCCTCCCTAAGAGTGATCAAGTGGAGAAACTTAGGCTGGTGACATCTTACAGGCCGATATCTTTAACCAATGTAGATTATAAAATTTTCATGAAGGTTTTGGCAGCCAGACTTCAAAGTGTAATAAAGGAAATTGTCGCAGATCACCAAACGTGTGGGATCAAAGGAAGGTCGATTTTTTCGAATATTCACACGATGCGGTGCGTGCTCGAGTGCTGCGACGTCACCTTGGGCGGAGTCGCAGTGCTTCAGCTCGACCTCGAGAAAGCCTTTGATTGTGTCTCGCATGGGATTTTGTTTGCCGTTTTGGATCACGTTAATATTGGTTCCATCATCGCTGAGGGAGTGGCGTTGGCGTATCAGAACTGCACAACACGCTTAATTGTGAATAAATCATTGGGGGCCCCCATTAACGTCATGCGTTCTGTGCGTCAGGGCTGCCCCCTCAGTCCTCTTTTGTTTGGAATTTACATAGAAACTTTGTGTTTGGCCATAATTCAAAATGATCAAATACGCGGGTATAATTTGGCAGACACAGAAGTCAAGCTCTTGGCATATGCAGACGACATCGCAGTGTGTTGTACAAGCAAACAAAGTGTAACGGAAACGATAAGCGTAGTGAAAAGTTTTTGTGGTGTGACGGGCAGTAGAGTGAACTGGGGGAAGTCCCTCGGTTTGTGGCACGGAGAGTGGTCTTCCGCCCCGGACCATTTTGCAAATGTGAACTGGATGAAAACCCCGACCAAGTATCTAGGTGTTCCCATGGACAGTTACAAAAATAGCGACGAGTACTGGATGAACCAAACAAAAGAAACTAGAGAAAAAGCAGAAAGCTGGAAAGGCATCAACCTCTCCATTTTCGCTAAGGCAACGGTGTGTAACATGTTTTTTATTACGAAGTTGTGGTATGTCATGCAGACGTTGTACTGTTCAAGGGTAAACGTGCAAAAGCTGCACAGAGTGTTCGCGATTTTTATCTGGGGCTCTACCTGGGAAAGGTGTAGCCGAACAAATCTGTTCAGGCACGTGAAGGAAGGGGGGCTGGGCTTGGCACATCTTTTTGTTCGACAGCTTGTCAACCGCTTTTTGTTTTTTCGCGATGTGCGCGATCCTTTTTTGCGCACCGTATGTCAGCTCAGGTTGAGCGACGCATTGCCTGCATATGTTGTTAGTACGGCAAGCATGACCGGAAAACTTCGAGGTTATTTTAAGGAAGTGGTCGACAGCGTGCGTTTCCTGTCAGTACGTTTTCCCAATGATTATCTGTTTGAAGCTAAAAGGAAAAAACTGTATAATGATGTGTGCGACATTGTGTTCCCAGTGCCGTTATACAGAACAATATACAGTGGAGGGCCAGGACAAGACGTCCTTAAACGGGTGAAACGAATGCAGGTGCCACCAGGGGTTAAAACCTTCTTTTTTAAGCTCCACACAGGAACGCTCTCTGTGAAAACGTTTGTGGAAAAACGAGGCTGTCTTGTGCCGTGGGGATCCCACTGCTTGATCTGTCAGAAGCCGGAGACCATTGATCACGTTTTCTTGCATTGCTGGGCGGCTGTTTTCCTTTGGGACGTGTTAAAGCGAACGCTGAAAAAGGAGTTACCGGTGGACCCCCAAGGGATCAGGTATCTGCCAATTAAAGATGAAGACGGAATACCGTATGATCTCATTATGCTGAATGCCCTCCACTCTATATGGCGAGCTCGCATGGCCGGATATCATTGCGACGCCGACGCTCGGCCAGCGCGTATATATTTCAGAGAGTCTATGTCCTTATTTATTGAAACGCAGAAAATTCAAGAGTGTGCACCGGATTGGCTGTCGAGGCTCGAACCTCTGACAGTCATGAAGGAATTTTAATTTGACAACGTCAGTCCTATGCGGATAGACGGCTTTGTAGCGCTTTTTGTTTCTTGCCTTCTTTTGCTCTTGCAAGAAGCTTGCATTTGTGTCATGAGTGTGAAATTCATATGTACGATGTCATATTGAAAACCGGTAATAAATAAAAAAAAATGGTAGCGTGGCCGAGCGGTCTAAGGCGCTGGTTTAAGGCACCAGTCTCTTCGGAGGCGTGGGTTCGAATCCCACCGCTGCCAGATCGTTTTGCTTCTTTACGCACGCGCGTCGGCGAAAGGCGCACGCGATCGTCATACTGCAGTAGAACCGTGGTAGCGTGGCCGAGCGGTCTAAGGCGCTGGTTTAAGGCACCAGTCTCTTCGGAGGCGTGGGTTCGAATCCCACCGCTGCCAGATCGTTTTGCTTCTTTACGCACGCGCGTCGGCGAAAGGCGAACGCGATCGTCATACTGCAGTAGAACCGTGGTAGCGTGGCCGAGCGGTCTAAGGCGCTGGTTTTAGGCACCAGTCTCTTCGGAGGCGTGGGTTCGAATCCCACCGCTGCCAGATCGTTTTGCTTCTTTACGCACGCGCGTCGGCGAAAGGCGCACGCGATCGTCATACTGCAGTAGAACCGTGGTAGCTTGGCCGAGCGGTCTAAGGCGCTGGTTTAAGGCACCAGTCTCTTCGGAGGCGTGGGTTCGAATCCCACCGCTGCCAGATCATTTTGCTTCTTTACGCACGCGCGTCGGCGAAACGCGCACGCGATCGTCATACTGCAGTAGAACCGTGGTAGCGTGGCCGAGCGGTCTAAGGCGCTGGTTTTAGGCACCAGTCTCTTCGGAGGCGTGGGTTCGAATCCCACCGCTGCCAGATCGTTTTGCTTCTTTACGCACGCGCGTCGGCGAAAGGCGAACGCGATCGTCATACTGCAGTAGAACCGTGGTAGCGTGGCCGGAGGATTCTGCTTCCGGCAGCCGAGCTGAGCGGACGCAGGATGGCAGGCCCTTCAAGGGTGGCTAAGCGGTACTTACCGGCCGCGGTAACAGGTCTTTTGACGTTGAGAATGAGTATGAAGTTTTATTGCCGAACCTTCCTACAGGACGAGTTGTTTTGAATACTGTTTTTTTACATGCTGACGTCCGTTCCCGGCCATATCGAGTGGAAGACTTCCGCGACACACTGGCTCGTCTGACGCTGCTCCCCGAGGTTGTTGCCTTAGGGGCGTATCGTATGAGCCATGTGTGGGCGGTGACGTTCAAGAATATGGATGCTGTGAAAAGGATCCTTAGCGTTGGTGACCTCAAGGTGAAGAATTCTCGCTGCCTCGTCATCGATCCAGCCAACCAAGATGTGAGGATGAAGGTACACTGGCTACTCCACAATGTACTCGACGAAGACTTGAAACGTGCGTTAGCGCCGTACGGCCAAGTGACGGAAGTCAGCAGGGAGCGGTGGCGGGTACACGGCGTGGCCGACAAGGGCTCGACCACCCGTCTGGTAACGCTCAGGTTGAAGGTGGGCCTTAAAATTGACGACCTCCCTCATCAAGTGAACGTGAGCGGTGAGCAAGCCCTTGTTGTTGTGCCGGGAAGAGCGCCCATTTGTCTACGCTGCCGAGGAAAAGGGCACATTCGTCGTGACTGCCGAGTGCCGCGTTGTGGTAGCTGCCGGAGGTTCGGTCATGAGGAGCGCGACTGCACGCTTTCCTATGCCAGCGTCACCGGGCCCGTGGACGGGGGCGACGCGTCCGAGCTACTCATGGACGAGGCTGACGCTGAAGACGCAGCAAGTCCGGGTGACAGAGGGTCCGACAGAGTGCTGGCGACGCCAGACCCGGCCACACTGAAAGGGCCGAATGCGACAACAGGGCAAGAGCCCGCAGAACAGCCGTCGGAGCTACAACCTGGGAATGCAACGGCCTTAGAGAGGCCAGAATCGTGTGAAACTTCTGCCAAGGAAACAGAGTTTACAGCTGGACAGGACAACATGGAAGACAGCGAGAGCGCAGTCGGCGGCCTGGCTGGCAAGCGCCCTTGGGACGAAAGTCGAGACGAGACAAGTATTTCCGATGGCGTCGAGGCTGGAGAACCACCGACGAAGACAACGGGGATTAGGCGCCCGTCTTTCAAACCGCGGCCAAAAATTCTGGTCGACCCACGGGCAGAGGCCAAGCCGCCTCTCCCGTCTTCATCACCTGGGTAGGTGAGACTGTCATGATTTTTGGAGAGACAGTAATTTGTGAAAGTGTTGTGCGGGATCCGAGACGTAAAAACATGAAAAAAAGCCGCAATGCCTGTAAGTCATGCAAATTCCTTGTTTTCTGGCGAGCACCCATTTGAAGTAAAAGCCGTGTGGTAGGCCTACTCATAGCGATAACATGTCCTTTAAATTAGAAACAGCCTTATGCGTAGCAACGCTCAACATTAGAGGACTTGGATCTAGGAGGCGACAGTATCAGTTGCGGCGTTTGTTGCTTGAGAATGACGTTGATATTGCTGCCGTGCAGGAAACGAAAGTCGAGTCCCAAGAGCAGACAGACCGCATGCTTTCGCCTTTCCGCTCCCTATACAATGTTTGTGTCAGCCATTCTCAGGGTACATCTGGTGGCTGCTTGCTTTTTATGAAGAACAGCATTGGTATTGTAGTAGAGTGTTTGCATATTGACGATTTGGGACGATTAATTGTGTGTGATTTTTCTTTTTCTGGAGCGAATTGGCGGATTGTTTGTGTATATGTACCAAATAGGGAGCTAGAACGCAAATTATTTTTCGAAGACCTTGAAGTGCACCTGTCGTGTGATAAGACAATGATTCTTCTCGGAGATTTCAACTGCGTTTGCATTCCCGAAGACAGGGCAAGCAAAGTGCCGGTGCGTGATTATAGTGCCTTATTTTTGAATGCCATGGTTCACGAGCGAGAGTTGGTTGACGTAGGATATGTGCTTTCTCAGGGCACGCAGTTCACACATTACCAGCTTAGCAGTCAGGCGAGGCTTGACAGAGCCTACGTGTCTACTGCGTTACTTCCCTTGTGCAGAGATTACAGTGTGAAGCACGTTTCTTTCAGCGACCATAGTCTAGTCATGTTCACGATCAATAAGAAAGAAAAGCAGAGGTTTAGCTGGGACCTATGGAAATTGAACGACAAGCTACTCGATGATGACATGTTTGTAGAAAACGTTAAAACTGAATTAGAAGTATTCGAGTGTAACAAGGGCAGTTTAATTCATACATGGGAGTCTTTTAAAGAAAAAGTAAAAATGAAAGCGATTGAAAGAGCATCTTGTATAAAACACCGCCAAATGAAAGAAGAAAAGCAGTTGCAGTGCCAGTTAGATTTTTTACTCTGTCAAGAATGTGTGCAACCGGGCATGCGCAGTAAAGAAATTAAAGACGTGAAAAGAAAGTTGGAGGCTATAGACGTAGAAAGATACAAGGGAGCTGTGGTGCGCGCACGCGCCGAAAGGCTTTGGTGTGGCGAGATGGCCACGAAACGTGCGCTGGCAGACGAGAAAAGCTACGCGACTAAAAATGAAATCAAGGTGATAGAATATCAAAACGTCGTCACAAGAGATAAAGCAATAATTGAACAAGCATTTGTGGAACATTATCGCGAATTATTAGGAAGCATAAGACAGGGCAGTAGCACATTCAAGGATGAATTCTTATCACTTATGCCGCAACTCGACGACGACATAAAGGCAAGCTTAGAGGCACCTATCACCGTCAATGAAATTGAAAAATCAATTGAGAAAATGACCTCTGGTAGGACACCTGGTCCAGATGGCCTGAGCGCAGCATTCTATAAGAAATTTAAAAGCCCTGTGGCAGCAGCCTTATGTGAAGTTTTGCACGAGGCATTACCAATTACCAGGCAATTACCAGGGTCCTTCCGCAGATCACACATTGTGTTGATTCCCAAAACAACAGATCCCGCGAAACAGCAATTTATTGGATCGTATCGGCCCATAACCTTGGCCAATGTTGATTATAAACTGTTCATGGGTGTGTTGGCCAGGCGACTTCAAACTGTTATTAAAGAAATCGTAGGGCCCCATCAGAACTGCGGCATCAAAGGTAGATCTATAACGACGAATATTCACGTTGCAAGGAATATTTTAGAATGTTGTGAAGATTTTGAGAGTAGGGTAGCGATGCTACAGATCGACCTCGAGAAAGCCTTTGACCGCGTGAGTCACGAGATCCTTTTGTGCATCCTCGACTACGTAAAACTGGGATCTGTGGTTTTGGAGGGGGTACGAATGGCATACACGGGATGCACTACGAGGATTGTAGTGAACAAACAGCTCAGCGAAAGCATACAAGTTTTATCAAGCGTAAAACAAGGATGTCCTGCGTCAGCATTACTTTTCGCCCTCTACCTAGAGCCCCTTTGCCAAAAAATGCTTCAGAATGAACGACTTCGTGGATTCCGCTTGATGACCGCGGAAGTCAAAGTGCTTAGTTATCCGGATGATATCGCAGTGTTCTGTGATGATCAAGAAAGTGTGAGAGTGGCAGTAAATGATGTGAAGACATTCTGTGGGTGCACCGGTAGTAGAATTAATTGGAATAAATGCCTTGGTATCTGGCATGGAAATTGGCGAAATACACCCTCACTGTTTGAAAATGTTACATGGACGGTGACGCCTGATAAGTATCTAGGCGTACCACTCCAACCCTACCGGGACACAACAGAATATTGGAGGAATGAAACGGAGCAACTACGCGAGAAGACCCAAAAATGGGGTGGCCGAGAATTTTCAATGTTCACGCGTTCAATTGTGTGCAACATATTTCTTGTTTCGCGAGTGTGGTATGTTCTTCAAGTGCTATCTATGACACGTAATGCAGTTCAAAAGCTACACAGAGTGATGGCAGTATTTGTTTGGAGTTCTACGTGGGAAAGAACCAGTCGCACAAATTTGTTTCGATCTGTCCGCAGTGGGGGGCTTGGCCTAGTCGACCTTTTCTTGCGGCAGATCGTGGCTAGGTTTATTTTCTTACGCGATCAAAGCGATTGCTTCTTGAGAACAGTGTTACATGTGCGATTGTCAAATTATTTGAAGGAATTTATTGTTTCAACGGTCAATGTCGAACAAAGACGGCCAAGGGGTTATATGCGTGAAATCATTAGTGCTTTCGAAATCCTAAAAGTACGCTTTTCAATGGAGTATCTCTCTGTGGTGACGCGTAAGAAATTATATAAAGATCTTGTAGAAACCATGTTGCCACTTCCTGTATACCGATCATTGTACTCAAGAGGTCCAGGGGACGATGTTTTAGTAAGAGTTAAAGGGATGCCTGTACGACCATCAGTCAAAACGTTCTTCTTCCAGCTACATAGTGGCACACTCCCTACAAAACCTTGGCTGCGAGAAAAGGGCATTTTTGTTGCCTGGTCTGTAGACTGCATCATCTGCAAAAAGCCGGAGACAGTTGAACACATATTTCTGGATTGCTGTGATGCAGTCTTTCTCTGGGACATCCTCCAGAGGACCTTGAAGAAAGACTTGCCCATTACCCCATACGGCATCCGTTTTCTGCCTGTCAAGAACGTAGGGGGTGTGCCCTACGACATGTTCATGGCACTAGTACTCCACAGCGTGTGGAGGACGCGGATGGCCGTGCGCAACGAGGACGTGAATTCGCGACCGGCACGAGAGTACTTCATTGCGAGTGTAGAATACTTGAGAGAAGTGTACACAGTTCAAACTGAAAAGCCTGAGTGGTACCCCCTTTTAGGGGAACTCTCTATGATGAAACAACTGCGTTTTTAACCCCTTAAGTGCTGAAAGTGATGTGACAGCACTTTCAAAAGTGACAATGCACTGTATCTGCTTTTGTTGTATGCCTAGCAGGCAATAAAGAAAAAAAAAGTAGCGTGGCCGAGCGGTCTAAGGCGCTGGTTTTAGGCACCAGTCTCTTCGGAGGCGTGGGTTCGAATCCCACCGCTGCCAGATCGTTTTGCTTCTTTACGCACGCGCGTCGGCGAAAGGCGCACGCGATCGTCATACTGCAGTAGAACCGCGGTAGCGTGGCCGATTGGTCTAAGGCGCTGGTTTAAGGCACCAGTCTCTTCGGAGGCGTGGGTTCGAATCCCACCGCTGCCAGATCGTTTTGCTTCTTTACGCACGTGCGTCGGCGAAAGGCGCACGCGATCGTCATACTGCAGGAGAACCGTGGTAGCGTGGCCGAGCGGTCTAAGGCGCTGGTTTTAGGCACCAGTCTCTTCGGAGGCGTGGGTTCGAATCCCACCGCTGCCAGATCGTTTTGCTTCTTTACGCACGCGCGTCGGCGAAAGGCGAACGCGATCGTCATACTGCAGTGGAGCCGTGGTAGCGTGGCCGGGATTACACTTCCGGCCGCGAAAGCCTACGGACGTGTTTTTCATGTGCTCCAACGGGGCGGTGTTAGCGGCCCAGTTTAGCCGCGGAAACAGGGACGACATGGAAGACAGCCAGGACTACCAAGTGCTCCTGCCTCATTTGCCAAAAGGTCGTATTGTTTTGAATACCCTTTTTTTGCACGGTGACCTACGAGCAAGGCCGTACAGAGTTGAAGACTACCGGGATGCCCTTGGACGTTTGGAACTGCTGCCTGAGGTTGACGCCTTAGGAGCATTTCAGATGAATCATGTGTGGGCTGTTGCGTTCAAGAGCCATGAAAGCATGAAGAAGTTGTTGACTGCGGGGAATATTACTGTGAAAGGCAGAAAATGTCTGGTAGTAGACCCGAACAACCAAGATGTCCGAGTGAAAGTCCACTGGGTCCTCCCTAATGTGACGAACGAAGACATACGTGTGGCCTTTGAGCCATACGGCGAGGTTATGGAAACCACAAAGGAGCGCTGGCGTGTCCTTGGCATTTCTGAAAAAGGTACGACAACGCGCGTGCTGAACCTCAAGCTGAAGGCCGGGGTCACGACTGAAGATATTCCATATCAAGTACGTGTCGCTGGGGAGCCTGCTCTCGTAGCTATTCCAGGCAAGGCGCCACTTTGCTTGCGCTGCCAGGGTAAAGGGCACATCCGCCGTGACTGCCGGATCCCGCGATGCTCACGGTGCCGACGCTTCGGCCATGACGAAAGCGAGTGCGTGCCCACGTACGCAAATATAACGGGCCACAGAAAGGACGCTGACACATTGGATAATATCATGGACGAGGCTGAAGCTGAAGAAGCAGCAACCACGGTGACGAAGGAACAAGAACCTGTGGAAACGCCTCCGGCAGCGGTACAACAACGTGAGCCAGCTATTGAAACAATAACGTGTGAAAAAAATCTGGCCGGTGCAAACAGTGACGACGCGCACAACAAAATGAATGGAAAATGTCAGCAAGGGAAATCTTCTAGTGAAGCTATGGTGACGTCGCCAACTGAAACACCGACAGTGCAGTGTCAAACAATGGAAGGTGTTGTAGAGGCGTCGGCAAAGCGCATGCACAGCGACAGTGTCGGCGAACCGGACCGTCTGGGTGGTGCAGGTGGCGGGGGGCCGCCTCTGAAAACGGCGTTCACGAGACGAACGTCGTTAAAGCCTAAACCGAACATTCCTCCTGATAGACGCCCGGTGGATAAACCGCCGAAATAAAGGCGGGGATCCGCTTCCCCTTGGTGACTGAGCAAGATGGCACCGAATAAGCGACGCCGCCTAGACGATGCTGTCCCGTCCAGCTACCGAACTTCGGTTGAGGAAGCAGACGATGGGCAGCGAGTTCATCCTGGCCCACTACTGCCACAACTGAGTGAAGACTCCACTGCATCCTTGACTTCTGGGGTAAACACTGCCCGATCCGAGTGCTCTTCACAAATTAAGAACGAAAAACTTCCTCTTCCCTTACGTGTTGCCACTTTGAATGTACGGGGATTGGCGACTAAGAAACGGCAAAATCAACTTAATCGACTTTTTCTGGAAAATAACTTGTACATAGTAGCCGTGCAAGAAACAAAGATAGAAAGTGAGGAGCAGACGGATCGAATGGTGGGAACTTTTCGAAGGCACTTCAATGTTTGTGTTAGCCATGCGATAGGCACCTCTGGTGGTTGTGCAGTTTATATAAGGAACAACGTAGGCATTGAAGGTGAAAAAGTAGTTGCGTCAGAGGCGGGGCGGTTGCTTGTTGTTGACTTTTCGTACTGCGCAAGGCAATGGCGTGTTATCTGTATATATGCGCCAAACATCGATCATGAGCGTGATGTATTGTTTGAAGACCTAGAACAATTTTTAAAAAGTGATAAATACTTAATTCTGCTTGGGGATTTCAATTGTGTATGTTTGGCTGAAGATCGAGCCAAGAACACCCCTGTACGAGATAAAAGTTCGCGAGTGCTTGTTTCACTGCTCCACGAATATTATTTAGAAGACCTCGGTTATTTATTGTTAAGAGGAAGTAGCCCTATCTATACCCATTACCAGCGCGGAAGCTGTGCTAGGCTGGATAGAATCTATGTCACAGTTGACCTTGCAAAGGATTGTGGCCACTATGAAGTGAAACATGTGTCTTTCAGTGACCATAGCCTTGTCATGACTACACTAGGAAGCAACCTCAGAAAAAGCCGTTTTAATTGGGCTTTGTGGAAGTTCAACGTGAAACTTTTGCAAGATGAAAAATTTATTGAATGTGTAACAAAAAGACTTAAACAAATGGCATCCAAAGGGCCACACGGGTGGGCAGCTGAGTGGGAAAACTTTAAGAACGACGTCAAGATTATTGCCATTGAAAGAGGAACCATTATTAGTCAAAAGCAAAAGTGTAACGAAAAAGAACTCCTGTGCCAACTCGATTTTCTTATATGTATGGAAAGCGGCAATCCCGGCATGTATATAAAAGCAATTCGCGAAGTGAAAAGCAAACTAGAAGTAATTGTAACCGAAAAGTACAGAGCAGCAGTGATAAGGGCGCGAGCCGAAAAGATATGGTTGGGTGAAACGCCCAACAAGTGAGCGATGTGTGACGAAAGAAAATACGTGGCTCAAAACGAAATACGACAGATCAACTACCGTAACGAACAGACATCAGACAGGAGTAAAATTGAGCAGGCATTTGTCGAGCATTACAGCGAATTATTTGCGAATAAAAAAGGCGATAAAACTGGGCTGAGAACCGAGGTTATTAATCTAATGCCTAAGCTCGATGAAGAATGTAAGACGCGATTAGAACAGCCAATAAGCATAGAGGAAGTGAAAAGTGCAATAAAAGGATTAACTCCAGGAAAAACACCTGGGCCGGACGGAATAGGAGCAGCCTTTTACAAAATATTCATTGAAGAAATCAGCCCAATTTTGCATAACGTTATTAGCAACGCCTATGAGGAAAAACGATTACCGCCTTCCTTCCGCGCTGCCCATATTGTTTTGATACCGAAGACAGATGATCCAACTAGACTGTTATTAGTAGGGGCCTATCGCCCAATAACCCTTACAAATGTGGACTATAAGATCTATACCAAAATTTTAGCTAAACGTTTGCAAAGCGTTATTATGCTTCTCGTTGGACCGCACCAGACATGTGGAATAAAAGGACGCTCGATATGTACAAATGTGCATGTAGCCCGCAGCGTTCTAGAATGTTGTGATGCCATCTCGGGACGAGTTGCTATGTTACAACTCGATCTCGCCAAGGCTTTCGACCGTGTCGCACACGATGTTCTTTTCTCTGTGCTTGAACATGTCAATATTGGCAAAGTGTTATTAGAAGGTTTAAACATGGCTTATAATGATTGTACTGTACGCATCATAGTTAACAAGAACCTCACCCACAGTATTGACGTCCGGTCATCTATAAAACAAGGATGTGCGTTGTCATCGCTGCTTTTCGCTCTTTATCTTGAACCCTTCTGTCTCAGTCTTATTATTAATGAAAAAGTACATGGTTTCAGGCTTCAGACGCATCATGTGAAAATCCTTGCCTACGCTGATGATGTAGGAATCTTTTGCACTGACCGCAATAGCATAGAAGAAGCCATAAGCGTCACCAAAGATTTTTGCAAACAGACAGGTTCCGCGATAAACTGGGAAAAAAGTGTCGGTTTCTGGCACGGAATATGGGACTTTAAACCAGAAAGATTTGCGACCATCACGTGGGCAAGAAGTCCTTCTACGTATTTAGGCGTGCCTCTCGAGCATTATAAGCAAACTGCAGATTACTGGGATGACCTGACGCCAAAGGCGAAGGAAAAAGTTGGAGGGTGGCAAGGCCGCGAATTATCGATGTTTGCTAGGGCCAGTGCGTGCAATGTTTTTTTGATTGCCAAAGTGTGGTATGTGTTGCAGTTTTTGTCAATGTCACGCGTCAACGTGCAGAAACTGCATCGAATATTCGCGGTTTTTATTAGGGGCTCCAATTGGGAGAGAATCAGCCGCACTAATCTGTTTCGCCCAGTGAAAGACGGAGGCCTCAGCCTTTCTCATCTGTTCATCCGACAAATTGTGTCGCGTTTTATGTTCCTGCGGGACACGAGAGACCCATTTTTGAGAGCGATGATGCAAATGCGCGTGCAATGTTTTTTTGATTGCCAAAGTGTGGTATGTGTTGCAGTTTTTGTCAATGTCACGCGTCAACGTGCAGAAACTGCATCGAATATTCGCGGTTTTTATTTGGGGCTCTAGGGCGCGCCCTAAAGGACCCTAATAAAGTTTTTCATCCATCCATCCATCCAATTGGGAGAGAATCAGCCGCACTAATCTGTTTCGCCCAGTGAAAGACGGAGGCCTCGGCCTTTCTCATCTGTTCATCCGACAAATTGTGTCGCGTTTTATGTTCCTGCGGGACACGAGAGACCCATTTTGAGAGCGATGATGCAAATGCGCCTTAAGAATGTACTGCCCGAATTTGTTGTGTCTAGTGCGGCTGCAATCGACTGTGGTGTAAAAGGTTACTTCAGGGAATTAGTCACGTCGTTTAGGATGCTTAAAACACGCTTCTCATTTGAGTACCTGAGCCTTGTACCGAGAAAGAAACTATATAAAGATTTAATCGATGTAATGATGCCAGTACCATTATACAGATCGCCAAACATTCCAGGCCCAGGACAAGATGTATTAAAAAGAGTTCGAAAAATGACTGTTAGAGGAGCTGTTAAAACATTCTTTTTCAAATTGCATACAAACACACTCCCTGTAAAAACATGGCTCGATGAAAAGGGAATATTTGTACCGTGGACAACAAACTGCCTTTTGTGCAAGAAACCAGAAACAATCGAACACGCGTTCATTGATTGTTTGGATCCTGTCTTTTTTTGGGATGTTTTGCAACGAACCCTGAAGAAAGAGTTACCGATAACACCACACGGAATTCGATATCTCTCAGTGCAGAATGAAAACAGCTTCCCCTATGACATGATCATGATACTGGGGCTACATAGCCTTTGGATCACAAGAATGGGAGTCAGGCACGCAGACCCCAAGGCAAAGTCAGCCAGAGAAAACTTTATAGAGAGCATAACCTACATGCGCGAGGTATATAGTACTTTAACCGAGCCACCAGCATGGATTTGGGTACTTGATGAGTTGGTACGGATGAAAAATTTTTAATTAACCACACTGGTCAAGCAGACCAAGGTGGGTTTTATGTATGTACATGCCTTTTCTGAATAAAAGTGTGTAAAAAAAAAGTGGTAGCGTGGCCGAGCGGTCTAAGGCGCTGGTTTTAGGCACCAGTCTCTTCGGAGGCGTGGGTTCGAATCCCACCGCTGCCAGATCGTTTTGCTTCTTTACGCACGCGCGTCGGCGAAAGGCGAACGCGATCGTCATACTGCAGTAGAACCGTGGTAGCGTGGCCGGCTTCCGGCCACCGAGCGTGACGGACGCATGATGACGGGCTCCGTTGGAGCAGCTTCAGCGGCCTTTTCTGGCCGCGGTAACAGGGCTATGGAAATGGAAGACGACTACCAGGTTGTTCTGCCAAGTCTCCCAACCGGGCGTTTAGTTTTAAATACTGTTTCTTTGCACGCGGATATCAGCGCCCGCCCGTACCGGTGGAAGATTTTCGAGACGCGTTGGCTAGGCAATCGCTTCTCTCGGATGTTATCGCCCTGGGGGCGTATCGGATGAGCCATGTCTGGGCCATCACGCTGAAGGATGCAGATGCCGTTAAGAAGATTGCAGGCGTCGGTGAGCTGCGCGTCAAAGAACGCCGCTGCATTGTTATCGACCCGGCAAACCAGGATGTACTATCGGCCAAAAAAGTAAACGGACCACGGCACAGCTGGCCGGAGCGGCTGCGGGGCCGCACCGGGGCGCTGCTATCTCGCTCCGCGCGCTGACGGCGAGAGTGCCCCGAGTGACGCCAGACTTCGCCCTCTCTCTCGCGCGGATCCTTGTCACGCTTGATAAATTTCTAGTGCGCCGTTCGGTTGCTCTGCTGCTGACGGCCGCGATGAAGGGGACTGTGCATCGCCGGTAGTTTAGAACATGGCGCTGTCGAACGGTAGTGGACGGCCACGGGGAGTCAAACCTCGCCACTGAGAAGGAACGAAGACTCCTTCTTAATGTTGTTTTGCTTATATTCACCATACCTCTGATATTAGTGCATTTCGCTGGCGTCCACCGCTGCTCGATTTTAGGCAACACAACGAAAGCAGCCGCAACGGCGGCTACGGTGAAGCGCGATCGGCACCCGAGATGGCATTTTTGCTACGAAACGAATGCGACCGTTCTCGTTCTTAAATATTTCCTAGTCTTCCAGTGTCCGATGGCTGGACAGAATCATATCTGGATAGCAGCGCGCACTACAAAGCGCGTCGCCGACACCGTTCCAGAGAATAAAAAGGAAATATTGAACGCCGGTGTCCTATTGGCACCTTTGCTGTGGCACCGCGGATCAGCTTTGGCATGCCGTGAAGGAAGAGTGGGAAGCGCTGCGCAGACGACCGGAGCTAGTAGCAGCGCTCTATGACTCGATGCCAAGGCGAGTAGGCCAAGTAATAGCGGTCGACGGCGAATTTTCATCCCATTGAGGACCTCTTCCACGCATGGAACCCCATTTTTTATTTTCTTCCGCGAATAAACTTTCACGAGCGACTTGTTTTTCCGATTAATTCTTTCCAATCATCTCTTTCTGACGGTACTTTTGTAAAGAAAGTTTCATAACGGACTGTGTATTGTAGTAGCGAATTAAAGCAGTGTGGAGAGGCGCATTGCTATAGTTAATAAACCCACTGCTGGAGACAATGCCGGAAAAGTAATATCGACAGAGAACCCGCGCCGGCAGTAAAGCTTGGCACCTGCAAGCGCGCGTCACCGTAGCCGCCATTGCGGCTGCTTTCGTTGTGTTGCCTAAAATCGAGTAGCGGTGGACGCCAGAGAAATGCACTAATATGAGAGGTATGGTGAATATAAGCAAAACAACATTAAGAAGGAGTCTTCGTTCCTTCTCAGTGGCGCGGTTTGACTCCCCGTGGCCATCCACTACTGTTCGACAGCGCCATGTTCTAAACTACCGGCGATGCACAGTCCCCTTCGTCGCGGCCGTCAGCAGCAGAGCAACCGAACGGCGCACTAGAAATTTATCAAGCGTGACAAGGATCCGCGCGCGAGAGAGGGCGAAGTCTGGCGTCACTCGGGGCACTCTCGCCGTCAGCGCGCGGAGCGAGATAGCAGCGCCCCGGTGCGGCCCCGCAGCCGCTCCGGCCAGCTGTGCCGTGGTCCGTTTACTTTTTTGGCCGATAGTACGTCTCAAGCTCCATTGGCTGCTTCACACCGTGCCGGACGAGGACGTGCGTGTCGCGCTCGCACCGTACGGAAAGGTCTCCGAGGTGGTCCGAGAGCGCTGGCGTGTGCACGGCGTGTCAGAGAAAGGCTCAACGAGCAGGATGGTCACGCTGAAATTGAAAGCTGGCGTTAAACTGGACGACTTGCCGCACCAGCTTAACGTTGGGGGTGAGTTGGCACTCGTCGTTGTGCCTGGAAGGCCTCCGTTATGTCTTCGCTGCCGAGGTACGGGACACATTCGACGGGAGTGGAAGGTGCCGCGATGCGGAGCTTGTCGACGTTTCGGTCACGAAGACGGTGAGTGCCCCCGTAATTATGCAAGCATCGCCGGCCCTGGAACCAGTGAAGATGCCTCGGAGCATTTGATGGATGAGGCGGACGCAGAAGAGGCAGCGAGAACAGCTGGGAAAACGGAGACGAAAGATGGGCCTTCGTTTACGCCTCTGGTTAAGCAGAAGACAACGACAACGTTGACGTCTTCAGCAGTGGTGGCATCTCAGCGAGCGCAGCGTGACCCCGAAAGCGACAGCGGTCACAGTGCAGTGGCCGATACGAAAGCTTCGCTGAAAACCCCGGACCGCGTGGAGCCTCGCATTGCCGACGCCATGGACGCCGACGATGAAGCGGCTGCCCTAACCACTGGAAAACGGTGCCGCGAAGAGAGCGCCGGTGAGAACCTGCAGCCCGGTGGTAGTAGCAGTGGGGAGCCGCCTCCAAAAACGACAGGAAGTCGACGTTTGTCGTTGAAGCCGCGTCCAAATCTTTTGGCCGAGTCACGGCAGGCAGGTAAATCTGCCTCCGTAATTTTATTCCCGTGTTCTGTGGAATGTCAGCGTCGGTTGTGTATCGACCGACACGGTGTTTTTGGCTGACTTTTCGAGTTTGCGCGCATGCAAAGTGGAGGATGCGACGAGGAGGTGCCTCAGACCACTTCGAGACAAGCACCAGTCAACCCTTTGGGTGGCCAAACAGACCCCCCGTACATCATTGCAGAACACCAGTCGGGAAAATCACATGGTCAACAGAGCTAGGCACCATGCGGAGCGCGCCCCTTTTTATTACGTAAACGTATGGTAGTTGAGCTAAGAACCCCATTGCGTGTAGCAACTTTGAGTGTTAGAGGGCTGGGAGCACGAAGGCGGCAATGTCAGCTTAATCGCCTGCTTATTGATAATGACCTTGACCTAATAGCTGTGCAAGAATCAAAGATAGAGTCACAAGAACATGCTGACCGCATGGTGCCCCCTTTTCCGCGCCAACTTTGAAGTGTGTGTGTGTCACTCCGTTGGGACATCGGGTGGATGCCTTATCTTCATTCGCAACACATTAGGTATAAGTGTGGAGTCTGCATTTGCATGTGAAAGTGGCCGCCTCTTGGTTGTTGATTTTTCTTTTTCAAACCTACACTGGCGCGTTGTATGTGTTTATGCCCCCAATGTTGAAAGTGAACGTAAATGTTTTTTTGATTCCATTGAGCCATACTTGAATTGTGACAAGGTGTTGCTTGTATTGGGTGACTTCAACTCTGTATGTGCTGCTACTGACCGAGTGAAGTGTATACCAGTGAGGGACAAGAGCGCGGAACTGTTGACTCAATTCGTGCACGATTATTTATTGGAGGACGTTGGAAGTGTGTTTTCGGCTGGAAAACGGCCTGATTACACACACTTTCAACGCGACAGTCACGCAAGATTAGATAGGCTGTATGTTTCTGCTGATCTCGTGCCACTATGCACAGCCTATGATGTAAAACCTGTGTCGTTTAGTGATCATTGCCTTGTAAGCGCGACTTTTGGAACGAAGGGAAGGAAAGCACGCTTTAATTGGTACCTTTGGAAACTAAATGAGAAAATTTTAGACGATGAAGGATTTGTCAAGGTAATTAAAAGTGATCTTGATGGGGTACTAGCTGAGCAAGTGGACTGCTTTGCCGTTGAATGGGAAAGTTTCAAAGAACGAGTGAAGCTTAACGCTATAGGAAAAAGTAGCGCCATTCGGTATAAACAGAAAGGAAAAGAAAGGGAACTTCGCGAACAACTTGAGTGCTTGGTTAGGATGGAAACCAATAAGCCAGGAAATTTTAGTAAAGAAATAAAAAACGTGAAGTGTCAGATCGAAACAATTGACACTGACAGGTATAGAGCGCCAATAATACGCTCAAGGACCGATAACTTGTGGGCAGGCGAAACGCCTACAAAGCGGGCGCTATCAGATGAAAAGCGGTACGCTTGCCAGAAGGAAATCAGGCAAGTAAGATACGAGGGGCACATTAGAAGCGACCCTAGTGAGATTCAGCGCGCTATTACGGAATACTTTGCTGAACTTTTCGGCAATAGGCGCGAGCATGCGCAAGGGTTTGAAGGGGATTTCCTCCGATTAATGTCAACACTCGACAATGATGTAAAAGAGCGTGTTGACTTGCCTATTACTTTGGAAGAGATCGAGAAAGCAATAGATGATCTTCCGTCTGGAAAAGCGCCGGGGCCAGATGGGCTGAACGCTGCCTTCTATAAAACCTTTAAACATGATGTTTTTCAGTTCCTGTTACAAGTGATAACAGAAGCCTATGAACGCAAAAAAGTTCCACTGTCCTTTGGTATTTCACACATTGTACTTATTCCCAAGTCTGATGATGCGGAGAAACGAATGTTAGTGGGTTCCTACAGACCTATCAGCCTCACTAATGTCGACTACAAGGTGTACATGAAAGTACTAGCGAAACGACTTCAGAGTGTAATCGACAAATTAATAGGGCCGCACCAAACCTGTGGAATCAGAGGACGTAGCATTGCTACAAATATACATGTGGCAAGAACCGTATTGGAATGTGTTGACGCGCTTGGAAGCCAGGTAGCTATGATACAGCTGGACTTGGCTAAAGCGATCGACCGGGTTTCACACGACATTCTTTTCTCCATTCTAGAGCACGCTAACCTGGGTAGTGTAATAGTAGAAGGAGTAAAAATGGCGTACACAAATTGTATGACACGCATTATAGTTAATGGTGATCTTACTGAGCGCCTCACAGTGCGCTCCTCGGTGAGGCAAGGTTGTCCGCTCTCACCCCTGCTTTTTGCAGCCTATCTAGAGCTTTTATGTCTGGCCATTATCAACAGTGACTATGTCACGGGTTTCAAGCTGCAATCTGCTGAGGTGAAACTTCTTGCGTATGCGGACGACATAGCGGTATTTTGCACGAACAGAGAAAGCATTTGTGAAGTTACACACACTCTGGAAAGGTTTTGTAACCAGACTGGATGTCAAGTAAACTGGGAAAAAAGTTCTGGATTTTGGCACGGGGAATGGGATATTACACCGCAATTTTTCTCACGGCTGCAATGGTCTCCCATGCCAACGCGATACCTTGGTGTGCCCCTAGAATGTTATCGCGATCCCAGCCCACTTTGGAACGAAGAGATTTCAAGGGCGAGAGAGAAAGCGGGAGCATGGCAGGGAAGGAATCTGTCAATTTTCTCACGTGCCTTTGTCTGCAATGTTTTTCTAATTTCAAAAATATGGTACCTCATGAATGGGCTGTGTGCTTCGCGGACCTCTATTCAAAAATTGCATCGTATATTTGCCGTCTTTCTTTGGACTTCGACTTGGGAAAAAACGAGGAGAACAAACCTGTTTCTTTCAGTGAAGAGTGGAGGCCTTGGACTGGTTCATTTGTGTTTGCGTCAAGTGGTATCACGCTTTATTTTCTTTCGTGATCAAAATGACACCTTCTTAAGAACGGTTATACAGGTCCGATTGCAGAGGCTACTCCCAAGAAACATAGTGTCCTCTGGTGAGAACATGTGTGGTGCTGTAAGCGGATTTTTGCGCGAGGTTGTGCTCTCTTGTAAGTTGTTAGAAGTGCGTTTTTCCCCAGACTATTTGTACAGTGTTCCCAAGAAAAAGCTGTACAAAGATCTTGTGGATATCATGCTGCCGGTGCCATTGTACCGGGCGCCTTATCGTGGAGGCCCAGGGCAGAATATTTTAAAGCGAGTGAAGAAGATGCCAGTTAGGCCAGGCGTGAAAACATTCTTTTTCAAGTTACACTCTAATACATTACCTGTCAAAACGTGGCTTCAAGAAAAAGGAATCTTTGTCCCTTGGACAACGAACTGTCTTTTATGTAAGAGGCCAGAGACAGTCGAACATGTTTTTCTGGACTGCTGGGACGCGATATTCCACTGGGACGTCCTACAGAGAACTATAAAGAAAGAGTTACCACTAGACCCTTATGGTATCAGGTTTTTACCGGTTGATCACGAAGATGTACCATATGATTTCTTCATGCTTCTTGGCCTCCACAGCTTGTGGAAAACACGAATGCAAGTAAGGCATGCAGATGTTAATACGCGCAGTGCACGTGAAAACTTTATTGAAAGCGCTGCTTACCTTCGGGAATGCATCCGGGCACAGCATGACCAACCTCAGTGGGTAACACTCCTTGATGATTTAGTGAGTTTGAAGAAATTTTAACTTTGCTCGCCTCAGCTCAAGCGTAGCTGAAGTGCTTTATTGTTTGTGACTTATTGTTCCTCATGTGAACTTCGGAAATAAACAAAAAAAGCGTGGCCGAGCGGTCTAAGGCGCTGGTTTTAGGCACCAGTCTCTTCGGAGGCGTGGGTTCGAATCCCACCCCTGCCAGATTGTTTTGCTTCTTTACGCACGCGCGTCGGCGATAGGCGCACGCGATCGTCATACTGCAGTACAACCGTGGTAGCGTGGCCGACATTCGGCTTCCGGCAGCCGAGCTGAGCGGTCAGCAGAATCACGGGCTCCAGTGGACCAGCGACAGCGGCCACTTTTGACCGCGGGAACAGGCTTACCGACGAAGACAAGGAGTACCCGTTTATTTTGCCGCAACTGCCGAAAGGACGAGTAACGATCAACACCGGGTTTTTACACGGGGATGTACGTGCGAGACCCTACAAGGTTGAAAACTTCAGGGACGCCCTATTGCCGACGGGCCTGCTACCTGACGTGGTATGCATAGGGGCGTATCAAATTAACCACGTCTGGGCGGTGACTCTCAATGATGCGACTGCCACAAAACGCCTGCTGGTCATGAAGGAAATGCAAGTAAAGGGACGACGGTGCGTCATTGTTGACCCACAAGACCAGCAGGTGAAGCTTAGGCTTCACTGGCTGCTGCACGGCGTTACTGATGAGGACATCCGGACGGCGTTCGCTGCATTCGGCAAGGTGGAAGAGGTGAGCCGAGAGCGGTGGCGTGTCCAAGGCATGGGAGAGAAGACCTCTACTACCCGGACCGTGCTCCTGAAGCTGAACAGCGGCGTAAAACTGGAAGACCTGCCTCATCAGGTGCGCGTCGGCGGAGTGCTAGCATTGGTGGTCGTTCCCGGGAGGCCCATGCAGTGTCTGCGCTGCCAATGCACGGGACACGTCCGCCGAGATTGTAAAGTTCCCCGCTGTTCAAGGTGCAGGCGTTTCGGCCACGTTGATGCTGACTGCGTCAAATCGTATGCAGCCGTGACAGGACCAGCAGCGAGTGACGTTGCTGCAGAGCACGTTATGGACGTGGTCGAGACGGAGGACGCCGCCAAAGGAACCGGAGACCTGGTTCCGAGAGCGACAGTCAGTGGGACATCGACCGTTGGCCAGAAGGCACGGTGGCTGAGGCTGGCGAGAAAACGAGCAAGACGGTACAGGTCCTGTCTTCAGTGGGTCATGCTACGGGGGGCGTTAACGACGAGGCACCCGATGACGACAGGACAGTGCAGGGTGAGGACACCAACGACGGTGAGCAGACTGCAACTCTCGGTGCCCCAGTCAAGCGCCCCCACGACGCGACGAAGGACCGGGACGGTAGTGCAACCAGCACCAACGAGGGGCCACCGCCGAAGGCGCCTCATGGGAGGCGGATGGGCTTCAAACCAAAACCTAATATTCCGCCTGAAAAAAAGCCTGTTGTCAAAGTGGGGGCGGTGACCAACGCCAGCAAGCCGGAAGGTCCCGGAGGCGGCTAGCCGAGGGCTAGTCGTGAAGGGTAAGCACCATGCTCCGGGCCTATTTTTTTTCCTTAGTTAAGATGGCTCTCTTACCGTCACTTACTATCGCCACATTGAACGTGAGAGGGTTGGCGGCTAGTCGTAAGCAAAGTCAGGTCCTACGGTTGGTCACTGACCAAGACATAGACGTACTAGCCGTCCAGGAGACCAAGGTTGACGGAGAGGAGGAGACCGGGAGCATGGTGCGGCGTTTCACGACTAGATATTATGCGGTCGTGAGTCACGCGGTAGGGACGTCCGCCAGTTGTGTTCTGTTTGTAAAGAAGTTGCCTGATCTTGTTGTTCAAAGTGTATTTTCATGCCAGTCTGGAAGGATGTTTTTTGTGATTTTGTTTATCGTGAAATTGAATTTCGAGTCATGTGCATATATGCGCCGAATTCTGTAGAAGAGCGCACCTTATTTTTTGAGAACCTTTTTCAGTATATTTGCAGCGATAACTGCATGATTTTGTTGGGGGATTTTAATTGTGTTTTGAGTGCTCGGGATAGAGTCAATAATGCCGGTATTCGTGATAGAAGCAGCAGTGTGTTGACTAAACTAATACGTGAAAATGAACTGGACGATGTTTGCGAGTGTCTGGAGGGGGAGCGGGAAGTAATGTACACGCGATTTCAAGGTAACAGTCACGCGAGGTTAGACCGCATGTACATATCGCAAGACATGATTCCAAAGTGCCATAGTTATTCTGTGGCACCAGTATCGTTCTCAGATCACTGCTTGGTGAAATGTAACATAGGCACGGAGAAGAAGAGAGAATCTTTTAATTGGGACCTATGGAAAATGAATGCCTTACTACTAAAAGACCAACCATTTGTAGAGGCAGTACATGAGGCTGTAAGGGAGGTTTGTGAGGATAATAGTCAAATAACAGCAGAGAAATGGGAAGGGTTCCAACAAAACGTAAAAATGAAAGCCTGTGAAAGATCGAGCTGCTTAAAGTTTGAGAAGGAAATGAAAGAAAAGAGCTTGCGAAAGACACTTAAGCAGCTGATAGCGCTTGAGTGCGAAGAGCCAGGGGCGTATAAACAAGATGTGCGAACCATTAAAGAAAAAATTGAGCAGCTCGACAAAGAACGGTATCAAGGTGCGATTGTGCGCGAAAGAACAAATGCATTAGTAGCTGGAGAAACGCCCACTAAAAGGGCGCTTGGACTTGAAAAAGCTCACGGTCGAAGGAATCACGTCGATAAGATTCTATGGAATGGCACAACTGCCGACGACAGTAAGAGTATAGGCCAAACGTTTTTAGAGTATTACCAGTCCCTCTTTGCGTTTCAAGAAGCGAATGTAGACGAGTTCAAAAAGGTCTTCCTCGGTCGCATGCCGCGATTGAGTGACGACACAAAAGAACGATTAGAAGTGAAAATAACAGAAAGCGAAGTTGAAAAGGCAATTGAGGATTTGAATCAAGGCAAATCACCTCGACCTGACGGCCTGGGCGCTTGTTTATATAAAGCTTTCAAGAAGGAACTGTCACCGTTGCTAGCACGGCTGATTAATGATGGGTATGAGAACAAAGCTTTGCCACCTTCTTTTGGCAAAGCGCATGCCATACTCCTCCCTAAGAGTGATCAAGTAGAGATACTTAGGCTGGTGACATCTTACAGGCCGATATCTTTAACCAATGTAGATGATAAAATTTTCATGAAGGTTTTGGCAGCCAGACTTTAAAGTGTAATAAAGGAAATTGTCGCAGATCACCAAACATGTGGGATAAAGGAAGGTCGACTTTTCGAATATTCACACGATGCGGTGCGTGCTCGAGTGCTGCGACGTCACATTGGGCGGAGTCGCAGTGCTTCAGCTCGACCTCGAGAAAGCCTTTGATTGTGTCTCGCATGGTATTTTGTTTGCCATATTGAATCACGTTAATATTGGTTCCATCATCGCTGAGGAAGTGACGTTGGCGTATCAGAACTGCACAACACGCTTAATTGTGAATAAATCATTGGGGGCCCCCATTAATGTCATGCGTTCTGTGCGTCAGGGCTGCCCCCTCAGTCCTCTTTTGTTTGGAATTTACATAGAAACTATGTGTTTGGCCATAATTCAAAATGATCAAATACGCGGTTATAATTTGGCAGACACAGAAGTCAAGGTCTTGGCATATGCAGGTGACATCGCAGTGTGTTGTACAAGCAAACAAAGTGTAACGGAAACGATAAGCGTAGTGAAAAGTTTTTGTGGTGTGACGGGGAGTAGAGTGAACTGGGGGAAGTCCCTCGGTTTGTGGCACGGAGAGTGGTCTTCCGCCCCCGACCATTTTGCAAATGTGAACTGGATGAAAACCCCGACCAAGTATCTAGGTGTTCCCATGGACAGTTCAAAAATAGCGACGAATACTGGATGAACCAAACAAAAGAAACTAGAGAAAAAGCAGAAAGGTGGAAAGGCATCAACCTGTCTATTTTCGCTAAGGCAACGGTGTGTAACATGTTTTTTATTACGAAGTTGTGGTATGTCATGCAGACGTTGTACTGTTCAAGGGTAAACGTGCAAAAGCTGCACAGAGTGTTCGCGGTTTTTATCTGGGGCTCTACCTGGGAAAGGTGTAGCCGAACAAATCTGTTCAGGCACGTGAAGGAAGGGGGGCTGGGCTTGGCGCATCTTTTTGTTCGACAGCTTGTCAACCGCTTTTTGTTTTTTCGCGATGTGCGCGATCCTTTTTTGCGCACCGTATGTCAGCTCAGGTTGAGCGACGCATTGCCTGCATATGTTGTCAGTACGGCAAGCATGACCGGAAGACTGCGTGGTTATTTTAAGGAAGTGGCCGACAGTGTGCGTTTCCTTTCAGTTCGTTTTTCAAACGATTATCCGTGTCACGTGAAAAGGATAACACTGTATAAAGATGTGTGCGACATTGTGTTTCTTGTGCCGTTATACAGAGCCATATACAGTGGAGGGCCAGGACAAGAGGTCCTTAAACGGGTGAAACGAATGCAGGTGCCACCAGGTGTTAAAACCTTCTTTTTTAAGCTCCACACAGGAACGCTCTCTGTGAAGACTTTTGTCGAAGAACGAGGCTGTCTTGTGCCGTGGGGATCCCACTGCTTGATCTGTCAGAAGCCGGAGACCATTGATCATGTTTTCTTGCACTGCTGGGCGGCGGTTTTCTTATGGGACGTTTTAAAGCGAACGCTGAAAAAGGAGTTACCGGTGGACCCCCAAGGGATCAGGTATCTGCCAATTAAAGATGAAGACGGAGTACCGTATGATCTCATTATGCTGAATGCCCTCCACTCTATATGGCGAGCTCGCATGGCCGGATATCATTGCGACGCCGACGCTCGGCCAGCGCGTATATATTTCAGAGAGTCTATGTCCTTATTTATTGAAACGCAGAAAATTCAAGAGTGTGCACCGGATTGGCTGTCGAGGCTCGAACCTCTTACAGTCATGAAGGAATTTTAATTTGACAACGTCAGTCCTATGCGGATAGACGGCTTTGTAGCGCTTTTTGTTTCTTGCCTTCTTTTGCTCTTGCAAGAAGCTTGCATTTGTGTCACGAGTGTGAAATTCATATGTACGATGTCATATTGAAAACCGGTAATAAATAAAAAAAAAGGTAGCGTGGCCGAGCGGTCGAAGGCACTGGTTTAAGGCACAAGTCTCTTCGGAGGCGTGGGTTCGAATCCCACCGCTGCCAGATCGTTTTGCTTCTTTACGCACGCGCGTCGGCGAAAGGCGCACGCGATCGTCATACTGCAGTAGAACCGTGGTAGCTTGACCGAGCAGTCTGAGATGGACAACTATTCCTGCTAGATACTTGGGGGTTCCTCTCCAACATTATAGAAATACTGCAGAATACTGGGCAGGAGAGACAGAAAGGCTCAAGGATCAGTCTGAAAAATGGGGAGGGCATAACTTTTCTATGTTTTCCCGCGCTACAGTCTGTAATGTGTTTTTTGTTGCAAAAGTGTTTTATGTACTTCAAGTGTTCAGTATGAGCAGAACTTGTGTCCAAAAATTACACAGAGTGTTTGCCACCTATATATGGAATTCTACCTGGGAACGCACCAGTCGGTTAAACTTGTTCCTTTCGGTGCGACACGGAGGGCTTGGTCTGTGTCATTTATTTTTGAAACAAATAGTTTCAAGGTTTTTCTTTCTGAGAGACCAAAGCGATGTTTTCTTGCGTACTGTTATACACATGAGGCTGTGTAATCATATCCCGGATTATATTGTCTCATCAAATGTAGATACGCGTGGAACCTTGAGCAGTTTTTGGCGCGAAATAGTGTCTGCATATCAAGTACTGAAGCCACGGTTTTCCTTAGAATATTTGAGCGCAGTGACACGTAAACAATTGTACAAAGATCTAATTGATGTGTTTGTACCAATACCGTTGTACCGCTCCATCTATCAACTAGGACCAGAAAGAGACGTATTAAAACGAGTTCGAAAAATGCCAGTAAGAGCGTCATCTAAATCATTCTTTTTCCAACTGCACACGGGCACGCTCGCTGTAAAGCCATGGCTTCAAAGCAAAGGCATCTTTGTCCCATAGGGATTACACTGCCTGATATGTCGAAAGGAGGAAATGATAGAACACATCTTTTTGGACTGTCACGATGCTGTTTTCTTGTGGGACATCCTTAAACGGACACTTCAGAAAGATTTGCCAGTAACGCCCTTTGGTATCCGATTCTTGCCATGTGAAGATCCAGATGAAATGTCATGCGACATGTTCATGTTACTGTGTTTGCATAGTGTGTGGAAAACGAGGATGGCGGTCAGAAATGCCGATGTCGACGCAAGATCGGCCATGCAAAACTTCAGTGAAAACTGTGTGTACATACGAGATATTCTCAAAATCCAGAGGAACCCACCGGATTGGATACCTGTGCTTGATAAGCTGGCTTCTCTGAAGCCATTTTAGCTTCACACTCCAGCCATGAAAAGGCTCACGCGTCTTTTATTGTACTTGTAAAATTGTATTTATGAGTTCTGTGTTTGGAAGTTCCAATCCGGTAATAAAGAAAAAAAAAAGCGTGGCCGAGCGGTCTAAGGCACTGCATCATTATAAACAAGAAGTTAAGTGAACCAATCCAGCTTTTCTCCAGTGTGAGGCAGGGATGTGCAATTTCATCATTACTTTTTGATATTTACTTAGAACCTTTCTGCTTGAGTTTAATAAATAGTCAAAGTGTACGCGGTTTTATGCTTGAAACGACGGAAGTCAAGGTCCTCGCATACGCTGATAACATTGCTGTCTTTTGCAAAGATGCCGAAAGCATCAAAGAGGTGGTTAGGTTGACTGGCGAGTTTTGCAAGGAATCTGGCTGCAAGATCAATTGGGAGAAGACCGTAGGTTTCTGGCATGGAGAGTGGAGCGAGAGGCCTGAATTATTTGCTGGCATCCAATGGACAGCAATGCCAACAACGTACTTAGGTGTCCCATTACAATGTTATGAAGACACCGAATCGTATTGGAACGAGGAAACAGATCGCTTGAAAGAGAAGACGCAGGGATGGCAAGGTCGAAATTTGTCAATGTTTGCCCGTTCAACTACTTGCAATCTATTCTTAGTTGCCAAGTTGTGGTATGTTATGCAAGTATTGTTCATGTCGCGTACTAACCTACAAAAAATTAATAGAGTATTTGCACTGTTTATTTGGGGAGGAAGTTGGGAACGAACGAGTCGAACTAATCTGTTTTTGTCCGTCAGAAAAGGTGGCCTTGGCCTGTCGCACCTGTTTATCAGACAGATTGTGTCGCGTTTTATATTTTTAAGAGATCAGTGTGACCCATTTCTGCGTACAGTTATGCAAGTTTGTTTACACAATGCACTACCTGAATTCATCGTCTCTACAAATAAGACTGCGATGCACCGTATAAAAGGTTATTGGCGCGAGGTTGTAGTAGCCTTTCGCATGCTTAAAGTAAGGTTCTCCATAGAATACTTGAGTACGGTAAAAAAGAAAAAGCTCTACAAGGATTTACTGGATGTGATGTTACCTCTGCCAGTGTACAGAAGCATATACACTGGAGGTTGTGGACAAGACGTCTTAAAACGGGTTAAAGCAATGCCGATACGACCACATGTAAAATCCTTTTTCTTCAAGCTCCATACAAACACTCTACCTGTAAAAACGTGGCTACAAGATAAAGGAATAATTGTACCGTGGACAGTCAACTGCATACTATGCCAAAAACCAGAGACAATAGAACATGTATTTATTGAATGCTGGGATCCCATTTTTCACTGGGACATCCTTCAGCGAACTATCAAAAAGGACTTACCTATTACACATCATGGAATCCGGTATTTACCAGTTGAGAATCACGGCGACATTCCCTACGACATGATAATGGTACTCAGCCTCCATAGTATATGGAAAACCCGAATGTCGGTAAGACATGCCGACACTAACGCTCGGCCTGTAAGGGAAAATTTTATTGAACATGTAGCGTATATGCGAGAGCTTTACCGAGCCCAGCCAGAAACACCTGATTGGGTTACACTGTTTGATGAGTTGATTAATTTCAAAAGGTTTTGAGATCCCTCTGTTTTCTGTATTGTGTAAACAGGCAATAAAGAAAAAAAAGCGGTCTAAGGCGCTGGTTTAAGGCACCAGTCTCTTCGGAGGCGTGGGTTCGAATCCCACCGCTGCCAGATCGTTTTGCTTCTTTACGCACGCGCGTCGGCGAAAGGCGCACGCGATCGTCATACTGCAGTAGAACCGTGGTAGCGTGGCCGAGCGGTCTAAGGCGCTGGTTTTAGGCACCAGTCTCTTCGGAGGCGTGGGTTCGAATCCCACCGCTGCCAGATCGTTTTGCTTCTTTACGCACGCGCGTCGGCGAAAGGCGCACGCGATCGTCATACTGCAGTAGAACCGTGGTAGCGTGGCCGAGCGGTCTAAGGCGCTGGTTTTAGGCACCAGTCTCTTCGGAGGCGTGGGTTCGAATCCCACCGCTGCCAGATCGTTTTGCTTCTTTACGCACGCGCGTCGGCGAAAGGCGCACACGATCGTCATACTGCAGTAGAACCGTGGTAGCGTGGCCGAGCGAAAAGGTCCCGCTGCTTCCGGCCACCGAGCGTGACGGACGCATGATGACGGGCTCCGTTGGAGCGGCTTCAGCGGCCTTTTCTAGCCGCGGAAACAGGACGATGGAACAGGAGGGCACCTACCAAGTTGTTCTGCCAGGTCTGCCAACAGGTCGTTATGTTTTAAATACAGTTTTTTTGCACGCCGATATTACGGCGCGACCGTACCGGATTGTAGATTTCCGTGACGCATTGGCACCGCATTCGCTTCTTCCGGATGTTATCGCCCTGGGGGCGTATCGCATGAGCCATGTCTGGGCTATCACTTTCAAGGACGCGGACGCGGTGAAGAAGATCTCGAGCATCGGGGAGCTGCGTGTAAAAAACCGGCGCTGCCTGGTGATTGACCCGGCGAACCAGGACGTTCGACTGAAGCTCCACTGGCTTCTACACAATGTGCCTGATGAGGACGTGCGTGTCGCCTTTGCGCCCTATAGGAAAGTTACCGAAGTAGGCCGGGAGCGCTGGCGTGTGCAGGGTATGACAGAGAAGGGATCAACCACCCGGCTTGACACCCTCAAGTTGAAAGCGGGCGTGAAGTTGGATGACTTGCCACACCAGCTGAGCGTTGGCGGTGAGTTGGCGCTTGTCGTGGTACCAGGCAGACCCCCGCTGTGCCTTCGGTGTCGCGGTACGGGCCACATCCGCAAGGAATGTCCAGTCCCGCGTTGCGGAATCTGCCGACGCTTCGGGCACGAAGACGACCAGTGTACTCGCACTTACGCGAGCATTACAGGCCCGGGAACCAGCGAGGACTCGTCCGAGATGCTGATGGACGAGGCGGATGCTGAGGAAGCAGCCCGTGTGGGTGGACAACCACAGCGCCAGACTCGGCCATCATTCACGACTCTGGTGAAGCAGAAGGCAGGGCCGTCCGGCGCAACAGATGGTAGTGTACAGGCGCAGCATAAGCCTGAACAGGACGACGATGACAAGGCAAAGGAGGCGGCGAAAGCCGCGGACGCTAAAGAAAGCAGCGTGGAGACCCCCGGCATTGATACCATGGAGACGAACCAGGAAGCGGCGAGCACCATTGCTGGAAAACGTCCGCATGAAGAAAGCGGAGACGTCAAGCTGCAGCCTGGCGGTAGCGGCGATGAGCCTCCGCCGAAGGCAGGGGGACTGAGACGCTCGTCTTTAAAACCGCGGCCGAACATTCCGGCCGACACGCGGAAGGCGGGGAAACCGCCTCCGTAGTAACACAGTGTCCTGGTCGGTGTCAGCGCCTGTTGTGTTGGTTGACCGGTGTCAAGAGGTCCTGGCAGTCGTGAGGAAGGCTACGTCAACCATGAAGGTAGGCACCATGCGGATAGAGGCGTTTCTTCTTCTAAGACATGGCTTTTAATCTTGTTGCTCCACTTCGGGTTGCGACCTTGAACGTCAGCGGTCTGGGAGCAAGAAGGCGACAATACCAGCTTAATCGCCTTCTTCTGGATAACGATATTGATATAATTGCTTTACAAGAGTCGAAAATAGAGAGCCAAGAGCACACTGACCGCATGGTGTCTTCCTTTCAAGCAAACTTTCATGTTTGCGTTTGTCATTCTGTTGGGACGTCGGGTGGGTGCCTTGTATTCATACGTAAGACGTTAAGAGTGAACGTAGAGGCTGTATTTGCATGCCCAAGTGGTCGCCTTTTGATTGCTGATTTCACATTTTCGAATTTTTGTTGGCGAATAGTTTTTGTATATGCTCCTAATGTAGAAAGCGAGCGTACAATTTTCTTTGAATCCCTTGAGCCATGGTTGAATGGCGACAAGTTTTTGCTTGTACTGGGAGACTTCAACTGCACTCTAAAAATTTTAACACCCTTAAGGGTGTAAATGACTTGTCCTATGGGTGACACCCTTTTTGGGTGTATTGCTACACCCCAAGCAACGGGATGCAAATTAACACCCCACAAAAGAAGGGGTGTTAATATGACGTCACCTCGCCTATGGGTGTAAAACAAACAAACACCCTTTCTATATGGGGTGTAACACAGACACACCCCTTTCAATATGGGTGTAGCATGGACAACACCCTTCTAAAAGGGTGTTATCCCTGCAAGTATTTTAGCGTTCACTACAGCCATGTAGTTAATGGGCAGACTAGCTACTGTGAACGCTGCCTAGCCTTAGCTATGGTACTACCTTGTTCAGTATGAGCCAGAATCTGTAAGGCGTCCTCATATTGCGCTTCTGGTCCGTCATGTGGTAGCATAACGTGCGACCCTTTCAGGCAAACAATTTAAGGTTTCGCCATTGCAGCAAGGCACACAGGCCATGCTTTTCGTAATCTTCCTCTGCAGTAATAGTATACTGCCGGCAGGATGCAGAGCGCAATAACAATGCGCGCTGCACTAAGGACACAGGATCTCCCGCACCTTGGTGCACCAGTACTTATAACCCCGTGGAAACAGCACACAGCCAAAAGCATGGTTACATGCATTTCAGAAATAATTAAAAACCTCCACTTTTCTTGGTCAAAAATTTTCGCAACACCAGCTCGACCAGGAGGGAAAGAGAACACAGCTCGTTGTTGTAGCTCATATTGAATGCAATAGAGCGCAAGCAATGCATGGATTGGCGACGGTAACAAGTGCAGTACTAGAGAAGCATACGTTTGCCTGTCAAGAAGTTTTTTGCCGTTTTAAGCACACATGTTATACCTGTATTCATCGAAGTTGTCATTTATCTCCACGGGATGCTTCTACTAGTACTTTCACACATATGACTTAAAGGTAGCACTGAAAGCCAAAGATCAAAGTGCTTCCACGCCGAATAATGTTTCAGCATTTACGAACAAAACAGCATGTGTAGCTGCGCATGCTGCTCAATATATAAGCATGCACTATTTCCTGAAATATATGTATGCTCCATTTACTGCCAGTGACCTGCTTATACCCAATAATTTAGTTTATTTTTCACCATGTGCTTGCATAGAATATTCCACAGGCATTGTAAGTTAAGCTACCAGAATAACAATCAGCTAGTCTAAGGTTATGTAATTTAACAAAATCATTGTATAATTTGTGACGAAATGGCAGAAGTATTTATTTCATTAAAGAGAAATGGTTACATAATAATGTTTGCACATTTTAAGTGTAAGAAGGAAAATAAGGAGTAAAACCATACCAATACAAAGACATAAGCACCGAATAATGGCACAGGCTTGCTCAATTAAATTTTAAGCAGAACAGTTTTTTTAATTAACCTGATTACGAACTATTACATGTTTTCATTCGAAAAGCACTACATCTTATTATAAAGCACAAAAATAACCGGTCACATAAGTAAGAACAAGTCTGAGTCTGTCTTTAACACAAGGATAGAAAGTTGGGCGAGTTGGTACAGTAACATGATCTTGGATTGTAGCGCGAAGTGACACGGACACAGACTAGAAGCAGAGAGGATGAGCGCTAACTCTCAACTAAATGTTTATTGAAATGAAGAACATATATATAGGTGACTGCAAAAAACCGCAGCACATCTAAATGAATATTCAATACATAGTAGTAACATGACGACAACAAAAGCCATCAGCCATCAACTGCGTGGCAAATCTGAGTGCAAGCTATTCTCTTATCAAGTATACCTGTAGGCATTGCGACCAATGTGCTCCCAAGATGTATGAGGCATTAGTCATTGCAGAGTTTTAAGGACATGACAATCCTAGGTTGATTATGTTCTTAAGGCTTTTTCCTCACTTTCCATCTTTTGAAACGTGTATACTTTACTTATGAAAACAAAAATGCTACAACTGGCGTGTGATAATCTTTGCGTCTTATTTCCTAGCAGCTCACTGAAACGAGCCATGATGACAAATTCAAATGCCGTTACCTTATTAGACATTCAAATTTCTTAAACACAAACAAAACCAGATAGGCATTAGAGTGAGCATCACTTAAATACATTACACTGGTTTAAAGTTATTGCACCACTTTGTGCCAGGTAAAAATGTTAGAAACATCAAAAATGTTAAGATTCTACGGCCAACCATGAAAACTAAATAAAAAAATCATTAAGCTTTCTTAAACGGGTACAGGAGCTTTACAACTGGCCGTCTTGGTGATGGACACGCAGATAGATGAGCAGCCATTCCACTGAGACGAGAATGTTGAGGGCTTCGCATGGAAGTCTGCGAGACACTGCAGAGTAGTTCTTGGTCCAGATGAAGGAGGTTGCTTGCATACACATCTGGGCCACCATACTGAATGCATGGTGTTACCGCAACCTTTTCCCCCTGCATTGTGGTAAAAAAGCATGGTTACGTTTATACGATATTTAATATGCAAAAAAAAACGAAGTGAGGCATGCAGACAGGACACTAGAGTAGAGAAGTGAACATGAACACGAAAAACATGAAAAATTTCGTTAAATTGTTTTATTAGATAAAATTTTTATACTATGTGTCATTCATTATGAGGGCTCATAACTGCAACATATTTAATATATAAGCAGGTAGAATTATCAGCTTGGTCAGTTTGCACAAGCTCGTTTGAGGCAAGAAATCGAGTTTCACAAACACAACCTAAACATTCTTGATTGAAAAAGGAACACCTCAGATGACATGCACTCCTGTGAGTGGGAATTGCACAGTTCAAGAAAAACAAATTAAAACTCGCAGACCGAAAGCAAAATAATTGATAGGTTTTAGTAGCACAAGGGCATCTTTGGCCAATGAGCGCCAAGTCTATACTGCAAAAGATAAACTTAGTGCATCTTTACAAAGCAAATATATAAAGATGACTAATGCCTCTCTGCACTGCAGTTGCTTTGCTCTAGCGTGAAGTCATTTTAATGCATGCACCCGTACATACACACGCTACACCCAAGTGTAACAGCTGCAGAATTAAAATTAGGCAGCAACAAAGTCGCAACCTTTAACCATTGATCCCAAGCTGTACTAGTGACTGGAGGTAGTACCAATATCGCCAATGACGAGTCGCACTCTTTCTGCCCGATGATATGCTGCTCTTATTGTCAAAGATGAGTTACAGTCGGCATTGAGGGAAGGCTGCCCTCAAGGGCAGCTCTTATTTTTGTGATATTTCTAACCAGAGACCAATGAAGTAATATATTTTTGGAATGAGAATGACACCGAAAAATTGAGTACGTAAAAAATTTGGTACATTCTTCCGGAATTAACTTGGGGGTTAACGGCTAAAGAGCCAATCCAGAAACTAGAACAAGTTTTGACGTGTTTGCTACCAGTCAATGCTAGAAAATATGTTGGCATTCTGTAGTTTTGTCCAACAATGCAAAAGGGATTCTTAATAACTGAGGAAATAAATGGAAAAGTATCATGAAGTATATTTCGTGAATGTAATGCAGAATCAACCAACTTCTGTTACTGTATAATCTCCACATGATTAACCTGCACTTTCTGAACTAGTTCAGGAGGTGCTGCATTTCACTACTCATTCCACCAGTTCAACGTGGCAGCAACTGCATGTTGTGATTTGTTTTACTTAGTGCAGGCTTTGTACAGGGCGAGTTCACAGCATTCCCTGCACTTGGCCAAAAGGCATGTTTACGCAGCAGGTGTGGTGCCGCTTCTACACGAGTGAGGTGGAGAAATAAGAGTTTCATACAATAATTACTAGAGGGAACTCTGACGTTAGTGTCCACAGGAGATCAAACAAGAACGGCTGTACCAGCATGGAAATTAGGGGAAGTACATGGATTTGCCTAAACTTCGTCTGTTTGGCTTCAAACGGCTTTGTGACTTTGTAAACTAGTCATTTTCAACAATAAACTGTGTAATAAATAAATAAACATTAAAATCGTCCGACGACAGGATTCAAACACAGGAACTCTAGAACAGAAGTCTGATATTGAAACCATTAAGCCACGGAGGCATGTAACGACAAGCGAGTGCAACGCCATGATAAATTTATCGCGGGCATACCAGTGCCTAGAGACGCTTGGCGCCTTTCGATTTGGCCACGTGGACAAGCTCAATCGTTGCAATTAATAGCAATTGTGCGTGTTGGCGCCGTCTTCTGCACTTCGAAGAGTACAGACTGCGCTGAAATTTACGACAATAAGATTTATATAGCGTATAATATACGAAGCCAAAAGAACGTCTGAATTCACAAGCACGAATATCAGACAAATTCATGTGCTTCCCATCATTCCCATGGTGGTACGACTCCAGCACCAGAGTTCCCTCTAGTAATTACTGTAAGAAACTATGGCAGAAACAGGAGTAATAAACTAAGTTTTGCTGTCCTATAAATCTTACTGCTCATTAATTCCAAGTTTTAGTGCAGTCACATGTCTAGTAGGCAATTGTGGTATTTTTCATAAACATTGCAAAGCCAACTGTGATGAATGTTCACTACGGTAAATTGTTTATGATCGAGTAGCATAGACTACCGAAGAAGTCTCTGGAAGGCAAGTTAAGTAATTTTCTTATTAGCAGCCTTTACACAGCATTCGAGCATATGACACATGCACCTCAGATATGCAGATAATATTTCCTTGACTCAGCAAGAAGCGATGCTTCATGTTCCACGAGGCTACTTCTATCAAAGCAGTATTGGAGCTCTCTAAAAACAATGCCAATGCAGATGATCCAAATATTTTTCAGGGGCAACAGTTATGCCTGAAATCATGCTAGATTAGTTTTTTTAAACACATGCTCAGACCATGTTACAAGTGCTTCATAAAATGCTCCTATTTATTAGACTAGTCATATATCTGTACACAAACGCTACTAATTCGGTCCCATGCTATATCATCACCTTACCAAAAACTTCACTTAATAATACACATGCTGTGATAAGATTTGAGACCACATTGAGATACTGAACAAGGTGAATTCATTATTTTTAAAATGAAGCTCCTGTTCTTCCAAACGAGAAGAAAGGATATTGAGGGTCAAAATTTTTCTGAATCACAGCTGGAAGATGCCAGGGAAGGCACGTGGAAACTTATTTGTAATTTTCTATTTAAATGTAGAAATGATAAAGGGAAATGAAAATGGTAAAAAAAACAACCAGGCATGGGGGGAGAACGAACCTACAGCCTTTGCATCAGGGATGCGATGCACTAACCACTGTGCCACCGAGGCAGCATTCAACGGTCCACAATGGCCCCTCAGATTGTCGACGCTCGAACACGGCCGTAGTACCACAGTGGTTAGTATATCACATGCGTAATGTGAAGGTTATGGGTCCGTTCCCCACCCACAGGTGGATATCTTTTAATTCACTTTCACTTACCTAGAATTTATCATTTCTATACTTCATATAAAAAAACTTAAAACATGTTCCTGTATGCTTTCCTTGGCCTCATTATCTGCTGGCTTCTTCCAGTTGTGTTACTTCCAACACTTATAAATATTCTAATCTGGTAAGTAAACAGTTTTGCATGATGCTGGAATGCATTATAAAACATTATTGCAGGGCCGTGTTATGTAGAATGCCTTACATTGCCCAGGCAAGGTGTATTAATGTCAATCTGAAAAAAAAACCTACTCTAAGCTGAAATGCTGAGTACTGCTGTGTGCAAGAGGGTTTAACGAAAACAACTTGTTCAGAAATAAAGCCACCAAACAACGAGGAAATATGAAAACTAGATGAAAATTTGTGCAGTTGCATGTTAAAAATTTAGCACAGCAACATATGAAGATATAATGAAGGAAGCGCGAAGATGGTTTATTTTGGACACACGAGGCAATATACTTGAAAGATGCATATGAGCTTACACGTGGAGAAATATTGTTTATGTATGAGCAGAACTACGAACAGGCCTAGAGCACACTGATACAAGGTGTCGAGCATGTAAATCTTATCATGCCCTTAAGTCAAAGAAACATGGCTGTTTCTGATGATTCGCTAGACATGGCTGGCTCACACAACTTAGCCACTTCTATATATGCCTTGTAATTACCAGGTTGTCTGTATGACATGTGCAAGCTTTAAATATGTACAAGTGCCACGTAGCTGGACAGCACCAAGGTAATGTCGTTTGCCATGGTTTTGAGGAAGTGAAACCAATTCTTGCATTTTTTCTAATTAGGTAATTAGTTATTAACAATTATTTAACTGCTCAAATATTTTACTCAAAGCAAAAGTGTCAGTGCGAAAATTGTAGAGCATTCTGAAAAATTCCCAATCCAGCTTTCTACTGCTCAGTAGGTGCAACAAATTTTTTTTTTCAAGCTTGAAAGAAGCCAGTGAACACATGCAAGAAGTGCCGTGCAACTAACCGCTCCTGCACCTGAACACCATTTGGCTCCTCCTTTCGTGCTTGAAAAAAACTTTTTGAAAAGAATATTTTAGAAATTGATTAATTATTATTGACTATGTTTTAGGCAAAATGCATGAAATAGTGTGACTGCCACTTCCATTTTCGGCGACATGAATTGACTCCATCCAAATCCAGCTATACATGGTGCGTGTTTTGAGCTGGTTCTGTAATTTAGGCTAGTTTTGACTAATTGAAGCTTCGCACCCTAATAATGGAGTCAGCCTAAAAAGAAATTGGTACATAAACGGTCGCTGTCAGTACTCCATACTCCTCTAACTTAGTCCAAAGTGCTTGTGAGCCAAGAAGTTGGTAGTTCTAAGCGGTATTTCTCATTTTGACCTGGTGTTATAGCCCACTTACTATGATGCCATGCTGCTCAGTCATGCTGGTCCCAGCTTCAATCTAGGCCATGGCAGCTGCCCTCCAATGAGGGTAAAATGCAATAACGCTTATGCACTTAGATTCAGGTGTATATTAAAGAAGCCAGGTTCCCAAAACTTTAGGTTTTGTGATGTAAAAGCCCATAATTTAATTTTAAAATTTAAATGTGCTTTATTAGGAGCAGGGGCATCATTTTGAGCTTTTACTGCACTGCCATGGCACCAAGAAGCTCCAAGTAAATAAAAACAATTTCTTAGACAATGTACATATCTTGCAAACATTTACAAACACTTCTCTGCATGCACTTCTGTTGCTGTTATATTTAGATCCGTATGCCAAGGCGGGTTATGATGTTAGAACATGTTTCAAACTTTTTTTTACCGCTTTAAAGTTGGTTATTTTACATCTCACTGTGTGTCGAACGCAGATTTCAGTGCATCAATTTCTTCAGAAAGCGCACTCTTTATTTATTTGTGCATGCAAAAAGGGTTCATAACTGCTTTCTGAAGGTCTGTATAACAAGCAAAAAACAATTCTATGTAGGCTGCACAAAGAGAAAGGATTGGTTTGTAAATATGTTATTTAGTTCTTAAAAAAAAGAGGCAGCTGTCAGTATTCTGTTCCAAAGTAAAAATTGCCCCTACCTGGCTCTGCTTCATTTTCCGATGTTGATGGTCCATTCGGGGGCACTCAACTGATAGGCTGCACTTTGGCGATGTCGGGTGTGCTGTCACCAGGCCCAAGGTCGATCGACATCCTCACCAAAAGACGAGTCCAAACGCTATAAAAGAAATATCTCATCATTTTGCTATCAGTTTTGTCATCTTGCGTGTTTCACACACGGCCGTCAGTGAAATATTTCGTCACTTTGATACTGAAAGAAATTCAAGCATTTTCTGGCAGCCAAGCTGATGATGATGATGCGTGGTGTTTTATGGCGCAAGGGCCAGGTTTGACCAAAGAGCGCCATGAGAAGTGGTAATGTTGACGATGTATTATGGAAGATGTGACTTGGCTGTGAACTGGCCTAAAAATTGTTGCTGTAAAGTGCGTAAAATCTACGTGCTATAAAATTATGGTGATGACAAATGACGAATACTATGAGCATTAAAATCCATCGTGGAAGGATGATGCAAAATAGAAAATATATAGGATGGTAAAATTACGTGGAGCACTGCTGCCTCGCCAGAGCCCTTGAAACACAAGGGCCTAGAGGCATGTGCTATACGAAAGAGCTATCACAGCGGCATCCTCTGAAGAGAGGGCGGCAGCCAAGCTGAATACACAGTAAATGGAGAATATTAAAGAGCAAACGCAGTTGTCACATTAGATTGATCAAGTACAGCAGAAATGGAAAATAAATCAGTGATACTGTGTCTGTTGGCGTTGAATGCAAGAAACGTAAAAACAGGAACTTGCAGCCACGCCACGTTGAATTTCTCGCGTTTGCTACACCTCACAAGTTTGGCATCGTTCGGTACTCGGGGATAGTAACCGCTTAAAATCAAGACGAACGAGCGTCGGCATAAATTAACAGGATAATTAACCGGGCAATATTGGCGCATAAAACAACTCACGTAGCGAAGCTACTGTCAATTACCCGATGACGCATCTGCGGGCGGTGCGGTTCGGGCGAATAATTCGAAAAGGAATGAGAGTTTCACTTGTTTCACGCCTACTAAGCTAAGACAGAATTTGAGTTTCTTACCAAACTATACTGGATATTTACGCTCCGAATAAAACGCTGAAAATTTTGTTACGTCACATTGCATACGTATGAGTGAGGAAATTGCTTTTATTGTGTTCTGCCCAGAAGGCATGTAGCAGCAACCACTCTCATGCAACAAAAGCATGAAAGTGGTACTCATATGACATCGAAAACAAACATACACAGCGCCAACGTTACGCCCCTTGGAGTTGGAACTAAGCACGATCAAGCCAGTTAGTTTTCTAGCTTTCATAACGCCATGAACACGACCAAACATCGAGCGAAAATACTCTCTGCTCTCGAAAATTAATACCGCTTCCATTTATATACCTATCGCTGCCACAAGCAAAAGTCAGTGGGCTAGCTGTCCACAAGCCGCAGATTAGACTGACAGCAACATATCACGGTAACGTAAAACAATTTCCACGCTGACTCAGCAGCCGCGGTGTGCTCTAAGTGCCAAAGTTCTCGTTTGCCGCTCGAAATTCACACCATCATGACGGGCACTGCATCTTTCACATGAAATACTGCACGCTTTGCTCCGGAGCTCAATAGGAGGGCGAAAAGCATTTGCACGTACCTGAAATCCGCATGCCGGAAACCCGTCGACGCTTCCGAGAACGGGACGCACAGCCATACACCCGTACGGCGGCTTGACTTGGACGTGAGGCACTTCTATCAAACATTTCACATGCGACATGTTTCACACCGATTGCGCGAGCACCAGAAAATGACGCAGGCCGCATTGCGACGCCGGGCAGACGTGCAGCCACCGATGAGCTGTGTGCGCGGATTGCAGAGAACAAAACCATACAAAACGTTAGGCGCGAGAAGATGGCGGCTGTCGTTGCGGAGACGAAGCCACGAAGCGAACGAAGCAATGAGGCGCGAGTGAATGTTGCCAACTGTTGCTTCCGCGTTATGCCGGCGGTGGTGGCTTTAGTGGCGTGTGTTGCGGTTGTCTAATTTTTTTTATTTCTTTTCCCCAATCAGTATAGCTCAGTTCTTTGTTTGAATTTTTAGCTGTGTTGTTTGGCATTATCTTTGTCTTTTTATGCTATTAAGCGGCCAATTATGGCCTCTCAGGTTCGCGCGCGCCAGCTTCGCGCGCAAATCTCTGAGGCCACTTGTTAGACAAGACAACTCGTTAGCAAATGCCGTTATTATCGTTGTTGACGTTTCATCATCTTTTCTTCAACTGAGATAGAAAGGTAGTGTCCCTTTTCCCGGGATTGGGAGGGGGGCGATCAAGACGACATCGCTCAGCGGGGGGCGGGGGAGTAGATTGGTGATGGTTCTTATCGCGAAATTCGCGAACCCTGCGATATTTTTTTATAACGGAAGCATTTCTATACTTCCCCAACAAGAAAAACCATCCGCCCGTCAGTCCGTACCGCACGATATCTTTCAAAATAGAACCCGCAGCAGCGAGTGAATTCACCTTCGTGCTAGCTCTCGCTTCAACGCGACCGAAGCGGCGAGAACACTGCGCTCACGAAGCTTTCAGCTTTTGCCGCACTATGCGCTTTTCGCAGATCACTTTCTAGATAGGTGTACGCGCGTCTGTTTTCAAAGCGAAGTAAACGGTGAGAACACAGCGCGTGAAGTTTTCAGCAGTGGGCACACTCTGTCCACAATGCAGTTCGCTTTCAAGATACGGTTCGCGCGGCCCTGCCACAAGCAGCCGCCGCCGGAGAACGGTTGATAATGGTTCGTCGCGGACGAGGAGGGCTAAAGAGCGATAACGGCTCAAAACGAACGGAACGTCACAAGCGCGCCTGGCCCCGCCACCTGCAGTACTTCGCTTGCGCCGCCGACCAGAGCACCTCGTGTCGCCGCAGCGCTGTCGCTTATACTTGTCGGATCAAGTCTCATAACATTGATGACGACATGGACTGCGTGTCGATGAGGAAGAGTCACAATGCTTACGCACACTTAGACAAATCCGAGAGGAGTTCCTGTGTGATTTTTTTTTTTTACCGGAAATGTACAGTCAGCGGTAGGACCAAGAGTTGACAATGCCTGTAAGAGGGGTGCCAAGCTTTTTTTTTGTGAGAGTCTTGCCCAGGTCCCAAAGATCTGCTCAAGCTAAGACTTGCTGATGGCTGTATGTGTTTTTTTTATTGTTGCATGCCCTCGAACCGCCACAAATCCTGCAGTGTAATGGCATTAGAGCAGTATTCACGTCCAAAGGGAAATGCAGCCGGTAATTGGGCTGCCTAAGGTTTGCTGCCCGGCGGCAGCTGCCCTCCCGTCCCCCGTTTCCGTTGACAAGTTAGGGAGGGTGGGGGGGGTCTAGAGCAACGAAAGCAGCCGCAACGGCGGCTACGGTGAAGCGCGATCGGCACCCGAGATGGCATTTTTGCTACGAAACGAATGCGACCGTTCTCGTTCTTAAATATTTCCTAGTCTTCCAGTGTCCGATGGCTGGACAGAATCATATCTGGATAGCAGCGCGCACTACAAAGCGCGTCGCCGACACCGTTCCAGAGAATAAAAAGGAAATATTGAACGCCGGTGTCCTATTGGCACCTTTGCTGTGGCACCGCGGATCAGCTTTGGCATGCCGTGAAGGAAGAGTGGGAAGCGCTGCGCAGACGACCGGAGCTAGTAGCAGCGCTCTATGACTCGATGCCAAGGCGAGTAGGCCAAGTAATAGCGGTCGACGGCGAATTTTCATCCCATTGAGGACCTCTTCCACGCATGGAACCCCATTTTTTATTTTCTTCCGCGAATAAACTTTCACGAGCGACTTGTTTTTCCGATTAATTCTTTCCAATCATCTCTTTCTGACGGTACTTTTGTAAAGAAAGTTTCATAACGGACTGTGTATTGTAGTAGCGAATTAAAGCAGTGTGGAGAGGCGCATTGCTATAGTTAATAAACCCACTGCTGGAGACAATGCCGGAAAAGTAATATCGACAGAGAACCCGCGCCGGCAGTAAAGCTTGGCACCTGCAAGCGCGCGTCACCGTAGCCGCCATTGCGGCTGCTTTCGTTGTGTTGCCTAAAATCGAGTAGCGGTGGACGCCAGAGAAATGCACTAATATGAGAGGTATGGTGAATATAAGCAAAACAACATTAAGAAGGAGTCTTCGTTCCTTCTCAGTGGCGCGGTTTGACTCCCCGTGGCCATCCACTACTGTTCGACAGCGCCATGTTCTAAACTACCGGCGATGCACAGTCCCCTTCGTCGCGGCCGTCAGCAGCAGAGCAACCGAACGGCGCACTAGAAATTTATCAAGCGTGACAAGGATCCGCGCGCGAGAGAGGGCGAAGTCTGGCGTCACTCGGGGCACTCTCGCCGTCAGCGCGCGGAGCGAGATAGCAGCGCCCCGGTGCGGCCCCGCAGCCGCTCCGGCCAGCTGTGCCGTGGTCCGTTTACTTTTTTGGCCGATAGTACGTCTCAAGCTCCATTGGCTGCTTCACACCGTGCCGGACGAGGACGTGCGTGTCGCGCTCGCACCGTACGGAAAGGTCTCCGAGGTGGTCCGAGAGCGCTGGCGTGTGCACGGCGTGTCAGAGAAAGGCTCAACGAGCAGGATGGTCACGCTGAAATTGAAAGCTGGCGTTAAACTGGACGACTTGCCGCACCAGCTTAACGTTGGGGGTGAGTTGGCACTCGTCGTTGTGCCTGGAAGGCCTCCGTTATGTCTTCGCTGCCGAGGTACGGGACACATTCGACGGGAGTGGAAGGTGCCGCGATGCGGAGCTTGTCGACGTTTCGGTCACGAAGACGGTGAGTGCCCCCGTAATTATGCAAGCATCGCCGGCCCTGGAACCAGTGAAGATGCCTCGGAGCATTTGATGGATGAGGCGGACGCAGAAGAGGCAGCGAGAACAGCTGGGAAAACGGAGACGAAAGATGGGCCTTCGTTTACGCCTCTGGTTAAGCAGAAGACAACGACAACGTTGACGTCTTCAGCAGTGGTGGCATCTCAGCGAGCGCAGCGTGACCCCGAAAGCGACAGCGGTCACAGTGCAGTGGCCGATACGAAAGCTTCGCTGAAAACCCCGGACCGCGTGGAGCCTCGCATTGCCGACGCCATGGACGCCGACGATGAAGCGGCTGCCCTAACCACTGGAAAACGGTGCCGCGAAGAGAGCGCCGGTGAGAACCTGCAGCCCGGTGGTAGTAGCAGTGGGGAGCCGCCTCCAAAAACGACAGGAAGTCGACGTTTGTCGTTGAAGCCGCGTCCAAATCTTTTGGCCGAGTCACGGCAGGCAGGTAAATCTGCCTCCGTAATTTTATTCCCGTGTTCTGTGGAATGTCAGCGTCGGTTGTGTATCGACCGACACGGTGTTTTTGGCTGACTTTTCGAGTTTGCGCGCATGCAAAGTGGAGGATGCGACGAGGAGGTGCCTCAGACCACTTCGAGACAAGCACCAGTCAACCCTTTGGGTGGCCAAACAGACCCCCCGTACATCATTGCAGAACACCAGTCGGGAAAATCACATGGTCAACAGAGCTAGGCACCATGCGGAGCGCGCCCCTTTTTATTACGTAAACGTATGGTAGTTGAGCTAAGAACCCCATTGCGTGTAGCAACTTTGAGTGTTAGAGGGCTGGGAGCACGAAGGCGGCAATGTCAGCTTAATCGCCTGCTTATTGATAATGACCTTGACCTAATAGCTGTGCAAGAATCAAAGATAGAGTCACAAGAACATGCTGACCGCATGGTGCCCCCTTTTCCGCGCCAACTTTGAAGTGTGTGTGTGTCACTCCGTTGGGACATCGGGTGGATGCCTTATCTTCATTCGCAACACATTAGGTATAAGTGTGGAGTCTGCATTTGCATGTGAAAGTGGCCGCCTCTTGGTTGTTGATTTTTCTTTTTCAAACCTACACTGGCGCGTTGTATGTGTTTATGCCCCCAATGTTGAAAGTGAACGTAAATGTTTTTTTGATTCCATTGAGCCATACTTGAATTGTGACAAGGTGTTGCTTGTATTGGGTGACTTCAACTCTGTATGTGCTGCTACTGACCGAGTGAAGTGTATACCAGTGAGGGACAAGAGCGCGGAACTGTTGACTCAATTCGTGCACGATTATTTATTGGAGGACGTTGGAAGTGTGTTTTCGGCTGGAAAACGGCCTGATTACACACACTTTCAACGCGACAGTCACGCAAGATTAGATAGGCTGTATGTTTCTGCTGATCTCGTGCCACTATGCACAGCCTATGATGTAAAACCTGTGTCGTTTAGTGATCATTGCCTTGTAAGCGCGACTTTTGGAACGAAGGGAAGGAAAGCACGCTTTAATTGGTACCTTTGGAAACTAAATGAGAAAATTTTAGACGATGAAGGATTTGTCAAGGTAATTAAAAGTGATCTTGATGGGGTACTAGCTGAGCAAGTGGACTGCTTTGCCGTTGAATGGGAAAGTTTCAAAGAACGAGTGAAGCTTAACGCTATAGGAAAAAGTAGCGCCATTCGGTATAAACAGAAAGGAAAAGAAAGGGAACTTCGCGAACAACTTGAGTGCTTGGTTAGGATGGAAACCAATAAGCCAGGAAATTTTAGTAAAGAAATAAAAAACGTGAAGTGTCAGATCGAAACAATTGACACTGACAGGTATAGAGCGCCAATAATACGCTCAAGGACCGATAACTTGTGGGCAGGCGAAACGCCTACAAAGCGGGCGCTATCAGATGAAAAGCGGTACGCTTGCCAGAAGGAAATCAGGCAAGTAAGATACGAGGGGCACATTAGAAGCGACCCTAGTGAGATTCAGCGCGCTATTACGGAATACTTTGCTGAACTTTTCGGCAATAGGCGCGAGCATGCGCAAGGGTTTGAAGGGGATTTCCTCCGATTAATGTCAACACTCGACAATGATGTAAAAGAGCGTGTTGACTTGCCTATTACTTTGGAAGAGATCGAGAAAGCAATAGATGATCTTCCGTCTGGAAAAGCGCCGGGGCCAGATGGGCTGAACGCTGCCTTCTATAAAACCTTTAAACATGATGTTTTTCAGTTCCTGTTACAAGTGATAACAGAAGCCTATGAACGCAAAAAAGTTCCACTGTCCTTTGGTATTTCACACATTGTACTTATTCCCAAGTCTGATGATGCGGAGAAACGAATGTTAGTGGGTTCCTACAGACCTATCAGCCTCACTAATGTCGACTACAAGGTGTACATGAAAGTACTAGCGAAACGACTTCAGAGTGTAATCGACAAATTAATAGGGCCGCACCAAACCTGTGGAATCAGAGGACGTAGCATTGCTACAAATATACATGTGGCAAGAACCGTATTGGAATGTGTTGACGCGCTTGGAAGCCAGGTAGCTATGATACAGCTGGACTTGGCTAAAGCGATCGACCGGGTTTCACACGACATTCTTTTCTCCATTCTAGAGCACGCTAACCTGGGTAGTGTAATAGTAGAAGGAGTAAAAATGGCGTACACAAATTGTATGACACGCATTATAGTTAATGGTGATCTTACTGAGCGCCTCACAGTGCGCTCCTCGGTGAGGCAAGGTTGTCCGCTCTCACCCCTGCTTTTTGCAGCCTATCTAGAGCTTTTATGTCTGGCCATTATCAACAGTGACTATGTCACGGGTTTCAAGCTGCAATCTGCTGAGGTGAAACTTCTTGCGTATGCGGACGACATAGCGGTATTTTGCACGAACAGAGAAAGCATTTGTGAAGTTACACACACTCTGGAAAGGTTTTGTAACCAGACTGGATGTCAAGTAAACTGGGAAAAAAGTTCTGGATTTTGGCACGGGGAATGGGATATTACACCGCAATTTTTCTCACGGCTGCAATGGTCTCCCATGCCAACGCGATACCTTGGTGTGCCCCTAGAATGTTATCGCGATCCCAGCCCACTTTGGAACGAAGAGATTTCAAGGGCGAGAGAGAAAGCGGGAGCATGGCAGGGAAGGAATCTGTCAATTTTCTCACGTGCCTTTGTCTGCAATGTTTTTCTAATTTCAAAAATATGGTACCTCATGAATGGGCTGTGTGCTTCGCGGACCTCTATTCAAAAATTGCATCGTATATTTGCCGTCTTTCTTTGGACTTCGACTTGGGAAAAAACGAGGAGAACAAACCTGTTTCTTTCAGTGAAGAGTGGAGGCCTTGGACTGGTTCATTTGTGTTTGCGTCAAGTGGTATCACGCTTTATTTTCTTTCGTGATCAAAATGACACCTTCTTAAGAACGGTTATACAGGTCCGATTGCAGAGGCTACTCCCAAGAAACATAGTGTCCTCTGGTGAGAACATGTGTGGTGCTGTAAGCGGATTTTTGCGCGAGGTTGTGCTCTCTTGTAAGTTGTTAGAAGTGCGTTTTTCCCCAGACTATTTGTACAGTGTTCCCAAGAAAAAGCTGTACAAAGATCTTGTGGATATCATGCTGCCGGTGCCATTGTACCGGGCGCCTTATCGTGGAGGCCCAGGGCAGAATATTTTAAAGCGAGTGAAGAAGATGCCAGTTAGGCCAGGCGTGAAAACATTCTTTTTCAAGTTACACTCTAATACATTACCTGTCAAAACGTGGCTTCAAGAAAAAGGAATCTTTGTCCCTTGGACAACGAACTGTCTTTTATGTAAGAGGCCAGAGACAGTCGAACATGTTTTTCTGGACTGCTGGGACGCGATATTCCACTGGGACGTCCTACAGAGAACTATAAAGAAAGAGTTACCACTAGACCCTTATGGTATCAGGTTTTTACCGGTTGATCACGAAGATGTACCATATGATTTCTTCATGCTTCTTGGCCTCCACAGCTTGTGGAAAACACGAATGCAAGTAAGGCATGCAGATGTTAATACGCGCAGTGCACGTGAAAACTTTATTGAAAGCGCTGCTTACCTTCGGGAATGCATCCGGGCACAGCATGACCAACCTCAGTGGGTAACACTCCTTGATGATTTAGTGAGTTTGAAGAAATTTTAACTTTGCTCGCCTCAGCTCAAGCGTAGCTGAAGTGCTTTATTGTTTGTGACTTATTGTTCCTCATGTGAACTTCGGAAATAAACAAAAAAAGCGTGGCCGAGCGGTCTAAGGCGCTGGTTTTAGGCACCAGTCTCTTCGGAGGCGTGGGTTCGAATCCCACCCCTGCCAGATTGTTTTGCTTCTTTACGCACGCGCGTCGGCGATAGGCGCACGCGATCGTCATACTGCAGTACAACCGTGGTAGCGTGGCCGACATTCGGCTTCCGGCAGCCGAGCTGAGCGGTCAGCAGAATCACGGGCTCCAGTGGACCAGCGACAGCGGCCACTTTTGACCGCGGGAACAGGCTTACCGACGAAGACAAGGAGTACCCGTTTATTTTGCCGCAACTGCCGAAAGGACGAGTAACGATCAACACCGGGTTTTTACACGGGGATGTACGTGCGAGACCCTACAAGGTTGAAAACTTCAGGGACGCCCTATTGCCGACGGGCCTGCTACCTGACGTGGTATGCATAGGGGCGTATCAAATTAACCACGTCTGGGCGGTGACTCTCAATGATGCGACTGCCACAAAACGCCTGCTGGTCATGAAGGAAATGCAAGTAAAGGGACGACGGTGCGTCATTGTTGACCCACAAGACCAGCAGGTGAAGCTTAGGCTTCACTGGCTGCTGCACGGCGTTACTGATGAGGACATCCGGACGGCGTTCGCTGCATTCGGCAAGGTGGAAGAGGTGAGCCGAGAGCGGTGGCGTGTCCAAGGCATGGGAGAGAAGACCTCTACTACCCGGACCGTGCTCCTGAAGCTGAACAGCGGCGTAAAACTGGAAGACCTGCCTCATCAGGTGCGCGTCGGCGGAGTGCTAGCATTGGTGGTCGTTCCCGGGAGGCCCATGCAGTGTCTGCGCTGCCAATGCACGGGACACGTCCGCCGAGATTGTAAAGTTCCCCGCTGTTCAAGGTGCAGGCGTTTCGGCCACGTTGATGCTGACTGCGTCAAATCGTATGCAGCCGTGACAGGACCAGCAGCGAGTGACGTTGCTGCAGAGCACGTTATGGACGTGGTCGAGACGGAGGACGCCGCCAAAGGAACCGGAGACCTGGTTCCGAGAGCGACAGTCAGTGGGACATCGACCGTTGGCCAGAAGGCACGGTGGCTGAGGCTGGCGAGAAAACGAGCAAGACGGTACAGGTCCTGTCTTCAGTGGGTCATGCTACGGGGGGCGTTAACGACGAGGCACCCGATGACGACAGGACAGTGCAGGGTGAGGACACCAACGACGGTGAGCAGACTGCAACTCTCGGTGCCCCAGTCAAGCGCCCCCACGACGCGACGAAGGACCGGGACGGTAGTGCAACCAGCACCAACGAGGGGCCACCGCCGAAGGCGCCTCATGGGAGGCGGATGGGCTTCAAACCAAAACCTAATATTCCGCCTGAAAAAAAGCCTGTTGTCAAAGTGGGGGCGGTGACCAACGCCAGCAAGCCGGAAGGTCCCGGAGGCGGCTAGCCGAGGGCTAGTCGTGAAGGGTAAGCACCATGCTCCGGGCCTATTTTTTTTCCTTAGTTAAGATGGCTCTCTTACCGTCACTTACTATCGCCACATTGAACGTGAGAGGGTTGGCGGCTAGTCGTAAGCAAAGTCAGGTCCTACGGTTGGTCACTGACCAAGACATAGACGTACTAGCCGTCCAGGAGACCAAGGTTGACGGAGAGGAGGAGACCGGGAGCATGGTGCGGCGTTTCACGACTAGATATTATGCGGTCGTGAGTCACGCGGTAGGGACGTCCGCCAGTTGTGTTCTGTTTGTAAAGAAGTTGCCTGATCTTGTTGTTCAAAGTGTATTTTCATGCCAGTCTGGAAGGATGTTTTTTGTGATTTTGTTTATCGTGAAATTGAATTTCGAGTCATGTGCATATATGCGCCGAATTCTGTAGAAGAGCGCACCTTATTTTTTGAGAACCTTTTTCAGTATATTTGCAGCGATAACTGCATGATTTTGTTGGGGGATTTTAATTGTGTTTTGAGTGCTCGGGATAGAGTCAATAATGCCGGTATTCGTGATAGAAGCAGCAGTGTGTTGACTAAACTAATACGTGAAAATGAACTGGACGATGTTTGCGAGTGTCTGGAGGGGGAGCGGGAAGTAATGTACACGCGATTTCAAGGTAACAGTCACGCGAGGTTAGACCGCATGTACATATCGCAAGACATGATTCCAAAGTGCCATAGTTATTCTGTGGCACCAGTATCGTTCTCAGATCACTGCTTGGTGAAATGTAACATAGGCACGGAGAAGAAGAGAGAATCTTTTAATTGGGACCTATGGAAAATGAATGCCTTACTACTAAAAGACCAACCATTTGTAGAGGCAGTACATGAGGCTGTAAGGGAGGTTTGTGAGGATAATAGTCAAATAACAGCAGAGAAATGGGAAGGGTTCCAACAAAACGTAAAAATGAAAGCCTGTGAAAGATCGAGCTGCTTAAAGTTTGAGAAGGAAATGAAAGAAAAGAGCTTGCGAAAGACACTTAAGCAGCTGATAGCGCTTGAGTGCGAAGAGCCAGGGGCGTATAAACAAGATGTGCGAACCATTAAAGAAAAAATTGAGCAGCTCGACAAAGAACGGTATCAAGGTGCGATTGTGCGCGAAAGAACAAATGCATTAGTAGCTGGAGAAACGCCCACTAAAAGGGCGCTTGGACTTGAAAAAGCTCACGGTCGAAGGAATCACGTCGATAAGATTCTATGGAATGGCACAACTGCCGACGACAGTAAGAGTATAGGCCAAACGTTTTTAGAGTATTACCAGTCCCTCTTTGCGTTTCAAGAAGCGAATGTAGACGAGTTCAAAAAGGTCTTCCTCGGTCGCATGCCGCGATTGAGTGACGACACAAAAGAACGATTAGAAGTGAAAATAACAGAAAGCGAAGTTGAAAAGGCAATTGAGGATTTGAATCAAGGCAAATCACCTCGACCTGACGGCCTGGGCGCTTGTTTATATAAAGCTTTCAAGAAGGAACTGTCACCGTTGCTAGCACGGCTGATTAATGATGGGTATGAGAACAAAGCTTTGCCACCTTCTTTTGGCAAAGCGCATGCCATACTCCTCCCTAAGAGTGATCAAGTAGAGATACTTAGGCTGGTGACATCTTACAGGCCGATATCTTTAACCAATGTAGATGATAAAATTTTCATGAAGGTTTTGGCAGCCAGACTTTAAAGTGTAATAAAGGAAATTGTCGCAGATCACCAAACATGTGGGATAAAGGAAGGTCGACTTTTCGAATATTCACACGATGCGGTGCGTGCTCGAGTGCTGCGACGTCACATTGGGCGGAGTCGCAGTGCTTCAGCTCGACCTCGAGAAAGCCTTTGATTGTGTCTCGCATGGTATTTTGTTTGCCATATTGAATCACGTTAATATTGGTTCCATCATCGCTGAGGAAGTGACGTTGGCGTATCAGAACTGCACAACACGCTTAATTGTGAATAAATCATTGGGGGCCCCCATTAATGTCATGCGTTCTGTGCGTCAGGGCTGCCCCCTCAGTCCTCTTTTGTTTGGAATTTACATAGAAACTATGTGTTTGGCCATAATTCAAAATGATCAAATACGCGGTTATAATTTGGCAGACACAGAAGTCAAGGTCTTGGCATATGCAGGTGACATCGCAGTGTGTTGTACAAGCAAACAAAGTGTAACGGAAACGATAAGCGTAGTGAAAAGTTTTTGTGGTGTGACGGGGAGTAGAGTGAACTGGGGGAAGTCCCTCGGTTTGTGGCACGGAGAGTGGTCTTCCGCCCCCGACCATTTTGCAAATGTGAACTGGATGAAAACCCCGACCAAGTATCTAGGTGTTCCCATGGACAGTTCAAAAATAGCGACGAATACTGGATGAACCAAACAAAAGAAACTAGAGAAAAAGCAGAAAGGTGGAAAGGCATCAACCTGTCTATTTTCGCTAAGGCAACGGTGTGTAACATGTTTTTTATTACGAAGTTGTGGTATGTCATGCAGACGTTGTACTGTTCAAGGGTAAACGTGCAAAAGCTGCACAGAGTGTTCGCGGTTTTTATCTGGGGCTCTACCTGGGAAAGGTGTAGCCGAACAAATCTGTTCAGGCACGTGAAGGAAGGGGGGCTGGGCTTGGCGCATCTTTTTGTTCGACAGCTTGTCAACCGCTTTTTGTTTTTTCGCGATGTGCGCGATCCTTTTTTGCGCACCGTATGTCAGCTCAGGTTGAGCGACGCATTGCCTGCATATGTTGTCAGTACGGCAAGCATGACCGGAAGACTGCGTGGTTATTTTAAGGAAGTGGCCGACAGTGTGCGTTTCCTTTCAGTTCGTTTTTCAAACGATTATCCGTGTCACGTGAAAAGGATAACACTGTATAAAGATGTGTGCGACATTGTGTTTCTTGTGCCGTTATACAGAGCCATATACAGTGGAGGGCCAGGACAAGAGGTCCTTAAACGGGTGAAACGAATGCAGGTGCCACCAGGTGTTAAAACCTTCTTTTTTAAGCTCCACACAGGAACGCTCTCTGTGAAGACTTTTGTCGAAGAACGAGGCTGTCTTGTGCCGTGGGGATCCCACTGCTTGATCTGTCAGAAGCCGGAGACCATTGATCATGTTTTCTTGCACTGCTGGGCGGCGGTTTTCTTATGGGACGTTTTAAAGCGAACGCTGAAAAAGGAGTTACCGGTGGACCCCCAAGGGATCAGGTATCTGCCAATTAAAGATGAAGACGGAGTACCGTATGATCTCATTATGCTGAATGCCCTCCACTCTATATGGCGAGCTCGCATGGCCGGATATCATTGCGACGCCGACGCTCGGCCAGCGCGTATATATTTCAGAGAGTCTATGTCCTTATTTATTGAAACGCAGAAAATTCAAGAGTGTGCACCGGATTGGCTGTCGAGGCTCGAACCTCTTACAGTCATGAAGGAATTTTAATTTGACAACGTCAGTCCTATGCGGATAGACGGCTTTGTAGCGCTTTTTGTTTCTTGCCTTCTTTTGCTCTTGCAAGAAGCTTGCATTTGTGTCACGAGTGTGAAATTCATATGTACGATGTCATATTGAAAACCGGTAATAAATAAAAAAAAAGGTAGCGTGGCCGAGCGGTCGAAGGCACTGGTTTAAGGCACAAGTCTCTTCGGAGGCGTGGGTTCGAATCCCACCGCTGCCAGATCGTTTTGCTTCTTTACGCACGCGCGTCGGCGAAAGGCGCACGCGATCGTCATACTGCAGTAGAACCGTGGTAGCTTGACCGAGCAGTCTGAGATGGACAACTATTCCTGCTAGATACTTGGGGGTTCCTCTCCAACATTATAGAAATACTGCAGAATACTGGGCAGGAGAGACAGAAAGGCTCAAGGATCAGTCTGAAAAATGGGGAGGGCATAACTTTTCTATGTTTTCCCGCGCTACAGTCTGTAATGTGTTTTTTGTTGCAAAAGTGTTTTATGTACTTCAAGTGTTCAGTATGAGCAGAACTTGTGTCCAAAAATTACACAGAGTGTTTGCCACCTATATATGGAATTCTACCTGGGAACGCACCAGTCGGTTAAACTTGTTCCTTTCGGTGCGACACGGAGGGCTTGGTCTGTGTCATTTATTTTTGAAACAAATAGTTTCAAGGTTTTTCTTTCTGAGAGACCAAAGCGATGTTTTCTTGCGTACTGTTATACACATGAGGCTGTGTAATCATATCCCGGATTATATTGTCTCATCAAATGTAGATACGCGTGGAACCTTGAGCAGTTTTTGGCGCGAAATAGTGTCTGCATATCAAGTACTGAAGCCACGGTTTTCCTTAGAATATTTGAGCGCAGTGACACGTAAACAATTGTACAAAGATCTAATTGATGTGTTTGTACCAATACCGTTGTACCGCTCCATCTATCAACTAGGACCAGAAAGAGACGTATTAAAACGAGTTCGAAAAATGCCAGTAAGAGCGTCATCTAAATCATTCTTTTTCCAACTGCACACGGGCACGCTCGCTGTAAAGCCATGGCTTCAAAGCAAAGGCATCTTTGTCCCATAGGGATTACACTGCCTGATATGTCGAAAGGAGGAAATGATAGAACACATCTTTTTGGACTGTCACGATGCTGTTTTCTTGTGGGACATCCTTAAACGGACACTTCAGAAAGATTTGCCAGTAACGCCCTTTGGTATCCGATTCTTGCCATGTGAAGATCCAGATGAAATGTCATGCGACATGTTCATGTTACTGTGTTTGCATAGTGTGTGGAAAACGAGGATGGCGGTCAGAAATGCCGATGTCGACGCAAGATCGGCCATGCAAAACTTCAGTGAAAACTGTGTGTACATACGAGATATTCTCAAAATCCAGAGGAACCCACCGGATTGGATACCTGTGCTTGATAAGCTGGCTTCTCTGAAGCCATTTTAGCTTCACACTCCAGCCATGAAAAGGCTCACGCGTCTTTTATTGTACTTGTAAAATTGTATTTATGAGTTCTGTGTTTGGAAGTTCCAATCCGGTAATAAAGAAAAAAAAAAGCGTGGCCGAGCGGTCTAAGGCACTGCATCATTATAAACAAGAAGTTAAGTGAACCAATCCAGCTTTTCTCCAGTGTGAGGCAGGGATGTGCAATTTCATCATTACTTTTTGATATTTACTTAGAACCTTTCTGCTTGAGTTTAATAAATAGTCAAAGTGTACGCGGTTTTATGCTTGAAACGACGGAAGTCAAGGTCCTCGCATACGCTGATAACATTGCTGTCTTTTGCAAAGATGCCGAAAGCATCAAAGAGGTGGTTAGGTTGACTGGCGAGTTTTGCAAGGAATCTGGCTGCAAGATCAATTGGGAGAAGACCGTAGGTTTCTGGCATGGAGAGTGGAGCGAGAGGCCTGAATTATTTGCTGGCATCCAATGGACAGCAATGCCAACAACGTACTTAGGTGTCCCATTACAATGTTATGAAGACACCGAATCGTATTGGAACGAGGAAACAGATCGCTTGAAAGAGAAGACGCAGGGATGGCAAGGTCGAAATTTGTCAATGTTTGCCCGTTCAACTACTTGCAATCTATTCTTAGTTGCCAAGTTGTGGTATGTTATGCAAGTATTGTTCATGTCGCGTACTAACCTACAAAAAATTAATAGAGTATTTGCACTGTTTATTTGGGGAGGAAGTTGGGAACGAACGAGTCGAACTAATCTGTTTTTGTCCGTCAGAAAAGGTGGCCTTGGCCTGTCGCACCTGTTTATCAGACAGATTGTGTCGCGTTTTATATTTTTAAGAGATCAGTGTGACCCATTTCTGCGTACAGTTATGCAAGTTTGTTTACACAATGCACTACCTGAATTCATCGTCTCTACAAATAAGACTGCGATGCACCGTATAAAAGGTTATTGGCGCGAGGTTGTAGTAGCCTTTCGCATGCTTAAAGTAAGGTTCTCCATAGAATACTTGAGTACGGTAAAAAAGAAAAAGCTCTACAAGGATTTACTGGATGTGATGTTACCTCTGCCAGTGTACAGAAGCATATACACTGGAGGTTGTGGACAAGACGTCTTAAAACGGGTTAAAGCAATGCCGATACGACCACATGTAAAATCCTTTTTCTTCAAGCTCCATACAAACACTCTACCTGTAAAAACGTGGCTACAAGATAAAGGAATAATTGTACCGTGGACAGTCAACTGCATACTATGCCAAAAACCAGAGACAATAGAACATGTATTTATTGAATGCTGGGATCCCATTTTTCACTGGGACATCCTTCAGCGAACTATCAAAAAGGACTTACCTATTACACATCATGGAATCCGGTATTTACCAGTTGAGAATCACGGCGACATTCCCTACGACATGATAATGGTACTCAGCCTCCATAGTATATGGAAAACCCGAATGTCGGTAAGACATGCCGACACTAACGCTCGGCCTGTAAGGGAAAATTTTATTGAACATGTAGCGTATATGCGAGAGCTTTACCGAGCCCAGCCAGAAACACCTGATTGGGTTACACTGTTTGATGAGTTGATTAATTTCAAAAGGTTTTGAGATCCCTCTGTTTTCTGTATTGTGTAAACAGGCAATAAAGAAAAAAAAGCGGTCTAAGGCGCTGGTTTAAGGCACCAGTCTCTTCGGAGGCGTGGGTTCGAATCCCACCGCTGCCAGATCGTTTTGCTTCTTTACGCACGCGCGTCGGCGAAAGGCGCACGCGATCGTCATACTGCAGTAGAACCGTGGTAGCGTGGCCGAGCGGTCTAAGGCGCTGGTTTTAGGCACCAGTCTCTTCGGAGGCGTGGGTTCGAATCCCACCGCTGCCAGATCGTTTTGCTTCTTTACGCACGCGCGTCGGCGAAAGGCGCACGCGATCGTCATACTGCAGTAGAACCGTGGTAGCGTGGCCGAGCGGTCTAAGGCGCTGGTTTTAGGCACCAGTCTCTTCGGAGGCGTGGGTTCGAATCCCACCGCTGCCAGATCGTTTTGCTTCTTTACGCACGCGCGTCGGCGAAAGGCGCACACGATCGTCATACTGCAGTAGAACCGTGGTAGCGTGGCCGAGCGAAAAGGTCCCGCTGCTTCCGGCCACCGAGCGTGACGGACGCATGATGACGGGCTCCGTTGGAGCGGCTTCAGCGGCCTTTTCTAGCCGCGGAAACAGGACGATGGAACAGGAGGGCACCTACCAAGTTGTTCTGCCAGGTCTGCCAACAGGTCGTTATGTTTTAAATACAGTTTTTTTGCACGCCGATATTACGGCGCGACCGTACCGGATTGTAGATTTCCGTGACGCATTGGCACCGCATTCGCTTCTTCCGGATGTTATCGCCCTGGGGGCGTATCGCATGAGCCATGTCTGGGCTATCACTTTCAAGGACGCGGACGCGGTGAAGAAGATCTCGAGCATCGGGGAGCTGCGTGTAAAAAACCGGCGCTGCCTGGTGATTGACCCGGCGAACCAGGACGTTCGACTGAAGCTCCACTGGCTTCTACACAATGTGCCTGATGAGGACGTGCGTGTCGCCTTTGCGCCCTATAGGAAAGTTACCGAAGTAGGCCGGGAGCGCTGGCGTGTGCAGGGTATGACAGAGAAGGGATCAACCACCCGGCTTGACACCCTCAAGTTGAAAGCGGGCGTGAAGTTGGATGACTTGCCACACCAGCTGAGCGTTGGCGGTGAGTTGGCGCTTGTCGTGGTACCAGGCAGACCCCCGCTGTGCCTTCGGTGTCGCGGTACGGGCCACATCCGCAAGGAATGTCCAGTCCCGCGTTGCGGAATCTGCCGACGCTTCGGGCACGAAGACGACCAGTGTACTCGCACTTACGCGAGCATTACAGGCCCGGGAACCAGCGAGGACTCGTCCGAGATGCTGATGGACGAGGCGGATGCTGAGGAAGCAGCCCGTGTGGGTGGACAACCACAGCGCCAGACTCGGCCATCATTCACGACTCTGGTGAAGCAGAAGGCAGGGCCGTCCGGCGCAACAGATGGTAGTGTACAGGCGCAGCATAAGCCTGAACAGGACGACGATGACAAGGCAAAGGAGGCGGCGAAAGCCGCGGACGCTAAAGAAAGCAGCGTGGAGACCCCCGGCATTGATACCATGGAGACGAACCAGGAAGCGGCGAGCACCATTGCTGGAAAACGTCCGCATGAAGAAAGCGGAGACGTCAAGCTGCAGCCTGGCGGTAGCGGCGATGAGCCTCCGCCGAAGGCAGGGGGACTGAGACGCTCGTCTTTAAAACCGCGGCCGAACATTCCGGCCGACACGCGGAAGGCGGGGAAACCGCCTCCGTAGTAACACAGTGTCCTGGTCGGTGTCAGCGCCTGTTGTGTTGGTTGACCGGTGTCAAGAGGTCCTGGCAGTCGTGAGGAAGGCTACGTCAACCATGAAGGTAGGCACCATGCGGATAGAGGCGTTTCTTCTTCTAAGACATGGCTTTTAATCTTGTTGCTCCACTTCGGGTTGCGACCTTGAACGTCAGCGGTCTGGGAGCAAGAAGGCGACAATACCAGCTTAATCGCCTTCTTCTGGATAACGATATTGATATAATTGCTTTACAAGAGTCGAAAATAGAGAGCCAAGAGCACACTGACCGCATGGTGTCTTCCTTTCAAGCAAACTTTCATGTTTGCGTTTGTCATTCTGTTGGGACGTCGGGTGGGTGCCTTGTATTCATACGTAAGACGTTAAGAGTGAACGTAGAGGCTGTATTTGCATGCCCAAGTGGTCGCCTTTTGATTGCTGATTTCACATTTTCGAATTTTTGTTGGCGAATAGTTTTTGTATATGCTCCTAATGTAGAAAGCGAGCGTACAATTTTCTTTGAATCCCTTGAGCCATGGTTGAATGGCGACAAGTTTTTGCTTGTACTGGGAGACTTCAACTGCACTCTAAAAATTTTAACACCCTTAAGGGTGTAAATGACTTGTCCTATGGGTGACACCCTTTTTGGGTGTATTGCTACACCCCAAGCAACGGGATGCAAATTAACACCCCACAAAAGAAGGGGTGTTAATATGACGTCACCTCGCCTATGGGTGTAAAACAAACAAACACCCTTTCTATATGGGGTGTAACACAGACACACCCCTTTCAATATGGGTGTAGCATGGACAACACCCTTCTAAAAGGGTGTTATCCCTGCAAGTATTTTAGCGTTCACTACAGCCATGTAGTTAATGGGCAGACTAGCTACTGTGAACGCTGCCTAGCCTTAGCTATGGTACTACCTTGTTCAGTATGAGCCAGAATCTGTAAGGCGTCCTCATATTGCGCTTCTGGTCCGTCATGTGGTAGCATAACGTGCGACCCTTTCAGGCAAACAATTTAAGGTTTCGCCATTGCAGCAAGGCACACAGGCCATGCTTTTCGTAATCTTCCTCTGCAGTAATAGTATACTGCCGGCAGGATGCAGAGCGCAATAACAATGCGCGCTGCACTAAGGACACAGGATCTCCCGCACCTTGGTGCACCAGTACTTATAACCCCGTGGAAACAGCACACAGCCAAAAGCATGGTTACATGCATTTCAGAAATAATTAAAAACCTCCACTTTTCTTGGTCAAAAATTTTCGCAACACCAGCTCGACCAGGAGGGAAAGAGAACACAGCTCGTTGTTGTAGCTCATATTGAATGCAATAGAGCGCAAGCAATGCATGGATTGGCGACGGTAACAAGTGCAGTACTAGAGAAGCATACGTTTGCCTGTCAAGAAGTTTTTTGCCGTTTTAAGCACACATGTTATACCTGTATTCATCGAAGTTGTCATTTATCTCCACGGGATGCTTCTACTAGTACTTTCACACATATGACTTAAAGGTAGCACTGAAAGCCAAAGATCAAAGTGCTTCCACGCCGAATAATGTTTCAGCATTTACGAACAAAACAGCATGTGTAGCTGCGCATGCTGCTCAATATATAAGCATGCACTATTTCCTGAAATATATGTATGCTCCATTTACTGCCAGTGACCTGCTTATACCCAATAATTTAGTTTATTTTTCACCATGTGCTTGCATAGAATATTCCACAGGCATTGTAAGTTAAGCTACCAGAATAACAATCAGCTAGTCTAAGGTTATGTAATTTAACAAAATCATTGTATAATTTGTGACGAAATGGCAGAAGTATTTATTTCATTAAAGAGAAATGGTTACATAATAATGTTTGCACATTTTAAGTGTAAGAAGGAAAATAAGGAGTAAAACCATACCAATACAAAGACATAAGCACCGAATAATGGCACAGGCTTGCTCAATTAAATTTTAAGCAGAACAGTTTTTTTAATTAACCTGATTACGAACTATTACATGTTTTCATTCGAAAAGCACTACATCTTATTATAAAGCACAAAAATAACCGGTCACATAAGTAAGAACAAGTCTGAGTCTGTCTTTAACACAAGGATAGAAAGTTGGGCGAGTTGGTACAGTAACATGATCTTGGATTGTAGCGCGAAGTGACACGGACACAGACTAGAAGCAGAGAGGATGAGCGCTAACTCTCAACTAAATGTTTATTGAAATGAAGAACATATATATAGGTGACTGCAAAAAACCGCAGCACATCTAAATGAATATTCAATACATAGTAGTAACATGACGACAACAAAAGCCATCAGCCATCAACTGCGTGGCAAATCTGAGTGCAAGCTATTCTCTTATCAAGTATACCTGTAGGCATTGCGACCAATGTGCTCCCAAGATGTATGAGGCATTAGTCATTGCAGAGTTTTAAGGACATGACAATCCTAGGTTGATTATGTTCTTAAGGCTTTTTCCTCACTTTCCATCTTTTGAAACGTGTATACTTTACTTATGAAAACAAAAATGCTACAACTGGCGTGTGATAATCTTTGCGTCTTATTTCCTAGCAGCTCACTGAAACGAGCCATGATGACAAATTCAAATGCCGTTACCTTATTAGACATTCAAATTTCTTAAACACAAACAAAACCAGATAGGCATTAGAGTGAGCATCACTTAAATACATTACACTGGTTTAAAGTTATTGCACCACTTTGTGCCAGGTAAAAATGTTAGAAACATCAAAAATGTTAAGATTCTACGGCCAACCATGAAAACTAAATAAAAAAATCATTAAGCTTTCTTAAACGGGTACAGGAGCTTTACAACTGGCCGTCTTGGTGATGGACACGCAGATAGATGAGCAGCCATTCCACTGAGACGAGAATGTTGAGGGCTTCGCATGGAAGTCTGCGAGACACTGCAGAGTAGTTCTTGGTCCAGATGAAGGAGGTTGCTTGCATACACATCTGGGCCACCATACTGAATGCATGGTGTTACCGCAACCTTTTCCCCCTGCATTGTGGTAAAAAAGCATGGTTACGTTTATACGATATTTAATATGCAAAAAAAAACGAAGTGAGGCATGCAGACAGGACACTAGAGTAGAGAAGTGAACATGAACACGAAAAACATGAAAAATTTCGTTAAATTGTTTTATTAGATAAAATTTTTATACTATGTGTCATTCATTATGAGGGCTCATAACTGCAACATATTTAATATATAAGCAGGTAGAATTATCAGCTTGGTCAGTTTGCACAAGCTCGTTTGAGGCAAGAAATCGAGTTTCACAAACACAACCTAAACATTCTTGATTGAAAAAGGAACACCTCAGATGACATGCACTCCTGTGAGTGGGAATTGCACAGTTCAAGAAAAACAAATTAAAACTCGCAGACCGAAAGCAAAATAATTGATAGGTTTTAGTAGCACAAGGGCATCTTTGGCCAATGAGCGCCAAGTCTATACTGCAAAAGATAAACTTAGTGCATCTTTACAAAGCAAATATATAAAGATGACTAATGCCTCTCTGCACTGCAGTTGCTTTGCTCTAGCGTGAAGTCATTTTAATGCATGCACCCGTACATACACACGCTACACCCAAGTGTAACAGCTGCAGAATTAAAATTAGGCAGCAACAAAGTCGCAACCTTTAACCATTGATCCCAAGCTGTACTAGTGACTGGAGGTAGTACCAATATCGCCAATGACGAGTCGCACTCTTTCTGCCCGATGATATGCTGCTCTTATTGTCAAAGATGAGTTACAGTCGGCATTGAGGGAAGGCTGCCCTCAAGGGCAGCTCTTATTTTTGTGATATTTCTAACCAGAGACCAATGAAGTAATATATTTTTGGAATGAGAATGACACCGAAAAATTGAGTACGTAAAAAATTTGGTACATTCTTCCGGAATTAACTTGGGGGTTAACGGCTAAAGAGCCAATCCAGAAACTAGAACAAGTTTTGACGTGTTTGCTACCAGTCAATGCTAGAAAATATGTTGGCATTCTGTAGTTTTGTCCAACAATGCAAAAGGGATTCTTAATAACTGAGGAAATAAATGGAAAAGTATCATGAAGTATATTTCGTGAATGTAATGCAGAATCAACCAACTTCTGTTACTGTATAATCTCCACATGATTAACCTGCACTTTCTGAACTAGTTCAGGAGGTGCTGCATTTCACTACTCATTCCACCAGTTCAACGTGGCAGCAACTGCATGTTGTGATTTGTTTTACTTAGTGCAGGCTTTGTACAGGGCGAGTTCACAGCATTCCCTGCACTTGGCCAAAAGGCATGTTTACGCAGCAGGTGTGGTGCCGCTTCTACACGAGTGAGGTGGAGAAATAAGAGTTTCATACAATAATTACTAGAGGGAACTCTGACGTTAGTGTCCACAGGAGATCAAACAAGAACGGCTGTACCAGCATGGAAATTAGGGGAAGTACATGGATTTGCCTAAACTTCGTCTGTTTGGCTTCAAACGGCTTTGTGACTTTGTAAACTAGTCATTTTCAACAATAAACTGTGTAATAAATAAATAAACATTAAAATCGTCCGACGACAGGATTCAAACACAGGAACTCTAGAACAGAAGTCTGATATTGAAACCATTAAGCCACGGAGGCATGTAACGACAAGCGAGTGCAACGCCATGATAAATTTATCGCGGGCATACCAGTGCCTAGAGACGCTTGGCGCCTTTCGATTTGGCCACGTGGACAAGCTCAATCGTTGCAATTAATAGCAATTGTGCGTGTTGGCGCCGTCTTCTGCACTTCGAAGAGTACAGACTGCGCTGAAATTTACGACAATAAGATTTATATAGCGTATAATATACGAAGCCAAAAGAACGTCTGAATTCACAAGCACGAATATCAGACAAATTCATGTGCTTCCCATCATTCCCATGGTGGTACGACTCCAGCACCAGAGTTCCCTCTAGTAATTACTGTAAGAAACTATGGCAGAAACAGGAGTAATAAACTAAGTTTTGCTGTCCTATAAATCTTACTGCTCATTAATTCCAAGTTTTAGTGCAGTCACATGTCTAGTAGGCAATTGTGGTATTTTTCATAAACATTGCAAAGCCAACTGTGATGAATGTTCACTACGGTAAATTGTTTATGATCGAGTAGCATAGACTACCGAAGAAGTCTCTGGAAGGCAAGTTAAGTAATTTTCTTATTAGCAGCCTTTACACAGCATTCGAGCATATGACACATGCACCTCAGATATGCAGATAATATTTCCTTGACTCAGCAAGAAGCGATGCTTCATGTTCCACGAGGCTACTTCTATCAAAGCAGTATTGGAGCTCTCTAAAAACAATGCCAATGCAGATGATCCAAATATTTTTCAGGGGCAACAGTTATGCCTGAAATCATGCTAGATTAGTTTTTTTAAACACATGCTCAGACCATGTTACAAGTGCTTCATAAAATGCTCCTATTTATTAGACTAGTCATATATCTGTACACAAACGCTACTAATTCGGTCCCATGCTATATCATCACCTTACCAAAAACTTCACTTAATAATACACATGCTGTGATAAGATTTGAGACCACATTGAGATACTGAACAAGGTGAATTCATTATTTTTAAAATGAAGCTCCTGTTCTTCCAAACGAGAAGAAAGGATATTGAGGGTCAAAATTTTTCTGAATCACAGCTGGAAGATGCCAGGGAAGGCACGTGGAAACTTATTTGTAATTTTCTATTTAAATGTAGAAATGATAAAGGGAAATGAAAATGGTAAAAAAAACAACCAGGCATGGGGGGAGAACGAACCTACAGCCTTTGCATTAGGGATGCGATGCACTAACCACTGTGCCACCGAGGCAGCATTCAACGGTCCACAATGGCCCCTCAGATTGTCGACGCTCGAACACGGCCGTAGTACCACAGTGGTTAGTATATCACATGCGTAATGTGAAGGTTATGGGTCCGTTCCCCACCCACAGGTGGATATCTTTTAATTCACTTTCACTTACCTAGAATTTATCATTTCTATACTTCATATAAAAAAACTTAAAACATGTTCCTGTATGCTTTCCTTGGCCTCATTATCTGCTGGCTTCTTCCAGTTGTGTTACTTCCAACACTTATAAATATTCTAATCTGGTAAGTAAACAGTTTTGCATGATGCTGGAATGCATTATAAAACATTATTGCAGGGCCGTGTTATGTAGAATGCCTTACATTGCCCAGGCAAGGTGTATTAATGTCAATCTGAAAAAAAAACCTACTCTAAGCTGAAATGCTGAGTACTGCTGTGTGCAAGAGGGTTTAACGAAAACAACTTGTTCAGAAATAAAGCCACCAAACAACGAGGAAATATGAAAACTAGATGAAAATTTGTGCAGTTGCATGTTAAAAATTTAGCACAGCAACATATGAAGATATAATGAAGGAAGCGCGAAGATGGTTTATTTTGGACACACGAGGCAATATACTTGAAAGATGCATATGAGCTTACACGTGGAGAAATATTGTTTATGTATGAGCAGAACTACGAACAGGCCTAGAGCACACTGATACAAGGTGTCGAGCATGTAAATCTTATCATGCCCTTAAGTCAAAGAAACATGGCTGTTTCTGATGATTCGCTAGACATGGCTGGCTCACACAACTTAGCCACTTCTATATATGCCTTGTAATTACCAGGTTGTCTGTATGACATGTGCAAGCTTTAAATATGTACAAGTGCCACGTAGCTGGACAGCACCAAGGTAATGTCGTTTGCCATGGTTTTGAGGAAGTGAAACCAATTCTTGCATTTTTTCTAATTAGGTAATTAGTTATTAACAATTATTTAACTGCTCAAATATTTTACTCAAAGCAAAAGTGTCAGTGCGAAAATTGTAGAGCATTCTGAAAAATTCCCAATCCAGCTTTCTACTGCTCAGTAGGTGCAACAAATTTTTTTTTTCAAGCTTGAAAGAAGCCAGTGAACACATGCAAGAAGTGCCGTGCAACTAACCGCTCCTGCACCTGAACACCATTTGGCTCCTCCTTTCGTGCTTGAAAAAAACTTTTTGAAAAGAATATTTTAGAAATTGATTAATTATTATTGACTATGTTTTAGGCAAAATGCATGAAATAGTGTGACTGCCACTTCCATTTTCGGCGACATGAATTGACTCCATCCAAATCCAGCTATACATGGTGCGTGTTTTGAGCTGGTTCTGTAATTTAGGCTAGTTTTGACTAATTGAAGCTTCGCACCCTAATAATGGAGTCAGCCTAAAAAGAAATTGGTACATAAACGGTCGCTGTCAGTACTCCATACTCCTCTAACTTAGTCCAAAGTGCTTGTGAGCCAAGAAGTTGGTAGTTCTAAGCGGTATTTCTCATTTTGACCTGGTGTTATAGCCCACTTACTATGATGCCATGCTGCTCAGTCATGCTGGTCCCAGCTTCAATCTAGGCCATGGCAGCTGCCCTCCAATGAGGGTAAAATGCAATAACGCTTATGCACTTAGATTCAGGTGTATATTAAAGAAGCCAGGTTCCCAAAACTTTAGGTTTTGTGATGTAAAAGCCCATAATTTAATTTTAAAATTTAAATGTGCTTTATTAGGAGCAGGGGCATCATTTTGAGCTTTTACTGCACTGCCATGGCACCAAGAAGCTCCAAGTAAATAAAAACAATTTCTTAGACAATGTACATATCTTGCAAACATTTACAAACACTTCTCTGCATGCACTTCTGTTGCTGTTATATTTAGATCCGTATGCCAAGGCGGGTTATGATGTTAGAACATGTTTCAAACTTTTTTTTACCGCTTTAAAGTTGGTTATTTTACATCTCACTGTGTGTCGAACGCAGATTTCAGTGCATCAATTTCTTCAGAAAGCGCACTCTTTATTTATTTGTGCATGCAAAAAGGGTTCATAACTGCTTTCTGAAGGTCTGTATAACAAGCAAAAAACAATTCTATGTAGGCTGCACAAAGAGAAAGGATTGGTTTGTAAATATGTTATTTAGTTCTTAAAAAAAAGAGGCAGCTGTCAGTATTCTGTTCCAAAGTAAAAATTGCCCCTACCTGGCTCTGCTTCATTTTCCGATGTTGATGGTCCATTCGGGGGCACTCAACTGATAGGCTGCACTTTGGCGATGTCGGGTGTGCTGTCACCAGGCCCAAGGTCGATCGACATCCTCACCAAAAGACGAGTCCAAACGCTATAAAAGAAATATCTCATCATTTTGCTATCAGTTTTGTCATCTTGCGTGTTTCACACACGGCCGTCAGTGAAATATTTCGTCACTTTGATACTGAAAGAAATTCAAGCATTTTCTGGCAGCCAAGCTGATGATGATGATGCGTGGTGTTTTATGGCGCAAGGGCCAGGTTTGACCAAAGAGCGCCATGAGAAGTGGTAATGTTGACGATGTATTATGGAAGATGTGACTTGGCTGTGAACTGGCCTAAAAATTGTTGCTGTAAAGTGCGTAAAATCTACGTGCTATAAAATTATGGTGATGACAAATGACGAATACTATGAGCATTAAAATCCATCGTGGAAGGATGATGCAAAATAGAAAATATATAGGATGGTAAAATTACGTGGAGCACTGCTGCCTCGCCAGAGCCCTTGAAACACAAGGGCCTAGAGGCATGTGCTATACGAAAGAGCTATCACAGCGGCATCCTCTGAAGAGAGGGCGGCAGCCAAGCTGAATACACAGTAAATGGAGAATATTAAAGAGCAAACGCAGTTGTCACATTAGATTGATCAAGTACAGCAGAAATGGAAAATAAATCAGTGATACTGTGTCTGTTGGCGTTGAATGCAAGAAACGTAAAAACAGGAACTTGCAGCCACGCCACGTTGAATTTCTCGCGTTTGCTACACCTCACAAGTTTGGCATCGTTCGGTACTCGGGGATAGTAACCGCTTAAAATCAAGACGAACGAGCGTCGGCATAAATTAACAGGATAATTAACCGGGCAATATTGGCGCATAAAACAACTCACGTAGCGAAGCTACTGTCAATTACCCGATGACGCATCTGCGGGCGGTGCGGTTCGGGCGAATAATTCGAAAAGGAATGAGAGTTTCACTTGTTTCACGCCTACTAAGCTAAGACAGAATTTGAGTTTCTTACCAAACTATACTGGATATTTACGCTCCGAATAAAACGCTGAAAATTTTGTTACGTCACATTGCATACGTATGAGTGAGGAAATTGCTTTTATTGTGTTCTGCCCAGAAGGCATGTAGCAGCAACCACTCTCATGCAACAAAAGCATGAAAGTGGTACTCATATGACATCGAAAACAAACATACACAGCGCCAACGTTACGCCCCTTGGAGTTGGAACTAAGCACGATCAAGCCAGTTAGTTTTCTAGCTTTCATAACGCCATGAACACGACCAAACATCGAGCGAAAATACTCTCTGCTCTCGAAAATTAATACCGCTTCCATTTATATACCTATCGCTGCCACAAGCAAAAGTCAGTGGGCTAGCTGTCCACAAGCCGCAGATTAGACTGACAGCAACATATCACGGTAACGTAAAACAATTTCCACGCTGACTCAGCAGCCGCGGTGTGCTCTAAGTGCCAAAGTTCTCGTTTGCCGCTCGAAATTCACACCATCATGACGGGCACTGCATCTTTCACATGAAATACTGCACGCTTTGCTCCGGAGCTCAATAGGAGGGCGAAAAGCATTTGCACGTACCTGAAATCCGCATGCCGGAAACCCGTCGACGCTTCCGAGAACGGGACGCACAGCCATACACCCGTACGGCGGCTTGACTTGGACGTGAGGCACTTCTATCAAACATTTCACATGCGACATGTTTCACACCGATTGCGCGAGCACCAGAAAATGACGCAGGCCGCATTGCGACGCCGGGCAGACGTGCAGCCACCGATGAGCTGTGTGCGCGGATTGCAGAGAACAAAACCATACAAAACGTTAGGCGCGAGAAGATGGCGGCTGTCGTTGCGGAGACGAAGCCACGAAGCGAACGAAGCAATGAGGCGCGAGTGAATGTTGCCAACTGTTGCTTCCGCGTTATGCCGGCGGTGGTGGCTTTAGTGGCGTGTGTTGCGGTTGTCTAATTTTTTTTATTTCTTTTCCCCAATCAGTATAGCTCAGTTCTTTGTTTGAATTTTTAGCTGTGTTGTTTGGCATTATCTTTGTCTTTTTATGCTATTAAGCGGCCAATTATGGCCTCTCAGGTTCGCGCGCGCCAGCTTCGCGCGCAAATCTCTGAGGCCACTTGTTAGACAAGACAACTCGTTAGCAAATGCCGTTATTATCGTTGTTGACGTTTCATCATCTTTTCTTCAACTGAGATAGAAAGGTAGTGTCCCTTTTCCCGGGATTGGGAGGGGGGCGATCAAGACGACATCGCTCAGCGGGGGGCGGGGGAGTAGATTGGTGATGGTTCTTATCGCGAAATTCGCGAACCCTGCGATATTTTTTTATAACGGAAGCATTTCTATACTTCCCCAACAAGAAAAACCATCCGCCCGTCAGTCCGTACCGCACGATATCTTTCAAAATAGAACCCGCAGCAGCGAGTGAATTCACCTTCGTGCTAGCTCTCGCTTCAACGCGACCGAAGCGGCGAGAACACTGCGCTCACGAAGCTTTCAGCTTTTGCCGCACTATGCGCTTTTCGCAGATCACTTTCTAGATAGGTGTACGCGCGTCTGTTTTCAAAGCGAAGTAAACGGTGAGAACACAGCGCGTGAAGTTTTCAGCAGTGGGCACACTCTGTCCACAATGCAGTTCGCTTTCAAGATACGGTTCGCGCGGCCCTGCCACAAGCAGCCGCCGCCGGAGAACGGTTGATAATGGTTCGTCGCGGACGAGGAGGGCTAAAGAGCGATAACGGCTCAAAACGAACGGAACGTCACAAGCGCGCCTGGCCCCGCCACCTGCAGTACTTCGCTTGCGCCGCCGACCAGAGCACCTCGTGTCGCCGCAGCGCTGTCGCTTATACTTGTCGGATCAAGTCTCATAACATTGATGACGACATGGACTGCGTGTCGATGAGGAAGAGTCACAATGCTTACGCACACTTAGACAAATCCGAGAGGAGTTCCTGTGTGATTTTTTTTTTTTACCGGAAATGTACAGTCAGCGGTAGGACCAAGAGTTGACAATGCCTGTAAGAGGGGTGCCAAGCTTTTTTTTTGTGAGAGTCTTGCCCAGGTCCCAAAGATCTGCTCAAGCTAAGACTTGCTGATGGCTGTATGTGTTTTTTTTATTGTTGCATGCCCTCGAACCGCCACAAATCCTGCAGTGTAATGGCATTAGAGCAGTATTCACGTCCAAAGGGAAATGCAGCCGGTAATTGGGCTGCCTAAGGTTTGCTGCCCGGCGGCAGCTGCCCTCCCGTCCCCCGTTTCCGTTGACAAGTTAGGGAGGGTGGGGGGGGTCTAGAGCAATCTTACACCCCCCTGCCCACAGTGGCGTAACCAGAAAATTTTTTCGTGTGAGGGGGGGGGGGGGGTCCCAATTGACCATGGAGGGCAAAGGCGCGGGGCCATTGCCATAGCAGCGAAAATTTTACTGTTAGTGAGCGTTACAAGTGCCCGGCGTGCCCCACTTGGCTACGCCGCTACTAGCCTCCCCCCCTCCGCAATAGACGCAAATCGAGCTATCAGAACGTGCATGACAAGCATGCATGACATATTATGAAATGTCGAAAAAAATGAAATGGATGTCGTCACATCATCATCATCATCAGCTTATCTTGACGTCCATCGCAGGACGAAAGCTTCTCCAGTGATCTCCAATACCCCTGTCTTGTGCTAACTGGTTCCACGTGTCTTCAAGTTTCCCGATTCCATCACGTCCACATTATTTTCTGCCGTCCTCGGCTGTGCTTCCCTTCCCTTAGCACCCATTCTGCAACTCCAATAGACCAGCAGTTCTCTCCCTTACGCATTGCAATGTCTGCCCAGCACGACTTCTTCCTCTTAATGTCAACCAGAATATCAGCTATCCCCGTTTGCTCTCTAATACACATCGCTGTCTTCTAGTCTATTATCATCATGCCTAATAATTTTCATTCCATCGCTCGTTGCGCGGTCCTCAACGTCTTCCCAAGCTTCTTTGGTAACTTCCAAGTTTCGGCCCCATACGTTAGTAACGGTAGAAAGCAATGGTTAGCAGTAAGCTCCCTGGTCATGATTTAGTAAAGCCTACCGTAAGCTCTCCAGCTAATGTTTTATTTTTGTTAAATTCCTTGATCAGAGGCCCCTGCGAGTAATTACCCTCAATAAACGTATTTCTGCGCAGATTCTAGAGGCTGACTGCCGGCCATGACATTCGTTCTCTCGCCAGGCTGCGGAACATTACTTTTCTCTTCTGCATACTAACTCTCAATCAGACTTACACTTTCTTCGACAAGTTCCTCAAACGTTTATTGCAAATAGGCTGCAGCGTTGCTGAGTATGCCAATGTCATATACAAACCGTAAGTTGGTGAGCTATTTACCGTTAGCCTTCACTCCTAACCATTCCCAGTCTAACTGGTTGCACACCTTTAAGTATTCAGTGATAGCATTGTAAATATTTTGCCATTGATCATATGAAGCCTTTTGCAGATATCTGGCTATGCAAAGTCTGCGCGTTAGTGTCATCCGTTCGATATCAACATTCGTGGGAAACTTCATTTTTGACCACTGTTCGGAGCCAGTGCGCTGCTGCCTAGGTGCCCCGATCTAATCATTCCAACTACCTGATTCAAGCGCAGGTAGCGCGCGTTTCATGTATAGCCAATATCAACGCCTTAACTGGCAATGTTCATTAATCATATACTGTAAGCTTGTTCACTTACGCCCTTATAATTAGGGTGTAAATTAGAAAGACTGGGGTGTTCCAAGGGTGTTTTCTTGTTGAACGCCCTTTTCCGTTAAAAAAGGGTGTTTCAAGGGTGTTTACAAGGGTGAAAAGATGAATACACCCGCATTACACCCATAAGGGTGTGAAAATTTTTAGAGTGTGTGTGTGCGCCGCAGCTGACAGAGTGAAGTTTAGGCCACTGAGAGACAAGAGCTGTGAAGTTTTGAATACTTTTGTGCATGAGTATGGTCTCGAGGATGTTGGCAATGTGTTTTCCACTGGGACCCACCCAGAATACACGCACTTTCAGCGGGAGAGCCATGCGAGACTAGACAGAATGTATGTATCTGTCGATCTTATGCCGCTATGCTCAAGTTATGACGTTAAACCTGCGCCTTTCAGTGATCATTGCCTCGTGAGCATGACTTTAGGAATGAAGGGCAGGAAATCGCGCTTTAACTGGCACTTATGGAAATTAAACACAAGGCTTTTGGAGGATGAAGGGTTCATTATGCAAGTAAAGACCAAGCTAGACAAACTGCTAGACGCGCAGCCAGCTAGTTTTGCAACTGAATGGGAAGGGTTCAAAGAGTGGGTAAAAATGAAAGCAATAGAAAAGAGCAGCGCGGCTCGCTATAAAGAGAAAGAAAAAGAAAAAGAAATGAACGGGCAACTTGAATGGATGCTGAGCATGGAAAATAGCGCGCCGGGAACTTTCACGAAAGAAATACGGGAAGTGAAATGCCAGCTCGAAAGAATCGACGCCGACAGGTATAGGGCCGCCGTCACAGGCGCAAGGTCTGAAAAATTGTGGGCTGGCGAAACGCCGACAAAACGAGCGCTATCAGACGAGAAAAGATACGCTTGCCAGAAAGAAATTAGGAGCATCCGATTTGACGGCCGGACTTCGGAAGATGCGAGAGACATTCAGTGTGCTATAGCCGAACATTTCACAGAACTTCTTAGCAATAAGCTCGAGACCATAGAAGGCTTCCATGTAGACTTCTTGAGGCTGGTGCCAAGACTAGATGATGAAATTAAGGAACGTCTTGAACTGCCTATAACTTTACAGGAGATAGAAAAAGCAATAGACGACCTAACATCTGGGAAAGCTCCTGGGCCAGATGGGCTAAGTGCGGCCTTTTATAAAACCTTTCGGCTTCCTGTTTCACAGTGCATGCTCCATGTGATAACTGAGGCTTATGAGCGCAAACGGGTTCCATTGTCTTTCAATACGTCCCACATCGTTCTAATTCCCAAGACTGATGATCCGGAAGAACGACTGTTGGTGGGGTCATATCGACCGATTAGTCTCACCAACGTCGACTACAAAGTATTTATGAAGGTTCTAGCAAAAAGACTGCAGTCTGTGATCACGAAATTGGTAGGGTCTCACCAGACGTGTGGAATTAAAGGCCGTAGCATCGCTACAAATATACATGTCGCACGCAACGTATTAGAGTGTGTCGATGCAGTTGGCGGTCAGATAGCAATGATGCAGCTCGATTTGGCGAAAGCCTTTGACCGCGTCTCCCATGAAATCCTTTTTTCCATCCTGGAACACTCCAAACTAGGGGACATTATAGTAGAGGGCGTAAAAATGGCCTACAAGAACTGTACGACCCGCATTATAGTTAATGGCGATCTCACTGACAAACTTGCTGTACGTTCTTCAGTAAGACAGGGATGCCCGCTTTCCCCCTTGCTTTTCGCAGTGTATTTAGAGCCACTATGCCTGGCAATTATCAACTCTGACCGAATTTCAGGTTACAGACTGCAGTCATCACACGTGAAAGTACTCGCGTATGCTGACGATATAGCGGTGTTTTACGCTGATAGACAGAGCATCTGTGAAGCGACAATTGTGATTGAAAAATTCTGCGCTCAGACTGGAAGTCAGATCAATTGGGGAAAAAGCTCCGGTTTTTGGCATGGCGAATGGGACGTAACACCGGGTTGTTTTTCTCGGCTTCGATGGTCCACCTTGCCAACGCGGTATCTAGGAGTACCTCTGGATTGTTATCGGGATCCCAGCTCGTACTGGAAAGAAGAAACTTCGAGAATAAAAGAGAAAGCGGTCGCGTGGCAAGGAAGACAGCTATCAATGTTTTCCCGTGCCTCTATCTGTAATGTCTTTTTAATTTCGAAGCTCTGGTATGTCATGAATGTGCTGTGTGCTACCCGAACAGCTATTCAAAAAATGCATCGTGTTTTTGCTGTTTTTATTTGGGCGTCTAACTGGGAAAGAACCAGCCGAACTAACCTGTTTGTTTCCGTTAAAAGCGGAGGCCTTGGCCTGGCGCATCTTTTTTTGCGTCAAGTGGTCTCGCGATTTATGTTTTTGCGCGATCAAAGTGATCCCTTTCTAAGATCTGTTATGCAAGTGCGCCTACAGAGACTGCTCCCTGGAAGGATAGTCTCCTGTGTTAACATGTGTGGTGCTGTGACAGGATACTTGCGCGAGGTTGTACTTTCGTGCAAGATGTTGGAAGTACGTTTCAGCCCTGAATACCTATGTAATGTCAATAAGAAAAAGCTGTACAAAGCGTTGGTTGACGTGATGTTGCCGGTACCCATTTATCGGACACCTTACTTTGGAGGCCCAGGGCAAGATATTTTAAAAAGAGTTAAGAACATGCCCGTTAGACCTGTGGTCAAAACTTTTTTTTTTTAACTGCATTCCGGTACGCTGCCTGTTAAAACCTGGCTGCATGATAAGGGTCTTTTCGTGCCATGGACAACACACTGCTTGTTATGCAGGAAGCCCGAGACAGTGGAACATGTTTTCCTAGAATGTTGGGATTCAATTTTTTATTGGGATGTCCTTCAGAGGACGATTAAAAAGGAACTACCTTTAAGTCCTTACGGCATCCGGTACTTATCAGTTGAAAGTGAAGAAGTACCCTACGATTTAATTATGCTTCTTGGCCTCCACAGCTTGTGGAAAACGCGAATGCAGGTGCGACATGCAGACATAAATACAAGATCCACACGTGAAAACTTCATCGAAAGTGTTGTTTATCTTCGCGAATGTTTCAGGGCTCAGACTGATCCACCAGAGAGGATATCACTGTTTGATTATTTGTCACAAATGAAAAGTTTTTAGCACCACTCGCGTCAGTCCAAGTGTGGCTGAAGTGTTTTATCATGTTACTTTGTGTTATGCGTCCAAAAACAGCAATAAAAAAAAAGATTAGCGTGGCCGAGTGGTCTAAGGCGCTGGTTTAATGCACCAGTCTCTTCGGAGGCGTGGGTTCGAATCCCACCGCTGCCAGATCGTTTTGCTTCTTTACGCACGCGCGTCGGCGAAAGGCGCACGCGATCGTCATACTGCAGTAGAACCGTGGTAGCGTGGCCGAGCGGTCTAAGGCGCTGGTTTTAGGCACCAGTCTCTTCGGAGGCGTGGGTTCGAATCTCACCGCTGCCAGATCGTTTGCTTCTTTACGCACGCGCGTCGGCGAAAGGCGCCCGCGATCGTCATACTGCAGTAGAACCGTGGTAGCGTGGCCGAGAGAGATTCTACTTCCGGCTACCGTACGCGGACGCAGAATGTCTTGCACCTCAGGGGCGGTTTCAGCGGCCCAGCTGGTTCGCGGCATCAGGTTGAACGATACGACATCGCAGGAATACCAGATCATTTTACCGCAGTTGCCTTCAGGTACGACCATTACGACTACTGTTTTTTTGCACGCTGATGTAAAGACAAGGCCATACCGTGTCGAACATTTCCGAGATGCCTTAGACCGTCTGCAGCTCATGCCGGAAGTTGTGGCCCTAGGAGCGTATCAAATGAATCACGTCTGGGCGATAACATTCAAAGACGGAAAAGCCAAGCAGAAGATTTTGACAGCCCCAGCCTTCAGTGTTGTGTTGTCATAGACCCCTGCAACCAAGACATCAGGATGAAGCTGTATTGGCTTCTGCACACCACACAGGACGAAGACGTGAGAACTGCCCTGTCGCCTTACGTGGCAGGCTGTAATGACAAGGGTTCCCACACGCGTCTAGTATCCCTGCGCCTGAAGGCTGGCTACACCGTGTAAGACCTGCCACACCAGCTCCGCGTCGGCGAAGACCATGCACTAGTGCATGTACCAGGGAGACCGCCGCTTTGCCTCCGGTGCCACGGCACGGGTCACATACGGCGCGAGTGCCGAGTTCCACGATGTGGGCTCTGCCGTCGCTATGGCCATGACGATACCCAGTGTGTGCGTAGCTACGCAAACGTAACAGGGTCCGGTAGAAATGACACTGTGAACGAACACCTCATGGACCAGGTCGATGCGGAGGAAACAACCAGCGGAGGTGGGGTTGCATCAAGCTCTGGCGGCAAGCCATTAACGCAACCCTCCTTTGAAAACGCTGAAGGAAAGGACGACAACCAGGACAGCAAAGCCAACGAGCTACAAGAAACAGCAGAAGATGATAAAGTCTCGGACAACACAAGCGTTCCTGCGACCGTCATGGAAACCCATGAGTTCGAACTTAACAAGGAAGACGCCGACAAAGACGGAGGCAAAAGCGGCACTTCAGCTGTCTCAAAGAGGCCGCGTGAACGGAATGAAGACGTCGGCAAGCGAGGCGAAGACTGCACTGGCGAGCCAGTCCTGAAGACACCAGTCATCAGAAGAAGTTTGTTTAAAGTAAAACCCAACGTGCCGCCAGACAAAAGGACCACACCGACAGTGACCCCGCGTTAGCGGGGTTGCTGACCGGAATAACACTTGATGGTTGAACTGGGTCGGACGAGCAGCGCTGTGTGTCAGCAATGTGTTCCGCCAAGGAACACGCTTCGGCCTCGTTTCAAACAGCGAGGCCACTTCTTACAGAGCGGCGTGAGACTGTGAGTCTGAGTCCCAGAATCGTGAATCTATCGCACTGCGGTCGGCTTGACCCCTCACATTCAATGTCCTTTAATTTACCGTCAGCGCTTCGGATAGGTACTCTGAATGTAAGAGGGTTAACGGCGAGAAAGCGACAAGTACAGTTAAAGCGCCTGTTAATTGAAAATGATATCGACATCTTAGCGTTACAAGAATAAAAAATTGAGAGCGAGGAGCAGTCTGACCGCATGGTTGATAATTATAAAGCAAATTTTAATGTCTGTGTATGCCATGCCGTTGGAAAGTCGGGAGGATGTGTAATCTTTTTAAAACGGTCTATTGGTATTAGTGAAGAAAGTGTCACAACTCCTCAAGATGGCAGATTAGCACTTTGTGATTTTTCTTTTCATGGAAAGAAATGGCGAATTATTTGTGTATATGCACCTAATACATGTTCTGACAGAAAATGTTTTTTGATTACGTAGCAAATTTTGTAAAGTGTGACAGAATTGTCGCGTTACTTGGTGACTTCAATTGCGTTTGCATGCCTGAAGACACGGTTAGTAATAGTCCAGTTCGTGACAAGAGTGCGCTGCAGCTTCGAGCTTTAACAGAGGATTGTGACCTTGTGGACGTTGGTGATGTTCTTCGCGGAAACCATGCGCAGTTCACACACTTTCAGCTTCAAAGCCACGCAAGGTTAGATCGCGTGTACATTTCGCAATGTATCTTGGCTTTCTGTAGCAACTACATAGTGAAACACATTAGCTTTAGTGACCATAGTCTTGTAATGTTCCAAGTAGGTAATAAAAGAAAAACAAGTGCGTTTAATTGGGACCTTTGGAAGTTAAATGAAAACCTTTTGAAAGACGAAGCGTTTGTTAAACTGGTGAGCCAAAAGTGCAAAGAAGCTCTGTTTCATGATACCACAAGCTTTACCGCGGTTTGGGAGAATTTTAAAACCGAAGTTAAAATGTGCGCAATTGAGAGGTCAAGCATCCTACGATATAAAGAAAAACAAAAAGAAAACGAACTACAAGCCACACTGGACTATCTTTTAAATGCCGATAGCACGATACCCGGATTATTCAGAAAAGAAATTAAAGAAGTGAAAAGACAGATGGAATCCATCGCTGAGGAAAGATATAAAGGCGCCGTGGTAAGGGCACGTGCGGAAAGGTTTTTGGTGGGAGAAACACCCACCAAACGCGCGATAGCTGAAGAAAAGAGGTATGCTACCAAAAAGGAGATAAAAGAAATACGCTATCGTGGCACGGTTTCGTCAGACCAGAAGATTATTGAACTGGCTTTCCTTGAACGGTATCGGAGCTTGTTGGGGAGCGAAGCAGAAGTGCAAGATCCTTTTGTAAAAGCTTTTCTGTCACTTATGCCCAAACTGGATGAGGACGTTAAAATTGGCCTTGAAAGGCCAATAGCAATAGAAGAAATTCAGAAAGCGATTGATGACCTCAGTAACGGCAAGACACCTGGACCAGATGGCATCGGGACTGCCTTTTATAAGTTTTTCAAAACAGAAATTTCAGAAATGCTTCACCGTACCATAACGGAGGCATATGACGTCAAACAAATGCCCATGTCTTTTAGGAAAAGCCATATTATACTTATACCGAAAACTGAAGACCCTGAAAGATTGCAGTCGGTAGAAAATTGTAGGCCAATAAGTCTAACAAAGGTTGATTACAAAGTGTATATGAAGGTTATTGCAAAAAGACTTCAAACGGTAATTACCGATATTGTTGGTGCACACCAAACATGTGGAATAAGAGGAAGAAGCATCTTTAGCAATATTCATATGGCAAGAACAATTTTAGAGTGCTGTGATGCGTCATGTGGCCGTATAGCCATGATTCAGTTAGATTTGGAAAAAGCATTTGACAGGGTGTGTCATAACATACTTTTTGCATTGCTGGATTACGTAAATGTAGGAGCGGTAATAAGAGATGGTGTGAAAATGGCATACAATCATTGCCAGGCTAAAATCGTAATTAACAGGAAACTCAGCAAAGATATAGACGTGCGTTCTAGCGTCCGTCAAGGATGTCCCGCATCAGCCTTGTTGTTTGCTATTTACTTAGAGCCCTTTTGTTTAAGAGTGTTGAGCAATGAAAAAATAACGGGTTATCAGTTTTTATCGCATGAAATAAAAGTTTTGGCCTATGCAGACGACATCGCGATTTTTTGTGAAAATAAACAGAGCATACAAGAGGCAGTAAGTGACGCAAGAGCTTTCTGTAGACTCACTGGAAGTGCCATCAGTTGGAAAAAGTGTCTCGGGTTTTGGCATGGGGAGTGGGATTCTAGGCCAGAACAGCTTGAAGGTATCAACTTTACCACTTCTCCGTCCAGGTATCTTGGCGTACCTTTAGGATGTTATCAGGAAAACACCGAACAGTGGACTGATCAAGTGGAACACGTTAGGGCACAGACAACAAAGTGGGGCGGATGCGACCTGTCGATATTTGCGCGCGCAACAGTTTGGAATGTGTTGCTCGTGGCGAAAATTTTTTATATGCTACAGGTGCTATGCATGTCGCGAACGTGTGTGCAAAATATCCATAGAATTTTTGCTATCTTTCTCTGGAGATCGACTTGGGAAAGGACCGGCAGAATAAATCTCTTTAATTCTGTCAAGAAAGGCGGGCTTGGCCTTTCGCACTTGTTTCTTAAGCAACTTGTTTCGCGATATTTTTTCTTGCGTGATCAAAGTGATGGCCTTCTAAGTACGGTGATGCAAGTGTGCCTGCGTGATGCACTACCACAGTACATTGTATCCTCCTTTTGTGCACCGCATGTAGCGGCAAAAGGATTTTTGAAAGAAGTTGTTTATGCTGCTCGTTTTCTTGAAGTGCATTTTTCTAGGGATTATTTGTCATCAGTAAGCAAAAAACAACTGTATAAGGATTTAGTTGATGTGCTATGCCCTGTACCTTTATATCGTGCAAAGTATGCATTAGGATCCGAACGGGATGTACTGAAACGTGTTAGAAAAATGCCTATTAGAGCGTCAACTAAAACATTTTTCTTCTTACTGCACAGTGGCAGGCTCCCTGTTGAACCATGGTTAAAAGAAAAAGGTATCTATCTGCCTTGGGGTGTAAATTGTATGATATGTAACAAGCCAGAAACAATTGAACATATTTTCTTAGATTGCTCTGATTTAATTTTCTTGTGGGACGTCCTACAGAGGACGCTTAAAAAGGATTTTCCGCTAACGCCATTCGGAATTCGGTTCTTGCCATTTGCGCAAACAGGGGACGTGCCATATGATGTTATGATGTTGGTTACAATGCACAGTGTCTGGAAAACAAGAATGGATTTCAGACACGAGAATGTGGATCCCAAGCCAGCCAAGATATATTTTGCTGAATATATTTCATATGTTAGAGATGTGTTAAAGGCTCTTAACGAGCCACCTAAATGGTTGCCCATAATCGAAAAGTTATTGGAGCTTAAACCTTACTAACCAAGCTACACGGGACGAGCTGAAAATCCCGTTTTTAGTATGTATCGACATGTGTCCAGTTATGTTGAATTCAGAGTTTTCGAATTCTTGTGTGACGTGTAATTGACGAAATCCGGAAATAAAGAAAAAAAAGGTAGCGTGGCCGAGCGGTCTAAGGCGCTGGTTTAAGGCACCAGTCTCTTCGGAGGAGTGGGTTCGAATCCCACCGCTGCCAGATCGTTTTGCTTCTTTACGCAAGCGCGTCGGCGAAAGGCGCACGCGATCGTCATACTGCAGTAGAACCGTGGTAGCGTGGCCGAGCGGTCTAAGGCACTGGTTTAAGGCACCAGTCTCTTCGGAGGCGGGGGTTCGAATCCCACAGCTGCCAGATCGTTTTGCTTCTTTACGCACGCGCGTCGGCGAAAGGCGCACGCGATCGTCATACTGCAGTGGAACCGTGGTAGCGTGGCCAAGCGGTCTAAGGCGCTGGTTTTAGGCACCAGTCTCTTCGGAGGCGTGGGTTCGAATCCCACCGCTGCCAGATCGTTTTGCTTCTTTACGCACGCGCGTCGGCGAAAGGCGCACGCGATCGTCATACTGCAGTAGAACCGTGGTAGCGTGGCCGAGCACATTCCATTTCCGGCCACCACAGCGGACGGTCACGGAATGTTGTGCTCCGTAGGGGCGGTTCATGCGGCCCAGCCGGGCCGCGGTATCAGGCTTACGTAAACGTCTTCACAGGATTACCAGCTTGTTTTGCCGCATATGCCATCAGGTATGACCGTGTGTAATACCGTGTTTTTGCACGGTGATTTGAAGGCCAGGCCCTATCGAGTCGAACATTTTCGCGATGCGCTTGACCGTCATAAGCTGTTGCCGGAGGTGGTGGCCCTCGGGGCCTACCAGATGAACCATGTCTGGGCTATAACATTCAAGGACGAAGTCGGAAAAAAGAAGCTGCTGTCAGCGAAGGCCTTTAGTGTCAAAGAACACCGCTGCGTCGCCATCGACCCTTGCAACCAGGATATTAGAATGAAGCTGTTCTGGCTGCTTCACACGACTCCCGACGAGGACGTCAGAGCAGCCTTGGCGCCTTTCGGAACGGTGACCGAAATTTCCAGGGAGCGGTGGCGAGTACCAGACAGACAGACAAAGAACTTTATTAATGGTCCTGAGGAACCGGCGTTAGGGTACCCCCCTTTTCAGGGAGTCCCCGTAGCCGTCGCGGGCCGCACCCACGTCGGGGTCGGAAGATCGTGGTCCTCCGCCCTGTCGCAGGCCCTCTGGACAGCCCGTAGTTGCTCTGAGAGGTCGCCGCTCTTAAGGGCTGCCTCCCAGTCGGTTAGAGTGGTTAGCGATGAGCTGCGTAACGCAGGGCATTGCCAGAGCATATGGGACAAGGAGCAGTACGCCTCCCCACAGTCTGGACAGTGGGGTTCTACGTTAGGCGCGAAGTGACTGAATCTGCCCCTGGAGGGAAATGACCCCGTCCGAAGCATGCGAAACGCCGACGATTGTGGTCTATTAAGTTTAGGGTGTGGTAGCGGAAAGGCCCTCCGAGCAAGTTGATAATGTGTCAAGACTTCGTGGAAGGTGAGAAGCGAATCCCTATACAGCCCTAAGTCGCCGCCCGTGAGTCCACCTGAACCGCCGCGGTGTGTAAGACCTCGCGCACAGTCATGGGCCAACTCATTGGCGTTAACAAGCTCAGAGTGTACATTGATTCCCATATGGGCCGGGAACCATTTGATGCTATGAAAACCAGCAGCCCCCTCGCTGCCGAGGATGGCCGCTGCCTCCTTTGAGATCGAGCCGGAGGCGAAAGCTCGGGCTGCCGATCTGGAGTCTGTAAAGATATTGGAACGTAGAGGGTCCTTCAGTGCTATAGCTATAGCAACTTGCTCGGCTACTGTTGAAGAAACCTTCCGCACGGATGCTGAATTAATGAGAGAGCCATTACAGTCAACCGAAACTACGGCATAGTGATCAGAGCACTCGTACTGGGCGGCATTAACGAAACATGCCAGATTCGGAGTGGCAGCAGCCGCTTTTAACAGGGAACGAGCCCTGGCTACCCGGCGCCCTACATTGTATTGAGGGTGGACGTTACGTGGCATGGGATCTACCTTGAACGTATCTCGGACCATGGGTGATAGGGTCACGTTGCGCTCCGTGATTTCCTGGTGACCGCATCCAACGGATTCGAGGATGCGTCTCCCCGCTCGCGATGATGATAGTCGAATTATTTGAGCCACTCGTTGGGCCTCGATCACCTCTGATAGGGTGTTGTGCATGCCTAGTTGCATGAGCCGCGCTGTGCTGGTAGTGAGTGGTAAACCCAGCACGCGCTTGATGCTTTTGCGCATGAGGGCGTCGATTTTGGCCTCATCCCCTTTAGACCAGCGCAACGCGGAGGCTACATAGTTAACGTGGCTCATCAGAAACGCGTGGTAGAGTCTGAGTAGATTGCTCTCGCTTAAACCCCCTCTGCGGTTCGAGACCCTGAGGATAAGACGAAGCATATTCTCCCTCTTCAAAGTAATGCGGGCTATAGTCTGTGAGTTGCCCCCGCGAGATTCCTGCAAGAGTCCGAGGACCCTGATGGTATCCACTCTGTGAATTTGTTGTGCGTCCTTCGTATAGAGGGCTATGGGAATTTGATCTAAGGGTGTGGAGCACCTAACCCCCCGTCGGGTGGGCCTATACAATAGAAGTTCGGACTTGGTTGGTGACAGACTCAGGCCCGTGTCTAGTAGGAAGTGTTCTGTGATGTCGAGCGCCTCTTGGAGCGCACTCTCAACTGCAGCGTCAGACCCTCCCAAGCACCACACGGTAATATCATCCGCGTAGAGGGCGTGACCCGTTCCTCTTACTGTGGCCAGTCTGTCCGAGAGGCCCTTCATAGCGATGTTAAATAGTAGGGGAGAGACGACCGCCCCTTGCGGGGTGCCTCTCGCTCCCAATGTAAATTCCTTCGATTTGATTTGCCCTATTTTGACAGTGGCCTTGCGATCCCTGAGGAAGGAGCTAACGTACGCATGGAATCGTGGCCCCAGGCCCAGATCTGAGATGGCGTCTAGTACGAACCGGTGCGAGATGTTATCAAAAGCCTTGGACAAGTCTAGAGCAAGGATGCCCCGAGTGTCTCTAGTGTCGACATCAATGATTTGCCTCTTTATAAGTAACATGACGTCCTGTGTGGAGAGTGCCGGCCGAAAGCCGACCATGTTGTGAGGGAATAACTCATTATTTTCTATATGCCTAGATATACGGTTGTGAATGACATGTTCGGCCACCTTACCCACGCAGGACGTGAGCGAGATGGGCCGCATGTTCTCCGGCCCAAGAGGTTTGCCTGGTTTCGGGATGAGCACCACTGAGGCTGTCTTCCAGGAGTCGGGGACTAGGCCCGTTTCCCAAATTTTATTGACCTCCCCGGTGAGCAGCGCAACTGATTGTTCGTCCAAGTTTCGGAGGAGCTTATGAGAGATGCCATCCGGGCCCGGCGCAGAGCGACCGTTGAGCGTTTGCAGCACCTCCCAGATTTCGGATTCCGTGAAGGGGGTGTCGAGCTCCCCCACCGCTCCCCCCCGATAACAAGGATAATCCCCGTCACCGGAGTGGCCCAGCGGAAGATACTTTTCGGCCAACTCTTGCAAGAGGACGTGTTCAAATACGCCCGCCGCCTTTTGATTATGAACTATGCGATCGATGGCTAGTCTCTGATTGCTTTTGGTTTGCGAGTCGTCGAGTAAGTGTTTGAGCAGGTTCCATTTGCCCCCCGTTCTCATTTGCCCATCAACCGAGGAGCACACTTCATTCCATTGTTGTTTGGACAGTTCGATGGAATGAGTTTCAATTGTACGATTGAGCTCCGCAATTTTCTTACGAAGCCGGCGGTGGAGTCTGTGCGTTCTCCAGCGGTGCAGGATGGAGTTTTTGGCTTCTAGGAGGTGTGCAAGGCGCGCGTCCATACGATCTACCTTTAGGTCGGTCTTAACCACCTTGGTCGCAGCTTGTACGTCCTTCTGTAGTCTTGTGAACAGACTATCGAGATTATCGTAGTCGGTCTGGTCCGCCTTCCGTATTTTCCGGAAGGCATCCCAATCCGTCACTTTAAATTCCCTGGTAGGGGCTGTGCTAATCGTTAGGGTAATCTCCACAATGAAGTGGTCGCTGCCCAGGTTCTCTTGCAAATTTTGCCATCCTGCTCCGAGGGCGTTCTTGACGAACGCCAGGTCCGGAGTGGTGTCTCGGACTACCGACGTGCCGGTTCGCGTCGGGTATTGAGCATCCGTAATCAATTCCAGTGAGCAGTCAGCAACTGCCTGGACAAGGAGATTGCCCTTGGTGGATTGGCGGGGGTATCCCCAGGCATTGTGGGGGTCATTGAAGTCACCCGCTATCACTATGGGGGCTCCCTTGCTCAGGGCCACCGCCTTTGTCATGATCGTGGCGAATGACTGCCGTTGATCCGACGGCGAGCTGTATATGTTTAAAAGAAAGACACTGCTCTTAAGCCAATTGTTAGGGATAATTTCGACCATAATGATTTCCGCCCTAGTTCTGCCAATTTGTAATTTGTGTACTTGAAAGGAGCACTTCCGTGCGACCAAGGTTGCTAAACCCCGCTTTCCTTCCTCCCGTATCGATACAACCCGGTATCCCGGGAAGGTGGGCGCGTCATCGAGAGTTTCTTGTAAAAGAATTACGTGCGGTTTGACCGCCTGTGCCGAAACGAATTGCTGCAGCGGAGCTTTGCGCCGTTGGAAACTGGCACAGTTCCACTGCCACACAACCAACTTATTGGGATTGACCGCCATGGTGATTGCCTTGGATTGGCCATTCCACCGTCTTGTTGACGGGGACGGCGCTTGCGGGTAAAGGTGCCCGACGGGGCTCCCTCGAAGGCTGTCTAGCCGTAGCTAACGCGGCCTGTGCACTTTCCAGGGACGCCATCCTTTTAAGGAGGACAGTCACGCTTTCAGCGAGCTGCTGAATAGCCCGCTGCATGCTTTCTAAGTCCTTGTTATTGGACTCGGTCTCCATAGAGTCAGCGTCCCCCTCTGGGGGAGCGGCCCTACGTTTACCCGAGCGCGCCTGTGGCTCCCCTGAGGGGGGCACCGGTTGCTTCTCGACTTGCGAGGGGTACGACTTACGGAAAGACTCAAAGTCGGCCCTCATCTGCTGCATTTCTGCTTTGAGTCGAGCGTTCTCTTGCATGAGTTGAGCGACTCTGGGATCAACCTTATGCTCCAGCAATGCTACCTGCGTTACCTTTGAAGCCGGCGTCGTCTGCTTCGACTTGACACGATCGGCCCAGGTTGGCGTTTCCTGGATCCGAACCCGGGAGTTAGAGCGCCCTCGGGAACGAGAGCGCCCTCTGGAGAGGCTGCGTTGTCGACCAGAGGGCGTGACGGAGCGCTCCCTCCTGGGGGCTCCCGCCGCGCTGGAGCCACGTGGCCTGTTCTCCTTGGCCAGCTGTTGCTGCTGGTGCTTGTTGTTGGCGCGCTTACGGCGCCGTCGGCGTCTGCGTACGACGTATGGGACTTGAAAGCGCTGCTTACACGTTTTGTCCGCCGTAAGATGCGGGCCTCCGCAAAGGGCGCACTTCGGCGAACACTGGTGGTCATCGGGTGGTGAGCTTAGTCCGCAGCCCCGGCAATCCTCATTGGTGGGGTTGGGGCAGACGTCCGCGCGATGTCCCAAGCCGCCACACGCGTAGCACACCTCGGTTTGGCGTTTGTAGAGCGTGCAGCGCAGAAGGCTGACGCCGCACATGACATAGTTAGGCACTTTCATGCCGTCGAAGAGGACAACCACTGTGGTGGTGTTCTTAATTCGTTTGACTTCCAGAGCCTTCGGGTTACGATGGTTGACAATCATGCGCTGGAGTTGGGCCTCGCTGATGTCTGCGTCGACCCCTCGTATGACCCCTTTGCAGGTGTTGTCTGGGGCCGCTATGTATGCGGCTACTTTGTAGAGTCCTTCGCTTATGCGGATTTGCTGGATTCCTGCATAAGCGGCGGCTTTCTTCTTCTCCGGGATGGATACGACGAGAACGTTTTGAGTGAAATTAGGGCAGATTACGTCGCCCTCAGTTTCTGTGGGGGCTAGTGCAGCCGCCATGGCCAAGGCTTGAGCCAGCTTGATTTGCCTTATCTTCTTGACGTCAAGCCCGCCCCTTGGGCGGACAATAATTCGTATGTGCTCCCTAGTTAGTCTGGGGAGCCCCGACGAGGCTGCGAGACGTTGCAACACGCCTTGCGGGGCAGCCGTGCGGCAGCCACCCTTCGAGCCCATGTGAGCTCTCTTGCTCGTTGAAAGTGGTGTTTCTTGCAGGGCTTTCTTGTGCTTGCCCAACGCTGTCGTCCAGCCTGGGCTGTTGGCTTCTTCGGGGGAGATTGCCTCTCCTAACACCATTTCTACTTCGGGCATAATGCCCCTCTTCGTCGCGTTAGGCCTAAGCCTACCCGCGCCTAGCGTCGCCGCGGCGTGGTCTACACAAAAAGTTCCACGGCTTCCGCGCAAAGGCCACTCACCAAAGGAAGTCCTCAGAAGAAACCGTGTCGAATGGCGTGCATTTCCGTGGTAGGTGACACAAAAAGCAGACCGAAAATATTTACGAAAGCGGGAGCCGATCTTTCCACGTCCGCACTAGTCGGCGCCTTCTTCTTCTTCGGCGAGTACCAGGGTGCGGCGACAAAGGTTCTCACACGCGTCTGGTATCGTTGCGGCTGAAGGCTGGTATGACCATGGAAGACATCCCGCATCAGCTACGAGTATCAGAGGACCATGCGCTCGTGATCGTTCCAGGCAGAGCTCCGCTCTGCCTCCGATGCCGCGGCACCGGCCATATACGGCGCGAGTGCCGTGTGCCACGCAGTGGACTCTGTCGTCGTTTCGGCCACGACGAGACCCAGTGCGTGAGAAGCTACGCTAACGTGACCGGGTCTGGCCGGAGCGACGCGTTAGACGAGCACTTGATGGATCAAGCGGACGCGGAAGAGACTGCTGGAGTGGGCGGAGACCCACGAGGCACGGAAGAGAAGCCAGTGGTCATGGCAAGCGTCAAGTGCCAACCCAGAAAGGGCAGTAGCGAGGCAGTGGCCAAGAATGAAGTGCAAGGGGAACCGTCTGCAGAAAATTCTACGGTGCGTGAAGGTGAGGGGGACGCGGAGGCTGCCGAGGGCGGTCTGCGACAGGGCAACTCTGGCGCTGCCTTCATCGAAGAATCCGACGAGAAAATGGACCAGGCCAGCGCCGTTTCAAAGAGACCTCGCGAAATATCCGATCAAGATGTCAGGCTTGAGCAAGACGACGGTGTCAGCAGCGAAGGGCCACCCACGAAGGCTTCCTCTTTCCGGCGGTCTACACTCAAGCCCAAGCCGAACGTTCCGCACGAGAGGAGGCCGACGCGAGAACATCCACCTGAGGGGCGCCAGACGCCGACCAATCCGCCAGGTGGTCGGCAGACGCCGACCGTCCCACCAGACGGGCGACAGACGCCGACTGTCCCACCAGATAAGCGGACAACGCCGACAGTTCCCCCGCGGTAGCGGGGTGCTGTTCGGTAGAAGGCTCAGTAAGGACTAGGTGCTGCGGAACCTTTAAGTGAATGATGAGTAGCGCTTTTGGTAACGTCATGCCTTCGCCGTATGAGACGGAGCTTATGATGGAGCAGGGTTTTGTTTTTTGTAAGTTTGGCGCTCTTTGATTTCCGAAATGTATTGTAGTTTGAGCTTGCTCTTCTCTTTCAATGGCAAATAATCATGGAATAGCAATACGTATTGGCACGCTTAACGTACGAGGGTTAACGGCTAGACGGCGACAAGCACAATTAAGTCGCCTGATGCTGGAAAACGACATAGATATTCTTGCTGTTCAAGAAACTAAAATTGAAAGCGAAGAGCAAACGGACAAAATGGTTCAGGTTTTTAAATCCCGTTACAACACTTGTGTTTGTCATGGAGTAGGTAAGGCGGGGGCTGTCTTTTATTTTTGCGTAATTCAATAGGTATTGTTGCGCAGAGTGTAATGTCGGCCCAAGATGGGCGATTGGTCCTATGTGATTTCTCTTTCAATAATATTGATTGGCGAATTGTCTGTGTGTACGCTCCAAACAAAATTAGTGATAGGAAATTTTTTTTAAACTTTGTTGAGTCACACCTGACGTGTGAAAGAAATGTTGTTCTTCTTGGTGACTTCAATTGTGTTTGCATGTCCGAAGATAGGGTGCCCAGTAAAATAATACGGGATACAAGTGCGCATCAACTCTGCGCAATCGTGGCAGACTATGATTTAGTAGACGTTGGAAGCATATTAAGCGGTAACAGTGTTGTTTTTACTCATTTCCAAGGGCAGAGTCACGCTCGACTAGATCGTTTGTACGTATCAGCAAACCTTGCGCGAACGGTCACTAGCTACGCAGTTAAGCACGTGAGCTTCAGTGATCACAGCCTTGTAATGTGTACATTGGGCACGAAACATAGAGGGTCTCACTTTAACTGGGAACTGTGGAAAATGAACGAAACGATCTTAAGTGATGAATGGTTTGTCAAAACGGTAAAACGAAAAATTGACGTAATGCAAATAGATGCTACAACAAATTGGGCTGAGCTGTGGGAGCAGTTTAAAATTGAAGTGAAAATGAGTGCGATCGAGAGGGCTTGTGTGATGCGTCATAAAGCTAAACAAAGAGAGAAAGAACTGCAAAGCATGCTCGATTATTTTCTAAACGCTGAGTGCACAATACCGGGATTGTTTTCGAAACAGATTAGAGAAATTAAACGCGAACTTGAAAGGGTGGACGCTCAAATTTACCAAGGAGCCGCGATAAGAGCACGATCCGAGAGGCTGTGGCTGGGAGAGGCGCCAACTAAGCGCGCGCTCAGTGACGAAAAGGGTTACGCATCCAAAAACATAATAAAAGAAATTTGTTTTAACAACACAATGTCAAAAGACCCAGAAGTAATTGAAAAAGCTTTCGTTGAACACTACCGAGCGTTGCTCGGTAGGCAGGTGCCCGTAACAGAAGAGTTTGTGAACACCTTTCTAACACTTCTGCCAAAATTAGAAGACGAAATAAAAGAGGGACTCGAGAGACCGATCTCTGCGAAAGAAATTACAGAAGCCATAGAAGACTTGGGTAAAGGAAAGGCGCCTGGACCAGACGGACTAGGAGCAGCTTTCTATAAAACTTTCAAGGCCGAAATAAGCGAGATACTGCACTGTGTAATATCAGAAGCTCATGAAACTAAGCACTTGCCGCCATCATTCAGAAAAAGTCATGTTGTGCTTATACCGAAAACCACCGATACGGTAAAGCTGAAATCTGTCGCTGGATACAGGCCCATAAGTCTTACGAATTCGGATTATAAAATCTACATGAAGGTGCTCTGAAAAAGGATGCAGTCAGTTATTAAATCCATAGTAGGCCCACACCAAACATGCGGTATCAGGAATAGAACAATATTGTCGAATATTCACATCGCTAGGAGTATATTGGAATGCTGTGATGCGAACCTCGAATGTGTAGCAATGGTTCAGTTAGACCTAGAAAAAGCTTTTGACAGGGTTGCTCATAGCATACTTCTTGCCCTGCTAAAACACATTAATGTAGGCGAAGTGATTCAGGACGGAGTAGCCATGGCTTATGAGAACTGTTCCGCTCACCTAATAATCAATAAAAGACTCAGCGAAAATATACCAGTATTATCCAGTGTGCGCCAGGGGTGCCCTTTGTCGCCCTTACTTTTTGCGATTTTTCTTGGACCTTTCTGTTTGAAGGTACGAGAAAACGAAAACATTCGCGGCTACCGTCTTTTAACTCAGGAAGTAAAAATACTAGCTTACGCAGATGACATCGCACTTTTTTGCATTGACCAAGAGAGCATTCGGGAGGCAGTCAAGGATGCAAGAAAGTTTTGCAGTCTAACGGGGAGTGCCATAAGCTGGCCAAAAAGCTTAGGCTTCTGGCACGGTGAATGGGACAGCCGGCCTGCAGTGTTAGAAACAGTACCGTTCACAGATACGCCAACCAGTTATCTTGGGGTTCCTTTGGAATACTATCGCGATACAACGACGCAGTGGACTGAACAAACTGAGCGGGCTAAAGCACAAACAACGAAGTGGGGAGGCAAGAACCTGTCAATATTCACGAGAGCCACTGTCTGCAATTTATTTCTTGTCGCTAAAGTGTTTTATATGTTGCAAGTTTTATGTATATCCCGAGTGTGTGTACAAAAGTTGCACAGGGTTTTTGCTATGTTCGTGTGGGGATCAGGATGGGAGCGCATGAGTCGTCTGAATCTGTTTCACGCTGTGCAGAAAGGAGGGTTGGGTTTGTCGCATTTATTTTTGAAACAAGTTGTGTCGCGCTTCATGTTCTTGCGCGACGAAAGCGATTGTTTTTTGCGGTGCGTTATCCAGACGCGATTAGGTGACGCACTGCCAGAGTATGTTGTGACGTCGTATGGCATACGTCAAGTGGTTGTCCGAGGTTTTTTGTTTGAAGTGATAAGCTCTTTCCGTTTTCTAAAAGTGCACTTTTCTTTGGAATACCTGAACACAGTCGCAAGAAAGCGATTATACCGAGATTTAGTTAATATCATGTGTCCAGTACCAATATACCGTGCAGTATATGCACTGGGGCGTGAGCAGAATGTCTTAAAAAGAGTTAAGAAAATGCCCGTAAGAGCAACAACAAAAACTTTTTTTTTTCATGCTACACACTGGCACGCTTCCTGTCAAGCCATGGCTGCAGGAGAAGGGGATCTTTGTACCCTGGAGTGTGAATTGCCAGATATGTCAGAAACCGGAGACAATGGAGCATATTTTTCTGGAGTGCAGGGACTCAGTCTTCCTTTGGGACATTCTACAAAGGACACTAAAAAAAGAATTTCCTTTAACACCTTTTGGAATCCGTTTTTTACCGTTTGAAGAGACAGAAGGCGTGCCATGTGATATGGTGATGTTACTCTGCATGCACAGCGTGTGGAAAACACGAATGGCGGTACGTAATGAGGATGTTGATGCAAAACCGGCCAAAGAATATTTTGCTGAAAATATATTGTACATTCGCGAAGCGTTTAAAGCGCTCAGCGAACCACCTGAGTGGTTAACAGCATTTGAACAGCTTGCAAACATTCAGCCTTTTTAAACCAAAATTAAACGACAAGGTACACCCGCACATTGAACTGTCTTTTTGTTTTGCAATCGCAGCGGAGAATAGCTGTGAATTGTGTATTTGTTGTAAAACAGGCAATAAAGAAAAAAAAAAGTAGCGTGGCCGAGCGGTCTAAGGCGCTGGTTTTAGGCACCAGTTTCTTCGGAGGCGTGGGTTCGAATCCCACCGCTGCCAGATCGTTTTGCTTCTTTACGCACGCGCGTCGGCGAAAGGCGCACGCGATCGTCATACTGCAGTAGAACCGTGGTAGCGTGGCCGAGCGGTCTAAGGCGCTGGTTTAAGGCACCAGTCTCTTCGGAGGCGTGGGTTCGAATCCCACCGCTGCCAGATCGTTTTGCTTCTTTACGCACGCGCGTCGGCAAAAGGCGCACGCGATCGTCATACTGCAGTAGAACCGTGGTAGCGTGGCCGAGCGGTCTAAGGCGCTGGTTTTAGGCACCAGTCTCTTCGGAGGCGTGGGTTCGAATCCCACCGCTGCCAGATCGTTTTGCTTCTTTACGCACGCGCGTCGGCAAAAGGCGCACGCGATCGTCATACTGCTGTAGAACCGTGGTAGCGTGGCCGAGTGGTCTAAGGCGCTGGTTTTAGGCACCAGTCTCTTCGGAGGCGTGGGTTCGAATCCCACCGCTGCCAGATGGTTTTGCTTCTTTACGCACGCGCGTCGGCGAAAGGCGCACGCGATCGCTATACTGCAGTAGAACCGTGGTAGCATGGCCGAGCGGTGGATTCTACTTCCGGCCGTGATAGCAAACGGACGTGTGTGGAATGTGCTCCGCCGGAGCGGTATCAGCGGGCCAGTCGGGCCGCGGAAAGAGGTTTTTTGCTGATGAAGCCCTGGACTATCAAGTTATTCTGCCGTCGCTGCCAACAGGTGCGTCTGTAGCGAATACTGTTTTTCTTCACGGGGATTTGAAAGCCAGGCCTTACCGTGTAGAAGACTTTTGCGACACGTTGGTTCATCTCGGAGTGCTTCCTGAAGTGATAGCTTTGTGGGCGTTCCAGATGAACCATGTTTGGGCCGTCACTTTTAAAAGCGCTGAAGCTACGAAGAAGATGGTAGGAATTGGGGAAGTTCTGGTCAAGGAGAAACGGTGCCTTGTGGTTGACCCCGAAAATGAAGAAGTGCGCATCAAGCTTTACTGGGTGCTGCATAATGTTCCGGACGAAGAAGTGCGCTCTGCTCTAGCACCGTACGGGAAAACAAGCGATATCTACAAGGAGCGCTGCCGAGTGCATGGAATAGCTGACAAAGGCTCGTCTACGCGCTCGGTTGGTCTAAAGCTCAAGCCTGGTGTAACTCTAGAAGATTTACCCCATCAGTTGCGGGTTGCAGGAATCATGACTCTACTCGTTGCACCGGGACGCCCACCGCTATGCTTGAGGTGCCATGCCACAGGGCATATCAGGCGCGACTGCCGGGTACCGCGTTGTGCCAAATGTCGGCGATATGGCCACGATGAAAGCGTCTGCGTGCGAACCTACGCGAACGTTGCCGGAGTCAAAGCAAGCGATGAACTGTCGACGGAACATCTAATGGACGAGGCAGACGCGGGCGAAACTACCCCCCGAGGCAGACAGCTCGCGAACTATTGGTGCAGCAAACGTGTCACATGTGAAGCAAAAGGCTGCAGTCATTATTGCGGAAGATACAGCCATCGCTTCAACAGAGGCTGTAGAGACACTGGCGATGGGCGCTCCAACAAGCCAACACATTGCACCTGACGCGAGTGTCGAGCAAAGCCCTGAGACTACGGACGTCATTATGGCAAGTGCCAGCAGCCCTGCACCAAAACGACTCCATGAGGATGGCAAGGAAGGGCACAAGACCGACCAGAATGCAATGGATGAGCCGCCTGTGAAAACGACACCCCATCGAAGGACTACATTTAAACACGCACCGAAATTACCGCTCGAGCCACGGCCCGAGCGGAAACCGCCGGCCCCGCTGGCGACGTGACAAGGTGTCGAGCCGTCTTTTTTTCCAACCGGACACTATCAGCAGAAGGGACCGGAAAGACAGTGCGTTGACGTCGTCACGGCGAGGTCTAAATTCTAATCAAAATGGCTGGAACGACTGGGATTTTCTATAAAAATGTGAGTGTTTTGCCGTCTTGTGATAAGCAAGGGATACTATGCGGTTTGTGTTTATAAAAAAAAAAATGGCTGTTACTCTCCAAACGCCTCTTTATGTAGGCACTCTTAACGTGCGGGGCCTGTCGACACGGAGAAAACAATACCAGCTGAGTCGACTTTTTATGGAAAATGAATTGGACGTAATTGCCATACAGGAAACGAAGATCGAAAGTAAGGAAGGAACAAACCGCATGGTTGAACCTTTTAGGGCGTACTACAATGTATGCGTTGCGCATGCAGTAGGTACAGCCGGTGGTTGTGCGCTGTTCCTGAAGCACACCACAGGCATATCTGTTGATAGTGTGTACGCGTGTGACACTGGACGACTTATTGTATGCGACATAACGTTGCAAGCCCAGAAGTTCCGAATAGTTTGTTTACACGCCCCAAATGCATCACTGAGCGCCGATTGTTTTTCGAAAGTGTTGAACATTATCTGAATTGTGACAGGGCAATTATAATGATGGGGGACTTCAATTGCGTAACCAGAGTAGAAGAAAGGACAAGAGATGCACCGATACGAGATGCGAGTGTGTCGGTACTAAATGCGCTGACTGAAGGTCACCTGTTAGAAGATGTAGGGTGCTTCCTGTCAAATGGCACATTGCCTCGGTTTACCCACTACCAGGGGGACAGCCACGCTAGATTAGATCGTATTTATGTTTCGGCAGATTTGGCACCCGTCTGCAATAAGTATGACATTAAAAACGTTTTCTTTAGCGACCATAGTTTGGTTGTATGTGCGCTCGGTCCGAGGAAACCGGCGAATTTTAACTGGCAGCTGTGGAAATTCAATGTTAAACTCCTCAATGATGAGGTATATATGAAGGAAACAAAAGGAAAAAAATTAGAGACCTACTAGCAAATGAACTGGAGTGTTATGCGGAGGCATGGGAACATTTTAAGGAAAACGCAAAAATCTCAGCCATCGAAAGAGCCGGGGCATTGCGGAGGAAGCAAAACAAAGAAGAAACTGAGCTCCAAAGCCAGCTTGATTTTTATTTAAATGCAGAAGCTACAGCTCCGGGTAACTTTGCCAGAGAAATAAAAGAAATTAAAAAGAAACGAGAAATTATTAATACAGAAAAGTACAGGGGCGCAGTTGTACGAGCGCGTGCGGAAGAAATGTATATGGGTGAAACCCCGACCAAACGCGCTCTATCAGTTGAAAAAAGCTATGCGTCGCGCAACGAAATAAAAGCGATAATGTACAGAAATGAAGTTGTGCAAGACGAGGAACTCATACGTCGCGCATTTTTTATTATCGTGATTTAGTAGGCCACGAACCAAAGATTGCGGAAAGTTTTCAAAGCGATTTCTTGAGACACATGCCAAAACTTGAAGCAGAAGTTAAAATGAATCTCGAAGCACCAATCAGCGTTGGAGAAATTGAGGGGCCAATCGATGAATTGAGTACAGGGAAATCGCCAGGCCCTGATGGTTTTGGGTCAGAATTCTATCAGGCTTTTAAAACGGAGATAGCAGTTGTCCTGCATAACGTAATAAAGGAGGCATACAGCACAAAGAAGTTGCCTCCTTCTTTCAGGCAGAGCCATGTTGTACTTTTTCCAAAAACAGAGGATCCAGCTGCCTTGCTCTCTGTACGAGCGTATCGACCGATAACCCTAACGAACACGGACTACAAGATCTTCACTAAAGTTTTGGGTAGGAGACTGCAAAGTGTTATAACCAGGCTTGTGGGGCCGCATCAGACTTACGGCATAAAAGGAAGGTCCATTGCAACAAACATACACGTGGCTAGAACCGTCCTGGAGTGCTGTGATGCGTACTGCGGGAAGGTCGCCATGGTACAACTGGATTTAGAGAAGGCATTCGACAGAGTTGTGCATAAAGTCCTTTTCAACATTCTAGAACACATCAATGTCGGGAAGGTCCTATCAGAAGGTATAGAAATGTGTTACGCAGACATTTCTAGCAGGATTAAAATTAATAAATCATTAACTGCCAGTTTCCAGATAAAGTCCTCTGTTAGGCAAGGATGCCCTCTTTGTCTCCTTTACTGTTCGCGCTGTACCTGGAGCCTTTCTGTTTGAAAATCATGTCATCGAGTGCAATGAAAGGTTTTAGGTTGAGCACAAGTGAGGTTAAGCTACTTACGTACGCTGACGATATTGCAATTTTCTGTTCTGACCAAGACAGTGTCAGAAATGCCATCAGTGTGGCGAAGAGTTTTTGTAAAGTGACCGGAAGCGTTATCAACTGGAGCAAATCTTTGGGCTTTTGGCATGGGGATTGGGACGATACCCCGGACGTCTTTGAAAGCATGCAGTGGACGGTTTCGCCAACAAAATACCTCGGTGTTCCTTTAAATCACTACAAAGACACTAGTGATTATTGGAGAAATGAAGCGGAACAAATAAAAGAAAAATCGACCAAATTTGGAGGGAGACACTTATCTATATTTGCAAGGTCAACAGTATGTAACCTTTTTCTTGTAGCCAAGATTTGGTACGTTCTGCAAGTACTTTGTGCGACGAGAGCAAGCATTCAAAGACTCCACAGAGTGCTAGCAGTGTATATATGGGGATCAACTTGGGAACGTACAAGCCGTACAAATTTATTCCGGTCAGTGAAAAGTGGCGGACTGGGCTTGGCGCTTTCTTTCTAAAACAGGTAGTGTCCAGATTTCTCTTTATGCGAGAGCAAAGCAATGCTTTCCTACGTACTGTGATTCAAATGCGATTGTGTGACGTTATGCCAGCGTTTATTGTGTCGTCTGATCGGGTTGATGGGCCGAAAGTACGAGGCTTCCTGCGAGAAGTCGTCTGGTCTTACGAGTTCCTCGTAGCACGGTTCTCATTACAGTATCTAAGCAATGTCACATGAAAGAAACTGTACAAAGATGTTGTTGAAGTATGTATGCCAGAACCACTGTATCGCACCATGTTGTCAACAGGAGCAGGCGAAGACGTACTGAAAAGGGTGAAGCGGATGCCAGTACGGTCCACGGTGAAAACGTTCTTCTTTTACTTGCACACCGGAACTCTGCCCGTTAAACCGTGGTTAGAGCAGAAGGGTATATTCGTGCCTTGGACGATAAACTGCTTATTGTGCAAGCAACCAGAAACTATCGACCATATTTTTCTTGATTGCGTAGATGCCACCTTCTTATGGGACATACTGCAACGTACTTTAAAAAAAGAGTTACCGATTACCCCATATGGCATCCGCTTTCTCCAAACCGATAATGACGAAGGGGTGCCGCATGACATGTTTATGGCTTTATGTCTTCACAGCATCTGGAAAACGAGAATGGTAGTGTATCATGCAGATATGAACGCACAGCCAGGCAGAGAGTACTTCAAAGAAAGTATTGCGTTTATTCGTGAGATGTATAAAGCACAGATTGATCCACCAGCATGGATACCTGTATTAGATGCTCTTGTAAACCTGAAGCGCTTTTAAATACCCACGCTTACCCAAAGCGGGCAAGCGTTTTTAATTACCTTATGTAGTGTGGATTTGAGATTGTATTAAAAAAAGCGTGGCCGAGCGGTCTTAGGCGCTGGTTTAAGGCACCAGTCTCTTCGGAGGCGTGGGTTCGAATCCCACCGCTGCCAGATCGTTTTGCTTCTTTAAGCACGCGCGTCGGCGAAAGGCGCACGCGATCGTCATATGCAGTAGAACCGTGGTAGTGTGGCCGACGATTCCATTTCCGGCCACCACAGCGGACGGTCACGGAATGTTGTGCTCCGTAGGGGCGGTTCATGCGGCCCAGCCGGGCCGCGGTATCAGGCTTACGTAAACGTCTTCACAGGATTACCAGCTTGTTTTGCCGCATATGCCATCAGGTATGACCGTGTGTAATACCGTGTTTTTGCACGGTGATTTGAAGGCCAGGCCCTATAGAGTCGAACATTTTCGCGATGCGCTTGACCGTCATAAGCTGTTGCCGGAGGTGGTGGCCCTCGGGGCCTACCAGATGAACCATGTCTGGGCTATAACATTCAAGGACGAAGTTGGAAAAAAGAAGCTGCTGTCAGCGAAGGCCTTTAGTGTCAAAGAACACCGCTGCGTCGCCATTGACCCTTGCAACTAGGATATTAGAATGAAGCTGTTCTGGCTGCTTCACACGACTCCCGACGAGGACGTCAGAGCAGCCTTGGCGCCGTTCGGAACGGTGACCGAAATTTCCAGGGAGCGGTGGCGAGTACCAGGTTGCGGCGACAAAGGTTCTCACACGCGTCTGGTATCGTTGCGGCTGAAGGCTGGTATGACCATGGAAGACATCCCGCATCAGCTACGAGTATCAGAGGACCATGCGCTCGTGATCGTTCCAGGCAGAGCTCCGCTCTGCCTCCGATGCCGCGGCACCGGCCATATACGGCGCGAGTGCCGTGTGCCACGCAGTGGACTCTGTCGTCGTTTCGGCCACGACGAGACCCAGTGCGTGAGAAGCTACGCTAACGTGACCGGGTCTGGCCGGAGCGACGCGTTAGACGAGCACTTGATGGATCAAGCGGACGCGGAAGAGACTGCTGGAGTGGGCGGAGACCCACGAGGCACGGAAGAGAAGCCAGTGGTCATGGCAAGCGTCAAGTGCCAACCCAGAAAGGGCAGTAGCGAGGCAGTGGCCAAGAATGAAGTGCAAGGGGAACCGTCTGCAGAAAATTCTACGGTGCGTGAAGGTGAGGGGGACGCGGAGGCTGCCGAGGGCGTTCTGCGACAGGGCAACTCTGGCGCTGCCTTCATCGAAGAATCCTGCGAGAAAATGGACCAGGCCAGCGCCGTTTCAAAGAGACCTCGCGAAATACCCGATCAAGATGTCAGGCTTGAGCAAGACGACGGTGTCAGCAGCGAAGGGCCACCCACGAAGGCTTCCTCTTTCCGGCGGTCTACACTCAAGCCCAAGCCGAATGTTCCGCTCGAGAGGAGGCCGACGCGAGAACATCCACCTGAGGGGCGCCAGACACCGACCAATCCGCCAGGTGGTCGGCAGACGCCGACCGTCCCACCAGACGGGCGACAGACGCCGACAGTTCCCCCGCGGTAGCGGGGTGCTGTTCGGTAGAAGGCTCAGTAAGGACTAGGTGCTGCGGAACCTTTAAGTGAATGATGAGTAGCGCATTTGGTAACGTCATGCCTTCGCCGTATGAGACGGAGCTTATGATGGAGCAGGGTTTTGTTTTTTGTAAGTTTGGCGGTCTTTGATTTCCGAAATGTATTGTAGTTTGTGCTTGCTCTTCTCTTTCAATGGCAAATAATCATGGAATAGCAATACGTATTGGCACGCTTAACGTACGAGGGTTAACGGCTAGACGGCGACAAGCACAATTAAGTCGCCTGATGCTGGAAAACGACATAGATATTCTTGCTGTTCAAGAAACTAAAATTGAAAGCGAAGAGCAAACGGACAAAATGGTTCAGGTTTTTAAATCCCGTTACAACACTTGTGTTTGTCATGGAGTAGGTAAGGCCGGTGGCTGTCTTTTATTTTTGCGTAATTCAATAGGTATTGTTGCGCAGAGTGTAATGTCGGCCCAAGATGGGCGATTGGTCCTATGTGATTTCTCTTTCAATAATATTGATTGGGGAATTGTCTGTGTGTACGCTCCAGACAAAATTAGTGATAGGAAATTTTTTTTAACTTTGTTGAGTCACACCTGACGTGTGAAAGAAATGTTGTTCTTCTTGGTGACTTCAATTGTGTTTGCATGTCCGAAGATAGGGTGCCCAGTAAAATAATACGGGATACAAGTGCGCATCAACTCTGCGCAATCGTGGCAGACTATGATTTAGTAGACGTTGGAAGCATATTAAGCGGTAACAGCGTTGTTTTTACTCATTTCCAAGGGCAGAGTCACGCTCGACTAGATCGTTTGTACGTATCAGCAAACCTTGCGTGAACGGTCACTAGCTACGCAGTAAAGCACGTGAGCTTCAGTGATCACAGCCTAGTAATGTGTACATTGGACACGAAACATAGAGGGTCTCACTTTAACTGGGAACTGTGGAAAATGAACGAAACGATCTTAAGTGATGAATGGTTTGTCAAAACGGTAAAAGGAAAAATTGACGTAATGCAAATAGATGCTACAACAAATTGGGCTGAGCTGTGGGAGCAGTTTAAAATTGAAGTGAAAATGAGTGCGATCGAGAGGGCTTGTGTGATGCGTCATAAAGCTAAACAAAGAGAGAAAGAACTGCAAAGCATAATCGATTATTTTCTAAACGCGGAGTGCACAATACCGGGATTGTTTTCGAAACAGATTAGAGAAATTAAACGCGAACTTGAAAGGGTGGACGCTCAAATTTAGCAATGAGCCGCGATAAGAGCACGATCCGAGAAGCTGTGGCTGGGAGAGGCGCCAACTAAGCGCGCGCTCAGTGACGAAAAGGGTTACGCATCCAAAAACATAATAAAAGAAATTTGTTTTAACATCACAATGTCAAAAGACCCAGAAGTAATTGAAAAAGCTTTCGTTGAACACTACCGAGCGTTGCTCGGTAGGCAGGTGCCCGTAACAGAAGAGTTTGTGAACACCTTTCCAACACTTCTGCCAAAATTACAAGACGAAATAAAAGAGGGACTCGAGAGACCGATCTCTGCGAAAGAAATTACAGAAGCCATAGAAGACTTGGGTAAAGGAAAGGCGCCTGGACCAGACGGCCTAGGAGCAGCTTTCTATAAAACTTTCAAGGCCGAAATAAGCGAGATACTGCGCTGTGTAATATCAGAAGCTCATGAAACTAAGCACTTGCCGCCATCATTCAGAAAAAGTCATGTTGTGCTTATACCGAAAGCCACCGATACGGTAAAGCTGAAATCTGTCGGTGGATACAGGCCCATAAGTCTTACGAATTCGGATTATAAAATCTACATGAAGGTGCTCGGAAAAAGGATGCAGTCAGTTATTAAATACATAGTAGTCCCACACCAAACATGCGGTATCAGGAATAGAACAATATTGTCGAATATTCACATCGCTAGGAGTATATTGGAATGCTGTGATGCGAACCTCGAATGTGTAGCAATGGTTCAGTTAGACCCAGAAAAAGCTTTTGACAGGGTTGCTCATACCATACTTCTTGCCCTGCTAAAACACATTAATGTAGGCGAAGTGATTCAGGACGGAGTAGCCATGGCTTATGAGAACTGTTCCGCTCACCTAATAATCAATAAAAGACTCAGCGAAAATATACCAGTATTATCCAGTGTGTGCCAGGGGTGCCCTTTGTCGCCCTTACTTTTTGCGATTTTTCTTGAACCTTTCTGTTTGAAGGTACGAGAAAACGAAAACATTCGCGGCTACCGTCTTTTAACTCAGGAAGTAAAAATACTAGCTTACGCAGATGACATCGCACTTTTTTGCATTGACCAAGAGAGCATTCGGGAGGCATTCAAGGATGCAAGAAAGTTTTGCAGTCTAACGGGGAGTGCCATAAGCTGGCCAAAAAGCTTAGGCTTCTGGCACGGTGAATGGGACAGCCGGCCTGCAGTGTTAGAAACAGTACCGTTCACAGATACGCCAACCAGTTATCTTGGTGTTCCTTTGGAATACTATCGCGATACCACGACGCAATGGACTGAACAAACTGAGCGGGCTAAAGCACAAACAACGAAGTGGGGAGGCAAGAATCTGTCAAAATTCTCGAGAGCCACTGTCTGCAATTTATTTCTTGTCGCTAAAGTGTTTTATATGATGCAAGTTTTATGTACATCCCGAGTGTGTGTACAAAAGTTGCACAGGGTTTTTGCTATGTTCGTGTGGGGATCAGGATGGGAGCGCACGAGTCGTCTGAACCTGTTTCACGCTGTGCAGAAAGGAGGGTTGGGTTTGTCGCTTTTATTTTTGAAACAAGTTGTGTCGCGCTTCATGTTCTTGCGCGACGAAAGCGATTGTTTTTTGCGGTGCGTTATCCAGACGCGATTAGGTGACGCACTGCCAGAATATGTTGTGACGTCGTATGTCATACGTCAAGTGGTTGTCCGAGGTTTTTTGTTTGAAGTGATAAGCTCTTTCCGTTTTCTAAAAGTGCACTTTTCTTTGGAATACCTGAACACAGTCGCAAGAAAGCGATTATACCGAGATTTAGTTAATATCATGTGTCCAGTACCAATATACCGTGCAGTATATACACTGGGGCGTGAGCAGAATGTCTTAAAAAGAGTTAAGAAAATGCCTGTAAGAGCAACAACAAAAACTTTTTTTTTTCATGCTACACACTGGCACGCTTCCTGTCAAGCCATGGCTGCAGGAGAAGGGGATCTTTGTACCCTGGAGTGTGAATTGCCAGATATGTCAGAAACCGGAGACAATGGAGCATATTTTTCTGGAGTGCAGGGACTCAGTCTTCCTTTGGGACATTCTACAAAGGACACTAAAAAAAGAATTTCCTTTAACACCTTTTGGAATCCGTTTTTTACCGTTTGAGGAGACAGAAGGCGTGCCATGTGATATGGTGATGTTACTCTGCATGCACAGCGTGTGGAAAACACGAATGGCGGTGCGTAATGAGGATGTTGACGCAAAACCGGCCAAAGAATATTTTGCTGAATATGTATTGTACATTCGCGAAGCGTTTAAAGCGCTCAGCGAACCACCTGAGTGGTTAACAGCATTTGAACAGCTTGCAAACATTCAGCCTTTTTAAACCAAAATTTAACCGACAAGGTACACCCGCACATTGAACTGTCTTTTTTGTTTTGTAATCGCAGCGGAGAATAGCTGTGAATCGTGTATTTTTTTATAAAACAGGCAATAAAGAAAAAAAAATTCGGGGGTATAGCTCAGTGGTAGAGCATTCGACTGCAGATAGAGAGGTCCCCGGTTCAAACCCGGGTGCCCCCTTTACAGGCTTTTTTTCTGGTGTTCTCCACTTATTTTGTAGCAGTTATAGGCGGGCACAACATGCTGGGCGCTCTTATTCGGGGGTATAGTTTAGTGGTAGAGCATTCGACTGCAGATCGAGAGGTCCCCGGTTCAAACCCGGGTGCCCCCTTTACAGGCTTTTTTTCTGGTGTTCTACACTTATTTTATAGCAGTTATAGGCGGGCACAACTTTCTGGGAGCTCTTATTCGGGGGTATAGCATTCTGCTTCCGGCAGCCGAGCTGATCGGATCGTTGAATGATGGCCTCGAGCGGGGCGGCGACAGCGGTCACTTTGGGCCGCGGAAACAGGTTCAGCAACGACGATGAAAGGGACTACCAGTTTATTTTGCCCCAACTGCCAAAAGGACGAATTGTTCTCAACACCGTCTTTTTACACGGTGATCTAAGAGCGAGGCCGTACAAGGTCGAGGATTTTCGGGAGGCGCTTACGCCCACAAGCCTGCTGCCGGCAGTTGTGTGCCTCGGGGCCTAGCAGGTCAATCACGTCTGGGCCGTGACCCTCAGTGACGCAGCTGCAACAAAACGCCTGCTGGCCCTGAAAGAGCTTCAGGTGAAAGGGCGTCGATGTGTCATCGTCGACCCGCAGGACCAGCAGGTGAAACTCCGGCTTCACTGGCTGCTGCACGGCGTTTCAGACGAGGGCGTCCGGGCGGCATTCACAACCTTCGGCAATGTAGAAGAGGTGAGCAGGGAGCGTTGGCGCGTCCATGGCATGGGAGACAAGACCTCGACCACCCGGACCGTGCTACTGAAGCTGAGAAGCGGCATTAAAGTGGAAGACCTGCCTCACCAGGTCCGCGTCGGCGGAGAGCTGGCATTGGTGGTCGTACCTGGGCGGCCCATGCAGTGCCTGCGCTGCCGAGGGACAGGACACGTACGCCGTGATTGCAAAGTCCCCCGCTGTTCGAGATGCAGATGGTTCGGCCACGTCGACGCTGACTGCGTTAAATCTTACGCGGCCGTGACAGGACCAGCAGCGATTGATGTTGCTGCAGAGCACGTCATGGACGCAGTCGAGACAGAAGAAGCTGCTAAGGGAGCCGGTGTGCAAGTGCCTTCATTGACGACAAATGCCACGACGGTACCGGAGGTCGCTCAAGCCAAGGTAGTCGAGGGTGCTGAGCAGATGACTGGGCCTGCACGTGTCGAGAGGTACGAAGACCCTGTGAAGGCAAGTGCTAATGAAGGCGAACGTGAGGAGACTGAGTCAGCGATGCAACATGGCGAGGATGCAAACGACGGGGACCGGGCGGCTAGTCTCGGTGGCACCTCCAAGCGCCCCCGTGACGAGGGCGGAGACAAGGACAGCGCGGCATCCAGCACAAGTGACGGGCCACCAGCGAAGACGCCTCTTGGGAGGCGGTCGGTCTTCAAGCCGAAGCCAAATGTTCCGCCCGAAAGAAAGCCTGGTGACAAAGCACAGCAAAAGAATAACGCCGAGAAGACGGGTGATCCCGGAGGTGGCTAGCCGAGGGCTGGTCGTGAAAGGTAAGCACCATGCTCCGGGTATATCTCATACTTTAGTTCATAATGGCTCCTAATCCGTCGCTCACTATTGCCACACTAAACGTGAAAGGGTTGGCGGCCAAGCGTAGGCAAAGCCAAGTCCTACGGTTGGCCGCTGACCAAGACCTAGACGTTCTAGCTGTCCAGGAGACAAAGGTTGACGGAGAGGAGGAGACCGGGAGCATGGTGCGGCGTTTCATGACTAGATATTATGCGGTCGTGAGCCATGCGGTAGGGACGTCCGCCGGTTGTGTCCTGTTTGTTAAGAAGTTGCCTGGCCTTGTTAAAAATGTATTTTCATGTCAAACCGGAAGGATCGTTTTTTGTGATTTTGTTTTTCGTGAATTGGAATTCAGAGTCATGTGCATATATGCACCGAATGCTGTGGAAGAACGCGCTTCATTTTTTGCGAACCTTTTTCAGTATATTAGCACTGATAAGTGCATGGTTTTGTTGGGGGATTTCAATTGTGTTTTGAGGGCTCGGGATAGAGTCAATAATGCTGGTATTCGCGATAAAAGCAGTAGTGTGTTGACTAAGCTAATTAGTGATAATGAACTGGACGATGTCTGTGAGTGCCTGGAGGGGGAGCGGGAAGTCATGTACACACGATTCCAAGGTAGTAGTCATGCGCGGTTAGACCGCATATACGTATCGCAAGACATAATTCCAAAGCGCCATAGTTATTCGGTGGCACCAGTATCGTTCTCAGATCACTGCATAGTGAAATGTCATATAGGCACGGAGAGGAAGAAACAAGATTTTAATTGGGAACTATGGAAAATGAATGCCTTACTACTAAAAGACGAGCCATTTCTAGAGGCAGTACGTGAGGCCGCCAGGAAAGTAAGTGAAGAAAACAGTGAAACAATAGCAGAGAAATGGGAATATTTCAAACAAAACGTAAAAATGAAAGCTTTAGAAAGATCGAGCTGCTTACGATTTGAGAAGGAAATGAAAGAAAGGGGCTTACGAAAGACACTTAAGCAGCTGATAGCGCTGGAGTGCGAAGAGCCTGGGACGTATACGCAAGATGTAGGAGCCATTAAAGAAAAACTCGAGCAGCTTGACAAGGAACGGTATCAAGGTGCGATTGTGCGAGCAAGAGCAAATGCATTAGTAGCTGGAGAGACGCCCACTAAACGGGCGCTGGGACTCGAAAAAGTGCAAGCTCGACGGAATCATGACAGAATTTTATGGAATGGCACAGTTGCCGACGATAGTAAGAGTGTGGCGACGAGCGACCACGTAGACCGTCAAAGTATCGTGCTCTCGCAGGAGAGGAAAAACCAACACTCCGTCGCTTAGCGTAGCATTCTTTTTAATGATCTTCGGAACGCTAGCCCGCGCCGGAACGCGCCAGCCGCTCGAGCCTCGTGTAGACGCGAGCGTTTGCGTCAACTCTCGTGCGACGCCGATGCTGCTGCCGCTACAGAGGGCTCCCCCCCCTAGAGAGGAGGAAAGTTCGACGAACGATGGAAAGTCCACGTGACGCGGCGTGTCTTCGCGTTGGTCTTGGGTGTCACGTGCGCAGGCGGCGACGAAGGATGCAGCAGGGTCGCGTCGCATACAGGTGGAGCTGATGGCGCGGGTGCTTCGATGTAGGCGGGTTTGAGACGTTCCAGGGCAATTGTGTCTGATCGGCCGTTGACATTCACAACAAACGTCGTCGGACGACGCTCTAGAACACAATATGGCCCGGAGTAGTGTGGTTGTAGAGGCTTCCGCACGGCACAGTTACGCACGAAAACGTGGGTAGCAGAGCTGAGTGCGAGAGAAACGTACGGGGACCTTGCTTCTTGTGAACGTGTAGGCACGGGGCGCATCTGGCTGAAGAAAGCTTGCAATTCGGCTACGTAGTCGGCAGGTGATGGCATAGGCGTTTGGGGGGTGGCGACAAAGAAATCGCACGGAAGGCGTAGGTGGGTGCCGTAGACTAGCTCAGCACAGGAGCAACCTAGGTCGTTCTTGAGTGCGGCTCTGATGCCAAGTAAGATGAAAGGCAAATGCAGGACCCACTTCTCCGGCGATTCATGTGCCATAAGGGAGGCCTTGAGATGCCGGTGAAAACGTTCAACCAGTCCGTTGGACTGCGGGTGGTAAGCAGTTGTGCGAAAACGTGTCGTTCCGAGTAGTTTGAGTAGCTCGTTGAAGAACGCTGAGTCAAACTGTCGACCGCGATCTGTGATTATTGTGGATGGGCAGCCGAACCTTGCTATCCACGTAGACACGAACGCTGCTGCAACAGTGGGCGCTGAGATATCAGATATAGGTGTAGCTTCTGGCCACCGTGTGTAACGGTCGATGCATGTCAGTATGTAGCAGTATCCTTTCGAAGGTGGAAGAGGGCCGACGAGGTCCAGGTGTACGGTGTCAAAACGAGCATCCGGTGGAAGGAAAGACTTGGCAGGCGGAATGGGGTGACGCTGGATCTTCGAACGTTGACACGACAAACAGCAGCGAACCCAATCGCGAACTTGCGCCTTTAGCCGAGGCCAAACGAAACGACTGGAAAGAAGCTTCTGTGTCGCGCGTATGCCAGGGTGCGACAGGTTGTGCACGGTTTCGAATAGACGTCTGCGAAGGGATGCCGGAATGTATGGTCTGGGTGTGTCGTTAGAAGTGTCGCAGACGATGGACGTACCATCTGGGGTCACAACGACGTCTTCCAATTTCAGGGACGTTGACGAATTCTGGAGTGTACGAAGTTCAGTGTCGTCACGCTGTTGACTGGCGAGTAAGTCGGCCTCGATGATGAAAGGTTCCGATGTCAACGTGGAAACGACATTGACACGACTCAGAACGTCAGCTGGAATGTTGTCGGTGCCCTTGATGTGGCGGAACGTTGTTGTAAACTCGGAGATGTAGGAAAGCTGTCGAATCTCGCGGGGCGAGTAACAGGACGCCGAACGATTCGTTGCGTGCACAAGGGGCTTGTGGTCACTCAAGACAGTGAATGCACGGCCTTCGAGGAAATGGCGAAAATGCTTGATAGCCAGGTAAACAGCGAGTAATTCACGGCCGAAAACGCTGTAGCGGGACTGCGCAGGCTTCAGTTTCTTGGAGAAAAAAGCGAGTGGATGCCACTCATTGTCGATGAATTGCTGCAGAACGGCACCAACGGCGGTATTTGAAGCGTCGGTCATGATGGCAGTGGGTGCGTCTGGCTTTGGGTGTCTAAGCAGCGTGGCGTCGGCGAGGGCAGACTTGACTTTTGCGAAAGCGTCTGCGGCTTCTTCAGTCCACTGAAGCACTTGTTTGCGCTTGTTTACCAGGAGAGCGTCTAGCGGAGCCATAAGTCGTGCGCACTCGGGAATGAATCGGCGGTAGAAATTGACGAATCCGAGAAATTGGCGAAGCTTGGTTAGTGTGGTCGGTCGGGGAAAGTTTTCGATGACGCGAATCTTGGACGGCAGAGGTCGAATGCCGTTAGCGTCGACGATATGACCGAGGAACTCGAGTTCGGTTTGACCGAATTCACTCTTGGCGGCGTTGATGACAATTCCTTTACTGGCAAGGCGTGAAAACAACAACCGCAAGTGGTGAAGATGTTCTTCGGCCGAAGAGCTTGCCACGAGGAGGTCGTCAATGTATGCAAAAACGAAAGGCAGACCTCGGGTGACGGAATCGATGAAACGCTGAAAAGATTGGCCCGCGTTCCGTAAACCGAAAGGCATGCGGAGAAATTCGAAAAGACCGAAGGGCGTGGTGATGGCGGTCTTGGGAATGTCTTCTTCAGCGACCGGTAGTTGATGGTAGGCGCGAACGAGATCGATCTTAGAAAAGATCGTCGCACCGTGCAACGCTACCGTGAAGTCCTGAATGTTCGGTAGAGGGTAGCGATCAGGAACTGTGACGTTGTTTAGTGCCCGGTAATCGCCGCAGGGGCGCCAGTCGCCCGTCTTCTTAGGCACCATGTGAAGTGGTGATGCCCAGTTACTGGAAGAAGGGCGGATGATGCCAAGTTGCAGCATGTGTTCGAACTCCGCGCGAGCGATCTTGAGTTTCTCCGGGGACAAACGCCGGGGTCGGAAGTAGACCGGTGGGCCGGAGGTGACGATGTGATGGCACACGTCATGTTGCACCGGTTGCGTCCAGTCCGGTAGGCGCGTCAAAGTGGGAAACTCGCGTAGGAGTGCGGCGAAAGGTTCGTCCAACATGGCAGAAATAGGCGCTATGGGCGATGTGCCTGATGATGGGACGCCGGGAACGGATAGCTGGGTCACGGAGTCGATGAGACGGCGTCGTTGGATGTCGACAAGGAGTCCGTAGTTATGCAAGAAGTCTGCTCCAATGACTGCATGACGGACGTCTGCAACCAGGAAAATCCAGCGGAACGCTCGTCGAAGGCCAAGGTTTAGCATGACGGAGCGTGACGAGAAAACTGGAATCCTGGTGCCGTTGACGGCTTGCAAAAACGACACAGGAGTCGCTTTTCGGTCGGAGCGCTGGGCGGGGAGAATGCTGACGTCAGCACCTGTATCGACTAAGAATCGTTGTCCCGTAACTCTGTCCGTCACGTAGAAAAGGCGACTTGTGTGCTGGGCCGGACCACTCGTCGCCGTTAGAGGTCGGCCGGCCTGTTTCCCTGCCAAGCGCAGGGACGCCGACAGTGACGAGCGTCGTTTCCAAAACGGCGGTGGTAGTAGCAAGCGCCAGGCGCTGTAGTTGAGGTTTCATTTTGGGTGCCCGTGCGTCTTGATCTGCTGGAACTACGGCTGCGTGGGCGACGAGACGCGCGGCGATGCTCCGCTCCACAGATGATGCGTTCCAGGCGCTCACACAAGGAGTCGAGCGGAGATTGCACTGCAGAAGAGCAGGGAAGAGTTTGCAGAGCGGTTGTATTGTCACCCGGAGACGGTGACGTGGCTGCGATGGTTGGGGTGGCTACTTCCATGACTTTGTCGGCCAAAGCGGCAAGTCCGGTAAGGTCCATGGTAGAGGCTGTCGCCAGGACCATCTGCACGTTAGCCGGGAGTCGTTGCAAAAACAGTTCGCGCAACAGCGTGTCGTCGATGGATCTCGCGTTGTTTCCGAGCAGCTGGCTCATTCGGCGAAGAAGTTGACTAGGGCGTCGGTCGCCGAGTTCTTCAGCGGACAGAAGCTGCTGGATGCGAGAACGCTGTGAAGCTGCTGTGCGCTGTAGCAGTGCTGCCTTGAGATCGTCATAGGCGGCGGCAGACAATGGGGAGTTCAACAAATCTGCTACCTCGTCAATGGCGGCGGGCGAGAGCGCTGCGACGGCGTAATGGAACTTCGAGGCTTGAGAGCGGATACCAGCGACTTGAAATTGCGCTTCGGCCTGAAGAAACCACGCCGAAGGATGCTGGTCCCAGTACTGTGGGAGGCGGACAGCGATGGCGGAACAGGAGGGCTCACCGCGTTCCTCGGAAGGGTTCTGGCCTTGAGCTCTCGTAGCGTCGGTCTGGTCCATGGTCGTCTCTACCACAGGAGCGTATGGCAATATCACGTCCGGGTCACCAAACTGTGGCGACGGGCGACCACGTAGACCGTCAAAGTATCGTGCTCTCGCAGGAGAGGAAAAACCAACACTCCGTCGCTTAGCGTAGCATTCTTTTTAATGATCTTCGGAACGCTAGCCCGCGCCGGAACGCGCCAGCCGCTCGAGCCTCGTGTAGACGCGAGCGTTTGCGTCAACTCTCGTGCGACGCCGATGCTGCTGCCGCTACAAGAGCATAGGCCGAGCGTTTCGAGAGTATTATCAGTCACTCTTTGCGTTTCAAGAAGTGAACATAGACGAGTTCAGAAGGGCCTTTCTATCTCGGATGCCGCGAGTGAGTGACGATACAAAACAACGATTGGAATGGAAAATAACAGAACGTGAAGTTGAAAAAGCGATTGATGATTTGAACCAAGGCAAATCACCTGGACCGGACGGTCTGGGCGCGTGTTTATATAAAGCTTTTAAGAAAGAACTGTCGCCGTTACTAACAGAGCTGTTCAATGATGCGTATGATAACAAAACTTTGCCGCCTTCTTTTGGAAAAGCTCATACCATACTCATCCCTAAGAGTGACCAAGTGGAGAAACTTAGGCTAGTAACATCTTACAGGCCAATATCTTTAACCAATGTTGATTATAAGGTTCCGGCACGTGAAGAAAGGGGGGCTGGGCTTGGCGCATCTTTTTGTACGCCACCTTGTGAACAGGTTTTTGTTTTTTCGGGATGTGCGTGATCCGTTTCTACGCACTGTATGCCAACTCAGGTTGAGAGGTGTTTTGCCGGCACATATTGTTAGTACAGATAGTATGCCCGGAACGCTTCGTGGCTATCTTAAAGAAGTTGCAGATAGTGGGCGCTTTCTTTGTGTGCGTTTTTCTTTTGAGTATTTATGTAACGTTAAAAGGAAAACATTGTATAAAGATATTTGCGATATTGTATTCCCAGTGCCATTGTACAGAGCGCTATACAGTGGAAGATCAGGACTGGATGTCCTTAAGCGAGTGAAAAATATGGAGGTGCCTACTGGGGTAAAGACATTCTTTTTTAAATTACACACAGGAACACTCTCAGTGAAGACATTCATGGAAGAACGTGGCTTTCTTGTACCCTGGAGCTCGCACTGCTTGATTTGCAAGCAACCAGAAACAATAGACCATGTCTTTTTGCATTGCTGGGCCGGAGTGTTCTTCTGGGATGTCCTACAAAGAACAATGAAGAAGGAGTTACCGTTAAATCCGCATGGCATCAGGTACTTAGCGGTAACGAATGACGACGGGGTTCCCTTCGACCTAATAATACTCAAGGGCCTCCATAGTTTATGGCGTGCAAGGATGTCTGGGTACTACTGCGACCCGGACGCTAGGCCTGCGCGTACGTATTTCCGCGAAAGCATGTCTCGTTTCATTGAAATAAAGAAAATACAAGAATGTGTACCCGAATGGCTGTCGAGGATAAAACCTCTGACAGCACTGAAAGAATTTTAATTAGACAACCCCAGTCCTTATAGGACTGATGGCATGTATGTTCTTTCAAAATGTTTTGTATTTGTTAATTGTGCATTGTAATAAATAAAAAAAATTCGGGGGTATAGCTCAGTGGTAGAGCATTCGACTGCAGATCGAGAGGTCCCCGGTTCAAACCCGGGTGCCCCCTTTACAGGCTTTTTTTCTGGTGTTCTACACTTATTTTATAGCAGTTATAGGCGGGCACAACTTGCTGGGAGCTCTTATTCGGGGGTATAGCTCAGTGGTTCTACTTCCGGCTTCCGTCCGGTACGGTCGTGGAATGTCGAGCTCCGCAGGAGCGGCTGTTGCGGCCCGTTCGGGCCGCGGAATCAGGTTTTCGGAAACGACCCAACAGGATTATCAACTTGTTTTGCCACAGCTGCCATCAGGAACTACTGTACTTACTACTGTGTTCTTACACGGTGACTTGAAGGCAAGGCCTTATCGCGTCGAGCATTTTCGTAATGCACTAGTCCGCCATCAGCTAATGTCGGAAGTGGTTGCCCTCGGGGCCTACCAAATGAACCGCGTCTGGGCCATCACCTTCAAAGACGTTCAAGGCAAGAATAAACTTTTGTCTACCAAAGCATTTAGCGTGAAAGACCACCATTGTGCTGTGATTGACCCCTGCAACCAAGATGTGAGAATGAAGTTGTACTGGCTTCTCCACACCACGCCCGATGAAGACGTCAAAGCAGCCCTGGCACCATTCGGAGCCGTGACCGAAATCTCCAGAGAAAAATGGCGTGTTACCGGTTGCAACGACAAGGGGTCACATACACGCCTAGTGTCGTTGCATTTGAAGGCAGGGACGCCAGTTGAAGACCTGCCGCACCAGGTGCGAGTAGGGGAGGATCATGCTCTAGTCATCGTGCCAGGAAGGCCTCCGCTTTGCCTCCGGTGTCATTGTACTGGCCATATTCGTCGCGAATGTCTCGTGCCTAGCTGTGGGCTGTGTCACCGCTACGGCCACCAGGAGACCCAGTGCGTGCGTAGCTACGCGAACGTTACTGGGCCGGGTCGTATTGACATATTAGACGAACACCTGATGGATCAGGTCGACGCTGAAGAGACAGCAGCAGCAAGCGAAACACATCCCAGCGAGGACAAGACGCCTGAGGCCACGCCCCCCGATGTAGACGAAGCGCAGAAACTTCAGAGTGCCACTGAGGAACTACCGCAAAAGCTTACCCCTGCAAACGATACCGTAACCGTAACTACTGTCAAAGAGCCTGGGCCCAGCGAAACACGGGAAGGCAAGAAGGAAGAAACGTGCACCGACGTCACTATGGGAATGCCGGCTACGGCAGTTACTAAGCGCCCGCGAGAAAAAGCGAGCAGCGACGACCAGCGCTCCGACTCAAAGTGTGCAGAAGAACCTCCCTCCAAAACAGCGTCCACCCGTAGGTCTAGCTTCAAGCCAAAACCTACCGTGCCACCAGACAGGAAACCAACGCCGTCTGTGCCCCCGCGTTAGCGGGAGCATGGTTCGGCTAAACACTTCGTTGCGGGACCGGTGAAAGACTTACATCTACAATGGACAACACCCGCCGTGGTTGCTCAGTGGCTATGGTGTTGGGCTGCTGAGCACGAGGTCGCGGGATCGAATCCCGGCCACGGCGGCCGCACTTCGATGGGGGCGAAATGCGAAAACACCCGTGTGCTTAGATTTAGGTGCACGTTAAAGAACCCCAGGTGGTCAAAATTTCCGGAGTCCTCCACTACGGCGTGCCTCATAATCAGAAAATGGTTTTGGCACGTAAAACCCCAAATATTATTATTATTACAATGAACAATCACGGATGGCAACTCAACCAAGCGACGGGCTGCATCGGGTGCAGCAAAGACAGCAGTGGTCACTGGTCTAGCGTTGTAAGTTTCCACTCATCTGAACAGTATCTTGTGTCGGTTTGTGTAAACTTTACTTACAATGGCCGTTAATCCTGGAATAGCCCTTCGTGTTGCAACACTAAACGTACGCGGCTTCGGAGCCCGAAGGCGGCAACTTCAACTGAGCCGCCTGTTATTAGAAAATGATATCGACATTCTAGCTATCTAGGAAACAAAAATCGAAAGCGAGGAACAAACTGATGTGATGGTGGAAATCTTTCGGTGAAGATATAATCTCTGTGTGTGCCACGCCGTGGGTAAATCAGGGGGGTGCGCAATTTTCTTGCGTAACTCCGTCGGAATTGTAGAGCAGTCTGTCATCGCTTGTGAAAGTGGTCGGTTAGTAGTTTGCGATTTTTATGTTAAAGGGGCACTATGGCGAATTATTTGCATTTATGCACCAAACAAAGCTAGTGAGCGTTTAGATTTTTCCGATACATCGGAACCTTCTTGAAATGCGAAAGAAATGTGTTACTATTAGGAGACTTCAATTGCGTATGCATGGCTGAAGACAACGCCAAGAACCTACCGATACATGATAAGAGCGCACTGCAACTTAGCGCAATCGTTCAGGAATACGACCTAATTGATAGAGGCGATGTACTGCGAGAAAAGCGAGTTCAGTTCACGCATTTCCAAGGCACAAGCCACGCCCGACTTGACCGAGTGTATCTGACAGCAAGCCTCTTATCTTTTTGCACAACATATGCCGTTAAACACGTAAGCTTTAGCGATCATAGCTTAGTAACTGTTACAATAGGCACAAAGCGTAAAACGAGCACCTTTAATTGGGACCTCTGGAAATTCAATGATAGCCTCCTACAAGACGAAATCTTTATCGAAGTAATAACGGCAAAAAAAAAAGAAATGCAGGAAAACGACTTCATCAGCCCTGTCGAGTTGTGGGAGCACTTTAAGTGTGAAGTTAAGATGAGCGCAATCGAAAGAGCTAGTGTCGTGCGCTACAAGGCAAGACAGATAGAAACCGAGTTGCAGCGTACTTTAGACTATCTCTTAAATGCAGAAAGTACTGTTCCTCGTCTGCTTCCAAACAAAGTTAAAGAAGTCAAAAGGCAACTCGAGAATATTGATACGGAAAAATATCAAGGTGCGATGATAAGGTCGCGTGCCGAGCGGCTCTGGATGGGCGAAACACCTACCAAACGAGCGTTAAGCGACGAAAGAAGCTACGCTCCGAGAAATGCAATAACAGAGCTGCGCTACCAAGGTGCGCTTTCCACAGACCAAAAGGTTATCGAACGAGCGCTAGTGCAACGTTTCAGAAACTTGCTAGGCTGCGGAGCGAATGTGCGAGAGGGCTTTGAGACCCATTTTCTGAAATTAATGGCACGATTAGAAGATGAAGTAAAAACACAACTTGAAAGACCAATAAGTGTTAGTGAACTGGAAAATGCAATAGATGACTTGCCTACAGGGAAAGCTCCGGGGCCCGACGGGCTTGGTGCCGCATTTTATAAATACTTTAGGCATCAAATGGCAAAAATGCTCCTCAGAGTTATAGAAGAAGCTTATGAATCTAAAATGCTGCCTCCGTCATTTAAAAGAAGCCATGTCGTACTACTACCAAAGACCAAAGACCCTGTAAAATTATTGTCATCCGAAGCATACCGACCCATAAGTCTAACTAACACGGATTATAAGGTATTTATGAAAGTTATAGCTAAGCGACTTCAGTCTGTGATTACATACTTGGTCGGTGAACATCAAACTTGTGGAATCAAAGGGAGAACCATACTCACGAATATTCATGTGACCAGAAGTATATTGGAACTATGTGACTTAATGCACGGACGGGTAGCCATGATTCAACTCGACTTAGAAAAAGCTTTCGATAAGGTAACCCACAGCATTCTTTTCTCCCTCTTAGAACACATCAACGTAGGTACCATCATTTATTATGGAGTAAAAATGGCCTACACTGGCTGTTCCTCGAAACTAATTATTAATACAAAATTAACCGAAAGCATCACAGCATACTCTGGCGTAAAACAGGGATGCCCTGCCAGTTCTATACGTTACAAGTGTTATGTATGTCTAGGATGTGTGTTCAAAAATTGCACAGGATATTCGCAATGTTTGTTTGGGGATCGGGATGGGAACGTACAAGCAAGGTAAACTTATTTCATTTCGTGAATAACGGAGGTCTTGGTTTGTGTAATTTGTTTTTAAGACAAGTAGTCTCAAGGTTTATTTTCCTACGCGACCAAAGGAATGCATTTCTACAAACTGTTATACACGTCCAACTACACAATGCCATACCTGAGTTCATTGTTACATCATGTGGAACACCACAAGTAGTGGTGAAAGTATATATGCGCGAAGTGGTAAGCGCTTTTCGTTGGCTCAAAGCCCACTTCTCACTTGAATATTTGTCTGTAGTCGGCCGGAAGACATTGTATAAAGACCTCGTGGATATTTTGTGCTCCGTGCCTGTATACCGCTCAACATACGCTCTAGGGCCTGAACGCAATGTCTTGAAACGCGTAAAAAGAATGCCTATCAGGCCGTCTACCAAATCTTTCTTCTTTCTTGTGCACAGCGGCACGCTTCCCGTAAAACCATGGCTAAGAGAGAAGGGTTTGTTTGTACCATGGAGTACCGATTGCGGTATATGCCATAAACCGGAAACTATAGACCACATATTTCTAGGTTGTTGGGACTCGGTGTTCTTGTGGGATATCCTACAAAGAACAATCAAAAAAGAATTCCCTCTGACACCATTCGGTATTCGCTTTCTGCCTTTTGAAGAGACGGGAGACGTGCCGTGTGACACAATAATGCTGTTCTGCATGCACAGTGTCTGGAAGACAAGAATGGATGTAAGGCATGAAGCTCTCCAACCTCGTTCTGCTCAAGAATATTTCGTGGAGAACATCCTGCACTTACGTAACATACATAAAGCCAAGGGGGAGCCACCAGCGTGGCTACCCATATTAGACAAATTGGCCACAGTTCGGTTCCCCTAACCAAGCTGCATTACCCAAAATGCAGCCGGTGTTTTTACCATAGTACAACTACCTCTTTCTGTTTTTAACTCTATCGCGTGGAATGTTCTACTAAGAGCAAACGTGTTACCTTTTTTTTGTACGTGCGTTATGTGTAAAACAGGTAATAAAGAAAAAAAAGTGGTAGCGTGGCCGAGCGGTCTAAGGCGCTGGTTTAAGGCACCAGTCTCTTCGGAGGCGTGGATTCGAATCCCACCGCTGCCAGATCGTTTTGCTTCTTTACGCACGCGCGTCGGCGAAAAGCACACGCAATCGTCATACAGCAGTAGAACCGTGGTAGCGTGGCCGAGCGGTCTAAGGCGCTGGTTTAAGGCACCAGTCTCTTCGGAGGCGTGGGTTCGAATCCCACCGCTGCCAGATCGTTTTGCTTCTTTACGCACGCGCGTCGGCGAAAAGCACACGCAATCGTCATACAGCATTAGAACCGTGGTAGCGTGGCCGAGCGGTCTAAGGCGCTGGTTTAAGGCACCAGTCTCTTCGGAGGCGTGGGTTCGAATCCCACCGCTGCCAGATCGTTTTGCTTCTTTACGCACGCGCGTCGGCGAAAGGCGCACGCGATCGTCATACCGCCGTAGAACCGTGGTAGCGTGGCCGGGATTACACTTCCGGCCGCGAAAGCCTACGGACGTGTTTTTCATGTGCTCCAACGGGTAGGTGTTAGCGGCCCAGTTTAGCCGCGGAAACAGGGACGACAGGGAAGACAGCCAGGACTACCAAGTGCTCCTGCCTCATTTGCCAAATGGTCGTATTGTTTTGAATACCCTTTTTTTGCACGGTGACCTACGAGCAAGGCCGTACACAGTTGAAGACCACCGGGATGCCCTTGGACGTTTGGAAGTGCTGCCTGAGGTTGACGCCTTAGGAGCATTTCAGATGAATCATGTGTGGGCTGTTGCGTTCAAGAGCCATGAAAGCATGAAGAAGTTGTTGACTGCGGGGAATATTACTGTGAAAGGCAGAAAATGTCTGGTAGTAGACCCGAACAACCAAGATGTCCGAGTGAAAATCCACTGGGTCCTCCCTAATGTGACGAACGAAGACATACGTGTGGCCTTTGAGCCATACGGCGAGGATATGGAAACGACAAAGGAGCGCTGGCGTGTCCTTGGCATTTCTGAAAAAGGTACGACAACGCGCGTGCTGAACCTCAAGCTGAAGGCCGGGGTCACGACTGAAGATATTCCATATCAAGTACGTGTCGCTGGGGAGCCTGCTCTCGTAGCTATTCCAGGCAAGGCGCCACTTTGCTTGCGCTGCCAGGGTAAAGGGCACATCCGCCGTGACTGCCGGATCCCGCGATGCTCACGGTGCCGACGCTTCGGCCATGACGGGCCACAGAAAGGACGCTGACACATTGGATAATATCATGGACGAGGCTGAAGCTGAAGAAGGAGCTGCCACGGTGACGAAGGAACAGGAACCTGTGGAAACGCCTCCGGCAGCGGTACAACAACGTGAGCCAGCTATTGAAACAATAACGTGTGAAAAAAATCTGGCCGGTGCAAACAGTGATGACGCGCACAACAAAATGAATGGAAAATGTCAGCAAGGGAAATCTTCTAGTGAAGCTATGGTGACGTCGCCAACTGAAACACCGACAGTGCAGTGTCAAACAATGGAAGGTGTTGTAGAGGCGTTGGCAAAGCGCATGCACAGCGACAGTGAAGGCGAACCGGACCATCTGGGTGGTGCAGGTGGCGGGGGGCCGCCTCTGAAAACGGCGTTCACGAGACGAACGTCGTTAAAGCCGAAACCGAACATTCCTCCTGATAGACGCCCGGTGGATAAACTGCCGAAATAAAGGCGGGGATCCGCTTCCCCTTGGTGACTGAGCAAGATGGCACCGAATAAGCGACGCCGCCTAGACGATGCTGTCCCGTCCAGCTACCGAACTTCGGTTGAGGAAGCAGGCGACGGGCAGCGAGTTCATCCTGGCCCACTACTGCCACAACTGAGTGAAGACTCCACTGCATCCTTGACTTCTGGGGTAAACACTGCCCGATCCGAGTGCTCTTCACAAATTAGGGACGAAAAACTTCCTCTTCCCTTACGTGTTGCCACTTTGAATGTACGGGAATTGGCGACTAAGAAACGGCAAAATCAACTTAATCGACTTTTTCTGGAAAATAACTTGTACATAGTAGCCGTGCAAGAAACAAAGATAGAAAGTGAGGAGCAGACGGATCGAATGGTGGGAACTTTTCGAAGGCACTTCAATGTTTGTGTTAGCCATGCGATAGGCACCTCTGGTGGTTGTGCAGTTTATATAAGGAACAACGTGGGCATTGAAGGTGAAAACGTAGTTGCGTCAGAGGCGGGACGGTTGCTTGTTGTTGACTTTTCGTACTGCGCACGTCAATGGCGTGTTATCTGTATATATGCGCCAAACATCGATCATGAGCGCGTTGATTTGTTTGAAGACTTAGAACAATTTTTAAAAAGTGATAAATACTTAATTCTGCTGGGGGATTTCAATTGTGTATGTTTGGCTGAAGATCGAGCCAAGAACACCCCTGTACGAGATAAAAGTTCGCGAGTGCTTGTTTCACTGCTCCACGAATATTATTTAGAAGACCTCGGTTATTTATTGTTAAGAGGAAGTAGCCCTATCTATACCCATTACCAGCGCGGAAGCTGTGCTAGGCTGGATAGAATCTATGTCACAGTTGACCTTGCAAAGGATTGTGGCCATTATGAAGTGAAACATGTGTCTTTCAGTGACCATAGCCTTGTCATGACTACACTAGGAAGCAACCTCAGTAAAAGCCGTTTTAATTGGGGTTTGTGGAAGTTCAACGTGAAACTTTTGCAAGATGAAAAATTTATGGAGTGTGTAACAAAAAGACTTAAACAAATGACATCCAAAGGGCCACATGGGTGGGCAGCTGAGTGGGAAAACTTTAAGAACGACGTCAAGGTTATTGCCATTGAAAGGGGAACCATTATTAGTCAAAAGCAAAAGTGTAATGAAAAAGAACTCCAGTGCCAATTCGATTTTCTTATATGTATGGAAAGCGGCAATCCCGGCATGTATATACAAGCAATTCGCGAAGTGAAAAGCAAACTAGAAGTAATTTCAACCGAAAAGTACAGAGCAGCAGTGATAAGGGCGCGAGCCGAAAAGATATGGTTGGGTGAAACGCCCAACAAGCGAGCGATGTGTGACGAAAGAAAATACGCGGCTCAAAACGAAATACGACAGATCAACTACCGTAACGAACAGACATCAGATAGGAGTAAAATTAAGCAGGCATTTGTCGAACATTACAGCGAATTATTTGCGAATAAAAAAGGCGATAAAACTGGGCTGAGAACCGTGGTTATTAATCTAATGCCTAAGCTCGATGAAGAATGTAAGACGCGATTAGAACAGCCAATAAGCATAGAGGAAGTGAAAAGTGCAATAAAAGAATTACCTCCAGGAAAAACACCTGGGCCGGACGGAATAGGAGCAGCCTTTTACAAAATATTCATTGAAGAAATCAGCCCAATTTTGCATAACGTTATTAGCAACGCCTATGAGCAAAAACGATTACCGCCTTCCTTCCGCGCTGCCCATATTGTTTTGATACCAAAGACAGATGAACCAACTAGACTGTTACCAGTAGGGGCCTATCGCCCAATAACTCTTACAAATGTGGACTATAAGATCTATACCAAAATTTTAGCTAAACGTTTGCAAAGCGTTATTATGCTTCTCGTTGGACCGCACCAGACATGTGGAATAAAAGGACGCTCGATATGTACAAACGTGCATGTAGACCGCAGCGTTCTTGAATGTTGTGATGCCATCTCGGGACGAGTTGCTATGTTACAACTCGATCTCGCCAAGGCTTTCGACCGTATCGCACACAATGTTCTTTTCTCTGTGCTTTAACATGTCAATATTGGCAAAGTGTTATTAGAAGGTTTAAACATGGCTTATAATGATTGTACTGTATGCATCATAGTTAACAAGAACCTCACCCAGAGTATTGACGTCCGGTCATCTATAAAACAAGGATGTGCGTTGTCATCGCTGCTTTTCGCTCTTTATCTTGAACCCTTCTGTCTCAGTCTTATTATTAATGAAAAAGTACATGGTTTCAGGCTTCAGACGCATCATGTGAAAATCCTTGCCTACGCTGATGATGTAGGAATCTTTTGCACTGACCGCAATAGCATAGAAGAAGCCATAAGCGTCACCAAAGATTTTTGCAAACAGACAGGTTCCGCGATAAACTGGGAAAAAAGTGTCGGTTTCTGGCACGGAATATGGGACTTTAAACCAGAAAGATTTGCGACCATCACGTGGGCAAGAAGTCCTTCTACGTATTTTGGCGTGCCTCTCGAGCAATATAAGCAAACTGCAGATTACTGGGATGACCTGACGCCAAGGGTGAAGGAAAAAGTTGGAGGGTGGCAAGGCCGCGAATTATCGATGTTTGCTAGGGCCAGTGCGTGCAATGTTTTTTTGATTGCCAAAGTGTGGTATGTGTTGCAGTTTTTGTCAATGTCACGCGTCAACGTGCAGAAACTCTATCGAATATTTGCGGTTTTTATTTGGGGCTCCAATTGGGAGAGAATCAGCCGCACTAATCTGTTTCGCCCAGTGAAAGACGGAGGCCTCGGCCTTTCTCATCTGTTCATCCGACAAATTGTGTCGCATTTTATGTTTCTGCGGGACACGAGAGACCCGTTTTTGAGAGCGATGATGCAAATGCGCCTTAAGAATGTACTGCCCGAATTTGTTGTGTCTAGTGCGGCTGCAATTGACTGTGGTGTAAAAGGTTACTTCAGGGAATTAGTCACGTCGTTTAGGATACTTAAAACACGCTTCTCATTTGAGTACCTGAGCATTGTACCGAGAAAGAAACTATATAAAGATTTAATCGATGTAATGATGACAGCACCATTATACAGATCGCCCAGGGCAAGATGTATTAAAAAGAGTTCGAAAAATGACTGTTAGAGGAGCTGTTAAAACATTTTTTTTTTCAAATTACATACAAACACACTCCCTGTAAAAACATGGCATGATGAAAAGGGAATATTTGTACCGTGGACAACAAACTGCCTTTTGTGCAAGAAACCAGAAACAATCGAACACACGTTCATTGATTGTTTGGATCCTGTCTTTTTTTGGGATGTTTTGCAACGAACCCTGAAGAAAGAGTTACCGATAACACCACACGGAATTCGATATCTCTCAGTACAGAATGAAAACAGCTTCCCCTATGACATGATCATGATACGGGGGCTACATAGCCTTTGGATCACAAGAATGGGAGTCAGGCACGCAGACCCCAAGGCAAAGCCAGCCAGAGAAAACTTTATAGAGAGCATAACCTACTTGCGCGAGGTAAATAGTACTTTAACCGAGCCACCAGCATGGATTTGGGTACTTGATGAGTTGGTACGAATGAAAAATTTTTAATTAACCACACTGGTCAAGCAGACCAAGGTGGGTTTTATGTATGTACATGCCTTTTCTGAATAAAATTGTTTAAAAAAGAAGTGTTAGCGTGGCCGAGCGGTCGAAGGCGCTGGTTTAAGGCACCAGTCTCTTCGGAGGCGTGGGTTCGAATCCCACCACTGCCAGATCGTTCTGCTTCTTTACGCACGCGCGTCGGCGAAAGGCGCACGCAATAGTCATACAGCCGTAGAACCGTGGTAGCGTGGCCGAGCGGTGTCTACTTCCGGCTACCATACGGTACGGTCGCAGAATGTCTTGTTCCGTTGGGGCGGTTGAAGCGGCCCAGCAGGGCCGTGGAATCAGGTTTACGGAGTCGACTACACAGGAATACCAGCTTGTTTTGCCTCATCTGCCTTCAGGTATGACGGTTTCTAAGACAGTGATTTTGCACGGAGACTTAAAAGCAAGACCGCATCGCGTAGAACATTTTCGCGATGCGCTTGTCAGAGTACAGCTTATGCCGGAAGTGCTGGCCCTTGGGGCCTATCAAATGAATCATGTGTGGGCGATAACCTTCAAGGATGAAGTCACAAAGAAAAAGATACTTTCACTCGAGGCGTTCAGCGTCAAGGAGCACCGGTACGTCGTTATTGACCCGTGCAAACAGGATGTGCGCATGAAGCTTCACTGGCTCCTGCATACCACGCCCGACGACGAAGTTCGAACGGCTTTGGCACCTTTTGGCAAAGTTATTGAAATTTCCAAAGAGAAGTGGCGTGTCTCAGGCTGTTACGAGAAGGGCTCGCACACACGTTTGGTGTCCTTGCGCCTGAAGTCCGGTTTGACGGTCGAAGACCTGCCGCACCAGTTGCGCATAGGCGAAGACAAGGCACCTGTATTCGTATCTGGTAGAGCGCCGCTCTGCCTCCGGTGCCACGGCACCGGTCACATACGGCGCGAGTGCCGGGTACCGCGCTGCAGTGCCTGCCGTCGCTATGGCCACGAGGAGAGCCAGTGTGTACGCAGCTATGCCAATGTAACCGGAACAGGCGGAAGCGACATTGTGCAAGAGCACCTTATGGACCAGGCCGACGCCGAAGAAGCTTCTGTGGGAAGTGGGCATCAGGCGAGCAGGCAAGAGAACCCGCCTGTAGCGTATTCTGAAAAGGACAAAGAAGTAAGAACGGAGGACGAAAAACGACAACCGGCCCACCCAAGCACACCCGAAAGTACTCCCGAGATGGAAACAAATCTCGGAGGTAGCGCATCGGCTTCGCAGAATGACTCGGAGAACGAGGCACTACCGAAAAGTGAAAAAGGAAGTCAACCTGCAACAGCCGTTACTAAGAGACCTCATGAGAAGGTGGCTAGCGACGAGAATTGCTCCGACCCAACGAGCGCTGTGGGACCACCGCCGCTAAAGTCAACGACCACTCGTAGGAGCAGCTTCAAGCCCAAGCCGACGGTCCCACCAGACCGGTTGCAAGGGCCGCGAGTGCCTCCGCGTTAGCGGGGGGTACTTTTTTGCCTTCTTGTTCAACTGTATGTACGAGGACAATCATGTTGAGACTTTGATTGAGTTGAGTGTCTTCAAGGTAGAAGCCGGGCTAATTACCAGTGTGGACGAATCCGCCTGCTGTGCACACTGACCAGTGATGTAAGTCTCCCTCGCCTGTTTTTGCGTAGCGTATTAGGTATTGAAAAAAAAATAAGACAATGGACCCAAATCTTTCTTCCCTTCGTATTGCAACGTTGAATGTACGGGGATTGACAGCAAGGCGACGGCAAGTGCAAGTTAGTCGCCTAATGCTCGATAATGACATAGATATTTTGGCTATTCAGGAGACAAAAATCGAGAGTCAGGAAGCAACAGACCGGATGGTCGAGACCTTTAAAGCAAGATATAACGTTTGTGTGTGTCATGCTGCTGGCAAGTCCGGAAGATGTGCCCTTTTTTTGCGCAATAGTATCGGAATATTAGAGGAAGCAGTCCTCACCAGTGAAAATGGTCGGCTAGTCCTCTGTGATTTTTCTTTTAATGAAGCTGAGTGGCGCCTTTTGTGCATCTACGCCCCGAATAGAGAGAGGGAGTGCAAGGTTTTCTTCGATTATGTTGAACCGTTTTTGTCTTGTGAAAGGAAAGTTGTGCTTCTTGGTGATTTTAATTGTGTATGCTTGCCTGAGGACACAGTCAAAAATGTACCTATTAGAGATGTGAGCGCTGATCTATTGAACACAATTACACAAGAAAAATATATGTTTGATGTGGGGGATGTACTCCGTGGTAATTGCGTGCAGTATACGCATTTCCAAGGTGCGAGTCATGCCAGGTTAGATCGCGCATACATTTCAGCAAGCCTTATGCCATTATGCTTCAAATACATGGTAAAGCATGTAAGCTTCAGCGACCATAGCCTGGTCATGTTTGAAATAGGCACGAAACGAAAAACTTCACAGTTTAATTGGAATCTTTGGAAGCTTAACGAAAAGTTGCTACATGATGAAACTTTTATGCGGGCAGTGACAGAAAGAATTGAAGCTGTTAACTCTGATAAGTCTGACAGGATTGGTGCGTTGTGGGAACAATTTAAAATCGATGTTAAAATTACTGCAATTGATAGAGCATGCGCACTGCGGCACAAATCTAAACAAGAAGAAAAAGGACTGCGAAATACTCTGGACAATCTTTTAAACGCTGGAACCACAATACCTGGGCTGTTCTCAAAAGAGATTAAAGAAGTTAAAAGAAAGATGGAAGCCATGGAAGCTGAAAAATATAGAGGGGCCATGATAAGAGCGCGGGCTGAACGGCTCTGGCTGGGGGAAACCCCAACCAAGCGTGCACTGGGAGACGAAAGATGCTACGGCGCAAAGAACGAAATCAAAAGAATTTGCTATCGTGATGAAGTCACGACTGATCAAAATGTGATTCAAAAAGCATTTGTTGAAAGATACACGGGTTTGCTGGGGTGTAAGATACCTGTACACGAAGGCTTCTTTAAAGAATTTATGCCACTAATGCCGAGGTTAGACGACGATGCGAAAAAGACACTGGAGGCTCCCATTAGTGTAAATGAAATCGAAACAGCAATAAAAGAGTTAAGTGTAGGAAAGTCGCCTGGGCCTGATGGCCTTGGCGCGTCATTCTACAAAGCTTTTAAACAGGAATTGGCTGAAATACTCTACCATGTTATTAATGAAGCGTATGACAGCCGTGGAATGCCTCCATCTTTTAAAACAAGCCATATTGTACTAATACGTAAAACTGATGACCCCTCGAAATTACTTTCGGTGGAAGCATATCGGCCGATAAGTCTTGCAAATGTTGATTACAGGATATTCATGAAAGTGTTAGCTAAAAGACTGCAAAGTGTAATAACGTTGGCAGTTGGTAAACACCAAACATGTGGCATAAAGGGGAGGACAATTTTTACGAATGTTCATACAGCTCGAAGTGTACTGGAGTGCTGTGATATGGTATGCGGGCACGTGGCGATGGTACAGCTGGACCTTGAGAAAGCCTTTGATAGGGTAGCGCACGAGGCGATCTTTAGATTACTGGAATATACTAACGTTGGCAAGGTGGTCCTAGATGGGGTAAAAATGGCTTACACTGATTGTACTACCAATCTAATAATTAATAAGACATTAAGTGATCGAATATCAGTTGTAACTGGTGTGAAACAGGGAGATCCGATTTCAGCATTATTATTTGCAATGTTCTCGGAACCTTGTTGTCTTAAAGTGCAGAACAACCAGAATATACGAGGTTTCCGCTTCTTCACGCATGAAATTAAAATATTGTCTTACGCAGATGACATTGCAATTTTTTTGTGGAGACAAAACAAGCATTAAAGAAGCAGTAAAAGATGCCAAAGAATTTTGTAGCTTTACTGGCAGTGCCATAAACTGGCAGAAGTGTTTAGGTTTCTGGCACGGAGAATGGGAAGATAAGCCAGAATGCTATGAAAGCATAAAGTTCACAACTGTGCCATCCAGCTACCTTGGTGTTCCGCTTCAATATTATAAAGATGCAACGAGCCAGTGGGCAGAGCCAACTGAAAAAATGAAAGCGCAGACATCAAAGTGGGGCGGACGAAGTATGTCTATTTTCACCCGTGCGACGGTGTGTAACTTGTTTTTGGTAGCGAAAGTGTTTTATATGTTACAAGTGTTGTGTATGTGAAGAATTTGTGTGCAGAAATTGCACAGAATATTTGCAGTTTTTTTTGTGGGCATCTGGTTGGGAAAGGATGAGTCGTGTAAACTTATTTCATGCGGTGGGGAATGGAGGTGTAGGTTTATCTCATTTGTTCTTGAAACAGGTCGTGTCGAGATTTGTGTTCTTTCGCGACCAAAGTGACGCGTTCTTGCGCACTGTTATTCAACTGCGATTGTGTGATGCATTGCCTGATTTTATTGTTACGTCACACACACTACGTAATGTAGCTGTGAAAGGATTTATGCGTGAAGTTGTTGATAGTGTCCGTTTTCTGAGAGCGCATTTTTCAGTAGATTATCTGTCAGATGTTTCCAGAAAGAAGCTTTACAAGGACCTTATTTATGTCATGTGCCCTACACCAATTTATCGTTCAGCATATCATTTAGGACAAGAGCGGAATGTGCTGAAGCGTGTAAAAGGTTTCCCTGTGAAGGCTTCTACAAAAACTTTCTTCTTTATGTTACACTGCGGCACACTACCTGTCAAACCTTGGCTCCAGGAAAAAGGTATCTTTGTGCCTGGGAGCATCAACTGCATCATTTGTAAAAAGCCAGAGACAATAGAGCATATTTTCTTGAATTGCTGGGATTCCATATTCTTATGGGACATCCTACAGAGAACTCTGAAAAAAGATTTCCCATTAACGCCTTTCGGGATAAGGTTTCTACCTGTTGAGCAAACAGAGATGGTGCCGTATGACCTAATAGTGTTGTTGTGCATGCACAGTGTCTGGAGGACGCGAATGGCGGTCAGAAATGCAGACCAAGTTGCACGACCAGCAAAAGAGTATTTTGTGGAAAATATTGTATATGTACGTGACGCATATAAGTCTTTATGCGAGCCCCCAGAATGGCTATGGATCTTTGGCCATCTCACGACAGCAAAATACCTTTAACCAAGCTGTATAATCTGTAATACAGCCGATGTTTTAATCGCCTCTTTTCATTGTGAATGTGCTTTTCCTCTGAATTCAAAATTGTGAATTGAGTCATTCCATGTTTTTTCGTATTGTATCGCTAACAGGCAATAAAAAAAAAGCGTGGCCGAGCGGTCTAAGGCGCTGGTTTAAGGCACCAGTCTCTTCGGAGACGTGGGTTCGAATCCCACCGCTGCCAGATCGTTTTGCTTCTTTACGCACGCGCTTTGGTGAAAGGCGCACGCGATCGTCATACAGCAGTAGAACCGTGGTAGCGTGGCCGAGCGGTCTAAGGCGCTGGTTTAAGGCACCAGTCTCTTCGGAGGCGTGGGTTCGAATCCCACCGCTGCCAGTTCGTTTTGCTTCTTTACGCACGCGCGTCGGCGCAAGGCGCACGCGATCGTCATACTGCAGTAGAACCGTTGTAGCGTGGCCGAGATTCCACTTCCGGCCACCGGACGTGTAAATCATGGGCTCCGTAGGAGCGGCTTCAGCGGCCCAGACGGGCCGCGGTAACAGGATTTCTGCCTCGGACGACGAGTATCAAGTTGTTTTGCCTAGTCTGCCAACAGGGCGTTTTGTTTTGAATACCGTTTTTCTACAATGTGATATCAGGGCCCGCCCATACCGGGTAGAAGATTTTCGCGATGCGCTCGCTCAGTTATCGCTCCTCCCGGAAGTGGCTGCTCTCGGGGCCTACCGTATGAGCCATGTATGGGCCGTGACCTTCAAGGACAGCGACGCAGTGAAAAAGATTGTCAGCGTTGGAGAGCTGCAGGTCAAAAAGGGCCGGTGTCTCGTCATCGACCCCGCCAACCAGGACGTACGCCTGAAAGTGCATTGGCTGCTGCCCAGCGTTCCTGACGAGGACGTACGTCTTGCCTTCGCGCCGTATGGAAAGGTCACCGACGTCGTTCGCGAGCGCTGGCGGGTTCACGGCGTGGCTGATAAGAACTCAACAACAAGACTGGTTACGCTGAAGTTGAAGCCGGGCGTAAAGCTCGACGACCTTCCGCATCAGGTGAGCGTCGCCGGGGAACTAGCTCTCGTGGTTGTGCCGGGCAGGGCTCCTCTCTGCCTACGCTGCCGCGGCACGGGCCACATTCGTCGCGAGTGCCGTATTCCATGGTGTGGTGCCTGCCGACGTTTCGGTCATGAAGACAGTCAGTGCGAGCGCACGTACGCTAGCGTGACCGGACCTGTGGGCAACGAGGAACACTCTGCCATACTCATGGACGAGGCGGACATGGAAGACACTTCGTCCGCGCCGGGTGAAGTAGCTGACGTCGTGGCAAAGCCGGCGGTACGTCTTGAACAGGAGGAGAAACAAGTCGCTCAGGCTATTGCCACAGGACACCAACAAGCGACTGCAGAGGGCACCGCGGCCATGCCGAATGCTGAAGAGAAGATCCCACCTGAGACGGAGGTGACCTCCTGCCTCGTCGAACCTGAAGGCATGGACACCCTCACCGGCCCAACTAGCCAAACAACGGGGAAACGGCCCCACAACCAGACCGTTAGCCGGACGGCGAAACAGGATGGCAGCGGTGGAGACGAGCCACCGCCCAAAGCGCCAGGTATAAGGAGGTCGACCTTGAAACTGCGGCCGAACATTACGGTCGATCCACGGCAGGCGGGTAAACCGCCTCCGTAATTCCGTGCTGTCAAATTCGAGTGGGGTAGGGGGGTTAGTGAGTGCAATGGCCGTCATCCTGAGCGCTAGTTTTTTAGAACCTTGCCAGGAAGGGGGGCCCAAGTTGCACTTGAGTGCCCTTTCCGGAAGGTCGAGTTGCGTCTCCTTTAGAGGCATTAGACGTGGTTACCGGCACACCTTTATGAGCACTCATCCTTGTGTAACTGTGATGGGCACCATTATACCGTGTAGCCATGGCGGTTAATATTGAAGGAACGCTACGTGTAGCCCCGTTAAATGTAAGAGGGCTCAGTGCAAGAAGGCGGCAATGTCAGCTAAGTCGTCTCCTCTTGGATAATAACTTACATATAGTGGGAATCCAAGAAACGAAAATTGAGAGCCAAGAGGTAACACATAATGGTGTCCAATTTTCGTGCTCACTTTGATGTATGCGTTTGTCACGCTGTTGGTGGATCAGGCGGCTGCGCTATATTCCTACGAAATAATTTTGGTATTTCTGTGCAATCAGTGTTTTCGTGTGAAACTGGGCGTCTCTTAGTGGCTGATTTTTGTTTTCGTGATGTGGATTATCGTGCTATTTGTATCTATGCGCCGAATGTTGAAACGGATCGTCGATCTTTCTTTGAGCGTATTGAAGCGTACGTAAACTGTTCCAAGGTCGTAATACTGCTGGGAGATTTTAACTGTGTTTGCTATACTGAAGACCGAGCAAAATGTTCACGCGTTCGTGATAAGAATGCCGAATTTCTAAACGCAGTGGTGCATGATTATGTCCTGGAAGATGTGGGTAGTATTTTTGCCAGCGGTACTCGCCCGCGATTTACCCACTTCCAGCGTGATAGCCACGCTCGATTAGATAGATTATACGTGTCAGCCGAATTAGTGCCCTTATGTTGTGAATATGATGTGCAAGCTGTAGCATACAGCGATCACTGTTTGGTAACTGCCACGTTCGGGAAAAGACAAAGCAAACACACCTTTAACTGGGATCTTTGGAAAATGAATGCGCAGTTGGTACATGACGATGTTTTTGTCGATGCTGTAGTGAAGGAACTAGAGAACCTGACTTCAGCCAAGCCAGTAAGCTTTGCCATTCAATGGGAAGAATTGAAACAGAGTCAAAATGTTGTCCATTCAAAGAAGCAGTGTCATTAGACACAAGCAGAAACAAATCTTCGCCAGCAACTGCAATTTTTTATCGGCATGGAAAGTCTCGAGCCTGGTGTGTATGTTGACGAATTAAAGAAAGTGAAAACTGAACTAGAAAGGATAGATACAGAAAAATATAAAGCAGCACTTGTGAGATCAAGGTCTGAGAAGTTGTGGGCGGGAGAAATTCCAACGAAACGAGCCTTATCAGAAGAGAAAAGGTACGCATGTCGGAAGGAAATCCGCCAGCTAGCTAAAGGCAATCACGTTACGCGCGACAAAAATGACATCAAACAAGGGATCGCCGATCACTTTAAAGCAATATTAGGTTACCCGCGGGACCTTAAAGGTAGCTACGAAAAAGAATTTCTCTCATTGATACCAAAGCTCCATGAAGAAGTTAGGACACGTCTGGAACTACCAATAAGCCTGAGTGAGATAGAGTGCGCAATAGATGAGTTGTCCATCGGTAAAGCACCTGGGCCCGATGGCTTGGGAGCCACTTTCTATAAAACCTTCAAGTCTCCATTGGCCCGCGTTCTTCACGAAGTTATAAGTGAAGCGTTTGAGCGAAAAAGATTGCCCTTGTCTTTCACAACCTCATATATCGTGCTAATTCCGAAGAGGGATGATGAGGAAAAACTTTTGTTGCCAGGGTCATATCGCCCGATAACTCTAGCCAACGTCGGCTATAAAATATTCACGAAAGCTATGGCCAAACGACTGCAAAGTGTAATTAAAACATTGGTAGGGCCACACCAGACTTGTGGCATTAAATGCCGCAGTATCACAACAAATGTACACGTGGCTCGAAGAGTGCTTGAGTGTTGCGACGCGATTGGCGACCACGTCGCGATGATGCAGATCGATTTGGCAAAGGCTTTCGACCTCGTCTCGCACAAGGCTTTGTTCTGCATACTGGAACATGCGAATGTTGGCAACGCATAACGGAAGGCGTCATGATGGCGTACAGAGAATGCTCAACGCGCATTATTGTTAATGGGAAACTCACCGATAGCTTTCGCGTGCGCTCGTCTGTGCGGCAAGGATGCCCGCTGTCGCCCCTTCTATTTGCTGCTTATCTCGAACCACTCTGTTTGGCGATCAGAAATAACGAGCGCATAGCAGGCTATCGGCTGCAGGCAGCACACGTAAAAATCTTGGCATATGCCGACGATATCGCGATTTTCTGCACAAACAAAGCGGGCATTAAGGAGGCCACGACTGTCGTTGAAAAGTTCTGCTATTCAACTGGAGCCCAGATAAACTGGGATAAGAGTTACGGCTTCGGGCATGGTAGTTGGAAAGACACGCCGGAGGCCCTTTATCGATTGAAGTGGTCGTCGTTACCAACGCAGTACTTGGATGTGCCTCTCGGAATTTACCGTGAACCTGAATCGTACTGGCTCGATCAAGCTTCGAAAGCAAAGGAAAAGGCTGACGGGTGGAGAGGAAAGCAATTGTCAATGTTTTCTAGAGCCACTGTCTGCAACCTCTTTTTAGTATCTAAGATATGGCACGTTATGAATGTGTTGTGTGCTGCGAGGGTAAGCGTACAAAAAATTCACCGAGTTTTCGCTACATTTATTTGGGCGTCGACCTGGGAGAGGATGAGTTGAACGAACTTGTTCCTCCCTGTCAAGAAAGGTGGGCGTGGTCTAGCTCATTTGTTTCTGCGACAAGTCGTGTCACGTTTTGTGTTTTTACGGGATCAAAACGATCCGTTTCTCCGAACGGTGATACAGGTACGGCTGTGTAGACAAATTCCAGGATTCATTGTTTCGACTGTTCACAACATGCCAGGAGCTGTGACTGGTTACCTGCGTGAAGTGGTATGGTCGTATAGGATGTTGAATGTACGTTTTTCACAGCAATACCTGTCAACCGTTACAAGGAAAAAACTATACAGAGATCTCGTGGACACGATGTTCCCTGCACCTTTGTACCGTCTTCCACACAGTGGAGGCCCAGGACAAGATGTCCTAAAGAGAGTGAAAAAATGCCAATACGGCCGTCAGCTAAATCTTTCTTCTTCAAATTACACACAAACACATTTCCCGTTAAGACCTGGCTTCATGAAAAGAGTATATTCATCTTCTGGACCACCGACTGCTTATTATGCAAAAAACTGGAAACAATAGAACATGCATTCCTAGACTGCTGGGACGCCATCTTTCACTGGGATGTTCTGCAGAGAACATTGAAAAAACACTTACCCCTAGACCCATATGGAATACGCTTCTTACCGATTGATAACACCGAGGATGTCCCTTATGACCTTATTATGGTCCTGAGCCTCCACGCAATGTGGAAAACTAGACTGCAATTCCAAAACGGAGACATTGTTGTTCGACCGGCTCGGGAAAATTTCATTGAGAGTGTCGTGTGTGTGAGAGATGGTTTCAAAGCACTGCCTGATGCACCGCAATGGATCTCTGTATTTGATGAATTAGCGATGTTGAAAAGATTTTAGTACCGTGTTGACCAAAGTGTGGTTCACACGTTTCATCCTTTGTAAACCATGATTTAGTACGTCGAAGTCGGCAATAAAGAAAAAAAAAGTGGTAGCATGGCCGAGCGGTCTAAGGCGCTGGTTTAAGGCACCAGTCTCTTCGGAGGCGTGGGTTCGAATCCCACCACTGCCAGATCGTTTTGCTTCTTTACGCACGCGCGTCGGCGAAAGGCGCACGCGATCGTCATACAGCCGTAGAACTGTGGTAGCGTGGCCAAGCGGTCTAGGGCGCTGGTTTAAGGCACCAGTCTCCTCGGAGGCGTGGGTTCAAATCCCACTGCTGCCAGATCATTTTGCTTCTTTACGCGCGCGCGTCGGCGAAAGGCGCACGCGATCGTCATACAGCGGTAGAACCGTGGTAGCGTGGCCGAGCGGTCTAAGGCGCTGGTTTAAGGCACCAGTCTCCTCGGAGGCGTGGGTTCGAATCCCACCGCTGCCAGATCATTTTGCTTCTTTACGCACGCGCGTCGGCGAAAAGCGCACGCGATCGTCATACAGCGGTAGAACCGTGGTAGCGTGGCCGAGCGGTCTAAGGCGCTGGTTTAAGGCACCAGTCTCTTCGGAGGCGTGGGTTCGAGTCCCACCGCTGCCAGATCGTTTTGCTTCTTTGCGCACGCGCGTCGGCGAAAGCGGCACGCGATCGTCATACAGCGGTAGAACCGTGGTAGCGTGGCCGAGCGGTCTAAGGCGCTGGTTTAAGGTACCAGTCTCTTCGGAGGCGTGGGTTCGAATCCCACCGCTGCCAGATCGTTTTGCTTCTTTACGCACGCGCGTCGGCGAAAGGCGCACGCGATCGTCATACAGCCGTAGAACTGTGGTAGCGTGGCCGAGCGGTGATTCTGCTTCCGGCCACCGAGCGTGACGGACGCATGATGACGGGCTCCGTTGGAGCGGCTTCAGCGGCCTTTTCTGGCCGCGGTAACAGGGCTATGGAAATGGAAGACGACTACCAGGTTGTTCTGCCAAGTCTCCCAACCGGGCGTTTAGTTTTAAATACTGTTTTTTTTGCACGCGGATACCAGGGCCCGCCCGTACCGGGTGGAAGATTTTCGAGACGCGTTGGCTAGGCAATCGCTTCTCTCGGATGTTATCGCCCTGGGGGCGTATCGGATGAGCCATGTCTGGGCCATCACGCTGAAGGATGCGGATGCCGTTAAGAAGATTGCCGGCCTCGGTGAGCTGCGAGTCAAAGAACGCCGCTGCATGGTTATTGACCCGGCGAACCAGGACGTACGTCTCAAGCTCCATTGGCTGCTTCACACCGTGCCGGACGAAGACGTGTGTGTCGCGCTCGCACCGTACGGAAAGGTCTCCGAGGTGGTCCGAGAGCGCTGGCGTGTGCACGGCGTGTCAGAGAAAGGCTCAACGAGCAGGATGGTCACGCTGAAATTGAAAGCTGGCGTTAAACTAGACGACTTGCCGCACCAGCTTAACGTTGGGGGTGAGTTGGCACTCGTCGTTGTGCCTGGAAGGCCTCCGTTATGTCTTGGCTGCCGAGGTACGGGACACATTCGACGGGAGTGTAAGGTGCCGCGATGCGGAGCCTGTCGACGTTTCGGTCACGAAGACGGTGAGTGCCCCCGTACTTATGCAAGCATCGCCGGCCCTGGAACCAGTGAAGATGCCTCGGAGCCTTTGATGGACGAGGCGGACGCAGAAGAGGCAGCGAGGACAACTGGGAAAACGGAGACGAAAGTAGGGCCTTCGTTTACGCCTCTGGTTAAGCAGAAGACAACGACAACGTTGACGTCTCCAGCAGTGGTGGCATCTCAGCGAGCGCAGCGTGACCCCGAAAGCGACAGCGGTCACAGTGCGGTGGCCGATACGAAAGCTTCGCTGAAAACCCCGAACCGCGTGGAGCCTCGCATTGCCGACGCCATGGACGCCGACGATGAAGCGGCTGCCCTAACCGCTGGAAAACGGTCCCGCGAAGAGAGCGCCGGTGAGAACCTGCAGCCCGGTGGTAGTAGCAGTGAGGAGCCGCCTCCAAAAACGACAGGAAGTCGACGTTCGTCGTTGAAGCCGCGTCCAAACCTTTTGGCCGAGTCACGGCAGGCAGGTAAACTGCCTCCGTAATTTTTTTTCCCGTGTTCTGTGGAATGTCAGCGTCGGTTGTGTATAAACCGACACGGTGTTTTTGGCTGACTTTTCGAGTTTTCGCGCATGCAAAGTGGAGGATGCGACGAGGAGGTGCCTCAGACCACTTCGAGACAACCACCAGTCAACCCTTTGGGTGGCCAGACAGACCCCCAGTACATCATTGCGGAACACCAGTCGGGAAAATCACATGGTCGACAGAGGTAGGCACCATGCGGAGCGCGCCCCTTTTTATTACGTAAACGTATGGTAGTTGAGCTAAGAACCCCATTGCGTGTAGCAACTTTGAATGTTAGAGGGCTGGGAGCACGAAGGCGGCAATGTCAGCTTAATCGCCTGCTTATTGATAATGACCTTGACCTAATAGCTGTGCAAGAATCAAAGATAGAGTCACAAGAACATGCTGACCGCATGGTGCCCCCTTTTCCGCGCCAACTTTGAAGTGTGTGTGTGTCACTCCGTTGGGACATCGGGTGGATGCCTTATCTTCATTCGCAACACATTAGGTATAAGTGTGGAGTCTGCATTTGCATGTGAAAGTGGCCGCCTCTTGGTTGTTGATTTTTCTTTTTCAAACCTACACTGGCGCGTTGTATGTGTTTATGCCTCCAATGTTGAAAGTGAACGTAAATGTTTTTTTGATTCCATTGAGCCGTACTTGAACTGTGACAAGGTGTTGCTTGTATTGGGCGACTTCAACTGTGTATGTGCTGCTACTGACCGAGTGAAGTGTAGACCAGTGAGGGACAAGAGCGCGGAACTGTTGACTCAGTTTGTGCACGATTATTTATTAGAGGACGTTGGAAGTGTGTTTTCGGCTGGAACACGGCCTGATTACACACACTTTCAACGCGACAGTCACGCAAGATTAGATAGACTGTATGTTTCTGCTGATCTCGTGCCACTATGCACAGCCTATGATGTAAAACCTGTGTCGTTTAGTGATCATTGCCTTGTAAGCGCGACTTTTGGAACGAAGGGAAGGAAATCACGCTTTAATTGGTACCTTTGGAAACTAAATGAGAAAATTTTAGAGGATGAAGGATTTGTCAAGGAAACTAAAAGTGATCTTGATGGGGTACTAGCTGAGCAAGTGGACTGCTTTGCCGTTGAATGGGAAAGTTTCAAAGAACGAGTGAAGCTTAAAGCTATAGGAAAAAGTAGCGCCATTCGGTATAAACAGAAAGGAAAAGAAAGGGAACTTCGCGAACAACTTGAGTGCTTGGTTAGGATGGAAACCAATAAGCCAGGAAATTTTAGTAAAGAAATAAAAGACGTGAAGTGTCAGATCGAAACAATTGACACTGACAGGTATAGAGCAGCAATAATACGCTCAAGGAGCGATAACTTGTGGGCAGGCGAAACGCCTACAAAGCGGGCGCTATCAGATGAAAAGCGGTACGCTTGCCAGAAGGAAATCAGGCAAGTAAGATACGAGGGGCACATTACAAGCGACCCTAGTAAGATTCAGCGCGCTATTACGGAATACTTTGCTGAACTTTTCGGCAATAGGCGCGAGCATGCGCAAGGGTTTGAAGGGGATTTCCTCCGACTAATGCCAACACTCGACAATGATGTAAAAGAGCGTCTTGAATTGCCTATTACTTTGGAAGAGATCGAGAAAGCAATAGATGATCTTCCGTCTGGAAAAGCGCCGGGGCCAGATGGGCTGAACGCTGCCTTCTATAAAACCTTTAAACATGATGTTTCTCAGTTCCTGTTACAAGTGATAACAGAAGCCTATGAACGCAAAAAAGTTCCACTGTCCTTTGGTATTTCACACATTGTACTTATTCCCAAGTCTGATGATGCGGAGAAACGAATGTTAGTGGGTTCCTACAGACCTATCAGCCTCACTAATGTCGACTACAAGGTGTACATGAAAGTACTAGCCAAACGACTTCAGAGTGTAATCGACAAATTAGTAGGGCCGCACCAAACCTGTGGAATCAGAGGACGTAGCATTGCTACAAATATACATGTGGCCAGAACCGTATTGGAATGTGTTGACGCGCTTGGAAGCCAGGTAGCTATGATACAGCTGGACTTGGCTAAAGCGTTCGACCGCGTTTCACACGACATTCTTTTCTCCATTATAGAGCACGCTAACCTGGGTAGTGGAATAGTAGAAGGAGTAAAAATGGCGTACGCAAATTGTATGACACGCATTATAGTTAATGGTGACCTTACTGAGCGCCTCACAGTGCGTTCTTCGGTGAGGCAAGGTTGTCCGCTCTCTCCCCTGCTTTTTGCAGCGTATCTAGAGCCTTTATGTCTGGCCATTATCAACAGTGACAATGTCACGGGTTTCAAGCTGCAATCTGCTGAGGTGAAACTTCTTGCGTATGCGGACGACATAGCGGTATTTTGCACGAACAGAGAAAGCATTTGTGAAGTTACAAACACTCTGGAAAGGTTTTGTAACCAGACTGGATGTCAAGTAAACTGGGAAAAAAGTTCTGGATTTTGGCACGGGGAATGGGATATTACACCGCAATTTTTCTCACGGCTGCAATGGTCACCCATGCCAACGCGATACCTTGGTGTGCCCCTAGAATGTTATCGCGATCCCAGCCCACTTTGGAACGAAGAGATGTCAAGGGCGAGAGAGAAAGCGGCAGCATGGCAGGGAAGGAATCTGTCAATTTTCTCACGTGCCTTTGTCTGCAATGTTTTTCTGATTTCAAAAATATGGTACCTCATGAATGGGCTGTGTGCTTCGCGGACCTCTATTCAAAAATTGCATCGTATATTTGCCGTCTTTATTTGGACTTCGAGCTGGGAAAAAATGAGGAGAACAAACCTGTTTCTTTCAGTGAAGTTTGGAGGCCTTGGACTGGTTCATTTGTTTTTGCGTCAAGTGGTATCACGCTTTATTTTCTTTCGTGATCAAAATGACACCTTCTTAAGAACGGTTATACAGTTCCGATTGCAGAGGCTACTCCCAAGAAACATAGTGTCCTCTGGTGAGAACATGTGTGGTGCTGTAACCGGATTTTTGCGCGAGGTTGTGCTCTCTTGTAAGTTGTTAGAAGTGCGTTTTTCCCCAGACTATTTGTACAGTGTTCCCAAGAAAAAGCTGTACAAAGATCTTGTGGATATCATGCTGCCGGTGCCATTGTACCGGGCGCCTTATCGTGGAGGCCCAGGGCAGAATATTTTAAAGCGAGTGAAGAAGATGCCAGTTAGGCCAGGCGTGAAAACATTCTTTTTCAAGTTACACTCTAATACATTACCTGTCAAAACGTGGCTTCAAGAAAAAGGAATCTTTGTCCCTTGGACAACGAACTGTCTTTTATGTAAGAGGCCAGAGACAGTCGAACATGTTTTTCTGGACTGCTGGGACGCGATATTCCACTGGGACGTCCTACAGAGAACTATAAAGAAAGAGTTACCACTAGACCCTTATGGTATCAGGTTTTTACCGGTTGATCACGAAGATGTACCATATGATTTGTTCATGCTTCTTGGCCTCCACAGCTTGTGGAAAACACGAATGCAAGTAAGGCATGCAGATGTTAATACGCACAGTGCACGTGAAAACTTTATTGAAAGCGCTGCTTACCTTCGGGAATGCATCCGGGCACAGCATGACCAACCTCAGTGGGTAACACTCCTTGATGATGTAGTGAGTTTGAAGAAATTTTAATTTTGCTCGCCTCAGCTCAAGCGTAGCTGAAGTGCTTTATCGTTTGTGACTTATTGTTCCTCATGTGAACTTCGGAAATAAACAAAAAAAAGCGTGGCCGAGCGGTCTAGGGCGCTGGTTTAAGGCACCAGTCTCCTCGGAGGCGTGGGTTCGAATCCCACCGCTGCCAGATCATTTTGCTTCTTTACGCGCGCGCGTCGGCGAAAGGCGCACGCGATCGTCATACAGCGGTAGAACCGTGGTAGCGTGGCCGAGCGGTCTAAGGCGCTGGTTTAAGGCACCAGTCTCCTCGGAGGCGTGGGTTCGAATCCCACCGCTGCCAGATCATTTTGCTTCTTTACGCACGCGCGTCGGCGAAAGGCACAAGCGATCGTCATACAGCGGTAGAACCGTGGTAGCGTGGCCGAGCGGTCTAAGGCGCTGGTTTAAGGCACCAGTCTCTTCGGAGGCGTGGGTTCGAATCCCACCGCTGCCAGATCGTTTTGCTTCTTTACGCACGCGCGTCGGCGAAAGGCGCACGCGATCGTCATGCAATAGGAGAACCGTGGTAGCGTGGCCGAGGATTCCACTTCCGGCCACCGAGCGTGACGGACGTGAGCATCATGTGCTTCAACGGAGCGGTATCAGCGGCCCAGCTTGGCCGTGGAAACAGGCTTGCTGGTTCGAGTGACCAGGATTATGAAGTTATTTTGCCGCGGCTACCAACAGGTCGAATTGTTGCAAATACGCTGTTTTTGCACGCCGACGTCAGAGCAAGGCCCTACAAGGTCGAGGATTTTCGCGACGCACTGGTTCGTTTGGCACTGCTCCCCGAGGTTGTCGCCTTGGGGGCGTACCAGATGAATCACATCTGGGCTATCACGTTCAAGAGTGTTGACGGAATGAAGAAGCTGCTTTCAGACCGTGAAGTGACTGTTAAAGAACGACGGTGCATTGTCATTGATCCCGACGACCAGGACGTGAGGATGAAGATCCACTGGATTTTGTACAACGTGCAAGACGAAGATGTGCGAACAGCCTTTGCACCTTACGGAACGGTGACGGAAGTCGCCAAGGAACGCTGGCGCGTTCAGGGAGTCATGGACAAAGGTTCGTCAACGCGTTGTGTGTCTTTGAAGATGAAGCCTGGAGTCACAATTGATGACCTGCCTCACCAGCTACGCATTGCTGGAGAGCAGGCTCTCGTTGTCGTCCCTGGAAGAGCCCCGCTTTGCCTAAGGTGCCATACTTCAGGACACGTCCGACGGGAATGCAAAGTTCCCCGTTGCAGTCAGTGCCGTCGCTTCGGCCATGACCAATCGCAGTGCGTCAAAACGTACGCAAATGTCACAGGGCACATGAGAGGAGAAGACGACTCGGAACTTCTCATGGATGCGGACGAATCCGAGGAGGTAGCGAGAACAGCTGAAAAGAATACGCCGCAGGCAGCGCCTAACGCCATCAAGGGGGGCGTGGCAGCGACACTGACTGAAGACCAGACCACTGCATCGAAGCAGGCTGTTGTAGCCCCGAAGATTGACGCAGCGGAGCTAAGCACAAGTACTGCTACAGAAGCAGTACATGGAAAACCTCAAGAGGAGGGAGAAGGCATGGACGTCGTCCAAACAAGCATGAGTAGTGCTCCAGCAAAGAGGACACACGACAAGGCCTGTGTCGAAGAGGTTCAGCATCCTTCTGCGAGTATCGACGAACCACCCCCCAAATCGGGAGGGCAGCGCCGGCCGACGTTTCGCCCGAAGCCCAACATCCCGCCGGACAAAAAGCCGGCGAAGACTACACCGACGTAGCAACCATGGCTTCCTTCTGGCTTGACAAGGGACGAGAGGCGACCCACAACGGGACTACGACGGCCAGCGCGCTGAGGCTGCGCCAGCCTGCTGCAGAACGCGAGCACGCCTCTTGGGTGGGCTCGAGAACTCTTGAGAAGGAAAAATTGCTGAGCTTCACTTCTCGGTGTATTAAGGCTGAAGGTGAGCACGAAGCCATTCGGCCTATTTAATTCGTCGCGCAAATGGCAGGCAGAACAGAAGCAGCACTTAAATTTGCCACCTTTAATGTAAGGGGACTGGCAGCGAGGCGGCGTCAGTATCAATTAAGCCGCCTCCTGCTTGAGAACGATGTGGACGTAGTGGCAGTGCAAGAGACCAAGGTGGAAAGTGAAGCTCAGACGAACCGCATGGTTGAGCCTTTTAGAAGCCGTTACAATGTATGCGTCAGTCATTCTGTTGGTACGTCAGGAGGGTGTGCCATTTTAATTCGAAATTCTTTAGGTGTTATTGAAGAATCTGTTACAGTTTTCAACACCGGGCGTTTTGTGATGTGCGATTTTTCGTATCTTGATTTACAGTGGCGCGTAATGTGTGTGTATGCCCCAAATAAGGAAAATGAGCGCAAAGCTTTCTTCGAAATGGTTCAGCCCTATCTGAAGTCTCCTAGATACATTATTCTGATGGGTGACTTCAACTGCGTATGCATGCCCGAAGACAGAGTTACTAACGAGACCATTCGAAACCAGAGCTCGTTACTTTTGAACGCAATTGTCCTGGAGCACAATTTAGAAGACGTCGGTAGTGCTCTGTCAGAAGGTGCCCGTCTGCAGTTCACACATTTCCAACAAGGAAGTCATGCAAGACTTGACAGGGTTTATGCGTCTGCTGGCCTGGTCCCAATGTGCAGTGACTACTTGATTAAAAACGTTGCGTTCAGCGATCATTGCATGGTAATGGTAACAATAGGAACGCAGACCAAAAGGTCGAAGTTCAACTGGGAACTATGGAAATTTAATATAAGGCTTCTTGAGGATGAACGTTTTGTGTTTAAAGTAAAAGAAAAAATTGACCGTTTGCAAACGGGTGATCAGAGGGACGTTATTGGGAAATGGGAACATTTTAAAGAAGAAATAAAAATGATCGCTATAGAAAGAGCGAGTGCGCTGCGTCAAAGCAACAAGGCAGACGAAAAAGAATTTCAGAGCCGCTTAGATTTGCTGCTGAGGTTGGAAAGTGCTCAGCCGGGCCAGTACGAAAAAGAAATAAAAGAAACAAAAAATAAGTTAGAACTGATGGATAAAGAGAAATATAAAGGAGCGGTCATACGCGCACGTGCAGAACGGTTGTGGTTTGGCGAGACGCCGACAAAGCGGTCCCTGTGCGACGAAAAACGATATGCAGTAAAGAACGATATAAAAGCGATAGAGTACAAGGGCGAAATGGCTCGTGACTCTGATACTATTCAACGTGCGTTTGTTGATTATTACGAAGGACTACTGGGTCACGAGTCACGTGTTGAAGAAGGCCTCGCGGCGGAGTTCTTGGCACTGATGCCTATCTTAGAGGATGAAGTCAAGCTGGGGCTCGAGGCATCGATAAGTGCAGCGGAAGTAGAGCGCGCAATCGACGAGTTAAGCTCCGGAAAATCACCTGGTCCCGACGGGCTGGGCGCAGCTTTTTACAAAGCGTTTAAGTCTGACATGGCGCATATTCTACACAGCGTAATTCAAGAAACATACGAAAAGCAGATGATGCCTCCGTCCTTTCGAAGAAGTCAAATCGTCCTAGTACCGAAGAGTGAAGACCCGGTTAAGAGATTGTCAGTCAGAGGGTATCGGCCCATAAGTCTCACGAATGTGGACTATAAAATATTCATGAAGGTTCTGGGCAGAAGGTTGCAGAATGTCATAAAAGCTATTGTAGGCCAGCACCAAACGTGCGGGATTAAAGGACGTACGATAACGACAAATATTCACGTAGCACGGAGCATATTAGAATGCTGCGATGCTTTTCATAAACGTGTAGCCATGTTGCAACTGGACATGGAAAAGGCCTTTGACCGCGTCAACCACCATGTTCTGTTTTGTATCCTCGAACATGTGAATGTCGGCCGAGTGCTCTTGGAAGGTGTCAAAATGGCATATGCTGGTTGTACGGCAAACCTTATTGTTAATAAGCAGCTGAGTGAAAGTATCACAGTTCGTTCTTCCGTGAAGCAAGGGTGCCCATTGTCTCCGTTGTTGTTTGCACTGTATCTCGAACCTTTTTGCCTGAAAATTATATCAAACGAAAAAGTGCGTGGCTTCACGATGTTGTCCACTGAAGTTAAAGTACTTGCGTATGCGGATAATATCGCCATATTTTGCGAAGATAGGGAAAGTCTAACTGAAGTGGCGAAGGACGCGGCTAGGTTTTGCAAAGCCTCCGGAAGTGTGATAAACTGGGAAAAGTGTTTTGGTTTCTGGCACGGAAAATGGGATTATGCGCCTGAAATGTTTGAGAGCGTTCAGTGGGCAACGTCACCTGTCAAATACTTGGGAGTGCCACTAGACCAATATCAAGAACCTGCAAAATATTGGGAAGCAGAAAATGAGCGCACACGCGAATGTACGCACAAATGGGGTGGCCGCGATCTTTCAATTTTTGCTCGGGCCACAGTATGTAACCTCTTTTTGGTGGCCAAGATATGGTATGTGCTGCAGGCACTGTGTATGTCACGGACCAGCGTCCAGAGATTGCACCGAGCTTTCGCAGTGTTCATTTGGGGGTCGAGTTGGGAGCGGACAAGTCGCACAAATCTATTTTTGTCCGTTGGAAAGGGTGGCCTAGGTTTGGTTCATTTGTTTCTTAGGCAACTTGTGTCAAGATTTATGTTCCTCCGAGACCGAAAAGATGCTTTCCTGCGTACGGTAATGCAAATTTGCTTGAAAGAGGCGCTGCCTGAATATGTTGTATCATCCAGCCCTGTGAAACGTGTACGGGTGCGGGGCTTTCTTTGGGAGGTTGTGCGCGCTTTTCAGTGTTTGAAAGTTCGCTTTTCTGCACAGTATCTTGCTGATGTTAAAAGGAAACAACTTTATAAAGACCTTATTGATACTATGTTGCCTATACCTTTGTACCGTTCCATATACTGTGTTGGCTCTGAAGGGAATGTACTTAAGAGGGTGAAAAAGATGTTGGTGCGGCCCTCAATGAAATCATTCTTCTTTCAGCTGCACACTGGCACACTGCCCGTGAAACCATGGCTACAAGAGAAAGGAATATTTGTCCCATGGTCCACAAATTGTCTAATCTGTAGAAAACCGGAGACTATAGATCACATGTTCCTTCACTGCACAGACGCTGTATTTCACTGGGACGTCTTGCAGCGAACTTTAAAAAAGCAGCTTCCAATATCACCTTACGGCATAAGATTTCTATCGGTAGATAGCGGTGACGAAGTGCCGTGGGACATGTTTATGCTTATCAGCTTACACAGTATATGGAAAAATCGAATGGCGTTTAGGCATGCAGATGAAATTATTCTCCCTGTACGAGAGTATTTCATTGAAAATGTGTCTTATGTAAGAGATGTGTTTAAGACTCAAAAAGAACAGCCGGAATGGCTCCCATTAATGGATGACCTCGCCAAACTGAAACGCTTTTAATCCTTTGGTGTGAGCTGGCCAGTGCACCGCTCGTATCTTTTACTTGTAAAGCGATATTAGATATTATAAGGCTGACGTTACGTTGGATGATATACCACATCAGCTGCGCGTCGGAGGTGAGCTAGCCCTTGTCGTAGCGCCCGGAAGAGCGCCAAGGTGCTTGCGCTGCCAACAGATTGGCCACATAAAAAAGGACTGCCGCGTGCCGCGGTGCAACGTCTGCAAACGCTTTGGACACGCCGTAGAAAACTGCTCGAGGACGTATGCGGCAGCTGCCATGGCCACGTTGAGCACGGAGAAATCCGAGCTCACCATGGACGAAGCGGAAGCAGAAGAATGTCTGCATTCTGCAACAACATCAGGAGTACAAGGCACCAGCACCAAAGGAAGTAAGCAATCGGAAAACACTACTGCGGAAAATTTGACAGCCACTGTACAGGCAGAAATTACAGCAGACGCAAGAGCCAAGATACAGGGCTCCGAATTCATCGAGAGTGGTGCCAACAACACAAGTGCAAATAAAGAGACAGCGGGAGTTCACCACAAGAGTGACGAAGTGGACGCCATGGATTGCCGTGAAGCAGAAGACAGCAGTGCGCTGGGAAAGAGACCACGAGACGATGCCGGTGCAGAGACAAAGGACGCCAACAGCAGTGAACCGCCGACGAAAGCGTTCACCAGTCGCCGGCTGAGGCCCACCCCAAAGCCAAACGTTACGGAGGGAGAGAAGAGGGCGGCTAAGCCGCCCACTTGACAGCACGGCTAACGCACCGGGGTTGTACCCCAATTTCGGGGCACAGACTGTTTGGTGAGCGCATCCTTTTTTAAAGATAAAGATGGCTGTTAGACTTGAGAGCGCAGTTCGTTTCGCCACTCTAAACGTGCGCGGGCTTTCGTCTAGAAGACGCCAATACCAATTAAGTAGGCTATTTGCGGAACATGATTTAGACGTGATCGCCGTGCAAGAAACAAAAGTACACAGGGAGGACGAAACTGATCGAATGGTTGCGCCTTTCAGCGCAACGTATAATGTTTGTGTGTCACATGCTGATGGCTTATCGGGAGGGTGTGCAATTTTTATAAAAAGATCAATGGGTGCAGTTGAGACAAATATAAGAAGCAGTGAGAACGGGCGCTTCGTGGTTTGCGATTTGTCGTTAATGAATTTTGAATGGCGCATGATTTGCTTGTACGCCCCAAATCGTGACAACGAAAGGAAAGCGTTCTTTGAAGAGATTGGTGGTTTCCTTGACTGTAGTAAATATGTTATATTAATTGGTGACTTCAACTGTGTGTGCGCGATTGAGGACCGGTCTAAACGTGTAAATTTACGCGATCAAAGCGCACTGTTATTGACGGAATTGATTGCAGAGAATGGACTAGAAGATGTGGCCCTCTGCATGTCTAATGGCGGGGTTGAGTTCACACATTTTCAGGGACAAAGTCACGCGCGTTTGGATAGAGCCTACATCCCACTTGACCTTGTGATGTGTTGTGACGAATATGTTGTTATACCAGTGTCTTTCAGCGACCACTGTTTGGTAAAATTCACGCTTGGGACAAAGGAAAAAATGCCTAAGTTCAACTGGCACCTTTGGAAATTAAATAATAGCATCATGAAAGATAAAACTTTTTCTAGAAAAGTAAGTGAAGCGTTAACGGTGCTGTATGAAGATGGAAAAGACGACTGGGAAACGAGGTGGGAAGGTTTTAAACAAGATGTTAAATTGAGTGCTATAGAACGTACGACTATCCTAAATTTTGAGAAGAAACAAGACGAGAAGAAATTGCAGTCGCAACTGCAAGCACTATTAAAGGAAGAGAGTGTGAAACCGGGCTCGTTCAGTGAAGAAATCAAAAATACCAAAAACAAGCTGGAACTTTTAGATAAAGAAAAGTACAGAGGTGCTATTATTAGGTCAAGAACAGAAAAGCTTTGGATGGGCGAAACGCCGACAAAGCGGGCACTAAGTGATGAAAAGCAATATGCACGAAGAAAAGAAGTTAAGGAAATAATTTACAATGGCAGACTGACGAAAGAAAAAAGTCAGATAATGAACGCGTTTGTTGACCACTATCGCGATTTGCTTGGAAAACGTATTCCGATGGCGAGTGGATTTAGTGAAGATTTTCTTTCTTTAGTGCCCAAGCTTGACGACGAAACTAAAAAAAGTTTGGAGGCCCCTATCAGTATACAGGAGATTAAAAAAGCTATCGATGACTTAAGCACTGGAAAGACACCTGGCCCAGATGGAATCGGAGCAGAATTCTATAAAATGTTTAAAGAAGAGATTGCCAGCGCGCTGTTCGAAGTTATCGAAGAGGGGTATAAAAAGAAGAAGCTACCACGGTCTTTCACTGAAGCGCACACTGTTTTAATCCCCAAATCAGACGATGACATCAAACTTCAGTCTGTGACGTCATATCGCCCCATTAGCCTCTTGAATACGGATTACAAGATTTTCATGAAGGTGTTGGCCAAAAGAATGCAGAATGTCGTTCAAAACATTGTAGGACCGCACCAGACATGTGGCATAAAAGGTCGTAGTATTACGACAAATATACATGTAGTAAGAAGTGTCTTAGAGATTTGCGATGACTTTGGAGACCGAATAGCAATGATGCAATTAGACTTACAAAAAGCTTTTGACCGTGTCTCCCATGAAGTGTTGTTCAACGTGTTAGAACATGTGCAAGTTGGAACTGTGTTTCTTGATGGATTAAAGATGGCAGTGTGTAACACGCCTGGTAGTTAATAGGACGCTGAGTGAAGAAATTGACATACTCAGTTCTATAAGGCAAGGATGCCCGGCCTCAGCCTTACTTTTTGCCATATACCTAGAACCCTTTTGCTTATCAATTATCCAAAATTCAAACGTGCACGGATTTAGATTGCAGAGTACTGAAGTAAAGATTCTTGCATATGCTGACGATGTGGCCGTACTCTGTCAAGATAGGCATAGCATACGTGAAGTTGTTCATACAGCCAAACAATTTTGTTCCATGACAGGTAGCATGATTAACTGGGATAAAACAACTGCGTTTTGGTATGGTAATTGGGATATGAAGCCTGATGTATACGTAAATGTAAAATGGGAAACCCGCCCACTGAAGTACCTAGGGGTGCCACTCGAGGTTTATCGTGACAACAACGAGTACTGGAAGGACGAAGCACAAACAATCAGGCAAAAAACGAATGCCTGGGGTGGGCGGGAGCTCTCTATTTTTGCACGGGCGTGTGTATGCAACCTGTTTTTAATAACCAAAATATGGTATGTGTTCCAAGTCCTTTGTATGTCGCGGGTGAATGTGCAGAAATTTCACAGGATTTTCGCCGTGTTTGTGTGGAGATCGACCTGGGAACGAACAAGTCGCTCAAATTTATTCCTACCGGTCCGAAACGGTGGATTCGGTTTGTGTCATTTATTTATTAGGCAAGTTGTGTCTCGTTTTATTTTTCTTCGCGACCAAAGAAATGGCTTTTTACAAACTGTAATAAAATTAAGGCTGTGTTCACACGTTCCAGAATTTGTTGTGTCATCGAATAACAATATGTACCATTATGTGACTGGATTCTTGCGTGAAGTAGTGCAGTCTTTTCAATTTCTGAAAGTGCGCTTTTCACTAGAGTATTTGTCCTCTGTAAAACGGAAAACACTTTACAAAGACCTTGTCGACTGTTTGTTGCCAACACCGCGGTACAGAACTTTATTCAATGTCGGACCCGGACAGGACGTGCTAAGAAGGGTTAAAAAGATGAACGTAAAACCGGGAACAAAAACTTTCTTCTTTAAACTTCATTCTGGGACGCTCCCAGTAAAGCAATGGTTAGCTGATAAGGGACTCTACGTTCCATGGACAACAAACTGTCTACTTTGTAAGACGCCCGAAACGGTAGAACACGTATTTCTTTACTGCTGGGACGCCGTATTCCATTGGGACATTCTGCAGCGCACATTGAAAAAGGACCTACCCATCACGAGTTATGGCATTCGTTTTTTGAGTGCGGACAATGAAGACGGCGTCCCGTACGACATGTTCATGCTGATAGCACTTCACAGCATCTGGCAGACTAGAATGGCGGTTCGCAACGCCGACCTTCACGCACGTCCTGTCAGGGAAAATTTCATTGTAAACGTGGATTATATACGCGAACTGTATAAAGCGCAACCAGAGCCTCCTGACTGGTTACCTCTCTTGGACGAATTGTGTAACTTGAAGAAATTTTAATGTGAGCACACTGGATCAAGACTAGGTCCAAGTGTTTCCTTTTATCATTCATGTTTCTCTGTTTCCACCACCTGTAAAAGAAAACAGGCAATAAAGAAAAAAAAAGGTAGCGTGGCCGAGCGGTCTAAGGCGCTGGTTTAAGGCACCAGTCTCTTCGGAGGCGTGGGTTCGAATCCCACCGCTGCCAGATCGTTTTGCTTCTTTACGCCCGCGCGTCGGCGAAAGGCGCACGCGATCGTCATACAGCAGCAGAACAGTGGTAGCGTAGCCGGGATTCTGCTTCCGGCAGCCGAGCTGAGCGGTCAGCAGAATCATGGGATCCAGTGGAGCAGCGACAGCGGCCACCTTTGGCCGCGGAAACAGGCTCAATGATGATAAGGATTACGCTTTTATTTTGCCGAAACTGCCTAAAGGACAACTGGCGATTAACACCGTCTTTTCGCACGGTGATGTACGTGCGAGGCCGTACAAGGTGGAGGATTTCAGGGATGCCCTTCTGCCGACGGGCCTGCTGCCGGATGTGGTATGCATAGGGGCGTACCAAATCAATCACTTCTGGGCAGTGACCCTCTGCGATGCAACTGCAACGAAAAGGCTGCTTGCCCTGAAGGAACTTCAAGTGAAGGGACGACGGTGCCTCATCATTGACCCGCAGGACCAACAGGTGAAGCTTAGGCTTCACTGGCTGCTCTACGGCGTTGCCGACGAGGACGTCCGGACGGCTTTCGCGGCTTTCGGCAAGGTGGAAGAGGTGAGCCGGGAACGGTGGCGCGTTGAAGGCATGGGAACCAAGACCTCAACCACCAGGACCGTCCTTCTCAAGCTGAAGGCCAGCATGAAGGTGGAAGACCTCCCCCATCAGATTCGCGTCGGTGCAGAGTTAGCCTTGGTCGTCGTTCCAGGTCGACCGATGCAGTGCCTGCGCTGCCACGGCACGGGACACGTCCGCCGTGAGTGCAGAGTACCGCGTTGTACCCGGTGCAGACGTTTCGGCCACGTCGACGCTGAATGCGTGAAGTCCTATGCCGCTGTGACAGGCACACCAGCGAATGATGTTGCGGCAGAGCACCTCATGGACGTGGCCGAGGCGGAGTACGCGGCTAAAGGAACCGGTGACATGGTGTCGACAGAGACAAGGAGTGGGACGACGACTCTGGAGGTGGACGGCAACGCGGCTGAGGCTACCCAGAAACCGAGTAGGGCGGAACGGGATGCTACGATTCAGGGGCAGGCGACGGGAAGCGTCAGTGAAGACGCAACTGACGACGCGACCGCAATGCAGCAGGACGAGGGCGTCTCCGACGACGACCGTACTGGGGCTCTTGCTGCCTCCTTCATGCGCACCCACGACCAGACGAAGGACCTCGAGGATCGGGCAACCAGCACCAGTGAGGGACCGCCGACGAAGACGCCTCATGGGAGGCGGATGGGCTACAAGCCAAAGCCCAATGTACCGCCTGAAAGGAAGCCTGCCGACAAAGCGGCCACGTCTAAGGACACCAACAAACCGGTAGGTCCCGGAGGCGGCTAGCCGAGGGCTAGTCGTGAACGGTAAGCACCATGCTCCGGGCCTACTTTACTCTTCTTTTAGATCAAGATGGCTCAAATACCGTCCCTTAGGATTGCCACATTAAACGTGAGAGGGCTGGCGGCTAGTCGTAAGCAAAGTCGGGTCCTACGGTTAGTCACTGACCACGACATAGACGTACTAGCCGTCCAGGAAACTAAGGTTGAAGGAGAGGAGGAGACCGGGAGCATGGTGCGACGTTTTACGACTAGGTATTTTGTGGTGGTTAGCTATGCGGTAGGCACGGCTGGAGGGTGCGTTCTTCTTGTGAAAAAGCTGCCTGGACTGCAGATTCAAAGTATTTTTTCGTGTCAGTCAGGAAGGATTCTTCTCTGTGATATTGTTATGTGTGATGCTGAGTTCCGCGTCATATGCGTATATGCGCCGAATTCAGTAGATGAGCGTGTCCGTTTTTTTCGAACCTTACACAATATGTATGTTGTAATATGCACGTGATGCTGTTAGGTGACTTTAATTGTGTGTTGAGTGTTGGAGACAGAGTCAATAATGCAGGTGTGCGTGACCGAAGCAGTCAAGTGTTATCAAATTTAATTAATGAAAATGAACTCGATGATGTTTATGAATGTCTGGAAGGGGGGCGTCAAGTGACTTTTACACGTTTTCAGGGCAGCAGCCATGCCCGTTTGGACCGAATGTACATTTCATTGGATACAATTCCAAGATGCCGCGGTTACTGTGTAGTACCAGTGTAGTTTTCAGATCACTGCCTAGTGAAATGTAACGTAGGTATAATGAAAAGGAGACATGTATTTAACTGGGACATGTGGAAAATGAATGCCTTGTTACTAAATGACCAGCCCTTTTTACAAGTAGTACGGGATGCGGTTAATGAAGTTCAATGTGATGCTGCGGGAACAATCGTCGAGAAGTGGGAATGTTTTAAACAAAAGGTTAAAATGAAAGCTATAGAAAGATCCAGTTGTCAAAAATTCGAGAAGGAAATGAAAGAAAAGGGTTTAAGAACACTGCTTGGGCAGCTGCTAACGCTTGAGTGCAGAGCGCCTGGTTCGTACAAAGATGATGTGCGAAACGTCAAAGAAAAACTTGAACTTTTTGACAAGGAACGATATCAAGGTGCCATAGTGCGAACACGAGCAGGCGCACTAGCGGCAGGGGAGACGCCCACAAAAAGGGCGCTCGGCTTGGAGAAGGCGTATGGACGAAGAAACCATGTCGACCAGATTTTAGTGAACGGGAATGTCGTTGAAGACAGTGATAGCATTCGTCAGGCCTTCTTTGAGTACTACCAGTCGCTTTTTGCATTTCAGGAAGCGAATGTTGAGGCTTTTAAAGCAGGTTTTCTGCATCGCTTGCCACGTTTGAGCGATGACGTAAAAAAGCTATTGGAGGGAAAAATAATGGAGAGAGAAGTCGAAAAAGCAATCGACGATTTGAACTTGGGTAAATCACCGGGACCTGATGGACTCAGCGCAGGTCTATATAAAGCTTTTAAAAGAGAGCTGGCGCCTTTGCTTGCACATGTATTTAACGACGCATACGAAAGGAAATCATTACCACCTTCCTCTGGAAAAACGCACACCATTCTAATACCGAAGAGCGATCAAATAGATAAACTCAGATTCGTGTCATCCTACAGACCGATTTCACTAACAAACGTCGATTATAAAATATTTATGAAGGTCTTAGCTAGCAGGCTTCAAGGCGTCATCAAGGAAATTGTCGCAGACCATAAAACTTGTGGCATCAAAGGCCGATCTATTTTTTCAAACATCCATAAGATGCGATGTGTGCTCGAGTGCTGTGACGTCACCGGTGGCGGTGTTGCAGTTCTTCAGCTCGACCTAGAGAAAGCGTTCGATTGTGTCGCACACGTTATTTTGTTTCCCATCTTAGATCATGTTAATGTCGGTTCCATCATCACTGACGGCGTGGCCTTGGCGTACCAGAACTGCACAACAAGATTAATTGTTAACAAGGCTCTGGGGGCCCCCATTAACACCATGCGTTCAGTGCGCCAAGGCTGCCCCTGAGCCCGCTGTTATTTGCTATCTACGTAGAAGCAATGTGTGTAGCAATTAATGAAAATGACGGAATACGGGGCTTCAGATTGGCAGCGACAGAAGTGAAGTTGCTTGCATATGCAGATGACATTGCAGTGTGTTGCACTGACAAACCGAGTGTAATGGAAACAATATTTGTAGTTAAGCATTTCTGTGCCGTAACGGGTAGCAGAATAAACTGGGGCAAGTCGCTAGGGCTGTGGCACGGGGACTGGTTTTCTGCACCCGACTATTTCGCGAACGTGAACTGGGTGAAAACTCCGACAAGGTATCTGGTTGTTCCCCTAGACAGGTACAATAGCAGCGACGAATACCGGAGGAACCAAACCAAAGAACTGAAAGAAAAAGTAGATAAATGGAAAGGTAATAACCTGTCCATGTTTGCAAGAGCGACAGTTTGTAACATGTTTTTTATTACTAAGTTATATTACGTCTTGCAAACACTGTATTGTTCTAGAGTAAATGTGCAAAGGCTGCACAGAGTGTTTGCGGTTTTCATCTGGGGATCAACATGGGAACGGTGCAGCCGAACAAATTTGTTCAGAAGAGTGAAGGATGGGGGTGTGGGCCTGGCGCAGCTTTTTGTTCGTCAAGTTGTAAACCGATTTTTGTTTTTTCGCGATGTGCGCGATCCATTTCTGCGCACCGTATGTCAGCTAAGGTTGAGTAACGCTTTGCCGGCGCATGTTAGCACGGCAAGCATGACGGGAACGCTGCGTGGATATTTCAAGGAAGTGGTCGACAGTGTACGCTTCCTTTCTGTTCGTTTTACAAATGATTACCTTTGTGAAGTGAAAAGGAAAGCATTGTATAAAGATGTATGCGACATTGTGTTCCCAGTGCCCTTATACAGAGCCATGTACAGTGGAGGGCGAGGACAAGACGTACTTAAAAGAGTAAAACGCATGCAGGTGCCACCAGGGGTAAAGACCTTCTTCTTTAAGCTACACACAGGAACGCTCTCCGTGAAGACGTTTCTGGGGGAACGGGGTTGTCTCGTACCTTGGGGGTCGCACTGCTTGATATGCAAGAAGCGCGAAAATATAGATCACGTTTTCCTACATTGCTGGGCGGCAGTTTTCTTCTGGGACGTCTTAAAGTGAACCTTGAAGAAAGAGCTACCGGTGGACCCCCAAGGTATCAGGTATCTGGCCATTTAAGATGACGACGGGGTTCCCTATGACTTTGTTATGTTGAATGCTCTACACTGTATATGGCGGGCTCCTATGGCAGGGTACCATTGCGATCCTGATGCTAGGCCAGCTCGTGCTTACTTCAAAGACTGTATGTCGCGATTTATTGAAATTCAGAAAATGGAAGAATGTGTACCGGATTGGCTGTCGAGGCTGGAACCCCTGACAGCCATGAAGGAATTTTCGTTTCACAAAGCCAGTCCTATATGGACAGACGGCTCTATGGTGTGGTTTATTTCGTTACGCACCTTCCCTTTTCTTTTCCTTCAATGTTTGGAATTTGTGATACATAAGTGTGTGCTAACCGTATCGTCTGAGTAATGTCGAAGACCGGCAATAAATTTTAAAAAAATCTGGGGGTATAGCTCTGTGGTAGAGCATTCGACTGCAGATCGAGAGGTCCCCAGTTCAAACCTGGGTGCCCCCTTTACAGGCTTTTTTTCTGGTGTTCTCCATTTATTTTATAGCAATTATAAGTGGGCACTACTTGCTGGCATCTCTTATCCGGGGGTATAGCTCAGTGGTATTTTGTTTTCTATTTTGGATCACGTTAATATTGCTTCCATCATCGCTGAGGGAGTGGCATTGGCGTATCAGAACTGCACAACACGCTTAATTGTGAATAAATCATTGGGGGCCCCCATTAACATCATGCGTTCTGTGCGTCAGGGCTGCCCCCTCAGTCCTCTTTTGTTTGGAATTTACATAGAAACTTTGTGTTTGGCAATAATTCAATATGATCAAATACGCGGGTATAATTTGGCAGACACAGAAGTCAAGCTCTTGGCATATGCAGATGACATCGCAGTGTGTTGTACAAGCAAACAAAGTGTAATGGAAACGATAAGCGTAGTGAAAAGTTTTTGTGGTGTGACGGGCAGTAGAGTGAACTGGGGGAAGTCCCTCGGTTTGTGGCACGGAGAGTGGTCTTCCGCCCCGGACCATTTTGCAAATGTGAACTGGATGAAAACCCCGACCAAGTATCTAGGTGTTCCCATGGACAGTTCAAAAATAGCGACGAATACTGGATGAACCAAACAAAAGAAACTAGAGAAAAAGCAGAAAGGTGGAAAGGCATCAACCTGTCCATTTTCGCTAAGGCGACGGTGTGTAACATTTTTTTATTACGAAGTTGTGGTATGTCATGCAGACGTTGTACTGTTCAAGGGTAAACGTGCAAAAGCTGCACAGAGTGTTCGCGATTTTTATCTGGGGCTCTACCTGGGAAAGGTGTAGCAGAACAAATCTGTGCAGGCACGTGAAGGAAGGGGGGCTGGGCTTGGCACATCTTTTTGTTCGACAGCTTGTCAACCGCTTTTTGTTTTTTCGCGAAGTGCGCGATCCTTTTTTGCGCACCGTATGTCAGCTCAGGTTGAGCGACGCATTGCCTGCATATGTTGTCAGTACGGCAAGCATGACCGGAACACTGCGTGGTTATTTTAAGGAAGTGGCCGACAGTGTGCGTTTCCTTTCAGTTCGTTTTTCAAACGATTATCTGTGTCACGTGAAAAGGAAAACACTGTATAAAGATGTGTGCGACATTGTGTTTCCTGTGCCGTTATACAGAGCCATATACAGTGGAGGGCCTGGACAAGACGTCCTTAAACGGGTGAAACGAATGCAGGTGCCACCAGGTGTTAAAACCTTCTTTTTTAAGCTCCACATAGGAACGCTCTTTGTGAAAACTTTTCTCGAAGAACGAGGCTTTCTTGTGCCGTGGGGATCCCACTGCTTGATCTGTCAGAAGCCGGAGACCATTGATCACGTTTTCTTGCATTGCTGGGCGGCTGTTTTCCTTTGGGACGTGTTAAAGCGAACGCTGAAAAAGGAGTTACCGGTGGACCCCCAAGGGATCAGGTATCTGCCAATTAAAGATGAAGACGGAATACCGTATGATCTCATTATGCTGAATGCCCTCCACTCTATATGGCGAGCTCGCATGGCCGGGTACCATTGCGACGCCGACGCTCGGCCAGCGCGTACATATTTCAGAGAATGTATGTCCTTATTTATTGAAATGCAGAAAATGCAAGAGTGTGTACCGGATTGGCTGTCGAGGCTCGAACCTCTGACAGTCATGAAGGAATTTTAATTTGACAACGTCAGTCCTATGCGGATAGACGGCTTTGTAGCGCTTTTCGTTTCTTGCCTTCTTTTGCTCTTGCAAGAAGCTTGCATTTGTCATGAGTGTGAAATTCATATGTACGATGTTATATTGAAAACCGGTAATAAATAAAAAAAGGGGGTATAGCTCAGTGGTAGAGCATTCGACTGCAGATCGAGAGGTCTCCGGTTCAAACCCGGGTGCCCCCTTTACAGGCTTTTTTTCTGGTGTTCTCCTCTTATTTTATAGCAATTATAGGTGGGCACTACTTGCTGGGATCTCTTATCTGGGGGTGTAGCTCAGTGGTAGAGCATTCGACTGCAGATCGAGAGGTCCCCGGTTCAAACCTGGATGCCCCATTCACAGCTTTTTTTTCTGGTGTTCTCCACTTATTCTATAGCAATTATAGGCGGGCACTGCTTGCTGGGATCTCTTATCCGGGGGTATAGCTCAGTGGTAGAGCATTCGACTGCAGATCTAGAGGTCCCCGGTTATAACCCGGGTGCCCCCTTTACAGGCTTTTTTTCTGGTGTTCTCCACTTATTTTATAGCAATTATAGGCGGGCACTACTTGCCGGGAGCTCTTATTCGGGGGTATAGCTCAGTGGTAGAGCATTCGACTGCAGATCGAGAGGTCCCCGGTTCAAGCCCGGGTGCCCCCTTTACAGGCTTTTTTTCTTGTGTTCTCCACTTATTTTATAGCAGTTATAGGCGGGCACAACTTGCTGGGAGCTCTTATTCGGGGGTATAGCTCAGTGCATTGCACTTCCGGCCACCGAGCGTGACGGACGGCGAATCATGAGCTCCATTGGAGCGGCGACAGCGGCATTTGTTGGCCGCGGAAACAGGTGGAACACCGAAGACGACGCAGACTATCAGATTATTTTGCCTCCACTGCCAAAGGGGCGCGTCGTGCTAACACCGTGTTTTTGCACGGCGACGTGCGAGCTAGACCCTACAAAGTAGATTTCCGGGACGCTCTTGGCCTAACAGGATTGTTGCCGGAAGTGCTGGCCCTGGGGGCCTACCAGATTAACCACGTCTGGGCTGTGACCATGAACACCGCGGACGCCACGAAAAGGATGCTGGAAGTCAAGGAGCTGAAGGTAAAGGGGCGGCGCTGTATCGTGGTTGACCCTCAAGACCAGCAGGTGCGGCTGCGTCTTCATTGGTTAATACATGGTGTGGCCGATGAGGATGTAAGAACGGCGTTGGCGGCTTTCGGTAAAGCCGTACAAGTGACCCGAGAGCGATGGCGAGTTCAGGGTATCAACGACAAGGGGACGACTACACGGTCCGTCTTGCTCAAGCTCAACAGCGGCGTGAAGGTGGAAGTTCTTCCGCACCAAATTAGGGTCGCCGGTGAGCTGGCCCTAGTCGTCGTTCCTGGCAGGCCAATGCAGTTCTTGCGCTGTCAAGGCACCGGTCACGTACGACGAGACTGCAAGGTTCCCCGGTGCTCGCAGTGCCGTCGGTTTGGACACGCCGAGGACCAGTGCGTACGTACATACGCCTCTATGACTGGGCCAGCCGAAGGCGACGACACGGCAAGGTTGGTGATGGATACGGCCGAGGCCGAAGACGCGGCGAAAGGGGCAGGAGACCAGGCAACCCCATGTGCTGTAGGCGGTGTGCTTGCACCTGATGCGTGCGCGCGGACACCACCGGACAGGGAAAACGCTACGGAAGGTGTGGCAAAAGAGCCAGCCGAAGAGACCAAGGAAGAAAGCAAGAGCAGCCTAACGGAAGCCAGCGAGCAAATGGAGACAGCTGAGGACCAGTCGGCGAAGAGTGACCCTACGAGCAGCAATGTCGGAGCCTCGGTCAAACGGCCTCTTGAGAAGGCTACGGACAGCAGCGCAGCGAACCAAGGAAGAGAGGAAGACGGGCCGCTTTCGAAGACGCCAACGGGCAGGCGCAGCAGCTACAAGCCACGACCGAACACCGCTAACGCAGACAAGAAGTCCGAGAAGAAGCTGCCACCACTCTCCAGTGGTACCGGTCCACCGGGTGGCTCCGGGGGCGTCTAGCGGTGTGCTAGGCGCAAAAGGTAAACACCATGCTCCGGGCCAAATCTTTTCTCTAGACCTATAATCATGGCTCCCAACCCGTCGCTTAGATTGGCCACGCTAAACGTTCGAGGTCTGGCCGCCAAGCGAAAGCAGAGCCAATTGTGTAGGCTGCTGGTGGACTATGACCTTGATGTGTTAGCCGTGCAAGAGACAAAAGTAGATGGTGATGAAGAGACCCGCAGCATGGTGCAGCGGTTTACGCCACAGTACTACGCGGTAGTGAGCCACGCCTTAGGGACGTCGGCGGGCTGCGTGCTGTTTGTTAGAAAATTACCCGGTGTAACGGTGCAAGGTTTTTATTCATTTCCATCCGGTAGATTAGTTTTCTGTGATTTTGCTTTGCATGGAATTGAATGGCGGGTTGTATGTATTTATGCACCAAATGCGTTGGAGGAACGGGCTTTGTTTTTTTATATGTTAAAAGAGTATATATCTTCCGAAAAGCAGATGGTGCTGTTAGGTGATTTTAATTGTGTTCTCAGTGCCCGAGATCGCTCTAATAGAGCATTAAGGAGCGATAAAAGTAGGGATGTTTTGAACGAGATAATTACTGAATACGAATTAGTGGATGTGGCTGAATGTATGATAGGGACACGAGATGTGCGTTTCACGCCCTTCCAAGGAAATAGCCATGCGCGCTTAGATCGTATTTACTTGTCGCTTCAAGCAATACCAATGTGTAATAGTTACAGTGTATATCCTATTTTCTTCACTGATCATTATCTGGTTAAATGTGGCATAGGAAGGAACGGAAAAGGCGGCAGCTTCTCTTGGTAGCTGTGGAAAATGAATTCAAACTTAACTACTGACGAAAGTTTCGGAGAATATGTATCGGACTGCATCAAAAAAATTCTAATGAGTGGTGAGGGTGAATTAAAAGATAGATGGGAAGAGTTTAAACAGTGCATTAAAATGAAAGCCATCGATCGTTCCGCCGCAATAATGCATGAAATAAAAAAGAAAGAGAAGGAACTGCGAATAATCTTGGAAAAGCTGACAGAACTGGAGTGCCAAGAACCGGGAGCATACAAAAGCGACATACGAAATATGAAACAGAAACTTGAACTGCATGATGAGGAACGCTATCGCGGAGCGATTGTTCGTGCTCGAGCCGAATCCTTTGCGATAGGGGAGGCGCCCACAAAAAGGGCACTCGGACTGGAAAAATCGCACGCTCGACGAATTCATATTGACGTGATCGAGGTGGGTGGTAACGAAGTTACAGATAATGATAGTATCGCACGTGCGTTTTTTGAACACTACGAAAATCTGTTCGCATTTAGGCAGGTGGACCTAGAACGGTTTAAGACGAACTTCTTGAAAAGAATGCCTCAACTGACTGAAGAAAGAAAAGTTGCATTAGAAACGCCGATAACTGTTTTTGAAGTGGAACGCGCCATTCACAATTTGAATCCTGGCAAGTCACCTGGCCCTGACGGGCTTTGCGCTCTGTGGAACAAGCGGTTTAAAAAGGAATTGTCAGCGGTACTTGTAGCAATTTTTAACGAAGCGTACGATGGTAACGCGTTACCGCCATCTTTCGGTCAATCACACACGGTGTTGATTTCGAAGACAGAGGATGTAGATAAGTTGAAAAGTGTAACATCATACAGACCGATAGCACTCGCAAATGTAGACTATAAGATACTAATGAAAGTCTTAGCAGCTATACTTCAGTCGGTTGTTAAAGACATAGTCGGACCACACCAAACGTGTGGAATTAAGGGTCGCACTATAGCGACGAATATTCACAAGATGCGCTCAGTTCTTGAGTGTTGTGACACTCTTGAAGCGTGTGTGGCCATACTTCAGCTGGATCTGGAGAAGGCATTTGATTGCGTAGCGCATGCTATTTTATTTGCAATGTTGGAACACATTAGTGTCGGATCCGTCATCACGGATGGTGTAGCTCTGGCGTATCGGAACTGCTCTACCAGACTAATTATTAACAAAGAATTGGGGGCCCCCATTAAAGTGCAGCGTTCCGTGCGTCAAGGCTGTCCCATCAGTCCACTGTTGTTTTGTATATATATTGAAACCTTATGTTTGTCAATAATTGAAAATAATTCTATCCGTGGTTTTTGCTTACAATTTTCAGAGGTAAAACTGCTTGCATATGCCGATGATGTGGCGGTATGTTGTATTGACTACGAAGGCATTGAAGAAACCATTCGAAGTGTTAAATTTTTCAGCGACGTTACAGGAAGCCGAGTAAACTGGGGAAAGTGTCTGGGGTTTTGGCACGGCGTGTGGCCGTTCACCCCGGGCATTTTTGCCAATGTTGTATGGCAGAAAACGCCTGTGAAATACCTTGGTGTCCCACTTGAGGTCTACAAAAATAATAATGACTACTGGCAGCAACAAGCAGAACTCTTACGCGAAAAGGCGAATGCTTGGAGTGCGAATTATCTCTCCATGTTTGCGAGGGCGACCGTGTGTAACTTGTTTTTTGTGGCTAAACTATGTGTGATACAAGTGATGCACTGTTCTAGGGTAAATGTACAGAAACTTCATAGGGTTTTTGCGATCTTTGTGTGGGGATCTACGGGGGAAAGGTGCAGTCGTACAAATTTGTTCAGGAGTGTAAAGTGTGGGGGACTTGGACTGCCACACCTTTTTCTCAAACAATTAGTTAATAGATTTTGCTTTTTTCGCGTGGTCAGCGACCCATTTCTGCAAACGGTGTGCCAGGCCAGATTAGGGCGACTGCTACCTGAATATGTTAATAGCACGGAAGTCCTGACGGGGACGGCACAAGGTTTCTTTCGGGAAGTAGTGGCGAGTGTGCGATTTTTGAGTGCGCGTTTTTCTAATGATTATTTATATTCTGTTAAAAAGAGGAAACTGTATAAAGACTTGTGTGATATAGTGTTACCAATACCGTTGTACAGGGCGATATACAGTGCAGGCCTGGGTCAGAACGTACTCAAACGGGTTAAAAGAATGCAAGTAGCACCAAGTTCAAAAACTTTCTTTTTCAAACTGCATACCGGAACTCTCCCTGTAAGAACCTTCTTAGAGAGCGTGGGTTTTGTATGCCATGGGGGTCTCACTGCATTATTTGCAAAAAGCCGGAAACGATCGACCACGTTTTCCTTCACTGTTGGGAAGCTGTGTTCTTCTGGGATTTGTTGCAGAGGACAATCAAAAAAGAATTCCCACTAGACACGCATGGAATTAGGTACCTTGCCATAGACAATGAGGAAGGAGTACCTTTCGATCTAATCATGCTGACAGGCCTGCACAGTATATGGCGCTCACGAATGGCTGGCTTCTACTGTGAACCGGACGGAAGACCAGCAAGGCTGTACTTTCGAGAGAGCATTGCTCGGTTATTAGAAGTTGAAAAAACAAAAGAATGTCTTTCTCCCTGGGTAGCCAGGGTAGAACACTTAGTCACACTAAGGGAATTTTAAGTGACAACGTCAGTCACAACATGACTGATGGCTTTTCGCTCATTGTGTTGGCAAAGTATATTGCAACCCTGTCTTGACTTTTCATGTGTTGTAAGTGTATTGTTGTTCCGAAACCGGTAATAAAGAAAAAAAAGGGGGTATAGCTCAGTGGTAGAGCATTCGACTGCAGATCGAGAGGTCCCCGGTTCAAACCCGGGTACCCCTTTTACAGGCTTTTTTTTCTGGTGTTCTCCACTTATTTTGTGGCAGTTATAGGCGGGCACAACTTGCTGGGAGCTCTTATTCGGGGGTATAGCACAGTGGTGGAGCATTCGACTGCAGATCGAGAGGTCCCCGGTTCAAACCCGGGTGCCCCCTTTACAGGCTTTTTTTCTGGTGTTCTCCACTTATTTTATAGCAATTATAGGCGGGCACTACTTGCTGGGATCTCTTATCCGGGCGTATAGCTCAGTGGTAGAGCATTCGACTGCAGATCGAGAGGTCCCCGGTTCAAACCCGGGTGCCCCCTTTACAGGCTTTTATTTCTGGTGTTCTCCACTTATTTTATAGCAATTATAGGCGGGCACTACTTGCTGGGATCTCTTATCCGGGCGTATAGCTCAGTGGTAGAGCATTCGACTGCAGATCGAGAGGTCCCCGGTTCAAACCCGGGTGCCCCCTTTACAGGCTTTTTTTTCTGGTGTTCTCCACTTATTTTATAGCAATTATAGGCGGGCACTACTTGCTGGGAGCTCTTATTCGGGGGTATAGCTCAGTGGTAGAGCATTCGACTGCAGATCGAGAGATTCTGCCTCCGGCCACCGAGCGTGACGGACGCATGATGACGGGCTCCGTTGGAGCGGCTTCATCGGCCTTTTCTGGCCGCGGAAACAGGACGATGGAACAGGAGGGCACCTACGAAGTTGTTCTGCCAGGTCTGCCAACAGGTCGTTATGTTTTAAATACAGTTTTTTTTTTGCACGCTGATATTACGGTGCGACCGTACCGGATTGAAGATTTCCGTGACGCATTGGCACCGCATTCGCTTCTTCCGGATGTTACGGCCCTGGGGGCGTATTCCATGAGCCATGTCTGGGCTATCACTTTCAAGGACGCGGACGCGGTGAAGAAGATCTCGAGTGTCGGGGAACTGCGTGTAAAAAACCGGCGCTGCCTGGTGATTGACCCGGCGAACCAGGACGTTCGACTGAAGCTCCACTGGCTTCTACACAATGTGCCTGATGAGGACGTGTGTGTCGCCTTTGCGCCCTATGGGAAAGTTACCGAAGTAGGCCGGGAGCGCTGGCGTGTGCAAGGTATGACAGAGAAGGGATCAACCACCTGGCTTGTCACCCTCACGTTGAAAGCGGGCGTGAAGTTGGATGACTTGCCACACCAGCTGAGCGTTGGCGGTGAGTTGGCGCTTGTCGTGGTACCAGGCAGACCCCCGCTGTGCCTTCGGTGTCGCGGTACGGGCCACATCCGCAAGGAATGTCGAGTCCCGCGTTGCGGAATCTGCCGACGCTTCGGGCACGAAGACGACCAGTGTACTCGCACTTACGCGAGCATTAAAGGCCCGGGAACCAGCGAGGACTCGTCCGAGATGCTGATGGACGAGGCGGATGCTGAGGAAGCAGCCCGTGTGGTTGGACAACCACAGCTCCAGACTCGGCCATCATTCACGACTCTGGTGAAGCAGAAGGCGGGGCCGTCCGGCGCAACAGATGGTAGTGAACAGGTGCAGCATAAGCCTGAACAGGACGACGATGACAAGGCAAAGGAGGCGGCGAAAGCCGCGGACGCTAAAGAAAGCAGCGTGGAGACCCCCGGCATTGATACCATGGAGACGAACCAGGAAGCGGCGAGCACCATTGCTGGAAAACATCCGCATGAAGAAAGCGGAGACGTCAAGCTGCAGCCTGGCGGTAGCGGCGATGAGCCTCCGCCGAAGGCAGGGGGAGTGAGACGCTCGTCGTTAAAACCGCGGCCGAACCTTTCGGCCGACACGCGGAAGGCGGGGAAACTGCCTCCGTAGTAACACAGTGTCCTGGTCGGTGTCAGCGCCAGTTGTGTTGGTTGACCGGTGTCAAGAGATCCTGGCAGTCGTGAGGAAGGCTACGTCAACCATGAAGGTAGGCACCATGCGGATAGAGGCGTTTCTTGTTCTAAGACATGGCTTTTAATCTTATTGCTCCACTTCGAGTTGCGACCTTGAACGTCAGAGGTCTGGGAGCAAGAAGGCGACAATACCAGCTTAATCGCCTTCTTCTGGATAACGATATTGATATAATTGCTTTACAAGAGTCGAAAATAGAGAGCCAAGAGCACACTGACCGCATGGTGTCTTCCTTTCAAGCAAACTTTCATGCTTGCGTTTGTCATTCTGTTGGGACGTCGGGTGCGTGCCTTGTATTCATACGTAAGACGTTAAGAGTGAACGTAGAGGCTGTATTTGCATGCCCAAGTGGTCGCCTTTTGATTGCTCATTTCACATTTTCGAATTTTTGTTGGCGAATTGTTTGTGTATATGCTCCTACTGTAGAAAGCGAGCGTAAAATTTTCTTTGAATCCCTTGAGACATGGTTGAATGGCGACAAGTTTTTGCTTGTACTGGGACACTTCAACTGTGTTTGCGCCGCAGCTGACAGAGTGAAGTTTAGGCCACTGAGAGACAAGAGCTCTGAAGTTTTGAATACTTTTGTGCATGAGTATGGTCTCGAGGATGTTGGAAATGTGTTTTCCACTGGGACCCACCCAGAATACACGCATTTTCAGCGGGAGAGCCATGCGAGACTAGACAGAATGTATGTATCTGTCGATCTTATGCCGCTATGCTCAAGTTATGACGTTAAACCTGTGCCTTTCAGTGATCATTGCCTCGTGAGCATGACTTTAGGAATGAAGGGCAGGAAATCGCGCTTTAACTGGCACTTATGGAAATTGAACACAAAGCTTTTGGAGGATGAAGGGTTCGTTATGCAAGTAAAGACCAAGCTAGACAAACTGCTAGACGCGCAGCCAGCTAGTTTTGCAACTGAATGGGAGGGGTTCAAAGAGTGGGTAAAAATGAAAGCAATAGAAAAGAGCAGCGTGGCTCGCTATAAAGAGAAAGAAAAAGAAAAAGAAATGAACGGGCAACTTGAATGGATGCTGAGCATGGAAAATAGCTCGCCGGGAACTTTCACGAAAGAAATACGGGAAGTGAAATGCCAGCTCGAAAGAATCGACGCCGACAGGTATAGGGCCGCTGTCTTTCGCGCAAGGTCTGAAAAATTGTGGGCTGGCGAAACGCCGACAAAACGAGCGCTATCAGACGAGAAAAGATACACTTGCCAGAAAGAAATTAGGAGCATCCGATTTGACGGCCGGACTTCGGAAGATGCGAGAGACATTCAGTGTGCTATAGCCGAACATTTCACAGAACTTCTTAGCAATAAGCTCGAGACCATAGAAGGCTTCCATCTAGACTTCTTGAGGCTGGTGCCAAGACTAGATGATGAAATTAAGGAACGTCTTGAACTGCCTATAACTTTACAGGAGATAGAAAAAGCAATAGACGACCTAACATCTGGGAAAGCTCCTGGACCAGATGGGCTAAGTGCGGCCTTTTATAAAACCTTTCGGCTTCCTGTTGCACAGTGCATGCTCCATGTGATAACTGAGACTTATGAGCGCAAACGGGTTCCATTGTCTTTCAATACGTCCCACATCGTTCTAATTCCCAAGACTGATGATCCGGAAGAACGACTGTTGGTGGGGTCATATCGACCGATTAGTCTCACCAACGTCGACTACAAAGTATTTATGAAGGTTCTAGCAAAAAGACTGCAGTCTGTGATCACGAAATTGGTAGGGTCTCACCAGACGTGTGGAATTAAAGGCCGTAGCATCGCTACAAATATACATGTCGCACGCAACGTATTAGAGTGTGTCGATGCAGTTGGCGGTCAGATAGCAATGATGCAGCTCGATTTGGCGAAAGCCTTTGACCGCGTCTCCCATGAAATCCTTTTTTCCATCCTGGAACACTCCAAACTAGGGGACATTATAGTAGAGGGCGTAAAAATCGCCTACAAGAACTGTACGACCCGCATTATAGTTAATGGCGATCTCACTGACAAACTTGTTGTACGTTCTTCAGTAAGACAGGGATGCCCGCTTTCCCCCTTGCTTTTCGCAGTGTATTTAGAGCCACTATGCCTGGCAATTATCAACTCTGACCACCCACCGTGGTTGCTCAGTGGCTATGGTGTTGGGCTGCTGAGCACGAGTTCGCGGGATCGAATCCCGGCCACGGCGGCCGCATTTCGATGGGGGCGAAATGCGAAAACACCCTTGTACTTAGATTTAGGTGCACGTTAAAGAACCCCAGGTGGTCGAAATTTCCGGAGTCCTCCACTACGGCGTGCCTCATAATCAGAAAGTGGTTTTGGCACGTAAAACCCCATAAATTAAAATTATTATCAACTCTGACCGAATTTCAGGTTACAGACTGCAGTCATCACACGTGAAAGTACTCGCGTATGCTGACGATATAGCGGTGTTTTGCGCTGATAGACAGAGCATCTGTGAAGCGACAATTGTGATTGAAAAATTCTGCGCTCAGACTGGAAGTCAGATCAATTGGGGAAAAAGCTCCGGTTTTTGGCATGGCGAATGGGACGTAACACCGGGTTGTTTTTCTCGGCTTCGATGGTCCACCTTGCCAACGCGGTATCTAGGAGTACCTCTGGATTGTTATCGGGATCCCAGCTCGTACTGGAAAGAAGAAACTTCGAGAATGAAAAAGAAAGCGGTCGCGTGGCAAGGAAGACAGCTATCAATGTTTTCCCGTGCCTCTATCTGTAATGTCTTTTTAATTTCGAAGCTCTGGTATGTCATGAATGTGCTGTGTGCGACCCGAACAGCTATTCAAAAAATGCATCGCGTTTTTGCTGTTTTTATTTGGGCGTCCACCTGGGAAAGAACCAGCCGAACTAACCTGTTTGTTTCCGTTAAAAGCGGAGGCCTTGGCCTGGCGCATCTTTTTTTGCGTCAAGTGGTCTCGCAATTTATGTTTTTGCGTGATCAAAGTGATCCCTTTCTAAGATCTGTTATGTAAGTGCGCCTACAGAGACTGCTCCCTGGAAGGATAGTCTCCTGTGATAACATGTGTGGTGCTGTGACAGGATACTTGCGCGAGGTTGTACTTTCGTGCAAGATGTTGGAAGTACGTTTCAGCCCTGAATACCTATGTAATGTCAATAAGAAAAAGCTGTACAAAGCGTTGGTTGACGTGATGTTGCCGGTACCCATTTATCGGACACCTCACTTTGGAGGCCCAGGGCAAGATATTTTAAAAAGAGTTAAGAACATGCCCGTTAGACCTGTGGTCAAAACCCTTTTTTTTAAACTGCATTCCGGTACGCTGCCTGTTAAAACCTGGCTGCATGATAAAGGTCTTTTCATGCCATGGACAACAAACTGCTTGTTATGCAGGAAGCCCGAGACAGTGGAACATGTTTTCCTAGAATGTTGGGATCCAATTTTTTATTGGGATGTCCTTCAGAGGACGATTAAAAAGGAACTACCTTTAAGTCCTTACGGCATCCGGTACTTATCAGTTGAAAGTGAAGAAGTGCCCTACGATTTAATTATGCTTCTTGGCCTCCACAGTTTGTGGAAAACGCGAATGCAGGTGCGACATGCAGACATAAATACAAGATCCACACGTGAAAACTTCATCGAAAGTGTTGTTTATGTTCGCGAATGTTTCAGGGCTCAGACTGATCCACCAGAGTGGATATCACTGTTTGATTATTTGTCACAAATGAAAAGTTTTTAGCACCACTCGCGTCAGTCCAAGTGTGGCTGAAGTGTTTTATCATGTTACTTTGTGTTATGCGTCCAAAAACGGCAATAAAGAAAAAAAAAGACTGCAGATCGAGAGGTCCCCGGTTCAAACCCGGGTGCCCCCTTTACAGGCTTTTTTTCTGGTGTTCTCCACTTATTTTATGGCAGTTATAAGCGGGCACAACTTGCTGGGAGCTCTTATTCGGGGGTATAGCTGACTCGACGCGCGTCATTGAAGCCCAAGCCCAACGTTCCAGCAGACAGAAAAGCAGTGTTGAAACCGTCAACGTAGCCGCGAGCTTTGACGCTCTGCGGTTCCTTAGGGACTACGTCGACGCACATCAACTATCCAATAAGGACAATGATTGGAGCCTTCTGCCGTGCAACCGAAGCCGATGCTCGAGGATTGCTGGCATCGGCAATAGGTTTGGTTCTTGGAAATAAGCTGCGGGTTTTCTGGTGTGCCTGCGCTCACGAGGTATGCACCATGGCGTATATGTAATTTTATTAAATGGCGAGAAATCTCAGCACAGCACTAAAAATTGCGACTATCAATGTTCGAGGCTTAAATGCTAGAAAGAAACAGTATCAGCTAAGTCGCCTTTTCTTGGAGAACGACTTGGTCGTAGTAGCTGTACAAGAGACGAAAATAGATAGCGAGGAACAAACTGACCGCATGGTGCTGCCTTTCCGAGCAAGGTACGATGTAAGGTGCAGCCGAACAAATTTGTTCAAAAGAGTGAAGGATGGGGCTGTGGGCCTGGCGCATCTTTTTGTTCGTCAAGTTGTAAACCGATTCTTGTTTTTTCGCTATGTGCGCGATCCATTTCTGCGCACCGTGTGCCAGCTAAGGTTTAGTAACGCTTTGCCGGCACATGTTGTTAGCACGGCAAGCATGACGGGAACGCTGCGTGGATGTTTCAAGGAAGTGGTCGACGGTGTACGCTTCCTTTCTGTTCGTTTTACAAATGATTACCTTTGTGAAGTGAAAAGGAAAACATTTTATAAAGATGTATGCGACATTGTGTTCCCAGTGCCCTTATACAGAGCCATATACAGTGGAGGGCTAGGACAAGACGTACTTAAACGAGTAAAACGCATGCAGGTGCCACCAGGTGTAAAGACCTTCTTCTTTATGCTACATACCGGAACGCTCTCCGTCAAGACGTTTCTGGAGGAAAGGGGTTGTCTCGTACCTTGGGGGTCGCACTGCTTGATATGCAAGAAGCCCGAAAATATAGATCACGTTTTCCTACATTGCTGGGCGGCAGTTTTTTTCTGGGACGTCTTAAAGCGAACCCTGAAGAAAGAGCTACCCGTGGACCCCCAAGGTATTAGGTATCTGTCCATTAAATATGACGACGGGGTTCCCTATGACTTTGTAATGTTGAATGCTCTACACTGTATATGGCGGGCTCGTATGGCAGGGTACTATTGCGATCCTGACGCTAGGCCAGCTCGTGTTTACTTCAAGGAATGTATGTCGCGATTTATCGAAATGCAGAAAATGGAAGAATGTGTACCGGATTGGCTGTCGAGGCTAGAACCCCTGACAGCCATGAAGGAATTTTAGTTTGACAAAGCCAGTCCAATATGGACAGACGGCTCTATTGTGCGGTTTCTTTACTTACGCACCTTCCCTTGTTGTGTTCTTTTCCTTCAATGTTTGAAATTTGTGATACATAAGTGTGCGCTGACTGTATCGTCTGAGTATTGTCAAAGACCGGCAATAAATAAAAAAAAAAATCGGTGTATTGCTCAGTGGTAGAGCATTCAACTGCAGATCGAGAGGTCCCCGGTTCAAATCCAGGTGCCCCCTTTCCAGCTTTTATCTTGCTTCCCGCTCTTATTTTTATAGCAATTATGGGTGTGCACTTCTCGCTGAACCCTCGTATTCGGGGGTATAGCTCAGGATTCCACTTCCGGCTTTCAAGCGAAACGGTCGCGGGATGACTTGCTCCCACGGAGTGGTTTCGGTGGCCCATGCGGGCCGCAGTAACAGGTTTTTTGCTTCTACTGCCGAAGATTATCGGGTTATTCTCTCCAATCTGCCATCCGGACGCATCGTCGCGAACGCCGTTTTCATGCACGGCGACTCAAGAGCTCGGCCCTACCGTGTTGAGGACTACCGGGACACTTTGTCCAATCTTGGTGTGCTCCCCGACGTTTTGGCGTTGGGGGCGTATTAGATGAATCACGTGTGGGCTGTAACAATGACGAGTGCTGACGCCACTCAGAAATTGCTCACCGCTGTCAACGTGAAGGTAAAGGATCGCCCATGTTCGCTCATCGATCCAATTAACTGGGGGGTTCGCTTAAAGCTACACTGGTTGCTGCACGGCGTGACCGACGAAGACATGCGTGTGGCCGTGACACCCTACGGGAAAGTGTTGGAGGTGACGCGGGAGAAGTGGCGGGTGCATGGCGTCACTGAAAAGAGCTCGACGACTCGCTCAGTTGGACTGCAATTGCATGCCGACGTCAAAGCCGACGACATTCCACACCAGCTCAAGATAGCCGGAGAGCTGACTCTCGTCGTTGTGCTAGGCCGCGCTCCGCTCTGTCTGCGCTGTAAGAGCACTGGGTACATATGTCGGGACTGCAATGTGCCGCGCTGCAGTCGTTGTCGCCGCTTCGGCCATGAGGACGCGGATTGCCCAAAGGCGTACGCCAGCGTGATCGGACCAGTCCAGGCAAACGACGCATTGGACCACCTCATGGATGAGGCAGACTCTGAGGAAACAGCAGGAGTGGGCCGAAACCCGACTACCCAAGATGGTACGCCGAACACTCCACAGGATGCCCTCCTTGAAGCACAAGGTAAGCCCGAAACCGGGCTTCTGCATGAAGTCGTGGAAGACGGGAGCAAGAAGGCTGCTTCAAGTAGCACCGGCCACACTTTTTCCGGCGGAGCTGCAGAGACTACTCCCAAGGAAGTGCCGATGACAGGCATCGATAGCAACAGTGCCAGTGCGACTGCAAAGCGGCCCCACGAAGCAGGCGAAAAGGAGAAGGGGCCCAGCGCCATCGCAACGGACGAGCCGCCTGCGAAAACGACTCTCGTGCGGCGTCTTCCCCTTCGGCTACGGCCGAACACTTCGACGGAGCGCAAGACGGCGGAAACGCCGCCTTTGCCGCCTTGAGGACTGCACCGTGACAAGGCACCCAGGAAAAAAAACGCAGTAGTGAGGTGAGCGTCATGCCCTCGGGTTTTCACCGCCTCGCAATGATGTCTATGGATAGGTCATTTTGTGTGGCTACTTTAAACGTACGTGGGCTTGCCTCAAGGAGGAAGCAAAGTCAACTGTACCGACTAGTTAGCGAACATGACCTGGACATTCTAGCAGTGCAGGAGACGAAAGTCGAGGTCGACGACGAAACCGGGGGCATGGTGAGTCAATTCTTAGCGCGATACTGTGCTATAGTGAGCCATGCTGTGGGAACTTCTTCGGGGTGCGCTTTGTTCCTCCAACATAGTCTTGGAGCAAAAATAGAAGCTGTGACGTCATGCCCGTCAGGTCGACTTATTGTCTGCGATTTTTTATTATCGTCATTGGAATGGCGTGTTATTTGTTTGTACGCGCCGACTGTCGCTGAGGAAAGATGCAGCTTTTTCGATCAGCCAGAACAGTATACCCAGTGTAATAGGCTCCTCATTATTGCCGGTGATTTTAACTGTGTTCTTTCAGCCCGTGATAAAACTAGCGCTCGACTGTACAAGGATGCAAGTACCATTGCCCTAAGCGATATGATAAGGGACGATGGTTTGGAAGACGTGGCTGAATGTCTCGGTGGTGGGAGGACTATGCAGTACACCCACTTTCAGGCAGCCAGCCACGCCCGTCTTGACAGAGTGTATGTGAGCCTTGATTTGATACCCCTTTCTAAGGAGTACCATGTGAGCGCACTTTCAATCAGTGATCGCTGTTTGGTCAGCTTTTTAGTAGCAAGCACGAAAGAAAAGAAAAAGGGCTTCGAGTGGCAACTATGGAAATTGAATTCGAAATTACTAAGCGACAAAACGTTTACAGCGTACGTAATGAAGCAAGTTGAAGAAATGAATGCTGTTGGTAACACGACATCTGGGAAAAAATGGGAGAACTTCAAGCAGGCGGTTAAAATCAAGGCTTTAGAGCGTGCGAGCGCTATATGCAGAGACAAAGGAGCAGAAGAAAAACAGATGCGCAGGAATTTAGAAAAATTGATGAGTGAGGAATGTAGGATGCCCGGCATGTTCATGGACGATATTCGCGCACTGAAACATAAAATAGAACAGTTCGATATCGAGGGATACCACGGTGCTTTGGTGCGGGCAAGGGCTGAAAGGCTGATAATGGGAGAAGCACCGTCAAAAAGAGCGTTAGGCTCAGAAAAGTGGCATGCGCGCCGTAATCAGATAGCGGAAATCGAATATTGTGGAATAGTGAGCGACGCAGCAGAAGATATCGAGCGTGCTTTCTTCGAGCACTACAGTGGTTTATTCACCGACTGGGCAGACAACATTGATCGTTTTAAAAAGGACTTTTTGTCGTTGATGCCAAGGCTAGATGAAAGTACGAAAGAAATATTGGAGGAACCAATTTCGGAAGAGGAAGTGAAAAGTGCTATTGAAAGTATGCATCCGGGGAAGTCCCCTGGCCCTGATGGTCTAACCTCAGCCTATTATAAATATTTCAAAGGTGCGATCCTACCAGCCTTAGCGGATGTATACAACGAAGCATTCCAGCTCAAAGCACTACACCCGTCCTTCTCGTCTTCCCACACTATTCTTATACCCAAGTCAGAAGATCCCGTTGCATTGCGAAGAGTAACTTCTTACCGCCCTATTTGTCTCACCAATGGAGGCTATAAGATAATGATGAAAATCTTAGCAAAGAGGTTGCAGACTGTCATTGCGAAGCTTGTGGGGCCGCATCAAACGTGTGACATTAAAGGCCGAACTATCTTCTCAAATATACACGTAGCACGCAGTATCCTCGAATGTTGCGATGCCATGGGTGCACGAGTGGCAATGCTCCAAATTGATCTCGAGAAAGCGTTCGACCGGGTGCCTCATGACATTCTTTTGTGCATTCTAGATCATGTAATTTCGGTAGAATAATTAGAGAGGGGGTTGCCATGGCGTACCGGGTCTGCTCAACGCGGCTTATTGTCAACAAGGGGGTGGGAGCGCGAATCCAAGTTAAGCGTTCGGTGCGTCAGGGCTGCCCTCTCTCGCCGCTGTTGTTTTGCTTGTATATAGAGTCGTTTTGTTTGAGTGTCATAGAGAATGACTGTGTCCGCGGGTTTAAACTGTGCGAGGTTGAAGTCAGCCTGTTGGCTTATGCAGGCGATATTGCTGTGTTTTGCACTGATTTGGACAGTGTAACACAGGTTGTCAAATGTGTTAAAAGTTCCTGTGCTGTGAGCGGCAGCGCGGTAAACTGGGATAAGTGCCTGGGATTCTGGCACGGGGATTGGCGGGGGACCCCAGACACTTTTGCCGATATGAGTTTCGTTACGACTCCGGTGAAATACTTGGGTGTTCCCCTTCAGTGCTACAAAGACAGTGAGTCGTACTGGAGGAGTAAAGTGGATAAGCTGCGGGACCGAGTAAACAAATGGAATGGCTGGAATTGGTCTATGTTTTCCCGAGCCACAATTTGCAACACATTTTTAGTGAGAAAACTTTGGTATATCCTCCAAGTCTTGCAATGCTCAAGGGTGAACATCCAAAAATTTCACCGGGTGTTCGCAGTGTTCGTGTGGGCATCGTCTTGGGAGAGATCAAATCGCACCAATTTGTTTCTTCGAGTTCGAAATGGAGGACTTGGATTGTCACATTTGTTTTTGAGACAGGTAGTCAATCGCTTTTTTTTCTTCAGGGACGCAAAAAAAACATTTTTACGCACTGTCTGCCAACTTCGCCTTGGCAAACACTTGCCTGATATGGTTGTCTCAGCGGGCAGTCTGCCAGGGGGTGTTTATGGTTTTCTACGTGAAGTTGTAGTTTCATGCAGGTTTTTGTCAGCGCGTTTGTCACTTCAATATTTGAGTGAAGTCAACCGAAAAAAACTGCACAAGGACCTGTGTGATGTTGTTCTTCCCGTGCCTTTATATCGGTCTCTCTACAGAGCTAGCCATGGGCACAACGTGCTAACGCGCGTTAAGACGATGCTAGTGGCGTCAGGTGCTAAGACGTTCTTTTTTTAAATTGCACACCGGAACGCTTACTGTCAAACCGTGGCTGGCTGAAAGAGGTTTCTTTGTTCCTTGGGGCACTCATTGTACAATCTGCAGGCAGGATGAGACAATTCAACATGTTTTTCTGCATTGTTGGGATGCTGTTTTCCTCTGGGATATGCTCCAGCACACAATCAAAAAAGATTTCCCCCTAGATGCATATGGGATTCGCTACTTCCCAATAGAAAATGATGATGGTACTCCATTCGATATGATCATGCTTATGGCCCTGCATAGCATTTGGAAATGTAGAATGGCGGTAAGGCACACCGATCTGAATGCAAGAGCGGCTCGCCACTATTTTAAAGAAAGCATACGTAACTTCGTAGAGGAACAAAAGTTGCTGGAGTGCATCCCAGAGTGGTTACCACGTGTGGAATTATTATTGGCGATAAGGGAATTTTAGCACAAGCGCAGCCGCACAAGTTCTGCGGTCGTTTTTAACATATTGTGAGTGTGCCTTTTGATTATTTGTGAATGTGTATTTTTTATCCGAGCCAATGACCGGCAATAAAGAAAAAAAAAGAAGGGGGATATAGCTCAGTTTTCTCGGCTTCGATGGTCCACCTTGCCAACGCGGTATCTAGGAGTACCTTTGGATTGTTATCGAGATCCCAGCTCGTACTGGAAAGAAGAAACTTCGAGAATGAAAGAGAAAGCGGTCGCGTGGCAAGGAAGACAGCTATCAATGTCTTCCCTTGCTTCTATCTATAAGGTCTTTTTGATTTCGAAGCTCCAGTATGTGATCAATGTGCTGTGTGCGACACGAACAGCTATTCAAAAAATGCATCGTGTTTTTGCTGTTTTTATTCGGGCGTCCACCTGGGAAAGAACCAGCCGAACTAACCTGTTTGTTTCCGTTAAAAGCGGAGGGCTTGGCCTGGCGCATCTTTTTTTGCGACAAGTGGTCTCGCAATTTATGCTTTTACGCGATCAAAGTGATCCATTTCTAAGAACTGCTATGCAAGTGCGCCTACAGCGACTGCTCCCTGGAAGGGTAGTCTCCTGTGATAACATGTGTGGTGCTGTGACAGGATACTTGCGCGAGGATGTTCTTTCGTGCAAGATGTTGGAAGTACTTTTCAGCCCTGAATACCTATGCAATTTTAATAAGAAAAAGCTGTACAAAGCGCTGGTTGACGTGATGTTGCCGGTACCCATTTATCGGACACCACACTTTGGAGGCCAAGGGCAAAATATTTTTAAAAGAATTAAGAACATGCCCGTTAGACCTGTGGTCAAAACTTTTTTTTTTAAACTGCATTCCGGTACGCTGCCTGTTAAAACCTGGCTGCATGATAAGGGTCTTTTCGTGCCATGGACAACAAACTGCTTGTTATGCAGGAAGCCCGAGACAGTGGAACATGTTTTCCTAGAATGCTGGGATCCAATTTTTTATTGGGATGTCCTTCAGAGGGCGATTAAAAAGGAACTCCCTTTAAATCCTTACGGCATTCGGTACTTACCAGTAGAAAGTGACGAAGTGCCATACGATTTAATTATGCTTCTTGGCCTTCACAGTTTGTGGAAAACGCGAATGCAGGTGCGACATGCAGACATAAATACTAGTTCCACACGTGAAAATTTAATCGAAAGTGTTGTTTATCTTCGAGAATGTTTCAGGGTTCAGACTGATCCACCAGAGTGGATATCACTGCTTGATGATTTAGCACAAATGAAAAGATTTTAGCACCACTCGCGTCAGTCCAAGTGTGGCTGAAGTGTTTTATCATATGTTACTTTGTATTATACGTCCACGACGGCAATAAAGAAGGAAAAGATATAGCTCAGTGGTAGAGCATTCGACTGCAGATCGAGAGGTCCCCGGTTCAAAACCGGGTGCCCCCTTTACAGCCTTTTTTTCTGGTGTTCACTTATTTTATAGCAATTATAGGCGGGCACTACTTGCTCGGAGCTCTTATTCGGTGGTATAGGTCATTCCACTTCGGGGCACCGCAGTGAACGGACGTGTTATCATGTGCTCCGACGGAGCGGTGTTGGCGGTCGCGAACGGCCGCGGTAACAGGAATGCTGTTTTTGAAGGCGAGGATTATCAGGTGATTTTACTGCACTTGCCTACCGGACGAATCGTCCTTAATACTGTTTTTTTTTTACACGTGGACGTCCGTGGAAGACCATAGAACGTTGAGGATTTCCGTGACGCTCTGGTTCGTCTGGAACTTCTCCCCGAAGTTGTTGCTTTGGGGGCCTATCAGATGAATCACGTGTGGGCGGTCATGATGAAGACGACTGAAGCCACTAGGAAACTGCTTGCTATCCGAAGCCTGATTGTTAAAGAACGGCGCTGTATTGTCGTTGACCCCACCAACCAAGGCGTGCGCATGAAGTTACACTGGATGCTGCCAGACGTGTCAGAAGAAGACATCAGACAAGCGCTTGCCCCATACGGAACGGTTACGGATGCAGCGAAAGAACGGTGGCGTGTTCAACGGATTTTCGACAAGGGCTCAACGACGCGGTCGGTGACACTGCAGCTTAAGGCGGGTACCACAGTCGACGATATTTCGCACGAGCTGCGTATAGCAGGGGAGCTCGTCCTTGCCGTCATTCCGGGCCATGCCCCTCTTTGCCTGCGGTGCCATACAACCGGTCATATTCGCCGGGACTGCCGAGTTCCGCGCTGCGAGGTCTGCAGACGCTTCGGCCATGAACGTTCTCAGTGCGTCAAGACATACGCCATCGTCGCAGGACCAGTGAGAAGAGAAGAGGTATCTGAACACCTCATGGAAAAGGCTGAAGTTGAAGATATTTCTCCCGTTAAGAGCGACATTAGGTCATTCATTAGGTCAGCAAATCTATTTTCATTCATTTAATCATCTTTGTTCACCCCCATCCCATACCCTTGTATGCCCTGAGGCATTTATCCTCGCATTAAAAAAAAAAAAGAGCGACAAGGTTGGCAACGCGGTCACACAGAAGCAGTCTCTTCACCCTAAAAATTGCGTCCAGACAAGAAAGCGAACGACGAGGCTGATATTCGGAAAAAGACTGAAAACGGTGCGCCTGATAACCAGAGTTCCGCGACAGAACAGAGGGACGCCTCCTTGAAGCCGTCGCCTGCCACTACGTGTGCCGAGGCATCTGCTACGACTGACGTCGACGACTGATGTCAGCAGCCACTAGCATGCCCGCGAAGCGGGCACACGAGGAAACAATCGCTGTAACCAGGACCTCTGGAGCAACGACATGCAGCGAACCACCTACAAAGGCGGCTCAGCTGCGACGTACGCTTTTAGAGCCAAGGCCCAACGTCCAAGTCGAGCGGAGACCCCAGACGGAGCCGCCCCCGCAGCGGCTTCGTTTTGGGTAGTGCAACCTAGCTATGGCTACTGCGTGTGATACCGCCAGTTTGACTGGCGGAGACAAGCACTACAGAGTAGAGGACACCACTTTATGCATAGTGCATTGGTGTCTCAAGGTAAGCGCTATGCGACCCGATTGTTCTTGCTCATAATGGAGGGCGCAGTTAACACCGCGATTCGTATTGCCACGCTAAACGTCCGAGTACTAAGCAAGAGGCGGCGGCAATATCAAATGAGTCGTATCTTTCTGGAAAACGATCTTGACATAATCGCCGTTCAGGAAACCAAGATAGCGAGTCAAGAGCAAACGGATCGCATGGTGACACCTTTCGTTCCGCGTTACAATGGGTGCGTCTGTCATGCGGCCGTCACATCGGGGGGCTGCGCTATTTTATTGCGCAATAGCCTAAATGCAAGTGTGGAAGCAGTTAGAGTGTGTAAATCGGGACGCCTGGTTGTTGTCTGCCGAGTTATTTGTATTTACGCCCCTAATAGAGAGAGCGAGGGACAGTCCTTTTTCGAAAGAGTTGAGGATTATTTAAAGACCGATAAGCTTTTGGTTTTACTTGGCGATTTCAATTGTGTATGTTTTCCGGAGGATCGCGTGAAAAAATTGCCGATGAATGATCGTAGGGTACTGCTATTGAACAATCTTGTCAGTGAATACAACCTGGAAGACGTCGGCTATGTGTTGTACGATCACAGTGTTCCGCGATTTACTCATTTTCAAGGACTTCGCCATGCTAGGCTGGATAGGGCTTATGTATCACTGGAACTAGTACCGTTATGTAAAACGTACGAGAACAAGCAAGTCTCTTTTAGTGACCACAGTTTGGTTGCCTTCACAATAGGAACAAAAGAACGAAAAACAAATTTCTCGTGGGAATTGTGAAAATTTAACGATAAGCTACTCAACGATAACTGTTTTGCAAATGACATTAAAGAAAAACTCGGACGATTGATTGTAGCTGAAGAGAAATATGTAGTCACCATGTGGGAAGATTTTAAAAATGAATTGCAGATGAGTGCTATAGAAAGAGTAACTAAACTGAGACAAGAAGAAAAACGGAAAGAAAAAGCCCTGAGGAGTAAACTCGACTTTCTACTTAATGTAGAAAGCACAGAACGTGGTCAAGTCATGAAGGAAATCAAAAAAGTTAAAAGCCAGTTAGAAATCATTGACACGGAGAAGTATCGCGGTGCCATGATAAGATCCCGTGCAGAAAGATTGTGGCAAGGGGAAACACCGAATAAACGCGCGCTTAGTGACGAGAAAGCTTACGCTCGCCGCAGTGATATAAACCAGATAAGCTACAACGACGAAGTGACGACTGACCGCAGGATCATTGAACACGGTTTTGTTCAACACTTTGGAGACCTGTTCAGCAAGAGGAAAACTGATCTGGGTGGTTTCATGAGCCACTTCCTACACTTAATGCCACGATTGGAAGAAAATGTTAAAGAAGGCCTCGAAGCGTCTATAACTGTGCGTGAAGTTGAAGCTGCTATAGAAGAACTAGGCTCAGGAAAGGCACCTACTCCGGGTGGTTTAAGCGCAGCTTTCTACAAAACTTTTAAAGGAGAAAAATCAATAATTATGAGGAAATTTTTAGTGCAGTCCTACAAAAACAACCAAATACCCGCGTCTTTCCGAGCAGCTCAGATGGTCCTGATACCGAAATCTGACGATCCAGTAAAGCGCTTGTCTGTTGCATCGTACCGTCCCATTTGCCTTGCGAACACTGACTATAAAATTTTTATGAAAATACTGGCAAAAAGGCTACAGAGCGTAATTAAACTTTTAGTTGGAACCCACCAAACGTGTGGGATTAAAAGGCGCACAATAACCGCCAACGTACACGTCGTCAGGAGCGTTCTAGAATGCGTCGATGCTTTCGAGGGTAAAGTTGCAATGTTGCAGCTAGACCAGGAGAAGGCATTTGACCGTGTGTCTCATGATATTCTCTTCGAGATTTTAGAATACACGAACATAGGATCAGTGATTATAGATGGCTTGAAAATGGTCTACACAGATTGCAGCACACGGTTGATTATCAACAAGAGTCTCACGAGAAGTGTCAATGTTTGCTCATCTCTGGAACAAGGGTACCCAATTTCGTCATTGCTTTTCACATTATACCTGGAGCCCTTTTGCCTAGCCATTAGGGAGAACGAGAAAATAAGAGGATTCAAATTACAGCTGAGTGAGGTGCAAGTGCTTTTCTACGCAGACGATCTAGCAGTGTTTTGCGATGACTATGACAGCGTCAGCGAAGTGGTCACTGTGGCGAAAAGCTATTGTGAAAAAACAGGTGCCATAAACTGGGACAGGAGCATCGGGTTTTGGTATGGCGCGTGGCAAAGCACACCGCGCTCTTTCGCAAACATTCAGTGCGTAACCATGCCTGTGAAATATCTTGGCGTGCCGCTTGAGCATTACAAATACAGCACTCAGTTCTGGGAATAGGAAACACAGACGGCGAAGGAAAAAGCGCTGGCATGGCAAGGGCGCAATCTGGCAATGTTCGCGCGCTCCACTGTGTGCAACATTTTTTGGGTTGCTAAAATATGGTACATACTACAAGCGCTATTCATGTCGCAAGTGAATGTACAGAAGCTCCATCGAGTGTTCGCTGTGTTCATTTGGAACTCAACTTGGGAACGCTGCAGCCGCTCTAATCTGTTCAGATCAGTTCGCAGCGGTGGTCTTGGACTGTCACACCTATTTGTACGCCAGATTGTATCGCGGTTTATGCTCTTGCGGAACCAGAGTGATCCATTTTTGCGGACCATGATACAAGTGCGATTAAGTAATCTTTTACCTGACTTCCTTGTTTCATGTACGAAAGTTGAATCCCGTCCAGTTAAAGGTTTCCTTCGGGAAGTCGTTTCATCTTTCCGTATGCTCAGTGTTCGTTTCTCTCTAGAATATTTCAGTTCCGTCAAAAGAAAGAAATTGTATCATGATATGATAGACTCATCAATGCCAGTTCCAATGAGTAGAATAGTATACTGTATACTATGGAGGTGCAGGCGATGATGTCCTCAAAAGGGTCAAAAGAATGCCCGTGAAACCATCGGTAAAATCATTCTTCTTTAAACTCCACACAACTACCCTGCCCGTAAAGACTTGGCTGGCCGACAAGGGAATATTTGTGCCGTGGACCACCAATTGTATTATGTGTAAAAAAATTAGAGACTGTTGATCACGTCTTCATCGATTGTTGGGATCCCTTTTTTCATTGGGACATCTTACAACGAACATTAAAGAAAGCATTACCAATAACCCCACGGGGTATCAGATACTTAGATACAGGCCATAACGATGTTCCATATTACCTTATTATGCTGCTGAGTCTCCATAGTATATGGTCAACAAGAATGTCTGTATGTCATGCTGATGTGAATGTCTGTTCTGTCCGAGAACACTTTATTGAAAGTGTCGTCTACATGCATGAAGTGTACAAAGTGCAGAAAGAACCGCCCGAGTGGTTGCCGCTGTTTGATGACTTGGCTAAATTCAAGCGATTTTAATGTCAGCGAGTCGGCATAAGCTATGCTGACTCTCTTTTTAACAATGTATAGCGCATGGCATTTCAGTTACGAGGAAATGAAGAAAAAGAAAAAAAGGGGGTATAGCTCAGTGGTAGAGCATTCGACTGCAGATCGAGAGGTTCCCGGTTCAAACACGGGTGCCCCCTTCACGGCCTTTTTTTCTGGTGTTCTCCACTTAATTTATAGCAATTACAGGCGGGCGCTACTTGTTGGGAGCTATCATTCGGGGGTATAGCTCAGTGGCATTCTGCTTCCGGCCACCAAGCGTGACGGACGTATGATGACGGGCTCCGTTGGAGCGGCTTCAGCGGCCAGTTCTGGCCGCGGTAACAGGGCAAGGAAATTGAAAACAACTACCAGGTTGTTCTGCCATGTCTCCCAACCGGGCGTTTAGTTTTAAATACTGTTTTTTTTTTTGCACGTGGATATCAGGGCCCAACCGTACCGGGTGGAAAATTTTCGAGACACGTTGGCTAGGCAATCGCGGCTCTCGGATGTTATCGCCCTGGGGGCGTATCGGATGAGCCATGACTGGGCCATCACGCTGAAGGATGCGGATGCCGTTACGAAGATTGCAGGTGTCGGTGAGCTGCTCGTCAAAGAACGCCACTGCTTGGTTATTGACCCGGCGAACCAGGACGTACGTCTCAAGCTCCATTGGCTGCCTCACACCGTGCCGGACGAGGACGTGTGTGCCGCGCTTGCACCGTACGGAAAGGTTTCCGAGGTGGACCGGAAGCGCTGGCGTGTGTACGGCGTGTCAGAGAAAGGCTCAACGAGCAGGATGGTCACACTGAAATTGAAAGCTGGCGTTAAACTGGACGTCTTGCCGCACCAGCATAACGTTGGGGGGGAGTTGGCACTCGTCGTTGTGCCTGGAAGGCCTCCGTTATGTCTCCGCTGCCGAGGTAGGGGACACATTCGCCGGGAGTGTAAGGTCCCGCGATGCGGAGCTTGTCGACGTTTCGGTCACGAAGACGGTGAGTGCCCCCGTACTTATGCGAGCATCGCCAGCCCTGGAACCAGTGAAGATGCCTCGGAGCATTTGATGGATGAGGCGGACGCAGACGAGGCAGCGAGGGCAACTGGGAAAACGGGAACGAAAGAAGGGCCTTCGTTTACGCCTCTGGTTAAGCAGAAGACAACAACGTTGACGTCTCCTGCAGTGGTGGCATCTCAGCTAGCGCAGCATGGCGCCGAAAGCGACAGCGGTCACAGTGCGGTGGCCGATGCGAAAATTTCGCTGAAAACTCCGGACCGCGTGGAACCTCGCATTGCCGACGCCATGGGCGCTGACGATGAAGCGGCTGGCCTAACCACTGGAAAACAGTCCCACGAAGAGAGCGCCGGTGAGAACCTGCAGCCTGGTGGTAGTAGCATGTGGGGAGCCGCCTCCAAAAACGACAGGAAGTCGACGTTCGTCGTTGAAGCCGCGGCCAAACCTTTTGGCCGAGTCACGGCAGGCGGGTAAACTGCCTCCGTAATTTTTTTTCTGTGTTCTGTGGAATGTCCGCGTCGGTTGTGTGTCGACCGACACAGTGTTTTTGGCTGACATTTCGAGTATGCGCGCATGCAAAGTAGAGGATGCGACGAGGAAGTGCCTCAGACCACTTCGAGACAAACACCAGACAACCCTTTGGGTGGCCAGACAGACCCCCCGAACATCATTGCTGAACATCAGTCGGGAGAATCACATGGTCGACAGAGTTAGGCACCATGCGGATCGCGCCCCTTTTTATTACGTAAACGTATGGTAGTTGAGCTAAGAGCCCCATTGCGCGTAGCAACTTTGAATGTTAGAGGGCTGGGAGCACGAAGCCAGCAATGTCAGCTTAATCGCCTGCTTATTGATAATGACCTTGACCAAATAGCTGTGCAAGAATCAAAGATAGAGTCGCAAGAACATGCTGACCGCATGGTGCCCCCTTTTCGGCGCCAACTTTGAAGTGTGTGTGTGTCACTCCTCTTCATTCGCGACACATTAGGTATAAGTGTGGAGTTTGTATTTGCATGTGAAAGTGGCCGCCTCTTGGTTGTTGATTTGTCTTTTTCAAACTTACACTGGCGCGTTGTATGTGTTTATGCCCCCAATGTTGAAAGTGAGGGTAAATGTTTTTTTTTTTATTCCATTGAGCCGTACTTGAATTGTGACAAGGTGTTGCTTCTATTGGGAGTCTTTAATTGCGTCTTTGCTGCTACTGACCGAGTGAAGTGTAGACCAGTGAGGGACAAGAGCGCGGAACTGTTGATTGAATTTGTGCACAATTATTTATTGGAGGACGTTGGAAGTGTGTTCTCGGCTGGAACACGGCCTGATTACACACACTTTCAACGCGACAGTCACGCAAGATTAGATAGGCTGCATGTTTCTGCTGATCTCGTGCCACTATGCACAGCCTATGGTGTAAAACCCGTGTCGTTTAGTGATCCTTGCTTTGTGAGCGCGACTTCTGGAACGAAGAGAAGGAAATCACGCTTTAATTGGTACCTTTGGAAACTAAATGAGAAAATTTTAGACGATGAAGGATTTGTCAAGGAAATTAAAAGCGATCTTGATGGTGTACTAGCTGAGCAAGCGAACTGCTTTGCCGTTGAATGGGAAAGTTTCAAAGAACGAGTGAAGCTTAAAGCTATAGAAAAAAAGTAGCGCAATTCGGTATAAACAGAAAGAAAAAGAAAAGGAACTTCGCGAACAACTCGAGTGCTTGGTTAGCATGGAAACCAATCAGCCAGGAAATTTTAGTAAAGAAATAAGACATGAAGTGTCAGATCGAAACAGTTGACACTGACAGGTACAGAGCAGCAATAATACGCTCAAGGAGGGATAACTTGTGGGCAGGCGAAACGCCTACAAAGCGGGCGCTATCAGATGAAAAGCGGCACGCTTGCCAGAAGGAAATGAGGCAAGTAAGATACGAGGGGCACATTACAAGCGACCCTAGTGAGATTCAGCGCGCTATTACGGAATACATTGCTGAAATGTTTAGCAATAGGCGCGAGCATGCGCAAGGGTTTGAAGGGGATTTCCTACGACTAATGCCAACACTCGACAATGATGTAAGAGAGCGTCTTGAATGGCCTATTACTTTGGAAGAGATCGAGAAAGCAATAGATGATCTTCCGTCTGGAAAAGCTCCGGGGCCAGATGGGCTGAACGCTGCCTTCTATAAAACCTTTAAACATTATGTTTCTCAGTTCTTGTTACAAGTGATAACAGAAGCCTATGAACGTAAAAAAGTACCATTATCCTTAGGTATTTCACACATTGTACTTATTCCCAAGTTCGATGACTAGTGGGTTCCTACAGACCTATCAGCCTCACTAATGTCGACTACAAGGTGTACATGAAGGTACAAGCCAGACGACTTCAGAGTGTAATCGACAAATTAGTAGGGCCGCACCAGACCTGTGGTATCAGAGGTCGCAGCATTGCAACAAATATACATATGGCCAGAACCGTATTGGAATGTGTTGACGAGCTTGGAAGCCAGGTAGCTATGATACAGCTAGACTTGGCTAAAGCGTTCGACCGCGTTTCACATGACATTCTTTTCTCCATTCTAGAGCATGCTAACCTGGGTCGTGTAATAGTAGTAGGAGTAAAAATGGCGTACGCAAATTGTATGACACGCATTATAGTAGTTAATGGTGACCTTACTGAGCGCTTCACAGTAGGTTTTTCGGTGAGGCAAGGTTGTCCGCTCTCTCCCCTGCTTTTTGCAGCGTATCTAGAGCCTTTATGTCTGGCCATTCTCAACAGTGATTACGTCACGGGTTTGAAGCTGCAATCTGCTCAGGTGAAACTTCTTGCGTATGCGGACGACATAGCGGTATTTTGCACGAACAGGGAAAGCATTTGTGAAGTTATAAACATTCTGGAAAGGTTTTGTAACGAGACTGGATGTCAAGTAAACTGGGAAAAAAGCTCTGGATTTTGGCACGGGTAATGGGATATTACACCGGAATTTTTCTCACGGCTGCAATGGTCTCCCATGCCAAGGCGATACCTTGGTGTGCCCCTAGAATGTTATGGCGATCCCAGCCCACTTTGGAACGAAGAGATGTCAAGGGCGTGAGAGAAAGCGGGAGCGTGGCAAAGAAGGAATCTGTCAATTTTCTCACGTGCCTTTGTCTGCAATGTTTTTCTCATTTCAAAAATATGGTACCTCATGAATGTGCTGTGTGCTTCGCGGACCTCTATGCAAAAATTGCATCGTATATTTGGTGTCTTTCTTTGGACTTCGACCTCGGAAAAAACGAGGAGGACGAACCTGTTTCTTTCAGTGAAGAGTTGAGGTCTTGGACTGGTTCATTTGTTTTTGCGTCAACTGGTATCACGCTTTTTTTTTCTTTCGTGATCAAAATTACACCTTCTTAAGAACGGTTATACAAGTCCGATTGCAGAGGCTACGCCCAAGAAACATAGTGTCCTCTGGTGAAAACATGTGTGGTGCTGTAACCGGATTTTTACGCGAGGTTGTGCTTTCTTGTAAGTTGTTAGAAGTGCGTTTTTCCCCAGACTATTTGGACAGTGTTCCCAAGAAAAAACTGTACAAAGATCTTGTGGATAACATGCTACCGGTGCCATTGTGCCGTGCGCCTTACCGTGGAGGCCCAGGGCAGAATATATTAAAGCGAGTGAAGAAGATGCCAGTTAGGCCAGGCGTGAAAACATTCTTTTTCAAGTTACACTCTAATACATTACCTGTCAAAACGTGGCTTCAAGAAAAAGGAATCTTTGTCCCTCGGACAACGAACTGTCTGGTATGTAAGAGGCCAGAGACAGTCGAAGATGTTTTTCTGGACTGCTGGGACGCGATATTCCACTGCGACGTCCTACAGAGAACGATAAAGAAAGAGTTACCACTAGGCCCTTATGCTATTACGTTTTTACCGGTTGATCACGAAGATGTACCGTATGATTTGTTCATGCTTCTTGGCCTCCACAGCTTGTGGAAAACACGAATACAAGTAAGGCATGCAGATGTTAATACGCGCAGTGCACGTCAAAACTTTATTGAAAGCGCTGCTTACCTTCGGGAATGTATCCGGGCAGAGCAAGACCCACCTCAGTGGGTAATACTTCTTAATGACCATCTGAGTTTGAGGAAATTTTAACTTTGCTCGCCTCAGCTAAAGTGTGGCTGAAGTGTTTTATTGTTTGTGACTTATTGTTCCTCATGTGAGCTTCGGAAATAAAGAAAAAAAAAGGAGGTATAGCTCAGTGGTAGAGCATTCGACTGCAGTTCGAGAGGTCCCCGGTTCAAACCCGGGTGCCCCCTTCCCAGCTTTTATCTTGTTTCCTGCTCTTATTTTTACAGCAATTATGGGTGTGCACTTCTCGCTGAGCCCTCCTATTCGGGGGTGTAGCTCAGTGGTAGAGCATTCGACTGCAGATCGAGAGGTCCCCCGGTTCAAACCCGGGTGCCCCCTTCCCAGCTTTTATCTTGTTTCCTGCTCTTATTTTTATAGCAATTATGGGTGTGCACTTCTCGCTGAGCCCTCCTATTCGGGGGTGTAGCTCAGTCATTCTGCTTCCGGCCACGGTCGTGAAAGGACGCAGGATGGCTGGCTCTTCGCGAGCTGTGATAACGGCCGATTCTGGCCGCGGAACATCGTTTTTGGACGGCCTGAAAGATTACAGGATTGTACTGCCGCCGCTGCCAACCGGAGAAGGACTGAAAACAATGGTTGTTCTTCACTGCGACACCGCTGGAAGGCCTTACAGGATAGAAGATTTCCGCCAGCCGATGAAAGAAGCCGGCGTCATTGAACAGGTGGGCGGTATCGGAGCGTACCAGATGTCGCACGTCTGGTTAGTCAACTTCCGTAGTGAAGAAGCCAAGAAAAAGTTGCTCGACATCGGGCATATTGTTGTTAAAGGGAAGACTTGCGTTGTCTTTGACCCTGAAAGGCAGGAAGTGCGGCTGAAGGTGCATTGGTGTGCCTTCAACGTCAGCAACGAAACTCTGAGGCGGGCGTTCGCCGAGTACGGCGAAGTGAAAGAAGTTTCGAGCGATAGATGGAAGACCGGCGGGTTTGAAAACGCCGACTCGACTACTCGTGTTGTGCGGCTGGTTCTTCGAGAAGGTGCAAGCCTCGAGCGCATACCCCATCAGCTGCGTATCGGGAACGGTACAGTATTAGTCGTCGTGCCCGGGCGTGCGCCGATATGTCTCCGCTGCCGCAACACAGGCCACATTAGGCGGGACTGCAAGGTGCCCAAGTGCAGCGAGTGCCACGCCTTCGGGCATGAAGAGGCTGAATGCACGAAGTCATACGCCTGCGCCGCGACTCGAGGAACATTCGGCGATAATAGTGAGCTGCACATGGACGAGGATGAAGCTGAGCAAGCTGCCTCCAACCCAGTGGTCGAGAGCCCAACGGCCGCAGCGCTGAGCGATGAAAAGGAAGGCGCCATGCCAGGGACTCGTGAGTCAGCGCCCAGCACCCCCAAGTCGGCAACCACGAGCATGGATACCAATTCACCGCAAGATATTCCACGCCCTTCTGAAAAAAGCAACGAGGAACCCATGGAGTCTGACCCTGCGGCTGCGAAACGACGCCACGACGATGTCAGTGCAATGAGCCAGGAGCAACGACTGCGTCTCCTAGACCGCCAGTGGGGCGTAGGTGAAGGGAAAAAGCAGCGTGTCACCAGCGGGCAACGATCGTCGTCGCTTCCTCGCGACGACAACCCGAAGACCTAATAATGGAGAGACGGCACTACACGGCGCGGCGTTGTGCGCATGAAGGTAAGCGCCGTACTGGCGGCCTGGTCTTGCTTAACGATGGCGGCATTTGAAAGACACCTCGTAGTAGCCACGCTTAATGTCAGGGGTCTTTCATCCAGGAGGAGGCAAAATCAGCTGCTGAGACTCGTGACTGAGCAGGAATTGGATATTGTAGCGATACAAGAGACCAAAATCGAGAGTCAAGACCAGACCGACAGAATGGTGCTCTCGTTCAGTAGTCGGTATGATGTTTGCGTGTCTCATGCCGTGGGTACCTCGGCTGGTTGCATGCTGTTGATTCGCCAGTCTCTGGGAGCGATTGTGGAAAGAGTTGAGACTTGCGTTTTCGGTCGATGGATTGTCTGTGACATCACACTTGCTGGTGTGGAATTGCGTATTATCTGTATTTACGCACACACTAACACGGAAGAGAGGCGAAACCTTTTTGAGACAGTCGGCAACCATTGTGACACAGACCGTCTGCTTGTCTTACTTGGCGATTTCAACTGCGTAAGCATGGCACGCGACAAAACCAGTGCTACGCCCTACCGAGATGCGAGTACAGCCTGTTTAAGTGACATAATTGATCGCTGTCATCTAGAGGATGTTGGTGATTGTCTCGGATGTGGTTCTGGCGTTCGGTTTACCCATTACCAAGGAACGAGTCACGCGCGTCTGGATCGGGCGTACGTATCTGTTGAACTGATACCGTACTGCGGCGAATACAGCGTACAACCAGTGCCGTTCAGTGACCATTGTCTTGTTGTCTTCCATGTAGGTAAAAGAAAAGGAACGAAAAGCAAATTTGTGTGGGAAAACTGGAAACTTAATGAGAAGCTTCTAAACGATGATATCTTCGTGGATCGCGTTACGTCGGCGATACACGAACTGCCAATGGCGGACAACGAACTTCTGGGAGCGAAGTGGGAAAGATTTAAGCAGGCAATGAAAATGATGGCAATTGAACGATCGTGCGCTATAAAGCAAAAGCAAAGGCTGCAGGAAAACACGCTGAGAGATGACCTAAAGTTTTTGATAATGCAAGAAGGAAAGCAGCCAGGCACTTGCACCGAAGAAATGCGCACCGTCAAGCAGAAACTAGAGGCAATAGATACGGAGCGATATCGAGGAGCGATCGTGAGGGCGAGGGCACAGCGGCTGATAGCGGGCGAAATGCCCACAAAACGTGCTCTCGGCTTGGAAAAAAGGCACGCCCGCAAGAATGACATACCAAAAATAGAGTGGAACGGTGTAATCTACGTAGACAAAGGAAATATAGAAAGGGCCTTTTATGAATACTACAGCGGGCTCTTTGGTTACACCAAAGTAAGAACCGAAGACTTCAAGACCCGTTTCCTCTCTTTAATGCCGCGGCTTAGTGATGATACGAAAGAGCGGCTAGAACTGCCCATTTCAACAGAAGAAGTGCGGAAAGCCATAGAAGACCTCAACCCGGGAAAGTCCCCAGGACCAGACGGGCTAGTAGCACCGCTTTATAAGGCATTCAAAGATGATTTAGCACCGGTTTTGGCTACACTGTTTAATGAGGCTTATGACAAGGATATGCTTCCTCCTTCATTTTTAACATCCCATACAATTTTAATACCAAAAAGCGAAGATGAAGCTAGACTGCGACAGGTTACCGCTTACCGACCCATATCCCTGACTAATGTAGACTACAAGATCTTCATGAAAATTCTGGCTAAAAGACTCCAAGCCGTGATGCAAGAATTAGTGGGACCACATCAGACCTGTGGTATCAAAGGTCGCACCATATATACCAACATACACACAGCCCGGTCCGTGCTCGAGTGTTGCGATGCTTTGCATGAAAGCATCGCAATGCTCCAGCTCGATTTAGAGAAAGCCTTCGACAGGGTGCCGCATGACCTCTTGTTCTCTGTTTTAGAGCACGTTAATGTTGGATCAGTCATCTGCCAAGGCGTAACCATGGCGTACAGAGGATGCACGACGCGGTTGTTAGTAAATAAGGGGGTGGGAGCGCGCATCCAAGTGCAACGCTCTGTGCGTCAGGGTTGCCCCCTGTCACCATTGCTTTTTTGTTTGTATATTGAACCTTTTTGTTTGAGCGTTATTGAAAGCAACAGCGTTCATGGTTTTCGTTTGCATGCGGCGGAGGTCCGCATTCTCGCGTATGCTGATGACATTGCCGTATTCTGTGCTGACTACGAAAGCGTTCGTGTTGTGGTTCAAATTGTGAAAGACTTTTGTTCTGTGAGCGGGAGTGCTGTGAACTGGGCTAAGTGTTTGGGGTTCTGGCACGGCGACTGGCCCTTAACCCCAACGAATTTCGCAAACATGACTTGGACAGCAACCCCAGTAAAATATTTAGGAGTGCCGCTGGAGAATTATCGCGACAGTGAGCCATATTGGAAATGCCAAGTTGCTGAAATGCGTGAGAAGGCCGACAGGCTCAAAGGCTTCAGCTGGTCTATTTTCGCGCGTGCCACAATTTGTAACCTTTTTTTTTGTAACCAAGCTGTGGTATGTCTTGCAAGCAATTCATTGTTCTCGCGTCAATGTGCAGAAGCTGCACCGTGTATTTGCGGTTTTTGTGTGGGGAAGCACTTGGGAGCGGACACGACGCACCAATCTGTTTCACCGCGTCCGCTCTGGAGGACTAGGTTTGGCCCATCTATATCTGCGCCAGTTGGTTAACCGATTTATGTTTTTTCGTGACACGAATGACCCCTTTTTGCGAACTGTGTGTCAGGTTAGGTTGGGCAGGGTTTTGCCAAATTTGGTTGTTAGTTCGGAGAGTATGCAAGGGAGCATTTTTGGCTTCCTTAAAGAGGTGTACATGGCATGTCGCGTCTTGCAAGTGCGATTTTCGTTTGAATATTTGTCAGTGGTGTCGCGAAAGAAACTTTATAAGGACCTGTGTGAGGTCTTTCTTCCGGTACCGTTGTACAGGTCGTTGTACTGTGCAGGTCCATGGCAGTCAGTTCTAAAACGTGTGAAAAGAATGACTGTACCAGGCGGAGTTAAAAGTTTCTTCTTTAAGCTCCATACGAACACTCTTGAAGTCAAGACGTATTTGTAAGCGAAGGGTTTCTTTGTGCCTTGGGGAAATCATTGTTTCATATGCCGGAAGCCGGAAACTATCGAACATGTTTTCTTAGATTGTTGGGAAGCCCTTTTCTTTTGGGACATTCTCCAACGCACGATTAAAAAAGACTTACCGGTTGATGCTTTCGGAATTAGATTTCTGCCCGTCGAGAGTGAAGACGGGATTCCTTTTGACATGATTATGATATTGGGCCTGCACAGTATTTGGCGATCCAGGATGGCGGTCAGCCACGCAGACATTGATGCCAGGCCCATAAGACAGTATTTTTGTGAATCTGTTAGCAGAGCTATTGAAGGATACAAGATACAAGACCCAGTGCCTGAGTGGCTTCCAAGAATGGAAGCTTTGCTACACATGCGTGAATTTTAATCTCATCAAGTAACCCCAAGTGAGGGTGACGTATTTTTAACATACGTGTTGTGTTCTTCGCGCGGACTGATTTTGTAAACTGACGTGTTGAAGTCGGCAATAAAGAAAAAAAAAGTGTAGCTCAGTGGTAGAGCATTCGACTGCAGATCGAGAGGTCCCCGGTTCAAACCCGGGTGCCCCCTTCCCAGATTTTATCTTGTTTCCTGCTCTTATTTTTATAGCAATTATGGGTGTGCATTTCTCGCTGAACACTCGTATTCGGGGGTATAGCTCAGTACATTCTGCATCCGGCAGCCGAGCTGTTCGGAGCGTAGGGTCATGGCCTCTTCCGAGGCAGCGACAGCGGCCACTTTTGGTCGCGGAAACAGGATTACGGAAGATGATAAGGAATACCCGTTCATTTTGCCTCAACTGCCTAAGGGACGAGTTGCGATTAACACCGTGTTTTTGCACGGTGATGTGCGTGCGAGACCATACAAGGTCGAAGATTTCAGGGGCGCCCTACTGCCGACTGGCCTCTTACCAGACGTGGTATACATAGGGGCGTACCAGATAAACCACGTCTGGGCGGTGACCCTGAATGATGCGACTGCGACGAAAAGACTAGTTTCCCTAAAGGACCTGCAAGTGAAGGGACGACGGTGCGTCATCGTGGACCCGCAGGACCAGCAGGTGAAGCTCAGGCTTCACTGGCTGCTGTACGGCGTTGCCGACGAGGACGTCCGGACAGCGTTCGCGGCTTTCGGCAAGGTAGAGGAGGTGAGCCGGGAGCGGTGGCGAGTCGAAGGCATGGGAAACAAGACGTCGACCACCCGGACGGTGCTCCTCAAGCTAAAGAACTGCGTCAAAGTTGAGGACCTTCCTCATCAGGTCCGCGTCGGCGGAGAGTTGGCCTTGGTGGTCGTGCCCGGTCGACCCATGCAGTGCCTGCGCTGCCAAGGCACGGGGCACGTCCGCCGAGAGTGCAAAGTCCCGCGCTGTTCCAGGTGCAAACGTTTCGGGCACGTTGACGCTGACTGCGTCAAATCCTACGCCGCCGTGACAGGACCAGCAGCGAGGGACGTTGCGGCTGAACACGTCATGGACGTGGTCGAGACGGAAGACGCCGCCAAAGGAACCGGAGACTCCGTTTCGACAGGGACACTCAGAGGGTCATCTACCGCCGGTGCTGAAGGCATGGTGGCTGAGGCTGACGAAAAGACGGACAAACCGGTGCAGGTCCTGCCTGCAGTCAGCCTTGCTACGGGGGGCGTTAACGAAGACGCATCCGACAACGACACGACGGCAATGCTGCTGGACAAGGAAGTCAACGACGATGAGCGGACTGGGACTCCTGGTGCCCCAGTCAAACGACCCCACGACGATACCAAGGACAGGGACGGTGGTGCCACCAGCACCAGCGAGGGGCCGCCGACGAAGACGCCACAAGGAAGACGGATGGGCTACAAGCCAAAGCCTAATGTGCCACCTGAAAGGAAGCCTCGCCTAACGGTCTCTCCTAACGACACGAACAAGCAGGGAGGTCCCGGAGGCGGCTAGCCGAGGGCTAGTCGTGAACGGTAAGCACCATGCTCCGGGCCTGCTTTTCTCGCTAGCTTAAGATGGCTGAGATACCGTCCCTTATTATTGCAACGTTGAACGTGCGAGGGTTGGCGGCTAGTCGTAGGCAAAGTCAGGTCTTACGGCTGATCACTGACCACAACCTAGACGTACTAGCCGTCCAAGAGACTAAGGTTGATGGAGTGGAGCCGACCGGGAGCATGGTGCGGCGTTTCACGACTAGATATTATGCGGTCGTGAGTCACGCGGTAGGGACGTCCGCCGGTTGTGTTCTGTTTGTAAAGAAGTTGCCCGATATTGTTGTTCAAAGTGTATTTTCATGCCAGTCTGGAAGGATTGTTTTTTGTGATTTTGTTTATCGTGAAATTGAATTTCGAGTCATGTGCATATATGCGCCGAATTCTGTAGAAGAGCGCACCTTATTTTTTGAGAACCTTTTACAGTATATGTGCAGCGATAAGTGCATGATTTTGTTGGGGGATTTTAATTGTGTTTTGAGTGCTCGGGATAGAGGCAATAATGCCGGTATTCGTGATAGAAGCAGCAGTGTGTTGACTAAACTAATACGTGAAAATGAACTGGATGATGTTTGCGAGTGTCTGGAGGGGGAGCGGGAAGTAATGTACACGCGATTTCAAGGTATCAGTCACGCGAGGTTAGACCGCATTTACGTATCGCAAGACATGATTCCAAAGTGCCATAGTTATTCTGTGGCACCAGTATCGTTCTCAGATCACTGCTTGGTGAAATGTAACATAGGCACGGAGAAGAAGAGAGAATCTTTTAATTGGGACCTATGGAAAATGAACGCCTTACTACTAAAAGACCAACCATTTGTAGAGGCAGTTCATGAGGCCGTTAGGGAGGTTTGTGAGGATAACAGTCAAACAATAGCAGAGAAATGGGAAGGGTTCAAACAAAACGTAAAAATGAAAGCCTGTGAAAGATCGAGCTGCTTAAAGTTTGAGAAGGAAATGAAAGAAAAGAGCTTGCGAAAGACACTTAAGCAGCTGATAGCGCTTGAGTGCGAAGAGCCAGGGGCGTATAAACAAGATGTGCGAACCATTAAAGAAAAAATCGAGCAGCTCGACAAAGAACGGTATCAAGGTGCATTGTGCGCACAAGAACAAATGCATTAGTAGCTGGAGAGACGCCCACTAAAAGGGCGCTTGGACTTGAAAAAGCTCACGGTCGAAGGAATCACGTCGATAAAATTCTATGGAATGGCACAACTGCCGACGACAGTAAGAGTATAGGCCAAGCGTTTTTAGAGTATTACCAGTCCCTCTTTGCGTTTCAAGAAGCGAATGTAGACGAGTTCAAAAAGGCCTTCCTCGGTCGCATGCCGCGATTGAGTGACGACACAAAAGAACGATTAGAAGAGAAAATAACAGAAAGCGAAGTTGAAAAGGCAATTGAGGATTTGAATCAAGGCAAATCACCTGGACCGGACGGCCTGGGCGCTTGTTTATATAAAGCTTTCAAGAAGGAACTGTCACCGTTGCTAGCACGGCTGTTTAATGATGCGTATGAGAACAAAGCTTTGCCACCTTCTTTTGGCAAAGCGCATACCATACTCCTCCCTAAGAGTGATCAAGTGGAGAAACTTAGGCTGGTGACATCTTACAGGCCGATATCTTTAACCAATGTAGATTATAAAATTTTCATGAAGGTTTTGGCAGCCAGACTTCAAAGTGTAATAAAGGAAATTGTCGCAGATCACCAAACGTGGGGGATCAAAGGAAGGTCGATTTTTTCGAATATTCACACGATGCGGTGCGTGCTCGAGTGCTGCGACGTCACCTTGGGCGGAGTCGCAGTGCTTCAGCTCGACCTCGAGAAAGCCTTTGATTGTGTCTCGCATGGTATTTTGTTTGCCATTTTGGATCACGTTAATATTGGTTCCATCATCGCTGAGGGAGTGGCGTTGGCGTATCAGAACTGCACAACACGCTTAATTGTGAATAAATCATTGGGGGCCCCCATTAACGTCATGCGTTCTGTGCGTCAGGGCTGCCCCCTCAGTCCTCTTTTGTTTGGAATTTACATAGAAACTGTGTGTTTGGCCATAATTCAAAATGATCAAATACGCGGTTATAATTTGGCAGACACACAAGTCAAGCTCTTGGCATATGCAGATGACATCGCAGTGTGTTGTACAAGCAAACAAAGTGTAACGGAAACGATAAGCGTGGTGAAAAGTTTTTGTGGTGTGACGGGGAGTAGAGTGAACTGGGGGAAGTCCCTCGGTTTGTGGCACGGAGAGTGGTCTTCCGCCCCGGACCGTTTTGCAAATGTGAACTGGATGAAAACCCCGACCAAGTATCTAGGTGTTCCCGTGGACAGTTACAAAAATAGCGACGAATACTGGATGAACCAAACAAAAGAAACTAGAGAAAAAGCAGAAAGGTGGAAAGGCATCAACCTGTCCATTTTCGCTAAGGCAACGGTGTGTAACATGTTTTTTATTACGAAGTTGTGGTATGTCATGCAGACGTTGTACTGTTCAAGGGTAAACGTGCAAAAGCTGCACAGAGTGTTCGCGGTTTTTATCTGGGGCTCTACCTGGGAAAGGTGTAGCCGAACAAATCTGTTCAGGCACGTGAAGGAAGGGGGGCTGGGCTTGGCGCATCTTTTCGTTCGACAGCTTGTCAACCGCTTTTTGTTTTTTCGTGATGTGCGCGATCCTTTTTTGCGCACCGTATGTCAGCTCAGGTTGAGCGACGCATTGCCTGCATATGTTGTCAGTACGGCAAGCATGACCGGAACACTGCGTGGTTATTTTAAGGAAGTGGCCGACAGTGTGCGTTTCCTTTCAGTTCGTTTTTCAAACGATTATCTGTGTCACGTGAAAAGGAAAACACTGTATAAAGATGTGTGTGACATTGTGTTTCCTGTGCCGTTATACAGAGCCATATACAGTGGAGGGCCAGGACAAGACGTCCTTAAACGGGTGAAACGAATGCAGGTGCCACCAGGGGTTAAAACCTTCTTTTTTAAGCTCCACACAGGAACGCTCTCTGTGAAGACTTTTGTCCAAGAACGAGGCTGTCTTGTGCCGTGGGGATCCCACTGCTTGATCTGTCAGAAGCCGGAGACCATTGATCATGTTTTCTTGCATTGATGGGCGGCAGTTTTCTTGTGGGATGTTTTAAAGCGAACGTTGAAGAAGGAGTTACCGGTAGACCCCCAAGGGATCAGGTATCTGCCAATTAAAGATGAAGAGCGAGTGCCGTACGATCTTGTTATGTTGAATGCCCTCCACTCTATGTGGCGAGCTCGCATGGCCGGGTACCACTGCGACACCGACGCTCGGCCAGCGCGTATGTATTTCAGAGAGTGTATGTCCTCATTTATTGAAATGCACAAAATGCAAGAGTGTGTACCGGATTGGCTGTCGAGGCTCGAACCTCTGACAGTCATGAAGGAATTTTAATTTAACAACGTCAGTCCTATGAGGATGGACGGCTTTCTAGCGCTTTTTTGTTTCTTGTCTTCCTTTTTCTCTTCCAAGAGGCTTGCATCTGTGTCATGAGTGTGAAATTCATATGTGCGATGTTATATTGAAAACCGGTAATAAATAAAAAAAATTAAAAAAGGGGTATAGCTCAGTGGTGGAGTGTTCGACTGCAGTTCGAGAGGTCCCCGGATCAAACCCGGGTGCCCCCTTCCCAGCTTTTATCTTGTTTCCTGCTCTTATGTTTATAGCAATTATGGGTGTGCACTTCTCGCTGAGCCCTCCTATTCGGGGGTATAGCTCAGTGGTAGAGCGTTCCACTGCAGTTCGAGAGGTCCCCGGTTCAAACCCGGGTGCCCCCTTCCCAGCTTTTATCTTGTTTCCTGCTCTTATTTTTATAGCAATTATGGGTGTGCACTTCTCGCTGAGCCGTCCTATTCGGGGGTGTAGCTCAGTGGTAGAGCATTCGACTGCAGATCGAGAGGTCCCCGGTTCAAACCCGGGTGCCCCCTTCCCAGATTTTATCTTGTTTCCTGCTCTTATTTTTATAGCAATTATGGGTGTGCATTTCTCGCTGAGCCCTCCTATTCGGGGGTATAGCTCAGTGGTAGAGCGTTCGACTGCAGTTCGAGAGGTCCCCGGTTCAAACCCGGGTGCCCCCTTCCCAGCTTTTATCTTGTTTCCTGCTCTTATTTTTATAGCAATTATGGGTGTGCACTTCTCGCTGAGCCGTCCTATTCGGGGGTGTAGCTCAGTGGTAGAGCATTCGACTGCAGATCGAGAGGTCCCCGGTTCAAACCCGGGTGCCCCCTTTCCAGCTTTTATCTTGTTTCCTGCTCTTATTTTTATAGCAATTATGGGTGTGCACTTCTCGCTGAGCCGTCCTATTCGGGGGTGTAGCTCAGTGGTAGAGCATTCGACTGCAGATCGAGAGGTCCCCGGTTCAAACCCGGGTGCCCCCTTCCCAGCTTTTATCTTGTTTCCTGCTCTTATTTTTATAGCAATTATGGGTGTGCATTTCTCGCTGAGCCCTCCTATTCGGGGGTGTAGCTCAGTGGTAGAGCATTCGACTGCAGATCGAGAGGTCCCCGGTTCGAACCCGGGTGCCCCCTTTAAGGCCTTTTTTCTGGTGTTCTCCACTTATTTTATAGCACTTATAGGCGGGCACTACTTGTTGGGTACTCTTATTCGGGGGTATAGCTCAGTCATTCTGCTTCCGGCTCCCGAGCTAAACGGATCGCGGGATCATGGGCTCCGATGGAGCGGCATATACGGTTGTTAGCCGTGGCAACAGGCTTTCGACGGAAGAAGATAAGGATTACCACATAATTTTGCCTCGGCTACCTACAGGACGTATTGCTTTAAACACAGTTTTTTTGCACGGTGACGCTTGTGTTCGCCCGTTTCGTGTAGAAGATTTTCGAGACGCGCTTCAAGCTGTTGGTATGCTCTCTGGCGTCGTCGCCCTTGGAGCATCCCAAATCCACCATGTATCGGCGGTGACGATGAAGGCAGCCGAGGCTGCCCAAAACCTGGTGGCCCTGAAGGAGCTGCAGGTGAAGGGGCCTCGCTGCCTGGTCATCGACCCCAAAGAACAGCAGGTGAAGCATCGTATCCACTGGCTTCTGCATGGGGTTGACGACGAAGACGTCAAGACCGCGCTGGCCTCCTTCGGCAAAGTGACGGAAGTGACCCGGGAGCGCTGGCGATTGGATGGCGTTTCCGACAAGGGCTCGCCGAGCCGAGCAGTGCTGCTGCAGCTGAAGGCTGGACCGAAAGTCGACGACCTGCCGCACCAGATCCGAGTCGCCGGCGAGCTTGCGCTGGTGGTAGCCCCAGGACGTCCCATGCAGTGGCTGTGCTGCCGGGGCTCTGGCCACGTTCGTCGTGAATGCAAAGTTCCCCGTTGCTCGTGGTGCAGGCTTTTTGGACACAACGACGCGGACTGTGTGCGTTCATACGCAGTAGCCGCGGGTTCGGCGGAGAGCGAGCCGTCGACGTTAAACCACGTGATGGACGTGACCGTGGCGGAGGAAGCGCCTAGAGTGTCCATGTATTTGTTATCGCTATAATATAATAAAAGTATCCAGCAACTGAAGCGCTCCGTGGCCCATTACTTTCTGCAAAAGAACAAGTAACAAAATCAAACTTTCTCCATGCGACAATTATCTGCGCCGCAACAATGTATTGTTTTTTTATTTTTGAGGGGCGGGGCCACCGAAATGAACAAGCGCAAAGGAAAGTATGTTGGCCACAATCGAATGCTTACTGTATGAACCGAATGTGGGTATGTTAGGAATATCGAAGAAAATGTGAGACGCTAGGTCCATGGAGAGCCCCCCATACGCAGACTTCTCGGTATCCTACACCAACGAGACAAGACTGTACAGAGAGGTTGCGCTCAAGCGAACACGGTGCAATCCGTCGAGTCCCCACAGTGATGGCAGCGAGCGACCACTGTTTCTTTTCCTAGTCTGTTAGCCAGAAAGTGTCAAAAACTCTGAAAGGCGAAAACCTACTCGACCAGAAAAAACCGAACGCGCTCCGAATTGCACCGCGCGGTGGTCGGGGCAACACCACAAGAACGCATGCGCTCTGTATGGCTTTTGGCAGCCCGCATGTAGGGTAGCGAGAACACAAAAAAAATTGAAGAGGCTCAACGTGTCCTCGCAAGTAAAAGTCAAAGCAGAAAAAAATTAATAAGAACGTAGTTACCTTTGCTGGCTTTAGTGTCTTGACATGGATGCTTTGGCGTAACTGAAAAAAAAATGTTGATTTTTTTTTGTCACATGTCGATACAAGTTAACCACCACAACGTTTCGTCTCATTGGACCTCACTGCATGCTTTGTCAACTTTCCTGATAGTGTGTTGATTTGGCTTGGCTCGTTGTATGTTCTGATGTAAGATTTTAGAAAAGTCAACGCACGTACCTTTGGCGTCAAATGTTTAAAACAACATTACACCCACAAATTTCCGCAATTGAAAATCTAAAGCCCAACTCTGGAAATGTCAATGCAGCTTTCACATCAAAAGTTTATGAGAACTTTATACCCATAAAGTTTCAGAATCGAAATCCATGCGCTCCGTAGATCCGCGGCCTCCGCAGATGTCGCGGCGAGCCCGTTCGCCATCAAAACGCCCTTGAAACGTGGTGCTCGGATGGGCATGCTTGCGTTATGTGACTGCCGGTGCGTGGGCGTTGCCGCAAAATCCAGCCCGAGTTCGCAATGTTCGCGGTAAAATGTCTTTTCGAGCATGAAAAAGACATTCTAGCCAAAATCCAAAAGGATTTCCGGCGCCGGGGGTTGCTCTGGTCGGCGGTGCATGGTGCAAAAATTTTGTGTGTGTGTGTGGGGGGGGGGGGGGGCCGCTGAAGCTGATATATATATATATATATATATATATATATATATATATATATATATATATATATATATATATATGTGTGTGTGTGTGTGTGTGTGTGTGTGTGTGTGTGTGTGTGTGTTGAAAATTGCTATTGCCTTAAGAGAATGAGCGTCTAGCTGTCACTCAATTTTAAACAGCCCTACACGTAATTATCAATCACTCATGGTGAACCGTGGTATACCAAAAGTTATCTGAATATATCCCCTAGAGTTATGTAAAATATCTAGATAATACAGTGACAAAAGGCAATTAGTGCCTGGCAGAAGTCCCTGACCCCGCACAGTAGCAGCAGTACCGCGCTTATAAAAACAGACATTTGATGCAATTTTAATAATTCAGCAAATAATGCTATTGGGGTGTAAGTCTACAGTATAATATTATCGCCAGTAAGGCAACTGTGTTGTCGAGGTTATGCGCATCAAAGGAGCGAACATAAATTACTTACAATATTGATAAGAAGAGAAAGAAAGGAAACGCCAGCAGATGCTTCCGACCTTGCGGAATTACAAGCTAATTTCAAACAAAACTGCTTTTTTCGAGCTCTTGAAATAAGCGTTTTATTTTCCTGCAATTACACCCTAAAAGGTTGCTCGGTACCGTTTGAAACCTTGCCCGCACGTAACTCTTTCGAGCCCTCATTGTTAGGAAATTTTGAAAAAGCCACTAATTCAACAGCGTACATTTTACTACTTAGCCAGAATGATAACCATAGCTGATGGCATAGCATACCCCTTATTCTTGCTAGATCTGTTAGGAATTTTTGAAAGCCACTAATTCAAGAAGGTACATTTTACTTAGCCAGAACGATAACCATAGCTGATGGCATAGCATACCCTCTATTCTTGCTAGATTTTATCTCGATTAAGTTCCACTTCTCTCAGAGGAGCGATATAAATTCTGCTTTGTTCGTAGGATACATTCCTAAAGCTCTCGATCATTTGCATCCGTAATTTACTGTAAATGTCGTAATTTAATTGTCCCCTTACTTTGGACTTAGCCTAGACATTACCCATAACGCGCTCCTTGTTTCCGCCAAATATAACCAAGATGCCTTAATTAGTTCATCCAGGACCTTGCAGAAAACGACTACGAACGTCTTATGCCTCTCGAAAATAGGAAAGAAGAAAACGATGGTTTGATAATTATTTGTAACAATGCATTTAAACAAGTACGCAAAAGTTTCCCAGCACAATTTACTAAAATTACCCCTACTTTCACGGAATTTGAAGTCCGTTTATTGTGCCATTGTTATAGGATTTGTAGTAACGACAGTATAACACCTTGGAACACTTGGTTAAGAACTTTCTATAGGAGGGCTGCGATGAACCCACACAGATTAAAGATTTATCGCTCATCTCACAGAACACGATTCCTACTTCAGCGAAATATAAGCACGGTGAATCACATAGTTTACAGAGGAAAGCAAGAAAAGCAACTAAATACCTTGTACTACGCTTAAAAGTCCGGAGACAGCAGCTATTTAGTCTGTATCATTAAAGCACGGAAGCAACCTACAGAGTTCAAACTTTCGGTATATACCATCCAAAAAGTTACCCCCACTTTTTTAAAACATGAAATCTCTACTTTTCTTCTTCTGCCAGGGAACATTTTCTAGTGTAACCCTTATGTTGAAACAGCCTAAACATATAAATAAAAGAAAACGTCAGAAGTGGCACATGCCCATAGAAAAAAATCAAGGCTGTGCTGTAATGGTATTGTAATGGCTCTCCACGTTCGGCAGTATTGTTTTCTTGTTACCGCATGACACACAAAACAAAAACACCCACACAAAAATGCAGAAAGACCGCACAGAATAACAGCTGCCAAAATGATTGGTCACCAACTCGCCCAACTGTTGACATTCCTAGAGATCTTTTTTTTTTCCCTCCAATATGTGTAAGATAAGTGGATATTACACAATGAAATTTGACAGCCTCTGGACATATACATAGATTCAGTAGTTCCGGTATCTGATAATCAAAAATTTCTTGCCATAAGGAACGCCATCATTGGGCGCAGCTGATTATAATACGTAGCATACAATACCACGCCCTTAGGTTAAATATAGCCTGCTAACTTTATGTTTTCAAATATGATTAGGCGGTCGAAAAAAATCTGGGCCGGACGAAAGAGGCGCAACGTGAAATTTGTTATGACGGGAGCAGCCCAGCGCCAGCCTTCTCCGCAATGCCAGCGTGTATGGCGCACCCCGTTCGTCGTCTGCTACAACACTTCGCGGCGAGGCACGAAAAACCATCCTCACTGCCCAAACAGAAGGTACGTAAAAAGGAAAAGCCTTACTTTCGTGGCTGAGGCATTTGCAAAGAAAATTCGGCCTCTGCTGTTTTTTTATTTTATTTACCATCGGGCAGTCAAAAGTGCCAGCTTTCAAAAGTGAGGGGGCAAATGACACACCTGACCCCTCCATTTCTGACAGTGAAGGGGGTTTGTGTGTGTGTGTGGGGGGGGGGGGGCAAGTGCCTCTCCTGCCCCCTCCTCGGTAAATACGCCCTTATGCGTTCCGAGACGAAGCACATTTGCAATGACAGGGTTTCTGTAATTGGCTTGATTAGGACCGATAGACCGGTGTTGGCAATGGTCTCATCAACATCGCAAATTATGCCAGTGCTGACTTCCTTGCCCAGCGGCATATGAGCACCGACTTCCATCCCTTCAAGCTCCGCGACTTCGTGCAACGACCAACGAAGCCACATGTTCCACGTCAATCGCTAGGACGTTCTTACGGGTGATCTTTGATTTCATTCGGCGACAGCGCCTCCAGATGTACTGACAGAGCTTGCCTGTTCGGGCGCCTCATGCTGACAGAGGTGAGAACGGGCATGAAAAGGACGGTGAATACTTCGGTATTCCGCGAAGATCTCATTGTGGACGGGCTCGAATTCGGTGATGCGCTGAGAAACGTTCCCTTTACGGCTCAGAACCAGCTCGGAGCTGTCGCCACAAGATTCTCCACGGCTGACATAGTAGTGCACGGTGTCGTCACTGTCCGTGTCGGTCTCGGTACCGTTGTGCTTCCTGAAGGCAGACAATGCGGGCACTGCCGAGCCCGGCGGACGCGCGTGAGACGCCATATCCATCACAACTAAGCAGGAAACAGCAATTCAGTGGCAAAGTCAAATAAATTCACAAAAATAGTAGAGCTGAAAGACTCGCGTTCTGTTGCTATTCCTCTGCGCAAGTGGCACATATCCCCCATGGGGGATCAGCGTTCTGCATTGTTTGTTTGTTTGTTTGTCCTCTATCAGTAGCTCCTACCCACTATGGGGAATTCGCCAAGATGGGGATGCAAGCGGATGGAGATTAGTAATTCTGAGAAAACAACAGAAGTAAGTGAGAAATACAAAATACAAAATAAATATAAATATAATTTTAAAAATCTTCGTGGAAGGCACTTCTTCGTCCCCCCATAAAAAAAGATAAAGAAAAGCAGTACTTTGGAAAAAGACTGGACGAGCTCCGGCTCGAAGATTACGGCGTCACTTGGAAATTTGTCAATTTGGCGCTGTCTGGTGCGATTGCAGTAGTTCTCCGTTTATTTAACTTGTATCAAATGGCACTGCATATATTTCAAGGCTATAAGAGGAAGCGCGTTGTAAGGGACACAGGTATAAGAAAGCGATGATGAAGGGACGGTGGAGCGGCACAGGCAGTTGCTGAGGGCAGCCTTGAGGTTGAGCTGAGAGACAATTCAGGGCTAGTTGGAGCCATTAAGATAGACCTGTGAAACCAAACTAGAGAGTAGCGCACCACGTTCTACTGTGACACTAGTGGGATACAGTTCAGCAAATGATGATGATGGCTAAGAAACTGTGGCCCATACCCACTGTTGATCGACCAAGAATCGGATAGCGTGAGCTAAGAGAATCGAGGGGTCTTCGATTTAACTTTTCTCTGTGAAGCTTAGAAACAAGGTGAAAAAAAAAGAAACTGAGGGCACTCGGCGCGGACTAACAACAGTAGGAATAAAGCAACAAAAGACTTGAAGCGATGGTATGGTATGAAGAACTTTATTTAGGTCCTGAGGGATCAGTCTGGGACTGATGCGGGCCACTCCCACGTCGGTACAGAGAGGCCGAGCCCCTCTGCTATCACACGGGCCCTCTGAGAGAGATAATAAAAACTATGAGACTGAGTAAGTAGACGACGGGCTTGAGTGACGAAATTTGCCGTCGCAGGGGACGGCGACTACGACGAAGAACAGAAACAAAGTACATAAGGTTTATGTCATTGCTTTTCTACACAAAATGAACTCAAACTTATATATTATATTTTTACTACTGACGAACTTGGATGAAACAACGGCGAGGCTTTACAAAAGAAATAGCAACCGTCTTGTATTCTATATATTCTCAAATATTTTTATCCAGTTATCTCTTCCGACTGCACGATTATAGGTCTATGCGCCGTTGTGAGTTAAGCCATTCCACTGCCGCCAGACAACCAACATATCATCATCGCCATGAAGTTCCGACCATTCTATAGAGAGCCATGGTGAAGACATAGCGCTGCGCTCCCCTGAGGCAAGTCTTTCACATCGAGCAGATGGGCTCGATCAGCTGGGATGGTTCTAAGTACTTGTGCGGGGCGCTGGCAATATGCCTGAATCAGTCTGGAGCTGCTACGAGACGACAGAGCTATCGGTCAAGAATGACGGCTTGCGAGAGTCATCAGTACCAAAAACTCCTTCGTCCGCAGTACACATGCTCTTTAATCTCTCCAATTATGCCTTCCCCTCAACCTTTGTCGGGAGAAGAAACTGTTTCTCCGGAGACTCGGGGCTGGGGCGGCCTTCTCACTTACCATCGTTTGGACCTGGGGTCTATCATCCGAGGAACACGGGAAATATCGAAAGTAATTTGGTCTTGTGTCTGCAGCGAATGCTCATCAACATCTTTGGGCATTTGGGCGGCCGCGCTACAAAGTAGCCACCCTGACATCTGCGCCAACTCATTACATTAAAGGGGAAATTTTACAAGGAGGATAAAAGGACATTTAATAAGCCACTCCAGCATTTTTTTTTTATGAAGGTGGCTACGTTTTTATGTTTTCTTCGTTGTGATATGCGGGAACTCTTATAAAAAAGAAAAAAGTATGTTTTCCGTACTGAAAGTTCACTGCGTGTGTCGGTTCTTGCCTGTATTGATGCTTCTGTGCTTCTGTGATGCAGGTTTCAATGCCTCTCCCGAGCTCGGGTGAGGACGGCGACGTTGAGCGCGACCTTGGGGCGTACAAGCTCGCCGCATCGCTCGCACACGCTCACCCTTCGCGGTATCGAAGCGGCGCCTTTGACAATGGATCCCGTGGCACGCTGCGTCGTTGAAACGGTGGACGTGAATGCCAAATTACTCAACGACGTGCAGGCATCCATCTGGAGGGTGCCGGAAGTGCGTTTCGAGGAAAAAAAAGCGCACGACCTGCTTACGGAAGAGCTTTACAAGGCAGGATTCCGGGTAAGCGACTCGGGCCAGCGTCTCATCTTTGTTCTACATATCATAGCGTAGCTAGGTGAGCCGCAGGAGGAGCCAGCGACGAGTCACTTTCTTTTTCACTTCAGCACACCTGTCTCAAGCATGCATATTGTCTTTCTTTTTTTTGGGGGGGAGGGGGTCATATAGACACCGTATCCATCTTTCTTTCTCCTCAAGAATAATGGAAGCTTTGATGCTAAATCTCCAGGACGCAGGAAGACGCAAAACAAAAAGCTTGCTGTTTCCTAGTTTAGGTGATAACACTGCTTGGCGAAAAATGTACTTACATGTGTATAGATTCAAGACAACGAAATTGTGGCCGTGTTCACATTCCCAAAGCTTTTCATCCGTACGTGCAGTTTTCCGTTGGCAGGCCGCCTCCGTTTATATGTCCAGAATCGCGACTGGCCGTAATCTGCGCTAACCAACAATTCTAGCGCAAGAACATTTTCGTAAGATAGGCGCCCAAAGTATGTGAGCACAGTATCGGAGCCCTCGGGTGCTGTGTGAACTGGGGCCGAGCGGCATGCTTTCAAAACTGTGGCCAAATGGGCGGCCATGGCGTGTGCACTCTCCACGCACCGTTCAAGTGCGACACGTGCTCGCCAGCAACAGGCTGCAGCTTCTTTTGGACGCCGTGACTTTGGTTGGTGCGCCACACGTAAATGGCGTGACACAGTGTTACCGCGTTACTCTGGGAAGCGCGATGCACTTCGATATATCGCTGATGCAATAATTGATGGCGTGCGTGCGTTCTGTTCCATAGCGTCCCTTCGCGCAGCTGCGCCGCTTCCGCATGCCGTGGAAAAAAAAATAAATTATGGGGTTTTACGTGCCAAAACCACTTTCTGATTATGATACACGCCGTAGTGGGGGACTCCAGAAATTTCGACCACCTGGGGTTCTTTCACGTGTACCTAAATCTAAGTACACGGGTGTTTTCGCATTTGGCCCCCATCGCAATGCGGCCGCCGTGGCCGGGATTCGATCCCGCAACCTCGTGCTCAGCAGCCCAGCACCATAGCCAGTGAGCAACCACGGCTGGTGGCATGCCGTGTAGGAGACAGTGCCTGCGTGCAGGTGACACCCAGCTACGTCCTGCCGACGGGCTTTCGGGCCGAGTACTCGCGGCCTGGCATAAGCGGCCCGTGCATCTGCTTCGTGGCCGAGTACGACGCGGTGTCCGAGGTGGGCCACGCGTGCGGGCACAACCTGATCGCCGAAGCTGCCCTGGGCGCCTCACTGGCGCTCAAAAAGGGGCTCGAAACGACGCCAGACCTTCCAGGCCGCGTCGTCTGCCTTGGGACGCCAGCCGAGGAGGGCGGCTCCGGCAAGGTGCGTGACCAAATTATGTACCAGTAAGACGACCGATGACTCTGAAAATCTCCTTTCATCTTTCCTTTAATGCGAATCAGTTCTTTACACATTCAATGAAAGCCCCCTACAATTGGCCGGTTTGGCCGTACGCGAAAAGAGGGCAGGAGTAAGATTTAAAAGAAACGCTACAGAATCATGCATGAGCGTTTGAGTATCAAACCGATGTATTTTCCCCTACAAAGGTGGAAAGGTGCAGAGAGAGAGAGACAAAGAAAAGTGCTTATTTAAGAAAAGGGTAATTAAATTAGGGATTTTCACGTCCCAAAGCAAATCATGGGGTTGCGAGAGGCTCAGTAAGGATGTACGTCGGAATTAATTTCGACCACCTGAGATTCCTTTACTTACAGCCAAAGCGCGGCCCGCGAACGCTTTGGCTCAACGCCCCACCGTAGTGCGACCGCCGCGGTCGGGAATTGAGCCGGCTAGCTCGTACAGCTGAACGCTGTAACCACTAAGTCACCGCGGTAGATCATCGACAAAAGACGTTTCGAATGATCTAAGAATGAAGAGGTGCTTCAAGTGATATCTCCCTAAGAGCAGGCTCCAATCAAGGTAGAGGGCCCCTTACGATTAGCGTCTCGCCACAGCGCATGCGCCGAACCCGAACCGTATGGATGGATGGATGGATGGATGGATGGATGGATGGATGGATGGATGGATGGACGGACGGACGGACGGACGGACGGACGGACGGACGGACGGACGGACGGACGGACGGATGGATGGATGCTGTGAGCGTCCGCTTTGGAACGGGGTGGTGGGTTTCGCCACCGAGCCCTTGTTATTATACTGCCTAATGGCCTACCTAGGTTAAAAAAGAAGAAAGAAAGAAAAGGAAAAAGAAAAACACGATGAATTCCCATAACCAAATTATCTGACCCCCTATTGTGAACTTTGTTTTTTTACGTCTCCGTTTTTTCTCGTTTCCCTACTTCCACCAATCTTCCAATCACCTCTTACTAATATCTATTGCGGACATGTTTACTTTTCCCCTGTTTTCGCTGAACCCAAGGGCTTCAAGGAGGCCAGTGGTGCCTAAATCGACCTTTGGGCAGATATCTTCACATTCTAATAAAACATGCTCCACGTTTCCCTAGCTTTACCGCAGCAAGCACATGCTTCTTCTTCCTTCCTATATCTCGCTTTATAGCTGCGTGTTCTAAAGCAACCTGATCTCGCTTCGAAAAGTAATCAACTTCCCTTTGAGTTATCATAACTTGTTTCTTTCCTGATTTTGTTTTTTTTTCCTCTTCAGTAGTTACTCGTGGCAGGTTTATTTTCCATTGCCGCCACCCATGTGATTATTTCAGCCTCTCCTACTTTCCACTTGACGTTTTTTTGTTGCTGTGCTGCTCACCCTACAGGCAGCATACTTGCTGGTAAGCTTCCTAGTTCTTTTCCTTCACAGTGAATCAATGTTTTTCCTGTACAAACACCTCTACACTCTCCCAGTCCATTTACTTTCTTCTATATTCCCCAATCGTTCTTGATAATCAGTTTTACTCTGAACTTCCCTCACTTCAAAACTAACTTGTGCAGCCCATATCACCCTCATCATCATCATCATCAGCCTGGTTACGCCCACTGCAGGGCAAAGGCCTCTCCCATATTTCTCCAACAACCCCTGCATATCACCCTGCACAGCTTCATTTGTAGTCTGACCTTTGGTTGCCATCGAGTCCTGATGCAACCCTGATTTCAAGCAAGCAATCGCATTTCCAAATGGAAGTCTTGCAACCAAACTTTCCACATTTCCCTGAGCACCTCGTACCTATTGTATCCTCATAGCGCTCTGTGTTTCATTGTGGCTGCATTTCTCTTCCCCTTTACTGCCGTTGTTTTTTTCCTGTGTTTCCATATATCTATTGATTTCGTTTATCCACATACCACGGTATTTATATTCTTTTATCCAAGGTATATCCTGGCCCTGTATTACCACTGCTCTTCACTGTTTTCATTGAATACTATAACACCTGATTTCTTAACGCTAAATTTCAAACCTAAATTCTCGCCTTCCTGTCCACAAATATTAGCCTGATGTTGCAAATCTTTTCGCTTGTTAGCTAGCAACACAATGTCGTCTGTATAAAATAAACCTGGAAGCTGCTGTTCTACTACTGTACTCGCCTGTTTGTATGAGAGATTCAACTTAATATTAATTCCTTAATTGTAGCGCCCTTTCAATTCTCACAATGTACATAACAAACTGCACTAGGGATAAAGTGCACCCCTGCCTAAGTCCGTTGTTGATATCAACTTTCTCCTCACTCCTCATCCCTTCCCATTCAAAGCAAACGATATTTTCTAGGTAAATATCTCTCAAAAGCTGTAGACAATCGTCGCCAAAGCCTTCCCTTTCCAGAATATCCCACAAAATGTTGCGGTCTACGTTGTCATGCGCTCTAAAATGTCTAAAAAGGCCACATAGAACTGTCTGCTTTCTACTCTTGATATTTCAATGCACTGAGTAAGAAGAAATAGCTTATCGTCCAATTGCCTACCTACTCTGAAGCCATTCTGAAGTTCTCCCAAAATGTCATTATTCTCTGCCAATGCTTGCAGCTTTAACTTAATTGCCTGCATTGCTAACCTGTATATTACCGATGTAATGGTCAACGGTCTATACGAGTGAATTCTATCTTTCTCCTCCTCACCGTTACAAGTTAAATAATTCTACTTTGTCGCCAACTGTCTGGTATTTTCTATCTTTTCAAGTTTTTTCCACTGCTTTCACCAGAGCTTCTTTACTTTTTGGTCCTAGTTCATTAATCAGCCTAACGGGAACCTCGTCTAGTCCTGTCGCTGTGGGTTTAGGAATTTTCTATTCGGCTTTCTTCCAGTTGAAATTTGTCAGCATCAGCTCCTTTCCATCTGGTTCTCTCTCATGGTCTTTTTTTCTTCAAGTACAACCTCGTCATCGCGTTTGAAAGATTCGGCTGTTATTTTTCAGATGTAATTTAATGCCGCGTCCCCTTCCAGTTTGTTTCCATCTTCGTCTAGAATACGTTGTTAAATTGTTGTTGACTTTCTGCCTAACAATATTATGTGGTTCCAAAATATTCTAGGTGGGACCTTCTTTTTCCGATGTATTTCTGACTACCAACCTTCACTTTCACCTTTTATCTTTGCTTGCACCATTATTTGAATCATAGATTTTTTTCTCTCGATATATTTCCCGTTTACTCGCTACTTCATCCTGCAGCAACTGCGCCCTCTTTGCTTGCCCGTGCTCTCGGGATGCTTTCTGTCGTTCGGCGATCGCTTCTCGCATCTCCCTGTTCCACCAGCTTTTCGGTTTCTTTTTAGAGCGCAGCTCTTTGGCGTCCGTTCCTGGGTTTCGCGTCGTCGTCGGCGTCGTCGTCGGCGTCGGCCTCGTAACCAGCTCCGCCCCCCTTCGCTGGAGTGGGAGACGAAGGACGCGAGCCGCGAATGGCGGAGACCAATGAGAGCGGCCCCTTCAGTGACGTGCGCGCGCGATGCTGGTGTCATGCGGACCCTCCTTACGGCTCGATGCGCACTCGTGTCTGGTCTCAGCCGATCCGCTCGTTTCGTACTATCGTCTGCTCGCGCCAAAGCTCTCGCCCGCGCCTGTTTGGTTCTGTTGGGTCGGTCTCGTTCGCGCTTGTTTTGGTTGTTATTGTGTGAGATTGTTTCTTAATCTGATTGTATGCGCTATGCGAATTGTATAGTACTTTCTGGAAGCCATGCGGCACCAGCGATCACACTGGAACCTTTGACGAGTCATGTATAAACGCCGGCTCGCTTGATCCGCAGATCAGATTTTCGACCATTACCGACTCTGCTACATGTCTCTCTCAAATTCTTTGCTTCAAAATATCGCGAAATGGAAACACGTATAGAGCTGCGCTCAAATTTCGCATTAGGGAGTATCGTAATCGTCGGATAATTTTTTCCTTCCTAACGAATATGCTGTTTCTCTTTCCGTATTTATGTCCTTATTACACTTAAAAGCTCACTATAGTCCACTCTTGGCATTTACTAAGTTCTTCCTCGACTCTTGCGACTATACTAGTTATTTGTTCAGCGTTCAAATTTGGACTGGCTATTTTGCACTCCTTGCTGTCTTTCCCAACTCATATCCCATTTTCAAAATGATGCGTTTATGGTCACTCCCTATGCTACTATACCCTTCCTCGTCAATGACCATTTCTCTCAACTTATCATGAATTCCTGCTGTCATCAGACAGTAATCAATGGGCGATTGCCCATTTCCCACTTCCCACGTGGCCTTCCCTTCACACTTAGGCTCTGTATTCACGATAACGAGGTTATGTTTCTCGCAAAGATCCAGCATTGACTTCCCGTTGTTTTCGGTACAGTCATCTAGATCCTGTATGTGGGCATTCATGTCACCTAATATGATAATTTCGGCATCATTACCGAATCCCTTAATATCAGCACTTAGACATTCCACTAACTCTTGATTCTTCTCTGTGCCATTATTTCTGGTCCACAAATACGTTACACCCAGCCAAGTTTTCTTTCCACTCATTGTACCTGATCCCCAAACATGCTCTTGACATTTTGAATTTACTCTTTTCTATTTGGCTCCCTGATGCACAAGCATTCCAACTCCCCCTCCCTTTCTTTCCGACTTATTTATGTTGTACCCTTCCCAAACATAATTCTCAATCACTGCGGCTCTTCCAAGGTGCATTTCTGTAACCGCATGTACCCCTATTTGTTCTCTATTTAACTGCTCCTCGATCTCTGCCCACTTTTCCTTTTTTTCTACGGCCCTGCATATTTATGTAGCCTATTGCATGGCGAGTTCTCATTCTTGTTTTCATCTTTGGTTTCATCTTTGGGTTATTGCACGCCCCTGGCTGTAAATTTCAAAAATAGCGTGGATAGTGCGGGTGTTCTAAACGCTCAAAACCTGCTTTGCGTCGTCTGAACGTCGCCGCGAACATCTCAAAAACGCGTCAACGCCGGCTCATTGAAAATAATAAACTCTCAGGTATACTCTTCATCCTGTAAAATATTACGGATTGCATTATTTCATTCTTTTTCCTTTGCATTGTGTTTTCATTTCCCTTCCGCGCGCAGGAAGGACTCAGCAATCGCGTGACGCTAACGCAAGCCGGGAACCATATATTCTTAAGCACCTTCCCGGCGGAGAAGACCGCGACCACAAGCGGTCGCTGGTTGGGGCACCCTAAGCTCTGTAGACCCCTATTCTAAACCTCCCAAATGCGCTAGCCGCTGTACCGCCCGCTCATCGCAAACGCTAAATCGCTTGTCCTGCCTACAGCTGCTCATGACCAAGGGTGGCGCACTGGCCGACGTGGATGCAGTGATCATGGCGCACCCAAGCTCGGTGAACGACGTGGCACCGCCCTACCTGGCCTCGGGCAAGGTGCATGTGCGCTACACTGGCAAGGCGCTCTACGTATTGAGTGCTCCTACCAACCCCGTGAACGCCCTGGACGCCGCGGTGACTGCCTACACCGCGGTGACCGCCATGCGCCAGCACATGAGGCCCACTTGGAAGGTCGGCAGCGCCAGCTCCCAGTCGAGAACTGCAAATGGTTAGACGGATGACGCGAGCGTGGGGTAACCGATGTGTGCCTTAGGACACCGGGATGTCCACCAGCGTTATGGTGAATTGCACAAAGCATGTGTCGCGGAGCGGCGATGGACCGCAGGCATTTTCGTCTCTGAGCTACAACCGTCAGTTTCGCAGTGGCAATGTGCGTCGCCAGATGGTAAAAATGAACTGGCCCATTAACTGCTACGCAGTCGGTGATGCGTCAAGTTTCTGTATAAGCTTTTAAAAATATTCCCCGACGACCATGCTATTCCCTAATGCAAATATTGAGCGCAGCTGTTTAGGTGTTTTGAATTCGCGATATATCGTGGCAAAGAATTTGATTCTGAACGACAGCATCCTCTCGACGGCAGCGCTGAAGCTCTGCTCGGGCAGCTCGTTTAGCAGCAGCGGCAAGCGAAGCATTTCCACCGGTTGCGCCGCTCATTGTTCAGAAAGGAAGCCTGAAGACGGAAACGCGTGGCTCGCGCGGAGCGCATTCTCTAGAGGCCGGCGCCGGCGCACGCGAAGTAGCGCATGCGTAGGGTGTCCAAAGCCCTCGCCAGATCTTTGTTCCCATTTATGGTATCGGTGGACGGGCTCGCCGCATGCCTGGTCGCCGCCGTGGAGCACGTCTAGTCAACACCCTCTAGGAGGTGTTGGTCTAGTGCGGCACTCCGCTTTCCTCCTTACCCTGTCGCAGTACAATCCTCCTCTGCTTTCCTCCGCATGCTGCCGTAGCACCCTCCTCCTCCGATTTCCCTCTCGTGTTTTCTTTGCTCTCGCCGTCTTTCATCCCACGCAGCGCTCCACGCTCACTCTTTCATTCTTCGTTGAGCTCTTTCGCTCAGTTACGCCTAGGACACCGAGGGACGTCAACGCTCAACACAGGGATGGGCGCCTAAGCGTCTTTGGCGTGGTAAGCAAAAAACTCCCCATACGTGGGCGATCCCGAAGACGGTGCAATGCCGGGCCGATCCGCGGTAGAGGTGAAGCAGTCGTTAAGCACTGCCCATACGTGGGCCGATCCCGAAGATAGTGTAATGCCGGGCCGACTCGCGGCGGAGGTGAAGTAGGCGTTAAGCACTCCCCATACGTGGGCAGATACCGAAGACAGTGCAATGCCGGGTCGAACCGCGGCGGAGGTGCAGTTCGCCTTTCTTCACAGAGTGGAAGAGCACTGAGGTTTTTTAGAGCGCAGCTCTTTGGCGTCCGTTCCTGGGTTTCGCGTCGTCGTCGTCGTCGTCGTCGTCGTCGTCGGCGTTGTCGTCGTCGTCGGCGTTGTCGTCGGCCTCGTAACCAGCTCGCCGACGAATCTGCTGCTCCGCCGCCGCGCATGCGCGCTGTCGGCTCTCCGGGCGAGGGAGGATGATGGAAGGGAGGAGGAGAGACTGTGGAGGAGGGCTCGCTACACAAATGGCTCTTTGGCGTCCGTTCCTGGGTTTCGCGTCGTCGTCGGCGTCGTCGTCGGCGTTGTCGTCGGCCTCGTAACCAGCTCGCCGACGAATCTGCTCCGCCGCCGCGCATGCGCGCTGTCGGCTCTCCGGGCGAGGGAGGATGATGGAAGGGAGGAGGAGAGACTGTGGAGGAGGGCTGGCTACACAAATGGCTCTTTGGCGTCCGTTCCTGGGTTTCGCGTCGTCGTCGGCGTTATCGTCGGCCTCGTAACCAGCTCCGCCCCCCTTTCATCCCCCCAGCGCTAGCAGCGACCGACTGATACCGCTTTCGTGAGTCCGCTACCGCACTCACGAAAGACGTTGTGCACTTCCTGCAACTCGCATTAACCGTCCATCGATCCACACCGATGTTAGTAGTGGGGGACTTTAATGTTGACATAAAGACAAACAGCAATTTCCTAACACTTATGCGGGAGAACATCCCGTTCCTCTCGCTCGTAACGCGTCCCACGGCTGTGACAACCTCGCGAGGCACTTGTATAGATCTCGTCTTTGAGAATCAAGCATTGGTGTACCAAGTCGAACATATATCAGTCTATTTCTCCGACCACAAAGCTTCCTTCATGACTGTCAAGAACTGTTAGTGGAGCCTTTGTTAAAGGGATACGTGTGAAAAATAATAAAAAATTCTGTGATAGCGCATACATGTGTTGCTCGATTTCTTTGCCTCAATCTATCGAAAAGGTGAAACAGCTTATTTGCTGCGCTCAAATTTCGCATTAGGAAGTAACGTAATCGTCGGTAATTTTTTTTTTCTTTATTCGCGGTCTGACTAAGCGGGTAACACGACTCACCTTTCAGTGCGACGACGTAGTCGGTACCAAATGTAAAGGCAACGCAGCATGTGTCGGAGGCCGCCAATTTGCTTTGAACATAATGATCAATGATTGTGAAATAAAGGTTACCTTGCGTATATCTCATTGGAACAGGCGAGAACTTAGCATCATCATTAGCCTATTTTATGTCCACTGCAGGACGAAGGCGTCTCCCTGCGATCTCCAATTACCCCTGTCCTGCGACAACCGATTCCAACCAGCGCCCGCGAATTTCCCAATTTCATCACCCCACCTAGTCTTCTGCCGTGCTCGACTGCTCTTCCCTTCTCTTGGCACCCATTCTGTAACACTAATGGTCCAACGGGTGTCTAACCTGCGTATTATACATGACCTGCCCAGCTCCATGTTTTTCTCTTGTGTCAATTAGAATATCGGCTATACCCATTGGCTCTCTGACCCAACCGCTCTCTATCCGTCTTTTAACGTTATGCCTAGCATTCTTCGTTATATCGCTCTTTGCGTAATCCTTAACTTGTTCTCAAGCTTTGTCAGTCTCCAAGCCTCTGCCCCATATGTTAGCACCGGTAAAATGCACTGATCGTACACCTTTCTTTTCAATGATAATGGTAAGCTCCCTGTCAGGATCGGACAATGTCTGCCGTATGCACTCCAACCCATTTTCATTCTTCTGTATATTTCCTTCTTATGACCAAGGTTCTCTGCATGTAATTGACCTAGGTAAACACACTCGTTCACCGACTCAAGAGGCTGACTGGCGATCCTGAACTAGTGTTCCCTTGCGCGGCAATTGATCATTATCTTTGTTTTTTGCATAATAATATCCAACCTCACTCTTACTCTCTCTCTCTGTTAAGGTCCTCAGTCATTTGTTGTAATTCGTCCCCAGTGTTGCTGAACAGGACAATGTCATTTGCAAACCGAAGGTTGCTGAGATATTCTTCACTCCTGAGGCTTCCGAGTTTAATAGCTTTAATACTTCTACGCACGCAGCGAATAGCATTGCAGAGATTGCGTCTACTAGTCTGACCCCTTTCTTTATAGGTATCTTCTAACTTTTCTTGTAGAGAATTAAAGTAGCTGTGCGATCTCTGCATATATTTTCCAATTACGTAAGCGTCCTGTGCTTTTTGATTACATAATGCCTCTATGACTGCTGATATTTCGACTGAATCAAATGCGTTTTTGTAGTCTATGAAAGCCATATAAAGAGGCTGATTGTCCTCTACAGATTTCTCGATCACCTGATTGATGACATGGATGTGATACATTGTAGAGTATCCCTTCCTGAAGCCAGCCTGTTCCCTTGGTTGGCTAAAGTCCAGTGTTGCCCTTATTCTATTGCAAATTATCTTCGTGAATAATTTATATAATACTGGGAGTAAGTTAATGGGCCTATACTTTTTCAGTTCTTTTACGACTCCCTTTTTCTGGATAAGTATAATGTTTACATTCTTCCAGTTTTCTGGGATCCTTGCAGTAGATAGACACTTCGTATAGAGAGCCGCCTGGTTTATGTAAGCTTTTTCTTTCTTTCTTTCCTTCTTTCGTTCTTTCTTTCTGTCTTTAATCTGTAATTTTGGTTTCTCGCGTCGAGTTATACCGTCTCCCCGTCGGAGGTCAGCTACGTGCAGCTCCGACGGTGAAAGCTGACGCCGCGGTGCTGTAAAGCAGCCTACGTGGGGCAATCGAACTGGTGACTCTATGATCTACAGCAGTATGTCACATAGCGGATCAACTACTGCATTATAGTAGCGATGTGAATAATGATTGAACCACACAAAACGCGTCATTTTACAAATACACGGTATATTGGTTTGGTCCAAGCGATAGCGACCGGCCAAGCGTAAGCGCAGGCAGCCTGAGAGGGCACGTGACATATCGCAGGTGCACGGCGTAATCACCCACGCTGGCTTGGTGGCGAACGTGATCCCAGACGAGGCGGAGCTTCTCTACTACTACCGGGCACCCAATGCGCTGGAGCTGGAGCAACTGCGGCGACTGCTCGAGAACTGCTTCCAGGGTGCCGCCGTATCCACTGGCTGCACCCTCGACCTGGACTGGCAGGCGGGCTACGAGGCGCTGCTCACTAACTGGCCGCTGGCCGACGCGTTCCGCAAGAGCGCTGCGTCGCTGGGCCTGCAGCTCGAATCCAAGACCTTGTCCAAGGTATTCTTCATAGCTTCCTCAGACATGGGACACATGTCCCAGCGCGTGCCCACCATCCAGCCGACTTTCGCCGTCTGCTCGGCTCCGAACCACAGCCGCGACTTTGCTGCCGCCGTGTGCCACAAAGAGGCGCAGGGCCCAACGCTGCTCATGGCCAAGGCCATGGCGCTCACGGGCCTCGAGCTCTTCCGCAACCCCGAGCTCTTGAAAGAGGTCCGAAAGAGCTTCTCCGAAGGACTCGCGTTCTACAGCCCGCTGCCATGATCGCCACATACATACTGCACCGAGAGGAAGAATCTCTGTGCCAAAGACACATGTTTGTTCCGTTCTCGCTTCGGCATTTGGACTGCCGTCGCAGTTAGCGCTTCTCTCGGAAACGAACGCAAGTTGTCATGCGGCACCTTTCACAACTTGATGTACACTCGGAAAGACCCATCTGAAGCACTGCTTAAGCCCTGTAATGAGTGAGCTGCGCTATTCGGGGAGGAATTGTATAAAGAATGTCCTGAAACTCATTAGTTCAGGTAGATTTCATTTCCAAGATATGTAAAAAGGAAACCGTTTTAAGGTATATTCGTTGAAATAATACACATAATCGGTAGCAGAACATCCCATCGTTTAACGCTTAGCAGGTCACGGAATCATGACACGTCTATAAACGTCGACTGAATGGCATCATATATTGACGGGATATCTAAGGCAGTTTTCTTTTGTTTCTTTTTCTAGTACTGTCTGCTATAGCAATTGTCCCTTTATCTTCGTGCGGTGCAATCACATACGCCGGACGATTCCAGGAAAATAAAGAAAAAATAAAAGAAGAAACTACGCCTTCAACAGAGCGCTTTTGTGTGTGGTTCGTTGCGAAGAGGCGCATAACACATTAACTACGATTTTCTACGCACGTGTAAGGACTACTGCAAACTTGCAGTAGACCTGAAACAATAAAGCTTCGTATGCTCCGAAGAACAGACAAAAAAGATAAGTTGATGGCGGAGTGAACAGCACCCGAAGCCGACGGCACCCGCTTGCCGCGCTGCACGTTGGGTCTTCGTACAGTCGCATCAAAATGAAATAGGGAGTGGCACGTCTGTAGCTGCAACACAGGCACTTGCTGACGGCGAGCGGAGCATGAACTCGCGGCGCGACGAAGCGAACGACGGCAAAGAAGGTCACCGTGTCCGAGGCGGCAAGAGAAGGAACAAACATACAAGCAAGCAAGCAATTTCTCTCGGCAATGCTCCGACAGACGCGTGATGTCCCGCAAAGGCTCAGTATTACCTCCGCATTTGTTCAACGTTTCACCCTGCTCAATTCCTTGTCTTCAGAACGTAAGCACTTTTGTTTACGCTGATGCGATTGTATTTTATGCTCCCGTGGGTGATAGTCAGTCATTATATGACTGATCGGAGGAATGCTTATGTACTCTATAGAAGGATGGATAGAGGCCATTCACCGCCTTAATGTATAAACTAGAGTACGGCATGTTCTTGTTTTTTTTTCTGCAAGGTTCGGTGTATCTCTGTCGTATCATCTAGCTAGTATTCCACAAATATAAATGAGTAAGGATCTTGAGATTATGTACAATGAGAAGCTTGACTGGTATTCGAATGCTGAGCATTTAACTCAAGAGTACCTGTGCTATGGGTATAAGTGTATTGAGAAGAGCATGTAGTCGATGGGGACATGCGAAGGGACGTGTTAATGATTTATGGGATGTGTACGTACACCCAATATTAGCGCTTGTGTGGTGCGTTTCGTTCTCCAATTACCCTGTTTATAAGCTGCTAGCCCCGGTTCTTCTACAACCGGAAGCGAAGAGTTTCTTTTAGGCCTAGGGCTGCCCAAGTTTGTTCCAAACCCTGTGTTGTACCTGGAAGGACGTATTCTTTCCTCAGAGGTGAGGCTTATAGTCTTTTTAATGTGCAATTCTTCTTAAGGATATATCAGTTACCGCTAAGACGGACCCACGCAATCTTAGTCAGCCGGCTGTATTTTTCGAGGTTCGATGGCTTCTTTTCGCGATTTTTGCCCGATCAGTAAATGCTGGCTCCAATAAGTGCACATATTTACGTTATCATAGCGGTAAGCAGAAATACATTATCCTTAGAAATCACAGAGGGCACCTTCCACAATAATGCGGAACAACTTCCCTGGCATATCCTTAATGGCTTGCTTAGGACAACTGGATGCATTCAGACTATGTTACTGTCGTTTCTCAGTGTGAAGGAAAGGCCGTAGCAGGAATATCTCTGCTGTGCTTCTATTGACCTTTATTTCTTACTTTCTTTTCCTGTTTTGGGTTGCTCAACATTATACCAACCAGCAGTTCTACACGCAGCCTTGAGCCAAACTTTAAAAGTATGCAAATGCCAGGAAGCTCGACCGAAGCAATCTAATGTTTGCCGTCACTTGGAAATACTCAGATTGTTTTGCATTCCGCCTAAATACGTAATTAGTCTTATTTATTTAATGTATTTATCCAATTACATAATTAGATGAAACGTGTTAATGAGAAAATTGTAGAGCAACATGAAATACTCCCGATACAGCTTTCTGTTGCTCAATACGGGCTACATAAAAGTTTTTTCGAGCGTCAAAGAATCCCGCAAATACACGCGGACGGACGGACGGACGGACGGATGGATGGATGGATGGATGGATGGATGGATGGATGGATGGATGGATGGATGGATGGATGGATGGATGGACGGATGGACGGATGGATGGATGGACGGACGGACGGACGGACGGACGGACGGACGGACGGACGGATGGATGGACGGACGGATGGATGGATGGATGGATGGATGGATGGATGGATGGATGGATGGATGGATGGATGGATGGATGGATGGATGGATGGATGGATGGATGGATGGATGGATGGATGGATGGATGGATGGAAAAACTTTATTAAGGTTCATCGGGAGGTGCACTAGCATGTAGCTGGCTGCTCCCACGTCGGGTCAGAAAGACCTAGCCTCTCCGCCACGTCGCGGGCCCCTTGGACTGCCCATAGTAGGGCTTCAATATCGGGACTGCGTAGGGCAGCCTCCCACTTGGACGACGTAACGTCTTCGTCGGCCCGTAACGCGTAATTAGGCGGAATGTAAAAAACAATCTGAGTATCCCCAAGCAACGAAGGCAAAGAAAATTACCTTGGTTATGTCCAGCTACGTAGCATTTGAATATTTTTAAAGTTTGGCTCAAGCTCAGTGAAACACCCTGTGATTTTGATGGAAATATAATTATATTCCAAGTGTACTTCAATGTTTTGCCACAGTCTTTTGATGGCAAAATATGGTGGTCTGGGATCCTCACCTGAGTAGTTCCTATTCCCTTACAGCCGGAAATTTGGCAAAACCCGTCAGACAGAAGTGTACGTTCACGATACTGCCCTTGTAGTGTCCTATCACTAAATCTTTTCATGCGCAGATCTCGTCTGATGATCTCTCCGTTATGTCACTTGTGCAATGAAACTCGATACTTTTCGATTTATCTTTGTTTCCCCTCGTGGAGGAGAAGGGCTTCCTCTGCACCATCTTGGCCTGGCCTTGAATGTTTCTGTCCTGCTTTCTTTTGGAGCATCCCAGCTGGGACACACCCACAGTAATGTATGTATCGCCAAGAAAAACTTCCTTTGCGACTCCCGCCAACTCAACTGTTAAAAAATATTGTTCTTTTACCTATTTATTGGTCTATTTCCTTTTCGTAGTTTTCTTCATTCTTTTGGATTCAAACACGCACGTTATTTGACCCCCGTCTGACTGCTGAATCAGACTCTTCATTTGCTTTCTTATCTGGTTTCATTTTGTGAGCTTTCAAAGCCTATTCGAATAACGCATTTTGCCTCTGCCACCCGGTTCTTGACCACTTACCTTTAGTGCGTGTGAAGAACAATTGCTGCGATCATCATCATGATCATCATCACAATCATCATCACCACCATCATCCTTCGTGGCGGCGGCCGGGCGTCGTGCTCCGGTGGCACCCCCCCCCCCCCCCCCCGACGAGCCATGGGGCTCACAAAATCCCGTTCGTGGCGCCTCCAAGGCGACGAACTGATCGAGCTGGTAGAGTGCACGGGACTAAATCCAAGCATCCTGCGACGATGGCACCGAGAGTTCCTCAAGGACTTTCCCCGGGGATTCTTCACGAGGGAGGAAATGAAGCAAGTATTCGGATCCATGTTTCCCGACGGCTACCCGAACGCATTCATGGACATAATATTTAACGCCATGGACAAGCGACGAATAGGGTAAGCCAGGGAGCGCGGCGGAAAGGGGGTGATAGCGAGCGGCACGCTGTGCTGCTTGGTGGGGACACTGTTGGACTCTTGCACCGGCCGAGCGCGCAGGAGTTGCTGTGTGTTTATCTGCCGCTTTGTATGGAGGTGAAACCAGCGCTTTTTCGTAAACCTGGTGTGCTGCTTTAGATCTTCTCCTGGAGCGGTAGGCCACCGATGTAATGTGAAAGCGCATACCACTACTGTGATGATTTATTACACGAATTCTATCGTTAGGTGAAGCAAGTACCGGTTATGTGAAACATTTATATAGAGCTTGAACCTCTACGGTTAGTCAAGTTCCCACATACTTCCATTCCTCTACTCAATAACTGCTTCGTATTCACTCATTTAAAGAGCGAGAACGCAGGATTACTCGCTTAATTCCTGTAATAGTACAAGAAAGCAGCAATTCTTGCTAGTTTGCTAAATGCTAAAACGCGTGTACTTAGATTTAGGTGCACCTTAAGGAACCCCGAGTGGTCAAAATTAGTTCGATGTCGCCCACTACAACATGCCTCATAATCAGAAACCCCAGAATTTGATGAATTCTTATACGGATGTTGCGAGTTATGGAAAATTGTGTACAGTCTACTCTTAGCCTGCCCGTGTCCGGGATGTGCTCTGTTTTCTGCTCGAATAAATCAAGAAACTAAAGATGGCAAGTCTAACTAGAAAAGCAAATTGATTTGAAGTAACAATCACTGGTGCACGAATATATATTTTCGCACTTGTGCAGGTTGCTGAACATTTGGTTGATTGCACACAACAGCGCAATGACGCAGTTTTTATACATACATTAATAGCGCATATATAAATTACAGTATGTCTAATTTTAAGGAGAATGTCCAGTCAGTATTTAGGTTCGGAATACAACTGAAATATCGTATGAAGGTGGGCAGACTATTTTTTATGCATAGATATCAGCCCCCCATTGTCAGTATGACTCATTTTCTTTCAAAACAAAGGTGAAAATATAGGTTGTCTATATCACAAACTACGGCTAGGTTTTCGCTGCGATCTCTTTTATGTTGTCATGTGAAGCGTGTGTTTGCATCTCGCATTAGCAACTTGTTGCGAAACAAGTTTGACAGCGACCTAAGGAGTGACTAGCATCTGCTGCAAAGAAAAATTGCATATACATACTAGTCATCTTTGTACATTGTTCGCAGACATTCCTCTTTAGCTATCAGTACAACATATACGAATGTTTTTCGCGCCGAAAAAGAAAGAAAACAAAAAGAACGCGCAAGGACAGCGTTTTCTGAACAATGACGAACAAGGTTGAACAAGGACGCGCGCCTCCACGACTCCCCCCCGCAGATACGTCACGTTCCGCGACTTCGTGAAGACGATAGCCATTACGGTGAGCGGGACGGCGGACGACAAGCTCAACTGGGCGTTCGACGTGTTCGACCAGAAGGGCGACGGCTTTGTGACCCTGGACGAAATGATCAACGTGGTCGAGGCCCTGTGGCAGCTGCACGGCGAGTCGCCCGAGATGGAGGACTACAAGCTGCACTACATCCGGCGCCGCACGCGCCAGATATTCCGGCGCCTGGACGTCAAGAACGACGGGCGCATCAGCCGCGACCAGTTCCGTGAGGTGCTCAAGCAGGACCACTGGATCGTCAAGAACGTGCTGCACGTCTACTCGTCCGCGGTGGGCGCCTTCTCCAGGGTCGTCCAGTCCAACTGACGCTGCGCGCGCGCCTCGAGCCCGGGCGGCGTTCGAGGGCGCGCGCCGCCGTCCCACGTGGACGCGGAGGACGAGCGCAGCTCGAGCGCCGACTCGGAGCCGGCGCTGTCGAGGCGTCCGCCCACGTGGGCTCGCGCACCTTCTCGAAGATGGCCGCCACTCGAGCCAAGCGCGCGCGAAAGATTCGCACGCTTCGCTGCACTGTAGGCCATTTATGAACGTGCACGTTTACCAGCGGTATTATTCGTAAATGCGAAATTGTTGCGTATACGTATAGCAGACAGAAACAACATGACGTGCTCGACGTGCTGAAGAGTTCTTGCCATTCACACCTCGTTTCTGTGATGAGACAATGGAATAAGAGTTCTGCATGCATACGTTTATCCTCCCAAAAGAAGCCGCTGTCTTTATTCTGCAAAAAAAAAAAAAGTATTTTGCGCGACCTTTTCATCGCGGCTCTCAGGTTGATCTGTTTAGGTGCTTTCATGCACGTGTTGCGCATGGTTAGTCTCATTCAGTTCGAAGTACCTTGTTGCCAGATGGCGTAAAGTGCCAGTCAGACATGCTGCCCTTTCCCACGGAGAATTCGAGACAATCCTTAAATTCTGAAAGTTTAGTCGTGTCATGAAGTGTGACTGGACGCACAGCGACCATTTTTATTCAGTTGGTCATTTACCGCGTCTCCTCGGAGTGTCCCCAGATTATTAAAGGAGTCAATCGAGATAACCATGACATTCTTTGCCGACCAAGCTTCATATCAGTGGCGGACATCAGAATTCGCACGATAATCGCCAACATATAACTATTAGTTAGCCCTGTTTTGCTAAATATTTTTTTAAATAATTACTATAAGGGGCATGTTTTAATTTGCAAAGTATAAGGCAGCCAGTACTGAAAGCATAACTTCTTGCTATGTGTCTATAGCCCCAGTATTGAGAAATGCGGACTCGAAATAACGTCGTGAAATGCATTGTTGTTTAAGTTATTTGTTTACTGTGCTCCATATTTCTCTAGTCCGGAAAGACGTTAACTGAAACAGCGACGAATTTCTTTGCAAATGTTGAGTACGTCTCTCAATTAGTGCCATAGGCACAGTTTCTAGCAAAACATTACAGAAGAAGAAGAAGAAAGTGCCATGTATACGGCAACAAGGCAGAGAGTCAATGAGAAAAGATATCTTGCATCAGAACTTCACTGAAGATATAACAAAACAAATGTCTTATCTTGCTACTAATTTATTTTTAAAAAAGAAAGAAACATCAATAGAAAACACGCACACAAGAAAAAGAAAAGAAACCACAAAAATGAAGGTACTCGTACATTGAAGTTGACATGTTAATCCACAGCTTCTGAAACGTAAGAACCAGTTTGAATAAACTACAGCTTTACCAAGCAAGGAAAGGCCATGTTAGACTTATTATTAAGTACTTATTATTAGGTACAATGGTTTTGGCCATCGGTATCCGATTACGCAGGTTAAGTAACGCATAGCGTTTGGTGACGTGCCCTGCTACAGGTTGATATAATTTCTTTCTGCAAATGTAAATTAGAAGCTTGTAATTGTAAACCTGTTTAGGGCTCGATAAACAATCTTTACAAAATAGGAGAAGGGCATACGCCTGTCTTACGGGCGGCCCATAGTAGTTCTGGAAAATCCGTAGTACTTTTTTTGGTAGCACTTCAAGTTTGTGATAAGCTTTTCAAGAATTTCAAGTTTGTGATTTAGACCGATAAACCGTGCGAATGCTTGCGTACTCACCTGAATTTTTGGTAAAGCATGACTTCGGGCTCATTTTGCGATGTTCCGAATGCTGCGTCATGTTTTACGCAAAACAAATTATGTTCGCGAGAAAATATGTACAAAGATGGCATGGCACCATACGCCATGTACGTACCAGAGGGGCACTTGCTCAAAGTTTATTCAGTGTAGTTTCTGAAGAAGGTGACATCGGCGGCAGTAAAGTCGCTAAGAAAGTCAGTATGATATAAAATAGCGCTGCTTATCAGTCTGTGTTCTTCCCTGCAGCATGTGAGGTGCGTCCAAAGTTCGAGCATTTATTGAAGCTAGCATGTCTGCCCCAGAAGTGTGCGCTGAGGGCAATATTTTTTTTAATATGCGTGCCGTCCTCCCTTCCTCCGCCCAAGTTATATTTACGAATTTGAACGTTCTCAGGTTGCCAGGTACGCGTACGATAATCGGGAGTGAGACATAGCATTTGTACATTGCTTTCTTCAGCCACAATGTCATAAGAAGGCATAGCTTTTAAAGACGACCTACGGTTTTGCTCCAGTTCGACGTGAACGTTCCACGACATGTTTTTCTGCGACCAGACACCGAGCAAATTGTGTTTTCATATACACTGTAAAATTGTGTTTTGGCAGGTTCAAGCTGCTGCTGCACCATCTTGTGTATTTTGTTAATTTAAAGAAAATATACATTGTTTTATTTACTTTAAGCATCAACCTAATATATATATATATATATATATACACACACGTGGGGGGGATACGAACCCACGTCATGGCTTTATGCGTGCGATGCTCTTACCAATTGAGCTACCGCGGCGCCATTTTCCCATCCACTACCTGGGGTGTTTATGTTTATCTACTAAATAACCCTGGGAGTGCAAGCCAGCGCCACCGCTCACAGGCCTTGGCGGCGGATGTGGGACGTCCTTTCTGCCGCAGGCGTCACGTGTACGTGAACTTTTTGGGTGAAGGCAACTGGTCATGCTACCTGAAGGCATCAATGCTGCCGGTTTCGAGAACCTCTCTGGGTAATGAGCGAGAAAAAGGGAAACCGAGGGGCTCAACTGTTATTAGTCATAAGCAAACGAAGACGCCAAGGACAGCTTGGGGGAAATTATTTGTACTTGCTAAATTAGTTATAGAAATTATAAATATAATGGAAATGAAAGTGTATAAAAAGCAATTGGCCGAAGGTGGGGTATATATCATCATCATCATCGGCCTATTCATGTCCACTGCAGGACGAAGGCCTCTCTCTGCGATCTCCAATTACCCCTGTCTTGCGCCAACCGATTCCAAATAGCACCCGCAAATTTCCTAATTTCTTCACTCCATCTAGTCTTCTGCCGTCCTCTACTGCGCTTCCCTTCTCTTGTTACCCATTCTGTTACCCTAATGGTCCAACGGTTATCTAGTCTGCGCATTACATGACCTGCCCAGCACCATTTTTTTCTCTTAATGTCTATTAGAATATCGTCTGTGCCCGTTTGCTCTCTGTTCCAAACCGCTCTTTTTCTGTATCTTAAAGTTATACCTAGCATTCTTCGTTCCATCGCTCTTTGCGCGGTCCTTAAATTCTTCTCAAGCTTCTTTGTCAGTCTCCAAGTCTCTGCGCCATATGTCAGCACCTTTAAAATGCATTGATTGTATACTTTCCTTTTCAATTATAACGGTAAGCTCCTAGTCAGGAGCTCACGATTTCTGCCGTATGCGATCCAACCCATTTTTATTCTTCTGTGAATTTCCTTCTCATGGTCAGGGTTCCCTCTGATTAGTTGACCTATAGGTAAACATATTCCTTCACAGACTCTACAGGCTAAACTTGCCATCCTGAACTCTTGTTAAATAGCCCGGTTGTACATCATTATTTTTCTCTTCTGCATATTGAACACTGCTGCACGCCATGTATCCGGGCACCTACGGGCGAGACTGCAAGTTCTGCCCGCCGGACACGCCCAACACCTTGCGCCATATGGTGCTGGAGTGCAGAAATAACCGCGAAGTACCACCGTCATCATCACCACCAGGCGATAACATGCAGGAAGTAGCGGATATAGAGGAAGAATCGGAGGACCAGTGGGAGGCTCTGCTGTCGAGGCAAGATCCTGACAGCCAACTACGGTTGGTGAACCGGGTTCGGGCGGCGGCAGCGAGTTATGGCTACCTGAACTGAGGAGGCCACCCACCTTTGGGTTCAAGAAGCCTGGTCTAACAATAAAGTTTATTTCTCTCTCTCTCTCTCTCTCTCTGCATATTAATATCCAACCCCACTCTTACTCTCTGTCCCTGTTAAGGTCCTCAATCATTTGTTGCAACTCGTCTGCATTGTTGCTGAATAGAACAATGTCATCGGCAAACCAAAGGTTGTTGAGGTATTCGCCGTCGATCTTTACTCCTAAGCCTTCCCAGTTTAATAGCTTTAATACTTCTTCTAAGCACGCAGTGAATAGCATTGGAGAGATTGTGTCTTTGTCTGACCCCTTTCTTTATAGGTATCTTCCTACTTGTGTAGAATTAAGGTGGCTGTGGAATCTCTGTAGATATTTTCCACGGTATTTACGTAAGCGGTCTGTACTCCTCGATTGCGCAATGCCTATATGACTGCTGGTATCTCTACTGAACCAGATGCTTTTTCATATTCTATGAAAGCCATATAGACAAGTTTATTGTACTCGGCGGATTTCTCGATAACCTGGTTAATGACACGGATGTCATCAATTGTAGAGTAACCTTTCCTGAAGCCAGCCTGCTCCTTTGGTTGACTAAATTCCAGTGTTATCCTTATTCTATTGGAGACTATATTGGTAAATATTTTATATAATACTGGGAGTAAGCTAATGGGCCTATAATTTTTTAGTTCTTTAACGTCGCGCCTTTTGCGGATTAGTATAATGTTTGCATTCTTCCAGTTTTCTGGGACCCTTGCAGTCGATAGACACTTCGTATAGAGGGCCGCCAGTTTTCCTAGCATTATGTCTCCTCCATCTTTGATTAAATCGACTGTTATTCCATCCTCTCCTGCCGCTTTTCCCCGTTTCATGCCTTACAAGGCCTTTCTGACCTCATCTCTAGTTGTAGGAGGAGTTTTTGTAATACTGTTCATTATTGTTTTGAATAGAGCGCTCCTGAGTCGTCTGGGTACTGTAATGGTCAGTGTAGAATTCTGCCGCTGCTGTTACTATATCTTCGAGGTTGCTGATGATATTACCCTGCTTATATTTTAGTGCATACATCTTGGTTTGTCCTATGCCAAGTTTCCTTCTCACTTATTTCAGGCTGCGTCCATTTTTTACGGCTTCTTCTGTCTTTCTCGCGTTATAGTTTCGGATATCACTTATTTTCGCCTTGTTGATCAGTTTTGACAGTTCCTCGAATTCTATCTTATCTCTTGAGTTGGACACTTTTATTCTTCGTCGTTTCTTTATTAGGTACTTTGTTACTTGGCAGAGCTTGCCTACTGGTTGCCTTGGTGCCTTGCCTCCCACTTCAGTTGCTGCCTCTGAAGCCAGCCTCGTTACGGTTTCATTCATTACCATGTCATCATCATCATCTCTCTGTTCTAAGGCTGCATATTTGTTTGCAAGTACCAGCCTAAATTTGCCTGCTTTTACCCTTACTGCCTCTAAGTTTACCTGTTTTTCCTTTACCAATTTTACTCTTTCTCTGTTTAAATTGAGGTGGATCCTGGCCCTCACTAACCTATGATCACTACATTTTACCCTACCTATTACTTGAACATCCTGCACTATGCTGGGATTGGCAGAAAGTATGAAATCAATTTCATTTCTTGTTTCACCATTAGGGCTTTTCTAGGTCCATTTTCTGTTGCTACGTTTCCTGAAAAAAAAAGTGTTAATTATTCTGAGCTTATTCCTTTCTGCGAATTCTACCAGCATCTCACCTCTAGCGTTTCTAGAATCGACGCCGTAGTTGCCAATTGCCTGTTCACACGCCAGCTTTTTCCCCACTTTTGCATTGAAGTCCCCCATTACTACTGTATACCGCGTTTGCACTGTTCTCATCGCTAATTCAACATCTTCATAAAACTGATCTACTTCCTCATCGTCGTGACTGGACGTTGGAGCGCAGGTTTGCACTATCTTTAATCTATACCTTTTATTGAGTTTGATTACGACTACTGCTACCCTCTCGTTGATGCTGTAGAATTCGTCAATTTTGCCTGCTATGTCTTTATGGATTAGTAATCCTACCCCGTATTGCTTCTTATCTGGGAGACCTCTGTAGCAGAGGACATGGCCGTAATTCAGCAATGTGTAAGCCTCACCAGGTCTTCTAATCTCACTAAGGCCGATAATATCCCAAACAATGTCTGATAGTTCTTCGAAGAGTCCTGCTAAGCTTGCCTCACTCTAGAGGGTTCGGGTGTTAAACGTTGCAAGGGTCAGTTTCCATTGGCGGCCTGTCCGGACCCAGATACTCTTAGCACCCTCTGCTGCGTTGCAAGTCTGACCGCTGCCTTGGTCAGGTGCTCGGTAGCCGCTGGGGACTGAGGGCCATTTCATTGAGAAGATCATTTCATTATGGAGGTTGTGGCCGAATACTGCACCAGGGAGGCCAATTCCTGTTCTGGTGAGAGAGTGTCTTTGTTCGAACTTAGTGGGCCTGCCTAATTCGGTTGTACCTAGATTAGTATAGCCCCACTCGCTCTCGGCATCTTTCGCCGGTGTCAGACGCTACTCCAAGCCTGCAGATGTAGTGCACTGGAGGATGTCATAAGCATATACACCATTGTTTGGAGATATATATATATATATATATATATATATATATCATAAGAAGCCAACAAACACTGACACCAAGGACAACATAGGGGAAATTACTTGTGCCTAATAAATTAAATAAAGGAACGATAAAGTAATGGAAATTAAAGTGGATGAAAAACAACTTGCCGCAGGTGGGAGCCGAACCCACAACCTTCGCATTTCGCGTGCGATGCTCTACCAATCGAGCTACCGCGGCGCTGTTTTCCCTTCCACTTTCTTGGGTATTTATGTGTCCTAGTAGAACCCTGGGAGTGTTAGCCAGCGCCACCACTCACAGACCTTGGCGGCGGACGAGGAACGTCTTTATTGCCGCAGGCGTCACGAGAACGTGATCATTTAGGGTGAAGGCAACTGGTCAATAAACCCACATATGCTACCTGAAGGCATCAATGTTGCCGGATTCGAGACCCTCGTTATGTAATGAACGAGAAGAAAGGGGGTTAACCGAGGGGCCCGATTTTTATTAGTCATATCATAAGAAGCCAACAAACACTGACACCAAGGACAACATAGGGGAAATTACTTGTTCTTAATAAATGAAATAAAGGAACGATAAAGTAATGGAAATTAAGGTTGTGGGTTCGGTTCCCACCTGCGGCAACTTGTTTTTTCATCCACTTTAATTTCCATTACTTTATCGTTCCTTTATTTCATTTATTAAGCACAAGTAATTTCCCCTATGTTGTCCTTGGTGTCAGTGTTTGTTGGCTTCTTATGATATGAATAATAAAAATTGGGCCCCTCGGTTAACCCCCTTTCTTCTCGTTCATATATATATATATATATACACTTCAAACAAAGAAGCACTCTTCTGGCAGCTGCGACAACGTGCATGCTCTTTGCTAATATGTGACCCCTATCCCCTGCATTCCATGGCTGCATCTTTCCATTTTATATTTCTCACGCGCCTTCTTTGCGGACGCCACTGAATGTGCACGCGTTTTTGTTCATAGGCCACCTACGCTTTCTATTCTTTACTCTTTTTCTTTCTCTTTTTCTCTTTTTTTTCTTTTAATTGGAGGGATGTACGCGTGTTGGTATTCATGACGCCGTACGTTTCTTTTTCTTTTTTTTTATTTGCTTCACTCTTACAGAGAACATGGGCGCTATAACGTAAAGCTATTCCAAATCTTTTCTATTCCAATTCCGTAATCGGCTCTTCGCGATTGGCCAAAAACATTTTCGGACCACACTCACTTCACCTGTCCGTCACGTGACGTCACGAAAACCGCGATAGCTCCCCATCTGATATGACGTGTACACACTGATTATGCATGATTTGACCGAACAAAATAAAAATAGTTATTTCTGATTCGACGCCTTTTCGCCGCTAACCCTCGGCTATTGGTCGAAAGCTTTCGGGCTGCACCCACTTCACCTGCCTCTCACGCGACGTCACAGAACCGCAAGAACTCACCGCGTCAAAGTGACGTGTACGCACTAAAGATGCATTAAAATGCCGAACAAACCTCAATTTTCTTCTGAATAGCCGTAGACTGCGCTGTTCCGAAAGGAATAAAAGATGGCTGCCGCCAATCGCTCAGGCACTGGCTACTCGCCCCTGCGCGAGAGCATGGGTTTATTTGCGTGCAATAAAGCTTGTTGCGTGGCCGTGTAACGTTTTCGAGAACTTTCGGCATGTTTACAGTGTTCTAGAACACTGTAGGCATGTTTACGACCTCATTCTGCCAACTAATCTTTGCTGAGGATCCGTTTTAGCGTCATTCTTAAGCTTCCGTTGCATGCCGCCGCGATGGTCGAAGAGCCACCGCAAGCTAAGTAAGGGACTCCGGACCAATCACAGACGCCGGCACCACCCTCTTCATCCGGCTATCGATACTCAGTGCAGTGGCTCGGCCCCATCGAATCCCTCTCCACTTGCCCGTGCTCCTCGCGTCTTGTCAGCCAATTAGATAAGACAAGCCGCTCAGTGTAGGCAATGCTATTTGTTCTTCAAGAAAACAAAAGTGACCTCCTATGAACGAGGAGAGCGTTTTATTGGTCTGTTCAGACAACCCTGCGGATGACCGCCCGGTGCCTGCGTCGGCGGTTACGCAAATTTGACGCCAGAGCATTGGAATAAAAACATATTGAAATAGTTTTACGTTATAGGGCCCCAGGTGTCAGCGAGTTACGATGTTAGACTTAATGTTAGGGAAGACGACCGGCCAATGGCAAACAGGCCTTATAAGAACAAAAAGCTTCGTCAATTCGATGCCTCGGGCCGTATTTGCTAACGATCTATTTCATTCTCCGTTGTTTTGGCCCTTCGTCATTCACTCGGACGCCGACGTGCCATCCTTATCGCTAGTACTGGCCACATGGGTGCGACACTTTGCAAGCAATGAGGAGTGAGAAATAAAATGCAACTTAACAAAGTTACAGGAGAGGGTGGCACGCAAAGAAATGTCAGACCCCTCTTGAGCTATGCACGAATTGTGCTCCCCAGTGCTGGTGGAGCGCTTCACTTTCGACACCGCCGCCACATCGGGGAAGTTTCGACGCTCGCGAGGCACGTCCCCTTCTTGATACCTTTATTGTTCGCCCATGATCACGGTAAAACACTTGCAGTAGTAGATGGTAACAACAGCGGGCATCAGAAATATGAAGAGCAGCATAATAATCGCATTGCCCATTTTCGGGAAACGCTCGTGGATGAAATTGTCGTAAAAATAGAAGAGCGGCAGCTGAAAGATAGATAAAAAATAATAACAATCAAAGACATGACTAAGGCACCACAGTCACATCCAGCGGACACAGCAAGACAATCGTTGCTCGCCGATTCATCAAGATAAGAAAGTCACATTCTCATTTCAGGCAGAAGCACCCACTTTAAGACTGTTTTTTTTCCTTCACAAATAATTAGCACTTGCAGGGATTTTTATTGTTGTTTAAGAACTGCGCACAGGCGGAAGGGTAGGCTACGTTAGAAGCAGCTATCCGAATACACAGTTGAGAAAATGTCACTATACCCATTTCTTCATAAAAAAACACACATGCCACAAACAAACAAACATACTAAATCTACAAAAAAAAACAATGTGAAGGACAAACTAAGCCAATTTAAGTGGCCGATATGTACCCGCGTTGAGCAAACGTTCAAAGACCACCAAGAAATTACTCTTATCATTACACTGGCACCAGACACCAGACAGGTTCAAACGGGTTCAAAAATAAAAGAACATTCGCGCGCCTTCGGTAAAAAAAGGCCCAATCCTTTTATAAAAACGTAGTTCCCTTGGCTACTATAGCTGTGTAAGAGCGCTTCCTTTTGCACAGGCATTAACTTGAAAAAGTTATCACCAAAAAATATTCACAATACGCAGCTGTAGCGCGGTGTCGGAAGCTGTACACTCAGTGAGATAAACCACTGCATAGGCGTACTGGTTTATAGCGATACCACTCTCGCAAATTTTCTATGCTCATATGGATTTTTGAAGGTCCTCGGTCTCATTGTCCACACTGTAAAATTGAATATCTATTCTGCTGTTAACTACCCATGTATTAAGTGTTCATTTTATTTCAATAAGGCACTTAGTTCTAAGAGAACATGGACGCGTAATATCATGTTAGTAAATAGACAGAACTCGAGCACGAGAACGTGACAGCACGAGTGAAGCGACTGGATTCGACTCACAACTAGATGCATTCTCGGGCCTTTGCCTTTGTCCTAGTAGTTCTCGGTCCGAATCAGCCATGCTTCCATACCAGCTCGCCCATTTCTCGTTTCTGATAAATTTATTTTCTAGTTGAAAGGCCTATTTTCCGTGACAACACAGCACTGTGTCTTGTCTCTTCTCGTGCCTTTGCCTTTGTCCTAGTAGATCGCGCTCCGAATTAGCGGCGCTAATAGGACTGGACGGTACTCGCCGACAATGCGTAACAGTTGAGTCAGATCACTGTGGCGAGCAACACGACTGCTAAAGAGGTAACGCTCTGTGCGCCGCGATGAACTAACACAGGAGACGTCGCGTATACTCTCGTCAGCGCAGCGGCCTGCCCGTTCATAGAGCGTCAGCAAAAATGGCCCTTAGCTGAACCTGTGGTCGATCCGGTTCGGAACGGTTCCTTCAAAAGTTCTAGTTCGGATTTGGTTTCGAGATGGCGGAAAACATATGGGTTCGGTTCCGGTTTGAATGAAAATAATTGACACCCTGAGGGCATGTACATATCTGATAGCAACGAGTCTTGCATTTAAAACATTTATGTGACTTTACTGACCTAAGGAATTCACTCAAGCCGCCTATGAGTACCAACTATGCAGAAAGAAAGAGAGCAGATGAAAGGCGGGTAGGACAAGCAAACGGGAGTCTGGTTTGCTAGCGTACACTGGAGATAAGAGAAAGGAGGAATAGAAACAGTAAAAAAGGAAGGGGGGGGGGGAGAGCAACCATGTAGAGCGTTCATAAAAGCCATGGTTTCATAGCAAGTGTTTTATGGCCCCATAACAAAATAATTTGACAGTTTTATTTGCTGAACTAACCTGCACAGCCATGCCAATAAACGCCACGCCATAAATTGTCTTCAGGGGTAGACTCGAGATATACTGCAAAGAGAAGAGGTAACATCAATACACAATTAAGCGTCTCTATTGTAGGTGCGACAACAGCAGTTTCATTTCTTAATACACAATCCGCAAAAAAAAAAGCCACTCAGGCTCTATTTTGAGAATGTAAACATCATTGTAATCGGTTTCCTTTTCTGAAGAAAGCAACATTAAGAAAGTCATACCGTTAAGAAATTCACCCGAAGCTACTTACACATGTTTCTATAGCTCAACGACTATAGAGAGGAATGGCAAAGAGCTAGAATCAGCGCCCGTATTCACAAAGCATATATTGCGCAAGAAATTTCGCTTAAAGGTCAGTACTCGGGTCCGCGCCATTCAAAATAGCTAGCGATGTGATAACAAAAGGATTGTCGCGGCGATGGCCAGTCACCTACGGTACTTATGTCAGATAAGCTTTGTAAAGATGTACTCAAGCGCCAAACTAACAATGCTTTGTTTCGTAAGTACATTGTCATTGCCGAGGCCACCTTCGCTAATATATTCGCCATCAAGAATGGCCGATGTTTGCTCTCACGAAGCAATGTAACGCAAGCACTGCTTTGTGCATGTGGACCTAGTTTTATTACATCGCATTATTGTGCTCATTATGGCGTTCCTTATTACATAAGTGTCGAACCCGCACTATTATGCTCATAACCGTTGTAACAATTTTTTTCACTTACTAATACGTACACGCGAAGGTGACTCCATACACGAGTTAAGAGGAAGCTTTAGCTCAGGCCCAACTCCGACGCGGCCTATTCAAATACATGTAAAATACAAAAACGTTTTTTTGAGATAACCCCTGGATCGATTTGAGTGAAATTTGTTGCATTCGAGAGAGGAAGTTAATTGCTACTGAATGCTCGCAGCGGAATTTCTATCTTGGTACTGAATTTTGTTAAAATAATTTTCAGCTATTCGAAGGTTCGAAAAAAATGGAAGCCCGAAGTTTACAAATTAATAGCTCTGCATCAAAAAGAGATATCACGGTTCTGTGAACGGAATCCATTAGGTCATTCAAAGCGGACAAATTCTTTTTGTCAATTTATATCTCACGTGAAATTGTTACGTTGTGCACAAGGGTTCCGCAAAATCTGTATTTCCATATTAGAATTTTTTTTTAGATTCATGTGTAAAATACCTATTTGGTCCGCTTTTGATGTGCTATTAGATGCAATTCACAAAATTGTCATACTGTCTTTCATTGCTGCGTTACAGAGTTGCAAACTTGATAGTTTCGTTCTCTGAAAATTTTTGATTTTCGCCAATTTTCAATAAATAATTCACGACCTAAATAAAGAATTCGAAAGCAACAGTCGCTAGATTTTAAGTTTTCTTTTAAATGCAACAAACCTCGTCAAATTTGATGCTGCAGTCGCAGAGAAAAATGAATTCTGCTTTTACATGTATTTAGATAGGAGCACCCGAGCTAAAGCGTCCTCGTAAGAGCGGTACGTTATCATTTATTAGTTCACCTACCGTCTTAGTGGAAGCGGTGCGGGACAAGGTACACACTGTGCCTATACGAAGCGGGGCATGAGGGTACGCATTCGCATGAATCTGTTACGCTAGAACTGCATCCAAAAAAATCGACCATTAGCTGCTATCTCTGCTATCAAGACGGATGAGTTGCTGGACCCATCACACTTGCTTTAAACTGCCCATCTGCTGGAATTATTAGAAGGCGTCATGCCACCCAAGCGAGTCAGCGTGCAAGACAGAAAAAGCGTGCAGACACGGTCACCTCGTACGGCACGTAAGTATCTTGCATCTCGGAGGCCTGCTTGGATTCCCTGCTGTGAATTGATGAGCGTGGCGATATTGTTACCCTCTCCTCTGACAGGCCTCAAGGCCATCGTCTATATGAAGACGTCGTAATGACATACTGTTCGTAAGAGCACATGACAGCCAATCGTCACATCGGACATATTAGCGAAGGCGACCGCCAATGGGCAAATAGCACCTATAGACAACCGGAAATGTTTGTGAATTCGGCGCCTGGTTTGCGTTCAATGCCCGTCATTTTTTCTCGCTCTTGCGCTGAAATAATAAAAAAAGAGAGAACCGCGACGACGCATATTCTTCATCACGAGAACTACATTTGAGACAGCACCCAACAGAAAGCCAGGTTAAAACTTGACAGCAGGAGTGGTTATTTGAACACGTTTCAAGGGTTCCCGTTTACATTGGTGCACAGGATCCGTGAGAAAAGACCTCACTGATGATTCACTGATTACAAATTACACTGCTGCCTCTGCGCGCAGGACACGTTCTAATGTACTGAACATGCTCGAACACGCTCAGGCAACGCTATACTGCGAACAGCGTGAGCTTGCCTGACAAGTTTATTCATGATAGGCGATTATATTCGAGTAAAAATATTGCGGCAAACCATTGTTCAGCAAACGTTCACACGAAAAAATCTACGTCCTAAATGTAGGCATAGTTAGGTAGATTCATGAATAAAAGACGTAGTTTCGTCCGAAAGGTGAAGCATCGATTGCGGTAGCAAATTATTAGACACCAGTACGAAGTAAGAACAGTAGTTTTATTGGTTCTGTATAAGCTTGCAAACATTCGCTTACTAACATAATTAACAAGAATGGTGTCACGCGCACACAGGCAAACATGAACACGTCTCACCCGATGACGGCGGACACGCGCTGTCAAAGCGCTGGCGCGAAGAAGCGCGGCAGCAGCAGCGAGCGAAATGACCTTCGTGCTGCCTCTCGCTTCAACGCTAACTAAAGCGGCGAGAACGCAGCGCGCACGAAGCTATCAGCCCTCGGCGCACCAGACTCGATCTGTCCCCATCCCAAATCGCTTTAAAGATAGGGCCCGCTCAGCCGCGCTCAGCCACGCCATACGCAGCCGCCGCTGGAGTAGAACGACACCAACTAGGCACTAGGCACTTCGGGTGCCTAGCGCACGATGCAATGCGATGCTCTTCCTCCCCGCCTCCTTCCCTTGCACCTTGCGGGCGCGAGATCGACCCAACGTCCTCGCCTCATCCTCCCACGCTTTCAGTCGCACCGCAGCATACGACGCGCGGCCACGATGTTATCGCATTTTGACTTTATACGGAACATCACGGCAGCGCCGACACCGGAAATGCGCCTGGAGTGTCCGTATAAGTGCTATCACAATAAAAAAAAGTCGATTCTTAATACCAACATCTATTCGCGACTCCAAGTAATCGCTTGCCACCCAGAGACCACGCCGAGAACGAACCGATCCAGGTTCAGGCTTGAAGAAGGTCTCCCATCACGGCATGCCTGAATGTCTCGTAGTTCTCAAATCATCGGGATGACTCTCTTCCCAAAAAATAAAAGAAAACGGACGTAGAAAGACATTCGCTGAGTACCATTATGGCGTGTTATCGCAGTGGAAAGACAGCAGTGCATCATTTCAACGCGCATCGTACAACGGCATCTATAAGTATGGTCAAAAAATTTTTTTCTTCCAATAACGATTATTCATTCATTATTTTCGCCTTTAATCGAATAATCACCTTCGATGCAGGGTTTTTCATCGAATAATTGATTAATCAAAATTTTTTCCGGGCACCTTAAACAGGTTGATATACAGTCATCTACTTTTGTAGGAAACCATTTTAGTGTTTGAGAGTGGCAGGCAAGTTTGAAACAAAAGTGTATAAAGGTTTCATAAAGGATAATCTTTAATTTGTTAAAGAATAAGTACAGTTGGCACTTGTGGCTTTTGAAAAGATAAACAATATATATAATAAAATGACAGTTAGTGCAGAAATAAATCATATACATGGCACTTGTGAAACGCTACAGAATACAGTTAAACAAGAAATAAGAAAAATGGCAAAAATGAAAGGTGAATTGAGAAGAAAAACAGCAGGGCGAAAGAAACAACGACGAGACGAGTACACTGGACAAGCGCCAGCCTTGTGCACTCGTCTCGTCCTTGTTTCTTTCGCACTTCTGCTTTTCATCTCAATTATGAACCTACTCGCCCGAGAAAATGTTCTGAAAGGTGAAGTCCAACTGAAATGTGCAAGAAATTGCAATATGCACGGGGGAGAAGAATATTACTGGTTTAGGAATTCAAACCACATGCTCTTTTCTACAGAGCGAAGGAATTTCGCTCGGCTGGGATGTTCGGGTGAAACCGACGCATTCATTGAATGGCCACATAACCCACATGCGAGAATAGACGCTCGGACGCTATGGATTTGCTGGAATCGACATGAAGCGCTCGGCTCGGCATCACTCAAGACTCGGGAAAACAGTGGACAGTCGCTCTGCCACGGCCGCCCAGTCACTGCGGTGCTCGTGCGCCGCCATTCATTCCCAGTACGATTTCAAAATTTTCGCGCCACTCCTGTCAGACTCTCAAAACGATTTCTTTAACCGGTCTAATCGATTAAGGCGATTAAGTGAAAGGTGTACGTCGGTGAAGATTAATCGTTCTGCGAGATACATTTAATCGATTAATCGATTAAATATTCATCGATATTACCAGCCCTGCTATAAGGAACTTGGGCATTGTGCAAAGGGTCTTGATACAATGCTGGTTTGTTCGAAACATTTACTCTCTAAAACTTCTTTCTTCCCGGTGATTAAACCATTGCGTTTTTTTTTTTTACGTATGTCGAATAGCCTGCGTCCGTTTCAAATTGTACAGTGGAGTTTACTTTCGTTTAGGCCGGCACTTTAGTAAATTATAGTGATGTACGCTATACTTGTCGTAGCAGGATGTCGTAGCCATCTTTGTTGATGTGGACAGTGTTGCCAGCACTGGTGACGGAATCTGGAGTTGCCAATACCGCACATGCTCGCCATCCGGAAACCGAAATTCACGGGCCTATATCATAGGCGTGCGTACACATGTGCGTGCGCAAGGAATGGAATGTGGTATCTTTATAACTCGATATCGGAAACTGAGGAAACTTTAGTGCGAAGTATACCAAAGGAGTCAATGCTGATGGCAGGACGTGCGGGAATATTTCATGTCGGGGCATAGCATTAAGCACTGCGCGCAGAACCCCTTAAGCAAATCTGCGTGGGGTGCTTCAAAGCGCGGGGATCATTGAATTGTAAAGTCAGACAACTTGGTCATTTCGCTCCATCATTATGAAAAGCATTTCAAATAAATGCCGTCTCACCTCGTGAAAAATGGCTGACACGACAAACACGGCCATTTGCGCCTGGTTCTTGGTAAACCCTGCGCCCACGAGTGGAGCGTAGATGTGGCGCCAGCACCAGCGGTGCACGGGCAAGTTCCACCGGTTCCAGAAGCCCTTTACGGAATCGGCGTTCCTGCGTGCAAAAACACAACTCAGATATATCTCTGGCGACGTATCATATAGCGGCCGACAACGTGAAGTACTACTGTCAGAATGGCTCCTCAGGGAGCGTGCCACATTGTAATGACTGCTTGAAGTCAAAATGATGGATGAGTAAGCGTCAGTGCTTTCCAAGCACTCTTAGTTAATTGCATCAACCTGCGCAAGAAGAAATTTTCGTAATTGTGATATCTGTAAAAATACCACAATATCCGACAAAAATTTCCTCCGTCGCAAAAAAGGGATGGCATGTAGAGGCAAAATTAAGTTTGGTAGAATTACTAAAATGTGATACAAATGATTCGTTAAGGACGACGCACCACTCATCGCGTGGAACCAAGACGCCGCCCTCTCCCTTTAATCTTATATCATTCGATACGCGTGTCTTGATCGCATTCCAGAATATAGGAAGGTTAGACGAAAAATATGCAGGAAACGTGCGATGACAAAAAAACATGCTTGGCAGCGCGAAGTGTGCGCTTCAACCAACAGTAAGTTATTGTTAAAATTTTTGCAGAGACAAAAAAAATACACGCTTCTTTCCGTCAGTCATGCGTTTTAATGTTGCACTGAACCAATGTGCACAACGTGAGCAGAATACGCGGCGAAGAGGAATACGTTTTTACATGAGCGACACGCTCCCAAAACCACGGCAGCTATGACTGGGAAAAAAGTGCTTATGCGGAGTTAAATGCGTGAAAATCTGTCTGATTATATTCGCGAATTAATTTTTATTGTTTTCATGAGCAAGCTGCGTGGAATGACATAGTGAAAAGAATGATGAAATGGTCATTTATTTCTTGTAGGTGTGTTAGCGAAGAAACTGCTTGCGGGGAAGTAGTTATTACGAGGTCGAGTATGTAATCGGATGATTGGGTAACACGGGGGTGTGCTCTTTTAATAGCTGGCGAATGTTAAAGGTAGAGCAAAGATCAATAAAAGCTAAACGCTCAGTAGATCCAAAAGTATAGAGTGAGCACATCTCAGATCACGAAATTAGAAAATAAAATTGCCTAATAGTAAGATAAGAGCCTTTGGGAACCGAATGCGGACTCCATTGAGGTAGTCGTACCTAGTTCGTCACAAAACGATGATGTTGAAAAGGGTGGACGATAACAAACACAAAATACTGCGTCAATATGATTTACAGGTACAAAAGAACTCAACTGATGAATTCATGAGAATACTGTAAAAATATATGAAATTGGCGACGTCACTCATAATGTCTCCACCAGGACGCACAAGTCTGTTATGTCTAAAAATGGCATAGTCGTTCGCACACGAGCTGGTAAGTCCGGAGTTGTCAATTTTGGCTGATAACCAAGTTTATGTCAGGATGGTGACATACCGGACAGGCCGCCATTGGAATCTGAACCTGGCAACATTTAACGCTAGAACGTTATGTAGTGATGCGAGTCTCGCAGTGCCATTGGAGGAATTAGAGGGCAGTAAATGGGCTATAATAGGGCTCAGTGAAGTTAGGAGGACGAAAGAAGCATATACAGTGTTGAAAAGTGGGCACGTACTGTGCTACCGGGGCTTAGCGGAGAGACGAGAACTAGGAGTCGGATTCCTGATTAATAAGGATATAGCTGGTAACATACAGGAATTCTATAACATTAACGAGAGGGTGGCAGGTCTTGTTCTGAAACTTAATAAGAGGTACAAATTGAAGGTCGTACAGGTCTACACCCCTACATCCAGTCATGATGACCAGGAAGCGGAAAGCATCTATGAAGACGTGGAATCGGCGATGGGTAAAGTCAAAACAAAATAAACTATACTGATGGGCGACTTCAATGCCAGGGTAGGCAAGAAGCAGGCTGGAGACAAGTCAGCGGGGGAATGTGGCATAGGTTCTAGGAGTAGCAGGGGAGAGTTATTAGTATGTAGTTTTCAGAACAGAATAATATGCGGATAATGAATACCTTCTTGCGCAAGCGGGATAGCCGAAAGTGGACGGGGAGGAGCCCGAATGGTGAGACTAGAAATGAAATAGACTTTATACTCTGCGCTAACCCCGGCATCATACAAGATGTGGACGTGCTCGGCAAGGTGCGCTGCAGTGACCATAGGATGGTAAGAACTCAAAGTAGCCTAGATTTGAGGAGGGAGCGGAAGAAACTGGTACATAAGAAGCCGATCAATGAGCTAGCGGTAAGAGGGAAAATAGAGAAATTCGGGATCAAGCTACAGAACAGGCATTCGGCCGTAACTCAGGAAGGCGACCTTAGTGTTGAAGATATGAACCACAATCTTATGGGCATCATTAAGGAATATGCAATAGAAGTCCCTGGTGTTAAGAATGGCGAGCTGAAAGGCAAGATTGCCACCCAGTTACGACAGGGCGACACGACGCGCATCTCCCCCTCACCATCGCTGCAGCTAGGAGGCGTTCGAAGAAGCGGCCTTTGCGCTGTTAAGAATGGCGAGCTGCAAGGCAAGATTGCCACCCAGTTACGACAGGGTGACACGACGCGCATCTCCCCCTCACCGTCGCTGCAGCTAGGAGGCGTTCGAAGACGCGGCCTTTGTGCTGAAAACCGCCTCCTTCCTCCAGCCCCATCGACATTGTGACGGAACGAGTTCGGTGTGCGAACAATGGTTCCGGAGTTCCCCAGCGCGGACCTGATCTGACACGCATGGACAAGCTGCCGCGGGAAAGCCGTATTTTGGTGCTTCTCATGCCTCGGCGTGACGCAAGACAACGAGCTACCCACGATTGGCACCGATACTTCCCGGAACGGCACCCCTCCAACGCCATCGTTTGGGCATCGGAATGTGTGTGCCTTTGTGTACGTAAACTGTTCTGCGGAACGGCAGCAAGTTGGCGATGAGTAAACGAACAGTCGCCGCCTCGTATGGCCGGCGGACCGAGTGTATAAAAACTGTTGTTGTGCGAATGCTGGACACACTTCTCTTGAGCAGTCATGTTAGACTGATACACTTCTCTCATGCAGTCATGTTGGACTGACACTCTTCTTTTTCAAGCAGTCATGTTAGACTGATTTAATTTCTGTAAATAAACCCATAATCCTCGTTCTCGATGAGAAGCAGTTCTTCACTTCATCAACGACCTCAGCGTAAATAAGTTGGACGACGGCATGGGCCAGCTACCTTCGAATTCATGCCGTACTCCAATCTTGGCAAAGGACCATGAGCGATGGGATTGAGCCCCCAATCCTGACACTGGCAACTCCGTTAGACAGGATACCAGTAAGCTATCGCAGGAGACGAAAGATCTGATCAAGAAACGCCAATGTATGAGAGCGTCGAACCCTACAGCTAGAATAGAACTCGCAGAACTTTCCAAGTTCATCAACAAGCGTAAGACAGCTGAAATAAGGTGGTATAATATGGATAGAATTAAACATGCTCTCAGGAACGGAGAAAGCCTAAAAGCAGCGAAGAAGAAATTAGGAATAGGCAAGAATCAGATGTATGCGTTAAGAGAGAAAGCCGGCAATATCATTACTGATATGGATGAGATCGTTCAAGTGGCTGAGGAGTTCTATAGAGATTTATACAGTACCAGTGGCACCCACGAAGATAATGGAAGAGAGAATAGTCTAGAGGAATTTGAAATCCCACAAGTAACGCCGGAAGAAGTAAAGAAAGCCTTGGGAGTTGTGCAAAGGGGGAAGGCAGCTGGGCAGGATCAGGCAACAGCAGATTTGTTGAAGGATGGTGGACAGATTGTTCTAGAAAAACTGGCCACCCTGTATACGCAATGCCTCATGACTTCGAGCATACCGGATTCTTGGAAGAACGCTAATATAATCCTAATCCATAAGAAAGGGTACGCCAAAGACTTGAAAAATATAGACCAATCAGCCTACTGTCCGTTGCTATACAAAGTATTTACTAAGGTAATTTCAAATAGAATCAGGAACACCTTAGACTTCCATCAACCAAGGGACCAGGCAGGATTCCGTAAAGGCTACTCAACAATAGACCATATTCACACTATCAATCAGGTGATAGAGAAATGTGCGGAATATAACCAACCCTTATATATAGCTTTCATTGATTACGAGAAAGCGTTTGATTCTGTCGAAACCTCAGCAGTCATGGAGGCATTACGGAAGCAGGGTGTAGACGAGCTGTATGTAAAAATACTGAAAGATATCTATAGCGGCTCGACTGCCACCGTAGTCCTCCACAAAGAAAGCAACAAAATCCAAATAAAGAAAGGCGTCAGACAGGGAGATACGATCTCTCCAATGCTATTCACCGCATGTTTACAGGAGGTATTCAGAGACCTGGAGTGGGAAGAATGGGGGATAAAAGTTGATGGAGAATACCTTAGCAACTTGCGATTCGCTGATGATATTGCCTTGCTTAGTAACTCAGGAGACCAATTGCAATGCATGCTCACTGACCTGGAGAGGGTGGGTCTAAAAATTAATCTGCAGAAAACTAAAGTAATGTTTAACAGTCTCGGAAGAGAACAGCAGTTTACGATAGGTAGCGAGGCAGTGGAAGTGGTAAGGGAATACATCTACTTAGGACAGGTAGTGACTGCGGATCCGGATCATGAGACTGAAATAATCAGAAGAATAAGAATGGGCTGGGGTGCGTTTGGCAGGCATTCTCAGATCATGAACAGCAGGTTTCCATTATCCGGCCCTCAAGAGAAAAATGTATAACAGCTGTGTCTTACCAGTACTCACGTACGGGGCAGAAATCTGGAGGTTTACGAAAAGGGTTCTACTTAAATTGAGGACGACGCAACGAGCTATGGAAAGAAGAATGATAGGTGTAACGTTAAGCGATAAGAAAAGAGCAGATTGGGTGAGAGAAAAAAACTCGAGTTAATGACATCTTAGTTGAAATCAAGAAAAAGAAATGGGCATGGGCAGGATATGTAATGACGAGCGAAGATAACCGATGGTTATTAAGGGTTACGGACTGGATTCCAAGGGAAGGGAAGCGTAGCAGGGGGCGGCAGAAAGTTAGGTGGGCGGATGAGATTAAGAAGTTTGCAGGGACAACATGGCCACAATTAGTACATGACCGGGGTAGTTGGAGAAGTATGGGAGAGGCCTTTGCCCTGCAGTGGGCGTAGCCAGGCTGATGATGATGATGATGATGGTGACATTAGCGTGACAGCTGTCTATCAGGGAAAACAGGGGGAAAGCGGGAGATGGAAATTCAAGACGATGAGCAAAACGGTAGCCAGCGTTTCGACAAGTGGACTTGTCTTTTTCAAGTGGAGTTGCCTTGAAAGTCCACTTGTCGAAACTTTGGCGCCTGCTTTTACCTTGTTCTCATTTTGCTCATGTGTCTATCAGTGACGATCAACCAGCGTGGTGTTGTAATACAGTTCTGATATTAATGAAAGAGGAATAATCATGGTGCTTCACGTGCGCCTGAGTGACCGCGGATCCCTAAGACGATGGGCGAGACGGAGGCGTTGTAAGCGAAATGGTAGAGCAATTAGTAGCGGTGGCTTGTGCGTTGGGCTGCTGGGTTTCACAAGCTATGTGTCTTTGTGAACTATATACGTAGCACCTTTTGTTAAGGTAACTGTTGTTGCTTTGTACTGTGGTGCAGCCAACCGGAGATATCTTCTGATTAACAGCTCCCTGTCTTTCCTTTGCTTTGCCGTATCTCTCGTTATTCCGCAGGATGACAAGTTATTCAGTCGCCCTCCAAAAATCAAGAAGCTTTTCTCACGAGTGCCGCGCCCTTAAAAATGTCTTCTTGTAGCGAGATGCCCGTACCATTTAACCTAAATTTCCACGAATATGAACTGTCCTTAGTCTTGAAAACAGCAAACCCTAACACATTCTTGACCTTCCGTGCGCAAAAAGGCGCTTAGTTAAAACACCGTATTTTAATCGCAAGTTTGCTAGCAATAATCTCATAACTGGGGTTAATTTCAAAATTTCTACTAAGTGGATGTTCCTTTTTTAAATCACTGGCTTCGATTCGTGAATTGCAATATTTGACCTACAGCAATGAGTTAAAAAGTTTATTGGTCAAAGTTTGTTAATTTGTCAATTATACATTTTGATTTCTTGTTCAAGTAATGTCCGCCTCTTCGAGTAAAAACAAGCCACCGTTAACCTGTCACTAAACACGGGCAGGTTAACGAGATGTGAGTGCCATTCACAAATCACTATTCCTAAGCACACACCCGCCTTGGTTCCTTAGTGGCTATGGTGTTGGGCTGCTAAGCACGATGTCGCGGGATCGAATCCCGGTCACGGCGACCGAATTTCGATGGGGACGAAATGCGAAAACACCCGTGTGCTTAGATTTAGGTGCACGTTAAAGAAGCCCAGGTGGTCCAAATTTCCGGAGTCTCCCACGTACTACGGCGTGCCTCATAATTAGATCGTGGTTTTGGCACGTAAAACTCCACAATTTAGTCTTTATTCCGAAGCACACAAACCTTTAGCATGTTGCAAAAAACGCTATCGTTCTCTCTACTAGTGCATTGCACATACGAAACCTCGTCAAGGGAGTAGATGGGCGCATAACATGTCAGAACATGACTGTGGATGAGTTGTTGCATAGTTTAGCAAAGTGGTGGTACCGCGAACAAAGACACGCAAGAGGTGACGAGTCAGGACAAGCGCTAATTTGTAAATGGGTTTATTTAGTAAAAATACATGACGCAAGAATGTTCCATTCACATGCGGAGGAACCAGCAAACATACAAGTACCACAAGTACAACTTAAGCAGTGAGGAAGAAAATATTTGCAGGTTAGGGGGACGATATGAGGTATCTACATAGACATAGCTAGAAGGCAAAATTAATTGTTGTATATTGAAATGAATAACCGATTGATACATGCGTATTTTGTTTCTCCGAGAAGAATGCTTCCATTAGCTCTGCAGCTGAGTTACTTTCAGCAGAAGCCTTACTTTAGGACCTACTTTCGGATCGCAGCTGCAAAATGCCATGCAAATAATTCATTAAAATCCCAGGCTTCTTACCACCAGTCTCTGTAGAAGTCCCTGTCGGCAAACCCCAGCACCTCGCCGATCCAGTTAAGGGCCGAGTGGAAGAGCCAGAACGACATCATAAGCCAAAAGACGGTGTTCCAAACCTGCAACACGTTTAGTATGTTATACCATGGGGGGACAGTCTGCTGACCTTTAATATATTTTAGTAAAAGAAAGGAAGGAAGAAAGAAAGTGCACCATAAAACATATTCACCCTCGCGATACGGTTCGCTATTCCACTGTGCGCCACGGCTCTATGTAGTGTCGCTGCGTTCGCCATCACAGTGATGGGCGCACCAACACAGCAGGCTCAATTATCAAGCGACCTTTCCAGATGGAAGCTTCGTAAACTGGGCTTCTTGTCCGTCTATTCAAGTGCTACATGTATCCGTGGCCGGTATTAAAAGTGCTTCCTTACTTTCCTTGCTCATTTTGTACAATTTATTAGAGTGATATTGTCGTCTGACTAGGTATAGGAGAATAGCAGCACATCCCACTTTCAGAAATGGGCTGAACACTGAACATACAAAGTATGCTCCATAAATCGTGAAGTGGCTGACGTATTCGTTTACAGCATGGCTTTCGGAATTGTCATCATCATCATCATCATCATTATCATCATCAGCCTGTTTTACGTCCACTGCAGGACGATGGCCAGCGATACCAATTGCCTCTGTCTTGTGCCAACCGACTCCAACTTGCGCCTGCCCCAATTTCCTAATTTCATCACCTCACCTAGTCTTCTGTCGTCTTAGACTGCGCTTGCCTTCTCCTGGTACACATTCTGTAACCCTAATGGTCTACTGGTTATCTACCCTACGCATTACATGGCCTGCCCATCTCCATTTTTGTCTCTTAATGTCAATTAGAATATCATCTATCCAAGTTTTCTCTCTGACCCACACCGATTTCTTCCTGTCTCTTAATGTTACGCCTAACATTCTTCGTTCCATCGCGCACTGTGAGGTCCCTAACTTGTTCTCGAGCTTCTTTCTCTGTCAATCTCCAAGTTTCTGCCCATATGTTAGCACCGGTAAAATCCATTGATTGTATACTTTTCTTTACAATGATAGTAGCAAGCTTCCAGTCAGGATCTCACAATGTTTGCCGTATGCACTCCAGCCAATTTTCATTCTTCTGTAAGTTTCCTTCTTAAGATCAGGGTCCCCTGTGAATTATTGACCTAGGTAAACGTACTCCTTCACAGACTCTAGAGGCTGACTGCCGATCCTGAGCTCTTGTTTCCTTGCTAGGCTATTGATTATTATCTTTGTCTTCTGCATATTAATCTTCAACCCCATTCTTACTCTCTCTCTGCTAAGGTCCTCAATCATTTGTTGCGAGTCGTACCCAGTGTTCCTCAACCGGACAATGTCATCTGCAAACCAAAGGTTGCTGAGATATTCGCCGTTGATCCTCACTCCTAAGCCTTCCCAGTTTAATAGCTTGAATACTTCTTCCAAGCATGCAGTGAATAGCATTGGAGAGATTCTGTATCCATGCCCTGACCCCTTTCTTTATAGGTATCTTTCTACTTGTGGAGAATCATGGTAAGTGAGGAATCTTTGTAAATATTTTCCAAATATTTACGTAGGCCTCCTGTACTCCTTGATTACGTAATGCCTCTATGACTGCTGGTATCTCTACTGAATCAAATGTCGTTTCGTAATCTATGAAAGCCATATTGAGAGCCTGATTTGACTCTACAGATTTCTCGACTACCTGATTGATGACATGGATGTGATCCATTGTAGAGTATCGCTTCCTGAAGCCAGGCTGTTCGCTTGGTTGATTGAAGTCAATTATGGCCCTTAATATATTTCAAATTATCCTGATGACATTCTATACAATACTGGAAGTAAGCCAATGGGTCTATAAGTTTTTAACTCTTTAACGTCTCCCTTTTTGTTGATTAGTATAATGCTGGCATTCTGCTGGTTCTCTGGGACCCTTGAAGTCATGAGACATTTTCTATAAAGAGCCGCAAAGTTTTCAAGCATGATGATCTCCTGCATATTAGGTTAAATCAACTGTTATTCCATCTTCTCCTGCCGCTTTCCCCCTTTCAAGTCTTGCAAGGCCCTTCTAACTTCATCGCTAGTTAGAGAAGGAGCCTCTGTAACCTGTCATTACTGCTTCGAATGAAGGTGTCGTGGCTGCCCTGGGTACTGCACGGGTCAGTATAAAATTCTTCCGCTGCTTTTACTATATTTTCGAGATTGCTAATGATATTACACGGCTTATATATCTCAGTGCACGCATCTGGGCTTGTCCTATGCCAAGTTTTTTTCTCGCTGATTTCATTCTGCGTCCATTTTTTACTGCTTCCTCAGTCTCGGTCACGTTATAATTTCGAATATCTATTACTTTCTCCTTCTTGATCAGTTTTGACAGTTCCGCGAATTCTATCTGATCTCTTGAGCGCGACACCTTCATTTTTTTTCTTTATTAGGTCCTTTGTTACTTGGAAAAGCTTGCCTACTGGTTGCCTTGGTGCCTTGCCTCCCATTTCGATTGCTGCCTCTGAAGCCAGCCTAGTTGTGGTTTCATTCATTAGCTCTATGTGATCTTCATATCTCTTTTCTAAGGCTGCATATTTGTTTGCATGTACCAGCCTGAAATGGTCTGCTTTTACCCTTACTGCCTCTGGTTGACCTGTTTCTTCTTGACCAATTATACTCTTTCTCTCTTCAAGTTGAGGTGAATCCTAGCCGTCTCTAACCTATGATCACTGCACTTTACCCTCCCTATCACTTCTACAACCTGCACTATGCGGGGATCGGCAGAAAATATCAAATCTATTTCGTTTCTCGTTTCAGCATTAGGGCTTTTTCAGGTAACGAAGGGGTTCATTATTCGCAGCTTATTCATTTCCGCAAAATACTACCAATATCTCTCCTCTAGTGTTTCTAGAATCGATGCCGTAGTTGCCAATTGCTTGTTCACCAGCATGCTTTTTCCCCACTTTTGCATTGAAGTAGCCCATGACTACAATATTTGAGTTTTCACGTTTTTCATCGCTAATTCAACATCTTCATAGAACTGTTCTATTTCATCACCATCGTGGCTTGAGGTTGGATCGTAAGCCTGTATTATCTTTATTTTATACCTCCAATTTAGTTTTATGACGACTCCTGCTGCCCTCTCATTAATGTTGCACAATTCGTCAATGTTGCCCAATACGTCCTTATGGAGTAGTTATCCTACCCCGTATTGCTTCTTATCTGGGAGTCCTCTATCGCAGAGGACGTGGACATCAGTCAGCACTGCAGAAGCTTCACCAGTTCTAATCTTACTAAAGCCAATGATATCCCAAACAATGCCTTATAGTTCCTCAAAGAGTCCTGCTAGGCTAGCTTCACTCGAGAGGGTTCGGGTGTTAAATGTTGCAAGGTTCAGTTTCCATTGGCGGCGTGTCCGGTTCCAGAGATTCTTAGCACCCTCGGCTGCGTTACAGGTCTGACCGCCGCCTTGATCAGGTGCTCCACAGATTCTGGGGACTGAGGGCCATTGGGTAATTGAGGGAGTCATTTGAGAGGGAGTGGCTGAATACTGCACCAGGGAGGCCACTTCCTGTTCTGCTGAGGGAGTGTCTTGTTGAAGCTTAGTGGGTCTTCCTAATTTGGTCGTACATGGATTAGTATAGCCCCGCTGGCTCTCGGCTATTTTTGTTGGTGTCAGGCGTCACTACAAGCCTGAAAATGTAGTGGACTGGAATAGGATTGGAACTTACGACGTTCAGATTAGAAGCCGGTGTTCTGCTCCATGCCACCTCTCGGGCATCGTACAGACATAAAACCTGAGACCTTGGGTAGGGCTATGTAGGCTACGTCGCTTAGGTAGCCATACGTTAGAGGTTCTATATAAAGCATCATTCGCACTCTCTGAAGAGTCCTTCGCATATGAAGAAACTACGTGTTGGCTCCTAATGCTCCGTTTATGCTTTCAATAAGCAAGGCTTCATAGCCTACATTGTAATGACAGAGACTTCCCAAGTTTAAAAACACTAGTATGTGAACATAATTTTATTATAATTGTGATAACGGCTGTTAATTATTCGAAAACTATTTGAAAACAATTTCCTATTCGATTTTATTCAATTGGCTTCTGATACTATTTGATTCGTGTTGGATTCTGTCTCAAAACTCACTATTCGCGCACCCTTATTGAAATGCCAGGCGCGAAATTAAAAGCCTGAGTTGCGTGGTACTGGCTAAACATAAGGGTCGCAGACAAATTGTTAGTGAGCATTTGGAAATACTTCCTCTTTTCTCCGAAACACGCGCCCAATTCCTGGTTGGCTTTTGGAAACTGTAGCCCTAACTTGAATAGCGGAGTTAGGCAGCTGGACTTATTGGAGGGAGGGGTGGGTATACACTCAACAAAACAGTCTATTATAAATTTAAACAATTTATAATGATTGTGTACTTATGTTCACTCTTCTAACTACTTTATGTTCAAGTCAACCTGTATTTCCATATGTCTGTAATGGCTGCCAACCAGCTTTGTGTCTGCTAACAAATATGGTGCACAGTTATGAAAGGGACAGAGTGGCTCGTCCCTGTCTGCCAGAACTTTTTTTTTTTGCTTTAGTGCCGAGAGGGTGACAGATAACTTATTTGAAGGAAAGCAGAGAGGTCGGCCTGAGCAAGCATACTCTAGCCTGTTACACTGCATAGGGGGAGGAGAACAGGTACATAAAGGCGTGATAAGAGATGATGGTGACAGAATAGGGATGCAGAGCAGTGAAGGCGAGCTACGCCTTCTGTTGATTACCAAGAAAGACCAAAAATGGTGTTCTGAAATGTAATCCACTGTGTTCCATATCTCGGGTGGGGTCGCGAATTCAAATGAAACATCGGAAAAGGGTGTAAAGAAGCAGCCCGTGCGTGTACTTCCCTTGCGTGAGCAGCACAGGTGCCAAGGAAAGGGTTTAGAGTATGTAAAAAGCTGCGATAAGGGGTTCCAATACGGTGAGCACTTGCACGGCGCTTTTAGCAGCCGGAGTCTGGAAACCCTGGACTGCCAAAACCACATTATAAATATAAGACAAGGTGTAGTGGGAAACTGGATCTACGTATTTGCACGCCCTGGGGTTCTTTGATGTGCACCTAAATCTAGGTACACTAGTGTGTTTTTGTATTTTACCCCCACTGAAATACGGCCGCCACAGCCAGAATAGAACCCACGACCTCGAGCTCATTTTTGCAATGCCATAGCAATTAAAGACGCACCGATAAAAATGTTCTAACTAAAATTAACTGGGAGCTTACATTGCTCCGAGATCATATGTATTATCTGTAAACTATCAATAGCCAAATGCTGCTTAGAACGCATTTTATTTGAATCTGAAGTTCATGCGAGCAGCAAATCGAAAAGCGCAGCATCTATCGATGTAGTCATCAAAATAGATAGGTCGTCCTAATAAACATTGTGAAGTCACCAGTTTCGGCGATTTATTTTTGTGACGTGCTTCACCACTGCGTGGCTTGTATCGCCATTCGGAAGACGTTTCAGCACTGTTTGCATTGGTTGTCTTGCACCGACCACACACGAAGCGCACGTGCAAACTTCTTGCCGTTTACAGATTACCAGATTGCTGGTGCCATGGCCGGCATTGACAGAGCTGGTGGCGACATTCTGTGACACTTTGTTTAACTACAATACTTCTAAATTACTAGTGCTTATCTAAGCGAAAATTATACTTCTATAAACGACAAATTCCTTAATGACGTAACTTAACTCTATTGATATGTCTACAAAATTGTGAAAATGTGCACTCCTATTATAAGTTACCTTGTTTAAACTACAGTCTGTCAATGAGCTCATCATGCTCGTATAAAATTACTGTCCCGATGGCTTAGCTCCTACACTGACGTCTGTTGTTACGGTGGATGTTTCATAGGCACTCACCATCAGGTCTATATATGCCTTGAAGAGCTCCCATGCGTCCATTTCCTGTCGGAATAGTAGAATACACATCGCACGCAGTTATGACATGTTTAAGAGGAGAGAAAGTGAGCTGCCGCGGCAGCAATGCACGCACATGTAAATTGCAACACTAAGGCTAATTCTCGGGACGTTACACTGCTGTTATATTTCACTAAATGTTGGATGTCCACCTGAACTGGATGGAACGTCTGACCATTCAGTGTATCATTTCAATGAGGCGATTCATTATTGCAATTTAGTGCGGGCAACGACTACTGCTACCAACATGACAATGACTGTGACACTTCAAAAGGAGGTACTTTGTTACATAGCTAATCTTCCCCACCTCTTGCATGCAGAACGTGCCTTCTGCACATACAGTGATATTTCTGCAGCATGTATGTACGAATTTTGCATATTATGTTCCTTTAGCTTTTCATCGAGTGCATTTCGGAAGTTTCTAGCTGCATTCGCATCATTACAACTTCATATTAAAATGTGTCAGTCCTAGGAGAAACTGTACATGGTTTCTCCAAGTTTCCACACAAATGATAAATGGCACATTTTAGAACACTTTTACCCTTATACTCAATAAGTACACCGAAACCTATAATTCCACGTTAAGTCAACTAAGACAAATTTTGTTGATGCGCCTCCAGTTCTTCCGATCAATTTTTCATATGTTTCAGTTACTGATACTCGTTCCGAGTATTTTTAGTTTATTCTAAATATTAATTAGTTATCTTGCTTGCTTTACTAAAATTATTACATACGCTCGCTATTGTGTAATTACAACAATACTTTGAAAAAAAACTGCGCCCTTTGTTATTTGTTTGTGCTACGTTAAGAATAATTTATATTTTCGTCTTTATTGTCTACTTCACAAAACTCATTCATTTCTAGTTCATGCTTACTTCCGTGTAATGACTATAACACTTTGTAAAATGCTCGACTCTTTGTTATCCTTTTACTGTGCATTTGTACTACATTCCTTTGTATGTCTATGTTAATGACGATATGCTGTATCTGCTGGCTGATCACGGCTTCTATAGGACCTGGTCAAATAGCTTAAACCAGCTTTTTTCCTCTGGCATCCACTTTCACACTGTACTTTGGAATAAATAAAATGATTTTATAGAAACAGTGTAGTACAAAGCACGGTCTCCGAGATGGGGCAGCGCGCACGTAACGACACGTGTAATCTCGGAGGCCAGGTGCACAAGAATGCCAGACAATTCCGTGATCTCAGAAATTGATAGGAAGCTTTTTGTTATATGAAGCATGTGTTTTCGTTGTTTAAAAAAGCGCACGCTGCATTTGGGACGTTTAATATGGCAGGGTCTGGCTACGCTGCGCCGCGCTCAAAGTAGGCCAAAGCAGAGCATACATCTGATGGTCGAGGGAGAGAGAGAGCAGTGAAATTCGTTGTGCGTCCACGGCGACCCATGCCAAAGGTTGTTCGTACATTTGTTCCCTGTGGTTCGAGCTTCGTAGACCAAACGGCTCTGCGTTACCAGGCCGTGGTAAAAGCCGAACGGGAAAAGATATAACAGACTGCCGCGTACACGAGGTTATTTGACAATACGGTGTAGCATCACCGCGCAAATGGCGCCGAAAGTGTTCAAGCCGCGACTTTGGCGTCTGTGAAAGAAGGACGTAATAGTGCGCGAGTGTCTAATGCGGCGTTGACTGCGGGAACTGAAGGGTGATAACGCTCGCTCTATTTCCAACATGATCGTTCAAATGAGGCTGCTGCAAGTCCAACCTGAGTATTGTTTCGCGATCATTAATGCCTTTCATATTCGGTCAAGGGTAATTCGTTCTCAGTGGCTTGTTGTGTATAGTTTTTAGGACGTGAACTTGCCTCAAATGCTTTCGCAGCCATGGCCAGGACGGGCATTGCCCATTGGTTTAGCAGCGTCACACCGAGCACTGGTATAATGATCTGCAACAAAACGAGTAAATCAATCAAAGAGAAAGAATGCGTGCGGATGCTTTGCTTGAAGAATCTAAAACCACTTTCACGCTTACATTGTTTATTGTTTTCTGCTTGGCACAGATTTACCAAGTAAGGGCAATCTTGGGGCGTGGAACGTGCTCTACAAGTGTGGTAAAAATGATGACAACACTAGTCTTTAGTCTTCCTAATTTTGGCAGCTGTGTAGAGAGTTTAACTAGCGCCTTCATACGAGGAGAATTCTAAAAGAAACTGTCCATTTTTATGCTTAGACTCAAGCCATTCTGCAAAACGTTGTTTTTGTTATGCTCAATCAACCATCCAATACCGCGTTCACCACTTTACGGGTATAAATTAAATCGAAGTAAATTAAGCCATCCCTACCGGGAATTTAACCCGCGACCTCGTCCTCAGCAGCAAAACGCCACACACACACACACACATATACATATATATATATATATATATATATATATATATATATATATATATATATATATATCATAAGAAGTCAACAACAATCACCCCAAGGACAACATAGGGGGAATTACTGGCACTATTTGATTGAATTAAAGAATTAATGGCAGGTGAAAGTGGATGAAAAAACCTGCCGCTGGTGGAAACGATCTCACGTCTTCGCATTAGGCGTGCGATGCTCTACCAATTGAGCTACCGCGGCGCCGTTTTCCAATCTAATTTTTTTTTGTATTTATGATTTGTTACCAGAACTAACCTTGGGAGCGTTAGCCAGCGCCACCAATCACAAACCTTGGCGGCAGATGTGGAACATCCTTTCTGCCGCAGGCGTCACGAGCACGTGATCGTTTTGGGTGAAGGCAACTGGTCAATAAATCCACACATGCTATCTGAAGGCATCAATGTTGTCGGATTCGAGACCCTTGTTATGTAATAAACGAGACTATCGATTGAGCTACCGCGGCGCCATTTTCTCATCCACTTGCCACGAAGGGTTAACCAGAGCATCAACCGGGGGATGACCACGCGCACAGCTTTAAGCTAACTTCGCCAACTCTCAGAAAATTATTGCTCTGTTTCTCGCTCCCTCTCAACGTTTTCTCAAACCGTTTTTCAAATAAATAAAGCTACTGAAGAAAAGCCGCCAATCCAAACGCAAATTTTTCATCTAATTGCAATGGTTCCAGAACAATAACCTGTTTAACTGTCACCAAAGAACTGCACGAAAAAAAAAACTTCGTTTGGAACTTTTTTTTTTCAAGAACAAAGAACAAGCTCGTCTGCAAACGGCGGAGAACTTTCACCTCCCTTCCCCACTCCTATACCACGGGCGTCTTGGTCAGTCCCCCGTAATGAGACAGAGTCATAATGTGAGACACAAAGAAGCAAGGAAGAAAACATGTTTCTTCCTTCAGAATATTAAACAATCGAATTTCTTTTGGTGACAAAAGTTGTACAGTTGTACTAATTTCGTCAAGGTCTGTGGGGTAATATCCTGCTGATAAATCTCGTCATGTGCACGTACACAGCTGTCTTCTTCCCGTTAGCGTAGTTTTCATTGTTGTTCCCTGATTGTAAATGGTACGTACCCATGAGTACGGATTGGCAAGGGTTCACAAAAGGGCGCCTTTTCCCAGCAAACTAATATAGTTGTTTGAAACCAACATTAACCATGTAAAAACATAACCAAGTTGTAAAGCGAACCGACAGTTTACTAACAGAGCTGCAAGTTCGAGCTTTCGTGCCTCGGCTTCCTCTTCATCCTAGCATTTTCGGTCTTCCGCATTTTGGCTGTTTCCAGCACAGCTTGCGACTTGTGCTGACGTGCCTGCGTTGCGAGCTTATTGCATACTTCGTTGATGATCGATGCGAGCCTATCATTTTCCGTGTCAACGAACCTAACGTCATTAATGTCAGTTATTTCAGTCTTTTCAGGGCCAATATCATCGCCAGGTGCGGCAACTTTCGGCTTCTTCACCGCTCTCCATAACTTGCCTTGCTCACTGTGAACCCAAGCATTTTCTCAGCTGCTACTGATGATGTTTTTTATTTCGTCAGAAGCGTTTCTTGTGCGTTAGCCGCAAACAGTTGGACAAACGCAAGTTGGTGTTGGGTACAGAAGTGCACACCCTTTTGTGGATGTGACACATAGGTCATCCCTTCACTCTCAGTATACGAGTTCTGTCCCTGAAGTTCATGTAGTGAGTCAGCAAAAACGTGGGAGCGGGTTTAGCAAAGGCTCTCTATAACTCTGTCTACTCGAAAGAACCCGGTTTACCTCTTTATAGTACTAAGCGGAGTGCTGAAAAAGGCAATTATTTGAAAAATGCAAGTCCACTTTTCGAAACGTTGGCTCCCGCTTTCACCTTGTTCTCGTTTTACTCATCGCTTTGAATTTCCATCTCCCGCCTTCCCCGTGTTTTCCCTAGCTGGAGTGCTGTATGATAAGGCAGAATTTCATGCGTGGACCTTTTGTGCAATCCAGTTTCAGTCTTTTTCGAAATGGAGATCGACAAACAGCCGCAACAAAGGATAAATATCAAATTTCTTGTGATATTGGCCAAGAATGGTGCAGAAATTAATAAAACGTTTCGGAAAATATATGAAACGAATACCTTAAAGGAAATAACTCTGTTGAAGTGGGTGCAGCCTTTTTGGGAAGGCCGTGAGGACCCCGAGGACAATGAAAGATCAGGACTCCCTTTAACACGTGTGATGATGACAACATCGATCGTGTGCGTTCTCTTGTGTTCAGTTACCGCCGAATGACTGTTAGAATGATAGCAGACGCACTTCCTTTATGAAAGTCGTAGGTGCGTTCACCGGATTTAGACTGAAAATTATGGAAATTAAGAAGGTCTGCGCCGACGTGGTGCGAAATGTGCTACCCCTCAGCAAAAGTTGCGAATAGAAGAACATTGCATTGATTGGAAAACTTCAGACGAGGCGATGAATTGTTGAAAAGGGTCTTCACCGAAGACGAAACTTGGATCTACCAATATGACATCTAACTGAAGTCGTAAAGCGAGAACTAAAGAAAACAAAAATGAGCCGAGGCCAAGAGGAGCAAAGAGGAACAAAGCAAAAATCAGATTCATGTTGATCGTGTTCTTTGGCCGCCATGGAATTGTGCACCAAGAATTTGTATACGAAGGCCAAACTACCAATGAAACTTTCTACGTGCAGATCCTGAAACATCTGAGAGATCGTGTACGCAACGTTCAACTAAATTTGTAGAGAGGCGCCCGATCCTGTACCACAATAATGCTCCCGCGCATTTCGCATCGACAGTTCGTGAGTGCTCAGCACACAATTCCATCACTGTACTGGAACAGCCTCTCTACTCGCGCAATTTGGACGCTTGCCATTTTTTCCGCTCCGGGGCCGGTATTTCGGGGATATGATGACAATTCAAAAGAAGATGACATCGCTTCTGAAATGCTTAACAGCAGAGAACTCCCAAGGGTGCTTCTAGTAATGGAAGAAGAGGTGGAAAAAGTGTATTGTCTAAACGTACTGCACGAACTTTTGAGACAGACGTCGATATGACACGCAAGAAATCTCTCTGCCCCCGGATCAAACAATTTGACGGATGCGTGTCACCCCTATTGAATTCATGAACTCGATCGGCACTATCATCGAGCCCATGCACTTTAGAAGTAGAATTACCTCCTCCCCCCAGGGCTACGTGCTCGATGTCCACAGGATAGACAGGGACTATTTACACAGCACCCTCTCGATACAGTTTGCAGCATAGGGTTTAGACCAAGAGAGAGAGACAAAGAGGAGGAAAGACAGGGAGGTTAGCCAGTGTAAGTACCGGCTGGCTACCCTGTGCTGGGGAAAGGGGTAAAGGGAATAAAAGGAGAAAGAAGAAGAGGGGAAAAGAATTAAGGAAATTCACGCAGTACCGCGATACTACGCGATACAACACTCAAAGGCGATCGCACAATTCGCATGTCCTTAAAAACTTCAGCAAAGCCCTTAAGGCCTTGAGTGCCGAAGCCCGTCTGGACCAGTGTCCTAGAGCCTTCTCCTCTGTAAAGGGGCGATTGTCCAGTTTTTCGAGCGCGGTTACGAGCACTGTTCTTGGCACTTTGTAGCTGGGACAGTCACAAAGACCAAAAAAACCAAAGCTGTCTGCCGGCCTCATGCCGGAGGTTTGCCAACAGATGGGTGTCCTTCCCAAGCTTTGAGGTCTCCATGAAGTAGCGAAACATCAGGCCAGGGAGCGCGCTTATACCTATTTTGCTAGAAGGTATCCGGCGACCCCTGTCTTACAGAACGCCGCCCACGCCCGCAGCGTATGCTCAACGCATCGCTGGACATGGTTGGACAATGGGAACTCAGCATCTGTAGTCTGAGGGGTGGGTTCACCCAGAGACGGAGTCAGTATTGGCCTATATTCCAGATGCAACCTCCATTTTTGATAGCCGAAGCCGAACACCAGACGGGAGGACACCTGTATAACCATTAGTGGTTGGTGACCGCTCAGCCGTAGCCGATCACCAGTCACGGCAAGTGCTCAATCCAAGGTTGGGTTGCGCATACAGGTGAGTGAGGCTCCCGGGAGAGGTTGCCCCCGAGCGTTGAGGTCCGTGAAGGCTGGGCACCTGACCTGTAGCGAGTTTGTACCTATTTTACCCGTAATGTACCCAGCGGACACGGTTCTCACGTTACAACGCCTCCCACGCCATGTCGGATACCCTGCAGTAAAGCCACTCGTGGTTTGAAAGTAATGAGAGCCCAGGGACCTGAAAGGAGACGTGGGGAGTGTCCGCCAGGGCCACTATAGGCCCCATTCAAGATGAGAACCCTCTTCACACAGCCGAACTCCAGGTAGGAGGACGCCTCTTCCCATTAGAAAAACTGGCCGGTTTCCGGCAGCACCATTAATATAGGTTGTATATAGGCACGTATAAAGAAAAAGTAATGGGTAGCTATTGATTGATGGAACTATGCAGACAAAGGAAAATCAACTGAATATACCCTCAATGTGCAAATACCTAGGCGGTGCTGTAGTGCCACAAGGTTGACGCACTTACTAAAGTTATTCAGAACTCTCCTCGTATTAGTTTTAGGAACAATATCGCGATCACGTTAATTTTGGTAATAATCTCTTATTAGTTTTTGGAAAAAATTCGTGCTGCTTGGCTACGTACAATTGTTACCAATAAAAACGTCGACCTCGTCGGTTCCACCGATTCTTAACGCTCATTACTTCATGTATGAAAAGCATCACATCGATTGTTTTGCGTTGTGAAACAAAGTAAAATATTTTGGCATCGATAAGTAAACTCTTTGTCTTAAACCTATAAACATTTAAATAATATTTCGGACATACTACTTCCAAAGTTGTCCGAAGCAGAAACAATTTTCGTATCTTCGGCCTCTGAGGGAAGTTGAACTCGTAGCATAACGTGGGGGCAAACATGAAGTACCATATGTCTGAAAAGAAAATTAGAATGAAGGGAGGGGGGGTGAAAGGGGAGGCGAATACATAAGAGTTAGTTGTCTGTCCCTGTTTTGTCTTCTGTAATTAATCAGTTTATTAGTTTTCACGTAAAGCACAGCAACGGCACACTATGTGCCGGAAAAGGTGCAACAGGTAGCACAGGATCGTAGTCGTCGTATGTAATTGCTTTGTACAGACGCTAGGCAGGCCCTACGTGGCGCATGTGCGATCTGTTGCAGGTTTTAAGCAAGCCACTGCAATCAGAAATGACACCGGTTATTTCTCTCAAAGCCCAACATGTATATATATTGACACGTGAACCCGTTTATCATTTACGGGTGAGCGCTTTTCTTCTTTGAGCGTTCTTTGAGCGTAGCCTGTTTTTGTGGGCACAGGTCCGCCCAATAAAAGTTAGTTTCGTCTTTCACAGTATTGCTACTGTGTTCTTTACGGTCACTACCACGTGACACACATGCACATGCACAAGCCTAAGGGGCCTGGCGTAGCCAGGTGCCTTAGGCGTGTGCATCATTATCAGCCTGGCTGATGATGATGATGAAAGGGCCGGAATCAAATTTAATCATGGCAAAATATACTCTACTGACGGGGCGGATGGGCTGAGGGGGACCGTGGCATCTCATATCAGCTCAAGCAAGAGAATCCGACATCACGGAGCAATTAAATGACATAAAGAACAGCATGCCCCCCAGGCGAAAAAGGGGTTGCAGTAGTTACAAAGCTGGTGTCACATATGCTACTAACCTGTTAGTAATTACATTTAGTAATCCTATCGTTAATAACAGTTACTAGCTACGAAAAGTAGTAGCCATTACTAATTGTGGTCATTACTGGTTCCAAAACCTACTAACTGTTATGAACGCATCTGAATTTTCATTAATATAAGTTCACTCTTGTCTGTCTTGTGTAGAAGTGGAATTTATGGGTCATAATTAGGTGACTTCTATTTAAAAGCATATCCAGGTAAACCGAAAAATAGTAACGCCTTCCTGTTTTGTAAGGGGGTACATACCGTCACGAGGAGCATTTAAGCTGCGAGTAACTATACACCTACACAACAAGGACATAGACGCGTGAAGAGAGAACAACGCAACGTGCAACACAACGAGCAGCTTGCTACGCTGATGTATCTGAAGTTGCCGCAAACGTTTATATAGCCACAATATTGGGGACCGCACAGTCTGCCGGCGAGCACCTAAAAAAAGGATAGATAACTATAATTGGATTCATAACTAAGTGTAATAATAATAATATTTGGGGTTTTACGTGCCAAAACCACTTTCTGATTATGAGGCACGCCGTAGTGGAGGACTCCGGAAATTTTGACCACCTGGGGTTCTTTAACGTGCACCTAAATCTAAGCACACGGGTGTTTTCGCATTTCGCCCCCATCGAAATGCGGCCGCCGTGGCCGGGATTCGATCCCGCGACCTCGTGCTCAGCAGCCCAACACCATAGCCACTGAGCAACCACGGCGGGTATAAATAAGTGTCAAGTAATGTCTGGACATATGTGCACAACCAGACAGCACATAACTGTTACTCAAAACTAATGAAAAATACCACAGTTCGTTTAAATGATTCCTCCAAACTACCATCATGCAGCACAATACATCACAGGCAAAAGGAGGTAGTAGCCATTACTTCCTTCGACTGCTGCAGTAAGACTCTAGCGTTAGTAAACAGCTAGTAACTAGTTAGTAACTGTCTTTGAGAGGTAGGAACTGCTGTCATTACTAACTTTTTGCTTGCACTACAAACTTTTTTTACAAACGTTTCCTTTTTATTTTTTTCAAAAATGTAGGGCAGCAACATTTGTAACCACTTGGTAGAGCGCCATGTGCATACCAAGTGTGGAGGTCACGTGTATTATACTCACCTGGGACCTGTGCTTTCTTCTTCAATTAAGCATGGTCGTATCGCGCACTAGATTGTTGCATTCTATCTAGTTTGCAGTCTTCAGACCACTAAACTTGCCTGACATTTGGCTCCACCTTCGCCTTATAAAGTCATGAGATTGACATGGCTTCAACGTACTTCAAACAGAGTACTACTGGTTGTTCTCTGTTTGAAGGCACACGGAGAAGAAAAAGGATAAGTGAGACACACACGCAGCGCTACTAGCAACAACAATGTATGTCTCGATCACAGGCTTAACTATACATCCCCTACGCCATGGCACACACTGATCATGTGAGGAAGCTCAGCACATGCGCACAAAAATACGACGAGAAAGATTACTAGCTAAAATTGCCAGCTAGGCACGCATACACCGCTTCCGCAAGAATTCTAACTCCTTTGAATATAGCGCTATAGACGGTTTGCTTGTGCGTACACTGCCCAACGCTTGATACTTTCCGCTTCGACGATAAAACGACTCATTTCATCCCTATGTCGTTCTGGGATGGCGGTTCTATCAAAATAAGGACGACTGCCACACACCTGAATATGAAGGGCGAGAAATCCATTAGGTGGTAACTTATTAACCTTATGGGTATGTTGTTTTAACCTTTCATTTAGATTCTGCCGGGCTGCCCGATATAGCATTTACCGCAGGAGATATATATACGGTAAACAACAGACGTTATGCACTGTACGAACTTATTCTCGCACTTTTTAGCACATTCTACTTTGACGTAATATATCTGCGGAAACCTGCAAGGTGGAGGGAAGTAATTAAGAAAGGGTAAATGATACATCCACCTAATCGTAGCAACTGCTACAAAGGAAACCCATACGGGTTCCTTATACTTCGCCCTACCATCTGCTAGCCGCCTGATTAGCTCAGATGGTAGAGCGGCTGTCCCGCAAAAGCGGTGGTCCCGAGTTAGAGTCCCGGACCAAGAGGAATTTTCCTTCAATTGTGAAGCTTTTTCTTTCAAGGAACCCGTATGGGTTTCCTTTGTAGCAATTGCTACGACTAGGTGGATGTCTCTTTTTCTCTTTGTTAACCTTCTACTTTATCTGTCCTAGATGGATTAATTCTCAAACACACTCTTTAAATTGTCCGGGAACACCAACAAAAAACACCGCTATGTTATCGCTAAGAGCGGCTTTCTTGAATGGGCGTGGCAGCTGATGGATATTTGGATTACACCCATGCATTTCTTATAAGACACAACTCGATTTTAAGAGCCAGTTTGCATCAAACGGAAGTCAATTTTTCTGAGCTGCTTTTCAAAAACTGACACCAAATTGTAGATAGGGCAACCAGCTTCCATTAAGCGGGTCGTCTGCTGCTGGAAACTACTGTTCAAGAAGTGCTGACATGACTTCTTTACAGCACTGTTAAAAGACATGTTCGCTTTGCACCTCTTAACCAGTGCAAAATGATTCGAATGGAAAGGAAAAAGTGCTTTTTTTCCCCGGAGTCGTACCCCCAGCACCACCGGTGGCCAGAGCAAACGACCTTCAAATCGAGGAATCTAATGGCTACATCAACCGGCCATTTAACGGTGACATCAAGGGAATGAAGATGATCGCGAAAAAAGCACGAAACTTAAGTACGGTAGCTAGCTGGGCGAGCCAGTGCATCTGCATTATTGCTTACAGCGCGAACGAATCAACAGGGACAAACAAGAAAGACGCAACACGAGGCTCATGTGTTTCTTTTTTTGTCCCTGTTGATTCGTTCACTCTGTAAGCAATAAAACAAAACTTTAGCACTCTCATCTTGAAAACGATCAGAAGTACAGTCAACGAAAGTAATAAATTCAGTGCAAGACATTTGTTGTTTACAGTATTCCTCTCGGCTGCGGTAAACGCTATATCTGGTAGTCCGGCAGATGTCTAAACGAAAGGTTGGGAGAACACAGGTATAAGGATAATAAGTTACCACCTGATGACTTTCTCGCCCTCCATACTGAGGTGTTTAGTTGCAGTCCCTATTTTGATAGGACCGCCATCCTAGGACGACATAGGGATGACATGGCTCGTTTCATCGTTGAGGCAAAAAGAATCGATGCGTTGAGCAATGCTTGCATAAACAAACCGTTGATAGAGCTATCATCAAACTAATTATAATTCTTACGGAAGTGGTGAATGTGTTCTATAGCTGGCAATTTTAGCTAGTAATGTGTCTCGTAGTGTTTTCTTGCGCATGTGCTGAGCTTCCTCAGGTGATCAATGTGTGCAACTGCGTAGGGGGTATACAGCCCAGCCTGGGGATTGAAATAAACATTGTTGCTAGTAACGCTGCGTCTCCCTTGTTCTTCTTCCGTCCCTGTGCCTTTCAGCGCTACAACTAGTTCTCTGCCGTGCAATACCAACAAGCTCACATTGCTGCTCTAATACTTCAAACGTCGTTGAACAAGATCTTGGTACCATGGCCTCGCATATCGCAGCTACAAAAGGCCACAAAAGCACTGCTGCGCTATTTGAAAGCTACCGGATTGAGCCAGCGTCTGTGATCCGGACTGAGTGACCGAACGATATCCCCACGGGACTTTCTCTTCTTCTTTTAATCATTCCGTCCCCTTTTCCCTTTCCCCAGTGTAGGGTAGCCAACCGGGTTCAGTCCTGGTTAACCTCCCTACCTTTCATTTATCATATTCTCTCTCTCAAGCGTCGTTTTTGTCTAGGTTGATTAAGCTATGCTGAATAACTCGTGCATTTCTTTTCGTGCATTATTATTTTTTTTCGGCAACGATAAAGCGTCTACATCTGTAACTCCTAACTTCATAAGGCCACGAAAATATTGTGGCGTACTTTAGGCACTGTCGGGCATTTACAGGCTCCTTGACGAATCGTTGTGTAGATCGATTGTATAATGAATGGTTGCAGTATTCGTTTCTCACGTTGCATAAATCGACGTTCGATGTTTTCACCCAACTTGACGTTTTAGTTTCTTCTCAGAGGAGGGGGCGTAGTGGAAAAGCTTGTGCGTGTATTTATTTATTTACTTATTTACTTACATACCTACAGCGCCCAATGTTGGGCATTAGAGTAGGGGAAAGGAATATACAAATGATGGAAATAGAGATGATTGATGTTACAAAAGTATACATCTAATGCACAATACAACAAAATATTGATATTGAAAAACACAGTACCTAATACAACGTTACACCTAAGGTTATTATGAAATACTATATATATATACAATTTAGTACATAGTACAACGCAACGATATTAATAATACTAGTAATTATAAAAATAATAATGTAATGACAAAAAACAGCGATTAAGGCAAAAAGCAGTGGACAGGAAAGGTTAATCTCCTGTTCTGTCCGAAGCAAAACACATTTTAGAACTAAATATATAAATGTTTCGACAACAAATTTTCAAACGCAGATGGCGTTGCTGTGACAATTTCGGGTGGCAGTTTATTCCAATCATGTACAGTTTTTGGAAAGAAGGAATGCTTATACAGATTGATACGGCATTTGTACTCTTCTACTTTGTAGTAGATACGAGCAGCAAGGACTGAACATGCTGACACGTACCAACAGGGCATTGACTCAGCATTCATCACTTCGGGCGCTGGTTAAACTATTAAATCGGCTTCGAGTTTTCTTTTTTTTTTGTCTGCGCTCTGTTAGTTCATTCGTTCATCACATTTTGTTATTGTTAGGGAGTATATTACAGTATACAGCCGTTAAACAATTAATTTATTTTAGGCATACGCTGATCAAAAACGTATGGTGCGTTACGTGCCAAACCCACGACATGAGTATGAGGCACGCCGTAGTGGCGCACTACGGGTTAATTTTTACCACCTAGGGTTCTTTAGCGTGCCCCTAATGCATGGTACAAAGGACTTGCATTTCACCCCCATCAAAATGCGGCCGCCGCGGCCGGGATTCTATCCCGCGATCTCGTGCTTAGCAGCGCAACACCATAGCCGCTAAGCCATCACGGCGGGTCACACGATGGTACGCTGTAGGTGCGTACTGTGCATAAACTTGAAACACGTAATGCATGCTCACATCAAACCGAATACTGCTCCTGTTGTATATGGTGATAGTGAAGGGAAGTGCAAGTCTCGACATGTCCTTCCTTAATGTTCACATTATGGTCAATTCAAACAGTGTGCGTATTCATCTGCACCTGTTCTTCTAAAATGAGGCGAAGACCCAGCCTCGGTGAAGACCCAGCCCCGGTGAAGACCCAGTCCCGGTAAAGACCCAGCCCTGGTGAAGTCTTAACACCAGTCTTACCCGCAGCATAGAGGTTGTCGGGATAGACGACGAGCTTGGCAATATGGCCGTTGGCCGCTGCACCATTGGCGTGCTGGCACACTGCACCTGCTGGACGAATAAGTTCTGAATTAGCTGAACACACTTATAGCATTCTGATCTCAAGCATACCACTGTTAACAATACACAGGTTTAGAGCAACCCTTGTGGGAAAGGATAAAGGAAATACATATCATTACGTAATATGTCTTCTGAAACTTATATGCAAAACACGGCTAGTCGCACTGCCTATATGGTTATATATTAATGAAATTAACTAAAACCTGCAGTTCCTCTCTCGCTACCTTGCAAACAGATTGCAAATGAGGAACGTGAAAGTGACAAGATAAATACGGCTCACCATCTTTTTCCACCAAGGAGACGTTCCCGTTTCCGGCTTTGTGCTCAGACGGGTCTTCCCACCGAGAAGAACAGTTCACCATGTGGTAAGACACTAGTTTCAGCCAGATGATTACCGTCAGCCAAATGCAGGCAATGGTTGCCACTGAAAAAAAATATGAAAATAAAGAATCTGGAACAGCGCATTCAGTATTCCGGTGATTTAAATGTAAGCAATGCTCTCTAATGTACACTACAGCACTGATTAATGCTGCACAAGTTTTAACACCACCGTAAGCATGCTATATCGTGTTGAAACCTTTTCCAGAAAGATATGTATCTCTCGTGCTCAGTGGCTATGGTGTTAGGCTGCTGAGCACGAGGTCGCGGGATCGAATTCCGGCCACGGCGGCCGCACTTCGATGGGGGCGAAATGCGAAAATACCCGCGTACTTAGAGTCAAGTGCACGTTAAAAAACCCCAGGGGGTCTAAATTTCCAGAGTCCTCCACTACGGATTGCCTCATAATCAGAAAGTGGTTTTGGCACATAGAATCCCATAATTATTAAAGTACGCTCGAGCGCACGTGTAAACACGATGCGTACTTGGCCGATGTAATACCGGGTGTTTCACCGAGCACGTTCAAAAGGCTTTACAAGTTGCCTGTGACAATTTAAGTCCATGAGCTAGTCTGCTCGAATAGGCGGGCATCACTTGACCAAAAAAAATTTAGATGCATAATCGACTAATTAACAAAAAGTTAATAATTATGTTTTACTAATTACCTTATGACACATATTGCAACTTACAAATTCTAGCCAGGGAGTTCGCAAGGCGGATTCACTTGGAAAGAATTTTCAGGATGACACCAGTTTTGAGGCATTAATTACCGAACTTTGCGGACAGTTGCCTGGCGTTCCAGTTGCTTTTATGCTTCAATATATGAAACAGACATTTTGTCAAGAAAGTAAGTGGAACGACAGTGCATTCTTTATCGCAAGTTTGACGGCGCACATCTCGTAAATGGCGCCATCTACACAATTATATTCAGTGGATATGTCTTGTAGACTCAACTGCTAGAATTTGTAAATTACAATATGTACCAAAAAACCTATTAATTATTTTTTGTTAAATCGATTATACATTTCAATTTTTTGTGCAACTAATGTCAGCCTCTTCGAGTTGACCAGCTTATGGATTATAATTGTGCTACCTTCCACAGACAATCTCCTTTTTTTTAGTTTTGAAAGTGTTCGCTAATATACCCTGTATATAAAGATTATATTGAGATGCCCTCAGTGATCCAGAGCGGCTTTCCGGCTCTGTTATCAGCGGTATCGGCCGGCCATTAAAAGGTGAATGATAAGAAAACAAGAGAATTGGGCGAAATAAATCCTTGCATTAAACCGGTCATTACTTCGCCCTGCCGAACCACCATGATATCGAACGATCAGGAAGCTTCCACATTCGCTGGCGAAATGCCCTACGCTGTCACGTCTCCCTGTAGCAGTTTTACGTATACAGACAGAAATGCCCGTTTTCGCACACGTTGGCAAAATATTGTTCTTGGTTTGGCAAGGCTTGTGGCGCAAAATAAAGTAGAAGAAAGAACAGATAAACAGAAAGCGGCATTTTGTTTGTTTGTTTGTTTGTTTGTTTGTTTGCTTGCTTGTTTGTTTGTTTGTTTGTTTGTTTGTTTGTTTTACTTTGGTGGTTGTGTAATACCTCTACGATGTGTATGCGCACCTTCATCATTTCAAGCCTCTCAAGCGTATCTGAATTAAAGCGGAGTTTGTGAATTAGGGCAGGTGGCTGATACTAACTTTATAGCTTCCGTGGTTACCACATAATAATAATAATAATCTTTATTACATCCAATTATGTCGCAGTTACAAATACAGCCCGCATAAGCAACACTGCTTGTCTGCGAAGTTGCTTGTCTGCGAAGTGTATCTTAAGTTTACAGTTGTACAGGAAGTCCTTGATCACAATAACTGCTTTGGCATCAATCCAGCAACTCTCCGCTGCTAGTATGATGATTTAATGCTTGGCAGTATCAAAGGTCTTGCAAAGATTTACCGCGACGAGTATGTCGGTGTTATGCCGGCGTCGTTTTCTGGTTGTGTTGACTGCCTGCCGAAGTATATAGAGACTGTACTTCATGCCAACGCCACGTCGGAAGCCGGTTTGGAGTGAATGGAAGAAAACTGTACTCTCGAGGTGGTGAGATTCGTGTCGCCTCCATCATTTTCATAAGTTTACAGAGTGCGGCCATCAGAGAGACAGGTCTCACGTTCGTAAATGATGTCGCCTTTTTGCCTGGCTGGGATAGGTAAGATTCTTGAGTAATTTCACTGGGGTGCTATCGTTCATGTTTACCACTACGCGTTCATGTCGTGGAGCTTTTACTTGGCCTTTGTGTTGAGGTTCTCAATGATTGTCCAAGTCATACCATCTGGTCCAGGTGCGCTTCTTGTACGAGTGCTGCTCAGTGCCAATTCGAATTTAATCATTCAGAAGAGACTGTGATTGTTTGTCATGTGTTTTATTAGGGTCTGGAGTTGACTCGGTTGTGGCAAGAAAATATTAGCTGCTCCGGTTTCGAAGTTCTCGATAGGTTGGTCATTGGCAAGGAGATGGTGTGGAAAAGCGTCAAAGTTCTTCATCTTTCCAGACGTAATTTTGAATCTGCGTCAAAGCCTACTATAGCCCTTTTCTTTCGTTCAGCGAGTTGCAATGGTCGAATAAATGCTCGTGATAGGGATCCCTTGCGTACTTCCTAGCGGCAGTGGTACGGGGCCTGACTTTGATAAGGTCTGGGTGTTGTCCAACACCGTGTAGGTATTTTATATGAGCTTCTTCTCTGGCGTCCCATTGGTTAAGATGGTGTTGATGTTGTGTTTGGATGTCTTCGTTAACTTTCAATTGACTGGTGGCCATCGCCAAGGCCCTCTCGAGCTTTTCTCCGAGGGTAAGCTGTATGAGATGGTCTTGTACGAATTCCCCGCATTTTTTCCAGTCAATTACTCTTACCATGTTTTTTCTCGCTTCCATGTCTCACTTGAAGCCTTATCCAGGTGTGAAAATGAGCCAATGTTATAACGCCATTGCGCTACTAGGTTGTGCTGCACCATGTGAGGTCAGAAATCGAGTCACTCCGATTGATGAGAAGCACATGCTTTATTGTTGTGTAATCCAGATGATTTAATGAGCTTGCCATGCTCTTTTGCGACTTCCTGAAGGGCTTTCCCTCTAGGAGTTCGAGTTTTGTTGCCCAAATGCCTGTGATCTGCATCAAAATTTTCGCATATGATGATGCCGCGTTAACGGTAAGCTTGCTGTATTTTTTTAATCCACTCAAAATTTCCTCTATTGTGAATGCCTGTTTCAAGGTGAAGGTATGCTGACACTGCAATGAAGTTCTGCTCTCCGATTTGGCATATGGCTGCGATTATTTCCTGGTTTGAGTTCCAGAAATATTTAGTTCTGCTTGCACATAAGTGATAACCTAAACGGACAAATATTACAGTTTGAACTTGAACTTCTTGCGCTAACGATGACGCTTGGCGGTACCAAGGTACTTGTTGGATAATTGGGGAAAAGTGCTTTGTAGTGCCTGATACCTAGTGTGATGCTTCCCGTCCATTGTAATAGGAGGTCTAGTAAACCAATGCCCTCAAAAAGAAAAGTCAGCTCAAGCGCACTGGCCTTTAGGCTCCTGCAGTTCTACTGAAGAATGTGCGGGGTGTCTTGGTGAGGTGGATTTCAGCTAGCCATGGTGTCGGTAATGTTGACACAGAGCATCTATTTCTGCTTTATCACTTAAAGCGGGTGAAGTGTTCCGAGTAAAGTTGTAGGGCGATTGCCGTAGGCATCTCGAACAGAAGAAAATCTTGTCCACACCCTCTAACCTGCCCCGCATGTCCTCCAGCCCGCCTGTAACGGAAGTAAGACCCACTTGGATGTGAGCGACCTGTGTTGTAATTCTTCTTTCAAAGCTTCTCAGTCGCTCCATCAACATCTGTTGAAATGTATTCTGGGGACTTTCCAGTGTGATATTATTGCTTGAGCCCACCATAAAGCTATAGGCTGGCAGTGTCGGTCGATTGCCTTGGTGCTATAAATGGGTTAAATTGCAATTGTGCTCTCTTTCTGAGTGCCTGTGCTTTTCGTTCGCGGCCTTTTGCTGTTCTGTGCGTCTGCAATAATCTTTCTGTTTTCCTCTTCTATTGGTATGAATTTTCTTTCTGCCTCCTCAAGTTGCAGGCGCACAGGCTCCATAAGATATTGTAGCTCCTTTGATGAAGTTTCAATATCTTGCAACGTTTGACGATGTTCCTCTGGCATGCATTCTTTAGGCGCCGTGGCATATAACTGTTCTTGTCGAAAACCACCGGCTCACTCGTTGAAAAGGTGGTCGTTTAAGTATGGAAATCGATCCTCGAGTAAGGACAATTCTCGTTGCGTTCGCGGGTTTTTGAAGGGGACCGTGACATGGCGCGTGAGCTACTATTGCTTCTTCGTTGTTACTGTTCTCTCGAGTTCGCGCCTCTGCGCCTTATGATGCAGCGAGCGTCGGATTGTTGTGATGTGGCGTTGCGTTGGCGCGCTCTTAGCAATGCGCTTTTTTTTCTACGGTGGGACACTTTGTAACGGGCACTACATGCTCGTCTTCATTACATAACAGGCAATGATTTATATGTTCCAGGCTTTATTGCCGGTGGGTTGAATGGTGATCATATGGTAGGGGTGCTGCTTGAGCATCCTGAAGTTTTCGTATTTTCTTTGTAGTATATATGTTCGCTTGCCTGGAACTGCTTGCCATTGTGGTGTCCTCTACGGCGTGTTCGTAATCTTGTTCAGGGTCCCTGTTTTCTTCGTATTTAGGAGAAAGCGTCTTCCTTTAGCGAAATAGACGGAACGAGCACACTATTGTGTTTATTACTTTGTGTGCGTATCTCCGAGGTTGCGCTGCAAATATGAGTGCAAGCTCTAGCAGCCAACTAGTCCTTTTTACCGCCTTGAGAACTATGTTGGAAAAACAACCTTGAAGTTTAAGCATGGCAAAATTTCGCAACAAAGAAGCAGCAGTCAAAGCTCCTTATAAACTTCATGTGGATCTTCCACGATGTTGCTATATTGCGCTGTCACTGTTTCTTTATTCCACTGCTTCAGACATTTAGTCTAAAACTTTCGCTGGAGTTTGTTGTTTCAGATATACTTATAATGCAGCAGTAACTTGTTTATTTCCACTACTCGTTTATGCATTACTAATATTAGCTTTATATTCTTTGAAATAGCCGATATATCTTAGTGTAGAGAAAACTGATTGAGAAGTCGGCACAATAGGTCAAGCTTCCTACTACTGAGCCTTCTACGTGAAGACACAATATAGTTACAAGGACCACAAACCTTGCCAAAGAAGTTTCAGTGAGATAGGCTCCCAATCCAGAATTCTTAGCTATTGAGCATACTAAGAATTCCTTCGTGATTTGTTTCCAAAATTGAACTCCCTCATCGCGGTTTCTTTGTGTGGGACAATATGTGACTTTGTCTTGGAGTTTCTTGCCCTTGCTAAGCGATATAATAACAGAAGCAGCCAAGAGAACCTCGGCCGCGAGGAGCCGATATCTCGAAACGTTGTCTTGCATTTGAGAGCCTGTCTTATTAGGCACCAAAATCACACATCACACATAGTAACAAAGAAGCGTTAAAAATTATCCTCACGTCTTAGTGTACGCAGGCTTCCATTAATAATCTCGGTGCACTTCTAAGTGTTATAAGTCATTTCTAGGTCATTGAAAATTTTGATTACCTTAAAAAGAAACCGCAGTACTCTTGCGTATCGGACTTCTGGGGACAATGATAAAAAGAAAAGGGAGGGGGGGGGGGGGGTCTAGTATAAATAAAAACTTAACGCGATGGAAAGCTCGGGTTAATTGAATGGGATCTAGTGCGCGTTCAATTTCTAGCTCAGACATGAATGCGACAATCGCTTCTGTTGAGGGGCAAGCGAGATTGAGAGCTCTTTCTCCACCCGATGGAAACCATTTGAATCGAAGCTCATTCTCGGGGATAAACAAATGCCGAAGCTTAAGACGAACAAAGACTCGTGGTTGACTGCCAATATCCTCGTATACAACTAGCCTTAGCAACCGCTCGTCACGGCAGGTGAGATGCACTTACCCAGGTTGGTTGGCACATGAAACAAGAACAGCGGAGGTGCGACGAGCAGCACCGCCAGGTTCGCCGCTACCAGGGCTGCAAACGTCTTTTCCCCAACTTTTTTCTGAACAGTTCGAGGGAAAAGGTGAGCGTAATATCGGCGTCAGTACAACGTACATGTACATCAAACGAACACACACCATATTGTCCCCTTTCCAGACAGTCGAGCATGACTTTTACAGTTTTTTTCACGTAAATACTCAAACGGCTTTGCCTGTTCAAGTCCCGAGTCATATGCTGCGAGCAATATTAATGAAATTAGCACTTAGCCTACTTCAGCAACTTAGTATCTATCTATCTATCTATCTATCTATCTATCTATCTATCTATCCGTCCGTCCGTCCGTCCGTCCGTCCGTCCGTCCGTCCGTCCGTCCGTCCGTCCGTCCGTCCGTCCGTCCGTCCGTCCGTCCGTCCGTCCGTCCGTCCGTCCGTCCGTCCGTCCGTCCATCCATCCATCCATCCATCCATCCATCCATCCATCCATCCATCCATCCATCCATCCATCCATCCATCCATCCATCCATCCATCCATCCATCCATCCATCCATCCGTCCGTCCGTCCGTCCGTCCGTCCGTCCGTCCGTCCGTCCGTCCGTCCGTCCGTCCGTCCGTCCGTCCGTCCGTCCGTCCGTCCGTCCGTCCATCCATCCATCCATCCATCCATCCATCCATCCATCCATCCATCCATCCTCTTTATGCCACTCTTCTCAAGAGCTGTCTACGTATAGCTAGCTTGGGTCATTATATTTATGCTGGCTGTTGTTTTGCCGAGCCGACAACATGGCCCACTGGGTATGTGCCCAAACAGACAACTTATATTCCACAATTACCTTACACAAAACTAATCATTTACATTTCAGCCAGTAATGAATTTCACATACCCAAATTACACATAAACTACCAGTTAAATGCTTATCGCATTAACGAAAATAATGATCCCCAAAGGCTCTGTTATGTCTGTTTTTCCAGTCAACAGGAAAATGTAAACTGCAAATTGCAGATTACGGTGATATCACACTTTCTTTCTTATACGTAGATCTAGGTGGTGTTGTCGGTGTTTATTGAGGAAAACTTAGGAAAAGTAAACATATAAAAATGGCAATAGAAATGGCCGCCTCCATCATGTCTGTCTCACGTTACGGTGGATACCTAAACTGCCTCGCAGCCAAAGTAAGAGACGAAAAGAAAATAACTAATCGAGAGATAGTAATAATAAAGTGTAGTAAACGAAGTACGTAATCGTACAATATTACAAAAGAATATCAAATATGAATAAGTTCATTACGAAAACGTGGTCAAGAGACGCGCATCTGATAAATGGCAATAGAAGCGGGAGACGAAATTCACGAGAGGTAAAAAAAATAGCACTAATTAACTTCACACGCACCGCCATTCACAACACTGACTAATTCGCCGCTGAGTTCTTTGTAACACTCAGTAATTCATCGTCAGTTCAGCGTCTTCGGAAGGGGCTGCGGTGATCAGGCGCGCACAAATGTGAGAAGCATCGCCAGTTCTGTCTCCTACAAAGGTCGCTCGCGTGAGCCTATATTCACGAGTTCACGTGGTGCCCGGACGGAAGGGTATACAGCGTGATCTCGGATCGGCAGCGAGCCTCTGTAGAAAGGCACTTTAGCTGACGGCGTGGTGCTGCATGTAGCGCAGCAGCACATGTTCTAGTTACCACGTCTGGCGCAGTCGGGACAGGCAGTGGGAGCCACCAAGTCCGTGCCGCGGCCTTGTCAATCTGGCGTTCTGAACGCTGTAGTGTTGACATGCAGGGGAATTAAAATGGAGAGACGGCGCGTCACTGGCTGACAGGCATCGTGAGTGCTTTGAGAATATGCCGAAGTTAAAGAAGTACTGACATACATTTTCTAAGTTGCAGAAACTCTACCACCGGCTTTTCTTTCTTTCTTTTTTTTTTCACGCGTAAAAACGATGACACTTGGCAAGTACGAAGGTTGGGAAACGCTTGTAATTTGATACTAAAGTTGGTCTCGAGATGCTGTGCTGGGGTCATCGACTTTACTGCGACATCATCACAGAGCGAAATTTGCTGACGTCATGCAAAACTAAGGCGCATAAAAGAAAGAAATTAGAAGAATGTTGTCTGACTGCAGTGGCGAGTGGCCGCCGCAGTGATTGCGGGAGCGGAGCGAGCATCAAGACGTCATGACGCATCCACCTCATGTGTACCGTATGTAAACAAGTAAGATGGTAAGCTATTTTGCCGACGCTTTCCAGTATTATTTACTGGGATTTAAAGGGTTTGCGCCTTAAGTTAAGAAAAATAAATGAAACGTTGAAACTGTGACGGGAGTATATATACTCTAATCAACAGCCGTGATGAGTGTGTGTTACTCGGAGATTAAACAAGTTATTTATTCGACGTTATCACGTAGAGTGCCGCGGTGGTTTCAAACTCCAGGCCTTGACAATGATCTGGGTGCAGTAAATTGACATCGTAAGGCGCTCTGCCGGAAAGCACGAGTTTCTTCAAACTGGAAATCTGCCTCGCTTTTATCACGTCAACAAAGAAGCTACTATACATCTAAGTAAAACCAGACTGCGTACTTTAATTATTCTCCGGCACACGCTATGCGTTGCTGGGTGGAGGTGCGCGCCAGCAATAGGCGCTTCCATGTCTATGTATTCTTTAGTTCCATGGTGAACGGAACACAATGCAGGCGTATAGAAAGAGTGTAGTCAGCTTCCAGAATAGCTTTAGTTTGACGTTTGCTTGCACAGCTCGACTTGCATATGCAGAAATTTACAATAGCAGTCCTGCTATCTTCAGAAAAATTACCTTACTTTCTATGTATATCGACCCTAAGTATTTGGCTGAACTACACAATTGATATAGCTGGAGATAGAAAGAGGAACTTTAATGGAAGGAAGGTGGAGAGTTATTTAGGTCTAGGCCTAAGTAAGGTGATTCTAGGCTGCTACTCCACAGTGTGGAAAAGGGTTGGGACAGAGATAGCGCAGGAAGATGAAGTTGGTTGGTATGAGACGAATATTCGGATAAACGAACAGTAAACTGTATCTAAGCGGCGTATACACACACACACACACTTCACAAAGTATGCACGTTCTAGCTTCCAGTGTTTTCGGCATATTGACGACAGCTGTAGTATATACACTTGAACCCCAATTTGACGAAACCAGAATTTGCGAATTTCTCAGTTTAACGAACAAGTGTTGATTCCCTGAACGTACGCCTTGGACTTTGACGTTTTCGTGAACCCAATTTTACGAAATAAGTTTGACCGTTGAAACAGATTTAAAGAAGGACTCATAGATGTGACTGCCAGTGAAATTTGTGAGAAAAAGAAACACTTGCTAAAACGTGGGGGGAAAAAGAGAGATTAGCTTCGCGTACACGAATACCTTATCCGCTGTTTCGGGCACCACAGGCCAACCTTTCGGTCATCTGGTCCCACAGAGACTTTCCTGTTAGGATAGATAGCTGAGCGTGTTGGTTGAGCGTAATCTGATGTAAAAAGCGCGTCGTCGTCTTCGCGCCTTTCACTCCAGATCGGGCTTTCCTGGTCCCACACTCGCGTAGACTTGTGCGTATGACGCCGCTTTTGACAAACGTAATAGACAAGGCAAGATAGCATACTTCTTCGTTAATCAATATATCACTCAGCTACGTTATGTGTCTCTCGATTTTACAAATTTCTCGGTCATGCGAACAATTTCGCGGGCCCCGTTACAATCGTGAAATGGAGGTTCGACTGTATAATGTACAGTTTAAAAGGCAAGGGGTACGCAGTTGCTTCTATTCTTTCCCCCTTTTCGGCAACGTTTATATAAAGCTAATTTCATGCATTTAGTGTATATTTCTCAGCACGTTCAGATCTAATGTTATATACCGAAGCAATAATAAGGCAGAGCGAAAGAAATATCCCCGAAGCCCTTTTAATTTCTTTCCTCCTGTGTTTCATTTTTTTCTTTGTTTCTTTCTTTCTATTGAAACAGCCCGACCAACACCTTTTCTGTGTGCCTTATGACGAACGGCCACGCCGAAAGGGTGGTAGGAGGGAGTAGGGAGGTAGAGGCGGGGGGGGGGGGGGGGGGGCAGAGACATTGTTCATATAAGGCAGCATATCAATTGCATAAGGAAAGAGCACTTTCCAGGAGCCCCTGCGACAGTAAATGACGCTGACGCCGTCCGGTATAGGGACGCCTCGAAAAATGACAGAACATTTTCAACCCTAACAGAAGCACGCATCAACGCTTGCTAACGCTCGATGCGGCCAGCTAAGCTCTGTTAATAGCCACGCGCACACTAACGGCCGCGTGCGCTCCTACGTTCTATAGCACGCCTGCGTCCGGTCAAGTCAGACGCTGGACACATGCGCCTGAAGTAAGCGGTGAATTCGCTCACGCGAAATCGTACTACTGAACACTGTATCCTCCGCTCACCAGGCTGTGCATTACGGCGCTGCTGTTGGCAGGCCAAATTTCAGCGCTGATTGCCGATTGATTCGGCACGAGGACGCGCGATGCTTGCAGCGTGTCACAACAGAAGTGCAAAGGTTAGAATAGAATAGACGTTAACAAAGTCAACGAGTGTTGACGTGTGGCACTAAGCCCTCTCATACAGCTTTCAAATATTCTGGCCTCATCTACGACAGCATGCATTGCTGTTGTGAGGTGCGCCTATTAATGTGAAGCATTCTTTGCCTCATTCTTGACACTTTGGGGTAGGTTTACCCGGTCACTACATGCTGTGGCGGCCCAGCCACAGCTACGGAAGCTACGTAAGCAACTGGAAGCTACATAACGTAAAACAACCCATACCAATTGTTATATTTTTTTTTATTCTATAATTTTTTTCATAACAAAAAAAATGGTCTCGAATCCACGCTGTGAAGGTGGTTGGACAGCTAAGCTGGAAACTACAACTAGAACAAGTACCCATTGCGGCTCAGGTTGAAATTATTCACGTGGCGACATTCACATATACTTTATCTAATTATTAGCCTAAGACGTGTCGACGGCCTGCGACTTGGCTTGCGCGGCTACTTCGCGCACCTACAAAGAGTGGACCAGAGAGAAGAGAAATTCGCCGCGTCTCGTATGCACGCTGCTCTTCAGGAGTCCTTACTTTAGACGTGGCCTTCTCAAAGCACTGTCACAACACAAATAAGTTGCTAGTGCGGGTTCTTCTTTTACGTACGAAAGTGTAGTTACGCCGCTCCCTGCTTCGTATGTAGCAGTCAAGCTTCCGCTGCCGCTGCAGCTTGCACAACAGTAGTCTTTAATGGGAAACCTATGCGGGCAGCGCTACGTGCTCCGCACTGCATGTACGCACATGAGTGCCTTATCATCAATTACGTGGTTCGAATGCTTGTTCTTTATTGAAAGGCATGCGGTTCTGTATGTTGTATGCGTCATTCCAAACAATGTACGCACTGTTCGCTTCACTTTGCTGAGTGTGTGTAGCCCCCGAGTTGCAGCGTTATAAGCCATCGCATTTGGGGGTATGAGCCATAGATGATGATAGCTTTCTGTCGACGTTACGCCACGAAGAAATCTCGGGACACTTTTCATAGACAGCTTCGGTGTAATAAAAAGCTTGCATAGGAAAATGATTTCTGTTTTTACGCTTCCTGGTTTTCTGGCCACAGCCAGCCAGCTCTTTGAAACGCTAGGCGCGTGCGTTCTGTGACATTACCTCGTCTTCTTTGCTTGTGACAGCTCGGGCTTTGAGGCACCGTGTTAGATTGCACTATCTCCGACACCGGACAACTTTCCTCCATACTTTCCTCGTAGCACGCCATGTAGGAATTCGCTTAACGTTATAGCGACTTCATGATCACCCATGTTAATCATGCTTTAACATTTATTCGCCTAGAATACAAATGCTATCGTCGTTTTAACGTACATCCTATGGCATTGCCACAGGTACGTAAAATTTCATGACCTGATCAGCTATCGCTCATGATGTCACATTCCGAGTATCTCTCGCTCTCGCTGAAATTGCCGCGTCGCAAGCTCGCGTCGAACGGCCGGCGTAAAAACGATGCCGTTGGTGCATTGCGATCGACTTCGACGGAGTTGTCATCGCGCTGCTGTCGTCACATAGACGTACGCTCGCGACCCACATGCACAACTACTCAATTTACATGAACAAGCTGGTTCACCTGGTACGGCTTTGCGGATACCCAAACAATGCTAGATATCCAAGTCACTACAATATGCTTCGCATAACATCGACTCCCACAGTGCGCGGGACCTGCACCATTTCGTATCGTTCTCATTCCCCCAAGTGTACAGGGGCCGCGTTCGTTAGATGAGGCATGGGCTACACTATAATTTAGTATGTCATCTCTAGACCTGTAAAAACCTGAACAAGGAAATCACTAAAATACGGACAAAACGTGGACAACAAAGACACCAAAATATAGGGACACATTACGGGAGTTTGCATGGAGCACAAAAATACGTTCAGTTTGTTTTATATTGCCATCAAAATGTTTGTCATGTTCTAGCCCCAAAAACACATGCTGTTTTATTCTCTACCATTGAGTAAATTGCCAAGAACGTCACAAGGCAGCTGTTCACTCAACCTGTGTCTTTTCTCCTCTACGATATTCTTAAAACCGGTTGGAGAATAGGAGCTCCGCTTGTACACTGATGAAAGGTAAAAACATTAGTGCCCGTTTTACGTGCAAGCTGCATCGCCATTCGCTATTCTTGTTGAACGAACCCACTTAATACCAGCTTTCCTCGTGAGTTTTTCTTTAGCAGAGGCGTCATACCTTTCCGTTCGCAGCCTAAGGTTTCAAGCTGCTCCACTAAGTCAAGCCCTACTGTTTTCATCCTCGCAGGTGAACTCGGTATAAATTCGTACTTATCGATGGTTCTCGCAGCTGCATAAGTGCTTCTGCAAATGTCAAGTGGATATCATGCTCGGAGGGAGGAAGCTAAAAAGTGTGTAAAGAACCCAAACAGGTGATGTTTTTGTTTCGTGCATGCCCTCAGCCTATCCAACATTGCGGGACTTGATGGCCAGCCCCATCGGTAGCCCTTGAATGACTTCACAACCTGGTAGAGTAGAACTCCGTGCAATGTACACTACGGTGTACTCAATACCCTAGCTACTGCGAGCCAAGATAGAATAGTCGAATGCATTAGTACGGCAAACATCTGACGCTTCGTGGGTGAGGGCCTGAAATGGAAACTATGTAGTCCCGACACGGTCAGCCTTTCAGTATAAGAGCTGTTCTGAAAGAGGGCACATACCCGTCATGAACCACTGTGGCAGGCGCCGCATGACATATGATGCGCAGGAACTAAATGTGGAAAAACTAAATCTGAAATTTTCAAGAAATGAAAGACATTTTACGGCACATATGATTCGGACGCCGTGGGTACATCGGCAGCGGGAACAGTCTAGTGCTCCCTGCCAAGGCTAGAATATTACCTGCAGTTGAATGGCAAAGGGAGTGAAGGCACGTATGTTACATCACTGGAAAAAGTTATACAAAACCTGAATAACAGGGACAATTTGGCATCTTCTGGAACACGCGACTCGAATTCGAAACATTTCGGGACAACAATGTTGCTGAAAACCAGATGCAAGCAGTTTGGTAGATGCGTGTACGTAGCTGACACTAACATCCGGATATTTGTCGAAATTGGGATCTCAACGCTCATCTTTTCTAACAACCCGTAGTATATTTCTTGAAGCGCCGCTAGAGACAGTGTATACTGTCCATGACCCTAGCTCTGCTTTCCTGTCACGCTTCATCAGTTCTAAGCTTCTTAGCACGCCAGTTCTAGTCGACTCATTGTGCGGAGCTTAGCGGCCACCTACCGAAGCCATACGATCGTACATCTAAGCATCATCGCTGACCAAGGAGTGTATATTGGCGAAAACATCTTTTTATTCTATATCACTAGCGTTGTCCGCTTTACCTGCGACAAGACAGAGAAAGATCGGATTGCATTTAAAATTACAATCACAGCCTTTGTCTCACAATTCCAATAATGTCAATAAGACAGCCAGTGACAGTAAAGGTACAGATTTACTGAGCAAATTTGAAGGCTTTCACATTGAGCCACTTCCAGACGACGGCTAAATGCTGCAGTGAACGCTCATCAACTGCCGTTCCATTATGCCTTTATGTTACAGAGCATCGCCTATTTATGCCCGATACCCTAACGCTCTCTCTTTTTTTCAATTTCGGCAGCGATTTTAGCAGAAGGTATCAAGGCAAGTTTTGCAGGGCGAAGTTCCAAAACTTTCTACATGGACGTATTAAAAGCGACGCAGAGCCTTTACAAAAATATTCATACATTTAATCACATAACATGTCAAATAGAGCACGAAAGTGCGTTTTAATGATTGACGCTCGACGATGTCGATCACTGCGAGCTCCTCTGAACGTGGAACACATTATGGACTCTCCTAAAAGCAGCGGGGTCAAAAATTCCGGCAGGGGGGCTACGGTTAAGGGAGAGGCGTAGCAGACCCCCTGTAGAATTCTGCAAATAAAGTTGGCCAGGCAGCGGATTCCTGACACGCGCGCCGATAGGAAAAGGAAAGCGAAATGCTCAAGCGTTCGCCGGACCGAGTCCTTGGCCGCTGCCGCTCACGCAAGTGAAATCAGATACAAATGCATGGAAGAAGGCCACACATAAAGCCTGTCGCGTGCTTACCGTGGCCAGTAGCTTTTCCGCTTGGAGTGAGACGCACACCGCCACTGGGTGACCTGCGAGGTCAGCCGAGAGGGAACGCACGTGCGAACATTTTATGCTTTGCAATGTCATCGCAATGACGTTCAATGCGAAATGAAACGACACTAAATTGGCGAACAGATGTTGCGACATTTGCATAACCGTCATGGCAAAGTGAACTACGTACTCGAGTTCGAACTGTAAGCCGTTAGTGCTGTCACATTTCAGTGCTCACTCTATACCAATTAACGCTAAACCAGTGAGCATGACTCGACGCTTACAGCACGTTCAATTAAGAACAAATCTCCCATAATGATCTTTAATATGCTTTCAGGATGCCGAAAGGTGCGCCGCCACCCCGTAAATGACGTATTGTCGTGCAGAAGGCAAAATACGTGTAATCTAACAGATCCTTGTGACTAGTGTTATCGCTAACATGGCTAGTTTATTTGTCCGTGGTTCTTGCTTAAGCATTTTGCTCTTTTGAAGCATTGTTTGTGCTACTCCATGCTCGTTGCACCCACAAAGATTGTCGTTTTTATATAGGAACCGTTTGTTGTTGATAGACCCGTTTTCAGTATATGTACTAATGTATTCGCTATCACGATATAGGTCGGCGCGCCTTCTTACGAGCCACTAGGTTGGGTACGAACTGTTTTGTCAATAGAGAGCTAAGGCTTGTATTTATAAAGCAGCTTGTACGCTAGAATTATTTCTAAGGAGAGGTGTCTGCCAATCATTTGCGGACAGATTGTTTTTCTAGAGGAAGAAGAGAACCGCGCGGGGTTTTCAGCATGCAAGGCCATATACTTACAGATTGCAGCCAAAAGAGGCGGGATGCTTCCGGTGTCAGCAAAGACGTAAAGCAGCCATTTTGTTAGTTCGCAGTAATTGAACGCCCTAGAACAAAATAAGTGTGAAATAACAGCTGAAACGTTCCCCCCCCCTTTTTTTTTAGGCATCAATGACAGATACAGCTCATTCGCGACAGAGAGCATCAAGGAAAGAGCACCGCTCGCCTACAGTAAGGAACAATGTTTACGGAGGCCTATCGGCGTACAGTGCTCAGCGATTGAAACGCTATACACGCAGCGCGTGGCTGCCTGCGCCTTTCGGGCCATTGATGGGCGCTGGGGACACCGAGCACATGCGCGCTGTGGTGCATCCGATGAGAGCCTCTGTGACGCACTGTAACTGCGTTCGGCCCCTCAGCAATCACCCAGCGCGCACCGGTGGCGCAATATGCGCCGGCCGCCGTGCGACCCGATCATCACGTTCGAGTCACTCAGCACTATGTGGTTCCTCGAACATGAAATGGCATCTGTGAGCGTACATCCACAGCAGGGTATGCAACTGTGAGCAAGAAGATGGCAGTTAGATCATTTTTGTGTGTGTGTGTTAGTTTGAGCAGGAAAGAAGCGAAGTGATGTGCCATATTTGCTAACAATTTTATGTAAAAACTGCCATGTCGCGTACTCGCGCGATCTCCACATAAAACCGTTCCAAATATTCATGTGAGATATTGCAAAACATAGATGAGCAGTCGTTGAGTGCGCATTTAAACTCATTGCAAGATTACTAACCAATCTTATAATCCTACAACAGTTGGTGCAATGACGTTTCGATTTGTTTCCTGTGGCACTGGTTCTTTGTCCGCAACTTTTCATTCATTGTCCGATACTATTCATTGTGCAGTACGGTTGGTTTCTTGCCATTAAATTAGGTTTTCGTCGTCATAACAGAGTGCCTTGCTTAATACAAAATTTGATTTACCTGTATTATTTTTTTTCTTTGCTCGAGTAAGCTTGCCTATGTTAACTGCTTCGATTATTTGCTTCTGTTTGCCTCGTCGTTTGCTGTTCTCTAATTTTTCCCACTTCTGCTAAAGCCCTCTAATAGGGCTCCAGTTTGTATTAATTAATGAATTAGTTTATTAAAATTGCACTGGTTGACCCTCACTCACCTCGATATGTTGTAAACAGCCAACCTCAAGTTGAACAGTATCTGAAACAACAAAATAACAACGCTTGATTGCACGCAAAGGAAACAGTGATAGTGGCATTCACTAAAAAAAAAAACAAGTGGAATTGTATGGTTCGGACAAAGTAAGAATGCTGTTGCGCTATATTGCGACGATTCTTTTCGATCAATTCTATTATATTCCGTCATCCGCAGCGCCAACATAAGCTGACATCGGAAGGAATACACATGGACATCTACTTAGCCAGCGATGAATAAGAAGAAACATAGAGTTTCATACGATATTTGCTAGAAGAAACGCTGGCGTTAGTGTCTACGGGAGCTGCAGGCGAGTAGCTTTAGCCAGCATAGGAATTATGGGTAGTCCATGGATTTGCTTAAACTTTGCCTTTCTGGCTTCACACGGCTTCGTGACCTTGTAAACTCGTCATTTTTAACACAGTACTGTATAATAAATAATTAAATCAAGATTATTTAAATTGTCCGACGGCATGATTAGAACGCGGGGCCTTTAGCACTGAAGCCCGATACCGAAATCATTACACCACGGACGCACGCATCGACAAGTGGCATATAATGCCTTCATGAATTTCTTACGAGCGAGCTAGCGCGCTGAGATGCTTGGCACGTTTCGATTTGGCCACCTCGACCGGCTGAACCGCTGCAATTAGTATCGATTGTGCTTGTTCGTATAGTCTTCTGCACTTAGAGAATATTAGATTGCTCTGGAATTCAGAACAATGAAGGCAGGCAAACCTTAATAAACAAAGCCACCAGAACGTCTGAATCCAGAAGCAGGAAGATCAGACAAATCCATGTACTACCCATCGTTCCCATGGTGGCTGCACGACTGCAGCGCCAGAGTTCAGTTCCCTCTAGCAATTATTGTAGCGTACTCTATGAGAAGGAGGGCCGGTTTGCAGCAGGATAGAAATCGAATCATCGTTTCGTTCTAGTCCTTCATCCTGTTAAAGCAAACTTACAGCGTTAAAATAAAACGTCGGCGCCGTGTTCTCCACTCCTTTTGGGTTGTGTCTATTCTCGCCGGTCCTTTAAGAAACTCGGCCTGTCTTCAGCGCTTCTGCCGTTTTGTTTCTTTTCGGGTTCTCGGCGTTTAATATTTTATCGACATATACATGGCGTTGCATCAGTGGCTATATCGTTCTGCTGCAGAGCACAATATCACAATGTCCAAACCCGGCCGTCACGACGACCACGTTACGACTGTGAGAAAACGCCAAAAAGAAAAGAAAGCTCTCGTTAATGGTAGGCACGTGAAACAATCTAAGATTGCCGACATTAAATCGCAGTCTCTAACTACTGGCACTTCATAGCCCACAATCCGACTTTGAAGCGTTAAACATGCCGTAATCATCAAATAGTTCTAAATATTTATTTTTGGATAGCAGCAATTGTATCCTGGCGCGTGCTGTAAGAGATTATCCCGGGCGGAGCCAAGGGCACAAAAATAAAGTCCTGCGGGAATGGGCTGGCGCTGATGGTGTCCAGAAAAGAGGCCATAGTCTGTTGCCTGGTCGTGTATGCTGAACCGCCGCAAAACGTGTGTGCTGCTGTCTCCGGTGCATAGCGGTGGTCGCAGTCTCGGCTGGTTAGCATAGCGCCGTGTGATTGTCACACCAAGTCGCATTCTGTTCACCAGACTTGTTTCTCAGCATTTTATCTTGGGCGGCATGCTAAACCTCATTTCGGTGTTGAACTCGTGCATACGCCAGTGGTGACGGTCCGGTATAGCGGCCAGTGGTCGGACGTGAAGCTCCGTATCACATAAGCAAACAGAAAGTTTGTGTCAAGTTACTGAAGATGCAATCCAAAAGCTGCCTCCCATGATGCCACCTTAGTGCACAGAGCATGGTTTACAGCGTAAAGGGAAAACAACAAGGTCGAAATCTGGGCCAGTTGGTGAATGGTTGAAGGTGAATAACTAAAAACACAACGCACACAGGCACAGACGATGACGAAACAAAGCTGCGGGGTATGGTTCGTGCAAGTAAAGGGTAAAGTTTGTGCGAAAGAAGTGGATCGTGTAGGACCGCTTTTCCACCTAAGTCAGCGCGAAACTGAGCGCTCAGCATTTTTCTTCTGGTAAGGGCTTCCTGTTATTATTTCTGTCTCTCACGTTTAGTTACACAATATGTTTAACTATCCTTCCAAGAGCTGTGTCTTTCAAAAGAATCTTAAACTATTAACCCCGCTAGAATTATACACGCGTTGCAGCATGCTTAATCGGGGGCTTTCCTGACAACTATAGATGCTTTTCCATCTTGCCTACATGCGTATGCTATCACGTATACTCCCCTCAATGACGCCCACCGCCTCATGAAGAAGCTTACTTCGTTCACGTTATAAATGCTCCACTATGATTGACTGCATCTGAACATATAATTATTGCGTGTATGGTTTTTGCTAAGGAGAAACATCGATTAGGCAGACGGGCAAGGGTATTTCTTTCTCTTTGGGCGAAGGTTATATATATATTGCTATGTTGCCAACATAATATCCATGTCATCAGATAAGTTGAACCAACATCTGCGCAGCCACGGTTAAGTTCCTTCCCTTTCCGCGTCATTCGCATTACTTCACATAACTAGTTAACCAACCCCTACTTGCTAGTTCAGCCTTCATTGAAAGGATAATGCCAGGTACTTCTGTACTCGCCATTACATCGCTTATATGGCGTATGCACGTAGCTGCCTCTGTGGTCGGCACTGTGTGAGAGTGCATGAAGCAACGCACACGTGATGATCTGACAATGCTTTACGTGTCCCGAACACGCGAGGAGTGCGTTAAGGCCACGTCTTAATGAGACGGTAGGCGACGGCAGAGATTGCGTACGTTCTAACCCCGTCGCCACGGCCTTGAGAGAAACGGACGGCATGTGGCTCGGTGGCGTCCGGTAACGGCTGGTCATTTTCTCCAGTTCCGAAATGTGCATCGCCCAATGCGACTACGCGCGTCCTTTACTCAGCGCTATTCCCAAGTTCCTTGTATTCTCTACCTGAGCGGCATAGATGGTCTCGCGCTGAAGTAATGCGGGGGGGCTGCTATCATTCGGACAGGCACCAGACGAGGAATGTGTTTTTTCTTCTTCTTTTTTTCTTCTTTTGGCCTTCGGAGAGAAAGCGAAACCGCGAGCCACACGTGCATTTCCTGATGGCGGTGTACTTACTGTCCGTACCTTCATTCTAATGCGCGTACCGCCGCTCTTTCGGACAAGCGAGAACGTCGCAAGGGAGAAAAATAAACGCTTCAAAGAGATACCAGTGCGGATATAGTATTGACAAGTGACTCCTGAAATGTCGAATTGCTTTAAAATTCGTGTTAGTTTGACCCTTAGGAATATGGGAAAATACCTAACTTGGTAGAGTAAATGGCTTCGCTGTTAGCAATGGCTATTTACCAAACTGCCGGCTATTCAGCAACGAAACCGTAACGGATGCGAACCTCAACATGATTGCTTCGAATGGAGTACACACACCGTTCCAGTATTTTGTGAATAATATTCCATAGGCTCGTAACTTCGTTGTGTGGTTTTATTAAGAATCTGTGCAAAGTGACCTTGCTGTTGAAGGCAGTGAAGGTGTTAGTGAATAGTTACAGAGACAACTTCACAACGAGATTCATTATATCCATGTTTGCGCACAAATAATACGATATAATAGAAGCCAAATGACGGCATCTTCAAAGTGGGCACAACAGCATAGTGTCATAATTGCACGAACGCCCTCCTCCCCAAGTCCACGGAAATTCGCTTGTTTGTTTGTTTGTTTGTTTGTTTGTTTGTTTGTTTGTTTGTTTGTTTGTTTGTTTGTTTGTTTGTTTGTTTACTTGCTTTCTTGAAGATAGATCAATCAATTCGATTGATAAAGTTGGGTGAAAATGAATATTGCCAAGTATTTTCGCTAACTTTCCCACAAGAACTAATCATTCAAGAATAAACAAATATAAAAGTAAATGGTACAATAACAGCGTTAGCACGATCACATAACGTTACTTAGTGCTGTAAGCCCAGAAAATTTTACCTTATTCACGGCAGAACCCGCCAGACTATATTCACTGAAGACAATATTCAATAAACACGAGTCAAACAAAAAAGCGGCTTGAAATAACTCTAGCTGTATCCACAGGGTTCTCAACTTCAAGGAAACGTGCGGACGGGCGTGATCATGTGCATCGCAGCATCTGCCATTCCTCTAGCACTTCTCTCTACATGGACGTAAAGAAGTGGGGGGGAAAAGCATAGGCTGCCAGCGTTTCTATTCGAACATTGTCCTCTAACTGGGCAGCCTAATTTCGAAAACTTTGACTAAGTGTACGTATATGTACGGCACATGTTCTGATCTTCTACTTGAGAATGCGCAATTTCAACTACACCTGATGTGTGACAGCGATTACTACGAATTTATTCCTCTTCCTACTTGCTGCTAAGTAGTTGATGGAACTTTTATTTTTATTTTTCAGTCATGCGGGTTACACTGAATTGCACAGAAAAGTATCGCTTAAGCTTGTGTGTCTTGTTTTAAGCGTTACTTCGTAATTTATACAGTCCGTCCAAAATGAACTTTCAACTCAAGAATCCAGTTGCTTTGTATGCTTCCTTCGTTTTAATTACTAGATACACTGGCGAAAAAAAAAGGTGAAACAACCCCTTCGGTGCGCCGCAGCATGTGAAAAGTGAACGATTGGTTGTCTGAGGGTATTCACAAAGCCGGCAAAACGAAAGGAATGCTTAATAAATTGTTCCGGTAACTTTGATCCAGCAACCCAAGACCTGAAGATGTAGCTCCACAATCAGCGCCGATAAAGGTTCAGTCCAATGATGCTTTCACGGCATTTCGAAAGTTGGCATAGAGGCTAGGTTCCGCCGATTAGGAAATATCTCCGCCATTGCGCCTACGCAGCCGCGGCTGCTGTCGGGATTAGGGTTGGTCAACGCACAGCTACTGACGCGCTACTTACATGTTCTACGCTCGCGCAACGTTGAAAGGTCGCTAGCTGCGCATGCTACAGGTTGCGCAGAGTCTGCGGAGAGTCAACAAATGCGCCTACTATATGCACACCTACTGGAGCCGTGCCGTTCGACACCTGCATAATTGCGGAGTGTAGGGCTGGTTTCGGCGAATTGGAAATTTTAGATGAAGCAGTTTTCTATTAAACAGATCGAGCTGAACGAAGCACTGCTGAGAGCATGACAGGCAGTATTAAATGTGAGACTAATGAGGCCCCATTTCTAGGGGAAGGGGGGGGGGGGGATTAAAGAGTGCTTGCGTACGCTGAAATATTTTCGGTGCGCCCTAAGGATTAACTGAGTGTACGGAATCCTTCTACTAGCGAGAGGCGCTTATCGAGTGTATACCTCAGGAAGCGTGCGACATATCTGCTTCAATAATATTTTTTTCTACATTTTTCTTCTTTTTCAATCTTCACAAGTATAACGGAAAAAATAATATCCTAGGTTCACAGTAATGCAAATAAGACAACAGTTTTTGAGATTTGAATGGATCAACAGTGATCGAACAAGGAATGTCGTCGCGGAAGTCAACGTTTCGACAAGGGGGCTATCCACGTACAAGCAAACGTGCGCGAAGAAACCCCACGGGCTAAAAGCTTCAAACTTGGCAGCCATATTTAGATATTCAGGCGGGCCAGTGATTCCCTACTGTCAAACCTTCCTTATGAAAGTATGTCACAAAGAACGGTATTGTCCGCGTTGTGCTGCTGGCGCGAAGAAAGAGGAAGCTTGCATTATCTCGGAAGCTGCTATCTAAATACGCGGGAACGTATAAATAGTTGGGATTTTAACGCGCACAGCTTTCTTTGGGGTTACAACAACGAGGACGCAAAAGGCAAGAAATTGGCAGCAGCAATACCGGATATGGCTCTTACTATTCTGACGGACCCGCAGCATCCTACAAGAATAGGCAATAGCTTTTCAAGGGACACATGCCCCGATTTAACGCTAGTCAAAAATGTTAAAAATTGCGAGTGGCAAAATACGCATCAAACCTTAGGCAGTGAACATTATATACTCCGGATTCGCCTAGACCACAACAAGCATAGTAAACACAAGGGACAAGCCCGGCTTACGGATTGGTCGCTTTTTCAAGAGTCCAAGGTTCTCAACTCGACTCGCCTATTGAAGATTATGAGCAATGGGCTGAGGCGCTGCTAGCTGCAGAGAGAAAGTCACGAGAACTCTGCACACCTCAGAGGATGTCTCGGCAGTCGACAACCACCTGCTCCACCTCTGGGAGACCAGGAGAGGCCTCACCAGAAGGTGGAAGGAGCAAAAACACAATCGCAAGCTTAAAATCATGCAAGATCGCTGAAATTACACGACAAGCAGCGGAATACACGTGGACCTTAGCCAAGGACAACTGGCTAATCAAGTGCGACTCATTGAGAGGCAGGCTTGGAGTCAAGTCCACGTGGAGCCTCCTGCGATGCCTCATCGAGCCCAGCAAGACGAGCGGAGAGCAGCAGCGGAACCTCCAGAGAGCCCTCCATGGCTATGAGGGTACGGATGAGCAGCTGGTGGCAGCCCTGACGAGCAAATACCTCTGTACGACTAAAGATGACAAGCCTGTGTTGCAGTATCAAGGCAAAGATAATCCAGAACTCGACAGAGACTTCGAAGTAGAAGAAATACCGGCGGCGCTACTAACCATGAGAAGAGGTACGACGCCAGGACATGACAAAATTACGGTCGGCTTGCTCGCCAGCATGAACAAGAAGATGCTAGGCCAGCTGACAGATTATATCAATGAGTGCTGGAGAGCTGGCTGGCTGCCCCTGGCATGGAAATCGGCAGACGTCAGCTTTATCCCTAAGCCGAACAAAGAGGTAAATATTAAAAACCTCCGTCCGATTTCGCTCACTTCATGTACCGGCAAACTGATGGAGAAAGCAGTGCATGCTAGACTTTCAGCGCATTTGAAGGAAAACGATTACATGCCCCACACCATGTTTGGCTTCAGGGAGCGCCTATCCACGCAAGACGTACTGCTGCAGCTCAAGATGGAAGTTATTGACCCACCCAACAAACGCAGTAGCAGAGCCATCTTAGCCCTAGATCTCAAGGGCGCTTTCGATAATGTGAAGCACTCAAAGATCCTGGAGAACCTTCGGAAGACACAGTGTGGAAGAAGGACTTTTGAATACATCTGAGACTTCCTACTAGACAGACAAGCTCATGTAAGAATTGGAGATTTTAGGTCCCAGCCAATCCCTATGGGCACTAAGGGTACGCCAGAAGGAGCAGTCCTCTCCCCTCTGCTCATCAATATTGCCGTTATCAATTTGCCGGAACTCGATCGCATAGAAGGAATTCGGCACGCCATCTATGCAGATGACATCACGGTCTAGGTGACGAAGGGCAGTCTGGGGCAGGTGGAAGAGGCGCTCCTAGAGGCTGCTTCGACAGTCCAAAAATATGCCGAGGAGTACGGACTGCGCTGCTCTCCGGAAAAATCGGCACTTCTAATCATGCGCAGACGAGAAGATGAAGCCCCGGTCAAAATTAAGGTGTACGACGCTGCGATCCCTGAAGTGGAGACAGTGCGTATTCTGGGACTACTGGTTAACAACAAAAGGGTGTCAACGCAGCAATGATTACTCAACTCCGTGCATCATGCGAACAAGTAATGCGAATGATCACACGTATCACCAATAAGACGAAAGGGATGATGGAGAACAACACTCTTCGGTTGGTCAAAGCCTTTATACTCAGCAGAATTGTGTACGTGGCTTCGTACCTTCGGATGAGGAGGTTCGATTTAAAGCATATCGATGTCATGCTTAGAACAGCATATAAGAAGGCACTAGGACTGTCGGTCAAAACATCTACAGAGCGCTTGTTGCAGTTGGAGGTGCACAATACAACAGATGAGATAATTGAGGCCCACCTATTAAGTCAATATTCCAGATTGGCAGGAACGAAAACGGGACGCAAGGTACTGGAGGACCTGAATATCAGCTGTCCTTACTATACGGCAACAAGACAAGACATTCCGAAAGAGTGGAGGGGCAAATTCGCGAGACTGCCCCTTTCTAAAAACATGCACCCAGAATATCATCGATCAAGGAGGAGGGCAAAAGCCAAGAAGATGGACCAGATCTATTCTAAATTAGAGGGAGCCTTCTTCGTGGATGCTGTGGATCCGATGGGAGGAGTCTCCACAATATCGGTGGTGCATCAAGGGTAAACGGTCAATGGACTTTCTGTTCGGTACGGGGAAATTGCAGAATTGGAAGAGGTGGCGATCGCCATGGTGGCTTCGCATCCTAGTTCCGAATACATCATTACAGACTCGCAAACTGCATATAGAAATTACACGCGGGGCCGAATTGCACCGCTAGCTTGCAGGATCCTCAAACAATCTGGGGTCTTCGCTTCGCGCAAAGAGCTGATCTGGGTGCCAGGTCATGAGGGTGTAGAGGGAAACGAGCGTGCACACGCTGCCGCCCGAGCTTTTCTCCCCCGGGGTCCCTCCTCCCTCCCCGAAGACTCGGACTTCCCAGTGCCTTTAATAACTTATGCAGACTTATTACACCACTTGCGCTTATCGCGACGAAAATACCCGGGCCCGACTAAGGGATTAGACAAATCAGAAGAATGTCATTTACGAAGATTACAAACTATGTAATTTAATAACCCAGTCAAGCTTCATGCTATTGAGCCACAATCCTTTTCGGCCGAGTGTAAATTCTGCGGGCAGAAAGCAGTGTTGTACCATATGGTATGGGGGCCTGCCAGGTTAATAGTGCCTTAGAAACTATAAAATAGCCAACGTGGGAAGGATGGGAGGCAGCCCTGTCCAGCTCAACCCTCAAGGACCAGCGAGCCCTCATTGAAAGAGCTAGGGCGGCGGCTTTAGCCAACGGAATTCCGGAATAAGAATACGACCACCCTTCTCCTAACTCCCCTCTCCTTTTCCTTTAAATAAAACGTTTTCATCATCAACATTGGCACCCGCTGTATCAATTTTTATGAAATGTGTTGCATTTAAAAGAAAAAGTTAAAATATAGTGAGTGTATGAAGCATATATTTCATTTAGGACGTCCATTCTTTAGGAAAAATTCTAGTAGGTTTCAAAATTTCAAGAAACTCGACTATCAAATTAACTCGTAACACATTAAAGCGCTTCGTCCTGTCCACTCTCTTCGTTTCTCGTCTCTGTGCGCTTTTACAGTTTCAAGATGCAAGTGACCCAACTAGCCCAGTTATCCATTCTGTTACAATTTAAAAAAGGTTCTACAATTATGCAAACTGCACTTAATAATACATCTAAATACCACAAAATTCACGTATTATACAGCGCTCTGAAACGTACCACTAATTTGTGAGTTGGAGTTCTGCAATACCCTCGGCAACACTGCAATAATTTCAGGTAACCTCTAAATTCACATATTTAATTTGTCTGTTTTGAATTCTCTAACTGCCATACCTATTTTCGGTGCACATATGCGGATTTGCAAATTTCGTGCTTCAATTTTTTTTAAGCTTACCAGTTTCCGGGAATCTTAACACATCCAGGGCTCCAAGCAAAAATCCTGCTAATAAAGTCATTAAATTTAACTATTTCTCTCAAATGCCACAAATTTCATTCAAATTGGTCGAGCTGTTGTCTCACAAAAGAATTTCAGTGATTTACATGTATTTTAATAGGAAAATTGAAGTTGCCCCAAGATAAAAGTTCCTCTTAGGACTGATTAAAGTTCTCCATAATAAATAATGATGATGATGATGATGATGATGATGATGGTGATGATGATGATGGTGATGATGATGATGATGATGATGATGATGATGATGATGGTGGTGGTGGTGGTGGTGGTGGTGGTGGTGGTGGTGGTGGTGGTGGTGGTGGTGGTGGTGGTGGTGGTGGTGGTGGTGATGATAATGATGATAAAATTCAGTGTCATTGAGACTTTTTTTCATATACACATTCACACCACGATGGAGCCACGTAATCCTACTATCTGTCCCACGACAGTAAAATAAATGCGCAAACACACACAAAAAAATGCTGACGCGAGATCAGCGCGACGGTGATTTCGACGCTTAGCTTCACTAGCCTATCCGAGAGAGCACTTTCTGCGCGCGGCGTCGGAGGACGATGAGTCCTCGATGCCGAAAGCTCAAATTTCTGCAAGGTACAGCACACGGGGGAAGGTATTATCGCTTCGGAGACCAAGATCGCGAGGAGGTATCGCGACGATGACGGTCGCACTTGTTTTTTTTTTTTCGAGTGACGACCTTCGAGCTAAATCATGTACATATTGCTTGTCGTGCCGAGTGAATGTCGCGCAAGTTCCTCATGGCGGCGGCCATCCGTTAGTCGCGTAGGTACTAATGGTGAGAAAAGCGGTTTTACGGAGAAAATAAAGAAAAGCCCGAGTGGTGCAAGTACAACACTTGAATGACTGACGGTCGCTCGCTGGAGCGAGCTAGCGCTCTGCGGGCGTTGGAACAGAGAGAAAGCGTATAGAGGAAAGTTTCAGCGAAAGTGATGGATGTCTCATGATTCCGCTACGAGGAAATAAGAGCGGGAAACAAAGACGTTCGACGGAACGCGTGTCGGCAAAGAGTGCGACGCGTGCGAGGTGGCAGAACCGTTCGACACCTTGCTCCGCTCAACCTGCGCAGCCTGGCAAAACCTTCTGCGGACATCGACGAATCCTGGCCCGAATAACGCGGCACGGTTTTATTCTAGCTCTAAGGGCACATTTATAATGACTTAAGCGACAGCCCGTTTATAGTACGTTATCACCAGCATCGGCCTCGCGAGAGCCGTGAATGATAAGAATGAAACAGAATTGAGATTAATAGACAGCATTTGACCTCCTCATGGGTTGGCATCGTGACTCTGGGCCCGTATATATACGGCGTGTCCTAGCTAACGTTAGCCAAGCTATTCAAATGGCACCCTTTAGTTGAGTTGCCACTTGGGCCATGAAGAAGAATAGAGTTAGAATATGGAATTCTGGCGGCTGGTTCTAGCCCTGTCCGCACATGAAACGGAAGCTGATCGGACGTAGGCTATGAGGTGGGCAATCACGACAATAGAAGAAGCTATTGCTGTATTACATTATTAAGACGAAAGCCTTACAAGGCTCATGGGACGAAAATTTGACCGTCCGGCATTATGGCACCAAAATTCGGTGGCACCAAAACTGTGGTGGAACCGGCCTCGATCTTTGTGGGAGTCGAACCGACTAGGAGGTATGGGAAAACAGGCTACATCTCCCAAGTTGGATTCAATGTCACCTCATGAAGTACGAGAGTCCAGCCCATCACGTTTGGTGCTAATTAAGGTGTGGTAATTAAGATAGAGTTAATTAACACACTCAAACCCACGACCTTTGGTGGGAGAAAACAAGTAAAAGAAAGCAACAATGCATTAGAGCGAAAATGTCTAGTAATTTAACGAATGTCTCGTGAGCGGGCAGGCTTTCGCTTTCATCCTCTTTAGCGTATGCTGAAATGACTCAACTTTTTGTCAGCGCGTGGGTTTTTTTTTTTGTCTCGTTGTCAGTCGTGATTGGCTGCAGTTAAGTGGCACAACACAATTAATAAGCATTCCTATGTTCGCGCATATACTGCAGCTTCGAGATCTCGACGACCGAATCACCGACGCTCGCTCCAGCTTCGACCACGCTGCACGGTTTTACGAGAACCGGCAGCGCGCGCGGTAACGTCTCTCCGACGGCAGCGCGGATCGTCGCGCACGTGTGTGACGCGTGCGACGCGTGCCTGCGTCACCCCGCGCGTCGCTGAGAGTCGCACGACGCGGGTGGGACCGAGAACCATGGCGCGTGTTTCGCGCTAAGCGCTGACGTCTGCAGCATAGTCGTACGCCACATAAGAAGTGGTCGCTCTGCGGTTCCACAGACACCCATTAGGGTTTCGCAAAGAGCGAGAATCTCCTGCCCAAGTTGCGTCAGTTTGGGAACGATTATTTACATGTACACGCAAAGATTCCTTTGCCTTGCTATTAGCCAACTCGGAGCCATTGGAATAACCGATGCACCACTACTACTTATGCGCAGTTACTTGCAAGATAGAAATAAAGCCGTTGCCATTTCTGAAACCTGCTCAAAAGTAACGACAAATGTAGCTGACCACATAAAGCCAATAGAGAATGAAGCCAAGGAAAGCATCGGGGAACTTAACTGCGGTTGAAAGTGGGATGCAGACAATAATGAAGAAAAGGGAAATGAAAGTGGACGAACGTGGTCGCCGGTGGGAGCCGAACTCACAACCTCCGCATTGCGCGTGCGTTGCACTGCCAATTGCGCTACGGCGACGGCTCTCAATACGCCCAATAACTTGGGGCATTTGTGCTTACTAGATCTAGCCCTAGGAGTGTTAGCCAGCGCCACTCGGAGCCATGGGATGAGGGGGGGAGGGGAATGTGGAACATCCTTTTTTGCCCAAGCAAGGGTGCTATAACGTAAAACTATTCTAAACTTTTCTATTCCAATTCTGCTATCAGCCCTCCACGATTGTTCAAAAACTTTTTTCGACCACCCCCACTTCGCCTGTCTGTCACGCGATGTCACGAAAACCACGATACCTCCCCATCTGTGAATACTTTGTTTTGCGCTAAACAAAGCATTCATTGATTCGCACCAACTAGCCCGCCAACGCATTGTGCTGAACTTCCCCATCTGATATGATCTGTACACACTGATTATGTATGATTTGACAGAAAAAAGAAAAACAGTTATTTCTGATTCGACGCCTTTTCGCCATTAGTCCCCGGCTATCGGTAAAAAGGTTTCGGGCTGCACCCACTTCACCTGCTTGTCACGCGACGTCACAAAACCACTGAAACTCACCGCGTCAAAGTGACGTGTACGCATTAAAGATGCATTAATGTGCCGAACAAAACTGAATGTTCTTCTGAATAGCCGCAGGCTGCCCCGTTCCGAAAGGAATAAAAGATGGCTGCCGCCGATCGCTCAGTCGCTGGCTACTCGCACCTGCCGGAGAGCATGGGTGTATTTGCGTATAATAAAACTTCTTGCGTGGCCGTGTAACGTCTTCGAGCACTTTCGGCACGTTTACCACCTCATTCTGCCAAATCTTCTTTGCTGAGGGCCCGTTTCAGCGTCATTCCTAAGCTTCCGTTGCATGCCACCGCGATTTTCGACCAGCCACCGCAAGCTAAGTAAGGGAGAGCAGACCAATCGCAGACTCCGGCACTACCCTCTTCATACGGTTATCGATTTTCAGTGCACTGGCTCTGCCCCATCGAATCCCTCTCCACTTGAGCGTTCTCCTCACCTCTTGTCAGCCAATTAGATATGACAAGCCGCTCAGTGTAGGCAATGTTATTCGTTTTTTAAGCAAACAAAAGTGACCTCCTATGAACGAGGAGAGTGTTTTATTGGTGTGTTCAGACAACCCTGCGGGTGAGCGCCCGGTGCTTGCGTCGGTGGTTACGCAAAGTTGACGTCACGAGATTGGAATAGAAACATATTGGAATAGTTTTGCGTTATAGGGCCCCAAAATAGCACCTTTTTTTTTTCTTTGCGCGCGCGTCCGGGTGTCGCCGTCTCGCTGGAAGCCGGAGCGCATTCCCTCCCTCTCTCTCTCTCACCCCCACAGGGGTTAGCTACGGCGCGCGCCTGCCGGCCTTGGTGGCCGCTGCATGCTTCCTCTGTCACCTCGTCGCGCATGGCGTCGGTTGGCATCGATGGTGCGTTGGCACCGCAAGATGCTGCTGCTGCTTGCTGGCTCGGGCAGCACGTACCGCTGTGGTGCATTGCTGGCAGCGCAAAACTCGAAGGACCTCTCAGCGACGTTCAATTTGACATTAATGCTTCCGCATTCACAACTCATGGGAAGCGCTTAGGGATCCTCGGATTTTTTTAATGATATACCTATGGTTGTCTCTCGTCAACTAAATGCATTCTGTACGCCGACGACACAAGTATATTGAACTCAAACTAGTGGACCACATCGCCAACAATAAAGCTGAACGAAGACCTTGTGAAAATATTGACATGGTGGGAACAAAATAAGCTGTAAATTATTCATCACAAGACTAAACTTGTCATGTTTACTTTGCATCAGCCGTCGCCCGGAACACCTTCACTGCATTTCCGTCAACCGTCACTCGATCACAGCAACCGATCACTGAAGGTATTTAGGTACGGAATTTCATTGTCACCAAAAATTTCACCTTCACATAGTTAACATAAAAACAGAAAACGGCATATGACATACATATTCTAATTAAAGCTCGTTACGCTCCTCGCTTTGTTACTCTCATGTCGCCTCTTTATGCTTTTCTTCATTCTCATTCAACTACGACATTGTATCACGAGCAAACACTTATAACAGTCACCTAATGTCACTGCAAGCCATTCAAAATTTTGCTATCATATAACATTTTCCTAACGTGACATTAGAGAGCTTTAGAATAGGGATTATGTTTGCGGATAGCGTCTTGCACTGATAGCACCACTACGGCGTCAAAGAAAAGCTATTATAAATAATTAAATAAAATATACCATTTTCTGATAGGAATTGTAATTTTGACTTGCGTGTATTCGCGTTTATTTAGAGGTTATTCTCTAAGCAGCAAACAATTATTTGCGCTTAGTTTTGAGCAAACCAACTTTTCGTGCCTTCACCAGCCAAGCTTAGCCTTGTTAGGCCTACGAGCCATAAAATCCACAATCGAATTTGGAATCAGCGGGCTTTAACGAATCAGTCTTAATAACACACGCTAGTTTAGAGAAAGCGATAACCGCAGTCACTTCTCCTAGCTTGCGAACTTCACGCGTTACCACGAATAGAACCCAGTTTTGTGCTAGGTTAGAGCTGTCGCTTCGATGGGTGCCGCCATGTTTGCTGACGCAAAGCTTTTGGGGCTGCTATTTGGGCTTCCGCTAAATCGGTGAAATAGCGTTCCCAACGCAAAACCCAAACGCAGTTTGCGTCTCGCGCATGCGCAGTGGCTTCGACGTTATTTCTTTGGGGCCCCAAAACATTTGGGGCCCCTATTCTAAAACTCTCTATTAACGCTACTCAGTTATTACGAGAAACTAATACTTTGAGCGTAACCGATTTTGTCAACTACAACCGTCCCATTTTAAATTTCTGGAACATTAAGATAATGCTCCAGTAACCTCCATTCCAAAGACATCTCTCTTTAATGCTAACAATACAGGGTTTGCAGAAAGGATTAACTTAATTTTATCCGACGTTCGCACCAACTACGGCAAAGTCAATACATTTCTCAGCCTTATCACTATAAAACACACTACCATTTCCCCCAAAGTTGCAGAAACCTCACAGATTTCAAACATAACTAAAACGTTTTCCTTTAGCAACTCCAGACTAATTTAACTATACGCTTACCAATTGTAGTATCTCTTATTGTGCGATATCTTGAATCTTCGCGTCTTTACAATTTGTTCCCTGCATCTTTCTTGTTAATTTTTTAAGTGTACCTTTGTAGTTTTTAATTTTAAATAAGGTATTCACTGCTTTACGTTGTATTTAGATCACTTGTATGTCACGACATCTTTCGGAATTTTATAGTTGCAAGTTTCATATCTTGTCCTACCTTTATGTTTAAATAATGCTTGGCATCATGCACAGGAGATCCCAATTCAGTTTCCAACCACGAGAAGTCCTTCTGTATATACATCTCTTGTATATTTACCTCATTACTGACATGAGTAAACTGACTCTAATTAGCTGTGTGCGGTGGAAGATTAATCATATGGTGGCAGTGGTGACGGTGATGCGAATGCCATGAAGTTCTCGGTCAGACAATATTCACGTACATGTCGGAAGCAGTAGTGTTCCCGTTAGGCATACACTGTATCGAACACAATGATTTCCTTTGAATGAAGCAATGAATTAATGAATTAATGAATTAATGAACAGGGCGTAGTTATACGGGCATGGAGGCCAATTGCTGCTTCTTTAGCAAGCTGGTAATTCATACTGTGCAGGGTTTTCGCAAGAAGACAATGATTGAGTGAAGCCGTGTGCCATCGTGTGCTTCACTCAGTACTTGTCTTTCAAGCTCCATATTGCTCAAATGGCGCCCATTTAATTCCTTTCCGGCAAAAATTCACTCTTTGGGGGCTTTTTGTTTGTTTCTTCTAAGAAAGCCTTTCACACACACACGCACACACACACACAAACTCAAATTCGAGTGACTGATGGAAGAATCGTTTAGATTGATGTTCTAATATAATGTACGAATATTGACAAATATCACATTACCTTCAACACACTAAAAATTAAAGTTACTCTGCAATGCCAACAAGTAATGCAAATCCGGACGCTGCGTTTGACAGAACCTCTTCCCCCATTTAAAGCGAAGAGAATCGTCACCTTAAATTCAATATCACATGAAAACTTCCTCTAGATTCCGTGAGTTTCGCAAATGTTCTATTCATATTCGTACGCATAATGGAGGGCGCAGGGACGTATTAGCAGAGTCGCCTAACCTCCCAGCAGCGCCCGACCCTCGGCGTCTTGACCGGTTCCCGTTATACATCATCCCAACGACTTCGTGTAGTGCAGCGAGAGCGATGGCTCGCGTCAGCCAACCAGAGCAGGAAAGAAGTATTCCGGTAGTGTAGGTCGCCTCTGATCGACCTCCACCAGCTGAATGCACAGAAGGGTCAGTAATAGCGCACAGTAGGCGTGCCCTCCTCCATTCTCTGTAACATGCAGCCGGCTGTCGCTACTGATTGGCTGACGCTAGCCCTAGTCGTCGCTACAATGCACGGGGCCAGAGAGAGGGAGTATATATAACTGCAAACGTGGGTAGCATCTCAAATGAGGCCATTTAACGGCATTTAATCAGAAATTTAAGTATCAGACACATGCGCTCGTTATTCGCAGCACAAACAACATTATCAACGCTAATTCCACTGTTCCGAATCACCAGTCATTCGTAGTAACCTGTGAGTTCTGTAGGGGTGACAAGACGCTACGAGGGCAAATTCTTCAGCAGTATGCGGTCGTGCAGAGCTCAGCGCGTGACTGCCGACACCTGCGGCAATGTCTTATTATAACCACTTGTGTTATTAACGAGAGTGCACCCACGTTCCTTCACCTCTGGCCGGCTGGCACTGCTCATGCGTGTGCCCTTGTCGATTACGCACGTGGTTATCACGAGACGGTACAGCATCTGTCGACGGCCACGCGCTCGTGCATTCCTGCTAACACAACTGAGCACTGTACGTAACGAGGTGTATTAACTCATTCTCTTTAGTATTGCGATCAGCAGCAAACTTTACGGTAAGGAAGATGCCTCGTGAGCTATCCGTGCTTGTATAACTGATGAGGCTCGTTCGGCAGGACCCGTTCGACAATACTTCGTCACGACCCGTTAAACCCGCATTCTTGACGATAGGAATATGCTTCTCCTGAGCGTGCTGCTGCACAAACACTGTAACGCATCGAGAGCCCCCGCGGCATCATCTTGCGACATCTTTGAACCGTTTTGCAGAGTGCTATAATATATGCAGTTTGCGTCAGCGCAAATGGCAATGTTTTGCGAAGGCTGTGCGATGTGTTTCGTGCTTCGGCGGGCTGTGCAGAGCACCAGTGAGCGCGTGATGGCATCGCCATAAAAAGGGGGGGGGGGGGGCGAGGAGGGGGAATGCAGTCATATTTGATAGGCTGCTTCTTGAGGCCCCATTAACTCTCATTCCTCAATCAATCTCGCGCTAGTCGACTCGGATGTGCGGAGGACAAGTGCCGCTGCTATGTTCCAGTAACAAATTCAACGACGATTATGACACTTCCTAATGCGAAATTTGAGCGCAGCTCTATACGTGTTTTCATTTCGCAATATATTGCTGGCGGGGACAATCTCTCTTGTACGGCACGTTGCAAACGGAGTGAGGTTTGGCGCGACTGCCTCGATAATTGGGAGATCACGAGAGGCAGCGCGTGGGCAATGCGTGGGCGCGACTCACAGCAGCCGCCACAGACGGACCTCCCAGACAACGCGCGCTGCTCTGGCGCAATCTCGTAGCCATCGTCGTCGCATTCCGCTTTTCTTCTCACGCTTTCGCCATACCCTCTTCCGCTTTCCGCTTCATGGTTCCGCTGCACCCTCCTCATCCGCTTTCCTCCTCGCATCCTTCACCCCCCGCTGCGCTCCGCGTTCACTCTTTCATCCTTTGCTCGTTCGCTCGGTTACGCCGACGCTAAGAGTTGTGCTCTAAAAAAGAAGTCAAGGAGCGTCAGCCTGGCTGCTTCACTAACTGCCTTAGGCTAACGAGAAGCGAGGTTTCATTGCAATGAACCAATTTTTATAAGCTCTAAGAATACATTAAACGCGCTGATTCTATTAAGTTCGCTATCGGCCTGAAGTTCTTAATGGTGAACCGCACCCTTAAGCATCATCATCTTCAGTCTATCTTATGCCACCTGCAGGACGACAGTCTCTCCCAGCGATATCTAACTACATCTGTCTTGGGCCAGCCGGCTTGCATCCTGTGCCTACAAACTTCTTGATCCCAACACTCTACATCATCCCTTACTGCCAGCGCCCGCATCTACCATTCACTGGCACCCGCACTCTTTCTCTATCTGCACTTTCTCGCTCTGCACTCTTTCTCTCTATTTACTTCCCTTTTTTTTGCTTTTCGCTACACAGAGAGCAGGCCAGATACAAAACTAAACCGGCCGACCTCTCTGCTATTGCTACATTATAAATGCCCTTTTCTCTCTTTCCCTCGCACCCTTTCCGTTACTCTAACAGACAACCGGTTAATAGACTATATCACATGTACTGCACAACTCTTCTTTCTCTTATAACCTGAACTAACTTACGTAATCAGGTAGGGGGAGGCACTCGCCCCACCTCCCCGGTCCCCCTTTCGAAATGAACCTCTTCGCCCATTTTCGTGGACGAAGGAGAACAAGTTCAAGCATTGATGCAGCCATTTCTCCGCCGCAAGAGAGAGATGCAAGCTTTAATGGTAAGCTGCATATATTAGCCCGACTGATAGCCTTGCATGCTAGTCTATTGGTCGGTGATAATTACAGTGAGCGGTGGGTGATAATTACAGTGTACACAGTGCTCCGATAAACACATAAACAGCACAAACACCTACCCCAGCACAAGCATACACAACAAAGCCATTCACAAAGTTTCGTTAAGATCACTGGACTTCAGGAACACCAGCAGCGCTTTCGCAGCATGCAACAACAATAGGCACGCACCTGCTCGCGTGCAAAGAAACTAATTTCCCCAACGCACTGTCAAAGGCAGTAACGACATTATCGCTAAAGAATTCGCTCTCACTTGGCCAAGAGCGTTTTGTGTCGATTTCGCGATTTCATTTTTCCCTCGAGACAGCAGAGGAACTTCATTTCGATGCGGCCAGAGCGACCGAGTTTGTTGTGAACTGTGAAGTGCCACGGGTACACGGTCGGCAAGCAGAAATACCGGGTCGATTATTCGTCTAGTTCTGCAGAGGAGTACAGGCGAGCCAGATTTATTCCCGATATCGAAAATCTGAGAACCTCTCTTGGGCGCCGCTTTACAAACCACTGGACAACACTGCAGATCTTGCAGTTTGTCCTAAAAAGGCACGACGCAGGGTAACATTAAGCCTCTGCAGCCCACCTTTAAGTTATACGTCAAATATACGATAACGCCATATGTCCTTACTAAAAAGAGAATGGGAAAAGGAAAAATAGTAGGCCATGCATGGATAAGAGCTGCCGCGCTGTGCGGTATGGACGCTCTAGTTGAATGTGACAGACACCTGTTCCTGGAAGTTGATTCACACGCTCCTCAAAATATTGGCAACGCTCCAAGTGAAGACACCTGCTGCAGTACGCAGTTTCTCGATACAAAAGAGAGTAAAAGAACGTTTGCTGAACCGGACGGCTGCAGAGCCGCCTAATGGGCTGACTCTCATGTCCGTTTACTGGGTACCAGACAGCGTCGACGAAGTTATCCCCGCCTTCATGGAGAAGCCACGCCGTACGAAAACGGCGGTGTGAAGTAATTTTCTATACCTCCCTCCATCGGAAAAAACATTTCGCTACGTGCCTGCCTCAACTAAAATGCATGCTACATCCGCTTGCTTATAATCTATACCGCTGTCTTTATGTTCACATGATGCACAGCATTTCACGGACGATGTTGACATGGGTCAGTGCCCCTGATTCACGCCGCGTACGACACCGCAGATCAACTGCCAGCGGCACAGGCGACGCGATTCGTTGTAGCTCAGTCGCGCTGCTTTTGGGGACAACAATTGTAGCTCAGCTGAACACTGTAGCTCAGTCCCACTGCTACCAGTCTGGGGACTGAAAAGGTAATCCGGCCCGTCATGTGAATGCAGCTCTGACGTTAGGCCTATCATATTGTGTTCCATCGGCTCGTTTCCATAGTCATCATCTCCCTTAGCTTATTTGTTATCCGCCAAATTTAATCTATTCACTGATTGTACGCTCTTTTATTTAGGGATATACAGCATCATGCATGAAGACGTGGAGGTGCCTGCCATGTGCTCTCCAACTGAACATTTATTCGTTTGGAAAATTCCTTCTCGTGATGTTGGTACCTTGTGACCACTTGGCCTAGATAAATTGGCTCTTACCCAACTCGAGTGACTGAGTGCCTAACCCGAACTCTCATGATCATTCGCTCGTGACAGCGCTGGCACGCCTCGACGACCTGCCGCTTTCTGAGCAGACGATATTGTAGTTTCGGTAGATGCGGTCTTCATACCAAAAGGCGACGACGGCGCTACTGAAGTTCCTCCGATCAAGCGACCTGCTTGAACGCTTGTGACAATCCCACATTCCTTTGTGTGTGTTGGTTTCTTTTTCTCTCTCTCTCCCTTTCTGCGTGTTTGCATATTTTCTTTCTCTTCCTATCTCCCTTTACCCCTTCCCCAGTGCAGGGTAGCGAATTGGATATCCATCTTCCGGTTAACCGCATTGCCTTTGGTATCTCTTTTTTTTATCTCTCTCTATCTCTATCTCTCTCTCTCGCGATCATAATGTATTCCACTTTTCATGCACCGTCTTGGATAGGTTTTACTGTTTTCCATTATCTATCGATTCTTGATCAAACGCATCTGGGCCTGTATTCACAGAACTATTCTTATGTAAGTGAAACTGCGGCGGCGGCTCAGTGGCTATGGCATTGCGCTGCCGCGCCCGAGGTGCACGGGCTCGACTGCCGGCCTCGGCGGCCACGTTTCGATGCGGGTGAAATGCAAAAATGCTCGTGTACTTCGATTCGGTACACGTCGAAGGTCCCCTGGTGGTAAAAATTAATCCTGACGGTACGGCGTCTTTTTCACCCACTGTGCAGTTTCGGGCCGTTAAACCCCATAGCCTTTGTTTGTTTGTTTGTTTGTTTGTTTGTTTGTTTGTTTGTTTGTTTGTTTGTTTGTTTGTTTGTTTGTTTGTTTGTTTGTTTGTTTGTTTGTTTGTTTGTTTGTTTGTTTGTTTGTTTGTTTGTTTGTTTGTTTGTTTGTTTAAGTTACCTGCGGTTGGCCACAGGCGCCGTATCCGTCGTTAAGAAGCCGATAACATGATGAGAGGACGACGCCAGATTGTCGGCCAATGAGGAAACGTTCTCACGTAAAAGACGTTTTGTAAACATGGGCCCTGATGATGGAGACACCGTTATGTTCTGCGCTAATGGAACTACTCAAACCCTCAGGAACCGATAGTGTCCAGTGTGTCTTTGTGCACTATAACTTGCATTGACAGGATGATACTAACAAGCCTGATTCGGAACCTTGGTCGCAACGTCATGAAGTGTTTTTGTTTTTTTTCTCCCTGAATGTGAGGCATTCTTGGCCTCATTCTTGGTTCCTTGCGGTAGGCGTGTTTCTGTGTCGCCTCTCTTTAAGAAAAGTTAAGTAATGTGTGACCGATGTGGGAATCGAACCTCTGCCGTCAAAAGCGCAGCAGCCGAGTGCTCTAACGACTAGGTCACGATCGCACGCATGCTTCTCTCTTTCCAGAGACAGCGACCTCTTTGAAACACTTGGCGAGTGCACCCTGGGCCACTTTGTGGTCTTCTTACCTTGTGAATACTCACGCTTTGAGCTGCCGTGTTAGAATGTACTATCTCCGGGACCGGCCCACTTTGCCCAGTGCTTTCATTGCTTACATTACGTAAGAACTGTGCAAGGTTGTGAAGACTTCATAATGGCCAAGTTATTCAAGTTTTACTATTTCTTCGCCGAAGTACAAATGTCATCGTCGTTCTAACGTACACCACATGAAATAGCCGTTTGTACGTACGATAGTATAACGCGCAGTCGCTGATGGTGCCACTATCCATGCTTACCTCCCTTACACTCATACACTATCTATATAGAACTAAACGATGACCATGTCTCTAGTTGAACGGCTGACGTAGAAATCAAGCCATTGATGTCATACGATTATCGATTGTCGTCGTGATGCTTTGTCGCCACATACACGTACGCTCACGACCCCTCCCCCCACACACACGCACGCACGCACGCACGCATGCACACACGCACACGCACACACACACACACGCACACACACAACTACTCAATTTGCAAGAACACGCTGGTCCATCCGGCATCGTTTTGCGGAGCCCCAAACAATGCTGAATATCCAGGTACGTGCGAAAGGATTCGCATAGGTTCCCGCAGTACGTGAGGTCTACGCAATATTTGTTTCTCCAAAGCACTCACCACGAAAAATTTCAGTGTGGGAAAAAGTTAACTCCCTCCCAAGTACTGACCGAGCCCAAAGCTGCTTAGCTTCGGGAATTGGACAAGAACCGACGTATTCAGCATGGTATGACCGATGGCAAAAAGTTAACTGAACAGAATTATTTGTTGCTGGGCAAGTTGCCGATTTATAACTCACTTTTTTTCAGTCACCTAAATTACTGCTGCCTCGTATGGGGGACAACTTCAGCCACATATATTAATTCACAAGCTGTTTGTAATCCAGAAGAAATGTCTTCGTGTAATTTGTAATAAGCCTCGTGATTTTCATTCCGCTCCTCTTTTCAGCGCGCTTAGAAGCCTTAAATTGCCTGCCCTAATAAACCTGCGCTTGTTGTCAACCTATATACAGACGATATGAGAAAAATATTGGCTCCCTCAGCTCTCTCGCTAATCTCACAAAACGAGAAACCCCTTACACAACACGAGCTCCTGATACTTGGTGGGTTCCTCAACTTCGGACTAATTATGGCCAGCAAATGTTATGCCACTGGCTGCCCAGTTTACTCTATGATCTCTCCAGATGCAATATCGATGTGCTCACTTGTTCCGCAAAAAAATCTGCGTGAAATGTTTCTTCGATCTTGACTGTATACGGTTGTACTTTGTGATTTTTGCCCTTGGTGTTTTTGCTCTTTCTTTTTTTCTCCTCTTTGTTACCTTAACCCGTTTCCCACCTGCCCTGCTGCTGCCATTGTAAACGAAACCTGGGGCCAGTCAAGCTGTTTCTTCCGCAGCTTTTTCCCCTTGTTTTTCCGCCACAACCATGTACCTCCTTGCTTGTGGAAACAAATAATTTTTTTTTAAAAGTTGGTGCGGCTCACTGTAGATCCTTTTACTGGTTAAGTGGAACGACCAGTAAAGAAAGTCAAGCTTTTCTTCTTGAGAAACGACTGTTGTGAACGTACGAAGGGGTGGCAACCTGCATTTAGAGCTCGCATGCCTGTCAAAGCCAAGATTGGGGGAGCGCTTGCCCTGGTTACACGTCTCTGTTTTTGCTGACCCGAATCAGTCTTGGTGATCAAGTCAGTCAGTTACCGTCCCGCAAAGTGAACGGTCGAAGCCATGGCCACAGAGAGCTGCAGTTTCCTTCCGCCGGTGGCATACAACAAATGTCGCCGAGGATTGAGGAAAAATCGCGCAGGATCCGACCAAAACACACGCGTTTCTCAACCCACAACAAAATGTAGTCTGCAGGAAAACGGAGGTCTACGGCGTGTTTGAGGAAAAAGAAGCGGTGGATAATCGAGACTCCTTCGCGAATAACGAACGCGCCCTGGCAGTCAGGTGGACGCGAGAGACCAGTCGGTGAAAAGACATTATCGGTACTCGATGTAGGAAGAAGCTCTACCCGTCGCCCTTCTCCGACTCTATTTCATGTCGGCAGACTCGATCGCGCGTTACGCAATGACGCTTGCGTACGCGTCTTTTGTTTTCCGTACAACGTGCGCTGAATCGCTTCATGGCGCTACGGCGCAGTTTAATAGACGGTTTCTTTAGGGATCCTTGAGTTCGACGTTTTTGGCGTGCGGAAGCTTCTTTCTAATCATAGAGCAGTGCGAAACGTATTCACCAGCACACGTTACCGGAATTAAATGAAGACACCAATACTTCGCTGGACCAGAACAGGTATTTGCTCAAAGAATGCTGCAGCGTACCATATACCGTAAAAAAATACATAAGAAATTTAAAAAAGGACGCGCGAAGCTTATTTCGCGCGTCCTTTTCATGGGGTTATCGATTTCATTCTTTGCTTTTGTAGTTTATTTCTTTGTGTACAGAAGCGGCCCAAATGCAGTTTCTTTTTTTTAAGATGTGTTTCGGATGTTAACGCTGGCCTGTGTTACCATTTTTCCTGATGAGATTGGCCTCAAATCCAGGGCATGTGAAGCTTCACCCAAAGCCTGTAAGGGTCTCTATCACGTATTTAGCAGTGTAAAAGACCGTGATTTCTGTTTGCAACATTCCGTCTCATTATTTTGTACAATATATTTCTAAAATTATCAAATCGATACGTTCTGATCTAATTAAAGCTACGGAGCAGCGTGCGGCGTCGAAAGGAAGATAGCAGGTTGACATCTTATCCAGGATGAAACAAATCGCACGTCTTTTCTTTCCTATACCTCCCATCTCTCTCTCTCTCTCTCTCTCTCTCTCTCTCTCTCTCTCTCTTCGGAGTTGCTTCACGAACGCGGATCTGTCAGAAAGCCAGAAAGGAGGGGGCGTGTCTGGCTGATTAGCCGGGCAAGCACTTAATACTAGGTTGCAGAACGCTGTGCAGAAGGTGAACAGTTCATTGTGGGTGCTTGACCTACGAAGCGTGAATATCCAAATTTACACGCGATGAAATATTACGAGATGACATGCTGCAAGTCCGTGGAACTGGCCAAACAACCATGGTCGAAACACTCGATAAAAGGCGTGGCTACTTCCAAGGTCACATAACCACGAAATTTTCACTGCATCAAAAGGCAGCTTCCATGCCCGCTGTTAGCCCAGTGGCTAAGGCGTTGCGCTGCTCAGTACGAGGTTGCCGGTTCGATCCTGGCCACGGTGGCCACGTTTCGATGAAGGCGAAATGCAAAAAAAAAATATGCTTGTTCACTTATATTTAGGAGGCGTTAAAGGACCCATGTGGTCAAAATTATTAGAGTCCACCACTCCGGTGTGCCTTATAATCAGATCGTATTTTTGGCACGTAAAACCCAAGAATATTATTCAAGCGAAAGCTTTATTACGCCAGCCAGCGAGCCATTTCGGCTCGTCGCGCCGTATGCCGTATGCAGGCAGCCGTATGCCGTATGCCATTGCCATGACCGACGAATGACCTTGAGCCGCCGTTGCCTAGCAACGCCGCAGTCGCGTTCCAACAGATGGCTCCGCCGTCGACGCCGCTGCCATCGCCGCTCGTTCCACCAGATGTGCTCCACTGGGTAGAGGGAGAGGAGATGTCGCCTCTCGGTGTGTGTGTGTGTGTGTGTGTGTGTGTGTGTGTGTGTGTGTGTGTGTGTGTGCGCGCGTGTGCGTGTGCGTGTGTGTGTGTGTGTGTGTGTGTGTGTGTGTGTGTGCGTGTGTGTGTGTGTGTGTGTGTGTGTGCCACGTCCCGGAGTGACTCTTGCTTTTGACTGCGGCTCTTGCTTTCGCAATTCAACTACGGTTAACCAGAGCTAAACCACAGACAATTTTTTCCTAAGCAAAGCTTCAGGGACTTCGGATTAATTTTGATCACCTGGGTTTCTTTAACGTGCGCCCAATGTCCGGTACATGACCATTCTTGCATTTATGCTTTTCGCTTTCCTTTAATTATTGTTGTTGTCTCGTTTTATCAGCAGTGAGTATCGAATAGCCATCTCTGAAAGAGCGTACCTTGCTATATTTCACAGAAGAAATTACCATGCCGATAGGCAGAAACTTCGGACATTTCGGATTTATTTTTCTGCTCCTCCAGCATGTCGCACACCGCACCGAGACCTCCACTACGATTCGTAAGACTCGGAAGCACTAAATTTCTGCGACGAGGCGAACAGCGACGCGAATTACGGATGAACTTAAGCATAGACGCGGCTGACAAATAACACACCCCTGTCGGAAACAAAACAGCAAACTTCCTTTCGCGTTGTCGCGAAACTAAACATTTGCAGTTGTCAAAACTGCTCAATCTGGCCTCGCGCAGGGGGTTTCCGGTGTGGACTGGTTTATTTCGGCACGTTCCCTGTAGGTGATATGTGTCTAAACATGGAAATCACGACGCAGTAAATGCAATAGTATTGGGTTCGAGAACATACTGTGGCGCAATCTTCCGGTAGCGCATCGTTGACATGGTGCGAGGGATAACGTAGTAGGCTCCTTATAACGAACTTGAAGAAGGGTGTACCAGCGAAACACAAAGGACGCGCACACAAGAAAAAGGCGTTGACGCGGACGGATACTTTATTGGAATTCACATTGCCGCGCATAACCTCCGATGCATGCGCATCTTCGACTCCCCCCGAGACATGTACGTTGATAACACCTCGAAAAGTACATTGCCGCACGAAAACATCCGACGCATGCGCAACTTCTACTTCACCCAAGAGCCGCGCATCCATGTCAGTGTTTAGTCGCCTTTTACCTACCCGATAGGTAAGCACGTTCCTTGTTGGTTAAACACAAAGACGTATCACAGACACAATCATCTTTCTCATTTCCAGTGTGCAAGGCTTCTAAGGTTTCCCGCTCGTACCTAGTCTTACCCCTCCCTAAAATGTTCATACGACCAAACAGTGGCGCACTTTTTTCCCACTTCTTGCAGCCGCGTGATAGACAGGCGAAGTGGGAGCAGCCCGAAAACATTTTGACCAATCGCGGAAAGCTAATGGTGAGAAAGGCGCAGAATCGGAAAGATATGATTTTTAATGCCTAACCCTTCTTTGACGAGTACCCCAGCAAAATCTGTCTGTCACGCGAAAAGTGTAATGCCTTGTACCTGCACAAAAATGCGTAATTTGCGAAGTCAAGATATCTAATGGTTATATGGTGGAAATGAAGATGATTCGTAGCTTTATAAGGTATAAGGAACAATTTAAAGAAAAAAAAATAAGGTTGACCAGAGAGAAAACCGTTCTCGTCAGGTCGCCTTGACATTTAGTTTTCCGCATTACGGGTGTCTGTGCAGAGAAGCCTGCTGTGGGGCTGCTGAGTATAAAAATGACTGATTGGTACATGTGATGATGGTATAATAAGAATAATAAATGATTGGTGGCGTTAAATAAAAAAAAACTGGTGACAACGCCGTCGCCGTGTCAAGGTCATAACAAAGAAAGAGAAAATAAAGAAAAGGTCAAAACAGCCGTGCTGAAGTAGCTTGTGAAGGCGTTCCGGCTCAGTCGATACGATCGCTTTGAAGGGGCCGTGCAGCTTCCTGCCAACTCATCTCCACACCGCTCAGTACACAGATTTCATTTCTTTGGCATCGTAAAAGTGATAGGTAGACATGCATAAACTAGGAAAAGCAAGTAAACAAAAGCGAAGTAACGCATAATGTTTACGCATTAGTAGAAAATTCTGATAATATATGCGCATTTTCTTTTATTCGTTCTAATCATGCATAATCAGTTTGTACACAATCATGTCAAATGGGGAGTTCTCGCGATTTTCGTGGCGTTGCTTGACAGACCGGCGAAGAAATTTTTTTTACCAATCGCGGGGGGCTGATTGCAGAAATTTGTTAGAAACAGTTTGGAATAGTTTTACATAATAGTGCCTCAAGAGTTTACCTAAGGCCTTTCCAACGCAGATACCCCAGGCGATCGTACTGGGACTGGGACGGCGATTTTTAAGGACAACGGTGAAAGCACCTGGTTCACCACCAATGTAGAGTGCAACATCGAAGTAGCGTGGCTTCTCCAACGTGCACCCGCCATTCTTGGCACCGCGTGACGGCGCTTTTCGAGTGAAGAAACCATGGTCATCTCCAAGTACTCTGCCATTACATCCTTTTTTTTAACCGGTATTTTTTTTAACTTTCGTTCTGTAGAATTATGACAACTGTCGAATCAATGTAAACATTTCTGAAGATTCAAAGCCATGCATTCGTAAAAAAGGGTCTCGTCCTCCACTGAAACGCATGGTCTCTGTTCCTTTGCACGCGATGTCATTGCTTGAAGAGCGAGCCTTCTGCGATTTAAGAGGTGTTGCCAATCCTAAGAAAGGCTAATTACGCGCTTGCAACTCACACTACTTCCCGATCATTGATAATATTAATGGCTAGCTTTCACTGTCGAGATGTTTACAACGTTTACGGACGTTTTACGCAAATGTTATCCGTCACTGGGCTCCAAGAAATGAATGAAACACTAGAAAAACTTGCCTCACTGGTCGAACCGGGAATAAAAATTTCGGCCTTATACCTAAGGGGAGGTGGAGAGCCGGTCACGACGCGATTGAGGACATCTTCCAGATTACCCCCAATAAAGATCCAGCGCTTACTGCACGCTTATACAAACACGACACCAACGGTGCACTACACGGACGTATTTGCACCAATTAATGTAAAAGGATTCAAGAAGATATGGCCAACTCGATACTTATATTCTATGTCAAATGTGTTTATTCTATGATTGCGATTTCATCGCCTATCCAAACAGCCCTATCACATACATGAGCATTCGAGCCCTCATTTGCCCAATAATGGTTCGTCATGATCATGAGCATATTAATGGTTTTTTTTTCTATATTTCTTTTTTCTAATCAGGATGTCGCAAGCGCCAAATATTGAGAAAATAAGAAATGGGAAATTTTCCATGTCCTTCGTGAAGGGTGAACATCGTTCCAAATGTGAAGTTCTATAAAAAACATGGCCATGCTGCATAATATGCATAACAAGCCTATCGCCGGCGACAAATTGATTCTCGTAATAAACGAATATCAAGCGTCCCGTCTGTCTGTAAATAGAATCTCACTGCGACGTTAGTCAGACGCGTTGATGCTCACATGGACATTGATGAAGGTGAAAAAAAATTTTTTTTTTATTGCTGCTTCCGAGTTCAAAGCCATCTCAGCGCCGCGCACTGCATAGGAAGCGTACACTGACAACCATCTGACGTCGCAACCAAGACGTGTGTGCCCTTTGCCCGAAATAGGATACTTTAGCTTCACGGGAGCTTTTTCTATTGATTCCCTTCGTTCTACGTTGTATCCCTTTTTGTTTGGAACACATCGGCGGAAATGCAGAAGAAAAGAAACTGGGTGTCTTCATTTCCTTGTTGTCTTCACGATAATCGTAAGCATTATTATGCGCACAAAACAGATATGTTATGGCTCCGGCAATCATGAGGTCACGCCGTACGATTACTTTGCTTGTCAGCATGTCGCAAGGCAGGCGTGTGGACAGGTCTTAATGAAAAGAAAATTGACATGGCACGCTCACAATTACAATGATTCTGGCGCATAAACGCGTTCTTACACTGACACTAAGGAAGACCTGGAGGCTATACTTTATGCCGTAGCCCATCAAACAACGCCTAAGTTGCTAGGTACCGAAGAACATACTGGTTATATGGTTGTAGCTACGACTCTTACAGCGCTAAGAGCGTACATTCGACAGCTTTCACGGCTACCATCCCACCATTTAGCCAGTTTTCCAGCACAAAGACCACAATCTACATTCTGTTGTATTGCGACGGTACACCATAACTCGATACCATCTAAATTAAAGCCTGCGAAACGCCAAACATTGGCATTGTGGTGTCTCCGGCAAATTCACGTGTGCCTCTCAGTTCCTGGAATTGCTAAGAAGGCAGACTTGTCACCGCTAGCCCTGAAACAGTTGTCTCTGCTTCTCCTCAACGAGACTTATTTTGACAGCATAGACATTTAAACGGACGCTTCTACCTATTCTAGCAGCTCTACCGGAGCAGTAGTTGTTCCATCGGACGCTGTCTCTTTGCAATTTAAATATTCGCACAATACCACGTCTACAGCCGCAGAACTTGCGATTCTTCAAGGTGCCTCAAAGGTGCTCCAGCAGCCACCAAATCATTGGGCCATTTTCTGCGATTCCAAAGCAGCCCTACAAAAACTTCAGTTTGCCCTACGTCATGTGTTACACAAGCAGCTAGCGTACGAAATAAGGCACGTTCATCATCACGCGCTCGAGAAAGGACACGACATTGTATTTCAATGGTTGCCGAGTCACTGCAGAATTGTCGGCAACGACAGCGCAGATGAAGCTGTGCGTTCGGCTCATCAAAAACATCAGCGGGTTCCTATGCCACTCTCAAGACCGGATGCTGCTCTTGGTTCTCTGAAGTCTAGGTTTTCTGTTCTCAAGAACGGAAAACCTAGACTCTCTCGTCTCGAAACAACTTTACTGTGTCGCCATGTAGTTGGGCCATCCCTATTCATTCCTAATACGGATGGCTAACAGTGCGACATGCAATTTGTGCGGGTGCGATGAGACTCTAGAGCACCTTCTGCGTCACTGCCCATGCTTTCACACTGAACGACGCATTCTACAAGCTAAACTCAAACTGTTAAATAATGCAGCGCTCTCAGAAGAAATGATCATAGGACCATGGCCTATGCATTCTTGCATGCAAAAGGCCCCAAAAGCCCTTTTGCACTTCATGAACGGTACTGGATTGTACCAACAGGTATGACAGCGGAGATTCCTCTGCAACTGACTGTGATTTATGGACACTATTATTTTTCTTCTCCCTCCTTATCTATTCTTTTCTTTTCCGCTCCCCAATTGTAGGGTATACAACCGGGCACGTCCTTGGTTCACCTCCCTACCTTTCCCTCTTTGTATCTCTCTCTCTAGTCTGATGTAGATTAAAGCTGCTGCCATTAGCCCACAGACATAACCATATCGTGTTCGAAGCATTGTTTGCTATGATCTACAACGTGATGCAGTGATTTGGACTTCTTGGTAAGACATCGTGAGGCTTATAGCGCGTGAAAAGACAAGGACGAAAGGAAGACGTGACACACACAGGCGCTAACTCTGACGTTTGAAGTCTAACTCTGAAGTCACGTCTTCTTTTCGTCCTTGTCTTTTCACGCGCTATAAGTCTCACTACAACGTGAGCTGCCTAGCGAAAAGAGCGCTCTCGTATTGTTCTTTTTCTTTTACAGCGAAGCTGTTAACACGATTAGAAGCCATGAAAAACGTTATCTGCTTGTTCTTAGGTTTTGGGGGAAAAAATAGACTAAGTTACTGGCGATGCTTATATTTTGAGAAAATGTGGAAACTGTTATTGGCGATATGCTGGTAAACTTTGAAGTGTGTAGGTCAACTAGCGAACTAAATTAAAATTTCTAAACCTTCGTTTTCGGCCTGTTTTAAGGCGTTATATGACACGCCTACAAAGTTTCCCGCTGCTCTGGATGGACCAAAAATGGCAGCAATTTCATATTCAGCGAGAATGAGCGCCATGCTATGTATAACCTTGTAGCAAAAGCTTGAAGTGCCTTGAGAATAATTACTGAATGTTCGTTTTCTTGCAACTTTCATGCGTTATACGTGGCGTGTAGTTGGTTTTCCCGGCCACCTCATTGAACTTTGGGAGTCACGGTGTTTATATTTCGTTGAGTAGGAACCAAGTTGTCGGTTACGTACGATGAATGTTTAATCTGTGTAGGCTAATTACAACTTTTGTAGAACATAAATTATTCAAGCGTGCCATAGCATCTGTCATACTGCCATTATCCGCAATGTTTCCCCGAGTCCTAAAGGAATTGTATATGATACCGAGTTAAAGTTCCGCGGATTTAGAGGGGGTGGGGGGTGCTAACTTTAATGTGTTGAGAAACGCTAATTTTTCTGGCCTAAGTAAAATCTGTGCACATAATTACAACCCCCCCCCTCACCCCTGTCTTTATTCATGCGTTATATGAGGTTTACAGTTAGTTTCCCCGGTATATTCGGTGAACTAAAAAAAGGCACCTTAAAAATAAGGGGCACATTGTGGGTAATGCGTAATCTAAGTAAAAACCGTGTGAATTAATTGCGGCCTTTGCAATAAATTACGTTTGCAAGTACTTCGTAGCGTTATGAGTGCATTTACGAGTGGCACAAAATTTAGCCCGCTGCCCTGGCATAACTATACAAATACCACCAAGATTAAACTCGGAAAAAAAATGGAGAGACCACTATGGCAAATCAGTATAACAACTTAAATGCGTGTGGATCAAATGCAGCTTTTGCAAGAAAAATCTTAGGAGAGTGTTCGAAAGTGTCAGCAGTGTTTTCGAATCTCCCGAGAAAAAATAAAGTCGAAGTTTCGCAGGAAAGACGAAGCATCGATTCCGATAGCAAATTAGCAGACAGCCATACAAACTAATAATAGACGGTTTCACTCGTGTGATAACTGCAGCGAGAGTCCGCCCCCAAGAAACTTCTAGTCACGGGCCTTATCAGTCCACTGCGCCGGAACACAAAGCGCGTTTTTAAGTTGTTTTACTGGCGGAAAGCCTATTTTTGAGTTTTCAGATAAGATACATGTGCATTACGCCTCAAGACAAATGCACAAAAATTTTCGTGTAATTAGGGCAATATTCACTTGTAAAATTGTTCGTATTTACAGAGGAAAAGTGTTTAAAATCTGTGGACTTAGAGGCTAGTCAATATCGCAGCCAATTCCTTTCTTGCTCGCTAAATTTAGCGGGCTACGTCAGTATATGCAAAACCGGAAACTGTCCAGGACCTATGTTTATAAACAGTGAAAGGGTCGATAGAATTCGATCGGCTGTATCAGCTTATAAACATTCGCTTGCTAACCAAGTTAACAAGAATGGTATCAGCGCACACATCAAACACGAACGAATCACACTCGATGACCGCGGACACTCGCTGTCATAACGCTGGCGTGAGGGAACGCGGCAGCAGCAGCGAGCGAAGTGATATACGTGCTGTCTATCGCTTCAACACAAAGTGAGCGCCGAGAACACACAGCACGCACAAAGCTACGAGCCGCCGGCGCATGCTATAATAGAGAGTTTTAGCCCAGCGGGTTTACGGCCAGCGGAGCGGAGCGGTCTCCACCGTTGCGCCAGCGGAGCGGCTCGCGAAAAAAGAATTTTAGCCCAGCGGATCACCCGCTCGAGCGGGGTAAAGAGCGGGGCGCTCTGCTGCCCCACCTAGTGGTTCGAATAGGAGTTACTGAGAAATGAAATTGAATTACTCTTGCTTTTATTATGCAAGAAATGTTGAATAAAGATATATTACATGTTCTCAGTGCATTATTTGTTAATAATGTACTGAGTACTAATGTACGGGTCAGCGCGGCAGTCGCCGTCTTCGATGCAGAACTGCCGGCGTTCATGTTCGCGGCTGCCGTCTTGCATTTCCCATACACGCCCGCGCGCCCTTACGCACGCTCGCGCGCTGCGTATACGCTCCGCTGGGAAGTGCTTTCCAGCGGGCGTAAACGTTGCTCCGTAAAACCGCTGGCCGCCTCAGCGTGGTGCGCATGCGCAGTCGCGTCTCCGCTCGCCCGCTCCGCTCCGCTGGCCGTAAACCCGCTGGGCTAAAACTCTCTAATGCCCCCAACGCAGATCGCTCTCAAGATACGGGCGTGCGACCGCCCGCAGCCGCCCCATGCACAGTTGCACCGCCCTCCCTCCCTCTCCTTACCCCCCCCCCCTCGCAACGTTGGGTCCCTCGCGCGCAACGGAAGACGGCGCGCTTCCTCTCCGCTTTCGTCCCTTTCGTGCGGGCGAGATCGCGCCACGATCGTCGGCTCCCCTCGCAAGCTTTCACTCGCACACAGAGCGTGGGGCGCACGGCGACGGTGTTAGCGTCCTTGGACTTCATACGGAACCTCACGGTGACGGCGACGCCAATGCCAACGACAGAAATGCGCTTGAAGTGTCCGTGTAGATGCCATCGCAATAAAACTGTTTTCGGTTTCCTCCCTTCTTTGTCTTGCAAGCTGGTTCAGGGAGGCACATTTAGAGGCTCGATATGTGCACAACGTTCCTCACGATTCGTGGACGCAAGCTTAGACTGCGAGGGAGTTCAGCATATCCATGTGTGGCTGGTTCAGATAACCCGTGCGGATACCTTGGAAGTGTTGTACATCAAAATGACTGGCCCCTGTTCACTATTCATAAGCAATGCAACGCTTCTCGACAGAACAACCGCTCGCACTAATCTTTTCCCACGATGAACGCTTGCTGAAAGGCCTATGCAGTGGCATATATTGTTGTGCTTAGAAGTAAGGTATAGAGAGCGTTAGTGGGTGACAAGTTGAAAAAGTGACACAGGTTCATCAACGAAAATAAAATGTGCGGGTTAATTTTCCGTCACCCTAACGAATGAGACGCTAAATGCGAGGACAATGCAGGCCGAGTACTGTCCTGGCAGGCAGCAAGAAATTTCCCAACGCACTCCTTGAAGCATGCTTCAACTGTTTAGCTTGAAGCATGCTTCATCGATATGACATTTTTTTATATATACTATCATTGAAGTTCATCGAGTGAACTAACTTGAGAAAAGGGCGGGAGGTCACAGTAACGGTTCTTGAAAACGCAGAAAGTGTAAAAACACAGAGCAAGAAACTATAACTAAATAAGTATAACTCATATATGAACTATGATAATTTAGGGCACTTGGTCTCAGGCAACTGGTATTTCTGCAGCGTTCTCGCTGTCTGGCAGCCAAGTTACGGGGCCCACCTCGAAATTTTTGTGTTAGTATGGAGGCTGCCTAGCCCCCCTATCCCCACACTTTTCCGTACCTGGTCAAGTGCGTGCCTGCCTCCCCCCCTCCCCTACCCAAAAATAATTTATCGTTAAGCCATTGCTGCTATGTAGTAGTGTAACTTCGCCTCGAATATCCCTAAAATGATGAGCACAATTTCACACGAAACGGTAGAAGGCAACCGCTGCATATAACTCACCAGCAACACCACAGTGAAGTTTGCGAATCCTCTGAGGCGAATGAACCCTCCAGGTTGGCTGAGCAATGATTCCCGAGGTTTGTGAAACTGCCTGCAGAGAAATTGGAAGGGAGACGTAGACTTTGACAAGCTCCGGGTTATGGTCGCATTTGGGAAACACGCCGGGACTTCTTCGGTTGAAACTGTTTTGTGCACTGTTCCTCGATTACGGATGGTTGCCATGGCCCCAGCTGTAACGAACGGATGCTGCTCACACACGGAATTTCCGAGTGGTCCCTGGAAGGACGAAAGCACAAATGCAGTGGACTTACGCACACAAAGGATAGTGTGAAGTGACCGCAGTCAGCCCAGTATGCGTCACTTCAAAGAGAAAGTTGTCTCTGTCCCTGCCGACACGAATTTCGACTGTGCGGGCAGTCACTGGGAGCGTCGTCGTCAGGAAATGATGACGAGGGAACGCGGAGCTTTGCCTGCGGTCACTGAGCCTGTGCGATTTTTCATCTGATTCACGTGTGCGTACAGGATGCCACCGACGCCCGTTTGAAAGACAGGCGTAGAGGAGGCCTTCGTTGGATGTCACTCAGGTGCCCGAAATGCAAAGTTCGCCGCCAGTAACCAGAGCTAGAAGATGAAGTGAGGGGGCAAAAGCTGGATGAAAAGCCGGCGCTGGTAAGTCGTGGGTGTCGGCGAGACGGGCCAGCCGCTTCGGTACGCGTGTTGGCGCTGACTGTCCGCTTGCGGGTCCGGCGCCCTCGCTGGGCTCATCTGCTGCGGCGGTAAACAGTGACGGTTCGCTTTTGTTGTTTATGCAAGCCTAATTGCGTCAGGACAGACGGCATTTTCCTTTCCTTTTGGCCGAACGATCGGTTCGATGCGGCAGCCTTGACTTTGAATTCCCCTAAGAACTTCCTTGGCGGCTGCGGCGCGAGGCCGGCCTCATCGGGGGAGAGTATGGCCCGTCCGTTTGTCCACTCCACGGTCATGCGCCGTTGCTGCGAACGCTGCGTTTCCTCGTTAGCGGCGCTTGCCTTCATGAAAGTCCGATGCGGTCCTTTCGCCGCGCGCGCGGTCATCCGCCGGTTTGTGTAGAGAGACGGGAAGAGGGTGTCAAGAAAACATTGCCCCGTGCCCGCGAGCCGACGGCGCGAACTTATAAGTCACGGAAACGCGGCCAAGAAGGCTTTCAATGGCTGCGTCAGTGCGTGTTTCTTTCTACTTTTATCTTTTTGCCAAAGCGACCTTCGTGCGATGAAGTATAGCCGATCAAGCGCAAGGACTTCAACAAAAGTCTTGGCAGAATCCGCGCACTCAGCCGTCTCATTTGTGGTCATTCTAGAGCCGCATGAGACACGAGACGAGCAGCATGCTGTGTTCGACATTGCAGATCGCGAAGACGTTGCTACTCAAGCAGTGCATAACTGCGACACCAACTCAGGACGGTGCAGAAGAGACGAAGCTTCATGTTCCATTTTTTTATGTCTCGCGGGCTGTATTTCTCATCTGGAAGAATTAAACATGCTAATTGTATCTTGCCGTAAACATCGCAGTTAGATATTTCTGATAGCTCTCTACAACGCCTTCATTGATGTTTGTCAGATAAGGAAGCAGTTAATGAGTTAAGTAAAACATTGTAATCATATATGATTCAGTGTGAGCGATAAAAAATTTAGGTGTGTGTTAAGCAGAGTTAACGAAAGAGGATCCCTGTGTCTGAGTGAGAGGTGCGTGTATCCTCCGCGCCTCGTCACCTTGACAGCAGCAGCAGCCAGTTCATTTTTTTTTTTCGCTTCGGGTACAACTTGTCTAGCGCTGAACGAACTCTGGCATATGATCTCTAAGGTCGGAGGCCGCGCAAATTTACATTGTATCGCATCAATGGCAACTTCAAGATATGAGTCCCTAGTAAAGAATTCAGCGAGCATTGACATTCCCTCAATTTGCAGTGTTTCCTTTTTCTTTACTTCGATCACATATTTTTTGATCCTACAAATATTACTCGAATCACGTCACCAAGCCTTAATTATCTGCCCAGACGGACATCATTTTCCAAAGCACACCGAAGCAAGTCATTCGCTAATTAAACTAATTACTCTAATTAACTTCCTCGTTCCGAATTTCACGGCACATGTTTGTATCGGAAAGTTCAAGGGAATCGCCATGAAAGTGTGTTCCCACGCTTCTACATTTTAAAACGGCCGTGTAAGCCAAAATAAGTGGCATCAAATGATTCGTTCAAATTACCCGATTACGCACGCAGCATTGTGGGGCACAGCTCGCAACGCAACCCCCCTCTTCCCCCCCCCCCCCCGCGTGACGTAGTAGGGCGGATTAAAATGAAGCTCGGCTATACAGCACGATAGAGCGGTCCGTCTCGACCGCTGAAGTGGCTGTGCATCCAACGGGGAGCTGAGCACAGCGCCAATCGGAATAAGTTCGCGGAAAAATGGAAGTGCGACGGCAGCTTCATATTACGCCACGCTTTTACGTCACGCAGGGTGTTCGACAGACAGCTGCGTTATGCGGTGCCGCGTGCGTTATTCAGGTAAATTGAGCGAACAAGTTAACGTTAGTGATTTCCGTCTACAGTGACATTTTGAAGTGTAGAAACACGGAACTGCACTTTCATGACAATTCCCTTCAGCTTTGCATTATATTTATGTGCCGTAAAGCTGGTAACTAGGACGTTAATTAATTCAATTATTTGAATTAGTAAATGAATTTTTTTGTCTTTCTTGTAAATGAGTTCCGCCTGGGCAGCTTATTCATCAGTATTGAAATAATTTGAGTATAATTTGCTGGTTTTTTTCGTAAAATATAAAAAGGTGTGTTCAGAGCAAAAAAAAGAAGCACACTTTATAAGCAAGTGCAAGCAGTAGAGGCTTCATGAACGATAAACCAGGATGCCCTATTGGCAAAACCCCTCATCTATCTCTCTACGTACAGCAATGTCGGCGTTGAGTACTGCACATAGGGCCGACGACAAGTCGACATCATTAATACAAGGCGTCGCTGACCAACGTAAAAACAAAACTGACGTTTCGGGATTTGCGCAGATTGCTCGTTAACAATGAGCTGATCACTATACGAGACCCGTTTATATACCGGCTCAGTGACCGACTCATTGCGAACAAGGAATTTGTACAGATCTCTGAACGTCAATTCTCGTTTTAGTTTTGTTTTTTACATTGGTCAGCGACCTGTTGCAATAAGGATACATTTACCTGACCAGACGGTGTTCCGTCGAACTGTTGATTACAACAGAAAGTCGACAGCATGCACGCACATCATGACCCTGGAATGTTCCGTACAACGCCACCAGCGTTGTGCTCTGCTTGCAGCCACGAAGCATGCGCTCAAGCGTGACTCGTACCAAAAGCGAATCTCGCGTGCCGTTTTCCGCCGCTGTTAAAGCGCACTTCATCTTGGGTACTAGGCGCGAACACACACAGTGTGTGCTCGCGCCCAGTACCCAAGATGAATTGTGACCAACTCGCCCAACAAGACGTCCTCTTAAAGCGCACTAATGTGGCGGAAATCATCCGTGGCCGCAGTGTTACAGCTACAATATGACATGCTGCTCCACTCATTGGTTTCATATTCTCCCTCCACGAGCACACCGTTTTTTTTTTTCTACTCGATATCAATGGCACCTGTTTTCTGCGCTTTATGTGTTTTAGGGGTTTTCTGGTTATTATAAGAAGGATCCTTTTTTTTTTTTCTCTCCTGACGGCTAGCGTTTAATGTGGTCTGACAAAACGGCCGCGCTGGAAGTTAAACAGAAGCGGTGATTCCGCGGTACACCTCGAATAATGCTTCCTCCATGGAGCACAGGCATAACGGACGAGTTCGGAACGCAAGCGACTCTAACGGGGTGGTCGTAGTCACCGGCACATGCCCATCGTCTTTGGCATTCAGGCGTACGATCCAACCGCACGACATCCTCGAAAACCAAAGAGCGACAAAAGTACAGCCGCCCACACCCCGACCTTACTGAAGAACAGGCCAGGGATTGGCGCGGCATACAGACAAACATATATCCACACCTCCAAATACTTAGTAATGCACCCTCACACTATGGGAACACCTGTCCTTAGTTAATGGAGAGGCGAACTCTTGTCCACCTAACGTGGACGTGTAAACTACGAGCTCCAAATTCGGATTCGCCCCTTACGGCGCAAACGCTGAGTAAGAGGCAGTGCGAGGTTTGGCTTGCTAGCGAAGATCTAGAGCACCAGAGAGCTCTTCTCGATCAAGCCCAGTGAACCGCAAAAACGAGTGGAGCCCTGTACTGATGGACAAATCCACCGTGCAAAACCGCTAACAGAAATAAGGTTTATACTACTATTTGCATACAACGCATTTCGCAAGCCCTTACAATCTGTTGGGTGCACCTACTGAAGAAAGCGTACGTTATTTCGAAAAAATCTCGAATTTGTTGGGTACCCGTGTAGCCCTATACAGGGTGGTTGAGCTAACTTGTGCCAAGCCTTAAAAAATGCACGTGTGCTCTACGAGAAATGCAACCAACTTAGTGTTGTTCACTGTCCTCTTTGGCGACTCAAAGCATTTAAACTATTAGCGGAGATAAATAATGAACACTAATTTATTAATCAACTTTTAAAGTAAAGCATGGAGAAGTTGTAGAGCCTATTGAGAAGTAATCAAATAATCTCTTTCAGTGAAAATAGCTGCTGTCACTTTAATTTTTTCCGGGCTACAATAGAGCGCGCGAAATATGAAAACGTACTATGACTATGCGCTTGGCCCGCAGTAACATTTGCGCCCTCATACATGCTACGAATGAATGATCAATGCTGCATGCAGGCCGAACGTACGAATAGATCTTAAGCAACGGAGATAGACCAAATATAATGGTCTTGGCTTCCACTTCCGCCGAGATATATTGCCTGTTGAAGGCAATGGAAAATTAAAGCCATGGGAACGACAATGGAATTACACCATGCAATCATGCTCGATGCAACTCAGTGTTATACGCCGATAGTGCATCTTCCAGCTTTTGATTCGGTTGAACTTTAAAAAAATCTAGTGGTCCAGATAAGATACTAAGACTTCCATAGGTGTTATGATGAATGGGTGTCGTTTTACTAGGACATTATCTTTCAGAAGTCACTTAGAACTAATTCATTACCAATGGACGGTGGTAGTGCTGCAGTAGTTCCCGTTTTAAAGGTGACGACCGCATGCATATAAATAATTAATGCCCCATATCGCTAACGGAACTGTGCAGCAAGCTTCTAGACATTAGCCAAAAAAGGTTTGCGTTACCTGAAAATAAATCAGTTACATTGTTTCACATGAATTGTTTCACATGAACACATGAATTAAAGATCGGATTTCCACTGTGACACATCTGACCGGGGAGCTCCACAATTTCTACAACTTCACAGATGCACAACAAGAGACTGACGTCATCAGTATAGGTTTTAGAAATGCTTTCGACAAGGTCTCGCACCGAAAGTTACTTTTCAAACTCAGTAGCTTGGGACTCAGCGATGAAGCCTTAAAATCGATATTTAGGTATGCGTCAGCAAACAGTATACGCATAGACAACTACACATGAAGTCCACTGCAGGGTGTTCTCGGGGATATTCCGCAGATCCGTGTTAGGACCGTTGGCGTTTCTTTTATCCATGAATTATATCTCCTCATATGTCGCTGCACCTATATACCTTCCTATTGAGAATGCCGCCGTTTGGCAACCACAGCACCATTTATCGTCCGGTACATTACGCCGCTATGCTGGTGTGTGCTATCACGCTGAATGCTGCCACAGTACGTGCTTTTGACGAGGAAATGCAAGTGTTCGCGTGTTCCTGAGAGATCTCAACAGATTTTAGCGAGTGGGAAAGTTAGGAATGTGAGCTTTAAAATGGCCACGATATCAAACAGCGACGCTCCTCGATGCGCTGCCGCAATGCCTGCCCGTAATAGAATTGGGAGATGAGTTAAATCCGAACACTCTGAATACATACCACACGTGCCACGTGTTCTTATTGCATCGCTGGCCTTTTTATTGTATCGCTAGCACACATCCGCGGTTCTGCAGGGTAAGTTATCGAGGAGGAAGCTTAACTCGCCGGTCTGGCCAAGCCAGTCTATTGATCTGAAACCTATACAGAAAAAGAAAACTGCAACTCCGAATGAAGCAGAATATGGCGAGCACTACCCACCTGAAATTCCGTCCAATGCTGCGAGAATTGTCGATGATACTCCAAAAGGTCGTTGCGAATTTCCTGAATTCAATGCCTCGTCACTGTCAAGCAGTAATCGAAGCAAATTGCTGCTCTACAAAATGCTTATTGGATTTTCGTTTGAAATGCGTAAGCATTTCGATATCGAATCACTCAGGAAAACCGTCGTTGACGCGTGATATTTTCGCTGCATAAATAAAACGCTGTATAAATAAAAAAATAAATGAATGAAACCGAAGGAAATCTGATGGTAATAAGCCTAAATCGCCGGCAGTGAGTTTCGAACCTACAACTTCTTGATTCAAAGTCAGGTATGTCGGTCACGCTGCCCATCCGTTCTGCCAAAGCGGCGTAAAGCCACAAGTCTATCGTGTTTCGCCTCCGCAGCAAAGCGGCGGTGCAGGTGGCGTGATTTCTGCATAGATGCAGAATGTCAGTGGCAGCATAGTTTACGACATAAACAACTCGATCAAGGATGCACCTGAGGCGAGCGGGCAACAACAGCAACAAGGGTATTGGATGGCGACCAAGAGCTACAGCAACAACAGGAGAAGAAGCACATGCTCCCCGACGTGACGGGCAGCATGACACCTTATGCTTGTCCATAATTAACATAACGGCATTGCAACCGCGTTTCTCCATTTCTCTGTGCAAGACTTTCACTGTGTTTCTCGCCATTACACCAAACACAGCCGCATACGAAGACGAAAAGCAGGCGATTAGTAGCAAATGCTTGCGCATGTTGTAGATACCTACCAGAGGAGTTCCTGCACGAATTTTTTTTTCTTCGGTCGATGGTCGGAGTCTTGCCGACTAGGTTCCCCTTCACTCATGAAAAAAAAAAAGAAGTGCGTCTGGCAGTGGGATTTGACCCAGCGTAGCAGCCCGATAATATAACCATTAGGCCACAAAAGCACTTTCTGATTCTTTATTGCATGGAAATATCAGGAATCTCATTCGAACATTATTTACATTCCATTAAGACAAGCGCTCGAAAAACGAACGCACACGTGATACGCCGCATAATGAAAGTTCGAAAATCGATCAAACAAACACAAGTCCTGATGCGAAATCCATTCAGAAACGGAATCGCAATTCCAACCACACTACACCCTTGAGCAGCCTCTTCTGGAACATACGAGTTTAAGAATATGTCCACGTTAGCCCAGCTCCTAGTATTACATTTACCGATCCGTTAATGATCCAATTGAAAGAAACCTCTACAAAATGTGTTACGTCGAAACCAGAAAGCTAAATAAACGAGCTGAAAATATATCAGCTATAGATGTGACTATCTGAAACTGCCAATGTTAGCATTGATCGAATAAGAACAATATCTTGTACTCTATAGAAAGAAAACGTACTGAAAAAAAATTCCCTTGTGTTTTACGATCAGCTCGCAGGTAATTCTGTTTTCCTGGTATATTCCTCGCAGTCATGAAAGACAGTACAATTTTCAAAATAAAAAGCCATAAATTTTGTGGATCTAACGCACATGTTGGAATCAATGTAAAGCGCACTTTTTGTCGGCTTCTTGGCCAATCCCTCGTTGTGAGTATAGGCCATAGTATGGGAATCATAATCATCAGCACGCAGGGATCATCTCAAAAAACTTGTTGATGTTCGTACGATATGTAACGCCCGCTTATTGGCCAATCGCTAGTTGTGGGTATAGGCCATAGTATGGAAATCATAATCATTAACACGCGGCGATCATCTCAAAAAACTAGTTGATGTTGGTACGATATGTAACGCCCGCTTCTTGGCCAATTTATCGTTGTGGGTATAGGCCATAGTATGGGAATCATAATCATCAGCACGCACGGATCTTCTCAAAAAACTAGTTGATGTTCGTACGATATGTAACGCCCGCTTATTGGCCAATCGCTCGTTGCGGGTATAGGCCATACTATGGAAATCATAATCATTAACACGCGGCGATCATCTCAAAAGACTAGTTGATGTTCGTACAATATGTAACGCCCGCTTCTTGGGCAATTTATCGTTGTGGGTATAGGCCATAGTATGGGAATCATAATCATCAGCACGCACGGATCATCTCAAAAAACTAGTTGATGTTCGTACGATATGTAACGCCCGCTTATTGGCCAATCGCTCGTTGTGGGTATAGACCATAGTATGGAAATCATAATCATTAACACGGGGCGATCATCTCAAAAAACTAGTTGATGTTGGTACGATATGTAACGCCCACTTATTGGCCAATCGCTCGTTGTGGGTATAGGCCATAGAATGGAAATCATAATCATTAACACGCGGCGATCATCTCAAAAGACTAGTTGATGTTCGTACAATATGTAACGCCTGCTTCTTGGCCAATTTATCGTTGTGGGTATAGGCCATAGTATGGGAATCATAATCATCAGCACGCACGAATCATCTCAAAAAACTAGTTGATGTTCGTACGATATGTAACGCCCGCTTATTGGCCAATTGCTCGTTATGGGTATAGGCCATAGTATGGAAATCATAATCATTAACACGCGGCGATCATCTCAAAAGACCAGTTGATGTTCGTACAATATGTAACGCCCGCTTCTTGGCCAATTTATCGTTGTGGGTATAGGCCATAGTATGGGAATCATAATCATCAGCACGCACGGATCATCTCAAAAAACTAGTTGATGTTCGTACGATATATAACGCCCGCTTATTGGCCAATTGCTCGTTGTGGGTATAGGCCATAGTATGGAAATCATAATCATTAACACGCGGCGATCATCTCAAAAGACCAGTTGATGTTAGTACGATATGTAACGCCCGCTTCTTGGCCAATTTATCGTTGTGGGTATAGGCCATAGAATGGAAATCATAATCATCAGCACGCAGGGATCCTCTAAAAAAACTAGTTGATGTTGGTACGATATCTAACGCCCGCTTATTGGCCAATCGCTCCTTGTAGGTATAGGCCATAGAATGGAAATCATAATCATTAACACGCGGCGATGATCTCAAAAGACTAGTTGATGTTCGTACAATATGTAACACCCGCTTCTTGGCCAATCCATCTTTGTGGGTATAGGCCATAGAATGGAAATCATAATCATTAACACGCGGCGATCATCTCAAAAGACTAGTTGATGTTCGTACAATATGTAACGCCGGCTTCTTGGACAATCCATGGTTGTGGGTATAGGCCATAGAATGGAAATCATAATCAGCAGCACGCAGGGATCATCTCAAAAAACAATTGATGTCAGTACGATATGTAACGCCCGCTTATTGGCCAATCGCTCGTTGTGGGTAGAGACCATAGTATGGAAATCATAATCATTAACACGGGGCGATCATCTCAAAAGACTAGTTGATGTTCGTACAATATGTAACGCCGGCTTCTTGGCCAATCCATGGTTGTGGGTATAGGCCATAGAATGGAAATCATAATCATCAGCACGCAGGGATCCTCTCAAAAAACTACTTGATGTTGGTACGATATGTAACGCCCGCTTATTGGCCAATCTCTCGTTGTGGGTATAGGCCATAAAATGGAAATCATAATCATTAACACGCGGCGATCATCTCAAAAGACTAGTTGCAATGATGTTCGTACAATATGTAACGCCCGCTTCTTGGCCAATCCATCTTTGTGGGTATAGGCCATAGAATGGAAATCATAATCATTAACACGCGGCGATGATCTCAAAAGACTAGTTGATGTTCGTACAATATGTAACACCCGCTTCTTGGCCAATCCATCTTTGTGGGTATAGGTCATAGAATGGCAATCATAATTATCAGCACGCAGGGATCCTCTCAAAAAACTAGTTGATGTTAGTACGATATGTAACGCCCGCTTATTGGCCAATCGCTCGTTGTGGGTATAGACCATAGTATGGAAATCATAATCATTAACACGCGGCGATCATCTCAAAAGACTAGTTGATATTCGTATAATATGTAACGCCCGCTTCTTGGCCAATCCATGGTTGGGGGTATAGGCCATAGAATGGAAATCATAATCAGCAGCACGCAGGGATCCTCTCAAAAAACTAGTTGATGTTAGTACGATATGTAACGCCCGGTTATTGGCCAATCGCTCGTTCTGGGTATAGACCATAGTATGGAAATCATAATCATTAACACGCGGCGATCATCTCAAAAGACTAGTTGATGTTCGTACAATATGTAACGCCCGCTTCTTGGCCAATCCATCTTTGTGGGTATAGGCCATAGAATGGAAATCATAATTATCAGCACGCAGGGATCCTCTCAAAAAACTACTTGAAGTTAGTACGATATGTTACGCCCGCTTATTGGCCAATCGCTCGTTGTGGATATAGACCATAGTATGGAAATCATAATCATTAACACGCGGCGATCATCTCAAAAGACTAGTTGACGTTCGTACAATATGTAACGCCCGCTTCTTGGCCAATCCATCTTTGTGGGTATAGGCCATAGAATGGAAATCATAATCATTAACACGCGGCGATCATCTCAAAAGACTAGTTGATGTTCGTACAATATGTAACGCCGGCTTCTTGGACAATCCATGGTTGTGGGTATAGGCCATAGAATGGAAATCATAATCAGCAGCACGCAGGGATCATCTCAAAAAACAATTGATGTCAGTACGATATGTAACGCCCGCTTATTGGCCAATCGCTCGTTGTGGGTAGAGACCATAGTATGGAAATCATAATCATTAACACGGGGCGATCATCTCAAAAGACTAGTTGATGTTCGTACAATATGTAACGCCGGCTTCTTGGCCAATCCATGGTTGTGGGTATAGGCCATAGAATGGAAATCATAATCATCAGCACGCAGGGATCCTCTCAAAAAACTACTTGATGTTGGTACGATATGTAACGCCCGCTTATTGGCCAATCTCTCGTTGTGGGTATAGGCCATAGAATGGAAATCATAATCATTAACACGCGGCGATCATCTCAAAAGACTAATTGATGTTTGTACAATATGTAACGCCCGCTTCTTGGCCAATAGGTCGTTGTGGGTATAGGCCATAGTAGGGAAATCATAAGCATCAATGCGCAGCGATCATCTCAAAAAACTAGTTGATGTTGGTACGATATGTAACGCCCGCTTCTTGGCCAATCCCCCACTGCAGGCATGTGCAATTCTAACACCCGCTCCTTAGCCATACCCCCGTTGTGGGTAAATGCATGCCAGTGTATAGAAATCGTCATCATCATCATCAACAGGCGGACGCGCTTCTTGGCCGATCGCCCGTCGCGCGTATGTGTCATAATATGGAAAGCATAGTCATCAACATCGACACGCGGCAGTCATCCCAAATATAGTTGTTCTTGGTACTCGAGAACTATACGTCCACTTGAGAAGTATAATGCGGGCGGCGTCCCTAGTCCAGGATGCCGTGGGCTTGAGCCGATAGGTTAATATTAAGCGCTCCTTTTCCATGAGTAGCAAGCATACTCGTGAGCCACGTTCTTCAGCATAAACCAACTTCACACTATGCGAGAAGCTAGGAAATGCTCGAGTGATAAATAAAAGCTTCCTTCGTAATGTCATCGCGAACTTGCACCATGGCGCGCCCTTAATTCACCCCAGTATTTACGAAAGCGGCACGCCTATAGGGTCTGGTTTCCGACGTTTGCCATTTGTTGCGCAGTCAGTGAACGAACAAGTTAAATTATGGCTGAATAATGCGAAATAACATGTTGCGCTAGCAAACTTTTCTGTGTATTAATGCAGCCTTCTGAATACTAGCCGGGAGAAATGGCAGGACAGTCTGACTGCGTAATCGTTATAATATATAGGACCTCCCTCGAACCCATCGTAGAATAGCAAATCTACTTTCTTGCCTGGTTTACCTCCCAGCTATACTTTCTTTCGTCTTCCTCGTTAATTGCAAATGTACGAATCAGAAAGGTTTGATTTTAGAGCAAAACTTTTTACTGCGAGAGCAGTTAAGAGATGGAACTGGGTTTGCCGAGTTGGTCCGTTCGCCCGTCTGTCTCTCTTCCCTTTTTCGCTACGAAATCACGTTGCACGAGACATCACGAGGTGTTCACGTCGTTGTCGTCTCGTCGTCAAGGGGCCACTTTCTCATCCCCACTTCACCCTCGCCAAAGGCATGCATGTATAACAGGCGATATATACTGTAGCGGTCGAATACGACGTTGTGTGTATCGCAAAGAACAAAGTTCGTGAGAAGACGGCGGTGTACGCTGTGAAGGCCAGCTGCTGTCTTAGTAAATCAGTTCAGAGCTCAAGTCTTCAGATCTTTTTTTTTTTACACTTATCAAGGACGCGACACATGGAAATAGAAGCTTTCATTGCCTTTTATTTTTATTTTTTCGTGCATACAAAGTAATAGTGAAATGGACACGGACTGCGAGAAGCGCATGCAGGACGCGAGGCACCGATGAACAAAAAACTGTTCTATTCTTGCATCCCATTGATATTGAAAAACAACATTTGCCAGTGCAGTCTTCTCATCGCATAACAGCACAGACGGCGCACTAACGCAACACAACGTGCAAATCTTCCAGCTACAAGAGCACACTTAAATTATCTCATTTAAACACCTGACCATTTGATGCGCACCGGTCACGGAAATCGACATTTGCATCCTCCCTGCTTTGAACCACCAACGTGTTGTATAGGTCTTGCACAGGTGTCCTTTTTATACTATGTATGCCGACCCTTGCAAAGATCGCTCATGATATCCAACTGCATTTTCACACAAAAGCGTCAATTAAGGATATCACAAAGTGAACAGAATTATTAACGACTTCGGAAAGCTAATCATCGCCGTGCAGTATGCCGAAGCAGAACTTTCCACCGCAGGCCCTGGTGCAGCACGCTCGGTTGTATTGTTCACAGCGGAGTTCCGCGCATGTCACGTTGCTGGGCGGCTCGGTGCAGCCGCCTTCAGGGATCAGAAACAACGGGCATCGGGGACGGGGCGGCACGTTGCTTCCTGTAAAAAAAATCGTCACCGTCGCTGTCATCAAGATCATCATTCAGTCGTGTTTTGAATGCACGAAGGTTCACAAAAGAAACATGGATCAGAAACAGGCATTGGTCACAAGCTGCAGCATATAGTTATGCTATTTTGTCCGACTCGCTGACGAGCACAACCAGGACTTAAAGAAGAAACATCAACGTGGTATGCTAGGGAGATCCGATTGAGAGGCGATTTCCTACTACGGACGCTTACGGCCAAATCTCTACTACATTACTCAACTCGATGTAGCTGCGTAGAGCTGGGTAAGTCTTTCCCCCAGCTTTCGACAGGAATGCGCCCGGCGACACTTCGTCGAGGATTGCGCTCCTGCTGTGTTCGCGCTCGTTTTGAGTTATCAAAGCAGCGTAGTGTAGCGCTAACGGGAGACTGTCATGAGAAGACATGGTGCTTACACAATACTATGTACGAGTATGTGCGCTTGTGTCCCCTTGTGCGGTGCTTGCACTAATCTACAATTATTTTACGATGACGTACAAACACGCCCACATTGCAACCGTAGTCCTTCGGGTCGTTCAATAACATCTGCACGTACGTTGCGGGATGATGTGCTCGCAACCCACTCAGATGCTCCGCGCCCTTCGCGTCAAACGGTGTGCGCGAAAAGTCTAAAAGCTGTTGCTCGCACCGAAGATGCAACAAAAAACGCCAGGCTCGGGCATTTTTAATCTGTTCCGCAGCTAACGTTTATATCTGAAACAGTCCACTGAAAAAGTATGCCCCCCCCCCCGCCCCCCGTTTTGCGCCTGTATAAACTGTTGCCGCTTAGCGAATAAAAAGAATACATAGCTTAAAAAAGAAAAAAAAAGCGATTCTAGCTGTAAAATACATCTGCGCCTAGTTCAGAGAGCTCACAGTTGGTAATAACTCTTTTGCCTTGACCGGCTTATTTGCTGTTCCCGTTTGTTAGCACGATAAACCCGTTCCCTATTTTATGTGAAAATTTATTGCTTACGAACCGCTGTGTGGGAATCGAATCGCGAATCCCAATGCAGCTGCGACGATCGTTTAGGAAAAAATAATCCGGTACTCACCGACCGTAGACGACTTTGCGATGTCTGAAAGGACCACAATTGCGATCGCAGCGATTATGCAGTGCGCCTTCATTGTTCTGTCTGCGTCCGATTCAATATTAAGCACTGACTTTAACCGCTATACGCTGTGCAATAAAATATGTATGCGTGCGAGAACTGCACGGCTTTTGGCCTCTGAATGCTTCAGGAATAAGAAGGCGCAGTATATATGTGCCCGGTAAGTGTCACGTAAGGCGGCGAGAAAGTGCTCTCCATGTACAGGCGTCGTGTTTGATAGGCCACTCAACCTACAGCGTCAACAGACAAAAGCCGAGGAGTGTTGGCGCGCGAGGCACACGTGCGCTGTCAAACCGCTGAGACACGCAGGAGTGGTCGAGACGCAGATATATTTCTCACGCGAGGGCAAAACCGGTAAGACCCCGCAGACTCAGCTTGCGTGTCTTGTTTTTATCTCGGTGCAACGTCCGGTCTTGCAGCCTCTCGTTGCAACGCGTGCTCTATACAACACGTGTGTCGACTACTCTGCCGAGCCAAAATTTGGGATAACGCTCGCAGCGTTGTCAAGGCGGGGCCGAAAAGTTATTTTTTTTATCTGTTTCAGTCAAAAAGTTCTGGGGTTTTACGTGCCAAAATCTGATTATCAGGCACGCCGTGGTGGGGCACTCCGGATTCGTTTCTGACCATCTGAGATTCTTTAGCTTGCACCTAGATCTGAGCACCCCCACGAGCGTTTCTGCATTTCGCCCCCAATGGAATGCCGAGGCCAAACCTTCGAGCTTCAGCAACGCAGCGTAATGTTCTCTTTTTTTTTCACGGCAGGGAACAGTACTAGAACTGAATGTGAATTAATTCTGGGGATTTTCATGCAAACACCATGATTTGATAATGAGGCACGCCGTAGTAAAGGGGGGGGGGGGAACTCCGGATTACTTTTGACCACCTGGAGACCTTTAACGTGCGCCCAATGCACGGGACACGGCTGTTTTTGCATTACATCACCGTCGAAATGCGGCCGCCGCGGCCGGGATTCGATCCCGTGACCTCCTGCTTAGCAGCGCAACACCACAGCAGTTAAGTCATCTCGGTGGGTAGTGCGAGAACTGCCGGAGTGGCTCACGAATCAAGTTTTCAGTGTACTTGCTACGACTACTCTCGACTATTGCTGCTTTGCGTGTACCAATGCGACAAGTTAGATATGAGGGACGTTTAGTAAAATAGGGCTCGAAATTGCTTAACGTCATCTTGAGGATTCTTTTAACACGCACCGATATCTCAGTGTTCGCGACTTCTTTCGCGTTTCGCCTTCGTGGAAACCCAATTAACGTTCTACGGGGCGCTATTCGCCGGCGACAAATTGTTTTCTTTTAGTCGAATTTCATTTATCTTTTGCTGATGAAGTAAGTGACGATATATTTCCTCCTTTCTATGCAGTGTTCTAAATAGATAGGTGCACCAGGGGGAGGGGAAGGGGGGGGGGAGGCTGCCGTTCTTATCAAAATTATCAAAAATGCCATTTCTGCCCATCTCAGGCATGATATCCCTGAGATCGAAAGCTTGCGCGTCAAGATAAACTCTTGGGGTCACAGCTTTATTGTTTACGCCACATACAGACCACCGGATGGTACTTCCGAATACTTGCAAAAATTACAGGATGAAATAATCAGGCACAAATATAAAAAGATTATGTTGGCGGGTGACTTTATTTACCGAGCATCGATTGGGAGCGCAAACGCATGCAGCAAACACATCAACGGCTCGTGTACCACCTGCTTCAGGTGGTATACGAGCCGACACGCGTGCAGGGCAGTTGCAGTTCTATTCTCGACTTGGTATTTCTTAGCCAGGATTTTTCGAAATATTTTGTTTGTCTAACTTGAGGCAAAGCGCAAAAAAAAACATGAGGACAAGAGAAGGCAACGAAGACACAGCGCTACGAACAACTAAATTTTTATTGCACATGATTACCACATATATAGCATCGTACAATTGGAGGAAACAGTCACTGTTGCGCATAGATTTCTTTCAGGCAAAATCATTCACCATAGGCCGCTACCGCGATAGTAACACGAGTTCTTTTTTTTTTCTTTTTTTTGACAGCGACATAGATGGGCAACTTACACAGTTATCTTCTCTGATCATTTCAAATGCCTCGATAATCTCCCCAATGACTTGATCTGGGTTCCTAGATATCACTTGTGATGTGTCAAACAAAGGTTTACAGCCACAACAGGAGCAGTGTGTGGCTAGATGACTAGTCTTTACCAGATTATTGACATTGTTCGGATCAAAAACAACCCGTCTAACCAATGTATTCCTTCCCGCAGTCTAAAGGAATACGCTATACCACTCCTTCCATGCACGAAACAAACGCTTCTCGATGTTTTTTATTGCAGTCATGGTGCCTCTTTGTAGTTTTGTTAACTTTCGCGCACAAACCAGACAATTTCAAAGGGTCTGAAAAGACGACATCAACGCCAACACGATTCCCAATTTTCTTCAAACTATGGCTAGCTTGGGGCAAGTACGGCACGACAACCACTTGTCTGCGTCTGCTCTGCTGGGCAGTGGAATCCGAGTGATCACGTTTTCTTAACATACTGCCAGCCACTGCTGTCAGCATTTGCAAGGGGTAACCAGCTGCGCTTGGGCGCGAAACTTGGTTTTCGAAGCTTCTGTGTACCAAGTGATGACAGGATTTTAGAAGAGTGTTTTTAAAACAAAGAATAATGATGCCCCGCTTAACTAGTTTGGAATGCGCTGATGAAAATGGTAGAATGGCTTTCTTCCTTCGGGGCTCATAGCCCCAACATGCATGACTGTTTGAAAAAACGAGCGCTAGATCTAAAACCCTAATGAAACTATTAGCAGGCTCTTCACATGACAAAATAAGAGGTTGGAGGCACTCGTGAAAAACCGAACAAAGCCAAGCGTTCATTTTCACATAGTAAAAATACTAGATAATCATCGACATACCTAAAAACGTTTTGCAACCTCTGATCCTTTCAGACTAGTGCACAGTATGCTATCGTAATGAGTGAGAAATAGGTCGCTTACCATTGGCGCTAGGCAGGATCCAATGCATACGCCTTCTCTCTGTAAAAACGTTGAGTCACCCAAGGCAGCGAACGTCGACGACAAGTAAAACTTTAAAAGTTTTAAAAACTGGTTAGCGGTTAGACTGACTTCATTCTGGAAGCCCATTATGCCATGGTTGTCAATAGCGTCTTCCACGTATTGAAGTAGCTCCTTTTGAGGTTATGAGTAAAACAGATCTTTATTGTCAAGAGAGAAGGCAGAGAAGCTCACGTGAGTGTTGTCTTTTAAAAATTTTTAGCCCTTGCTCAGAGCTGCTGATTCTAAAAGGGTTGTCGAGAGCTAACACTTTGAGCTTCGCTGTAAAAAGCAAGCTACCAATTTTTGCCAGCAGCCCTTTTCTGATACAATAACACGGAACGGACACTCATCTTTGTGCGTTTTGGTGGAAAAGAACATTTGCAAACACAGTTCATTTGTCTTGTCTAAGTCCCGACGAAGGGCTTCTAGATTACAGCTCTGACAAAATCCACGCCCGTTTCTAAACTTTTTCAAGATACACGTCGTCCCGCTTAACAAACGTAGAGTCAACGGCTTCCAACGCCTTAGCGCTGTACGTGCCTTTTTCAAGTACAGTGAAGCCGCCCTCTTTATCCGCCGGAACTAAAAATAACGAATTGTTCTTGAGGCAGGTCATTGTACCGTTCCTATCGTACGTGCTGAAGGGTGCAACAGTTCTTTCAAGTAGGTCCACCCCTTCCTGATTTTGCCTGAAAGAAATCTATGCGCGACAGTGACTTCTTCTTCCACTTGTACAATGGTTTATATGTGGTAATCATGTGCAATAAAAATGCAGTTGTTCGTAGCGCTGTGTCTCCGTTGCCTTCTTTTTTCCTCGTGTTTTTTTTTTCGCTTTGCCTCAAGTTATGCAGTACCAACTAGCCCACCGGTCTGTTCTCTTGAATTTTGTTTGTGTTGAAGAAGGACTGTCCGACCACCGCTTGATGAGCATTACCCTACCAGTTGTACAGATGGCGCAAAACTGTTCCTCAGTGCTTAGTTTGAAAAGTTATTCTCATGCCGATGGTGTGTCGATCATAGAGCACATGAAAAACTGTCTTGTTGATTTTACCACCACTGATTCCTCATCTCTGTGGAATCGCTTCAAAGTTATGTCCCACTATTCCATAAACAGATTCATCCCTAGTAAAAATAAGAAAGTTCACAAGCGTACACCTTGGATGACACGCGATGTTATTCACATTAAACGCAAGGTAAAAAGGTTAAAGAAAAAGCATGGCAATCTTGTTAAAATAAAAGAGGCACAGAACTATCTTGAACAGAAGGTGACTGCAGCAAAGGATTACTATTATTACACTTCTCTGTCTAACTTCATTGAAAATGACCCCACAAAATACTGGAACCATATGAAGGAAAAAAAGAAACCGATTTCACAGATAACTGAAGTCACATCAATAACTAATGACGAAGACATAGCACAGCCTTTTAATTAGTACTTTCAAAGCGTCTTTGCAGCGTCAGATGTTTTCATTACTATGCTTCCAGTGAAACAGGTATCTGGTGTGGATTCTACTTCTTATGCTGGAATTGTCAACATGTTGGTGAACCTGAAAACTAAAGCTTCCTGTGACCATGACGAAATCCCGAACATTTTTTCTAAAATGATCTCCTGAACTTATTGCCAGCTTTCTTGTAAAACATTTTTCTGCTTCCCTGCTGTCGGGACAACTACCGGACGACTGGAGGGTGGCCCGAGTTGTTCCAATATTCAAAAGGGGGGATCAATTTAGATTACAAACTTACCGTCCCATTTCTCTGACATCACAATGCTGCAAGCTCTTGGAGCACATTGGGGCAAACTATATGAAGGAATTCTTGGCTGAAATTCTTGGCTTGTGCTCATGGAGTTTCAGCACGGCTTCAAGAAGGGTTATTCCACTGTAACACAATTGGTTATATTGATTAACATGTTTGCTTTATCTCTCAACAATAATGGCCAAATGGATGTAATATTTTTAGATTTCACTGCAGCCTTCGACAAGGTTCCGCACGATAAATTGATCTTCAAACTTAAAATTATTGTTCATACCTGACATTTTCATCAACTTCAGCGGAAACCGTGCACAGCACGGTTTCCGCAAACATTTTTCCTGTGAAACACAACTGCTCTCGTTCACTCACGATCTTCATCTTATTCTTGATAAAGGTTCATGCGCAGACTGTGTTTTCTTCGACTTTGAAAAGGCTTTCGACAAGGTATGTCACAAACTACTCATTTTTAAGCTTAGTAAACTAAATCTTGGCCCAAATCTGTTTGCATGGCTAGAGCACTTTCTTCTTAATCGATCCCAGTTCGTTGCATTTAATAACCACTTCTCTACATCTAGCCCTGTTGAATCTGGCGTTCCTCAAGGTTCAGTGTTAGGCCCTCTCCTTTTTTTGATTTATATTAACGACTTACCCAATGAAATTTCTTCTAACATTTATCACTTTGCCGACGATTGCGTTATTCTTCGTGAAACATCTGACACCGATGATGCTAACATTGTGCAAAACGACATTAGCGCTGTCTGTAACTGGTTCGACTTGTGGTTAATGAAACTAAACCCATCTAAGTGCAAAACCATGCGTGTAACCCGCCGTGAACTTCCTCTTCCGACCTATTACCCTAGTAATACTGCCATGGAAGCAGTTACATCCTACAAATACATAGGTGTCCATTTAACCTCTACTCTTTCCTGGTGTTTACACATCGACAGCGTAATCAATAAAAGTAATCGCATGTTAGGTTATATCCGCCGAAACTTCTCTTCCACTCCGCGATCATTAAAGTTAATTTTATACAAGAGGCTAATTAGGAGTAAAATGGAATACGCTTCGTCAATTTGGGACCCATATGCTGAGACATTAATCCAGTCTCTCGAACGTGTTCAAAATAATGCCTTGCGTTTCATCCTAAGCAATTATAACCGCAGGGCTAGCGTAACTTCTATGAAAAACATCCTCCAACTTCCATCACTTTCTGCTCGTCGCAAATGCTCTCGCCTGGCTTTGTTTCATAAAATATACTTCCATAATTCATATCTGTGCGATAATCTTATTTCATCCCCAACCGACATTTCTCCTCGCATTGATCATCATCACAAAGTTGGAGTTTTGCAGTGTCGCACTAGAGCTTGTCATGAGTCTTTTCCTAGGGCGTGCCACGAATGGAACCACCTTCCCGCCGCGTTGACTGCTACTGAAGACCACGCACAATTTCGTAGGGCCATAATCGACACCATCACTTCTGGCTTCACATGTCTATGACTACGTCACTTGCTGCCTTCTTTGTTTTCTTTGTTTTGTAACTTTTTTTTACCCCACTCCCCTCTGTAATACCTTGTGGTCTTGAGGGTATAATAAATGAAATGAACTGGATTATTGTTTATCTGACCAAACGCACCCAGTACGTTGCAAATGAACATCGCGCGGCCACTCTTCCGGTCACGTCAGGGGTGCCGCAAGGTAGTGTCTTGGGACATATGCTGTTCTTAGTCTATATAGATGACATTGTTAAAAACATAACACCCGGTGTACAAATTAGAGTGTTTTCCGATGATTGTATTTTGTACAGTGACATAACTTGTCAGAAGGAGCAGATTTTCCCCGAAAGTGATTTAAACAACATATTGAAGTGGTGTAATGAATGGGAGATGTTTATTAACGTTGAGAAATACGTGTTTCTTCGTATTACTCGTAAAAAAAACGCTAACATTTTCTTATACACTAGGTTCTTCAGTACTGCGTGAGACCAATAACTACAAATACTTAGGTGTTACTTTGACTTCCGCTTTTTAGTGGAACATGCACATTAATGATATTTGTTCTTCTGCTTTCCGAAAACTCGGTTTTCTAAGACACAAACTGAAAATGCCCCTCCTAGTGTAAAATTACTGTTATTTTTCATTTATTAGACCAAAGCTAGAGTATGCATGTATATCATGGGATCCCTACAGTAAGCCAAATAACAGGCATTTTGAAAAAATACAAAGAAAGGTAATTAGGTTTATATCTCATCAATTCGCAAGGCTGGACTCTCCCTCTATGATTATGTCAGAAAGTTCTATGCCTACTCTTGAATCACGCCGAAAGCAGCTGAGGCTTGAATTCCTTTCCCTCCTTTTCAACAACAAGCTTGAAATGAAGCCATCGACTTACATAACGCCTGCAATAACACGGCACTAAAGATAGTATCATCCTGACTCACTAACATCCTATTATGCGCGAACTGACACGTTTAAACTTTCTTTTTTTTCCCGAACAATGTCGGACTGGAACGACGGCTTACAGACACACTGTGGCTAAAAATTGTATAAATTTGTACCAGCTTCTTCCTCATTTGTTGATTGTATTTGGTATCTATTGCCCCTCTCATTGGACCGAATGGTCTGCAGTATGTAGTAAATAAATAAATAAAATAATTGCTTGTACACTTCAACTGTAACCTACAAATAAATTCCCAGGTGCTTTTCTTGGCATCACTATCAGTTGGACTTATACAGTAGTAGATTATATGCAGCATAACAGGTATTATTGAGTACAACTGAACCACATCAATCCAGAAAGTTATAAGTATCCAAAAGCATAGATTATAATCTTGTAGATAAGAACATGAACGACTAAATGTTCACGCAACTGTGCAATTGCAAGAAATAATGCACTATACAATACAATATAAATAACTAATTTGGTATAACTTATCGTAAAACAAGTGTTTTAAGTGTTGATTTAAAAGATGCTAATGATGATGAGAATTAGGCAATTCGGTAATTATGAATTAGGTAATGAGATTTAGGTAATTTATTCCATTGATTTAGTGCAGTGTATACTGAAGTCGTTTGACTGAATCAGTGTGAGCACTATGGGTTAAAATAAATATTGTAGCAAATTTCGTAGGAGTTTGCTTATAAGTTAACACGAATAAGGGCATATTGCAGCTGCTTTGTTACTAACTGGTAGAAAATAAGATGCTGGTTGAAATCGAACATTTTCTTAGGCTGAGAAAATCTTGTCATAACGGTGCAAGTAACCTACATTGGTTGAGTCAAAAGTCCTGGTGATTATGTGAATGGCTTGGCCTTGAATGTGCTGTATTGGTAAAAGGTCACGTTTGTACGTGTTTCCCCCCAAAAAAAATCCTATAGTTCTCGTGCCTATAAATAAAGGCAAACCACAAACCAAGTATCAGATGGCTTAAGGACGTTTGATTAGAAAAACATTTTGATTAGAAAATCAATTAATAACTAGGACTTTGGGAGGGTAACTGAATCAAACGATCAATAAGTTATTTACTCAATCAAGAATAGCAACAAATAAATTGATATATAATCAACGGGCTAACCCGTTTTAAGCATTCTAGTTGTTTTTCTATGCTTTAGTTTTTGCGGGAAGTACCTTCTTTGAACGTCAAGTTTATGATGTGCGAAAGCTCAGAGAAAATGAATAGACTATTAGTTTTATTTTAGCATGGTAAATGCTATCAAGTCTTGGGACAGTAGTTCCCTAAATTTTTTTTTTTATACCATTGACGGCTTTACCAGTGCATGTGGGACAAAGAAAGACCGGAGATGCTGAAGCATAGTGGCACAACCTCTGAAGAAGAAGGTTAGTCACCAGACGTCATTAAACTCGTTAGCACAATCAATATTGTTTGTTTGCATCCGTTTTCCAGTGTCGGTTTCAGATACCACGAGTGCCGGATAAACGTTAGCCAAGCTGTTAAAACAAAACGGTTTTAAAAAACGCGGTGCAAGATACAATTAAATGAGCTGCAGTGTTCAGTCGTCGAAGGTTTGGTGACCAAAGAACCTAGGTAATAAAATCGTACCTTGCTCCATGTGTTTTAAACATTTTTTTTTAATAGCTTGTGTAACGCTAGCTGGGACACCGTTAGATTGTGAGACTTGGTATTGCTGAGAAGTTCTAATAAGATGAGTGGCGTTGCGAGTGTCATTAGAATGCTTAACTATTTCATTTTCGAAGTACGCCCCAATTGACATGGTTCAATTCGGATTCAGATTCAGTTTGTTAAAGTATCTTAGGTGATGTTGTTGTTTTGGCTGCGCCAAATTTTTAAAAATCACCTGTGGCCAGATATGGCACAATTCTAATCCTTAACTCGATGAAGCGGGCATTACTTCCATGAACAGTAAAATGCGTTATTGACTAATTAATAAAATTTCACTAATTTAGTTTTACCAATAAACTTAAGCCCGTATTGCAATTTACGAATTGTAGTTAGTGAAACTGCGAGTTACATCGACTTGGAACGATTTCTGAGGATGGTACCTGTTTCAACCTATGCGCCGCCAAACTTGCGGTAAATATTTCACTGTTGTTCCACTTACATTTTTAGGAAGCCGCCGTTTTATGCATTGAAGCACAATATCTTGTACTGGAACGCCAATGCATTCCGTCGCACACTTTCAAAATTGATGTCTCAAAACTGGTGTAGCCCTGAGAATTCGTCCCAAGTGTATACGCCTTGCGGACTCGCCGGCTACCATTCGCAAATTGCTATGTGCCGTAAAGTAAATAATTAAAAAGCTGTTTAGTCAAATTTTGTTAATTAGTCCATTGCGAGTTCGACTGCCCACGGAAGTAATGTCCGCCTCGTGGAATAACTAAGTTCAAGGGTTAGAATTGTGCTAACCTTACACAGGCAATTTTTAAAACTGTGATGCTGCTAAAAAAAAAAAAAGCACCGGGTATTGCGCTCTCTCATAACCTTGTTGAATGGCTGGATTCATGATTTCTTACGGTGTTTTAAGATACTGCGAGTACTGCGCTAAAACTTATTAGTATCACGAAAACGGTAAATACTTCGACGGTAAGTACAGGTTCAGGAATTAATTCACTAAGCCGCTCAGCTCCCCAAATGCGTCTCAAGAGCCGGTGTTTTAGTAACCCAGTGCTCACGTCAACTCGTACTCACAAAAAAAAAATAAATTAGACTTATTCTAAGTGCAAAACGGACCCTGTACTTTCGATACCCAGCGCTGAGTCACGCAACAAATATAGAATAATTTTGCAGAAAGAAAATATAATACTTAATTCCCGTCGGTAGCCGAGTGAAAGCTTCTCAACCAAAGCAACGATAAAAAAAATCACTTTTATAATGCGACTGGGGATAGAGAAAATCCTGTAATGAGGCCTTCGTTTCACGCGCGGAAGGCGGTGTTCGCGGTCACACTCCTCTCGAATAGACGCTGTCCGCCAAGGGTCCAACCACACGATGACGCCGTGTCGGCTCAGATGGGCATCCCACTCGCAGACACGCACCCGGCGTAGCACTTACTTCCTGCTCTCAACGCTGCTGGAAGAAAATTCGACGCGGCTTTGACTCTTTCGTCTTCACCAGCCCGAACCGAGGCCTCCAGATAATGCAGGCGCTCAAGGGCAGTCCGCAACCTTTGTTAAGAACAACACACGCATTTCGCGTTAAAGCGACATAAAACGAAGCGAAATTGCGTTAACGCGGGACAAAAGCGAAAGTAGTGAGGATAAAAATACAATAAAGGAAGGCTACGGAGCCCAATGAACAAAGTTTCGTGCGCGCGCACACAAAGAGCCGTCGTGGCGACGCTGCAAACGCCGGCGCTGACGTGGCCCTGGCAGCGCAGGCGGCACAGCGTGCGCGCTCGTCGGCCCTAATCCTTCTTGATCCAATATGGCCTCCCCGGTGATGGCTTTCGTGACATTCGCAATGCTAGATATGAGCGCCGAGGCCGGCAGCTTTATGAACATTGTAGTCAGGCCAAAGTTCGAAGCATGCCCAAAGAGTGAGTACGTGCCTGTATCCGCCTAATATGGAATTTACTGGTCTTCTTCTTCTGACACTGTCAACAGCACCGCTAGCACCGCTACATCGTTTGCATTGAGTACCTAGATGCGAACAACATAGCTACGCTCCGTGCCACGTGATATCAGTGGACAGCGTAATTGTATTAGAGATTAAAAAAACACCCTGCGTGATGTAGAGGCGCAGGTAATGCTCGTTCATGAACAGAATGAAAGGTTTAAAAAACGCAATAGACCGAACAAAAGATCAAGACGAAAGTCGAAAAGATACATTCGTAAAGCGGTTATATATGCGACCGTTGTGACTGTAATGAGTACAACGCTGCAATTTCGCAGCCGTCTCTCTACAAAGAGCTCAATGTACAAAGCCGTCTTTTGTAAAAGGGGAAAACTTCGCTAGTAATCAAGCGTTCATATAGTATAACTATAACATCAAGGCTGGCATACTAATCGTACATCCATAAATTTCTGCCTATCGCGTCATACCAGGAACTTTTTGTTTCCGCAAAGTCGGGGAAATGGTGAATTTGTATATCGGCTTCGGCAATAATCGGGCGTTTCCCTTAATACCGGGAAGACCTGTACATTTTTGACGATCTCAACGGACACATGTACCAAAATGATAGCCACATGATGCACTCCGGGCCAACATACATACCCGTATATTGAACTACCTCTTACTAATATATTAAAAGCAGTTAACCGGGTTATATGCTGTTGTCGGTTATGCTCTGAAGGGGCAACTTCTCCTTAAAGAAGGTCTTGATGAATAGTCAGTGACAGGGCAAGCACCGCTCAAAGGGAGCGCGTATAGATGCGCCAGCGGATCACCTCGTCCTGCATAGTTTCCTTATCCTTTATGTCCGTATCCTCTCCTTCTGCTCGAGCAGGCACTTTCTCGTCCTGCACTTCTCATCCTACTGAAGGAACTTTCTGTTCGTCAGGTGCGAGTGATACCCCGGTCTGTGATGGGCTCAAGCCGGCCTTACCTTTAATGGTGCATGTCAGTGACCCACACACAGCTAGAGGAAAGTAGTGTTGGCGAGCAAGTTGCTCGGATAAAAGAGCAGTAAAATCCATCTCGTGCAATCTCGTTTGTGCTGTCAACTATCTTCGTCCCCGCTATTGGCTATTTCACCTGTTCATGCGTTGGATACGTTACTGCAGCGTGCTCAGTGTTGCTGGACAATTAGTATACTTCGGAAGAATTTGTTCTTGACCTAGTTGATGTTTCCCAACATGCTTCCCGCTAAAAGGACTGTGTTTTCATTTTATAGCGGTAAACATGTCATTCAATTAGTATACTTCCTCTTCATGCGACATATTTTAAGGCAATTATTTCTTGAAACGTGGAGGCGTGAAGGAAAGGTGCATCACGATTTATTGGGGGAGTCTCGCCTGCAGTCTCGACTTGTCACTCTCCTATAATAAGGGGTAGGATTAAAGAATAAAGAAACCTGCACTGCAGAAAAGATCACTTCAGGACTTAGTTAAATTGGATGTGACGGAAGGAAAAACAGGCCATTTAGAGCCTTCGAGTCAACCTCACCTTTGAATATACAGTCGAACGACTGCCCACAACGCGCTGATATTGGGGGTGGTGTTGTGCAACCTTCAAAAGTGATGAAAATAAAGGTCTTGTTGTGTTTAACTATGATGTGTGCGCAACCAAAGTAGCACTCTAGCAGGTGATGGGTCAGCTGTCCCGCCATAATGTTGCCAACTTCACAGGATAGTGAAGGTATAGAGTTGGGCCTCTGCATGTGTGCATCAATGTCATTGACACTCGTGATGAAACACACGACAATTGAGTTTCCTGGCTGCATGCTCCTGCCATTATTGAGTGCAGTTTCAGTTAGCGCAGCTTCCTTTGTTGCTTTGCATATCAAATCCGGAGCACAGAGTCGTTCTCCTTTCTCACAGGGGTCGACGTGCATCGGCTTTGCGTGCACTGGATTCAGGGATCATGTACAGTATTATAGGCGAGCACTCGCTGTGCCAAGGTTTCGTTTCCGAGCCTGAACTTGCAGTTCCACCGTCGCTCCACCATCAACACTGGGCTCCAGTGCGCCTCAGGAAGCTTTGATGTGGTGGGACTGTGTTTGCCCTTGACATTTGCGCTTATATCTCAGTGGTTTCCAACGAATCCGTGTAATTTGTGAGTGTCTTGCCGGCTATAAAATGAGTGGTGATAAAATTGGAGACGGTGCGGTCACTAAGATAGCTGGAGAAACGCGAATACAAAAGGCCACCAATGCCCAGACCTAAAGTTGCGTTAAGAATCGAACGCTGCAAGGCGCTTTCGTAGGGACTTCAAAATCGAATTAAACTGCACCCGGCGGGCTCTCTCCTGTTGGACGGGAGATCAGGGGTCGAATGCACAAATATTTTCGTTCGCAAGTGCTCCTGGCCATTGGCTGGCCATCTTCGCTAATAATACGCCCAGCATCTTAATTAATTGTAATTTTCTCTTACGAAGAATTCTCGTGTAAGAGTTTTTTGTGAGGTTGATAACACCGTCTTTTGTCGACCGGCCTCTTCAGAATCAGTTTGCAAAATCAGGAAGGCCACTTTTCGAGAGTAGACATTCCAGACTATCGGTTACAATTCGCTCCGTCACTTTACCAACGCAGCTTGCCAAGGTTATCGGTCGATAAGACGAAAGCTCGCATGGGAAACTCCCAACTTTCAGCAAAGCCACGAGATGGCTGCACTTCCACTTGTCTGGCTCTGTTGCTGTCTCCCACAGTATTCTTTTTATTAGTTGTTGAAAGACAGAGGAACTTTCTGAGCTTTGGCCTTTTAGCCTGCAGCCAAAGTTTCAAGGGGACTTTGTCAGGGCTACAGCTGTTTTTTGTAGCAGGGCTTATATGTATATAGCTTTCCCTCCCCCCAAAGGCGAGGAGCCTAAACGAGTAGGAAAGAGTAAGGTAAGCTCTGGGTAAGTGTGGCATAAATGTCGAAAAGGAGGAATTAAATGAAGTGATGAAAGCGGTGGTGGGAGACGCGGCCGGTAAATTCTGTAGTGGAGGTGGCAGGCGACGCTTGAACCTCCGGCTTATCTCAAACGAAACAGCGGCTAGGAGAGAACGAAAAAAAAAGCAGTCACGTGCAAGCAGTGGTCGTAATTGTGGCCTGCTTAGTTTTGCCAATAAATAAAAATAGGAAGTAAGTAGAATAGGTTTTCTACAGTTGAAATACGGGTAAGGATTTGGACCGATGGAAGATAATGGAACAATGCGAGTGTCCTTTTTCCTCGGCGATAACTGCTTTAGTACATGACAGCCACTACAAATGCATACATAGACGAGCATTTTCCCCCGAGACAACATACGCTATGTAAGATATGCATTAACATGTAAGCTATGTATTAGCTTACAAACAGCGCCGCGAAACACCAGACCCTACACCTCGCTGCCCCGTCACCTTGGTTTTGTCATTCACGGCGAGGCTAAAGATTTTAACACAGACACAGTCGAGGCCATGATGGCGAGACAGGCGCGAAACTCATTCTGGAAACAAACTTCCGAGGCTCGCATCTAACCACAAACCACTTATCCGACCAGCATGACCACTCGGGTAGCTCCTACACAAGAGATACGTAAAGCCAACGACTTTCTCCTGGACATTGGACACTATCACGAAAACGCGGATACCATCCACCAAATAGAGAGTTGAAAACTTTAATGATAAGCTGAAGATGCTAGCCTGGCCGGCTGCCTGGCACTCTACTCCAGGGTTTAGGCGATAATTGTGCTATGCACAGTGATCACATAAACACACAAACAGCACGACGACATTCCAGTGCCCCTGACAGCAGTAATGTTTAAACTGGTCTGCGCCCACGACGCTGTGAGCCAGGGATCTCTCACGGGCAGGCAAAACGTACAATAAGAATCTATAGTGACGAAAACGATCGCATTCATCGCTTAAGAACCTTACTGTGTAATCTTAGCTCAAAAATATTGTCTGCAGATTACTGCAAATCAGATCTGCGAGGGCGTCGGCATTCGCCATGAAAAGAAATTCAAGCTGTCTGAGCGGCCCCTAGCCTTCAAAAATAAGTACCTCAACGCGCTCCATAATATAACTGATGCCCTACGAAAATATTCCCCAATCATATTTTTACGGATTGTTTGGACAGGACCGTGCGCTAAAGAGAGAAGTAGTGGTGGGCTGTCTACTGGAACTGTTAACACTGCGAGCTGTGTGTCACCCTGTGTGTCTGCCACTAAACTTTTGCATGTAAGTAGTTGCATATACGTTTGAGCCTTACACTTCCTCTTCGTAACAATATCAAACAGTTGGCACCTTAGAAAAGCGCCTCCAGAGGTACCAACGGTCACCTATTGCTATAGTGCATGCGGAAGTCAAGTTTCAGCGTCTCGCGCATTAGAGTCGCAAGCATCTTAAAGGAACATCAAACTATAAAAAAGTAGTACGTTTTGGACAGTCGAACTGTCCAAAACCTTTTCTCCTTACATCCTGTTTTCTGGCAAAACCATGCTGACTAGACCAATAACCCCTGCTTACAAGTAACAGCTTTTCTTCTTCTTTGTGCCACTGGTTGTTTCAGATATAGGCCGAAAGGTTCAATAGACGCCTGTCACTACCTCTAAAGAAACATCTGCTACCCTAATACTTGACTTTCTAGCACCTTCTAATAAGTAAGCTAATATCGAATCATTCGCTAGGCAGATTCTCTGCTATATTCCTCAGTGAAACAATACAACGAAAATCTGGCCCATGTCTTACGTATTTCGTCTCAGGTGTTGCTTCCCGCCATGATCTCAGACACTTCGCACTTTCCCTGTTTCATCGCCCTCGCAGTGGACCACCACGTAGACAGATGTCGGGAGGCACTTCTGTCCACACCCGAGCTGGCCGATGTGAATGTGGACACCAACATCGTAAGAAATTCGCGTTTATTTACTGCCTCCCTTCCTTCCGTCCTTGCTTTATTTCTTTCGGCGTCCTTGCTCTAAATATTAAAAAAGACAACCACTATATAACTATCAATGACGACTCACCTCAGGCTGAAATACCAGCAGCATCGTTGTGCCCCAAGGCTCTATATAGCACCTTTTATTTTTCCTATAATTATTTTCTCGTTTCTATTTTTATTAGGTACGAGGGAATATTCACAGTTTCGAATACGAACTACTGCTACACGCTAACTATTCGTATTCGGATTCGTAACAATTCGGCATTTTCGAGTATTCGAAACTAACCAAATATTTCGCAACAACTGACTGTTAAAGTATGGTTACTGTGTTCAGTCTGTTAAACAACTTATCACTGTTAAGCAACTTATCAGAAGTGTGACAACGACAAAAGTTTTCAAAGCAATGCATAAAGAAAATGGTAACGTAAGCTATTTATTTATTTATTTATTTATTTATTTATTTATTTATTTATTTATTTATTTATTCATTCATTTATTTATTACACCCTCTGGGCCAATGGCCATACAGAGGGGAGTGGGGAATAAGTTGGACATAAATTATGCACAACAGCATCAGCAAACAACCAAAATATACTAGTATAATTATACAATATTAGCGGATAACAAACCACAGTAAATAAAGATTATTTTTAATTATTAAAACCACATAATTTAACTTACATAGATTACATAAACCAAAGTGCGTAAGGGACGTTAATAAGCAGAGTGCACAATTCGTAGTGAAAAGAGCATTCAAAGCACAGTTATGAACACAGAGAAAACAAGAATACTCAAAACAAAATGTCGCGTATAGTTTCTTTAAAACGGTTAGTATCACTTATGGAGGCAACAGTTACATGAAGGTTATTCCACTCATCAGCTGTCTGCGAGACCAATGTGTGTGAGAAGGAGGAGGACCTACAAGATGGAAGACCACCTTTGTGTTGGCGATCAAGCTGAGATTATGGGCGCTATAACGTAAAACTATTCCAAACTTTTCTATTCCAATCCTGCTATCAGCCCTCCACGATTGGTCAAAAACTTTGTTTCGACCACGTTTACTTCAGCTGTCTGTCACGCGACGGCACGAAAACCGCGATACTTCCCCATCTGATGTGATGTGTACACACTGATTATGCATGATTTGACAGAAAAAAGAAAAACAGTTATTTCTGATTCGACCCCTTTTCGTCATTAGCCCTCGGCTATTGGTAAAAAGTTTTCGGGCTACACCCACTTCACCTGCCTGTCACGCGACGTCACAAAACCGCACAAACTCACCGCGTCAGAGTGACGTGTACGCGATCAAGATGCATTAATATGCCGAACAAAACTGAATTTTCTTCGGAATAGCCGCAGGCTGCTCCGTTCCGAAAGGAATAAAAGATGACTGCCGCCGGCAGCTGAGACGCTGGCTACTCGCACCTGCCGGAAAGCACGGGTGTACTTGCGTATAATAAAACTTCTTGCGTGGCCGTGTAACGTTTTCGAGCCCTTTCGGCACGTTTACCACCTCATTCTGCCAACTATTATTTGCTGAGGGTCAGTTTTAGCGTCATTCTCAAGCTTCCGTTGCATGCCGCCATGATTTTCGACCAGCCACCGCAAGCTAAGTAAGGGAAAGCCGACCGATCGCACACGCTGGCACCACCCTCTTCATCCGGTTATCGATTTTCAGTGCACTGGCTCTGCCCCAGTGAATCCCTCTCCACTTGAGCGTTCTCCTCGCCTCTTGTCAGCCAATTAGATACGACACGCCGCTCAGTTTAGGCAACGTTATTCGTTTTTCAAGCAAACAAAAGTGACCTCCTATGAGCGAGGAGAGCGTTTGATAGGTCTGTTCAGACAACCCTGCGGGTAACCGCCGGGTGCTTGCGTCGGTGATTACGTAAATTTGACGTCAGGAGATTGGAATAGAAACATATTGGAATAGTTTTACGTTATAGGGCCCTATATGTGATGCAGAAAGAAGCTCGTTTCGTAGTACGGGACGATGATATATCTTATGAAAGAGAGAGAGCCGCAAGTGTGTACGCCACAATGCTAAGGGTGCTAACTGTAGGTTAAACTTCATTGTGGTGATGCTGGCTGTCCTGTTATAGTTGGAGAACATGTATCGTGTGAACGTATCAGGGGTTCCATCAAGTACGGATGCGAGCACAAGTAAGAAGAAACGGACAGGACAACCAGCGTTGTCCTGTACGTTTCTTCTTACTTGTGCTCGCATCCGTACTTGATGGAACCCCTGATACGTTCACCATGCACCAACTGGTCCAGCAAACCACACTACTAAAATGTATCGTGTGGAATTGTTCTGCACCATTTCCACTGAATAAATTAAATTATTTCGACTGGGATCCCAAACTGCCGCGGCGTATTCGAGTGTAGGCCGGATAAGTGTTTTATAGAGCATCGGTTTGAGAGACTGTGGCGCACGTGAAAACTTGTGTCGGAGGTAACCTAACGATCTGTTAGCGTTGCTTATTACGTGGGCAATGTGTGTCTTCCAGCTAAGGTCAGATGAGACGGGAACACCGAGGTATTTATCGGATAAAACGCAATCGAGTGATATGTTATTGATGCAATAGGCTGGTGGAGTGCTACTACATCTGGATTCTCGCATTGACTTACTTTTGCTTATGTTTAATTCCATGCGCCATGTTTTGCGCCATGTTTTGCACCATGCACTGATAGCATCACGATCAGATGGAAGAGTAGCTGTATCATGGTTAGCAGTTACTTCTCGAAATATTGCGCAGTCGATCGTCAAGAAAGAGATGAATATGAGATGTTATACAAGAAGGTAACTCATTAATATAGATTAGAAATAGCAGCGGTCTAAGGACAGAGCCTTGCGGCACGCCCGAGGAAACATGATTAGAGGGAGCGTGAACGCTGTTAGCAGAAACGAACTGAGAACCACACGACACGAAACACTCAAGCCAAATAAGTAATTGGGGATAAAGGATAAGCTTATGTAACTTATACATTAGTAGATTATGGCACGCTTTATCAAACGCTTTCGAAAAATCTACAAATATACAATCCGCAAGAGAAGAACAATCAACAATGGCATGTACGTGTAAACGATATTAGCTGTGTTTCGCATGAATAAGTTTTGCGAAAACCGTGTTGCGAAGAAGGAAATAGATTCGAGAAAGTTCGCAAGGTTAGAAAAGAAGATATGCTCATGAAGTTTGCATGATATACTAGTGAGCGAAATGGGACGACAGTTAAGTGGAGAGTGCCTACTTTTATGAAGTAGTATAAACTTTCCTATCTTCCATTCCGCAGGGATTGAACCCATGCCAAGTGATTGTTCAAAAATTTTGGTTAGTGTAATGGAACTATACACTCTCGTGCTTTTCAAAAACTTCGGACTGATCGCGTCGCAAGCAGGGGAAGAAGAAAGTTTCAATTTATTAATTAGATGTTCTACGCCACACTACTGTAATCGGACTCATTGAAGTGGAATATTGCCAGTGTAAAAGCACTGGCGAAACACATGCCACTGATGAAAAGTGAGAAACAAAAACGTCGTTAAGGAGAGATGCACGCTGTTCAGAGAAGGTACACGGTCTCCCGCGTTATCCACAAGGCTTATAGCGTTATCGTCTCGGGTTTACGACGCGCCAGAACTTGAGTTTTCCAAAAAGTGCCGTTTTGCGCAACGAAGTGCCGATACATATTCGTCAAAAGCGAGTTTATGCGCATTCCAATTATAGTCAGAAGGACAACGTTTCGTTGATCTGTAGACACGTACGCTTCTGTTTTAACAAATGAATACTGGTAAGCGCAATTCCAAGACGGGACAGAAAAGAGATAGAGAAGTACAGCACAAGCGCTAACTCACAACTAAACTTTATCCTGAAGACTTCGCCTACTTAATGAAGACTTCGCCTACTTGGAATTGCGCTTACCAGTATTCAGTTGTTAAGCATGAACCAACTAGCCCAGCAACAAATTTTGTTAACGCTTCTTTTCGTTTGATAGACGTTTTATGTGGCTGTCAAGTCAAGTCAAGTCAGTTTTTATTTACATCATTATGATGTGGGTAGGCTCAGGCAAAAAGCGAACGGTTTTCGCTTGAAGAAGCCCGAGCCCCCCTACATGGCGTACAGCAAGGTCAAAAAGTTTTTAAAAAAGTACAAAATCCACACACACTACATAACAGAATATAATACCAGAAATTCAGAACAGTTGATATAAACTCTTGGTACGTGTTCACTAATACACAATGCAGAGCTGTTCACAGATGAAAATGTCCTTCCTATCACACTTTAACGCAAAGGGAATACAGCGGAGCAATACAGAAAAATCGTTATTAGTGAAATTCAGAACAATCGATGTAAACTCGTCGTACATGGTCATTAATACACAATGCATAGGTGTTAACAGAGATGCAAATGTCATTCGTGTCAGACTTTAATGCAAAGGGAATACAGCGGCTTACAAAAAATGATTTCTTAGTGTTTGTGTACTAGATGTTTCAAGAGAAAAACGTTCAAATATGAATTTATTTAGTAACCTTGGAACTGCATGACGCATCATCTGCCGACCATGTTCTGTACGGCAAAAGGGAATGGTCCAACGTTCGTGTTTCCGAAACGAGTATGGCGTTGAGTTTGCTTCGAGGGATGACAATGCTGTCAAGAAGTTGTCATTGTGAAGAATTGATTTTTTAAATCTTACGGCTAAGAAAAATTAATATAGCTTATGAACGGGTATGATTTTGAATTGCTTAAACAATTCTTCGGTGTGTGCGAGGTAGTCAACATTTGCTATGTAACGTACTGCTTTCTTTTGCAGCATGTGTATTTTGTGCAGGTTAGTTTGAGTAGTAGTGCCCCATACAAGGAAACAGTAGTTAACATATGACATGAATAACGTGTTGTATATTATTAACTTAATCGATACAGGTAGATAGGAGCGAAATTTTGCGAGCATTCCGACGCACTTTGATAAATTGGTTAAAGTGGAGCTAATATGAGGGTCCCAGCTCATGTTCTTGTTAAAGAAAATTCCTAGTGTTTTTACTGTGTCTACTACCTCTATAATAGAATTGTCTATTTTTAGCCCAATGTCTGATGTAACGATGCTCTGCCGGTAATGAAAAAGTACCGCTTTTGTTTTCTTACTATTTATTATCAAGGAATTTGCTGCGCTCCATGATTTCAACTTTTCTAATACGCTGTTTACGCTTGAAATGAGCAATGGAATGTTATTACCCCTAAACAAGAGACTCGTATCGTCTGCATACAGAAGATATTGTGGAAGGTTGCTGATATCTGTTATTTCGTTTATGTATATAATAAACAATAGCGGTCCTAAGATACTTCCTTGTGGAACTCCAGTGGTGATTGGTTGAAGGGTTGAAACATGCTGATCTATTGTTACACATTGATATCGATGCTGTAGGTAGGACTCTAGTAGACAAGCTGCAGTGCCACGGATTCCATATCTTTCTAGCTCAGTGAGTAGTATTTGATGGTTTAGGCGATCAAAAGCCTTCGAGAAATCCACAAAAACACCTATGCATATCTCCCTGTTTTCAAGTGCCTCGAGGATGATCTCTTTTTGCATTAGTAAGGCTGTTTCAGTGGACCTGTTTGGGCGGAAACCATGTTGTGACGGATTAATGAGGTTAAGCTTATTGCAAAAGTTCATGAGTCTTTTATGAATTACTCTTTCTAGGCCCTTAGAAAAAATCGGCAGAATAGAAATAGGTCGATAGTTGGACATATCGTTTTTATCGCCACCCTTGAAAAGTACAATTACTTTGGAGATTTGCATTAATTTGGGGAAGCAACCTGTTGATAACGCCAAATTATATATATAAGTCAGTAGGGGGGCAATAACATTCAGCACATATTTAACTGGAATAATTTGTATGCCATCAATATCGCGTGATTTGCTATTTTTCAACGAGTTGAAGATATTACATACCTCGCGTTCATCTGTCGGATCAAAATAAATGCTGCGGTTATTCCTAGGAATAGTGCTGCTCAGAGATTGACGGTTTTGAGAACTGCTGACAACATCTTTAAAAAATTTGTTAAATTCTTCGGCAAGCTCTGTGCCATGTATGCGGCGGCCCTGAAAAATGAGATCTTTGATAACTGGCGACGATGGGGTTCTGTTTAGCAACTTGTTTAGTTTTTTCCACATGTCTGCACTATCCTTACAGGATTCCTGTTGTAACTGATGCTGCAGGAAGCGCCGCTTTTCATTTCTCATGAAGGAATTCGGCTTATTTCTATATTGCTTAAATATTTTCAAATCTAAAAGTGACTTCGTTTTGACAAACTTTTTATATAATCTACCCTTCTTTTTTATTCGTTTTAAACACTCACGGCTGATCCAGGGCTTTCGGTTATTATGATGTGGCTTGAAAATAATTTCTCTAAATTGTTCACAGTAAATTCGCTTAAAAATGGATATGAATGTTTCATACGCCTCATCTGCAGTGTCACAATGGAATACACCATTCCAGTTTTCATTCACAAGACTCGAGTAGAAAGATTCCAAAGTTACAGGGGTGATGTTCTGGATAGTTACTGTCATCGAAGTTTGCGTATGTGTTCTTTTATCTTCATATTCAACAAAAAAGTATATCGGAAAGTGGTCGCTTATGCCATTACATACAACGCCTGATATTACATTTTTTACATCAATGTTGGTGATAAAAAGGTCTATCAAAGTCTCTGTGTACATTGTAACACGTGTTGCAGTTTTAGTAGTGATAGCATGACCATTTGCTTCTACTGCCAAAAGAAAGGTCTCTTGCACAGGGCAAGATTTTAGCACATCAATGTTGAAATCACCCGCAAGTATTAATTCCAAATTATTTACATTCACGTAGTTGAATAGCAATTCAATGTGGGAAATGAATTGATTGAATTGACCGTTTGGTGGTCGGTAGATCACACAGTAGATGTATTTTCTCGATTTCAAGCATAGGCATTCAAAATCTTCAGTCAATAGAGACAGTACAGGAATTATTTCACATTCTAGATTATTTTTGATGAGAATTTCAATTCCACCACCTTGTTTATTAGGTCTATTTAGGAAGAAACTATTATATCCATCACGCCTGTAAACCTCTGTATCCGATGAATACCACGTTTCAGTCAACATTATTACATCGAAGTCAAAAGCAAATTCATTTAGAAGAATAGAAAGCTCGTCTTCTTTATGCCTCGATGATCTAATATTCAAATGAAAAGAGCTCAAGCCAATTTTCCTCGATGTATTAAATGTGGTGTTTATGTCGTGCGGAGACTGAGCCATTTTACAGGCGAGATGCAAAATATAAAAAAGTGAAGACACTTAAACCATTTTTTCCACGTCCTGAGCATTGCGAAGGTACAGAATCGATGACGATTCATCCTTCCGTGCAAGAATCCTACCATTGCTTGTACAGACAAATTTCCACCCTTTTGCTTTCTTTTGTTCAATAGCCATGCCAAGTACTCGTTTTAGTGCTGGGCAAAGGTGTTCGTTGATGAACAGGGGCGAGTTTGGTGAAAAACCCAGGTCCTCAGTTGATAGGCGCATTTTACGTGCTTTTTGGAGCACAGCGTCTCGCTTGGGACGGCTTTTGAATTGTACAACGATATTGGGTACAGTGTTGGGATTTTTTGCAGGGACGCGATGACAAATTTCAATGTCGATTTTCGCAATAGGCTCCTTTAAAGCCTCCCCTATTTTATCAAGAGCATCAGGAAGGTTTTCATCTTCAGAGAAAGGTATCCCTTTAATCTCAAGGTTCCGATTCCTTGAATACTGCTCCGAGAAAGTCACTCGATCCTCGAGCTGTAAAACTTGCGTTCTGAGCGCTTGGCATTCTTCTAATAACTTTTCATTGGCCGCTTGGAGCTCTTTGTTTAGTTTTGCCAGCTCATCACGTTCTTTCTTTCTATACTCGAATTCTTTATTGAAAAATTCGAGACTTGCCTTGACTTCCCTTAGCTCTTTTCTTAGATCCCGTTCAAGTTTAGCTTGAAATTCGCGCATTTCCTTCCTAAGTTCAGCAGATTCACTCATCTCAAATGCAACAAAACAATGCACACAAGCAACAGCGTTGGCAGCAGTTTGGGCAGAAGGGACAGAAATGGCACTTCACTGTATGGAAAATGTTCTAACCTGCAATGATAGCGGACAAGATTTAGATGGTCTCGTCAGGCTGCCCTTGCTGCTGCCAAGTGATTCCTCGGTGAAAGCGCGGCCCTTTTTGTAGCAGGCGCTTCCCTGGTGGACGTGACGTCACCGGCGTACTGTCGTCGTCACGCTGCCTGCCTTCCTTGCCGATGGTTGCTTCCAACACCGATGAATACTGGCCGCGCACTTGATGCTGCAATGATAGCGGACAAGATTTAGATGGTTGTACCATGGTGCCGATTTGTTTGAAATTATCAAGCGAACGGGTACATATTTCTCAAGTAATGCTTTAACATCGCTCATACATAAATCTCAGTTGTTTGGAACGCTACGACTGCCAAAGCCGGTCAGAAAAGTATCAGTGAACGCATGCAATTCTCTGTTGATTGCGTCAAAGTTTGCATGTTTGAAATCACAAATAGTTTTGATTTTGATTTTGTACTTAGGCCGCGATAACTTGATTTCGAACGTTAAGATGGAATGATCGCTCAAACCCGGCAGTAAAGCTATATCAGAAGCAAGATCGGGACGACTGTTGAGTATTAAATGAAGGGTATTGACGGAAGAAATTGTCGTCCTGGTGGGTCCTTTGACAGGTTGTGAAAAGGAAAAATATTGCGCATGTAAAGAAGCTATTTTGCAAGCATCTACGAAGGATTTATACAGGGTGGATCGCAGTTCCATATGAGATTATGGACAATAAAATCACCGAGCAGGAACAAAGGTAGGGTGGGGTATCGCGACAAAACCATGTAAGTGGCATCATGCAATTCGTCTGCAAAGCTGAAGGAAAATGCGGGTGGGCGATAACAAGCTCCCATAATTATATATATATCTTTTACTTCAAGAAGGGACCAAACTTTCTCAAGTTCACTACAAACTTGAATCCGCTGAGACGGAAATGTGTTAGATAACTCTACGAGAACACCGCCACCTTTCCGCGTGGCGCGGTCACAAAGAAAAAGAGAGAATTTTTCCAAGAATATATTTCACTGTCGTTTATTAGTGGGCGCAGCCATGTTTCAGTGAGCACTATTACTTCAGCATTAGAGGTATCAATAGCTGAATTCAGAAGGTCATGTTTTTTTTTAATGCTCTGTATATTACAAAAGATGACATGAAGCGGACAAAAATCGTACCTACCACCCCTCTGAATTTTCTATTCATTTGCGGGTGGCGTGTTACTCGCATGACGGTTATGTGATACCTCTTTCTGCGCATGCTCAGCTACGGTGCCACCAGTAGCATCGTACACGTACTCTTTTTTATTAATGAGAAGCTTATTGTAACGGAGCTGAAAAGCTGGGGCACCGGGTAGGTTGCTTTTTAACGAATTCAATTAATTTACTCCAAATAATACGCGTGGCAGGCAAGACACCCTCACTGACGACGATGCCTTTGTCTTTAAACTTACTACGCCCGAAAAGCACCGTTTCTTTTATTTTATCATTTGAAAATGTAACCATGATAGAACGGATTTTGTTAGGCTCAAAGCGCCCTAAGCGATGAGCACGTTGGACTACATTATCTAATGGGCTTTTGAGCACGCCAGTAAGGGCGTCAATTACACGTGCCTCGGACTCTGCCCATGTCTCGCGCGAATCAGGAAAGCCTCGAAAAAGTAGGGTTTGGCGCCGTGATCTGTCCTCTAATTCATCGAGCCGAAGATTTAGTGAGTTCTTCTGAGTGGTTAAACAGCTCATCGAGTCCGTCACCTTGCTTTGAACATTAACCAGTGATATAGCTTTGTCTTCGCGGGCGCCCGACTTTTTTTTCAATGGAAACTATGTTTGTCTCAATATTTTTTTACTGGTCTTGATGGCTTTAACGTCGGCAACAAGTTCAATTTGGCCCTTTGCCGACTGCATTGCACGCGTTTGTAAATGTTTGAGTCAGTGGAAGAGGACGGTCATCTGCTCTGTAGGATCATCAGGCAGCTTATCAACTTTTAACAATGCAGACTGCCAACATCACCACAGGTTAACAGCAAAGAAATCATTGAAAAGCACTCGCAGGCAACATCAGAAAGCACTTTGTTTTTGGTTTCGCGGCGGAAGCCTACATGACAACCTTTAATTTTTGCTTGTAGTCTCTCATCTAGTATTTTTGGCAGTCTAGTGATGTAGCAGTTACACCTTTTAAGCTACATTCGATTATGTTTTCCTTGCAACGGACCCTTTTGCATGTGTCTACAGCACACAAGTACATCAGTAGCTTTTTATTTATTTATTTATTTATTTAGGGCGCAACTTCCTTTCTTTTTACGGCAACCATTTATTTAACATTTTCGGAAAGCTAGTCATACAGCAGCCATATTATCTTGGGACACTCGTTTGCAACCAGGCTCAAACGTTTTTGAGAGGCTATTCGTTCAGTATTATTAATGACAATCAGTGATCTTGTGTTTAAAACTGATCCTTTGTTCCTGGTAGTTGTCTTTTTTTGCACTATTCAGTACAGGCGTGGTACCTAATTATACCGAAATAAATATTCCTTCTCTTATGTTTCTCTCTTTGCTGACAATTGCGTGTGATACTAAAAAAATATATAATGAACTATCAAAATCTAAACCAACGTGCTGCTGAGCTATCAATGATTTGCGTAGTCGAAAAAGGAAATTTCTTCGTTATGAAGGGCTATTGAAGGCTTACTGATACATTCTTGTCCTGCTTTCTGTATTCTATAGTCCTCACAAATTTCCCTTGTCAATTGGTCTGGGTGGCGAAAAAGAATCTCGGTCCTAGCGAATTCTGCGGTGCACCCGCAGTCACGGCAATGCATTGCCAAGTGCGAGGAGCAAACAATGCCTTTAAGCGCATTTTGGTGTTCCCAGAGACCTACGTTTACACATTGCCCTGATTGTCCTACGTACACTCGGCCACACGTGGAGAGGGATGCTGTACACTACGGCAGGGGCGCAAGGCACAAGCATATTATAGTGTGCCTCACGGAGCAGAAAACTTTTGCGTTCGCGCCTTTTTTTCCACGCATTTTCTTACCGCGGCGCGTATACGCTACGCGCCTTCTTTTTGGATGAGAAAATCACATCTACGCCGTACCGGGATCCCAACTTTTTCAACCTGCGAAAGCTGGTGGACGCACGGTATAACGGCTGCCTTCTTCGTATCATTTTCTTTTATCGGTGCCGCATGTTTACTTTTCCTATCACGCTTCAATTCTCGCATGCGTTTTCCACAAGCCAACAATAGCACGCTGTCTGGATACCTGGCATCTTTGAGCCTGACAATCTGTGCATTTACACTTTCAACCATTTTGTGCTCATGCGCATTGATCATTGAAGACCTGTGGTTTGAAAGTGCTATGCTATTTTTTGCGACTTTAGAGGGGGCAGAGTTGAAAAAAGCTGCGGCTCTGATGAACGAGGGTGGTATTTCCAGCAAACGTGTTCTTCACCGAAAGTCAGTCTTAAATCTAAAAACTGTAACACAGCCTCCGAAGGCATTTCGCAAGTGAATTTTAAGCCAAGTCCTTGCTCCTTAAAGGTACTTAGAATATTTATCATATTACTGGTAGCACTGCACCTTTCCACAAAAATGATATAATCGTCTACGTACCTGAAGACATTCTTTGCGAGCCCATTCAAAGTACTTTCAACAGCTTTGTAGACTTTCCCCAGAAAGATATTAGTAAGAAATGACGCCGCTTTCGAGCCGATCCGTACCTTTGAACGCAGACAACCCCCTACCAGCCGATGAAAGTTGACTTGAGACAGAACGCTAGAAGCTGACGAAAAGGGGGCCGCAGACTTGTGGGCCGCAGACACGTGGAAAAGAGCCCGTTACAAGGAAAGCATCATTGGTTGCAGCGTAAAAAATAAAACTGCTAAGTGGCTACACTGCAAGAAACACTAAATGACAAACTACAAGCAGAAATCACAGGTTGTTGTGTAGGGTTTCGCAGCGAAACCGTGAACAAAGCTTGTTGTGCCCGTTTCGCTCTTGCATTGCTTTAAAGACTTATGTCGTTGTTTCACGTCTGATAACTTGCGATACTTTGTTTAGCACATCAAGAACAGTTGCCTGACTTTAACAGTCGCTTGTTGTAAAATATGTGGTTAGTTTCGAAATTCGAAAACACTGAATAGTTCAATTTCGAATACGAATACGAATAGTTAGAGCATGATATTGGATTCGTATTTGATACTTGATATATTCGCCCACCTCTACTGATTATTCGTTTGTCTGCGGCCGCTAATTTGGCATCCACCTAATTCCGCCCCCCTCCCTCTGAATTAATTGCACGCCGAGTCGTTCCACTCCTCTAGGCATGAACCGTGCCAGGCCTTGTGGTGAAGCGCAGAAAAGAAAGAGAGAGAGAGAACGTGTACTGTAGAACAGAGGGATACAGATATACAGAAGAGGCGCGTCTCTGTTGCTAGGCGACACCTGGCTGAGCGAAGCGCACGCAGAGCGGTCCCTTCTGGAAACTACAGTACAGAACCTTTCACTGAGAATATACCGCAAATCCACCTCTTTTTTGTTCGCGACAGGAGGTGCACAGACGGCACTACGAGTTGTGTATGCTGACGAAGCTGAACCTTACCGCGCGCGAAGCCTTGCTCTGGTGCGAACACAAAGGATCTCTGGTGCGTATACGCATGTAATTTTCGAACTTCTGACAATGCAAACTTTCGGGCGGAATGCACTTTACGTGGAATGCACATTACATACTACCGCTACCGTCTTTTGACCTTTTGCTAGTAAAACAAACGTTACACTGCTGTAGCTTTGCATATAATTATCTGTGGTTGAGCAGACCGACTTGTTATTGTTTATTAAGAGACCGAAGTATAGAAAAGCAGGCTACCGAATAATCGGCCATGCTAATGTCATCAACTAAAGCGTGATGTAGTATAGCGCATTGTACCATGAACGGACGAAAAACAAGCACTGTAAAGAAAAAACGCAAACAACGTAAGCCCTAGCCATTTTCACAAAAACTAGAACTCACATTTACGTAATGATAAATTTGAAGAGCTAACATGCGGAAGCATTTCCTGTTTGGCGCCGAACCATGTAATTCTTCCTTTAAACTCTAAAAATTTGATGTTTTACGGGTGTGCGAATAGCAATTTTTGAGACCGAATCGAATACGAATTGAATAGTGCAGAAGCGAATCAAATATGGAATACTTTCGATTATGCTTTCGAATAAAGATGAGCACTTCTCGCAATTATACGTATAAAGCTATGTTCACATCCTTATTTCACATCCTATATTCAGATCCTTCATAAGGTTAGCAAGTCTCTGCAAATACATTGCACGTTATGAAGCGTTGTTTATTAAAAAGCACTAATGAAGCATTAGCGACAAATAAGAGTTTATTCGCATGTACAGGACTCTTCAGAGAGAGTGAATGATCACTGTACCACCGCTAAAGTATAGCTCCCTGAGCGACCCATTCCGCAAGTTTTTACGTTTTATGCCCGCGAGGATTACCATTATCGCATTTTGCTCCAATTTTATGTTTAATTGTACACAGTTTACGTTTTAAAATGTTCGAAAAATATTCGAAAAGATATGCGCATTCACGAATTCACTATTCGCAAATACACATACATAGAATTTCTCATATTTTCCAATAAATACCGAATCGAATAGGGTGACATTTAATTTGTTATTCGAAAATTTCGGATATATTCTCAGACTCCTAGCCTGTCCTCTTCCTATCCTTACTTTTCTTCGTTCTTTCTTTTTTTGCATGTCTCTCATCCCTGCAACACAAAGGCAAGAAAAATGGCACTCTGCTACGAGTATCTAGTGAGGATGTATGCAGTAAGTGAATGTCTTTTCACAGGCGAAATCAGTTATGTCGACATCACTGCAGGAGGAGTCCCCACTTTGAGTAGCTCAAGGGCACCAGTAACTTTGCTGACCGCAGTTGCCGATCGATCTCATGCCACGGCGACAATGTCATTTTGGTAGGGAGACGACATTTAACGACTGCGATAACGCAGCTTCATTTTCTTTGTTTCTGAGCTATCGCGGAGCTTCCGCGTTTCGTAGTTGGCTCGGGTTTCGTAGCATGTGCAACGCAGACTCGGAGTGTGGTCACATCTGATCCGTGCATATACAGGGTGTCTCTTTTTTTTTTAACTGCTCAGAATTTTTAAAATTAGAAAAATATAAATCACGGTAACGCGATGTTTACCATTCGAGTGCACGGATTGACAGCCTTTAGATTGGATCAATTTCCGCAATTACATGCGTAATTAGGGAAGTTACGGTAATTAACTTTCTAATTAACAACAATATGTGGTTACAGCAAATGAGTACTTTCGGGCTCGTCCTCGACACTACCTATCCCAACGATCAAATATTGAATAGCGGTGTTCATGTGGGAGCTCGAGTTAACGACATCTTAGTTGAAATCAAGAAAAAGAAATGGGCATGGGCAGGACATGTAATCAGGAGGGAAGATAACCGATGGTCATTAAGGGTTACGGACTGGATCCCAAGGGAAGGGAAGCGTAGCAGGGGGTGACAGAAAGTTAGGTGGGCGGATGAGATTAAGAAGTTTGCAGGGACAACATGGCCACAATTAGTACATGACCGGGGTAGTTGGAGAAGTATGGGAGAGGCCTTTGCCCTGCAGTGGGCGTAACCAGGCTGATGATGATGATTATGATGATGATGATGATGTGGGAGCTACGCGAACAATTAGTTCCCTTTGGAAGGCTCCTTGAAACCGAAACTGGCTGGAAAAAGAGCGCCTGTGTCGTCGATATCGGCGCCCTCCCGCCTTTCGTCTCATCTCCGAGGTCACCACCGGTCCGGCCCCCCGCGAACAGCTTGAGTTATCGCCTTGCTGTCTGCGGCGTTGGCATAGCGCTTCAATGCCGACGGGCCGCCAAATTTGCTTCGTCATTCTGTTGGGTGCGACGTGTACACTTCAAACGACGAAATGCCATTTCAGGCTTTTGGATGAGACATCGACGACTACAGGCGCTCTTTTGCGAGTCAGTTTCGGTTTCAAGGAGCCTTCCAAGGGGAACTAATTGTTCGCGTAGCTCCCACATGAACACCGCTATTCAAAATTTTATCGTTGGGATAGGTAGTGTGGAGGACGAGCCTGAAAGTACTCATTTGCTGTAACCACCTATTATGGATAATTAGAAAGTTAATTACCGTAATTTTGCCAATTACGCGCGTAATTGCAGCATTTGCTCTATATCTAGAGGCTTCCAATTCGTACACTCGAATGGTAAACATAACGTTACCGTGCTTTCTATTGTCCTAAATTTAAAAATGTGGTGCAAGTAAAAAAAAAAAAACCCTGTATTTCGGAGACAACAGCAATCCATGTAGAACCAAAGAAAGAAAGAATTTTTTTTACCGTCTCGATCTGCGCTTCGACAACATTTGCCGAAGGAGGTACATCAAGCGCATCGGGTTCTGCAGTCACCCATTGTCCATTGTAAATCCTGCTCGTTTGAAGATGTACAAATGAATAAAATGGAGTAGCATATATCGGGTTCCCTTCCTCTCTCTCATTTATATATATATATATATATATATATATATATATATATATATATATATATATAGAGAGAGAGAGAGAGAGAGAGAGAGAGAGAGGACGGCTTGCCGCACCACTCAAAAAATTGTTGGTACGCCACTTCTCAATGCGTTTCTTCAGGTCGTCAAACTCCAGTCGGTCGGTCGGTCGGTCGGTCTGACTTATTTTAACCCAATCACACCGCTACTACAAAATTAGCTTCTATATATTTAAGTTCAGTTATTGTAAGCAGTGCCATCGGGGTCTGTCTGTGTGTCAGTCAGACCAGACGGTCACCAAAACAGAACGAAAGTGGTGGTAGAATGAGGACGGTGACCTGACGACTGCGAGTGCTTGACGACCATGGCGTGTTGACTACGACATGACGATGACGATGGTATAATGTCGCCGATGGCATGACAACGTCACCTACGACAACACGTAGATGACAACGGCGAGACGACGACCTAAGTAACGTCGCAGTAGTACTTATGGGTAATTAATGTGAGTTAAAGTGAATTAGAGTGATGTAAAGGTGAATTGAAGTTAAAACAACTTGGAGCAAGGTGACTTAAGGTGGAGTAAATTGAATTAAGGTGAAGTAAAGTTAATTAAGGTCAATTGAAGGTGATTAAGGTGTACTAAAGTTGGTGCAAAATAGAGCAAGGTGGATAAATTCCGCGAAGTTAAGTCGCAAACAGGGGCAGAACAAAGCTTTAGGTTGGTTGTGTCTTCGCGGAATAAGATTAACCAACTAGCCCAGCAGCAAGTATTGATAAGGTGATTTAAGGTAGGTTAAGGTGGAATAAGGTGGATTAAGGTTGGTACAAATTAACGCAAGGTGTATTAAGGTAGAGTTGTGAAGGACACGTGACAGTGTATGACTTCCCATATCATGGACGAAACCAACTAATTATAGAAGTCCCCATGCTTTCGCTTTCAAATCACGTGAGGATACTTAAGAGACTGACAATTTTTTTTCATGGATTTGAATCAACGTATACATGCAGTTTAGTTAGCATTCAGTTCAGTTTATTTTGTTCAACATCCTTACGTGATGCTGGGTGCACATGCAAAAAAAGTCAAATGAAAAACTTGAAGAAGCATGTCATCTTGTACTTTTCTGCAGTGATATTGTAGTACGGTATATATAGTCGCGTACACGTTCGATTCAACTAAATGTGCTTTTGGGTCTCATTATCTTGAAGTGGCCCGTTGGTTCACCTTCTGGATACGTATTTACCCCGATGGCACTGCTTACGATAACTGAACTTAAATATATAGAAGCTAATTTTCTAGTAGCGGTGTGATTGGGTTAAAAAAAGTACGCTTGCTCTAGGATCCTTTACACTTACTGCTTTACAAGTGCTACCGGCGTTGAAGATAACGTTGAGACAATTTCCGCGCATTTAACAGAACTACGAAGGTGGTGTAAGGTACCAAGTTTTGTGGAGCGCCCTAGGATGGACTTATGTGCACGTTGAAAGTGAACAGAATCCACAAGAGCTTTGCGCTGGGAAAGAAAATCAGTGTAGCGATTGACAGGACTAACAGCACATTTTCCCGCTTATTACGTTGAAAGCGAAGGTACATCCCTAACAGCTCTGCGCTGTAAAATAATATCATTATAAAATCATTGTGGCAATTGACAGTGCGACTAACACACTTTACCGCTTGTTACTTCCAGCCTGGTGTCTCCGATCACCTCATTGTGAAAATTATAGACGAGTTTCAGGTAAGTTACACTCACAAAAAAAGAAGAAAAAAAAACATGCGTAGCCAAGTACATGTTCTGCGTCCGTGAAGCATCAAAATTCCCCCCTCCTGTCCGTTCAATGTGAGCCTGCAGCAAAAGCGAACACCTTATGCAGCCGTTGTGAGAAGCTGTCATTCGCCTGCCGGCCCTAGTGCCGGCGGATGCTACCTGTACCTACCGTACTTGTCGAGCGCAGTCCTTGGTGAGACATGAAACTTTTGCGTTGTGAAGTAACTGTCTAGCATCGAACTCTCGCTTTGAAGTAGCTGTTCAACTGTAGGTTTCGATTTCGCGAATGATGATGTATACAGAAATTGTAACCTTGTACTTCCACGCCCGTATAAGCAATGAACTAAACCGTCAGCAATCTGGTTTTCTAAAGAGTGTGTTGCCGATTGTAAGTGCTGTCGCTGCGTCTGTAGTGGTGGAGTTGATCGAATGATGCACCACACATTACTCGTTGATTTCGACGTCAGTGTTTAGAAGAAAAAAACTCCTTCCAACGCTTGCGGTACACATTGCTAAACTTTTGGCGTGTATTGCAATGCCTTTTGTTATTGTTATTGTGGTTGTTGTTGCTTGATAGGCACGGCTTATTGGTCTTCTGCAATGACGTCCCGCCCCAGGTCGCTGATCATGAAGCATCTTATACTCGCCGCCAACCGATTACTTATAAGTATACGGGTGTGCAAATATTCCAAACTTTCGAATAACGAATCGAATAGTGCCCTATTCAATTCGGTCCTCGGATCGAACAGTCCTTGTTCAATTAGGTCCTCGAATCCAATAGTGACTATTTAAAAATACGAATATCTTAAAATACATTTCGACTAGTTTACGTCGTCGACAGTACACTATCAAGCATAAAAGTGAAACAAAAGTGCTATATGGTTCATCCCATTAGCGTGCGTGCGTGTGCGTTATCTTCATAAACTGATAATTATAACCTCGTATTCTCCAAAACACCAAATCTGCTTAGTTGTTCCTAATGCTAACTTTGTGCTTTTGGTAAACCACGCTTACTAATATGCAGACAGAAGCTTTCTGCTGTTGCGATTACCAGTATGTTGAAATTGTTTGACATTAAAGCGGGAAGGCTGTAGTACATTATCCACGAACTATTTGAAAACCGTTAAATATTCGATTCGATTTGTTCCTCGCACTACTCGATTCGGTCTCAAAAACTGCTATTCGCACACCCCTACAGTTGTAAGAAACCGAAATGGATTTAGTGGCATCCTCATTGCGGCTGCTGGAAGCACAGATGTAAAGCCGTCCATCGTTAAAGTCCCGGCCCGACCCTGATAACAGGGTCGGTCCGGGGCTATCCTTCATCCGAAGGAAGAAATAGAACAGTAAAAAGCGGTCAGGTAAAAAAGCAGGCCAACCTGGTAGCATTCAGGAAAAGCCACATGAATTCGGGCTAATTGCTTTAGCGCAGACGCTAGAAAATTCCATAAAAGAAAATTCTATGTTCAGCGTACTCTGACGGTTCTAATTTATGGGGTCGACACTTCGCGGGCACGAGATCGCGGGTTCGATTATATTCGGACTTTTTTCTTTGCCCTGGGCGCGCGTATTTTATGGGCAAAACCACATTTCATTGCGATAATGTGATTTTAAATGCGGCACACAATGTGCAACAAACTTTGAATCGTCTTAATCTGACGAGCAGCACATTGCTTTCGAGATTATAGCGACTTCTCGCAGCGACGTCTATGTTGCCGATTTAGCCTGGTATAAAAATATTGTCTGACTAATCCCTGCACAAAGCAACTATCCCTTTGTTGTCCTTTGAACGTACGAAAATTTCTGAGAATGTCTTCGGAGACGGAAGAGCGAAAATTTTCACGAACAGAATTTTTTGGAAACTTTGACGCAACTTTTGTAAAATCGTAAAACGAGCCTGAAATTCGTAAACCTTACGAAATATTCGGGAGAGTGGGCAGGTATGATGAAAAGAAGTTAGCTCTTGCGAAACGGGGTAGTTGGAGATCGCTGGGAGAGGCAGCCAACTTATGTCTAGCGCTGGATATAAATAGGGTAATGATGATAATCACGGTCATGATCATCTTAGAGCATTTGCTATGGTCTCAAGATTTCTATTAAATGGCCATGGCGTCATTTGCGCCCGGCTTCAATGACGAAATTGCAACGTGTGGCCTAAAGATTTAGTTAAGCAGTTAAGTACTGAAAATGATTTAATTAGCGAAATGAATATTGCGATTTGTCGTGCATACATACCTACTCAAGTATAGTACATCTTGTGTAGTATAATCTTCTATGGGCGTTTTTTTTTAATCTGTTCGAAGTAACACAAGAAGAGAACAGGTGTGATTCCTCATTTCCGTGTATTCACATGACAGTTTCAAACCTCACTACGAACACGTTAAGGCTTAGCAGTTGCCGCCGTAGGAGATAGAGAGAATTTTTAATGCGAGAAAAGCAGAGAGGTCGGCCAGAGGAGTTTTGTCTTTGACCTGCAACGCGATCGCACTGACTGTAGCCACAATTCTTCACGCTGGAGAGGCGTTTTTGGCCTTCTGCGTGTGTTGCTCTTTCTTATAGCGAATACATTGGGGGATCGCGTGTTCCTACGTCCCTACGTCATACTATATGTTCTGTTATTTCGATTTCACCTATTGCGAGCACACTCGAGAGCTCAGTGTGCAACCAGTCTATCCCAACCGGCCTTTTTTTTCTTTCTTTTTTTCAGGTTTGCTTGCAGAACGCCGAAGGACCGGCGGTCCCCTCAGAAGAGAAGTCTTCCAAAGTGTCCCCAGCCCGTCCGCCGCGCGCCAGTGACTCTATGGCTCATCGTTATGAAAATCTTGATCAATACAGCAGTGAAAACGACGAAACGCACAGTGGCGAGCATGACGAAGCACCCAGTCATGATGACATTGCGGCTGAGAAATATCGAAACCCTCACGACGAGTACAGCGAAACAATCTACGACAGAGGTAGTCAAAGTGCCGATTCGTTCAGAGAGGCCAATGTCATGGGGCCTCCGAGTGACTACTACTACCCTAGGCGCGAACACGGCCTCGGCAACGAAACCACCACTGTGACTCCGAAGCCCGGCTCTCTACCTACAAGCCTTGGCCCCCGGTCATAGCCTGCAAGAAGCCTGCGAGAGAGCTGATAAACGACTATTCGTGGCCTGATTAGCGGGCGTCTGATTATTGCGCTGTGTACGATTCATGCGCACAAGAAAACACGTGCGGAGGGGAACAATAAATGAAAGTCACTATTGCGTGAAATATCCAACCTTGCGAGCGTGGTCTTCGCAGCCCTGTACAATTGTAAGCTCCATCAATGGTGCTCACAACAATTAAGGTGTATACAGGGTGTCCCAGCTAACTTTAGCCAGAGTTTAAAAATATGCAAATGCCACGTAGCTGGACCGGTAACGTTTGCCATCGCTTGGAAATACCGAGATAATTTTTTTCATCCTACCAAATTAGATCATTAGTCTTATTTAATTAATCAACTGCTCAAATATTACAATTAGATGAAAATTGTCAATGAGGAAATTGTCAAGCGACATGAAATACTGCCGATATAGACATCTGTTGCTCAATACGTGTTACATAAAACTGTTTTTCCGAGTGTCTTCCCACTCGGAGCACTTTGCGTGCATTCGCGGGCTTCTTTCACGTTCTGAAAAAACACTTTTATGTAGCACGTACTGAAGAACAGAAAGCTGTATCGGGAGTTTTTCCTGTTTCTCTACAATTTTCTCATTGACACTCTTCATCTAATTATAATATTTGAGCAGTTGATTAATTTATTAAGACGATTTGTCTAATTGGGTATCATGAAAAAAAGTAGTTTGAGTATCCCCAAGTGACGGCAAACAACATTACCTTTGTTCTGTCCAGCTACGTGGCATTTGCATATTTTTAAGCTCCGGCTAAAGTTAGCTGATCAGAAGAATAAGAATGGGCTGGGGTGCGTTTGGCAGGCGTTCTCAGATCATGAACAGCAGGTTGCCATTATCCCTCAAGAGAAAAGTGTATAATAGCTGTGTCTTACCAGTACTCACCTACGGGGCAGAAACCTGGAGGCTTACGAAAAGGGTTCTACTCAAATTGAGGACGACGCAACGAGCTATGGAAAGAAGAATGATAGGTGTAACGGTAAGGGATAAGAAAAGAGCAGATTGGGTGAGGGAACAAACGCGAGTTAATGACATCTTAGTTGAAATCAAGAAAAAGAAATGGGCATGGGCAGGACATGTAATGAGGAGGGAAGATAACCGATGGTCATTAAGGGTTACGGACTGGATTCCAAGGGAAGGGAAGCGTAGCAGGGGGCGGCAGAAAGTTAGGTGGGCGGATGAGATTAACAAGTTTGCAGGGACGGCATGGCCACAATTAGTACATGACCGGGGATGTTGGAGAAATATAGGAGAGGCCTTTGCCCTGCAGTGGGCGTGACCAGGCTGATGATGATGATGATGAAAGTTAGCTGGGATTCTGTGTAATAAATATGGAACGAAAGAATAACGCGGTTTGCATGCAAGGTTCAGAAGTTCACTACACTTACGCTATTCTGCGCATGTTGTTCAGCTTCTGCAGTGGACGGCTGTCGTAGATATTCGTCCCAACGTCGGTAAGGGAAATTTGAGAGTGCTGTGGGTGTCGCGAGGTCATATTACTGTAAGGCAAGGCTGCGACGCTGATTACAAGTGGTTAACTTTTTTATTGAGGTGGAATATGCAGTGATACAATGTAAACCATTGTACAAAGACATCCAAAGACTGCGAGTGAAAAGTTCAAATGATGTTACAGTTCTGGCCTTCCTCCAATCTTAACCTAATCGCCACCGAATACCCTTCCAACGGCCCTTCACGAGCTTAAAAATCCAATCCCCCCGACATCACTCTCGCCCCACCATTCCTCCATTCCCACGGCGGTGTGAGCATTGCGCACACCAAGGGGCTCCAGGGTGACCCCGTTCGGAATTCCAATGTCTCGAGGTCGTTGCTATAAATCCTTGCTGTGCAGCGGGCTTCTCAGTCGCCTCCCCACCTCGCAAGGTCCCGAAAGGACACACTCTCACGCTCGTTGAGGGCATCTGGCCCGTTCACGGAATGTTTCGACAGTAGTGCGGTCAAGACAGACAGACAGACAGACAGACAGACAAGACAGACAAGACAGACGGACGGACGGACGGACGGACGGACGGACGGACGGACGGACGGACGGACGGACGGACAGACAGACAGACAGACAGACAGACAGACAGACAGACAGACAGACAGACAGACAGACAGACAGACAGACAGACAGACGGACAGACGGACGGACGGACGGACGGACGGACGGAGATAGACAAGAAACATTAATTGGTGCTAAGAGACTACGTTGTCATAGTCGCGGGCCGCACCCGCGCCGGGGGCGGACGACCGTGATCTTCAGCCCTGTCGCAGGCACCAGAGGCGATGGGCGCGATGGGGACTTCAGAGCAACGGCACCGCTTCCCGATGGCGGAAGTCCCGCCGTGCCTGCTTACGCGCTCAAGCCACGTCTCCTCCTTCAACGCCCACAACTATCCGCCGCTGGCCTCGTTGTCGGGCCGCGTGTCTCTTTTGACAGTCGCCGCACTTACGTGTAGCCGCCCGCACGAACAAACACTGAAACTACACTGCTTCCTTTATAGAGCTTTAGAAGTATAGCAGACGCAAACGCCTCATAGAAAATAAAAAAAGCAGGCTCAGCGACACAGCGCATGTGGAGAGCCCAAACACTGCTTCGGTACTTTGTATATGCCGGATGTAGTACGGTGTATGCTCTTACTTTGGGTACACTATTAGACGGCAGAAAGCATTGGTGTCGAGTTTATTATTATTATTATTATTATTATTATTATTATTATTATTATTATTATTATTATTATTATTATTATTATTATTATTATTATTATTATTATTATTATTATTATTATTATTGCTACTACTACTGTACTGGGCGGTGGGAAGCTACAAAGCTCTCTTCTTTTAACCTTTTTTCGCCTAAGTAAACATTTAAATAATTTTGTACAATAATGCTACGCTATTCCGTGGTGGCGCTGCAAGGCATTGTCGGAGAAGGGAGCGCCGGGCCGCGCGTGGCTCGTGCGCTGCAGGCAAAGGCGAATTGTACGCGAGTCTACGGCGGCCGCCGCTGGCGGTGCGCGGGTATTTATGGAAACGTCCATTCGAATCAAAGTGAACGAACTGAGCGCCACCATTTTGTTACACTAGCTGCTCAATTAACGCACCGCCAGCTGCACTAAATCGACAGAGCTGTCCATGTTAACCAAGAGGATTTGTTTTGTGATGCCTGCGACAAATGGACGGGTATTCTGTAAGTGTCGCACACTCAAGCTACTTGAAAACGAGTTTGAAGGTCGGGAAGCTGACATGATAGACAAAATTAAAGAGATATACGTCGGAACTGTACCGACCGGGCAATCCACCAAACCCGTTTACGAAGGTCAGGACCAACCGGAACTGGACGCCCCCATAACCTTTGAAGAGGTTTACGCAGCGGCACACTCCTTCAAGAAAAACACGACCCCAGGGGTAGATCAGGTCACGAACGCAATGATTCGCAATCTAAGTGATGACACGCTAAAGAGCTTGACCAAATTCTTTAACGACACGGTCTGGACAGAGGACGGCGTCCTTCCAAAAGAATGGAAGGAAGCAAAAATTATTCTTATTCCAAAACCAGGTAAGCCTCGTAACATCAACAACCTTCGACCCATCTCCCTAACGTCGTGCGCGGGGAAACTCTTTGAAAAGGTTGTGCAGGTCCGGCTCTCGAACCACATAGAGCTAAACAACATGTTCCCCTCCAACATGTTCGGTTTCCGACCCCACGTGTCAGCGCAGGACGTGTTTCTACTACTAAAACACGAGGTCCTGCACCCCAACAGAGGGTCGGAAGATAAATTCGTATTGGCATTGGACATCAAAAAGGCCTTCGACAGCATCTCCCACCACGCTATTCTGGAGGGACTGGAAGCGGTGAACTGCGGAACGCGAATATATAACTACGTGCGCTCGTTCCTCAGCCACCGCACGGCCACAATCGGATTAGGCTCCACGAGGTCCGACACCTTCAACTGTCCCGACAGAGGTACCCCTCAGGGAGCTATACTCTCTCCACTGCTTTTCAATGTAGGGATGAGAAAGCTAGCCCTGGAGCTAGATAAACACCCGAATCTCGGTTGTGCGATATATGCCGATGATATTACGTTCTGGGCTCACCAGGGGTCCTACGGGGACAAGCAAGAAACCCTTCAAAAGGCCATAGACGCAGTTGTGGAATACGCGAGGGCGGCGGACATGGTATGCGCACCCGAAAAATCGGAATTCATTCGGGTGCGTGCGAAATACGCAAGAAAGAAGGACTGGGTGCCGCTCACACTGACTCTCGACGGGGCGCCAATTCGTGAAGTGGAGACACTCCGAATATTGGGGATGTGGATACAGCAGAATGCTGGAACATCTTACACCCTACAAAAACTAAAGGCGGTCACAGGAAACGTGGCCAGAATGATAAGGAGAGTGGCAAAAAGCAGAGACAGCCTAACTGAGGGAGAGACCATCAGCCTGGTTTATGCATTCGTAATTAGCCGACTCACATACGCCCTTCCATATCAGGCCTTGACAAACCAAGAGAATAAACAGGCAAACGCAATAATAAGAAAAGCCTTCAAAGCCGCCCTTGGTCTTCCCGAATGCGCTAGCACAGAGAGATTCGAGGGACTGGGCCTGCACAATACTTTTGACGAGTACGCAGTCGCGACGTTATATGCCCAGAAAGAACGACTTTGTTCTTCAACTCAGGGCAGGGAAGTATTGGCGAGGTTAGGCTTTCCCCTGAGACCCCAGTATTGCGGAGAGGAAACGGCACAGATAGACCGCAATGTTCGATCGCACATCGCGGTGGCCCCAATTCCCAAAAACATGCACCCCAAGTACCATCCCGGACGACGCAGAGCAAGGGCAAAGACCCTTCACAAACGTTTCGGCATGGGACCGGGGGTGTATTATACGGATGCCAGTCGAGCCAGCTCAGACACTTTCACCATAGTTTCTACATGCAACAACAACATAACAACGGCATCCTTCAAAACCGCCTCGGCATGCGTGGCAGAGGCTGCAGCCATCGCCTTGGCCATTCAGGACGCCGAGCGCCAAACCAATTCGGCTGTCATATTATCCGACTCACAAGCGGCTTGCCACCTGTTTTTGCAAGGAACGGCACCCAAATCAGTAATCAAAATTTTAGGCACTCAACTGGAGGGGCACCACACTATCGTCTGGTGTCCGGCACACGAGCGACTGGCAGGAAACGCTAGGGCAGACCGTATTGCTCGAGGTTTGAACGTCCGAGCAATGGCATGGCCTAGCGATGACCTTCCACCGAATTCTCGTGACATCCTCCTACAGCAAAGGCAGGAGCGGAGACGTTTTGGACATCCTCACTCCGATTTAAACAGCCAACAGGAGAGGGACTGGCGTCGTATTCAGACGAATACATACCCCAACCTGCACCACCTACACAGAATACACCCCACGAGGTTCACTGACGAGTGCCCGTGGTGCACAAACACACCCACACTAAAACACATCACATGGGAGTGTCCCAGGAGGCCTCCGCACATAGACAGTCCCATATTACACGAACATCCACTAATGAGGAATAGGCAGTGGGAGGCATGGCTTGCGGACGAGGGTCGGGAGAGCCAGTTGGCTCTTCTGGACCAAGCCCAGCGAGCCGCTCGTGCCAGTGGGGCCCTGGAATAGGGGCTCCAACCATCGTGCCTTGTTTTATTTATATTAATAAAGTTTTACTCTCTCTCTCTCTCTCTCGACCTAGCGGAGATGTCCGTTTCGTCTGCAGCTCAAGTTCTGACTGGCTGAGCTGGGGTACGGCGTCAGAAGGCAGGCGTCCCCAGCCAATCAGCGCTTCAGCTGCAGACGCAATGCACACGTTCAGGAGGAAACTTACAGAATAGACCCCTCCCCCCCCCCCCAATGGTCTCACCTGCTGTTTACACGTACCCCTCCAAGATTACAGATGGAAGCCGTTGTGACTCACCATGCTACTGGTTCCAGTCGTTTTCTTTTTTATCTGTTTTTTGCTTTTCATCGCACGTAGTATACAGTGCCATTTGGCCCGTTCATGTGAATTACCTGAACACGCCGGCATTATACTTGCATTAACTTCTATCATTTTTTTTTCGGCAACCACTGCCAAATTTGATGACGTTTGATGTACTTAAAGCAACAAATTTAATCTAGTGACTGTTGGAAGCATTTTTTTTTATTTCGGTTGTCAATGTTATTATAAGGAATTGTTCAATATTGCAAATTTTCAGGAAACTAAACCATCAAGTTTAGAGCAATGAAAAACAATATTACAATTCTGTAAACTGCATCTAATAGTACATCTAAAGTGGACAAGATTGGTGCGTTGTACAATGCTATGAAATACACCATCACTACATGAGTAGGACTTTTGCAAAACCCTCATAACCTTTGCAGCAAATTCTCTTAGGCTGTAAATTAATACATGAAATTTGTCCGCTTTAGATGTTCGAACGGAGGCAGTTTTCAAAACTGCGATATCTGTTTTGGTGTAGAGTTACGGATTTGTAAACTTCGTGCTTCCATTTTTTTTTATTATCAGTTTCTGACAGTCTTTTTGTAAAAGAATACAGGACAGAAATCAAAATTCCGCTGCTTACACTCACTATAATTGCCTAAAAAAGCATTTATGCGTTTTCCACGTATTAGAGCGCAGCTCTTAAGCGCCCATTCCTTGCGGGGCGAGCGCCGGCGTTGTCCCTCGTAACCAAGCGAACGAACACAGCGAAGGATGAAAGCGAACGCGGAGCGCAGAGGGAGATGAAAGACGGCGATAGCTAAGAGAACGCGAGGAGGCAAGAGGAGCAGGAGGGTGCAGCGGAACCATAAGGCGGGAAGCCGAGGAGGAGGATATGGAGAAAGCGTCAGGAGAAAAGCGTAATGCCGCGCAAGACGGGCTTTACGGCGACGATGGATACGAGATGGCGCCAGAGTAGCGCGCGTCTCTATGGAAACAAAGCGCTGCATGAGCGGAGGCCTGTCTGCGGAGGCTGCTGGGTCACCCGCGCGCTGCCTCTCACGATCATTCCATTAGCGAGGCAGTCGCACCACACTTCGCTCCGTTTGCAACGTGCCGAACGAGACAGCTTGTCCGCGCCAGCCAATATATCGCGAAAAGAAAACACGTAAAGAGCTGCGCTCAAATTTCGCATTAGGGAGTATCATAATAGTCGGTGAATTTTTTTAATAGGCGATATCGGAGTTGTCCCTGAGCTAAAGATTTCTCTGAAGTCTGCATAGCAGAAATCCACTTTCGAGATATCCGTCCTTAAAATGTGCAACGCACTTTCACAAATGCTTCCCCGTAGCAGTTCATTACAACCTCAAATCGAACGCCAATGAATCGTTTAGCAAATTAACTGGAGGACGAATATACTAAAGGTTGTGCAAATTTCAGGATTTCTGTTAAGCGGATATATTTTCACCGCCACTCGGCTTAGATGTTGTGACTGCAATATGAGCCTTAAAGTGAATATATCTTGATTAACAACCTGAACATGTGCCATTTCCCAAATGTGTTACAACTAAAGAATGTCGCAGTTTCGCCCAAAAGGCGTAACATCGATTGTGATAGCAAATTAGTGGACAGCTATACGAAGTAAGGATAGTAGTGTTACCGGTAGAATAAATTTGTACACATAGACACATTAACTAAATTAACAGCTTACACTAATTATTGTATACTGTCATAAAATTATATACAATATCATGCTTTCATTTGTTTGCTCTTACTTTTGTACTATTGCATTTCCCCTGGCTTTTCTATTAATATTTAGTGCTCCCGCATCCCTTTTACAGCATGCTGCAATCCATACTTGATATGTATAGTATTAGGTGGTCCCCCTGACAATTTCATAAGAATGTGACCACTGAATGTGACAACATCACTAATGTTGTTATCGTGTACGCAAGAAAATGTGAATGAACTTGAACAAGCATGGTGTCACGCGCTCACAAGCAAACATAAACCCATCTGACTCGATGACCGCGGAAACTTGCTGCCAAACGCTGACGTGAGGAAACGCGGCAGCAGCAGCGAGCGAAGTGGCACTCGTGCTGTCTATCGCTTCAACGAAACGTGAGCGCCGAGAACACACAGCACGAAGCACAAAGCTACGAGCCGCCGACGCATCTAGATTCTGCCCCCAACGTAGATCGCTCTCAAGATACGACCGGGCGCAGCCGCCACATGCGCACTTGCAGCCGGAGTAGAACGCCGCACCCCCTCCCCCCCTCTATCTCCACCCCCTGTGCCTCGCAACGTTGGGTGCCTCGCGCGACGGCGCGCTTCCAGCCCGCTTTGGTCTAGAAGCGTACGGTGAGGGGCTAGTTGGTATGACATTACGCTTTGGTCTCCTTCGCGCGGGCAAGGTTGAGACGCGATCCTCGGCTCCCCTCGCAGGCCTTCACTCACACATACAGCGTAGGGCGCGCGGCGACGGTGTTATCGCCCCTGGACTTTATACGGAGCCTCACGGCGACGGCGGAAATAGACATCCGCACGCCAAGTTTCGTCCTAGACGACAGCGCTCGTTTCTCCCCTGGCGGAACGATTTCACCTCCCACGGGTGTACGTTTCCGCCGCTTCCCTTCAAGGCCGCGCTGCGCGCGAATGGTCTCTTGTTTGCGACGGCGTCTCTTCGCATGACTGGAAATTATTATTGTGTTGTTAACTGCCACAGCAGCAATGTAAACACGAAAGGGTTGATGCCACCAGTGAAATTCTTCCGATTCACAAGAAAATGGTACGAGAAAAGCAGACGGCAAATATGGATTATACTGCGGTGCGCCGAACAAAGTAAGTAAACTGGCAAACGAAGCGATCCCGTTCATTGATCCTTCGTGAGTGTATGATGGTTTTCACATGTATTCCAAATTAATTTCATGATTGCTGGGTATATAATCTTTTTATTCAAATAAAAGTGTTCAGATGTTAGAGTAGCGCTTGTCCTGTCTTCTTTCTCGTGTTTCGGTTTTGTGTGCGCTGCCCAAGAATGGAAACCACTTCTGTTGCATGCGCTAGCAGTGGCCGGAGTTCACGCCTGCCGAGAAATTGAATATGTGCACGATGCATAGAACATGACCGGAGTTCATTCCTGCTTCACCACTGCACCGATCGATCGAGTTACTGGACGATACACGCCCGCGTCTTGGTCGCGCCGGCATTGCTGAAGCAGAAATGATTACTTACGCTTTCAACATCCGTTTCTTGACTACTGTTAAGAAATTGCCAAGCTATTTACGCTGCTGCCTCTATTCTATATTGTAGCAGACGTGCCAGTTAAAGTTGTGCGCGCAGGTCGTATTTGTGATATATGCGGCGATATATTTTGCATATTTCCGCAGTGTCGATGGATATCCATTGCTGCCAACGGAGACAACACGGATTTGTAACAGACATATTGTGGTAAACTGCAAAAATACATATACAAACATATTCATTATCTAGGCATAAGCTATCCATACTTTTAGAAATAATTGTTAATTGGCTACCTCCTTCTCTTTAAAACTATAATAAACGTTGTCCTGTGTATATATCTAAATGTATTACGTATGTGCATGGTGTTTACAGTGGAAATTTCAAGTCATGTTGAAGTGAGAAAATACTGATGAGGCAGCCGCCGCTGGTACTTCTATATAATGCGCTTGTTCTCCTATTGTCAGAATTTCTAGAAATAAAGCAAAGTGTGAATTAAAATCCCTGCATGTCCGCACCAACAATGATGCATTTCACAATAAAATTTATGTGAAAAAGTCAAGCCAAGTCAAAAGAAACTTCAAATGTTGTGGATGACAAAATCCTGGCAATGACACGGTAGGAGGGGGCGGATGGGTTAGGCTTCAGCATCGCCGGGGTGGGGGGGGGGGGAGGGCTCGGGCCCCGAAGCCCCCCCTCCCCGTAGTCGGCGCCTATGACCATCATCATACTCGGCCCCCTGAATAAAACTAAAGGTAGCGACATATTTTTATCTTTCCACCACCGCCCCTGCTGCGAGGAGCATGAGAGGAGGCAGGAGGGAAAGCCTCCTTCTCGCAATTGGTTGAGCACCATTCCGTGGTATTTTTCGCTCTCTTTTCTCTCTTTTTCCTTCTTTTCCGCGTCTCGGCGCACTCGCCACCATGACACTAAGCCGTCTAGTTGCTGCGGCGAGGCACATGGGATTTGACATGGTTTGGCTAAGTTTCGTGTCTACCCGCGTCAATGAAGAACTCTGTTTTTGTTTTGTTTTATGTTAGGGATCTCTTTTAAGTGTACTAAAGGCGCAAAAGTATACGAACTAGAGCACTGCATGGGCCTGATTTTTCGGCCCGGGCCCGGCCCGGACACGGTCGTATATGAACGAGCCCAGCCCTGGCATGGTTGTTCATTACTATAAGCTCAGCCAGAGCCAGCGTGTGCATGACTAGGCCCGGCCCGGGCACGCTATAAGTCTCTAGATATTTTTTGCGTTCAGAAAATCTAAAGACTTTAGGGCACGCTGGAGGAAATTTGTTGATGATGATGGTGATGATTGGTGCCTTGTACTTCGTAGATGGCGATCAAACAGAAAATCCGGTGTCTACATGCATTGAAAGCTTGCTTTACTCGCGGCGGTATCTTAGCGGTTAAGGCATTGGGCATGGAAGCACAACCAGAATGTGGCCACTCACACTTGTTCTTCATTGCGCAGCTTCTTGGCTCCTGTGGGGCTGCGAGGTGGCTTCACGGCGTCTCCGCGGCGCACTCGAGCGGTAGTGTTCACAGCCTAGGCATCCGCCGTGGTTTCTCAGTGGCTATGGTGTTGGGCTGCTGAGCACGAGGTCGCGGGATCGAGTCCCGGCCACGGCGGCCGCATTTCGATGGGGGCGAAATGCGAAAACACCCGTGTACTTAGATTTAGGTGCACGTTACAGAACCCCAGGTAGTCAAAATTTCCGGAGTCCTCCGCTACGGCGTGCCTCATAATAAGAAAGTGGTTTTGACACGTAACCCCATAATTTAACAGCCTAGGCATTGCCTGCAACCGCCTTCATTGGATTTCCCGTGGCGCATAGCCAGTTTCGCGCCTGACGGATGATGACAAGGCTGTGCCCGCCTTCCAGCAGTTTTCCCTTCAGAACATTATCGCAGCCGCAGCGACATCGTCCACCCACCTGGCGGACCATCTAAAGGCGCGTCCAGTGGACCGTCATTGGGCATGGAAGCACAACCAGAATGTGGCAATCACACTTCTCATTGCGCAGATTAGTCACTGTTTATTACCGCCTCTTAAGTGCTTCCGGTCGGACGACCGATGTATTATTGTGCTTCCATGCCCAAGTGCCTTGTTTGATCCTTTTTGCGACTTGTGTTTGGCATTGCGCGGCGACGTCGAGCAAAATCCGGTACCCACTGAGGAAATACTTAAAATGGTAAAGGAAACAAATGCACGTTGCATTCGAATTGAGGCATGATTAATGACCGCTTACAGGAAGTGGAAAAACAAACTGCGTCTTTCGAAGGATTTCAGCAAGATGCTGACCGCACATGCGAAAGTGTAACCACCATGCAGAAATAAATAAAGACTTTGCGCACAAGGCTTGATGACGCCGAGGATCGTTCACGACACAACAACCTGCTGTTCTGGTATTGCAGACATTCCATCAGAAAACTGGGAACAATCGGAAACAGAAGTTGTCGGCCTTGTCTCCGAAAGACTGCACTTGCCACTATCGGCAGATAGCATTGAACGTGCGCATAGGTTGGGCAAATACACCGAAGGCAAAAATAGGCCCATTATTGTCAAATACGGCACGCACAAAACTAAAGCGCTCGTCTTCTCGAAGCGTTCCCTAATCGCAGAAAGGGAGCTCACAATAAAGCAAGATTTTTCATTCGCCACACGCATGGCATGGAAAAAGTTGAGCGAGTTCAGTAAATCACTGAACACGGCCACTAGATTAAAGCACAACAAACTTTTCGCAGGTGTGAGATGTTATGTTTACGATGAAAGTAATGATAGTGTGCACGAACGTCACAGTGGCAATCCCTCTAAACTTACAGACAGTGCATGTGAGGTTGCGTCATCTTCTCGCGCTTCTGAGAATGTCCCTCTGTCACCTAGGTCGACGCGTTTTGGTCGCTTGTTCACCTCGAAAAATATAATAGGATAACGCGAGGGGTGGCGGCCGCTTGCTCCCTGCAACTGTACTCGACAGCCTCAACGCTCTAATAAATTATTCAGGAGCGCATATTTTAATGCTAACAGAAACCTGGCTGTAGAGTAAAATACAAAATACCGAATCGTTTAGTGTCACAAACGGTTTGTTGTGTACCGATATGACCGTGGCGATAAAATTGGCGTTGGAGTTCTGATCGCAGTGAATGAGAATTTTACGTGCTTTTTTATTCCAATAATTAGTAGTATCGAAATAATTTGCTGTTGCTTAACCATTAATTTTTAAAAAAATATTCTTGGCTCTTGCTATCGTTCACCAAGCTGTGCTATAGCGGTTTTTCTGAGGTGCTGCATGATTCTTCGAATGCAGTTACTGTGCGGTTTCCCGGTGTGCCTATTTCTCTTGTAGGCGATTTTAATTTTGCGCACATACAATGGTCAGAACCTTGCCCATTTCTCGGCCCATCGTCTGCACACGCTATCAATTTCCTTAACGTTTGTTTATATTTCCATCTGTCTCAACTCGCTTCTCAGCCGACACGAGTGACACCCCCCACAGCATCACTACTCGATTTGGTGCTAACGTCAGCTCCAGATACCACCTCATCTGTAACACACGCACACACCCGGTTTAAGCGATCATGATGTACTACATTTCGCAATTTCCCTTCCCACACCTAGTACACGTAAGAATGTGAAAAGGATAAGGGACTACAACAAAGGCAATTTTGAAACTATCAACGTCAGTCTTTGCTCCTTCCTCGACGAATTCCTTTTAAGTTATTCGGATAAACCCGTTGAAGCACTCTGGCAGTTGTCCAAAGTAAAAGTTACTGAGCTAATTAACCTGTACGTCCCTTTAAGAACCATGTACAGTGATTCTAACGCACCCTGGTGTTCTAAATACCTAAAGAGAGTATGTAATAAAAAAGCAAGGTTATTTCGCGCGGCGAAGAAATCACGAAGCGCGGAGCGCTGGTCTGCCCATAAAATAGCTGCTACTATCGCATGCTAACGCTCTCAACACTGCTAAATTCAATTTCTCGCACATAACACTTCCATCTTTGTTAACAATTAATCCAAAGCAGTTTTGGAGCGCAGTAAAGCCAAAAAGTGAAACAGCCATATGCCTCGTTAATGAATCTAGTGATCTAATTCCAAAACATCTCTGTGCTTCATTACTTAGCGACTCTCGCTCACTCTTTCTCCTACTCCAACATTATTCATTATCCGTGCACACACGATTTTAACTACTTTCCTATGGATCCCATTACGTTTGAAATTGCCGGTATAGTAGCTATCATTAATAAATTGAAACGGTCGTCCTCGTGTGGTATTGACACAATTAACTCTAAATTCCTTCAGAATACCAAAGAATTTAGTTATATCATATCAGGTCACATTTTTACTAAATCAATTCAGGATAGCTATCTGTCAGAAGATTGGAAAAAAGCAAAGGTAATAATTCCCATTCATAATTCTGGCGACAGCCATAACCCCCGTAACTATTGCCCTATTTCTCTAACGTCCGCTGCTTGTAAACTAATGGAGCATATTATTTACACCCATCTTGTTACTTTCTTGGACTCGAACAACTTCTTCCATAGCTCCCAACATTGCTTTCGTAAGTTATTTTCATGCGAAACGCAACTACCCATATTTACTAACGACTTGCATGTTGCCCTTGTGGCAACTGACTGCATCTTAGTAGACTTTGCGAAAGCATTCGAGAAGGTTCTTCATTAGCTGCTTCTAATACAACTACACCACTTACGTATTGACCCGATATTCCTCCAGTGGATAGAAGAATTTCTTTCTAACGGTACACAGTCTCTTTCGACTAATTACACCGATTCTCCTGAGGTACCTATGCGTTCAGGCCTTCCCCACGCAAGGTTCTGTTCTAGGCCCACTACTTTTTTTTAATTTACATAAACGATTTACCTAATTATATAAATTCATCCATTTGTCTTTTTGCTGACGATTGTGTTATATACCAGAAAGTAACTAATGATGCCGTCATCGAATGCCTTCAAACAGACCTTAATAATATTACGCATTGCTGCGAGTTCTGGAAACTGGAACTTAACATTTCTAAATGTAAAATAATGAGTTTCCCGTAACCACACACCTTTTCTAACTATTTTTATTCTTTGAACGCAATCCCGCTTGAACTTGTCCGAACTTATATAAAAGTATCTTGTTGTGGGATTCTCACCCATGCTCTTGGGACAAAGGAACGACAACACAGTAGTGCAAACAATCACAAGGGCATTTACTGCACCTTTCATAGATCAATGCCTGCTAGCCGAGTTGCTATCCACAAAACATGCCGATGGGCGCGCGGCAAATCGTGAAAGTCCGACTCACCGCGACCGGATAGCGAGCGAATGTTTTCGCCCCATGCTGGGCACCAACCCTCTGCCATCAATCGCATTAACAGACAAAGAACTGGCTTTTCTGAGGTCGCACATGCGCTCTCGTTCATCTTAGGTCATGAATTTCGAATGCATACTCATGTCGGGTTGACGCTTTGTAGGTGGCGCTTTTGTCATGATGTCTCAGGATATATACGTTTGTTTCTGAAAATAAAAATCAGTTGGAAGTCAGCGCTTGTCTTCATCGTCCTTTTTGTCCCTCGTCTATGTATGCGCTGTAAGTGACGATTGATACAATGGGCACCAACGCCTGGTCGTTCGCGTGTACGGTCACGCAAACGGTGGCGCGTTCGAACGAGGCCTCACGAGACGGTCTCGCAGAAGCATCGATCGGCGCACGCGCGGAACGTCCGCACCACTCGCCGATCCGCAGCCAAAGACGAAGCACCTTCTCCTTTCCACGCCCTTTTCGCGCCATCTCTCGTACTGCGCTTCAATCACACCGACCACCGCGGGCCCCAGGCCACACGGCGAAGCCGGTTTACAGGAGACAGGAGCTACGCGGGAAAACAACGCATCAGGGGACGCGTGAGAGTCGCGCATCCCCACCGTGTACACATCACGAACTCTTTGTCATGGACTGATCATATTGATCACGCAGCATGCAAATCCAGTAGTATGCTCGATTACATAAAACTTAATTTTTCCCTTGCACCTTCATCATTAAAGAAACAGCCATATATCACTTACGTCCGTCCTGTGCTGAAATACGCCTTATCTGTATGGGACCCCGGCCAGGTAACACTTATCAACAAGCTCGAAGCAGTTCAAAATCGCTCAGCACGTTTCATACTTTCAAACTGTCATCGAACATGCAGTGTAACTGCCATGAAAAATTGCCTTAATCTCCCCAACCTTGTAATGCACAGAAAATTATCTCGTCTCTGCCTTTTTCAAAGGATCTATTATCACAATCACGTACTTAACTCGCGCTGGATACAGCCTGCTCCTTTCATATCTTCACGCCTTGATCACCACTGCAAAGTTCATATTCGTCGAGGTAGCACGGTAACATCATCAGCCTATTTTATGTCCAATGCAGGATGAAGGCCTCTCCCTCCGATCTCCAATTACCCCTGTCCTGCGCCAACCGATTCCAACTAGCACCCGCAAATTTCCTAATTTCGTCGCACCACCTAGTCTTCTGCCGTCCTCTACCGCGCTTCCCTTCTCTTGGTACACATTCTGTCACCCTAATGGTCCAACGGTGGTAGTGGTGTAAAACATGGCTAATGGAACTTAACATCATAAAGTGTAAATCTCTTCGCGTATCCAGAACTTGCAACAGTGTCCCCACTTATTCCTTAGATCATGTCCTCTTAGAATCGGTAGGCTCGTACAAGTACCTTGGTGGTACTTGTACGAGTACCACTTCCACTCTCACTTGGTCTGTACATATCCCATACATAATTAACAATGCTCATCGTATGATTGGTTACATCCGCCACAACTTTTCTAAAGCGCCCTCATCCCTCAAACAGCTGTTGTACAAAACGTTAATACGTCCGAAGCTAGAGTACGCCGCATCCATCTGGGACCTTCATCATGAAAACCTAATACATTCAATAGAAATGGTCCAAAATAACTCGGTTCGCTTCATTCTTTCCAACTATAACAGGACCGCTAGCATATCTTTAATGAAATCAAGCCTTAATCTACCATCCCTAGCCTCACGTCGCAAAGCGTATCGTATCTGTCTGTTCCACAATATGTTTCATCATCCATACTTGCGTAGCGAATTAATCCCTCCCCCACGTCACCTATCATCGCGATTAGATCATGCCTACAAGGTCGGTGTCCCATTTTGCAGAACTAACGCTTTCTTTGAGTCATTTATACCTCGTAAAGCAGCAGAACGGAATCACCTTCCTGCACCGACAGCCACTATAAAAGATTACCAGCTTTTCAAGAACGCCTTAGCTAATATTGTATGAGTAGATACTCCTGTTAACTTTTTATTGCAATACACCTATTCCTTGTATCACATTTTCTTCTTTTTTATCGTTTTGTATGCCTGTAACCCCTCCCCTCTCTAATGCCAATGGCCCTGAGGGTACATGAAATAAATAAATTAATAAACGGTTATCTAATTTGCGCATTACATGACCTGTCCAGCGCCATTTTTTTTCTCTTATTGTCAATTAGAATATTTTTTTAATTATGGGGTTTTACGTGCCAAAACCACTTTCTGATTATGAGGCACACCGTAGTGGAGGACTACGGAAATTTCGGCCACCTGGGGTTCTTTACCGTGCACCTAAATCTAAGTACACGGGTGTTTTCGCATTTCGTCCCCATCGAAACGCGGCCGCCGTGGCCAGGATTCGATCCAGCGACCTCGTGCTCAGCAGCCCAACACCATAGCCACTGAGCAACTACGGCGGGTCAATTAGAATATCGTCTATACCCGTTTGCTCTTTGATCCAAACCGCTCTCTTTCTGTCTCTTAAAGTTATGCCTAGCATTCTTCGTTCCATCGCTCTTTGCGCGATCCTTAACTTGTTCTCAAGCTTAATGTCCGTCTCTAAGTCTCTGCCCCATATGTAAGCACAGGTAAAATGCACTGATTGTATACCTTCCTTTTCAATGATAACGGTAAGCTTCCAGTCAGGAGCTCACGATGTCTGCCGTATGCGACCCTACCCATTTTTATTCTTCTGTGAATTTCCTTCTCATGGTCAGGGTTCCGTGTGATTAGTTGACCTAGGTAAACGTATTCCTTCACAGACTCTACAGGCTGACTTGCCATCCTGAACTCTTGTTCCCTAGCCCGGTTGTCCATCATTATTTTTGTCTTCTGCATATTAATCTTCAACCCCATTCTTACACTCTCCCTGTTAAGGTCATTAATCATTTGTTGTAACTCGTCTGCAGTGTTGCTGAATAGAACAATGTCATCAGCAAACCGAAGGTTGCTGAGGTATTCGCCGTCGATCCTTACTCCTATACGTTCCCAGTTTAATAGCTTGAATAGTACTTCCAAGCACGCAGTGAATAGCATTGGAGAGAGTGCGTCTCCTTGTCTGACTGCTTTCTTTATAGGTATCTTCTTACTTTTCTTGTGTAGAATTAAGGTGGCTGTGGAATCTCTGTAGATATTTTCCAGGGTATTTACGTAAGCGGTCTGTACTCCTTGATTACACAATGCCACTATGACTGCTGGTATCCAGGTGCGTAGCCAGAGGGGGGGGGGGGGGGGTCTTATGGGGCTTCAGCTTCCCCCCCCCCCCGAAATTTTTTCGTGCTCCAGTCCATGCACCGCCGACCGAAGCAACCCCCATCGCCAGAAATCATTCTGGATTTTGTTTAGAATGTCTTTTTCACACTCGAAAAGACATTTCACCTTGAACATTGCAAACTCGGGCTGGATTTCGCGGCAACGCCCATGCACCAGAAGTCACATAACGCAAGGAGCCCCATCCGAGCAGAAAGTTTCAAGGGCGTTTTGAAGGGAAACGGGCTCGCCGGGGCATCTCGCGGGGGCCGCGGAATCTACAGAGGGCATGGAAGTCAATCCCGAAACTTTATGGGCATAAAGTTCTCATAAACTTTTGATGTGAAAGGTGCATTGACTTTTCTAAAGTCTTGCATCGGAACATACGAGACAAGCCATATCAACACACTATCAGACAAGTTGACAAAGCACGCAGCGAGGTCCGATGAGACGAACCGTTGTGGTGGTTCAATTGTGCCGTCATGTCACAGAAAAGAATATCGACATTTTTTTTTTTACATACACCAAAGCATCTATGTCAAGGCACTAAAGCCAGCCAAGGTAGCTACGTTCTTATTTATTTTTTCTACCGACTTTCACTTTTATTCGCACCCGCCGTGGTTGCTCAGTGGCTATGGTGTTGGTCTGCTGAGCACGAGGTCGCGGGATCGAATCCCGGCCACGGCGGCCGCATTTCGATGGGGGCGAAATGCGAAAACACCCGTGTGCTTAGATTTAGGTGCACGTTAAAGAACCCCAGGTGGTCAAAATTTCCGGAGTCCTCCACTACGGCGTGCCTCATAATCAGAAAGTGGTTTTGGCACGTAAAACCCCAAATATTATTATATTACTTTTATTCGCGAGGACACATTGAGCCTCTTCCTTTTTTTTCTCTTTTTTTTTTCTCTCGCTACCCTATCCGCGGGCTCCCAGAGCCAGCCAGAGCGCATGCGTTTTTCTCGTGTGGCCCCGACCACCGCGCGGCGCACTTCGGTGCGAATTCGGTTTTCGTTCGGTTTTCATTCGGTTTTCTCGCAGCGAATTGTCGCATGGTGAAAGTTCGATTTTGTTATACTTCTTCTTTTGCGGAACGTAATGGGCGACGGAACGCTTCAGTTGCCGAATACTCTTATTATATTATTGGGATAGCAATTATATGGACACTCCAGGCACATTCATGCCGTCGCCGTCGCTATCATGTTTCGTATAAAGTCCAAGGGCGAGAACATCGTGACCGTGCTCCGCATGTTGCATGTGCGAGTGAAAGGGGGGGGTGGCATGTGTGAGCCAACGGTTGCGGCTCGGTCTTGTGTGCGAAAAGAAGAAAAGCGGGGAGCAAGCGCGCCGCCTTCCGCCGCGCGCTATACATCGGGGGCAGTGGATGGAATGGGGGCGAGATCTAGGATTCTGTGAATCTGTGATTGCACACCATGTTTATATGCCTTGCTTGACGCATTTTATACAGTGACTTTTTCTTAGATACGTAGATTGCTATCTTGTTCCGAGGTTTTGTGTATACGTGTAGTGAACTTTGTTTTTAGTGGCACATTTTCGCCCTTAATCAAGCTGTATCTTCGCATTTGTATATTCCATTGTATCTTCACATTTCGAATGCACGAGGGCGAGTCAGATGAAAGTCAGCCTACCCGCACCGCGCAATAATGCTTCGGTTCGTTATCTGCGAGGCATGCGCGTTGGACACAGGCATCTCTCATTTACAACAGTGACACGCAGGTGTGAGGATAAATGTTCTTTAATGCTCTCATACACTGGGTTGAACACGGTTGCATGACGTAATGGACGCTCCAGAACTTGAGCAGCGTGTTGCCGTGAGTTTCTGACAGCTGAAGGTGTTTCTCAAAGGGAATTCAGTCGCCGTATGGCTGCCGTGTGCATCGAATATTGTATTTCATTGGCCACTGTGAAGCGTTGGAGCGAACCGTTCAATGAAGGACGTGAAAAAGAAAGAGAGAAAGCAAGGTCACAAAAGGCAGGGAAGTCAACCAGAGAGGACCCGGTTTGCTACGCTACACTGTGGGTGGGGGAAAGGGGAATAGAAAGAGGAAAAAGGGAGAGAGTAAGCACTGAGGGCGTGTGGGAGGGACACTATACACAGGGACGCTATAAATGGTCTCTAAGCAGGTGCACTTCAATTATTGCACTAGTGCAAGAATTCAAGTATTGCACTAGTGCACTAGTGAAGTCACTTTAGCATCATGAGACTGGTGCTTGATAAATTCAGAAACAAACCAAAAAACAAGACACGCAAAAATAAAAAACAATTTAATGATGCTCTTTCCACACTGGGATAAATAAAAACAAACGGATCACATCTAATGTGGACATATCAGACGTTTTGTGAAACACTAAAGGAAAAATTCAGTTTCGAGCTATGGCACTTGCCGCATAGATGTGGGGGGCCTTGCACCGATAGTGATAGTTACCACCGCATTTAGAAATTGAAAGCATTCATGCAGACAAGGATGATTCTTTATATTTTTGGCTACCACTTCAAATGCCTCCACCAAGTGTTACAATGCTGCACGCAGCCATACTAAGAATCTCGCAGCAACACCTACAGGTAAAAAGCAAAAGCAGTTAAAGTGCTGGTGTATTCTGGACACTGTGTTTGAAAACTTTTAGGTAAAAACAGTGCAAGAAGCAAACATAAGAACTGTATTTATTTCCATAATTCCCCCATTTGAATGGCCTTTTCTTTTTGCTTAGACAATGCCTACGCCCAGCCACAGCAGCTCCCTCATGCAGACTCCGCAAGCCAAGAGCCCGTGGAGGCAAATGCAGGTAAGAGGCAACAAGCAATAGCACCGGAATTGACATTCATCTATTTTCTTTCTTTTTCTTACATTTAGGCAGCCAGCACACATCGAACAGCCACCTTGACTGCGGGTGTGTCAGCAGATTCCTGTTGTACATATGCTCATAATAAACTTCAGTAAACTTGAACTTGATAATAAACTTGAAGGCAAATGGGACATTGATGTATTGCTTTTTTGAACATTTAGTGTACACCTATAATATATGTTGCACTTTGCAGTACTACAGAGCGTATTTTGAAACTTCCCTCTATATTTTGCACCTTTAATTACGTTGTTGTGTGGCCCTCAATGCAGTTCATGTTGTAACAGCTGCTTTGTCTGTGTATTGCACATTGGATTAAGCTTGTAATATCCACAGTGCAAAAGGCCTATACTTCTCTCAAATATACAAAATAATGTTCTGTGTAGTTCTCAGTGTTACAATAAAAAATAAAAGTAAACAATCCGATCGCGGAATTGTGTTTCTTACAGTAATTCCTATGACAGTTATTGACAAGTTGACAACTTGAACTGGTCAATCCGTCATGGGAAGGAATTGTATGTATAAATATAGGAAAAAAAGGGGGTATGTGTGTGTGTTTGTGGGGCGGGGGGTGGGTATAGTATTAGGGCGGTACGAAAAAACGTACCTACACCGTCCTCTAGACCCATTCCTTTAGGGTACCGTAACAAAGCGTGTTATGCATAAAGTTCATGCAACTAACTTTGATATTACTATAACTACACTACGCTACTATTACTACTAGCTACATTTGCCATGACTCGCATTCGCAACTGCACCGGATGCTCTCCATATTATTCTGGTTAATCTTGGTCACTGCACTGAGGCAAAAAAAAGATCATGGGCGCAGGTGCCTTTAAAGTATCTCGACCTTGCGAGGCACCGCTGCGCGTGCCAGGGGAGCTGTCCGTGCGAACACTCCCTGGCACACACTTGCCTCGGCGGCCCCAACATACGTACCGTTCTGCTTCAAGCTTTGATCCCCCTACTGTCCCTTGGGTGCCCTGGAGTTCCTGCGCCGCCTGCTTTATTATAATCTCAGGTGCTCTCTTGACACTTCAGTTTGTCCGTTACATGTGCCCTACAGCTGGATCAGTACTTGTAATTTTAAATAACGATCTATAGTCGCGACGATAGATCGCGACAGCAGCTTCTGCAACATACCGCGCCCGTGCGAAGAGAATTACGGACCGCCAACAAGGAATCTGACCACAGCTTCGAGCTCCTAACTCGTAACCTCGTCGAGTGACACTCCTGCAACAGGCGTGACCGCTGAAAACCGCATACCGCCAGAAACTTCAACAGGATCATCCTTCGGTTGCATAACTGCCACCTGCACGGCCAACATGGACCACACCCAGACCATCCCGCAACATAGAATAAAGAACCAACTTATAAAGCCCAAACACACGGCTGCACGCATACCACATCACCACACTACAAGCGAGACGCCATGCTGCTACGCTGCTACGGTTGCCAGATTAAAACTGACTACTCTCACCAAGTCTAGCAAGTGTCTCAGGAACTGGCAACCTAGGCGCGTAGCAACATGGCGGCACTCTTGCGGTTCCCGATTGCAATGCATGGGCCCTATGGGTAACTTGTCCTCTAGAGTCAGTATAGTAACGCTATGTAAACGTCGGAACAGTGCATGAAATGTGCGGCGATTGTTACGAAGCTTGCTAACTCTGTCGCTTCATGGGTGTCGTCCGGACGCTAGGTCCGGAGCTTTAAGCATACTTGCATGCGTTCAATTTATTCGTATAAAATGTCGTTTATTGACGCACTGGTCCTTGATTTTTTTGTTTGCACTGGAAACGCAGTTTGACAGCCAGTTGACTGTGCAGTCAGTGTTCATGTCGCCTTCAAGTGCTCGTTTGTGTATTGACTCATCTGAAGGCGCCGAAAGTGCACGTGCTCTCACGCAACCCACTTGTGGGAACGGGAGGTGGTGGGGGGGGGGGGAGCAGGGACCGTGGCTAAATTCAGAGCGCGAACTACTGCGACACAAGCTCAGGCACAAAAAAATACAGGACACGGTGCTGTAGTAGGGACTGCAGCGCTACCGAGTTGCGAGGAAGGGCAGGAAGAACAGGGACGGGACAGTCGTTTGCTCGTTCGGGCTATTCGCTTACATAGAAAATCATCGTGGATGGTATCTGCGCAATATTACTTTATTTGTAAATGCGCGCTTGTCATTTTCTTTCTGATTAGTCAAATAACTAAGCCATTTTAAGACCATTTTCCACATTGTAAACAATTGTTTAATAGCGCTTCATTCACGCGACGCGTAGGATAGGATAGGAATAACTTTAATAAAGTGCCGGCAACCGACGGTTTAACGTGTCGTGACGCTGGCCAAGCGTCCGACCCGAGGTTATACCCTACTCTGCACTACCCCAGTTGGGCCCGTTTGTAGTGGGTCATGAGGCTTGTGCTTTTCGAGCGCACCCCGGGCCTGCTGGACGGCCCATAGTTGGGTGTCCTTGTCTGCAGACTGCAGTGCACCTTGAAGTTCGGGCGGGTAAGTCCTGAAGGTAGCTGCCGTCGGGAACCTGGCACAGTCCCACATGATGTGCCATTGGTCCACGGGAACCGCTGCACAAACACCGCACAGCCCACTCGGATAGAGCTCTGGGTGAAGCATGTGCAGCATTGCGGGGGCGAGGAGTGACGCGGTCTGTATTTGCCTTAGGTTTACGGCCTCCTCCCGACTGAGTGCCGGGTGGGGAGGCGGCATTGTCCGTCGAGCTAAGCGGTAACACTTGGTTACTTCGGCATAACTGGTCAATCTGTCCTTGGTTTCGAACCACCACACGGAACGGTCACTCTCGGGGGCGCGGAAGGTAAGCGCTCGCGCCGCCGAATGGGCCGTCTCGTTGTGGTTCGGTGAGGATGCACACTCGCCGGCGTGCGCCGGGAACCACTTGATACGGATGGTGCTGCCGCGGTCTTAAAGTTGGAGCTTGCCAATGATGGCGGCCGCCGGCGCGCATATTCGCCCCTTGGCAAAGTTGCGCACGGCGTTCCTCGAGTCGCTGAGCATGGCGCAACACTCGGCCTCGGTGATCGCCAGAGCGATGGCAACCTCCTCAGCGTCTGTGGCGTTCGTGCACCGCACGCTCGCTGCCGTTGTCTTGGTGCCGGTAGCCGCCGCAACGACCACTGCCGCGAAGCCTTCCCGCTTGTATTCCGCTGCGTCCACGTACCGGGCGTGCGGGTCTTGGGCGTGTTGTTCGGTGAGGACCTTGGCCCGCGCCTGCCGCCGTTCTTGGTTGTACTCTGGGTGCATGTTCTTCGGGATGGGGCCCACGTAAATGTGGGCCCGCGCCTCCTCTGTGATCTCGCACGGTTGCCGGCTGGGAGCTTGGGGGTTGCAACCCAGGGACGTCAATATACAGCGGCCCGTCTTGGTGATAGATAGGCGCTCCATTTGCGCGCTGAGCTGCGCCTCGGCTATTTCTTCTAGGGTGTTATGGACGCCGAGCTGCAGGAGCCGAGCCGTACTCATGGTCTCCATTAAGTCCAGCGCCGTCTTGTAAGCCCGTCTGATCAGCGTGTTGATCTTGGTCCTGTCAGTGACCCGCCAGTTGAGGTAGGCCGCAACGTAGGCGATGTGACTGATCACGAACGACTGGACAAGGCGCACGAGACTGTCTTCACGCATGCCCGTCCGTCGTGTAGAGACTCGGTGTATGAGCCGGATGGCGTCCATTGCCTTGGTGGTAAGCTTGTTGATGGTCTCGTCGTTGCGACCGCTCTTGTTGAGCAGCAGGCCCAGGACCCTGATCTTGGGAACTTCGGGGATGCGTTGTCCCGATGCTGTTACAATCTTGATGTGGTCACACTCCCGAAGGAGAGCACGCTTCCGTCCCGGTCGAAGCGGTGTGAGGACGAACAGCTCGGATTTGGCGGGCGAGCACATTAGGCCTGTGCCGTCAAGGTGCTGCTCGATGGCGGTAACCGCCGCTTGCAGCTGTTGCTCGATGCTGACGTCGGTGCCGCCGGCCGCCCACAGGGTAATGTCGTCGGCGTAGATCGTATGCCGGACAACGGTCCCCGCTACTGCCCTCGCTACCCCGATCATGACGAGGTTAAAGAGCAACGGCGAGATGACCGAACCCTGCGGAGTGACCGCACTGCCGAGCTTGTGTTCTAGGAGCTTGAGGTCTCCGGCGTGCAGTTCCACCATGCGGTTGGTCAAAAAGTATTGAATATAATTGTAGCTCGTTACCCCCATGTTGAGTCTTGATACTTGTGCTAATATGGCTGAGTGTTTGACTTTGTCGAATGCACTTTGTAAATCGAGTCCCAGAATTACTTCGCTGTCTTGTGTCTTGTTGTCATTGATTTCTTGTTTGAGTTGTAACATGGCGTCTTGTGTGCCGAGTCTGCGCCGGAAGCCGATCATCGTGTCAGGATAGAGGCCTTCCTTCTCTAGGTATTCCTGCCACCGGTTTAAAACCACGTGCTCCAGCACCTTGTCCACGCAGGACGTGAGCGAGATGGGACGCAGGTTGCCGATGTCCAGTGGTTTGCCCGGTTTCGGAATCGGGATTGTTCTTGCCGTTTTCTACTGTCGGGGGAGCTTGCCCGAATACCAGCATTCATTGAAGTAATGGGTTGGGGCCTCTATCGAAGCATCGTCCAGGTTGCGTAGCATCTTGTTGGTAACGAGATCGGGGCCGCGGCTACTGAGCGGGTGTTGAGCTCGTGCAGCCCTACCCGTACCTCTGATATGGTAATGTCTCGGTCGAGCCACGCGTTGGGCAGCCCCCCGTACGGCGGGTGGGTTTCCGTTGGGGTGTCCGGCAGCTACTTGGCTTCCAGGCTCTTGATAACAGCGTCTTTTCCTTGTTGTGTGATGGTGTGCATGAGGCGAGCCAGGCGGTCGCTCTGGTATGACTAGGTCTTTGTTTCGTCTAGGAGGTGCCGAAATAGATTCCATGTGAAACTGCGATGCAGTTCCCTATCAGTTCGGTTGCAGATTTCGTTCCATTGCTGACGGCACAGGATCATGTAATGGTGTTCAATGGCGACACGTAAGCTTAGTTTTGTATATGGACATAAGTAAATGGGTGTACTTATGTGCTTCTAATATGTATTTTTGCTCCTTTGATATCATCAAAGTTGCAGTGCATTTGGGGATCCGCTGTTGTGTTCTGGAAGATTATTTCGTTGTGGAGATTTCCAGTACGTAAGCAGGGGTGTTCTTACCAGGCCAACCTCTCTATATTTGCGCCCCTTCCAGTGTACACGGTCATTTATCTGAATCAGAAAATTAACACAGAAAGTGCACTTTAGCAGTTGTGTAAGGTGACGGGAAAACCAGATGTGAAAAGCGCAATCATAACATACTATGCAAATTGGGCTCTTATATTTTCGGAAGGGTACTTAGCTTTCACTGCACTGTTGGCATAAAACGATGTACTTGACAATTTAGAGATGTAATGTCTGCTGGCAATCTTGAAGCATTCAAACATCTGCTTAGCAGGGTGCACACTGTTTTCAAGATAGAGTAAAGCAGCACGAGCGACGTGTACCGAACAGCACTTTAAAAGTATGTTCGTTGTTTTGCGCTAAGCAGAGTAAGCTGCGCGAACCGAACAGTTAAATTTTATCGGTCACACACAAAAGGCCTAGTCACGTGAGAGCAGCCGTCCAGGAAATTGCGCGTAAGTGATTACCGAAGAAAAAAAATGCGAGGAGTGCTTCTTACTAGTTGTGAATGCGAAAGCATTCATGTTCAATTGAACGCCACTGAGCGGACCTTCGAGTTATGAGCTCACGGGCAAGCGAGCGCGTTGAGACGCTTGCCGCGTTTTGATTTGGCCTCCGAGGCGCAGTTAAAACGCAGGCAACAGCTTGCACGAATAACACAGGCTTCCGAGAGCAAGCGAGGGTGACGTGGCGTCGCGGTGATGCCCTCTCCCCTCCCGCAATACCGCGACAACAGGTGTTCCCTTTCGCCCGCTCTGCTCCGTCGAGGCCTGAGCCAGCAAGCGAGGCGCGCTCGTGACATGGCGTCGCAGCTAATGAGAAGTTTCGCTGCTATAGACGCCGCTAGCTTTTTCGCTCAACTGGCCATTTAACGCTTTCGCATCAAAATTGTAAGCGAACCGCCCGAACGATCGAGCAACAGTCCCCCTCTCCCCTCCCCCCACCGCAGCTCGTTTGTGCGAGAGCTCACGCGTGACAGTTACTCTTCCCCGCACACGTTCCCTCCTCGCAACACGGTTGCACGGGAGCGCGCGCCCTTTACCTCGGCGCCTTCGTATTGCAAGTCCCAGCACCGACTATCAACCATCGCCGACCACCACCCGTAGCCATCCACGAAAACGGGTGCCACGCAGAACGTCGTTCCTGGTCGTCCTTCCTGCACATGCAATGTCCTTCCAAGCTCCGTTCGGTTGCTATTCCTGAAGACGTAGCAACCAGGCATGATGCTGAGGTATTTTCTGGCGACTGTGTTTGAACGCGTTGAATAAAGCGACGAAGTGCAGTTATCGTCCGTAAACGCTGCGTGTTCAGTGCGCGTACATCAAAGGCGCCTGGAAGGAATATCGCAGCGAGAGTTTACGTGACACAGTGACACAAGCGAACCAATCACCACAGCGTCACCGCGCGGAAAACAAATGCGATACTATGAAATTCTTTCTGGTGATTCTAGTCGCCGCCGGAGTAGAACGCCTCCCCTCCCCCTTTTCGATACCTTGCGTGCGATGAAGATGGGAGACCGTGCGCCACGTGCCAGCCCCGCGTGCTTGGATTGCGGCGAGGAGACGCTTGAGCACCTTCTGTTCCGCTGCCCGACCTTCGATGTTGAGCGCACTGCGCTCTTTGCATCATACCGTCGTATGGGACTGCCCTGTGACTCGGAGGGAGCACTTCTCTTTCCGGCAGCCCACCCTTACATTGTCAAGAAAGTGCTTCCTGCCCTACTTGACTTTTGTTCTGACACGCAGCTGAGAGCGCGGCTGTAAGCCCCGCATTGCTTCTTCAACCTTCTTGCTATTTTTTTCCGCCCTCCTTTCCTTCTCTCCCTTATCTTTTTCTCCCCACTCCCCTTTCCCTGTGCAGTGCTGTTGAGGTGTCCTCCTCTGAGAGACAGTTACGGCACTGCACTTCTCTCTTCCTCTCCTTCAAAAATCACTACACACACACGCCCACGTGCGCCGTGAAAAATGCATTGGCGTGCTCGCGCTTTCCCCCCGCCTTCTTCCCTTACCCGCGAAATCGAGCCGCCATCCTCCACTCAACTCGCACGCTTTCACTCGCACACATAGCATACGGCATGCAGCCACGATGTTATCGCACTTGGACTTTATACCAACATCAAGGCGACTCCGACGAAGACGGCGGAAGTGCGCCTGGAGTGTCCATATAATTGCCACCGCAATAATAGTTAAAAAGAAAAAAAACATGCTGTCATACACTGTGACAGGGTATTTGGCAACACATGTTAACCAGCAGATAAAAAAATATTCAAAGCTATTCCACTCTGTGAAGGTAGATGACCAGCGGAGCTGCATATGGTGATAAATATTTTGATAATGAATATGTTGATTGTAAATAAGACACGTACCATAATGACTTTCCTTTTCTCACAATTACTTTTTTGTTGTTGTTCTATTGCATACTGAACACTTTTTTAACCTCCCGTTTGCTTTTTTGGATTTATTATTTAATCACCGCGGTGACTTTCGCTTTATGATCGTTATAACATACGGCCAGTGGTTCTGTGGCGACACTGGAAAGGTTCATTGGCCAATGCGCGGCCTATGCACGTCCGATGACGCGTCGTGGGCACACTGATGTTTGTGTGACATTGAACTCCAAGAGACATGCCACGACCCACTTTCCGTCTGGCCGAGACACGTCTATGTTGAAATCGCCCACAATTACGATGGGAGTGGAGTCGGTAGGGGTGGTTCAACCAAAGGTGCATGCGCTTGGCGTCCGCGGTACGATCTTCGTCCGTACTACGTGCCGCCCGACGTCGCCACTGTTACGTTTCGCCTACGACGCGCGGTGTAGCCGGCGCAGATGCAACGGACGCCGAGGCTTCGTTCAAAGCGGCGGACATTTTGGCCCGTTCGGAGCGGCCGCGACGCATCCCCGCCGAGCGCGTCCCGGCATGTTCAGTGCCACGTGTCTTTGTGTGTGCGTGTGTGTGTGTGTGTGTGTGCCCACGCTTGTCAAAGCGCGGCAGCCGGGGAGAGGAGCTCCCCAAGTGTGAAGCGAGGAGGTCTGACCGGCGCCGGCCCGTCTGATGCGTCACTACACTCGTCTCTACATGTCTCTCAGTCCGTCCGTGCCTCGCTGTCACGTGGTGTCATCCCGTGACCTTCCTTCTTGCCCGCGACGCCAAGAGTATAAAAGCAGCTGCTCCAGGACGCCAAGAGAGAGGCTCCGATTTCTTCTGTTGAGTAACGTGCTCTCCCGTCTCTCCACTTCGGTCGACCTGACCGGCCGCTCTTTTGCGATGCTAGAATAAACAAGTTGTTCTGTTAGCAGTCGACTCATGCTTTGCTCGGACCTTCGGATGTTTCCAGTTATGCCCCAGGCCGCCAGGCCAACGCTACCCTTGGGGCTTGCGACCCATTTGCAACAACTCGTGCCAGCGGTGCGACTGCAATAACGGGTGTCAGCACTGAGGTTCCAACACCACACACATTCTTGCTTCTGCTCACGACGGTGTCCTTCGTAGATGCGATGTTCTTCCGCAGTCCCCACCGCACGCAGCCTACCCATCGTAATAATAATAATATTTGGGGTTTTACGTGCCAAAACCACTTTCTGATTATGAGGCACGCCGTAGTGGAGGACTCCGGAAATTTTGACCACCTGGGGTTCTTTAACGTGCACCTAAATCTAAGCACACGGGTGTTTTCGCATTTCGCCCAAGCAGCCCAACACCATAGCCACTGAGCAACCACGGCGGGTACCCATCGTACGGGTGGAAGGGAACTGAGATGAGGCTACGCGGTTTGCCTATAGAGCCCGTGACGTCAAACCACAATCCCTACTAAACAGTGTATATTGTGGTTTTACTTTCTTTATTACGATATTTTTTATCACAAAACGTTTTGACACTTCTCGCGATTAAACGCAGCTGGAGCATACCCGGCAATATGCTTTTGCTTTAGCTCTTTTAGCTCTAAGGTAGCCGCCATCTTTTTCGCCTATATATGCACGCAAACCCAAAACCGCGGCGGCCGCATTTCGATGGCGGTGAAATACAAAAACGTCCGTGTCCCGTGCATTGGGGCACGGTAAAGATCCCCAAGTGGTCGATATTTTTGGAGTTCACCACCACGGCGTGCCTCATAACCAAGTCATGGCTTTAGAACGTACCCCCCCCCCCCAAAAAAAAAAATCGACGTAACGAAGTATTCACTTTTTAAAACTTTTTGACCACAGAACACTTTGTATTTTGAAGGTCAACATGGCTAAGTGCTTATACACGATTTCAGTATAACAAAATTTCACTGCCGCAGCGAAGGAATGGAAACTTCCGCTGACGGCGATGGCCAAATGGGTGGATTATGTGCGGCTGCTTGCGAACGCACCTTTCAAATCGTGGGTCACACTACGAGAGCGCCGGCCAAAGCGGAGCAGCAAAACCTTCTCGCCGTCATGTTCAATATAAAGTCCAAATGAGATAAGATTCTATCGCGCCCCGTGCGCAGTAAAAGGTTTATTCGCATAAGTTGCCAAGAAGCGGACGAAAAGGCGGTTCGTACAATAGCAGTGCGACTACATCTCCTGGGGCAAAACACCTGTTGATGAAAAGTGCGCATAACGCGACGAAGCGCGCTCTGAGGGGGAATGAGTGGGGTAAGGCTACATGCGTCTCATCTAGGCTGGCGCATACGCGGCCCGCGCGCCCTGCCCTCGCTTAGAAGTAATCTGCGGCGAATGCAAACAGAGACGAGATGACTGGCTTCATGTGCGCTATCTTCGCGCGCGTCTTATGCAGGTCAAATTATGGGGTTTACGTGCCAAAACCACTTTCTCATTATGAGGCACGCCGTAGTGGAAGACTCCGGAAATTTCGACCACCTAGGGTTCTTTAACGTGAACCTAAATCTAAATACCACGGGTGTTTTCGCATTTCGCCCCCATCAAAATGCGGCCGCCGTGGCCGGGATTCGATCCCGCGACTTCGTGCTCAGCAGCCCAACACCATAGCCATTGAGCAACCACGGCGGGTAATTATGCAGGAGGTCGCGTAATCTGAAGTTCAGAGATGCGGTTGAAGCGGGAGGCAGACGAAGCGTTCGTTTTCTTCCTTCTGTGTGGGCGCTTTTATGATAGCGTTGTGCCTCTGTGGATGACACTGTCAGCCCCAGGGACGGAATAGGCGCGAAAGCGTCGCTGCGTACCACCGATATGAAGGTATCGTTGACACGGCATGAAACAGCATCTTTGATCGCAGGCTCTCCAATTCAACAAAATGAATTTTTTCTCATTGAAATCAGTATTTTTTTTTTCGATTACCTGATATTTCGTAGAACTTTGCAGCCCCCTTGTGCAAAAAAAAAAAATCCTCGGCGATTGCAATTTATCACATAAAAAGTTGAATCTCAATATAATGAAATTGAGTTAAACCTCGATATAACGAAGTCTCTCAAATCGGCAACTCGCTTCGTTATATCGAAATTTCATTGTATTGAAATTCGACTTTTCATACAAGTTAGTACAGTATCCGATAAATCTTTCTTATCCGGAAAGGGGTTGCAGAATTTTCCTAATTATCGGGCAATCGAAAAAGCAAATTTGAATTCAGGAAACAATTCATTTTGATAAGTTTGGGAGTCTGCGACGAATCACATGGTGTCGTGCCACGTACGTCATCTCTACACCGGCGGTAAGAATTAAGCGAAGCCAGCCACGCTTTCGCGCGCACTCCAAGTGTACAAATACACGAGTCAGAGTCACAAAGTTGTTTTCGAAAATAATTTCACCTTTCAGCTTTATTGACCTAAATATGCCACCTGAACTTCACCCCTTAATGACTCTAGAACAACCAAAGAGATGTCTCTCCACAGATGGGAAAACAATACCTTACATTCAAGGTACACTGTTTCAAGCCAGTCACATCAGACATGAAAGTTAAGCTAACGCAGCTAAAATGTACACAACTTCCCTTTTTTACATTTTGAATTGAATACAATGCAATTTCATGCCTGATCTTCAAAACAATATCAACCAGTGTCTCAACATAATATACAATGTGCATTTGTAACTGCAGCACCTATGCAACCTATACAAGAGAGAACGGTACAGAGCTCACCACTGCGTAATTTTGAAACAGATCAAGAAGCAGAATACAAATCTATTTCAAAATTTGCAATAAAACCTGCAACTCTCACTAACTTCTGAGCAAACAAGCTTTAGTCTGTACAAAGCTTGCATGATTAGTATTTGGAATGTGGGGTCTACAACGAAAGGTACAAGATCGCCAGAAAGCTCTACACAGGGGACATAAAGCTATGTTCATTCAAAGCAGGCCCAGTCCTTATGGTTACAGCGAAAATTTCAACACCAATGTGAAAATTAAGCTACAAAAGCCAAAAAATGGTGCAAACTTGCCCCCATACCAAGAATAAAAATTAAAAACATCTTCCAAGTGCTATATCACACATCACTCAGAGATTACATGCAAGTGATTTAAAATATATGCCAGAGCTGCAAAATTGCCACACATTGCTTAAGCATACCAGGATGGCAAAAGAATATTTTCACACTGCATCTTCAAGGCTGCTGAGAAAAGGATAAGCATCTCCAGCCTCCCACCTATTTGTGCCCAACCGAAGAACATGCAACAGCTTGAATGAACACTTTTCAGCCCTGTACATAGTACTCCACTTTACTGCAAACAGCAGCACCGCCTTTGGTTGCAAGCACTCCTGAAAAACACTTGCGCACAAAGCATGCCCTTGCCAACCTCATCTTTTCCTCACCTCCAGAGTGACACCTATGTGGCAAGAGCTTCTCCCAGCAATGTGGTCTGAACCAGCAGTGCTTAGAGGGCACTTACAGAGCTGGTATCATCTATGTCATCATCGTGACTGGCAGTACAGCTGGTGACCCGTTTTCATTAACTGGTGGTCACTTCAGTTTGAATGGCAAATCCTCTACAATCAACAGGCCAGCAACGCGTTGACAATGTGCCAACCTTTCACGACCAGAAGGAGACACCATAACCATAAACTTGCTCAAGTAATCCTTAGGGTGCCTTCATGTTTGTAGTAGATCACTGCTCCCACGAAGCAGCCTTCAATCACTGGTTCAGCCAGTGCCATTGGAGAAGTCAGCCCAACCTTTAAAATGTCGACTATACAACACGAGAAATGCAGTTCTGACAGACAGAGCAGCTTTTGGTAGCGCCAAGAAGCCAGGATCCATCCAGCTTGGGCACACACGCACTACCACATCAGGAAAGTCCAGTGCGTGGGATATTTATGTACACATAGGCCAGCAGGTCCTAAGAGGAGGCTGTCAGCTGAGATGTGGTTGCAAAGCTTGACGCAGGCCTCCTGTGCTCATAGTTGACTAGCCGGCGGCCTACAAGGTACCTGAGCAGCCACAAGAAGCACACACCTAAGTACAGCCACAGCACATCCACAGTCACTGCCTCGGCCAATCAGAACACACTGTAGAGTAAAACTTAAACTAAACAGAATAATTACAGCCCTCATTCACCTGCATGTAGTAAATATAATGCTTGACGTACTTGGAGAGAAGATTAAAAATGTCTACACAAAACTAGATTAATTCTGCAGCAATATGGTGTATATGAATTAAACTGCAACAACTTAGCAGTGATGAATTGACGACGACTACAAACAAAACCAAAAAACTGTACAAAATAGCAATTTACATCTCACAAGTTAAAATTTCATTAGCTTTTAAATTTGCACAAAAATATAGTAAAAGAGTACTGCACCAATGCTTTGTTCACTTACTTATCATTCTTGATGTGCTCATACAGTCGACAGAACTGGCGCACTTGAAACACCATGAATGCCATAAAGGCACAAAGTGCCAGCAGAGAAGGGTAGATTCGCCGCAGAACCAAATTTTGTGTCTCCGCACTGCTGCCTGCAAAACAGAAGACAGAAGACATTTGCTTCAATTTGACAGTCCTTGACACTTTCAATAAAGCTGCATGCTTATACAGGGTGTTTCCACCAGCTTGTGCACAGCCTCAAAAAAGGGCAAGTGCAACCAATTCAACAACCAGCAATGAAATCTTGAGCAACTAAAAATGTTTTTTTTTCTGTGATGAGCACAATTGGCAATGAACAAAAAATAATTGGCTACATGTTGAATTTAAATGCAAAGCCTTTAATGAATAAGTTGTAAAGTAAACTGAGAAACAGCTGACCAATTTGTTTTCATGAAGGACAAGTATAGTACACAGCTGAGGGCTAAATCTTTCCGAGCCCAAAATGCACAAGATCTTTCTGAGCCCGAAATGCATGAGATCTGAAAGAATTGCCACATGACTAGGCATTAGGCAGCAAAAATGATGATGCTGAGGCCCATAGTTTTAAGTGATGTTTGTTTCAGGTATGTGATGTGACACATAAAAGTGACATATCTACAGGAAAAAGCACTAAAGGATGGCATAAGCTAGTGCAAACACATATTGAGCACTGATGCGAGTTGAACATGCACAGCACTCAAAGAAGGCGTTTGCCTCTCACTCACCCCATTCTTGGCGCTGTTCCCTGTAAATATGCTACTTAACTGACCACAATAAATTCCCATTAACTCGAAGCTGTAAAATCAGAATAAAATATTTGAGATAAGTGGAGTTTCAAGATAAGCGAAATCACAAAAGCAGAAGCCTGCTGGCCGTGCACAGACCACATGGAGCCTTTTTAAAATGCCACCAGTAATAGTCTCTTTTCCATGTATAGGCTGTTTCACATGCCATCATTTTCACTCAGCGTCACAGCTAATTCCGTCGCTCAGCGACCGCTGCGATGTGGAGGGCTCTCCACGACTGAATTCCAACAAGTTGGTTGCGCCGGCACTGATTTGCAGCAATCGGCGCAAAATGTGGGCGGGGCAATGTGTGATGTAACAAAGCGCCGTCGAAATTGCTGCTTTCCTGTTTTACCGCGTGTTGGAAGCTCTGCAAAGCAATGTCGTGCACCGGTTGTTTAATAGGGCATACCCACCAGCGCCTGCGGCTTAGGAGCTTCACAAACACTTTTTTTTCTCCATCTCACACATTTCATTTAAAAGGAGAAGCTGCACACTATCCAGGTCGGGTGCAGACACCGCCTTTAACATAAGACACATACCCACTGGATCGTCACCATCGTCAACCTCTTCATCGCTAAAGATTATGCCAGCTGCTTGCACATGCACACTCAATACTGAAGTAGCTTGTTCTGCAAAAGCAAATACTCCTTCAGGAAAAGAGTTGTGGCTTCTACAGTACCACAACGAAACTAGAGCACACCAAACGAAACCACCCCACCGACACCACACAAACCGCACGCTCATACTTGTGGTATTGTGCAGGGTCTCACTCGCCGCACCTGCAAGCAATCGTAGCCTCAACGCTTTTAAATGTTAAAAAATGGCACACTTATTCTATCTTCAAAACACAATGGGAAAATTCTAATATTTGACTAGCTTCCATGTTGTCTTTATTTAACGATACAGGCGTAGATACTTCGTGAGTAGGGGGCAACCTTAGGCATAGCTGTAACGAAAATCTCACTGTCACAGACACATGTGAAAGCTGTCAGCAAAAATCGCTATGCAACGTGCGTGGCAGAACAATTTTTTTCACCCCAATCGCAACATGTAAAACAGCGTTAGGGGAACCAGACAGGTCAGTATCTATGAGGAACGGCGTTACTGGCACAGTGCACGCAATATTTGAGGCCAGTCATCCAAGCATGACCGGTTCCAGACATCTGAAAAGCTGATGCTGCTGATTTCTGCATGGTAATGAATTCCGGACAATTTCACTACAAAAACCAAAACTAAACTGTGGAAAAGTGCATTTGTCGCGCCTTTAGCAGACAGCCATGAGATGCCCATGCTAAAATTGAATTTTTAACAACCCAATACTACACAATGGGTTATGAATGATGCCGTTTGACGGCTTTGGGTCCTTTAATGTGCACAGCACAGTACACACGCAACTTTGAATTCCACATTCATTGAAATGTGCCTGTAGGAATCGAACTCGTGACCTTGCGCTTAGCTGCTGAACATCATAGCCACTGAGCCACCATGGCAGGTGCTCTCAAGTTGTGCGATAACATGAACAGCTAAGTTGGATGTGATTTACATACAATGAATAGAAGGAGAGAAACATTTTGGGATGTGTAGTGTTTCAACATAAAGAGTGTCACACTCCATGCTCCACCCTGCAGGGCTCCCCCTTCTCGTTCATGTATGTTGCCAAGCTTTACTTAAAAAAGCTTTCAAGAAAACTTTTTTGCATGACAAACATCTGACCTATTATACTCCATAGAGGTCAAAGTGCAAAACCATATTTCCCATGTAGTATCGCAAGTTCTTGCCAGGTTGAAAGAAGATGGATAGGCAGCGCTGCCTTTGAACAAACAGAACAAATTGTTCATATGAGGCTATTTTTGTGCTTGTGAAGTGTCCAGGCCTGAATATGCGCTTATATTTATCAAGTAGCCCATTTCGTTCTAATAAGTAGTTAAGTCAATAATTCACCATTCCTTAGAAAGTTTTTCCTACAGAGCTTGCCAGTGCAAATGGCCACTAGCCAGATGCTTCCTTCCAAACACTTGAGTTTATTATTAAATAGTGCTAATAATGAATCCAAGTTATCGCGTTGCAGGTCCTGCAGCATATTGTAATTTATGCAAATCGGTCCTGTAGCCTTGATTTTCTTTATTTGATATGGCTACATGTCATTCTTCAAATATGAAAGATGAATTATAAGGCCAACAGTTTTGCATGCTAATAGAGTGTTTTAGTTGAGCGTGTTTACGCTCCGCTAAGCAGTTAAGCAAAGCGGAAGCGCGAATGCGCATGCGCCGTCCGCTTAGCCGTAAGCGGGATAGCGGAGCGAGGAACACAGTCCGCTTAGAAGCTGCCTGAGCGGAGCGTGGCGCGCAGCACTTTGGCTAGTGTTGGTGTCAGAACGGACTGGATTGGATGCAGAAAGCAAGCGCGCTGGCTAACACGTGGCGTTCCCCAAGACGGCGCTTTATTTTTCATTGGATAAAATGGACCGGTAACGCATCACAAGCGCACGTCTAGATACTTCATGGAGAAATAAGTTATATACATACACATATACGTTTTACTGTATAAGAGTGATCATAAAGTGTTTTTATTTTCTTGCATTACCCTGAATTTAGCCAGGGGGCGCTGCAAGTACGAAAGGTCCGCTCCGCTGCGCTAAACGTATAACTAAAACGTGAAAATCGCTCGCCGCTCCGCTGTGGCTTAGCGGGACAGCTCGGAGCGGAGCGTACCGTAAAGACGCTCAACTAAAACACTCTAGTAACTACATATTTTTCTCCTTTTACATTAGCACTTTGTGTTGTTAAAACTCTTGCTTCACGTAGAACAGAAGCTTCCTCCTAACCTTAAGTTCAAAGATCTCCCGTGCATCTCATTCCTTCACCAGCAGCACTGTTCGTAGTCATGGTCATCAATCACCTCTGCTTGTTTCTCAGGGCGCCCAACTGTAACCGATACGCTACTGTGTGCACTGAGCAAATGCCTTATCGGGTGGAGGCCATAGTAGTTACACATTTCTTTAATTCATCTTGTCAACTTTCTTAACGAGAGCACCATGCTATGCCACAAAGCATCACACATGGCCATCACAAACAGGTATGTGCAAATATTTGACGCTTTCGAATAGTAAAGCAGATTTAAGAAATCCTAAGATAAAATAAATCTTATTTGATGTGGTCTTCAAATCGAATACTACCGTATTTACACGATTGTAAGTTGACTCGAATGTAAGTCGACCCCCCCATATCACGAGAGGAAAAAAAAAAAAAAGAAGAGCATACCCGAGGGCGCATTCGCTAACGAAAATTTATTAGTAGCTGACATGGTCACTGGACTACTCGTCTTCACTAGTGCTGCCATCGTCATCGTTGCTACAGTCCCACAGCGCGTCGCTGTCCAGTGAAATTTTACATTCGGCAAACAACCGCACCACATTTTGTGGAACAGCAGCCCATGCCGAATGCACCCCACCACACGCAGCCGTCAGGGAGGCTCTTTGGACAGGTCCAGTTGGTGTAATTTCGCGGTCTTCTACCACCAGCCACTCGTACTCACGGCAAAACAGGTCCTTAAAAGGCGAAGATCCGGGCTTGTTTCCTGACCATGTCGCACTTCAGTGGCAGGAACTGATCACGCATTTCAGCGAGGTATGCTGCAAGCTTAGCCTGCCGCTCCAAAAAGCGTCCAGACTTCGGCACGTGGGAAATTCTTTACTTGCCGTCACAGGTGAAAATTTCACTTCGCTGCAGTCACCACTCTCGCACCACCCGTTCAGAAACATCGAACTTGCGGCCCGCTGCGCAGTGATTTGTTTTTTCGCCATAAAGGATAGCAGCCCTCTTGAACGCTACTGTGAACAAGTGCCGAATGATTAGTGGGCCTGGAGCACTCATGACGACTGAGGAAGCATAGAAGTAGCACGTTGCCGGCAGTCAAGTGGAATGCGTCAAACCAATGCCTTTCGTCAAACTATAGAGAAAGCTAAGCGCAATGGGGAAAGAGAAAACCGTGAGCGGTGTCTGCTCTTCCATGAACTACCGATACTCCCCGCAAGCGCCATCGTTCTGAGGGTGCCGCTGTGAATGGAACAGCAGCGCTTCCGTCAACTATCGACACCCCCTCATGAGTGTTGTGTGCACTGTAAAACTCTGAAAAATGTTGAAAAACCCTACTGAAAAACAAACAAACATGCGGGATAGCGAAAAGCTACGGGTAGGGCCATAGAGCAAACATAAAATTGTAACTACGTTGTAGCTCCCGTTGGTCTTGCCTTTTTGGAAGTGCCATGCTTTGGTTTCGATTGTAAGTCGACCCCCCACTTCAGACTTTCAAATTTTAAAAAAGTGGTCGACTTACAATCGTGTAAATACGGTAGTAATTATTTGTAAATATACGAATATTTCAAAATCGCCAACTGTGTTCAATCAAACATAAAACTGGAGAAAAAATATAAATTTCATCCTCGGGGCCATAGTAGGCATAAAACAACATACAATGTTATATAATGGAGCAGGTTCAGGGAGCCAGACTTTACTGGCTAAACCATGATCGATCGCACTCTCCCGTACTGGTTATGCAAACTACATATTTTTTCCTAATGCTTCATCTGTGCTTTTAATAAGGCTTCATAATATACAATGTAATGAATAACAGAAACTTGCTAACATTATTAATGGTGGTATGTGGACACTGTTTTATAGTAATGATGACAACAGCTGTTCAATATTCAAAAACTATATAGAAAAATGAACATTTGATTTGAGTTATTTTAGGCACCCTATTCGATTCATATTCAATTTGGTCTTAAAAATTACTATTTGCACACTCCTATTACAGACCAACATATGTCATTCATGTTACAAGCATTCACAGATGCCCTTCGAGGTAATGGCATAAAGCATGCTGCCACTTCTTCCTGCCATCCACAAACAAGTGGCCAGGTGGAGCATACGAACTGTACCTTAATGCACTAGCTTGTTCTGCAAGTAGCACTAACACTGAATGGGACACCTACCTTGCAATGTCTGTTTTTGTGCTTAAATTAATTATGTCCTGCCAGTAGACAACAGGGAATTCATCATTTGAGTTGCTATATGGGTGAAAAGCAGTTCTTCCAGATTAGTCACTGCTCAGGAACTCTTCTAAACCAAGCTGATGCCTTCACAGTCATACTTTTGTCCTACGACTCCAAGAGAAATGCAAAAGAAACAAGAGACATTCACCCAAAGCCTACTGAACATTTGAAAAAACGTAGTACCTGTAACAGCCATGTTTTCTCCAGGGTAACGCACCAAGTTTTTCCCTCACTACACCAGATCTTTATGCGTGCTTACACACTGGGTCCCAGTGAGCTTACTAGCTGCTGACTTTAGATGAAGAGAGAGCACACAGCTCCTCAGCATATATGTCTTATGAAGCCCAGCAATGCTCCTCCCAGAATTCTGTTACAATGTCCTACCTGGGACAGACAGCCTTTCCAGGAGAGGAGTACATAAAGACTGCCTTTGCTCTACTTATCTTGACATTGTCTTCTTTGTGCAGCTTTGTGCCAACCATTGCTAGCTTTCATATTTCTCAATATACTTCACTTTGGTTCCAAGCCAGAGTCTTGAATATTTGAAGGAAACCACTATATAAAGCAAATGGATACTGTAGAAAGCTTTCTGCTTCAGTATCAAGAAAAGAAGTTGAAAAGCTCTCATAACAACATTGAAATGTGCCACCTACCACTGTGAAGAGAAATCGCACTCCCTCCCACAGTAACTGAAGCAATGTGTTTTTGATAGCAGAATATCAGGAGAGGCCAACTGACCAAATGCAGGCACCAAGCTGGTGGCCAGCAGGTAGGGTACAGCCAGAGCAAGGCCCAGCACCACCACCACAGGGACAACCAGATCCAGAACTACCAGGCGCAGGTTCAACTGTCGCACACCATCCTGGTACATCTGCACAGCGCAAGGTGCATTTGCCCGGCCCACTACATTTCTAGACACACTACTGGTTTTGTGAGAGAGCAGGAAGGAACCTGACAGTTAGAAATATACTTGCTCGCCATCAATTTACCCCACTTTTTAACTAAAACTTGTTTAAAAGTTCCAGAATATGCCCATGCATGGTTAAAATTTCCTTCTCATTTGAATACTGGTCAATCCGAACTAACTTGACATGTCTCATTGCGGTCAAACTCAATAAATATAATGTATTTGCATTTACTTCATAACTTTTCACAACTTTCAGATAAGTGCAAAAATGGTGTACTGCAATCATAACAATAATGTAACTCTTTCAGTGTAAACTTAAGTGAGACACAAAAACATAAAGCTGAATAATACCAAGTATTTTAATGAAGATTAAATATTTTTGAGGACAGTGCAGTAGAATTTTTTTTCACATTATAGCAGTGGCCAGATATCATAAAATGCAATAATCACTTATATCCTAGTTAATAATCTAATCATAATTTCATTAATTTAGTGAACACACCACAATTGCAGAACTGAAGCTGGCCAGTCTTCAATCCGCATACACTAAGTAGGAAGTCCTTTTAAGCGTCAAATCTGAGTAAATAAACATTCAACTAGTATTATTGTGCGAGGCAGAGGGAACTACTTCCCACCAAATTTATACACAAACTGCCTGAAGAATTTTTAAATTCTTCAAAAAGACTTTTGAAAGCATTTCCTTGAAAAGATGTAACAAAGTAATCCTTGCATAATGCCTACAAAAAATATGTTCATTAAAAGGTTAAGAATAATAGATCATCATCATTGGTTTAATGACTTACAGAGAGATGGTGGTTCAGAACTGCTTTCTGGTCTTACCAGAGATGCATAAGCTTAGAAGCATTACAACTTCTTCAAAATAAATATTTGAATCACTTGAAACAATACTTCAATAATAAGAATAAACACCTTTCAACAATGAAAACCTTACCTCGTCAATGACTCGCTTGAGCCACCAGTTGGGGCCCATAAGAGTTACAGCACAAATTATCTTCGTATGCAACACACCAAGTGCCCAATCCTGCAAAAAAGACCGGCAACACTTATATGCCATGCCGAGGTTCACACATTCATGCTTGAATGTGTTCAAGATAGGTTGGCAATTGAAACCAGACCCATGCTCTATTTAAAAGTGAATGATTAATCATTTTGTTCACAGCAACAAAAAACCACTGTTAATCTCAAGTCTCGGATAACCATCAGGTCCATGTACAACCCAAATGTGTAATCATGCTCATCAGATGTCCACGACACGAAAACTAACATTTGGTTCAGTAGATAATTTTTGAAGTTCTATAAATTTCTAAGTACTAGAACACTATAGTTGTCAGAGAAAGGCCATCTGTATAAAAGCAGCAGATGTGTTGGTTTACATTTCCATAATAAAATAGACATTAAATGAAAATTCAGTAATTTCTTTCTTGCATTTCTTGCAAGCTTTATGGCACACTTCAAATGGTATGCTTGTTACAAGAATTTTTAACATGAAGCAATACTTCGATAACTGGATTCAACTCTGCAGTATATAAGCCTATGCAGAAGACCTGTAAACCTTAACAGTTGATGAATACTGCAATCGGAGCTAAAAAAATAGTAAACATAAGTGAAAAATACTAACATTGTTTGAATAGTAAAGACAATACTTGCGTACTAAAAAAAACATCACAGACATTGTTCCCTAGGGACACTGTGTACAGGCAAACTGCTATATAATCACAGCAAGAATTATCTGCACCACAGACAAACGAACAGTCCCATGAACTCTTTCATTAAATTTTCACAGAACGGAGGCTGAAAATTCAGTTGCTGTTATGAAAACGAGAAAATGGCACTGCTGCTGGTAGGTCACAAATGAGCACATCCAAAAGATTGCCTCTGAAAAATCAGTGGGCAGCTGTATTTGTAATGAGTTCTGTCCTAAGCTAACTTCAAACGAAAAAAAATAGCAGTTTTACCCAATAGGCAAAGCATTGGTAGGGATAACTAAGTATTTGACAACTGCACGAAGTAAGGTTTGCAGTTTTATCAGCCATATAAATTTCTGTAAACATTTGCTTACTAATTAAATTAACAAGCATGGTGTGACGTGCACAGGCAAACATTAACATATCACTCTAGGACCACGAACACTTTTTCATACTGCCTCTCGCTTCAATGCTTCTTCAAAACTTCTAATTATGCAACCTAGAACACCACGCGTGCAGGAAGACCACCCATACCACGTGATCAGCTATCTCAGCTCACCCAGTTTTGCACTCGCCACATATTACCTCGAAGATAGGGTGCGCCAGCTGCGTATGTGCTCATAAACACACACAGAAATAAGCCTTTCTTTTATGCGACTTTCTTTTTAATCATGATCGGATTTCTTGGTAGCAATCGGCTCCTTTGCGCAAGCTGCGGGAGGGAGCCAATAAGGTTAAGGTGACCTTGGGCACGCTGGGCACACGGAAGATAGTGCGGAGTAACATTTGTCTTTCCTGTTGCACACTACTCCCACAGCGCCACGAACACCACGCCATGGCAGCACAGCCTCTCACAACTGACAGCGCGCTGACGCAGAATGGAGGAAAAGGATGCAGAGAAGAAGAGGGTCACTAGCCCCCTGAATAAAACTAGATAAAAGTAAAGGTAGCGACATTCTTTTCACTCCATGCCAAGCCAGAGAGGGAGGGCAGGTACCGGCGTTTGGGGTTTATCCACGTCGCCCTGTTGGTGGAGCGGAGTCGGTGGTTGCACTAGCGCTGTTTTTGCGCAAACAAGGCTGCCAGTGCCGCTTTTTTTTTTCTTTTTTACTTACTTGCACTGGCATCATGACAGTTGCTCTTATTGCAGCACGCGATCGCAGTAATTGTGGATCCGGCAATTGCGACGATCGTTGTGCTGTGCAGTGCAATTGCTACGATCAAAAAAGTCGGAAGCATTGATTGCGATAGCAATTAAGTAGACAGTTATACGAAGGATAGTAGTTTTAGCGGCCACATAAACTTCTAAACATTCGCTTACTAACTAAATTGACAAGCATAGCGTCACGCGCACACAAGCAAACATGAACATCTCACCCTATGACCATGGAAACTCGTTGCCAAAATGCTGGAGTGGGGAAGCGCGGCAGCAGCAGCGAGTGAATTTACTTTCGTGCTGCCTCTCACTTTAACACGAACGAAGCGGCGAAAACACAGCACACACAAAACTATCAGCACTCGGCGCACTCAGCCCCCATCGCAGATGGCTTTCAAAATAAGGCCCGCGCGGCAATGTCATACGCAGCAGCCGCCGGAGTAGAACTTACGCTCCCCTCTCCACGGTGCTTGCACGCGGCAGAATACGGCGCGCTTCCTACACGCTTTCTTCCCTAGCGTGCGTGATTGGGCCGCCATCGTTGGCTCACACTCGCACACTTTCACTCGCACATACAGCATACGGCACACGGCGACGATGCTATCATCCTGGGACTTTATACAGATCACGGCGACGGCGTAAATGCACCTGTAGTGTCCATATACAATACAACCTCGTTCATACAGTTTGGAAAAAAACACAAGAAAAAACATACAATCCAAAGTCACTAGAAAATTCAGTGCTCTTCCACTCTGTGAAGAAAGATGACCAGCGAAGCTGTGTAGTGAGCCCCTTAACGGCGAACTGCACCTCCGCCGCGGGTCGGACCAGCATTGCACTACAGTCGATCCCAACTATATCGAACCCATTTACATCGAATTATTCTATATATTGAACAATTTCTGGACAAGGTATAGTTACAACGAGTATATATAGCAAAAATTCCGCTTACATCGAACAAAAATAGTGGCAACTCCCGCTATATTGAACGTCAAGCTGCGGAAAATTGCCCCCAGAAGTTGGCTTTCCCTCGTGGTGAAGGGGATGCCCGGCGGCGCAGCTCCATCCAACCACTCTCCCTACCGTGACTGCGCTGCGTTGAGCGAGCCGTCGACACCCCCCTGCAAAAAATGTTCCTGGTCCACCCGCAGGGCTTGCTCAGACAGCTAATCAGAGGCTTTTGTGCCCTCGTCCTGCAATATGGCGAAAGTGCGAGTTGTCTCGCTGCTTTTCTGGTTCATTGTGTGTGTGTCTTGTGGGCCTTCTCCCGCACTGTTGCTGTGATGAAGTGGCAGAATTCGCATTTCGTCGTGAAGCTCGAAATCATAAATCAGGTCGAACGCGGTGACAAGTCGGATGTCCCCGCAGCATGCAAGATTCCGAGGAGCACTCTCAGCACGATCTTGAAGAATAAGGGGAGATTAGGGCTAAAGCGGCCAAACTCACGACCCGGTGCCCGTTGCAGTCGACGTGTATGCACGGCTGTGTACGAGTGGTTCATTCGAAATTGCTTCAGCCGTGCCGACTTTCGCGTGCTCGGTGATGACTGTAAATGCTGATGAATGCGACGAAGCTGTTGCCGGTATTGCCGAAGTTTGGAGCGCGCTGTCAGAATTTCCGGAAGCCATGGAAGAATCAACGGTGGACGAGTTTGTGAGCGCAAATGATGGTGTCGCGACCACGGGAGAGTCCGAAAACGAAGACTACACTGCCAACATTGTACCGAGCCCAAGTGAAAGTGGGCATAATGAGGAAAGCAATGACGGTCCTTGGCCCACATTCTCTGAAGTGACTGGTGCGCTCGCACTAGTCCGGTGCTTCTGCGCAAATGCGGAAGGTTGCGGCCTCAGCTGCTCCAACTCCTTAGACAATGTGGAGAAGCGCATGTGTCGCAGGCAGCGAAATTGCCCAAGCAGAAGAAAATGCAGGACTATTTTGTGCGAAAATAAGCTAGTTTCATCAATAAAGCAATCTTATAAATGGTATGTGCTTTTATGACATCCAAATCATTAGCAGGCTTATATCGAATTATGCTCTATATCGAACTAATAGGAGTCTTTAAGGGAGTTCGATATAGCCGGGTTCAACTGTATCGCACTTCTCCACTGACCTCTCTCTCTTGCGCGTGCCTGGCTGTGCGAGCCATTCCACTCTACGTGGCAATGTGTGGTTGTATGACTGATTAGTGCATTCACGTTCGCGTGGTGCGCAGTGTTGGGATGCATGACTCTCGCGCGTCCCCTGATATCTTGTTTTCCCGCATAGCTCCCGTCTCCTGCAGTGCGGCTTCGCCGCGTGACCGGTCGCCAGCGGCGGTCGGAGTGGTTGAAGCGCAGTGCGAGAGATGGCGCGAGTGTTGCGCTGCTAACGCCGCCTACAGGTGGGGTTACTTGGGCGCTAAAAGGATAAGGCGCTTCCTCTCTTGGGTTGCGGTCCGGCGTGCGCCGTGGACGTCCCGCGCGTGCGCCGATCCATGCTTCTGCGAGACCGTCTCGCATGGCCTCCTTCGAACGCGCCACCGTTCGCGTGACCGTACACGCGAACAACCAGGCGCTGGGATCCGGCATGGGGCGAACATATTCGCTCATTATCCGGTCACGGCGAGTCAGACTTCTAGATTTGTTGCGCGCCCATCGGTATGTTTTGTGGATAGCAACTCGGCTAGCAGGCACTGATCTATGAAAGGTGCAATAAATGCCCTTGTGATTGTTTGCACTACTGTGTTGTCGTTCCTTTGTCCCAAGAGCACGGGTGTGAGAACCCCACAGCAGGCAAGTGCAGCTGGGTGGCTTCCCAGATCTTTCCAGCCCAATCTTGGGGGTCACACGCAGGCCTGCGTGAGTAGTGCTATGCTGCGCAACTACGCACAGCGGTGCGAAATATAAGTGCATTCACGTCTCTATCTCTCTACGCACACCGCAGCCAGACCTGGTCTCAGAGGCCCTCCCCAACACAATCTCGGGGTTCATGCCCAGGCCGTGCATCCACTTCTTTATCTCCCTGTGGCACGGTGCGTGAGCTGGCAGCTGGGCGTGGCCTCTGAGATCGCATTGGCATCAGTGCAGTCTCGGAGGCCACAAGCCGGCCAAGCCAAGCTTACGTGGCGAAGTTCGCTTGTCTCCTCCATCACACACGAAGTGCTGTGTTGTGTGCCGTGTGCTGCTTTATTGTGACGCGCCAAGTGGAAAGCAGACTTGAAAAATAATCACAATGAAAAAGAAGGCAGCTATCTAAATGCTGTCGCGTCAGCCACTTCACGTCAGCTGCCAAGTCGTGTGCTGCACCCATTGAAGATTCTTTTGTTGTTTTATTCAAATTTCATCACATGTGTGGCCGTGTAGCAGTTACACAAGCTGCAAAGCTGTCTTCTAATTTCCACGTTTACAATTGCGCACCCCAATGGGCACAAATTGCAGTGAATGGCAATAGAGTAAAAGCTTGTTAATTCAAATTCCACGGGGATGCTACAAAAATACAACTAATGAAAGTCAGAGAAAAAAATCGCTCGGTTAAGGTGCGTGTATAGTCGGACGTGGTGCGAGCAGGCGCGCACACACGCCACGTCACGTTGGCGTGAACAACGTGTATATATACTTCAATGCACGGGCGCAGCCAACGTAACCGGACACGGCCAACGTGGTTCAACGTGCCCGACGTCAAGATAGCTCTTGCTCCATCCGTGCATTCGTCGCACCAACTGGCACGGAGAACAAAAAAATGTCAGTTTCGCCCGAAAAGCGAAGCTTCGATTGTGACAGAAAATTAATAGATAGTCATACGAAGTAAGAATAGTAGTTTTATCGGCCGTATAAACTTGCTAACATTTGCTTACTAAATAAATCAACAAGTACGGTGTCATGCGAGCACAGGTAAACATGAACACATCTCACTCGATGACCGCGGAAACTCGCTGAATACGCTGGAGGGAGGAATCGCGGTAGAAGCGAACGAAATGCAGAAAGCAGATCGCATACGAAGCTGCCGGCACTACCCGCACTCTGCAAACATCGCAGATCACTTTAAGATGAGGCCGAAGCGGGCGTGCACTTTGGGCACGTCACAGATCGCTGTCAAAATACGGCGCCCACATGGGCAGCAGCCGCCGGAGAAGAATGTTCCCCGCCCCCTCGCTCCCTCCTTCCACCTCACCCCCAACGCCACGCGTGCTACAGGAGAGGGTGCGCATCAGCCCCGCCTTCCTCGCTCGTGCACGCGAGATTGAGCTACCTATGCAGGCTCACCCTCCCACAATTTCACTCGCAGATACAGCATACAGTGCACGGCGACGATTTTATCGCCCTTGAGCTTTGTATGGAACCTCACAGGAGAGAAGCAACTGCAACAGAGGCATTGACCATGCCTGACCAGGCGCCAACGCGTCTCTCTCCAGTCAGGCCTAAAGAAAGGGCCGCAGCACAGTGGGACGCAGATAGAAAAAAAAAAAGCAAAGCCACGCGACCCGCGCGGCTTTGCTTTCGAATTATCAGTGGCGGTGCGGATTTCAGTGTGAATTAGCGGGATGTGTTACACATTGCTTTCAATATATTTCTGGACGGACCGCGGCGGCTACTTTGAATTATCTGAAATTTCGAAATAACGAGTTGTGAATTAACAAGCTTTTACTGTAATGGATATCATGAAGTAACGGATATAACGTAATTCTGACTCCCCCTTCAACTTCATTATAACAAGATTCTAGTGTAAAGAACTTTTCTCGCTGGATTATTACGGTTCGTTGTAATGATCATCAGCTGTATACCATAGACACATTGCTAGGCACAATGACAAAGAAGCAGCAGGATTAGCATACTCACATGCCAGAGGTAGAATAGAGGAGTGGCACTGAGAGGCACTCGAAGAGGGATTATCACCACCAGGTCAAACAGCAGCCCCATCAGTAGTGGGATAAGACCCAGCAGCAGGCTCATAGCTACCAGGGACTTCACTGACTGTGCACATGAACAGATGATGGTCAGCCAAAACACAGGGATTTAATTTGTGTTTATTGTACCTTAATGTTACTGTCTCCCACCCCTACCAAATAACCTACACAGAAACACATTAACAAAGGGTCACTCACAATAAGCATCCAGGAGTGGAGCTTGCTGAGAATGGTATTCCAGCCCCGAGGCAGCCAGCTGCACAGCAGGGTGAGACAACGCAGAGCCAGCCAACACGAGTAGAGACCACAGGCTGCTGTGTAGAACTCATGCACTCGGCCACCAGGCATCAGCACCATCATCACAAGGCGACCCATGCTCACTGCACATGAAACACAATGATTAAAAAGAATCCTAATTAGTAGGATAATACAACTTGGAAACATCACCCTGCAGCAGCAATTGCAGTGTTACAGAGGAGCAGCACCCGTTTTCACTTGGATCGTTCAGTAAATTGATGTACAAACACACACACACACAAGCTATGGAGAAAGCTGATGTGTCGCTACATTATCCACCCTGTGGTAGTTCTCCCTACCAAGTTTCCGAAGGCTGCTTGATATCACCTGTCCTCTATCACGCAATTGTTTGAAAGACAGCGTTCTTGGGGGAAGAAGGAACCTTCTGATGCACACCTAAGGAAATATTTACTGTGGTGTTGCTTTTTTTATTATTCTTTATTAGTAGTGGCACACATTAAAAACATGCAAATCTGTACTTGCCAGTTGCAGCATACTACCATGTAGTGCCTCAGCAATGCCACATTCCTGCCAGGTATGTACTAACGTAGTTTGTCTGTATTTGCTTGGAAAAGTGTAGCTCCATGGCCAGCGAGCAACAGTTGTGCGAGACTTTCAGCATTTAGAGTTCATAAGGCTGTGATGGAAATCAATGAAACTATGATATTGCCCCTCTTCGTGTACTTGCATAGCTGCCCCCTTCGAAACAGACACAACTAAAGGTCCTACTGCATACATCGAGACATATCATGATAGAGACTTCAGCACAGCAAGAAAACTATCACAACATGACAGAAACATGATTAGCCGGTGATCAGCTGAAAGCAAGGTAACAGTCATATGCTACTGCTACCGGAAGCAGACAAGAGGCTGCAAAAATAGTGTGTGTGCGTGTGCATATGTATGTGTGCACGCGCACATGCATGCTCATTAGCATCAATCAATCAATGAACGGTGCTCTGAATTTTCTACTGTTGACGTTTATTTTGCACCCCTTGACCACAGAAACATGTGATTACAATAAAACCTTGTTAATTTAACCCTCGTTAATTAGAAAATTTTGATAATTTGGACTCATTCTATCGTCCCTGCAGGCCCATATGCATTATTGAATGCCATCAAACTTTCATAAGTTCGGGCGTACATGCCCACACACCGATTAATTTGGACAAACCTAAGAGTGCAGCAAGCATAGAGTGCCACAAATGTGCAATGCAAAAGAGCAAAAGCAACACTAGCAGCCAAACGAAACAAAGTGCCGGAGTCTATGCATCGCCATAGTCATCAGCGGAAATCATATAAGAACGACAGAAATGCCAAATGTATATAACGCCGCACGATACCAGGTTGGCCGCACGTGCCTTCAGAACTGTGTAGTCACCATTCCTGATCATGTCGATAACGAGTGCAGTTTTGCCTGTAACAGATGCGGCAAGCAGTACTACAGTGGAATCTCGATGATACGATCACGGCTGATACGAATTTCTGGATGATACGAATTTTTCTGTGGTCCCGGCCGAGCCCCATTACTTTGCAACGTGTTAGAGAATGGTTGTTACGAATCAATTTTCGACCCGCGTCGGTTGATACGAAAATTACCGAAGACATTGGAAATTTGAAAGTGTGCTTGGCGAAAGCCAGACGCTGCTGCCGTCTGCGCCCCAATTCATTCGCTTTGGTGTTCGGCGATATCGCCTGTCGCTGCTGCCGCTTTCGTTCTGCTTCCCTGCCTTTGGTACCCGGCGATCTAATCAGTCGCTGTTGGCGTTTCTTTTCTGCCTCCCTTGCTTTCGCATCTGGTGATATGTTCATTCGTGGCATGCGCATTCGCTCCTTATTCTTCTGGCGTTTGGTGTAGGGGGAATCCGGCGTCCGTTGGCGCTTCCCCGAACCGCATGGCGCGCAACACGGGCCTCTCACTCGACTGCAACGAAACGGCTAGCGAAGGAGCGGCGGTGCCACCGCCGACGCGCGCGCGCCCGTTCTACCGCTACTGTGTGACGTCACGGTTGCTATGCGCAGCTGCGCCCCTGACCGGCGCGCCGGTTGCTAAGGAGGGGAGGAGGTTGCGCCGCTGCGCGGAGGAGAGACCACAGTTGGCACGATTCCAGCGCACGGATGGACGCGACCGCGAGCATGAGTCCCACCGATGGCAGTGAAAGAGAACAGCGCGCAGTTACGCGATTTCTCCCTCTCTCTTTTGGTGCGGAGGCGCGGACGCGGCGCCGGACAGCGCGGGGGCCGCGACTGGGCGCGAAGAGTTTGAAGCGGTGGCACTTGTGTTCTTTTGTGCTTTTCTTCATTTTCCGCGTGCCATTGGACGGAGTGGCTGCTGTGCTTCGGGCCGCGTTCTTTGTGTTAGACGTGGGTGACGGCGAAGGACCCATCACCGGCGGCTGAAACGCTGCATGCGCGCCAAGTTCTGAGGCGTGCGCGCGTTTTTATGGATTTGAACAAAGTCTGCTAATTGACCTGACAAAGAAAAAGAGGCAGAGGACATTAGAGAATTTTCTACAACAAATAAATCCTGTTTACGTACTTGTGTCTGAGTGAGTTCACCTCTGACTCTTTGATTTAGCTAGTTTTAATTGTTTCAATGATACGAATTTCGGCTAATACGAATATTTTTCGTGACCCCGTGAGATTCGTATCATCGAGATTCCACTGTAGTTTCTTTCAGTGCGCACATTGGCCACATGCATTCAGTGCAGCGTAATCCCCAAGCACGATTGCGTCGACAGTGACTGCAGTTTCGTCCACAGCAGTTGCAGCGAGTATTAGTCCCTTTTTGACTCAGTGCAATGCACGCATATGGTGTATCCACACGACGGACGGCTCCGCGCAAATCTGTGCCGCGGACGCTTATTCAGCCGCCCGTCCAGCTGCGAAGCGCATCCAGACGATGGACGGACTGAGCAGACGATCGCGCCGGAAAAATAAAGATGGCGGCACCGCCCGAAGCAACTGCCGTCCGCCTCGAACTGTCAAGTCGTCGTCGTCCACTGTGTGGTCCGTAACTTTCAAACTGAGGATTGTATTTGGCTTAAATTTGTGTCGAGAAGCTTCGACAGCAATGTATTCGTGATGAGTGGGCACCGTTTCCGAAAGCGATACTCAAGATTCTCGGCGCGTAGGCTTAGAGTGGCTGTATTGGCTGAACATGGCCTCGAAGATGCTGCGGCGGCCCGGGCGGATCTCAGTGGCCGTAAGTTAACATGATTGCTTGTTTCTACTCACTCTAGATGGCGCCATCGGTGTAACAAACACTTCGTCATAGGTGTTTTTCACTCTGAATGAAAATGGAGATCAAAAGGAAACGACGGTTGGCCGCAATGGCTGTTGTTTTGTCCGAATTAGACACAAATGGTGTCAGCAGTGATGAAGCTGTTTCAGAAAGATCCCAAAGCCGCGCTCCTTGCCAGACTGTAGAGCATGCTAGGCTAAATCCGCAGCATTCGACACCCAAAATCCGGATGCGAAAAATAGCTTGGCATTATCCGTCCGCGGGGGTCGCGGACGACGCGCGGACAGCACAAATCCGTGACGCGTAGTCACGTGATGCGCCGTCCGTCACGAAAAAGACGGATTTCGTCCGTCGTGTGGATCCACCAATAATGTCAGAAATACAGCGGAAGCTGTCGAGGATGAAGAATGATTCTACCACAGCCCACACGCTGGCATCAAACCTGCAGCTTCATCATGATGAACGGATGATTTGATACCGACCAGCTTACTAGCGAAAAAATAATTGGGATGTGTGCACGGTAGTGAAAAGCATGTCCACTCGGATAAAACGCTGCTATTGTGCCACGGCCAAACAGGCTGCACTGCGAAGGAAGTCGTGAGGCCCTCGCCGCTGCAAGTGCTAATAAGTCATGAGATGACAAGACAACAATTGCTGCTTCTGCACTGATTTTGTCAAAATAGAAGCAAGGGTTGCAAATTTATTCCGTAAATAAAGGCAGATCGGTGCAGCAAGCATTGATTTATTGTTGTCTTGATACCCTCGAAAATTCAACATTCAGCTAACTCGACCAATCTTTTCTGCCCCGTGAAATCCAAATCAACGAGGTTTTACTTTAGTTGCAACGTTTTCACTCTTTAAATTAGTCACAAAAAGTCACTCAAGAAATGTAAAGCTTTTTTTTTTTTAAATCATAGCAGAACAAACTGATTCCACATCGTGCCTAGCACATCTGTAGAGTGTCGTTTGCTTCACATGCCATGAACAAGATTCCCGTCATCCAAGGTGCTTTTCACTGTGCTGTCTGGTCCCTAAGCAGCTGCACAGTCTATATAAGGTAATTCCATGTCATGTGATTCAACATTTTTTTCAACTATTGTGAACATCAGTGAAAAAGATTTGAATGCGTTGGCGACTGTTAAAAATGAATTTCATACATCATTTTAGTGATTAAAAACTTTGTGGTCAAATAATGAGGCTTCTTCTATCTTAAAAAATGCGACCTCAATGCCTCTGCCTATCAAATGTTAGTTGACAAATGTAAGCTGTCAATTGTAGGACACATTCTGAAGTCTGTGTTGCTTTATATTGCAGATATTCAGTTTTACCGCCTATATATACTTTTTGCTATGAAAATTGTCCTCTTAGTAAAAACTAAAGCAATTGCAATTTTCCCAAGCATATATATTTAAATATACAGTTGTACCTGGATATATCCAACCCCCATATAACGAATTATTGTATACATTGAACAGCTGTAAAATCCTTTTGAAAATTTTTTTTATAAAATCTTTATTTTATATATCAAATTACTTATATATATATTGAACTTCTTCGTGATCCCCTTCCGATTTGATATATCCGGCTTTGACTATAGTTTATTTGCAAGTATATCAACTTCTTTATTTTTCTCGACTCAAAGATTAAGGCTTGCTTCAAGAAAACAGATTGAAATATTCACTTGTGCCCACAGATTTCTATGCCACTGGTGTTTAATATACCTGAACTTTTGAACTTCACTTTAGCCATCCCAGCAACCTATAATTGTGAACACAGCATCCTCACAAATCAGTCCCTTAGCATATGAGAAAGAAAATGCCCCAGTGTATTATCAGGACATTATTTCATGAAAAATGTAAATCGATTTATTTGGTAACAGATCTATTAATGGCTAAAACAAAATGGGAAATCCAGTTTCATGCAGCCACTGGAATGTAGGATTTTTTCACTCAGATTTATGAATTTTGAAAAAACATAGCTCACTCCATATTGATCGACCCCTTCAACTACATGCAGTGATCATGGAGCATGTGGAAAGCCTGAACCTTGGGAGTATGTGATCATCTGGTTGGCACTACCTAATAAAACTTCAACAACAGACTTACGTAAAAAAATCTCACAGGTACAATTTCACATCAAACATTGATTCTGTTACTTTCTTATCAGTTATTTTGTTGGAAAACGCAGCTATAACAAACTTTTCCACTAGTGAACAAGTTTTGCACCACAAATTGGTCCACTGTAAATGGCCTTCCCTATATTTGGATAACCAAAATGCATGACAGCACCCATTCATGCTGAGTGAACGTCACTTATATTGCACCTACAGAAAACCATTAAAGCCATTGTGGCTTGTTTGGCATGCATGCAAACTGAATTCCACTATCTAACATGAATGTACTTCTCATGAATTTTCTTATAAACTGGTATAACATAGTAGCAACACCATATTGGCAGTGTACAAGTACTTAAGGTGCTATTGTCATCGGCTTTCATTTTGGCAGCTTTGCTGCAAACTTTATTCAGTAAAACTGACACAAAAAAAAAGACATGTCAAAATGAAATACTAGACAATAAATGTATCCAATGTAAGAGTCAGACATGCTTACCTGGGATGGTAAGCATTGCAAAGCTCAGTGCTGTTAAGCTGAACGCAATGCAGCACAGCAATGCAGCCAGGCGCAATGGGAACCAGCGTGGTCTCTGGTATGCCTGGAAAGCTGAGGGACCAGGCCCTTGAAGAAGTGCCTGATGTGCTGCCCCGAGCACAACAGGAGCAGCACCCGCTTCCTCTTCATCATCTTCCTCATCCTCCTCCTCTTCATCATCCACCTCCTCGTCCACTTCGTTCAGGGGGCCCATTAGCTGAGAACCATCTCCAGCTTGCTGGCCACCCTCTGCAGCCCCATCCTGCAGCACGACATGGGAAACATCATCCTAACAAAGCAGAAGGGGTGCCACAGTCTCTTAATGACAACCTAGGCTTGTGCAAGTATGACTGTTTTGGTTCAAAGCAAATTCAATGTGAATACAGCACTTTAAAGTGAGTATTTTGCATAGCTGTGAGACGTGTAGAAAAACTAGAGGTCAAAGCCATTTTACTTCAAAAAGCAATATGCCGCATGGTTATAATGCTCATCTCAAAAACCCTATTATATTTACAAGACATCACCAATTCAGATATCATGTGAAAGCACTAGTTCCACATAATGAAAGAAATAGGGCTTCCTTCAGCAAAACCCAGACTTTTCAGATTATTTTGTCTAACTATTCTCTTTTGCCTTTCATCATTAACCCATAGGTTCTGCACTGTTGGTATCGCTGGAATCAGTCACTAAGCACTGCAAGCAAAAACACAATAGAATTGAAGGTGAAGGGTCATTACATATGATCCCAGGATCATTGTAGTGAAAACTACAACTCCTTCCCATGGTGAGCAAAAAGTTTTTGCGGCAATGCATGGTGAGCTCAAATGCAGCCACTGTATGTGCCAGGGATGCACTGCACAAAGAGCCATAACTGCATGTATGATTAAGTATTGAGCAAAAAGAAGCATTAAAAGAGGTCCATAAATTTCCCTCAGCTGGGTATTATGGCATTACCACAGTTAAAAGCAGTCGCTGATTACAAATCACAGCTGTAGGCCTAGTACACGGACAGACCTACTATGGAGTTCCTGCGGTGAATGTCTCCACAAGTTGAGAAGCCACTGCATTCAATCACTGCAGCCTAAGCTAGACATAAGTACTGAAGGCAAGCACATGGTACAAGGACATGACACTGTATTACTTACCTAGCAAATGACCCACAAAATGCAATTCTGTATAGCGCTTTCCCACTTATATTTAGGATTTGCAAAGAAATGTTATCATTATTTCATGCAGATGAAAAGTTATGATATCAAGGTTCGGAATAGAGAAGCTCAATTGCAGAACATTTGTTGCCAAAAATACACAACTGCCACCTGCCGCCACCCACCCCCCAGTTCCTTCCTAAAAAAAGTTCCTGGATTAAGCCCTGCTCACAAAATAAGTATTCAGCAGCAAATGCACATTCAGGAACATGGATACATAAACAAGCTATAAGAATACCCGAAATGGCGGACACCTGTGATAATGGCACAGCAGCAGTGCACAAGTCAGTGATGAGGGACAAAAAGAATGGGAATAGAACCCTCACAAAAATGACACTGGTAAGCAAATTACATACTAAAAAAAAACAGTAGAAGCTCGTTATAACAAAGTTCCGTTCAACATGAAAATTCGGTTGTTACAGTTAAAGCTCGATATAGTGAACTTCTAATAACAAAATCCTCGATATAACGAAGTATTTAACTTTACATAACCTCTTGTCCATAGAACACGATGTATTTAGAACCTCAATATAATGAAGTGCACTTGTATGCGATTTCAATATAACGAAATTTCAGTGCCACCGCAAGGAATGCCAAGACAATAAATGCAAACTTAAGCGGTGTCAGGATTGGGGGCTCAATCCCATCGTCCGTGGTCCTTTGCCAAGATTGGAGTACGGCATGAATTCGGAGGTAGCTGGCCCATGCCGTCGTCCAACTTATTTACGCTGAGATCGTTGAAGAAGTGAAGAACTGCTTCTCATCGAGAACGAGGAAAAGGGGTTTATTTACAGAAATTAACTCAGTCTAACATGACTGCTTGAGAAAAAGAGTATCAGTCCAACATGACTGCATGAGAGAAGTGACTCAGTCTAACATGACTGCTCAAGAGAAGTGTCTCAGTCTAACATGACTGCTCAAGAGAAGTGACTCAGTCTAACATGACTGCTCAAGAGAAGTGTCTCCAGCATGCGCACAACCACAGTTTTTATACACTCGATGCGCCGGTCCTACGACGCGGCGACTGTTCGTTTACTCATCACCAACTCGCCGCTGCTCTGCAGACCAGTTTACGTACACAAAGGCAACCGCGCGGGGTGCCGTTCCGGGAAACTATCGGCGCCGATCGAGGGTCGCTCGTTGTTCCGGGCTAGGCCGAAGCGTGAGACGCTCCAAAATACGTCGTCCCCACGGCAGCTTGTCCATGCGTGTCAAATCAGCTCCGCGTTGGGGAACTCCGGAATCATTGTTCACACACCGAACTAGTTCCGTCACAATGTCGAAGGGGCTGGAGTAAGGCGGCGGATTCCAGCGCAAAGGCCGCTTCTTTGAACGCCTCCCAGCTGCAGCGACGGAGAGGGAGAGGTGCGCGTCGTGTCGCCCTGTCGTAACTGTGTGGCAATCTTCTTTCACAGCTCGCCATTCTTGACAGCGGGCGCAGATCATCAAATCATTGAATTACAAGCAGCTGTTTGCTCATGTACCTCTCAAATTGCCAGTGCGCAACAAGAGCAACCGCGGAAGTGGAGCCGCATCATGTTCCTTACAAAGTATAAATGAGATAAGATCCTATCGCGCCCCATGCACTTTGTGCTTTAGGTGCAAGTGAAAGTGTGCGAGGGTTAAACAAGAAAGATGGTGGCTTCGCCAATGCCGCCTTCCCACACGAGCAAAGGGAAAGAGGGGAAGGAGTGCGAGCTCGTGGGGGCGGAGTGGGGTCAAGTTGGCGCACGTCAAGATTTTTGGCACAAGTCTCCGCTGTGACTGCCCATGGCTGTAAGTGCCGCTGAGAGCATACCCAGCGGCACACCCTGCTTTAGAGATAATCTGCCGCATGTGCAAAGAGTAGGCATGCCGAGACAGCATGGCACCACATAAAATGTCTTACCGCACATTTAGTATCGGAGGTTGCGTAATCTCACATTTTGGGTGACCTGTTAGCACATACACAGAACACAGAAACGAGTCGGCAGTCATACTGTCCGACTCGCAGACGGCATGTCGCCTTTTTCTCAATGGGACGGTACCCACAATGGTATGCAGAATTCTGGGACGAACCTTGACAGAACACCACGACATTATTTGGTGGCCGGCTCACGAGGGCTTAAAGGGTAACGTTGCGGCAGACCGTATAGCTAGAGGATTCAACAACCAAGCTGCGGCCGAGCCGAGCGCGGGACTTCTTCCAAGCACTCATGACATTCTTCTACAACAATGGGAAGAATGCTGAGTCTACGATAATCCACACAAGGCTCTTAACAGAGATGCACTCATGACATTCTTCTACAACAATGGGAGGAATGCAGAGTCTACGGTCATCCACACAAGGCTCTTAACAGACAGCACAGTAGGGACTGGTGACGCATTCAAACAAACAGCTTCCCCAACCTGCATTGTAGGGGTTGAAGGACGGACTTCGGGATGAAGACCAAACTTGGGAGGGATTTATTTACATATTATATACAAGGAGGTGAGCGTCAATTAACAGTCGTACAGTCATTACGGGCCGGCAGCAACTCGGACGCTGCGGCCCGCGGCAAGACGTTCGAGAGAGGTGAATCAGGGAATCAGGGCATGTCCCAGAATGCTCAGGTCTCTCTGGAAGGCTTCTTATAAACCCTTCGAGCACTGTAAGTCACGTCATGTTTGACCAATGGGAGAGTCCGCTCCGATGACGCCACTTTCAGCCAATGGTAGGCGCCCGTGTCGCGGTGTCACACCTGGCGGCTCTCTGCGGTCTTGCCTCGCAGACTGGCAATGCACTTCTAACGAGGAGAAGGGGAGGGCTGCTCATGCTCCATTGTCCGAGGCCCACCTGCTAATCCCGGCGGCGCACGAACTTGTTGGCACGTGAACTTGTTGCCTTAAACTTGTTTGCTCGGCCGCTCCTCTGGAATGTGCTTTCCTGCTTCGGCATTCCTCAATTAGCTGTGCTGCGACTCGAAGTGGTTTGGGGAACTCGAAGTAATCGCAGGAAACAGCTCCATATCTAACAGCATCAACTCAGTAAAATAAACCCAACTAGATTTCTGGACATCTGTCCATGGTGTTCTAACAAACCTGCACTACAACATATCACATGGAAGTGCCTGGAAAGGCCTTCACATATTACTAGCCCATACATAAATGCACATCCACTTATGTTAAATATGCAGTGGGAGGCATGGCTTGCGGATGAGGGAAAGAAGAGCCAATTGGCTCTCCTGGACCAAGCCCAGCAAGCCATTCGCGCCAGTGAAGCCCTGGATTAAGGGCCCAGCCACACTCGCCTACTTTTTTTTTTTTTGAAAAATAAAGTTTCTTTCCTTGCTTCCATTGCAATGAGCCAGTTAACCCTCTGAGGGTCAATGACGTAAATATACGAGGCCATGAACAAGTCCTAAAATGGTAGATGCCGTATATTTACGGCGCCATCTGCACGTTTGAAAAGCATGTCGATTTCCTAACTTTTTCTGTTCTATCATGTGCTGCCACTATGTGGGAACACAGGGAATTTTTTTTGCGCACCTGCCTCTCTCTGTTTTCGTTGTATGGTTTGTTTTTGAGCTTGTTTGCTCCCACGCGTCTATATGCTACCGCTCGCACATTGATGCGCGCGCATGCGGGAGGCAGTTTCAGTTTTGTTCCACATGCGGTTTCGGCTTCTTTCGCTTGCAAAACTGATGGCTATGTCGTTACTAATCGCTAAAAGGGCTAACAATGCATTTGATGCATTGTATAACAATGCATCAAATATTTAATTCTTGTAAGTTTGTTTCCTTTTTTATTGTTATTCATGAATGAAGAGTACATATATACGAACACAAAATATTTTTTTCTTACTTTACGGTCACCCTAGAAAAATTACGGTAAATTTTTTTCGAAATAAGTTCCTAAGAATTGGAATCTGCAATAAAAGAAATTGACCCTGGGTGGTCGCATATGGCGAAAAAAAATGATCCTCAAGGGGTTAAGGCTTAAAATAAAGTCACTTTTGGTCAGAATAATAATGTGCTTGAAAGGTTAACAAGCATTGGATGCACACGTTTGCTGGGATCAGATGGCGAGTCCAGTTGACCCAATTTTCTAAGTTAACGGGGACTGAATTAACAAGTTTTACTTATTTCCATGGGTTTCCAAGGTAAATATAATTTATTTTGTTATATGCCTACCACAGTAGAACATCGTTCATGCATTTCAGAATAAAATGCAACAAAAAACAGACTAACCAGAAAAATGTGTGATTCAAAGTCACTAAAAAATTGGACAGACTTAACTGCAGTTGACAACTGCATAATGTGAAGAATCGCGAGGATCATTGCAGCACGAGAAACCAATGTACGCGGAGCTGGTGGAGTGGCAAGTAGCCTGAGACACACATTGTCGTTTTGGCAGCTTCAACAAGCTTACATTTGCGCTCCTCGTATTGGGCCTGGTTCAACAGCTTCTTTGAGCAGGGCATTTTCGGAGAGAAGTTTTGAAGTGCCCACATGGTGCAAATCGTTGCAGCACGAGACGCCAACACGCTCCGAGCTGGTCAGGCCTGAGTGACTGAAGACGCATGTGGTCATTTTCGTTTTCCTACTACATAGTGTTTAAGACAGCAACGGGGAAACAAAACGAAATCAAGCTGGTAGGTGACGCCAGAATATGAAGCCTATGATGCCGCCAGAGCAATACATGACGGTCACTTCAAGCCACCTGCAGCAGGGAACAGCGGCACATTTGGGTTATCACCTGTTAAAGCTGTGCATATGCTTCTAAGAGCACTATGCCCCACGTGCAGTGAAATATATAGATGAAGATGCTTATTACAATAGGGTGATCAGCGAGACCTATGAATGCAATGTGCTACAACCCTGAAGGAGATTTGCTGGCACTGGAATAGGGAATTGAGTGCGCACCGGTGTCATCAACTGATATGGGCAGGCGAGTATTGCAAGGAAACTGCTGCGGTGGGCAGCTACTGATCTTAATTGTGCGCCTCGCATCTTTTCTTGTTTACACAGGATCTAGTGGTTGAAAAATGTATTGTACGATCGCAGTTTGGCGATGCACTGAACGTTGGTGCCGAGACATAGTGTTTTCTGGGAACATATGAACAGGTAAAACAGAAGCCTATCGGCAGTAGGTCATTTTTAGAGCGCAGCTCTTGGGAGCCCGTTCCTGCGGCGAGCATTGGCGTTGTCCCTTGGCGTCCTCGTAACTAAGTGAACGAGCAGAGCAAAGGATGAAAGAGTGAATGCAGAGCGCAGATGAAAGACGGCGATAGCAAGGAGAGCACGAAGAGGAAAGCAGAGCGCAGGATGCTGCAGAACCATGAGGTGGAAAACGAAAGAAGAGGGAATGGCGAATGCGTGAGAAGAAACGCATAATGCTGCACGAGACGGGCTTTGCAATACCAATGGCTATGAGACGGTGCCAGGGTAGTGCACATCATCTGTTCACCAATGACACCACCGATACCATACTTGCAAACAAAGCACTGCATGAGCAGAGGTCTGTATACAGCAGCAGCTGTGAATCGCGCCCACGCAGCAGCTTCGCGCTGCCTTTCAGGGTCTCCCAATTAGCGAGGCAGTCGCACCACACTTCGCTCCGTTTGCAATGTGCCACACAAGACAGATTGTTCACATCAGCCAATATACTGTATCATGAAATGAAAACACATATACAGCTGCGCTCAAATTTCGCATTAGGGAGTATCGTAATCGTCGGTGAATTTTTTTTGCAATCTCGATCGCGAACATTGGTGCCCGGAAATCATACAAAATGGGATTGCATCAATGGGGTTCTACTGTATGTTATTACAGACCATTTCACTATAATTAAGCCCATTTCACTATAATCAGGCTCAACTGCATTCATTTTTTCTGCAGCAGAGATCCAAAATACAGCATATAAACCTGACAATCTGCACAATATAACTTCGAGTAGACTTTTGGTAGCTGATTTGTTATCGGCACATGGACACAATCCCAAAATAAATAAGCTCAACAGGGAGAACCTACTATGGCGGTCCATTTTGGCTTAACTTCTACCACAGTGCAAACCATTAGTAAGGTAGCGCCAGCTTCTGCTGTGCTGAAGCACAGTGCATATACCTACCGGCTCTGTCTGGCCATCGGGAGCATCTCCAAGCAAGTAGGAGCGCAGATCAAGGAGGCAGGCCACACCCACACACCATGCACGCACTAGGGCCTTGAGCCACTGTTTCATATGGCCCTGTTCCAAGAGAGTGGGTAGCACCACCTGCAGCAGGATCAGCTCCAACGAGATCTCTTGAGATGGACTCTCACTGCAGGAACCAATATGCAAATTTACTGAATATGCATGTGCGGTGCTCATTGAAGTATGCTCCACTTATTAAAAATCTCAAGAACTAATGCTTACTGCTGCATCCTGACATCAAATGAACATGTGTAATTGTAATTTGTAAATTTGTAATTGTACATTTTAGACATTATGCAGTGCAGTGAAGAATATTATCACTATTTGAAAAAGCAGAGTAAGCTGCTCATGCAGAAAGACAATTTAGAAGCTCAAGGTTTGCGCTGTTTTCTGCCATTGTTGGTTAGCTTACTGCAACTGTGTCTGCTTATAAAAAGTGCTGATACCAAATGTCCCATTATATTTGGTGGAGGTTGCTGTTCACTACAATCCCAAAACTCTGCAACCACACCTTGCCTCTAGTTTCTCTCACAGCCACAAAGAGCAGCAGGTTGCTTCCCAGCCTCCGACTGTGGTCTGTTCCGGCACCGTTCAGCAATGTAACCATGGTTTCTTCAGTGGAGCTGATGACCAGGATGTAGAGGACTGGCTTGAATCATACGACTGAGTAAGCAAGCACAACAAATGGGACGACGCACATAAGCTCAACCATGTCATCTTCCACATGACTGACGTCGCCAATCAGTGATTCTGTAACCACGAGACTGACCTTACCCTCTGGCTGGCCTTCAGAACGAAACTCATGGAGCTATTCGGTCGTCCAGCCGCCCACAAGTTGCATGCCGAAGAGCGCCTGTGAGGACAAGCTTAACAATGTGGCGAGAACTACACCAGCTACACTGAAGATGTAGTTGACCTTTGCAAGCATGTCAATCTATCCATGACAGCAGCCGACAAGATCAAACACATCCTGAAAGGCATCAATGACGATGCATTTCAGACGCTTGTCACCAAGGACCTGCAAACAGTAGTTGACGTCATTCAACTGTGTTAGAGCTATGACAAGCTGCAGAATCAACACAACTCCACTCGAAGTGCCTCCTTGCCCCATGAAAACATTTCAGCCTTAACAACTGCAGGTCTTGCAAGTGACCACTCTCATGTTACTTAATGAGCTTAACGAGAATAAAGGGGATTAACCGAGGGGCGCGATTTTTATATCATAAGAAGCCACCAAACAAAGACACCAAGGACAACACAGAGGAAATTACTTGTACTTACTAACTGAATTAAAGAAATGATAAATCAATGGAAATGAAAGTGGATGAAAAAACAAATTGCCACAGGTGGGGAACAATCCCATATGTTCGCATTACGCGTGCGATGCGAGCGATGTTGGCTTCTTATTAATGAGATTAAGCAGTTTGAATGCAAGCAGGTTGTGCACCAGCTGTCCCTTGTACATTGTACCCTTGGTGGTGCCCCATCTACGTTGCCACCCTCAATAATGCATGTCATTCAAGAGCAAGTTTCCAAGTTGCTACCCAAAGCCTTTGCGATATTAGTGATTGCTCCGCTAACCTACGCCGGATCTGTAGTTATGCCAAAGTCATGCCTCTACCCCATCGCCAACTCCTACGTGCCAACACGCACCTTTCTTGTGTTGCCTCAACCTGTGCACCAGGCTGTCTGTCCATTCTTACGACTGGCACGTTTTAAAAACCCATGGCGCACCCCTGACAACCGCCCCATAAGCTACTCGTATGCTTTCCCAGGCCACATAGCGTATTTTTGCAGCCAGCATTGATTTTTCTTTCATGAGGACATATGCCCAAATAACTACGGTTTCGCACTGACCACAGAACGCTTCACCTGGTCCTTCTGCTAACTCTTTCTATTTGACTCGCCAAAACTTCCTATGCACGTTGGTCACCTTCACCATTTCGCCGTTCCCTTTCAACAATTCTGCGACACCCTCAGCCTGTCCCTGAGGAAAGCTAGAAGCCACAGTTCTGGAAGCAAGAACTGCACAGCTTTCAAACTTTTCAAGACCTTGTTTGTACCCCTCTAATGTTGTTGCCGGGAGCAGCAGTATCTGTAATGACTGAAAACCTTTGCCATAAACTCCAAAAAGTAATGACACCGCTTGCTGCCTTTTTATTGAGCACTGCGAGCTCGCAACAAATCTAACCTTTTGCAGTGTGCTGCACGCGGCGTGCACAGCACGCTACAAACGCTACTAATTTTCTGACGAATCTCCCTTCCCCCCTTTCCCAAGAAACAAAGTTTCAGGATATGGGCTCCAAAAAAACGACACGAATGGAAGGGAAAGCTTGAATGTGAAAGCAAGGTAATGGCTAGTTACGGTCTTAAGAGGGGGGGCAGTCCCCTCTCCCATGCACAGAACATTATGGCCCTACTAATGCTACCTGATTATTCTGGAATCGTGTTAACCATAACTGCTGAGAAGGGATCAGCGCTAAAAATTCCACACACAGATAAAGATGGGACAAGCTCGTGCACAAAACTTGGGGGCATTGTTGCTCCCCGCCAGGCCTTCGTGTCATCGAAGAGCTTCTCATTTCTGGTACTTGACCAAATCGTCGACCACGCTGTGCAGAAGCATTCTGAAAATATTGCAAGTTGCTTGTCTAGAAAACACGTAATAAGTGCCCCCTTCCCCCTTTTTCTTTCTTGCTTTTTTTTTTCCCCCTTGCCTCCGACTTTCATTACGTTGATAAACTTGAGAAGGGCTTGCTGTTATGCTAGTTTGTACATGCTGATAAGAATCAAAATAGGGTGAAAAACAGGACGAGGAGGAGAGACCTACAGAACGATTATTTGCGCACGGCGAAATACAATATCAAGGATGGGGATGCTGGTTTAGCAAAGCTAAGAAACTGCCACAACAAACAGGTGGGAGGGCAGGTAGGTGAATGGCCTCGAAGTTCATGCAGAAACAGAAATATAGGAACGTTAGGGGCCACCACTTCATTCAATAATCTGGTGAATGTTGATTAGTGTGACAGTGACTAACGAAAAAGAACTTCAAGGGGAGTGGGGTGATGTATATGAGGACAGGGAGGTGGGGAGGGGGCAGGGGCATAAAATGCGTCAAGAATGAAGTTGGCGGACGATTATGGACATAGAGAGGGCGCCTCGTCACTGCCCGATCACACATCACACCAGTCAGCTGTGACCAGTTGCCTAGCTGAGGCTCACCTGCCCCATTGTAACCCGAGCTGCTTGCTGTGGAAAGTTCATCCTAACTAAATGTCTTGGCAGCTTTCAGAACAGCCAGGTGTCAGGAGACCCAACACTTTCAAATCTTTCAGAGATACTGGCCCTTATTTTACGGTGAACTGCGGATGCCGTAATTTTCACAAAGGCTTTGACATAGAAAGCAGCCCTGCTTTGGGCTGTCTGCCTCATCAATTCTCAAGTGTGATCAAATAACAATATGCGCCGCATGATGAGTGTACAATACCATGATCACAAGTTACTTTGAAACATCTCTTCAAACAAGTTGGACAGTATGTCACTGAAAGTGAATGAAACTTGCATCATATGATACTATCGAAGTTCTGCCGCAAAGCTTCATTCCTGCATTTTTAAATCTAGAATAACATAGCATGCCCACAATGCTAAAAGCGTGATCAAGCGATAGGCGATGTGCAAAATAGTGCCCGCCCTTTTTCGTACGTAGCCATGGCCGTACCACTCACTAGAAAATCTGGCTGTGAAACAAAGGTTGCCTCCACTGTTATCTGGGCTGCAACAAGCCTGGCCTGCAAACAAGAAGACACACGATAGCGCGCTGTCCTGTTTTAAAGTGAAGCTTTCTTTGCCTCCTCCTATGACTTTCCCACTGCTGCTGCTGCTGCTGCTGCTACTGCTGTCTTGCATGGCGCATTGAGGGAGGTCAGACTGTGTATCTCCATGGAAGGAGCATAGCAGAGAGGAAAGGCAACACAAGAAACTCGTTTGGACCTTTGCACCACATCGAATATGCACAATGCCCTCTGGAGCTTTCTGGGCGTCACCACAATAGCCTCTTGACGGGTGTAATTATCCGTGACCCCCCCCCCCCCAAACACAAAAGCATTGCAGAAACTGCAGCGCTTACCTTTCTACTAACGTGCAACCACCCAGAGGGGAAGTATATAGAATGGTAGGGAAGAGGAGGAAAACGAGTGAATCCAGGAGTGAATCCAGGAGCATCCAGGAAACAAGTGAATAACAGCCTTGGCACTCTTTGCTCAGAACTCGCATACATGAGGTGAGGGCAGGAGACGGTAAAAGCGACGTGAAAAGGTGGGGAAATGCTACTACTAGGGCTCCCGAGGCACCCTAACTACTACACGACAGCCGGTTGCAGACAAACTGAATTAATTTAAGTTCTAGGTACGCCACGTTTTGTTATTTCTCAAAAATAAACACAATGAAAATTTATGAAGTGGGCAACTGACGCATGGCATGCAGACGCAAGGCTGCATTAAAGCACTGTAACATCTAGGCAACATCGTAGCACCGCCGAGTCTAGGCATTGCCCTTTGACTCACTTCGATTCAACACTTTTGTGCCCACCGTGGTACTTTGCAGCTATGGCATTGCTCAATGTCGTGGGTTCGATCATGAATGCAGCAGCCATATTTCAGTGACGAAATACAAGAATTCTCGTGTGCTTCAATTTAGGTGCTCGTTAGAGAACTCCAGAGGTCAAAATTGATCCATAGCCTGTCACTACAACATGCCTCATAATTCGGTTGTGGTTTTGGCACGTACAGTTCCATAATTCAAGTAAAGTTTAAGGGACACAGGTTTTAGAGACCAAAAAATTGCGAGATCAATATTTTGAAGACTGTATTTTCGGAATTTCTAACTATTTTTCCACCAAGCCAAATTTAGCGCATTCTAAATCAATATTTTAGCCGTAATATAAATTTTTGGCGCCAGCTTGGACTAAATATGAGCCAAATTTTCTGTAAAAAAGCCTTTTCCACAGCGCATGACAGCCCTTGCAGCCATTCAGTCACGCCAACCCGTATATTGTTTAAAAGAGCCGTCTCTCGTCTTCATTTTCCCGCCGCCACTGACTCCATACGTACATTGGCAGTGAAGAAATTCCACCTCAAAAAGAAGACCCAATGCGTGCTGTAATTGGTTGACAAAGGCACGTGACCTTGAGCTAGCCACGCCATTGGCTAGACTGGTGTCGTCAGCCTCGCTACGCGGCTGCTCCGCACATGCCGTGTTTGCCAACTAGGTTTCCCACGCTGACAGCAATGCCGACTTCGAATCTGAAGTTCGCTACGATGTACATACAAATTTAGAAAAAAAAAGGAAGAAGTCGGTGTACAACGTCAAGAAACGACGCTCTACCGCGCCGCTTCCCTATGACATCAATAAAGGCGCGTTTATAGTCCGACGATATCGCCACACGGGCGGGCATCGCTTGACACGGGGCGCATCCAGTTACGTCATCTGCACCAGTGTGTCGAACCATCGGTCTAACTATAGAGGCTGTTGTCTTCGCCAACGTGACGTAATGTGTGTACACGGTGACGCTACGTCGGACTATATTTAGCCCACCCGCTCCCACAGTCAAGCGACGCCGGAGATCCCAATGTCGTGTTAGGCCTAGTCCTCCGAAGCGCTCCTGACAACGGCCGTGTTTCATCAACGTTTCAACATGATGCTACTATTTTGCAGCCGGAACTTTTGTGGCATACTGACAGTGAAGCTCAAGGAAAACTTAAAGCATTAGCTTCAACTCCTGCTACTGACTGAAAATCGGAACTACTAGATCGCGTTGACGACATTGCTGACGAAGCAAACGAGCTGGCTACGTCTGCTGGGCATGCGGCTGCTCAGAATACATCACCGTAGTGACACTAGTCAGACAGACTACATTCCTGGAGGCTACTAATGCAATAACACTTGTATATACTCAAATATCTTGTAGTGTTCTGTTATAAAAATAAGTTCATTTTGACTTTTCAAGTTTTCGCAGAATCTCATTTTTGGCGTTTTTTAAACTTGCCGAAGCACTATCTTGGTCTTCAGGGCACATGGATCCATAATTTTAACAGTGGCATGTAGCTACATGTGTGTAATACACAATGCTAGAAGATTTTTTTAATTTCGCTTATGTAAATATTAAAATCTGGCTACTAATTGGACCACATAATTGTTATGTCTGGGGATCGAACTTCAAATTGCTGCAAAATTGGTAATACCTTCAATATAGATAAAGTAATCCTACAGTGGTGTTGCTTACACTGTGTAGTATCCAGCCATATGTCTTTATAAACATTCTGGCTGATACTCTTCTTACAATTGTTCCGATAAACTATCGGTGACATGCTGGTGATTAATTTTAATTACATCTGGAACCACTCAGTCAATTTAAAAAGTTACTGTATTTTTGAAATCAGCATGAAAAACTTTGTCTGGGTGACAATTTTTATTAAATTTAGTCAAAAAATATAAAAAAAGTTTCTAGGTACCTCTTCCCCCCCTTGACACTTCTGCCACAATGCGATGAGCCGTGTAAGGCAATGACCATACTAACCTTCTCAGAGGTTATGAACAATGGTGCACAACAATGCCTCAAGCAAACACATCTTGCTATGGGTTATGTATATTAATGTATATGTATGATGTGGGGATGCGCGACCCTCGCGCCTCCCCTGATAGCTTGTTTTCCCGCATAGCCCCGTCTCCGTGCGGCGTTGGAGTGGTACAAGCGTGGTGCGAGAGATGGCGCGAGCGCCGCGCCGCTGCGCGGTTACTTGCGTTCGGGAAAGACAAGGCGCTCTCTCTTTGGGTTCGGGAAGTGAGCGGGTCGGACGTGCCGACCCGCGCGCCGACCGATGCGTCAGCGAGACCGTCTCGCGTGGCCGCCTTCGAACGCGCCACGATTCGCGTGACTATACACGCGAACGACCAGGCGTTGGGATCCAGCATGGGGCGAACAGATTCGCTCGCTTCCGGTCGCGGTGAGTCGGACTTCTAGATTTGTCGCGCGCCCATTGGCATGTTTTGTGGATAGCAACTCGGCTAGCAGGCATTGATGTATGAAAGGTGCAATAAATGCCCTTGTGATTGTTTGCACTACTGTGTTGTCGTTCCTTTGTCCCAAGAGTACGGTGTGAGATATCCCACATCAGACCCCACAATATGTATATTAAGCATGTATATTAAGCAGACAAAACAGCAGTAGTGCATGCACGGTAACGCTTACCATCAACTCACCACTCTCGTACTGCATTAAACGCTGAAGAAATAAAACATTCGCCATCAACGAAGCCGCTAATTATCGTCAATCAAATCGAGCAGCATAGAAAGCTTCGCTTAAGTTGATTCCCACAGTGCGTGAGATCACGTATTTTTTATTTTTGTTCCCATTTTTAGCATTGTTCATTTTCCCCAGTGATGTACCAGCTAGATCATCAACACATGTTATATAAATGTATCAATTCATAAATGAAATTTTAGTTGTTTTTTTCAATATCATCATTCTGAAAATAGCATAAGGTTGACAGCATAATTTGATGCACTGTGGCTGCACGCCTTAGCAATGAAAAACTTTTGTGAGAAGTTAAGCAAAGTGTTGTTTCGGCAATGCAAAAACATGCACCCTTGACCATCGTTCTTATGTAAAGCATTCTTGTCTTGGGAGTGCTACAGTTCGTCCTTGCATGGTATAAAACCTCCATATTGTGGCAGAATAAACAATGACATCGTCTAGGTAGACTAAGCAAGTCTTCCACTTAAGGCCTGAGAGAACAGTATCCATTAGTCTTTGGAACGTGGCTGGGGCGGAACACAAACCAAAAGGGAGAACTTTGAATTCATGGAGCCCATCAGGCGTTATAAAAGCAGTCTTTTCGCGATCCCGCTCATCGACCTCTATTTGCCTGTATCCACTTCTTAAGTCCATCGATGAGAAGTACCGTGCATGCCGTAACCTGTCGAGGGAATCGTTGATGCGTGGTAAGGGATACACATCGTTTTTTTGTAACCCGATTGAGCTTGCGATAATCAATACAAAACCGCAGGCTACCATCCTTCTTCTAAACGAGTACCACGGGCGATGCCCAAGGGCTTTTTGACGGCTGGATGACATCATTTTCTAGCGTTTTCTTGACTTACTGCTGTATTGCTTCACCCTCTTTCTCAGCCACGCGATACGGATGCTGTCGGATGGGTATTGCTGTTTCCTCCGTAATACTGCGGTGTTTCGTCAGTGGTGTTTGACGCACTCAGGAAGTTGTAGAGAAGCAGTCCTTAAAATCGTCAAGCAGTTCCCTGAGACTTTGTTTCTGTTGCGGCGCTAAACCTGGGTCAACGTTGACGACGGGTGCATGTGGCATCGTATCGGTGGTCGGTTTCTCTTTTACAGCAAAACAGTGTTGAACGTCGTCAATTTCATCAAAGTATGCCACAGAGGTGCCTTTACTGATCTGCCGGCGTTCATTGGTGAAATTTGTCAGAAGTATCTCTGTGCGACCACCGCTTAGACTGACGATACCGCGAGCAATGGCAACACCTGGATGGAACAGAAGTGCAGTTAGCTGTTCGGCTACACCGTCCTTGTTAAACTGTTCTCTGCAACTGATGGAGACAAGACTGCATGATAGTGGTGGTATGCAGACATCGTAGTCGGCGACACGTAATGATGTACGTTGGCACTTCGTCGTGGCTCGTCTCTGTACTAGTTGACAAGGCTATCTCGCCGTCCCGTATGTTAACCACGGCACCGTACTCCCGCAAGAAGTCCATTCCAAGGATGAGTGATCTGCAGCACTCTTTTAAAATCATAAAAATGGCGACAAAAGCTGTATTTCGTATCTGGAGTCATGCAGTATGTTTTCCTGTAGGCGTCAGTATCTGGCCCCCAGCATTTCGAATATACGGGCCCGTCCACTGTATTTTGACTTTCTTAAGCCGGTCTGCCAACTGCTCACTCATTATCGAAAAGTCTGCGCCAGTATCAACTAAAGCTGTCACGTCGTGCCCATCAATCGTTAAGAGTAGGTCGGCACTCACAAATTCGTCGGCGTCCCGTTTCTCCGGGTTGCTCTGCTCGTTTCTCTGTAATGTTGGGGGACTTTCGGCGGTTCGACGACTTGCAACCTTCCCCTCGGAGGTCGCCAATTTCAGTTTCCCGGCCGTGGGCTTGGAGAGCGGCCTCTCACCACGTCGGCAAAACTGCGACGGTTCGGCGAAGAATAACGCAATGGAGACAGCGAGCGCGACCGGAGGTTAGCTGGGCTGCCTTGTTCCCAAGTGACACTGTCGTCGGAGTGTCGATGTCTCTCTGGAAACTGTCGCGGAATGGCAGGTGACATTTCCTGGATGCCACCCTGGCGATGAGGGCAAAAACGATAAATGTGCCCTGGTTCGCCACATTGAAAACACAATGGTCAGCTATCAGCAGTGCACCATACGTCAGTCCTGCGAAGCTGAGGTCGCCTGAAATGCTCCCTCTGTATTCAGGCAGCAATAGGTGGCCGCTGGTGGTACTGCTGTACCGGCACGGTAGAAAGCAGGCGACGGACAGCGTCTGCGTAGCTATATGCGCGTGGCTCGAAGCGCGCCTCGGGACACGATTCAGGGAGTGCCTCAGGAGATGCTAATGCTTGCCGTATTTTTTGGCGGACAACTTCAGCGATTGAAGCAACAGTAAACTCCCTCAGTGTCACAGTTTGCTTCGCAATCTCCTCGCGCACCATGTCTCTTATCAGTTGACACAGCAAGGTCTCGTCTGTTACTGTGAGTACTGCGGCTCCTGCCGGCGCATCGTTAGTCACGCCTTCGTATTGCCGACAATGCTGCTGGAGCGCCCGCTCGATTGCTGTGGCTTCCTTAATGAACTCTTCCACTGTTGTAGGTGGGTTACGCACGAGACCAGCGAATAGCTGTTCTTTGACGCCGCGCATGAGATGGCTCAGCTTCTTCGAATCCGGCATGTTGGGATCCGCGCTGCGAAACAAACGAGACATGTCCTCGGCAAACATGGAGACACTTTCATTGGGCTTCTGTGCTTCCGAAGGTGTCAAGTAGCCGACAGCAAAATTTGTCCCACGTTGTCAAATGTGCTTAGCGGTTTTGGAACCACGTCCTTGCGCTACCTTCAAGAGCGAAGTACACATTGGAAAGCTTCTGGTCCAGACGCCACTGATTCACCTTAGCTACGCGTTCGTAATGGTCCAGCCAGTCTTCGGCGTCTTCGTACGCGTCACCATGGAAGCTTGTGGGGACTGGATTGTTTTGGACAGTCACCTGTGTTGGACTAGCAAGCGACAGTTCCCGAGTCGGTGAGGTCGCTGACGAAGTTCGTTGCAAGAGACCGAATTCCGGGCACAGACCTTGCAGGCGACGGCTTGCGTGGTGCACAGGTGTCTTGACGCATGGATGATGTCTTGAAGGGCTGGATGCAGGGCTACTCGCAGGAGTCGTCCTTATCATTAGACGATGATGCAATACCCAGCACCTCCACCACTGTCACGGCTCACTTGAGACAAAGAGCAGTATTTAATCTAGACAATTAAAACAAGCGTTCAGTTTAGGCTTCTTCTTCTCTAGCCCCCTCGCTCACACACACGAGGTCGTCGTCTTCATCAACGTTGTTGGGCACAGACGGCGTCGCGGCAATATTATATTATATATATATTCAGCTACATCACAAGTTCCTATTGGAACATTATGTGAAGGGGGTTATACAAAAAGCTGTAAAATCAATAACATGGAGTGAATGTTTTCGAGTTTTGCAATACAAGTAATCAGTACATTATCAACACAAACAACAAAACTATTGAATGCACTCATCATGTTGGATTGGTATTGATTAGGGCAGTAAATGCAGATACAAAAATTTTGCTCGATACAAGTGCGTAAGACCAACAAAAGTGAGACCTTTAGTACCAATCAAACATGGTTATACAATCACTATATAGTTCGTAAAAGAAAAGAAAAAAAGCCAAACAAGATAAGCTATGAAAACAGGACGTGCAGTTCTTCCTTGAATGCATCAGAGTTTAGCATATTGACCGCTCTATCTGGAAGACCGTTCTAATATGGCACAGCACATGGTGAAGCCAACAAATTAAATGCTTTTGTTCGGCCGAACAGGCGTCGCAAGCTTCATCAGGGTGTCTACCAAGTCAACATTTTCAAATTCTCTGAGTTTTCCAGGTTTTCCCTAAGCAATACAGAACATTATTTTATGTCAAGACAGGATGACACCACCTTACCCGATGCTGTCACTCTCAAGTAAGCATATTAAAAACTTAAAAAATACAACTTAATTATGTTTAATTATTCATTACGCAGTACATTGTTGAAAATGACAAGTTTACAAAGTCACAATGCCGTTTGAAGCCAAAAGGATGAAGTTTAGGCAAACCCATGTACTTCCCATTATTCCCATGCTCGTACAACCGTTCTCATTGCAGTTCCCGTAGACACTAGCGCCCGAGTTCTCTCTAGTAATTATTGTACGAAACTCTGATAAAAACAGAGAAAAGTGGGTTAACGCACAAAGAAAGGGTATGCAAGAATTCAAAACTGACTGATGACACAAGCGCTGCTTTACACTGCAGTTTTCAAGTGTTGAGTTCAAGCTTGGCCAACAGGCAAAAAGCAAGCATAAGGATGTTAGCTCTCACTGTGCCACACCTTTGCATTGCAGCAGCAAATAAAGTCAGACATCAGAAACAGTAATACAGTAAAAGCTTGTTAATTCAAATTTAATGGGACTGTTAAGCCAGTTCGAATTAACATTCGAACTAATGAAAGTGAGCAAAACATGGTGACAGGCTCTTTGCTGCACTTTCTGCCAACACAGATCTCCCCTTTGTAAGTAATGGTCTTATCAGGCTGAAGCTTGAAAAACAATGCTGTCTCATCAGCGTTAAAAATATCACTTGGAAAGTGGCTGTTCAGGAACTGCTACTGGGCGCCGCTTCTCCACATCGTGTATGTGTCGGCGTCCACTTCTTTTGCCTTGCCAAATATTGTGCGAAAGACAAGGCTATGCCTTTCCCTAAAGCGACAGAACCAGCCCTCGGAAGCAACAAAGTCTCGGACATCCAAGCAATGGGCAAAATCGGCCGCCTTTGCCATGATTAGGGGTCCGCTCAAGCGAAGTTCTGGCTTCGAATTTCTTTGATCCACATAATCACAGCACTCTCAAGTTCAGGGTACTTAGCTATGCATAGCCTTTTTCAGCTGCTGGCAATATCTTACGCATCTTCGATGCTGGCAATATATATGCATCTTCGATGCTCTTTGTTGTGGATGTAGGTAGACAACAAGCTCCGCGGCATGCAGTGTTTCTTCACAATTTCAAACTTCATGGTCTTCCCTTCGTCTATTGCTTGCAGGATCTCTACTTTCTCTTTCACAGTCTTCGTGGAGTACTTTCCCTGCGAGAACAGGCTTAAGGGGAGATGCTACTCGAAGACACTTTTTCTTTAATTTTTGACTTAGAGCTATGAAACTCCACCTATTAATTTAGTTTTTTATGCTGATTTCAACCCTGCAATTAGTTTCACTGTAAGTTGCATAGTTTTTGTTCTATTCGATGCCAATGTGCAAAATTGCACCTTTTTAGCCCCCATTTTTGTCACACTTAATTTCCATAATCACAGATCATTGATGGCTCATTTTGATCCATATAAACTGTAGAGTGCCAAAAACTAATTATAAAGTGCATACAAAATATGCTAATGACGTGAAAAATTTGAACCTGGCAAGTCTACATTTTCATGACACCACCATGTGGAAATTTTAATTTTTTTTGTAAATATTTGACCAATATTTATGTTTGAGAGAGATAATGGCACTCCTCACACTTCAGAGAAAATGTGTGCAAAATTTCATTCAAATCCAAGCATCAGAAGTGCCAAAAACATGAGGGGCAAACCCAAAAAATTGCCCAAAATTTCATTTTGAGAAAAACGCATTTGAAGTTATAATTGCATGTTTATTTACAAAAGAGGGCTTGAATTCCAATCAAATTTTGACATAAAAGAAGAAAATTGTTCATAAAACAGCGACTGTCACTAGAAACTTCCTGCAGCGTATGTCTCTCCCTCACGGCCCTTGCGAGTCCAATCACTGATGAAAACCGCACTAGCTGCACGGGCCGCCACAGCAGCTTTGACGGCGATTCACGCGAGCTCCCGCTGTCATAGTCTCGGCGCGCACCGTCGCTGGTGTCCCTGCGCGCCGCAACTCGCCGCGATGAATAAGTTGCGGAAAGAACACTTTTTGGGCACGCACAGTTCTCGCAGTGTAGCTCCAGGAACGAAGCGAGTCATTTGCGCTTCTTGGCCGGTTCCCGGACACGAAGTTCTGAGCGCTGGCATGTTGGGCAAATCGCGCCGCTCACAAGAATGTTGAGCGCTGTCAAATCAGTAATTAATGATGACACCCCATCACGCGCTCTTTACTCATCTTGGAAATGTCCAATCTTCTTTTCCGACGCACTCACGTATTCTAAGGCCGCTTCAAACTCGCCGGAGGCATTCGTAACACGGGCGGGATCGGCGCCGCTTGCGCTAGGCCTAACCGCCGTAGCGGCCGTGGATCGAGTTGTCGCTGGACGAGCCTTTGCCTTAGATTTCCGCCGGCGACCTCGATATTTGTGCACCGCACGGTGTTTCACTCCGTGATGACTGCGCTTGCTTGGTCTCGCTTCGTCCATGACGAAGATATAGTTGCCGAACGATCGTCACCGTGAAGCGAACCTCCACGAAACATGGACCCAGCAAGTAGGCTTCGCCACACGTACGCGCATGATGGCCAATGGCGTTTCCCGATTCGTACCACGTGATTTAAAAACCAGTCGCAGCGCTCCGAAAACGCGGCAATAACATGCTTTTTTTGTTATTTCTAGCGCTGTAGACGCCTAGGCAACCGTGGCGATTCAGAGAATGAGGCTTGGCCGATCTCCTCACGCGATCCGCAACAGCGAGGAACCGCGCCATGGCGGCGGCGAGACGCTCGAAGACAGCGTACTTTCGGTTTTTTAATTGCCACCTTGCGCTCTTTAAATGCGTTTTTAATCCATTTCCCATTTAAATTCAGCTTTGATATTTATTTTCATAAAAGTAGAGGTACTAAACTTGATAAAACAAGTAAAAACCAAAAATGGATAATTTTCGAGAAAAACCGCGATTTTCGACCCGCATCGATGTGCAGAAACAGCGCGCAGGTCCAACAATGCAACAGCACTACTACCACCAGCAGCATGCGAGACTGCTCGACATAAAACGATGGTGTTGATGGCAATGTGGCTATTCTCTTTGACCACCATGCTAGAACTACGACAGTCGTGCCTCCTATCGTTCAGCCGTGAAAGCTTTCAGTAGTAGTTTACAAAGACACTTGGCGGCACACGGTTCGAATGATAGGTGGAGGCGCTAATTTGTTATTGAATTAATGGGTTGCATTATACATAGACTTTTATGCACTGTAGACCAGGGGCGCGATCGGAGATATTTTGTTCGCTGCGCGTTCTGTTCAGTTGCTGCAACGTCACAAAGTTGCAGTATGCAAAATTTGTGACAGCGGGGCGGAGAGAGCAGCCAATCAGGAAGCGGTGACCTCCCCGGAAGTTTACTTCCGTCGTTTGTCGCCTGCTTGCAAGCAGTATACTACAACACCAAATGTTTCTCGTCTTCCAAATGAATTAAATCTTTATCTAAAAAAATGTATTTTTCTTCTCAAGCCCAAACACGTTTTCAAATAGTAGTACGTGTGACTACTGCAATTTATAACTACAAGGTTCTTTGCGTCGTCCCTAGGTGGTGTCGCGCACAGCGAGAAGGAAAAAGAAAAAAAAAACGACGGGAAGAGTGGCGCACTTTTCTAGAGGCAGCGACAACATCCCAGTGGCTCGCTGGCACCGATGATGTTGTCGATTTCTCTGTGCAACCGACGAATTATTTGTTTCGAGAAAGAAAAACGACGCCGGAATTCACTTTCTGTCATTTCTTCAAACGCGTTTCGCAAACGTGCCATTCTGCAGCCGCAAAGGCCGCCTTTTGGATCCAATCCAATCCACCAGACGCGCCATGCGAAGCCGTATGATCGCTCCAAACTTCTCAACTCCCGTCGCGTTCGGACGAAATGCTCGGTGGGCGGATGATTGACAGGAGCGTGTCGTCATTTTGACGTCACCAAAAACAGGGCGGCGCCCCGCGGCTGGCGACGTCGGCGCGGAGTAGGCCAATCGCGCGCGCCGGTAACCGAACGAACGCGCCGAACAACCATCTCCGATCGCACCCCAGACCGCAGCGACCAGTTTGGTTTATGACAAATTTTAAATTAATGAGTGGTGAATTAACGAGCTTTTACTGTAGATCCATGGGCCTAATTGCTAGAAATATTTTTTACCTTGAAATCAGTACGTGGTATGGGAGGAAGCCTGGCAGGAGAAACTTGATAAGCCGCACAGGCACCCACACCATGAGGAGCACTGTAGTACCGAAAATCACCAGTGACACCAGGAAGCGGCGGACATGTTGCAGAATCGGGAGGTGGATCATCTGTTTAGGCCAAACACAGCATATTGAAATTAACAAATTATGCATGCTTCTTTAAAGGAACAGTGTAGAGATATTAATCAGTAAAACTAGTTTAGTGTGTCACACTTGTAAAAATGCAAATATGCAAGTCTTATCCCGAGCAAAGCCTTGATATACTAGAAGAGATGCAACAGAAGACAAGGGGCAGCACAATCTTCGAAATTCACACACTTGCTGCCAGTGAAGTCACATAGTTGAGGAGCAACTTTGTAAGACTAGTTAATGATCAATACAGATGACTTCATTGCATTTAAAAGTAACCAAATGCTTAATATAGCAACATTTTTAGAGTTTTTTCACACACGAAGTATCCCAAATATATGGAAATACAGACAAACATTATACTACAGCATGACCAGATGTTACTTAGCCGTTTTATTACATCAAGAAATTTCTTACCCAGAATACTGAATTTCTTTAATGCTGATGTGAATGTGAAACAGCAACGTTTTGGCAGTAGCTTTCTAACAGGAGATTGAATCTGAAGGGGCGAACATGCCATAGAGGAAAAATGAGCATGGTGCTCGGAGTTTTGCTCACTGCACATACGAATGGCTCATGCAAACTACGGCCGTTCGTTATCGGCAAGAGGCTATTGCCACTCTGCTTCAAGAACACAGCCCCCCCCCCCTTCAAGAAAGCGTTGATGACACACTATCTTTTCACTGAGTGACGCCGGGTAGGGGATGATGAACTGTACAAGTTGCGTGGCCGTGTTGTCTTCTTGTAGACAAAGGCTTTCTGTGAACCGCATTTTAGGATATCGCGAGTGGCCAAAACAAATCCAACCCAAAACTCCACTTGGGCAAATCTTTACATTACAGTTCTAAATCAACAAAATTACTGGAGGCCACGTTTGCGCTTTTCGGAAGGACCTTTCCCCTCCTATTGCAGCAGCGAAGCGCAAGACTCATCACTGTACGATTCGCGGGTCTGTGCTGAATGCGTTTTATTCATGCTCGTATGGTGACACGCGAGTGGGAATGGACATGGATGTTCTGCATGCTGAATGCCACTTTAGAAACTAACAGCATGTATGCAGTGTCAGCAGTCATAGATGCAGATGCCGGAAAGGAAGGGCCGAGAACGGAAAGACATACTGGCCACAAGGCGCTGGAGCATTAAGCAGCATGCAAGAAGAGACGCCTAGATATTTTAGGGCCGTCTACGAGCGAAGATGACTAGTTCCAACAGGAGGTCGGTTCCGAAACCTGCCAAAACAGTCGCCTTTGTTCGCTGCTAATGTATGATGATAGGCCATTTAAACAGTGTATTGTAAGGGACATGCAGCTGGGCACGTTCACGCATGATTCGCAACACAAGTGCACTGGTGACAGCACAGGCATATCCATATAGGTTAGTTTGCTTCTGCAGTGAATTCGTTTCTACCTTACCTTTAATAAAAATGCACAAGCCCTTCGAAGCACTTGCGGCGCACCGCAATCTCATGTACAGGTAACAGGAGTTCTTAGGATAAGAGTCACTAATACCAATCCACAGCGCGAGCGACTTGCAATGTTCGTGAGCAGAAAAATAAGTCAACGTTTGTGCGTTTGACAAGAGCATGGAGAAGCAAATAGGTAAGTTCCTATGTTTCACGATATTTGGAAACTGTTCAAGACATGTGGGATCTCAGATAAGCTTCAGATAGGCATATTTTAGTATTTCAAGTTATATACATGCCCAACCGACTATTTCTTGATCCCCTTCGAGTTCGATATATCTGGGATAGACTGTAGTAATTAGTATCTAATAATTTCAAAGGGAATAGTTGTAGGATTTGCATAAAACCTTGACATAAGAGCCAGATGTTGCAAAACTCAAGAAAAGTCGGTTTACAAAAAACAACGGAAACAGGTTCATCTCAGGAGTTAGTTTATTTTCAAAGTGCCATTATTCAGATATCTTCCAGCAAAAATGCAAACTTGACATTTTTTGCACCTCCAGCAGCACAGAAAATTTTGTTTACAGGCTCATGCTCACTGTTGTGCTTCATTTTACAAAAAAATTTGTGGTGTTTGTGGCAACAAGAGGATTCCACATTACCCTGTATTGCATCGTTGTGACGCTGTGAAGTACTGCGACTTTGCCTTTCAACACCAGCACTTTATGATGTGTTGTGCTAATACAGTTTGGTGCTTTCCATTTACACGCAAGCTTAGCCACTTTTATTCAGCAAGTGCACAGACTAACTTCACAGGCACACTCGCCTCTTTTGCGGTCCTCAGTCTAGCTTGGGCAAATGATCTGGGGCCCGCTCACCTGTGAACTGCAAACTCAGAATGGTTCATCGTCCACCACCGCGCCTGCCTTTAGGCTGCTAGGCCTAACCAGCACTGTTTCACCAGGTGTCGGCCACCGAAGTGATTAGTGCCGCAGGTGCGAACTATATGCAAATTTCGACTTGAGGGGGGCTTGACAGCAACTCGAATTTCGCCTCAAGGTGTGGTTTCACGGCAATGCCGCCCGTATTGCAGTAAAACCACCTTTAGAGCGAAGTTCTCCACCATTAGCGTCACCAAAGAGGAGGGAAACAGAGCAGCTGGCTGTAGAGCAAAGTTTTCCATCATTAGCAATGCTGAAGATGTGAAAAACAGAGCAGCTGGCTGAAGATACAACACGAACAATTCATGCATCTGCGAATAGAGAGCGTTTCTACAAAGGTTGGGCATTGTACGCAGTTATTTCTGAAAATCCTACATACATTTCCTTTTTTTTTTTTTCAGTGACTATTCTTTCGAGAATAAGGTCTGCCTAGAACTAGGTGCAAGTTCTTTAAAAATTTTGAATTATTGGTGTCGATACAAACATCGTTTAAGAAAAGCTTTAAAAATCAGGCATTTCCCAAAAAATATAGTAAAAGTCTGCAGGCGTGCACTTAATATGTATTCAAAGCATGAAACAAAAGCATTTTTCCATTCCACTCCTTTCAGAATGCAGCAACTCAGGGCCCCATGCTCGGGGCAGAACGCCATGCCACTGAGCCAAAATGGCGCATGCACTTGACTCCTGTGATAAAATCATGATGGACACTACCTCTTGTATTGGATTGAAGTCTGGGTCATTCAGGTTCCGCAGGAACCACAGCAGGCCAGGCCGCAGCACCTCACGCAGGAGCAACACAAATGAGGCAAAGTAGAAGACGTACACCATGCCAACCAGCCAGTGCAAGAACATGAATGTCCCAGGTGCCAGCTGGAAGCTGGACTCTCGATCTGACAAAGTGGCATCCAGCATACTCTGCAAGGAACAAAAATGCACATGTTCATTACGTGCCAAAGTTGCAATGTGGACACTGCATGTCAGTATTACAGTAGCAATGCAAAGTAAATTGTTGAAGCCTAAGCTCACTTAATTAAAGCAGACAATTCTTAAGAAGAAACTCGAAGGAAGCATGTGAATATGTTTAAGAGGGGTGACTTTGACGAGTAAAGTGCATGAACTTGAGTGCAGTGGTTTGTGGAAAGACAAAAAGAAAGACAACAATCAAAAGTTGAGCACAAGCACACAAGTGACACGAAAACAAATAAAAAAGAAACCAATTGCTGGAAACCATAGAGCTCCAAGGACACCAACCGCTGGGAACCATCGAGCTTCAAAGAGGCAAATCCTGGAGAACCACAAAGCTCTGAAGAAAAAGGCATAAAGAAAAAAGGAATGCAGAAAGTTGCAGGGAAGCCACGTAAGAAGAAGGTCGGCCACCGAACTAGGCGCTGAACAGGTGCCGTCAATTTTCGGACCCAAGCCGCAAGGACTTACCCGACCAAGACAACCAGTCAAGGGCCGGCCAACACCTTCCTATTACAAGACACTTTCAAATTTCTCCAGGCCACATAATTCTACCACAAGGCCTGTAGACTCCTGCATCCATGGGCGGAACGCAAGGGGTTGGGTTGGGAATACGAGCTTTCAGACAGCTGCCTCGCCAGAACCTCCCTTCCTCTTGGCGCACCATCTTTGAAACTGATGCTGTGCCTGCCTTTTCTCGGCCAACTGAAGACAACTATGTGCTAGACATCTCCACTCTGTCCCTCAACTAAACCACTACTTGGGTGAGCTCAGTGCCCAGTCCCTCATCGTCTCGACCCGCCTGTCCTGCAGTGGTGAACTGCTTTGTTTTAATGTAAAAAAAAAAAATTATGCAGTTTTACCTGCCAAAACAACGATTTGATTATGAGGCATGCCATAGTGAGAGACTCCGGAAATTTGGACCACCTGGGGTTCTTTAACGTGCACCTAAATCAAAGTACACAAGTGTTTTCGTATTTCGCCCCCATCAAAATGCAGCCGCGATGGCCGGGATTCGATCCCGCAACCTCGTGCTTAGTAGCCCAGCACCAAAGCCACTAAGTAGCCACAGCGGGTTTTGTTTTACTGCCCGTTGTTCCCATTTGCTTCATGTTAGCGTCTTGCTGAAGTCATTGCCATTTTCTTTCTCTTTAATGTGTGCATTAAATGTATTGTGAGTCACATGTGCTTGCTTTGCACTCATTTGGATACTACGAGGTTCTGCCTCAGTGACCCATCGCATAACTAAGATCCTGAATCACAGTGATCCATAGAAATGAAGTTTCATAATTACAGCTGTACCCAAATACTGATTACACAGACTAAGAAGCATTAAAACAAAGAGGCAGAGCTACAAAACACTGTTACAGCTGAAAGCTTTGTTTTATGCCCATCTGTAATTCTGAAATGTTCACCTGCTAGCACCTGCCAAATCCTTGTGCTATCACAAAAGCTAGCATTTCACCTAACTCATTAAAACAGTGTTACAGTACACAGAATAACTGCATGAGCCACATGCCCTTGAGATATGACATTAGCCTTCCATCAGCCAATAGAAAGCCACACCCTTCATTCTTTTGTTAGTGTTATGAGTGCTCTTCTGCCCTTTGGTAGTTAGTTTTCTGTGTACTATATCTTTTTAGCACTTATAGGGCCTGCCTGCTCAACACAGTGCTGATTTCACAAATAGCATAATTTGTGTGGTGCCAATTTCAGAAGCTATTGAAGGGGCAGAGGTTTTGGGGTTGGTCATGCTCTTCGCACAAACACACATAACCTATACACACAGCACTGCTCTTACAAACACAGCCACAATGCTATGTCACGCTCATAATGCGCATGTCATTTGTGACTTGGAAGTAGTACTAGGCATGCAGCATTAAAAAAAGGAAAGCCACACAAGATACATGGCGATTACAGTTGTGGAACAAAGATACGCCCCAAAGGGTGTAAACTGCTTTTGGAGTGTACTGGAGTCAAGTGGCTGCATAACAGTTACATCACAAGCCCCCCCCTTTGTGGCACAGCGGCTGCACACTCCAATCCATGCTTCACAGTCCACAGCACATCTGATGTTCTATGGTCACGTACCAGTGTCCACTTGAACACCTGTAAGGTGGTGCCACAAGGGACGATTGTGGTTGTTAGCGCAAAACAGCAGGAATGAGCTGATGACAAGGAAGTTTGTCAGTCTTTGTTATGATGCGAAGAAAGATGAAGAGTTGTAGATATTCAGTTTGTAGGTTTTATAATTTTTCTGAACTTTAAATTACGTAATAGACTAACACATCAAGCAAATAACCCTAGCACTGACCGATTTATCTAAGTGTCACAATGAATGACATTGCAGGCAGTGCGTCTGAGGCAGGGACATTTACATGTGTGACCTTGACTCTCTGACGGCATGGAGGGCTCCCTAAAGAGGAAAGGCATTCAAGCTTTCGTTTGAAATTTTAGGTGTTTTTGCACCGTACATCAGTTTGATAATTTGCAGACAGAATTGTCAGCACGTGAGCTACACACCGCACATCTATTTCATTGCCCGAACCTGCTGAGAGGCCCATTAAGCAATTGCATCCTCATGAAGAGCACTTGCAGCCTTTATTTCAATGTTTCCCAAAACTCCACTTACCCCAATATGTTACACAAGTTTTAGATGCTTGACCAATACAACAGTACCAGTACAAACTTAATTCAACACGAAATTTTTATGCCTCAAAATGAATTATGCCAAGAACAGGCGCCGCAGAAGCAAAGAAAGCACGCACCAGGGAGCAGACATCGAGCCACCAGCCGCAGACCAAGGGAAACAGCCCAATCTCGACTACAGAGAGCAGGGCCACCTTGACCACCACATAGCAGAGGCCCAGCAGGCGCTGCGTCCTGCGCAGCTTCACCAGGGCTGCTAGGCCATGCAAAAATACCAACACCACGCCCAGCAGCACATAGCCACACAATGTGGTCAGGAGGCCCTCAAACTGGGACACAGCCACCTGTAAAAAATATCTCCTTTTTAGTACTCGGTACAGAACTCATTCGAACTTCATTCCAGTAAGGCATCTTTGCAGTAAGAGATTTAGGACTCGACTACATTTCTCCCAAGTATCAGAGCCCCTTCAAACATTACAAGCAGGACCATTCCAAAACTGATCCAAGGGTTTACGAGACCACCATTAACAATTGTTATTCAACCACAAAACCAGGAATGTGCTGGAAGTATTATTGATACATGCAAGGGTAATCATGAGAATGGCACCTCACAATAAGTCAGATTGATGATTCAACAAAAAACAATTGCCTAGCATCTTGACCATATCAAGTATAAACACTGATTGCTTATATTTCAGCTAAGGAATTAATTAGTATGGAGGTGAGTACTGGTGGAATGTAGCACAACTAAGGGCCTACCTTCTGCAGTGAATTGATAAGTTTGCTGTTTACTACCTTGCAGGATTTGCCATTGGTAGCAAAAAAATTTGATACAAGCCAGCACCTTTTCTTTTTTTTCTCACTAGGTCGAGTTTTACAATATGCACAGTAAAAATGGCAAAAAAATACCAGGTGAAATGTCTGTTTGTGCACAGTGATTGTAGTGCTTCCAAACGTTCTGCGCACAAACAACCCTAGCATTTAGCAGGGTATGCTGCCACTTAAAAGGCAACATGGCAACCATTATCGCAGTGCAAGCGATAACAGTTTCTGGCGTAAATCGCACAGCCAATGCATGCATCGCCGCACACCCTGCTAAATGCTATGTTTGTGTGTACGCAGAACGTTTGGAGCACTGCTATCACAGCGCACAAGCGGCATGTCAAATGGTATTTTTGTATTTCGCAGGCATCTGCATTATACGGAAAAAAACTCAATACATAATAGATAGAAAGTTTGAAACTGTTCAATGGAATGTTTTGCAAACTGCTCTACAACTTTCTAATTGGAATATTTTGCATAACTTCATTGCTGCAGAAGTTGGTTAATTAATCTTGACTAATTATGCAATTAAGGAGAATACAAAAAATAGTTTGACTTACTCTATACAATAGTCAGCAACATGCATTCGGTTGAATTGTCTTAGAGTGCATCGCATATTTTTAAAACTCTGGCTAAAGTTGGCTGGGACAACCTGTATGCATTAGTGATCAGCGCCACCACCTTCATGCTTAGCCATATGCATAACTATGTCAGTGAGGTTATGCTGCCTACGCAACCTGACATATACCAGTTCCAAGCATAGGCTTCCAATGAAACTGTATCAGCAGTGCCATGAGACAGCATATGATAAACACCCACTCTTGTCCACCAGTACCATTACTGTCCTTATTCTAGCAGTTAAAGTACTAACCCAGCTGCATTGTTGCAACTTAAGCAATTGGACATGCAATTCCACTTTGCTATTGCTTGAGCTGGTTTTAAAGTCGCCTATATAAAAGTAGAATTAAAAGAGTGTGAACTACAGCCATGTAAATTTTGCAGCTACACTAGCAACAGATATAAAGAAAAGTTTCTCCATATGCAACAGCTATGGCATATGAATGCACTTCTATGTGCACATTTATGCACAGCTTTTCATATTATCAATCCCAAAGTAGCTCTTATTGTAGTTCTCTTTAGCCATTTTAAAACACCTGGCAACTTCATACTTCTGGCTCTGCTGCATCTTCACATACAATTCACGCAACTCTACTCAACATTCCTCAGCCCCAGGAGAATATTAGTGAGGCATATTTTGAATATAACAAATCATCACTACACTTGAAACTTGAGTTACTGTAATCAGAGGTGGTCATGAAGTATGATTAAGTTAAGCGAAAGTAATAGATTAGTGCTCAAGAATCACTAAGGCATCAATGTTATTGCGAACAGAGCCTTAATAATCGAGAAATTGAGGCAAATGCTGGACATAATTAGAGACTTCCCCAGGACATTCAAGTACTTGCCCAATGACGAAAGCACTCCTCAGTTAAATTCTGTCACTAGTACTCAACCCCTCGTTGCAAAAAATATCCTTGTATTGTATTATTAGATGAAATCAAATGCTACTTGTCTAGTTCTATCTCATTTTTAGAAAATAGAACTCATTGAAATTACCCTTGAAAACGATGCGGGTGGTCGAAAGGTTTCGTTTTCGCTCGACTCTGCGCCACCCACGCTTTCGCGTTTCAGTAGCTTCATTATCGCGTAGTGCTGCGCTGGTTTTGCTTGCTCGCTAAACTTGCACAAACTGCAAGTAGCAGAGAATTCAACTTCCATGTGATGTCGCGAGATGCCCGAATGGTTTATATGCCACTTGACTAAATAGCAGCTGCAGCAGCGAAGCCACCGCACTGTCTTGGCTCGGTGCCGCCGTCTGTCGAGTGCCAGTTTACTCACCGAGGGAAGCAAAGGGTGGCGATGGCGTATGCAACGTCACCACTCCCCCGGTTGGGTGGCGGGAGATATGAATTTTGAAAAAGGTATTCGGACCCTTCAGATGCAATTTTCTCATAAACTAAGTCTCTTCTTGGCACAAAACAAGCATTGCGAAGTTTCTGGAATGGTATTTAAACAGTCCACACCGACTTAGTGTTTGCATTTAGTGTCCCTTTGACAACATTCAAGGTGAACTCTGTTGTGTCATCGCACCAACAGCGTCTCAGAAGCACCGCTAGCGTCTAGGAAATGCCGCCAGCATCTCAGCAAAAGCTATATAAGCGCACACGCTCTGGAATAAAGAGCATTCCTTCATTGGCTCCAGTGTGCGTTGGCCTTGCTATATCACCTGGCGACGAGGATGGGATCGCGTCTGTGAGCAGCGCCTGTCTGGCTACCATTGGCACCGAGCGAAGCGAGGCGGGTAGAGTGACTGAACATGTCAAAATTTTGGGAATTCAATTCCTACGTCGAAGGCGGTGACGAAGACTTCAACTCGTATGTAGAGCGTTTCGACCATTACTGGAAAGTCATGCAAATTGAAGATGGCAACTTAGAAGAAATCCGCTTTCATCACTGCCCTCTGAAAACGCCCGTACAAGACCCTCAAGGACCTGCTGTTGCCTGCTACAGCGGAGGACAAGTCGTTCGAGGACATGGTTAATGTCTTGAAAGAGCACTACGCGCCGGGTAGCCAAGTAATAGTTGAGAGATTCAAGTTCAATCGCCGGCACCAGCTCGTTATAGAGTCCGTCTCAGCGTTTTCCAATGAACTAAGACACATGGCTGCCAAGTGCACGTTCGGGACTTTTCTGGACGTTGCGCTACGTGACCACTTTCTTGTGGGGCACTGAAACCAGGCCATTCAAGCAACGTTGCTCAAGAGAAAAGAGCTCAGCTTCGAAACAGCGTGCAACTTGGTGAAAGCAGCAGAACTCTCCGAAAGAGAGTCGAAGAGCTTCTGACCGTCCAATGGAAATCTGCAAATGAACGAAGCCATCCTCGCTGTCAGTAAGAAAAGCCGTCCACAATAAAAACCTCGGGTAAGCACACCACAAGGTTTCTGTCTTGGCGGAAATTGCTACAGATGTGGGGACAAGCACAACGCAAGTGATGGCAAATATCGTAAGGCACGATGTCACTGGTGCAAGAAAGTAGGCCATTTAGCAAAGGTTTTCATGAAGAAAAATGGCAAAGCTGTTAATGCACTCGAGGTACAGATCGAGCCGGATCACTTGCACCTTTTTCAAGTTGATTTAAACAAGCAAATTCAGAGACCCTACCTGGTAGAAGTGAAAATCGTGGGTCAACCTGTGAGCATGCATATAGATACTGCTGCAGCCGTATCTATTATCAATCAGCAGATCTACACTCAACTGTTTTGGAAGCCAGGTCTGACAAAGTGCCTTCTCGAACTGAAAAGTTGCAGTGGCACGCCGCTCAAGACGACAGAACAGACACATGTAAGTGCCGAGTATGAAGCTCAAAAGAAAACTTTGCCAGTGATTGTCCTTCCTGGAACTCAACCATGTCTACTAGGGCGCGACTGCCTTGTGCAGCTCAAATTGAACTGGAAGCATGTTTTCAACATGGAAGCAGAGCAAAAAGTAAAACTGCTGCTGCAGAAGTACTCGGACGTTTTCAGCCCGCAAGTTGGTTTGATAAAGGGCTATGAAGCGAAAATAGTTTTGAAAGAAGAGGCTTGTTCAGTCTTCTGCAAAGCTCGTCCTGTTCCCTATGCACTGAAAAATGTTGTTGAACAGGAATTGCTAGCACCCAAGGACAGAGGGATCTTGCAGCCAGTCATGCAGAATGACTGGGCCACACCACTTGTAGTAGTCCCAAAGCCTGAGCACAAGGTGAGATTATGCGGAGACTATAAAGCCACGTTAAATTCTTTCATAAAAACTGAACAGTGCCCATTACCACTCGTAGAGGATATTTTTGCAGTACTGATTGGTGGAAAAGTCTTTACAGTGCTTGATTAAACCACGGCATATCAGCAGCTGCCAGTGCATGCGGATTCGCAGAAGTTGCTTACTATTAATACACATCTTGGCTTGTTCAAGTGTCTGCGCATGCCATACAGCATTTCAAGTGCCCCGGCTATTTTTCAGTCTGTTATGGACGAGATGCTGAAGGGACTGGAAGGAGTCGTGTGCTACCTGGATGACGTCCTCATAGCTGGAGCATCTATAGAGGAATGCCAGAATCGGGTTGAGGCTGTGCTCATAATGTTTCAGCTCCACGGACTTAAGTAATGCAAGACAAATGTAAGTTTTTCCAACCTTCTGTGTAGTATTTAGGCCACGTTATTAAAAACTCAGGCGTGCACCCTTGCGAAGAGAAGGTTAATGCTGTCAAAAGCACTCCAGCACCCACAAACCAGACAGAACTAAAAGCCTACCTTGGCATGCTTACTTTTTATGCCAAATTCATGCCGAACATGTCTGCTAAGCTGAACCCACTGTACAACCTACTGAAAAAGGATCAAAGCTGGCATTGGTCAGGTAAGGAAGAACGCTCCTTCCAAGAAAGCAAGCAATGGCTGACAAGCGACAACATTTCGACCTTCTACGATCCCTCCAAACAAATAGGATTAGTGGTAGATGCATTTACCTACGGAGTAGGAGCGGTTCTTTTTCATGTTGTGAACGGCCACAAAAAGCCGATAGCATACGCTTCGTGCACCCTGACCAAAGCAGAAATGGGCTATTCACACCTAGAAAAAGAGGCATTGGCTGCTGTCTTTGGGAGAAAACGCTTTTACAAGTACATTTTCGGGCATGAATTTATGATTTTCTCAGACCATCTGCCTCTGCAAGGGTTGCTCGGACATGATAAACCAATATCTACCTCAGGAGCAGCCCGCATACAAAGATGGATGCTTTTGCTTGCAGCGTATCACTACACGTGGCTATACCCCAAAGGCAATGCAGTGGCGAGCGCAGACGCATTGTTGCGCATTCCACTGAAAAGCATGAATGACGTCAGTGACTACGTCCAATTCTTTTCGGTGACTAACGAGCTGCCAGCATCGGCTGATAAGATTTGCAAAGAAACCAGCCGTGACCGAGTCTTGTCGAAAGTACTACTGTACACGCTGCACGGATGGCTTTCAAGAGTAACTGAATAAGCGCTCATGCCATACTTTACTAGGTGTTATGAGCTATCTGTTGACAATGACTGCATCACATGGCACAACAGGGTGCTCATACCAAATCTGCTGAAATGCTTGGTACTGAAACTTTTGCACAAGGGGCACGCAGGAGAGACTCGCATGAAAATACTTGCGCGAAGTCACGTCTCGTGACCTAAGAAAACTGAGGACATTGAAAAAACAGTGAGGGAATGCACAAGTCGCCAATTAACTCAAAATGCTGTGCCATACCTTCCTATCAGTTCATGGCATTGGCCGACACGACGGTGGCAGAGAATTCGCCTTGGCTTCGCATACTGCAAACCTCATCGGTTGCTTGTTCTTGTGGACACTTACTCGAGATGGGTAGAGGTCATCTGCATATCTGTCACAAATGCAGCCGAAATGGTGGAAAAACTACGAACTATTTTCGCAGCTTTTGGACTGCCGGAAGAAGTTGTCACCGACAACAGCCCACAGTTTGTGTCATCAGAGTTCACAGTTCTCCTCTCATCGAACGGAATCCACCCCAAGACATCACCTTCACATTCGGCGTCTAATGGAGCTGCTGAACGCCTTGTTCAGACCGTGAAAAGGAACCTGAAAAAACAGTTGAAGGATGAAGAGCGAGCGGGAGTTTCCAAATCTATTCAACATTGGGTCGACCAGTTCCTTTTCCACTACAGAAACAACCCGTGTGCAGCAACCGGAAAAACCCCGGCCGAACTGTTCCTATCATGGTCATGGCTCCAAGGACACGTTCCTCCAAGGACATGGCTAACCATGCTGCACGCCGAGCTTCACAACCGTTTGGAGAAAGACGAGCGACGGCACGTCCAGCAGCCTGCTGCCCACAGGCGCGAGTTCAAAGAAGGTTACACAGTGCGGGTGGAGGGAACTAGACCAGGTGAACTGGCATGGATTATTGGTATCATCGTTAGACGAATCTGTGACTTATGTTGAGAACATACAAAACCAAAAGCAGTTCGTTCACGCAGACCACCTGGTAGAGGCATCGTATCCTGTTCCTGAGCAGCCCGTGATTTCTCTTCCTGTGCCATTCCCAAGAACTCAGCAGACGCTCTCTCTAACGGAATCTGACTCGCGTGCATCGGCGCCATCTGTCGAAGACAGACAGCAGGAGCCAGCAACGGCACAAGAAAGGGCCCTGCTTGCCATACACCTGAAGCGACTCCATCCCAATCCCCCGAACTCGACCAACCAGGCGTGGACAACGCAGAATCACCCAGGCCCATCCCTCTCCGGAGAAGCACAAGAGGGCACATGGGGAGGGGGAGTGTAGTGTCATCGTACCAACAGCGTCTCAGAATCGCCACTAGCGTCTCGGAAACGCCGCCAGCGTCTCGACAAAAGCTATATAAGCGCACACGCTCTAGAATAAAGAGCATTCCTTTGTTGGCTCCAGTGTGCGCCAGCCTTGCTATATCAAACTCTGATTCAAACCTCTTCAGATTTGCAATCAATGCTCAGAGGTGAGCACATCATGCATCCAATCATGAGTCGTTAAAGGAACACCGAAGAGAAAAATATTTTGAGCTGTATCAGTAAATTACCCTTATACAATGCCAAGAAAAGCTGTCCTAACCATGGAGGAGGCTTGGTAAGGCAGAAAAGATGCAAAAATAAAATACATTGTATTCTACAGGAGCCATAGTCTAAACTTGGCAAGTTTCCAGAACCTTTACTAAACCACAAGAGGCTAAACTTGAAAATGTGCTCTGCAATCGGCAGTATCACACCGTCATACCAGCATTTTGGTTGCAGCGCAAAAATTTTAAAACTGAACTTTGACCTTCAGTTTTTTTCTAATAATCAATCTGTTACCGCAAGATTTACCAAAATATTGTTCTGAAAGAATACTTTCATCAGTCTAAGCTGATTTACTGTTTCTTTCCAGTGCCCCTTTAAACCAACTTTTTTTTTTTATGTGTGCAGCTTGCACTAGTGGTGCAAGACTGGAGTCAACAGCGGAGCCTGTGATCACGTAGTGTTTACATGGCTTGCCAAAGTTGTTTGTAGGTTTTGCAAGGTTACGTTAGGTTTTGCTAAGTTGTTGTCGCGGTGGGCTTGACACTGGAAGATTTCGGGCAGTCGCTCGGCGACGTCGAGCATTCAGGCGCCGACTTTCATGTTCCCTGGACTGAAACTCTGGATCCTCGAATCAGTTACGTTTTGCTAAATTGTTGTCTCGGTGGGCTTGACGCTGGAAGTTTTCGAGCAGTCACTCGGCAACGTCGAGCATTCAGGCGCCGACTTTCGTGCTCCCTGGACTGAAACTCGGGATCCTTGACTCAGCGTCGGCTCTTCTCAGCTGCAGCTTCGGCGCAGTGTTCCGGATCAGCTCAGTGGCAACGCATCGATTCTCACTGGGCAGTATGGCGTTCTTCCTAGTAAGCCGCTTCTTCTTTGGGCGTCCGAACTTTCTTCGGTCTTCTCATGGCAACAGCACATACACACGAAGTAGAGGAGGTGAGAGGTGTGTCGTCACGCCGGCTGTTCCAAGCTTTTACTCACCTGTGACGTCACGAGTTCACCCTACGCACTTGGGGTGCAAGGAGGTTACGTGGCTCAGTGCTCTCCCAAGTGGTTGCTAGGCAATGTGAGGCGGCGCTGTAGGAGTTGAAGGACGATCTCGCCGCTGCCACCAGTTGAAGGGGTTGTAGGTCGGAGGGAGGAACTTGGGGGGACAGGACTAGGCGAGCAGGAATTTATTTACAGATATTTACATTAGAACAAGAGAGACATTCAACAGTCTAGCGTGGCTCCCAAATGGAGCACGCAAGACGAAGCATACAACATACAAGCACACTGCTGGTCGAGCACGATGACGAGCACCTGACGAGCACACACTAGCAGCGACAAATAGCTGCTTATATACACTCCGTGTTCCCTAGATCCCTAGGTGAGGGAAACGTTCGAGTCATCGTAGCTGGCCCGCCTTTGAGGGAAGAGGGGAGGGGGTTTACACACACACATTTTGCACAGGTTTCACTGCCCCCTCCGAGGTGAGACGGGCTTCGCAGAACTCGGGGCTTACGTCTTGAAAGGCACGTCTTCTTCCCCGAGCTGACCCCCGCAGCGTGGCCGCCGGTTCTCCATTGTATTGCGCCTCTAAATTCCAGAGCTGCCTTTCTCCTGTAGTCGCCACGAGTGTCAGCAGACTGTGACGAATCCTAGGGCCCGAGGAAAACGTACCGCAAAGCACCCTTTTGTTAGGGAAGCTCTTCTCGCTGCAGAGAGACCATGAAGACCCGGCAAATCAACCAACAATACACAGGGCGCCAAACGTGGCCAGCCCTGCTGCAGTCGCCGATTCTCCAAACGAGGCACATGGTGGATTAACGCTGCCGTAGTCTCAAGTTCTCCAAAGGAAGTTCATGGTCGGTTAGCGCTATCGTCCTTGCTGGTTCTCTGAAGGGCACCACCACCACGGATCAATCGAAGCACCTGCAGCGGGCTGAGATAGTTTTGCAGAGCAGTACCTCTGCAGGCCGATCCTAACAGCGCACAGCTGGGCTGAGTTTTCTGGTAATACTCCATGGCAGAACTAAAAGCTTAAACATCTCTGCTGTCAAAAAACTAGGCTACTACAACCATCACTGTTGATGTGCTATACATGTCACCTCTCTTTTTTACCTTCTTTATGCAATACCACATGTTTCTTTGTTGCATGTTTTTGCTACCTTCAGCTACCATACCTACTATATTGTCACAGCTACACTGCCATAGCCAGTGGACACATGTTGACATCGACAAGGCAAAGGTTAAAGCAAGGTTAAGAGAAAGCGCGTTCCACTGGAGTATGGCTGTTCCGTATATCAAATGTGACCACAAACAGCAGCTTCACTGACATGCAATGCTCTTCAACTTCCCATAAAATTCTTAAAAATAGTTATACTTTCACATATATACTATGAAATATGTAGCTTTAATATTAATCACATTTGACTTGTTACATAACAACTGTTATTAAAATTAAAAACAGCTAATTCTAAGCACAGTTACATACCATTGCATATATGCAGTTAGAAACAGTAAGTTCACTTTTTCCTGGCTACTCCCTAGGAAAGCAATCCCTAATTATCAACTGTTTTTCAATTTCTAGGAAAATGACTGAATACAACACTTCTGGAAAAGCACTGTAATCAATACCTTTGACTGTGTACTTTCAGTATAGCTCTCACATATCAAGTTCTTTTGTGACAGGTGGTTTGAAAAAAGAAAGCTTCAGCAGAAGGTAGTAACTGTTACTTTCAGAATATGACTTTCAGCATGCATGTTGCTTATTAGTGCAAATACACTCATATCTCATTATAACGAAGTTGAAGGGGGTTATATCCATTATTGCCATTTACTACAATATATGCCCAAAAGGGTTCACAATTGTAAGCATGGAAATAAGAAAATTGCTTTGCAGCAGGCGAAACTGCAACACGGCCATGCATGGGATAAAATCTGAATAAAACAACAGAAGAATCTTCAGCATGTTATAACACAAACACAACTTCTTAGCACCTGACGCGGCAGCCTTTAGATCATCATCATCAGCTGCAGCAGCAGCAGCAGCAGCAGCAGCAGCAGCAGCAGCCTGGCTACGCCCACTGCAGGGCAAAGGTCTCTCCCATACTTCTCCAACTACCCCAGTCATGTGCTAATTGTGACCATGTTGTCCCTGCAAACTTCTTAATCTCATCCACCCACCTAACTTTCTGCCGCCCCCTGCTATGCTTCCCTTCTCTTGGAATGCAGTCCGTAACCCTTAATGACAATCGATTATCTTCCCTCCTCCTTACATGCCCTGCCCATGCCCATTTCTTTTTCTTGATTTCAACTAAGATGCGATTAACTTGCGCTTGTTCCCTCACCCAATCTGCTCTCTTCTTATCCCTTAACATTACACCCACCATTCTTCTTTTCATAGGTCGTTGCGTCATCCTCAATTTAAGTAGAACCCTTTTCGTAAGCCTCCAGGTTTCTGCCCCCGTATGTAAGTACTGGTAAGACACAGCTGTTATACACTTTTCTCTTGAGGGATAATGGCAACCTGCTGTTCATGATCTGAGAACGTCTGCCAAATGCACCCCAGCCCATTCTTATTCTTCTGATTATTTCAGCCTCCTAATCCAGATTCGCGGTCACTACCTGTCCAAAGAAGATGTATTCCCTTACCACTTCCAGTGCTTCGCTACCTATCGTAAACTACTGTTCCCTTCCGAAATGGTTAAACATTACTTTAGTTTTCTGCAGATTAATTTTTAGACCCACCCTTCTGCTTTGCCTGTCCAGGTCAGTGAGCATGCCTTGCAATTGGTCCCCTGAGTTACTAAGGAAGGCCACATCATCAGCGAATCGCAAGTTACTAAGGTAGTCTTGCAAGTTACTACGGTAGCCTTTAGATAGCTGCCTTCGAAATCAATGTGATTGTTTTTCACACTCGCTTTCCACTTGGCTCATCGCGGTTGTGCAGCACGTACATGGCACACAACAAAGTGCTCCGCTGCGTGATCGTGGAGGCAAGCGAACTCTGCCAGCTCGTGGCCTCAGAGATTGCACCGTTGCCAATGCAATCTCGGATGCCACGCTCAGCTGCCAGCCCGTGCAGCTTGCTGCAGACTGAGGGAGAAGGGAATGCACAACCCAGCCATGACCCCCTGAGATTGTTACAGGGAGATCTCGAAGGCAAGGCCCAGCTGCGGCTGCCTGTACGGCCTGCCATAGAGAGAGAGAGGAGTGAATGCACTCATTTTTTACACTGCCGCAACTCTCACAGGCTTACGCACAACTCACAAGATTGTGCCAAGAAGATCTTGGAGGACACGTCCAACTGTGCCTGCCTGCGCAGCGCACCAGGCTGTAGAAGTGAATGCACTTATTTTTTAATCTTTCGCACCATCGCATGTAGCCGCAAAGCTTGGTGACGGCGCAGCTCGCACAGCCAGGCTAGGGTGCCTCGATGTCAGCGACACCTCAAGCGTGTTATCGAGGCACCCTAAGCCAGGCACGCGCAAGGGGGAGAGGTCATTGGAGAAGTGTGATAGCGAGCCACTGCATTTGCGCAGGTCCACAGCTACGCACAGCTACAGTAGTGCGGCATTGAGAGTGTTGCTAGACGGCATATTAGACGTGTGGATGCAGGAGTTCTTAAATGCGCGTGTGGAGAATTAACATCGAACCCTGCATAAAACAATGTACTCAGCATGTAACGGTCAGGAATTTTTGGTTTCAGAGACGAATCTAGTTCGTTATATTCATTAGCAGGATGATTTCACCACATTAAAACAAAGCTTTAAATACATGGATCTCTATAGGAATTTCAAGAGGAATTTTATTTACTTCCTTATATCCATTATTTCCTTACATCCAATTTCAATATAACGAGGTTTGCATGTACTGCTAGCCATGCTCCGCCTGCATGTGAACAGAAGAGTGTACCAGGCATGGTACCTGGAAAGCTCTCAGCTGGCCTACAGACTAGTTGGCCAAACTTCAGTGCATAGTTTATCCAGCATGTGCTCAACCTTTAGAAAGGCTGCCCATTTTTATGCACTAGTAAACTTTGTATCATAAGCCTGAAGATAATGCATAACAAAAGGAAACTCAATCTCTTCTATGAAGAGAACACAAAGCAATCTTGTAGAGTATGCCTGTACCACACCACTGTGGAGCAACTGCTTCTCTGCATAACACAAATATCACAATCGTTCACTTCATGGCTCCTCAAGCATTCAATAATGTTTCTTGTAAGCTCCTACTGACAGAAGTCATAGCCACAAGTAAGGCCAATGTTTGTGTGTCTCACATATCGTATTTGTTCAAATCTAGGCCAACCTCAATTCTAGGCAGACCCCAGAAACTCTGAATGTCCAAATATTTGTAAGAATTTTCTCAAATGTTAGCTGAACTAAAAAATAATTCAGTTGCAAAAAAACATACAACATTGTCTAGATGCTGCACTTTCGAAATGCCTGCAGTATCATATCAGTTAGAATTTTATTCCATGCCACCAAGATCCAGTTCACTAACGGAATAAACCAAGTAGACACGTCGAAGGCATGTCAAAGTAGAAAAGTGCGGGAACTTGTTCTGAGCAACGCCTGGGATGTGTGCAGCCTCTTCCTGCTTCGCCTGTATAATCTTCGTCGTTACAGATATTCCCTTGGCATTCAAGTTTGTGTCCTACTAAAATCAGCAACGCCGCTCCCCACCTAATGGCATCAACCTTTCTGTGGTCAGCAGCGTCTATCAGGTGCGGCCAAATCGCAACCTCAAATCTAAGCCAGCTCCCAACTTTCGTACACAACTTTTCAAAGAAAAGTATAGGTCAGCACTCCAACGAATAGAGTATTAGAAAACGTTCTTAACACAGCGACATTTTATGATGACAGCAGCTAAAAACTCGGAAGTGGGCTTGCTGTGTCCATCAAACCGCATGCACGTCCTCTCCGTTAAGCCTTCGTCTGTTCTGATCACATCATTAACAGGCTACATAGTCATTCTAAGCTTCACCCTCGCCATATGGTGAAGAAAAACGAAAACTTTGCCTTCCAACACTACTGGGTATCAAACTCTTGCTCTTGTGGCAATGTTCAGTTGAAATCCAGGTGTGTTAACCTTTATTGCAGTTTCACACTTGGTAAAGTGTGCAGGGTATTGTCCATTATGCAAATTTTTCAGAGTGGTAGCATTTGTGCATGTATATGGAGGCAACAACACTCAGTTGCACGTGATAAGGTGGAGGCATTTACCGAGATAGCCTGCTTCAATTGTAGTCATTTTGTAGAAGAAAATTCAAGAATTTTCTGCGATGGCTTGTTGCATACATTTTTCATTAGGTAAAGCATTTAATATGCAACCCTTTGATACGTCACATTATTCAGCTGACAAGAAATTCACAACAAAACAATTATTTAAAAGATGCACTAAAAATCTATGCGCAGTGAGGAAATAGTAAAGCATGTAGATGGCATTTTGTGCTTGGAAAAAGCAATACCCAACTAACCATACACAGGGAAGCATATATAAAACATGCTCCCACAAAGACCCATAGTCATGCATCCAGAGAAGACTTACATAGCTCTTTAGCCGGAAACCCATGATGGCAAATTGTCCAATATGGTATGGACAAAAGGCTGCATAGAAACAAAGCACATTATGCATATAAGAAATTTCAGTTCAATAACTTGTAGTTAGTAAACAAGAGCTGCTATTGGTTAAAAGGCACAGGATGTCAGTACTACTGCCATCGAACCTTACTTGAAGCTTCACCCATAAAAATAAACTTCCCGTGCATGCAGGTAAGAGAACATTACCTTTATGTTCCACCTAATTCAAATGTGTTGGCAGAAATAAAGATGTTATGGCACATTCGACTGGTCGTCTTTCAGGAAGTGCTACGAAGGTCATGTAATGTAACTAAGCTTTACTGCAAATAAGTGCATTTCAATGACAATAATAAAGCCAAATTATCACCGCTACACCCACTTACCTTGAAATGCACTTTAAACAGCGTATTTAGTAATACAGCTTTAAAACTTCATGTGCAGGTAAGATTATTAAGCTGTCTTTAACGTTGGAGTGCTCTAAAACAACCAGCCGAATGTTCCTTTAACACCTTGGTCAGTCACCCTAGTGCACCTTAAACTTCTGTAATTCAATTTAGCACGACACAATTTGTTTAGCAATACACTTACCTGCGCCTCCCTCATTATGCAGTTTCATGCAGAAATAATTCATCGAAGAATAGGCCACATTACCATACAACAAATATTTTCAAAAATACAGTTTCCTAGAACAACTGAAGATATGAACTCAGTGAGAAACTGATGTGATAAAAAAAAGAATTCTGACTACTAGCTTACGAACTCTTGTACCACTCCCATCACAAAAATGCCTAAAACTCTAAAACAATGCTTATGGTTGTATATAAATGCTCTGATTTCACAGCAAGATACTTTTGTGAACATTAAGGGTCAACTTGAAGTGCTCTGCAGAAACCCTCTAGTCTGCAGAAGATTCTTAAAGTTATGAATCCTTTTTAATCAAAGCAACTAAACTAATCAAAATTAATTTACTGTATGTATGCATACAGACAACCATGCACAAGTTGTCTACATCAGATTGTGAATGTGTCATGCACTACAATTGAAACCTCCACTATAATGCAAATAATTAGTTTCATAATCTGGCTGCTTCTCATACATTTTTATTAACTATCTTCCTTCCTCCCTCAACTATCCCGGATCCATTCACACTGTCAAGGTTTCATTTTGCAAGTCGAATTCATTCAATACAGTCAATGACCGACTTTTGGACATGCATAATAATTCGGACGTCTTCATGGCACTGCCACGTCATAGAGCCAATGTATAAGGATGTCTGAAATTTCAGATGCGGAAACACTTTGCCATCCCATTTTTCAGACTTTCTGCAGTGACCCCAAAATGGCATTAATGAAAGTCACCACCGCCACCATTTTGATTACCTCACAGCCTTGAACTAGCACTCTCGCACGCCAATCTGCTGGCTGCTGTAGAAGTCAATTTGCCCCCCATTAATGTTATATCTACATGCTTCCCCGTTCGCAATCAAGCTTCCTGCTGTTCGGTGCCATATTTTTCATTTAAAGGATTCACCGCTGTCAGCAATGGCATCGACTCCACCTTCGTTATCCTCGGCGATGGTGACAAAGTGCAGAAAGCACTACAAAAATCTAAGAACATGACATAATACTGGCTCCAGAAAGTCAGCTTCGCCGCAATACAGCTGTGTTAAACGGCGGTCAAGCATAAGCAATATCAATGTATTGCGGTGAAACATACCAAGAGTGCAAAGGAGCCACTGTCACAGGCTATAACATACGCACCCGCCTTCTCCTAGCACAGTACAAGCACCAAGATGCCTAATTAGTGTACTGGCAGGAATTTAAAGCTACTTCATACGTGGCTGCAACGATCTGAGCCATTGATTATGCTATAATGAAGAAGAACACCTGGACATAGGCAGCAGGATTGCCGACAGGATCGCGTGCCGCAGATGCTCAAGCTTAGAGACTGTGCTCGGTGAAGCGCTCTACCCATTATCGGCCCGCCGTGTAATGAACCTCCTTTATATTTTGTGGAGGTGCTGGGTCCCTTTCAACTCTACCATCCTGGAACTCCACATTTGGATGCTACCTTCCGCCATGCCAGACGCCGACCAGCAGACGCTCCCGTCACCGCCTGTTCCCTGCACTGGCTCTATTCACTAGCGGGATCCTACCATATTCAGTGGGATGGACGACAATGACATTGAAGACTGGCTTGCGTCCTACGAGCGGGTGAGCACTCATAACAAATGGGATGACTCGACTAAGCTAACCAACATCATTTTCTATCTCGCAGGCGTGGCCAATCTCTGGTTCAAGAACCATGAGGCGGATTTCCAAACGTAGTATACGTTCAAGGCACCTTTTACAAAGGTATTTAACCGTCCCGCCATCCACAAACTCTGAGCAGAGCAGCGTTGGCGCACACGTGCACAGGACAAGGGTGAAACATTCCCCAGTTACACAGAGGACGTTGTCAATCTATGTAAAGGCGACAATGCCACCATGTCGGAAGCAGACCGAATTAAGCACATCATGTAAGGAGTTGACGAGGATGCCTCCCAAATGCTACTGGCCAAGAAACCAAATACTGTTGTTGACCTTATCGCCCTCTGTCAGAGCTACGATAAGCTACGCAAACAGCGAGCTTTGACAAGGCCTCCTCCTACAATCGATGCGTCGATCTCCAGCCTGTCGCTGATCATGCAGATCAAGGCCTTTGTCCGCAAAGAAGTCACACGACAGCTGTCACTGGTACCCTTCACCCAGGTGCCTGCTAGTCCTTTGCCATCTACTATGTGCAATGCCTTTCAAGGGGTAGTCGCTGACGCACTACTGCTTGCTCCCCAGCAGCCACTTGCAGCCGCTTCGCTAACTTATGCTGCGGCAGCTGCCAGGCCACACGAAGAGCCGATACGACCCTTTCAGCAGCCCGTACACCGCCCTTCTCCCTCCTGTTGCCAACCTGTGGTGCACGCATGACAATCAGCCTATATGCTTTCCATGTAGGTATCCCGGACATGTCGCAAGCTTCTGCCACCGGGTGCAAACAATGGACAACGATCCCCGGGCACCTCATTATCCGCTCAACTCCAATGCACACCACACTCCATCAACCCACCGCTAGCTCATACTCTGACTGATCGTCCTCTCTTTGACCATCACCGTCCCCTACGCCATCCTTGACCTGAGTGCCCTCTCTGCTCCTGATCCGCAGATCAACAGATGTCTTCAGCCCATTCATCGCCGAGGATCTACGACTCTCGTAGAGATCCCAGTTTCTTACCATTCTGCAGCACTTCCGAACTTCTTTTGACGTCACACAAGCATTCTTAAGCCACACATCAACAGTCGAGCACTACATCGGCACTGGCCCCCACTCACTGCTGTGCCACTGTTTGTATCGTGTATCCGCTGCGGAACGCTACGTCATTGCTGACCAGGTCGACAACATGCTCAGTCGAGGCGCGATTAAACCTTCACAGGGCCAGTGGGCTTCTCCTGTGGTACATGTCTCAAAGAAAAATGTTTCCATACACTTCTGTGTAGATTTTCAGCGCTTAAACAAGATCACGCTGCAAGATGTTTACCCATTGCCGCACATTGATGATGCTCTGGACTGCTTACAAGGCACGGAGTTCTCTTCATTGGACTTGCAGTCAGGCTAATGGCAAGTCCTAATGGCGGAGGCCGATAACCCAAAAACTGCTTTTGTTACCCCAGATGGCCTATATGAGTTCACCATCATGCCTTTCGGACTTTGCAACGCGCCTGCTACATTCGAAAGGATAATGGATAATGTTTTGCACGGCCTTAAATGGAGGATATGTCTAGGTTACCTCGACAACATTGTGGTGTTTGCCCCTGATTTTGCAACACACCTACGCCGCCTTCAGCATGTGCTTAGTTCCTTGACCAATGCTGGCCTGCAGCTTAATCTCAAGAGATGTCGCTTTGCCGCACGCAAGTTGACGGCCCTCGGCCATGTTGTGTCCAAGGATGGCATTCTTCCGGATCCAGAGAAATTGCGAGCCATCTCTGCATTTCCTAAGCTCACTACAATGAAAGAACTTCTCAGTTTCATCAGCTTGTGCTCTTATTTCCCGCGCTTCGTTTGAAATTTTGCATCGATGCTATCACCTCTCACGCAACTGCTTCATGGCACCGAAGGCCTCTCATTGCGGTCCCCTGACTGCGGCCATGCGTTCATCACCTTGCGCTGTCTTTTCACGACGCCACCTATTCTTTGTCATTTTGACCCTCAAGCTCCTACTGAAGTACACACCGACGCAAGTGGTGTAGGCCTAGGTGCTGTTCTCGCACAGCATCGTCCCGGTCAGGCAGAATACGTTTAGCTTATGCGAGCCGCAGACTGACCAAGGCAGAAGGCGATTGCAGCGTCACGGAAAAGGAGTGCTAGGCCATCGTCTGGGCACTTGGCGAGTTTTGCCCTTATTTATATAACCGCTGTTTTGACGTAGTGAGCGGCCACCATGTGCTATGTTTGTATAAGGGGACATTGCACTAGAGCGTAAAAAAGGACACGGACAGGAACATGAAAAAGACACACCGAACGCTAGTTTAAACATAAAGCAGGGGGGAGAACAGGGCCCAATGTACTAGAATGTAATGCATTTAAGGCAGAAAGATGGGTTAGTTGGTGGTTACTCGTATAAGGGGACATCGCATTAGCGCATAAAAAGGACACGGACAGGAACATGAAAAAGACACACCTTTTTCACGTTCCTGTCCGTGTCCTTTTTTATGCGCTAGTGCGATGTCCCCTTATACGAATAACCACCAACTAGCCCAGCTTTCTGCCTTAAGTGCTATGCTAGCTTTCGAATTTAAAAGACCCATCTGGCCGCCTTGCTCGCTGGGCCCTGCGAATCCAGGAGTACGACATACGCGTGGTGTACTGTTCCAGGCAGAAGCATTCCGACACTGATGCTCTTTCCCACTCACCACTCTTGCTAGAGGCCACTCACGAGTCCCCCTGTGAGCGCACCTTGTCATCTCTTGACTTTGTTGCTATTGCTGCCAAACAACACAATGACCCCTGGATTGCATCCCTTTTCCACCTTCTCTCAGATATGTCAACAGTTCCGGCCTCTTGAACACTTCAGCGCCAAGTTCCTCATTTTGCGATTCGTGATCAGCTGCTGTACCAATGCAACTATGCACCAGAGGGACGTACGTGGTTGCTCGTCATCCTGACAGCCTTGAGATCAGAGATCTGTTCCTCTTTCCACTCCGACCCCCAGTGTGGCCACACTGGCATTTTGAAGACATGTGAGCGACTTCGGCATCGCTACTACTGGTAGGGGATGTACACCTTCGTTCAGACTTTGTCCGCTCTTGCCATGAATGTCAGCAATGCTAATCTCTGCTGCACCTCCCAGCCAGTGAACTCCAACACCTCTGCCATGCCCATCTCAACCATCTGATCGTGTCAGTGTCCATCTATATGATCCATTTCCCTTGACTACGTCTGGCGACTGGTGGATTATAGTTGCCGTTGGCCACTTAACACGCTATGCAGAGACTGCTGCCCTTCCACCTGCGACCTGTGACAGTGCAGGAAACTGCCACTTCTATACTGTGCTGCTTTGTGCTTCATCATGGAGGCCCTCGTGAACTCTTCAGCGACCGAGGCTGTGCCTTCCTGTCTAAAGTCATTGAAAAATTGCTTGCTGAATGCGCTATTGTCCATCACACATGCACCACCTATCACCCGCAAACCAATGGTGCCACAGAACGCTTTAATCACACCCTTGGTAACATGCTCGCAATGTACATCGCATCCAACCACTCCAATTGGGGCCTAGTTCTTCCATTCGTCACCTGCACCTACAAGACCGCAACGCAAGCCACTACCGGTTTCTCCCCCTTCTATCTTCTTTATGGCCATCATCCTTCTCATACAATCGATACCATTCTATCCAACCACCCAGACCCATCAGAATGACTGCCAATCTTGGACACCGCAAGACAAGCTGAAGAATGTCATCAGTTGGCCCGCCACATCACTTCGGATGATCAGAATCGCCAAAAATCAAAACATGATGCTCGCAACTAGACTCTAACTTGTTTTACCGGGAACTCTCGTTTGGCTGTCCGTACCAACCCACACAGTAGGACTCAGTTCAAAACTTCTGCCTAAATACAATGGACCAGACTGCATTCTGCAGCTAACTTCTCACGCCAACTACCTCACAGAGCCACTCACACTGCCATCTGACATGCGTCGTCATAACCACGAAGTCATCCACGTCCAGCGGGTCAAGCCCTATCATGATTCTGCGGCCTTATCTTCAAACTAAGTCACCAGGACGGCTTCTTTTTCTGATGGGGCCATTGTAATGAACGCCTGGATGTAGGCAGTAGGACCGCAGACAGTATGGCAGGCCACAGATGCTCAAGTTTAGAGACTTTGCTCGATGAAGCGCTCTACCCATCATCAGGCCGTCATGTATTAAACGTCCTTTATAATATGATTAATAAAATTGGGCCCCTCAGTTCCCTTTCTTCTCATTAATTACATTACAAAAGTCTCAAATCCGGCCACACTGAGGCCTTCAGGTAGCATGTGTGGGTTTAGTTGCCATGATCCCAACAGATCACATACTCGTGACGCCTGCAGCAGAAAGGATGTTCCACATCTACCGCCAAGGTTTGTGAGTGGTGGTGCTGGCTAACACTCCCAGGGTTAGTTGTAGTAGTAACAACATAAATACCCCAGAAAGTAGATGAGAAAATGGCGCCGCGGTAATGCGAAGACAGGGGTTCATATCCCACCAGCGGCCAGTTGTTTCTTTATCCACTTTATTTTCCATTAATTTGTCATTTCTTTATTTCAACTAGTAAGTACAAGTTATTTCCCCTATGTTGTCCTTGGTGTATTTGTTTGTTGGCTTCTTATGATAAGGGCAGTTAAAGGCATGCATTCATTTTTTCGGATTGCTCGATGTTTCTGACATTTCTGAGGTCCCTAGGGTGTCCAAAAAGTCGGACGTTGACTGTAACTGATGACTGATTGAGAAGAACATGTTAAGATTTAAGATTTTTCATGCTAAATCAAATGAATGTGCTAAAGAAATAGCAAGAAAAAAAGTACACACCCACATTTTGAAAAATTCGGAAGAGACATTTAAGACTGCGTACATGTGGGAATGCGAAAGCATTATAACTTTCGTAGACTTCGGAACGTCATAAATGTGCTTACTGCATGCATGAACGTGGTCATAAACACAAGCACTAGGCACACCTTCAGTCAACCAGAATCGTGGAGCCACCATAGTGTCGGGGAAGCATGCTTGTCACACACCCTGGAGATCCAAGTTCGATTCCCACCCAGACCGAAATGTACCAAATTTTCTTTTCAAAGCCATTAATTTACATGTTTACAGGAACCTCTCTGAGAAATGTGACAGCAATCCAAGCACTTTTTTTTACGTGTTTTTACTTTTTTCGTTGGCAGCCATTTTACGTACCATCTTTCGATCACGCCGACCCCAATGAATTTTCGCGTAATGGGGCATATAATGCTTTTGAAATTAATACCGTATTTATTCACATAATGATCGCACTTTTGTGTAAACAAAATTAATGCAAATTCAGGGGTGCGAACATTACGCAGGTTAAATTTCCCACAAAAAGAGAAAACAATTTTTTTCATCCCACATTTGCTGCAGATGACAACAGGGCAACAAATAGGCGGCTGCCGCTGTATGTAGTGCGGGACACCAAAACAAAAATGGCGGCCGGCAGAGCAAGCCGAATGCGGCAAACAAGTTTTTTTTTTTCTTCTCGTGAGTACATTACGTGCATTGAAACAGTTTCTTCCGTATCAATAATTATTAATATCGTTAATATCGGCCACTTTGTGGCAATAACGTAGCCATGTTCACTTTGAGAGGACAGAAACAAATGGGCGCACTTAGCTGCCAGTGACAGAAACACATGGCGGGCATGCTGCAGAAACTGCTGCATTTGTCTTCACTGCTATCCTAATACGGCCCATTTCCACTACGGGTGGACGGATATCTTAGCTGCGTTACAAGCGTCAGCGTATGAATAGGGTACACTTCTAACGTATCAGTGTAAACATGGCCACTATCGTTGCCACTCGCTATTTGTTGCGTGCCCGCGAGTGCAGATGAGAAGAATCGAAAGGTGCCTTTGTTGTTGTTGTTGTTGTTGTTGACCACAACCATTATAAAGCCTACACATAATAAAGGCAAGTTTGGTTGTAGCTTTCTTTTGTCATGGAAATGCAGAAAAGTGATGAAAGGAATGAAATGGGGCATCTGCTTAAGAATGTTTGGTGCGTGCAGATCGCTTGGTTTGTTTTGAAGAGTCGTTCACGTAGCATTTGACAGATGGTTAGCATGGTCATTATTAGCTAGACTTGGCACACAACATATCGCTGCAACAAGTTCAGGGTGCGATCATTACACGGGAAAGAAAAAAAATTGAATTTTGACAACAAAATCCAGGGGTGCGATCATTACGAAAGCGCGATCATCATGCAAGTAAATAGGGTAACATATAACTCTTATAAAACAGCATGCTGTGATAAAATTTTTGCATGAGAGCTTCAGGAGCGACAAAAAATTTTCAGAGATTCTTTATTGACATTGCAAGACTGTCCTGATAAAAGAATAAACAGGCCCATGATTCATCAAAACATTTGACCACAAAGAACAAATACAGTCATGATTACATAGCCTGCATGGAAAGGCCCATGGAATTGCAAGATGGTGAAAAAAACGTTCGTGAGAAATTCACGACAGGAAAACCACACAATTTTATCTGTATGGCATTAATTTCAATATCCTGAGAGTTGGAACTTACCGAAGACGAGAATGAAGAGAGTGTTGAGAGAAACAACCCAAAATACATGTTCCTGCAAAAGACAAAAATTATAAAAAATTACAGCTAAAGTAACACATTTCTGACAGGAATGACTCTTTGCACCCAACCTAATGTAGTCAGTTACAACTTCATACAAGTACGGTCCCACAGATAAAAAAACACAAAAGATTGTTGTCTCTCATTTTCTAGAGAACAATGTCTGCTCAGTGAGCCGTGGAAACACTGAACAAGCACAGGGCCTCGGGATCAGAGGGCCCAAAGTTTTTGCATTTCCAATGCCATTCTGCATAGGGGTCGATCCCATTCTCTATGTAATGGACGATCGTGTAGATTGTGCTTAAGAGGTTTTGAGAGTGGCGAATGCCGCAGGAAGCCGGAAGGTCTACTTTCACATGACATCTTTGCCACAAAAGGAGCTTTTGCGGCCCAAGTGAGCTTTACGGCACAAGCCTGCAATCACGAAGTTCAGTTACCACAAATTAGCCTAAAATCTCCAATTCACAAAAAAAATGGGGCCATACTATTATTGGAGTCTACAGTTCTTTTCGTAGTGGTGTGCAAATGTATGAATACAGTAAAACCTCATTCATAAGTTTTTGAAAAGAACACAAGAAAAAACACACTAACCAGGAAAACGTACGATCCGAAGTCACTAAAAAATTTAGCAGACTCAATTGTATTTGACATCTGTGTAATACAAAGCGTTGTGCGAATTGCTGTGCCACGAGGTGTTGACCTGTGCTGAGCTGGTGGGGCCCAAGTGGCCCGAGACACACATTCTCGTTTTTATGGCTTCAGCAAGCTCATGTCTGCACTTCTCGAATTCTGCCCAGAGTCAACAGCTTTTTCAGACCGAAGTCTTGGCGCACTTGGCTTGCGAAACAAGCTGGCGAGGCCCGAGCGGCCCAATACACGTGTTGTTCAATCTGTTACGCCCGACACACGCGTTGCCGTTTTTATATTGCATAGTGCTTCCAAAATGAAATCGAGCTGGTTGTCTTCGCCAGAATACTATGTCGTCATAGCAAAACAAGATCCTCACTTCGTGCCGCCTGCAGCAGGGAAGGGCAGCACGTTTGTGTTATCATCTTTTAAAAGCATGCAGTACACTTTCAACCGCACTATGCCACACGTGCTGCGACAAGACAGGGGAAGATGGTTAAAACAATTTGGTCGGCGGCTATAGCTGCGAATGCATTGCACGATGACCGGCAAGAAAAATTGCTGGTTCCAGAAAAGGAAACAGTACATGCGTGCTGGCACTTTCATATGACACGGGAGTGTGAGTGCTATAGGAAAGCGACTGTGGTGGGCAGCTGTTCTCGATCGTGCACGCCTCGTGCTTTTTCTTCGTGGGATCTAGCAGCCTGTAAACATTTCATGCTATCGCAGTTTTATGATATACTGAGCATTGGTGCTGTAAAATAGTGCTTTCATGGAACAGATCAACCAGCAAAAAAAAAAGACAAATGTATTGGGTCATTTCTTGTGTACTAAATCGTTAACATTGGTGTCAGGAAATCATACAAAACGTGATCGTATCAACAAGGTTCTACTGCATACAAATGTGACATAAGTTTGAAGTTTTAATTTCAAGTTATCACAATACATGACTGTCATGGCACCGGAGCAAAAGGTGAGACTATGCACACCTGACTAGGCTCCTGGCACCATGAGCACAGCAGACAACAGTGCAAAAGAAGAAAAAAGAAAAAATATATATATATAGCAAATGACACAATTATACGTACATACAATAAATTAATACAGCACAATAAGTATAAATATTGCAAATAAAGAAATAAAAGAACAATAAATGAAAGGTACAGTAGATACAGAAAGAGCTAGCAAAATCAAAATGAAAAGGTCTTGCAGTACATAAAATTGCATATCAGACGACCAGCAGTAAAAGCAATTAGAAAATTGTCAAGAAAATACAGTTTCGGTTCCTTTCTGAATTTTGAAAGAGTTGAAGAATGTTGCATAACATCAAATAAAGGCATGCTCATCATTAAGTTAATTATGAATCTGCCACTGTAACAGCCGATTGCCGTAGTAGGTCCTGGTCTTTTCCTTAATAAATTTCCTAGCTCTTAAGGTGTAATCAGTTGTGGTATTGGTGTACATAAAAAAAAGTTGTCACAATTACTTTTGAATTCTAAAAATGTTTTGAATAATGAATGTTTAAATAGGTAAATTCACAAATCTGATATCTGCTATTCAGTGTATTCTGGGAAAGGCCATGCATGTTGTGAGCAGTCTTCCACAGAGCTAAGTCACAACATCACATCAGTACTATATCCTTTGGGATCATTAAGGACAATTGAAACAGCCCATATGCCATTCAAACCTAAGGAATGGCAACAAGAGCGGTGCACACGGAGAAGCCCAAAGCAAAATCTGTTTGCATTAAAACCCAAAGTGCAGGAGTGTGTGTAAAGGTCATAATGAGCAGCCACCAGAAGAATGGCAAATCATATTAGAATGTCTTAAATGCATGCTGTGTGTTCCCAATAACAGTATCAGAAACACGCAAATTGCAAACCACAAAATAGCTATGTTATATATATATATACATATACAGTATAACCTCGTTCATACATTCATGTTACGTACGTTTACCCGATAAAAAAAAATTACCTACTAGAGTTACGCTCATTTTTACCGTTTCATACGTTCCCGGAAAATAAAATTTTTCAGCACCAACGTTCAGTACATCACCAAACTGCAACCATATGATACCTTTCCCGGTAGCTAAATCCCATGTAAACATGAAAATGCGCGAGGTGCGCGCGATCGAGAACAGTATACAGGTGCCCACCGCGGCAGCTTCATCGCATTAGGCACCCACCTGTCTCACGTGAAAATGCGGGCGCGCACTGTTTCGTATTTTGGTACTAGCAAATATTCTCCAGGGTTGTCGCACGTGGCATTCACAGCTACCACCGTCAATCCTATTGTGATAAGCATCTTCGCCTATCTGTTTCAAAGTGCGTGGTGCCGTAAAAGTGTAGTGCTCGCTATTAATAGACTATAACCGAAATTCGCTGCCATTTACTGCTGCAGACTCTGATCGTATACATTTTCCAGCTGCTAGATCTCGTGTGAACAAGAGAAGATGCGAGGTGCGTGCAATTGAGAATGGTATATAGCCACACGTCTCCCGTGAAGACAACGGCGCGTACAGTTTCTTATTCCGGTAACAGCAAATCTCCACCCAGGTCGTCACATGCCACATTCACAGATATTGCCACCAAACCTACTGCGACAAGCATCTTTCCCTATCTGTTTTACAGCCAGTGGTGCATAGTGCCATTGGTAGCGTACCACACGCCTTTAGCAGGCGATAAACCAAACATGCCTTGTTCCCTGCTGCAGGCGGCGCGATGTCTGCATCACGTTTCGCTTTGACGGCATCCTGCGTCGCCCACCAGCTCGCCCTTTAAAACACCACGCAATAGGAAAAGCAAAACACGTCTGGGGCCACCGAAGCTCTACCAGCTCGATGTGCGTCGGCATCTCGTGGCCGCAACGATCCGCATGACACTACACATTACGTAAGATGTCAACAATAGTTGAGCCTGGCAATTTTTTTTTATTATTTCGGATCATTCTTTTTCTTGGTTGGTATGTTTTTTCTCACATTTTCTTTTTTCTCCAACATGTATGAATAAGGTTCTACTGTATATTATATATAGTATACGAGGGGGGACCCAAAAGTAACTGGAATCACACTCCTGAACTTCATGTACTTGTAGTACGAGGTTGTGCTGCTAGGGCGCTGTAGGAGGACCTTTCCTGAGCCATACTAGTATGCCAAGTGACGTCAACCTACAACGACGCATATGGTTTCTATGCAAGTTCTGTGTGCGTATCTGTAGTGCACTCGTGACACCCAGAAATGGCAGATTCTCACGAACAACGTGGTACTGTGAAGTTTTGTTTTTTAGTCGGCAAGACCGCAACCGAAACTGTTGTGGTGATGCAAACAGCTCACAAAGAACATGCTCTCAGTAAAACGCAAGTGTACGAATGGCTTGCTCGATTTAAAAGGTGGGAGATGAACATTGAAGATCAGGCCCATTGCGGTCGTCCTTCAAGTGCGCGAACCGAGCACAACATGGCCAAAATTTGTGATCTCACCGGGGAAGATCGACGCAGACCAAGCGACCAACTCTAACTTATCCAAGTTATCCTGCAGCTCCATCCATTCAGCACATTTTGCACGACGATTTGTCAATGCAACAAGTGGCTGCTAATTTTGTGCCCAGACTTCTCACCAAAGAGCAAAGGGATCGTTGTGTGGAAGGCTGTCGTGCAATGAAGGATGTGGTCACAACAATCCAGAGCTTTTCAACAAAATCATCACAGGCCACAAGTCATGGTACTATGGGTACATTCCCGAAAGTAAACAACAGACAAGTCAATTGAAGTCACCTGACTTGCCTCATCCAAAAAAGCCCGCAAGGTTAAATTGCATCTGAAGACGATGCTGACCTGTCTTTCTTTTATTCTTTCTTCTCTCTTTTTCACATCAAAGGGACCCTACACTCTTAATTTGTCCCTCAAAGCCAGACCTTTGTCACCCAACAATTCTATTTGGAAGTGTTGAAAAAGCTGCGCACAAGTGTGGCACGAGAACGTCTGGCCTTGTGCAATTCCAGAGACTGTTTCCTGCATCATGACAATGCTCCCACGCACACCTGCTCTCATTGTTTGCCGGTTATTGGCCCCCACGCAGACAGCTACCTTGACTCAAGTGCCCTATTTGCCAGATTTGGCTCCTGCGGACTTCTTCCTTTTCGGTAGGATGAAAATGAACTTGAAAGGCAAGTGTTTTGCAGATGTCGACAAAATCAAACGCAATGTCACACTGGTAGCGTGACATTGCGTGACATCAGGTATAAAAGAGGTCGAATTGGCAAGGTGCTTCCAACAATGGAATGAACGTTCAAACAAGTGCCTTAGTACTAATGGAGAGTACTTTGAGGGTGATTAATGTTGCAATTTAAAAAATTGTATCCAATAAAAAAATAATGTCCATGCTTTTTACTAGGAAATTCCTGTCATTTTTGGGTCCCCGCCCTCTCGTGTGCGTGTCCGTGTGTGTGTGTGTTTGCGAAAATATTTGTTTTCCACAAGCATGCAGACCCACTTTTATGCCGAAACATCATTGTAACATGTACTTCACAGAAACAGACACTATAAATCCTATAAGCATGCAGAAACATCGACTGAAATAGCGCTCACGAAGATAAGCAACAAGTGAGAACTCAAAACTAACAAAAGCATTCCACAAGTGATTTACAAGCCAATCTGACCACCATTTTACAACATCCTTCTTGGTCATGACGTAGCTGCCATGTAACATTGAAATGCATCTCCCATTTCTTGCCATTGCTGGTTTACCACACGTTTGCATTTATTATAACCTCCCATTTTGAATGCTGTGCATGTATGTGTATTGGCCTCTTTTCATAGCCTCAAGAAACCAGTCATGCAGGCTTGGTGGACACTGAAGGCCAGTATGCCACCACCTAGATTAGCTCTGCATTTGCGCGACGTGTGCACAAACGAAGATGCCATGGAACGAGTTTGCACACTGTCTGGCTGAAGCAGCATGATGATGCCCATCCAAAAACTACAATCTGATTACGAGGCGCACAGTAGTGAGGGTCTCCAGATTAATCTTCGCCACCTGGGGTCCTTTAATGTTCATCTAATGCATGGCAAATGGGCATTTTTGTATTTCACCCCTATCGAAATATGGCCACCACTGTTGGGATTTGATCCCACAACCTCGTGATTAGCACCGCAAAGCCACAGCCACTAAGCCACCATAGCGGGTGGCAGAGTGGATCGTATAAAGTTCATCCTGCACCAAGTTTAGCCTCGCCATAGCCCACCAGACTTCAAAATGCTCGGCATGTAGCAGACAACATCAAACAAAAGAGCAATGTGGTAACTGCCTCTTTGCTCCCTGGAAACTTCGCAACATTTACTAAATTCTGATTTTCTGTCATCACATTAAGTCATTGCAGAATTACTTCTGGTAGCTGCAATTAAAAGCTGTCATCACCATCTATGGCAAAGCCTTTTACAGCCTTATTCAGCAGCCATAATGCCAATGTCACATCAACTATATTTTCATGCTATGCTCCCTCCTTCTTTAGGCACCATAAAACGAAACAGATTCTAGCTTATAAAACTGACAAAGAACTGTGGCAGCTGCTTTTATGTCGTATGTATTAGCTGAAGCACATATGGAAACATTGACTAGTCAATTTGCTTATATAATAATCTTTTTACCTATAAAGCTGAGAACCATCAAATCACCAGAGCAAATGTTCCAATGACAACACACCGTAGAACACATAGATAAAACAGGTAAAAATTCATACCAAAAACACAAGAGATCCATCCAGTCCAAGCAGCTGTCAAAAAGAAAAGGAGGTATTGTGTTAGAATTGTGTCATTTACCTCCTAAATATATACGCCTGTTGATTCCAGTGAAAAATGAACCAACTAGCAAAGTTAAGAAGCATTTAGAAAAAGGAAGGAAAAAGAAGCAAATGAAAGAGGCACACATGGAATGAGGAAATGAGCAGACCTGCATTAACACTTGGAAAAGATACTGCACTAAACGTCTGCAAGAACCAAATAGTTAAGGAAAGGCTGTATGACTTGGTTTGCTTTTACTATGATGCCCTAAAGTTATTTTTAAAGCACAGCAAATATGTTACACAACTGTATGTTGTTAGCAACATCCTGACAAAGCCTCCAGCATTTTAATGTTTTTATTAAAGGGACCTTGAAATGATTCTGACAATATTGTACAAACGTATTGAGTGATCAGGGTAGGTCCTTCTGATCATTAAGTGATGCATTTAAGCGCTCCGTGTAAAGCATGTAGTCTACTATAAGGGTAAGAAATGTGCATTGCTACCAATTGCAGCAGCACCACTGCTCTGTGTTTTCAGCCGACCGCTCCTAATTGATGTTGAATTGTTGAATTGATGCTGAATTGAATAGATGTTATCCCAATTGACATCAGTTGGGCAAGCTGTCTGATTGGCAACCCAGTTTGCATCATCGATAATTTTTCCAACTTCATGGTGAACAAATGTGGTCCATAATAGTGGAATGTTGGTTCATTTGTTTCTCTAAAAAAAAAAGAGTAACAGAAAGAGACTACACGGCAATTTATCACGGTACTCAAGCACTTCCAGCACTCAGCAAGTACAGTCTGCTTGTGTACAAGATTCTCTGTGTTGATGCGAGCTGCAGAGTCAGTGCCAGTCTTGAGCTTTCTTTTTACAAGAACCATGGATCGCTCTTGTTACGCTGCGGGCTGCCAATCTAGGAATCGGCCACATGCAAACAGTGTGGCTGCAGTGTATTAGGCTTCCAGTATCCGATCGGCACCAGCATGTATATGTTTGCGGCCTTCACACCAGAGGATTACTACCCCTTTAGAGCGTTTTAGCGTATTCAGGTAAACGCAAGCACAAGCAGACTGGATCTGGGCGTTTTAGCAGATGAGCGGAGACACAAACGTGAACAGCCTACAAGGTGCAGCCATCTAGTGGCACAGAGCTCAACCAGACAACACGGAGCTAATATAGCAGTAACCAAGTGTATTCTCCTTTGCTGCTGATGTGAATTCTAAGCCATGAGCATAATCGTGCACACTCTCTTTTTAAATGTTTAAAATGTTTTACACTTGGTGTTTTACACCGTGCAGGCAGCTCAGACTGCTCACGTTTACACTAAGCCCCTTCATCAAAGCTGTATTAGAATGGAGGGGCTTTAGTTTACACCTCTGCCTGTGGCTATCACAGCTACTTGCCTATAACAACTACTTGCCTGTGGCTATCAGAATACCCTCATGTGGGAGATTGATGGCTGGTGGCTAGCGAACAGATTGGAGAGGCTTCACGCACTAGCTCCAAGACAACCAGAAGTAGACGACATGTCACATCAAGATGCAGAGCCAGTGAAGGTGGAACTTATCCCCTATCACTCGGCAAATGAGTTGAGCAAAAAAAGCATGCCTAGGGAGGAAGGTAACTCGTAATCATCTGCAGATCTCCTAATATGAGATGCTCAACTTAAATTGTGGCGCTAATGTTTTACTGTAGCTGTACCCTAAGCATCTAACAAATTTGTCCAAACCGTTTCAGGGACCTTTTAAGTAATTTGTAGTGATTAATTAACAGTTGAATTAACTTGTTGGCCCCAATTCTAACACAAGATTTGCAGAGCACATTTGAAAACATGAAAACACCTTGATAACAACTTTTAAATGTGCTTTAACTGTGCCACAATGTCAACCCTGGTATTGACATTGCACCCGTAAAGTGAATAATTAAACAGCCAGTTAATCACTATTGAACAATAAGAAAACTAAAGACACTGGCAGCTCGTTCAGCAGTGTAGCTAACATACAACTGGTTTCATCTTCAATGGTGGAACAGCCATGTCACTTTTCTGCGCACGTCCTGGTGCAGGCAAAAAGACTATTTGGTGCAGCAGCAAGCACTAGTGCCGCAGGGTCCAATGCACGTATGCTTACCATATACCATGCAAATTTTAACTGATATAGTCGGTATGTTCTGGAGACAGCTTTGCGCGAGGCTCACCCTGCAAGTGCAATCAGGAAAGGACGCGACGCTCCTCCACACCGCAACGCACAAAGGGCGCTACGGCAGGGCTCGTCGATACAGTGCAAAGAAGGCACCACAAAGAGATCATCAACAAACACGGGTTTATTAACCCAGGATGTAACACAGTGAGACAGTCACGACTTGTAGGCAAAGGCTCACTGCAAGACCAATTAAATAAGCGCACCTGCACTGAACATGACATCGTGCAATATACTCATATCATGCCATGCACATTAGGAAGTTTTCGAACAGGGGCCGCAAAGGTTTTACAGCTGCAAAAAAGAAAAAAAGCGTCAGCGCCACTTAACATGCACAAGACACAACATAGGATTTTCTTGTCTGAGTTTCTTGCCTGAGTTCTTTGTAAGACATATCGCCCCAGAGGTACTCACTCTCTGTGCCATCGAGCGCATTCGTGATGCCACACTTCTTGAATGTGCGATGCATAAGGTCCTCTGGTATGCTGGCCCATGCGCCCACAATCAACTTGCATAGCACGGCTGGCGAAGCCTGCTTCAGCCGCCTGGTCGGCGTCACTAGAGGCTCACCTGAGCGCATCCAATCTGTGTAACACCGCTTGACCGCGTCCTTGAACGGCTTGTTCACGCAAACATCTAAAGGCTGCAGCTGAGACGTCATCCCACCCGGGATAACGAGTTCAGTGCCGGATTTACGCACCAGCCTCTTCACAGAGTCGGCCAAATGGCAACGAAATGCGTCCAGCACGAGGATGGATGGGAACGACAACAGTGCGCCGTGCTGCCTACACCAGACGGACTTTATCCAGTCGAGCACAAGATTCTCGTTCATCCAGTCTTTCTCATGGCATCTCACAAGCACATTTTTTGGCAGCTCCTCACCTTTAGGCACTGTCTTGCACTTGAAAACGACATAGGGCAGAAGCTTGCGTCCGTCTGCCGTGCATGACAACATGACGGAAACTTGGTTTTCTCATTGCCAGTGGACCAGACATAAACTTGTTAAGAGCCCTTTTCGTGCACGGTGAGGGGCGATGGCACGTCCAGATAAACCAGCATTTGGTCAGCATTGCCAATTTGCCCTAGCTGGAAGTCCTTGGATTTGCGCAGTGAAAAATTGTGGCACTGGAAAGCCACAAGCAGCTCTTTGAACGATCCAGGCAGTTTTTTGCAAAACTGAATTTCAGCGGCGTAAGGAAAAACCAGCATCGCACATGTAGCGATAAATCCAGTGCCTGCTCGCTTTGAAGGCGGAGCTCAGTAGCTCTTTTTCTCTTGCAAGCTCCTTAGCTTTTGCCTGCATAAGCTCCATGCTCACAGCTAGATGCGCAGCTCGCTTTGGCGTACGAACTCCATCAGGGCGAGTTCGATTTCCGGGAATGTGCCACTCTTCGGGCCGCGAAAGCTTCCTCACGTTCCGCTGCACGCGAAAAAGGCTTCCCTCAATGAGTCCAAATTGCCACCCGGCCCGCACTGTTGCCGATGTCCTGCGCGGCTAAAATAACCTTTCTCTTGAAAGCAGCCGAGTACTGTTTTCGTGGTCCAGACATCTTGGCCCTTCAATGCAGAATAAAAAAGATGCAGTTCACGAAGCGTGGTTTGCACGCTGCTGTAGTCACGCAGCAATAACGAAACCAAGCCATAGCCACACAGCAGTAAGGAAGCCAAGCCGTAGCCAAGCAGCAATAACGAAACCAAACATTCTAGCCCAAATTTCTGACTGAATTTTCGTTCAGATCCACATACAGTACCAGGCGAAAATTTGGGACACTAATAATAGGAAAAAAACCTGTTATATGCGGGTTTTTAAGGTATAGTGGATTCCCGTACGTGGCTGCTATTGGCCAATAGCTGACATCAATCAAGAAGGGTGTTTGGATCAGTGTACTTCTTTCTAATGTTACTGTGTATATTTATTGACTCAGTTTCATAAACAGGCTGAAGTAAGTGAAAATCTGCTTTTGAATTTCAATAATTACGTACTTCCAGAGAAAGCCGACTATTGTCCGATTGCGCTCGGCTGCGACCGCCCACATAGGAATTAAAACTTTGGCCACCCTGCTTATCGGTGTCGTAGCCGTCGGGTCTCACTAATTTCAACTAGTTTTGAACACTCAACGAGCCTTGAGGTCAGACCACTGATGCCTGCCAGAGCGTACTCACTCCTGGTCACGCTCCTGGTTAGACACCTAGGCAGACTTCGCTTCGTAATCAGAGCGCTTCAAAATGCGCAATATGGATGTGGCTACTATCCGTTGGTCAAGCTGGTGCAGGACAAAGCTGGTCCGCATCATGGGGCACAGCCAGACAGGAGCACATGAGCATGAACGTGCACTCTAACCCTGTTGTGCACAAAGCAAATGTTGCAGCTGCATGTAACTGCAGTCTGCTACGTAGCGTAGGTACCGAAGCCGCCACGAGGAGCTGTGACAAGTCCATTGGCTGAGCACACTGCAGCTCATGGAGCACAACTAAGTTTGGCGTGTCGTAGGCACCAAAATTGGAAATAGCGGCGTCTACATGAACATCCAAAATCAAATTTTAACAGCGCGCCATGATGATATTCAGTAGGCAGAGCATTGTAGGCACACCTAACTCTGCCGTAGCCTTTGCAGTGCAAATCATTGAAGGAGCAAAAGCACCGCGAACAGTATGTTTGATTGCGAATAACTCCGCTTCTGCTGAACGCATTAAAGAACATTTTGCGGCAAAGTATTTCTTAAATAGTCTAATTTAACTTCAAATGTATTTTTGAAAAAAAGTCGTTCAAGGCGCCTTTAAAGTGCAAAAACAGCTGTGAGCTACCGTCAGCTATTAAAAGCCAGATCACACTTGTTTGGTTAACTTTTAAGGCCAACACAGGACCAACAACTGTTGAACAACATTATAAATCATATTTGCTAGTACTATCATAATCTCTGACAGGTCCCATTTTGATTTTGGAATAAGTCTAAATTTGTGTACACAAATAGGATGATCACAATGGTGATGAAGAAGAGGCCCTAATTGCATAGCCATGCAACACATAGAGAAAGAGAAATTGCTCTCACCCTTTCCCAGGTAAGCTCCTCAGCCGCTCTGTCCCACTCAATTGGGTTCCAGTTGATATCGTCTACACAAGAAGCATAATATTATACTAAGCAAGCATAGCCATGATTACCAATGCCATAAACAAGAATTAATACACACTTAAGCATCTTTTAAACTTTCGTGGTCATGAGTATTTACCCACTGTTGTGATAGTTCTGGTCAGGAACTATTTTGCATGTTTTGGCTGGCGTTCAGATACAGCACTAACATGAACAAAAGCATAGTGTAAGTGGTTTACTTCAGAAAATCTGCTTCATTTCTGAAGCTGTCATACAGCGTAGACTCTCCAGCAAGCACCACAACATTGTGGGTGATCACAATAGGAATCATTTTCTCTAGGGTCCTTACTGTCACTTTCTTCTGCAGTGCATTCATACAAAGGGTTATTTACTGCTCATCTGAAGGTGCAATATATTCCTCATCAGCACTAAAATCACCCTGCCAATCAATTCCGTCTGGCAACTAAAGAAGTGCTGCCTCTGCACACAGACACTACGAAGTGCAATTATTTATAGCTGAAAAAGTTTCTGAGATGTGCCGCTACAAACACAAATAAGAAACCAGCACATGCAAGCACATCTACGTTACCATTGATATCTTCGCATGCCAGTACCATTACATCTCAGCACTGATATCTTCGTGTGCTGGGAGGGGCCCCATACATGACCACAAAAGGTTAAATGAGTTTCATGAAACATGCAAAAAGATTTCATTTAACGAAAGGTTTCCTCAATGGGTACACACATCAAGTGGTCAGTCAAGACAGGACTTACTTGAACCATCCCTAAAAGATAACTTTTGCAATGCAGGCTGTCACATTAAAGAAGAGTGCCACTTACATATAAGAAAAAAAAAACATGGATGAAAGTTTGTTGTGTAGCCTAAAAAAGGACTAACTAGCATTACACAATCGATGTTTCCCAGTGCATTAGACAAGGGCGGCAGAAAAGGTCACACAGAACGCTACCACCCTCGTCTAATGTGCTGAGAAACATAGATTATGCAGCCCTAATTAGCCCAATGCTCAACCTTGGCATGCCATTACACATTTACTTTAATCTTGCCAATTCCATATCAATCATACTTGTTAAAGGCCAGTTAGAGAAAAAGCCCTTCATCCTTCTGTAGTCAAGAAAGCACTTAACCATTCTGTACATGGCAGGATTAGCTAGTGTGCTCTGCTTTGCCTAATACTAAACAGTACAGTTACTGGCATTGGTTGGCACAAACTCATGTGCACACTCACTCATACTCACATTCATTTCTCAGGCATGAGTGTGAGTGAGTGATGAAGAGTGTGGATAGATACAAGAATGAACATGAGTGAGGGAAGGGCCAAGGTAATGTAACAATTCTATTCTAATTTGTATCCATTTCACACTTTATCACAGGTGCAAGCTGAACTCCATCTGTATTATCTCCACGATTGGCCCATCATGAGCGATGGATGATAAAAAAGTCACAGAATCGAGCAAAAGCCATCGCTACATCACACTGACCCAGGTTTGTGTGACTGAACTTGATTATGAGCGTGGGTAGGTGTTGGTAAGTGTGAATGCGAGTGAGTGCAAGTGAGCATTAATAGAAATAAGTATGAATGTGCAAGCAAACGTGAGCATGGATGCAAGTGTGTGAGCAGATGTGAGTGCAAACAGGAGTTTCAAGCTTGTGTGTGAGTGGACTTGAGCACTAAACTTGACCCAATGCCAGTAAGTGTGAGTGGCCATTCAGAATGAATGCAAGTGTATACAAGTGAATGCCAGAGTGTGTGATTTGGTGTCAATGTGAAAGAGCACTAGTTAGCATGAGCAGACGCAAACATGAACTGTGTACATGTTGGCAAGTTTAAGGTGATAGAAGTATGAACACAAGTGAGTGCTTGTGAATATGAGTGGATGTAAGTGTTAACATGAGTGAATACCAGTCCATGTGATCTGAAGCAAGCCTGGACTGGAGCTGAGCAATTGATCGGTTAACGTACTGCTTAATCAATCGATGTGTTATTTACTTTTCTGCTACGAATAATCATTCAGGGTTGCATTAGCAAAAGCAGCAAGAGAGAGAATAATATAGTTAAATGACTTGAGGTCTGTTTCGATAAGTTCTAATAATTTGCTATCGCAATCAATGCTTTGGTTTTCTGGCGAAACTGGAACATTTTTTATTGTGTTTATACTGATTTTTGTTTCCGTACTTTGGAGTTTATTGTATCAAGTGTGTCCGTGAAAATACAGTAAAGCCCATTATAGCAAAGTGAATAGGATGGTGAAAAAAATTCAATATAAGCAGTAATGCGATAAAAGCAACTGCTCCCTAAACGCTAGGAAGGTAAAGCTAAAATAGCACATTAGCACCTAGGTGGAATTCTAAAGCTTGGGCTACATAGAGCGTACTTTCACGGTGAACTTCACGCAGCAGGCAGACGCGACCGCACGATGCTGAATGTTCGCTAGCGTGGCTAAATAAAGTGAAAAAGAGACATATGCTGTTGTGCATTCGCCGCTTTGCTGTCAGTGTTGCCAGACTTGATAAACATTCTTCTCAAACAAAATTATTATAAACAAAGTTTTTATTCTATTTATTCTTAATGGCTAAGCAATTAAAAAAAGTATATTAGATGCATTTACAAACGATTTCTACACATCCTATAGAGCTGTACGCATTTAAGCAAGCTGGCATTGCACCGTCTGACTATACTGTGCGGTTGCAGCGATTGAGTGGCCCAGCGGGGCACTGATGTTGCAGAAGGTTTTGTTCAACAGCAACACTAGTTCTTTACTTTTTTTTGCGTAAAAACACGTTCTGATGATTCATGTTTACTTTTTACTGTTTTATTTTTTTTTCTGTTTCTTTCCAATTTTCTAAAGCCTTCTCTAACAACAGGTGTTTAGTACTGCAGCCAGAGAGAATAGCATTTTAGAAATTTGTCGTGATACAGGCCTGTCAGCAGCTCTCATTTGTGAAGCTATCAGCCATTGCATGTGCCGTCTGGGCCACACAGGTGCAAACAGCCTGGAAACTAGGCACAGTCTGCTTGTAACTATAATCTCTTGAGCCATTTCCCTCCAGGCACACGAGAACTAAAGGCACTCGGCCTTGCAACTGACACTCCACTGGCGGCACAAGAGAAAAAAAGAAAAACCTACAGTAAAACCTTGTTGATATGTACCCACTTAAGTAATGCCGGTTTAAATATAGTCGCGATGAATTCCCCACCCTGCTGCCAGTGGATGACCACTTAAGCCGTAGTTGCTTAACGCGTGCCAAATGGTTAGTGCATAGTATTTACTTCATTTTTATGTGCCTACAAGCAGGGAATCAGCGAAATGTCAAGCACACAGACCACAGATAGCAGAATTGCGGCACGTAGACCTTTCCTGGACTGCAGTCACCACCAATAGTGATGTAAAACATGGTAGCTGTGACATGTTTCCTGCTCCCATAGCTTCCAGTGCTTCCACATTGTCATCATTGATGACAACGTGAATGATCGCTCTTCCATATCTGATGCAGCTAGTGCGTTGACCATCATGAAGGCATTCGGAGAGATGTGGGACCTGATGGAGAAAATGGCTCACGGCGTTGCTGAGTTTGCGAATGCCATTGCCACTGCAAAGCCACCACAGCAGCAAGTGAAAATGAGATTTTTTTTGCTGCCTGCACGCAAATAAAACTTGTCTGCATGTGAGAACTAAGATGTTTATTAGACCGGTAAGTCTATAGCCACTCATCTGCCATTGTCGGTAACTTAGTACATCACTTAGCGCATACTAGATCCACATTTTCCGCTGACTACATATTAACGAGGTTTTACAGTAAAAACCTGTGGCAGCTCACAACCAGACCTGGCAAGTCATAGAGAGATCACTCATGGCGACGCCTGGTGAGCAAGCGAAGCGTGCTCACCGCTTCTAGTGGCATAGTTCGCCAGGCAAAGTTTTTCTGATCGAGCCGGGTTGGCGGCAGGCGTCAAATATTTGGACACCAAGAGTCAGGCGCTTATCACTGAAAGAAGTTCGTCGCTTTGACGCTGATTCATCACTCCATGTAGCCCAGCCTTAATACGGGTGCCAGATTGCACATTTTTTTAGTGCGATTGTGATCAAAAGTGCTCACACACAAGCACAGAGAAAGTAACGTGTCTTGGTTCGGGTGACCTTGGGCACACAGAAGGCTGCGCAGAGTGTCATTTGCATTTTGTTGCACACTATTTCCACAGCGCCACTGATAGCACACTGGTGCAGCATCAAAGAAAAGGGTGCTTAGGCACTGTGATGGCAACAGCATGCCAAAAAAAAAGGGTCGCTCACTAGGCGTGAGAGGCACTGTGCGCTGCCACGAGTGTGCACCTACTCCTTGCTAGCTGCCACAGCGCCACTCGCCACTGATAACATGCAGGCAGACCATAGAAGAGGTTGCATAGGCACGACAGTGGCAATAACTGGCGGCAGAGAGGGTCACTCACTCGCTCGGTGCAAAAGACGCTGAGAGCTGTCGTGAGTGCACACACACTCTTTGCTAGTTCGCTCCAAGTGAAGCAGCTTATCGGTATGCTTCAAGTAATCCAGTTTAAAATACATGGGTTTCAGTTGGGACTGGGAGAAAGTTCGAATAAAGCGATAATTTAAGTAAAACAATTTCATTATAACGAGAGTTTACTGTATGTATGAGTTTAATTCCTTTCGCTGTGTTTATTTTTGTTAGTTTTCTTCGTTGCTAAGCATACTGTAAGTTGTAACACATGTCAAGTGTAATTTGTAGGTTCTTAACTATTTCTCAGTTTTGTTAATACTTATTTGGTTACAAATGAACAACTAACTATTTCAAGTTGTATTTGCACTTTTATTCCAATGTGCAGAATCTGTCTGCTGAAACTGTTAATTGCTAAATTGTAGTGTATTTATGTAAAAGGAATAGAGACCCTGTCAAGCATTGCTCGCCCTTTTCTCAGCCTCCTCTTAGATCTTGTCTGAGGAAATACTTTAAAACCCCACGAATTCGACCCTCGTAAATTCGGAAAATCGGATAACTCGAACTCATCTTTTGGAACCGGCAGCCATATGCATTGAACAAAATCAAACTCTCATTAATTCAGACATATTAGGCCGCACATCAGTTAATTCACACAACTCTGGCAGCACAAGCACGGAGCACTGCAAATGTGCGAAGCAAAAGTGCAACAGCGGCGCCAACGCCCAACTGAAACGAAGCGGCAGAGTCCACATCGCCATAGCCATCAGTGGAAATTGTACAAGGAACACTTAATGCCTATTTGTGCCTTTATAGATTTTATTCTTGTGTTTACCACCGTGCATAACACCCCATTGGCCGCGTGCCTTCGTAACTGCATAGTCACCATCCATGATCGTGTCAATAGAGATCGCGGTTTCATCTGAAGTGGTTGCGACAAACTGTAGTTTCGTTCTTAGTACGCGAGCACATCGGCAAGAGCGTCAGTCACGTGCCTCAAAACTGCGAGGTCACCATACATGAACGTGTCGATAGCAACCACAGGTCCGCGCGCACCTGTTGCGGTAAACTGTCGTTTCGTTTTGACTTGTTACAATGGCTGAATGCACAATGTCATAAACACAGCAGAAGCTGTCGAGTATGAAAAGCACCGGTTATATCGTGTTGGACGGACAATCTGTTGGTAACCGGCTAACTAGCCAAAATATTATCGGGATGTGAGTATGGGAGTAAAATGTGCACCTTGGGTGAAGGTGTGCATGTGTGAAAGCATTGTTATATGCATGACATTATACGTGGTGCAACCAGCGTCTACCTAAGAGATGCTTGTATATATCATTATAATCATCACTCAAAAAATACTTTGTATCACATACAAGGTTTTACATGCACTAGAACACCAAATGATGTTACACAGAAAAGTCAATAGCACACTGCTATAAGCCTGCACTGTTGTAATTTTCTTCAAGTTGCTCAGCTTTTCTTCAATAAATCACCAGTTTTTATTTGCTTTCAAAAAGTGTCAGTAGCCAAATAAAAGGCTCAATTACACCATACTGCGTTATTCAGCATTTTTATATAGGGTGACATTTCAAAACGAGGAAACCTTTTTGGTTCACTCATGTGAAAAAAAGAGAAGACATCTACTTAACTGCACGAAAAGGGAATCTGAAATGTTCCTAAAATGATCACAAAATCACCTCAATAAGACATCAAAAGCCCACACTAAAAGCCAGGCCAACCCTACTGATTCTACCAACAAAAACTTATGCATGTCAACAAGGTCAACGCAATTAGATGGGAGCAGTATGCACTCGAACCTTGTTATAACGAAATGGGATATAACAAAGTAAATGCAATTTCCCTTGAAATTTCTCCCATAGAGATTCATGCATTTAAAACCTTCTTTTAACGAAGTGAAATTGTCCTGCCAATGGATATAACAAACCAGATTCGTTTCTGAAACAAAAAAATGCCTGACTGTTACGCGCCGAGCACTCATTTGTGCGGCAGTTAGGTGGCCAAGCACTCAAAGGTTTGGAACTCATTAGCCGAGGCAGTTCAAAACTCCTCCGTCCTCACGTCAAATACGTCATCTTGCAACACTGCTCTTTCTCATCGCCGTGCATAGCTGCACACCTGCGCTCAAGCAGTAGCTCACTATCACACTTCTCCACTGATCTCTCTCTCTTGCATGTGCCTGACCGCGTGAGCCACTCCACACTGCACAGCTATGGGCGGTGGTGCAAAAGATTCATGCATTCACTGGGGTGAGGCTGGGCGTGGCCTCAGAGATCTCCCCGGCACAATCTCGGGGGTCATGCGCAAGCCTGAGCGAGTTGCACCATGCTGTGTGGCTACGTTCAACGGTGCGAAAGTCTAATGCATTCAATATTCTCTTTCTCTACGGCTCGCCGCGCAAGCAGTTGCAGCTGGGCCTGGCCTCAGGAGATGCAGCGGACCTTGGAGCAATCTTGGAGGTCACGCCCAGACCTTACATTCACTTCTCCCTCTATGTGCGATGCGTCATGAGGCTGGCAGCTGGGCATGGCCTCAGAGATCACATTGGCATCGGTGCAATCTTGGAGGAAACAAGACAGCCAAGCCAAGCCGGCGCGGTGAAGTTCACTTGCTTCCTTTATCACACAACGGGGCACTGTGCCTTGTGCCACATGCTGCTCGATCGCAACGAGCCAAGTGAAAAGCAGACATGAAGCATCACCACAATGGAACAGAAGTCAGCTACTTAAAGGCTGTTGCGTCAAGCGCCAAGTCTTGTGTCACACACGCCAAAGATTCTTTTGTTGTTTTATTCAAATTTCATCGCATGCGTGGCCATGTAGCAGTTCTGCGGGCCACAAAGGCGCCTTGTTATTTCCATGTTTACAATTGTGCAGCCCACAGGGCATACATTGCACTAAATGTTAATAATGGCTATAACAAAGTAACAATTTCACAAAGTAGTTTCGGCTCCCCCTTCAACTTCGTTATAATGAGGTTCGAGTGTAGTGCGTCATTTTTAAAAATTTTTTTTTGTTACTCAGTTCTTTGCCATTCTAATCAGCAGTATGGAGTGGCTGTTCTTGGTGAAAGAGATTTGTGTTTACAACAAAGAGTAGAAAGAAGCCGACAGGAGTACAGATGGAATAGAAGTGGCGGCATCATTGTAGCCCAGCTGTCTACAAGTGACCTCTATTCCAGCTGCTCCACTTACCCTGAGCGACATGGTCGTCTGCCTGAGCAGGAGGTTCCTCAGCATGATGAGGCACTGGCCCCAAGGGTGGACCCACAACTTCTCCTGGCTCAGCTTCTGCCAGACCTTCAGCATGCTTAGAAGGAAAAGGTGGAACAAATGATAGTAATAATGCAGCAGACCTAAATCTCTTGACACAGGCAGTTGAATACAGTTGTCTGACACAAAGGCCCAGAGAAGTAAATAATTTTTCTTGTTCCCCCTCTTCCCCCCCCCTTTTTTTATATTTGCAGATTTTTCAAGCAATTCTCGTCTCACAAAAACAGTACTACTTTGCCACCTGGACCCTAACTGAGCCCAACTGTGTCTATCAAGTAAACATGATGTGGCTGCTGTAGAGTGAGGAATGTTGGGCTGTAACTACTTTGGCACCCTTACTTCTTTCACCCAGCATACTTGCTTTTTGCAAGAAAAATAAATACAGTAAAATACCACCTGAACAAACGTCATTTAAACTAACTATTCAGTTGTACGAACTTTTTTAATCTCCCACCAAAGCACCATTGAACCCAATGCAAATGCCCTTCAAGTTAATGAAATTCAGTGCAGTGAACATTTCAGTTGTAAAAACATATTCCGCGGCATCATCCATGTCTCTCAGGTCATAGTGATCACTTCAAGTACAACCCGCACTTTGTAGCATATTTTTACATTGGGAACTGCGATTCATATTCATATTCGTGCAATGAATAATGGGCCCTATTTTAGCTTTGAACTCAATTAGCCAAGGTTCCTTGGATTGGCAACCTAGATAAGTGCATAGCCAGCTAAAGCCACAGCCACTGCCATAGCCATTGCCACAGCCATTGCCATGGCCAAAGCTACAGCTTTGGCCCAAGACCACAAAGAAAAGGCATTCGCATGCTGGTTAATCATGAGCGCCAAACAAAAGCGCTTGTCTCCAACAAAAAACTGGATATTTTGCATAGGCTGGATGCCGGGCAAAGTTAAGTCAATGTAGCGAAGGCATCTGGGATCCCGGCATAGTCGTCGTCGACGACCAGAAGCCAAACCACGCAATCGCGGCCGCGTCGGAAAGTGCACAGTTCGGCCCCTCTTGATCTCAGTATCATCAAAAATGTAAAGATGCACTACAGGCAGCAGCTTGTGCAGCGCATCCTGATAAATCTGAGAATGCAGAAGCCTGAGTCAATTACCATGCGACAGGCAGCTGGAATACTCGCAGGTGCTTGGTGGACTGTGAAGTCAACAATAGTGAACTGCTAGCAGAAAGCACGTCTGAACACTGCAAACTGGAACTGCTGTTGATACCAATCTCGAGGAGGAGGAACATGACACTGATGAGAGCACTGAACCCGATGGCTGGAAGGAATTATTGGAAAGACTGTGTACAGACAGCACTTTGCCTAATGAGGACTATGCCACCACTGACTCGTAAGTTGAACATGCGCCATACTGACTATAGAAGAGATTGCAGTGAGTGTACTACCTCAGGAAGAAGAAGAGGAAGAACCAAACCTTAAAGAGGAAGCACAAAAATTTCAGCTAAAGAAGCACTGATGTGCTTGGAGAAACTGAAGTCTTTCGCTGCCCAGCAGAGTGTTGTGCCAGAGAAGGTTCATGAGAGCTTGGACACAGCAACTCAATTCATGACAACTGCAGTCCTAAGTTCACAAGTGCAGCAAAAGATTACTGCATTCTAAACAAGGTGCCAAGCAGTGGAAATCCAATTGCAAATGAACAGAGTGAGAAATACATTTGTTGAAATATCATTTGGACACCCAATGCTTCCTTTAGCCCGTGATAACAAGCTGCAACATACTTATTTCAGTTGAGTGAACTTTGAGCTTTTTCCTGAGGTCCCTTGAAGTTTCACTGTGCTTAAAAGTTCCACACATTTTCTTTTTCATTGAAATGCTATTGCTGAAAGTGGAAAATGTGCTTTCTGTCCACAAGAAAAGGGCTAGCGAAAGGCAAGTTGGTCATTGTTTGATGACAACATTAAGGCACAGGCATGCACTGAAGTGCGCCAAGTAGATCCTAAAAGGTTGATGAATCATTCTGTGCTCATGTAATAAGGTGCATTTTACCCTGGGACACAGCTGTGCCACCACAGCCTTTTTGACCACAGTCACATCTCGATGACTACTATGCTTCCAAGTCAATATACTGCTGGTCAACATGAGCCTCTATTTCTAGTGTTCCCACCAAAATGATAAACGAGAAGAAAGGAGGTTAACCGAGGAGCCCGATTTTTTATTAGACATATCATAAGAAGCTAACAAACACCGACACCAAGGACAACATAGGGGAAATTACTTGGCTTAATAAATGAAATAAAGAAATGATAAATTAATGGAAATGAAAGTGGACAAAAAAACAACTTGCCACAGGTGGGTAATGATCCTACAACCTTCGCATTTCGCGTGCGATGCTCTACCAATTGAGCTACCGCGGCGCCATTTCCCCATCCACTTTCTTGGGTATTTATGTTTCCTTTTAGAACCCTGGGAGTGTTAGCCAGCGCCACCACTCACAGACCTTGGCGGCAGACGTGGAACATCCTTTCTGCCGCAAGCGTCACGAGCACGTGATCTTTTTGGGCGAAGACAACAGGTCAATAAACTCACACATGCTACCTGAAGGCATCAATGTTGCCGGATTCAAGACCCTCATTATGTAATAAACGAGAAGGGTAAACGGCTAATACCCAGACTATTGCACACAGTTCAAGTTCCATTGGGTTGTTGACATCAGCAGTTGTATAGGTAGAATGTGTCGCACAAGAACCCACTACGTGGTAGGCAACTGCTCCCTCGCTGGTGCGTAGGTCGAAAGCTGCGTCAGTGTACACTTGTTCATTGCTTGGCGGTGTGTCTGCCAATTTCTGCGCATGACACGCAGCAAATGCTGCCCGGCAGTCCGCATGTTAGGCGCCCATGTTATGGGGCATTCGCATAGTGTCGACGACAGCAATGTCATCCCACGGTGAAATGTCGGATGGCAGTTGTGGTAAAGTTGATACATATCCTTTCCCATGTAGGCCAGTAGAGTCCTGCCTTGTCTGGTGCGCTTCAGGCGTTCCTCGTGTCCTGCCTTCGATACTTCGATGGTTGCACGGAGGGTAGGCAACTTCGCATAGCGATGTAGCTCCTCGACACGTGTGTGTTTCGGGAGCCCTGCGATAACACGGAGAGCTGAACTGTGGAGTACCTCTAGCTGTGTCCAGTGCTGAGCAAGCAGGACATAACAGCATGCTCCGTATATCGCTCGGGGTGTCAGCAAAGCACTAACAAGCTTTCGGCGTACGTCGGCACCAGCACCGCCCATGCGGAAACAGATTTGTTTCGTGAGGTGCATAGTGTTGTACCATGTCCGACAAAGGTCTGCGAGCCATGCATCCGTTATGACTGTGTGGTCAATAGGTATCCCAAGAACGCGCACTGATTTTTTGCATATTTTTCCAGATTCCTCAGAGCTGCCCACGTCATGCCGTCACAGCCTGGCGTGCTGCACGTGTTGATGGAAGGAAGTGCCTGTTCGAGTTCAAAGATTGAGAATGGGGCCTGGAGGCCCTCATCGGTCACAGGCGGCGTTTTCTGCTAAATGTCGACGTTCGGGGGCGTCGGCGGTTGGGGATAAAAACGTCTTCGTGGCATCATCTTGGAGTTGGCTGACTCATTGGCTAGTTTTGAGCAAGACATTTGAAATAGCACTGCGTGTTTTACACTGACCTGTCATAGCCTTGAACGTGTGCCACACCTTATGGAGGCCAGTTCTTTCGTTGAATGATGAGCAGTGCTGGCTCCAACGTTCCCGATACAGGCGCTTGGCGTATCTTCTAGCGATGGCAGTGCAACGTCGAAGTCGCACACGGCCGCAATGTTGTCGGCCATTGGCTGCGTACATCAACTGTGCTTGCTTGCACGCATCCCAAAGGTTTAGCATATGTATGTTCAGCGCCGGAGCATCAGCTCTTACCTCAGTCTCACTAGTGGCCTTGCGCAAGGCACATGACACCCGCTCTCGCACGGATGCAGTCTTGGGTTGCTGTGCAAATGCTCTTCTGTAGGCATCCCATCTGATCGTGCACACAGTGCACCCGGCCGCACGCTTTCATCCCACGTTCAAAGTAATCCACAGTGGATAGTGGTCGTTGCCCCTGGCGTTTGTACCGCATCGCCAGTCTTTCACGTAGCCTGGTGTGGACAACGTCAGGTCCGGGGGTCATGTTACGTTGTCCACTACGCAGGGCAGCGCGGGTGGGGTAGCCGGTGTCATTTGCGAGCACTAAGTCAGCTGACTCCGTGGCATCAGCGAGTGCCGTTCCATGAGGCGTGTGACAGTCATAGCCCCGCTGCGGATGCTTGGCATTGAAATCGCCACCTATCAGAAAGTCGTCGTTTGGGTAACGTCTCCGCAAAGCGTGAATCCATGTGAATGAACTGCGTGTGCGGGAGCTAACTTCAGGGCGCATGTATACCGATACCAGCACTGTATTGCACTTTGCAATCTTGCAACGGACAGCCACCACCTCCTGCACAGCAGTCGAGTACTGAGAAGTGTCAATCTGCGTTTGCAGAATGTCTGTGCGGACAAAGACAGCCGCTTGTCCCCGTATTACAAATTCGTCAGCTGCACTGGCGATGACATTGTGCTGCAGGTTTCGGTGTCGTTTCCTGTTTTTATGACGGTTGGTAATAACCATTGAACTGTCGTAGTGTCCGATCTGTGCCATTAGTCTCTTGAAGTAAAAGTGCAAGGGAGCGCCCGACACAGTCAAACAAGTGGTTCAGTTCTGTCGCACAGGTGCCGAGCCCCCGGCAATTCCACTGTAAAACGTGTGGAGTGGGACTGTCGATGGCTGTACGTGAAGCCAGGTGGCTATTGACACGAGGCGAAGAGCTGTTGGAGCAAGCCATATTGTCGTTGGAAGTGCTTCTCCTGCACTTGGAGGAGAGGATGCAAAAGTTGTTCTACCAGCAGAGCCAGGTCTGTCTGCTATGTGGTAGTAGAGGCTTGCATTTTAGTGAGCCCCTGCGGATTGCATGGCTGCTGCTGTCACTTGGCACGAACCCGTTCAAGCAGTGCTGCATGCCTTTTTTCATTTTCTTCTAGTTTCTGCCACAGTTCATCGTTCTGTCGTGCGAGTTCTGCAATCTCAGCTTCGACACTGTCTTCCGATGTATCAACCAGCTGCGATGGTGAAGGTAGCAGAGGTGTGGTACAAGGTGATGAGTTCGCAGGTTTGTCTCCACTTGGTTGAGTTCGCTTGAGCGCTGCTGCGTAGTTGAGGTTGCAGCCGTTTCCTCCCGCTGCTGGTTGTGCGCAGTTCTTTGACACAATCTCGTTCCCTGCTTCCTTTATGGTACGTGGCTGCGTTGAGACGTTTTCATTCTGAAAAGCTGCTGCGTCGATTTGACGTCATGGGACTGGACAGTTCTAGTGTGGCTTCTTCATCGGTGTGCGCCGTGCCTTCTACGACGAGAGCGGGGCCTTCAGCGGAGTTTCTTAGCAATTTTTGCGTTGAACTTCAACTTAGCTGGACACTTCGGGTCAGTCGCCATGTGACCTTCTTCACAGTTGCGGCACCTGGGCGTCATCTGTTTGCATTCATCGCCAGTAGTGCTACCTTCGTGTGTCTTGCCGCATGTAGGACATACCGCTTCGTTCAGGCAGACATCCTTTTTGTGACCAAAGCGATGACAACGATTACATACGATGCTTTTAGGTTCCTAAATTAAAACTCGGGTGATGCGGCTGTAATAAATGACTGTTAGGGGGGTGGCGTCCTTCAAAAGTTAGTAGACATGTCCCACGCTTTCCCATTGGGCACGCATCAAGGATATGTCTGTGTTTACAAGTCAAGGCTGCCCGGAGTTCAGCCTTTGTTTCATTGCAGTCAACGTTGTATATCACGCCTCGGCACATGTCTCGTCTGGGTGCCTGATACACTTGTACTGGTATATGTCTGTGGTTCACGTCTAGGTGAGAAAGCTTTAGAAGCCCATTTGCTATCCTCTTGTCGTAAACGAGCAATCTTATGGTGTTAGATGCTGGTTGCGACGTGTACGTCAAAGGCTTGGTGTTGACGGCAGCGGGTGTGGCCGTCGTGAAGTTACAGTGGAGGTCCTTGCTTGGTACAGTCGTGAGCACCACGTTTACACGTGGTTTCACGACTAGCACAAAAGTTTCTGATGGTGTTTCCTTCTCGGGCCCTGAGTTTGCATAAGAAAACAGTTCTTGAGACACGTGCAATGCCGTCTCTATTTGACATGGCGCTGTCACATCAGATTGTAGGCTTGAGGATGTCGGTAGCGTTTGTGTTTGCATGTCGTCATCGTCACTGGATGGGGCGGACACGTCTTTGTAGACCGACGACATGAAAGAGTCATGGCGCATTCATTTCAATACCGCGCTGGCCGTCGTTGACGGACTTGCAGAGCTCTTACACGATGGTGGCAGCTGCGGCTGCGTTCGTTCGGTTCCTGAATGTTCTTCCGTCTTTGGCATTTGCGTCTATGTTGTTGGTCAGTGGTAGCATGCCCACAGCGTTCTTCATGCATCCCAGCAAAGCGTTCAGTGGTAGACGCTTCCGACACGCCTTCCAAACGTTGCGTAACCGCTTCCTGGCTCCGGTCTTGGGTTGGTGTCAAAGTCGATTGTCCCTGGTGTTGTTCATGGTCGTCAGATGGAGGTAGCTTCGACGACCCGGGCTCGCTCATCAATGCAGTCGTGGCTACGCATTAGGCTTAGCAAGGCCGGCCGCTGGCGCGTAGACGTGGCCGTAAAACGGCCTAAATGCAACGCACCTTTCCGAGGCTTGTCTCGACACATGGCCGAAGCGACGCTGATGAAGAGGATGTGCGACAGAAGAAGGTGAAACGAGAACAACGCGCGTAACTGTCGACAAGAAACTGAGCGCCAGGAAAAGACGTACGCTCGCATCCGAACCGGAAGTCTCATCCAAACCGGAAGTTATCTCCACAATGTTAGTAGAAAACTGCATGGCTGTACTATATCGACATATATATCCCTTCAAGTGAAATTACTAGCTGAGCAAATTGGTAGTTCATCAGAAGCACAGATAAGCAGCGCAAATCCAGATGGGACAAAAACAATGATTATATTTTAATTGGCCTCGTAGGTAAAGATTGAATCACATCTGTGCTGTGTAACTTGTGCACTTATGACGACTTCCTTGTCCCATTTTCAAGTTTTTTTCCATGTCAGGGCTGCCTAGTCATAACAAGATGTGCCTTAGAAGTGCACTTGTTGATATACCACTAAGTGACCATGAGAAAGGCACGTCGAGCAGCTGTGCCCTGATAATTGTGCATCACCATCATTACATAACAATTATTACTGCGACAGCAATTATATGGACACGCCAAGCAAATTTCCGCAGTAGTTGTCGGCATCAGCATCGTCGTGAGGTTCCGTGTAATGTTTAAGTATGATAAGATGGCAGCCACGCACCGTACGTGCTGGAGCTGTGATGGAAAGTGTGCGAGAATGAGTTGCAAAGGATGGTCGCTTGATGTGAAGCGCCTTCTCACGCGTGCAAAATATTCCCAATTCACAGAAGGTGCGTGTTGGAGCAGGCCTGGCACAATAACTGTGATAAACAATTTGGCGCGGCATGTAGCAGGAGTTCCTTCACGCCACAGTTTGGTGCAAATGGCACAGCCCTTTCATCACCGTTTTGTGTGAAGCACATTGTCATAGCAGAGTGCCAGTAATGTCATTTCCAGTAGGCGCCAATGTGTCCAGTGCCAATGCACGCAAAAGATTACCCCAGGCACGCAAGGATGACCCCAGAATATCACAGTAAAACCTTGTTAAACCGCGTCCGCTTAAACAGTAGTTTCGTTTTAAAAGTAGTAAAGTCGAATCCCCGACTCAGCGCCCATTGAACATAATGTGTTTTGTATCCGCATAAACCGTACCAGCTTATTGCGTATGCATCGGTTAAAACGTAGCGTTTCCACTTTTCGTCGTGCAAACACGGCGGTGCGTCGTCTCCATCGGGCGGCCCGGCAGAACAACAAGCCTCAGAGATCGGAAAAACGGCCTCCAAGTGCCTTGTGCATTTGCGCGTGAAGCCACATCAACATCAACATCATTTCGATGCCGTGCCAGAGAGCATTGTGGTGTCGTTCAAGCGAGGACTCGCGTCATACCGAAGCTCGGATAAAAAAGATGCCGGGTGCTCAGCATACAAGAAAATTAGATATCGTACGTGCTATCAAACGTGACACGAAGAAGTCGGCGCTGGCACGCAACAGGGATCTGCTGTTGACTACAGTGTGTGGCATTTGGAATGCGAAGAAGTTGCTCGGCAGCGCTGCTGCGACCGCGAAGAGATGTTGGCTACGAGGTTCGACTTTTCGCCATCGTTACCTCTGTTGTTGCCGAAGTTTCGATTAGCAACAGTGATGAGGACAACACGCAAAGCGACAGCACGGGCAATCAGACCCGACAGTGGCAGAAGCTGCATGTTACGTCAGCCTCATGAATGCAATCGTCGCGACGAGAACAGGGGCGCGATAACGTAACTATTCCAAACAAAAGTATTCCGAACTCTGATACCCGGCAAAGAAAAAGGCGCCCCAGGACTTCTGCAGCACTACTGCACACGAGCACGGAGAATACGTAACGCCAATGAGGAATCTGCCATGCGAGTGTTTGCCGAGAAGAGGGGGCTGGCTGAAAAGCTGGCACGCAGCTTCAGCAAGTTTGAGGCCGTTGTCGTCGTGCTAGGCCGCCGTGGCATCAAATGAAAATAACACCTTTGTCGCGCAAAGTGAATAAATACTGCAAGTTTTTTTTCCCTTTCATCGCACTCTCTCTTCCATTTTTGACAGGTAAGTGGGTGATCTCATGCTATTACGGTTAAGCAGTACTACCGTTTAGTACATACTTTTTCCAAGCTCCGGCCAACTACGGTTTAACGCGGCTTCACTGTACATCGAAAGTGACCCTCCTCTGTGGCAATGGTACCACGAAAAAAGTTGACTTTTACTTTAGTTGGCATGACCCTATTGATGGTGCCACTAGTGTAACCAATAATGTAGTGAAGCATATTAAAATTTAATTTGGAGAGAACCCACATGCAGTACTCAAGGAACTGTACCAAACAATACCACTGCTGAGTGCCATGTCTGGGCGAAATCTGAGTACCGAGTGATCGTAGTTTAGCTGGAAGCTTCTGGGTCCCCAAGCAATGTAGCATGCTCGACTACGCAGCTTCTCTGGTATAGAAGTTATCGCATTTTTGCTTCAGCTAAATGCTAATCTCACATAGTTGACAATGTGACGTATCAAAAAATTATTTGAAAAATATATGAATTTGCCCATAATGACTATATTTGATTCGAGGAGTGAACTGTTGAACTGAAGAATATTCAATTCACTGTTTGAAAGTTTTGAATATTCATACATTCCTAATGCTAGCCATTGAGCCACTACACAAAATTCTTGCTTGGCCAGTTGTGAAGGGTTTTGTAAACCATGCAGACTCTCAGAGTGGTGGCATCTGCGCATGTACAGTCGAGCGCGATTTGAAGGTTATCGCGCGAGCGTCGACCGGGAACGCGAACAGCGCCATGGCCCAGAATTCTCTGCCGAGGCGAGGGAGGTATCAGGCCTGCTTCCCTCACTCTTTTTGCTGTTCCTTCAGCAGCCGCCACTCCCTGCTGGGCTATCAGTTTCTTTCTTTTTCTTTTTTTTTTGGTTCTGCGAACAGGCAGTCATCGCAGTGCGCACGACGTATTCTTCGGTATTATCTGAAATTGGACGTTACGAAGCTGTATCTAGCCTATGTAACGTCATTGCTGCTGAGCCAGGAAGAATGGGTGACCAAGAACATTAGCTTAAGCCCGCGAAGATACGAGGTAACCAAGTCCACACGTTATCGCAACAAATGGAAAGCGTAGAATAGAGAGAAAGGGTGGTGAGTTTGTCGCGGGGTGATGGTTGTTGTAACAGCCAACGAGGGAGAGAAGAGTGCGAAATCATGATTTTTCCTGTTTCGAAACCGGCCGCCAGGTGCCTGGAGTGCTGGGTTGGTTGACGCTCGCGCGATAACCTTCAAATCGCGCTCGACTGTACATTGGAGGGCACAGCAGGCTATGCAGTACCAGACGAAGATAATGTCTGCACCGTGGGGCATTTGAGAAGATAGCACCATTACAGTCAAACCCACTTATACCCCAGTCACACAGGCACTTTCAAAGTCCTTTGAACCAAAGATCCTTTACTTCAAGGAAGAATGCGCAATGTCACACAGGCATAGCAAAGGAGCCCTACTGGAAGGGAGCTTTGAGTCAAAGGAGTGCTCATTCGTCCTTTGAAACCTCAAGGGAATACTCTCGAGCCCAGAGGGCGTCCAACAGCAGAAAAAATATCTCTAAAAATATGGAAGTTAAATTTTTGCCTCTTCAGAACAAGCTTATAAGTACTGAATACTATTACTAAAGTATTAAACACTTTTGGGACACCCGCAATCTCCATCATGAACGCGCCGGTACAGCAGCACCGGCACGGCCTGTCGTCAGCAGCAACATCGACACAACACGGGTGCCACGTGCGATTTGCTTCTTTGGTAAGCGGCTGCTAGGCATCCCAGTCTCATCGGCTTTTTTCTGTGCGTCTTCTTCCCACGTCACTTTTGTTTTGTAGTTCTTTATTTTACCGCGTTTACGTGTACCTACCGTTGCCTAGCCACAAGGAATGAAACAAAGCAGCTGAAGCAAGGGCAACACCAAATAATCGACGCCAACGTGCGGTGTACGAAGCGGTACACATGGTGACCATCATTACTGTAAATACATCTCTATTTGGTAAAGTAATGCCTTTACTATGCATGCATTTTGTATTGATGTTTCTATGCATTAGGAAAAATTAATATTGCTGAAAAAAATATGACAAATTTATTATAAGACGCATTTGGGCCATATTTTTTTATTACTTTCGAGGTAATGGCAGCACTAAGTTGCAGTTTCTGTTAAAAGCTTCAATGGAGACCATCTGGAGACCGTGTAGCAAGGACACATATCCCTTGAACTAACTAATGTGCCTTTGAAATCTCAATGCTCCTTAATTATAAAGGGCCTTTGGCATGCTTGTGTGACTGGGGTATTATAACGATACCGGTTTTAACAATATATTGGTTATAACAATAAGAAGCTACTGCACCGTCGATTTTTGTATGTTTTTCATGGTGAAATAACCCCGTTACTACAATGCCCCATGCCGCATTATCGGTTATAACAATGAAGTCTGGCTGCTGGGTGTCCAAGCCGAAAGGTAGTGAAATGTGAAATCCTTGGACAGAAAAAAAAAACAAGAAATTCAAGCCGCTCCACGATGGGCCACTGCTCCAACAGCCGCCACGCACTCATTTTCCAGCCATCTCCGCGTGGCTCTCTTCCATCACCCTTCCATCCCTCCAAACACGAATGGGCTACGCCCATAGCTCTACGCCTCCCCACCCTACAAAATACAAATGGACTGCACCAACTGCGCTGGAAGCAGATTGCTCACATGTTGCTCGCTGGCTCCTCATTCAGTGAAGTTCTGCGAACAGCTTAATCACTCGCATTCGTTTTTGTTGGTTGTATTGAAGTCGTTCCTGGCCACACGGTTTCTCAACTTCGCTTGACTCACCACCAAAATGGAAGATGGCTGATCCGCCTGCTGATCATGGGCAATGCACGACATTGCCAGTGAAAGGAAAGCGCACTGCTGTAGATTTGGAAACTACTCGAACGTGCTTTCATTGGATAGCGACGGTGACGACGGCAGCAATGACGTGGTAGAGCAGGCTGCCTAAACGTTGTCCTCACAGGAGGCCCGGCATGATTCGGTCCCTCTGGGGCTTCGCTGTCGTGAGGAAGCTTCCACCGCAATACGTGGAGCACTTGGATGCCTTGGAGAAGGATGTTGGCAAGCTTCACGTAAAGCTTGCATGGCTGACAGACATAGGCTTTTCTCGTGCAAGCCAGTGAGGTGTATGCGATGAGATGCTTCTGGCGATCTCTCCTCAGCGTTTTTTCTGGATTTCTCAAGCTGACAGGCTGCCGCGGCAGCCTTCTCGCAATTTTTAAATGGCCCCTTTTAGGGCCACCAATGCGATGCCTCGGCGGTGCTCGCATATCACTTGCCACCAGTGACACCTCTTTGCAATTGTTATAGCAGTGCCATTCTTTAACACCGACAGCCGCGACTTGTTACACACGATCAGAGCGCCCAGGAAGCAGTTAAACGAGTGAACACAATCAGCAGCTGGGCGGAGGAAGGTGGTGGTAAGGGGCACTGGCTTCCCTGCCTATATAGTTTTCTCATATCAGCTCTGCCATCCCCTTATTTTAATTTTTTCATGCAACCCGGTTATAACAGTTATCGGTTATAACAATGGAATTTTCGTGGCACTTGAATACTGTTATAAGTGGGTTCGACTGTATGTACGAAGAGGAAGCAAAAAGGCAATGTCTGCTGGGAGAGCCTGATATTGTTTCAGCAAACAAGTTCAGAGCCAGAAGCATCTCTACAATCCGATGATCATGTGGATCATCAAAAGTACTCCACCATACCATATATTTATGCAAATACAGTATTCTACCATCCCTTTGTATTTTGACATGTTCAGGATCAAATGTGATTGAGGTTTCACACATAGATGTTGTGCGAGGCCAGACATGACAACTGTAGTTACTTTTTCATAGTTATACAACCTTGAGTATACATTTATACATTTAAGGACACTGAATGTCATGTAATTGAGGTTGCACTGTAGTCTGAATGTAGAACAGAACTCCCCACCCACTAGGGCACTTCTCGCAGTACAGATGCCACTTCCGGATATTGAAAACCATCAACTATCACACAGCCATCAGAAAGAGGGATGTCTGCACACAGAGCACAAAGCAAGTTGCTGCACTACCTGTGGGTCCTGTTCCAGCCAGTCAGGGCCCTCTCCATGAATGACTTGTTCTCGCAGCCACACCAGGCTGATAAAGGCACACAGCGTGCAAGTAACAATGCAACAGCCATACAAGCTGTCTGACAGCAAGTTCTCCCTGCAAAAATGAACAACAGTATTTGTTAAGCAACTATTAAGAGAGACCCCTGGCTACACGGTTACAGTCATGCTCCTCATACACAGTCATACAGTCCCACAGTTCCCCTGGCTATATGCTTACACAGTTATACTCCATCCAAAAGCACATCTCTAAAATAAGCAAATGCAAAGAAGCATGCAGGAATATAGTACAATAAGAAATGAACTATCCAATACAAAATATTTAGAAGCTTGCAAAAAGGGGCAAACTACTGTGTATACTCATGTAATGGCCACACCCGTGTAAAAGCCACACCCAGAACTTTGTAACAAAATCCACCAAAAATATGTCTAAAAATTAGCCATGTATAAGCCGTACCCTTCATTTTAGACAAGGTTGGCAGCATTATCTGCTGTTTGGTGCAAGAATGCCAAAGTTTATTCTTTCTTTTTTCTTTTTTAATCAGTAGCAAAACAAGGCAGCCATGCCAAGTTTTTGGTGCTTCCAGGTAGCAAAAGCACAGCCTCTGAGATTTCGCAGCTGCCTCCGAGACGCTGCCGTCACTGATATGTGGGGTGTCACCTTTTGTTCTAGCTAGCAGGTGGCGCACTACGGAAATAGCCAAGAATAGCCAGTAAAAGCGAATAGTGCAGTTCAATAAAGGCAAGTATAATCGGAAATATTTACAAAAAAAAATGTCTCTTTTTCTCCATGTAATGGCCGCACCCCTGATTTTTCACCCCAAATCTCGTAAAAAAACTTGTGGCCATTACAGGGGAATATACGGTAATTTGTAATTTTCTTGCCTGGCAAATAAGCACCCCAGTTACAACTGGTAGAGCCACAAACAATAACTTGCTTTGCAATCTGAATATTGTAGACATTTACGATACCTCTTTCAATGTGAACAGCAGCTATGATCTATAAGATGGGCCGGTTGTGTTCCTCCATTTATCACACTTTAGTAATCGTTAAGTGCTCATACTGATTGCTGGAGAAATGAATGTCAGATTTGAACTAAAACTTGCAGGGTGATGGAAGGTGCTATGAATGATATGCAGGCAACATTTTAAAAATTAGTGCCCAATGCAGGAGTAAAAATATGGTCATAATTCGAGTTCAAGTTTCAATAAAGTGGAAATTTTAAAGAATAAATTGCAGGAGTTGCAAAGTTGTGGAGCAAGTGGAAAGGTCAAATGTAATTATTAAAAATGCACTAATTGGAGTGTACCACAGAGCTATGAGCACTAAAACAACAGCTGTATGTTAAAAGTCTAATCAGGGTTAAACTTTACAAGGACATGCCAGGGTATCTATGGTGAAAATTTAGAGATGGTGGGACAATTAGAGAAAATGCAATAAATCAACAAATTACTGCAGAACACTTAAAATGCCTAGTGAAAGAGTGAAAATAATTTTATAACTGCACCTGCAAGCACAGAAATAAATATTTTGATCTAAAACTTTGCGCAGTTACAGTAGAATCTCTCTACATGTCGATGTGAGCATTAAAAATTGCTTTACAAAATGGAAAGTACTTAATTACCACTCTATTCAGCATGAGGTGGACTCAGCAGCAGTGGTGATGGAGGGATCACATGAACAGCACACCATGGAAATGAAATAGTGACTGAAGGGCATAATGCATCTCGGTGGCATGATCCTCTTTGGAAGTAAAATGTGACAGCTTCACTGGTCTTTGACCAATGAATCTGTAAAGTCACATAGGTCTACAAAGAGGTTTACTGGTTGCAGTAATTGAGTTGAGAATCAAAGAGTCACTGGAGTCTGAGGTATGATTATTTTTAAACTGAGTGAAATGAACACTCTTGTGTCAGAGCCATGGCTAGACTCTTCGGCATAGGACAAGGCTGAGACTGGTAAGTGAAATGAAGCTTAAGACAGCAATGCACCGCTGCAGTTCAGCAGCTGTATGCCGAGCCAGTGTGCGATCAGTAAGTCTCTTCTCAAGGCCGGGTTATTTAAGCAGCCCACTTGCTAACTCCAGAGCAGAGCTGGAGACAAATACACTCTATCCAAAAGCCACTTCATGCACTGTCTGCTGCCGAACCACCATTCTCTTTCTTTTTTTTTTTTTCGTCTTGATCTTTATGATCTCATGCTGCTTCTCTGATTTCTTTGCAAGCTTAGCAGGTTACTTCAGTTTGACTTTATTTTTTCAATGTGAGAAATACAACGTAGCCCACAAATGTCCAAAGATAAAGTTAGTACTTTCTCATTTTATGTAGAAAGAGCTGAAATGTCATCACCATATTTAGAAGACAAATGAAAGTGGTAAATGTTGCTACGGAACAATATGTGCGATCACGAAAAGGCGAGCAGTGTGAAGACGACGATGACGATTGGAAGCTAGCGCGGGCTGTCGCCTCTTGGCCAACTGCGGCGTATTGCCTTGTAAATATACTTGTAAATAGCTTTTCGTCGGCGTCTTCCTACGTAACATATCTGGTGGAGGTGCTGGGTATCGATCCCAGTACCTCTCGCAACAGTTGCAACAGTTGTTTGTACCAATGAAAATCAAGAACTAGAGGCAAAAAAACTTCATTGCAAAAAAAGGTAGAGCAAGTCAACAGCCCACAATCCCATCTTCAACACTAGCAGCTACATTAGAAACACTATACTCTTGCACCCCATCACAATTAAACCTAACAGACAACTGTGTTTGCTTGTAGAAACACATTTTTCAATAAGTTCTCCAAACCACTAACTTCACCAATGCAAACACTAAATCTGGCTCAGCTGCATTCTGTATGAACATGAAACTAAACTAAGTGCCTAACAAAACCATGATTCACAAAGCAATCAACTTGGCGCACGAATACATACGCCCGTAATTGCCACCTGTCCTACTCTGCAATCTGGGAAATCGGTCACTTTTGCCTAGTACAAAGGAATGTGAATAGACACTCACGTGGAAAGCATGTCCAAAGGCAATGTTAAGAGTGAGCTCACAGACCCAGTAAATAGGCATCGATAAATGCGACCTGCACAAAAAAAGACAAATGGCAAAAATCACAAACTAAACAACATAACAGGCACTTGACCATTGCATAATAAGGACCAGCTTTCAAAAAAGAAGTTTTAGTTTTGTGACTATAAGTCACGGACAATCTGCAATAAAGTATTTACTCGCATAATGATCGCACTTTGTCAAAAATATTGACGCAAATTCAGGGGTACGATCATTTTCTGCCAAACGAAAAAAAATTGTTTTTTTCGTTCTGCGTTTGCTGCCGGATGACAACAGGTCAACAAAGAGGCGGCTGCCACTGTAACAGTGCGGGACACCAAAACAAAAATGGTGACTGGCGAAGCAAGTAGAATACAATTTTTTTTCTTCTCGTGAGTACATTACGTGCATTGAAACGGTTGCTTCTGTATCAGTAATTAATAATATTGTTAATATCGGCAAGTTTGAGGCAATAACATAGCCATGTCCACTTTGAGGGGACAGAAACGGAGATGGGCACACTTAGCTGCCAGTGACATAGAAACACATGGCAGGCATGCTGCGAAAACTGCAACATTCGTCTTCACTACTATGTTAATATGGCACGTTTCCGCTACGGGTGGGCGAATATCTTAGCTGTGTTACAAGCGTCGGCATATACATAGGGTACACTTCTAACATATCAGTGTAAACGTGGCTAACTATCGTTGCTGCTCGCGATTTTTTCGTGTCCATAAGTGCAGACATGATGAATCGAAAGACGCCTTTTTTGTTGTTGTTTTGACCACCACCCTTATAAGGCCTACAAATAACAAAGCCAAGGCAAGTTTCGTTGTAGCATTTTCTTTTTTTTTTACTTTTTTTTTTCATGGAAGTGCGGAAAGTGATGAAAGGAATGAAATGGGGCATCTGCTTGCAAATCTGTTTGGTGTGTGCAGACCATTTGGTATGTCTTGAAGAGTCATTCATGTAGCATTCGACAGCATTCTACAGATGGTAAGCGCGATAATCATTAGCTAGACTTGGCACATAGCCTATCGCTGTAGCAAGTTTGGGATGCGATCATTACGCAGGAAAGAAATAAAAATGGAATTCTGGGGACAAAATTCAGGGGTGTGATCATTACGTGAGTGCAATCATTATGCAAGTAATTATGGTATTTACTTACTATATTAATATTTGGGTTCATCACATCATGCACAATTCCTGACAGTGGTACCACTTCCAGTTCATACTGTCTTCAACTGCTAGATAGATGTTTTTGGGAAACTTAAAGGGTCCTTGAAACCAATTTTTGTTGTACCTCAGTACCACCTAGACACACAGTATCACTCAAAGAATGTTTTCTCAGAAAAATTGTAAGTCAGCATACTATAATAAAACAGCTACAAGTGGTTAAACACACAGTTTTATACAATAATTACTAGAGGGAACTAGTGTCTACGGGAGCTGCAAGCAAAGCACTACAGCTAGCATGGGAATGATGGGTAGTACATGGATTTGCCTAAACTTTGTCCTTCTAGCTTCAAACGGCTTAGTGACTTTGTAAACTCATCATTTTTAACAAAGTGCTGTGTAATAAATAACTAAATAAAGATTATGTAAACGGCCGACGGCATGATTAGAACAAAGGGCCTTTAGCACAAAAACCCGATATCGAAATCATTACACCATGGACACATGCATTGACAAACGACACATAACACTCTTATGAATTCCTCGCGGGCAAGCCAGCACGTCTAGATGCTTAGCACATTTCGATTTGGCCACCTCCACAGGCTGAACCATTGCAATTAGTAGCGATTGTGCATGTTCGCAGTCTTCTGCATTTACAAAAGTCTAGATTGCTGTGAAATATAAGACAATGAAGGCAGATAAAGCATAATAAACAAAGCCACAAGAATGTCTGAATCCACAAGCAAGAATTTTGGACAAATCCATATACTACCCGCCATTCCCATGGTGGTTAAACGATTGCAACGCCAGAGTTCCCTCTAGTAAATATTGTAAGAAGCTCTATGGTTAAACATTACCCTCCTCTCATGCGACGGCGTTCCCCCTCAACTTTTACACCATGCGACCATGTATGTCATGCCTCCTTGGGCACTTCATACAATGAGGCAAGTGTTGTTTACTTCTGGTTAATTTGAACTAAGCGTGTTCCTGGGCCTCTTTCATACGCAGTTTTTCTTGTTACTGTGGTGATGCTGGCCTCAAAATGGAGTTTACGTACAGCGCTCGCATCTTCTATAGCATGCACAGTCACTGCAGTTAACTCCCTGCACAAGCTCCCTACAGTGCAAGATGACTGTAATACAGCGCTGGTACCATTACTGTTCCTGTCATCGAAGAAGACATCGCTGCACCTATATTGATGTAAGAAACTCTCCACGTCCCAATGGCTGCCGTCAGCACTGTGCTATTGTTAGCCTTTGTCACATTCTTTCTCAACCCTTGCCTTCCTCCGTGCAGCCTCACAAAGATGCACAAAGCCCAGCTTTTTGGAAGAAACTTGTATTAATAGTTCCCTCACATATGCATGCAAATTCAACTGTACAGACAACTGTAGCAGCCAATCGACATACTCCGGCAGAAGTGCTCAATTTGTTTGAAGCGTCGCCAGACCTACTGCATTTGTGTATTTATTTTTACAGCTACACAAATTTCTATGCAGACGTATGCTATTAAAAGTTAACTTAATGGAGCAGCATGTTTCAAGCATTTCTGATGACATCCCGTGGAAAGCCAATCGGATTGCTCACCCGAGTGACATCACTTGCCCATTCTACATAGAATGGGCAGAGACAGATAAAAATGCAGGTAGTACTGTACCATAGCCGCACGGTGCCTATACTCCCTATGACACCAAAAACTACCATAAAATCTCGAGAGATAGCCCACCTAAAACCGAGAGAAAATAGATTGAAAATATGATGTGGGCTAACTTTCAGTGTGCCTACAGGAACTAGCGCATGTTATTTTATAAAACTAGAAAATCTTGCCAAAAACAGGGGTGGGTTATCTTTTGTGGATGTGGCATCTCTTGGGATTTTACGATAATTTCCTGCACAGTCCAGTCATCTGGTTAGTGAGCTCGTTTCGTAATGAAGGGCGAAAAAGAGAAAAAAATCTTGCATTATGTTCAGAGTATGGTTCCAAATATAACACAAAGTCCTTTTCTAATTAAGTTGGTGTTTCCACAAAAAAATTTCACATGATATTCATGCAAAACACAGCACACGTGACTTGCTGCACCTCAAGATGTGCTGAGTTGGGACGGGCACTATGCATGTACAAAAAGAAGTCTAAATATTCAGCAGCAATCGTTACACCTTGCGACAAACACACATGTGATAAAAATAATGCTGCACTTACAGGCTGTAAGGGGCACTATGCCCAGCCAAGCAAAGGCCACCACAGTGTAATGCAGCCAGTAGCGGATGGCCGTGCCCAGGCTGCTCAGCAGGCCACTCACTATGTCTCGGATTGGCAACCGCTTAGGCATGTCAGGAGAGTAAACTGCTCAGGAACAAGAATATTAATAGATAAAATGGGTCCAAGTCACCACATCAACAGGAAAGATGCACAGTATACAGCCCTGCAGTCTGATACTAATATAACAATAAATGGTAAGCTGCAACAGAAGATGCCAGCATGCACTTCAAAAAGCATATCAGGCATGCACGCTGCAAACTTGAGCTAGTCACAACAATCCCAAGAAATCACATAGGAGGTCCGGTTTGTAATACACATTATATTAGTGACCATAAAAAGCCAAAAGGCAATCAGGCCAAGGAAGGCAACATGTGTGTAATTCAGAAGTTGTGGGATCGCCTCCCACAGACGATGTCTTTTCATCCACTATCATCTTCCCTTTCCCCACCCCCTTTATCATTTTCTACATTTCAATTTCACCCAGAGCTAATAACTCCTATTCCTTTATTGACTTCAGTGCTTGTTGGCTTTATATGGTCACGATTAACAAAAATTGAGCTCCTCTGTTTCCCTTCTCCACATTATATTAGCGTATTTTCGCACACTGTATCAAACTTGCAGTCTTCTTAGAGTTCTGTACGTCTAGGTTTTATTGTTTCCTGCTCAGATTCCTGTGAAGCCTATGGCACTCAGGATTCAGGGAAGCATTTTTAATTTATGAAAGAAAGGCTTACATAACTTCATGGCACGATTCAGTCATGAAAAGAGTATTGCACTGAATTAATCAGAGCACCCCATGCCAACATAAAAGGTACACCCATTACACATTCTGCCTCCCTAATACCATGCACAGAGACAAGCATACTTCTCAAAATTTGCAATAAATTGTAAGCTTGGTTTTATTTCTTTTAAACAAAACCACGCAGCCAGAAGTCTATACATGGATACAAGTTGAAGATGTATTTCAACAGAGCACCAGAGATAATGCAATCCGTGATGGTCATTACATTGCTCACTCAGCATTACTCAAGTGATTCATATTTAACAATAACACCACAACAGTACCAAAAGGTTTGTTACAGAATGCAAAATTGAAAAGTGGTGTAAAATATTTAGCACAATTAAATGCTGTAGACTGTAACAAACGTACTTGTAAAAAATTTTGTTCTATGCAGCACGCACAGTGTACCATAATAAACTCCCATGCGAATGACAAGGCTGACTGTAGTTTCAAGTTCAGAATGCCAAATTATTAAGTGACAATTTTCAGCAAAAATTATTATACAACCCTGCCTGTGTGTACACAAGTTCTAAGCAAAATTATAGGCACCAGTGTCATAAAATGTGCCACATTGCCACAGAAAGTGCATAAACAGGTAATAATTAACCATGGGCAACGCATGCATCATTAGCAGAACCCTCCTATAAAGGCTGGTGCAACAGTGCACAAGGACACATCGTCATAGAGTATTTGAAAAGGCGGCAGAGCAAAAAGACACGGACAGACACGGGATGGCAAGGACGAGCGCTGAGCTTCCAACAACATTTTTGTGATTGACTCGCGAATATATACATGCTGTCTGAGCCAGGGGTTACCATCTATAGATATGCCAGCTCTTTGTCTGAAAGCGTGATGGAGGCCATGCTGTCACACCCTTCCTCAAGTCTAGAAATCTGCTCAGATTCTGCGATTTCACATGTCCAGGGGTGGGACTGCCCAAAGAAATTGTGGAGCAATTTTTTGGGCAAGTTGCATTTTGGAGCAGTTTGGAACTGACAAAAATGCATTTTGGAGCAGTTAGGAGCAGATTAAATTTCATTTTGAAGCAATTTAGAGATGATAAAATTTCATTTTGAAGCAGTCTGGAGCCAGGCCAACCTGAATTTTGGTGGAATAATAGAACCGGGAATATGGCAGCACACTTCGACACCACGATGGAACACAGAATAAACCAACACGAGCGCTGTACTGTTACTGTCTTAAGCAATGTCTTAACTAAATTTTGAAGCAGATTACGCTGATAGTGAAACTGTCTAGTGCATGCACGTTTTGGTAAAAGTGCCTGTAGATTTTTAATTAATGGCAGCAATCACAAAAAATTCACCGACAATTACCATACTCCCTAATGGAAAATTTGAGTGCAGCTCTATTCGTGTTTTCATTTTGCGTGTCAATATCTTGTATTATCATATAGTACACGGTTTATATTAGGAAGAGTGTGCTGTGAATAGCGCACCTTGTTTCCATACAGACGACCATGCACTACTCTGCCGCCATATCATAACAATCGTCGTCGCACAACCCGTCTTGCATGGCACTACACTTTTCTTCTCAGGCTGTTGTTCCACCAACGAGAGCGGCCCTTCGTTGCAGGGAAATAGCACCACTAAAGTCAGCGACGAAAACACCCAAGGGAGCATCACATCAAGCCTTACTCGTACCCACTCGCCATTACCCCTTGCAGGAACAGTGATTCCCATCACAAATGCTGGTACACCAAACTGACCTCAGCAGCTGATGCCAAAGACGATGTAGCCCTCCCCACTCTGACCCCCTCTCACAAGCGCAGATAAGATTGACCGCGCGGTGGCGGATGCCGTGGCAGCCGGCAACTCAGCGCACGTGCAGGCCGTTTCCCCTTCACTCCTTCTCCACTTTCTGCCTCATGCTTTCACTGTAGCCTTTGCCTCCACTTTCCACCTTGCGCAATCTTTTTTCATCTAGCTCTCTGCTCCATGTTCTTTCATCTTGCACTGTGCTTGTTCGCTTGGTTACGCCGAGGCACACCAACGCTCAATGCAGGAACGGGTGCCTAAGAGCTGCGCTCTAAAACATGTATTCTGCAATAGCGAGTCCAAAATTTCAAAACTAACCCAAGACATTTTTTATAAATACATTTTCCTTTAATGTCTCAACAATGTGGGCAAAGTGCCTGGGAAACCGCTTCACCAACACTTTTCATACACTGACTCTACAGAGTACGTAGCAGTTCCACAAAGGCATCCGAATTATCGGGTATGTCCAAAAAATCAGTTGCTGACTGCAATTACACATAAAAGGCATTTATTACGGTACGCCTTTCTATTCATGCCAACAGTACAAGAGCAAAACCAGAGGCCACAGTGGCAGCAAGATAACGGAGCACTGGACATGAGGCAAAAACAGTTAAGAAAGGTTCTAGTTCACTCGCAGCGCCCCCAGTCTACTTTTCGTTGTTTTGCGCCTCAGCTAGGGAGCGCCGCGACGCTAAATACAGCCACCCTGGCCATTCCGACAGCCACGATGACAGCCGGGAGTGGCCGGGTGCGTGCCGGCCACTTGCCGGAAGCGCCAAAAAGTCCAGTGTTATAAGCGCGAAAATTACAAGAAACTGTGCGGGAGGCAAATGTGGACTGCTGCACTCTTTTTCAGAAAATGAAGCCACTCGCCGTTCGCGGTCACTGCCGGAACACATGCCGCAGCTGTTCGAGCGCAGTGTGGCGCAATTTCAGTCACTTTTCTGTGTTCCGAGTTTATAGCAGGAATCGGCATTTGCATCAAAATGGTGCAATTGGCACACCAGTCCCAGCTCTGCGTGTCATATGTGTTTTACTCTTCTTGATAATGAAAGCGTTTGCAAGGTCAGGCAAACAGTGTTTGCATGAAAATCATTATCTGACATGAAAGGACTGTTTGCCTGACCTTGCAAACACTTCATTATTAAGAACAGTAAAACACGTATGACACGGGAAATCACAGAATCTGAGCAGACTTCTAGACTTGGGGAGGGATGGGTCAGCATGGTCTCCATCACATTTTCAGACAATGAGCTGGCATACTTACGCATGCATACATAATAACACCTGGCTCGGACAGCACGTATATATTCCTGAATCATTCACAAAAATGTTAGAAGATTAACACTCGTCCTCGTCATCTTGTCTCTGTCCGTGTCCTTTTGCGCAGCCACCTTTTCAAATAGGTACCAACACGCCCAATTCGCCACATTAGTCATAGAGTACTTCTCAAATTTTGCAGAATGTCTTATTCTCATATGACAGAAAAGAAAGCACAGAAAACATAGTCCTTTGAAAACCATTCAAACTGAAGCTCCCCAAAACTTCACAACTGCCACTTTGTCTACTCAATGAACATGTCATATAGTTATAAGTCACTAATTAGAAACACATTATAAAACAATGATGAACAAGTTATGCAAGTCTTTTAGCAGTAAATTGTATTTATGTAGAGCCTTTGAGGGTCGATTTTTTTCGCCATACGCGACCGCCCAGGGTGAATTTTTTTTATTGCAGATTCCAATTTTTCTTAGGGACTTATTTCGAAAAAAATTTACCGTCATTTTTCTAGGGTGACTGTAAAGTGAGAAAAAATATATTGCGTTGGTATATATGTACTCTTCATTCATGAAGAACAATAAAAAAGGAAATAAACTCATCAGAATTAAAAATTTGATGCATTGTTATACACATGGTTCAAGGCTTTGAAAATGAGCACACGAGAATATTTCACAACTCTCACCTGTTCCTGCTCTTGCACTAATATTTATGTCCATAGCGTAATCGAACTGCGTAGGTGCGCACACTCAAGAAAGCTGTGTGGTTGTGTGCCCGTCAATAAAGCAAAACGTGTGACAAACTTCTGCTAATCTTCATCTTATCGCCAACCAGAGGCAATTAGTTTTCGCGAGTGTCGAAAAAAAAAACAACGGAAACGCATGCACGGCGGCATCCTTCCTATGCGCACCCATGTGAGCACTAAACAAGCGAGAAACAAGCAGTAGCCCTTTGAGCGATTAGTAACGAAATAGCCATCAGTTTTGCAAGCGAGAGAAGCTGAAACCGCCCACGAAATAAAACCCCAACCGCCAACCGCCCAGGCGCGCGCCAATGCACGAGCGGTAGTATATAGGCGCGCAGGAGCAAACTAGCTCTAAAACAAACCATGCAACAAAAACCGACCGAGGGAGACGCGCGAAAAAAATTCCCTGTATTCCCACATAGTGGCAGCACATGACAGAAAAAAAATAGGAAATTGGCACGTTTTTTAAACGTACAGACGGCACCGTAAATATACAGCATCGACCATTTTTGGACTTGTTCGTTGCGCCATATATTTACGTCATTGACCCTCAAAGGGTTAATATTTATTTAGGGCCTTAGCTGCAATATACGGGAAAACCAGTGTCGATGTTCAGCATTCACAGGATCATAAATAATGTATACTTCCCCTAGTTTCATACAATGAAACATTTAAAACTTTATTAGATGGCTTCCTTGCTTACACATGCCTTGTAAAAATATATGGCATATGTAATACACAATGAAGTACACAACAAATGTCCAGCTGAAAAACTCACTTGGCATAAAGGAGAACCGGTGGTTGCAGAGTTCGCAGTACTCTTTTCGGCTGTACTTCAACCACTGAACCAAACTGCAAATAACGAATTAAAGAAATGGTCACAAAGCTCTGTTATTATATAATTATCAGCACACACACACAATGAGCCATAGTGCAGAATGGTCACCTGATCACCCCGGTGCAAAGTGATCATGGTGCTCTCATTTTCCGCCAGTCATTGTGTGCCAAACCAGCTTAAACACGCTGTCGAGCTGTAAATTGGTTCACAAGCTGTATTTCTTAATACTTATGAACGAAACACTGTTGAAAAATCATCATGCCGCTCGCACTGTCAATGGCCTTTCTTCATGGCAGTCATATTGTACCTGCACAGGCTCCACATTTACCATCTGTACTCTAACATCGGCCAGCCTAGATTCAACGCAGATACGCAAAAATTCAAAGCTGTGGAAAAAATAAAGGCTTCTCGAACATAGGCCAACCACAAAAACTATAAAGTAAACATAAATGAAAGCAAACTATACACTTTGGTGCCTTCGATGTAAGTCACAAATTTTTTGTGGTTGCATTATATTTTAAATACTCATTCTTGTGTCATACACTCACTCTTTGCTGCTTGGAGCCACAACCCCAATTTTTTGTCACTTTTTTTTTCCCCATGATTCTCTGCCGCTCTTATTCCAGTGAGCACAAATGAAATGTAGCACTCTCAGATAGCTTATGAAATTAGCCTGGCAATAATATCATCCACACAGCTGCTATCCAGTCCCACACCTCTCTTACAAGGTGCATACGATGCAATGCCTCAATGTTAGCTGCTGCCCTCCTACCCTCTGTAAGTTGATGTAGCTCCAATTGTAGATAGATACATCAAGCAATTGCAACACTCCTCTATCACTGAACCACAACTTTAAACGAGACACCTTTGGCCACACCTTCAAGGAAAGGCCAACTTGCAAGTATTGCTAAACCAAAGTATTGTTAAAATTTTGGATGTCATACACTGTGCATGACATCATAAAAAGAATACTGGCCTAAATTCTAGTAAATATGGTATAGTATTAGCTCTTAAACCCTCCGTATCCATTTCAACGATAAACTCATTAATCATTAAAGATGAGTCCAGTTCGTTTAAAGCAAAGCTCGAAAGCATTTTGTTGAGCATGAGTGACTTTCGGCCCTGCTGAATAGAAACAGCATGTTCTATGCATCTTTCTCATTTAGTCTGCGATTTCTGAGTAATTAAAAAATTATGTTTGCGAAGAGGTTCATAAATGGCATCATTTACTAATGAAGCATGCACATCATTCATGATGTGCATGCAGTGTGTCATCCATTATTATTAAGCACTGGGCTCATCAAGCCTTCACTTGCTGAAAAACAAAAGACAAGCTCAGCTTGTCCTAGGTAGCTTTGACTGTTGATAAAGTCCTGAAGACAACTCAAGCTCATCTGAATTTCAGCACTTCTTCGTGACACCAGCAGGTTGTATAAGAAGCTTGCTGGTGGGAAATTCTTTCAACAGAGGCATTTATTTTTGTTGTGCATGCTGCACACTACAAAATGGCAACCTCCATGAGTAGTTTCAATGGTTCCTCTAGTCGTGCTCAAAAAAAAGAGAGAGAGAGAAGAAAGAAAACATACAAATTTGGAAATTTTGTGATCGTCAACAATGCGTACTTACTGCCTGATTATTCCATTGAGTCATGGCCGCTTTAACTCAGATCATAAGGAAGCAATGACAGCAATCCTAATGACAAAGGTACTGGACACATCATCTCAAATATTGAACTAACTAATGCCCCTCCTTAGTTTCCTTTCACTAGCTCTCCTTGGATGAATCATTCATTGGTAAGGGCACCAACAGTGAATATTTTCTTCAGTTGTTTTATGAAGAATCTGCTTATATGTTATTTCAGAAACCAAATGCTATGCGATAATTTATAAACATCTGCACGTGGCTGGGCACAAGAAAAGCTTGGAAGCCAACTGACACAAGTGAACTTTTGGTATTTCTCGCACCAATTAGCAAGGAGCTACCAAGAAGCCAACCATCAAATTGTATTAGCCCATTCCAGAAATTCACGACATACGAAGTTCTGGCGATATTATGATCAGAGACAGGTTCCTGCTTATGGCAAAATTTTGCACTTTGCACTGAAGCACTGCACACTGACTAGCCCCTGAATCTTTGAATTTAGAAGTTGCAGCCTGTCCTAAGAAAACTGGTCAACAAACAGATTGGTCAGCAGTCTACATACCTGAGCAAGACATGTCAATTGATAAGAGCCTGCTCCATCTTTTCTTAAGTTCAACAGACCAACCAGTCCAGCAACAACTTGAGCTCCCCAATCCAGTGCAGGCTTTTTTGAATATGACACCTTCTCCTCAGGGATGCTCATTTCAGATTAAATTTTTTTATCTCCTATGAAGCAGCGAGTGGATATATTTGGAACATTATTTTGTGCACACAACCGGTTCTGATCGTTTGAAAACAAAGATAATGTTACTTGGAACAATGTGGTCCCATCTTATGAATCCTCTGCTAGACAAAGGTTGATGCATGACAGCGTAAAATTACTAAGGCTATCAAGAGCTTTGACACACCTACTGCACACAAGGCCAATGTCTACAGCACCACAAAGGCTAATCAGAAGGACATGTCATGCTTCCAACACAGAAAACTGCACAAGGTCAAACAGCAGTATACCAGTGAGGAAACATATCCCTCCAATAAACGGAAAGGAAAGTTGTGGCTTTCCTGAACACTATACATTCAATGGGGCCAGAGGCACCACAAATTCTAAAGGCAATGCAGTTCTCACACCAGAAATGGTCATGGACTACAACACGACTGCTAAGGGAGCTGTCAATGAAAATGATCAGAAGCTCTTTTAGCACCCAAGTGCACAAGATGTCCAATAGATTTACTACAAAAATATGTTTTGCTGCTTGCTTCACATAGCCATTTATAATGAATTTGTGCTACACTGGAGGAGTGGGAATTATATTGCCATCTCATGTTGAGACTCAGGTTGGCAGCAGGACAGATGCAGCAAAACTGCAATGTCAACCAACACAAGAAAAGGAAGAGTATCCAGTGCCATTTCTCGGAGTTTGGCAAAAATGCTGGCATATTTGGCATCAAAATAATGACATAGCACTGTTAGTCGATTTTAGGCATTCAAGACTGCATGTCGTGGCCATGTGGCACAGGTATCATCTGTACATTCAAAATTAAACATAATTCCACTTTACTACATTGTATGAATAAAAACACCTCATCTTGTTTGGAGTGTGTCTAAATGTTGTTTCATGTTTATTCATGCACCGCATTCATTCGAAATACCGTATTTACTCGCATAATGATCGCACTTTTTTCTCAAAAAAATTGATGCAAATTCAGGGGTGCAGTCATTACGCTGGTTAAATTTCCAATGAAAAGAAACTTTTTTTCATCCTGCATTTTCTGCAGGATGACAAGCAGGCGGCTGCCGCTGTCAGTGCGGGACACCAAAACAAAAATGGCGACCAGCGGAGCAAGCCGAACGCGATTATTTTTCTTCTCGTGAGCACGTTACACGCATTGAACCAGTTTCTTCCGTATCAGTAATAAATAATATCGTTAATATCGGCAAGTTTGCGACAATAACGTAGCCATGTCCACTTAGAGGGGACAGAAACAGAGATGGGCGCGCTTAGCTGCCAGTGACAGAAACACATGGCGGGCACACTGCAAAAACTGCGGCATTTGTTTTCACTGCTATCCTAATACGGCATATTTCCACTATGGGTAGGTGAATATCTTAGCTGCATTACAAGCGTCGGCTTATGAATAGGGTACATTTCTAACGTATCAGTGTAAACATGGCCACTATCGTTGCCGCTCGCAATTTGTTGCCTGCCCACGAGTGTGGACGAGAAGAATCGAAAGGCACCCTTTATGTTGTTGACCAAAACCATTATGAAGCCTACAAATGAAAAAGCCGAGGCAAGTTTGGTTGCAGCTTTTTTTTCATGGAAGTGCGGAAAGTAATGAAAGCAATGAAATGGGGCATCTGCTTAAGAATGTTGGGCGCGTGCAAACCACTTGGTGTGTCTTCAAGAGTCGTTCGCGTAGCATTCAACAGATAGTAAGCGCGATCATCATTAGCTAGACTTGGCACACGACATATAGCTGCGACAAGTTTAGGGTGCGATCATTACATGGGAAACAAAAAAAATCAAATTTTAACAACAAAATTCAGGGATGCGATCGTTAAGCGAGTGCGATCATTATGTGAGTAAATACGCTAATCAGTTCCACATTTATTTACTCAGGTAAGGCCTGACTTCACATAAGGTTCGCATCCTCGCTTTGAAGCTCAGAAATTTGTTAGTTAGCTAGTTAGGTAAATATGGTTTAGTGGCACAAAAGCAGCTAAGGCTATGCTGTGCCAAACACGAGGTGTTTTAAAATTCAATTTAGGAAGAAAAAGGCTGTGTTAACCTATATTTTATGTAAAAAGCCAGTGTCATCTAGAAATTTACGCATGTTAGATAATGGGACTATCGGATCATCTCTTAAAATTAAAGCATGGTGTGAAGGTATGTGTAGCTGATATAGGTTGTGCAAAAGGTTTTGTCTGTGTACTTCAATATGTGCAAATGTCAGTAATATATGCATAACTGCTAGTGGTTCTTGACATTTCTCACACGTTGGTGCGTCTTCTTTCGTAAGTAAATAATTGCGCGTGAGGTGTGTGTACCCAATGCACAGTCGGCATAAAACTACTTCGAAGAACTGCTCCTAGTGGTTACATGACTTCCATCCACCAAGTACGGGTTTAGTAAGATGTAGCTTGTCCCATTCGTGTTGCCATATTGATGTTAAGGCCTTCCTAATCACATGGATACTAACTTTATATAAAAGTGTAGTGCCCTTGTACGCTGCCATCGATGCACATTTATCAGCTGCTTCATTACCCGGTATCCCACCCAGCAGAAATCAATTGATCTCCCATATTTGTTAAATGCCACCATGTTTAAAATGTCCTGTATAAGGGGTTCACAGTCAGATTTCAGACGTAGAGCCTTTAGTGCATTTAAGGATTCAGTGTATATGACTGTATTTTTGTGTTTGTCGGTAATAACCTTTTTCACTACAACCCATACAGCATAAACTTCAGCAGTGAAAACAGAGGCATGTTTTGGTAATGGAATACTTGTTTCCCAATTTCCATTTATGACCCCCACACCGCCGTATTTTTTTTGTTTTGTTTTAGAGCCATCAGTGTAAAATTACATGTAATTTTGATATTTGTCCTGAAGACCGTGGAATTCTTGTATAATGCTTTCATGTGGGGTGTCTTTTTTCTTTAGATGTGTTAATGTACAGTCACATAACTGTATGAAATCGTACCACGGGGGGATCGTTCTGGTTTTTTGCCAACCTGGAGGGCTTCATGAGGAATGTTGTAACCCTGACAGTATTCCTCATATCGCAGGATAAGCGGTCTAATCATGTTTGGTTTATTTGTGTAGTGTAAGCGCGAGTTGCATAGTGTGATGACAATGATATAGCATCTGTGTTGCAGTGTAAGGGAGGTTCATTACACTCCACATATAAACTTCGGACAGGTGATGTTCTGTAGGCCCCACTTGCCAGTTGCAGTCCAAGGTTATCTACTGGGTCAAGTCGTCGAATGTAAGACTGTCTGGCTGAGCCATAGACTACGCAGCTGTAGTCTAGAAGGCTACGCATAAGAGACCGGTAAATACGTAAGAGGCATGTTTGGTCAGAACTCCACTGCTTATAGGATAACACTTTCAGAATTTTTAACACTTTATTTGCCTTAATTTTTGTTGTCTTTATATGGGCCAGGGAGTTTTCTGTCCAAGATTACTCCCAAGAATTTGTATTCTTGTCTTACTGGCAGCACCACATCATTCAATTTAAAAACCAGGTCTAAGTACAATCCTAATTTTTGCAAGAATAGCACTGTAGCAGTTTTTTTAGTAGAGAAGCGGAAGCCATTTTTCTCAGCCCATTGTATTAGCTCATTTACAGTGTACTAGAATAGGGGCAGTGTGCTCACTGCCGCATCCCTGCGCCGCGTCGCCGTGACCACTCAGCGTTGACTGCTCTGGCGCCCGCCATAGGTGCTGCCGCCTGTTTCTCCTGAAAACTTCTCCTCGCTTCGTGTGGAGTGTGTTCTGTTGGATGGACGTGCTGTCGACTGCAAATCCAGCCTGAGTTTTCAGCAGTATCATCTGTGCTTGCTCCGTGTTTGACGCTTCACTCAATGTGCACTGTGAGCGAGTGAGAATGGCAAGCCGCCGTAGAAATTACTACTTTGCACCCGGGTGCAGAACTAGCTACAGACACGTGAAAGGTGCACCAAAGGCGTCTTTTTTCAGCGTTCCACGTGACGAAGAACAGCGAAAGGAATGGGAGACAGGGTTCGTACAGGCTTTGAAATTTATTGAACACTAAGAAAAAGACGCACTTACAGACTAGACTAGTTTAATACTAAACTAAGACAGGTCGTAACAAGCGTTCATGAAAGCTTCTGAAGCTTTGCGATTATTTCTTGCTTGATGTTAAGAAGTTTTTCCGTCTTGCTTTTTGCCGTTTTCCTAAGGCAATTTGACTTCACGATATACACGACGTCGCCTGTCTCTTCTGCTTTCACAGCCAAGTTGTCTGCTGAAGCTGTCAGATCAGCAATGATTGCTTCAAGTCTTGCCTTCTTTCGCTTTAAGGTATCAATTTCTTCCTCAACAAGGCAACTCTTTGACTTCTTTGCTTCTTCAAGTTGCTCCTTCTTCTGCGCCTCCAGATATGCAATCCAGTCTTTGTACTCGTCATGGCTAAGCCACGATCACTGGAAATTGCACTTCCCGGGCATTCCGCGCACACACAATTACATCCACATCCAGCGCGTGCCGCAATACACATGCTCTGAATAAGCCAACGGGAGGCGATTAACAAGCGGTATGAGGACGGCAACTATAACAAGTGCGCGACCGCAGCAAAAAAAAAAAAAGAAAAGAAAACGCCACATGGAGGACGAACGCCCGAATAGGACTGGATTTTCTTGGCTTGGATCTGGAGGCAACCCTCGCTTTCAATGTGGCTAGTTGATCAACGGGCAATCGCTGAACGGCGCCAATGACTATCATCACGGAATTCAAGGGTTTTTCAGGCACCACTAAATATTTCAAGGTTTTCAAGGCCTTGAAAATCACATTTTCAAATTCAAGGGTTTTCAAGGTTTTTAAGGACCCGTGCGAACCCTGGGGAGAGGAACCTCCACCGTGCAGATAAAACACTGGATGAATCTTGCACGGTCTCCGAGTTGCACTTCGAACCGCGATTCATAATTAGGGACTTCGTGCACCTTATAGACAGCAAAGAGGTGCGCATTTCTCATGAGAAGCCACTGCTATCAGAAAACACTGTTCCCACGATTCTTCCGAATTTACCACAGTACCTGACGAAGACGACACCAAAGCCCAGAAACAAAAGGAAAAGGTGTGGAAATGACAAAGCACCCGCGAAGAAAACAAGCCGATGTGCACTGGACAATAACCATTCGGAGTTTTCACCAGTTGCTCCCGGCGCTTTCAGGATAGACCATGACTCAGCGCAAGAGGGGGGCGTTACAGCCGAGCGTCCACACTGTCGTTTCTTTTTGATTTAAAGACTCCTTTCAAGTATTGGAGTTCACATCAACTTCCCGACCTTGACTGAGTGCTTTATTGCACGTCGACCAACCTAAAAGAAGGCGTCACGTCCGATAAAGTAGTCGTGTTCCTCTGCGAAAGGCATACATGAGGGGACAACTGATTAAGGAACTCAGCCTAAAATCTCAGGAACAAGCAGAGAATGTGCTGAAAAGCGTGGACAAGGTAACGTGCACTCTAAGAAAAGTTTACGCCCTCCAAGTCGTATCTTGCCACACAACAATAATCCTCATGTCTTGTCCGCATTTCTTTTCTTTAACGCCGCGAGTCCGGTACTTCCCAGTAACGAACAGCATGCGCGTTACCAGCATGACATAGCATTCCCGACACGAAAATAACGAGCGCAGCGTTTTCAAGAAAGGAAACGCAAGCAAGGCAGATTATGATTATCGTTGTGTGGCAGATATACTACACCCCAAGAGGTGTACCTTTGTTTAAGAGTGTGATATAGATGGGGCAACGTGAAAATGTTTGCTTTATTACAACACACTTACGCGCTGCACGTGCCTTACCTGAGAAAAAAAGGAAAATGAAGTGGTGGGTAAATTCGGCGCGGTGGTGCTGGAAACGCGGATGCGCGGTCGTTGTGGCGAAACCAGACTCGCAATTTTATCGATCAGCAGTAGAAAACACTCGAGTGTCCCTTGTTACGGTGACTGCAGCGGCCGTATCAAGCTATTAACAGAACAGTGTTAATAGAAAGGTTAGTTAATTCATGCTTCCGGCAACAAAACATCGCCAACCATCTGTAGATCAACCGCAACAATAGTAATTTAGTTCAGTGCACACTGCGAAGGTGCACCAAAAGAAGTTTCGTGCGTTGCACGTCGTGCATTTTACTTTTACTACAGTCAAAACAGCAACGCACGATAGCCGCTTTACCAAGACGCGTAGGAAAGTTCCAGGTGACGCTGCGAACCATGCCACCAGTCGGCAGCGACACGAAGTGCATCAAGCTCTGCCGCGTTGTGGGTGCACTATAACTCTTCTAGTACACTGTGAGCTCATTTATTGTGATCTGGAGCTGCCTTTCAAATGTTGGTAAATTTGAGGCGCAGCACACTATTTGCAGATCATTGTCGTATATGGAGTGCACAACAGAGGGTGGAATTAGTACTCTGTTAATAGAGTTCATTTTTACTATACAGAGTGTTGAGCTAAGTATGCAACCTTGTGGCACACTGTTTTCCTGGATAAATATGCGTGAGAGCACAGAGCTTAGACAGATTTGGAATGTTCTGTTGGAGATGAAATCTGCGAGACAGCTTAGCATTTTGCCACAGATTTCTAAAGCAGCAAGGTCACTTAAGATTCCAAATCTCCAAATGGTGTCATGCTCTTTTTCTAGATCGAAGAACACTGTCAGGCATTGCTGTTTGTGTAAGAATGCTTCATGTATTCCATGTTCAAGTTACAAGACGTGATCAGTCGTTAAACAGCCTTTTTTATACCCGCACTGGTGAAAATCAATTAGGTTCCGTATGTCAAGAGCGAATGTTAATCTCGCATTTATGACCCTTTCATGCGATTTAGCCGAACAGCTTGTCACGGCAAAAGCTGCTAGGGGATGTGGGGGATTTACCTGTATAAATTTTTAAAAAGGCACAACTATTGTGTTTTTCCAATTTTTGGGCATGATTCCAGATTCAAATACTTTATTTAAGAAGTTAAGGAGAGCATCTACGGATGCTTGGGACAGGTGTGCAAGCATGGAATAATGGATCCAGTCAGGACCTACTGCAGTTTTTTTGCCGGCACACAGTACCCTGTTAAGTTCCTCTAAAGTGAATGGAGCATTAGATTCTTCCTTTGACGTACAAGCAGTTGGTAATTTGTCCTTTTCTGCTGACAGTTTGTATTTTAAGAATAGTTCGCCGAGCTAGAGACGTTATAGAAATGCCCCTCTCCCCCCCCCCCCCCCCCCCAAGTACTTTCACTTGTTCGTGTAGCGTTGCCTGAGTGCCTGACAGTGTAAGTAAGGGTATCGTGCATGATGAGTAGTCCCCCTAAACTTCCTGACCTGTCCCCACATCCTTTTGGATGTGATGGTGCTATTAATTGTAGATACAGTGGACTCTCGTTAAACGGAACCTCAAGGGACCGGGAAAATATGTTCCGTTTATCAGGAGTTTCGTTTAGAGAGAGAAGGTTCAGGATTTCGCAATCCGTTCTAGACTGCTTGGTCCCGACGAGGCAGGCGTGCGTGCAATTGGCAGTCTCCGCTGAAGCGGATCTCAGATGCAAAATCTAGGTATTAAAGAGGACGGCACGCTAGGGGCACAAACTTTATTGCACAAAAGCGGTAAGCAATGAACTTTTTTTCAGAGCACTACTAAAATTTTAAAAATAATCTCAATAGTCCACTTATTCCGCGGAAATCAGTGGGAACTGCGATTTATTGTCTTGTGAAAAAGGACTTTATGTTTGCTTGTTTGAGCTGTCGCAACCGTTTTCTTTGAATGGCACCCCTCATACTCATCAGGTGCTGACTTCGCGACGAAATGTCGCAGACGACGCTAAACAGCGGATGTAAGGCTTAAGCCTAACAACAGCAAGCGCACCGTGACAGAAAGCAAGCGATGCGGCTAGTGTGCTAGAAAGAAGGGGAGACAGTGATGCGTACCGCGATGGGGCTCTGCGTGAATGTCAAGTTGCGGTTTCGAGTCTATTTTCGGTTCCGTTTATACGGTGGTCTGAAAATTCAAGTTCCGATTAACGGGATTTTTTTTACATTGCCTTAATACAAAACCAACCAACTGCGAGGCGTTTGTTCCGTTTAAGCGTTGTTTCCGTTTAACCGATTTCCGTTTATCGCGATTCTACTGTATGTATTTCTTATGACTTCGAGCGTACCGGAATCTTGGAAAAACGCTAACATAATTCTAATCCATAAGAAAGGGGACGCAAAGACTTGACAAATTATAGACCTATCAGCTTACTGTCCGTTGTCTACAAAGTATTTACTAAGGTAATTGCAAATAGAATCAGGAACACCTTAGACTTCTGTCGACCAAAGAACCAGGCAGGATTCCATAAAGGCTACTCAACAATAGACCATATTCACACTATCAATCAGGTGATAGAGAAATCTGCAGAATATAGCCAACCCTTACACATAGCTTTCAATGATTACGAGAAAGCGTTTGATTCAGTCGAAACCTCAGCAGTCATGGACGCATTATGAAATCGGGGTGTAGACGAGCCGTATGTAAAAATACTGAAAGATATCTATAGCGGCTCCACAGCCACCATAGTCCTCCATAAAGAAAGCAACAAAATCGCAATAAAGAAAGGCGTCAGGCAGGGAGATACGATCTCTCCAATGCTATTCACAGCATGTTTACAGGAGGTAATCAGAGACCTGGGTTGGGAAGAATTGGGGATAAGAGTTAATGGAGAATACCTTAATAGACAGTTTTAGTATAGCGTACGCTATTCCATTGCGTACGCTAAAAAATAGCGGGTCGTCACTGCGCATGCGCTGAACGCTAAACGAAATAGCGGGTATAGTGGGCGTACGCAACGCAAACGAGTTAGCGTTAGCGTTTTTGTGGGGTTTGCGGAGTTTGCGGGAAACATGGCGGCGATCCCAGCTGCCCGCTTCGAATTGAATTTGGCGTTGCTTTTGTAAAATGCACTTCGTTCGTAGCAAATGACTGTGTAAACGGCTTTCGCTTAGTCTCAGGCCGCTTCGACGACAGAGTATTATGGATAACTGCGTGGTGTTTTCGAGATCGCTTCTCTTTTCGAACGAGTCAAAGCCTAATGAAAGAAACGTTTAAGATGTCAGCGCCACCTATCGCTACAGGCGCGAAATAGCCGCAACAACGGAATATGGCCTCAGAGATCCGAAAATATCGTCGGCCAACTAAAATTGTAGAAAACGTGCGCCGCTTAGCGTACGCTATTTTATAGCGTATAGCGTACGCTATAGCTGCGTACGCTAAACTAAAACTGTCTAATAACTTGCGATTCGCTGATGATATTGCCTTGCTTAGTAACTCAGGGGACCAACTGCAACGCATGCTCACTGACCTGGAGAGGCAAAGCAGAAGGGTGGGTCTAAAAATTAGTCTGCAGAAAACTAAAGTAATGTTTAACACTCTCGGAAGAGAACAGCCGTTTACGATATGTAGCGAGGCACTGAAAGTGGTAAGGGAATACATCTACTTAGGACAGGTAGTGACTGCGGATCCGGATCATGAGACTGAAATAATCAGAAGAATAAGAATGGGCTGGGGTGCATTTGGCAGGCATTCTCAGATCATGAACAGCAGGTTGCCATTATCCCTCAAGAGAAAAGTGTATAACAGCTGTGTCTTACCAGTACTCACGTACGGGGCAGAAACCTGGAGGCTTACGAAAAGGGTTCTACTTAAAATGAGGACGACGCAACGAGCTATGGAAAGAAGAATGATAGGTATAACGTTAAGAGATAAGAAAAGAGCAGACTGAATGAGGGAACAAACGCAAGTTAATGACACCTTAGTTGAAATCAAGAAAAAGAAATGGGCATGGGCAGGACATGTAATGAGGAGGGAAGATAACCGATGGTCATTAAGGGTTACGGACTGGACTCCAAGGGAAGAGAAGCGTAGCAGGGGGCAGCAGAAAGTTAGGTGGGCGGATGAGATTAAGAAGTTTGCAGGGACAACATGGCCACAATTAGTACATTACCGGGGTAGTTGGAGAACTATGGGAGAGGCCTCTGCCCTGCAGTGGGCGTAACCAGGCTGATGATGATCATTTCTGCCATGACAATTTTTTCAGCTTGTCTCCGAATATATCAAGCTTTCGCTTTAGCTTGTTTGAAATTCAGAAAGTTGCTATGTGTCAGGTATCCACGCAAGATTACCCAGGCCTTATTTTGCTGCTTTTTTTCTTCGGTGCATTCATGTGTCCACCAAGGATGCAGCTCTTTCCAAACAATGCCAGAAGATTGAGGAATGGCTTTTTCAGCTGCGACAATTATACAATTAGTAAATTTTTCATTAATTTCATCAATGCTTACGTTTGTCAAAACAAGCTTCTCAAGCCTGGCACATTGTGTGAAAACAGACCAGTCTGCCATTTGTAGTTTAAATGGCGCAGTTTAGAGAATATAATAGGTAGCATTGATGTGAAGTTGATTATAGCAGGTAAATGATCACTACCATACGAAGTCTCCAGTACTTCCCATTTAAAATCGGTAAAAACATGTGGTTAGCAAAATGCTAAATCAAGGGAGCTAAAATTATATGAACTCGGTGAAAATTATGTTGGCGCACCTGAGTTCAAAAGACAGATGTTGTTTGTTGCAATAAAATCTTCAATAAGTTGTCCTCTTTGGTCATTCTTATCGCTGCCCCAAAAAATGCATTGAGCATTAAAATCTACAACTAAAACAAAAGGCTCCGGCAACTCCTCAATTAAATTTTCCAGGTCTTGAGTAGTGAATTGGGAACAAGGATAAATGTACAATGAACAGATGGTGACAGTCTTAAATGATAAAACGGTGACAGCTACAGCCTCATACGGAGTATTTATTAGAACATTCCGTGTGGGGATGCCACCTTGAACAACAATAGCGACAACTCTGATAGATGGCTGGAGTGCTCGCTGTCCTTTCATATGACTGTAAAACCTTTAAGAAAAGGTGCATTTTTAGGCCCCAAGTTTGTTTCTTAAAGGCAGAATGCTACTGGTGATAACTTATTTATAATGTCTTTGATGTCACCTAGATTGTGGATTAGGCCTCTGCAATTCCAATGAATGATAAAAGCCATTTTAATGGAATTGAAAAAATTTACTTATGTGTGTGAGCTTACAAGTCGTAGGTGACATGTATTAAAATGTTGACCACTCTCATTAAGGGCAGTAACCGTTCAGGTTACTTGCCCCTTTTTCAGCGCAGTTACAAGAAGTTTGTCCTTCTTGGCTTGCAGCGTGCATCTTTTGGCGTCAATGATGCCAGGGTTTTCGGGTTTACCTCCATCGCCTTCTCTAAAACGCTGGATGATCGAGAGCCAGGCGCCAAGACGTGTGTCTCGGGCCGTGGAGTTTGGTTCAGCTTCGGGCCCTGCAGCACTCCGGTCTGCTGGCCCGTCTTCAATGATGATGGAGCAGCACTGGCTGCAGCCACCAAAAGGGTGGATGGAATTTCTATAAGAATACCGGACGTGGACCCTGTAGACTCCTGAAACCGATATGGCGCTGCACTCTGCCGCGTCACACTGGCATAGCTCACTTGAGGTAAGTGCCCTAGCCTTTTCCTTGCTTCATAGAATGAGATCTTTTCCTTTACAGTGATTGTGATTATTTCTTTTTCTCTTTTCCAGCAAGGACAGCGCCGCGACTAAGCTGGATGATCACCCTTGCAGTTGACACATAATGCGGGAGCATTGCAGTTATCAGAAGGATGATCATTGGCAGTACATTTCACGCATGTTTCTCTGCCTCTGCATGATTATGATGCATGCGCGAAACTCTGGCACTTGAAACACTGCCTTGGATTCGGTGTGTACAGTCTGACGATTTTCAAATATCCTGCGTCAAGTAAACTAGGTACAGTGATGGTACCAAATGTCAATATCACATGTTTTGTCGGGATCTGTTGGTCATTTCGTCATAGTGTGATTCTTTGTACCTTAATTACCTTTTGCTCCTGAAATACTTCAGGGAGCTCTCCATCACTGAGGTTCAGAAAGTCTTCTCCTGATATAACTCCCCTGCTTGTGTTGAGTGAACGATGTGGAGAATTGTCACTTTAATGTCACCGATACTGGTAAGTTCAGCGAGCTTTTCTAGTTGATCTTTCTTGATCAGTTCAAAGAGGAGGTCTCCACTAGCGATCTTCGAGGCTTTGTAATCAGGTCCAAACATGTTTGCTAGGCATTTAGAAATTAGGAATGGCGACAGTTTTCTTATGGTTGTGTTGCCTTCACTGTGAAGAACGTGGTATTTTGGAAGTGTGTCTTAGTTTGGTTTCAAAACGAACTGGAAAGCTGCTTCGGTGCAACCTTTTTCCAAAGGCCGATATGAAAGTTGGGGGAATGCTTCCACTATTGCATGACTTCAAAATCCAGCGGCGATGGTAGCCACCCACCACCGAGCCCAACAAGGGGACGCTACAGGTTCCAAGAAACCTGCAGATACCAGCTATGCACCGCCACTATAGCCTAATGTATATACCCAAGGCTGAATATATTACACACGGTTAACCCTTGCCGCCCGGAAATTCAGAAGTAAGTGATTGAAGAGGAGGGCAGGAAAAGGCAACTGCCCATTTTCCCTGGGTGGGTCAGTCCGGGGGTATCGTCTGTGTGAAGCTGAAGCCAAAGAGGTGTGTTGCCTCCGCAGGGGAGCCTTAAGGGTCTGAACACCCAGCATCGGCTCAAGCCCCAGGATCCCCTTTTCCCCAGATATGGCTAAGCCGCGCACACTACACGCGGGAGGGATTAACCCGTGTGTGCTCGGGTACATGATGTCGCAACACACCAAACGCCTGCTGAAACAGATGCCCCTGCAGGGTCAGAAATTTGGAAATAGTGTTTCAGTAAGCGCAACTCCTATGAGTGAGTAGCTTCCAGTTTGACTCATACAAGGGCCACACTCTGTACAGTCAAACCATGAAGTCACGTGTGACATGAAAATACCTTTGTTATATCCTATATTCATTATAGGCATGTATTTGTTACCCATTAATATTAGCAAAGAAAAATTTTTGATTTACTGTGTTATATCTGGCAACTCATTGTATCTATGTTCGTTACATCAAGATTCAACTGTATATACTTCACAAAAACAAGACTTTCATTTTACTGCAACAGTGATTAATTAAATTAAATTATGGGACTTTACGTGTCAATATCATGATCCGATTATGAGGCACGCTGTAGTGGAGGAATCCGGAAATCTGGACCACCTCGGGTTCTTCAACCTGTACTTACATCTTGCGACAGCGATTAAAGCTCAATCTGGGTTAGCTATGACCGTCTATTCAACCTTTTAGTTACGCCGACAATGTGAGTCGTCTTCGTCATTATCTTTAATCATTAGGCTCCTCCTCTTCCTCAGGAAAAAGAAAACATTAACAAAAGCAACAAAAAAACACTGCCTATCCCCACCGCCACTTGAATTAGAACTTTTACCTCTGCAGCAATGTGCAGGTGGGAGGTTAACCACTGCTCTATTGTGGTGGTCAAATACGCTTGGTCATTTGTAATGGGTTTTGCACGCCCCACATCCTCTGAGAGTGTTCGTGTCGGGACATGCATTTTCGAGGCCACAACAGGCAATCCTGTAGTGGATAATGTCAATGTGAGCATTTAAAACAAGCTTTTGGACAGGATGGTGATGCCTGTCCCTGAGATGATTACCATCATCTGTCCTTAGAGGTTTCTGCTTTCACGGTACATGAGTGCTGCGACTGAGAATCACTGAGGTATCCTTATTTCTTACAATTCTTTTAAAAGAATTAATGTAACAAAGTGGTATGCCCAGAAATGATCCATTCAAGAAACAGCCTCAGCCTCAATATACCAGAGCATGTGACATAAAGTATAAATGCCATGCAAGCGATCTTGCGCACAACGGTGACTAGTAACACAATTAAGATGGCTGTCGCATCCACTCATCTCCTACAAGTCAAACCTCACGTGAGCAATGACTTTGAGCGGCGTCTCCACGGTGTTGCCAGTATGAGGGCAGCAAATATGCACTGAAACCGACATGACGCATGTAACTTTAGCTAATTTGTTTTGCTGTACAAAGCAGCATAAAGTATTTCTGGAGGTCTTCCAGTAGGTTTTTTACCCTTGCAAATACCAATATTTGGTTGTTTGCTCGTTTCATGCAACAAATGATAGCACCACTGTTGTACATCCTGTTATGGCTTCACTCTTTGGCTAGTCACTCACAGCACTTCTGGGCGGCCTTTTCGACAGCTTTTTCGTCGGCCTTTTCGTCGATCGTCACTGTCGCGCACAAAATCGCTCCTATGAGGTTTGGGCTTGACTCACCAATCTTGGTGGATGTACTTGATGCTTCCTGTGCAGATGCATGGATGGAACAACGGCTTGTCGGGCGCCCCTTCTGAGCGACATACCCGACAGATGTCTGCAAAACAAGAGAAACAGAAAACAAAGCATACATGTAAAGATCGCTTCTAGTATCTGCAATAAAAGCTGAAATTGCTTCAAGGTTCCTCAAAAGAAAAAGCTTCACAATCATTTAGTGGTTTCAGGCTTTCTCACAATAATTTAACAATGACAACAGCAATAACAACAAACTGTTGAAAAACAAAACCCTAACAGACATTTTCAGTGCATGCTAAAGTGCCCAATTTATTTATTTAGTTACCCACAGTGTCTAGATGGCATTACAATAAGGGGGGATACAAAAGATACAGAACATAGTAGCAGATGTAAGTAGCACAAGCAATATAATATAGTGAAATGAGAACAATAAAGACACCATAAGCAAAGGTAGCTGCAGTAATGCTCAGGAAGAAAAGTGCTTTCTACTACTAACATGTCCCATGATGTAAGCTAAATTAAATTATATCCACCTGTTTAACTCCATACTGAATAAATGTTTTACATTTTTGTGAAAAATTTTGACAAATCTTTGTTTATGCAAGAAATGTCCCAACAAACCTCAATTTTCAAAAGAAGCACATGGTTGCAACTTTATTAGCTTACATGGTTGAGCATAGTATATTTAGTGTCCTTCATTTTCAGGTAAAAGCCAATAATTCCTTATTTTTGCCCGAAAAAGTTTTATTTCAGGTTAAACCCCCTTTCTTCCTGAAGTTTGCCCTTTCATAAAAGTTAACAACAAATCTAGGTGTTGCAACTAATGAATACTGTTCACCTTGTGGGAGCAGGTAACACTATTGATATATGAACATGGTACATGCGTTTGTTTTGCAAAACATTCAAGCGAAAGCTGGCATATATAATATATTCAGCACCTGCCGGCTTTGAGTAAACAAAAACTTATTGCTTTTTTAGCCACCGCATTTACATGAATAAGATAATGGGCCATGACATCGCATTTCCCCCCCATCACACACACGTAAGCAGCGGTAATGCACAAGTGAATGCAGCGCTGACGTTGCTCTGCACAGCTAAGGGCAGCAGTGACGAGAGGATGTTTACTCAACTACATTATGTTCAAAGAAGGGTGGGAGATTGGACTAGTTGTAGTTCCACTAAATTAATTTGCATGAATTTTGTTGCAAGAGCACATGGAGCAAAGCAGTAAAACAGAACAAAGACAAGGATGAAAGAAACCACAGGTCCACGATGGACACCAAAATACTCGCAATGCATAAGATAATGTACATCAACAACAAGGGCTTGCAAGAAAAGGAAAGGCATCTCACCTCTCACGAAACATGCCCATGTGCACTCCTACACTTTCTTTTTTTTGTTAATAAAGTGCAGAGAACAAAGCAAAGAAGGGATCACCAAACATGTATATTTGCTTTTTTTATTTATGTGCGTTTTTTAAATATCAATAATGCCTCCCAATGAGGATTTGCCTAAATGAGCTTGTTACGTGATTTGCAAACAGCTCTATTTGCCATTACATGTCCCCGTGAGTGATTTCACTTACTTAAAAATAGGTACCCAAAAAGAGGCCATTGCATGTGCTAAGTGTTTGTGAAAATTACTATCACAATTCAGAATTTTGTGGTGCCAGAAAGCGACAACTTTGATTTCACCCCAGTTTTCCTCTTTAGAAATAGCATTCAACATTTAACCCCTAAATTTCAGAAAATAAGAATTGACCACCCTTCCACTACTGTGAAGAGGTGTGCAAGCGAAGCTCGAAATCCACGGCTCTTCATTGTCATAATGCCTCGGCTTTGCGCTCCCTCACGGCGAGGTCGGCACGTCGACGATGAGCCCTTCCTCGAGCGAGTTCCCTGCGGCGTTCATCAAACACCATCTGTTTTCTGGCTGAACGCACAAAGTGCAGCCCACTCCCGCTGTCATTCCTTCAACGCAGCCTGCTCTTCGGCAGAATGAACCAAATGCGGCCTCCCCATCTGACTGCCGGGCCTGAACTGGCGGGAAACAACAGGCACAAGACGAGTGAGCGCGCAATCACACCCTTTCTCTCCTCTGTAGAGAAGGGACACCTGTGATAGGCTTGCACCTTGCACTGCGTGTACTTGTTCATGCATGTAAAACCCTGCTTAAAAGGGCGCGTATGATGAACCAACAGTGGCTGAATCAGTTAGCGTGATGGTCTTGCAAGCCGGAGGTCAATGGTTCGAATCCACAGCCTGACAAGCAATTTTTATTTTCGCACGGCTTGAGTTTTCTCGTACAGCAACACCAACACCGACACGAGTGAGGCAATACAAGCTTCACTTCAATAAAGCCTGGAAATGAAGGACCTTACATATACGATGCACCATGCAGTTACAAGCATATTTTATAACCATACAGAAAGGCACCTGCAAAATACATATCACAACCACTGAAATAACTTGAAACATTGCTGTAATAAATGAAGGGTATTTCTCACAGCTCAAATTAGCACAAGTGTACTTAAAATGTGATGACATTATCCTTAAATTATAGCTTGAATATCCAAACTGGTTCCCCTAGCACACTTTTTTTATGTGGATTTTTGCTTTTTGTTGCTTTAGGAGCTTGACACAATCGGAAAGAATGCCTTATTCCTTCCTTAGGTCCTATTACTTTCTATCCTTTTGCCTTCCTTCCTCTTTTGTGCTATGCGCTGGAAATTTTTTAATAATGTTGAGAGTTCTTTGTTGCTGCTCTTATCTTTAGCCCTTGCAACACGGCTGGCTCGACAGTATGTCATTAGTAAAAACAGCTAGAATTTTAATTTTGACATATTCATGAACATAATGGTGCTAATCAACAATAGAGCATGTAAGAACATTATGTTTGTCACCAAATTTGTTTTCTTGGAAGAAAACAAATATCTGCTGTTGTCCACAAAACAACCCATAACTCCATACTGCATCATATATGGCACAGCTATTAGTGCTTTCCTCACAAAACCACCAGAATGTCTTTCTCATTCAAAACATTACAGTATGTTGATAAAGAGCGAATAGACCCCCTGCTATTTCTTCTGCTGTGCTTTCACATGTAAGATTTATGAAAATAACATGTTTGTTTAGAAACTTCATGTATAAGGTCGAACGCTTTATAACGAAGTGCTTGGGGCCTTCAATATCATTCATTATATGTGTTACTTCGTAAAGGTCACGCAGCACACTGCTCACAATATAACCGTGACAGACTTATTCCTTCGTTATACAGATCATCTTGTTGTAGATATGTTCATTGTAGAGGCATTGGTTGTGGAAGCGCTCGACTGTACTGTGTGACAAGCTGCCAGCATACCTACTACAAAAGAAAAATAATGAAAAATTCATTTCTGAGTTATAGACACTATGAATTAGATGGCTAAAGATAATACAGATTCAGGGTAAATATGTCTTGATTCCCTTTATGTTGATTCTGGTAAGTTAGGAGAAGTTCTATGTGCATCACATACGATACACCACGCAGTAAGGGTCTAAGTTTGCAGAAGTTGCAAAAGCGCAAGTCACACACACAAAAACATTCAGTATATTTTCCCCATACCCATTGCTTGTAGTCCTCAACATTATCCCTAATATTATCAGTGAGTGGAACCTCAGCAAAAGATACTAAGCCCAATAGCAACTAGCACAAAAAGGCCATATAAGGTTTTTCAGCGTGCAAGAAAACTTCCATATTCTCCCAAAACTCCCATGTAGCAATCTACATTCACTGAACACTTCATAGTGCATTTACTTGCAATACTCACCATACATGCATAAAAAAAAAAGAACCCTGTACCATGTACACAACTGCTTTCGTTCACTCACGATCTTCATCTAATTCTTGATAAAGGTTTATGCGCAGACTGGTGTTTTCTTCGACTTTGAAAAGGCTTTTGACAAGGTATGTCACAAACTACTCATTTTTAAGCTTAGTAAACTAAATCTTGACCCTAATCTGTTTGCATGGCTAGAGCACTTTCTTCATAATCAATCCCAGTTCGTTGCATTTAATAACCACTTCTCTACATTTAGCCCTGTTGAATCTGGCGTTCCTCAAGGACCAGTGTTAGGCCCTCTCCTTTTTTAAATTTATATTAACGACTTACCCAATGAAATTTCTTCTAGCATTTATCTCTTTGCCGACGATTGCGTAATTCTTCGTGAAACTTCTGACGCCGCTGATACTAACAATCTGCAAAACGACATTAACGCTGTCTGTAACTGGTGCGACTTGTGGTTAATGAAACTAAACCCATCTAAGTGCAAAACCATGTGTGTAACCCGCCATGAACTTCCTCTTCCGACCTATTTTCTTAATAATACTGCCATGGAAGCAGTTACATCTTACAAATACCTAGGTGTCCATTTAACCTCTACTCTTTCCTGTTCTTTACATATCGACAGCATTATCAACAAAAGTAATCGCATGTTAAGTTATATCCGTCGAAACTTCTCTTCTGCTCTGTCATGATTAAAGTTAATTTTGTACAAGATGCCAATTAGAAGTAAAATGGAATAAGCTTCATCAATTTGGGACCCATATGCAGAGACACTAACCCAGTCTCTCGAACATGTTCAAAATAATGCCTCGCGTTTCATCTTAAGCAATTATAACCGCACGGCTAGCGTAACTTCTATGAAAAACATCCTCCACTTTCTGCTCATCGCAAATGCTCTCGCCTGGCTCTGTTTCATAAAATATACTTCCATAATTCATATCTACGCGATAATCTTATTTCATCCCCATCGTACATATCTCCTCGCATTGATCATCATCACTAAGTTGGAGTTATGCAGTGTCGCACTAGAGCTTGTCTCGAGTCTTTTCTTCCTAGGACGTGCCACGAATGGAACCACCTTCCCGCCGCGTTGATTGCTACTGAAGACCACGCACAATTTCGTACGGCCATAATCGACACCATCACTTCTGGCTTCACATGTCTATGACTACGTCACTTGCTGCCTTCTTTGTTTTCTTTGTTTTGTAACTTTTTTTTTACCCCACTCCCCTCTGTAATACCTTGTGGACTTGAGGGTATAATAAATGAAATGAAATGAAAGCATCATCAATAATCGGTATTAACAAATCCTTTTGAATGAACCACATAAGCTTCAGTCAGGCATGGGCAAACATTCATTCTGTAACATTGGGGATGGAATGTACTCAATTTTTTAGCGTAATCTCATTGAAAAAGTAATTCTTGTATATTGGCTAGCCAGCATTACTGTGCACAATGAGCAAGGTACACAGTGTACACAATGTAGCAACGTGTAAGGAATTCTGTTCTGTGCCTCTTTCCTTCATCCTGTGTTTCTCTGTTGAAGTCATCTGCTGTGTGACAATAAATTCTCCCTTAATGTACTTGCACACTCATGCTGACATCATCTTTATTGCCAAAAGCATGGGTCACCATGGTCACCTTGCACCACATGCATACATGCCACCACAAGTTGGAGGTCGGAATTAACAATGCCCATGTTTGCTCACCACATGAGTTATTCAACCCCCCCAGGTTTAAAAATATGTATATGCTTGTTGCTTATTACAATTTCTTAAAGAAGCACAATTTTTTTGAAGAAGTTTAAATGCATTCACTATTAGAAGAAACAACTGCCGTTACATCTAAATGGTACTCAAGCAAAGTAATCCTGCACAAGCCACCCAGTGACAAGACGACAAAAGTGTGCTTGTAACAAGCACTCAAGCATACTATGAAAGAAAATATAGCATGGAAATAAAGTCCCGACTTGTTCGAGTAGCAGAATTAACCAGTAACTGTGGTTTTAGTAACATCACAAAAATATGAAAATATGTTAGAAATTTACAACTATAATTTTTGAAAAACTATCATGATTTTCAGTATGGCTGTATGCACTAAAATTCCAACAGAACTGAGTTAGTGCAGAATAGTACTGATTTTGACATGTTGAAGTGCCTTAACATCAGGAGCTGAGATCAGTCTCCCTCCTCCTACTCTGTATGAGTGGCAGAATCAAAACCAGGAACTGAAAGAAATTAATGTATAGATAGGTGTTTTACTAAAAGCCTCAATGGAACCCAGCACTAACTACTTACTGCTGATGTCAACTACTGCGCCAGAGTGCTCCGTGCTATCACCCATCTGCCCTAAAACCCAAAAATGGCTTCATGGCCACTAAAACAGGAAGGGGATAGCTGATCGGTTACTCTTCTCGTTTCCTACAAGTGATGCCTCTTGATGTACACATTAGTTGAGGCCATGACCATGAAAAAATACACGATCTGGTGGTAATATATGCCAAATTATTATTTTTCTGGAACTGAAACGAGTTAATGACAAGCCCAAATCTGCTTATTATAAACGATCGCATCACCCTGGTACACATATTGTGGTCAAAAATTGATACATTGAAATGCAAGTCTTATAAAAAAATGAGCTGCAAGAGCACCAAACTCGTGTATCATTTTTATTTCACAGGTCAATTGGTGAAACTTCCTTCTGACTCATGAGACCAAATTTCTTTACACTAGATCTAATACAACATGAAATACACCAACTGAGCCAATACATAACCAAGATGTCATTAGAACAAAACAATGAAAGACAAATAACACTAATTTGTCTTGCATGCTTTGTTGCTGTTTTCACTGCTTACTTTAACACTGCTCTGTGTCACTTCATTTACCTTATTATGTCCTCTTTAAGGTCAGATTAAATACAATGCACTTTCAAATGTAATAACACAAATTGGCCCATCATTTTGTGTGAGCACATTTGAGACATGTTTGGAAATATGCCACGTAACATATGTCATACAAATTAATGGACAAAATATGATTATGACACACTCTTACTTGACAGCCTACAAAAAGGACAAAAATAGCTGCACAGGGAAAAATTGCTATCAAATGCCAACAATATCAATGAAATGAAGAGTCATGGATTTGATTAGTGACAAATTTTGAAAACAACTTAATTACACAAACACAGTTTGTTAGTGCTGTATGACGACACAACCACTTTCGCAGTGGCCAATAAAACGATATTAACGATTACCTTGCATGCTCAATCAATGCGGCAACAATGCAAAGCGGGCCAGACTTTTGATGCGGAGAGCACAACAGGTGTCACATGATCTCATGCAGCTATCAAACGCAGACCGCTCTTCTGCCCAGGCCCTGACGACCAACTATACAGTAAGCGATACTCTTATGTTGCATCGCGTGCGCTTTCCTTAGTTTACTACGCGCAACAGGAGTGTACGCCATAAACAATTCAAGCGACTGACAGTCGTGCGAACACCGCAAGGCGCCTGTGCGAATTAAACACCAAGCACAAAGGGCACGGCACACATCATTTCGTTACAACAGTGATGAGAAGCAGCAGCCTCGTTAGAAATGCGCTTTGCGAGATGTTTACGCAAACACTGCCTCCTGAAACTGCTAAATACAGCGCGCTAACGCATACCAGCAATTACGCGCCGTTGGTAAGGCTATAAGATAGTCCTTTATGTGTTTGAGATGTTTTCAGTGTTAAATCTGCACTGCGATAGACGGAAAAACCCTGCCGCAGCAGGTTCACAGTGCATTTCAACAAAAACACAGCTGTCTAATTCGGTTCATACAAAACTCGGCGAACGTGAACAGATCGTGTACCTGGGTCACATAACCAGGTTTTGTATGATTTTCGAGCTCTTATAAATTTAATGGTTAAACTATATGCTGCGGCTATGAGCACTAGTGAAATTAAAATCTACTCTATAAAGTATTTCTTTATGAAACACAGGTCCTTCGGGCTTGCACCCAGAAAGTTCACCACCAGCTGACAGCTCTCTATAGTATGCCTTAGTCACGACACTAGCATATGTTGTTCCTGAGATATACATAAAGTGATGAGTGCAAAGATGAAGCATGGCAATTGCAATTATATTTAATACCATTAGTGACGCCGCTCTCAAGCTGTGTCATGTACTGCTGCATAGTAGCTAGATTTAAGCCTACTGTTGAAAGGCTGCAAAACGTCATATACCAATAACTTTACACTTTCCTTCATATAACGAGGATGCTATACGCTCTTAGATGAGCTGACAGTAGCACTGGCAGAAAACAATTCAGTTAATACGCATGAAAACGAAACGTTTATTCAGCGCTCACCTTGAAGCTGGGAATCGTCCATGTTGGTATATGACGTCAGGTCCGGAAATAAATAACTAAAATCGCTAAAACCATATCCGGCTTAGCTAGGCTCAAAAAAACTCCGATACAAACCACGGCGAAACCGATACTGCAGATATGGTGCTGCAGATGCGATGCTTGGCTCAAGAAGTAAACGTCGCGATGAACAGGGATGAGCTGGTTCCATTCATTGTATTCATTGTTATTGTCTTTCTTGATTTCTTCATTACTGTTCCCTTTCTTCTTGAAAAACAGTCATATCGCACGTAAATGAGCCAGAGGATAACAGCAAAAACAAATACATGTAATATTTAAGTTGAATGAGTCGAAGATGAAAAATACGAAGAGAGCAACAAAAAAAAAAGCTGTCGTACATTTCAAATGCTGCACGCGCTACTAACTGTCCTTTCCTCTTCCATAGAAAATTTAATCTGCTAAGGTATCTTTTTAGTAATCTTAATGAAATTAACGAAATTTGTTGCTCGTTTGCCGGCTAAAATACAGTACCTATCCAGCGAGCATGCTAATGTACACCTGCAAGGTACCATATCAATATATATGAAAACGTTAACAGGAACATGCTTTTAATTACGTATAACTTCACAGGAGCGCGACGTGTACACTCTAAAAACAGTTGCACCCTTTGGGGTGTTTTTTGTCCCACAACAATAATCGTCATCTGTCTTGCCCACGTTTCCTTTCTTTAACGCTGCGAGCCCGGTACTTCCCAGTCACGAACGGCATGCGCGTTATCAGTGTGACGCAGCATTCTCGACAGGAAAGTAGCGAGCGCCGAGTTTTCAAGAAAGGAAACGCAAGCAACGCAGATGACGATTATTGTTGTGGGACAAATATACACCCCAAAGGGTGCAAACAGTTTTTAGAGTGTACACTCTTAAAACTGTTGCACCCTTTGGGGTGTAAATTTGTCCCACAACAATAATCGTCATCTGCCTTGCTTGCGTTTCCTTTCCTGAAAACTCGGCGCTCGCTACTTTCCTGTCGAGAATGCTGAGTCACGCTGATAACGCGCATGCCGTTCGTGACTGGGAAGTACCGGGCTCGCCGCGTTAGAGGAAGGAAACGCGGGCAAGACGGATGACGATTATCGTTGTGGGACAAGATAAGCCCCAAAGAGTGTAAATTTTTCTAAGAGTGTAACTGCTCTGTAGTCGATTTCTACACTCTTTAAACGGTTGCACCCTTTGGGGTGCATATTTGTCCCACAACGATCGATAGTCGTCATCTGCCTTGCTTGCATTTCCTGTCTTGAAAGCTCGGCGCTCGCTACTTTCCTGTCGAGAAGCTGCGTCACACTGATAACTCGCATGCCGTTCATGACTGCAGTACCGGGCTCGCAGCGTTAAAGAAAAGAAACGAGGGCAAACCAGATGACGATTATTGTTGTGGGACAAGATACGTCCCAAAGGATGTAAATTTTTCTAAGAGTGTACACTCTAAAAACAGTTGCACCCTTTGGTGTGTATATCTGCCACACAACGATAATCGTCATGTGCCTTGATGCGTTTCCTTTCTTTAACGCTGCGAGCCCGGTACTTTCCAGTATACACTCTTAAAACGGTTGCACCCTTTGGGGTGTATATTTGTCCCACAACAATAATCGTCACCTGCCTTGTTTGCGTTTCCTTTCTTGAAAACTCGGCGCTCGCTACTTTCCTGTCGAGAATGCTGCGTCACACTGATAACGCGCGTGCCGTTCGTGACTGGGAAGTACTGGGCTCGCCGTGTTAAAGAAAGGAAACGCGGGCAAGACAGATGACGATTATTGTTGTGGGACAAGATAAGCCCCAAAGGGTGTAATTTTTTCTAAGAGTGTACTCATAGAAAATTTACACCCTTTGGGGCGTATCTTGTCCCACAACAATAATCGTCATCTGTCTTGCCCGCGTTTCCTTTCTTTAACGCTGCGAGGCCGGTACTTCCCAGTCACGAACGGCCGCATGCGCGTTATCAGTGTGACGCAGCATTCTCGACAGGAAAGTATATAGCGAGCGCCGAGTTTCAAGAAAAGTAACGCAAGCAAGGCAGATGACGATTATTGTTGTGGGACAAATATACACCCCAAAGGGTGCAACCGTTTTAAGAGTGTAACGAACGGCATGCGCGTTATCAGCATGACATAGCATTCCCGACAGGAAAGTAACGAGCCCAGCGTTTTAAAGAAAGGAAATGCGTGCAAGACAGATGACGATTATCGTTGTGTGGCAAATATACACTCCAAAAGGTGTAAACTTTTCTTACACTCTTACAACTGTTGCACCCTATGGGGTGTGTATTTGTCCCACAACGATAACCGTCATCTGCCTTGCTTGCGTTTCCTTTCTTGAAAACTCGGCGCTCGCTACTTTCCTGTCGAGAATGCTGCGTCACACTGACAAAGCGCATGCCGTTCGTGACTGGGAAGTACCGGCCTCGCAGCGTTAAAGAAAGGAAACGCGGGCAAGACAGATGACAATTATTGTTGTGGGACAAGATAAGCCCCAAACGGTGTAAAATTTTCTAAGAGTGTACATTCTAAGAACAGTTGCACCCTTTGGGGTGTATATTTGTCTCACAACAATAATCGTCATCTGTGCTGCCCGCGTTTCCTTTCTATAACGCTGCGAGCCCCGGTATCAATTGCCGTAAAATGCGCTGTTCCACCTTGTATCGCTTCGTTCGTGGTCGTGCTGCTTGCGTGCATGCACAATGAACCGCCTACCCTGCTACTCCGGCGAGTTGGCACACACAATTTGGGTCCCGCGCGCGCGCGCATGGGGACTAGGGCGTTTCAGGAGCTAGGTGCGTTTTTTACACGACACCTAGGGGAGCGTAGGGCGAAAAGTTACCTAGATATATAGTTCCCGTTAGTGCCGCGGGGGCGGCGCTGCAGTCGACCGGCTGCACAGGAGAGCGAATGTAAATGCGCAGCCCAGTACTTTCCAGTCCCGAACGGCATGCGCGTTATCAGTGTGACGCAGCATTCTCGACGGGAAAGTAGCGAGCGCCAAGTTTTCAAGAAGGGAAACGCAAGCTAGGTAGATGATGATTATTGTTGTGGGACAAATATATACCCGAAGGGGTGCAACCGTTTTAAGAGTGTAAAACAAAATTACACCCTTTGGGTTGTAGCCAGGCGCTCTCTCGCTGAGGCACCGCATGTGGAAAAATTTTGCGAGGGCGCTGCGAACGAACTGGATAGCGGTGGAAACACGCTTCGCGGCATATTTAACGGAATTTCGCTTCATAATTTCGTAATTCAAGGAAAACGCCGCGCCCGCTACTTTCCTGTCGGGAATGCTATCATACTGATAACGCGCATGTCGTTCGTTACTGGAAAGTACCGGGCTCGCAGCGTTAAAGAAAGGAAACGCATCAAGGCAGATGATGATTATCGTTGTGGCAGAAGGGGCACTCCAAAGGGCGTAAGCTTTTCTGAAGAGTGTAAGAAAAGTTTACGCTATTTGAAGTGCCCCTTCTGCCACAATGATAATTGTCATCTGCCTTGATGCGTTTCCTTTCTTGAAAACGCCGCCCCCGCTACTTTCCTGTCGGGAATGCTGTCATGCTGATAACGCGCATGCCGTTCGTTACTGGAAAGTACCGGGCTCGCAGCGTTAAAGAAAGGAAACGCATCAAGGCAGATGACGATTATCGTTTTGTGGCAGAAGGGGTACACTTTAAGAACAGTTTACACCCTTTGGCTTGCCCCTTCTGCCACAAAAAATAATCGTCATCTGCCTTGATGCGTTTCCTTTCTTTATCGCTGCAAGCCCGGAACTTTCCAGTGACGAACGGCACGCGCGTTATCAGAAGAGGCACTCCAAAGGGTGTAAACTGTTCTATGCTGATAACGCGCGTGCCATTCGTTACTGGAAAGTTCCGGGCTCGCAGCGATGAAGAAAGGAAACGCATCAAGGCAGATGACGATTATTTTTGTGTGGCAGAAGGGGCAAGCCAAAGGGTGTAAACTGTTCTTACGCTCTTAAAACGGTTGCATCCTTTGGGGTGTATATTTGTCCCACAACAATAATCGTCATCTGGCTGGCTTGCGTTTCCTTTCCTGAAAACTCGGCGCTCGCTACTTTCCTGTCGAGAATGATGCGTCACGCTGATAACGCGCATGCCGTTCGTGACTGGGAAGTACCGGACTCGCAGCGTTAAAGAAAGGAAACGCGGGCAAGACAGATGACGATTATTGTTGTGGGACAAGATACGCCCCAAAGGGAGTAAATATTTCTAAGAGTGTAGAGTGTACTCCAAAAGGTGTAAACTTTTCTTCGAGTGTAAGCAAAATTACGCCCTTTTGCCACACAACAATAATCGTCATCTGTCTTCTCCGCATTTCCTTTCTTCAACGCGGCGAGCCCGGTACTTCCCAGCAGGCACGTACCCAGGGGGGCCCGGGGGGGCCCGCCACCGCCCTGACACACATTCCTAAAGCGCCGACAAATCAATCTACTCGGCGGTCAACATTTTGCTGCCTTTTACAGCGAAAGCAGTGTATGACTAACTTCCGTAGTTTTTTTCCGGCGTCCGTTAACAGAAAAAATCATCATGTGGGCCGATCCTGGTGATTGTGCAAAAAGGGTCCAAGATGAATGGCACATACCCCTGTGGACTCGGGAACCTATAACGCGCCCTTCGGAATCTTCGCGATATGGGCCCACGCATGGGGAGCGCTTAACGCCTGTTTCACCTTCGCCGCGGGTGGGCCTGGTAATGCAATATCTTCGCCATCGGCCTATGTATGGGGAGTGCTTAACGCCTGCTTCACCTTTGCCACTGGTCGGCCCGATATTGCACTATCTTCAGGCCGACCCGCAGCGGATGTGACACACTTTGCTTTTCGTTTGAGAGCTTTAATTGACTGTCAGCTTTCGCTGCCATTCCATCTTCACAGAGTAGAATTGTCAATTTTTTTCACTCCTTCTGGATGGCGATAGTTATCGACAACTCCTGGGGTGTGAAGGCCAGTTTTCTCATCGATTCGGTGCCCGCGCGATTAACTCAAGATCAATTCAGTTGTCACCATCTATTGCAGCAGGCAGGGCGTAGTTTATTGCTTTAATTATAGTATTTTATTTATAATGTCCAACACAATTTTTATTTCACCATCTATTCAACGATCACGCGCAACGCTGTTGCTTCGTTAGTTCAACCTTCTTTGTTTAGACTGATCCATGGGCCAGGAAAGGGATTCGGTTCATAGTCAGCTCAGGGTCTGTATGCTTGTGGAACGAGTTGTGGCCGGAGAAAACGACAATTGCGTTTACCTTTTCGTTTTGCTTCATTATTTCCCCAAATGACGGCTCGCCGCGACGCTGGCAGATCCTCGGAACGATATATCCGCAATATGCGTTAGATAAGGTGGAAAATAAAATATTGCGAAACAGCGTCCAACTTCAGACATTGCAATAACCGTTCAACCCATAAGCAATATGACTGTCACCCGTTATCTCGTCTGGCTTTTCCCTAATTGTACAGCACTTTTCGAGCAAAATTCGCAACTGGAAACAAGAGTCGCAAGGAGATGAGAAATTAAGCGATCTACTAAAGGAGAAAGCCAAGGTGACAGCCAAACAGGGAGAAAAAGCAAAATCTGTTTGTAAACATTTTTATTAATCAAGATCTTTTTATTTAAAAAGGAAATAGAGAAAACGCCGCCGGATGTGGAGAATAATTCCGTGTGCTTTGAATGACGCTTCTACAGTTATCAATCGAGCCGCCTGACGTAGCCACTTCCCTGCTGTGCTAATGGGCTTGTTTTTTGTAATCTTCCTGGTGGGCGCAGTACGTCTAGAACCGCAGCGTCCTGCTCTCTACGCGGTCTTGCGGGACTCGTGACCACGCATCGGTACGTAACTTCCCAAATAACAACACGAGTCGGTTTTGGAACTTGGCAGAGCAGTAAACGAGGGATTCAAAAGAACTGTGATTGTTCCAAAAATATTCATTTCTCTGTAATTCTTCCAGAGCTAATTCAAAAAACGCAACTAGAAATATTTATTTTGCACTTTCGCTTGTTAACTTGTTCTTGGCAAGGTTCTTCCTGCCCATCTTTCATGCGCGAGTCCATTTGATGTGGTTCGTTGTTTGCCAAATAAAGAAGAGGTGTATCTCACAGGCGTACCTGTGAGATACACGTTATTTCAGTTCTCTTTTGCGGGTTTACGCGTACTTATGGCGGATGGTGGGATTATTCACATTTGTACTAGTAAAAGTACCCTCCCCCTCATTTGCATAGAAAAGTTACCTTGGGTTGGACCCCCCCCCCCCCGGAAAAAAATCCTGCGTACGTGCCTGCTTCCCAGTAAAGGCCGATCCACACGACGGACCAAGTCCGCGGGCCGCTCGGTCACGTGATGCGACGTCACGGCCCGGCGCGGTCCGGTCCGGCGCAGAGCACATCCACACGGCGGACCGCATAGCAGACAGCAGAGTAGACCAACCAGCTACACTCTCGGCCAGAGTGTTATCATTGTTATCATTCCGGCTCGAGCCCCACAAAGCCGGGAACTGCTCAACGAGGTATACAAAATGAAAAAACATCCTCGTCACTCCAAGAGGACACGGTGTTTAAAAAATATGTCTGCTGCACGCACGTGTAGGCGGAACGGCGGATATGAAAGATGAAACTACTGGCTTGACTGGCTTTTGCTGAGCCGAAAACTAGATTGGATTTGGCTGACGACACTCTGTTGTCGGACAACATTCGTTGGCTAAGCCAAAATCGCTGCGGTTTGCATGCGGTCCGCCGCCAAAACGAAAGCGGGAAAAGCCTCGGCGATTTGTTGGACCGCGAGGGCCGCGGTCTTGCGCGGGCCAACGGCGGTACGCAGGAACTGGTGACGTCCTATCACGTGATGCGCGGACCGCGGTCCAAAAGAGCAATTTGGTCCGTCGTGTGGATCGGCCTTAACGAACGGCCTGCGCGTTATAAGCATGACATAGCATTCCCGACAGGAAAGTAGCGGGCGCGGCGCTTTCAAGAAAGGAAACATGAGCAAGGCAGATGACGATTATTGTTTGCGGCAGATACACCCCAAAGGGTGTAAACCTTTTTTTAGAGTGTGTAAGGGTGTGAGACCGGTTGCGCGCGTGCGCTCTTATAATAGTGCTTTATGTCCACTTTATGGCAACACGACGTCTTCAATTTTTCTGTCGTTGTCTAGTGCGTTGCCTGCTAGCGAGCGCGCTTTCATTACGCGGACGCTGGCGGACGCCCACTTTTTCTTGCAGAATGTCTGTGCAGTACAATTTTTTATGATTTTACTTGCATTGGTGCGCCCGCCACTCTTGTCGGCCGGTACTGATTGTAGCTTTAGCCAGGCGAACTGCTGTTTTTCACATTGTTTTCTAAATATAACGTGCCGCCTACACTCTTAGGCAAAGTTACACCCTTTGGAATGCCCCTTCTGCCACACAACAATAGTCGTCATCTGCCTTGATGCGTTTCCTTTCTTTAACGCTGCTAGCCCAGTACTTTCCAGTAACGAACGGCATGCGCTTTATCAGCATGATATCATTCCCGACAGGAAAGTAGCGAGCGCGGCGTTTTCAAGAAAGGAAACGCATCAAGGCAGATAACGATTATTGTTGTGACAGAAGGGGCACTCCAAAGGGTGTAACTTTGCCTAAGAGTGTACACTCTAAGAAAAGTTTACACCCTTTGGAGTGTACATTTGCCACACAACGATAATCGCCATCTGTCTTGCCCGCATTCCTTTCTTGAAACCGCTGCGCTGGTTACTTTGCTGTAGGGAATGCTATGTCATGCTGATAACGCGCATGCCGTTCGTTAGTGGAAAGTACCGGGCTCGCCGCGTTAAATAAAGGAAATGCGGACAAGACAGATGACGATTATCGTTGTGTGGCAAATATACACCCCAAAAGGTGCAACTGCTTTTAGAGTGTACCTGCAACATGAAGCTACGTAAGAAAACGTTATTGATATCGTGTCATTTGACGCGCGTTTCTTGTTTGTGGAATATTGATCAGGGACAATGATAAAAAAAAACATATACTGAAATAAACTGGGTTCATTAACTGCGCGGCGCGAAGAGATGCTAGTGGCCAATTTACTTCAAGGTAAATCTAAAAGTATATATATGCAAGAGAAAAATTATAAAATATTTTAAATGCACTGATTGAAAAAGTGAAAACTCCCATCCGGAACAAGCGTGTTTCTTTTAAAAACTGCACTAGCCCCAGGGGAACCAATAGACTATCCAAGAAAAGGAATCAAGTCAATTATTGGACGTTAATATGAACAACAGTGTTAGGGACAAGATATTGCCATGTGCTCAGATTCAATCGGGGAAATCGGGAAGTCTTTACCAAAGTAATCTCCGTGGCTTGTCTTGCAATCTCCTTCAACGTGCCACCAGGCGAAATGAAGTAGAAATAGTCTAATCGAATGGAATTTGCTATTCAGATCGTATTTGACTTCAGATTTCAATATTAAAAATTAATGAACAGTCGTTTGCGTTCGAATGTTAGGATTAACAGCACTTTTGAAGCCTCGAAGGTGTGGGGCCGATGCAAGTGAAGACTCTTAGTCCTAATGATTGTGCTGCTGGAGAGTCGTGGCTGTTGCGCCGAGGCGCACCAGTTCCTTAGAGAATTAACGCACGGATGCTAATCGGTTCTGGTGAATAAGTTCCCAGCTGTCATTCAATATAAACGTCCCGTTTTGGGATAGCCTGTAAATCTGCAAACTTGATTCAGGCAAGGAAAACATTTTTTGGTTTGACAGCCTCACCATGTCTGCAAGACTGTAACTCATTAAAACTGGGTGCCCCAATGAAGTATACCACACTTATCTTCTTGAACGAGCACGGCACATCTACAAATATGTTTACGTGTATGTGAGGCATGCCCTTCATTGAAATGCTTCAGTATTGTTCTTATGATAGTTCACCGGATAACTGAAAGCAGCCGTTTATATTGGAGAAGCTGCTTAGTTGAGCGGACGTACAGTCGGTAACGGCATTACACTGAAGGTATGAAATATATATATAAGCGTAACATGCTTTTCTCAGTAATCAGACTCGAGAATAATTTATTTCGTTTACATCCCTAGAAAAAAGCCGAAGGACGTAGCTCCCTTCTTTTTTTTCTTGTTCTTTTTTAATTGAACAAATTCAAGCGTTTTACGTCTGGCGACATGCTTATGGGCACCCTGTTCTAGTACTCGCCACCTGTTTTTTTTTTTTTTTTACATGCACATAAACAGAATTACGAATCGAATTCCGCGACCTGGTTTGGTCCCGTGAGCTCGAGTTTAGCAGCGCAACACTTAACAGCAAAGTATCGTGTCCGCGAACAAAAAAAAATCCCGAAGATAGTACAATACCGGGCCGACCCGCGGCGGAGGTGCAGTTCGCCATTAAGGGGCCCGCATACACAGCTTCGCTGGTCATCCTTCACAGAGTGGAAGGGCACTGAGTTTTGTTGTTGTTAAGCATGGACTGGAAATAAAATTTCACACGGCTTACGGGCCAAAAATTAGCATATAATCGCTACCTAAAACTGTTTTCGGCTCCCGAGTGCCGCCAGCAATAAAAATTTTAAACGTGCCAATTAGCCCGCTCTCTGTTACGCGAGGAAGACGGAAACATGAAAGGCATGTTGCACTGCAGGGTTTTTTTTAAATTCTTTTTCTATCATAAATACTTCCCGTAAAACTGAGTACAGGGCGCCGGATGGGGCCGATATGTTCTATTAACGCGAAAGCGTTAAGGAGCTCGTGTCGCAGAAAAGCCGGTGTCGTCGGTGTCGGCGGCGTTGGCCGTGAGCGATAAATCCCAGAAGGCACTTCATAAATAAAAAACACCTTGCAAGATGGGCTGGTGGGAATAGAACCAGGGTCTCCGGAGTGTGAGACGGAGACGCTACCACTCAGCCACGAGTTTTTTTTCTTTATTCACAAAATTACATACATACATAAAAACACGTTGGCCTACTTGGACCAACGTGACAAGCTAAAATTTCTTGAAATTCACTAATTCATCAAGAATACCCAACCAGTCAGGCGGATCTGCCTGTACACGATATATCTCACGTACGAAAATGATGCTTTCAACAAAATTTTCTCGTGCTGAGCGCGCATTCGCATCGGCGTGCGTTACCGCCATCCGTGTCTTCCAAAGACTATGGAGGCCCAGGAGCATTATCATGTCGTACGGAAAGCCCTGATGGCTGTCTACCGGCAGGAAACGTATACCCTGTGCTGTTATCGGCAGTTCCTTTTTAAGAGTTCTTTGCAAGACGTCCCAATAAAAAATTGCATCCCAGCACTCAATGAAGGCGTGCTCAATGGTCTCCGGCTTGTTACATAGCGCACAGTTTGTCGTCCATGGTACAAATATTCCTTTGTCGGTTATCCATGTTTTGACCGGAAGGGTAGATGTATGCAATTTAAAGAAGAACGACTTTACGCTTGCTCTCACTGGCATCCTTTTATCTCTTTTTAAAACATCTTGTACTGGGCCTTCATAGTATTTCATTCGGTACAATGGCACTGGCATCATAGCTTCAACTAAATCCTTGTAAAGTTTCTTTCTTGTTACTGTGCTCAGCTAGGTACTGAAGGGAAAACCGAGCAGTTTTCAGCCATATGTTTTCGACGGCGCGACTGACGCGACCTTGATGTGGCCCTATCCAGTTCGATCGCAGCGCCGCCATTTTTCGTCGTCGCTTGTCTCACCGCAACCATGCACCGCCCCTGCCATAGAGTTTGATAGGGTCATATATGGTTTCATACAATAACACTCGTCCCCTATGCTCGTCCCACTCAACCGTATTCTTAGCACACTTAAAGGGGCCCTGAACCTCCCCTCGGGCATGGTGAAATAACATAGTCCGCGGGTAGCATACGCTGTTGTGAACATCTCAGCCAAGTTCTGCTGTCGTACGCAACTCTGTGTTGTACGCGGTCCGTGGAGCTCGCAAGCGGAGCGCGAAGTCACCTTTTTCTCAAACGCTCTCGTTTCGAAAACCCCATGATCCTCGCTCTTTTCTGTGAGCTTTATTTCGTCATAAAGCACCGCGGCCGCCGCAAGGTGCCGCCACGAGTCCAGTGGCTCTATGGCTCTAAGCGCACTGCGGCTCTCTGAGGACAGCCGCGTTTGGCTTACGTTTAGCGCGGCATAGGCACCAAATCGGAAATTTGAACTGCGCGCCATGGTGACGTCTCCGTCGTAGCCTTCGCAGTGCAAGGTAGTGGAGGAGGAAGGGGAGCACAGCTGAGGCCGTGTTTGATTGCCGATAACTCTGCTTCTGTTGAACGCATCGAAGTACTTTTTGCGGCAAAGTGGTTCTGAAATAGCCTACCTTCACTTCAAATGTCTTTCTCCACCTCGATAAAAAGTGGTTCAGGGCCCCTTTAAGCAAAATTACACCCTTTTGCCACACAACAACAATCGTCATCTATCTTGTCCGCATTTCCTTTCTTTAATGTGGCAAGCCCGGTACTTTCCAGTAACGAACGGCATGCGCATTATCAGCATGACATGGCATTTCCGACAGGAAAGTAGCGGACGCGGGCTTTTCAAGAAAGGAAATACAGGCAAAACAGATGATGATTATCGTTGTGTGGCAAATATACACTCCAAAGGGTGCAAACTCTATATATAGAGGAAGGAAATCAACTTCGTTTGTTTTTTCCCGTTCTTGCACCGCCGATTCTTCGTTCGATGGCGCTGCAGTCGCTACCGAAATCGCCTCCGAGAAGTGGGACCCAATGGGCGATGGGGTCTCCATAACATGCATAGGCATGCTCCATGCGTATTCATGCGTACCCCATGCGCCATGCATGCATGCTGCAGGTAGGACGGCGAGGAACCTGTGGGTGTTCTGTGCGTTGTTTGTAGACACAGTTGAAGCTGCGAGAGTCGTGCGCGCGTAGCATCATTCATTTACCGTTATGGCAGCAATGAAAAGCTCAGATGCACGCTTTTACCAGCAGCAAGAGGACGAGGCGGCTAAAGCCGGAGAAGATTTCGCTAGGCTCTTCTACGAGACCCTTGAGAAACGGCGACACCTGCTCGGCAACCTCTTCCTTGACACTGCAAACTTGGTATGGAATGGCAACCCGCACAGCACCAAGGAAGCTATCAGCAAGTTCTACGAATCGCTTCCGTCGTGCGAGACTGATCTCATTTGCGCTGATGCACAGCCCTTTCGTGGTGAATTCGTCCAAGGCCAGACAACGATACATGTTGTAACTGCTGGCCAGATCAAGTTTTCAGGCAAGCGCTGGCTACCCTACACGGAATCCTTTGTGCTGACGGCTCAAGGCACGGTGTGGAAGATTGTTGTGGATACGTTTCGTTTTCTGGAACCTGCACCGGTGTGACTGGGCGGACTGTGTGTGTTGTCCACGGTAGAAAATGCAGAATCTGTAGCTGCATTCGTCATTAACATTATGTGTACTTCTGCGTGATGTATCCAACTTCCATGTCTCATACGACCATACGTTTGTAAAGTAAAAATAGTTTCTGTCCGCAAAGCTGGATATCACGACTTTGTGTCATTGTGAAATATGGAATTAGCCGGTACGTATGGTGAAAAACCAATGTTGGCTCATCCACGAATTTCTAGGGCATTATTACTTTACAAGTTACTTCTATCTTGTGTAAGAGCTTTCAAGGAGTCCTCACACAGTTTCATTGTCAGCCGAACTGTTGTACTGATATTGTCGAAACCCATGCAATTTTTTGTCAACTTATAACGCCAGCTAAGATTAAAGGCAAGGTATAGAGACTAATATTGCAGAGTTAAGTCAGCAAAAAAAAGGCATGCTTAAAACTCCAAGGCCGGTAGTTAGGAAATACCCACGCTGCAAATGTCGGTGGTCTGTCTTTCAGCTGCCAAAGCCTATTTTCACAGCAGTTGCGAGTAGCAGTCGTCATTGGAGTTGCTCCCAGGACAAGTGACTCAGGCTCTCTATGAGCACTCGGTCTCTATCTCAAGGATAAGCATGACTGATTCAATTGTGATAGCTTTGAATGACCATTTTAAGTGGACATGTGGTGCACATACTACATGATCTTTTCTATACTGTTTTTTTTTTATCACCATGCACATGTTCATCACATGCCGAAGGCACTAGAGATTTTGCCAAAAGCTTATTCCAAGCAATCTTGTGCACCTCCTGTAAGAGGCTTGCAATGATGTCATGTTCTGGACAAGTTGGTACAGTACAATTTGGTGTAGGCAGAGGATGAAAGAAAGAGACAGGAACATGCATACCGGTATGTATGGAGCGCTATCCGTGTTCTCATCTCTCTCTTTCGTCATTTACCTACACCAAATTCTACAGTACCAACTCATCCAACGTAGTGCTAAGTGTGTCCCAGTCTGTCATTTTTGCCCCCTTTTTTTGTGCACTACTTGCACCAAATCTTGCACTGACATTTTGACCAACATGTTAGAATAATATCACTAGCATAGTGAAAAGTTTAATCGAATTTGTTATCCCCATTGGCTCCTAAGACGACACAGTATCTGTGACATCACATGCAACCTCCCTATTACATCAACAGTGCTCTCAAACTCTGCAGATTGAGTCACAGTACTCGTCACTCTCCTGAGGTCTGTAATGCTGTGGATGCAACAGCAGGCCCTCTAAACAGCCTACAGTCAAACAAGTGCATGATCGCGCCTTTCTCCAAACGATGTGCATGTAAGGTGACTGCTAGTCTTTGCAGCAGACAGGAAACATGATGCACTCTGTGGCAGCATTCTAGGTAGCTTTCTAGAACTGGAAAGTAGGCTAAAGTTTCAAGCATTTTTGAGTGCTGTCCTTGCCAAGTTGCATTATGCTGCATTCTGTTTAATGAATAGTTAACGAAAGGCTCCTAGTATGCCACCATTCCAAGCCTTTGCAACTTAGTGTATGCTTATGATGCAAGATCATATGGACAAGTAGTTGACAGTGTCTGAGCTCTTTTCAGTTCAGTATTCAAGCAGGCAGAAATGCTTGCAATATGAACATCTTTTGGCATGTTGCACTCACATTTATGTGTAATGTTAGTGCAACTTCCTATATAAATTTTTTCCATCTTAACACTTGAATTCTTACAGATTGGTGCAGATATTATTCTATGTTATACAGTGAAAGCTCGTTAATTCGAACTTCAATAATTCGAATTTATGGATAATTCGAACTGTACGATTTGGTCCGGCCAAGCTCCACAGAAGTCTATGTATAAAAAAGTCCGTTAATTCGAACGCGAGAAGGTTCCCTCACGGATAATTCGAACTACGCTCGCCTGGCACACGGCCAGAGAAACGCGCCTACTGCCTACACACAAGGCTGTATTGCCTCCGAAACGGAGAGAACGGCGAGAGAAGGCAAAATCGGAAAAAAATCTAACCGATGGCGGCGGCTGCCGCCTCTCCGTTCTACGTAACCTCCGAGACTTCTTGCCCGTTGCGAATCTCGGAGGCTTCGCAAAACTTGTACAGCTGCTAATGTTGTGCGGAGATGGCACGGCAAGCTCCAAAACACAGCGAATCAAGTACTTTGCAGCTGCGCTTGCAATCAAGAACCAACGAATCAGGGCCTTCGCCACCTTCACATGTTCAGCGTCTTTGTATCGGCAGTCTTCATCGGTTGCGCACCTCTGTTTTCAGCTTAGGAGGTATCGGCCGTCGCGATTCATTGTGATGGTGTTAAGCCTCGGCTGACGTTCGTTTCGGTGGACATCGGTGGTGTGGGACAGTCGGACCCAGAGCTTCGACTTGAAGATGGCGTGTGCCGTGGGCACACGCCATCACTTTCTGACACGCCAAATTTCTGACATGCCCTACTGCTTCCAAATCGCAGTGTACTGTTGCCCTCCTTCACTTTCGTTAGTTCGAACTTTCGTTAATTCGAACTGAAGCGGCTTCCCCTTGCGGTTCGAATTAACGAGCTTTTACTGTATGTCATGTGCAGTACTGGTGGCTTCTGCTAATCTGTTGGTGTACTGGCTGGTTTAAAGATTCTAAAACAGGATATGCTTGTTGCTGGGTACATGCTATGATTTCTTAAACCAATCTGTTACACAGCTTACACAGCTGACACTGTGAGCTGCAATGATTAAAATAAAGCTTATGCAGTTTGCAACCACTACAAAATGCAGCCACTATAAAGCCATTGCTAGCTCATTCGCACAGCGATGCTGCTGGTGGTAATTATGATCACGGAGGAAGTAAAAAGACTAGGTGGGAGCATCACGTGACAATCTTGATGCCTAGTCATAGGAAATGTAAAGGAAAAGCTCATGGGAAATTAGCCCTAACTACGTAAATGGTAATGCCTAGCTGCCAAGTGCACACAGAGTACAGTGGAGAGAAGAGTGGAAAGTATGCGGCAAGGGTTGATAGTAACGTGAGCGTCACTAAGAGCTGCCGCAAACTAAACAATGCCTTGAAAAGTCGGGCAACTAAGGAGGCCCTACTTCCCAATACGCAAGGTGCATGTAAACCCCAAAGAAGAAGGGCAATATCGGAGAAGGTTGGCTTGCTGAGGCTAACTGCGTGATGTGCTAACTACCAGATTTTTTTCCTTCATCCATGGTTGCGATGAGCAGCATCTGAAGTGCACATCATTTGAAAACAATAGAGGGACACAATGCTACAAATGCCCTTTTGGCGCAGTATTGAATAGATTAGAAATTGATACAGTATTATCAGATCCAAATATTAAAAGTCTCCCATTGGATAACTGACTGCATGCTTCTAACATTAGACTATGCTAAAATTGGAAATTCAAGATGGGTGAGGAACAAAGCCCTTGCCAGGTTAGAAAATTGAGCAGACTGTGTGGTACAGATTCAGTTTTTTTATTGGGTATTTTGCAACAGAAGACGAAGCATAGCAACTAATCAAAACAATCATGCAACAGATACAACCAGAAAAGAAGTTTAAAGTTAGCCATTGTACACTCTGTCCATGCCACGACTCGATACTCACTCAATGCAACTTTGGATCGCTGAGAAAATGAGTACAAACTTGAGAGGTCTGGTTTACTCTTCCAGAGCCAAAAGCTGCCAACTCGACAGGAAAACATGTTTGTGGTGCAATGCAAGAAGTACTTCTATCCTTTCATAACAAGACTAACACAAAGCATAGCTGCCCTAAAGCTTGTAATGTTTGCCAAATTAGCTGGCCCATTCGGTGTGTGACAAAAGTTATATGAAGCTTGAAAATTCATTTAACACAGTCAGTAAACACTTCTGGGCCCCAACCAATTAGTTGGGTCCCTAGCAATTGTTATTAAGGAAAAACGTATTTATGGTAGCTGATATTTATATAGCATAATTACGCAAGACAAAAGTAGCAAAACAAGGAGGTACAGTCTTAGTGAAATCTATACACACAAGATAACTTGCAACAGTTTTATTTTACAACATAAATAGTATATTTAAGGAAAAACATAAGGGTATGTTGATAGATGCGTACATATTGTTACACACTGTCAAGTGATTGCTTCAATTTTTTCAGGAATCTATGCAATGTTCTTAGTAGCATTTGGTTATTATCAAGGCTGTTCAAAATTGAAGCACCTGTAAGTTTGATAGCTCATGCAAACCATATGAAGCTCTATGAACTACAGAGTGCATTTGATGGCTAATTTTAAATGTCTGTCAATAAGAACATCAAGAAAATTTGTGTCACTAGATTCCTTTATAGGATGGTTATTGTAAACATTTGAATAGATCGTAGATATTTTAGTTTGTTTTTTTTCAGAGTGAAAAAAATTACGGCAAAACTAGTCTGACGATGACTGTCGATGATAATATGAAAAGCAATCAAGCAATGTAGCAACATACCAAATTCCTGAAGTCACGTCTATTCAACACATGTAGTAGTAATTTTGAGATTTTCCTTGCTTCAGCTATATGCCACATACTTTGATATCATCCCACTTTGCTATGGCACTTTCTTGAAAAGATCGGCCATGAGTATGGATGCATGACGACTGTATGATGCCAACACAGTGAGATGAAATGATGAAGAAGGAATGATATCGATGGAACGACAAAGCTGTACAACGAAGACGGTATCACAACAATGAGATGTCGATTCTTTAATAATTACGATGGCATAATGATGACAATATAACAATGGTAGATAACGGATGCATGATATTGTCTGTGTGACGATGATGCAATTAGGACAATGGCATGATAACGGTAGCATTATCTTGATTGAATGATGACAGCATGATTACAATAGAATGACGAACAAGGAATGATGTCGATAGATTGGTGAAGGTGGTATGACAACAACAGCACAACAATCTTGAAGTGATGACGATGGTGAAACGACAGCATGATGACGACGGCATGACAAGAGTGAAATGTTGAAGTTACAATCATTACAATGGGACAACCGCAATGGTAGCCCAACGACGGCATGATGATGACTGTATGATGACAATGCAGTAAGAGGGTGGCATGACAAAAGCATGAAGACAATGGGATGATGACAATGGAGTAACAATTCTTCAAGGAAGCCTGCTTCCTTGAACTTGGGGAGGGTGCGCGTCATCTTTTCACATCTGCAAGGGGTAGAGTCTGATCATCACACCCTCTGTTCACCACAATCATTTCAATGTTGTTGCCGCATGCACATACTCATACTTCACATCTCAAGCACACCACAAACGCATTTGGCGTCATTGTAAACAAACGAAGTGGTCACAGCAAGACTTGAATCCAGCACTCTAGTGGCTCCTTGTTGTGATGTGTTGATCGACTTGTAATCTTTATGATACTGCAAAAGGTGAACTGAATCTTAAGTGTATACCATATCGACTCGTGGAAGGGCTGAACTTCTTTTTTCACAGCGATTTTTACAAGGTATGGCCCTTACACAAGATTGAGCCATTGGTAATTCTGACTTCAAGCTCTGTGAACTTGCAACCAGTGTCATGATCCTGGATTTCTAGTAAATGTACATCTATTCAATACGACTGGCTCCAACTCCAAAATTAAAACGCAAAAAAGCTGCTAATCTGAAAAAGATTCAGTATTATGGGCTAAATGCATACTTTTACAAAGGCATACATTATTGAAAGCGCCTGCATAGATTCCACAGTTTGGAATAAAATCTGTGAAGGTATAACATTAAGAGCCTGTGTATGACACACAAACGTGTACATATGGCAGCCATGTCACTTCTGCACCAAAATGAAATTCTCCACGAATGAATAGTCTTGCAACAGCACAACACTTTGCAAGTGAACAGCACTTTAGAAATTTGGCTACTTCTTACACAAAAAAAAATACATGCAGCACACAAGGGTGTTGAATGAGGCACACTGAAAAGACATCTTGTAAATATAATGTAAAATGCCTTTTTTATAACTAGCAGTTTATAACAATGTTTAAGAAGCAAGAAAAGCAGCAAAATCCAAATTTTTATTGCAAATGATATACATCTGCTTAGCTTGCATTGATTGTGACTAAATTTATACATAGGTAATGAATGAAATGCCATGCTTAGCAGTGACTGACTAGAATATATATATTACGAATGCATGTCTAGAAAAACTGAGCCCGCATCCGAAGACTAATGTACAGGACTAAGGAGGCCGAAGCAAGGTACGTCAGCTGGTGGCAGGCCCAGTGGCTTTTGAAGAACCTGCACCAGTCAAAAAAAGCAAAAAAAAGCACTTATTTAGAGTAAAACCAGCAAATAAGAGTTGAATGCTTAAGATAAACAGGATTAAGAAATAATCTCCACATATTAAAAAACATAGCGATGACACTATCCAAAAAGATACTGTTCCCCTTTGACAGCTGTCAAGTGTATATTTATAACTCTATAGTTCAATGTTTAAAATAAACATGATTAAGAAATAATCTCTACATATTTAAAATATAGCGATGACACTATCCAAAAAGATACTGTTCCCCATTGACAGCTGCCAAGTGTAAATTTATAACCTTATAGTTTCTGTAATGCACACACCATATTCAAGGACTCATTTCATGCTAGTTAAGAAATTACAATATTTTAGGACCTCAATGAACACTCACGATGCATAGTTGCTTGTTTTAAGCCTCGCTTTTCAGTGGCTGTCTTCGCAAGACTGAACAATGGCATAAAAATAAATAGAACAATAACAAGCACCATAATTAAGGGACCAAAAATATAAAAGTGAACGCATAGCATAATGCCAGAAGACCAGTATAATTCACTCTATAATTTAAAATGCCTATTCAGGTTCACCCAAAGCATCTTTAATGTTCATTCGCTGCTTGGAAGTTAACAGTTATTATAGCTTTCTTTTACTTTGCATCTTGTTGGCAAGTGGCCCTGAACACCAATTACAACTGCAATATTTGATGTCTTAATTATACTACTTGGTGTTCATAAAATTTATTATGTCTAAAGTAGAATATATCATAATGTATACACATTTTCGTATGATCACAGTAAAGCATGATGTCGCCACAGCATGCATAGATGGTCCTTGGACAGTGGCATAGTCAGAAATTTTGCTCCTCATTATGAATTTGTCAAGGTATCAAACATATGAATAATAACTGCATTGCCATTGCCAAAGATGCTGCAAACAAAGTCTTGAATGCTATGCAATGTCAGGACAAGTAAAATATGTATTTTTTCATGAAAGAATATACTCGTATGTCCTAAAAATTGTACCCGAAATAACTGATATCAATGCTGCCATGTTTTTTGTCTATTTAATAAGTAAAGAAAATACGAACTTTCAAACTATATCGGCTTGAAACTAGCAAAGCAGTGCATGCCGCTGATATGAAAAATGTAAAGCCTATGAAATGAGCAAGTTGAGGACAAATATGTTAATGAAACTTTGTCATTCAAGAACCTTGTTTACATTTTTGTACAAATGCAATGGCCAGCGGAAAATCTCAATGACGCTGTCCTTTGTTCCAATGTATTGTGCAGGAGCAGCTGTCAGCAGTCATGTATTGTGAGTAAATGCAGCGAAATTACAGTTGCAAGAGAGAGCACAAGTAGAAAGCAGCAGTTCTGCAAAATATACAAAATATACGAGGGTGAGTCAAATGAAAGTGAGCCAATGCAAATATATGACAAACAAGATACATTATTTAAAGGTAGTCTTCATGACCATTTTGACATTTGTCCCACTCAATAACAAGTCGCGTGATTCCTGTCTCATAAAACTCCTTGGGTTGCTGCTTCGAAATGTCTGTAACTGACTCTTTCATATTATTGTCTGACACGAATCTGGTTTTCTTGAGCTGTTTCTTCAATTACCCCAGAATGTGGAAGTCGCAAGGCAACAGGTCTAAGATCTATGGCTGACGTTGCAGCGTTTCCCACTTGAACTTGGCCAGTTTTGTGTTAACCACATCAGCGACATGGGGACAGGCAGTGTCGTGGAGCAAGGTGGCCCCATTTGTCAATTTTTCACTATGTTTGTCCTTGATTGCGACATGCAGCTGATCCGGCGTTTTACAATATTGGAAACAATTCATAGTCTCTACAGGTTTAGCAAATTTGATCAATAACGCCCCCTGACAATTGAAAAAAAAATGTTTCCGGCAGAAATGAATGCCTTTGCTTTCTTTGGGATGGTGAATTCGAATGTTTCCACTGTAAGCTTTGCCGTCGTGTTTCAGTCTTGTAGTAGTGGCACCATGATTCGTCCCCAGTCACAATTGCAGACAAGAAGTCATCACCCTCGCCTGTAATACCGGATCAGATGAGTCAAGACAGCGTCGAACCTCTCCGTCTTCTGGCAGTGGTTCGAAATCTTAGGCAACCATTGCACACACAATAGCCGATAACTGAGATGTTCATGAATTATGGTGTGAACCGAACCGTGACTGATGTTCACACGCTCTGCCCGTCCATCGATGCTTATCCACCGTTCTTTTCTAATCAGCTCATCAACCGTTGCAATTGCGTTGGGGGTGATGGCATGGTGGCATTGGCCCGGTCTTGGATTGTCCTCGCAACTTTCACGTCCTTCTTTAAAAACTGTTTGCTACAATGCTTCACAGTGGCCAATGAAATGCAATGTTCAACGTACACGGCAGCCATAGGGCGACTAATTTCTTTTCGGGAAACACCGTCAGCTGTCAAAACCCTCACGACACCACGCTGTTCAACTTTTGGAGCGTCTGTTATGTCATGCAACCATGTTCAACCCAGTGTATGACAGCATTAAAGAACATTCATCCTCACACCTGTGTGTCACTGCTGTAAATGAGAGATGCCTGTGTGCTACGTGCATGCCTTGCAGATAATGAACCAAACCATTAATGCACGGGATGGATTGGCTCACTCACCCTCATACATTAGAAATGTGAAGATACAATGAAATATACAAATGTGAAGATACAGCTTGATAAAGTACAAAAAAGCGTTACTGGAGACAAACTTCACTGCATGTATACACAAAACCTCGCAACAAGATATTTAAAGACATGTATGTCTCCAGTAAATCTATATATATAAGAAAAAGTAACTATATGTAATGCATCAAAAAAGACAAATAAACATGTTGAGCAATCACAGATCACAGAATCCTAAGCCCCCCCTGATGTATTGCGTGCGACAGAAGGTGGCGCGCTTCCTCCCCACTTTTCTCCCTTGCGCACACAAGAAGCCACCATCGTCGTATACGGAACATGAGGGTGATGGCAATGGCAGAAATTCGCCTGGAGTGTCCATATAATTGCTATCACAATAATATAATAAGAGTATCCGGCAACTGAAGCGTCCTGCGACTCATCACTATGCGCAAAAGAAGAAGTGACAAAATTGAACTTTCACCATGCGACTATTCGCTGTGCCGCAACAATGGCTTCTTTTCTTCTCTGGGGTGGAGGCACTGAAATGAAAAAATCCGAAGGAAAGCACAATCGAATGCCTACTTCAGGCACCTAATGTGGCTACCAAAGGAATATAGAAGGAAACGTGAGACACTTGGTCCACAGAGTACCATACGCAAGTGCTCGGTATTCTACACCGGCGAGACAAGACTTTCTGGAGAGATTGCGCTCAAGTGAACACGTTGCAATCCCTTGTGTCCCCACAATGGTGCCGGCGAGCGGAAAGCGGCCGAAATTCTGCCAGGCGAAAATCTACTCGGCCAGAGAAAAACAAATGTGCACCGAAGTGCGCCGCGCAGTGGTCAGGGCAACATGAGAAAGACGTTTGCGCTTCGGCTGGCTCTGGCAGCCCATGGGTAGCAAGAACAAGAAAACTGAAGAGGCTCAATGTGTTCTCGCAAATAAAAGTCAAACTACAACAAAAAGGGGAAAAAAACCTAAGAATGTAGTTACCTTTGCTAGCTTTAGTGTCTTGACATGGATGCTTTGACGCAGGTGAAAAAAAATGTTGATATTCTTTTCTGTGACATAACGGCACAAATGAACCACTACAACGCGTCGTCTCACCAGACTTCGCTGCACACTTTGTCAACTTGTGTGTGTGTTGATTTCACTTGTCTCATTGTATGGTCTGTTGTAAGACTTTAAAAAAGTCAATGCACCTTAGGCGTCCAATGATTATAACAACATTAAACCCACAAAGTTCCGGAATGGAAAATCTAAAGCACGACTTTGGAAATGTCAATGTACCTTTCACATCAAAAGTTTATGCACCCATAAAGTTTCAGAATTGAAATTCATGCTTTCCGTAGATTCCGCAGCCTCCCCGAGATGTCACAACGAGCCCGCTAGCCATTAAAACACCCTTGAAACTTTGTGCTCAGATGGGGCTCCTTGCGTTATGCGACTCGAGGTGCATGGGCATTGCCACGTACGAAATCCAGCCCAAATTCACAAAGGTCACGCTGAAATGTCTTTTCAAGCATGAAAAAGACATTCTAGACAAAATCCAGAATGATTTCCGGCACTGGGGGTTGTTTTGGTCGGCGGTGCATGACAGCACAAAGAAATTTCGAGGGGGGGGGGTCTGAAGCCCCATAAGCCTCCCACCTGGCTACGCGCCTGTCCTAGAACATTATCTGGCAATAGGTATTTGAAGACCACATGTTGATGTAAGGAGAGTTTAGAACCCTAAGACAAAAATATTAATCATATACCATGCACTAAATTCTTATGTAGAACTAACAGTCAATTTTATTGAAATGTAAACATGCTACACAATGTTGACTTAGTCAATAACATTAGTGTAGTTTAAATTTCTGAATAAAAGCTAACTGAAGAATAAGCATAACATAACCCGCTAGCTTCTTACCCGCTTGCAAACTGCAATTCTTCAACCAGGCAACTGCTGCTTGGCAAACGGCACGGGTCGTCACATTTTCCCATGTAGAATAGATTGCAATAGTTTCTGGAATACCAAACCATCTAGTCAAACAATGCAATTAACACACAGTATCAGCAGTTTTGGATTATATCTGGATCAGTGTCACATGCAAACAGTTTTGCAATTCATAAATTAAATTTGTGGAAACTCAGTTCTATGGAACTGAAAATGGGAGGGAGTTTTATATAAAAATTGCCATCCATGTGCACCCAACTGTAGCTACACAGGGTGCATGACACTTTTCTCTTTAAAATGTGTCTATCAATTTTTGTTTCATTCCAAACACCATGAATTTTGGGAGTAAGAATCACTGCGCTTATGCCTAGTCAAACAACAGCAATTTAAATTTACCTTCAATAACATTGTAGACATGCAGGTCAGAGGCTCCTTTTCTGCCACTGGCCTTGACTGCTGAAGTTTCCACCCAAGCTGTCTGAAAATACTGGGTAGGATGCCCGCAGTGAAGCATCTCAAGTGCCAGCCCCCTATAAGAGAGAGCCGTCATGCCTGGAAAAAAAAAAACGACAGCAAAAAGAACTCAAAGTTAAAAACACTAACATACATAATGTGGCTATTACAATGGCTGCATTAAGGCAAGAATGAAAGCCCCACTAAAGGTAAGGTAGAACAGAAAATTACACTGGATGATTATGCATTCCCGAGAAATAATTGTAGCAACATTTACGCACAAAAACGGCAAGATGTGCATAGCATAAAAAAAGTTATAATTGTACCTGCCGTGTATACAACTCGAAAACATGAAGCCACGAAATGTCAAGTAATAAATTTGGGTAGCATGTGTGGGTTTTTCGACCAGTTGCCTTTGCCCAAAAAGATAATGTACTCATGACGCCTGCGGCAGAAAGGATATTCCACATTTGCCATCAAGGTGTGTGAGTGGTGGCGTTGGCTAACTCTCCCAGGGTTAGTTCTAGCAGTAATGCATAAATGGCCCAGAAATGGATGGGCAAACGGCGCCGCGGTAGCTCAACTGGTAAGAGCATCGCACACGTAATGCAATGACATGGGATCATTCCCCTCCTGCGGCCAGTTTTTTCATTCATTTTCATTTTAATTAATTTATCATTTCTTTCATTCATTTAGTAAGCACAAGAAATTTTCCCTATGTTGTCTTTGGTGTCCTTGTTTGTTGGCTTCTTATGATTAATAAAAATCAGGCCCCTAGGTTCCCTTTCTTCTTGTTAATAACATAATCAAGTCACTTTAACATGAATACCACATTATTATAACTCATGCCAGGTGTAATTCTTTAGTTACACCTGGCACAAGTTATAAAAATGTGCTCATATTGTTAATTCATAAATCTTTTGCTTACAAAGTGACATCGAAAAGTAGGATCGGAGCTCAACCTGGATTCTAATGCGGTCACATTTTCCTAGTTCTCCAAGGGCATCTTGTAATAAGTCATTGCCCTTCTGCCAGTTTCGTTGGGAACATCGATAGCTGCTAGGAACCTTTTATCTTGATGTTTTACAGTCTTTCTAAGTCTTTCATTAGTACAGAAATGTTTGAAAGCACTTACAAAATACAGACAGGATCTCGTGAACATTTTGACAGCTTGGACTGTAGCCGACGTTTCTGCATATGTAACATTAATTACCTAAACACCTCTCTCTGGAACTGCAGTTTTGTCTGCAGCGCATCCACATATCATAAGAGCTCAAACCTTTCTATTAGTTTGTATTCAGCTGTTGCTCTGAACCTGTAGACACTGTGGCACTGTAGTGCTGTTGGCAGAGCTGCTGTCAAGCTTGTATAATTTCATCGTCTCTTGACACCCTGTCTTTGAACAGCTGCCTTCCCTGCATCACTTTGCTCATCTGCATCAGTTGTTTCACCTCTGCCAGTGGCCTCACCCATGCCAGCAGCCTCGCCTCTGCCAGTTACGTCATGAGTGCCAGCTACCCCACCTTTGCCAGCCATACCACCAGCGCCGATACCACCAGTGTCAGTTGCACCACCTTTGCTCACTGCTTTGCCTGCCCCAGCCACATTACCACCACGTGGTAAGCTGAACTACACAGTATTTTTTTTAGGGGCCACACTTCTGTGTGATTCAAATTTCTGTGTGAATCTCAACAGGACAAAAAAAATTTCATGTTTGCTGCTTTCAGCTGCGTCTGCTGCGTCTGCTGCGCATGGCCTCCGATATGGCAATGGCGTGCTCCACAGCGCAGTCTACTGTGGCCGCCATGCCGTGCCGCAATGGGCCTTGTCGCCAACACGACACTGAACTGAGCTGTGTAGCTTCCAGCATGCTAGCGGACATAAAAAAGAGAGAGACAGCCAGCTATTGATGCAATAACACCACTTATAGTTGAAGGAGTCAAAGAATTTTTGCACCGTGAGATTTTTGGGATGAGATACTTTGAAAGAGAGGCCTTTCGATGGTTAGTTAGGAAAGTGTCTCAGGGCCCCTGTAATATATGCTTTTTTGTATACTGGTTGCTCTCAAGTATTTTGTTAATAAACAAAATGTATTTGCTTCTTTTGTCTGCCATACCATTAAACTTGCCTTGTAAGCATCTGTCTGAAGGGTAGTATTATGGCTTTAATGTTTGTTCATGCACATCATGGTTGCTCTGTTGAAATCATTAACTTGTTTTTTTATTATTCAGAATTTCAATCACAGGTACTTCGGCTGTTAAACATCGTGAGGCTGATTGTACAGGAAATTTTGAGCAATCTGGATGCCTGTGTGGCTCAAGGCAAGGTGACCTCTGCACCCACTGTACTAGTGCAGCAGCCATTTGAGACAGTGGATGCCCTTCTGAACTTTGAAGCATCACTTGGTCCAGAGGATGCTAATGTCCTGGTGAGCTGAAATATCAGTTAGCCACAATGCCGCTCATGTGTACGCAGTCTCATAGAAAATATGCCACCGGTCAACTAACATCACTTCGCGCAAAATTTCTTGAATGATCCTTTTGTGGGCTTTTCAGTTATTTGGTTTCTTGTTCACATTCTTTGACGGCATTATTTTCTTCGAGGGAAGTTAATGAGAATGTGCAAATATTCTGTCTGCCTTGTCAAAAATGGCACTGGCTGCACGTGTTGACTATTTTGTTGATTTATTTCATGTACACCTGTAAATATACTTTCTCTGCAAAGTGTGCATTGAAAGTGCAGAACTGTTAGGTGTGTGAAAATGATTCAGTGTAGGAATATTGAGTCTGCTTGGCTTCCTCTTGTTTTTCCAGGTCAACGAACTTGTGCAGCTTGGGAACAGGAACCCAAATGCGGCAGCTAAGCGTGTGCTTATTTACCTCTTTGCTGACAAGCTGGCTGCTGAATACTCGTGGCATGGGAAGAAAGGAAAAACAAGAAAGAAAGGAAAAGGAGAAAGGATATTCGGCTGCGTCAGCATTTGTTCAGTATGTGTCATCTTTTATGCAGTTAAATGCTCGTTAAGTCTTGTGTGTAATGTGTGCTTTACACGGTGCTTCACTACTAGTAAGAAACTTAACCAATGAGAAGAGTAACAAAATTAGTTAACAGTCAAATCAGAGAAGGCAGCATAATGCATACCATCTTATGTGACACAACGATAGTGACAAAGAGCATGCTACACCTGTGCTTGTTCTACCTGTCTGTTCTCTTGCTGGTGTGCCTATCTGTGTGTGTTAGCACTATTAGCACACCACTTCTGCAACCAGTACCAGAGGTAAAAGCTTCCTTTTGGTTGTTTTCAAACTGCATTTTAGATGGGCAGTGTTCTATTCATTGATGTAAATTTGTTGCTTTGTTCCAGCTGCTGTCAGGAGGCACTTCCCGCAAAGCACAAGGGATGATGTTGAGTCAACCGCTAAGTCATGGCTTCGTCATACTCCTGAGAGGGCTAATGGAAAAAGGGAGCTAGATGCAAGTGAAGGTGAGGTCAAAATGGCAGCGTTTGAATGCTAGTTACATTGCTTTAATGTTTTTCCTACACTTACATGTGGAAACCTTATTCATGTCATTATGGCTCATATGTTGAGTTCTCCCAAATGTTCAGCATCTGCAAAAATGTATCAGCCTGCGTGTAGCAGTAAATATCAAGTATTTCTACTTTATAGTTTAAGAAGGCTTTGTTGCAAATTTTTTATATGGTTGCACTTGTCATGGTATTTGTTTAGGTCAAGGCATATAGATATGTTAATTACAAATCTTACTTGTCACAACTTAAAGCAAGATTTACAATTGTTTTGTTTTAAAATGTCACAACTACCATATTTACGTGTCAATAACATAAACATGCATATTGTTTGACGGGATATGGTTGCTAACTAAAAAAATAGAATTGGGCTAATAGCATGTTGCAACACTTCATATGGCTTGAGGCGGTGCTAGTTCATTCATACTTGCAAGTAATAAAGAAGGGACTGAGTTGTTTCCATGCTTTCCTATTGCTTGCAAGTTGGTTATGCATGTCCAAGTGCTACATGTATGGCTTATAAGCACCTGCTGCAGTGGCAACGCCACAAGCAGAACTGGGAATGAGCTCGTATACACCATGCCGATGCTGCAGCCCGGACACAAGAACAGGCTTGTGCAGCCAAGCACAAGCAGCAACTGCGTACCGACGATCCAGCAGCCTACCAAGCCATCGTTTAATGAACCGTCGAGATTAACCCAGTGATAAACACCGGGGCTGCATGTTTCAGCTTCACTGGTTAACCATCTGTATGGAGTGCTTGGGCGGTGATTTTTCTTAGTAAACTTTATTTTTTCATTAAAAATTTTTTGCGTGGTCTTGTTTTACATGATCATCAAAATCCTTTCCACATGATGTTGGGAGCATACACTAACTTGTGTGCAGTGAAGCTCACTTTTGTTAGTGTAAAATAGTAAAATTCATCTTTCAGACAGAAAATTTTCACATAGTCTTGCTTCATAAGAGCACCACTCAAATGCATGCAAAAACAATTCCGTCTTTTTTGCAAGTATTTTTCAATTTTGATCATATTTAAAGGCTTAACTGAATTTAGTAACTGTTTTAGATATTGCAGACAACTGAGAAAATAAAGGTCGATATGCATGCATACAAGCATATTAACTTGCTACTTTAACTTCACTGAACAGGAATAGCCTTTTTTTTTTTTAACCAGTGCAAAGGCTAGCAGAAAATGCTGCATTAGTTGAGTTGCACAACAGCAATGTCATTAGAGTAGGCAGAATGCAACAGCAGTTTGCACTTCTTTATCATATAGTAGGAATGTTCAAGCTAGAGAGATTTCATTGGCAGATGAAGAATGGCTGTTTTCATAAGCAGGGACGCTTAGAACATTTTAAATCACTATAAAACTGGTTTCAGATATTAGCACCGAGCATCCACCGAGAATTGTTTTATTTATATTTGAAACACTGCCACCGTGGCTGCGCACTTCGATGCAGCAATGCGAGTTCAATGATCACACTAATTGGAAATGCATTCTACATTAAGTATCACTAAACATTTCCGTGCAACGGCCTGCGAATTACAGCAAGGGCTGTAGCTGGCAAGACAAATTGCTAGGCAAGACTAAATTTGCCTGTCTGACAGGGATTATTAGCCTACTTCCCCCACTTTCCAGTCGGTACCATGTTTCTATCCTCTTTACTATGGCTGTCTTTTTAACAAAAACAAGGACTTGAAAAACTGCGATACTAGTCGATATATAACCTGGCTCCTCAAGCACAGCAGCCCAATGCTGAATCTGCTCGGCCACGATCAAGGACTGGGCAATGAGGGATTAATTCATAGTATTAGCACACACTGGCATACCACTGTTGCAATCTTAAAGACCACACATAAGGAGCTGCACTGCTAGATGGCATAGTATGTAAAGGAGTGTGGGAATAAGGAGCCCGACTACAGTACATGGCTCATACACGACGCATTTCGGCAGTGGCTGTTTCAGTTCTCTCTATAGAGCTTCAAACTGGATCATACGATAAGGAAACAACGGCAGTATATTACCAAGTGGTATTTATGAACACAGGTGCCAGCATGTGCTTTTATCCATCATTACATGTGCACCACCACTTGAATGCTAATCACAATGATGATGGTTAATATTCCCAAGGGATGGGCCCCACCTAAATTTTTTCCTTATTTCCCTTCAGTGCCCCAGCCAACTTGTTTACATATGTGAAGTGCTCATTGATACAGCACCAGATGTTTTTTTTTTACAAAAAAAAAACCTGCTTGTGCCATATACAGCACAATTCTAATCCCTAAACTGGAATGTGCAAAAAGGTGGACATTACTTGCACAATAAATCAATATAACTAATTAACAAAAAATACCGATAAGAGTTTAAATTACTTTCTTGACAGCACATATTGCAACTTATAAATTCTAGCCAGTGAATTAGCAAGGCATATCCAGTAAAAATGAGTTCTAAGGATGGCACAGTTTCCAGATTTGAGCTATGAAACTTTTGGCAAGAATGCACTGTTGCTTCATTACCTTTTTAATAAAATGCTGTTTTATGCATTGAAGTACAAAAGTAACTGGACCACCAATGCATTTTGTTGCACATTTCAGGTACTATCTCGAAATTCACGTCATCCTGATAATTCGTTCCAAGTGGATATGCCTTGTGAACTCACCGGTTGCAATTTGTAAATTGCAATATTTATTGTAAAACAGTTAGTTCAGAACTTAATTAGTAACTTTGTTAATTGGTCAACTATGTACTTTGATTTCTTGAGCAACGTCTGCCTCTTTAGTAATCCACCTTAAGGACTAGAACTTTGTTACCCGTGACAGGCGATTTTTAAAAATTCTGTGCTGTCATAAAAAAAAAGAACAGATATTACTTTTTGCTTGAAGAAAATCCAAACATACCTCTGGAAAGTTGTGCATTTTTCACCCTTTCATAAAATTCATTTTCGATCTTTTTGAAACAAAATGAACAATTAGGGTTTTTTCAGTGGTAGTGTGTATTGCATGCAAGGTACAACTATGACAAACACTTTAGAGTCCATGGCATAACTGATTTCTCTCAGTTTCTTTACTATCAGTTCACAGTTTTCATCTCGTGTCATAGGTTTTCCCTTGCTCTCAATGTTATTTCCATTTGAATATTGCTCCGGAGACATCACACAGCTTGACAACTCCTTATACTATCACCTAAGATCCTCGCTGCTTTTGTGCAAGGTTGTGTTTTCCTTCAGGATTCCATCACATTTGAAGAGAGATAATTAAAAATTTTGAATTTATAAGCTTCGCGTTTTCTTCCATGTCAATCTCTCGATTGATGATAGAGCAAAACGATAGTCATATCATTATATCATCCAATGTTGAAGCAAGCAAATGCATACTCTGGGGATTGCATTCACCATTAGATTACTTTCTTGTGCATTTTATTTATTTGTATTTTGCCTTCTTTCTTTGCTTGGTATCAAGTGCATTGTTTGTGCTTGTATATCATCTGTATGGTACACCAACCTCTGTAATGATCCTGCTTGTGGGATTGACAGTATACTAACATAAATTAATAAAATATTATTTAACTAGCCGTCTGTTCTGTAAGGCCCCCCTGAGCTCCACTCTTGTATATCATTATGTTTTCTGCTGCCGATCTGCCCCCTTATCCTTGCAGAGCAGCACATTGGGCACTGCTCCAGGAACTTTTCAATCAGTTTTTGTAAAGAGACGTCTGGCTTGAAATTTAGAAAGAACAAGTGCAGTGAAAACAGTCTTTATTTATTAGTCTGCTGTTTCAAAACTCATTAAATTTCAGTGAGTCAGTTAAATACCACAGAATCATAAGACAGACCACTAAAGATGTCCAAGCAATGTAGTTCCATGCAGATTTTGCATGGTTCTGCTTGTGCTAAAAGCAATCTGCAAGGTAAAAAGGAAAGAAACCACTCAACAGTCTTCTTGTCATGACAGGGCTCAAATTTAATTTTCTGTATGGTTACTTGGGAGAATGGAGAAGACAATAGCGCCCATTTGGCGTACAGATGATACTGAGTTCTGAAGCACGGCTTAGCAGTAAACTCTGGTGTTTACTTAATGGTTGAGTTGGATCATCATCAAACCTATGCAGTACAAGGCCAAAAAATGGTAGGTCTTCCTGAGCCATGCACTGTCTGGAAAAAAAAAAAAACTTTGCATCATTATGTGCAACCATTTTACTTTGACACAAATAATTTTTCCGTAATACATCCATTGTCTGCTAGAAAAAAAGAAAGCAATTCATTTGTCATCATGCAACCTGCGTGTTTCAGTTCGTGTTCGCAATAAGTTTGCTGCCATAACAAGATGGCCTTGTTGAGTTTCATATCGGAATAGAGAAGACACACAGGGGCTCCATTTCATTTTCTATGCTTTTGAATTTTGTATGATACTTTAAGTGCCTTCAATGACCAAACAAAGAGAAAATGCATGCAAGACCAAAAGAGAGTTAAATGGCCACACCTTCAATCTTCCAAACCAAACCTGTGCCTGACAAGTTGAGTGAGTTGGTAAAGTTGCATGGTAAATGAGAAATAGTGCACCATAATGACAGACTAATGAGAGCACCTGTCATATCTTTTCTTTGTCTGTGTCTTTATTGTGCGCTGTTTATCCATCATCGTGAAACCTGTGTAGCTTCGCGCAACTGCCAGGTCTATGAAAGTTGTTTGCTTTAATGAAACTTCTACCTTGTGGATTACTACAGAATTGATTTGCCAAACATGACATTTGCAAGAATTTTCCCACCATAAGACAATACATGTTATTCATAGTTATATCTCAAAAATTGATAAGAACATTTAGATATTTGTTTAGCACATCTATACTGAAATCACAGGAGTACACTGCACCCAACCTATTGAAAAAAGAAAGAAAAAGGCTAAAAAAAAAGTAGGCCTGTAATAGGTCCCATGCAAGTTTTCCTGCTTTGGCAGCACTTATGCTGCAGTATTTTTATGCAAAATAAAACAAGATAAAATTTACCTGAGTAATAAAAGGAGCCTTATGGCACATGTTGGAGTAAAGAATCCTTTCCAGTTGGCCACAAAGAGCCGGGACACCTCTGTGCTTGGACCAGGCAAGTGGTGGCTGCTAAGAAACTGCTCCCTTGCATCCTTATTATCCCTACATAGGATAAAATGCGAAGTGTTGCCTTTACTTCATATCCCCTATCTTTTTATCCAACATGTCTTCATTTTTTCTTACTGCCCATAGTACAGCATAATTCTGCATTTATGGTTTGGCTGTGTGGACAGGTGGAAACACATCGGCAATAAATTGCAAAAACAATTGACTAATTGATGAAAGTTCATAAATTAATATTTTAACTGCTGATTTTACAGCATCAGCTTACGTATAATAGACTTGAAGCTTACGGGTCCTAAACAGAGATTCTTTCTGCGAGATTTTTACAACACAAGTTTCCCCAAGATATAAATCATGAATGACCATTCTCAGTGAGGCCCACTCTGCAAAGAGGCAAGTTTCATGCCTCCACACAAGCAAGGTACAAGCATACGCAGATCCAGGTGAGATGACCAAATGTCCTGACCCCTCCGCTTTCCCTTAAAGCTTGTGTGCGCAGTCACCAGCGTATGGCACATAACAAACTAATGAAGTCCTCCTTGGCAGCTGTTCTTTTGCTCTGGAGAGACAATAAAAGGTTTAATAACTATTGAAGAGACCCTACAAGCAAGTAAAATACATCCTCATCATCAATCACTATCTCAAAGTCAGAACCCACCATCCCTTGAAAAAAACCTGGATCTGCGCCTGGGTATAGGTAATGCTGGCATAAAGCGTGTGCTAGAGTCAAGAATAACCCGCCGTGGTTGCTCAGTGGCTATGGTGTTAGGCTGCTGAGCACGAGGTCGCGGGATCGAATCCCGGCCACGGCGGCCGCATTTCGATGGGGGCGAAATGCGAAAACACCCGTGTACTTAGATTTAGGAGCACGTTAAAGAACCCCAGGAGGTTGAAATTTCCGAAGTCCCCCACTACAGCATGCCTCATAATCATAAAGTGGGTTTGGCATGTAAAACCCCATAATCTAATCTAGAGTCAAGAATGGCATGTGAGATAACTGCCTAAGAGCAAAACACAGATTGCCTGCACAAAGCTAAATCAAAACAGGGCACCAGAGCGAGGTTTGAGCTAGTTGGTAACATAAAGTTCAGAAATTCAATGGTACAAAACAGATATGGACAAATAACACATAAGACAGGATCAGTGCATCACTGAATTCCTGAATTATGTGACAGCCCAAGAATGCAGAAGCGAGTGCACTGCCATGCAACTCAAAAAGAACTTCTATAGTTGGACCAGTCAACTATGCTGGAACAAAAGAAATGCAGACTAAGAATGCATATGACAAGATGGGTGTGCCACTGAATTTCTAAATTATGTGTCACCACTTATACTCAGTGACAACCAAGAATTAAGTCCAAGCCTCACCCACAAAACAGGACTGCATCTGCTCTTTGTGCCTCCACACTCCAAAACGTAGTTACTGAGAGTTGTCGATATTAAAAGCACTTCACCTTACTCAGTGTCGTCAAGGAAACGAGCAAACATAATTGGCTGGTGCAACTATATAAATTCTTTTTGAAATGCACAGCGGTGTACTTGAGCAGGCATACTTAGGCTGTCAATGACTATAGTTCAAGCCAAGCAGAGTAAGCTTCACGCTTTTGAATGCACTGTAAAACATGTGAACACCTGTGAGGTTTGAAAAGGCTATTTTTTAAATATTAGTTGTTACTGAGCGAGAATAAGTACAGTGGAGTGAGAGAGCATGTAAGTGAGTGCATACCTGCCAAGTTTATGACATGGGAAGAATTCGACTTGTGAAGCGGGCATGGAAAGGTGAGGTGATCATGAGAAGTAATAACAAGCTGGCATGATAGGATGACATCATCATGAAACCAAGCTGTTGCCAGATTCGATTCCTCAGTAAGCACATTAGTGCAGAAAGCACTAAGCCACCTCTAGCTAGTGTGCCAAGGGTCAGTGGTGTAGCCAAGGATTATTTTCAGGGGAGGGGGAGGAGGCAAGCAGGTGTTGTTGCATGTCCTTTTATGCCAGGTATACCTTGCACAGATAAATTTCTAAGAGTAGTGGGGCAATGCCAGGGTTTTCTTTAATTTTGAACCGGTATAATTACCAGAAATACCTACTGTGAATGCTTGCATGAAGGTGCTTCATGGTCAGTCTTACTCAAAATTAACCAGAAACACAGTCTCGCAGTTGCACATGGAATAAAGCAAGATTTATTTTTAAAACAAAGTGCATTAGCAGCACCTAAAGTATTAGACAAACACCTTTCTAATAATTATAACCTGCAGTTTTCTCGCACACACCTCTCGGTATGCATCCCAGGTGCCTCTGCGACACCTGCAAATTCCTTCTTTTGTCACACAAAGAACTACTGTGCAAGTGTGCATCATGCGCTGTGTTGCTTTACAGGCTGCTGCCATCGTTGCTAAGCAGTCCCCAGTTCCTGTCCATCCCTTGCACTTGCTTCTGGCCACCTGAAGCATTTTCCCCTTTTCGGTCGTTTCAGTAGAACGTACATCAGAACATTCGGCCATGACAGGTTGCTTTCTGGTCGAGCATTTTTATCTCAAGAGTCCAGTGTGCATTCACAAAGTTATCAGTGTGGCAGCATCAAATCGCTTGGCATAGGGAGCCGAGCCTACATACACAAAATTCTGTCTCCTTAGGTTGACATTCTTCCTGTCATGGCCCTGTTCCCTTGCCCATGAAAAAATCACACAGCATTGTTTTGAATGGCCTCTTGCTCTAGAATTTTCCACCTATGAAGCAAACAAACAGGCCTCCTTTTAGGTATCTTTCCATTCCCACACTAATGCCCTGAGCACCTTGCTAATCACTCTTTCCGATCTCACTTTGCAGGTTTACAAAAACATCTCACCCACTCATGCATCGATTTTGGAGCTGATTCATTATTCATATAATGAATCAGCTCCAAAATCTATGCATGAGTGGGTGAGACAATTAAATCTATTGCGTGAGCAGGGGGGGGTACACATTTTTTGTGTTAAAGCTTGATGGGTATGTTGTACTTTTTTAGTTAGATTGGCTGTTTGCATCGTCAAATTGTCAATGGCATATGTTTTGCGGCACGCATGCGAGCTGGGGGAAAGGTTGTCTGTCGAGAGCACCCCAACATTTGGTTTATTTGGTATGCCACTTTAGTTCAGGTGCTCTACACATTATTTTTTCTTGCAGTGAAAAGTAACTAATAACATGACCTTTATAATCTTTCAAAATGTTAATGGAAGTATACTACCTGTTACAGTTGAGAAAAATTAATGAGTATGATACTAAGTTACCAAAAAAGTAACACATTACCACTAACACTTGTGCAGACTGAACTTGTGAAGTTTTTATTAGAGCAGGGTTATTAATTCTTGCACCCAATTATGTTTGTACCAATGTAAATATTGCCCAGCTCTTATTTAGTAACATAGGGCCCCTACAACAAGAATGCTCTATTATGGCAGATCACATACTAGTCCATGCAAAACTTTGCAAGACAGCATCTAAATCAAATGTCAGATAAATGTAAAAGGTGAGTTCAGTGTGTCTTGCCACTAACAAGCCAACAGGCATAGGACACAACAGCTATGCAAAGACCTGCAAAACAAATACAAGCAGCTCCAATGTTGCACCACTTAATTTGCTTGCTGACAATCATTAGCAAACATGTGTAACTGACTTTGCTAACTGGCAGTAATTGCAAACCTTTGACAAGATAAAAGTCATTACTTAAAAAAAGAGAGAAACAACACACCTTGAATCGACTCCACAGGCAATGGCTCCAAGCCAGTCATAGACTGGGAGATATGCATCTTCACCCATATATTCCAATGTTGTCACTGCAGTAGGCACAGCCTGACAGAACTGTGTTGTGGAAGAGTAGCTCGGTTTGCAAGCGACGACAGTGTGGCCACACTGGCTGAAATACCTTGCAGCAGAGGAAGGTGACAGGCTTGCATGCTCTGGCAAGGGCTCCCAGACGATAGCCACATCTTGGGCTACAAGATCGCCACACCGGTCCAGAGAATGCAGCGTTCGCTTGTAATTGTTCTTTTCTGGGTGGAAACACTGCTTCTGCAGGTCTATCACTGAACCTGTAAAAAAAATGTCAGTCATATTGATCTTTTTTTTTTCACCCAATAGATTAATTAAAGTAAAAAACAACAGTGAAGCCAAGGCAACACGTAGGGCGTTTCAGATTATGTGCTCGAAATTCCTTAAAAGTAGGGAATGCGAGGCAAGTGATTTTCTTAGGACTGCTTGTTATCGCAGTGGCTTACATTTTTAATGAGAAGATACTATTTAGACAAGTAATTCAAAAAATGCGACAAACCCTTTATCCAAAAGAGTCAGATGATGGATTCTATTGTAAAACTTGAAGCTTGTATTCCTAAGATGTCATAAGCCACTTTCAGATGCCAAAATCTGATACAAATTTCTGCAGGGTAATGAATTTCAGCCAATATCCCCCAGAAAACCGAAACTGAAACACTGAGGAGACTAAATGCAATGCTCTCAGCAGATCACCACACGTGCTGTGATTGTTTTCACTTCACCGCATGAGCAAACATTCTCATAAAGCCTGATTTCCTTGGCTTCCTCCTTTCCCAACAGTCACGTCACTTATGGACTGATTCTAGGGCCACAGCAATTGCATTGGCTGGCAATTGAGTTTATTTTCAACATGGAACTGGTAAAAAAAAGAAAGAAGAAATTTGTGCCAGCATCTTGCAAGTTTGCAAGTGGTCATGAATTCGTAGGACGGCAGGCCTCAAGTTTCACATTGGAATCAATCATCTGACTATTTCGGTTAAAAACTTAGCCATGTTTCTATAGTTACAGGTGCCTGATTTTTTCATACTTTTCTAATACTGCTTTTTTTTGCATATTATACATAACTACTATCTACAAAATGTGTATAATGATTGTTTGTGCTTCATGTTACAACTAATGTAAACAGGACACACGTACACAGGAATCTGGAGACTTTAGGTGATCAAGAGTGGCTGAACAAAGGTGAAACCAAATGCGTCAAGAAAGGAAACTTGTCTCTGTCAGGGCAATGTTGAACACTCTCGTTAACTAATATGTATTACTTCCAGTGCTATGAAAACAAAAGTGCATTCTGGTTCTTTTGCTGTTTTTTACAGTTCACCTTTTTTTTTTCTTGATACATAAGTGCTTATCTTGCACTGCAATGTTTGATGCTGTGTTCATTATACTAGTTTTGTTTATATGTATTGCTTATTTTTCAAATATCCTTTTTAATTCTTTGTATGGCTACAGCTAAATTAGTCTTATCATAAGAAGCCAACAAACACTGACACCAAGGACAACATAGGGGAAATTACCGTACTTGTGCATAATAAATGAAATAAAGAAGCGATAAATTAATGTAAATTAAAGTGTATGAAAAAGCAACTTGCCGCAGGTGGGAACTGAACCCACAACCTTCGCATTTCGCGTGCGATGCTCTACCAATTGAGCTACCATGGCACCGTTTCTCCATCCACCTTCTTGGGTATCTATGTGTCCTAGTAGAACCCTGGGAGTGTTCCCACTTTCCCACTTTCAGACCTTGGCGGCGGACGTGGAAAGTCCTTTTTGCCGTAGGCGTCACGAGAACGTGATCTTTTTTGGGGTGAAGGCAACTGCTCAATAAACCCGCACATGCTACCTGAAGGCATCAGTGTTGCCGGATTCGAGACCCTCGTTATGTAATAAACGAGAAGAAAGGGGGTTAACCGAGGGGCCCAATTTTTATTAGTCATATCATAAGAAGCCAACAAACACTGACACCAAGGACAAGATAGGGTAAATTACTTGTGATTAATAAATGAAATAAAGAAACAATAAATTCATGGAAATTGGAGTGAGCGGTCGCGCTGGCTAACACTCCCAGGGTTCTAGTAGGACACATAAGTACCCAAGAAAGTGGATGGGGAAACGGCGCCGTGGTAGCTCAATTGGTAGAGCATCGCCTGCAATATGCGAAGGTTGTGGGTTCGGTTCCCACCTGCAGCAAGTTAATTTTTCATCCACTTTAATTTCTGTTAATTTATCGTTTTTTTATTTCATTTATTAAGCACAATTAATTTCCATTATGCTGTCCTTGGTGTCAGTGTTTGTTGATTCCTTATGATATGATTAATAAAAATCGGGCCCATCGGCGAACCCCATTTCTTCTCGTTTATTACACACGAGCGTCTCGAATCCGGCAACATTGATGCCTTCAGGTAGCATGTGTAGGTTTATTGACCAGTTGCCTTCACCCCAGAAAGATCACATTCTTGCGACGCCTGTGGCAAAAAGGACATTCCACGTCTGCCGCCAAGGTCTCTGAGTGGTAATAATAATAATAATATTTGGGGTTTTACGTGCCAAAACCACTTTCTGATTATGAGGCACGCCGTAGTGGAGGACTCCGGAAATTTTGACCACCTGGGGTTCTTTAACGTGCACCTAAATCTAAGCACATGGGTGTTTTCGCATTTCGCCCCCATTCTCTGAGTGGTGGCGCTGGCTAACACTCCCAGGGTTCTACAAAGAAACATAAATACCCAAGAAAGTGGATGGGGAAACGGTGCCGCGGTAGCTCAATTGGTAGAGCATCGCACGTGAAATGCGAAGGTTGTGGGTTCAGTTCCCACCTGTGGCAAGTTGTTTTTTTCATCCACTTTAATTTCCATTATTTATCATTTTTTTATTTCATTTATTAAGCAGAAGTAATTTCCCCTATGTTGTCCTTGGTGTCAGTGTTTGTTGGCTTCTTACAATATGACTAATAAAAATCGGGCCCCTCGGTTTTAATGCTTTTAAAGCTTTAACGGTTTTAAAGCTTTTAATGCAATCAACTTAATGCAATACCGATAGGATGTCCCCCTTAAAGTTTTCTAACAAACACTTCTGAATTTTTATGCTCTGTAAACAAGCTTCAGCTAACTGTCGTTCTTGCTTTTCTACATCAAACAATCAAACATAACTTCCTACATTGTTTGTAGGAACGTTGCAGGAACATACAACGTTTGTTGGCTTCTTATGATATAACTTCCTACATGTGGCTTACCTTCTGTTTGATGACTAATGAAAAGAAATTGCCTATATTTTTTAGCAGAAATCATGTGAAGAGTTGCAGTATTATTCATGTTTCTGCAAACATTGAGCCCTAAACAATCCCTGGCTAATTTATTTAGGTTAATTATTTAACAGTAATTGGACAACAAAGTGGTAATAGTTGTAAACCACACTAATACCTGTGCCACAGTGACACAGAAAATGACATTAACTTCCTAATGCCTTAAGATTTGTCATTTGCACTCTGCTAGACAGGCAAATCAAATGGCATTTGCCTTAATGCCATTCATCACCAAAGGCTCATTCGACCAGAACCATTCGACATGAGAAATGCAGACTCTCGATGCCATACCTTGCTCAGTGCGGTTTATTTAAATTATTTGAAATGACATCCTATTTAGTTGGAAACAAAATTTTCAGGTGTTTAAGCCATACAGCACACGTAAACATGCACATCAAGTTTTATATAATTGAAAAAAAAAACATGACATGTGATGTTGCTGCAAGTGGAGTCGTGTTAAATGTTGGCAACAAGCATACAAGGACGATTCTGCATACAACAAGCACGATGCCAAAGCACAATGACATTAGCATTGTGCTTTGTCGGTTGCAACATTGTAAAATACATCAACAAACTAAAGCTAGCGGCATCACAGTATACTCATTCATACATTTCACTAGCCTTGAAGGTAGGCTAAACTTGTAAATGCATGTTTCACTTTCTATTATTACCCTAAAATTGCTCACTTCAGAAAGCACTGTTATCGACATCATCAGGTCAAATGTCATTAAATTTGGACGTGTCGCAGCTCTGCCAAACAAAACATCATTCAGGAACTTAAGGCCTTAATAATGAATGAATGTCATTTTCTGTGCCCATGTGGCACAGGTATAACATGAAGTGAATAAGGAATAATGGAGGCGCTTTCCTACACAGGAACAAATGTGCATTATCATTTTTCTTACCAAAAACACAATGCCCTTTAGAACTGCCTGCAAAACGAGAGCCTTCAAGTCCTGAAACACGAAAGACCTCTTCCTGCAGTGACAAGTGAAGTTCACCTGAAAGCATGTGCACAATAACAAACAGCACAGCAAAAGTCAGAAATAAAGAACAACTATCATAATATTGTAAGTGCATGTATACATAGTCTAGTTTATTGCAAAAATTCATCTTTAAACTTTTTTATGAAACTGAAAATATTCTCAAGGCAAAGAAGTTGAAAATTAATCAGACCCATAAAAACATGTTATCATCATAGAACCTATCACATCTTTAATAGAGAACTCAACATTTCATGCAGCACCCAGGGTTTGTACAAGACATCTGACTAAAAATTCAGAGACAATTCAAGAATTTCAAGGATGCCAAAGGCCAAAATTCAAGGAGAGAAAAACAAACTTTAATCGTACACACATTGATAAATAGTGAAATCTTTCAAGCTGCAATTTCTTGCAGCTAAGCAGCTGCTGATCTGGACACAATTCAAATTCTTCAGACCACATTTCTATGTTGACTTTCTCACTGTAATGACGTCAATCGCCTCCTGGCATGATGGTTAGCAGTATCAGACTTCAGCGAGAGATACTGGTGTTAATGCCAGATGGCTGAAACTTACTTTTTGTCAGGAATTTGGGAGCCTAGGGCTCAAAAATGGAGCCATGATGGCTGCGGTGTGAACTAGCAAAACAACAAAATGGTGGTATAGCTTGGTCGTTTGATCTGGCTTTGTCTAGCTCCATGATGGCAATGGCGATTTAAACAAGCCTGTGGTTGGTGGCTGTGTTCACACCACATTGCAATCACTTGGTGACACTCTTAGAATAAAATACTAAAATTTTTTCTCAATAGGCAGTGTCTATGACGCCCATAACCACCCCCTTTTGTTATTTTTCTTCTCTTTCCTTCTTATCTATTCTTCCCCTTTCCTCTCCCAAAACGTAAGATAGCCAATCGGACACGTTCTTGGTTAACTTCCCTACCTTCCCCTTTTCATTTCTCTTTCTCTCTCTTGTTTGTTTGAATGTTCAAAAGTCGTCCCCAACCCTAGTTTTTTAAGGAATTCAAGGAATACATTTATTTGCAAGGGGTTTTAAGGGCCCTTACATCATTTTTGTTTTTTGTTTCAAATTCAATGGTTTTCAAGGATTTCAAGGAGGTGTGCAAACTCTGTGCCTCCTATCAAAAAAGTGGTCCTGTGAGCACTAGGACTTGATTCAAATACCCATTGGCAGCAGGTGGAGCCTCTTCGGCTCTTGGTACAATAGGAGATAAATGTTATTGTGTGTTCCAGAATTGAGACATATTTAAATAGCACTTAAAAGATGCCAGACGAGATCGAAAAGAACACATGTCTTCACGCCCCACATCTTTTCAGCCCTAGTTATATATGTCTTAATTCTGAAGCTGTTGGTAATCTGCACACAAGCTTCTCTTCCACTATCAGGAAGAATGATAATCCCGTAATAAGAAATTCAGCAGGACAGGCCAATGACCAACTCCACAGACCCTTTAAAAATGCAATGTCTCATTGCCATGCGAGTTAACTCATTGTCATAGTATAGCCAGATTCCCACCAGCCCAATTCTGGTTGCTTCCCAACTTTCTAAAGGACTTTTGGGAGGCAAACTGTGCTGTACCATTCGGCCAGTCACTGTGCCCTGGTTTTTCTCAACCACTGCTGCCACTTCACAAATAAGCTGCTGCCAAGTCTTTTCTCGAACACTCTTTTGTCTTTTTGACCTTGATTAATTGGGTGTAACCAGGAAAGGCCCGTAAAATGATAAATGTTTCCTTTTAGAATCACTGGTATAGTCACATTTTCTCTCTTATCACAATATCAGAAACACACCAAGCGAGAGAGATGCAAGCTTTAATGATGTGCCAGAAACGTTAGTGTGGCTGTTGCCTGGCATGCTACTCTAGGTGCTGGGTGCCAGCACATGGAATAACCTGGAGAAGCACAAGAAGAATTGACATCAGTGAATCTGGCAGCCTCTCATGTCATCATCCCACACCCATGTCCGATTTTTCAGTCTCTACCAACCTACATGGCACCTTATGAGACAAAGCCATCTTCAAACAGCAGAGGCCAGGAAGAGCTGGGAAAATGTTCAGTGAATTAATTTCCAAGTGTCTCCCTAAGTCTGGCACGAAATTTTTTTTCCTGACATGTCTATCCATGAAAGCCATTTTTTATCCAGTCACTGTCACCAATGCACTTATCAACTTGCAAACAGCCATGACATTACCTCCAAATGCATTTGACAGTCACTGTGGTGCCTCATTTAAGGCACTTTTAAGGACAGGAAAAATTGTGGCTTTAAATTGTACCAAATGTGTATACCAAACGAAAGCCACGTATGGCAACTTTCTCAAGGCACATGGCTGACACTGGCTAACAAATATAGGCCTAAGTGAAATGGTGAAGCTTTATTACCAAACACACATTTTCTGCTTCAAGGATCTATTTTTGTTACAGCTCTTATGCCATGAACACTAATGTAGGGGATAGATAAAATATGGCACAGGTAAAAACCATATGAGCGAAATCAACTTGCACACAACTCATCCGAGCTTACATTTTGAGTTTCTTGACATCAAGAGTTTAAAATGCCACTGACAAAGCAATAATGTACCAGCATATATGCAATAATTTTTGCAAAATGACCTGCCGTGGTGGCTTAGCGGCTATGGTATTGTGCTGCTAAGCACAAGGCCGTGGGATCAAATCCAGTGTTGTGGCTGCATATCGATGGGGTCAAAATGCAAGAACGCCCGCGTCCCGTGCATTGTGGGCACGATAAATATCCCCTGGTGGTCAAAATTTATCTCTAGTTCCCCACTATGGCATGCTTCATAATCAAATCATGGTTTTGGCATGTGAAACTGCAGAATTCAATTCAATTCTTGCAAAACATAATGCAGCACGTACACTCATAATTAAAGTATACAAACCAGGGGTTCTGCAAAAAAGTTTAATGTCTTGAAAAACTTGGACGGAAAACCTGAAACTGACTAATGTACTGCAATGGTTGCAATGCCAAGTCTGAACTACAATTTTCACTTTCAGGTTATATGCAACGGTATTAAGAACATATGGTCTTTTCAGAGAATTCTTGGTCAGCATATTTTTGATCACGAGTATACCTAGACACTTGGTAGCAATATTGAAGGGCACTTACCATCAGCTGTGACAGCCACACAATTCCCATACGAAACATTTGTGTTGATTGACAACAAGTGCAGCTTTCCTGCATGGTTAGGTAAAGAAACACAAGAACTAAGATAAAACTTGCCATGCTTGTGGCTTTCTAGACATGTTTATACGGAAATTCCTAGGCACCTTATCGGGGACATTCAATGTTTTTACATGCCATAAATACAGTCCCATTACTATGCTATCATACGGAAAATTGCCATGCCTTGACAGGTGAAGCAGTGTTAAGCTGAGGTTCATAAGGCATAAAAAATACATTTTATTCCTACATATTTGTACGGGTAAAATTGGAATTCCTAGGAAGAGTGACCACTCTGCCAAATTAACACCAACAGATTCTTAATAGATATATCTAATGTATTATGGTGCAGGCGATCAATGCACTTATGCTACTATACCATTAACAAAAATGCATATAGTTAATGCAGATGGTTCCTGTTATACCCGTTTCTATATTAACATTTTTACTTCACAGCTACTGCCTTTCAATGGCAGTTACACAAAATTACACTTACAATCACTCAACAAAGCTTTGATCTCTTTGTACAATTTAGTATCACAAATTTTGCCAATGGGCATGGTTAGCGTTATGTATTCATTTTACCTTGAAATTCACAACAGAGGTAGGCATTAAAATGATGTTCAGACAAATTAGTTTGTTGATGACTAACCTCACTTCAAAGGGCTAAAATTAGCTGCAGAGGCTAATAAGGCTGCAAGAAATTCCAGTCTTGTGTAGTCCACATTGGCAACAAAGACATAATTTCACAGTAACACAACAAAAACTGAAGTGCGGTATGCTACTTCTTTTCTTTTGATTTGTGTGCCTTTTGACTGTATCATGACCCAACTCCTACCTTGCCTCACAAAAGTTTTCACCAAGTCCCAGGCCACAAGTTCCTTGGCATGGATGTTACGGACAACATGGTAATCTTGAGCAGCCATTAAAGACTGCACATCCTCTGGGATTCGAGACAGCTCTGGAAGCACCAGCTGCACCTATGCAAATAACAAATGGCTATAACAAGAGAAATGTAATATGCATACACACTGTAAAGTGGGCAGAACACATACCAATTCTCTTATTTTGTCCTTTTAACTGTTGTGTTGTCTCTATTTTTATGCGACAAATTATCCACTTTTAGTGTCGTAAAGTTGGCATTTGTTTTTCTTTCTTATCCCCCCCACTAACATCTCTTCCATAACCAAAAAATAACGTACAGCGCGAAAGACAAGGACTGCGAAGATGACATACACAGCGCTGACTTCCAACAACATATAATTGCGTTGCCACATCGTGTGTATATATACAAGAAAGGGCATGCGCAGAAAATGAGAGGCAGTCACATGGGGTGTTGTAACAGCAAGTCACTGAACTAAGAGCATGGTCACCAGAAAAATAAAAAATAAAAACATTACAATTTCTATCTGTTTAGATACGTGACTTCACCAGGAGTCAGCGCGATAGAGGGGGCACTAACGCAAATACTACGAAGTTTTCTGATGAAATCAGCTTCCACAATTTCCCGGGTGAGCTGTGAGCTGTGTCTCGCTAAAACTTCAGTATCTTCAAAGAGGGGCACGCAGCCGCAGTCCCGGCAATGGATGCCCAAGTGGCCTTGTACAGTGCTGTGGACGTTGTTACAGTGCTCTCTTAGTCGATCGTTTAAGCACCTGCCTGTCTGTCCAACATATTTACTGCCGCAAGACAGGGGAATTCGGTAGACTACATGTGTATGTCGTCTTCGCAGTCCTTGTCTTTCGCGCTGTACATTATTTTTTGATCATCAAATACCAACTAGCTCAAGCAACCACCCTAGTTGCATAACCAAGTTTTCACATTCCGTGACCCTGCTCAAGACATTTCACTGGTGTCGAATTCCGCCACATTTTCTCTTTCAAAGAACACTGGCAAGACGGGAGGCATGGGTCAGGCTCATTACTCCTGTTATTGCCAGAGTTGGTGCTTTGCTGTTTCTTGCCCCACATTAAACAGCCAATATTTGACGATAGCAGACTCGGCATGTTGGTACATGATGAAAGAGTAATGGCACAAAAACTAGACATGGACAGAGGAGGCGAGATAAACCAGCTCTTGCGTGTCTAACTCCCTCTTGTCCTGTTCTAAATTGGTTTGTGCTATTGCACTTTAGCCAATATTTGCTTGCACCAAACCAAAGAAACTTCAACATTTTTTTAAGAATGAAACAGTCTATAGCTTAAAGAAACGTATATAAATCAAACATCACTCAGGCATGTGAATACTGGCAAAACGCACACACACACATACACACACAAGGAGAATGTGTAGAACAGTCAAAACAGTACAGATGCAGTTCTGCCTCTATCAAATTTATGAACTTCTTGTTTGAACACTGCAATTTTGATTTGACGCGTAGCAGTACCCCACCCCCATTTTTTTCTTCTTTAAATGGAAGAGTGCGCACAGCCTTGTTCTTGTTGAAAAGTTATTGCAAAGGAACGCCAAATACGAGCAACCAGTAGTAATAAACAACTTGGAAAGCACTTTAGCGCCAACAGACAAGCATATGGGGGAACTGTACCTAATACCAACACATAGCTGTACTGATCTAAGCAAACACATCTAAATTCCAATTGTTTTTGCATTCTTTTTTCCATTTTAACAACGCTGAATACAATGCATACAGAATGAATGAAGTTGCATCTGCGAATGGCTTCTTGCCAGCGCTCGGTTGGATCTCCGAAGTTCGAGAGGTAAATGTCGATGTCACAGTGAAGATGTGGAAAATCTGGCCACATGTTGCTTCAAGCACATGCGCGAGAAAAACACACGGCAACAGTTTAAATTTCGTTTACACATAGGACATGTGATACGTCAAAAGCTTTACGCAATGCTTCGCGTAGCGATTTCAGCCTTAACATCATAGAATAAGGGGGTCATATAACAACGAAGAAGGAACTTTTTTAAGTGATTTCAAGCGCCCGCTGCACAGCGGCAACACCGGTCGACTCCTTCTGTTAGGATCGGCTCGGCTTGAGTTGCAGCTAGTAATGGCATAGAATAAAGGCAGTGTCTGCTGTGCCCGGGGCACAGCAAACGAAAGGTGCCCGAAATGTCTACGTTCACCCATGACGTCACGTCCGCTATAACCCATGATGTCACATCCGTTCATTTTCATGGCGTCCGTCTTTTTACGGGACCGGTTGCGCTGCGAAGCGGTCCGTATTCCGTGCCCACTTACAGCGTGAGTAATTCATCTTTCCAAGCTATATGCGTGTAATAAAAGCGTGGGGCTGTGAGCTGTTTGATGCGTTACCGTTAGGTATCTTGCGCGCATATTTTGCCTCCTGGCCGCGTCAAATTGCAGCCGGCATGTGGAATGGGCCGTGGCATCTTACAAAGCTGCTATGTGAGTGGTATTGCCTCCGTCAGGATAGTCAGTGCGTGCACAGAACCATTCAGCAGTCTGATGCAGGGGAGGGTGCGCGTAAGAACGAGGACGTAAGAAAACACTGGCATGACGAGCTGTTCCGTCAGATCGCGTTACATCGCGCTTTTTTTCTAAGACCATCTCGCTCGAGCGAGAGGATCTTAGAACACCATTACTACTGCTTTTTTACAGCTTTGCTGTGGCTCATTTAATCATCACCTGCATTCTTTTAATAATACAAATGGTATCGCTGCGCGGAAGAGCGTCTCTTGAAGTTTCCACACAAGAGCCAATGCCCCCGTGCCTGCTGCATACACGCTTACCTTTCCTAACGCAGCTACGACGCTGCACTAGCTCTGCTACTGCGTGATACAGGGTCACTGTGATAATAAAATTAAAAAGAACAAACGAAATTAATGCAGACAATGTCAAACGCTGCCAAGCGTGATAAACGGACCTGCCTCGCTAAATGAGTTGAAGAAATCGGCGTCCTGAAGTCAGCTTCGCCGCAGTAGACCAGTGTTACGCGGTGAAGCATGTCAGAACTGTAGAGTGACCGCTTTCACCGACATATATAATACGTGTTCCTTAATGGTGTACGCATGCATTTGCCGTCTCCTATTACATTACGCGCGCCGAGGCACCTAAGTGTACTGGCCGGCCTTCGGCGCTATTTCGGACGTGGCTGTGATGCTTTGAACCGTTGGTTTGTCGACCTCGTAAGCCAGTTAATGTTTACACGGACATTTTTTTCTGAACTGTTGATTTCTTCCATCTTTGTTGTGTGTGAAAAGGTGACAGATACACAATATGGGGAGAACGCATGCACTTTCATATTTTCTCGCGCTCAAAAAAAGCCGGAGGAATAAGGTTTCTTCACTGTGCCATAGAAACTATATGTTTGCTCTCAAAGGTAATTCTGATTCATTGGATATGTTCCTGTGCTGTGTTTATTTTCTTGAGTGTGCTTTAGTTTTTGCACGTTAATGTTTCAAACTCGTTTTTATTTTCACAGGCTGAACATCCCACGTCTTGGTTTGACTTCCTGGTACAGGATACTTGCACTTAGCATGGAGTGATGAAGCAGAGCAGTGTACTTTTATTAAATGTGCAGATTTTAGCAGTATAACAGCCGTTCATTAAAAAAACATGTGTGCTGAAAATAAAGTGTCCTTACCCACATTCCTCGTTGTATATCTATTTATTTATTAACACTGTCAACCCTCATAGAGGGTCATAACAGAGAGGACAATACAATTACATAAATCAAATATGGACAATGTCAATGTACGTAAAGTTGCTTAACACTTGTCAATTCACAGTGAATAAGATGTTCACTTGAATGCTGTTCAGCACACTTCTGACATTTATCAAAATACGTACAATGAATATCAAGTAGCACATATCACTTGGCACTTCAAAACTAAATCGAAAACTCCCATAAATATGCCTCAGCAGCATTTTCAAAGTCGGTAACATCTTTTAGGCTAACAGTAGCGTTTGGCAAATGGTTCCACATTTCTATCGCATCCAGGAAAATTGAGTATCGATATGTATCACTGTTGGTATGGTCTGGCTTTATGACGTAGTCGTGGTTAGTTCGCGGGTATCTTTTGCCTGGAGCATGTAGATATTTGAGCTTATCAATCTAAAGTTGATCCTGCATTATTTGATAAAGCACCTTCAGCCTATATTTTTTCCTACGTACCTCAAGAAGATAGAAGTTGCAACGCTGTAACATAAGCGTGACCGATTCCTTCCTTCGGTATGTCGAACAGATAAAATGTGCTGCCAGACTCTGCATCCTTTCTAACTTAAGCGTCACTTGATGGGGACTCCAAACAACGGCTGAATATACTAGTATCATCCTAATGAAAGGCGGTGTATGCAATAAGTTTTACATTACGTGATGCATGTTCCAGTTTTTTTTTCTCAGATAATATAACTTTTGATAGGCAGTCATGCAGACGTTATCTATATGTTGGTTCCATGTCAATTTTGCTCGTAATCCTGTATTCTCATCAGCAAAACCACTTGTATGGGGAACTGATCATGATAAGTGCTCATGAGCATTTTAAAGAACAGCCTTGAACCCTACTCATGCACTGGTAAAATGTATAGATGCAGTGAAATTGAAACAGAAGGCAAAATAGCAAACATGATGCAGTATTTGTCAGACAATTATGTCAGCAATTTTTGCATAAAACAATTTACTTAGAGCATACTAGCACTACAAAGTACCCATCTTTCTTGTTAGGCATACATTACCACAAGCTCTTTAAATGTGGTCACAAGAGAGATGCTGGCTTTAATGAGGAACTATAGAGGTTAAAGGCAGCCATGAAAATGTATTAAGAAATAATGCAATACATAGCATTTACTCAGTTCAGAGAGCTTCCAAAGTTGCCATAAGGCCTTGATAGCTGTGGGTGAGGGAACAGTTGTATTCCAATTGGAGTATGAGAAATGAACATTAAGATCGAAAGAAGTAACAACTCGTAATGCAATTAAAAAATCTTGCTATACCTTTAAAAAGACAGTGAAATGAAATTAGTGTGACAATTTCCTTTTCCTTTTACTTCATTTAGGTTCAACATACTTATTTTAGTAACACAAAAAAGCAGAGGCGTGAAGCACATAAGAAAGATGCTAGTCTGTGTTTATATTCTGCCTTCTCTAAATTCAAAGTTCAGTAAAGTTAACTTAGCAAGCTACAGTGAAGCCATTGCGTCTGCCTGTATGGTGCATAACAGCAGCAATTGCCAGCCTAACTGCTTGGATTTACAGTGCCTTATTTGTATTGTATACCTTTTAAGTGCTGATATTGGAAGGTTGATTAAGGTGGCCAACATGCTGAGCCAGTAGTTTACTGAGTAATATACATGGAGAAGGGTGGAAAGATAGGACAGAGCACAGGGGATGTATTCCGTATCCACCTAGTGGAAATGTCCATTTCATCCGCTGCTGAAGTTCTGATTTGCTGGGCTGGGGTATGCATGAGAAGGAGACATGCTCCCCCAGCTAATTCAACAGAAGAGGATATGGAAATGTCAACAAGATGAATACTTACAAAGCTATTTAATAAAGTGCTTCTGTAACCAACATGCCTGCTATGCCATCCTTGCTTTCAATGTCCGTCTTAGTAAAAGTGTGAAAGAACCAGGTTTGTACATGAAGTCTTCCTGAGGGTGTGTGCCTTGAAGCCCGTAGTGGTAATCACAGGAAACGGGGGTGGATCCAGAGTAGCACCAAAGGGCAAGCCTTCATCGAAACAAATATGGAGGGAAGTGACTGCATGCTCGAACTTGTCAGCTCACAAGTTTGCCAAGACCAAGTGATGTCAGAAGCTGATGAAGCCTACATGGTTAATGTATAACCGCTTAGGCCAAAATTATTTAGATACTTTTTATGAGGACTACATATTTACTGGAAATCTCAAAATAATTATGTTAGTGCAGAATACCTTCCACTAGGTGTGATGTCCTTGAAAGAATGAAAATGTTTGAGTTGTACTTGTGTGGTGCATGAAGTTAATTTTTTAAAAAAACTCAGCAATGGAAACAAAATGCAAAGAGTAGTATTCGAAATAAATTGCCACCTCTTTAGGGCTAGATGAATTCAAATAATAATAATAAGCAAATGAAGATCGGGCATACAAGATAGATGCTTCGGCTCCCACTTGAAAGCTTTGTTCGCAAAGATTGTGAACAAAGCTCCAGTTGAACCAGTTCTTATTTTTCATTTTTATGGTTAGCATCTAATTTTAAACTACTTACTGTGCCTCTTTTGACCAAACCAGACAGGCTGCCGTCAAACTCTTCCCTACTTCAATGCAAATAATTGGAGGTTGGCAAATACATTTTTCTAATAGGAATAGTAGGTAACCAATAGTCAAACACTGATGCATACAGTAACAGCAGGCATATTTGTCATGGAATTAAGCACCATGCTTATATTGTCTAGTAAAAAAAGGACAGCTATCAAAGAAGATTAGGAATATTTTTAAGCAAAAGCAATTATACCTCATATACTTGAAGCAGATGTAGTGCTTCTCAAGAATCACGTCCAAACTGCACACACTAAAACATTAAGCTGGGATATTCAAAAATACAAGTACATGTTTTGCTCGCCAAGTGACTTTTAATGTGCTCAATTATGTAAAGTGTGCTATTATATGATTAATATAATTTGCTAATGTAAAGAAAGAACAAGCCAAGATCTCTTGCTTCATATATATGTGCTGAATCAAGAAAGTAATTAAGGAAGAAGAACACCAGAAATAAACACAAATATTTGTGTGCTTTCTGGCATAAAATAATTCTCATGTTAGCCACATAAAATGCTTTCCAAAGCATCCCCTACCTTAACTTACAGCTGCATCACATGAAGGTACTTTTTAAGAACACACATGCTTCATGATCATTCACTGTGTTAGTGACTTCCACTGAAGTAGACTGAGAACATATCTGGGCATTACATTCAATAGCTGATGTAAAGTGAAAAGACTGCTGCTTGTAGATATGAATGAACCAAGTGAATAAGAAATATAAGTTCTCAAACTTCTAGTACTAAGTGTGGCAGCACTTAAGAAGAACATATTGCAACTAAAAATTGCAACACATGATGAAATAACTGAAATAGCTAGGGAGTGTTTAATAGACCAATAAACAGGAAACTGCAAATTCCTAACCACTGGCGTAGCAACAGGGGGGGCCGGGGGGCCGTGGGCCCCGGGTGCACGGGGCCAGCAGGGGGGGGTGTCATATACGTCTGAAGACACCCGAAAATTGTCGATATCCCCGCCTCCCTCGACTACACCCCGGGGGGGGGGGAGGGGTGACAGAAGAGCTAAGGGCCCCGGGTGCCAGACGACCTAGCTACGCCACTGTTCCTAACATTTCTGAATACTTTTCTTCACATGTACTCACCTCATAAGTATGACTTCCCTTAATGTTCGAACCTCTGCCTTAATTTCATAATTCCCCATTCTCGCTGCTTTGCTCATGCTGATTGACATCTAACACAAAGGTTGGCAAAAGTAGCTGAGCATGTGCATGTGTTGTGAGGCAAGCTGCCCACATCTGGTAGCTGCATGCCAATTTCTCAGAGTAGATGAAAGGGAAGCCTTGAGGGTAAACCATAGAGAAGACGGATACCTTGGTTCAATGATAACTGAAAACACCATGAAATTTGGACAGCCCACAGAATCAGCAGAATTGACATAGTTTGGAAAAACTGAAAAGATGCATTATGATATCCATGTTACACAGGTTCCAGTCAAGTTGAAGATTTTCACTGTTTAATAAACTTATAAGAGAATACATGACCAGCAATACTGTATGGAACCTAAACAATTTTAATAAAGTCACCTAGAAATCAGGATGAAGATGTCACTGAATTGAGGATGCTAAAATGGTTGAGGTGGAGGCAGATTGTGAAGGCAGGTTTTAAAAAATTAACATTCAACACACACTTAAGTTGGCAAAGATTGGACTCAATGTTCAAGAAATTGACTAAGATAATTGATTGGTATACATACATGAGAGAGCAGCAACAATACAGCAGAGATAACTGTCATGCAAGAGGAAAGGATGTCAGTCTAAAAATTAACATTTGATCAGAAGAATGGTTATGCATGGGCTCAGGCTCCTGTACAATTCTGTATGGTACGCATGATGTCAGAGCTGCATTGCATAAGGAACTGTGGCCTTACATGCCTCGATTATGAAATGATGTGGGCCAATAGTGGAACAAGGATAGCATCAAGAGGGGGCTCCTCCAAAAGGAGAATGGTAGGGAAACAGGGCGAGAGAGATTTTCTACACAACAGATACAGAGTCATATGAGTCATAGTCATAGAAACCATGACCCAAGGAGCTGCACAACAAGGTATATAAATTCACATCTTCATACAGTTAAGCCTCAGTATAACGAAATTCTCGATATAGCGAAGTATTTAACTTTTCATAACCTCTTCTCCATTGAACACCATGCATTTAGAGCCTCAATGTAAAGAAGTGTGTATTGTGTGCAATTTCAATATAACGAAATTTCGCTTCTGCCGCAGAGGAGTGCCAAGACAATCAATGGTAACTTCCGCGGACGCAGATGGTCAAATGATTGTATTACAAGCTGCTGCTTGCAAACGCACCTCTCAAACTGCGTGCAGCGCGACAAGAACAACAGCTTGGAGCCGCATCATGTTCCGTATAAATTATAAGTCCAAGTGCGATCAGATCCTATCGCACCCCGCGCTTGCGAGTGAAAGTGTGCGAGGGTGAGATAAGAAAGATGGTGGCTTCATAAGTGCGGCCTTCCCACGCGAGCAATGGCAAAGTGGGGAAGGAAAGCGAGCTCGCGGTAACGCGATCAAGCGCGCGCGACGGGGCGGAGTAGGGGGGTAAGTTGGCGCGCGTCTCGGCCATGACTGCGCGCAGCTGTAAACGCGGCTGAGCGCATATGCAGCCGCGCACCCTGCTCTAGAGGTAATCTGCTTCGTGTGGAAAGAGCGGGCATGCCAAGACGGCGTGGCATCATGTAAGCTAGCTGTTTTCCCGCACGTTTAGTATTGAAGGTTGCGCAATCTCGAGTTTTGATGACCCGTTGGAACGAGAAGCAGACGAAGCATTCGCTCCTAGCTGCCGGCGCTTTTCATGATAGCGTCGTCGCAGTGCGACCGGGCGACGCTTTGGGGGCGGAGTGCACGCGAAAGCATATGGCGTCACTTAATTCGTGCCACTGATGTGAAGATATCAACGTGGCATGAAACCGCCGTATCATTCATCGCTGACACCTATATTCGTCAAAATAAAATGTTTTCTCATTCAAACTTGCTTTCTTTTATTGCCCAATAATTCAGAAAATTTGCATGGCCCCTTTCCGTGCAACAAAAATCGATCGGCGACTGTACTCATTTGCATAACAGATCGAATTTCAATACAAGGAAATTTCTATATAACGAAGCGAATTGCCGATTTTACCTACTTTGTTATATCAAAGTTTAAGTGTATAACGAAATTTCCTGTTCTCTACACGGGGGCGGCAATGTGGGCTTGTTCGTTGATCATCATGGAACAGCATGTAGTGTAGCACAGCAAAAACAAGAACACAAGAAGAAATGAAACACAGACACAAGCGCCTAATTATGTCTGTGTTTTGCTTTCTCTTGTGTCTTTGTTTTCGTTGCATTACACTGACGTTCAATATATACTTTCACTGTCACATTCATGAGCACTGAAAACCTAGAATCAACTATAATATCTTTCCTTATTTGCCATAATTAAAAAGAAAAATGTGGGTATAGTAGGCCTAATTGAGTTCTGGTGATTTTAGTATCACTGACATATAGCTTTTAAGAATGTTTAATCGTTTCTTCTGTTAAGGCAGAGTACATGCTCAACTGCTACAGCAAGTGTGAACGTAGGCAAAACCGACAATTTTGTCTCTTGCATCAATTTTATGGCATGTTGCGTGATCTAATCAAGTGGTTTCAATTTGACAAAGTTCTCGATTTAACAAAATAAAACCTCACATCCCAATAAAATTTATTAACTAGACTTACTGTACTTTATAACCAAAGTACTGTATAACTATAAGCAGCTACAGCTGCCATGAGTGGCGAGCAGAATTGAAATGAAATTGCTTTAGTCGAAACATGCCGAGCGCTGCTGCTAAAGTATGCGCCACATGCATTGGGCAACTGCGGGAACCGCGGTACCACACGCAGTTATTCAAAGCAGCACATAAAAGTGCCGCGGACTCAAATTGGTTAGTAAATGCATTCGGAACCAGTCTTTCGATTACTCAATTGATATATCAGCCACACACTCGCATAGCACGGCCACGTGGCAAACGCGGCCGTGCGAACGCTTCACTATGCACGGATCGGCTGGTTGCAATATTGGGGCACTCTATGGGTGCATGTTTAAAGCACAGCGTTTTTTGCCTATCGCGTGATCGTTGCGGGTGCTCCATGGCTGAGTGTATATTGCATGGTACAGAATTGGCCCAAGTACCAAAAGTACACAGGTAGGGTGGTCCGTGTAGATGAAGCGTGAACGCGAGCTCAACATAACCACATCATCATTATTCTGTAGCGATTATTTATGCGAAAGCGTCAAATGGCCCATTGAGCAAAAAAGAAAAAAAGCCGGCGTCTGTCGTCTCAGCAAAACAGCACCTCAAATCCCAATGGCTGCGACCACGTCACGAGCGCACCTCGACGAAACAGAGCAGGTGAAAGGGTACACCTGCTGTCGCTATAGTGCACCAGGTGTTGCATGAGGGGAGAGGGCGTCGCCGGGACGCCACGTCATCCTTGCTCTCGCAAGCCGCCGCCCGGTCCGTATCTCCCCCCTCCACTGGGCTTAATTGCTGCGCGTGCCTGCCGGCCTTGGTGGCCACTGCTGTTTCCTGGTCTCTGGTCATGCAGCACGTCGGTGGCATGTGGTGTTGGCACCGCAGGCTGCTGCTGCTTGCTAGCTCGGGCCCAATTTAGCTCTAGGGTGCATCACTTGCAGCGTAAAACTCAGACTGCTCAGCGGCGTTCAATTGGGCATTAATGCTTTCGCAATCACAACTCAGACAAAACATGCTTAGCTGTTCCCGTATGTTTTTCTTTAGTTGCCAAGTGGACGCATCATTGTTCACCATTCACAGTCTTCAATCTGTCGTCATCATTGCATTGTCATTTCAAACTTGTTGTAATATCACGCCGTCAGATGCTGCCGCCTTCACGCTGTGTAGTAGATATGCAGTCATTGCCATGCATGCACTCATCATCCCAGAGTCGTTATGCCTCAATCGTGATGACTCTAGAATTGTCATCCCATCGTCGATCATGCCATCGTTGTCACCGCATCAGCATCATACTGTTGTCGGCATTCGACATATGCATTACACAGATTAGCATTACCTTTTCAGCTTCTAGAACAGAATGCACGTGGTGATCTACCGCAGTAATATTATGAGAGACACTTGGGCAGAACAATTGCTGGCCTCAATTGCCAAGCCTCCCTGTAACATCATTTATTTCAATCTCCATAATAATCCTAAATTGTGTCCCAAAACTTCTACAACAAATGCCAACATGGTTTCCATAAGACCTTGTCTCTCATGAAAAACACAACTATATTGTCATGTTTACTAACTTGATCTCCTCCATTGAACTTAGTTCTTGCGTTGAATGGATGCTTTTAGCATTTTAAATTCTGCTACTTTGTGCCACTGCCTCCTTCTCCTGAATAAGCTAACTTAATATTGATCCACATGCAATTACTAAAATTCACTGAATGCTTTCTTCATAACTAAACACAATTTTTATGTTAACAACTCCAATTCACAAATCTGTCTTTTGTCACTTCTGGCATGCCACAATGCTGAGTGTTTAGGCCCTTGATTTTTCTCATTTTAGATCTCGCAAAGAACTTAACGTAGAAAACTAAACTTTCTGTCGACTGTGTGTCTTGTCGTGAAACAACCAAACTCTGGCAGGTCCGTTTCTGTTCAAACAGACTAAACAAATGGCCCACTGAGTAAAAAAGGCAGTGTCTGTCGTCTCAGCGAAATGGAACCTCAAATCCCATTGGTTGTGACCACATTGCGAGCGTGCCTCTACGGAGCAGAGCGGGTGAAAGGGTACATCTGCTGTCGCTCTAGCGCGCCAGGTGTTGCGTGAGGGGAGAGGGCGCCGCCGCAATGCCACGTCATCCTTGCTCTCGCAAGCGGGCGCAAAGTCCATATCTCACCCCCACTGGGCTTAGCTGCTGCACGTGCCCAGTGGGGCAATGTCTCCAGTAATGTCTCTCCGGAGTACCATCACTAGTTAAAAACCTAACATCAGTACCCTAGCGAAAAAAACTGATAGAAATTTCTATAGTCTCTTAGGAATATGTATAGGTTGTACGGGTCCTTCTAAGAGTGATATATATTCCTACCTGACCCATAGAACTCTTTACCAGACTGGCAGGCAGCAGATAGATCTCACTGTGCTGCCTACAAGCCCAAACAGCATGATGTACATATCAGTCTTTTAAACCCAGATAGAGATCATCATATGACATACAGAAATCTGATTGAGACACTGATAAAGCATGTTAGAAATAGCACACATGCCGGTGCCCACACGCCTGAAGAGACGTTTTTAAAATGAACTGAATATACAACCCTGAATGCATTGCCTGGCACGTGAACAGATTAACAAACACAGTTGGGATATTGGAGTATCAAATAAAAATTAAGTGCGTAAACTGTGCAATTATCAAAACTTTTTACAGCTTGTATGCAGATATATTATCCTAAACATGTTTCAACATAAATTAACGCACACATTTTCAAAGCACAGCAGTGTTAATGAAACTACATTGGGGAAGTTGCATGAGAAAAGTATCAGTCCATCTTTGTAGCAGGCGTGCTCCAGTTCTTTTAATACAAAATTACATTTACAAATTTTGCGAGACGGATGTGCAACATTTAATGCATATCCAAAACAGGATTACTGTCATCATCATCATCTGCAGCAGCATCATTATTATATTTATGTCCACTGCAGGACGAAAGCCTCTCCCTGCAATTTCTAATTACCCCTGTCCTGCGCCAACCGATTCCAACTAGCACCCACAAATTTCCTAATTTTGGCGCACCACCTAGTCTTCTGCCATCCTCTACTGCACTTCCCTTCTCTTGGTACCCATTCTGTCACCCTAATGGTCCAACGGTTACCTAATCTGTGCATTACATGACCTGCCCAGCGCCATTTTTTTCTCTTAATGTCTATTAGAATATCATCTATACCCGTTTGCTCTCTTGTCCAAACTGCTCTCTTTCTGTCTCTTAAAGTCATACTTAGCATTCTTCGTTCCATCCCTCTTTGCACGGCCCTTAACTTGTTCTCAAGCTTCTTTGTCAGTCTCCAAATCTCTGCGCCATATGTCAGCACCCATAAAATGCACTGATTGTATACTTTACTTTTCAATGATAATGGTAAGCTCCCAGTCAGGAGCTCACAATTTCTGCCTTATGCAATCCAGCCCATTTTTATTCTTCTGTGAATTTCCTTCTCATGGTCAGGGTTTCCTGTGATTAGTTGACCTGGGTAGACGTACACCTTCACAGACTCTAGAGGCTGACTAGCGATCTTGAACTCTTGTTCCTTTGCCCGGTTATTTATCATTATCTTTGTCTTCTGCATATTAATCTTCAGCCCCACTCTTACACTCTCCCTGTTAAGGTCCTTAATTATTTGTTGTAACTCGTCCGCAGTGTTCCTGAATAGAACAATGTCATCGGCAAACTGAATGTTGCTTAGGTGTTCGCCGTCAATCCCTACTCCTAAACCTTCCCAGTTTAATAGCTTGAATACTTCTTCCAAGCACGCAGTGAATAGCACTGCAGAGATTGTGTGTACTTGTCTGACTCCTTTCTTCATAGGTATCTTCCTACTGTTGTAATAAAGTTTATTTACAAAAGCAAAACAAAGCGCTTTCAAGACTGTGGATACTAACTGTAGCTCTAACATGTCCGGCTGAGTTTGTGAATGCCATAAATTAGACACTACCAACGTGATTTCATTAAAGCTACTTTCTGGGCTAGTTAGTGCATACTTGATTTGAAAATTAAAACGACACTAATGCATCCATCCACAAAGGAACAAGGACAACACACAAGCAACGTGACTACAAACATGACTAGGGTTTATTTTACACTCCACTATCTAAAGAATAAGCAAGCAACTTTAGCCACATTTAAACAAACACATAAGAGGAAGAACACAGACTGAAGTACCAACTTCACCATGCCCATTTGTGCTCACAGATGCTGTATAGAACACCAGGTCTAATTGGCATATGCTTTTATAATATTACAACTTCATATGAAGCTATTTTCTCTAGACTACGCATTTTTGCATTCATCCCAAAAGTGTTGTGATATGTGACAGAACACAAGTTAGCTTGTGTAAAAAGAACAAACTGGCATGGCACACTGACAGGAAGCAAGGAAACAGGACAAGCATCGCTATTGGTACAAGATCTACAGCAATATATCAGAACATGACAATACAGCAATATTATTTAAGCAAAAGTGAGTGCAGATCTGAGAACTTATTCAAGTAAGAACATGGATTTACCATTTTTAAAACCACATAATCATGAACAAAAACAGCTAAACATCAGTGCACATATTGCAAAATCAGAAGACACAATTCTTCACTGGGTGCTAGTTCAACCACCGCACCTCGATAAGTGTAAAAGTAGTTTAACCTGTGTAGCCTTCAGCATGCGAAAGCAAAGAAGACTATCAGAACAGGCTTCATATATAGTGTTTGGAGTCTTTGATTCAAACCGTAATACACTGTTAAAATAAAATTTCAGAGTTTGCTTGTTTCATTCAGAAAAAAGATAGTGTCTTAGTCATGCTGCCACAGTTAACGGATAAACTTGCACCGGCTACATTGAGTCAAAGGAGTAATTAAAGTGAGGCAGACAGATGCATGGTGTGAAAATGATGCTGTTGTATCAAGTAGCATAACTGCTCACTTAACATTCAGCTGCTTTCCATGCCTCTGCATACAGACTGACAAGCTTTACCTCTTCACCATCTGCTAGTGAAGCACTGTTTGTTCACTGTGATCACCCACTCAAGGCAGTCACATGGTTAAGTAGAGCCCTTCACTACATGTAAGGACACCGACCTGAAACTGTGCATAAGTCCTGTAAAATATTGTCATTTTTTGGCTACTGCAGCTGTTCATCTGCAGCTGCATCACTACTGCCAACATGCAGACCATGCAATTCCCCAAGCACTTAATCAACAAGAGTACAATAATGAAGAGTGGCAAATTGGGCTAGCTGGTTCATTAGGAAAACAAGAAGCTAACACAAGAAAAAATAAACACTCTAGAATTTTGATGGCTCTGGCTTGGTTAATATATTCAAACTTCAAAAAGCTGATTATTACAGAATGCCATAAAGTGTGGTGCACTGTTACCAACTGTTTTTTTTTAAGCTATAACCTGTTATTACCAGACATTCATGTACCATGGCTGAAGACATACTGTTCATCGTTGCCATGTCTTGAGCATCGGAATTAGTCTCTTTCATAAAGGTTTCGTATTATCCATTTAAAAATATTGTTGTCTATTTCTATAAACACATAAAGGCGCATAACTTCGCTGGGTGTTACGTAAACTAGTGGCTCCTCTCTTCTGACGCAGACTGAAAGGTGCTTTGCATGGAGAATTTCAACAGGAAATAGTTTCTTGCATTTCAGAATTATACAAGAATTCACTCCAGTAAGAATTCTACAAATGAGAGAAAACGCACTTGAGAAGCTGACAAATGCACTGTTTTTAGTCTTTATAGTTCAAGTGTACTGGAGAGAGTGGAATGTTTGTTGGTTGATGACCATTCGTTAATATTCAGTGACACTTGTTGAGTCACAGCCACGGTTGTGGACTACAGCCTGTTTTTCACTTTCATCCAAGTTCAGGCACAGCTTTCCAGTGCTTAACAAAACTGTCTGCTGACCAGCTCTCCTCTCCTGTACACCAAAAAAACTCACTGCTTCTGGTGAAAGATTTAAACTAGCTTTAGCTGCCTGTAACTTTCGAGCAAGTACATAACATTCCAATATTTGTAAAGGAACATCATTAGCTCCGCTGACCAATTTCACAAGAAGTTCATTTATGCCTTCAAATACAAATGAAGAATGCGACCAATGAGGTCCTAGTTTAGCCGCACATTTAGGAAGATGCAGGATTTGGTGTACATTGTATGTCGTTGCACCCAATCCAAACAAAGACTGTGCTCTCACAACAAACTCCGAGAGAAGTTCAGATGATCTCATCATGGTCATCTGAAGTGACGGTGTCTAGTAGAAGTATATAGACACCCTCCACAAGCAAACTGGAATGTCTGACATACTTATCTGGCAAAAAGCCATGAAGGCATGGTAATGAATAATGAAGAACCCAGCACTTCCATTCACTAGCTCTCCAGATTGTGAAGTCTAACAATCTTTGTGGTGTACGTGTAAACCAATTCGGTGGCTTGATTGCCAATAACCTCTGGTTCAAAGAGGCTAAACTTTGTTGTGAACAAATCTAAACAGCTTTTCTCTTTTAAATGTGATCACATTTTTATTCTTTTTAAGCTGTTGTATGGTGTATATTTGTTCCAACAATCTTTCCTTTCTGAATCCTGGGCTTCATATTTGATTTATATGCATTGTCTTTTCTGATAATATAAATGCATTATTTCTGCCTCATTTTTTGGGCAAATGAGGAAGCTTGCTTCTCCTTGAAGCACATTACACCTATACAACACACATAGATACTGATAGACTATAGATCTGGCAAACTAATATGAATACACTATTACACTAATAAAAAGAATACACTAGTAGAGTTGTACAAGCAGAATAGCACAGATACGTCCAGAATAGAACTAAAAGTATTTTATCAGTGTATCAGTTGTGTCGTTTCATAATGCAATAGAAACAAACTGATATAATTTTTATTAGGTTGCCCTATCAGATTTTTCGCTAGTGATCTTTCAGTGTAAATGCATATCAACTTTTTGACTAATGCTAATAACTGAACACATGGCTTTTTTTGCTGCAAGTTTTCTTGGACTCCTGCTTCCCTTAAACTTATGCTGTATAATATGCTTGCAAGATAAAAACTGGAGTATGCTTCATCAATCCGGGATACACCGACAAAACACACAACTCTCATATTTAGTTGAAGCCATACAAAACCAACCTGTACATTTTATTGTAGCTGCTTATTCCCATACCGCAAGCATATCAACAATTAAAACTTGCCTTGATTGGCCAGGCTTGTCAACAAAAAAACTTACCCATTTATTTCACAAATTCTCTATTGAAACATATGTTATTACCTCCTTGTATCTCATTGAGAATGAACTACAACCTCAAGGTACAGGAGCCAACTTGCCAAACCAATCTTTACTATTCCTGTAAAAGGCAGCCTCAGAACACACACACGCACATACATACACACACATATATATCAATGAGCTACAAGGAGGTAATAAAAACATGTTTCAATTGAGAATTTGTGAAATAAACAGGCAAGTTTTCTTGTTGCCTAGCCAATCAAGGAAACTTTGAATTGTTAATATGCTTGTGGCATGGGAATAAGCAGCTACAATAAAATGTACAGGTTGGTTTTTTATGGCTTCAACTAAATATGAGAGCTGTGTTTTTCGTAGGTATATCCCGGATTGATGAAGCATACTCCAGTTTTGATCTTACAAGCATATTACACAGTATAAGTTTAAAGGAAGCAGGAGTCCCAAGAAAACTGGCAGCACAAAAAGCCATGTGTTCAGTTATTAGCATTACTCAGAAAGTTGATATGCATTTGCATTGAAAGATTATTAGTAATATGATTACCTATGTACAAGGTGCTTAATAAGAACAGAGTGTTTAATTTTGTAGGTAAATGTGTTAAAAGGACTAGTCATGATGTGAAAATCTCTTCAGTTTACTCTTACCACCTCACCTTACCACCATTTTACCTTTAAACACACACACACACATACATAAGATAGAAAATTGGGCAAGTTGTTGAAGCTTCATGGCAGCTACTGCATGACAGATGCCGTCAAAAGTAATAGAATGGGACAGGATACAGCACTATCAAATGAAGTTTATTGAAAGAAAACAACCAATATATAACACACATCACGTGACCAACACCTGGCCCCCTAGCATATGCAGATACATACCAAAACAACCTTCACATCACCGAATGCACATGTTTTGACGGCAACACACATGTCACGGCTGATTAATCAATGTAAAAAAACAATTACTAAGGCACAATGCAACTCAGTGGCTTTACTTAAGATCTAACACGGCAACCTCGCTATCTCACAGCGACATGGATGGCTGGCTAACACATAGTGAGCCTTTCTTTCTAATGTGATAAGCCTCCATTAATTCATGTGAGAGCTTTTCACAGTGTGTGAAAAGCAGAATAGTACTTTCAAAAACTGGATGACGCCCGATGCTGCAACAATGCACAGAAAGGTGTGGATGCGCAAAAACCCTTCAAAAAACTATGGTACTTCCTTAGTCGAATGTTTAAGCACCTTCCAGTCTGACTGATATATATTTTGTAGGCTTCAAGAAAAAGGAATCGAATAAACAACATTTCGTGTGCAAGAGACAAACTGTATGCTGTATTTCACTTTGCAGTCCTCCCTGCTCAGACACCCGTTGTGAAGAATGTGCTTGTTTATTGCTTCACATATTCCCTTCAGCTTATCTTTAAATTAAAACCCAATCCTCTCCTGGAACTTAGAAGCCACCTTTTTCTGCCTGTGCGACAATTAATAGAGGGGATAATGGCAACTTTGTTCCGCTCTTGCTCCTTAAGCTTCTACCATCCTGGTCGCACCTTAAGTTCCTTAATTAACGTGCTTCAAGATAAAAAACCACTGAAACTGAATAACCTGCCTCATTAAGCCTTGTCACCAGATTTCTTACACTTTCAAGGATAAGGTGAGGACAGCTCTTGGTTGAGGCATCTCCTATTGCGTGAGTGGCAATACTGTACTTAATAAGTTTTGAATGGCTAGACCTATAATCAAGAAGGAGCTTAGAAGTTCTCAACTGATATCCCCAGCATACGTGATCTCACATAAAAGTAAGCCTGACATAAGAAGTTGCAGCACATTTTTTTTTCTGGAACTTCTAAAGTGAAGTTGAAACCTTGCTATTGTTCTCTAAATAGCTTCAGTACTTCGATGACAGCTCTGTGAAAGTTATCATTTGCTCATGAAAAACAAATAATCATCCACGTATCTGAAAATTTTAAGAGCAAGCCCACTCAGGTTTTGATTATCTTCTGGTCAACATAACTTAAAATATTACTGAGCACTGGTGCAACACCGGAACCTATGCAGATGCCAGCATTCTGGACACATATTTTACTTTCCCACCAGACCAAAATTGACCTTAAATAGAAATCAAGAAGCTCCAGAAAGTTTGCAACAAGAATTTTACACCTTTCAGCAAATTCCAGCTAACCTGTTTGCTTGTGTATGCAGTCCTTAACAAACTGCAAGAGACGCGCCTGCAGTAAAGAATTGTATAAATCTTCTGCATCTATACTTAAAGCCTGCCCATTTTCCCAGACTATGCTCCTGCAGGAAGTGTACAACAGTCCGAGAGCTGGCAGCAAGGAATTGGTCGTTGATTCCCAGCCTGTCAAGGTGTGTCTGCAGAAATTCTGAAACATGAAGCCATGATTTATATTCCGACACAATGGTTCTGAAATGGATTCCCTAAGCTTGTGTGTTTTGCACTGAAGAAGGCGCATAAAAGAAAACCTTTTTCCACCTTAACATAAATTGAGACTGTTGTCAAACCAAACTGATTCAACTTCGTGACAGCTCAACATTTTATGTCAGCTATATTGGTATAAATTTCATTAAAATTGATGTCAGTGGCTGACACACCCTCCTCCGGAAAAGTGCTTTCCAACATGACAACACAATGCCCTTTTTTGTCTCCAAGAAACCTCCAAGTTTCTGCCCCATACGTTAGCTCAGATAGAAGGCAATGATTCTATGCTTGATTGTACAAAATTATATATATATATATATATATATATATATATATATATAACACTGTATTCACCATCCAGGGCCAGGGAACAAGAGAAGCCAGACACCACTGACAAATTTCTGACTAAAAGAATTAATTTTTGACCTTATACATCTTGTTTTTACTGTACATGTCCCTCACCTCCATCCAGGTTCCCAACATTTATATCTAAAAAGCTTGTCTATCACCACATACAGGGTCTGTCCTGGAAGTAATGTCAGTAAACTTATTGTGATGTGACTGTATGTCAGAACGGTCTAACTGGTTGAAACTAGTAGTGACGGATTCTAGCTAAGCAGCGGTCCGTCAGTCAGTGTGCTCCGAACATCGGAGATTGTCGGACGGGCCCGTCCGTGAGCTGTTTTTTATTCTTGTGCAAATGAAAATGCAGCGCTCATTAGAACAAAGATTTGCGATCAAGTTTTCTGTGAAACTTGGCAATACCGCTGCGGAAACTGTTACTATGCTCAAGACTGCTTATAAAGAACATGCCTGGTCAGATCGGCAAGTGTTTCGGTGGCACAAGGCCTTTTGGAAGGCCGGAAAGAGGGCGACAACAAGGACTGCGCTGGATGGCCATCCACGACCACTACGACTGACAATGTAACACGAGTGAGAGAACTGTTGAACTCAGACCAACAATTAAGTGTTCGTTTAATGGCCGACATGTTAAACGTTTCGAAAACTCAAGTTCACAAAATTCTTACAAACAATATCGGCATGCGGAAGGCGTGCACAAAAATGGTTCAAAAAGTGCTCACTGACAACGAAAAGTCACGCCGCATTGAAACATGCCAAGAAAATCTCAACATGTGCAAACATGAGCGAAATTTTTTTGACAACGTCATTGCAGAAGATGAGACTTGGGTATCTGAATATGACCTGGAGACCAAAAGGCAATCATCTGAGTGGCACATACACTCGTCCCCTCCCCAGAAGAAAGCCAGGATGAGCAAATCAAAGATCAAGATTATGCTCATTGTTTTTTTTTGACATCCACGGACTGGTTCATCATGAGTTTGAAGAACCTGGAACCACTGTGAACTCCAAATTTTATGTGGATGTCCTTGAAAGACTGAAACGCAGGGTTCAACATATCCGGCCGGACATTGCACACAACTGGAAGTTGCACCACAATAATGTGCTGGCCCACAGTGCCTTCATCGTCACCGACTACCTGGTTAATGCAGTGGGGCCAACGATTCCCCAGCTCCCGTACAGCTCGGGCTTGGCTCCCCCGTGACTTTTTTTCTGTTTCCATGCCTCAAAACACCCCTGAAAGGCAATCATTTTGGGACAGCGGACGTGATTAAAGCAGCTAGCACCACAGCATTAAAGGCCATTCCGGAGGAGGACTACCGCAACGCATTCGAGAGCTGGAAGTCTCGCTGGAGCCGATGTATTGACGCAAAAGGAGAGTATTTTGAAGATTTTAAAACTTTTTGTAACAACAAATTCAATAAATGATTTTTAATCGCCTTACTGACATTACTCTCAGGACGGACCCTGTACATGCACCTTGAAGGTATGTATGTGGAAAGCATTTCAACCTCTGCTTGCTTTTCTGGCATGGAATAAAACGGCCTTTGTCCCTAAACCACTTACTTTTAAACTATTCCGTTTGGTTCATTTTTCTAACTTCTGCAGAGTTGTATTCATACTTTCATAGTTAACCGGCTCCGTTTTCATTCTTGCTTCCTAAAATATGCCCTCCTATCATGCATAATTTGGAAGGCCTTCTGTATTGTATTTCAAGACTATCAGTGCAATGTTGCATGAAGAAACCTATTCTTGGAGTGAATTATTGTTCAACTTGATATCATGATACTGCTGCATGGTTGTTATTTAACTCTGCAAGAGAATGGTCCTGCCATCCTACCAAGAGTGCATTTCATGGGTATTACTCTCTTTTGACATTAGTTTATGAGGCTCACAGATATGTATCTGTGTCAACAATAACAATTGACAACTAATTTTGTGCAACATGCACTACATTTAATCAGATAAAAGTTGCATGTTTTGTCTCTTGGACCAGTCTGCTCAGTGGTAGGAGGTCGAGACCACAAATGAGAATGGCTGGCCAAAATCTGTGGTGTATGTCCCGTGTTATGCATCTGACAAGATTTCATGGTGGCAAGAAGACATGTCGGACCTGATGTGATCTTTCTAATTATTGTGCACAGAGTTATCAGCATGATAATATCCTTAATGCTATAAAGAGTACCTCCAGCAAGCAGTCTATATGATTATGCCTTTTTGTCGCTTATGGCAACAAAATCCAACATCCTTTGAAACATGCTCACTTGCTGTCTGATGCACAAAATGAAGATCGCTGCCTTCTCTAAATTTATTCGCAACAAGAAAGCCACTCTGGAAGCAATTATATACATACACAGCAACACACACTAAAACCTACAAAAGGGAGAAAAAGCACAAACTAGGCTAACAATAAAAGAAACCTGACACCCAACAAGTGTTACATGCATGTTACTCAAGTATGCACATTCAACCTGAGTTAGAGAGATAGATGGTCGACTCCCGCACTCCTATGCATGCATGTGGATATGTTAAGCCTCAGCTACTCTTTCTATATCATAACTGTCCCCATGTTTGTGAAATCTGGTGTACAACTGCAAGAACAATGATGGCTTGACAGGTGGTTTACCTTTCAGTGAGTTCTATAAGGAGGATGCATCAACTCTTCCAGCCAATGTACACATTACCACATGAAAGCAGCAGCTTATAAACAGCACAACACCATACAGCACAAATTATATATTCGCCACGTGTTATTAAACTTACATCACTAAAGTACATTAGAATTGGTGCGCTAAGGCTGGTGCACAATATATGCATATACTTTAAACAATCATAAATAATGCAGGAGCTTGGAATATGATTGGCTATTCTCGGAACTGCTTTGATAATACAAAAGTCAAGGCTTTGTTTTTGGCATCACCCACTCCAATTCGTTTTCTTTCTTTTTCCAATTGAAGCATTGGCAAGGTTTGTGCCATGCGCTTCGACCGTGATTTTTTCTTGTTCGCGCACGGCCATGACCATAATACAAGAAAATCGGCCCAGTAACGCAGTGGTCCCTGCCTACTTTTTCGTATACTTTACCGCAATACATTACGTATGCTTCACCGCATAACATGACTGTATTGCGGCAAAGTTGATTTTATGGAACTGACATTATGTAACGGACCTTTTGTTCTTCTGCTGCTCGCATGAGCATAAGCTCGAAAAACCACAAAATAAAGACTTGGCTTGCTGCTGGTTGATTTCTAGCTAACATTTCGAGACGTCCACGTTGTTAACAAAAGCATCGGTGAAGTTTCTCGCGCTCGGACGCGCTTCAAAAGGCAGCGTGTGACCACCTATAATTAAGGCAGTCATAAGCGGCAACGAAATCCACACAAGGTACATCAACTTCCGCAAAGCTACTGGGCAACACCATCAATAACTGGCACACGGGCCACCCAGGAGCTGGCAAACGCTGCGATGACATCCACACAAACCACGTCGGTTTTTCACAAAGCTATTGGGCAACACGATCAGTCACAGGCACAGGTGAAGTCCGCAAAACACTACATGAGCAGAACTACTACGGCCATACTCAATCACTTCGCCACAAGCTCTCACATACAACGACATCAAACAGCTACAATCACTTCTCCACAGCCACTGACCCAGGCGAAGACCGCACGGACGGAACGGAAGCACCGATTCTGGGCTCGATCGTCGCGTTCCACAAAGCTAGTAAAGCACACGAGCAGCCAGGGGCACGGCCGAAGTCCGCACGGGCAGAATGGAGCTCACGTCGCGTCCATCACTTTAGCGACACCTATTTAAAAATAATATACGGAGCCAAGCCAAATCATTATTTAGCGGCTATTTGGGTGAACCTAACGCTTTCGGGCCCCTAACCGTTCGTACGACCAGGGCACTATAACGGTTACCCCCCCTTTCCACTCCTACGACCGGGTCGCAGGAGTGGCGGCCTAGAATAAAACGAGACGTTCATTTGAGGGATCGCCAGCCGTTTGTACGCAGGCGCGAGTAAGAGCGGGCGCGAGAGAGAAAACCTGGGGGCACGGGAGTTTCCTTCCTCCGTGCCTGGGGGCTTTTACGTTCGAGTTTCCTACAAAATTTGTACGAAACTCTATGCCTCCAGAGGCAAAGTCACTTTCTAGCCACTGTAGCAAAGTTCTACCATGGTTCTACCATAGATGGTTCTACTGGTGTTGAAGAAGTCGCGGGGCGCGGTAGTGCTGAAGTTAGCGTCGCAAGTTGGCGGCTGGACGTAATTATTATTCGATCGTGTTTTTCTTTTTTACGAATTGAAACAACGTGTCATATTTCGCATTATTGCTGGCGCCTCCAGGACACCAAAGCGGCAACGGGGTCATCAAAGCTATAGAGAACCCGGACTGGACCGTGGGTTTGGGCGGTTGTCGCGGACAGCCATTTTTTTATGCGAACACCCCCTGGCACGCTTCGGCCTCCGCGGCCCCAACTCACGGGCCGCCCTGCTTCCAGCTTTGATCCCCCCGCTACCCCTTGGGTGCCCCGGAGATCCTGCGCCGCCTGCTTTATTATAACCTCAGGTGCTCTCCTAGCTGGCGGCCTCCGTTCCCCGGTTTACATGTGCCCTCCTGGAGCAGTGCTTGCAAAAAAATGCAATCTGTCGTCGCGACGAAAAAAAGCGACCCGTGACAACACCAGTCGGAACCTTGCCCCTTCATACACAGCCATCACCATATGGGGCGTCCGCATGCCCACTGCCTCACTGCGCGGGCAGCCAGCGGCGGAGCGTAAACAAACTCGCCCGCTCTCCGCAATGCCGGCATGTGTAGGGGACAAACGCATATACAACACGCGCCCCTCCGTAATGCCTAGACAGAGTCACATATTCTAGGGCCGGCGTTGGGCGTACCCGGTGGTTCTAACGGGTACGTTGCGTTCACCCAAATAGCCAACTTATTACTGATTTGGCTTGGCTCCCGTTGGATTTTTAAAAGGCGGCGGTAGTGCGCTTTGGACATTTCTTGAATTTCTTGTGAGCGTCTGTGCAACAAGGTGTAACCTTTCTCTATGGTGAAAACTTTACGAGGTGCTTCTGCGTTGTATGTTCGATTTAAGTGGTCTTCGCTGCCGTGGTTAGTTTGTTTGGCTGGTTAGTACATGTGCAAACGGTCTTTTGTGATGTTCTGGAGTTGTGGAAGGTCGTCGCCCCTATTGCAAGTACTTGCGTTGTCGCAAACAAGTGCTGTAACCTACCCCGGTTATTGTGTAGGCGTCAGCTCTCGAAGTATTGGTCAATGCACGGTGGGAGCCCGTTTTATCTGCGGATGCGTGCTTGCACCAACTCTGACGAAACTCTGATCATTCGGGACCTATGAAAGCAGTGCTGTGTTGTTTTTGTTCCCTGCTTAGTTCGCCTGTTTACATACTCGCCTGAATGTGTGCTATTGTGGTTTTTAAGTTTTCCCCCGTGGGTCTGTACCAGATACCTCGCATTCAGCTGCTTGTCACCTGTGGTCGTTTATAACTTTGCTGCAGAATTTTGTCCTTAAGTCGAATAAACTTTGGAAGGAAATCGTGAAGCTTTACTCCCGGAAAGCGCTTGTACGTCCATAGAATTTACAGTTCAAATGCAACACATATCCTCATTTAAATTTTAGAAGAATTTATAGTTTCCGTAAATTGAAATTGCAGATAAACAGAATTCAATAAATTGAAGATTTCTATATGCACACCAAATAAGTTCTGCAAAGTAAAACGGTTTATTACATTAAAGTTCAATATATGGAGGTCTAATTGTACAAAATTGATTGATATAGGGGTTGATTGGATACAGGGTGTGCATATTCACACGCCTGGTTCCGTAGTCAGTCGTTACGTGCCGCTCTACTTGGGCAATAAACCAAGCAACAATGTTAATGTTTTCGAACTGTTCATATATCGGGAGCACACCAAGAATGTGATCTAAAACCTCCAGGCATATGGTGACTTTCTGTTCCAAAAGAAAAAAAAGTAATAGTAATAATGTGTACAGTAACATAGCAGAGTAAACAAACAAAAAAGCTGTCTTTTTACGACAATGCTACATTTTTTTTTTTTCCTAATTACAGCAGCTGTGCAAGGTGTTCTAGACCAGTTAGGATATTTGAAAATTCAGTGTGATGGGCCAGTCTGTTTCCCTTAGTGTTATAATGGCCTCATATTCTTGCGAAGTTAATCATATGACTCCTTTATCCTTACTACATTGAACTCCTGAAATGTTTTATTCCGGCCACTGCTCCTCATCCACCATGCCGCTTCTGCTTAATAGTTCTCAAGGCAATTATATTGCCCTCCTCTCCCTATTATTCAGGCAGAGAAACAGATCCACATGGCCATCACAAACTAATTTTCACTTGCACATGCCCTGACGTTCAAAACATTGCAGTTGAGCTGGAAGCTAGAATCAAGCTAGAAGCTAAAGGGAAGCTAGAATTAGCACTAGTGAAATGTGAAGGTTGTTAGCAAAAGTGCCCACAGTGTGTGAGGCCACAGTTTATGCGAAGATAAAAGTTTTGAGAAAAATTGTATAAATTTTGCAGTTGATATTGTTGTTTTATTAATGCTGCTCTTGCTTTAGTTATCCTTTTTTTTTTAGTCACCATATGTGTTAAATGTCACAGCATTTGATATTATAGCATTGACATATATCAGTGGGGTGGGGGGTCCTCATCTGGATAGTTCATTTCTAATGCATACACTTTGCATGGCTTGTTCGCATTGCCAACACCTACTGTATTACTTTGCTATTAAAACCTTCACAATTGTTTTTCACACATAAATAAAACAAGCAGTCTGAAAATGCTCCTTTGTCTCATGCAATATAGCGCTCCTCTCAACTACAGCTGTATGTTCTCGAGACACAAGTTGACAGCTACATGTTAGCTGCAAAACCTCTTAAATTTGCAACAATATTAAATATATTGAGACAAAAAAGCTATCTTGGTGAACATAATGCTGCAGATGCTGACCAGCACATGAGTAGTGCTTCTTTTATTACAAACATTTAATCACATTGCAGAGAGTGTGTACCACTTAAATCACAATCATTTTATTGAGATATTTTTGTGTCATTTGCATGTGGCAGAAGCAGGAAATAGTAAGCTGACTCTGCCTTAAAGCAAACATATGCATGAGAGAGCGCTTAAAGCATTACTTGTTCAAACCGAGGCTTTGGTGTCTAGATTTCACGACGAAGAGAGTAAAATGTGAGGTCACTTACCCTGTATTCTGAAACCATCTATGACTGGAAGCTTCATTCCACTGAGATGAGCGCAGTGCCACCCCTTGACTGAAGACGACGCTGTGTTTCACAGTAATTGACATGAAGTTTAATTAAAGCTAAGCAACCGCCTGTGTCAAGGAGTGGGGCTGCTGTGCATTTGAATCCAGGTGGAGGGTTGAGTGGAGAATACAGAAGTTAGTCATCTTTACCGATCCTTGAGCCTCTTAAGAGATTTCCTACAACATCTAAGCTCAGCCTTTCTGTTTTCTTACAGCATGGTTATTACAGGTGGTACAAAACATTCCATTGTACAGTTTCTATAATTCTTTGGGAAAACATACATCACCTCACTAAACAGGAATAGGCTCAATAGGTTCACTGGTATCATCTATAGTGTTTCCATCCAAGACCTATTGCTATTACAAGGCATTGCAGACATTCAGTGACGTAGCCAGAAATTCATTTCAGGGAAGGATTCTCCACTGGTCACTACCACTCCCCCATCACCTCTCTCTCTAGCACTATATAAATGTGTGGAGGGTTTTACATCACACCAAGACAAACTCCTAGCACTCCCCGGACAGGAATGCTTTAGCAATGAGGATGCACATTTTTACGTTGCCAAAACTTTGCTTAACTTCTGACAAAAGTTTTTCATTGCTAAGACTACGCCTAAAATTATGCTATCATCCTTGTGCTGTTTTTAAAAATGACTATATTAAAAATAACATTTTGTTTACAAATTGATGTATTTATATAATGTATATTATGACCTTGTTGGTACATTACTTAGGAAAGTGAACTGTGCTAAAAACATGACAGCGCTCTGTCTTGTGTCTTCTTGTTTGCAGCCCAGACTTGTTGCAGCCCAAGTAACAGTGAAGGTCAGCGTTATTTTCTTACCAGATTTGCTAGTGAGTGGTTCAGCCATGGTTGTGTATGGAAGAGAGCGGGCACTACTTTGCAAGTCGCCTATTACTTAATTGCAGGCATTATGGGCATGCTTCCCTGACACCTGCCTATTCTAAAGACTGCAAAGCAGCAAGCACAGCACATGCTATGACAGGGTAGGTGAATCTCAGCTAAGGCAACTGGCCACAGCTATCTGGTGTTGAGCGATCGAGCAGTGATGAGACAATCCCCCTATGTTCCATAATTTTTCACTTAATTCTTGATGCCCTTAATGCGTGTCACCACCCTAGCCCCCTTACTGTATCATCCTCCCCACTCCCTGGAGCTCTCTGAAACTCTTTTCAGCTAATCACTGTCCCACTTTTCAACATTCACGGGGTTGTTGAATGACACAGCATTCTATAACATTCCTATATTTATGTTTCTGTGTGGACATCGAAGCCATTCACCTAGCTCCCATAGTTTGTTGTGGCGGCTTCTTAGCTTCCCTGGTCCAGCACCCCGTCCTTGATATAGATTGCCGCGCGCAAATCAGCATTCTGTAGGCCTTTCTTTCTTGTCCCGTTTTCTCTCCATTTTTTCATTCTTAGCAGTGTGTACAAACTAGCCTGAGAGCAAGCTCTTCTGAAGTTTATTAGCATAATGAAAGTCAGAGTCAATGGAAAGTAAAAGAAGAAAGAAGAAGGTGGGAGGAGTGTTTTTTTATGAGTTTTCTAAACAAGCAAGTTGATATAAGTAAGTTGTATAATAGCAAGCACCAAGTATGAAAGAATAAAAAACACATTTGCACTTCTCGTCTGACGAAATTTACTGTGCTTTTACAGAAATGAAAATCATTGAAAAGGAAGTAAGTGTTTACGTTGAGATACGAGCACGTAATCTGTAAGCCTCGTAAGCTTATGTCAAGTGAAACAACATGAAATCCTGAGAGATTGAGCTTCTTAAGTACACGTGTTATAATAGGAACACCAACCTTCTTCAGTATGATAAAAGCACTGTAGATCAAGGTTCTCCACGTAGTGGAAACATTGTTAAATCTGTTAAGATGTGAATGTGGGCAAGTTGGTAACAAAGTTCTAACTTGCTAAAGCACATTACTGTCCTCATCGAACTAATGACTATAGTTTCTTGTACATGTGTCTTGATCACATTCAGCACAACATTATGCATTTTTAGCTTTCTTTAATACATTCTGTAGCCCCTCAATGGATTCAAGATGCTAGAAACCTATGTTGAACTACAAAGTGCTTGCCATTAAAAAAGACAAGAAGTCAGTTCCTGTGTTAGAAATATTTATTAGTTAGAGAAAGGCTAAAATTTAGTATGAACATTAGCCATGTCTTGAAGTTTTCATCCTACTCATTTTACAGTTGAAGCTAGCTTGCTTCTCAGGTTACTTGTGCTTAGAATTAAAGCACAACAAACAGATGAATGGCTTGCCGGGGCGTTATTCACAGAAAGTGGTCACTTTTCTCACTCTCTCCATAGAGTTTGGGCTACTGCTGGTACTGTTGGCCGCATAGCAGCCAGTGCAGAGCCACTGAGTGTCGTGTGCCGATGTGCCAGTTTTTCTTAGCATGTGGACACTTCTCCCACGAGTTTCTTCGATGTTGTCTTGACGAGGGCGAAACAGTGAATGAGCCAGTTCATCTTGAAATTTTATAATTGGCGTAGAGTTTCCTTCAAGCATGCCACGAATGTTCCACGCATTTATGATGACACATCCAACAAGCAACTCAACAGCTACCTTTCTGTACCACTTGAGTCCTTTTCTAAGGCAGTTGTGGTATAACGTCATTTGGTCACTATAGTCGACGCCCTTTTTTGCTGCATTGTAATCGAGACCGGCCTGATGTTTCATGATTGGTGCACCGTCCCTTGTTTTCTTCCCACTGTCCACCAAAGTTGCTTCATATTTGGCGACAGATGTGAGTATCAGAACAGGCCTCTTGTCCATCCACTTCAGTGCCTTCACTCCATTTTTGGACTGAAGTTCGGTAACACTGCCATTTGCAACCTTTACTTCAGTGAGATCTTTTGGCAGCCCTTTCCTCACTGAGCGAACTGTGCCACGAATGAAAGTGTCTTCCTTTAGAAGGCGAAAAGTGAGCGGCAAGCTCATGTAGAAGTTGTCTACGGACAGCGGGCACACAACTTCCTTGTAATTTTGCAGGAATTTCAAGCATACATCTTCGGCATGACGGTTGCCAATTGTTCAGTCACACTTTCCGGCATATACATCAACCTTTAGCCTGTAACCGTCTTTGGTACATGCCTTGAACAGCCTGACTCTGTAAGAACGAAAGTCTGCCACACCATGGCACTATTGTTTCATCTATCACAACCTCCTTTCCTGGCTCAAGCACAGTGGCAAAAATTTTGGTTCAATTTCTCTACCAGAGGATGGATCTTAAAGACATGATCCTGCAACTCTGCAACCAGTTAATTGTCCGCAAAATGCCGGAACCTCAAAAGTAGGGAGAAGGCGGTCACGGCTCAAATTTTGATTAATGAGTTCAACACCATACAGGTTACTTTTTGCCCACTAGTGACTCGGATAGGAAGATGGACGAGATTAATACAAATTGGTATTCCAACAAATGCTTTCGTTTGTTGGAGATTGGTTTCCATCTAATTTTTCAACTTTGATTTAGATTTGGGAGTAGGAAGACGGAGGAGACCAATACAAATCAGTATTTGAATAAATGCTTTAATTTCTTTGGCATTGGTTTCCGTCCAATTTTTCAAGCGTGATTTAGATTTAGGAGTAGTTGACTTCAACACTTGTGTGAACCTGTTTGTTTCATTGACCATCATTTGCCAAATGTCATCCGTAATAAACAGTGAACATAAAGATGGGGCATAACGGCTAGATGGCAACTGAATGATAGTGGGCGGCCTAGAGTACGTGTGGTGTCACACTAGGCGAAGTGGTTGTTGCCAGTGTCCATTTCTCTAGAGATGGGCTGAGAGAAATGAGAGCATTGTATCCTGAATCATTCACCTCAGAATCATCAGTCAGGTCTGACTCTCCATTCGACATGCTGGCTGAGGTCTGTGATGGTTCGTAAACACTATCTTTGTCACTGATTTCACTGTCCACTGCTGAACATCTGACACTGAAGCACTTGACTCATCCGCTGGTGATCGCGAAGTTGCTGGTGCATTCTTCTGGCCCAAAACTAAGTTTATTTGTTTCCTCTGCATTGTGCTTTTTTTTTTTCATCCGTAAGGGGCATGAGGATCTATCTATTAGACACGCTGAAAAGTTTGGGAGTAGCAAGAAAAATGCAGGTACTTATTCCAATGGCACGTATTTCAAAGACTGCTGCGAAAGTTTGCAAGAAACCCAACTGAGAAATGCGCCGCCACTCCACTCTCCAAAACAAACATGCCACCCCATGTCCAATGCAATAAAAATATATATTAGTTGCAATTTCAAACCTCAGATGGCAACACAAGAGCAAGAATTCTTGTGTGTGGGTCACTGGTGAGTCACGCCACACACAGCATAAAAACGTTTTCGTTGAGTGCATCGTGGATTGCCAGTGGGTCATAGCATTTAACATCAGACAAGTAGTCTACTGGCTATCTATAATCTCACACAACAAAAATCGTACCTCTGAGTTAAAGTGTCATAATGTTATCGCAGCAGCAAGCAGATGAATGCCCGTAACTTTGCTGCTGCATAGGAGCACAGGCTGTGCTGTGATGGCACTCAGAGTGACACGTGACTTAGATTCAAGGCAGCATCAGTTATTTGTTGAATCTGTTGCTGCAGTGAACTAATTAAAGTTTAGAGAAATAATGAAAAATACAACCCAAATGTCTGGGTGCTTTAGTTTTACTTCGCACTGCAGCAAGAGAGATGAATTTCCGTTTCGTCTCCTTTTCCCGACGTTTGCACGCGCGCAGAGAACGAAACTATACGTCATTGTCTACATGTATTCCAGCATTGCGATCATGAATGCTCTTTTATCCTCTCGCGTTTGCCTCAGTGCTGGGGCACTGACTTATACCGCTAATCACTTGTTCTCGTGTAGAGCGCGCACTATCGTCCGCTACAGGAAACGAGACAAGCGCAACAGCTCGCGCGACACCGTCACCGGAAGTGTGCCGGTGACGGTGAAAAAAAGAAGACGGCAGGGTATACCCGCCGCGACCCCTCGGCTCCGGTATGGGAGAACGCAGTGAAGGAAATTTGCTTACACAGGCGAAACGGGGAATGTCGAGAGAGTGTTTATATAGGCGGCGACGCTCGCCTCCTGAAATCATGCGTTCGCGGCACTTCAATCATTCTCAACTGCTGTTAATGAACCAATTTGAAAAATGCTTGCGGTAGAACACTTCTTAGAGGGCACGTAACAACTTTCAGTGTATAACCAAAATTTGTTATGTAGCCTGTGAGGGGCCCTTTAAAACAAACTCGGTAAAAATCGGGTGTACTGTCGGATGTTGTTACAGCTGCGTCGAGTTTCACAGCCCTCTACACAAGCATTGCTGTGAAGCCTGTGGCAGAAATAGAGTTTTATTCAATCAAAGGACTGCATAGAGCGCGCTCTCGTGTTGTGCTACGTGAATTAAATCATTCGTTTCCTGCCTGCACAAACGTTTGCATCTCGAGTGGATTTCAAGCACACCGTATAATAACGTGCAGTTCCGTCGTGCTTCGCAGCACTATACACAAGCACTGCCGTAAAGCTAGTGGAAAAAGTACGATGTCATGAAACCAGATCAATGCTCGCTATTTTGGTGCGATGCGTGAATGGAAACATTGCTTGCCTGCCTGCACAAACGTTTGCATCTCGAGTTAATATCAAACAAATCATATAATATGTGCAGTTTCGTCGAGCGCTTCACCGCGCTGCATGCAAGCATTGCCGTAAAGCCTGCAGTATAAATAGGGTTTCATGAAGTCAAATTAATGCGCAAACCTCGCACTTGTGGTGTACAAGGTAAACAAAGAATTCGTTGCCATGTCTCCGCAGTAGTTGGTCACGTTGATTTGTGTGAGCATATTGGTTCATGTGCCCCATCTACCTCTGTGATGAGAAAATAAGCAAGAATATCAGCTGCTATGTGTCGATGCATATGCTTTTTATTACAAGGTGTAGGAGCAGTACATCTTACTGCATGAGTAAACCACTCATGGAAACAGTACGTTCCTTGAACATTGTAGCTATTTAATAGCCTAGGAAGCGCGCTATATTGGAAGTTGCAATTTTTTTTCTGTTCGCAAAATTCAATAACTTGATGCTTTTTCTAAAAGCGAAAAATTATAAATTTCGCAATGATACGTATGCTGCGTCAGTAAGTTAAGTAGGCAGCACATAATTAGGCTAAACCAGAGGAATATCCGCAGGTATTTATACAAATGTACAAAGTATTAAAAAAAATGTTTTCTCAAATGTTTTCAGTGTGGAGTAAGGAGTTGCATGTGCGTCCAGCGCTGATTTCCAGCGCTTAATTTTTGTTGAACCTTGATGTAACAAAGACGTAACACTCAGCACTCTATTTTGTTACATCAATTTTTTTTTTTACAATGGAACACTGCATTCTACTATACGTGCGCCGCTCATGCGCCCCAAAATTTTGGCCCCTCTAAGGAAGTCACTGTTCTCTAAGTTTCGCCCGAAACTTAGATATCGCTACTTCCAATTGACACTCGTGAAACCAGCAGCCACGTCGGCTTGCCGCCTTTACACCGGCCGCAAATTACTTTTGAAAAATGTGGCACGCGCGGGCCGTGTATATGCACTCTGCTGCGCGCGGACAGCCATGTGCACGGGCACGGCCGGGCAAGAGACGTCGCGCGCTCTCTGACCCTAGCGCGCACTTGATCACGGGACGTGGACAGCGCGCATAAAGCTGCCATCCTTCTCGGCTCACAATCGCACCCTTTCATTCGCAATTAACCCCAGCATGTGGGATGCAACGGAGCACTATAATTTTTGCCACACTTGGACTTTAAACCAAACATCGGAGCGATGGCGAAAATTCGCTTAGGGTGTCCAAAAATTGCTATCGCAATAATACACTATGGAGAAAGGTATTATGTAAATTATCTGTGGGTGGGTCGAAACCCCCTAATTTCCCAAACACGCACCCATCCACTGGCACGCTGCACACATGGATCCCGCGCGGCACGCTGCATCATTAAGGCGTATCGTTCTTCGCTAGCTCTATGAACATTTATGCAGTAGTCACTTGGCGAGAAGCTTATTTTCCAACCTATGCGCAAGTGTCGTAGCTGAATTTCGAAAGTACACGGACCATATATATGTTGGCAAAATAATCGGAACTCACTATTTAGACTCGCCAAAATTATAATATAGCTCCTCACTTGAACTCATAAGAATATACCACTCAGCCGAGCTCACTCGGGCTCAAACTCGCCAAAATACTGCTCAGCTGGGCTCACTCAGACTCATGGGATGATCTCAGGGAGTTGACTCATCAGTGAGTTTGCCAGCGTATGATGTGTGCTGAACCACAAACCTGGCTTTCTTGAATAAAAACAGTTGGTCGCTGCAGCATATGGATGCACATAAGTGTAATTCAGAGAGCGCGGCATTGTAAAGGCTGCCACAGTTACCATGCCATGCTGCAGCTCATTTCAATCATGTCAAATGCAATACCTCTGCCAGCTTTTAGTCAGTCGATCAAATGCGATTGCTATTTATCTCATCACAACACCTCATTTTCCTGCCTAAGGCTTTGGGTGAATTTTCCTTGGCATCCATTTTGTTACTCTATACAGGTTACCAGTTATCTGTTGCCTATAAGAAATTTGAAGTTGTGCACATGTCATGTGGACTCCATGCCAAACTCGTAGTACTGCATGCGTTTTTGCAGTTAGGTCTAGAGTTACAGAATCGCATGTGGGAGTTACTTTAGTTAGCAGCTGTAGCTTTGGAACAAACACGTGCATGAGAGTGTGCTTAAGTGTTACCTGTCAAGACTGGGAGCACCAAGGCAACTTGTGCAGTAAAGGCATGGGCAGTATGAGCCCACAGATTTTACTAAGTGTGGCTGAGGTGATGCGTCTAGATTTCACTATGAAGAGAGCCAAATAAAAGGTTGCCTATCCATCATACCTATTCTGGAGCCTTTTCTTGAGCTTTTCTAAAACATTAAGCTCAGCGTGTACACTTTATCACAGCATAATTATTACATGTGATATAAAACATTGTATTGTGCAGTTTCTCAAACTCTTCGTGAAGGCATCTATCCATACATTAAACAGGAATAGGCTCAATGTCGACATATCTCCACAGTAGGATCTCCAGGACCTCGTACTGTCACAATGCATCACAGACATTATTTAAGTGAACACCAGAAGTGAAGCTCTTTGTTAACATTGGCTAAAATTGTATTTTTATATAGCCAAGTGATCATGCATAAATCTGTATGTCATGACAGAACACTTTGTTTCTCACGGACTTTAGTTTACAATTGTTTTCACGATCAGGAAAATTGTGCAGTGTGCTAGTTGGTTCAACATACTTAACACTGTTGTGCGGAGTGACGAAGGGACAGGACTTGAGCGAGAAAACAATAGACACCTGAGCACAAACTATCAACTGGTGATTATCACAAGGCAATGATTCTGCTGAAATGTAGGAACCAAAGGAAAAGACAAGTCGTGGAAGTATACAACCTCAAGGTGGACTCACAGGGCTCATGTGTCAGCCCGCCGTCTAATTCACTCAGCAATAAAGAGATTAGCATAATCACTGACAATAGAGGGTGTAGGTAGACCGGGAAGAGGACTCCTGTGCATGCGTGTAGGCTTTATGTACGCTTCACTTGCAGAAAAATAAACCAGCTCATAGTTCGCGCTCAGGTGTCATGTGTTGTTTTCTCGCTCAAATCCTGACCCTTTATCGCTCTGCGCAACAGTGTTAAGTTTTCAGGTTGTTCACTATGTGATGTAGGAAGGGTAAAATTGATGGGAAATCCCAATATTCTCGGGCATATCGCGAAAAATATGGCCCAAGTCAAGTGTCATTTTAGGCTTCACTGTCCCCTTATATAGGGCAAATAGTAATAGTTTGAATTCTATGGACGCTGGTTGCTTTTTCTGACTTAACCTAGGCAGTGCTCAGCTCTCAGTTGAAAGGAACAGGTAAACAGGAGGACTTGCCACATAAGCAGAAGGTAGCACTCCAGACTTAAGCTTAATATACTGCGTGCTTCCACAGCCCTAGGGGGCTAGTCTGTAAGTGTTGACTAAGTGGACTGTCCATTCCAGTACACGCTGAATGAATAGAGCACGAGAGCCCATGGTGATGATTGCCACATGCTCTACCAGCTTATAGCTCTACCTAATCAGTGTGTGCTGAAACAGTCCACTTAGTGGATTCTTACAGAATCCTTCCCTAGACTGATGTTTATGTTGGTAGGTTGCAAGTATTGCACTTTCTTTCCTTTGATGTGGGCAGTTCCCACATATGGATGCAATTTAACATATTGTATTCATATTGCCTTTGGTCTATACATATCTAATTCATGCTTATAACCAGGCCTACAAGCTCTTGTCCTGCATATTTATATAGCCTTCTCATTGGAGAATGGAGTCATTTTCCATTATACCCTCAAGCACTTGAAGTAGACACTGCAATAACCCCAAGGGAGGGGGGACAGTAACGCAAAAACCTTACTGGGCTTGTGGTGCTGCTGAAGGATGCACACATACCATTTATGCTAAAATTCCCAGCAGACATTCCAAAGTTTGTACGAGTTCGACTTTAGCTGGCTAAACTGAATGATTCATATTGAAGGCAATTCTTGCAACATTTGGTCAAACTGAATGAAACTGGACAGCACAATTAGCTGTGTTCATCTACAATTTATACGACTGCTGCCCCGAGCATTTTGCCTGTTACTTTGCCTTTCGTTTCTGTACTATCAAGTTCAAGTACACATGTACTTTATCACTGTACAAGTAGAATGGCTTCAAGGCTTTTCCTGGGCATTCAACAGTCACTATTTATTCCTATAAACCTTCCTGCATGTGAAGGCAAAAGAAACTTATTAATTCATGCTGGAAGTATAAAAAGACAGGTATTTGCACAGAAAATGTTTATTTTGAGCACCGAGGTTCTTGCTGATGTAGATATGGTGCTGGCTCCCTCCTTGCCCGAAGCATGTGCTTGCTGTACACAGCACCAGATGATGGCTTCCTAGGTCAAAAGATCAAAGTGAAATAAGAGGCATTTTGTTTTAGCCCCGGAAAGAAAAAGCAGGATTGAGACATTAACATGTATAAAAAATACTTGCCTAAAGAAAAATTAATACACAAGCAAATTCACTAAAGAGGTTCACTTTCAAGAGCGAAAGTATGGTTACGATGAAAATTACAAGGAAGCTTCACTGCTCATTGAGGTTTCGGTTCAGTAGTTGTTGAGCCACGAGGGTTAGCATGCTACATCTTGCATATTATGTTTTGTAGAACAATATTGCACTTTGAACAATGTAGTGCCTATTTAAATGAACTGACAAGGAACGCTGAAACTCCAGGCTAGTTTGGTCTGCACAAGATATGATACAGACACTGTACTGCATTCATTTAGTGTTTTTGTCACTGATCTCGTGCACAAAGGTCATTCACACCTATCCTACATGAAATGCAGTTACTTCTTTGAAGCTTCATCTAGTCCTTGAATTTGCTGCATGCTTATGTCTAAGGGAGTTCGTTTGGTTCCTGTTAATGTAGTACATCTAAGCAACTGTTATCAAATGCCCATAGTGTTCCCTTGCATGTACAAAACATTTTTGGCCCTTTCAATGCACAATACTCATTACATTTGACACTTGGGACTCGTGCAAGGCGCCATTTAGTATTATATGCTTGTCCACATCTGATAATACTTTGATAGCTGGGTCATTCCCATGCCAAATGCCTTGGTTATTACTGTGACCATCTCACACTTTTCCTTTAGAATCTTCTTGTCCACTTTTAAGGAAGCACCCCACGACACAATGTCTCCATCCTAGTGGTGCTATGGAGTTAACTTATGTGCTAGTTGTAGCAGATGACGTCAAATGAAGGCCACTGAAGATAAAATTCTCTGCGACAATTCCTTTTACACAAAAAATGCAAACAATACAGAATAGTCAAAATGTAGTTATCTGGCAAGACTGGCTGCATCCATCATCTTTGTTTGGCGCAATTCTGAGGTGGCTCCATGTTACAAGACGCTTGGCGATTATTGCCATGTGACTGTTTGGGACTCTATAAAACACAAGAATTGCCTTACTCCGGCCTTTCTCTTTGTGCAGCGGCCAAGGTTATTATTCGTCCAATCGCACCGTGTCCTGTTCGTGTGTCCATAGACTAAATTCTTCACCACATTGTTTTTGTGGTATTTCGTGAGTGACCCATGAACTCATCTTGGGGTGGGACTTCTTATCTTTGGCGTTTGCTTCTATCTCTTGTCGTCAGCACCTCACACAACTGGATGATGCCACTGGCAATTCTCTTCCTAACCACGAAGAATGCATTCGTCTCGTCGCCTCTTCCGATTACGTTCTTTGGCCACCTAGAGAAAAGATTATAGGTGTCAACTCCTGTAACATTGTGGATGGCGGCGTATTCATTCTACCCTATGACCATACCCTATCTCGAGCAATTCTGATTACCCCTGGCCTTATTCGCTTCTCTGAGGGGTCTGCATTGCTTACTGCAATAAACCAAATCGAACCCCCAACTGTTGCCTCGTGGATCAACTGTCACTTGAGCTGTTGACACTCATGTCGTTGCAATTGTCACGAAGACAGCTCAGTGTGTTCTTGCGTCTGTTACCGTGCGCTGAACAAAATCGTGCGCAAAGATGTTCACCCCGTGTCACGGATGGATGATGCACTAGATTCACTCCATGGTGCTGAGTATTTTTCTAGCCTTGACTTTAGACCAGGCTACTGGCAAATACCGATGTCCAAATCCGACAAAGCAAAAACGACATTTGCTACCCCTGATGTGCTCTACGAGTTCAGTGCGATGCCTTTTGGACTCTGCAATGTGCCTGCCACATTCGAACGCATGATCGATAAGTCTTGTGCGGCTTGAAATGGAAAACCTGTCTGTGCTATCTCGACGACATTGTGTTTTCAACCATGTTCTCACAACATTTGCAACATCTTGATGAAGTCCTTGCCTGTCTTGCAAATGCTGGTTTGCAGCTCAACACACGCACACGCGCGCGCACACGCACACGCACACACACACACACACACACACACACACACAAATGCAGTTTGGCCAGCAAGGCCATCAAAGTTCTGGGGCACATAGTCTGCAAAGAAGGTATTCGTCCGGACCCCGAGAAGCTTACTGCCATGCTCGAATTTTGTGTCCACTGCGTCAAAAAGACATGCACAGTTTTCTTGGACTTGCTTCTTCCGGCACTTCATATGCAACTTCGCTACACTTACGTCCCCGCTCCATCAACTCCTCCCCAGTAATGCACCCTTTGTTTCGTCCGACGAATGTGAACATGCTTTCCTGCTTTTGCAACATGCCCTGACGTCAGACCCAGTACTGCGCCACTTTGATCCAACCGCGCCCACCATCTTTCACACCGACGCTAGCAGTCAGTCTCGGTGCCATTCTACTACAATGCGACAACACATTCCGCGAACGAGTAATTGCTTAGACTAGTCGTGCACTAACCAGTGCAGAAAATTACTACACCATAACCAAGCAGGAGTGCTTTGCTGTTGGGCCGTGCAAAAATTTCACCCATGTCTTCATGGCCGCCATTTCACAGTCGTTACCGACCATAACACACTGTGCTGGCTTTCATCGCTAAAGAATTTATCAGGTCACCTGGGTTGCTGTGTGCTTCACCTACAGGAGTACGATTTCAATGTCACCTACAGGGCTGCAAAGAAGCATCAAGACACCAATGCTCTCTCTTGCTACCCTCTGCCGAATCATGACGATTCACCATAACCTCTCCGCGATTGTGTACGTCCTGAGTCCTCTTCATCGGCTTTACCCATTGTAGCCCTCGAATGGCTAAGACACAACAGCCCATCTGTCCTTGTGTCCCACTAACGCATCGACCCATACTGCTGAACTATTCTCCAACGCATGGAAGATTCTTCGTCACCTCCAAACGCCTGACTTCGTCGACAACTTAATCAATTCAAGCTGCACAATGGGGTTTTACATCGCAACATTTATCACATCGATGGCAACAAATGGGTCCCGGTCATACCATGTTCTCTGCAATGTGAGGTGCTTGAAGCCTTTCACGATCATGCGACGACTGGTCCTCTAGGCTACCACAAGACTTGCAACAGAATATGAAGTTGCTGCTCCCGGCCTGGCCCATCTTCAGCCGTTGCGAAGTATGTTGCACCCTGCGTTCATTGTCAAAGCAAACCCAACAGCTCCTTCTGGCTCTTTACAACCTCTGCCTTGTCCCGCTTCGCCTTTTGAAGTAGTTGGAATAGACTTGTACGGTCCTCTTCCCATGACCTCACATGGAAATCGTTGGATTGCAACGGCCATAGACCATCCAACACGCTATGCGGAGACAGCATCTCTACCATCCTGGACTGCTGCTGAAGTCGCCGATTTCTTTCTACACAACATTATCTTACACCGCAGCGCTCCGCGCGTTCTCCTCAGTGACCGCAGCAGTCTTCCTCTCTTCTATCCTTACCGAAGTTCTGTGCGCCTCTAACACAATTCGCAAGACGACTTCCAGTTACCATCCGCAGACCAACAGCTTGATGATTGCGATGTACAGTCACGTGCAATATGAATTGCAACACCGGTGCCCGTGGTCGAAGGGGTTCCAAGGCTGTACGGCTGTGCAGACACATGGTAAGTTCCAGACCGAAACACAGCTTCAATTAGTGGTGTCTATTAAACCGCTATTTCGAATGTCAGAGCTGCTGCGCAGCCGTGGAGCCCCTTCAACAACGAACAAGAGTGTTGCAAGTCATATTGCATGCGACTGTACATCTACTCTGGCCACACGAACGGGGATGCAATCCTGTCGTGCATGACATTCGCCTATAACATGGCTACGCAACGTACCACTGGATTTTAACATTTTTTCTTCATCTATGGCTGTTCACCAAGTTTCATTCTTGATGTATCATTCCTTTCGACTCCTGTACCCCCATCAGTTCCTTTCTTGGAACAGTTTGTGTCTCGCCTCGCAGAGTGCAGACGCCTCGCCCCGCTTAACACCGACGTCTCCCAGGACGCTCGCAAGTTTCGTTACGACTCGACCCACTGTGCTGTAACTTTTTCTCCTGGTGACAAAGTTCTTTGGACTCCTGTGTGCGTTCCTGGCTTATGCAAAAAATTTTGCAACACTTCTTGCTTATGCAACACTTCTTGAATGCCCACACCACCGTATCGTCGGGCAGCGAGCACAACCTGCGACACCCATGTGGCCACAGTGACGAGAGGCGGCCTGCGCAGCTGGCCGGTTGGGGTCATCAGGTTGTCGCCGGCCATCCACTGATTATATTGTTCACGGACACGTTCTTTAACAGGCTTGTTGAGCACGATGTCCAGTGGCTGAAGTGTTGACGTCATGCCTCCCGGAATGACGGCGAGTTCCGTCCTCCCGTCGCGGAGTGCCAGCTTCAATCCTGCGGTCAAGTGCCCGCGAAAGGCATCCAAGACGAGCATGCTCGGACACCGCAAGAGTGCCCCTGGTTGCCGATTCCAGACGGTCTTAATCCAATTGAGCATGAGGGCCTCGTCCATATAGCCCTTTTCATTCACGCGAACGACATCCCGTGGGAAAGCCTCTTTCGGCAGCGTCTTCCTCTTGAATATTATGTATGGGGGCAGCTTTCTGCCATCTGCAGTACACGCGAGCATCACCGTGAATGCTCGTTCCCCGTAGAAAGAAGCTCGACTTCTTTTGTGCCGCGTTCGCACACTGTGGTGAGCAACGGCATGTCGAACCACAGCGGCATTTCATCAGCGTTGCCGATCTGTACCAACATGTAGCCATGCTGCTGCCGGAGACGGATAACATAGCGCTGGAATTCGACCAACTCGTCCTCGTATGCCTCTGGCTGCTTCTGCCAGATTGATTTGCGCTGTCGAAGTGCGAATCCCTTGCGTTGCATGAAGCGACGAACCCAATAAATGGAGCCCTTGAATTGTTCCTTGGGCAGTCCGGATTCTCGGGCGATCTCAATAGCTTTGATGCAGATGAGTTCTGCTGTGACTGGCAAAGATCTGGCACGATGCTCGCGGACAAAATCCGCCACCCTGTCTTTGAGCTCCGGGTGCACTGCGCCATAGAATAAAGAACTTCGTCAGAATAAAGAACCGCGCAGCGCCCGCGAGTTGGGCCGCGTCCGTCACCAAGGGGGCGATAACAATGTGGATGCCGAAAGGTCTGCGCTCCAGACATGCTGCCAGACGACTATTCATGCTGTGCCAAGGGCCGGTATGTAAGTCAAGGGGTGAACTTTTAGTAATATTTTTGGGAAAAAACCTCAACCTATATTCTGCACTATACGGTACTCGCACTGCTGGAGACATGCCGTGGCCGAGAACCTACGGCTTCCCGACTACTCGGGTGCTACCACCTGTGCCACACGCAGTTGCACTGCGGCACCCTGCCTAGATGGAGTCCATAAGCCAGGAAAGCCACGCACGGCAATCTATGTCCGCAGCACCCTGGCGCGTGCTGTTCTACCTGTTGCTGACATCGCCGGTGGCCCCTTGGAGTCATGCACCGTTGTGGTACGCCTTGGCAGCCAGGACACGGCTGTGGCGAGCATCTGCATCCGTCCAGGAAAGCCGTGGGATCCCTCCAGCCTCATCCAGCTGGCTGTTCGCCTTGGTGGGCATGCAGTCCTGTGCAGTGACTTCAACGCACACCACACGGATTGGGGAAGCGGCAGCTGCACCCGCTGAGGCAAAGGCCTCACAGATGCCATCAGCTGAGCTGGCCTGCTGACCTTGGAACACCAGGGAGCCCACCTACGTCTACCGCAGAGCTCGCACGGCCATTGACCTCTCCCTGAACACTGAGCAGTGCTCCTACTCCTGGGCCACAACTTCGGACAAATGGGGGTCTGACCACTTCCCTATTGTGATCAGCCCCAGGTCTGGGAGAAGGCCTAGGTCAAGAACTTACGTCACAGACTGGTCCCTGTTCCGGAAGCACTGCAGCAAGTTGGACGATGGCCGTGACTTCCTGAGCGCCATCGTGGATTGTGCTCAGGCTGCCACCGTTCAGTGCTCTACCCAACCAGATACCCCCGCTCCGGACCTCCACCTGCTCAACATTCGTGCCTCCAGGCGCCATATGGAGCGTGGAGCAATCCGGACGGGCAAGGCAGAGCATTGGACCGAGTACAGACGTGCAGATGCCCGCTGCAGATGCCAAGCCCGGCGCAGGAGGAGCCTCTGCTCTGCCATCGAGGGCAGGTCCAGGGGACCCCTGGCTTGGAGACTGCTCAAATCCCTCACCAGCAGGAGAGGAAGCCTACAACCTGTACTCGCCGTGGCCATCACGCTGAGCATCAGCGAAGAGGCCCTTGCGGAGCTCCTCGCCAACCAGTTTGCGCTGGCTGTACCACGCATTGCAGCCATCCTGAAGGTAGGGCAGCCTTCCGTCAGCTTGCCTAGCTGCCTGCACAACCACCACACAGGGTCTTCGCTTCTGTAAATGGCCTGTCATCCAGTCTTGGGAGCCTGGCCTCACAGTTCATTGGCCCAGAAAGCAGTCCGAGCGCTTTTTCGCTGCCTGAGGGCAACAGACTTGAGTGCCCGACTATAGACATCCTACACTTAAGTTCTCTCTCTTCCTCTTTCACTCCCCATTCCCCTCCCCACGTGTAGGGTAGCAAACTGGACTCAGCCTGGTTAACCTCCCTGCCTTTCCGTCTTCCCTTCTCTCTCACCACCCAAGGTGGCCATCGAGCCAGGTTATGGCTATCTACCAGGACCCGCTGACGCTGCACGAGCTCCAAGCATCGCAGTGCACCAGAAGCCCAGTGCACCAGGAACCCAAATGCTTCGCAACCTGGCCGCCAGCGAGCAGCTGCACCTGCTTGACTGCTTAAACATCTGGCAGTCAGGGCAGGTGCCGGAGTCATGGCGCACAGCCTACGTGGCCCCCATCCTGAAGGCCGGCTGAAAAACGTGAGCTCCTATTGGCCAGTCTCACTCACCTCTGCTGCTTGCAAGCTGATGGAGGCCATTGCTTTCTGGCCGATGAGCAGATAGGCTTCCGGCGGAGCTGATGCAGTGCGGACTCCATCGTGGACGTGGTCTCCACGCTGGAAGAGGCCAAGGCCTGCGGTGACGCCGTGCTCCTGGTGCTTATCGGCATGAAGGGGGCCTTTGACGCCCTGCCCTATCCAGTCGTTCAGCAGGCCCTGGACCTATTTGGTAGAGGGCGTCCCACAAGGATCAGTGGTGAGCCCTTTCCTGTTCAACCTGGCCCGACTGCCTGCTGTCCTGCAGAGTGACCCCCACAACCACGTGAATACCTCCATCAACGCGGACCACATCGCCCTATGTGTGCGAAATCCACCACACAGCCACAGCAGTGCGCGCTCGGCTCTGCAAAGAGCCCTCGACACCGCCGCTGCTTACCTGAGCTGCATTGGCCTTGCCATCTCGGCAAGGAAGACGGAGGCCATGCTGCTCCACCCAAGAGCAACCGCCCGCTGCACAGCTGCAACTGGAAGGCGACCTTGAAGCCCGGCAGTGACGTACCCGGGGCTACACGTTCATCACCGGCTGACCTGGCTGCCTGCTGTCAAGACCCTGCATGTCCAGGTCCTCCGGGTCCACAAGGCAGTCTCCCAGCTTGTTGCCCGAGGACAGAGCTGCACCACTAGGTGGGCTCTGCGGCTGTACCATGCAGTAGCCACCTCACGCCTGCGGTACGTCCTCCCACTCGTGGCACTACCACGTGCCCGTCTCAAGAAGCTGGAGCTGCAGCATAGGGCCGAGATTAGGTTCTGCCTGGGCGCTCCCTGCAGCTCTGAAATCGCTGCAACCTTGGCCGAGGCAGGAGCATGGTCCCCATCACTCCTGTCACAGCCCACATTCTACAATCAGCCACAGCTGTGCACATCGCTGAATGACACTGCGTTCAGGAATATCGGTCACATTCCGACCGCACACACAACCCCCATCACATCTGCACTGAGCATTACGCTGCGGAGAAAGCTTATCAGTGAATGGCTACTGACAGCGCAGCGAAATTTTGGTTCTAAAGCAATTTTTCCCGACCGTGCAATGAGGCCGCAATGCGAGACCGCAACGAGGCCGCAATTTGGTGACTTTATTCACTACCGCCCTTAGCCGGCAGATCTGAACCATGCATCAGGAATGTGCATTTCCATTGGGGAACAATAGAAACTCTTATTTAGGCTAAACAAGCGCGCGTACGTACGTACTTACATGCCGCACTCGGGACATCTGCCATTCAAATATTCTGCCATGTAGCAGCACCGTAACCAAGTAATGTTACTGTTACGTGCTTCTGACAAAGACTCTAAATAACTCTGAAGGAGCGCAGTTCCGTGTAATATACGTTCTCTGCATTAGGACACTGTAGCACTGGCTGGCCGGTGTGGCGGTCCCTGCAATGCATCACAAAAAAAGCTCGTGAGGAACCTGGCTATAAAGTATCATCACAGAACACCTATATATGGCATCATGCAGTCGAAAGATTAGCTACGCGTAGTAGATGCACATCAAACGCAAAGACTAAGTATACTTACGAGAAGCAAAAGCCCGAAAAATAAGCGATCCACCGCTTCGTGCACTCCGAGCCTGCCATATGCCATATTATGCCGCCAAAAAGGCCAAATGTGACATCACGGACGTAAAAAAACAAAGACCGGATGTGGCGTCCCGGACGTGACGTTTGGGTGAACCTAACGCTTGCGCTGCGTTCACCGGGTGAACGCAGACACTTTCCATATTCTAGGAACAAAGGCCCTCAGAGTTTCTCACCGTTATTACTCGCGCCTGCACAGAAACGTCCAGCGCTATGAGAAACGCCGCGCCCCGCTGTATCCATATATAGGAAACTCTACGAGTAGGTCGTGGGAAACTCTATGGGTGTATCCACGGCTGTATCACTTTATTACCTAGAGGGAAATCTGGCGCTGCTGCGCTGTGGTATGCTGTGCTGCGCTGAGAACAATAGAGGCTGACGCCAATAAAACGGTCACTAGGAGGTCCAGGAAGAAAACTACAAAAAAGAAATGTAACACCAGGATCAGGTACATAAACATGCAAGGCGGTAGAAAGAGAGCGAAGTGGTTAGAAATAGAACAGCAGTTAAAGGACGAAGAAGTAGATGTATATGCGCTATCAGGGATCTAAAAGACGTCTGGGAAGGGAGCAACAGAACAACAACGGAGAGGAAGGGAGGAGGCGCGGAGTAGGTATGCTGATACATCAAGGAACAAATTGGCAAAGAATAAAGTCAACTCGCAAAGAACATGTCTGGGTATCAGGTACAATTGCCGGTAAAAAGACATGGCTATAGGAGTGGTTTATTTAGGGACAGGGGACAAATGCAGGCAATTAAGAGAACAAGGATCTAGTGAAGTGTCTCAATGACGATATAAAGCAGTTTGGAGAAGGTGTCGATATTTGTCTGCTGGGTGACATGAATGGCCACATCGAGGATCTGGATGGACACACAGATTGTAACGGGAAGTCAAGTGTGAGGGACAAATCACGTGAGAATCCCGTAACAGGCAAACGACCATTGACTACTGCAATAATGGAAATAGACGAAAAGGGGAAGTACAGCCTCGGAAGTGATCACGGAAGTGATCATAAGCGTATTAGTCTACAGCTGGGAGCCTTGCCCAAAAGAGAAATGCAAGGAAGTCAAAAAGAGTACGCAAAATTAAATGACGAACAAATAGCGCAAATAGCGGCCGGCATAGAGGAAGCAGTAGAGAAATATGCCACGGAAAAGTGGGATTATAATCAGTTAGAACTACTAATTAGTACAAAAATAAAAGAAGTAAAATGAGTAAACCGCTGGAGAGGAAAGAGGAAGCCACGAAGTTGATGCATAAGGAAATTAGGGAGGCCATCGAACGACGATGGTGGGCATCACGGGAACACAGCGAAGCAAAGAGGACGCAGTTATCTGAAGATGAAATAGGCCAAAAATGGGAATCTTATCAACAAAAGAAACAACAAATGCAGGTCCTCGTCCAAAATAAAGCAGTTGGGGATTTCAAAGGGGGCGCTCCTACCCTCCATCCATCCATTCGGTGTTATTGGATGGGTGGATGGCGGCTATACTCTTTGTAACGGGCGGCGGCTGGCGCCACCTAGCCTTTTGCTCCCCCTTTTAATTTATTATTATTATCCCCCTTTCTTTATATCCTCTTTTCCTTAAACTAGTTTTCACTCCCATCCTTCCCCCAAAATAACTATCTAAAACAGTAGAGGAAACATTATCTCCCCGATTTATCTATCCCTTGACTTCCTCCACCAATCCTCTAGCCTCCTCTTCGTTACTGCCACTCTTTTCTCGTCTATTTGCCCTCGTTCCCCGGGAAAACCTAATGCCCCTTCCATATCTGCCACTGTTCCCTCTGCCAGGGTCGGGCGAAGGTCTGTGCATCTCAGCACTATATGCTCAGTGGTCTCCATTTCGGCTCCGCAAGCTGTGCACCGAAGGTCCACGTCTTCAAATTTAGCCCTGTATGTTTTCGTTCTCAAACCCCCCGTCCTAGCTTCGAATAATAGTGAGCTGCCCCGCGAGTTATCAAATAAGAGGTCTCTCTTAATCTCCTGTTTTTGTGACCTATACATTGATAGCGCTGGCTTTCCGAGCATTCTTTCTTCCCACATTTTTCTTTCCGTCTCCTTCACCTCCTTTCCCACACTAGAACCACGTTGGACCCCTCCCTCGGCTGTAGGTATCTATTCCTCAGCTTCCTCGTTCTGAGTGTCCACTTTGTGTTCAAACTTTTCATGTACAGATATTTGTTCACTTTTCCTGCCCACCTTTTTTCCTCCAGTGCTGGGAGTCTCTGTTCAAATTTTAGTTTACTTATTGCCTCTCTACCTTCAAATGACGTCCATCCCATGTCCCCCTGCGCTCCCTCATTAGGGGTGTTCCCGTGTGCTCCTAAGGCCAACCTGCCTACACTTCTCTGTCTCGTTTCCATGCATGCCTGAACTTCCGATTTCATGCACAGTACTGAATTTCCGAATGTGAGGCCAGGTACCATAACCAGTGGCGTAGCTAGGTTGTCTGGCACCCGGGGCCCTTAGCTCTTCTGTCACCCCCCCCCCCCCCCCCGGGTGTAGTCGAGGGAGGCGGGATATCGCCAATATTCGGGTGTCTTCAGACGTATATGACACCCCCCACCCCCCCCTTCTGGCCCCATGCACCCGGGGCCCACGGCCCCCCGGCCCCCCCTGTTGCTACGCCAGTGACCATAACCCCTTTCCATACGCCCCTAACCACCTCGTACCTATTATAGTTCCAAAGTGCCTTGTGTTTCATTATACAGCTGAGTTCTTTTCACTTTTTCAATCATAATTTTTTCCTGTTCTTCCAAGTACTTTTTGCCCTCATATGCCCAAATACTTGTATTTTTCAACATGATCAGTGTTTTGTATTTCCAATGGTTCCCCCCTTTCTTCATTGTATACTATTGTGAGAAACTCCATGACTGTATCCATAGGGTTTCCTACAATTTTTGCTTAGAGTTTCCTTGCTGTATTAATTTTTGTAGGAAACTCTATGCTAGCAATTAAAGATGCACCCTGGAGCACCTCGTACCTATTGTATCCCCATAACGTTCTGTGCTTTATTATGGCTGCATTTCTCTTCCCCTTCACTGTTACTGTTTTTTCCGTTAATTCGATATATCTATTGCCTTCGTTTATCCATATACCGATGTATTTATATTCTCTTACCCGAGGTATTACCCTGGCACAGACTTGTATCGCCACCTGCTGTCATCTGCAGAAAGCAGCGTTTCAGGGAGGGCTGGCTGGCTGCCGCTTGTTGCCCGCTCCTGGAACCATAGAGTTTCTTACAAAATTTTGTAGGAAACTCTATGCCTGGAACCATAGATGCCTGGAACAGCCAACTGCCCACCCTGAAACGCTGCTTTCTGCAGATGACGACAGGTGGCAAAACAAGTTTATGCTTGCGCCGTCGCGGCAGCATCCCCATAAGCGCAGGCAAATTCACATTTTTTTTCTTAGAAACAAAACAATTAGTGTTATACTAAATGAAGTCGACGCCAAAATGCAACCTTTTTGCAAAATTTGAGCAAGAACAGTGCAGCAGTGAGCTCAAAATCTTTTTTTGAACACGTTAAGCGAGATATGCAGGACACTGTTATATCCGGCTAATTTTCTTGAATCACGCAAATTACTGTTCCCACTAGCTTGCGCAAAGCTGATCAACAATGAGTTTTAATTTGATGTTCCATTACTACATTGTACCGAGCACAGAACGTCGTCGATATCGAGGCAAAATAACTTCCAGCGCTCACCTTCCCGTGCTTCGCTCGGGAGGTTTTCCGAGGAGGAAGGATCATGTGAACAGTTTTAACCAATCGTACAACCGCTGCGCGGTTGTACGATTGGTTGAGATTGGCGACGCGCGGCACCGTTCTCTAATACACTATGTTCTGCCATATGCGTGGTTAATGCATGGTGCCGCCGCTGTGACGTCACTGAGTCGCTCTCGCCGTTCTGTATTCTCCTTCCGCAATGCCTCCTTTACTAGATGCCAGCCGCGTTGCTCGCTTTCCCATTGCGGCGGCGGTTCCCTTAGTTCGTGGCCTCCGCGATTCGCAGCAACGGCGCGCCGCCGGAGCCGATCGCGAAGGCCACGCTTAGTTGAAGTTAGTTCAGCATAAAGTTTGTGAGGCGGCGCTCGTTGCCTTTTCAACTTCCGGCGGATGCGGACCTCCGAGATGGCAACAGACGCCATGGTAATCTCCGAGGCCGCAGCACGTGACGCAGACGTCCGCCACAAGCGGCGCTCGTTGCCTTTTCGCGGGGGAGAGTAAAGGGAGAGGGCCAGGAACCGAGTTTACGGACAACGCGGCTGGCATCTAGTAAAGGAGGCATTGCCTTCCGTCATAGCTTCCGTGTTGGTGGAAGTTGTGCATGGTTGTGCCGTTGTGCGTACTGGCCGTGCGGCAGGCGAGCCCTTTTCGCGCTTTTGGAATTGGCGTGGTGTAAGCAGACTACATATCAACTCTATTGTTTTGCACAACAACCAGCCATCCGAGCCGGGTCCTGGGCGTCAAGATTGTACTGCCACGCAGCTACAGCCGGCGTTTGAATACTCTCGGCATGGGCTCATCAGAGTCGGACGCAGCGCAGCAAGGCATGTTCAACGCAAAGGGTGTTACGCTTATAATAGAGGCCGTCAACGGACTCGTGAAATCGCCAGAGCCAGAAACCCGCGTTCTCATTACGCCAAAGATCAGCCTGAGCAACATGAAGTCTCGTATCGACGCAGCGTTAATGGTGTCGGCTGGATCGTCTAATGCCAACCAACAGTCTCGTCCTTCCGAAGAAGACGCGGCGGCCTCGCCGGGTCCGTCTCGGCGCAGTGGCAGGACGTCCATTCCCCGCGAACATTCAGCTCAGCCGGCACCCAAGAAGGCCAGAGTAGATCGCCCCGAGCCTCAGAGTGAGCCTCAAACCGGCAGCGACACTCCGCGATCGCTCCGCAGCGGGCGCAGCTATGTCAATGATTCGCCGACTGCTCAAAAAACGACCATCGTGGTGAGTACAAAGACAGAGAACGCCGTCGCGTCGACCCCGGTGGCCTCTAAGCACACTGCAGCAGTAGTGAAAGAGCCTGCTACACCAACAGCATCGGCGCCGTCACCGGCTTCATCGTCGCCGCTGCAAGTGCAGAAGCCCGCCAAGCAAGCCACACAAAAGGCGGGCTCCTCGAGCTCGCGGTCGAAGCAAGACCTGGCAGAGCCACTTCCCGACCTCTGGCACATCTCGCCCAAGATAGCGGAAGAAATGAAAAGTATTGCATTCCGACATTTCCATTTTTCTATCTGACTGCGCTCGTGCCGAGCTTTCAAGGATTTTTTTTTTTTTTGGCCGTGTGCCGAATGGTTTTGTCCTCAGAAACGCCGTCGTTCGTTTCGCGGCTTTTGAAAAAAAGTTTCACCGGCCCAGCTTGGGTTTTAGCAACATTCTGCCCTGGATCGCGCACATGTTTATTTCATTGCACGTCAGCCGTTTTAAATACCCGAAGTAGGCGGCTGAGATTTCATGCAAACGTTTTGGAGTAGGCGTGAAAACTAAGCAGCATTTGTAAGAAATTATGCAGAAAAATAAAATGCACTGGAAGAAAGAGGAAGAATCTTCTGTATCATTTTAGTCACAAACGCTGTAATCATGTGATTTAGATGAATGAGCAGTGTTTAACTTTGCTGCGAAATAGGTCGGCAGAAGCCTAAATGAAGCAGAATTTAGTGTTCATGGAATCTGAATAAGTACAAATAATTTCGCTGCTTGGTTTTACTCCCGGGCTTCGTTTTACAGTCTCCCCTAATATGTCCATACAGAACTTAAGATGTGAAAAGCATATTGCATTTTTAGCAGCCGCTAGCTAATGCTCTTGCAGGAACGTGACTTGCAGTTAAGTCTGAAAAAAAAAAGTTAGGGATTGGCATGGCGCATTCTAAAGAGGCTTAATCAACAAAGCAAAAAAGTCTTAAGAATGTTGCAGGATGGCAGCAATATGCAATCGAAGATGTTTTGTCAGGTTTCAGATTTTTATGGTAGTTTGTGTTGTCATGGGGTCCACATAAGCATTTGAATTTTTCTCATTGTGTTGGTGTGATGTTACAGGGCACAATATGCTGTACATCAAAATGATGGCCATAACAGTAAGGTGGACTCTTGTGGCTCTTGCGACATGTGCTACTTTGTCAAACTCTCAAAACCATTGGCAATTATGCTTGAGTGGTACTGATTCAAACTGTTGCTCAAGTGAGTGAATGTTATCATGTTTTAAGTTTCTCAACAAAATTCACGTATTACTGACCCTTATGCACGGTCGATAAATAGTGTGTGTGCTAGGGTCAAATACGTTATATATCTGTAAACTGCAGACAGTCACACATCTGAAACTTTACTGCCTTTGCAATAATTCATAATTGCTTACGTAGTGTTATTGGTAGCATAGCTGCTTCTCTTGCATGATTTACTGCATTGTGGTGCTCCCCCCCTCTCTCTCTTCTTTTTCCTTTTTTTTTTTTTGAGGGATATTGTGAATACATGTTCAATAATCTTGGTGCAGGCATCAAGGCAGCACTCACTTTTAAGGAGCTAAGTGTATGTCTAGATATACCAGCATGTCAATGCAGTAGTGATGTCATGAAGGTGCTATTTTAACTTTTGCACGTATGACCCAGTACAGCATATCATGGTTCAATTCATTCTTTTTTTTGTTCATGTAGCACTTTATTATAACCATAATTCATTGTTACACATTGAGTTTGTAGTATACAATGTAATCAGTTTGAGTCAAGTGTTGGCTCTCATGGCCTGGTAGTTGATCAGTAATATTGGTTACAGGAATCATAAAGGTGTTAAGCTGTTCAGTGTATTAGTAAGTAAGGTTACTTCAGAATTGATGCTACCCTTTAACAGAAGTGATACCTACAAGAATGAAAGGATATAAGGCGTTCTACTAATGATGCATATGGAAATTATAACCAAATACTTGTACAACTTTTTGAAGGGATAATAAAGAAAAATATTACGTTGAGCTAGTGTGGTAGATTACACTTCTGGAAAACCATATAGGTGGAGTTTGCAAAAAGAGTGGAGGCCTTCAGTATTTTAGAAAAACAAAATACCAACATATATGGTTCTGATGTAACATTAAAATTTATGCACCTGCTCCGTGTAGTGTCAGAGTGCCAGAGCGTCTGGCTGGGCTATGCTTGTTGTTATTAATAAAATAAGTGTTACATTTGGAAAAAAAAAGAAAGAAGAACAACTTAATTTTTTTCGAGCCTTTCTGCTCAGGAAGAATCCAAATACAAGGAAAGCATTGCTAACCTACAACATGTTGCCTAGCAGTGCTAATTTGGGAGGAAATACAAAAATGAATCCGACTTGCTAATAAGCCTTTTTCGCAAAACATTTGCAGTTAGTTCCAAAAGAGTAACCTACCACTGTAGCTTGGCTAAGTATTTCCCTTTAATGTTACTTTGAAAAGCGAGTGCTATGTTTTGTAGAGGTTCAGAGTATTTTAACTGAAGATGAACTTGTTGAACCATATAGGTGGACTTCCTGTGGTTGTCAACATAATAGTGCTTTAACTGGTGCTTGGTTTGTTGTCCCTTTAAAATGTGTTCTGCATACACTATTTGCAGGGTGGCAGAATTATTGTGCCTTTGAGTTAAAGGGGTACTGACATTATATTTTAGACTATTAATTTCTTGTGTTAGGTGAAGAGTCCTAGACCTCTAAACCCTAGAAAAAAAGCGGCAGGCCTCAGAGCATTGTAAATAATTTAATGTGATAGCTTTCCACAGCAAGCTTCTGATTCATTTCCCAGAAGGATATAGCATTGTTGTGTTTTGACATCTGCTCTGGCTCGCTTGGTTGCCTCATATGCTGCCACTTGTGAGGGCCAATGTAGCAGATAATGGATGATCGAGTGAGCTGGAGCAAGTGTCGCAATGTTGCCCTGTCCTGCTTCCACGTGACCACATACAGTGTTGTGACACCACAACTCGGTAGAAATGATACTGAAAGTGGCTGTAGCAAATTTATCATATTAAATTATTTAGAATGTTGGGAGACTTGACAGTACATTCTCTGGTGTTTAGAGCTACTGGACCTTGATTTAAAGAAAAAGAAAAGTCAGACATTGTGTCAGTACCCCTTTAAGTGAATACTATCTGTGTGTGGTAAGACGAGTGCCTTAAACGGGCCCTGAAACACTTCTTGAACATGGTAAAACAACAACATTGCGCACCTTTAAACGAGTGAGCACACAGTTGCTTGCTCTTGCATCCGCGATGTCATCAAAAGCAGTTGGCCCAGCAAAACTACTGGCTGATTTCACAATCACGAGAACATTCTCAGTAATACAGAAGTGCTAATTTTTAGTTAAGTAAATGAAAAATATATGTGTCTGTGATCTCAAAAAGATGAAAAATCATTTAATCTTTGCACTGCACATAGTGTAGTGTACATTTCTACTGTGTAGCATCCAGCATGATAGCTTAGATGAAGAGAGAGCGAAAGCTGGGTATCGATGCAGTGACTCCACTTATAGTTGAAGGATCTTGAAAAAATTTTTGCAGTACGAGATTCGTGGGCTAGCATACTTTGATTAGTTAGGAAAGTGTATCAGGGCCCTTTTAAATTTTAGTACAGCCAGTGCCTTTCAGGTATAATTGCAACATTTTATGTCGTCTTGACCATGTTGTACCAGTGTTTATTATGGGTAATACTGTTTGTGAATTGTGCTGATAAAGTCAATCTCTACAGCTGTGTTTTATGCATCTCTCATCCCCAATGTTTCTGAATTGCTGGGTCACAGTGCTTAGTGTGCACAGGAGCATGCAGTGTTGACCCATTTGGGAGCTGAGATGCATTCCAAGCAGAATATTTGTATACTACGAGCGGGTTTTTTTAAAAATCCTTTTCTGCTATTGTATTTTTATTGTTCTGGCATTTTGATGTATCATTTTCAATTTTGATGCCAACGTTAAAGGAACAAAAAATAAACATAATTGCACAGTTGGTGATGTCATATTAATAGCCAAGGTGTGGTGAAGGGTTCACACCACACAATTATGATGTTGATAGAGTTTGAGCTTTTTTTGCAGTGTAAGTATGCAATGGAGAAGACCTACAAGTAGGACAATGTACAGTCGGCATCAAATCTTAATGGACCACGTGATCTCAGAGAACATTGAATTTTCAAGCAGTTTGTGACTGTAGCAAGTGAAACCGTACGTCACTAATGTTTTTTGCTTTTCACATATATTAGTGCAGACTGGAAACCCAAATACTGGGTTGCAGAAATATTGAGATCCTTAAACATTGGACACCGACTGGACATGCTTGTCCAGTCGGTGTCCAATGATTCAGCTGAACTTGTATGACTGGCTTTGTTAAAAAGCAGTACATGTCAGTAGCAGCTTCACAGACTTATTGGTACATTCCAAGTACATAATTGTACTTGTTTAACTCTTTCCATACTGCAAGAAATAGCAAAAGGTGTACCAATTTTCCAAGAAATGCAGCTTCCAGGCAAGCAATGTTTTAAAAAAAAGTGCATGGAGTCAAGCAGCCGACATTGAAGAGAAGACAACACTGAGGCCATCTAGAAGCAAGTTTCAGTATGAACACAGCTGTTCACACAAGGTATTTATAAATAAAGTAGCTTACAGAGCCCTCATAGGGCATTGTATAAGGGGGGCAGTACAGTGAATGCAGACATAAATATCAAAATGCATTAACACCTTAACAAAGTACAACACTGATTGGTGCAGAAAGGCGAGTTTGAACCCAAGCTAGGGAGTAGCAATAGTATTTAAAATTGGGGGGGGGGGGTAGCAAACAAAAACGCGAATTATAAGAAACAGTAGTATGGAGACTAAAAACAATTGACAGTTGATTTCACGTTTAAGAAAAAAAAGTATGGACATATCGGCAACCATAGTATGGGCAAGGGGAATGGTGAATGTGGTAATTGAAAAATATCAGATTTTGAGCATAGATATTTTTTAAGATTATCATTAAACTTTGTATAATCTCGCTCTGATACAACATTTGTAGTTAATGCTATCAATACCAGAAAAAGACATGTTAAGGTTTTCTGTGATTTTAGAAATACCTTAGACTGTAATTTCAATGGGTGCCATGTAGGGGTAATCTTGATGCAGCATTTCGGGAAGATGAAGTGTCATCTTCACTATGGAGACGGACGAAAAGAATTAGAGAATTTTTCACTGTCTTGTAAAGCTGCTGCTTTTTCTTTCTGAGTGGGTGCAGAGCCTTATTAAACCACGGATTAGATTTATCATTAGTTACAGCTATCAAAGGGACGTGCTTTTTTAGTAATGCCGACATCTTATTTCTGAAAAGAAATCAGTTTTCTTCCACTGAAGTAGCGTAAAAACAAGCTACTAACACGCTATCAAAAGATGTATGAAGTTCTGTGTGAATGGCATTGTTGTTGGATTTATTATAATCTAGTAATTTTTTTTATTCAGTTCCTGCTACGAGCAGCTGGATAACAATAGTTACTTGTAGTAATTTGTGGTCACTAAACCCATTGAAATAATCTATGTGGCTAATTATTTAAGGTGCAGTGGTTAGAATAAGGTTTAATGTATTGAACCGCAAGCTGGTTGAGTAATAGCCTGGGAAAAATTAAAGGATAAAGTTTAGTTAATGAAGTCGGCCGAGTTATGACACGAGGGCAATTGCTCCCAATCAATAAGTGGAGTATTAAAATCATCAAAGAGGTACACTGCACAAGCTTGACAGATTTCAACGGCACTACTGATGCTCCTGTGCGGCGCAGCTGAAAAGGAAATATGAGAATCGGTAGGGTGATAACAGCTGCCGATCAATACTTTTGTGGAATGACATATGCAAACTACCTAGACAACTTTTTTTTTTTTTGATTGCAAGAAAAACACCACCTCCCCTTCTGTCAGTGCGATCACAGCGATAAATGTTTTATAACTGTTGGCGTGAAAAAAATTTCGATGTGAGTGATGTCAGCATTTAGCCACGTCTCAATGAAGACAACAATATCTGAATGACTATCTTTGACATAAGAAGAGACCATATCATGTTTAGAAAGAATACTTCTGAACTTGGTGAATGATACTGCTAATGATAGAGTGAAAGGCTGATGCAGCTTTCACAGCTTACATATGTGCAGTATAGTCAGTTTACTCCTAGCTGTTTGTGTGAAAGCACAACTGCATTAGTCACGGCATCATAGACATAGGTTCCATTCCCAATGTGCAGCTTGTCTACAAAAATCTGAAACCGCTTTCTCTACTCTTTTGCAAATTCCAACAGCTTTCTTCGTGTCTGTCACGTTGCCAAGGAATAATTTTCACGTGTGGAAAACGCTGTCCCCTTCAGTTTACGTGCATGCAACAAAATTTGCTCCGTATCCTTGAAAAACGCCAGCTTGGCAATGATTAACCTCTGCTTTTCTTTATCATGTTTACTCAACTTGTGAATGCATTCTAACTTTGCGGCTGTTACACTAAGCTTGAGTTTTTCAGAACGGAACTTAATAATGTTTTGTTCAGAAGCTGCTCAGTATTCATTAGTGTGGTCTTCCATACCCAAGAGGAGCAGATTGGAAGGATGCGTCCCGTTTTCCGCATCATCACATCGAGAGGCAATTGATGTCAGCTGATCTGTCATGATGCGTAGAGTGTCTGCAGATGGTGCCCAGAGCAGTTGCAGCAGGAGAAGCCTTCGCTTCTTCCAGCAACGCCACCTTTGCATTCAGGCGCTTTATATTGTGTTCGGCAGATTTCAGCTGATCATACGTATTGCACAAAGCATCTGCACCTGGATGTCCTTGGTTGTTGGTCGAGTGGCATCGGCCCTCTCTAATGATTAAGCCTTTTGCTTAAGTTGCTGCATTTCGTCATGGACTGCAGTATTTTAGTTAATAAAACAGTAAACCCCTCTTTGAGTTCCCATATTGTTTTGAGAGCTTGGGCAAATGCGTCAGCTTCAAGCTTCGACATTGGTCGAGGGTTTGACTCAACATCACCAGCGAGTAATAACACAAGGTCATGATAACTATACTTGTCTATGGTACAAAAAGGGTTAAGAGCACTCGGTGTGATTTAGCTTTTGAAATGTTTAGAAAAACACAGTCACTTATAGGTGTTGTCCTCGGCCATACGCGCCACCTACCTCTATTTTTTCCAAATGCTGTCGTGTAAAGTTGAGGACAGAATTTAACTGACAGGAATATGAAAATGAAAGGCATCAATTTTAACTCGCACCTATTGCGACAGTGATCCTGCCAAATGATTTAAATCTATCAATTTCGCCTGTTTCTGGAAAATTTGAATACCAATAAAAAATTCAGAATACAATCTGAAATTCTAAAGTGAAAAGCAAAATTTTGTGCAATTCCTTTGTGCTGCATAGTGCTTTATCACAGCCCCTCCTGGCACCTTAGCTCCATATATTTATTGAAAAGTGTGGGTGATGTCTGAGTGTATAAGTAGGAGCCTTAAGAAACTGAGTGCATGACCAAATTATTGAACTGCCATGGTCAGCAGCTGAAGTACGAAGTTGTGCTTCACTCATTGCATTTTGCCCACAAAAGCCTACGAAAAAATTCACAAAACATTCAGAAACAGAAATTCATGAAATTAATTTTTTGTGTCACAATCATGAAGTATGAACAAAACAAAGGGAAAATGGACACATGGATTGATCAAAGGAAGGAAACGTCAGCCCAGAGCCAACATTTTTGCAACTGCACTTGTCTTTGTTGTCCCATTGATCAAATGCTAGCTTGGGGCTGAAGTACAGTGTTCTAGTACACCATAGCTGAAGCTTCCCTTGTTCACCTAGTGTTATACTTACCATAAGGTATGGTATTCTTGTTGCACTAGTTTTGAAGATTACTGAAAATTCGCAGCGAGGTTTGCTTCAGGAACTTTAGTGTGGCTATTTCATGCTGTTCCTGGTAAAAGCTTCCTCCAAATTGTCCTTGCCCCACAAAGTAATAATTGCATTGCAGGATTTCCCACAACAGTAGAATACAACAGATTCACCAATATTTTCAACACTGCTAAGGGACACCAAAGAGCAATGCTAAATTGGTTTAGACTGGCATTCTTTTGGAAATTTTTTCATCCATTTAGTAGGAAAAATTATTGCTGGAGATAACAAAGGCTATACTTCCCTTTCTTTAATTTTGCACTGAGGCCTCAGCACCTTGAGTGGTATTCTTAGTGATCACAATCAGAGATAATATCCCTTTCGCAAGCTTTTACGTGACTTGGTATTAGACACATCAAAGTATATGACCAACGTGTCTGGTACCGAGTCACATGAAATTTTGTGAAAGTAGCAGTATCCTTGAAAGTGACCATCCAAGGTAATTGCCCTGTACATGAGCATGAGGTCATGGATTTCAAATTCTTTATCGTATATGCTTTTGGTGCAGAAAAAAAGTATAGAAACTTTCTAGTTTGAATCCTTGGCTCCTGTAGAATGCAATGTATTCCTACATTACTGATAACCAATTACGCATGTTTGTCCTCTTAGTGTGACCAGTATTTTCATGTCTTAGTAACCACAATCAAGCAGGCGCTGTCAAAATCTGTCGCATCACTGTGAGATAGTGTGGGAACTCATTGCAGCGTTCACACCTGTCTTGTTTTTTGCATCTTATCTAGCTTATCAAGGCTCCTTGCATGGTAGAGTGGTGTTGTAGCTCCGACGGGGTGGCCGGACGGAGGACTAGGCATGAGGGCTAAACGGTCGGTGCGCGCAGCGCCACAAGAAAGAGCCGGACTGCTTCAGTCGGGAACCAGACCAAGAATCCTTTTATTTCTGCGAAGGGAAACGCTGCAGGCAACTTACAACATTTGGCGCTGAGTGGCGCCCTGACGTAAACGACCCAAAACCAAAACCAGAAGCCAACACGGGATACCACAAGTGGCTATTGTGCTATTGGACAAGAAGAAAGGGGATAAATGAGGGGCCCGATTTTCATTAATCATATCAAAAGAAGCCGACAAGCAATACACCAAGGACAACATAGGGGAAATTACTTGTACTTAATTATTGAATTAAAGAAATGATAATTTCATGGCAATGAAAGTGGATGAAGAAACAACTTGCCACAGGTGGGGAATGATCCCACATCTTCGCATTAGGCGTGCGATGAGAGTTCATTGCCATTAATATATAATTTCTTTAATTCACAAGTTAAGTACAAGCAATATCCCCTATGTTGTCCTCGGTGCCTTTGTTTGTTGGCTTCTTATGATGTGATTGTGCTATTGGAGAAGCACAGTTCACTGATATTCCCTAATTGACTAATTGACCGTCACATAACATTCTTCTTTAGTATCCCTTCAACACTTATTGCATAATAAAAAGAGTGAATTAGCTTTGTATACATAGAAATGTGTAACCTGTTTTGGAGGCAGAAATGAGAGCTCAAATTACAGCTGAATGACTGTACTCTCACATTACAGTCACTCAGGTTTAGTTTGAGGGCCACTCACTTTTTTAATGCGAAAAATGGTACCAAAAATGGCCGACGGCGCAAAGAGTAAAGACATGTCACAAAATGCTCAGATTGACATCAGATTTCTCAGGGAGGTTCATGTAAACAAAATAAATTTATGGCTTTGAAAAGAAAATTTGTTAAATTTCAGTCTGGGTGGGAATCGAAACCGGGCCTACGGGGTGCGAGATGAGCATACTTGCCCGATGCCACGGTGGCTCGACGGTTCTCGTCGACTAAAGGTGTGGCCTAGTGCGTGCGTCATTGGGCACGTGACGGTGCAGTCAATGGGGAGGAGATGGCGCCATGTCACGAGTGTATAGAATAAAAAGCATTAATGTCCAAATGAATGGCGCTGAATGGTCCTTTGAGTTATGAACTCCTTGCGGGCACGTGAGTGCATTGAGACGTTTTGAGCATTTTGATTTGGCCTTACCGAGGCACAGTTAGAACGCAGGTGAAAACTTGTGCGGGCAAGAAATGCACGTAAAAAATTTTTTTTTATCAAAGCGACTATAATGCTTTAGGATTCCCACACCTAAGCAGTCTTAAGTGTCTCTGCTGATATTTGTTTAAATCTTGACAGCAGAAATGCTGTGAAGGTTGCAGGATACATCTAGTTTGGCAGTCAAAGTATATGTTTATACATTTAATCAATTTTTCCACCTTCATTGTGACCTATCTCAAAAATCATGCTGACTTGCAGCACACAGATTGCCTGCACATATCCTGTCCCTCTGCCCGAAAAACACAAGTTGTGGGACATCTCTATATTGGTGCTACATACATTCAGTAAAGTTATGCAATTAGATTGAGTTTTTTAAGCCAACTATATTAAATGCAATGTCTCTCTATACAAACTACTTTTTACAAACGTGTAGAACTTTAGGCCAAACACATCTTCCAGTTGTTTCAGAGCACTCCAGAAGCACTACACTACACTGCGAATATTCAAACCTTTCAAATAACAAATCAAATAGTTACTTATTCAATCCAGTCTTCAAATGGAATGGTCAATATTTGTAAATGCAAATACTTTTGAGATATTTCAAACTGTCAACTGCTCCCAAATAAACATAAAATTGGAGCAAAAGTATGGTAAGTTTTCACCTCCGCGGGCATAATATAGACATAAAGCATGAGAGCTTGCGTAAGGGAGCAGGCTACTTCAATTATGTAGCCATACTCTACAGGCTGTACCACGATCATTCATTCTCTCTGAAGAGCTGTGTGCATGCGAAAAAGCCAATTGTTTGCTGCTAATGCCCCATTTTTGTTTTTCATAAACACCTAATAATGCACTATGTAATGGCAGCAACTTGCTAACTTTAAGAGTACTGGAATGTGAATCTAGTTTTATATTAATTGTGATAACGGTTATTCAGTATTAAAAAACTATTAGAAAAATATTCTATATTTGATTCTATGCACTTCTGGCACGATTCAATTAGTGTTCGATTCAGTCTCGAAAATCACTATTTCCAAACCCCTACATAATGCAAGCTTTATTATATGACCAAGCCTGCTACAAGATGTGTGAAAAGCTGAAATGTTGGAGCCTGTTTATCCTTCGAAATACAGCTTGCATGCTCTCCTTCACAATTCTTAGTTAAAGTGTTAAATGTGACCAGTCAAAGACCCTGCAAGAACGCGTACTATATCCTCCAACAGGCGACAATGCTGCTGCATCACAGTGATGCATTCTGGTTGAACCACACATATTTTGATTTGGCACTTAACATTATGCTCTATATTTCACTAAGTATCCTGTTGTCCTCACTCTTATGTAACTTTGCAGGCAGCCTTCCATCTGCAACTTGTACACTCTTCCTCAAAAGTATACAGGCTACATTGCCCATGACCACCAGGCTGAGTACAGGCTGCTTAAGGGAGTTGGTATGGTATCAGTTCCAGTGTCCTGGGGAATGAGAAGAAGCCTCTTACTCACCATTCAGAGGTCTGGAGTGTTGGGAGTGCCAGGGGAACTGCACCACACAACCAGACAACTTATGTAGGATAGGTTCACTATAACCTGTATACTTTTGACAAAAGCTGTACTCCCGTGAGCAAAAGTACATGGACCAGGGATTTCGCAATAAAGCATGTTTTCTCCTTTGCCTGTGAACATAACTTGAAATTGAGGACTGTACTCCAAACTTGGCATTCAATACTTTCCTGTGCACTTGTCAATTTAAGTTTGTCCATCTTAATCACAAAAAAATTACTTCATTTTCAGCAAGCCCAAGGTCCGTATACATATACTCACGGGTAAACATCTGGTGCACATGTATGCTTTTCTCACAAGACTGATTGGTTGTGGTACTTGAAAGAATAAACTAGTGCAGAAAACAACAAAACATAAGGACTAGATAAAGTGAACAAGACAAATGGTGGGTTTGCCCTGTCCACCTTTTTACTTAGTTTCTTGTGTAGTTCTTTTGCACTACTTCATTCATCCGAATACCAAGCCTTACCAAGATTGGCAAGCTTACTGCACCAGATTTTAGCAATGAATTTCCTTTCCTGCCATGTCATTATAGCTTATGGGTGACAACTGCAGAGCAGCATTTCTTGAAATGAGGAAAACCACAGATACATGAAAAAACATGGCAAAAGAAAACTGCCAGAAAGGCAAAAAGTATTATTAGGTTACGTTCAAGCCAGTAGTTGTATTCCTTAAACACTACAATGAAAACAAATGAAAATGCTGCATACACAACATGTATGTGCACAGCAGAAGACCATCACAAAGTAAACTGATAGTTTATTGACATCTGACAAATGACAATGCGTCACTAGCCCAATTAAAAAATAAAATATACATTCACAAACCGAAATCAGTGCATCACAAATCGGGAACTTATACGAAAAAGTATGACACTTTTTATTTCTCTTTTTTTTGGCACCCCAGTGCAAAAATTATATTACTAATGAGATAATGTAAAAGCTGTTTGGCAGGCAGTGTGATGAGGAGATTAATGCTTTCAGCTAACAGACGCCGAGTTAGGAATGTCTCTGAGAGCAATGCAAATCACACTCGGTTAACTACAATGCAAAATATCTTGGGGCCAATACCACTGCCTTCATTTTCGGATTCTGTTAGCTTGCGCTTCTGGCTGTTGTCAGAGACATCCTGTTTGTCTATGGCTAACTCATTATCTTCATCTGTTATCCCAATGCGAAAATAAACATGAACATCCACAATGAAGTGAATCTCTGGTATCAAGTTGACATATGCAGAACATAAGACGTGTATGTGCACACAAGGAGTGTTTCTAGAAATTGAGTTTCTAGAGGAGAAAGGCCCAAACTAAACAAGGCAAATGGAGCTTTCAGCCATAACCTTCTGTTAAATTGAGCATTGCAGGTTATATTAACACGAAGCATTCTTTGGGTGCTTCTCTGGGTTTCTTGCATAGCCATTGGCGTAGCCTCGTTGCGAGCCACTTTAATAAAATATTAGATGTCCGATTATGGGATTTGAACAAGGGTTCCCCCAATGCTTAACCCATTAGGCCCCAGACACATGCATTGCATGGCACGAGAGAATAACCTTACCACAATCCTTCCCGCGTGCAAACCAATGGGCGCGTCATGTCACATAGCAAGAATTTGCTTCGCTTGTGTAAGAGCATCCCATCCTTACCGTGTGGCAGCTAGCTCTTTGAAATGCTACCTATGTGACACTTTTCGGACCAGCCCATTTTACTCAGTGCATAACCTACAGGTTCAGCACTTTTCGGACCAGCCCATTTTACTCAGTGCATAACCTACAGGTTCAGCCCATGTCATAATGGAACAGGCTGCACATTTCATCGCTGGAGTACAACCAGTTGTTTTGCCATCATTGTCCCCATGTCTTCACATTGCTCTTGTTGTCACACACACTTGCTGTCACACAATTTCTGTGTAGTACACACAGCAATTGTGTGGCATCTACATACACACAATTGCTTACTCTACACATACATGTTAGGCCATCTGGCGACACATTGTGGGACCCTAAATGACGCTAAAAAACAATTTGTGTGGAAAATGCTTAACATAACATTGATTCCCACACCATGTAAGGTCTGTATATATATTTTCTGAAGACATGCTATTTGACTGTGGGGCACACGATTCCATGAACAGTGATCCTTTGACATTTCCAAATAACAAAATAAGCAATAAGAAATCCTTAACTGCAAAGTGCCAGTTGAGAGTAGGATGCATGATAAACACTTGGGACGTCAGTAGTACATTTTTTGTATCCTTTGTCCTTCCTGTGCTGCTGCCTTAGTATGTCGAATCAACCACTAACTTGCTCTCAGGATGCACGAATTCACTTTGCAATCATGTTAAGCTTCACGTTGGGCAATAGTGTGCAAAGCAATTGCCAGAATATGCCTGGATAGTTACCAATGACTTCCTTTTTCTCATGATTTTGACTATAAGCAGGGTCCTACTTTATAGGATTCAGTATGTTGCAAAATGTCCTTGTATACCAAACATACCTCAAACTCTGTAATATATTGTTACGTGCAACGAAACACAAGCAAAGGATTATTTACAGATTATATTTACAAAGGAGCACAGTGCTGAGCAACATGAGCAGCTCATGTGAGAGCTTGTCTTTACCAACCCAACAAGTTTCTGTCATTGGCTTCAAGTCTCATAGCACTACCCTTGGTGGCAAAAACACTGTCCTGGTCGCAATAAAGGTAAATGTCAAGAATACAGTCTTAGGTCTTGAGCCGATAGATGTGAATGATGTCAGCAGAAAGCAAAAAGGATGGCATCAGGGAAGGTAATAATGTTTGAGCTATTTCAAACATTATTTCAATCACCTGGCACACTACAGTAAGGGCTGGTGTAACAAGATAGGTGTTTCTCGGACAGCCACACATAGAGGCCAAGAGAACACAAGTAAACTGAGTGGAAAATTAGCTTAGCTCATTTCCACTCAGTTCAAAATGAGCTGGCAGTTATAGACACACTTCTAACTGGGTTGCGACACAAACAACAGAGTGGCAGCAGTCTGTCATGTATGATTGGCCGTTGCAGTCATCACACACGCACTTGATCGGCTTTGTAGCAGGTGGTAGTAAGCTACTAAAAGGTAACGTTGGCTTTCAGCCAAATAATAAATGAGCGCTCTCACCACAACACTGCCAAACCAGCAGTGTTGTGGTGAGAGCTCTATAGTATGCAAATGTCACAAATGTGAGGCAGTGTTGGGGGCAAAATCTCACTCATGTTAGCTGAAACAAACATCAAGAGCATCTCGGTCAGGGTGCAGCTGAAGCACTGGGGGGTCAATGTGTTGGTTGGTAGATGGCAGAATGTGCTCAGTTGAGCTGGTTAGAACAGAAATGAAGAATGTCCTTGATAACTCGGGACAAAACGGTACAACCATTGTCTACGAATAATTCGCATGGAGAGTCATGGTGTAAAATGACGTAGAGATGAAAGTCTGCAACATAAGTAGCACAGTAGGTGGGGAGTGCTCAGGTAATGGCGTACTTGGTGTTTAAATCTGTGGTGACAGCAACCCACTAGTTCCTTAAGTATATGTAGAGACAGGGCTGAGATCTAAACCACAAAGAAATTTGCAGTTATGCTCATAATGTGCAATAGCTGGCACAATATAACGCCCAAGTATTGCACTGTTTCGTACAGTATCAACTGAAGTAAACATTCACATATATATATGCATGAGCAACATCCTTTTGAGAAGAGGAAAATTTGTGATGCTTCTCGTCAAGAGCTGCCTCTGTGCTAGGGTACAGCCACACAAATGTTTGCTGAGCTGTCTATGAATACCTCCGCAAAACTAAAAGACTGCTTTGTTAATGTTTCGTGAAGTTTGTGCCGAGCAGTCGCACGCAGGTGCCTATGTACGAGTAACGGCCGTATCATGTAGGAAATCTTTTCTTTTTAATTTGCCCTTCGTCATTACCCACCAATGAAAACACTTCGTCCCTAGGACATCCGAATCATGTCCCAATACCCAGGCGCCATTTCAGATACAAACAGCTAGGACATCTGCTGGACGTCCAGTTTTGGTTATCCTACTATGAATGTCCCAAGGTTATCCACGTGGACGTTTGACATACACGTGACTAGTTTTTCTCCAACTGAGTTTTTGTCATTGAGTTTCCTCATAACAGGATATTTTCTTGCATGTCAGAATTACGATCCGAAGCTATCATGTCTGCAGCTCGTGCGTACGGCGCACCTTGCGAATTTTCTGACACAATTTACTTTGAAAGCGTTCGTTAGTTCAATAAGTCACTTGCGCTTGGCGGAATGCCTAGAAGAATGAGTATACGCTGCACTTCTGCACACGCACGTAATGTGTGCATGCAATGTATCTGTTCTTGATGCGTGGGCGCTCTGCCCGTTGCATCTGTCACACAGCGTGTGATGCGACCGTAAGACATGAGAGCAAAAAAGACGTACTGCGCAAAAGGTCCTGGCATTCGTCTGTAAAATATACATGTACGTACATACACATCATGTCCCCATGATGCCCCTCGCGGACATGCAAGAAATGTCCAAATGACACGGAAAGTGTGGCCAACCGGTCATGTAACGGGCTACCGCAGGACGTATTCGACACACCCCTAGGATATCTATTTGACACTGGGCGACTATTCGAAGCTGATCGGATTTCTTCATGAATACCTTCCTGGCAGGTTGTGGTTCCTAGTATGAAGGAAGCCTGTGCTTTCCCCCGAAAGTTACAAAAGTATTGAAGGGCTAAGTCAACCAGTTTCTCTTGTCTCCACACAAAAATAAGCAGTCTTCGGACACTCTATGCCAGCCTGTTTAGTAATCACTTTCATTACTTGGGGACACAGCGATACCACGCTGATACTACTGTGATACATGCTTGCTACGTATGTCGCGTAGATCGACGGCCATCTTCCGAAATTCTGGTGGTGCAACGGTGCAATCGTGAAATTAAAGCTAGACATTATGTTTTTGCTCAAAAGCACAGTCGCGCTACACGGCAGGCTGCGGTTTGGCTACTTTGCGGCGACTTGATCGTAGACTTGGCTTTCTACTAGGGGGCAGGCCAACTTCCGGCGCTGAGAATGCTTTCTTTAGGTGGCGGCTGCCGCTTCGCTGCCTAAAATCAGTAAGAAACTTACTGAAAGGTTGAACGAATGCAACAGTAAGCGGCTATCATCATTTAGTAGAAGCAGTAGAAGCATGCAAGTGAATACCGCACACCGATCAAATCCAGAATGAAACGGCGCAGCACATGAACTCGTGGGGCCTCACTTTAGGGGGAGCAGTGGTTTACAATGATGAACGCCAACAAGCGGACTGCAGAGGATTTCATCCAAGGCGTTTTCGCCCCGACGGTAACGGTGCAGTGCACTTCTGACGCCGAAGATGTGTGCAGAAGGAACAATCTCTCATTCGCAGAACTGCTGCAACCTTTCTGCCAGCAGGTGGAAGGTAGGTTTCCAGCTTGTTCCGTTGCGTACACGCATCAGCGTCTTTTGAAGTTAAGGGATTTTAGGAGGACTGAATGGCGCTTACTTATCGCCCTTAATGATACTAGAATTATCCAGTGAATATAGTTTACAAAAGCCACATCGCTACCTTGCGGTAGTAGCGCTGTCAGTTGGTTTGTTTCCTGAGTCGCGCATGTCGATTGTGCAGTGCATAGTACGTAAGTGCATTCGACTAACGTTGACGCTGATTACATGTGTGGTTGCACTCTATTACCGCGCGTAAATTAGGTCCATAAGTCGTGTTTAGGCTAGCGTGGCACGTTGTAGCACATAGAAAGCTCCAGAGCTAGTGGCATAACTGACCGCGAGAGCCAGGGTAACATTTGCCAGCGTGCCGTAACTTCATGGTTGATGATATGCTATGCGTATTTTTCACGCTTTCTGCGCGCCTACCTCCGTCTCCTGTAACTGTAGGCATCTTACAACCGGCAAATATAATTTGAACTTCATTACTGATTTTCCTTCGTTCGAAGCTGTCGCTGAGGCATTTGATCTGGCATGATTTTCCCAGACATTATTTGTCTTTTCAGTCAATGACATACCCTACTTTTCGATTTTTCATAACCTTGATCCAAAACTTAATGTCTAGATGATGATGTCAAACGTCTGATTGTAATGTATTACAAGTCATAAGGTGCTATCATTCATCACCTTGCAGAAACTGGCATTCTTGCCTTAGTGTACTTTAGGATAATACTGTGCAACTGGATTTCGTTTGACGTAGTTTCATTTGTCATTTAGGGTTTTATAATTCGGGAGGTAGTGTGAATTATACTAGTTGTAGCTTAACCATTGTTGCATGGGCTTTTGTAAGGATGCAGTTTGCTTGTGCTTGTAGCTTTCAACAGTGGCAAAACGAGAACAAGGTAAAAGCAGGAGCCAATGTTTCGACAAGTGGACTTGTATTTTCCAAGGCCACTTGGAAAAAAAAAGACAATGCTGTTTTTAAATCTGTTTCATGATAGTTACACGTTATGGGATTTCGGTATCACCTATATGAATATGTAATGCCCTAATTGTATGTTTATGGAACGACTGCTCATTTAAAGGGAAAGAAATTAAGCTGATCACTTTTGTAAGAACTCAATTCTGAATGAGTACTTATCAATTAATTCTACATAAAGCACATATGAAGCGCCGAACGAATTTAAAAGTGATGGTCTAAAGTTGAAATCTAATCATGTGAAGTTTCAGTCCGTTTGGCAGATGTTTCTGTGGTAGAATTGCACTTCATGATTGAACAAAATTGAAGCGTTACCTCCATCAATTACATTGTGGGCTAGTCTAATTGCCGTCCCCATTGTATTAGACATGCACAGCATCTGTAATTACAGTAATTGAAACCACCTACCTCATGAAATTTTATGTCTATTGTTTTGGAAATGCATTTTTAAACGGGCGTGCAGTGGTTCGAGTTAGTTCAGTGTCTCGATTGGGTGGATTAACGACTCAACAAGCAAGCATTTGCTGAAACCAAGGCAGGACTAGTGGAATTGCCCTTTTCTTATGCAAGATTCATTCACTCTTGGCTTCTTAGATAGTTTTGCTTGTGTCACTTCAGAATTGTTTGTTCATTTCAAGCAAGTGATCAAAGGTCTTTGGACTTCACCACAGACTTTTGGGCTTGGTGGTAGTTGACAAAGAAGGTTGCAAGTGCTTCAGAAGTATGGACAAGGGAGGAGGCACTGTTCCTTTGTTTCTGTTGTTGCAGTGTTAAGCCTTCAACTCGAGGCTTTAATTTTAAGATATGCTATACACAACGGTGGCATAAAACTAAAGGGTTTTCCATGAATAAATAAGCTACTTTAAAAGAAAAGGCAGACATTTACTGTTACGTTGATCATCTTGAAGGTTTGCTACGTATGGGCTCAGGGGGTGCACTGCTTGAGCAGAACAACAATTTCAAGGGGCATTTAGGTTAAATGGGTGCATGCAAAAAATGAGAGAAGAGGAGGGTGTCGTATCATCACATGCGTACCATCTCCCAGAAGTAGGGACTGCATATTGTTAAGGGTGGGAAATGGAAAAACGCTCATGCACTGTGCTTTGGGTGTTTGTTAAAGAACTCCAGGTTGTGCTTATCCAGCGCACTCCACTGTGGCGCCCCTCATATCCCCTATAGTGCTTTGGGATGTTAAACGCGATCAAAAATTTAATATTGTTCCATATAAGTGTGACTCATGAAACAAGTAATCAAAATATTTGTGTGCATATAGTCGCCATGGGAATTGCACCTCATTGTAAGCATTTCTTCTTTCTGTGCTTGCACTTTCTGAACAAATGGCATGTTTGTTTACGAATGTGTGTGCACACCCTTTAAAATCAGTGCTTTAATATTCATACTTTAGCCTCTATGGATATATTAATAGTATCTGTAGGGTGTCTTTGTAGATAATTCATTAATAAAACAAACAAAAAAAAACACCAGAATATGTGGTGTTATGAAAACAGTTGAGGGTAATTCTCTCTGTCATAAGAGAAAAAAGGAACCTAGGTGCAATATGTTGTGCAAAACAGGGGACATAAATCTGATAATCTTGGGCATATCTATATATCACATCCAATAGTCAGGTAGACATGTAGCTTTGCCATTTGTGAGCTACAACTTTGGTAGCTCTACACATCTTGTCACCACCATGTACTGTAGCCAGAAACCTTATTTAGGGTGTCATTTGCAGCCTGCTTATAAACTATCATTCTTGTAAAGGTGTTCTCAAAGAGTCGTGAAAATGTAGGAGGTGGTGTGGCACCCTCTGTGTGCATCCCTTTGTAGCGGTCTCCTACTTGATGTTCTTATGTAACGAAGCATTATGATGCTTTGGTGCTGCTTTTTCCAATATTGCTAGTTTTCTCGTATTAAACATAGTTTTATTTCTTATCTGCTATAGCATGGAATAATGCTTCCTCTTTCAGTGGCAGTGAGGCCGCCAAATCTGCTCCAGGGGAGTGTAGCTGCCAAGCTGCACCTTAACATTCGAGACCTGAATAGTCCTGTGCCACAGCTGGCAGCTGCCAAGAAATTGCTCAATGACTCAGTTTCAAATGTCCAACCTCCTCTCAATGAGAATGCTGCCTCACTCACAAAGATCAAGGCGGGCAGCTACAATCTACTTGTGTCAAGTATGTGCTTAGTACCACGAATTCCATTTTACTTGTCACAGCTACTACAGCTAAGTAAAATAATTTTCTTTGGTTTAGAAACTGAATATTGCCTTCACTAATTTTTTTTTTACTTTCTTTTAAAACAAGATTTACTTTTTGTATTGTGCTATGCACTCTGAAAATTTTGCTCCCCTTGGGGCTTATCTTGTCTCCAAAACATTAATAGTCAGTCATCTATCTTGTGTGGCTTTCCTTTCTTTAACATTGCATGCCAGTACTTCCAGGTCATGAATGGCATGCGTGTTATCACCGTGACTTAGCATTCTTGACAGGAAAGTAGTGAGCGCACACCTTTTCAAGTAAAAGAGGTGTAAACAAGACAGATGACTCTTAATGTATGGGGACAAGATACACCCCTATGGTCATACATTTTTTTTTGGAGTGTAGCTTTTAGTCATTTATCAAAGTATTGGTAACAATGATGTACAGTGCTTAGCGATTGAAATGCAGTGCTCAAAGAACATTGTTGCTGGCGCTTTTTGCACCACTGATGGGTGCTTGGTGATTTCTGGAGGACCAAATGCAGTCACGATGCATCATAATGGCTCTTGCTTTCATTGTATACCACAATGCGTCAGTTCGGTGCCCCCCCCCCCCGCCTACCGGTAATGCAAAAAACTATGGGGACACCTTAGCAATTCTTATGATGTGTAAATGCGAGAGCATTACTTGTTGCTGAGTGTGTCCCCGAGTTATGTCACCGAGTTTAGTGTTGAAACGTAATGTTGTTGAGTTTAGTGCTGCTGCATTATGTTTTCGAGTGTAATGTTGCTGCTTATGAGGTTGCAACAATGAAAGACGACAAACTGGCCATATTGCGATCTCTTAGCTGAGTTTTAATTGTGGAGTTCTCGTTAAAGTAGTGTTTCATGCACATTGCATTGAGTGCTCTTTCTCGATGACATCACTTTTCAGCAGGATGACACCACTTTGCCGAGTGATGACAGTACTTTTCTGAGTGCACACTAAATTTCTTTGGGCTTGTAGGTGAACTCCACCCCATACTCTGGGGGGATGTCGTAGTTGTTGTCCGATGGGTACCTGAAGCATGTTGCATCTTACTCTTAATCGTCGTCCATGGGCTCTGGCGACTGCATCTGAGGGCCCCCGACAACACAAAAGGCAGAGTGAGCGGCTGAAGCTTGCCGTGCCATCTCTGCAACCGCTCGCTCTGCCATCTAGTGAATTGTCCATCAGGCAGATCCCAACCATGTACACAGGCTTGAAAGTATTCATCACTGTCCCCTGTTGCAACGGTGGCACAATGCAACAGCGGCTCAGTGGTTAATGGGCCTGGCTACGGAGCGGTAGCAGTGGGGGTGGGGCAGAGGATTGAATCCTCACCGTGGTCACTTTTTTTTTTAGTTAGATGAAGATGATGTAATTTGTGTGCCGTTTTTCTGCCACAGGTTACTGAGGATGGTGGGTTCGCATGATGAGCCAAGTAATGCTCTCACATTAAAAGTGCTGGCAGGCCATGTGGTTCAAGTATCACATTTCAGTTGCTGAGTACTGTACATTCTGTATCAGGCAACATGAACGTATGGAGCATAGCTGTATAGTAAAGGCATTTAAACAATGCAACTCATGTCTGCAAGCAGGGTGACCAGACAAAACAAGAAAAGGGAAAGCTTCTCAAGATATGCCCAAATAAGTGGTACGGCTTGTCTGCACAAGAATTTATCCAAATATTGTAAAGATAATGCTCACTGAAGTTGAAAATATACTTTGTGCACTCAATCTTCACCTACAATTAGCAATTTGGCCGAATTTAATAGAAAAACATTAGGCGAAAAAAAAAAAGAGAACTTGTTGCTATAATGGATTACAGCATTGAGCTAAGAAATGATACCTTTTAGGTGTGTATTGCTTCTGACGAAAGTTGTGCATCAAAGTAGATGTACAAGTACAGACCACCCAGAAATTTGGAACATATGAAAGGCAAAATGAACTCATGAAGACAAAAATGTATATCAGATGACCAATTTTGAATAAAAATTGCAGACAGCAATAAGACGAAGAAACTGGGTTTAGAAACTTGCAAATTTTTTACTTAACAGTGAAAACAATGTGTTTGAGTCTGAAATTGGTCAACCTGCTCACCAACCTCTGAGCCAAGCTGAATTGTCTACCTTTCTAAACTACAACACCAACCTACATGCCTGTGATATGCTGTTGCACTTTGCTTCACGAAATGGTGTTTTGTAGAAAGAAGGGCAAGAGTGAAAGCTGCCAGAACTTAAGTCAGAGCATTTTTAATTTGCTTGTATCTTGTAATTTCTTTTAATAAATGACTTTCATTTGTGCATGCTAATTTCTACTATTCTTCATGTGCTTTTGTTTGTGAGACACAGAGAAAAGAGCTAGACAGAACTGGTAGTATTAGACGGTTAATGCAGGGCCTCTTTAACATGGGGTGCTTTGTGTAATGTTTGCATGATATCTTCAGCCAAGCTATACAGAGAAAAATTTTACATAAAGTTTCATTGTTGCTGTTACACCATAGAAAAAAAAAGAAAAACGAAAAAGACCCATAGCTTCTTGTGTTCTGGCATGCTTAATTAAAGAAATAGCATTCCAGAGGTTAAACTTCTAATTTCCATATCTGAATCTGCTCAGAGGGAACTTGCTTTATACTATGATAAACTTTCTGAACTTACTTTTTATCTACAATATAACTAAAGAAAATTATTTAGCATTTATGTGCACTTAAAACTTGCCTTTTGTGGATTAGACTGTGTGATAAGGTAAGGCTACTTGAAGACGGAAGCACTGAACACAGGAGGAAGAATAAACAGGTATATTTCTTTTTTTTCTGTTCAGTACTTAGTGACTGCTCATGGGCTTTAGGAGTTACGTTAGGGTCCCCAGTTTCCTTGCTTAAAATAAAATGGTTGTCTCTTACCTATATTGTTTTTCACATAGTCGGAATACTTTGCATGTTCACTTGACTGAAAAGACATTGACCGTACTATAAGTGCAAAGAGTTCTTCAAAATTGTGGTGAGTGGGCATCTTTCTACTTTGGTCCTAATAAATATTTTCTCCTTTTCAAATTTCAGCATCTACGCCATGGTTCTACTCCTACAGGGATGCATTCTTTCGGGTCCTGCCTCCACTGGAACATGATTTTACACGGCATTTTCTTGCCTGTATCCTTTAATGCTCCCTTGTGACTAAACTCAAAGCGAGTGCACTATGCCTGTGAGCTCGGCTCATGCACATTTTCCCCAGAAATGATTGCAGAAGTTGTGGCAGTTCGCTACGTTTTAAAAGTAATCATATATTTGGAATACACTCTTTTTATTTTCATATTCTTGCAAATTGGATGAAAAAATGTTTTTAAGTTGCTGTGACCATAGTGTCTAAGCAAAACTTTTTTGATTCTGATTTTTGTTTTGTTTCGCTGAAAATGGTTCACTTCCAGTTCAACTCTACAGTAAAAAAAATTATGGTTCAAACTGGTTTTAACTGGTTGATGTTCATTTGCATAACCTTGCTATAATTACAGGGAAAAGTAGCATAAATATATTTTGTACAGAAACTTGATGCTGCTCTTGATGCTGCATGCTATTTTCATGCCACAAGTAGTTGAAAAAAATTGCATTGTGGAGGCACACCTCGGAAGCAACTTGTCAGAAGTAATACATACATAATTTCTATTGTACATACTTTACTCACTAATGCAGTCAAAAGCAACTGCCTTGCCAGGAAACACCTAATTCTCAATGACAGCCAGCCTGTGTGCATTTACAAATGTGGTAGCAAGGATGAGCCACAAATGGAGGCAATGCATGGATCAAAAGCTCCAGAGAAGGTGACCAACCTAAACTAAGAACTGTTACTCTGTCTTTTGGTTTCATCCAGCAGCATTTGTACCACAAGAACGTCTTGCTTTGGCTCATGGCATTACCCGTGAGCCAGAGCATCTGTATATCTGTAGCATATGATGGGTTTCTGCAGCAGTGTTGCTAAGTTTGAATCAATACTTGATTCAGATTCTTTGCTCCTAAAATACATCATATCGATCAAAAATAAATGCACTGGATCACTGAAACACAACTTTGCAAAATCAAGCTGAACAAAATGTCCTCTCAGCTGCATGGCTGTCGGCACACTATATATGCTACACAAGGCATAATGCTTGCCACACCTAGCGGTGGAAAGATGTACTACACCGTAAATTCCTTCAACTTTTGGGTAGCACCTCATACCTTCTGCCAACTGAGAGAGCACGCTAGTGCACATGTGGCAATAGTTCCATCTCTGACCTCATGATTCAAAATCGGTTGAGCTTTTGGGAGGCAGCATTGGATTTCCAGTTATCAAACAGTTGGAACATAAAAATGTTCAACCACGCTATGCCATGCCTGACATGACAATATGTGTCCGTTTTTTAAAAAACTGCAGCAACAGGTACAGATGATCTTAATTAGCTGAACCCATTGTGTGCCACTATGTTTTGTGAAATCATCAAAGAGGTTATTTCACCTTATTGACCTATCAGGCATTTTTGTGGTGTCCTCTGAACATGGTTCTCCAGAGGAAGAGCTTGAGAAAATGGCCCAAGGCCACCAGGCAGGCCAGTCTGAAGGCAGCCAGCGATGGTTCTTTCCACAGTGCCTAAAGTATTACCTTCTACTTCATGATGTGTCTCAAGGCAACCAAACTAAGTGAGCTCTTTAAACACTTCTCTGTTAAAAGCACTGTAAATTTATTGAATTCACTGTTCACCGTTGGTACCATGTTTGTTTCTTGCTGCATATGTATGCCCTTTGTAAAAATGTTCTGTAAGGTGTCCTTACTGTCTGATGAAGGTATGACGACACTCTGCAGATGAAAAGCTTTATTTTTGGGATTAAAATTGTAGTACTGGCTGTGCCTTGTTATGAGGACCATTTTAATGCTATTTATCTGTTTGACAAAGAAAGACGTACACCGACCATGTAAAACTTATTTAAAAGACAACACGTTTCAGTTTCCATATGGAAGCCTTGGTCACAAGTGGGCGGAAAAGGTTGAAGTGCCTGTTTAAATAGGCTTTAGCATGTGGCGCAAGCACCACGCATAAGACAGGGGGAGGGTTCCTTTGTTTTGATTGAGCATGTGTTCTCTAGATCGTATCTTGAGAGACTCCAGGTACAGATGTGACTCGCAGTTTCTTTTATGGCCTATTAGACTAGATTTCATCCAGTCAATATTGTGCGCGGTCATTGCTGCGAGCTCTGCCAAAGCATTTGAAAGCATCTGTTTAAAGCTTTGAAAAAAAAAAACAGTTGCAATTTTTAAATTTAATGTTTTCTTTTAAGAAGTGGAAAATTTGCCCCTCCCACCAGCATTTGTTTTGGACTTTATACAAAGCTACCAATGAACTAGGATAAAAATATGTGGTGTGTATTTGAGCAGTTATCAATAAAAAAGTAGAAACACAAAAAAATGCTTTTTTGTAAGCCTATATTCTGAGGTAACAGGCAGTATATAAAATATAATTTGTATAATTCAATAATCCAAGTTCATTGTGCACGTTCATACGAAATAAAACATGCTCAAAAGTTTCAAAAGAAAACCTCAATTGAGTAAAAGTTCATCAATGATGGTGTAGCAGAAAAATGGAATGTCGTGTTTTGCGAAAAGCAAGAGTAAAGATTATTAAGTTGCAATATACACATGAAAGCAGAAGTTCTAGATGTCTAATATGCTCCAGACTTGTTGCAAGCCTGTCCTTGAGCTTCCTCGATGTAGTCTGCCCATTCATCAGATCTCATTGTTTTTCTGGCTTGCTTTGCCCTGTCGGACGTCTGGCAAGACGAATGGCAAGATGACACTGACAGTGTCGTGCGCGAGCTGTTGCATTTGTCTCGTTTTGCACAGCGCACGGTCTTGCGCGCTGTGCACGAGAACACCTGACTAGTGGTATAAGTCAGTGCTACATGAATACTAAGGCAGACACAAGTGGATCATAGAGCATGATTGCGCACTAAAACATGGTAGAAAATGACATATTTTCGTTGTCTGCATACACGAGTGCGCTACGTGGGAATAAGCAGACAAAACAGAAGTACTTCTCTCTTGCTGCCGTGCGAAGTAAAACAAAAAACATGCAGACATTCGGTTTGTGTGTGTTATTATTTCTCGGAATTTTGATTAATCTATTGAAGCAACAGATTACACAAATAACAGATGTTGTTTTGAATAATTTTCGAAGTCATGGGTCACTATGAGTGACGTCACAGCACAGCTCTGTGCTTGTCAGCTCAATATGGCCAGACCTGGTGAGGAGAGGGGCCCTTTAATCATAACATTAGCAGAATATTGTAAAATCTTACATTTTTACAACATATTATTGATGTGTGCAAAAAAATAATGCTTACATATTGTTAAAAAAAAAGGAAAGTAAAGTAAGAAGTGAAACCAAAATTTATCAGTTTTGGTTTCGCCAAGTACAGTGTATGCTACAATTTATCCTGTAACTTTTGAATGGCACAAAGTAGATGCATGATTCTTGTTGCGGTAGGTGGAGTAGTGTGCGGGATTGCATAAAAATGTAAAAGTTAGCAATGCAAATTTTCCAAGAAATTTCATATTTCAAGAGTGTCCTCATACCTTATGTGAGGTCACTGACCACTTCCCATGTCTGCCATAGCTTCTGGTTATCACATGTGACACCTTGCTTAGTCATGCATAATCTAAATTGCCACTTTGTAAACTGACATGGTTCACAACAGTGTCTTTTTTTGTTATTTGTAGCACATAGACTGGGAAGTCTTAGGTGTTTTCTGTTGCAGCTGTAATAAATTGCCATACCAAAAGTCTATGTAGCTTCCATTTGCTGCCAGAGCCAGTGAACCACCGGGTGCACCTGCAGTGGCAATACTGTCAAAGCCAGTGAATTGCCGGGCAGCTGTAATTTGTATTTCTCGAAGCTATTGATGGATGGCAGAATGTGTAGGTTTAATTGGGCATGGTTATATATGTTACTGCTGTATGACACTAGTTACCTGTGTTACTGGAACAAGCTTTTCTATGCTTTTGGATTATTTGATCGCCTCGAGTATAAATGCGTCTGGTGGCCATCGTGCTCTTTCTGAGCGTGAGAAATTAGATATTCTCTTCGACAGTGAAAGCGATGACAAGCCTTGTGATGACAGCAATTTTTCTGAGCCTTTCTTGGAGAAGGGTAATCTGATGGTAGGTGTGACTCGGATTCACCAGAGGACGATAACCCATGCCGGAGGGCTTCCAACATTTTCACACAATAAAATATGTGTGACTTCAAAAATTGCACAGAGTAAAATCTGAGTAATTCTCAAGTGTATGTAAATGTAGGTTTTATAACTTGCCCACCAAATATTCGACCTAGGTGCTCGTGACGAAAAGAAAAATGAGTGTATAGCATACTATACCTTTCGGTAAAAAAATTCACAGCACAGAAGGCCCGCATGTGCGCGGCAGGCAGCAGCGAATGGATTAAATTGTGCTATGCTTAGCTCCTGCCTGTGGCAGTTGTCATTCATCTACTTTTGTTTCCCTTTTCATTTTTATATCTACATTTAAATTAAATGTAACAATTAACTTCTATGCTTTCTCTGACTTCATTGTCTGTTTGCTTCATATGGTTGCAACTAACAAAAAGTCGAGACCCCCAGTTTCCTGTATGCCTCTCGCGCATTACATAGTGTGAGGCTCAAGTTTGGCAACCATGATGTCATTAGGTAGCATATGAGGTCTAGTTGCTACTTCCTGCTGCTAAGTTCACATATTACATGATGCCTGCTGTTGAAACAATGTTCCACATCAGCTGACATTACTGTGGGTGTCGCTGGCTAACACTCCCAGTGCTAATAGTGTGCACTGAAGAGCGATTGAAACATGATACTTGGACCACATGGTGGCCAGTGCCTTTTGTGGCACGAGAGCACTGGGTGATCGCTGGGTGACCAAATACGGTCACAGTGCATCACAAAGGTTCTCACCTTTATTGTATACTACACTTAATCAGCCTCAGTGATCAATCAGTGCTCAGCAGTGGCTCAAAAAGTGCCACCAGCCACAGACTCTGAGTATCGCATTTCAATCGCTAAGCACTGTACACTTACACAGATGCCTGAGAAAGTTGACAGAAGGATGGATGTCACCATAGCTTAATTGGTAAAGCACCGTATGACTAGAAGGTGTGGATATGGCTCCCACTTGCAGCAAGTTGTCCTTCTGTTCATTTTCATTCCTTCTCTATTTGTTATTTATCTGTGCTGATTAAACCTAATTCATTTCCCTTATGATTTCTCTGGCCTTATTGTCTGTTTGTTTAATATGGTTGTAACGAACAAGAATTGAACCCCTTTGTTCCAGTTATTCTTGCTCAGAACTAAACATGGGATTTAGGTTGCTGAGGTTGATATTGATTTGCAGTGGGCTTCAATATTGAATAGGCTCCTAGGGGAGCATTTTTACACTTAGCTGTTGTTGAACACACCTGCTGTACCTATCACTGACATTTGTTCTCTAGCATTATTTTAAAGCGCACATAGCCCGAGCTACCCTTTACAAGAGGAATATGTAGTTTGACAGGCTGTGCTTAGGATCTTCTGGTGTATGTGACATTTAGACAACCCACCCTGATATATAGTGGAAAATCCCATCATTCTCCAATTGAAACATTATTTCTGACAAGTACCGATGCGAGCTGACATGGCTTTCTTATGCAAGTCTTTGTGTATCACAAATCTGTGTCTTATTGTCTATGTGTATGTGTGTTGTGGTACGGGGGGAGTGGGGCACAGTTACCTAAAAAAATTTGTCTACTTGAGGGCTGCTATGTATAAATGGCATTTGTTCCAGGGCAGAGGCTAGCTTCCAGACTTTGAAGAGGAACTATGGTGCCAACTCATGCCATCTGCTCCAGATGAACTCTGTCCCTGCAAATGACCCCAATGCTACGAGTCTGCCTGATGTTTGGTCTCCTTTTTTACACTTGGAGGCACCTGATAAGGTGCGGTCTCTGTTTTGTTGCTTAGTTGAATGGTTTAAATGGTAGAAGTGTTGATAGATAGGCAGGCTTGAGTGATAAGTATATGTGAAGGTTAAGGCATTAAGGCTGTATTCTGTGTAGTACATATAGCTATTATATAATAAGCTGAAGACATTGCATGGGGCAGAAACAAAACTTTTGGAACTAAAGCTCCATCGGTTGCTTTCAGTAGAATAGGTTCTGTCTGCAAAATATATGGGAACCATAGCTAACACATTTAATGTGCATTCTGTGAAATTTTTTCAGCTACTCTTTCATACTGGCTGCATCCGAGGACCACCTAGTGGGCATCTACAGGGATAGTCATTTTATATTCTATTGTATTGGGCACTGTGTTGAGTGATCTTATGTCAGTGGGAACAGAACTGTGCATTGCCAGAGCTTCCTGTTGTACCAGTTTTGGATGCCTGCAATGTGCTGTTCACCCTCTCATTAAGAAAGGCTAGTGCAGTCGCTGTAGCAGTTGCTTGATTTAGTCATACCTGACGAATCATTGGCGATGGCATATGGCTTTTTCGTAAGCAGGGGTAGATACCATATTTATGAAAATTAAATGTGATACTTTTTCAGTGTGTAATTCACCTCCTATGTAAAATACAAATCATTTGAACTAACGGTGAAATTTCCAGATGGGTTCTGCTTGCTTCAGTTGATCCCAAGCAGTCTAACTGGGAATTCTGCCGTAAACGAACTTGTTCTTTTTCTCTCAGTTCGCTCCACTTAAGCATTCTTACCTTGAGTTGCACAAGGTTGCCGTTGCTGCTTTCTGCTCTAGTGCATTTTTAATACACTTTTTTATACTATGAGGGAACAGAACTGTTGTCTTGCTGTTCCTCCATCTTGAAAGTTGGTCAGTGTATGCGAGAAAAGTATCTTGGTCTTGGTAAAGGTGGTCAGCATTGACTTGCCTTGTTCCTCTCATCCTTTCCTTCTATGTTAGTGACAGAATGACTTATAAAGTTTTTGCTGTTGTTTCATTGGCAGGTGACGAGTAATTTGGAGTGTCCTGATAAACTTCGAGGAAGTAACTCTTCTCTTGATGAAGATGCCTTTCAGCAAGGTAAGTTTGAGTCTTTCTCACTAAGATCTCTGCGTGCACTATACATACAGCTTGTAAAAGTGGAGTATTTAAAAAATGAAAAAGACTGATTCCGTGAAAAAAAAAAGTGTGCCTAGAAATCCAGAATATATTTGTAAACTATCATTGCATGCTGTCACAGAAACGTGATACGGTGGTTGCAGTGTCATAACACTAAAGTGTATATGCAGATTATTAAATATAGTTTGCTTACCTGCTGTGGTAGCTTAGCAGCTATGGTGTCGCACTGCTTAGCACGAGGTTGCGGGATCGAATCCTGGCCATGGCAGCCACATTTTTACGGGGGTGAAATGCAAAAACACCCGTGTCTTGTTCATAGGGGGCATGTTAAAAAACCCCAGGGAGTGAAACTCATTCTGGAGTTCCCCACTACGGTGTGCCTCATATTCATATAGTTGTTTTGGCACGTAAGACCCGAGAATTAATTTTTTTCTATTATTTGCTTAAGTCTATAAAATGCCATGTGTTAGTAGCTAAAGAGCGACTCTGCAAGTGATAGGAACTGTCACCAGGCTTTTGGGGGGGCTTGTGTGTTTCTCCTGGTCCTATGAAGCTCAAAATAGGCAGAAGCCAATGCCTCTAGATTAGCATCAGTTGTTTAGCTGTTGTGCCATGTGTGACCCCTTTCTTTGAGCTTGAGCCTCAGTGTCAGCTAATGGGAGGTAACAGAAAAAGGAGAAAGGTCATCAAAAGGTGGGTGCCATCCACATTCTTTGTCTCAGAGGAAGCTTGTGATAAACAGAAGTGATGATCTTGTCATCTGACAGGGCCACAGCAGTGTTGCCAGTTTAGCAGTTCTCCTTCTAAATTTAGTTTTTTTTTCTTTTGCCCGTCCTAGCGGCAAAATTTCTTCGCTTGCAGGTGGTGGGTTTTTTAGTGGTTTTCGTGTAATGTTGCCTTCTTTTCTGGCAATATAAAAACGTAAGATTTTTTTTTCAAATATTCGTGCTTCACGTCACAAATATACAGCTTATCATGTCCCTTTGGAAGGAAGAAGGAATTATGATCATCATTCACAAACAGTGCTTCGCATTTCTTCCTCCATGCCTCCACTCTATAGCTCTAGCAGCTTCAGCAGTTCATAGCAGTTTCACTCTTTGCCATTTTCGCAGATGTACATTAGGGGATTTCAGCTTGTTAGTGGCTCTGGTGAAATACATCCGAAAATGCAGTTGGCTATTTGCGCTTTATCAGGACTGGTGCTGGCGTTCTCCAATGCGGATGTTGAGTGTGTTTTCAGCCAGTTAAATGTGGGTAAATCTAAGTTAAATAGCAGAATATCCACTAAGATGATAAATGCCATTCTTAATTTGCAAGCTGGTCTCTGAAGAAATGATAAATGCTGCTTCAGTTGCACGCTGCCTGAGCATGTTGTTTCCAAGATCGGCACGATGGAGGTCTACGGGGTCAGTGATGGCTCTGGCCCTAGATACAGCGACACCAACGAACAAATACACAGAGAGGGTGCATGACCGTACCAAAATGAAACAAGACATTTTCTGTAATTTTAATCACTGCCGGGTAGTTGAACATGATTTGCGGCCAGTGACTGCAGTTCAAGAAAGCGTCTTGTTTTTTTTAGTTTTGTCGTCTTAGTTTTAGCGTCTTGTTTTTTATATGACTAAAACACTTGCGCTGTGCCCAGTTTGTATCCCTTTTTCCATTACCTGTGCTCTTTGCTATGTTGAATGCAAACCAACTGACGATGCTTCGTACTTTCATGCTTTCTAAACTCCTTTTGTTGTGGCAAATCAGTCTTGTAAATGCTTGTATGGTGGAGGAACTTTGATTTGTCCCTGGACCAGGAAAATTTTTTCTTTAACTACGTAACTTTGTTTCTGAGAAGGAACACATGTAGCTTCGTGTTAGAGTTGGGTGGATCACGATTTTCCACTCCTTGTATTGTATAGGAAATTTTAATTTTATATTTTAAAGTGAAGCTTTTGTCTCTTCCTATGACTTTCCCACTGCTGCTGCTGCTGTAGCTGCTGTTTATGGCACACCACATCTGGGGGTGGTTCAGAGCCTGTGTATACCTGTCAGGAGCACGGCAGAGAGTAAAGGTGACTTTAGGAACTTGTTTGGACCTTTGCACTGCGTCGAATGTGCACAGTGCTCTCCAGAGCTCCTTGGGCGTTGCCGCATTAGCCTCTTGACAGCTGTCAAGAGGCTAATGCAGCGCTTACCTTTCTAATAACATGCAAGTCCAGAAGGAAACTAGGTAGAATGGCAGATAGGGGGAGGGGAGAGGAGGCACAGAATGGGTACACAGGTGGGACTCCTGTGCCAATTATGCCATTTTGATACAAACTCAAATTCTTACGCCAAACTGTGCCAAACACAGAAAATTGACCAAAATTGTGCCACGCTGCACCAGAACAGCTCCAGCATGTGTGCTTAGCGGTGAATAGCAAGTGTGTTCATTCTCCGAAAAAAGAGTGCAGCCATCCACATTCTGCACACCGCACGACGACGCCTCCAGCACACTTCCTCCTAATTTTTGCGCTTATAACACTGGACTTTTCGGCGCTTACGGCAGGTGGCCAGGGCGTGCATGGCCACTCCTTACTGTTGTCAATGCTGTCGAAACGGCCAGGACGGCTGTATTTAGGGTATATTAAAATTTGGTTGAGCGGGTTGAGTGGCGCGGTGCTCCCTAGATAAGGTGCAAAACAACGAAAAGTATGCTGAGGGTGCTGTGAACTAACTAGATATCAGGGAGGCATGCGCTGCAGGGGGTTAGTGGACGGGCGTCTCTTTGCCCAGGGCCTGTATAACTTAAAAGTATTCCAATCTGTTTTTATGCCCGTATGGGCGAGGCCGGAGCCTTTTTGACCTATCACGAAGAGCTAAGGGCGAAGGGCTAACAGCCGGCAATGTCCGCGCGCGCTGGCCATCTGCTGGAAGCGCCGAAAAGTCCAGTGTTTTAAGCTTGAAAATTACGTGTAAGTGTGCGGGAGGCGCCGTCGTGTGGTGGGCAGAATGTAAATGGCTGCACTCTTTTTCGGAGAATGAATACACTCGCTGTTCGCGGCCAACCACACATGCCACAGCCGTTCTGGTGCAGTGTGGTGCAATTTCGGTGAATTTGCATTTGTATCAAAACGGTGCAATTCGCACAGGAGTCCCACCCATGATGATAGTGTAATTATTCTGCAAATTTGAACATAATTTCAAATAAGCAAGCACAGCACACAAAAAGCTATCAGCTCTTGCTGCAGGCACTTTGTCCCCATCGCAGATCACTTTCAAGATAGCGCCCGTGTGGCCGCGCCATACGCAGCAGTTGCCAGAGTAGAACACCCTCTGCCCTGCCTCGGTGCCTTCGGCACGACGGAAGACGACGTGCTTTCTCCCCACTTTCTTCCCTTCTGCATGCGAGATTGAGCCGCCATCGTCACCTCATCGTCGCACGCTTTCACTTGCACACGCAGCTTACGGCGCACGGTGGCAGTGTTATTGCCCTTAAATTTTATAAGGAACATCACAGCGATGCCGGCCAAGCCGGCACAAATACGCCTATCGCAGTAATAAACCACAGTAGTTCATCACTATTGTTTCTCCGTAGCGTCTACTAATGAAGCACATTTCCAGGCACTTCACCCACACTGTCGAGACATTGAAGAAAAATGTATTTATGAAAAATGTCTTGGGCTACTCTTCGAAATTTTGGACTCACTATTGCAGAATGCATGTTTTTATGATTTCTATCACTAATTAAATATCTACAGGCACCATTACCAAATTTGCATGCACTAGATGGTTTCAGTAGTAGAGTAATCCGCTTCATAATTTAGCTTAATATGTTGCTTAAAAAAGTTGCAGTATAGCGCTCTTGTTGGTTTATTTTGTTTCATTGTGGTTTTGAAGTGCGCTGCCATATTTCATTATTCCACCAAAATTCAGATTGGCCTGCTCCAAACTGCTTCAAAATGAAATCTTGTCTGCTCCAAACAGCTCCAAAATGAAATTTAATCTTCAAGCTGCTCCAAAAAGCAATTTCGTCTGCTCCAAAGTTCTCCAAAAAGCAATTTTACTTGCTCCAAAAATTACTCCAAAATGAATATGGGAAGTCCTACTCCTGTGGGTAGGACCGACGCAGTCGTGAAATGAGCGAGTAACAGCCTTGCCACTCTTTGCTTGCAGTTCCCATAGGGGGGTGGGGATTGGGAAAAGGTGATGTGAGAAGGCAAGGAAACGCTACTACTGTAAACACGACTGCAGTTGTGGGCAAACGGTATAAATTTAAGTTCGAGCTATGGTACGTTTCTGCTATTTCTGAAAAATAGACACCATGCAAATTTGTCAAGTGGACAACTACGCAGGGTGTGCAGAAGCAGAGCCGCATTAAAACGCACCGTAGGGTCTAGGTGACACTGTGGAAGCGGTCGCACGTCAAATCAACACTTCTGTGGCTGCCACGGTAGCTTTGCGGTTATGGCATTGCTTGAGTTCGCGGGTTTGATCCTGACTGGTGCAGACACATTTCAACAGGGGCGAAATAAAAAACACTTGTGCACTTAGATTTAGGGAACACTTAGAGAACACCATGATGTCAGAATTAATGTGGAGTCCGCCGCTATGGTGTGCTTCATAATCCGATTGTGGTTTTGGCACGTACAGCCCCATAATTCAATTATAATACTTCTGCCACGATGCGATGTGCCATGTGGAGCAATTTCATATGCTCAGTTCTCTCATAGGTTATGAAGTATGGTGCACAACAACACTTCAAGCGAACACCTACCCCTGTGTGTTCTGTGTACTAAGCAGACAAAGAGCAGTGGTGCACACGTAACATTTAACATCAACTCACCACTCTTGTGTTAAGCTAAAAGTTCAAGAAATTAAACATGCACTGTCAACATCACCTCTAATTATCGGCAATCAACGCAGACAGCGCAGAAAGCTTGGCTTACATAGATTCCCCTAGTGTGTGAAATCCACATATTTTTTCTCAAGACATTTGCAGAACAAAGGGCAAAGTGCTTCACAGCTTTTTAGAAATAGTACCTACCTATACGTCCTGTATCTAGTATTGTTCATGCCAGCTTGTCTGAAATGTTTAAGCAGCCACACTTTATTGCAGAGCAATTTAACTTCTGTTTCTCTTCTTAATGGTGGTAGTCATTATACAGATGTCTCACAGGCATTTGTGGTTCTAGGCTTTTCGTAAGGATTATCATATTTGTGGTGAGGTTAAGTGTAGTCGAAGCGTGGCGGACTCAGGCGGATGTGCATGTGTGATGTGCATGTTTTGTAAACACTGTTACCGTGCCATTAGTGCAATTATGATAGCTTGTCTGCCTTCTTTGATGATAAACAGAAGCACCAAGCTTCATGCTCTTGTTGCACTATAATATGATCAGTTATGGCTCTCGTCAAATGGGCCCTGCATAATTGCACCCTCTGTTGGCCACAGACAATTTGATAACCGCTCATCATTTCATGTGCGTCATGAGAAGTTGGTTGCTGTGGGCTGCGAATGAAGGGCTTAAGTATCTGCTCATCTTAATTAGTTAAAAGTTGTGCGATTTTTGACATCCCACATAACTACGATCAGGCAGTGTTGAAGTACTACCTATGATGTAATACACCCAATCTTTGAACTCTATATTATATTTGAATGGCACTCATCTAGGGTTTTAATGGCTAGCTTTAGTGCCTGAGGTATTCTTCTACAAAACTAGAAAATGTGATTATGGTGCTGCTATGGAGAGTGTATTTTGTCATATAATTTGTGGCACCTGTGCACTTTGGTTCTATGCACCAAAAAGTGCCATAGTAATAGTACGCAGTCAAGATGCATAGATGTCATCATTCAAGTAAGGCTGCCTTCATATATTTAATCACTTGTATCATGCTGTTTGTTTGAGGCATAACATATAGAAGGTATTTATTATATGAGCAACACATGTGGCATCACAGTTCTCTTACGCAGAGTGTCATAACAGTAAGTTACCTGCCGTTATGAATTTCCTTTCACAGTTATGTGTGGCATTTGCTATAGCTCGATGTATTACTCATTGGGCTCTTAAACAATTTAAAAAGCTTTCTCACAAAGCTTCTGTGCACATAACTATGTAAAGAGAGGTTTTTGTTAGAACTGCTACTATGGTAAAAGTTTCTTCATACTCTGAAAATTGTGAATGAAACAACCTGGTGACCCTGTTAAGGTCAGAGTGACATAGCTGAAATTAGCAGCAGTTTTTCTAATTTTGCGGCGAAGTGAAACAAATCAATATTTGTACTAGCATAGAAGTAGATGCATGAACTTGCTACTTTAGCTTTGGTTTAAAGGAATGCTGACTTTTATGTGTGAGTGCAAAATTAGCAGAAAATCTGGCATTAGGCAAGTGGTGCACAAGCAATGTTAATTGATTAGGCAGGATACAAGCCAAATACGAAAAAGTTGTTGAAGGATTCTGCAACTTTTAATTTATCTGATACTGTTTCACCATTAATGCAGAGGCTGGGCACAGTTGTTGATATTGAAGAAAAATGCCGCCAGAATTTTGCAGGGGACTAAAGGAGAAATTGCTTCATAGTGACATTGTGGTAGTAATCTTTTGCGTTTTTAATGCTTTGGTTTAAACGAGTGAGTAGCCCTGAAAGTTTGTGCACATTACTTTCAGAGGGGTGCTTCCGATGTTGTTTTCTAGTCTTCTCCGCCTTTTGTTTCAAGCGTACAATTTCTTTTGTTATCCATGGCAGGTTTTGCGGACGGCTATTACTTTCTGCTTACAGCAAAGTATCGCTGTGTACACCCGTGAGCAAAAGTATATGGACTACGGAAAAACTGAACTTCTTCGATTTAGCATGTATTAACTGAAATTGACGAGTGCACTAGACAGTTTTCAGTGCCAAGTTTGGACTGCAGTTCTCCATTTCAAGTTGCGGTCACATGCAGTGGAGAAATTCAGCTTGATCTTACGATCCCTGGTCCATATGTTTTTTCTCACTGGTGTACTATCGGCGCCAAATGAAACACGAACTGTGCAGAGCCTAACTGAAGGTATAGTGCGTGCTGTCCAGTCATTGCAATTGACAGGTGTGCATATCCAGTTTGACCGTACTGCCCAATGATGCTCCCCCTTTTTGTTTCTGTTCTGGTTCTCTTTTTTTTGAAAGCAAGAAAATAAAAATAAATGAAAGCGGAAGCTAAAATATTACATAGTATAGGACAAGTATTATCGCCCAGTGTGGCAAAACCGTATGTGGTATCGGCGTCACATGAATCGCGAGAAACGGTGCGAGTGGTACAGTTTGCACAGTCATTACTGTGCTGCCATGTTTTGTTGCTGTCAAATAAAGAGAACCGGATCAGAAACGAAAATATCGCAATATATAGGGGGAGCAGCATTGCGCAGTGCAATCGAACCAGATGTGCGTTCCTGTCAATGGTGATGACTAGATGGTGCACATCATACATTCAGTTGTGTGCTCTGCTGTTCATGTTTCTTTTGACGCAGATAGTACATGGCTGTGCGTGCAGCCAGCTGCCTTTCCACACTAGTGCTGCAATGGTGCTGCCACTTCTCGGTCAATCTTGTGGCTAATAAAGAAAAAAAAAATCGTTCTGAGAGAGAATAAGAAAAAAAAACCCTTGCCCCTGCAGGGTCTGGGCTCATGACTTGGTTATGAGCTGATTGTTCTAACCACGGTGTCATGGCAGATGTATTGATATGATGAAATAGTAGGAACATTTTACATATGTGTCGGGGGGGGGGGGGGGGGGGGGCACAGCCTAATGGAATGCACCACTCCCACATGCTTCGTGGAGGACTGGCGCTTGGCATTGCAAATGTAGAAGTGCTATTTGCAACAGTGAAGAGGCAAGAATTAGAGCCTGGCATTGCAAGCATTGGAACTTTGTGTGTGACATTGAAAAGCCAGATGCTATGAGATGTGCCACTTTGTATATGCTTTGTGAAGGGCTGTAGTCTGGTATTGCAAGCACTGTAATGCTATGCACAACAGCGAAAAGGCATATTACAATGTGTGTGCTTTAAGATTCCTTGTTTGATGTATAATAAACCTGAAACATTTTTCCGAAAGAATGTTGGCAAATGAGCACTCTCTACACATCATAATATCATTGGCAGCATTGTCGACTCATTGTAAATAAAAAAAATTAAGTGCTTGTGAAAAGAAAAAAAGTGTAGGTGCCCATCACCTGCGATGAGCATCTTGTACATATCAGTACGTTTTGTTTGCTCTCAGAAGTTAGAAATTTTGAAGTAACTTTGCAGGCACAAGCATTCATCAAGAATGAAAATTGGCACTCTGTATGGTTGCTTCTTGGTTGCTCACACATATTTAGACTAAAAAGAGCCAATGTGTTATTTGTCGGGTATCTAAAGTATACGCTTGAGATTATGCAGCTAAATACTTCAAATGTTCCTGTTTCTTAGCTGAAAAATATAGCTGAAGCTTCCTGAATGGCAGGTAGTTTTTGTTTATCTGGTATCTTTTAGGCCTTTTGTTTACTGAACTGCTATTTAATGGCTGTGTGTGTGTGTATACACATGCGTGCATGTGTGTGTGCTTTGCATGTTTTATACTGTAAACAAGCAATTTAACAAGACAGGTGGCTGTATCTTTATCTTGCTGTGCCATCATTCTTTGGTTTATTGAAGGTGAAGAAGTTATTCCATCTGAGGAGGCACCAAGGGAGAAGTGCGGGGTGCAGCACCCTTTATTAAGCAGTGGTGACTCATCACCTCCCACTGTGGAACCACAGGTGACCCATTTCTTAGTAGGCTGCTTTGAAGATCATGCGGCACTGGTACTGCAGGAGCATGTGAATATTCGAAATTTTGGATATGAACCAAATAGTTGTATATTTTATTTGTATTCAATTCGAGAATTTACTGTTCGAACTTGTCGAATATTTGTTTTAGTTTGTATATCAAGGAGGATAACAACAGTTAGTGGGAGTCTACTTGAGAAAGCCAGATGCAAGTGGTAATGCAAGTGGTGCAAGGGAAGGTGAATTCAAAACTATGTTTCAGTAACCTGGGTACTGCAGTGTGGAAGTACAGTGCTCACGGAATGAAATGGGACACGGAGCATTTAGTACAATCCTACATATGTGCGAAGTACGCGCGAGCACCATGTCATGTCGCTAATAATTTGGTCACCAAAGGTGACGAGGACCCCGATGTAAGCGTACGCGCCAGAATTACGTCGATGTGACACGAACTCCAGCCGGTTGAAACGAAAGTATGCGCATTACTTAGCCCTAAATTGACGCGTTTCATTCCGTGAGCACTGTACATCCATAGTAGCCTGTATTTATACATGCTGGAATCTCTGATGCCAGCCTCCATTGTTTACCAGAAGCAGTATTCGTATAATGGACAACCCATCTTCCAAGTGTGTATCAGAATCTGGTATTTAGTGACTCAAATGTGAAATCGTAACCCTTTATTTGCATGCGAGTACCCTCTCGTTTATGGCTATTTTTAGCAACATTAGCTGGCCAAGTCCTCGTGTCATGTAGCTGAGCCAAGCTGAAGCACCATGCGCCAATGGATGTGCAAGAGATACAAATGTCTTTCTTTTTCCCAGAACAATTTCTCAGAAAAATAGTAAAATATGTCTTTAAATGATTCTAATACCCATTGAACTTGGTGTAGAGACTCTGGAAACAGTTAAACAAAATATGAAATTGTCTTTAGTATCCCATTAGTGGTGTAGTATAGTTGGAAACAAAGGGTTTAAAAGACTACGATAGTTTGACTGCTTTAGACTAGTGGTTGTAAATCTTTTAACCTTCACGGACTCCTTTATGGTTTCGCAGGATATTGCAACGATCCCTTGACTACATTCCAGTGCACGATGGTACACTTGGAAACCATAGCTAAGCTAGGACCAAAACAGCCGGAAGATGTTATATTTGGAGCAACCAGAAGTAAAACCTTTTTATGTCAGTTGCAGTATACCATTGCTTAGAAAAGTGCTGTTGCATGTTAGGAACAAAGTTTCTTGAACAAAGACAAAAAAAAGAATAGAGGTAGCAAATCTTTTTTGTTTTGTTTTCTAACAAACCAAACAACTAATTTTTCATTTTTCATTTTCATAATGAACCAATTGGCAGACAAAGTTTTTTTTTTAGTGTCACCTGACTGTGTTCCTTGTTTTATGTCTGATCTGGACCAGTTTTAAGAATGTATCTTGCGATGAGTTATTGCATTTGACTTGCCATACTTCTCACATTGCAAATGCATATTCATTCCATATTGGAATGGCTGAGAAACCTGCTTGTGACATCTGGCTATGAGGAGCATCGTGCCCTTTCTTGACTGGTACTCATAGGGTAAGCCTTATGCAATCCCATCTCCACAGCAGGCACACAACAAATGTTAAGCATTGTTTCTATCATGAAGCACCGCTGTCACTGCATGGAGAGAGATGTACAATGCAAAAACTGAAATGCGAGCAGCCACCAACAGCAACGCACGCCTTTTATGCATAATGACATGGAAGTGCAGTGTGCATTTGCTCTGTAGCCAGTTTCTGACCGTGGAGCAGTCCAAGTGTACCTTTTGAAGTCTGAATTGAGCCGCCAATGCAAGTGAACCTGGAAACGAAACAATATATTGTAGTAGTTTCAAAATTGTTTACGTTTCAATTTTTAACACTGTACAGAAATGGTGCAACAAATTGCAGATTGTGCTGACAATAATCACAAGCCGATAATGGTCATCAACCCTTGCGCAGAAGTTGGCATAAGCACAGAACACGTGTGCCGTTTGTTCAGCATCTGCTCTGATGCCCTTCTACTTGTGTCAGCACTGCAGTGCGTTCACTGCGGCTGATGTATGAAATGCTCTCATACCATCACACAGGAGTTTTATGACCAGAATGAAAGTATTGGAGGACCCCTGGTATGTGTGCTGAGAAAAATGCTGAAAATTGAAACAAAGTCTGTGCATGCTTTTTACAAGAGCTACACACCCCGCCAGCAGTATGGCATCTTATACCTGCCGCTTCTATAGCACCTGCAATGCACGAGCAGCAGTGCAAACTTAAAAATCCCATGAAATGCAGAGTTCACTAAACTGCCTCTGCAAATGCATCACTCAGCAAGAAGGGAGAAAAAATAAACAAAAAGAAGGAATGTTGTTGATTGATGCTGGTTGAGACAACGGGAAAGAGCCTCTGCTGCAGGGAGGTTAGCTCTCTTCTTCGCACAGTTTTTTCCATTGCTTCTATCTTGCCTGCTACTAAAACTTTAAAATTATTACAGTAAAGCACTCCCTTGATGGGGCTTTAAAATTTCTAGTATATAACCAAATATTTGATGGAGCCTGGTGAGGGTACCTTTTAAATGAGGATGTGAGATCACTTCATTAATGCAAAAATTGTGTTTGCACAGATATTAATGTTCAGGTTCTTTGAACTCTTTGAGTCTGCTGAATATTAAAATACTGTGTTTCCTCTTTTTGCACAGCTAGTGGAAGAAAAGGGGTGGCAGAGGAAGCCTGGTAGTCGACTGGGCAGCTGTCTGGCGCAGAGTGATCGAGCTCGCCTCCACGTCTTTATACAAGAATTTTGCAGCCAAGCCTTGGTTCCTTATGTAGAGGAACAAATGCGGATCCTCAATGACCAGGTGATTGTCCATAGCTTTCACGAGCTGTAATAAGCTGTTTTTTGGTGCAGTTATTCAGCTTATCAGTGAAAATTTTGACGTGCATAATTTATAGGGTTCAGCTTTTATGGTTGTTACATTCGCCGAAATACATTTCTTGGTTTTTATCTCTGTCCGATTTATTATTTTTATTTTTCTTAATTTTTTTTTTTCAGTGAATACATTGCTGAAAATCAGTGGTTCTCAGCCACGGATGTGTGGGGGAACCCTTGTGGACCCACACACGGTGGAAGTGATGGGAAACCCCTTGCAGTAGGGGGGGGGGATAAATAAACATAACATACAGCATGAAACAGGTGCCTTTATTGCTACCTGGCACAGAATGATTAAACAAAAGTACCACGTCACAATTTGGACATCTTGTCAATACGTTGTGCAGTCACGCTTAAGCAGAGTTGCATATCTGCAGCCACATTCAACCTGTTTCTGTATTTGCTTTGTAAGTATGCAAGCCTGGAAAAAGCATGCTTGCATGCATATGTAGTACAAAACTGCAACAAAAGCTTTACAGCCATCTCATGGAAAAGAGGAAACAATCTGCAGTCCCCAACCAGAATGCCTCAAGGCTTGCAGAGGCCTTGCCCTACTCCGCCCCCCTCCCCCTCCTGCACGTACGCATGCAAACAAACTAACTAACCAACTAACTAACTTGCGGGCATGGGTTTCGTGAGCCCCCAAGAATGGCTTTGTGGACCCCCTGGGATCAGTGCATCCCCATGTGAGAACCACTGCTCTAGATGAACTTTCACCAGCTTTTCTTGCTTGGATCTTACCGTTTTTTCTTTCAGTGTTGAAATGAGCTCTGTAACTGTGCATCCTACTTTTAAACACTGTAGCTGCATCTAGCATGCAGAACAACAAAGTTTTTGAGAAACAGTTTTTATGAAAGGCACAAAGCCATATGGCAATGTTGCTATGCAGTGATGAAGAGAATGTATTTGATATTCAAGCACAAATAGAATGAAACATTATTTGTAACTTTATGCAGGTACAGAGCTTTGACAAATATGGAAAGAAAACAAAATAAGCGCACAGTTCAATGCAATGATGGAATCTAAGGGACAGGAAGCTTGTATGAGTTAGAGAGGTAGCAGCAGTAGCGGATGACATGAGCACAGCCTTGTGGCCTGTAGCTGCCTGCATAATGAGGACGAAGGCGATATAATGCTTATTGAAGGAATAATGTTGATCAGATGTCTATGGGGGTACAGAGAAGTATAATTCATATTTAAATACATATAAGGCTTCATGCCCTTTATGTCGCAGTGGCACATCAGTTTTGGAAGGTTGGCCAAGTATGGGTGCACACGAAATGGCACATACCCAGTTGCACAAAGCAAGTGCTGCAGTTGTCTGTTCGGGCACATACTTAGTGGCCCAAGTTGTCTATATATATATTCACAAATGTATCTGGCAAGGAAATGTCAACAAATGGCAAACTCCAGGGAAGAGGTAAAGAAAGCTTCACTTTAAAACAAATGACAAGGTAGATAGTACAACTCCGCATTACCATTAGTGATGTTGCCCAGTTCATCCACCACAGTGGTTCCAGCGTGAAGACTGCATGGACCCTGGGTCAGGGCAACCCCGACCCTTCTGGCTTTTGGTTTGAATGATTACCACAACAGGTTTATGTGTTCTTTAACGTCAGCCAATTTGCATGGGGTAGCAACGAAACTGCCCTGTTGGTGGATGCATGTTGGAGGCTAATACAGTGGTGCTTATCATTAGCTTAGCTAGTGATCACAGCTAGCCAGAAAGTTCTCTTGAACACCACCATATATGTTGGCCACATGAGTAGCCTAACAGGCAGACCTCAAATTTAATCCATGCAATTGTTCCAAGAAGGTCTGTCTCTCCATGAAAAGTTTCTTGGGTTTGGCTATTTGCTAAACCCATGCTCCTGATCTTAAAAATTGGAGAATTACAATCAGAACTGATAGTTTCGTATACTATCTTTGGAACTTGACTACATCCACAGTTACTCTAGTGGAGTTTTACTTTATTATGTTTTCAGTGCCAGCGAGAAGTTATTCAGAACGACTTTTGTCTTGCATACACAGGGGGGCATGACAAAGCATGATTAGGGTTGCCACTTGGCTGGCCTTCCCCTGATACAGCTGCTTTTTCCTAATGGGGTCAGCTTCTGGTTTTACCATCACACGCTTGCCGGTTTTCCAGTTCTCCCTAAAATTGGCACATTGCAGTCTGTTAATTGTTCATACGTAGCAGATACTGTCATGTGATTTCATTCCTTATTCCTTAAACTTTCCTAAATTCCTTATTAAAGCATCATGCATTTTTTGCCTCCAAGACTTCACTTTGATTTTTTTTCTCAGCAAGGGTGGTACCCTAAGCATGATGGTACTTGCTGTGATTAATATGTGGCCCACCGCGATAGCTTAGTAAGTATTGTGTTGTGCTCCTGAACTCGACATTGCGTGTTCAATCCCAGCAGCGGCGGCTGCATTCTGATGATGGCAAAATACAAAAAATGATGATGTACAGTCGAACCCACTTATAGCAATATTCAAGTGCCACGAAAATTCCATTGTTATAACCGATAATTGTTATAACCCGCGTTGCATGAAAAAAATCAAAGTAGGGATATGGCTGATCTGATGTCAGAAAACTATAATGGCGGGGAGGCCAGTGCTCCTCCCCAGCATCTTCCTCCATCCGGCTGCTGATTGTGTTTACTCGTTTAATTGCTTCCTGGGTGCTCCGATTGCGTCTAACAAGCCATGGCTGTCAGTGGTAAAGAATGGCACTGCTATAACAACTGCAAAGAGGGGTCATGGGTGGCAGGCTTAATGCAAGCACCAGCGAGGCATCGCTTTGGTGGCCCCAAAAGGGTTCTTGTGAAAATTGCGAGAAGCCTGCCGCGGCAGCCTGTCAGCTTGAGAAATCCAGAAGAAACGCTGAGGCGAGATCGCCACAAGCATCTCGCCACGTACTTCCCACTGGCTTAGACGAGAAAACCCTATGTTCATCAGCCTTGCATGCTTGCCGAGGTGCTCCACATAGTGCAGCGGAAGGTTCCTCTCGAAAACAAAGCCCTGGAGGGACTGAATCATCTGCCGGGCCTCCTGTGAGGACAATGTTGAGGCAGCCTGCCCTACCACGTCATCGCTGCCATCAACGCTGTTGCTCTCTGATACAGGCACGTTCATCATCATCGCGACGATCGCCTCATTGGTCACAAGCACTTAGTATCTAAATCTAGACAGGTGCTTTCTTTTCACCGGCAACGTTGTGCATTGCTGATGATCAGCGGACGGATCAGCCATCTTCCGTTTCGGCGGCGAGTTAAACCAACCGTTGGTCAAATGAGGCTGAGAAACCGCGTGGCCAGGAACGATTTCGATGCAACCAACAAAGACGAACGCCGGCCATTAAGGTGTTTGCAGAACTGCGCTGAATGAGGAGCCAGCAAGCAACACGTGAGCAATCTGCGAGCAGTGCGCTTAGTGCGAACAATTCGTGTTTCGGAAGGTGGAGCAGCGTAGAGCTCTGGGTGTAGCCCATTTGTGTTCGGAAGGATGGAAGAGTGACGGGAGAGAGACGCGCGGAGATGGCTGGAAAATGAGCATGCGGCGGCTCGAACTTCTCGTTTTCTTTTTTTCTTTTCAAGGATTTCACATTTCACTACCTCTCGGCTCGGACACCCAGCAGCCAGACTTCGTTATAACCGATAATGCGGCGTCGAGACATTGTAGTAAGCGGGTTATTTCACCATGGAAAACATACAAAAGTTGACAGTGCAGTAGCTTCTCATTGTTAAAACCGATATAATGTTAAAACCGGTATCGTTGTAAGTGAGTTCGACTGTACATAGGTTTAGGCATACGTTTAAGAACCCCTAGATGTCAAAAATAATCTGGGGCTTTCCACTATGGTGTGCCTCATAATCATATTTTGTTTTTTGCACGTAAAACTCCAGAATTTAATTAAAATAATTATGTAATAGACAGTATATGAAACCTGCAAGTACTTCTTTTACCAACACCTTCTTTGACGCAACCAAGATGGCGGACCTCTGGCTAGAATCATAATTGAAGTACCAACATGTGTGTCAGTGACATCGTTCCTGCCATTGTCTATTCCCCACACCATTCAAGGTTTCAAAAAGTTGACAGTTGCTTAAATATCCTTATGTAATTTGAATGTGAAAGCGTGAGGACTCCACCTTAATTCACCTTGCTCTAATTTGTACCAACCTTAATCCACTTCAATCCACCTTAATTCTCATTACTCTACCTTAATCTACTGTAATAAATGTTAATCCACTTTAATCAACCTTAATCCACTTCAATCCACCTTAATCCAATTTCGGGAGGAGGCCAGGTCAGTTATTTGGGTGTGGGCCACGGCCGCGTGCTGCTGCTGCTGTGGCTGTTCACCGTGGGATTTCTTAGTGTGTGCAGCAGCAGGTCCAGTGCCGGGAACGTGACGTCATCACTTGATAATGTAGGTTTTGGTATCATTGGGTGATAATGCCAGACACTGGATTTTTCGCTTTGTGGGGCATATAAGGCTTTCGCCTTAAAATGCATGTCTAAGTTTTAACAGTACTACTAGCATGAATGCGTCCATCTTGGTTAGGGAAAGTTATCTATGTGAGAAAGCCTGCTGATGGACTTTTGCATATCGTCTGTTATGTCTAAGATTTATTTATTCAAGGTACCCCCAAAGGCCCTCCTTACGAGGGTATTACATGGGGGGGGGGGGGGATAGGCATTGGTCACAGATTATACTGAAGCAAGCGATCTTGCACGCGACAGCGACAAGTGATGTGATGGAGATGGCTGTCGCGTTCGCTCGTCGCCTACAAGTTGTACCCTATGTGAGCGATGACTTCGAGCGACATCTCTCCAGTGTTGCCGGTATGAGCGCAGCAATATATGTGCCGAAACTAGCGTGGCGCGTGCTTTATTAACTTAAGTTGATGTGTTTTACTGTAAAAAGCAGCATAAAATATTTCTGAAAGTCTTGCAGTAGGTTCTTATCCTTACAAGTATAAAAATTCAATCGTTTGCTCGTTCCATGCGACAATCAGAAGTACTTGAGTTATGTACTTCCAGTTCTGGCTTTGTGCTATTGGCTAGTCGCTCATAGCACTTCTGGGCGACGAATTCTAGATTTGCAGAACTGAGTGATCGCGCGCCAAGACCGAGCGATCTGTTCACGCGACGGCCTGATCCGTGGCTCGTCGCTGTCGCGCACAAAATCGCTTTCATGGGGTTTAGCCTTTATACATCGTACTAATACAAAACAAAGCATAAAATAATAGAGTGGAAACTTAAGTAATATACAAGACGAATCACAGATATTGCACAGGAAACATAAGTACATATTAGGAGAATATAAGGTAACTGCAATGAAGAGCAAACAGCAACATACATCGTAAGAGAAAAAAGAAAAAAGAATGAAAAAGAAAAGAAAAGAAAATGAGACAATGTAAAGTCCCAAAATAATAATAATAAGGTTAGGTGGCAAGTCGTGAGTGAATTAGATCTTGAAATTTAGTTAAGACGTGTTCCATGGCAATGTCTGATGGTAAGGCGTTCATTCAGTTTTGTGTGGTAAAAATGAATATGCATAATGGGCTGACTGGCAGTTAATGCGTTTGACTTTATATGGATGGTCACGACGTGGAAAGATTACTAGTGGTGACTGAAAGAAATCATCATGAAGTGAAGAATGATGATAAAGCTTATGGAAAAGGGATAGGCGGGAAATTTTACGGCGAAATGATAAGTTGTCTAACTCAGCTTTATTCTTTAATAATATGACACTGGTGTAGCGGGACTAATTGAAAAAAATAAATAGCACAGCATAGTTTTGCAAGGCTTCGATGTTACTGATGATATAAGTTTGTTCGGGATCCCTAATGGCAGACGTGCATTCTAGTTTGGGATGGATTAATGTGGTGTATACTAGTTTTTTTATATGTGTTGGGGCTTCTTTGAAGTTATGTTTAAGAAGTCTGAGAGTACGGTTAGTGGAGGCAAGGGTAACGTTAATATGACTATTCCATGATAATTTTGACTGAAGATTATTGCCAAGGTACTTGTAAGTTGTGGCAATTTCGACAGCGTTGTTATCAAGGAAGTAGGTGGTTGGAATTCGTGGCCTATTGGTGAAAGATATTAGTTTAGTTTTGAAAATATTCATCTCATATCGCATCTAGGTTAGTTTGTAGTAAGTGGCTATCAGTGCTACTTGTTACACGTCGATAAACTGCACAATCATCTGCAAATAGTCGGGTTTTTGGCGTCACGCAACTGGTTAAATCATTAAGATAGATTAGAAAGAGTAAAAGTCCAAGTATGCTACCTTGTGGACCTCCAGACGTAACATCAGCGTAACATGAGTCAGAATTGTTAACTGTTGTAAACTGAAATCTGGATGAGAGAAAATCGGTGATCCATGCAATTATATTCAAGTGAATGTTAAGTTGAGAAAGTTTAAGTAACAACCTATGGTGTGGGACGTGATCGAATGCCTTAGAAATATATAAAAATAGTGTTTAAACTTGAAGCCCAGCATCTAGCAGCACGTGTATGTTGTTAATAAATCTGGCAAGTTGGGCATCATATGAGTAACCCTTGCGAAAACCATACTGATGCTTGAAAATAATGTTATGGTCTTCGAGGAAGTTAATGACTTGACTGTGTATGATATGTTTGAGTAATTTACAAATAGTGCTGGTTAAGGAGATGGGACGATAATTAAGCAGCGAAGCAGAGTCACCTGATTAGAAAATGGGTATTATTTTAGCTGTGCGCCAGGTCATTAGGAATGCAGCCAGTTGATAGTGACTGGGAAAATCGAGCGGTTAACATGGAACGAATACAATGCAATGCAATTAAAATTTTAATATATTGAAGCCTAGATGATCGGCACTGGATGACTTTTTAAGATTGGTTAGTAAAGATAAAACACCAGGCTCACTGATGACTACCTCGTTGCGTAGTGATTCCCACTAATGCCCTTAATGTAGGCAATGAGTTAACAATTTCATGAGTGAAAGTTGTTACAAATGTATCATTAAGAAGCTGAGCGCAATCTGAATCGGGGATAGAAATGCCACAAGAATCAGCAAGACTGATGTCAGCACGGATACCAGGGTTCACTACACGCCAAAACTGACGAGTATTATTTTTTAGCATGGATGGTAAGTCGTGAGAAAAAAGTTATGGTGAGTAGATATAAGCAATGCCTTGTAAGCCTTTTCACACGCTTTGTATTCAATATGTGCACTCACGAGACCAATTAGTTTGGCCTGCCTGTACACTCTTTTTTTTTGTAATTAAACCACCGAATCTTGTTGGTAAACCAAGAACTGCTTTTGCAGGAAATGGATAACATAGGAATTAAATTGTCGATGAGATGACTGAAGGTGGCTTTGAAAAGGACCCAGTTTACTTCAGTGAATTGCGAATGAAGCTCATGCAGGCATTGTTCTGAAAAAGCTGTTAATTTAGTGTTAACTGCAGGAGAATTGGCTTTACTATAACATCTGCTTTTCTTTTTGGCACTAAAGTTGATGCATCCAGTGATAACATCATGGTCAGCGATGCCTTCTTCATGAGTTATGTTGGAAAGTATATCAGTATTGTCAATTAAGACTGTCTAGTATATTAGCAGAGGTTTCAGTGGATCTTGTTGGTTGACTAGTGAGTTGTGTTAGTGAAAAGTCAACTGCTGAGAAAAGAATGTGTGGCTGCATCGGTGGCCATCGGTGGCGTCGACCAATCAATATTTGGAAAACTGAAATCTACAAATATTATAATTACTGAATTAAAAAAAAAACACCTCACCCAGCACTTGATGATACTCATCAGAAAACGTACCAAACATGTCCGGTGATGGTAAAAAAACACCAATGACCACACCAAATGCAGGGCCTTCAAGGAAATCCAAGCAAATTCGAGAAAAGAATCGATAATGATGGGTGCGACAGTGAGTTCTTTTTTTATTGCGATGAGCACTTCGCCTCCTCTACGCTGTTGTCTATCATAGTGATAAAACCTGAAAATGGATGCACTCGTAAAAATGTCGTTATCGTGAATGGTGTTTTTAATTAAATAATTATGACTAATATAATTATGACTATTCTGTACCTGTGTGATGTGTATGTTTTTACTTAAAGTAAACTCAAGAAAGAAAAAAAGGCCTAGGTACAAATACTGTTGTAAGCAAAAGTAACAGACCCCTGCAAGCTTGCACTGAATTGCACCATTGCACCGCCTACTGCCTCGGCACTTTTCACACAGCGTCAAAACCCATGTAGTGTGCATGTCTATCTCGTATTGCTTGCTGGCATGACCGTTGCTTTAGCCAATTGCTTTCTCAGTTCTATGCCAACTGCTGTCATCTTCCAAGTGTGGCTCAGCGAGAGTTCCATCGGGAGATATTGGCGCAGAAGCGGTGACGTAACACGGCCGCTAGTGTGAGGTACCACTGAGTCATACTTGTCAGCAGCGATGGCTCACATAGAAACCGCCAAATGTTAGCAGAGAGCATCAGACAGAATAAACCATCATGATGGCATGTAATATGGAATGCACCTGCAGACGATGCGAACCTCAACGCTAGGCCAGACCAGTGCTGAGGCGTTGGGTGGCGCAATGAAGCAATTTGGCACGCACTCTCTATGGCGAATTAGTTTTGCTCATAACAGTACCCAGTGCTGCTTTATCGTCACAGTGGAATTAATTCATGATAGTTTCTTGCACTCACATCTCAGTTGCTTGTGAGTGTTTGGGGTAAATACGTATGATTACAAGACATGCTGCATAACTAACCACAATATAAAATTTTCTGGTAAAAACTGTGCTATTTATGTTGTTAATTATTGCTCTGAGTAGCACCTTTATGTAATTAACTGTGATGAATTGTTTAGATGTCATATATTATGTGGAAAAAGACGTGATTGTCAAAAAGAGCACTATTGTTGGTCTCTTTTCATTGAGGCACTAACAATGGTGTCGTCAGGATGGGGTTCCTGTGGCTAGCATATATCACTTTTAAAATGTCATTGCTTATATTGATACTTTTTGTACGCAAACAAACAGGGACGAAGAATAGGGGCAACACAAGGACAAGCGCTCGTCCTTGTGTTGCCCCTATTCTTCGTCCCTGTTTGTTTGCGCACAAAAAGTATCAATATGAATATGTTCCAACTAGGCCGACTCGCGGTTATGCGTCATTGCTTAAATTTAGAAACCTAATGTCCAACTAAGCCATAGTGCATTTGCTTACATAACTTTCTTTTTTGTTTCATGGCAGGGTGTGTGCGGAAGGTATCTTTTGCTTGGACTTGAACTTTTATGAACTGTTATGAACTTTTATGAAAAGTGTTAAACCTTGTTTTGTTTATTTTTTGAAGGTGACGAACAAGAAAGGGATCCATAGATCACTTATGAGCATGAAGAAGTTATTTGCTGGAAGTAAGACAAATCCTCAGGGGCCGCATGCATCAGTCAACTCCGTTGTGTAAGGCCCTTGCCTTCTTTGCCTAGAGTAGATATTTAAGCTCCCATGAATAACAAGACAGTTGACCCTGAAGATGGTGTGTATTTATTTATATTGTGTGCATGTGAACTTGAAGCCCTACTGAAGCACAAAAGAAATTTGCATTTTGTGATGTTTTTTACCTTTGAGTGGAAGGTGTGAAGAAAGGGTAAGAACTAATGTCACCTGACATGAATGGTATGTGTGAGATATGGGAGCCTTTGTTAGATGTATGAGTGCAGACATTTGTTGCATTCTGATGTGGTCTTGCTATGCTATCTTCTCTCTGTCGCAGCCATAAAAATAAGATGCGATGTACTTTCAGAGGGCAAAGTGACCACATATGTGTAACAAAATTAAGATGTAATATACAATGAAACCTCAGTATAATAAAGATGGATATTATGAATGATTGTATATGCCAAGTAAATATAAAATTTGGTTGGTCATGCTTTATTTCACAGGATTATTTTTCTGAAACCAAAGCTCTGGGGTCTGACATGGTATCAGTTATAGCAAAACAAAATTTTGTGTATAAGTGACTAAAGACGTGTATTTTAGTAAAAAAAAATTTTAAATATAGTTACCGCCTGGTTTTTCAGACACATCGTTTTTTATTACCTACACAATTATTCATACTTCCCCGCTGCACTGCCACCTACCACTAGAACCAATGTTAACGGCAACTGAAATTTAAAGACTGGAGACGTTGTGCCTCTCAATTTTTTTGGTATCATCTGCATACACTGTGCCACAAACGTGGTGGCTTTGAATATAGTTGCTACCATGTTGACTCCATACCAAGCGACAACTTTGGTTGCAACTTTAAATGAAGTGGTGGTATTTAGGCCTAACCACCACCTCCCTGTCCGTCTGACAAAAATTGTTCCGTGTCCCGGCATTGTTTTTATTTCAGCTTGTGCCACACTTCATGTTTGACTGTATGTTTGAAAGCAACTATTTCTTGTAAAAGAGTGGCATTAAGTGCCAAATATTCTCAGAATGCTTTTCTTCCTCCTCCTGTTATCTCCCTTTCTTCCTTTATTTTGCTTTTGAGAAACTGAGGAACACTGGTGTCTGTTTATTTCACAGCATAAGGAAGCTTCGGCTTAGTGCTTGTTTGCCGCTGGCCTTGTCTGGACTGCAGGTATGGCCAAGATGCACCAGAATTGCAGGTGCGTCGCCTTGGGGATCTGGCTTTTCTGTTCCAGTTGTACGAGTTTGCCTACCAGGCATATCACAGTGCAAAGAGAGACTTCAGTGGGGACAGTGCCTGGCTGCATTTGGCAGGAGCACAGGTAAGATCCAACAGTAGATGCTATTACACAAAGCCATTACAGTTGTCGCACCGTAAACTTTGTTTAGTGTTTTGTCTTGTTGATTATGTGGCCTGTTTCTTGTGTTTGGTTGTAATTTTTAGCATAGCATACTGGGCCCGGATAATGTCGCCATTCTATGGAATTCTTTTTCTTTCTTCACGTGGTTGGTGGTCCGAGTGGTGCTCTGCCTACGTTATCTTCAGGATCAAATGATCAAAAGCAGTGGATAGAATTGGCACCGCTGCCAAGAAAAAAATACCATCACCCGGAAAGAATGGTAGACATGCTTTTTGTAAGCAGTATTGTATACAAGAATACAAACAAAATGAGAACGAGATGTAGTGACAATATGCTGAGTGCAATTTTCACATGCTTGAAATATATTGAAGGCTTTATATAAAATTTGGTATTGGTTTAAATATTTGAGAAGAACAGTGGGTAAAGTCGTAGTTCAGGGTTGTGTGGGGAGAGGGGGTAGGCAGGAAACGAAGAATTATAAGTCTTGTGCTCATTTGGCACAAACTGGTCGTTCCAGCTGACCTGGTAAGCACAAATAGGTGGTCGCCGGCTGTTAAGATATAATAAAGAGAATCATGCTCAGAAGAAAAAGAAAGGAAAGTGGAAGGATGGACCATTCAGGCTCACAATTTTGAACAGTGCAACACTTTTGCTACAGTGAAAAGTTTAAGGAATTAAGAATGAATGAGCGCTTGCAATGCAGCATATAACATACTGATTTTGGGAGAACTGGAAAAACAGGCAAATGGCATGCCAGTGTGTGGTTCAAACTGGTAACCGACACTGTGAGGGGAAAATTGGCAGCACTGATGGAAAGCCGGCCAGGTGGTGACCCTGATTGTGTACAGTGTGGTCCACTCTTAAAGGAGCACATATGCAGTCTGTGCACACTTTGTGGATATGCTAGCTATTGATGCCAGTAGAACCAATCTCCATACACAGGGTGTAGAAAGGACACAGCATGACATACTATTGCAAATAATTTTTTGTAAAGCTGGGCACTTCGAAACTTGCCCCAACAGGAAATTTTCTGTTGTCCCATGCTCGTGCTTTCACTTCAACAGTAGGCTGCTTTGTGATTTGCTCTTAACCAATTAAGCCCCCAAAACATCTGGCCAAAATGTTTTTCATTTTAGGCACAGTGTTCTTTTTACATCAAAACAGCATTGTGTAAGTTTCACAAATTTTACTTTATCTGCTCAAACGTTCGTATGGTGCACTTTACGTGTATGCTCAGTCTTCGTAGAAGCAAACCAGAAGCAGCTCCTTGAACGTACCTGATGTCTTGGTATATTTTAAAACAGTGATGCTTAATGTGGAGGGTCAAATCGCATTTTACCCAGGCACACTTAGCTTATTGATGGAAAAACTTGCACATTAGTAGCAATCACTCTTTATCAGAGAGGTGTTCACCTCCAAATACGTATGATACGCCTAAGGCAGGTAACTGGGGAGGACTTTAGTGTTGCTTATAAGATGCAGGCAATGCCACTTTTTTTTTATGAATGTAGGTTAAGCCTCAGTATACATGATGGATTCAAGGAATTAAAGCATTCAGTATTCCAGTGTACATAATTAGAGACTTCTTGCATAATGTTGCTCAGTTTCTCGTATTAGAATCTTGTTGCATAGTTCGCTTGGTGCAATATTTCTGTTGGCATATTCTGGCCTGCCAGGAGAGGGTGACTACCTCTAGTTTTGAATAAGGGTGTTATTATATAGAACATTCTGTCTGGCAAAAGCGTATATACTCAGTCCTCCCCTTTTTTGCATTTTAGATTTGCTTTGTATGTAATACATGAATAAATTATCTCTACTTATGCAAGATATTCGTGGGATATTTGTATTATTTTCATAGCATCTTGGTTTACCTGTAACATTCTTCGCTGTATCAGTGATTGTGATCTTGGTATTGTTAGATACGAGACCTTTTCCTGAGCCTCCTTTGAGTTCACGAGACCACATCGAATAGCGTCACACCTATTAAAAAGCGCAGAAGCACATCTACCACGTTCCCGAGGCGCGGCACGTCCAAACAAGTTGGCGTCCCCCACCTCGTGCGCCGCATGTGGAGCTGTTGTCCCACCGCTTGACTCTTCCAGAAAGTGTAGCGGGAGCCTGGCACTGTTCCAGGTAACGTGGGTCCCGAGCAAAGCTGCTTTGCGGCTCTGAAATTTCGCTCGAGAACAAACCGCCTGCCCCCACTGTGCGCTTGCAAGCCGCGAGGCAAGACGGCTGTAATGCACCATGAAGCCCTGGCAGCAACCCCCCCATCCGCCTTTGTGACGGCAGTTGCAGACCAGGAAGGCAATACTGCAGAGAAGTACTCCCTCAGACAGGTAGAGACAATGGAGCGACCCTCTGTGCCGGGTGTGACTTACATTCGTACGGGCACCTACCATTGGCTGAAAATGATGCCACTTGAGCGGGCTCGCTGATTGGCCAAAAATGACACCACCTGAGCGGGCTTGCCGATTGGCCGAACGTGACGTGACTGCGAGACACTGATGGGGTTAAAAGCCAGAGACCGGGAGCAGCAACAGAGCACTCCTTCATTCATCTTTTTCAAGCTTCTTGCCACGGGCCGCAGCGTCTGAGTTGCTGCCGGCCCGTAATAACTTTATGACTGTTAATTTCGTTGTACTCCCACTGTAAATAATGTAAATAAACCTCCAGTTTTCATCTCAAAGTCCTCCTCAACCTCGGCCAACTCCCGCAGCCAACGGCAAGGTCCAAAATCTGGGGGACAGCAATTGGGATTGTCCTTCAGATCCAACAGTATTGTGATTTGCTAGAATGTACTGTTGGGCTAGTTGGTTTCACATAGTGCTGTTTTGCAGCACAAGGGCAAAACAACAGTACAGGACAAGGCAAGACAGACCATTCTCACTAATAACCCATTCCGTTGTCTCATCTTTGTGCTGGAAAAGAGAACTAAGAGTGCCATAATTTTCGTTGTCCGCAAAAGGTAGAGCGGTACATGAACAATAACAGTGTAGATGTTATTCTCATGCTCTGTGCAATTTCTGCCTCTACCTTTGAGGCTTTTTGTAGCATGAACATTATTTTTGATGAAATAGAGCTGAAAACCTTTGATGTGGGCTTCTCGAAAAAGAAAACCCTCTAGCATACACCAATGCTTAGCATACCTTAAAGGGACACTAAAGGTAAATACGAAGTTGACGTGGACTGTTTAAATACCATTCCAGAAACCTTGCAACGCTTGTTTCGTGCCAAGAAAAGGCTTAGTTTACGAGGAAATTGCATCTGAAGGATCCGAATACCTGTTTGGAAATTCAAATCTCCTGCCACCAAACCGGGGGAGTGGTGACGTTGCATACGCCATCGCCACCCGTTGCTGCCGTTGGCGAGTAAAACTGCACCCGACAGACGGCGGTACCGAGCAGAGACAGAGCGGCAGATTCGCCGCTGCAGCTGCTCTTTGGTCAAGTGGCGTAGACAGTTCGGGCATCCTGCTTCATCATATGGAAGTTGAACTTTTCATTACTTGCAGTTTGGGCGAGTTTCGTGAAGCAGCGAAACCAGCGCAGCACCGCACGATAACTACTGAAACATGAAAGCGTGGGCTACTCGGAGTCCAGTGAAAACAAAACCTTCCGACCGACTGCATCATTTGCAGGGTTATTTCGATGAGTTTTTTTTTCTAAAAGTAACATATAACTGGACAATTAGCATTTTATTTTGTCTTATAATACAATGCAAGGATGTTTTGTGCTACGAGTGGTTGAGTACTAGTGACAAAATTTAACTGAGGAGCGCTTTCGTCATCGCGCAAGTACTTAAATGTCCCGGACTCGCCGTGGTTGCTCAGTGGCTATGGTGTTAGGCTGCTGAGCACGAGGTCGCGGGATTGAATCCCGGCCACAGCGGCCACATTTCAATGGCGGCGAAATGTGAAAACACCCGCGTGCTTAGATTTAGGTGCACGTTAAAGAACCCCAGGAGGTCGAAATTTTTGGAGTCCTCCACTACGGCGTGCCTCATAATCAGAAAGTGGTTTTAGAACGTGAAACCCCATAGTTTAATTAATTTTTAAATTTTTGAATGTCACGGGTGAGTCTAATCATGTCCTGCATTTACCTCAAATTCTCGATTATTAAGGCTCTGTTCGCGATAATATTGACGCCTTAGAGATTCTCAAGCACTAATCTCTCACTTTAGCTTGACTAAATATTTGCCTTTAGTGTCCCTTTAAAGCAGTGAAATCCTATTTGAGTTAAAAATTAATTTGTTCAGTAATTAATGGAGTAGTACTTTGTTTCCTGAGCCATCTACAACTGAAACTTCACTCCAGCATGCCAAAAACAATACTATGGGTTTTGCATTAAGTTTTACACACTTAAATTAATATTTTCAGGTATAAACTCGGCATATAAAAAATGATACATAGGGCTTCGTGCAGTAGTCAGAACTGAACCAGAGCAGCAAATCCAAACTTGCACAAAAGAGACTGGAGAGACAATGATCTCACATAGAAATTGCTGATGAGACAGTGTGATGAACAGAATTTTTTCGAGAACAGTGGTGTAGATAATTTTATACTCACCTTTGTACATGCCAGTCATGAACAAGGTGCTGGTGATGTTGATTACAGTAGGTGCTACCTGATCTTCTCAAATCTTTTGGGTTGGCTCAGCTATATTGGCCTAGCTTGTTAACGTTGCCAAAAATGGAGGTGGACAAGAAGACACCTGTATGCAGAGTATGGGACACATCACTCTTTGCTTGAGTGAAGGCTCCCTTGAGTGCACTCAGGCTGCTAACATTCGAGGCGGGAGTGCCATTTCTGCATGTGAAAAAAGATGCCAGCTCACTATTTCACTATAACACGTACAAGTGCAGGCTCTCATGCGCATCCCTCTACATAGGGGCTCTTCACATGGTTTCCAATGCACTTCATGGTGTACAGTTGAGGTACCATCTAGGGTCCAAATCGTACACCGCAAGAATCGTACACTACAACCCAAGGCCACATTTCACATGAAGTTGTTGGTCAGCATACTGTTGCTTGCGACTTGTTCATTATCACATTTTTTTAAAGCATCGCAGCCAAAATGTGTTACAAGTACACTTTCTATATGATATACAGTTGTACTGAATGTTAGCATGGTCAACAAATATACAATGGTACTAACAAAAATGTGTGCATTATTGATTTATGACTCAAAGAAGTTCATGCCAGTTCCAATGTAGTCGTCAGCAATCTCCTCTTTCTGCATTTCGTAAACCAGAGCTCTGGACCCCAAGAACTTACACCCAAAGTTGAAATTTACTTGAGTGTCTCGTGTGTCTTGAGGATCTATCTTGTATCTTAAGATGCAAGATACTGCTATCACAACATCACTGTGTGAAACTGTAAATGTTGGCTGAAGTCTGCTTCTCAAGCTGATACAGTAAAAGCTCGTTAATTCGAACTCGTGGGGGACTGAAAAATTGTTCGAATTAAGCGGAGTTTGAATTAACGAGCGGGCGGCGGCGGCGCCCGCGCGTCAGAGAAAACCTGCTACGGCATGCGCCGGAGAGTGGTGTGCAGCGAGCAATGAGTGAGCGCGGCTTCGGCCGCTTATCTGTTTTTTCTGCCAGCGTCCGCTGCGGCGTACGCGGTTGTTGCGACGCGCGTCTTTTCTTTCTTTCCTCTTATCTTTGAACTTTCCTCTATCTGCACGCGGCAGCGGTGATGGCTCGGCCTGAGCCAATCGGCAGGCCTGTGCACTTTCCTTTTCATCCTTCCCTCAGTCGCAACAACAACAACGCCGGAGGCTCCAGCAAGGAAATTGGCGGCTCGCCTCGTGCGTGCAAAAATGCGCGCTGGCTTATTTATTCTCTTCGCCGTGCATATTAAAAAAAAAAAATTTCAATGCATTGTACTCGTTACGAGGCGACTTCTATTTACGAGAAGCAATGTCGGCTGCCGGCTCCTAGTTCGAATTAACCGACGTGAGTACCGGTACGTTCGAATTATCGGGCGTTCCGGCCCATTGATATACATAGGGCTTTGCAGGGACCCGGGCATCAGTTCGAATTAACTGGCGGTTCGAATTAAGTGATTTCGAATTAACGAGCTTTTACTGTACTGCTGCTACTAAGCCACTTGAATAAAACTAAAGTCAGCGACATTCTTTTATCTTTCTGCCAGAACCCTCCAGCGAAAGCAGGCGATTAGGTCTGCGCATCCCTATTGATGGAGCAGAGTCACATGGTGGCGCTTGCGCCATCTTGACGAAAGTGTTTGTGCGCAGCCGACCTTTTGTTTTTGTAGTCCCTCGGTTGCCCACCATGGTTGCTTAGTGGCTATGGTGTTGGGCTGCTAAGCACGACATCACGAGATCGCATCCTGGCCACGGTTGCCGCATTTTGATGGGGGCAAAATGCAAAAACACCCATGTACTTAAATTTTGGTTCCTGTTAAAGAACCCCAGGTGGTTCAAATTTCCGGACTCCCCCACTATGGCGTGCTTCATAATCAGATCGTGGTTTTGGCAGGTAAAACCCCATAATTTAATTTCTCATTAAAATTTTTTGTTTTCTTGACTTTGTTTTTAGTTGCATTGGCGCCATGACACTTGCTCATAGCCACTGTACTGTGTTGCATGCACTAATGCGTGTGGCATCATTCGCACAAATTCTGATGCCACTATAGCGTTGTTATCGAAGTTTCTTTGCATGGTGCTTTGTTACAAAGTCTAAAGAATGCAAGAATGGGGTTTTCTTGCATCTAGTGGCTTTCACACATCAGTGATTTGAAGGATCTGATGGATGTAGGTTTGACTGTTGTGAACCAAGGCGTAGATGGTGCTGCTTCTAGGAGACTTGTGCATAAGGTGGCTCTTTTGTGTACTTGACTGTTGCTTGCAAGCACCAAAACAATTTTTTTGGGCTACATTACATGCGTAAATGGTAATACGTCTATGAACAAGGTAAAACACCACTGCGGCATTTGTGCCATCGTGCAGAGGTGTGAATACTGCTGTGGAGTTTTTTTATTGGCGTCTTTGTTAATAGATGGCGAACCGCTAGCTGGTCGGCAAGCAGGGCAGCGACTTGGCTCCCAACAATTACAAATGTGACAACCAAGAACCGCTGGCAGCGCAGCGTATAGAGAGCTTTCATGTTAAGCAGCTAAAGCAGCCCCATTAAATTGTTTTGGAAGAAAAATATTATACTTTAAGCAGGGAAGACAAAAATTTTGAGATACTAACAGGCATTTCATTCAAATGAAAGAATGTTGGTCGTAGTTCAGAAATTTCCAAGCATACGTTTTTGTGCATACACGTTTGCTGCTACATTATATAGATCTACAATAAGAAATATGCGAATGTATCAAAGTATCTTAAGATACAATTGGAAAGTATCATATTAGATACAATGATTGTGGTAGTATCTTGTATATGTATCTCAAATACTTGTTGCAAGAGTATCTTATATCATGATACAATTGCAAAGTATCTTTGCCCAGCCCTGCTCAAAATGAACTAAACTGGGACTTAAAACTTTCTCACATAGAGAACTTGCTTGGAGTTAAGGAAGATAACTTCTCAAGAGTGCTACCAAGTAGTGCGATGTCATTAAAAACAAAAGCCTGAATTGTCCTCTGACAGTGATGCCAATGAGGTAGAGGCCTCTGAACTATTTTGACCTAATCCCAATACTGTGAATGCTTGGCCATGGGTATACTCGTTTTGTTAGAAGTATTTGTACCTTCATTGTTTGAGTTACTGCTGAGGGAAAATGCTAAACCTCTGTACAGCCCGATGGCGTTTCGGCTCTCAGTGGTATCCATGACTTCCCATGCTTCAGAATGGCAGCCCATGTTACTAGCAGGACATTTTGCATTTATTTATGTTATATGTTGTGTATTGCATCATTGGCATAACTGTGCATCACTATTGTAGCTGAAATGAAAGGTTGAACAAGTAGAATTTCAGTATCATTGTTTCTGCAGCACAAAATAACTAAGCAACATTGCCATTTGTTTGTCTCTTCTTTTGTCTTTATTCTATGGTACTGCAGGAACTGTGAAATGTTGGACAAATGCATTTATTTATTAATTTTTGCTAGTTATAGATATAACAGCAGACAGCAGCATGCTATACTGCTTCCAATCGTCAACACAATAGCCAATATTTTTTCCACTCTTTTTTTTTTGTGTGTGTATGTGCGTGCATGCAGCCGTGCACTCGCATGTGCGTGTGTTGGGTGGTGGGTGGGCAATGGCATCACAGTGCCATTCATGTTTGCGTCACCGATTGACGCAGCCTTCGTATGCATATTGCACTGCTATGATAGCCAGTACAAAGTCGTAGGTGGCATTCACATGTATGCACAGCAATAAACAGATATTATTAGTGATTTGTGCTTTCATAGTGTTTGAGTGATTTGTGCTTTCTGCAAATTTTCGGTTTTGCTGGTGCAATGAACGAAATTGAAATAGTGCAAGTGCAAAAAACTTGAGGCACTTGTCTTTTCTTGTAGTTATAGTTGTGTATTTGTGCTGCATGTTCAGTCTTACTGCTTTAAGCCAAAAAGCACACTGACCTGCCCATTTATGATATAGGCCTTTTTGCTTATCTTTTATCCTGGTTACAGAATGTAGATTGGCAAGCAGGCCTTGGATTAATATGGAGGTTCAACTGTTTGCACACATGAAATCCTAAATGTGTGCTGCTTATATTGTTGAACTGCAGGAAATGGCTGCTCTAGCTGTGTTCATGGCTGGCGTCAGTGCTCAGAGGCCCTTCCCTGTACGTTATATGGATTCTGCTATTGACCTCTACCTCAACACCTGCAAGTGAGTTAAAAGTGGGTCTGTTTAGTTAGTGCTAAACTTGTCAGCACCCTTTTCATCAGTGGCCTTCAAGTGTGTGTACAAAGCAATATTCTTGCCTTTCATTCATATTCTGAGGCTGGATAAGATATCTTTTGCATTACTATAAGACAAATTGTGTAAGACAAATTGTAAAAAAAATAATATTTTTCAATTCTTTTTCGTGGCGGCTATATGTTTCCATTGTCATTTTGTCTTTCAAGTGCGAATTTTTTGGAGCTTCTTTATAATAAACATTTTCATAAATACAATTTCTCAATAAAGAGTGCTTAATGACTAGGCAGGCAGGGATTAAATGGGGAACTTTCTTGTATTAGTTCAACTGACATTCTTGTTAAATGCTCTTGGAGGTGTAAAAAATGTTTGAAATTTTTTTAATCAGGTATTTGACAGCATTTGATAGATTAGTTCAGTCCTGTGTGAGACAAATGTTGCATAACAAAGATGTACAAAAATTCCTGTAGCTAGTTTGGCTATTTACCAACCATCTGAAGCTCAGCTAGCAAGTACAGCACTGCCACTGACAGGAAGCAGCCTCTGCACACCCATGAATACCAGCATCCTCTAAAGGTAGCTTTACTGTCTTGAATCATAGTGGAGTGGAACAGCACCCTACTTTTGACACATGAGGCAGTGGCTGAAGTCCACAGATCGATTTGTTAATTTTGCTAAGTTGCAACATTATCTCCTGCCTTTTGGTTTTGTCATCGAAATTTTTTTCATTAAACTGTAAAATTCTGAGTAAGCCCTTCGACCCATGCAAAAGCTGCATTTTCACTGTACTGAAATTTAAAGCTACAGCCTATTACCAACACGGCGGCCGCATTTCGATGGGGGCGAACTGCGAAAACACCCGTGTACTTAGATTTAGGTGCACGTTAAAGAACCCCAGGTGGTCGAAACTTCCGGAGTCCTCCACTACGGCGTGCCTCATAATCAGAAAGTGGTTTTGGCACGTAAAACCCCTTAATTTAATTTTTAAGCCTATTACCAAATGAGTGCTCTCTTCTATACCAATTTTAGAAGGCGATGGTAGATCATTCATTCATTCGTTCACTTGAAAGGAGGATTGTATACTAAAAGGCGATCTGTAAAGTGGCCATAGTAGCATGTCCTGGACTTCATTAGCAAGACCACATGGGCTACTATTCTTGAATAAACTGAACATGCTCTTATAGGATGTTGCATTTCCAGTCAGCATGTCAAAGCAAAAGTGAATTGCATACTGAAAAAGAAAGCCCCACTATTTTTGTGAAACGTTTTACTAGCATGAATTTGAACACGACATCGAAGAGTAGACAACGACATCAACACACAACTGATGTTTAGGCTACGTTTACGGTCTCGGAGCATGCGGAAGCGGCAAAAAATTAAGGTGCATTTGCTTCAATTTTTTGTACCTATTTACATGACTGTCTGAGAACTTGTTGCTTTTTAAGTCATGCCTTGGGGGGTTTGTGTGTTTATGGTATGCATAAATTGGAAATGCTTGGTGTCTTATCGGATGTATCTGAGATGTTTGTTAATCATGGGTCTCTCTCCTCCCAGAGTGCCGCAGCTTGCGACGCGAGCAGCACTACTGAGTGCGGAGTGCCTATGGCAGGTGGGCCAGGCGTCAGTGGCAGCTGGACAACTGATCCGGCTTACTAGTGAGGGATCAGACCTGCGCAGTGCCCTACTACTGGAGCAGGCAGCGCTGTGCTTCCTGCGTGCAACACCCACCTGTCCACGCAAATTTGCCTTCCACCTGGTGCTAGCTGGGCACCGCTTTGCAAAGGCAGCCCATCGACGCCATGCACTGCATGCCTATTCTCAGGCTCTGCAGGTTAGGGCTGGCCACTTATGTCATTTCCACGCAGGATCCTTTGTCTGGAAATCCTAGTTCAGCTCATCAGTTGAGCAAATTCTCCCTACTTCACCCATACAAAGATTTTGCTTTGTGTGATGTCATTTGCAGGTGGTTTGTGTATAGAACTGACTGCATTGATAATGACATGTTACTAGTGGGTAATACATGGCTATGATCGTTATCCTGTCTAACAAGCGTCCGATTCAGCACACATAACACATTCGACATATTTCTTTGATTGTGTGTTTTTATTTGCAATTTTACATGTTGTGTATTTTTGCATAAGGACCACACTATTTTCATAAATTTAGGCCAGATATTTTTTGCAGCCTATAGCAAATAAGTAAATGAAGCAAATAAATTTGTATTTGCTTTGAAACACTGGCGTGTTTGCCGTCATGTGCGACATCCGTAAGACGCTTTTATTTTACGTTTGCTACCTCATTCGTCGTTGCTGGCATGTAACTGCAGAGCTGAAGCAGCTGGAATGGGGTTCACTACAAGTGCGCATTATAGGATGAAGTCATCCTCGGACACAGGTTCGGATGTTGCGTCACACTTAAGTTGCACGTTTAAAAAGATAAGCGGATCCGAAGCACTGTGGGAATCGATGTAAGCAAAGCTTTCTACGCTGTTTGCTTTGATGACGATAATTAGCAGTGATGTTGATGGTGAATGTGTAATTTCTTCGGTGTTTAGTCCAATGTGGGAGTGATGAGTTGATGTTAAACATTACCTTGCATGTACCACAACTATTTGTCTGTGTAGTACACAGAACACACAGGGATATGTGTTTGCTTGAGGTGTTGTTTTGTGCCATTGTTCATAATCTCTGGGAGGGTTGAGCGTTATCATTGCCTCACATGGCACATCGCATCGTGGCAGAAGTCTTAAATTTTAATTGAATTATGGGGCTGTACATGCCAAAACCATGATCAGATTATGAGGGCCGCCATAGTGGTGGACTCCGAATTAAATTTGACATCCTGGTGTTCTTTAATGTGTGCCTAAATCTCAATGCAGTACCATTTTTGTATTTCACTCCTGTTTAAATGTGGCTGCCACGGTTGGGATTGAACCTGTGACATCGAACAATGCCATAGTCGTCAAGCTACCACAGCAGGCACGCAAGTATTGATTTGACGTGCTACCACTTCCGTAGTGTTGCATAGACCCTACGGCGTTTTAATGCGACTTTGCGTCTGCACGCCCTGTGGCAGTTGTCCACTTGACAAATTTGCATGGTGTTTATTTTTCACAAATAGCAGAACTGTACCGTACTGTACCTACCGTTTACCCACAACCACTGTTCCTTGCCTTCTCACGTCATCTGTTCCCTCTCCTCCTGTATGGTAACTGTGAAAGTGTCAAAGCTGTTATTCACTCGTCTCGCGACTGCGTCGGTTCTACCCATTCTCTGCCTCCTCTTCCCCCACCTGTCTACAGTTCTTTTATCCACATCCCATCTGGACTTGCATGCTGCAGCTTCTGCAATGCTGTTGAGAGGGGGGTCACGGATAATTACAGAGGTCAAGAGGCTACTGTGGCGATACCCAGGAAGCTCTAGAGGGCATTATGCACATATGAAGTGATGGAAAGGTCCAAACGAGTTTCTCCTGTTGACTTTATTCTCTGCCACGCTCATTCCATGTATATACATGCTCTGAAGCAACTCCTGACGTGGCGGGCTAGGAAACAGCAGCAGCAGCAGTGCAAAAGTCGAAGGAAGAGGCAAAGAAAGCTTCGTTTTAAAACTGCGGGAGTTCTCACTTGAAACTATAGTGCCCACATACATTTTAGGTGCTGTGGGAGCAACGAAAGCTTTCTGAAAAAAAAAAAACATGTACAATATGCATGAAATATGGAACCTGGGTGCAATGTGGCTTGCATACCGTGTTTACACGATTGTAAGTCGACTCGAATGTAAGTCGACCCCCCCCATATCGCTTGACCGGAAAAAAAAAAATAAGAGAGCATACCCGAGGGCGCATTCGATAACGAAAATTTATTAGTAGCTGACATGGTCACTTGACTACTCGTCTTCACTAGTGCTGCCATCGTCATCGTTGCTGCGGTCGCACAGCGCGTCGTGGTCCAGCAAAATTTCAAATTTAGCAAACGACCGCACCAGGACATCTTGCAGAACAGCCGCCCACGCCAAATGCACCCAACCACACGCAGCCATAACGGAGGCTCTTTTAACAGGTCCGGTTGGCGTGATTTCGCAGTCTTCTGCCGCCAGCCACTCGTACTCACAGCGGAGCAGAACCTTAAAATTAAGGCGAAGGTCCGGGCTTGTTTCATGACCACGTCGCACTTCAATGGCAGGGACCAATCACGCATTTCAGCGACGCACGCCGCAAGCTTAGCCTACAGCTCCGGAAAACATCCAGACTTCGGCACGTGGGAAATTTGTCACTTGCCGTCACAGGGTGAAAATATCGCTTCGCTGCAGTCGCCACTCTCGCACCACCCATTTAGAAACATCGAAATTGCGGCCCGCTGCGCAGTGATTTGTTTCTTCGGCGTAAAGGATGGCAGCCCCCTTGAACGCTGCTGTTAACGAGTGCCGAACGATTAGTGGGCCTGCAGCACTCATGACGACTGGGGAAGCATAGAAGTAGCACGTAGCCGGCAGTCAAGTGGAACGCCTCAAAAAGTTGGTCAAACCAATTCCAATGCCTTTAAACAGAGAAAGAAAAACCCGCGAGCGGCGTCTGCTCTTCCATGAACTACCGATACCCCCCGCAAGCGCCACCGTTCTGAGGGTGTCGCCGCAAATGGGAACAGCGGCGCTTCCATCAACTATCGACACTCCCCCCCCCCATGAGTGTTGCATGCACTGTAAGACTCTCAAAAATGTTGAAAAACCGTTCCGAAAAGCGAACAAACACGCGGGATAGCAAAAAGATAGGGGTAGGGCCATAGAGAAAACATAAAATTGTAACTACGTTCTAGCTCTTGTTGGTATCGCTTTTTTTGGCGGGACCATGTTTTGGTTTCGATTGTAAGTCGACCCCCCAACTTCAGACTTTCAAATTTAAAAAAAGGGGTCGACTTACAATCGTGTAAATACGGTACGTTGCCACAGATGCATATGTACATCTCTACAGGACAAACCATGAGGTGCCTGGATAGGAATTTCATCGGTGCTTAATCGACTACTGTTTAGACAACCGAAGAGGAGGCTGATACACCTCTGTGCCGTGCTGATACCACACTGTTCAAAGGTGAAGCCATCCTCGAATGTAGGCTCGAACGTTGCACTGCATGTAAGGTTACACAATAAAAAAGTCGTGAGGTTTTCACACAAAGCATGAATACAATCTTGCGTTGTTTAAACACTCGCATATTTTTTTGGCAGTGCAGGAGGGACGACATACATACGAAGCTTGAAAAGCCTCGTGTATGGGGTGCACACATCACAGCACGCAACTGTCTACGAAAGATGACATGGCCGGAAACGGTAATGGGACAAAGCACGAGGAGCCAGAAATTGAATTTTGTGATAACGTCAATGACTACATTTGCAACCGAAAAGGAGACCCATGTGAATCTATGTACATGCTGGTATTGCGCTGCGCCTGTCGAGGTGTGTGTGTGCTGAATATTGGGTTTGGCCCATACATGAAATTTTCTTTTTCTGAGCTATTTAGGATAAATGTAGGGGTGAAACCCTTTGTCCTCTACTAGGCTATTTATGACCGCAGGTCTGGAATGGCAACAATAAAAGCTGCCGCTGCCGCCATTTGGATTATCCCGCAGCATCGAACCAGCACTCGCATGCTGATCTGCTATCAGCCGTAGCCACTGCAGCAACGTTAGGCCTAGCTGCTTCAATGTTTGCTGTCAAGCTTCCTGCAGCTTGGTACCATGTTCTTTGTTGAAAGAATTCGACGCTGTCATCAATGGCACTGACTTTGCATTAGTCATCCTTGCTGATGGCTTTGAAGCACGGTAAGTACCGGCGTTGCATAGTGCCGGTTCCTCAAAGCCAGCTTCGCCGCAATACAGTGTTGTTATGCAGTCAAGCATATGCAGGGTATTCATATCATCATCGTACTATGTTATGTCCACTGCAGTACGAAGGCCTCTCCCTGTGATCTTCAATTACCCTTGTCCTGCGCTAACTGATTCCAACTAGCGCACGCGAATTTCCTAATTTCATCGCCCCACCTAGTCTTCTGCCGTCCTCGACTGCGCTTTCCTTCTTTTCGCACCCATTCTTTAACCCTAATGGTCCACCAGTTATCTAACCTGCGCATTACATGACCTGCCAGGCTCCATTTTTTCCTCTTAATGTCAATTAGAATATCAGCTATACCGGTTTGCTCTCTGATTTAAACCACTCTCTTTCTGTCTCTTAAGGTTATGTCTAGCAACATTCGTTCCATCACTCTTTGTGCGGTCCTTAACTTGTTCTCAAGCTTCTTTGTAAGTGTCCAAGTCTCTGCCCCATATGTCAGCACTGGTAAAATGCATTGATTGTACATCTTCCTTTTCAATGATAATGGTAAGCTTCCAGTCGGGAGCTGACAATGTCTGCCCTATGCGATCCAACCCATTTTTATTCTTCTATGAATTTCCTTCTAGTGATCACGGTTCCCTGTGATTAATTGACCTAGGTAAACAAACTCCTTCACAGACTGTAGAAGCTGACTGGCAATCCTGAACTCTTGTTACCTTGCCCGGCTATTCATCATTATATTTTTCTGCATATTAATTTTCTCTGTTAAGGTCCTCAATCATTTGTTTTAACTCGTCTGCAGTGTTGCTGAATAGAACAATGTCATTGGCAAACCGAAGGTTGCTGAGGCATTCGCCGTCGATCCTTACTCCTAAGGCTTCCCAGTTTAATAGCTTGAGTACTTCTTCCAAGCATGTAGTGAATAGTATTGGGGAGATTGTGTCTCCTTGTCTGACCCCTTTCTTTGTAGGTATCTTCCTACTTTTCTTGTGGAGAATTAAGGTAGCTGTGGAAACTCTGTCAATATTTTCCAAGATATTTACGTAAGCGTCCTGTACTCCTTGATTACGTAATGCCTCTATGACTGTTGGTATCTCTACTGAATCAAATGCCTTCTCGTAATCTATGAAAGCCATGTAGAGGGAATTATTGTTCTCTGCCGATTTCTCTATTACCTGATTGATGACATGGATGTGATCCATTGTAGAGTATCCCTTCCTGAAGCCAGCCTGTTCCGTTGCTTGATTAAAGTCCAGTGTTGCTCTTATTCTCTTGCAAGTTATCTTGGTGAATATTTTATATAAGATGGCGAGTAATTAAATTAAATTATGGGGTTTTATGTGCCAAAACCACTTTCTGATTATGAGGCACGCCGTAGTGGAGGACTCCGGAAGTTTCGTCCACCTGGGGTTCTTTAATGTGCACCTAAATCTAAGTACAACCCGCCGTGGTTGCTCAGTGGCTATGGTGTTGGGCTGCTGAGCACGAGGTCGCGGGATCGAATCCCGGCCACGGCGGCCGCATTTCGATGGGGGCGAAATGTGAAAACACCCGTGTACTTAGATTTAGGTGCACGTTAAAGAACCCCAGGTGGTCAAAATTTCCGGAGTCCTCCACTACGGCGTGCCTCATAATCAGAAAGTGGTTTTGGCACGTAAAACCCCAAATATTATTAAATCTAAGTACATGGGTGTTTTCACATTTCGCCCCCATCGAAATTTGGCCGCCGTGGCCGGGATTCAATCCCGTGACCTCGTGCTCAGTAGCCCAACACCATAGCCACTGAGCAACCACGGCAGGTAAGACTGTGAGTAAGCTAATGGGCCTATAATTTTTCAACTCTTTAACGTCTCCCTTTTAGTAGATTAGTATAATGTTTGCATTCTTCCAGTTTTCTGGGACTGTTGAAGTCGATAGACACTTCGTATACTGAGCCGCCAGTTTTTCAAGCATTGTCTTCTCAGTGTTTGATTAAATTGACTGTTATTCCATCTTCTCCTGCCACGTTTCCCTGTTTCATGTCTTGCAAGGCCCTTCTGACTTCATCGCTAGTTATAGGAGTCTCTGCAACCTGCTCATTACTGCTTCGAATGGAGGTATCATGGCTACTCTGCGTCAGTATAGGGTTGTTCCGCTGCCTTCGAGATTGCTGATATTACCCTGCTTATCTTTCAGTGCATACATCTTGGTTTGTCCTATGCCAAGTTTCCTTCTCACTGACTTCATGCTATGTCCATTTTTTACGACTTTCTCAGTCTTTCTCATGTTATAATTTTGAATATGCCTTATTTTTGCCTTGGTGATCAGTTTTGACAGTTCTGCGAATTCTATCTTATCTCTTGAGTTGGACACTTTAATTCTTTGTCATTTCTTTATTAGGTCATTTGTTACTTGGGAGAGCTTGCCTACTGGTTGCCTGGGGGCCTTGCCTCCCATTTCAGAGTCTGCCTCTGAAGCCAGCCTAGTTATGGTTTCATTCATTACCTCTATGTCATCTTCATCTCTCTGTTCTAAGGCTGCATATTTGTTTGCACGTATCAGCCTGAATTTGTCTGCTTTTACCCTTACTGCATCTAGGTTGGCCTGTTTCGTCTCGACCAATTTTACTCTTTCTCTCTTCAAATTGAGGTGAATCCTAGCCTTCACTAACCTATGATCACTTCACTTTATCCCACCTGACATTTCTACATCCTTCGCTATGCTGGGATCGGCAGAAAGTATGAAATCAATTTCATTTCTTGTTTCACCATTAGGGCTTTTCCAGGTCCACTTTCTATTGCTGCGTTTCCTGAAAAAGGTATTCATTATTCTCAGCTTATTTCTTTCTGTGAATTCTAACAGCATCTCTCCTCTAGCGTTTCTAAAATCTACACCGTAGTTGACAATTGCCTGTTCACCTGCTTGCTTTTTCCCCACTTTTCCATTGAAGTCACCCATTACTACTGTATACCGAGTTTGCAATTTTCTCATCGCTAATTCAGCATCTTCATAAAACTGATCTACTTCCTCATCGTCGTCACTGGATGTTGGAGTGTAGGCTTGTACTACCTTTAATCTATACCTCTTAAGTTTGATTACGACTACTGCTACCCTCTCGTTAATGCTGTAGAATTCGTCAATGTTGCCCGCTATGCCCTTATGGATTAGGAATCCTACCCTGTATTGCTTCTTATCCGGGAGACCTCTATAGCAGAGGACATAGCCGTTATTTCCATTGGCGGCCTGTCCGGACCCGGAGATTTTTAGCACCCTCAGCGGTGTTGCAAGTCTGACCGCCCCCTTGGTCAGGTGCTCCGCATCTGCTGGGGACTGAGGGCCGGCCATTGGTTAATTGTAGAAATCATGAGGGAGGTAGTGGCTGAATACTGCACCAGGGAGGCCAATTCCTGTTCTGGTGAGGGAGTGTCTTTGTTGAAGCTTAATAGGCCTTCCTAATTTGGTTGTACCTAGATTGGTATAGCCCCACTTGCTCTCGGCTTCTTTGGCCGGTGTCAGGCGGCACTCCAAAGCTGGAGATGTAGTGCACTGGAGGAGGTGAAATTCGAGCTCACGATCCTCGGAATAAAATTAAAAAAAGCTAATTTTTGTATGAGGATTCGAACTTCCGACTATGGGAACCAAGCATCTGACATAGCTCAGTCAGATAATCCTGTAGGCGACAAGGCTACCTTATCGCAGAGAAGTCCAGCCCAGAGGGCCTTGCATGCCTAAGAGGTGCATCTCCGCGTGTACGTGGAAATGCACCCGTGTGATTATTGTCGTGTTTGCCTGCCTCTATCCATTGTTAGCATATATACTGAAACTTTCGCTCCCGAGTAAATAATAAAAGTGGTGAGATGGGTCGCCAGAACAATATGGTTCTCAGCCACGCGTAAAGCAGACGACCTTGACAGTGCCTAGGTGTCTTCGACCTCTCTACATGGTTGGATGGCACTTATACCATAGCTAATGAGAAGAAAAAAATGGTGCAACGGGCCCTTAAGCTTACCGGGAACATTTGAGACCCATACATTCAGAAGTCGGAAATGCTATGCCTCATTTAAGCTACAGCAATGCCGTCTGCGATCAGTCAGACATGGTTTGTACACTTTGCGCATGGAAGCAATTGACGAACCTGTTTCTGCCGCACTTGCAAATACAGTGTATTGCAGTGTATTGCATTGTAACATATCAAAAGTGTAAGGGACCACTGTCACAGGACACCATATCTATTCTTTAATTATACAAGTATGAACCCGCTATCTCCTGTCACAGTATGAGCACCGATATGTCTAACAAATGTACTGGCAGGCCTTAGAGCTACATTGGACTTGCCTGTGGTGATTTCAGCCCTTGGGGGCAGTTAGAGGCATGCATTCATTTTTTCGGAGGTTTTCGTGACCACTAGGTAATACGAAAAATGTGACGTTGACTGTAATTAACAGGTTTTAAAATGTGGAGGTGTCTGAAAAAAAAGCATTTTTTTTATGACATGTGCATTATTGTTACACAGTGCTCCAATTGCAGGGCTATATAAACTGCAAGTCTTTCAAGTTTCTATTTTAAACTTGACTATGGCTGATTCTGTACTGACAGAACAGTAAATGACCGTGTGTGTTGAGTAATTAATATGCGTAGTTATTTTTGACATGGTATGACGTTTGATCTCTGAGCGCTGCCTAAACATTCAAGAGCATTGAGTCATTTTCTTTGGCTGCAGGTTTATCAAGGCCGTGGCTGGAGCCTCGCTGAGGGTCACATGCAGTTCACTATTGGACGGCAGTCTGCACAGTTGAAGCAGTTGGTTCGTGCCAGGGACGCGTTTCACCGCCTGCTGGCACAGCGAAGTGCACAAAGCCCTTCCCAGCAGCTGCTTTTTCTGCGGGAGTTCCTTCTTGTGCTTAGGGTAAGCAAACTGTTTCGTTTTCACATCCTCGCTGTTCCTCATGCAACTAACTGATTCAAGTACATTGAAAAAAATATAAATGGGAGTGAAAAACTATGGTTTCCTAATTAGGGCCACAAGAAGAAATCTCGATGTAAAATCTCATGCTAGCACGAAAAGTCATTTAATAAAGCCGTTATAGTGCAAATTTTCAAAATTGATGTTATTGGCTGAAGTTGTCATTAGAGTGCATAGTGCTATTACAGTGCAAAGTTGCAGGAGGGCTGGGCAAAGATACTTTCAAATTGTATCATGGCACAGAACAAGATATGGAAACACTATTAGCCAAACAATTCTATCCGATACTATATGCCTTGAAAAAGACAAGTCCACTTGTCGAAGTGTTGGTTCCCACTTTTACTTTGTTTTCGTTTTGCTCATATACTCTCCATTTATATATTAAAATACTTTCATGTATTTGTGCCTTCTTTATAGCTCCAAAAATAGAGACTGTTGCAAGTTTACAGAAGTGCTGGATTTCCAGTTTTCAAACTCCTGCCAAGAAACCTCGTTTCTTTTGAATTTTCTCTATTGCCACATAATTTTTATGTCGTAGTAATATTAGTCGCCATTTCATAACAGGCTGACAGTATTTACGTCAGGTCAATGCAGGAACACTGCACAATCATAGATTTTTCAATGCCACCTTGACAGTCGCTGACTGATAATTTGACACTGATGATTTGGAGATGCTCGTTAATTTGGACTGCTTTGCAGCATCGAAACTGGCCCCACAGGCTTAATGTAAAAAGATGACTGAAATTTCAGACACCTTAAGGCGCATCCTTCAATAAATCGGACTTGCACAAGTCGAGCTGAAGTAGCAATATTTTGGCTTTGCCAGTGACATACGTTTGTCGGCCATGTTATTTGTGCCTCCTCGAAACCGAAACTAGCGAAGCCTCGTTGATCCAGCACTGACTGCACCCAAACAGCAGGACAAGCCAAGCCCAGCAACTATTTTTCAATGACCTTCTGTATTGTAGCATAATAGAAAGCATACCATTTGAAGTGTCTAAATGCACAGTGGTTTCTCCGGAAATAGAGTAGAAATTTTTAAAACATAATTTTTCTATCTGCGTAGTCTCTTAAAGCTATGTATGGACGTCACAACACTGGACCTCTTCGATTATCAGTCCCTGATAGTCCCATACTGCTTGGGACTGCTGTGCTGCATTTGATTTTGCTCGGACAGCTCTGGGTAACCCCCGCTGACTAGTCCTAGAGGTGTCAAAAGTGCGTTCGCTTTCTTCACAAACTGAAAGTTCGGGACTGCCCGTGGACTGTCAGACTGATCAGCAGATTTTTGCTTGGACAAGCTCGAGCAGCTAGCAGACAACGACTGTCAGAAAAAGATGTGTGTGGCATCTGCCGCCATGTTATGAAAGATGCTGTGTGCCCTCTGCGTATCTTGCGCATTCCAGACGGCAAATATCCTACATCCAACTGCTATTACGTCTTTTAAATTGGTGCTTTTTGCATCATCATGCGAGGTTTTCATAGGCTGTGTAATTCTGCAGCTTTAGTCTTCGTGTTTTTTTAAGAGACAAACACAGCAATCAGGTGCACATGCTTGCTTTTCTTGCTGCGTTTCACAACATCTGACCTGCTCATTACTACATGTGTAGTGAACAGGATGAATTTCACCTTTCAGGTAAGTGAAACTGGTGTGCAAGAAAGCATATCCTATTGCATATGTTGCTGTTTCTCTCTGGTAGCTGGATTGGTATACAATTGGAGCTTCACCAATTGCTGTTCTCATATGTTGATCCCTTGTGTTGCCAAGTTCGAGCACTTGCTTTTTGACATGCATAATTAGTAGACAGTGTACATGTCTGAGAACTGCATCGGGCATTTTGTAGATGGTCTCACGGGCTTTGAGAGTACCAGTGTGTGCTTTCTACATGAACAGCGACATGGTATGATTGCGATTTTGCTTATATTTGTGTGGGAATTCTGCTTAAATTTTGCTGGCAATGAGAGGGTCTAATTACAGTGGTTAAGTGGCACAAAGAGCAGGAGCGCTACATAAACTGCTCTTTGCGAGCATGTTCTATGCACTCGGGCTGCGATTCCACTATGCAAGATCTGATTCCACTATGCTTGTGTTGGCCTTGGACAGTCCCTGACAGCTGTATCATGTGACCGTGACGTGCTCTTCTGTCGGGGCTAATCAGACCGAAAGCTGCGAAGGGTTTGAGGTGTTAAGAATGGCCAGCTGCCGTGCAGGATTGCCAGCCACTTACGACTATGAAGGCAACCTCCCGGCACTGTTAAGAATGGCCAGCTGCAGTGCAAGATTGCCACCCGCTTACGACTATGACGGCCAACATACCAGGAGCTTTGCTGCAACTTCTAGCCACAGCGTGACCAAATCGACTTTGTGACGGAATGAGTGGGGCTATTGTTCCTAAACTCCTCAACGTGCTACCCAGAACGGCTCCGAGTTCTACGGGGCCCTTCTGACGTCGGCTCCGGACATTGGAACGCGTGTGCCTTTGTGTGCGTAGGCCGTCCTGCGGGAGGCGACTAGTTTTGCGATGACGAAACGAACGTTCGCCGCCTTGTATCGCCAGCGGACCGAGTGTTTAAAAACTGCTGTTGTGCGGATGCTCGACACACTTCTCTTGAGCAGTCATGTTGGACTGACACTCTCGCTCAAGCAGTCATGTTAGACTGATATAAATATTGTAAATAAACCCATGTTCCTCGTTCTCGATGAGAAGCAGTCCTTCCCTTCATCAACGTCCTTCTAATTCATGCTGGACTCCAATCTTGACAACGGATCACGAGCGACGGGATTGAGCCCCCAATCCTGACAACTGGCTGACAGCGGTGAGATGGACTTTGCGACGTGGTGCTGTGGCTGCGGTGAGTGCTTGGTTCTTGCTTTGACTCTCTAGGCTTCATTTTGTGGTTGTTCTGTTTAGAACAGTAGGGAAGCTAGATTGTTGAGTGTTAGCTAGGTTGTGTTTTCCTAGCTAGATTTAGAGAGCAGGATCGAGCAGTAAAGCAGCAATCATGGAGTTGAGGACACAGCTGAGAGACGAATTGTTGATTGATGGTGAGGAACTTAACCTAGATGTGCGCAAGGAAATGCTGAAATCGGAATTATTGGAGCTAATTTCCGAAAAGGCCAGTGAGGAAGCAATTGAAATGGGGTTTGAACTTCTGAAAAAGAGAGAAGAACGAGAGAGAAAAGAGCAAGAGAGAGAGGAACGCGATGAGTTAAAAAAAATGCAACTTGAACTTGAAAGCAAACGTTTGGAGTTGTCTCGAGGAAGTGAAGGCACTCTGGGACGATCAAGTGAGGCAGAATCGTATTGCATGGACAGGCTATTAAAGCCATTTGAGGTCGGGACCGAGATAGGCTTGTTCCTAAGCAATTTTGAAAGGACTTGCGAAAAGATGAACTTCGGCCCGAGTACATGGCCACAGCCGTTGCTGTCTATGTTGCCGTGTGAGGCGGCGGAAGTAATCGCCAGATTGAGTGCACAGGATGCATATGATTATGCAAAAGTTAAGGCTAGTCTCCTGAAGAAATACCGCCTTTCAGCCGAAGCTTTTTGGCAAGGGTTTAGGAGCACAGGCAAGAAAGATAGCGAGGGATATCCGGAGTTTGCATATAGCTTAAAGGCCAACCTAGTCGAGTGGCTTAAAAGCGCGGAAGCGTACGACAGCAGAGACATGATCATTGAATGCATGTGTCTAGAGCAGTTTTACAAAACCATCCCCCAAGCTGTGAGACTGTGGGTGCAAGACAGAGGTAATGTAAACACTGTGGAAAGGGCGGCTGAATTAGCCGAAGAGTACGCAACCCGTAGAAAGTTGAACGCCGAGGAGGGAAACTGGGACGGTCGAAATGGACCGCGGAAACCATTTCCGTTCAAAAAGGGTGCGCAAACTAGACGATCCGAGCCTGTAGACATGGCGGAAAAGCCCGCAGAAAAGAGCGAGGAGAAACTTAACGGAGAAACCGCACAAAAAGAACAGAAAAGAAAATTCGAATCTGTTAGACCAATTCGCTGTTACAAATGCCACAAACTGGGACATATAGCTGTAAACTGCGAGAAGTCTAGCGTAGTTTTTTCCTACGTGGAGGAAAAAGATGAGAATATGGAACTTTTAAGTCCATATCTCCACGACCTGCAAGTTAATGGAAAACCATGCCGAGTGCTAAGAGACAGTGCCGCCACGCTGGACATTGTCCATCCGTCTTACGTGATGGTAGATGACTTCACCGGAGAAGTAGCATGGATAAAACAGGTTGTAGAAGAACACAGCGTGTGTCTGCCCATGGCCAAAGTCAAAATCAGTGGACCATTCGGGGAGCTAGAGACTGAGGCTGCAGTTTCCAAATTTTTGTCACTGCAGTATCCCTACATCTTTTCGAATCGTTCGAATCAGTTACTGCGTGACAAAGGGCTCAAACTGGGAGAGGGCATAGTACAAGCATTGACCCGAGGCCAAGCTTGTAAGATCGCGGTGCTTTCGGCTGAAAATGCACAAGCTCCTCCAGCGGAAGCAGAAAAGGGGATAACTTCAATTCCTCGAATCCGAGCTAGGCCTGAGGGACAAAAGAACAGTTGAGGAGAGCCTGCCAGCTGACCAGCTCAATGAGAGCGTAGCACTAGAGTGTCAAAGTTCCAGCCTGCAGGAAAAGCAAGTAGACGCACTCACAAGCGAGACAGGGTCGTTATTATCACCGGCCTCAAAGAACTTTGATCAGCTCTTACGTGTGGATAGAGAGTCACTGGCAGCCGACCAAAAGAATGATGAGAGCTTAGCTAAATTACATGACACAGCTAAAGAAGGCATTGCTAGGCGCAAAGTGCCGATACATGAGAGAGGAGGATTGTTGTATCAGAACTACAGAGATCGAAAGGGTAGGATTTTAGATCAGTTAGTCGTACCTACTAAGTACAGGGAGGACCTTTTGAGTCTATGTCATGGAAATGGGTGGTCCGGCCACCTAGGCATAAACAAATCAAAGGAAAGATTGCTTATGGAATACTACTGGCCTGGCTGTTTCAAAGACGTAGAAAACTTTGTAAGATCATGCGACGCCTGCCAGCGTTCTGGTAAACTAGGAGAGACATGGAAAGCTCCACTGAAGGTAGTGCCCTTAATAACAGAGCCTTTCAGACGACTTGTAATAGACACGGTAGGGCCTCTTCCAAAAAATGGCCAGGCTTAGCTTGGTTAAGCCAAGAATGCGTTGCATATTGCGCGAGTTGGGGCCCAGCTTTTCCTCCGGCTGTCATGACGTCACGTCACGTGGTTGCGCTAAAGGTCAATGGTGGCTGCCCGGCCGCGCCCAAGGGCTGAACTGAGTGATTGCAATATGCAACGCATAAAAATAGAAGCAACTTAATAACAAACATAGCAAACTTAAAAGAGAATAGACCCACATATGAGACGTGCAGCAATGAACAATGGCTCATACCCTCAATGGTGGCTGCGCGGCCGCGCCCAAGGGCTGAACTGAGTGATTGCAATATGCAACGCATAAAACAAAATCGGGCTACAGGTACTTGTTTACCATGCTGTGTACGGCTACCAAGTTTCCAGAAGCAATCCCTTTGAAAGAGCTCAGTTCCACCGAAGTAGTAGACGCGCTTTTGACAGTGTTTGCACGAGTTGGGTTTCCAGCCGAAATTCAGGCAGATCAAGGGTCAGTATTCACGAGCACACTGACTTCCACATTCTTGCAGAAGTGCGGAGTAAAGTTAATACACAGTTCGGTCTATCACCCTCAGTCAAACAGTGTAGAGAGGTGGCATTCGGTGCTTAAGCGAGTTTTGCGTGCGCTCTGTTACGAGCACAAAGAGGACTGGGAAAACTGTCTGCTGGCAACGTTGTTCGCTTTGCGAACGGTTCCACATGAAGCGACAGGGTTCTCGCCAGCAGAACTAGTGTATGGGAGGACACTCCGTTCTCCACTAAAAATGTTAAGAGAGATGTGGAGGAAAGAGGGGAGAGTCCAACAGTTGTTGAATACGTGCTAAAATTGCTGGAACGGCTAAGCAAATGTGGAGGAAAGAGGGGAGAGTCCAACAGTGGTTGAATACGTGCTAAAATTGCTGGAACGGCTAAGCGCCACCCAAGAAATAATCGGAAAGAACATGGGAGTAGCTCAAAAGAGCGCCAAATTCTATTACGACAAGAATGCGAGGCTTCGTACGTTTAACACCGGAGACCAGGTAATGATCCTCAAACCTTCAAGAAAGAAAAAGTTTGAAGTTCACTGGGACGGGCCCGTTAAAGTGTTGCACAAACTTTCAGATACTAACTATGCTCTGAAAATGCCCGGTCGCAGGAAGGAGGTGAGGATATATCACTGCAATTTGATGAAGCCGTATATAGAACAAAGCGGAGTCGTTAACTATACCACCAAAGAGCAGGATGGCACTAGTACCAAGTTTAAGGAGTATAGGGCGACCTCCAACTCTGAAATCGGCCCAGAAGAAGTAGTAGAACACTCGGTAAGCTCGCACGTTCTAAGATCGAGCAGCTAGATGAGCTAAAAGAGGTGTTCGGGGAATATCTCGACAGATTCAGCGATTGGCCGGGTAGAACCGAACTAATAATGCATGAAATTGAGCTGACATCAACCGAACCAGTAAGATCAAAGCCTTACAGGGTGTCTCCAAGACAGAGAGAGATTATGGAGGCAGAGATACAGCGCATGCTAGAGTTGGGAGTTTTTGAGCCCGCTGAGAGTGACTACACGTCACCACTAATACTCATAGAAACCCCTAACAAGGACCCTCGTCCGTGTGTTGACTACAAGAAGTTAAATGCCATCACTAGGGATCAGCTGTACCCGATACCCAACATTGAGGAACGAATTGAAAGAGTTAGCGCTGCTAAATACATTTCAACTATAGATCTCGTGCGGGGGTACTGGCAAGTTCCTCTTTCAGAAAGTGCCAGCCGCTATGCCGCATTCATCTCATCTGTAGGCACTTTTCGCCCTCTTGCACTCAGCTTCGGACTGAAGAACGCACCGTTTAGCTTCTCTAAATTAATGGATATTGTCCTAAAAGACTTGCAGGAGTTTTCCTTGCCCTATCTTGATGATGTAGCAATTTTTTCGGACAGCTGGGAACAACACGTATTGCACCTTAAACAGGTGTTCTCATGGTTGAGGGAAGCCGGCTTAACGATGAAAGCGGAAAAGTGTAGGTTTGGTTGTTCGCAGGTTACTTATCTGGGCCATGTTGTCCGTCAGGGCATGAGACGGCCGGCCGAGCTGAAAATAGCTACGATTGGAGAATTTTCTCAGCCGCGCACAAAAACAGACCTTCTTTCATTTTTAGGACTTGTGGGGTACTATCAGCGGTACATTCCGAATTACTCGTAATTGGCAATTCCATTAACAGACGCCCTCCGAAAGGGAGCACCAGCACCGAGTAACGTACACTGGGATAAGGACAAAGAGAACGCTTTCCAAAGTTTGAAATCGCTATTGGTTTCTCGTCCTGTGCTTCGCGCGCCAGACTACACAAAGGAATTCATAGTTCAATGCGACGCAAGCGATAGAGGTATGGGCGTGGTACTTAGTCAGGTCGGCGACGATAACGAGGAGCATCCTTTCCTCTATGCCAGCCGTAAACTAAATGTAAGGGAGGAAGCCTACAGCGCTTCAGAGAAGGAATGCACTTGTTTAGTTTGGGCCGCCCAGAAGTTGTCGTGTTACTTGTACGGAGCAAAGTTCATCTTCGAGACCAACCACTGTCCTCTGACGTGGCTCAATCAAATGTCACACAAAAATGGCCGCTTGCTCCGATGGAGCCTCACTCTCCAAGAGTACAACTTCTCCGTTAGAGATATAAGAAGGGAAAGTTGCATAGCAATGCGGATGGTTTGAGCAGGCTAAATTGAATTCTGCGTTTGGGGGTCCCGCCTAAATTTGAGGGTTACTAGTGTTAATTTCTTTTAAGCCAAGAAGATCTCTCATTTAGCAGGATTCCCTCCATGATTGCTGAATTTGTCAGCACAAAATTGCTTCAGAAATTGGCATAGCGAAATGCAGCATTTTTTTTGTTGCTGCACATGTTTTTTTTTGAAGCCTGGGGGGTCTAAAGTGAAAGCCAATGTACGTCATCTCAGCGCAGAGCCGTGTGTGGGGTTCATTTTGCAGTTGCATGTCCTTGTTGGATGTTTTGGGGTGGTGACATCAATACACAAGTGGTCGCTGCAAGCCAAGGCATCAATCACCCCCTGACCACCAGCCATTCTCTTCCTGCCCAGCGGTTGTCAGCGCTAGACAGTCGAGATTTTTCGGGCCATGGAGGCGCTGTTAAGAATGGCCAGCTGCCGTGCAGGATTGCCAGCCACTTACGACTATGAAGGCAACCTCCCGGCGCTGTTAAGAATGGCCAGCTGCAGTGCAAGATTGCCACCCGCTTACGACTATGACGGCCAACATACCGGGAGCTTCGCCGCCAACTTCTAACCACAGCGTGACTAAATCGACTTTGTGACGGAATGAGTTCGGCGGGCCAACTATTGTTCCCAAACTCCTCAACGCGCTACCCGGAACGGCTCCAAGTTCTACGGGGCCCCTCTGATGTCGGCTCCGGACATTGGAACGCGTGTGCCTTTGTGTGCATAGGCCGTCCTGCGGGAGGCGACTAGTTTTGCGATGACGAAACGAACGTTCGCCGCCTTGTATCGCCGGCGGACCGAGTGTTTAAAAACTGCTGTTGTGCGGATGCTCGACACACTTCTCTTGAGCAGTCATGTTGGACTGACACTCTCGCTCAAGCAGTCATGTTAGACTGATATAAATATTGTAAATAAACCCATGTTCCTCGTTCTCGATGAAGAAGCAGTCCTTCCCTTCATCAACGTCCTCAGCGTGGATAAGTTGGACGACGGCATGGGCCAGCTACCTTCTAATTCATGCCGGACTTCAATCTTGACAACGGATCACGATCGACGGGATTGAGCCCCCAATCCTGACAGGGGACAGTCCTGGACTGCATAATCGAAGAAGCCCACTGATTACTGGACACGATGGCAGTCTCAGAGGCCATGCATCAGTGCATCACTCTATTCACCATGACTTCGTTCATTTACACAAGGCAGTCCCACTTTTCGACATGAGCTTGCTGGAAACAGAAAGCAATTTTGCCCTCGTGCCAAGAAAAGTTAGCAGAAGCACGATCCAAGAAAAATAACTCCCTGCGGTGCTTTTTGGTTACGTGATGGTGCATGACCTGGTGGCACTGTTTCACCATCGAGTGACTCCACTGGTCATTCTTGTACTGCTTTGAGAGCCAATTTAAAAGTATAATTTCTTGCTTATAGGATACAAGCCAGCTCGTTTTCGTCAATTTGACACACAATCTTGTCATTCCTGTCACAATCCAAAGACATACTCTGAGTGGTAGAGTCCCGTTAATTGTAAAGCTGCATTGTTGTGCGAGTTCTGCCAGTGTTGGTTCTATCCGTCTAGCGTTTGTTCATTCACTTGCTACAGTGAAACCTCGTTAATACGTGTACATACCTGGCAGAAACGCAGCATAACCACACACTGAACGGTAGTACGTAAACACCAATTAAAAATTTGCATTTCTTGACTTGCGCTGGGCTGCTAGCAACACAGAAATAAATGCGGTGCCGCAATAAATTTTAGGTACAATACACACTATGAGCTTTTTTTTTTCTTTATTTCACAGGCAGGAAAAAATTTCATCTCTCTCACTCGACCGTGTAATAACACAAAGGTGAGCAGCATTTCAAAACATTGTCAAAGAACGCAGTAGCCCAGCGGTTGACTCGTGCAGCTTTCCCTGATGTGTATGCGTGCATTTGTACAGTGGTTGCTACTGAGTGAAACCGCCGCCACTCCATTGAAATGCAATACTTTTCTTCATGTGGTGCCGATCCTCCCGTGCAATTTGTGTGCAGTGTGTCGCCTATTTAGTGCACACTGTCATTGGGTTCAAGTCGTCGTCACTGGAGACATTGTGATGTAAATGGGTAAAAACTGAACTAATGAGAAATGTTGCTGTTTGTCAGAGCACTCGGTGAGATAAAATCAGTTTCCTCTTGTCTTGAGAAAGGAAACAATACATGGTGGCATCACATACATGAGCGTCCACCTGTGAATGGAATAATTGCATGCCTGTGAGAGAACTAAGCAGTGCCTCGCTTTAGCACTTTGGGGGATTACAAGTGAGATGAAAATCAAAACAGAAGACAAAGGTACACAGGAAGATTGAAACTTGAAGTCATTAAACAAAGGGATGTCTCTGGAACCAACATTTCAACTAGGGGACTTGTCTTCATCAGGGCACATAAGGAAATCAATTTTTGTGAACCCTTTAAACAGAAATGGCACACACTAGCATAACAACAATGAAATGCATGGCAGTAAATAGGATGAAGCACAGATATTTCTTACCACTATAGTCAAAAAGTAGAACTCGTTCTGGTGGGAACTGGGAAATGGAGCTCGGAGAGGAAACAGCACCTCCTGGGCCACACTAGGGTCTGCTTTGTTCGTAAAAGACATATATATATATTTTTTTCAAATGTGCAGTCTGTAATGTACATATACGTATTTGTCAACTTGGGACTTTTCTCTACAGCTGTGGAGCAAAAATATATTTTTTTAGTGTGTAGAGGAACTTTGTTGTCAGCATGGCAAGCTGTTAGCAGTAAAATAGAGAGAAAGTAAACTTGTCTGTTAAGAATGCGTGTTGTAAAGATTGCCCGCTGTCCTTATGGGCAAATTGAATATACTTGATTTGCAGACACAAGCTGGCCCTGAGCGAGTGGAGCTGCCAGTGCCACGAGTTTCTGAAGGTGCCACACGAGTGCTGCTGGGGGCCGCGGGGTCCCCGCCAGGTGAGCTGTGGCTTGAGGAAATGGCTGCACGGGCAGCACATGGGGGCATCCTACCCCTGACCTTTCGACCACAGCTCAGCTGTCTCAGTTCTAGCACGGACAATAGTGCACGGCCCCTGGCAGTTGTACTCGGTAGGTATAAAGCAATATATCTTCTAGCCTTGCCGGGAATGGGAACAAACTAGTGCTCCTGGAATTTTTACTTTGCCCTGCAAAGAACTGAAGAAGCTATTCAGAATGAGGGAGTGTGCTACCGCCATTTGACTTTTAGTTGCCATGATCACAAGTTTATAATTTCTTGATTACTATAAGCTGACAATTTTTTTTTCTTATTCCATAGCATGGTACAACACTTGGTGTGTCATCGATGTATGGCTCTTTGTTGTGTTGCTTGCACATATTTCTTGCCAAAACTTAATTTTCTTGCTTTTTTTTTCCTAATTTTATTATGTAAATTTTTTTTTAGCCAACACTCCAACATTGTGCTTAACTCGTTATATTGAAATATTACATCAATATGGTGCATAATATGGTCTTCAAAGACATGTTCAAGTGCATAATAAATATGAAAATATGTGCAGATAAAAAAGGACGACATACAAAAGGACGTCCTTCTCTTGGGCACCATAGCTGACCACGCTTAGTGCCTGCACTTTGTGTACTAAAGATATTCGACCTGAGAAAAATGGTGCAGTTTTGCCTGAAAGGAGGAGCATTGATGGCGATAGCAATGAGGCAACTACAGTGCAGTTCACATATAGTGATATATCTGTTATAATGATGAGTCGACTTAGGAGCAGAGCGATGAGAAAAAAAAAACCCATACATAACAATATTTTATTCACCACACATTGGATATAACAATTCAAATTTTGCCTTCTGGACGATGTTTTCCATGCAGAATAATCGTAACATTTGTGTGGAAAAGTTCCCCTTAACTCTTTCGTTACCACGAGAAAATGGTAATTTCTTATAGGTCTTGAGGTCTTGCAAAAAAATTATTTACCTCTACAAATAATATTCCACCACACATTGCAGCATAGCATATTGTGCATAATGAAATGCTCTTTACAAAAACATACGTTGCCAAACAAAAAATTTTATTAGGTAAAACATAAAAATTCTAGAAAGTGCCATTTTTGCTGTGAGCTGATAAAAACAATAATAAAAAACATATCTACAAAAACAATGGTATCAAAGAAAATTCAGAATATACATTTCAAAGATAAATAACCCAGGAATAGTGTCCGAAAAAAATAAATGCCCAGTACACCGCTGTTTTTCGGATACATAAAAGAAACTAAGATCAGTTCATCGCTCTTGCCATGCGGTGAAGCAGTTCCTGGATTTTGTGAAGCATAGGTGCACTCCGCACTTTTCCCACAAAACGCCTGGTTTTTGTTTAACTTTGCGGTCCTCGTAACACATTTTACAGTTCTGTCTTTTTGGCATCTTCTGAGAGTGGTCCGATGAGAAGTCGAAGGAACATATTTCGCCAGTTCATCTAGAGTCATGCACCTCTTCCAGGGCCAATCGCTCTCAGCGTAGCTGGGCAACTACAAGATTATGCATCCAAGCATATCTGTTTGCATTTTGCAGATTGCCTTAATCACCTCTGTAGAGAAGAGGAGTAGAAATAAATCCCACGCCATTGTAAACTTTCTTGTGCTGATTCGTAGTGCTGGGAAGAGATGTGCTACAGGCAGCCTTCTTGGTGTGAACGGAAGTTCTTTTGCTGCCGATGGCAGCACATCATAACTGAGTGAAGTATGCACCCTGTAGATGATGAGCAGAGCTCTCAGGTCATGCAAAAAGATCGGCAGATAAGCGCGCACAAGGAAGGAGACCGCTCAAGGTCATAAAGAAAACTCGCCAGTGAACAGCTGCGGATCTCCCCTGCCGACTCAAAACATCGTTGTCATCAGAGCTTGAATTTCCTTTGCTGTCATCTTCACAATCATAACTCGAGTCCTCATCACTAAATTGAAGTATGGGTGTAGCATAGTTTCGAGTACGACGCTTATCTTGTGACGCAGCCGCGCGGTATGATGCCATGGGAGTGACTTTCGATAACTGCGCCGTGATACCGGCAGCGCCCCTTGTCTGGGTTTTACAAGAGAAGCAAAAGCGAAACTCTTGGAAACTGGTTGAAAATGCCAGCTGCACTTGTTGGGCATGCGGTGGACCTTCAGAAATACACTTTGACGGAATAAAACGACTCGGATTCCAAACCAAAGCTCACTAGTGAATAGCTGGTGTCATTTTCGGTTAATTATCACCACTTGGCACTGTCGGACGGCAAGGCCGGCGATATAATTTAATTCTTGACTTGCTGGGAGTCATTCGATAACAAAATTTTCATGCTAGCACAGTGTAATTGTGAGTGACATGCTTTTTTCTTAAGCGAGGCAAAAGGTGACAACCATGCCTCTTTTCGCTACAACACAGGCACATTAGTTTGCAAAAAGTTCTGTCAAAAATCGCATTGCCGGAGTGCAAAAATTTAAACTGATTCTGAAAGTTCAGTGCCTGTACTAACTATTGGATGGCCTTAAGTGGATAATAAACGGCTCCAACATGTCTAAATCGGTGATCTAAAGCATCAATCATTAGTGATCGATTTGAATAGGTGTGGTAAGGAAAGAGTTTAAAGAACAATGCTGATGCGGGGTGAAAAGTTTGTCTACGAGAGTTCATATCTGCCGCCGTTACCGCGCAGCGCGTCCCACCCATGCACTGATTGCCAGAGCTATAGAGAGCATTGCGAGTTGGTGCAGCGCGCCACAATATGGTGCTAGCGGCTTCGTGTCCGCGTTGCCCATGATTGTGCTCCACTATGCTATGGAACTACATATTCCACGTGTGAAAAGAAAGAGGAAAGGAAAAAAAAAAAGAGATGAAGTGGTGCTTGTCTTTTTACACTCTCTCAGCGAGCACAGAAATGCCTCGCGGAAGCAGCAGACAGCCCAGTTAGTAGAAGATTGTGCCAACAGAGTGCAAAGAGTCAGACGAAGCTGCAGATTTTGCAAGTCTGGATAGCTGCGATCTTGATGGCGGCAACCAGGAGCCATGCCGATCAACATAAAAAAGGTGGCCATTGTGCGCCAGGGTGAAACCCCCCATGATATTGAAATCAATACGGTGGTAGCTGCTGACATTGCTGAACTCTTGGGAGCATGCTGCTACTGACGATGAAACAGGTGGCGCTTTAATGGAGCAGTTTCTGAATGTAGATAGTGTTGCCTCATTCTGCAAAGAGATACCCTACAAGGCGCTTGTTGTAGCGACAGACGGAAGCATTGTGCGATGGAGGTGACTACCCGAGTGGCAGTGATGATGAGATTGACAATGGCCTGTCTTTGACATCGACCCCGATTGAGTTGCTGATTGATTTCGTGCAAGATAATTTATTTCTGCCATTGTGCGCGCAGCAGCTGGACACGTTGCACACTGCAGTTGTGAACCTGAAATTGCCATGAAAGCATGTGCAGATTTCTGACTACTTCAGCACGCCTAATGCTTCACACGCTGTTTGGATGTACAAATAAACATTTTATTTTTCACTGCCTACTTTCTACAATGTCTACTTTTAGCACAATTTGCAAATTTGGCTTCATTGCTTCGAAGGTATGTTTGGATTTTTTTTTCTTTTTATTCTTTTTTAACGGCTATGCAGATTTAGTAGTGGTGATTGGTTATAACGATTGGATTTTTTGTTCTTCTTGATATCATTACAAGTAGACTGCATTGTACATGAAGTAAGGTTTGTAGTTTTATCATTGTCTTGCATGCTCAGGCAAACATGAACAGATCTCACTCGATCACCATGAACACTTGCTGTCACAACATGAGCGAATGCTTCGCACCGTGTCTCTTAAAATTCAAATTACGCGACCACCAACACTAGACGCATGGGAACAAAATGCGCATCAAGGCACCAACCATCTGTGCTCAGCCGTTGCACTTGACGCAGATTACCTCTAAGATATGGTGCATAGCCCGTGTATGGACAGCCATGTGCAGCCACAGCAAGGGTTAAGGAAGAGAGGCGCATGCTCCACTACAGCATTTCTCATAACCTAGGTGTAGCTTTGGGATGTTGCAGCTGATCAATTTAATGTTCATTACAGTAAAGCTTGTTAATTCACAACTTGTTAATTTGGAATTTCAGATAACTTGAAGTAGCCGCAGCGATCTGTCCAACAATATATTGAAAGCAGTATGTAATGCATCCCACTAATTCGCACTGAAATTCATTCCGCCACCAATAATTCGAACTCCGCGCCATCGTGGATGGGGAGAGTGCTAGTGCCCGAGAGCACACTGGCGACGCTGCCGTCACCGTGCGGGCCACGCATGGCCAACACTTCTGTTGCAAGTCGGTTCTCTCCCTCTCTCAAGACCTTCATCATAAAAACGCGGACGCGGCACTGCGTGTTTATTTTTTTCTTTCTTTCTTTCATTACATCTTTCTGTTACATCCTGAAGGCTACCTTCTTTCTGTACAAGGTGTTCTGCCGAGAAGCGGCACCAGGTAATGTTTGAAACATGGCAGCCGTGATGTTTACCGGCGCTCGCAGTACCATAAAGCATAGCCTTTTAGATTCAGAAACCAACGTCGCAGCAGGTTGTGGTGCGTTTCGCGGGTGCATTTTAGAGCACAGCTCTTGTCCCTGCAGTTAGGGTTAGCGGCGCAAAGGCGCTTTTGTCGTCCGACGTTTTCAGCGCGCATCGCTTGGGGCCAGTCACGCTACGCCGCTTGTGCTGCGCTAGCCGAAATGCTGTCCCTTCTAGACTTTGACGCACATGTTGTCGATTGTTCTCTTCGGAGCATGCGCAGAACGGTCCCCGTCCCGCGTGCTGCTTTGAACACTTTGAAAAGCTTTCTGCGACGATTGGCGAAGCGGCGTGGGCGCCTTTTACACAGTGTATTGTGGGTCGATGCAGTTGGCGTGTGCGCGCACATGCTCACGCTACGTTGGACTGTATACGCGCGTTAACCGAGCAATTTTTTTTCTGACTTTCAATATTTCGAATTTTGTATAATTCGAATTTTCGTAGCATCCCCGCGGAATTCGAATTAACGAGCTTTTACTGTAATAAGCTCAATAATTCAGGTAACCATGAAATGATTTCTCAGTTTATGACTTCTGTATGTCTGCTTTTATGGGCCTCTGCCTTTCTACAACAACTTTCTTTTAGCTTTTGCTTTGAACTATGTTAAATTTGGCCTGAAATGCCATGCTTGACTTACACCTCGTACTGGCAGCATCGGTCCATCTAAGCCTGCTTTGCTGCACTTTTGTGTATAATGTTGATAAGCTTTGACCATGCACATTACTGTATAACGAAGACATGGTGGTGCCTACTTCTAGCATTGTGGAAATGGTAGTAGTACACTCAGCCAGGTTCTTTTATAACAGATGTAAATGCTATTTATATGAAAATCAGTGATACTCGCACTTCCTTTTGTGCAAGAGATCTACTGTTGTTATGTGCCATCTTGAGTGCACTGAAATGGCTGTTATTTCGCTGTCTTGTTTAAAAATGCTAAGTTAATTAACATGTTATATTCTTGAGGAATATAAATATGGCTGATGCTTGAATACTTTCATTACGTTTAGTCAACATCCGATTTTTCGGAATCCCTAGGGACTGCATAAATGTCTGAAAAAATGAATGCATTCCTTTTACTGCCCCCAAAGGCTCAAATCGACACAGGCACGCCTGAAATAGCTCTGAATGCCTGCCAGTACATTTATTAGGCATATCAGTGCTCAAAATGTCACAGGAGACTGCGGGTGCACGCGTGTATAATTAAGGAACACACGCTGTGTCCCGTGACAATATCCCCTTCCCGCTCTTGGTATGCTTCACCGCATAAGACTGCTGTATCGAGGCGAAGCTGACCTTTGGGAACTGACATTATGCAACACGTTGCGCTTACCGAGCTTCAAAGCCATTCGCGAGGATTATGAAGGCGGAGACTCGAAGTCAGTGCCATTGCTAACAGTGGTGAATTCTTTCAATAAAACACATGGCACCGAACAGAATGAAGGTTGGTAGTGAACGTCGAAGGGCAGGCAGGCCTTAGCGTTACCGCGTTGGTAGCTATGGCTGCCAGTGGATCTGTGTGTGGGAGTGCCTGTTCGAGGGGGCAAGATAATCAAAATGGTAGCAATAGTGGCTTCGATAACACCATTTCGGACCTAAGTCTTAAATATAGAATAAGTCTTAAATCTTAAATATAGAATAAGTCTTAAAAATCAGACGGCAAAAGGTTTGTCTCCAAAATTTCAAACATTGACCCTGTGGGGTATGTGGTGGTGCAGCAAAGGCACCTGAATTATCAGGCGTGTCCGAAAAATCAGGCGTCCAGAATATCGGTCGTTGACTGTAATGCACTCATGGCTTAGTAATCAAAAATGTAGTTGGTGTGTAGAACAATAAGCTTTCTTTTGCATATCTCATCTGCAGAAATCTTTGACAAGTATTTGCTCTGTAACCTGCTCTGGAAGTCTCTGTGACTCGTGTGCCTCTCAGCCTATTCAGTTGGGAGCAGCCCATTACATACTTCATGTGGCAGCTGATGTTGAATTTCATATTTTGCAGAACCAATCACTGTTGAACTGGAACTTCACAATCCTCTCCAAATAGCTCTGCAGCTGACTGACATGTATCTTCTGTGGACTTTCACTGCATCAAATGACAGTGGTGTTGTCAGCAATGACAATGACTTAGGGCAAGTGAGTATTATAATATTGCTGCTTTTTTCTTAGCTAGCCGTATCCACTTGTACTGACCGCTTGTACTGACCTCCCCTTCAAGCGCCCCAGGGTTCTCCACGTGGTGGGTGGCAGTGGAAACACAGCCCACCGCTCCTAGTTTACTGCTTTCAGCACTAGTCGACCAGTCGAAATTTCATATTGTTTTTTTCTCGCTATCCTGAGTTATTTCTTTATCTCGTGGGGAAATATTAGAAAAATGATATAGGATTGAGAAAATCACGCTTTTATACTAATCTGTCAACAAAAATCGGGTGTCAGGAGGTGCAATTGCACTGGGAAAATCTGGCCCCTCCATCTACGGGAATTTCCTAGTGGGCACTGTGCTGTCATGGGAATGACGGTGTGCGCCTGTGCGAGGCTTGTGTTGGCTGGTGTTAAGCAAGGCTTTGCCTAAAACATGGACATAGCTGCACAGATTATTCATATTTTAAATAAAATCTTCATAAAAGGTTTTAATGCCTGTATTACATCTTTCAGTTAAGCTTATACACTTGCAGTGTTTAATCAAGCAAAGAAAAGTGCAGAACAGACATCAAATTATTGCAATACGAGTGTGGACCGTGTCATCTGTCCTCCAACTTTAGTAGTCTGCCGATACTTTTTACGTTTAATATAATTGTACATCTCCGCACAAGTCCTCATAATTGAATAAAACACGAAAACTGTTTTAATAGAAAGAAAATCTATTGTGACAAATGGAATGGTGCCAGGTGTGCCTTCAAGGTGTCCTGGCTTTCCGAGAACTATGCCAGTCTGGAGCTGCCATATCCCTCCATTCCCATGCATACAACAATGTTGCAGTGCCAATTTTCCCCTTAGGTATTATTGTGAGACACTCAATAGTTGATGCAGCACCACCAATTTGAATCATAGTAAAGTAGAGAGATCTATGCTACAGATAGCCACAGTGCGATATTAAAAAAAATAAAAGTGCTGTACAAAAAAAGGCAAGAGAAGCGAACAAAAAATGGTAAAACTAGCGTTGCAATTTGTTGCTGCTGCCATGTGGACACAAAAGTGCTCCTAGTGGAGCACGCAGATTTGAATTAGTGGTGCGGGTCTCGTGCACACATTCAGTAGTGATGAGCTGTGCATTTCTTTGTTCCCGCAAAGATTGACGATTGCCGTAGGATGCGTCGCTGGCTTGTGTTAGTTTTGTTAAAGGGAAGCTGAAGAGTCCGTTGAATTCAATAAGACGCTCATATACGGATGCGGGAACCTTATAAACCATGCAGGTAAAATTTTGGGGCAATTTTTTACTTAGGAGCGACGTAATCGTCGGTTAAAATTTCGCTGTCGCTTTGCCCCCCGTCAAGAGCCGCGCGCTGCTGCTGACGCTGACGATGCGAGCGGAGACCGAAAACCGCGCAGTAGTGACGTCAGCATTGGTGCTCCGTTCCTTGGCAGTCTCTGCGACCGTGCCTGACCGTGCTTATTTCTGCGTGCGTGCAGTCACAATCTGCTTTGCTCGACCCTACATTCCTTTGTTTGTGTGTATGTACAGTGGTAGTTGACGTGCGCAGCATCAATCGAACTTGCAGGCCGATCATGCTGGCGTTCTGTGCAGCCTGCGGTTGCACGAACACCAGCGGGCGCGATGATGTTCCGATGTTCCATTAGTTCCTGCAAGACAAGAAGCTTTCAGCTAAGTGGGAGCCTGCTGTGAAGCGAAAGAACTTCAAGCACTCAAGAACAACAGTGCTGTGTGCTCTAACGACTTCCGTGACGATTACTACTAGAGTTTGTCAATAATGCGTGCTTTGGTTTCTCCTTCGTGTTAGCCCGCTGAACGGAAAGTGCATGTTTATCTTCCACCCTTGACGCAGGTTTCATCGCCAAGCACCGCGAATTTTCTATTCGCACGTGTGTTGTGAAACAGCCTGCATGCAGCGACCATAACGCAGTGCAAGTGTAAAGCTTGCATGTGTTGGAAAGCTGGCTCACGCCAGGATGCTGCGCTCCCCCTTCTCTTGCGCACATAGAAAAACTAACCATCTCATGTAGCCGACGGAATTCGCCGGTTACGAGTAGCGTGCGGATGCCGCGCTGATGAAGGTTCACGTGCTACAACAGCCGGTAAACTTTTCCCACATTTAAACCGTCTGTGTAGATTGCCGACAGCTTTGGGGCAGCGCACAAATGATGAAGTTCGCATCACCACTTACATTCTACGAGAAGGCATGCAGGAACTTAACACTACAGTTGTTTGCCCGGAAACGTACTCACTGGATCGCTGAGTGCAGCTTAGCAAAAAACATACTTGCCAAAGAACATTTCCAACACAAGGAGATGCTAACACTACGCCTTCGTTCGCGTGGAAGCACTGCTTGCACCAGCATTTTTTGCTTCTTGGGGAGGCCGGCTCTTCGCAATCGGCTTGTACATGTAGGGACTAAAGTATAAACCCCATACAAGTGGTCTTGCACGCGACAGCGACAAGCGGGACGATGGCTGTCGCGTTCACTCGTCGCCTACAAGCCGAACTCTAAGCGAGCGATGGCTTTGAGCAACGACTTCCCGGTATGAGGGCAGCAATATATGTTCTGAAACTAGCGTGACGCATGCTTTATCAATTTAAGTCAATGTATTTTACTGTAAAAAGGAGCATAAAATGTTTCTGAAGGTCTTGCACTAGATTCTTATTCTTGCATGTGTAAAATTCAGTAGTTTGCTCGTTCCGTGCGAGAAACAGTAGTATTTGAGTTATGTACATCCAGTTCCGGCTTCGCACTATTGGCTAGTCGCTCATAGCACTTCTGGGCGACGAGCGACGAGTTCTAGATTTATAGAAATGAGTGATCGAGCGACAACACCGAGCGATCTGTTCAAGCGAAGGCCTGTTTTGTTGCTCGAAGCCATCGCTTGTCGCCGTCACGTGCAAAGTCGCTCTCGTGGGGTTTGGTCTCAATGCCGAACTCCTCAGAGAAATGCAAGCTCTCGAAATTTTCCATGGCCATCTCAGCAAAACAGCACCAAACTACCTTGCACCGTGCTTCATGTCTAGCGGCAGCAGTCGGTCCGGACGAACACCATTGTTGACGTCACGAGGCGCCCGACCAATCACAGGGGGCAATGTGGCGCGCAAGCTGCCTTGAGTCTGCTGCTGCGCTTTTCGTCAAAATAAAATCTGTTTGTGCCTTCTTTCGCTCAATTTCGATGTGATATTAGAATTCAGAGGGTTGAAAACCATGACGTACTGCTCCTCACTCATTTTTTCTGGAAAAGCTTTCAGCTTCCCTTTAATGTGTCAAAAAATACAAACTTGCTGACTGTAGAAATCAAAATGGCAGGGGGCCATAATGTAAAAGAAAAAAGAGAAAGGCTTAGACAGTTTGGAACACAAATACCATGTCTTCTACATCATGTATGCAGATCAGTCTGAGAAATTGAACGAGGCACCGTACGGTGTGCGAAATTTTAGTCGCCGTTTTGTACATTCATTTTGTAATGTTTGCGGTAGTTCTGTGGGGAATTCCAAATAATTCAGTGGGTTTGAAAAATCTATTGGCGACTTACTTTCCTCTATATTATCTTTTTTCTTTCTTTTTCTGTGTTATACCCCAGTTAAGCGTGCAAGTTAAGTGCACTTACGGAGAGCGCACTCAGTTTTATGTGCACGTTCCCAAATCTAAACATCGCAAGGGGAGTGTACTTGCAGAAGGGTGCGCTATGGTTGGAGTGCATTCAGGGAACGCATTTTGCTGGTCGAGTTTCAATGGTACAGCGGTTTCAATGATACAAAATGTAATGCATAGAAAAAGGACACAGAAGTTCATTCTAGCTGTTGAACAGCTTTTAACAAAATAATCGGAACAGAACTCGCTCATATTCTGTTCTAGCAGGATCAGATGCCGCCTCTCGCCTGCCCCCATCGTGTTCTGGATTGGCTAGGCATTCGTCTTGGCCAGCCTTGACTTGTAACAGTCTTGTGATAAAAATATTTGTGTTTTTTGTTGAGTAACTATAGGTTAAAAGTGTTTTGTATTTATAATACAACTAAAGCAATTGCTTTTTAGAAGGTTATCTTAATCTACATCTTCAAAAAAACATGATTTTAGTCTGTCGCAATTTTTTAGTGCAAATGGGCTCTGTTTTCCTGTTTAACACTGCGTAGCCTGAAGTGTCACTCAAGGTCCCGAAGTGCACTCCCCGTAAGTGCACTTAACTTGCCTGCTTGACAGGGGTATTACTTTGTGTGCTTCATGCAAAAACCACGGGTCCTCGGACTATAGCCTTTCAGTGTTCGTAAATTTAAACGGATGCAAACATCTCAGTTGCATGCTTCGTTTCTGGATACGTGCGGCATCTGGTCTAGGTGTTTTGCACATGTGCAGGCTTTGAAAAATTTTAACTTTGTTATTGTGTTGTACTGCTTATAGTGCGAACATTTGTAACTCCGGCGACTTACGTTATAAGTGGTCTATGCTGTATCTCATGCCTCGGTTCTTTGATGTGGCAGTTGACTGGTTAGCAGACATAGCTTTTACACAAAATTTGGTTAATAACCACAGTTGCCCAATGATGAGCACAAAACTGAGCAAATGGCCTGAGTACCAGATTGGAACTCTATCTTGTTTTCATCATTTTAGGACGGGGACCTTGACGGAATCGTTAAAACTGATGTCCTGAGTGAGATCCTCCTAGAACCTGACCAGACACAGAAGGTAAGTGGCATGTAAAAGTAGTGATGCCATGCTGTGATGCTTTATCCATGCACATGGCCACACATTATGTGTGCTTGATGTGGCATGGAGATGTGTTCTATGCGCTAAGAGAACAAACCAGCTTAGCTGGACCTGCTAAAAAATTTGGTCATTTTGGGTATACAGTAAAGCCTCATTTGTACGTTTTGAGGGAAAAAAAAATGCAAGAAAATATATGCCAACTGGGAAAACATATTGTTATGGAAGGATGAGAGAAGAGAGAGGAAGAGGATCAGAGACGCTGGCTGCTGTGGGTTGTTGGTGGTCAGCCATCTTAAGTATTCTGACTCATCCTGTATATATATTGTAAATATAGTTTTTATATACTCGCAACATCCCCGTAACATATTGGTGAGAGGTGTAGGGTATCACGGCTGGAAACGAAGCTCCGCAGTGAATGTCGCATCACCGTCTGCACCATGAATGACAGTGAGCATGCCAGATCAACGTCGTTGCCGCCTCCAACGTCACCGTTGCCAGCTATGTCGCTGTCGCCTTTGGTTGTTGTTGTGCAACCCAAGGATCCTGGAACTTTTTGTGGGACCGATGGCGCCGATGTTGAAGAGTGGGCGGGCATGTAGGAATGCGTGAGTGGAATCAACAGATGGTACCCTACGCTTATGCTAGCTAACCTGTTCTACCTAAGCAGCACGGTAAAGGTGTGGTATGAAAACCACGAAGAGGAGCTAACCAGCTGGGACCAATGCAAAGAGAAATTGACAGAGTTGTTTGGCAAACCAGCTGGCCGTAAGATTGCCGCAAAGCAGGAACTGGTCTCTAGTGCCCAATCCCCCACGGAGTCCTATGTCTCGTACATCCAGGACGTGCTGGCACTTTGTCGCAAAGCCGATCACGACATGACAGAAGCTGAGAAGGTTGGGCACGTGCTTAAGGGCATTGCTGACGACGCGTTTAATCTGCTCATGTGCAAGAACTGCTTTACAGTTGACGCACGTTTAATTGTAGCCGGCTGCCCTACTTCTGTTCTCTTTACTGTGATCGATAACTGCCCTCACGACATTATCCTTGGATTGGACTTTTTAGCCACTCATTCTGCTCTCATCGACTGTGCGACCGGCGTTCTTCAGTTAAAACTGCCTCAACTCGCCGATGCTCTGAGTACCGCCCCACCGCGCGCGCTTGTGCTCACTTCAAGATGTGCGTCTGTCACCCAAGGCAGTTACTTACGTCACTTTGACCGCCCAGCCACAGGTTCCTAACGTTGAATATGTGCTTCACCCCATCATCGACGTGCTTTTGAACCGGAATGTTGCTGTTCTGCATACGTTGGTCACGGTTACTAATAACGACGTCGTTCTACCGCTTCCTAATTTCAACCTGTGCCCTCAAGTGCTTCCGGCAGGCATGTTCTTGGCCAGCGTTTCTGGTGGTTGCGAATTTGATATTGAGAGTCTGAATGCCGAGAGTGGCTTATTAGCGCCAATTGCAGCTGACAGCTCTGGTTCCTTAACGGACGACTTGACGAAAATGATTGCACCTGACCTCACCTCTGCACAGGCCACGGACATACGACTCCTGCTTGAATCGTACAGTGACATCTTTGATTTCGGCAACAGGCCTTTAGGCCAACCATCCGTTGTTCACTACCGTATAAACACTGGAGATACAAATTCTATTCGTCAGCGCCTCTATCTTGTATCGCATGCTGAACGTCGAGTCATCCAATTAGAAGTTGACAAAATGCTCTGCAAAGGGGTCATCGAGCCATCAGGCAGCCCTTGGGCTTTGCCTGTTGTCCTTGTGAAAAAGAAAGATGGTACCTGGCGTTTTTGCGTCAATTATCACCGCTTAAACAAGATTACGCGAAAAGACGTCTACCCACTACAACGCATCGATGACGCCTTGGACTGCTTGCACTGAGCTAAATACTTCTCGTCCATCGATCTTTGATCCAGCTACTGGCAGATTTCAGTTGATGAAATGGACCGCTAGAAGACTGTTTTCATCACACCGGATGGCTTATATCAGTTCAAAGTCATGCCCGTTGGCCTATGGAATGCTCCTGCTACATTTGAACGTATGATGGACTCTCTTCTGCAGGGCTACAAATGGACCACCTGTCTTTGTTACCTTGACGACGTTATAGTTTTTTCTCCCACGTTCGGCAGCCACCTTACCCGATTCGCTGCAATTCTTGTGGTCTTCCAAAAAGCCGGCCTTCAACCGAACTCCACGAAGTGTAAATTCAGGTGTGTCAGATCATCGTGTTGGGACACCTCGTTGACGCATCCAATGTCTGGACCAGATCCGGGAAAAGTTCGCACCGTAGGCTGTTTCCCTGTGCCACGTTCTGCCTCTGACGTGCGCCGCTCGTCAAAAACTCGACGTTGCTTGACCTTTGACAGATCTTCTAAAGAAGAACGCGCGATTCTCATGGGGCCCGGAGCACGCTTATGCGTTGGCCGCTCTCATCGGGTTTCTGGTCACCCCTCCCATACTTGCCCACTTTGATCCGTCTGCACCGACCAAGTCCACACTGACGCAAGCGGCGATGGCATCGGCACTGTTCTCGCCCAACACCAGAATGGTAACGAGTGCGTGATAGCTTATGCCAGCCGCCTGCTGTCACCTGTCAAGAGAAATTACTCAATCGCTGAGCTCCCGGGGAGTGCTTGGCTTTAGTTTGGGCTGTCGCCAAGTTCCGGCCATATTTGTACGGCCGGACGTTTTCGGTCGTCACAGACCACCAAGCACTCTGCTGGCTGTCTTCCCTACGGGACCTGACTGGACGGCTTGGTCGCTGGGCTTTGTGGCTCCAGGAGTTTTCATTTGTTGTCAACTATAAGTCTGGATGTCTGCACAAGGACGCTGACTGCCTCTCGCGTCATCCCGTGCATCCACCCGATCCTGTTGCGCATGATCCGGTGACCTGCGTGATGGCTTTGACTGACATGACCAACATGTGCGCTGAGCAACAATGCTACGCATCCTTATGGTCCATCATCGCCGGAGTGCAATTTGGCAGCACCGACAGTACGTGCCGCAAGTTCGTGTTGCATGACGGCATCCTCTGCTGCTGCAATATCAACCCTGACGGCCCTGAGTTGCTGTTTGTCCTTCGTCGTCATCTGCGACCCATCGTTCTCGAACAACTTCACGATGCACCAACGGCGGGACACCTTGGAGTTTTGCATACATACGACCGCGTACGACGCCGGTTCTTCTGACTGGGTCTCTACCGTTCTGTGTGTCGTTATGTCGCAACTTGCGAATTGTGTCAGCGCCGGAAGAAACCTCCCCCGGCACCTGTCCGACGACTCCATCCCATTGATGTTCCCTCTGAAGTGTTCTTTTGTGTAGGCCTTGACCTCCTTGGCCCTTTTCCGTCAACGACTAGAGGGAACAAGTTGACCGCCATCGCTACTGATTACGTGACACGCTACGCGATAACAAAGGCGTTGCCGACTAGTTTCGCGACCGACGTTACCGATTTTCTCCTTCAAGACGTCATTCTCCAGCACGGTGCACCTCGACAGTTACTTACAGACCGCGGCTGCTCATTCTTGTCTCGAGTTGTGGATGACCTCCTCCGCTCTTGTGCGACTGAGCACAAGCTGTCCAACGCCTACCATCCAGAAACGAACGGTCTTACGGAACGTCTCAACCGAACAATCACAGAGATGCTGTCGATGTAAGTCTCCAACGATCACCGACTGGGATGCCACGCTGGCTTACGTGACATTCGCGTATAATTCGTCCCGACATGACACCGGAGGATATTCACCCTTTTATCTTTTGTATGGTCGTGACCCCACTTTGCCCTTTGACACCATCCTACCTTCCGTGCCCCGCGTTGCCACTGAGTACCCTTGTGAAGTCATCGATTGCGCTTACATGGCCCGTCAAGTCGCCCAATCTTGCTTATTAGCCTCGCAGCATCTGCAAAAAAGAGCGTTACGACTGGTGCCATCGCGATGTTCAGTTCGCCCGGGTGCTTGGGTGCTGCTTTGGTCACCATGTCGTCGGATCGGCCTCTCCCAGAAGCTTCTCTCTCGCTACACTTTGATGCATAGTAGTAGTAGTAGTATAAAACTTTTATTAGAAAAAAAATCACATTCAGGTCCAGTGGGTGGGTCCCTCAGTCCAGGGCCCCACTGGCGATCGCGGCACGCCGGGCTTGGTCGAGAAGGGCCAATTGGTCCTCCCGCACCGTGCTGGCGAGCCACACCTCCCACTGCCTACTGTTGGAGTTTTGCCCCATAAGGGGTGATTGGATTTCTTGTGGCCGACTCTGGCACGACCATGTGATATGGTCAAGAGATGGCCGCCCTCCGCACCAAGGGCAAGTGTTGGGATACCGGGTGGGGTATATGTGGTGTAGTAGGAGTAGGTGTGGGTATGTACGGGTTTCTAGTCGGCGCCAGTCCCGCATTTGCGCTGAGTCCAAGGATGTGTCTGGAAAGCTATACCGTTGCCTTCCTCGTCTCTGTGCCTCCAAGATATATCTTTTGCAGTGATCGGAGATTCTACGAGAGTGCGTTCCGTCGCTCGGATGCTATATTCTCGAGTGAACCCGCCGTGGTTGCTCAGTGGCTATGGTGTTGGGCTGCTGAGCACGAGGTCGCGGGATCAAATCCCGGCCACGGCGGCCGCATTTCGATGGGGGCGAAATGCGAAAACACCCGTGTGCTTAGATTTAGGTGCACGTTAAAGAACCCCAGGTGGTCAAAATTTCCGGAGTCCTCCACTACGGCGTGCCTCATAATCAGAAAGTGGTTTTGGCACGTAAAACCCCAAATATTATTATTATTATATAAGTCGACAGCAATGGACAGAGCTATGTCACTCTCTAGACGGGCAACTCCACCAACCCCGCTCGTGGAAAATCCTCAGACATTTGATTGATAGCACCACCACCCGCTCATATCAACAAGATCGCCTCGCCAAGCTTTTATTCACAGAGAGCAAGACGCATGGCCAGGACCACGTTAAGAATAGCTTATGTCAAAAGTACATCCCATCTGGGCCCACTCAACCTCACGGCCCATACACAGGGACCTCCAACCCTGCCCTTGATGAAGATTTCAGCTTGGCAGAGATTCATGCTGCCCTGCATAAGCTGAACAGCCGTTCGGCGCCAGGCCCAGATGGTGTTACGAATAAAACACTAAGAAATCTAGATGACCCCTCGGTGCAACAACTCACCGAATACATCAACACCTGCTGGCGCCAGGGATCCATTCCCCCGACATGGAAAACAGCCAAAGTAATTCTCATCCCCAAACCCGGTAAGCCATCTAGCCTCGCCAATCTCCGGCCCATATCACTAACTTCATGTGTAGGCAAGGTCATGGAGCACGCACTCCTAACCCGTGTAAACACTCACCTCGAAGACACATGTGCTTATCCCCACTCGATAATTGGCTTTCGACAGCATCTTTCCACCCAAGACGCTATGCTCCAACTTCAGCATCAGATCCTAGATGGCAAATCCCGTCACACGAAGGCGATCTTGGGCCTCGACCTCGAGCGCGCTTTCGATAATATAAGGCACTCCACCATCCTTCAGCGCATCTCCTTGCTCAACCTTGGAGAACGCACTTACAACTACGTAAGTGACTTTCTATCCAATCGGAAGGCCTTCCTGTCGGTCGGAGACATTCGATCGGAGGAACTCTCCCTCGGCAGCACGGGCACACCACAAGGCTCTGTCATTTCCCCAATACTGTTTAATCTGGTTATGATTGGATTAGCCCAAGAACTACAAAAACTCGACGGCATTGAACACACCATATACGCCGATGACATTACAATCTGGGCTGCAAAGGGCAGTGACGGCCAAATCGAAACTGCCCTACAAGACGCCATTGACGTCGTAGAAAATTATCTTGAAGGCACGGGACTCCGCTGTTCCCCTGAAAAGTCGGAGCTTCTCCTATACCGCCCCACACTCCGTGGACGCCCCCCGCGGGGCTCCACAACTAAACGCCAATACGAGGAAATAGAGCTCAACCTGAGCGATGGCAGACCTATACCCGTGGTCCCTTGCATCCGCGTTCTTGGTATGACCATAGAAGCCAACGGAGCTAACTCTACGGCTATCTCAAAGATCCTTCGACAGACCGCCAATACATCCAGACTGCTGAAACGAGTGACCAACCGGCGAGGGGGTATGAAGGAAGACAGCCTCATCCGCCTTGTCCAATCTTTTATCGTCTGTCAGATTACTTATGTTGCGCCCTTTCTCAACTGGTACAAAGCTGAGAAGTCTAAACTGGACATCATCATTAGAGGAGCCTATAAGCAGGCCTTAGGACTACCCAACCACACCAGCACGGAACTTCTACTACAATTAGGTATCCACAACACGCTAGACGAGTTAATCGAGGCCCAACGTCGATCTCAACTAGAGAGGCTTACTCTCACGGAAACGGGCCGCAGCATTCTAAACAAGCTTAATATAACCTACCACCGTCAACATGGAGATAAACACCCAATACCACGCGACATTCAGCAATGGATACACGCCGACCCTATTCCGAGAAACATGCACCCAGACTACAACAAAGAACGCAGGAAGGCACGAGCTACTTCCCTCATCAAAGCTTACGCCAACACCGCGGGCGTCACCTTCGTCGACGCAGCTGAGTACCAAGGTGGACGGCGCTTTGCGGCGGTTACCACAGCAGGCGGCTTGCTCCGACGTGCTGCCAGCATCATTACCAAAAATGCCGAGACGGCCGAGGAAGTGGCCATCGCCCTGGCCACTCTTGACCCAGCCTGTCACACCATAGTGAGCGATTCTCGCGCAGCAGTCAACAACTACATCAAAGGTCGCATTTCCCATCAATCACTCCGCATCTTACGACAAGCTCCGCATTCGTCTGAAAATCAGATCACCCTCGTCTGGATCCCAGCACACGCCGGCGTTGTCCACCCGCACCTCACCAACCTCAACGAGGTTACACACTCCGTAGCACGAGGACTAGTCAACCGTGCCGGAGACGGTGCAGGTGCACCCGCAGGACGCGACCGCCTTACAAGATATAACGACCTTGTAAAGTCATTTTACCTCGCAAGAAGAACCTTCCCCACCCCTCACTGCAAGTTAAACAGGGCACAGGCAACCACCCTTCGCCTGTTACAGAGGAATACATACCCCTCCCTCACACGCTATCACACTATATACCCCGACATCTACCCGAGCCAGACGTGCAAGGTCTGTAAAACTGAATCGGCAACACTCCCCCACATGCTATGGGAGTGCAAACACCAATACCAAGACCTTAATCCCGTGACCCTCTCGTCGAGATGGCACGCCGCCCTGCGCAGCTCCCACCTCGACGACCAACTCTGGGCGACCCTGCAGGCCTACGAAGCGGCGAAGAGGCAAGACCTCGACGTCCCATCGTGGGAGGCCTAGGCCCAGCCGACAAAACTGCTGGTGCTTATTAAAGTTCACTCTCTCTCTCTATATTCTCGAGCGAGGCGGTCCGCCCTCTCGTTACCTGTCACTCCGGCGTGCGCCGGACACCACGTAATAGCGTGGTGTTCCGTGAGATTTCTTCCTAGGATTTTGATGGTGAGTTTGGGCAGGGTGCCTGCCATGAAAAGGCGACATGCCAACTGCGAGTCGGTTAGTATCAACGCAGAACGTGCTTTATTTTCAGCGTCACGTATAGCCAGAGCCACCGCAGTAGCCTCTGCTGTGGCCACCGACTCTGTTCTGACTGTTGCGGAAATAGTAGTTTGTGCATTTGTGGCTACCACAGTGAAAGTTTTGCTATCCTGTTTGTACGCGTCCGTGTAATAAACCTCGGGATTGCTACCGAACCTGCGTTCGAGTGTCCTGGCCCGTGCAAGGCGCCGTTGTCTGTGGTATTTCTCGCTCATGTTTTTAGGTATTGGGGACACAGAGATCTGAGCTCGTATGTTCGGTGGGAGGAGTTCTGTTTGGTCGTTACAATGTGCCGGTCTGAGTGGTGTGGGATCTGATGGGGGATTCTCCTCCCGTACTCTTGGGACAAAGGAACGACAACGCAGTAGTGCAAACAATCACAAGGGCATTTATTGCACCTTTCATAGATCAATGCCTGCTAGCCGAGTTGCTATCCACAAAACATGCCGATGGGCGCGCGACAAATCTAGAAGTCCGACTCACCGCGACCGCAGAGCGAGCGAATATGTTCGCTCCATGCTGGATCCCAACGCCTGGTCGTTCGCGTGTATAGTCACGCGAATCGTGGCGCATTCGAAGGTGGCCACGCGAGGCGGTCTCGCAGATGCATCGGTCGCCGCGCGCGCGGAATGTCCGCGCTGTTCGGCGACCCGCCGGGGAAGAGGGTTGCTGCACGTGCAGCACGTCCGTTCCGCTTGCTGTCTCGAAGCCAAGAGAGAGCGCCTTGTCTCTCGCGCACCCAAGTAACCGCACAGCGGCGCGATGCTCGCGCCATCTCTCGCACCACGCTTGTACCACTCCGACGCTGCGTGCGCGGCGAAGCCGCACTATAGGAGACGCGCTATGCGGGAAAAACATCAGGGGAGGCGCGAGGGTCGCGCATCCCCACAGTGGATACCCTAATCGACGGAGAAGTGTTCGACCTTGCTCCGTGGAATTGAGCCTTTCTCGTTGTGCAATCAGTGTTGCAGCCACGAGTTCTTCAAATGTGTTGCTAATACCCATTGCATTAAAAAGGGTCGTGCTAGTGCAAATCGGTAGACCAAGCGCCGCCTTATAAGCTGTGCGTATAAGGGCGTTTATTTTAGTTTTCTCTGAGTTTGATACTTTTTGGAAAGGAAGGCCAAAGGTTACACGGCTTATGATAAATGCCTGTACGAGCCTGATTGTCTCTTCCTCCTTGAAGCCTTTTCTGTTTCTTGCTACTCTGTTTATCATCCTAGACACGCTGTTAACCGTTTTCCGGAGATTTGCGATCGTGTGCCCTACTGCTCCATTTTCCTGTATCCATAGTCCGAGTATCCGAGCTTTAGATACCTCCTGTATTGTTTGACCTCCCAGAGCAAGCTTTATCGGAAGTCTATCGTCCTTTCGTGTATAAGGCGCTCTTACTCGGATTAGTGCGGACTTCTCCAGGGCGCAATTCATGCCAGCTTTTGTTACATGATCCTCAACAATGCTAATTGCCTTCTGGAGGGTTTCCTGACGTTCCCCTAAAGATCCCTTTGCGGTCCAGAGAGTTACGTCGTCTGCGTAAATCGCATGTCCTAAGTTTGGGATCCCTTGTAGTTTCACCGCTAGTCCCTTCATCCCTATATTGAAGAGTAGCGGTGAAAGAATTGAACCTTGCGGCGTTCCTCTTTTGGGGGTCTGTAGAACATCTGAGCGGGTGGATCCTAGCCCTATCGTGGCTGTGCGGTTGTCTAGAAAGGATTTTATGTATTCATAAGTGCGCTGTCCGCAGTGCATGTTCGATAGTTCCGTTAAAATGCTTTTGTGCGAGATGGTATCGAAAGCTTTTTTGATATCTAATGCCACTATGAATCTGTCTGCATTTCCTCTCTCTGTGTTTAATACTTCTTCTTTCAGTAGGAGAAACACGTCCTGTACCGACATATGCTGTCTAAAGCCGAACATAGTTTCCGGGAAAAGGTTGCTGTTTTCTATGTACCTAGTGAGTCTCATCTGTATAACCTTTTCAAAAAGCTTACCCAGACATGAGGTAAGGGATATGGGTCGGAGGTTTTTTATGTCCCTCGGTTTCCCTGGTTTCGGTATTAGAATTATCTCTGCATGCTTCCATGCCTGTGGGATTTGACCTCCTTCAGTCCATACATGTTTGTTAAAAAGATCTGTTAGCCCTGTTAAAGCATTGAGGCTAAGATTGCGAATCATGGTGTTTGTTATTTTGTCCGGTCCAGGCGCCGCATTTTTCTTGAAAGTTTGCGCTGCCGCGGAAACCTCTGCCACCGATATAGATGCATCTAGCTCCTCATTCTTCCCTCCTAAATATGTGGGAGTATCATGGTTTTGCGTGGAATTTGCTCCTATATACATGTCTTCTAGTGTGTCTAGGAGATGGGTGTCAGCGTCTCGAAATTCGCATTCAAGTAATCGCAGATCTCGGTTCGTCGCTGTTTTTGTACTTGCAGGATCTATCATGCTTCTCAAAATGGCCCATGTATTCTTTGTGTGTAAGGTTCCTTGTAGACATTCACAGAATTGGTGCCAATTATTGTGTTCTAGTGTTTGTGCATAAGCATTAGCCTCCTGTGTTAGTTGAGCTATACGTATTTTGAGCTTTCTATTTAATCTTTGTCTTTTCTATCGTCTCGTCAGGCTTCTGCGTGCTTCCCATAAATGTATGAGGCGGCTGTCTACCGCTGTTATATCCGATGTTGTAGCAATCTCCCTCGTTGCTCTTTTGTGTGTTTCACGTATTTGCTTCACCCAGGTTTCAATATCTTCTGTGAAAATGAGCTGCTCTTGTTTATCTCGATATACAGTCCAATCTGTAATGCAAGCCCTCCCTAGGGAGCGACGGATTTTGGGGGAATTGATACCTATCGCGACAATGTTATGGTCACTGCCCAAATTTTCCTCCAAATTTGTCCACCGCGTCTCCCCTGGATGGCTCGAGAAAGCTAGATCTGGTGTTGTATCCGCTGCTACACTATTGCCTACACGTGTGTAACACCCCAGTATTGTAATGAGTTCTAACCCGTATCGATCTGTCGTCTCAAGTAGTGATTTCCCCTTCACTGAGTCTTTGTTGTAACCCCAGGCGGAGTGTGGTGCATTGAAGTCACCAACCACTAGCAGCTTGTCTTTTCGCTCCATGTCTGATATTGCATAAATTAGTAGGGTATCGAAGCATGGTGTTCGCTCTCGAGGAGGACTGTATATATTAACGATTACAGTCTTGGCTTTATTTCTTTTGCATGGCCACACCGTTAGTATTTGATGCTGTGTGTCGTGCTGTGGCATATACGTGACGCTGAGAGCCAGGTCTTTTCTCGCAAAGCTGGCGACCCTAGGATAATCAGGATTGGAATACGTCTCGTATCCTTTTAGTTTTTGTGTAATTTGCCCAATTTCTTGTAGGCATATAATGTCGGGTAGGACTGGCGCTGACTGTATATATTGTGCAAGGGCAGCATGTTTGTTACGTAACGTACGGCAATTCAATTGCCATACCTCAAGGTTTTCAATGTTTCTGTGTGTCGTGTCAGCCATGAATGGTACTATCGCTATCCGTCGTCTCTATCACTTTAGGACGACGGGTAGGAGCTCCTGGGCTATCATTAAGGCGTTTTCGTGTGGTTACTTTGATGCAGCTTAGGGAGTCGTCTACGTGTCTCTTAAGAGAACGCAATTCTGCGAACATTATCTGTACTTGATGTGTGATTGTTTCTAGCTGCTTGCCTATGGGCTCTTCTGGTGTTGGTGTGGGTTTACTAACATGTGTTGTAGACGCTTCGTTTGTTTTGTTTGCGAGTTCGTGTATTGTTTGCTTAAGGGCAGCCATCTCTTTCTTCAATTCTGCCAGACTGGCTTTTAGTGATCTATTTTCTTCTATAAGTTTCTGATCCGCTACCGATTTGTGATTTGTACGATGTTGTGCAGTGGGAGCTGCAACTTACGCCCAGCTTACCTTTGGTGCCGCCATTTGTGGTTGGCCAATGGCTTCCCTGGACTGAGGGTGTTGAGGTGTTGCGTTCTTCATCTTGGACTTCTCTGGTCCCCGCCCGGTTTCTTGACGGGGTACTTCCGGGAAATTTTCCTGGTCGAAGGGAATAGATCCTTCCGTGGTATATCCGTGCTCTTCTTCCTCCGACTCGAACCACCTTTGTTTACGCTTGAGGCTGCGTTCCTTTGATGGCTTCCGTTCTTGGCGTCCTGACGACAGTTCTGGTCGGCGAACCTGTTTTAGACGCTTTCTGCAGCTTCGGTCCCCCGTTAGGTGGGCTTCACCGCACGAGGCACACTTCGGGTTACATTCGTGTCCGTCTGCAGGATCTTCCGTTCCACAAATCCTACACACACACAGTTCCGGTTGTGGGCACACATCAGTTCTGTGACCCACCCTTTGACATGTTTTGCAGACTTGCACTGTATTTCGATACGGATAGCAGGCCATTTCGCCTCCCTCGTAGTACACATATCTTGGTACTAGGTTTCCGAAGAATACAATGACGGCACTCTTAGTGTCCCCCAGCATTCGTGCGTGAGCGACTTCCACATTTAGCGTGCGCACTCTGATTTTCGATTTAAGGACGTCTGAGGGCGTATGTGGGGTGAGTCCGTGGATTACCCCCCGAACTGCTCCGTCCCCCAGAGCTACATACGCTTTCACCGCATGGGGTTTTCCATTTATCTTGAGTGATGTAATCTGGCGCAATGTGTTTGCGACTTCCTTTTCTGGGGTTGAAACAATTTCAATGTTCGATCCAGGCTTAATGCGTAGCAGAAACTGCTCACCTTGGATCTTTTCATTGCAAGCCTCTATAATAGCACGGGCCAACACGGGAGTTGTAATTGCTCGAAGCGGTAGTTCTTGATGCGGTCTCACAATGACCTTGAAATCGTCCTTTGGTAAGGGTGGTAGTTTCTTCCCGTTGCGTCGCGGGCGAAATCTTGGCTTGTCTGCGTTCTTTGGAGATTCGTTCTTCCGGTGCTCCTGCGCACGTTCTCTCCGTTGCATTTTTCTTTCCCTGACGGACACAACTGTGGTCCATCCCTCTTGGGCGTCTTGAATGCGTTTGTCCGTCGTATTCTCACCGCTGTTGATGGTGGACGGTGATGGGCTTATCCCTGCGTCGGCGGTCATCGCCTGGTGCGGTCGGATGTCCGTGCAATCCATGTGCTCTTCGGTGTTGGAATCATGGCTGGTCGAGGCTCTTCCCGCTGAACCGTCATCGATTGCGCTTACATGGCCCGTCAAGTCGCCCAATCTTGCTTATTAGCCTCGCAGCATCTGCAAAAAAGAGCGTTACGACTGGTGCCATCGCGATGTTCAGTTCGCCCCGGGGTGCTTGGGTGCTGCTTTGGTCACCATGTCGTCAGATCGGCCTCTCCCAGAAGCTTCTCTCTCGCTACACTTTGATGCATCCTCAAGTCAGATGCCTGTCGACATTGTGCATGTTTCGCAGCTGAAGCCATACTTCGCTCGCAATTCTTCGCCTGCCATGCGCCGAAACGGCGCTTTGCCACCCGGGGGTCCTGTTACGGAAGGATGAGAGAAGAGAGAGGAAGAAGATCAGAGACGCTCAGGTGTAGTTCACATCTGTGAAAGATTAAGTGAACCATTGCAGCACGAGGCACCTAGGTGCACCGAACTGGTTGGGCCTAAGTGGCTGAAGTTGTGCATTGTCATTTTTGTGGCTCCGCCAAGCTTATGTTTTCACTCTTCGAATTCGGCCTGTGTGAGACAGCTTCTTTGGGTGGGAAATTCTGCCAGGAATTATTTTATGCACTCACTCAGTGGGAATCGTTGCACGAGATGCCGATGTGCATCGAGCTGGTAGGACTCAAGCAGTCGGAGACACGCTTTGTAGTTTTCCCATTGCATAGTGTTTAAAAATAGCAATGGGAAACCAAAATGAAATCGAGGTGGTGGGCGACGCCGTAATATGATGCCCTCAGAACGAAACATGGCAGTCACTTCGCGCTGCCTCTACCATGGAACAGTGGCATGTTTGGGTTAAATCCTGGTAAATGTGTTCAGTACGCTTCCAACGGCACTACGCCACACACTGTGACACAGATAGCCGAAGATGCTTATTGCAATAGGGTTGGTGACGATAGCGGTGAATGCAACGCACAGCAACCGGCGAGATTAGCTGTTACTGGAAGAGGATACCGAGTGTGTGTTGTCATTTTCGTGTGACGTGGGTGGGTGAGTGCTTTGGGGAAGCTGTCGTGGCGGGTGCTAACTGCTCTCGATTGCGCATGCCTTGCACATTTTCCTGCTCACACAAGGTCTGGTGGCCAGAAAACATATCACACAGTCTCAGTTTGGTGACGTACTAAACATTGGTGCCGAAAGAAGTGTTTTTCGGGCACATATTAACCAGTAAAAAAGAAGCGTAAGTGTATTGGGTCATTTTTTGTGTTCTCGATTGCAATCGTTGGTGCCAGAAACTCGTGCGAAACAGGATTGTATCAATGAGGTTCTAGTGTATGTGAAAAGAGAGCAAGCAGCCATACATTCATTACCATATTCATTTGATTATAAAACGAAGGTGCAGTTGGGGTATACCCCGGAAAAGCATGCACATTTAATATAAGGTACCGTATTACCTCGAATCTAATGTGCACTTTTCTTTTTGTAAAATGGGTCCAAAAATTGCGCGCAACTTAGAATAGAGTATGACCCTAAATCTGTGTTATCATATTGCCCTCGGCATTTCAATATGGCTGCCTCGTATGCACTTCGAGCCTATAGTCAGATACAACTCAAGTCTGCAGTGAGCCCCGCCCACGCCCTCATAACTGCCAGCCACTGTTCCTCTGCGAGGCTGCAAATAGTTCATACTTCAAACTTTCCCTGTTACCTAAATATGGCAGTATCCACAAAAATAAAATTATAAGTGCGTAATTTTGTATGTTTGCATTTGTCTATTACAGCCGAACGGTGAAAGCCTAATTGTTTATTGAACTTAAATAAAAAGCTTGCTTCGCTGCAACTATTTATTGTAAAGTTTCACATCAGTTGGCAGTGAAGTTTCATGAGTAATATGAGGTCAGCAGCGAAATTAACTGTATCGCGGACTTTTGAAGAGTGAAATGCTCAGACTCCATACAGTTCGTCCGCGTCTGTTGCACGCCTCATCACTTCCGCCGATGAAAAGACTCTTCAAGAACAGCAGACGCTCCGGAGGTATCAAGTACGACGCCATTTTGAAATGGTTGCATGACAATGATTTTGTTTGCTTCTGTGATTGGCTGGCGGTGTAACAACCCCACGCGGTCCATGTGCCTTGGTTGCCAACTGCTGTTTCTTTAAGTTGTATCTTACTATAGCTGCCATAGCTTCGTCCATGTGCTGTAGTGCGGGCAAGGTCAATTCATATGGTCACGAATGTGAGGCTGAAATGCGGTTCCGTGCGATTGAACCATGACTACATCTCACGGGTCATAACAGTAGTTGAAAATTATGCATCCAGTACATCACCAATGAAAACATTTGAAAAAGTACAGACAATGTCACTAAAATAGGAAAATTTGAAGTCACAGGCTGATTGCTTCCAGCCACGAATAATTATGAGCATGAAACTGTGCAGGCTTCTGAAGTTTGCTCATGGCAATGCATGCTGAGGTATGCCGACATTGTATTACCATATTTAACACTGTAATGTCGTCAAAACCCTCTTATGCGTAGTCATAAAATGTAATGGCAATATATATAGTACTAATCTGATAATATTTGATCAGTAGTTTTATTTTGTAACTGCCTTTCACTCAAGAATGATGTTTTAGCCATGTCTTCACTACCAGAGAAAAACTACAGGTGGCATGTGTGCTGTGTTAGTGAACGTTAAAGTGTGGTTTTTGTGAATTATTTACATGTGATGTTAATTTTATCTTAACACCAAAGTAACAGATGTGTGTTGGTACTAAGAACACATGCATGTGGTACTTACTTAGTTCAAGATCTCTGTGAACCCATTGCTCCGAATCCATGCAAAACTTTCAAGACTCTCTGGTGTATTGCCTGCCGTTATAGAATGAGGGCTATGAATACAGATGGGTGTATTCGTAATCGATCGTGATGCGATGTTGGGGCAAATGTTCTCACTTACACTTCATTTGTACCGTTGTTTGCTCTTTGTATGCCATGTTATGTGAGCTGGCGCAGTAGACAACTTGGCTCAACAAGCCTTGAACAGGAAACGATTTTTTTCCACCGAGCAATTGGCCCTGTGAAATGTAGATGGCATTGCCATGCCTCCACAAGGACGCCATTGCAGGACATACGGCTTTTATGGGAGCTTCGCTACCATGCGTACTTATACCTTGGTACGTCTGCATAGGTTAGTCCACCGTCCGTCTTCCCATTTTCTGCGTATGCTCTATCAGCATGGAAGTGCCGACTGCGAAGACTCGCCGAGTTAGTTCATCATGATGCCACAATTAAAAGGAAAGTGATCATGTGTGCGGAGATAGACAGAAATCAGGCCACATCATGGGTGCTCTGTGTTCCCGAACTTACATGTGGGACTGGCGCAAACAAGAGAGGCATTCTACTCTGGCGGCGGCTGCGTATGGTGTGGCTGCGTGGTCGCGCGGCCCCTATCTTGAAAGCAATCTGCGATGGAGACAGAGTCTATGCGTCCAGCTGCACCGCGCTCTGTTCTCATCGTTTAGTTCACATTGAAGTGAGAGGCCGCACAAAAGTCAATTCACTCGCTCCTGATACCGCACTTGCTTACTCCAGTATTCTGATTGTTTCCGCGGTCATTGAGTAAGACATGCTCTTGTTTGCTTGCGCGCGTGTGACACCATGCTTGTTAATTTAGTTAGCAAGCGAATGTTTACAAGTTTATATGGCTGGTAAAACTGCTATTCTCACTTTTCGTATAGCTGTCTACTAATTTGCTATTGTAATCAATGTTTTGCCTTTAGGGTGAAACTGCAACATTTTTTATTTATCGCAACTCTAGTGTAGTCTTTGTTTTTTTAAATGAGAGGAAGTTGTATCTGTATGAAAAAATGAGGTGTGTGGTACTATAAAGGGCTTTTATTTTTTTTAGGTCACAGCAAATGGGTGCACGTTGCAATCTAAGACGTTTGTTTTTCCCTTTCCTTTTTGGTCTTGGAAACAGGTGCGCATTACAATCGAGGGCACGTTATAGTAAAGTAAGTACGGTAATATAAACAGACTCAGGAACAACTTATTCCTAATCTAGCCCAAAAAAGAAATGCCTTGTAAAATGAAAAAAAAAAGACACACATCTGGTAAACATTAAAAATATGAAATTGGTGCATTGTCTGCTTCAGTCTAGATTGTTCCATACCAGCTGTTGAGCTGGTGCTTTATTCTCTTGATGGCTTGTTCATGATGCCTTTTGGTACTAAATACTGCTTTGCCTGCCAAAGTTCAATAGTTGCTACAGTTTCCCGCAAACCTAGGTCTCTGGGTAGTCCTTGGTCAAATGGCTGCCACATCGGGCTGCTGTGCTGAGAGAAGAGGGTTCGAAACCAACCATCAGACCAACTTTGATCACTGGGAATGTGACACTGTGTACCTAGTATGTGCTGCTTTTCAATCAACCTCCAACGCTGACGTGGGTCATTGGCGATGGGGATTGGGTATGTGGCATGAGCACGGAACAAGAATTATTGAGGAGATGAAACAGCGCTCGCTCAGGTGTCCCGATAAAGTCAATGCATTGGGCATAGTGCTGATGCACCCTGTGTCATGAGTCAGCTCGCTGAGAAGACATAATGCGTGCCACGCGCTCTCCGAAGAGGTTTGCTGGTTCAAGGCCGTTCAGTGGCGATTCACAACAAGCACTTTATGCATGAATGCGTGTGTTTCTTGCGTCTCTTTGCCAGCTCCAAATGCCTTGACAAATTAATGAAAAAAAATGTATCACTTACAGAGCAATTACCTATGTATTTTTTTACAATGTCAAATCTATAACATGTGCTTTTTAAAATGAGAGATCGATAAGTTAGGTACATCTTGTTCCAGCGAATGATGATACTTACCCTCTATGTCATTAGTTGATATTTAGATTGCTCTTCTAACTTCTTGCCCACCATGCCTTATATGATTTAAAGCATTGTTAATGACCATTGCTGGGAACTACTAACTCCTGTGATAGTATTGCTTCAAGTGTCAGATGATCCGTAGAACGCTGGTAAAAAACGAAGTGCGCAGAATGCACTATGCCTACTTGCAAGCAAGTGAACTGTGGCGGTGTCGACATACGTCGTCTGCTCTGGGATTACTAGACAGTTTTAGTTTAGTGCACGCAACTATAGTGTATGCTATACACTGTAGTATAGCGTACGCTAAGCAGCGCACGTTTTTTGCAGTTTTAGTTGGCCTGCGAGATCTTCCGATCTCGGAGGCCATATGCTGTTGTTGCAGCTATCTCCCGGCTGTAGCAATAGGTGGCGCTGACATCTTGAATGTTTCTTTCGTTAGGCTTCAACTCATTCGAAACGAGAAACAATCTCGAAAACACCACAAGGTTATCTATAATACTCTATTGTCGAGGCAGCCTGAGACTAAGTGAAAGCCGTTTACACAGTCATTTCCTACGAACGCATTTTGCAAAACGAATGAACGAAGTGCATTTTACAAAAGCAACGCGAAATTCAATTCGAAGCGGGCAGCCAGGACCGCCACCATGTTTCACGCAAACTCCGCAAATCACGCAATGACGCTAATGCTAAATTTGAGAAATAGCATGCGTACGCTATACACTATGGGTCGTTTAGCATTCTGCACATGCGCACTGACGTACCGCTGCAATTGCAACTAAACTGCAGTTGATGAAGCTGGGGCGATATTCTCGAGCAATCACTTTGGGTAGTGCATCATCCTCAAGATATTTCGTGTGTCTACATCAGACACTCCAAGTAGACGAACGAAGCCCTTTCTGACAGAGCACCAGAAACAAGCAGAAACCGCATGCTGCATTTGTCACAAAGGAGAATGCAATGCAGCATAGATGTGGCGGCAAGTCATGCAGGAATGCAATACCGCCAGAGTCAAATGGGCGAAACTTTACACGGCCGCAGCCCAGCTTGTCTGTGTCTTGCCGTGAAAATACGCACACTTAGCACCGCACCCTTCTGGCTCGGCCACACCAAGCCTCAGCTACTTATCATCCTTTACTACAGATGGCGGTAGTTGTATCAGTCTGATCAGTCCAGGCGCTTCCAGTGTGCCAGGCAGCGGCCGGTGAACTCGGATGCGAATTGAAATACGGTGAACTCGGATGCTAAGATCGCTAAAATTTCACCCTGCGCTTTAAACGTGACCTGCAGCAGTGCGGCGATCAGTTGTTGCCGCAGCGCTAGCGGACAAGTGCACGGTGAGTGAGCGCTGCTTTGTCGAAGGCGCAAATTCAACACGCTCACTTCAGTGAACCCGAACAGCATGCTGCTGGTCAATCAAGCTAGCGCGCAATGTTCTATTCTCGCACCAGCCACACTAGACTGTTGGGCGTCTAATTTTCGCCGATGTAGCGTAACCCCAATGTGCTCTTCTTCGAACAGAAACAGAATGCACCGAGGCCCTACTGTTGAACGAAGACAACCAGATAAAGCCGGCTGCACTCGGAGAATACTTTACAATAAAGGAACATTGCGGGCGCGAAACAGCATTGTCACAGCGCACAAAGCAGCTAACAAAGTATACTAACTCTGTGGCTAGCAGACGTGCGGGTCCTGTTCGCTGACACACCGCAACATAATACAAGCAAGGAAAGCAGAGAGCAAGGGTGCTGGTTCTCCACATTCTTCACTGCACGTCACTTTCACCCAGCGATAATGGCGTCTTTTTATTTTTTTCCAGTTTCAGTATGAAAAATATCGATTTTTGCTAGCTTTTTGTGACGGATTGACTTGTATTTTGAGCATAAGATTTTGCACAGAGGCAACTGCATTTCTAAATTGTATGAAACTGGGTGTTTACGCAGTCGAAAATTTTGTTGCAGTTGACCTTTAATAGCTGCTGCTAAGACGTCTGCCGCTTCTGTTTGTTGACGTTACAGAATAAAATCTGGGAAAATTGTCAATATATGAGACAATATCGCGATTTTTGTGTCCATAGAAGAACATGTAAATGCAGTTTTTGCCACAGCTCGACATGTGACACGTCGGGTGTGTTGCCATCATTTACCCTCGCCCGACGATGACTTTATCGGGCTGCCCGTGCATGCTGTCGTGGCCTAGCAAATTCCTCTCCTCAGATACTTTTATCCATGGACTGGGTATATGGCATGGGTATATGCCGCTCTTCAATTAATCTTTCACGCTGACTTCGAACACTGTGTATACGCCGCTATGTCTGTGCCGCTCGTCAGTGAATGTCATTGATGCGAACTGTAGCAACTAGGTAACTGCCACTGGGAATGTGCTGCTATAATGACAAAAAATGTCTTCCTAATTTTTCTGATGCCTGATAGACTCGAATCTGCGCCAAACATGGTCTTGACAGCGGCTCTGGTATACGGCGAAATGTGTGCAGTGGAAAGCAGCATGCAGTAGCAGCAGTTTAGTGAGAGAGGAACCTTGCTGCATTTCAGCCAGTTGATTTTGCAATGGGCTATTTGGACCAGCCGAATGAACCATTAGAAAACCTTTGCAATTTCTCCTGGGTTGAGCAGAATAGAACCAACTACACACGGGTTCCTCAAGTACAGCAGCCCGATGCTTTAGCAAGCTGTGCCACAAGTGCACTGTGTGTTGCCGCTTTTCAATGTATGTCTTTCACACCAACGTTTTAGCAAGCTGCATCATGAATGCACAGGGTATTGTAGGGATTGAGGTATGCCCCGGCGCCTTTGTGGTGGCATTCACCTGTTCTGTTGTCCCTACACATCATAACCGCATTCTGATGGGGGCGAAATGCGAAAACACCCATGTACTTAGATTTAGGTGTACGTTAAAGAACCCCAGGTGGTCCAAGTTATTCTGGAGTCCCACACTACAAGTTTCATAATCAGACCATGGCTTTGGCACGTAAAACCCCATAATTAATTATTTTTATTTTTAGCATTGAAGCTTGCAACTTGGATGTTTGCATCCATTTAAATTTACAAGTGTTGAAAGGGTAATGTCTGAGGACCCATGGTCTTCACATGAAGCAGACAGAGTAACACGGAAAAAGAAAGCACATAGAGGAAAGTTGCAGTCTTAATTTTAAGACCTGCTCGAGGATTCGAAATTCCCCGAGGCACTGCCACCAACTCCGCAGAATTAATGTAAAACTAGTTATTAGGCAGCTGCCTGGTACCTTGACTGAAGTGCATGCTTCTGATGTGCAGGTTCAGCTTCAGGTGTGCCCACAGCAATGTGGCCAGCTACAGATAGGAGGTCTGGCATACTGCCTTGGGCTGTCGGCAGCACAACGTGAGGCTGCTGCACCTTTGGGGCCACTTCCGAGTCCTGTGCGGGGTTATCAGCCACTGACAGTGCCTGCCAGAGGGAACCCTGCTCTTCCCCTGAAGGGGGTGCGCCCCGACTTGCGCCTGCAACCCACTGTGGTTGGACCTATGCCTCGACTCATGGTCAGTTCATTTTCAATTGTTTTCAGTTAAACATAAATTAGCATATTATGTCATGTTTTAACAGTGAGTTATGCAAACATATCGTGACATTATGGCAACTGCTAGTTTTTGCAGGATGTCTACCAACTGGGAAAACCAGGAATTCACAGGTATTTAGAATAGTCTGGAAATACTCAGAAATAACTTGGGTAATTTGTGCTTCAATCAGGCAAAATTAGCTGTAACTTTATTGAAAGGGAAGGAAAGTCGCGGTAATGCTGGCTCGCATAACATAGAGGGATCGTAACAAATAGTCTTTTGACGCCATTTCGTCGACTGGTGGCGTTGCCAGTGTACAGTCAACGACCGACTTTCCGGACGCCCGATCATTCGGATGGCTTTGCGGCACCAACACATACCCCACAGAGTCAGTGTATAAAAATGTCTGAAATTTTGGACGCAAGAACCCTTCGCCGTCTGATTTTCCGGACTTTTTGCCATGACCGCAGGTCCAAAATGGCATCAAAGCCACCACTGCCGCTGTTTTGATTACCTCGCTGCTGGGATAAACGCTAGGCCTAGCTGCTTCAACGTTCGCTGCTAAGCTTCTTGCCATTCAGCGCCGTGTTTTTCATTGAAGAGAGAGAGAAACAACTTTATTTGCCACTGCAGGGTAGGAAGTTAGGGCAGGTAGGCCTAGTGTGGCTCCCAGGTGGGGGCGACGTCTTCGGCCCACGAGACGAGTGCCAGTTGCGTTTTCTCGTCTGCTCTTGTCAGCAGCTGGTTCCAACCCTCCTCGGAGGGAGCTGGCAGTAATGATTGTGGGGGAGGGTTACCCTCGCATCCCCAGAGAATGTGTGCCCGAGTGGCGAACACTCCATGGTCGCACTTAGTACATATGGGGTCGTAATCCCCTCCAGTGATTAAATAAAGCCTAGAATGACTGAGAATTGAATCAGTCTGCAGTCTGCGAAGCATGGTGGCTTGCGCTCATTCGAGGTCGGGGTGGGGAGGCGGGTACACGCGTCTCGTCTCCTTGTAGAAATTTGTAATTTCAACATAGGATTTGGGGGCCTCTGCGAGCACATCTGGGTTCGAGGGGCCGGCCTCCCGGTTAGTTAGGCCTTGGGCTAAACGGTCGACCCCTTCGTTCCCAGAGTTCCCCGCGTGAGCAGGTACCCACACTAAGCTTACAGTTCTGTCGAGAGCGCAACTGCGGAGGATGTGTGCGGCGGGGAGACAGAGTAAGTTTTTTGAGAAATTTTGGATGGCTTGTTTAGAGTCACTGAGGACCGTGCTTGTGCCGGGATCCGCGATGGCTAGCGCGATAGCGACCTCTTCGGCAGTGGTGGAGGAGTGCGTGCGCACTGTAGCGGCACTGATGAGAGTGGTAGTTGGCGTCATTACGCAGGCTACGTATGTGTTAGAGTGGCATTTCGCCGCGTCCAGTACATGGCATGTTCGTCAGCGGAGTAGGTGATGTCTAAGGCTTGTGCCTTCAGTTGGCGGCGCCTGTCGTGGCGGCCGGGTAGCATATTCTTGGCCATGGGTTTGATGACCAGTCGACTGAAGACTCCAGTCAGGAGGGAAGCAGTGGGGTGGATGTCACCTGTAGGGTTGATGTTAAGACGGTGAAGAATGTAACGACCGTGTTTGGTGCCAGAAAGACGGTGTATCTGTGCAGCCTTGTGTGCCTCTATCAGCTCTGTGAGGGTGTTATATACTCCAAGTTGGAGCAGACGCTGTGGGCTGGCGGTCTGGGGCAGTCCCATTGCCGCCTTATACGCTGAGCGGATGATGCTATTTACCGCCTCTTCGTCTTTGCGGCGGAGGTGGTAATAAGGATATGTGTAGACAATCCTACTAATGAGGTAGGCTTGTGTGAGGCGGCAGAGGTCGGTCTCCCGCATTCCCCTGCGGCGAGTGGCAATGCGGCGGATTAGGCCGTTGATTTGGTGGGCTGTAGTTCGGAGGCGTTGGATGGCTTCCGAGTTCTGCGTGTTGTTCTGCACCAGCATGCCTAACACGCGGATGGTCTGTTAAATCTTAAAATCTTAAAAAAAATTTTTAGCATGTTTACTGTGGAGTGACAGCATTGGGTGACATGGTGTCAGCCTGTCTTGACGTAAAACAAAGTTCTGTGTCTTTCAGGGAATTCTGCAAAGGCACTCAGGGAAAACCTGGAAAACTCAGGCAATTTGGAAATATCAACTTGGTAGACACCCTGTTTCTGGAACTACCATATTGTGCTTAATGTCAGAATGTTCACACACATGTGATCATACCTGCCTGTCGTACTGCATGCATTACTCTACAAGCAGTCCTTATTTTATTTAAGAGAAGTCATTGTTGAAACCTGAGACCTTACTTCAAAACTGACATAATGTGTCACCAAATAGATTAAAGTAAAATAAGTAAGAAATTATATTGAAGGCCGTTATGCACATGCCATGCGTGCCAGCGTTCTGTCGCATGCACATCTCCATGCAAGTGTATTCTGCCTTGGTGGCACTGTAGTCGGTTGTCGTGCTGTTCAATATGAGAGAGTTCTTATCACACTGTAAGCTGAGAAATATAAAATGAAACAGAGGCTTGTCACAAAATGTTATCCATCATAATTGTTAATGTATGATTTTCCTCTGGTACCTTAAGAGTGAGCCGAACAACATGGCCTAAAAATGTGGTAATTCACTGCTTTCTAATTTCCTGCATGAAAGGTCATGGGCATCAGATTTTTGATGTCAAGGCTTTCTACTCCTCCTTGTAGTAGTAAATTGTAGTAACAATAAAGTAGACTCATTCAACTGTGCCAGAATTTAAGAAACATTGACTCATGGAAAGTCTGTTACTCTATAGCAGGGATTCTCAAACTTTCTGGCCTTGGGGAACCCCATCAGCTTTCCCATAGTCCTATGCAATCCTTCCCCACTCCTATCCATGAACATACATATACACAGACTCACAATAACGGCACATTAACGCATATAGAGAACGGGAGATGAGGAGAGAGGGTCTGAACAGGGTAAAGCCCCTGAATACTCTTGGTTTCCTTGCTTAAAAAAGAAGTGCATGCAGTACTGGGTGTGTGAGGTATTCAAGGACACGAATTTGAATCGCTCTAGACATTAACATTCTCATTCTACTTGTTTAGGTGTTTAAAGGGCGCCTCACCAGGCCACATAGCAAATTTCAGTCATAGGCTGGAAGTTGTTGCACGTCCTCCAAGAAGCGTTCTGTCGCAAGAATTATTCAAATTGGTTCCTTAATAGCTGAGATAGAAATATTTCAGTACCGCAAACCCATAATTTCAGGAGGCGAGGGCCACTGCCAAGGGGACTCTCTCTCCACTTGCCCTGTCTAGCCACCGCAAGTGCAATTCCTTCCCTGCGTTCTGCCATACTGGAGCTTGAGGATCGCGTGACACATACGTCATGGGCCCCGCCTTCATTTTGTTTTTTCCTCGCTTTCTTGCTGCATGGTGCACTTTCGCTGACAGCGTCATGCGCAGGCTGTTACGTTTGCCTTGTTTTGCGCAGCACACAATTTTGTGCACTGTGCACAAAATTGTGTGCTGTGCACAACACCTGACTAGCAGTATAAGTCAGTGCTACGAGAATACTGAAGCAGACACAAGCAGTTCATAGAGCATGATCGCTTGCTGTAACACGGTAGAAAATGACGTACGTTCGTTGTCTGCGCGTGCGACTGCACAACGTAGGAACAAGCAGACAAAACAGAAGTACATCTCTCTTGCGGCAGTGTGAAGTACTGCAAGAACATGCAGACATTCTGTTGTGTGTTTCATTATGTCTCTAAACTTTAATTCATCTATTGAAGCAAGAGATTACACAAATAACAGATGTTGCCTTGAATAATTCTCGAAGTCATATGTCACTACGAGCCACATCACAGCAGTGGGATGTATGTAGGCGCACTTGCGCGATATACGTCAGCGCTCCTGCTGGGAGTGCAGCGCCCGCGAGGAGAAGGGCAAACGGCATTCGGTTTGAAATTGTAGCTTTTTCTGTGGCGCGTAGCGATGTAATACAGTTAAACCTCGATATAACAATGTAGGTAAAATTGGCAATTTGCTTCGTTATATTGAAATATCATTATATTGAAATTCAACCTTTTATGTAAACAAGTACACTCGCCGGCCAATTTTTCTACACAAGAAGCGGACGCAGAATTTTCCCAATTATTGGGCAATTGAAAAAAGCAAATTTGAATGAGAAAACAATTCATTTTGATGAATTTGGGAGTTGGCGACGAATGATACGGTTTCATGCCACGTCGACGATATTGACACGTGTACATGTTTATCTTTTTCGGGTGAGCGCTTTTCACTGTCTAGCAAATGTTATTGCTCAGCGCGGGATGTGCCCGCATGTATTAGAAGTTTCTCAAGTGTTGTTGATGGTTCTATCTGCTGTCTGTTGTCACAGAAGCTTGTGTCATCTGATTGCACATGCAACACGAATTGTGTAGAACTTTCTGGTAGACACGCAGGCACTAATGATTACTCTAGAACCTTCAATGACTCATGTATAAAAACCAATGCGCTTGACTGGCAGATCAGATTTTCAACGATTGCCGGTGGTGTTCGTCGCTATGGTTGTGTTTTGAGTGTAGGCTGATATTCTGGGCACAGGCTCTCCCAAAAGTTTCGCCATTCAGTTTTGCTACTGCGTTCTTGACCGTCACTACCACATGACATCTGGTGGAGGTGCTTTGCGTTCGTGTACCGGACGTCCTCCAACTAGCCGTGATCAAAACCCGGACCCTCGAAGAAAGCACCGTTGTCGTCCCGGACCATTGAGCAAGCCTCAGGCAAAAGCACCTGCCCCGGAATGCGGACTTCTACCTGAGACACCCAAGAAGATCAAGGCCAAATCAACCCCAATGGCTACTCCAGCGACCCCCATCCGGCTGCAACAACCTTGGGAGCCCCCAATCTTCCTTTGATCATCGGCCAAAGACCCAGAAACCTGTCTGGAGGCCTGTGAAAGAATTGTGAATTTCAACAGCCGGGACTCAACTACAAGCTCCTGCATGTGTACTTCACCTTAGAACACCACGCCGGAACGTAGTTTGAGAACCAGGAGTCGACCCTGACAACATGGGACCTGTTTCATAGCAGCTTCCTGCGGACCTTTATGAGCATCATGTGCAAGGGCCGACGCTATGTTAGAAGCATTAGAACAATTATCCAATGAGAACATCACGATGAGGAGATGACTCACCTGTTCAGATCACCGAGGATGTGACTCGCCTGTTCAGACACCCCAAACCCGATATGCCAGAAGAGAAAAAGAGCTTCTTGATGAGGATTGTCAAACAAGAGGTCTTCGCCAGATTGATACGCAACCCTCCCAAGACTGTTGCTGAATTTTTTTCTGAAACCACAACCATTCAGAAGACGCTCGATATGCGGACAAGGCGATATAACTGCCGAAACTACACCGATGCAAGAGATCATCAGATCGGTCATTCATGAGGAACTGCAGAAGCTTGTTCCAGGGTCGTTGCCGCAATCGCCGACATCGTCAAAGTAGAGCTTCAGCGATCACTTGGGGTTACCGAAGTGCAACCACCATCGCCACAGCCCCAGTTGGAAGCAATGACATATGTTGTGGTCGCCCGCCGCTGCCACCGCCACCACCTCGCCCAGATGTTGGCCAACGAAACGCCTTGAGGAAGACAGACATTTGGCGCACCCCCAACCACCTCCTGCTCTGCTCCCATTGCAGAGAAGCTGGCCATGTATACCACTGATGCGCATACCGCAACTTAGGACTGAAAGGGTTCGCCGTCAATGCGCTGCGTCCACAGTTTATGGAGAGACCTCGTGACATCGCCGCTCAGTGGAGTTCTTGACGACCATCCCGTTCGCCGTCGCCAGGCCGCCACCTGTCGCCGCAGTGCCAACCATACACTGGCCCAGCCCAGGGCCGGACCGCAAATCCATATCTGGAGAACTAAAAGCAGCAACCAATCGTGGTGTGGATGCTGCACGTCGAAATGCCGAAGATCCTCCGCCAACGACAACACTTCAACATCTAGCTTGATGACGTAGCAACAGCACACTGCCATCCTGACGAAGCCTAAAGTCAAGAATACGCTGGCGAAATACGACCTGACGTCGCCACGTACCAGCCACAGGTCAACGCAATGCAGCCGTGATCCGACGCCAAGACCTAACTGCAACGGAAGCCAAAGAACCACCGACCTTGACATGCTTCTCTATGGCCACGAAGTCGCCACGCTTGTAGACACTGGAGCCGACTACTCTGTCACCAGTGGATTATTTGCATTTCTATAGACTCAAACATTTGTTATTTCGATCCCAAAGTTGGCCTTCGCCGGTTAACTTGAACTTGACTAGTCCCTACGCATGCTCCTGACCTCTATGGTGACCCCAATAGCGACCGCTTTAGTAATAGCGTCTGCCTTGGCAGTGCTTAGACAATGCGTTGAACGCACGTCATCTCCTGTCAAAAATGCCTATTTTCTGCCTTCCTTAGGAAGCTTTTCAAGCAATAACCGTAGCTCATAATGTCTGATTACTATATTTACTAGGAGTGTGTGATTACAGAATATTAGATGTCGAATCGAAATTGATTTGAATATCAGAAGATCTTTCACAAAATTTAATGTTTAGTCATTTTGGGCAAGAAAATTCGGTGCTGCACATCCTCGGGAGTCTCCTGGCGTTGCATAACAAGAATGTAGCATGCTATCAGTAACATAGGTGTATAGAAATTAAGAGACAGTAGGGTCTACACTTATTAAAGTGCTCTGAACCACCTCTCGAGCTTGGTGAAAAAACACTCTGAATAGCATTCGCTGCTGTGAACATCTCTGCCAAAATTTGCGATCATGCATGGCACATGGATCGCGCGAGTGCGAAGTCACCTTTTTCTCAAACATGTAGTGACCGTCCATCTACTCGTTGTCCCCCACCGCTAGAAACCAGTTTGCCTCATTTGCTGTGCCTCTATATGGGCACCATTGCCCCCAGCTTGCCCGACAGGGCGCCACCACAGCCACTCTGCAAACCTGCTTTTACTCCTGAATAAAGCCAGTTGACTCTCCATTCTCAACCTGTCAAAACGTGTATTACTTGCCTCTGCTAAACCGAGCTCCGAACAAGTGGTGACCCAGGACATGTAAGTTTTTTAAAAATTTCGAACACTGCTATGGACGACGCTGCTCCTGCTCCTGCTGATGCAGAAGTCGCGACGATTACGTCTCCTGTCATCGCCGCAGAGCTTCAGCTTCCCAGCTTTTGGGACAAGAATCCTCGACTTTGGTTTATGCAAGTAGTGGCCTATTTTCAACTCTGGCGCATCGCTTCACAGACAGCAGGGTACCTGCACGTCGTACCTACCTTCCAACATCGCCGATGCCATAGACGACCTAGCGAGTACGCCTTCAGCCGCAGCATACGACTACCTGAAACGCACGGTCCTGCAGCGCTTCGAGCCATCGCAATAGAGCAGGCTTCAACAGCTGCTCTCTGAGAAACTCAGCAACGAACGACCGTCACAACTCCTGCTCAGGTTGCATCAGTTGCTAGGTGGCCACTCCCCAAACGAGAGCCAGCTTCTAATTTTGCACAAGCTGTTTTTGCGGCGCCTCCCACCGTCCGCACGCATGGTGCTGGCAGACGGGTTCCGATGAGATGAGTCTCGATCGGCTAGCTGCACTTTTTGACTGCATATGTGACTGCTCATCTGTGGCGCAGCTACCTATCGCTGCTGCGATAGTCTCAGAGCCAGGAGACCGACTCTTGCACCTGGAGGAAACAGCCTTCCCAATGCGCAGTAGAAGCTGAAGACAGGTCGCAACACTGGTGACCAACTCAAGCTCAGCCATTTGCCTTCACAGTCTCGCAGTGCACCTAGAGACTCGCTGTGGCAGTTGTGCTGTTATCATCATCGCTTTTGCGAACAAGCAAGTCTCTTCACCCAGCCCTGTTGATGGACGGGAAATGTGCTGGCCATTCGTTAACGGCGGCATGCGACATCGGCCCTCGCGCAAGCTGCCTATTCTTCGTAGTTGACCGTATCACTGGCACCCGCCTCCTTGTCGACACCAGAGCCAAGCTGTCTATAGTTCCTGCTGTGGCTGCAGATTGCCAACTTGGCATGTCCAAACCCACGCTCCATACAGTGAACAACACTGCCATTGCATAGTACTGGCTCTGGTCAGTAATGTTAGATATCGAACTTCAGCACTTACACATGCGGGTGTTTGTGATCGCCAACGTCAGCTTGCCATACTGGGAGCGGACTTCCTCAGCCATCTCAACCTAGATGTGAGTGCTCGCAATCGGCACCTAAAGGATAATGTCATATCCCTCAATCTACTTGGCCTGCAGTCCAGCCTCACCTCATCTGGCATCCTTAGGTTTCGGCTGGTCTCAACGTACAACAATGTACTTGCCGAGTACCCGCAACTCACGAAGCCCCAAAACTATGTGCTGCCCATGAAATCCAAGGTGACGCATCATGTCACCACCACTGGCCCACCTGTCGCCACTCAGCCACGGAGGCTCACTGGACAAAGGTTGGAAGCCGCCTACTGTCAGTTCGCACGCATGCTTCAGCTCGGTGTTATTTGTCCTTCCTCCAGCAATTGGTCTTCACCTCTCCATCTGGATCCAAAGCAGGACAGTGGTGACTGGTGGCCTTGTAGTGATTACTGAGCTTTGATATTGATCCGTCACTACTCCGGATCAATATTCCCTTCACCACATACATGACTTTGGCGCTTGTCTTGCAGGAACCAAAATATGCAGCAAGATTGATTTGATGAGTGCACACCACCAAATTCCTGTTGAACCCAGCGAAATTCCGAAGACCGCAATCGCTACTCCATTTGGCCTATTTGAGTTTGTCCGTATCGCATGTCTAGTTAGCTCTGTGATCGTCCTCTATCAATTTTTGTGAGGCCCTAATGGTAAGGATATTACCCGTGCAACAAGAAAACACCTTTAAGGGTGTAAACATTTTTACAATGTATGGTTGACGCCACCATGTTTGTACGGGTGGCTTATCAATGATGGGTCTCAAGACCATGCGCATGGGTTAGCTTGATGGCTGTTGATGTGGTGTGAAGTTCGGTGCCGCGTATCCAACACGCGCTGTGTGCCTTTCGGCGGCTAATTGGCCCGATCTTAACACATGCTTCCACACTTTACTGCATACGCGCTGCTTTGGTTGCCGTTACCTCTCCGCGTCGTGCTAACATTTTGAGCGGTCATGTCGACCCACCCAAACCTTGTATTGGCAGAGGCGGAACCGGTCAATGCAGCGCAAATTGAGGCGTTCGGGCGCTGTGTATATGATCCTCACGTCAAGCCAACGTCAGGGAGCGCTCGCAGTGACCAAGTCTGCTACCGCATCAGCTGAGGCTAGCCGGGGCGGCCTGTCTGCGCAATGCTTGGCGCTCCTTTCGCACCAAAAATGCTTGCTTGGGCGGGATAAAGCACTAGGGGCTCCACGATGCACGCAACATATATGGCACTGTGCGGGTCTCTACACCGAATAGTATATAGAATATTCGAAAAAGTTTCTTATTCAAACATCCACTATTTGATTCAATTAGATGATATTCGCACACCTGGTGTATTTACCCAATTCTAGCATGCGCCTTTTCTTTTCTTCTTTTTTGGAAAATTGGGTCGAAAATTGCCTCTGCAGTGCAATTGGACATGATACCAAAACCACCTTCATGGCGTTTCGCATAACTTGGATTTATTGCAGCGAAGCTGACTTTAGAAAAATGGCCGTCGTCATGCAGTACATGTGTTATAAACCCTTGCCTGTTTTCCTTGCTAAAAAATTGGATGCTTGTTAGATTTCTACCTTGTTTAGGAGCTTTAATGTCATTTCTACATTAGCCTTATACTTTGGACCCAGCAAGTCGGCACAAATTAGGACCAGAAAAATACTGCCAAATGAATTAGTGGTGGGTTTTGGTGCTCTTTCTGTGTCTTGCCATCTCTCTTGATGAGGAACTCACGATAATACATATAAAAGTGATTTTTTTTTTCACACCACTCTAGGCACTGCATGCCATAAATGGCATCTTCACGCGAATGAAGTGTTGGAAGCACAAAAGTTTATTTTATTGTTTGCAAACAAATATTGGAAGTCACTAGTGCTATGCAGTGGTCTTCAACATACCGTTTACAACAGTAAGCCTAAATGCCCATATTGCCCAACAGGCAGGGGTGCTCCTCATGCACATCGAAACACTTGTTGCATGTTTTCATTCTGATAAGACAGACCTTGGCCGGAATAATGTAAAAATATTCAAATTTTTTTTTCCAAGTGCATCATTAGCCTTCCGTGATAGGTCGAAATGGCTTGGGCCACACCCATACAAGCCGGCACCCTGCCCATTTGGGTGGAGTCCAAGCCATTTTGACTTATGACAGGGGGTTAATGACATATTTGGAATAAATACAGATTGGAAGAGTTTTACATTATCCCGGCCCATGTCTGTGTCGAAACTGCATCGTGCGAACACTGATGCATCCTGAACTCGAAATCAAGTGTGAGCGCACCTCACGTGTCTGTTATGTGCCATTTAAACAGCCATTATCATGGTCTGTTGGCAACAATAGGTGACCAGGTCGACGCCACTAACGTTGGAAGTGGCTTCAGCTTGCACAACTTCACAGTTGATTCCAGCTCATGTGTTCCAAATCGTCCTTTCGAGCACAATGAAACACGTGGCCAATGTTGGCTTGCAAATAATTGATGTCACAGTGATGAGTCTTGCATGCCGTTGCCATGTGGCTCTCTTGCAGACTACCAAAAATGGATGTGGCATGAGATCACTTTATTAAATCCAAAATGTAATGTGACATTTCTTCTCTAAATCACAAAATTGTTGAAGTGAATGGTGAAAAGCAGAATAGGGTAAGATTTATTCTGATACACTTGTGGAACGCTAAAATGCCGTTCGCAGAACTCAGTTTGGAAACCCCTGCTCTATAATAATTCTACAGAAGCAGATTTACTTGCGAGAATAGCTTGTCGCCCTTGTTTTCTTCGCTTCCTTGCATTGGCCATTTCTATTATTTGCACCACCACATGTGAGGATTCAGATCTTGTGATTATGATGAAGTGAAGGACACAGCAAAAAAGTATCTCCTTGCATCTACTGTAGCCTTCATATAAAGAATCAGAGGACTTGCTTTAAAATATATTGCGCATACTGGTGTTTGTGAAGCGCTAAACAGTGAAAGTGTTTTTCTGCTCCTACTTCTGTAATGGCAACTTCTGTGTTCGACTTGGAACTTGCTTCTCATATGTGGACACAGGTGACCTTTTCGGAGCTACCCAGCCAACTACTCTGCGGAGAAGTGCGGAAGGCTACTGTGGAGCTGCGCAACGCAGATGGCTGTCCGGCATTGCATTCCTTGCGGCTTGCATGTGCACAGCCACACTTGTTTTGCTTGTGTGCTGTGTCTGATGATGAGGATGAGGCGTACCATGAGGAGCCGCTCCGGCCAAGCCCACCTGTGCTGGCACAGGCACCTCCGCTGGCCTGGGTGCAAGCGCCGGCTGTGGGCACCCATATGGAGGGCGGCCAAGGAGTGGCACTGCCTTTCTGGCTGCGGGGTGCTGAGAAGCCTGGTCGGCACATGCTGCATCTTTTGTTCTATTACCAAGGCCCCCAGGGACAGCTTTCGTGAGTCTACTAGTTAGTTTATTCCAAATACCCTTAGCCCCTATGGGAGGGTACCCACATAGGGAACATATAATACTGTAGAAGGAATCTGGAGCAATAAAGAAAAGTTAAGTGTGTAGTCAGTTTGTTGTATTTTTCCGTTTTATCTTTTAAATTCGAGGATTGCTCTTCATGTCGTAAATTAATGCAAATCACTTTTCTGTCCTAAAAAACAGGCAACTGTAGCTGTGGGGCACTCTGCAAACTGGATAGAAGTAGTGTCTGTTTTGTCAAGGCAGATATGACGTCAGTCTAAGTACTGCCAACCATTGATGTCCCTGACAGCTCTGGCTAAAATATGTGAATAATTTGTTTAGCCACATTAAATCCCAATCAAATTACTGGCAGCTTTTTTTGTTTAGGTAACTGCAGTACATTGGTAGAATTGCCTAGGCACTATAATCGTGGATGTCTTTCTTTGGCAATGAAGGGAAAGCTACGGAGACGAAAGCGGGCACAAGTAAGAGTGCTTCTGAAAGAAGGCCCATGTCTTCATCTGCGTAGTTTAAGCAGGGGAAGAGAAAACAGAACACCTCTTATGCGAGAGCAAATCAGAAAGTCAATGCCCATATATATATATATATATACACACACACACACACTAGCCAAATTACGGCTGTCAATGCAAAGTCAACATATCCATTCCCAGCGGGGGACCTTTCTCGGACCGGCCCGGCCTTATCTGCTATTAGCTCCACGGCACAGCGCTGCAGTCAGTTGTTGAAGATGGCAGTTGTACTTCGCACGTCCACTGTGTGCGAGCAACGAAGTGTGATTCGTATTTTACAAAGCGAACTACGAATGCCCATTGAAATCCACAGGGAAATGTAGCCCACATGTGGGGAAAGATGTCTTGCTTTGAGAAGTGTGAGGTAGTGGTGTTGTGATTCACATGCAACGATGAAGCCAAGACAGCTGTCCGACGGTGGTTCCATAGTCAGCCAGACAAATTCTACCAGAGGGGAATCTCAAATTAAGTGCTGTGATGGGATAGATGTCTGAACCGGTGTGAGGACTATGTGGTAAAATAGTGTAAGGTAGGTAGAATAGTATGTATATTTGTAATTGCTTGTGTGTACCTTATTTTGGCTTTAAAAAAATAGGGGCAAAGACTTTCTGATTTGCCCTCGTAGAACAGCAACACAAGGCAAAAAATACCATTAATGTTAAACTTGAATTATTTTTCTTCTTTGCACTTCTGCATCTGGGCAGTGTGAAACCATTGCACATGGAAGCTATGCTGATTCATTATCTGTTCCAAAAAACCAAATGCACTGTCAAGCGCTGCTGGAATACTTGGCGCGGTAACATGTGTGCAGAAGCTCCGCTCCCATAGCTTTCCCTTTATTGTGACAGAAAGTTGTCCATGAGTGTAATCTTCCCAGGGATTTTGCACCTGATACTTAATTTGCACCAACAGTACTGAATGCTTGGAAATAACAAGTTCTATAGTGTGCTGCTATGCACAGCTTTGGACATGTTTCATAAGCTGCTCTCCCACTGTCATTTTTTACTCATGAGCACCAACTTGCTTCCTTCTTTAAAACCCTTTATGGACAAATGTTCCCTACAGGCAACACATCAGATATATATATATATATATATATATATATATATATATATATATATATATATATATATATATATATATATATATATTTCTTGCTGAGTTTCAGTATTGAGTACAAAATCAGTGGCTAAATGTCTTTGGCCAACACTTGATGAAAGGCAGCATGTGCCATTTGTCCATTTAGAGTAGGAACAAAGAATCAGAATAGAAGAAATTTGGCAAGTGCCTCACTTTATTTTGAAAGCACAGTCAGAGGAGATAGATCGATGCAACATCTCTGACTGCAGTGGTATCATACACACGATGTAAAGCAAATGGAATGTACACCTATGGTTCACATATGACGAGAGCTCTTAGTACAAATTCCAACGAAGCCTTAGGTGGCTTGGGGTGAAGCGCACTTCTTGTTTTCTGCCTGGTGTTTCCCCCTATTGCTGAAATAGTTTCCACAAAACATGTATTCTTTTACAATGATTATGCTTATTCTGAATGTGTTTGGACAATTTAGATAGAAGAAAAATTTTTTTAGAGTATTAATATGTCCCGTTCTTAAAGGGTTAAACTCCAGATCTACTTTTTTACTGGCAGTATTTGAGCTATAGAGAAAAGCCTGATTGTGGAGTTTTGCATGTGGTCTATTCAATAACAACAATATTTGCCCGTGAGTGTACTGGTCTGCTACAGTGGGTTGGTAGCAGAGTTTATTACTAGGTGTATGTGAACATCAGCTTTTCAATTTCTAAACAAATTCAAATAATGAAAAGCAAGTGTCAATCGAATCAAATATTTTTAGAATATTTTTCTAATACAAATACTATTGGTATTAAAAAAATGGTTTTCTTTTACCAACCAGAGGTTTAAAAAAAAAGGAGCAAGCTTATTGTACAGTAAACAATGTACAGGAAAATTATGCATTGTGGTTAAAAAAAATCCTGTAGTTAACGCTTTAGCTTGACAGTATCATAACTGCAGTTAATTAATGTTGTCATGAAGAAAATAGCTGCTCGACACGTTTGGGGAGCAGCGACCCCCTCTTGTGTGTCACAATTCCTTCTGACACCAAAGAGAGCTACTCACTGTACATACTAGTGTTTGGTATTGGCAGGTATCTCTTTGCAAGCTGAGCCAACTGTGGGCATCATGCTTACACCACCACTCGAACGGATCTTCTTTTTGGCCCAAAATTTCATCATGCACATATCTTTAAACCTGTGCGTGTGGCACGGAAAATTGCTGCTACAAGTAAGTGAAAATTGCTGCTGGTAGTGCTTACAGGAAGGAGTGCTGACATGGAAGGAGCCTCTTCAGGAGCTTTTGTTGTTGAAGACATGTCTGGGTTCCTTGGTGTGGAAATTTTCATTGCTTTCTTTAAAGCCAGGTTTTTAATCGATTTTACCATTGAAGCATCCTAGTGGTATTCAGCTCCTTTAGAACGATGATCTAGGAACATTGTCGAGCTTGCTACTTCGTCAAATTTGTAGTTAGGAAACTGTGTTTTCGGGTGCCTAACCAGATTAGTAGCAGACACAGAGGTTTTCATCTGTTGGCTGCTGTTGTCCAGATGCATGAAGAGGCAGCACAGTGTGAGTACTTGAGCTGATTCTGTCGGGTAGTCATAAGCACCAGGCAGGAGTCCCGTCACCACAGTACCCCCTTCATATGATATGCTTCACTGCTCGGAAAAAATGCTTCACCGCTATACATTCTGTATGCTTCGCCTCATAACGCGGTTGTACTGCGGCGAAGGTGACTTGAAGAACCGACACCAGCAATTTTGGGGGGTTCAAATATTCTAATATTTCGAATAGTAAAAGGGTTTTTCGAATCGAATCGAATATTTGAAGCTTAGAATATTCGCACACCTCTATTTATTATGCATGTCATATATTTGACTTGGTGTTGAGTTTGGATGACCAGCAGAGCTGGTCATGGTAATTTAATGTAAACTTGTAGTGTTTGACTCTCTTCACTTTATTATGCAGGCACCGTGTTCTGTGGCATCAGATCAGCTTTACCACTCTGCCATCGTTAACGCTGCAGGCGTCTGTTCGCCAGAGTGTTTCTCTTGGTGTGGCAAACTCCCCCAATGGAGCACTCGTCTCTCTTCAGGTATCCAATGCCTGTGAGGTAAGCTATGGGCTTGTGGACCAGCTGTGGCACACTCTCTGCATGTCACTAACTGCTGGGCTGGTTCTTGTGCATATGTGGTGCAGACAGATGGCCTCAGTGGTGTTGACTTGAGCCTGCTGCAAGTGACCTGTGTCAGCCGGGTCTGGAGCTTGGTTCCCCTCACATCACATCCCAAATTCGGTAAGTTTGTCATGGCAACTTTGCTTTTATGAGTAATGTTGTTTGCCAAATTGGGGTACTATGCAGAAACACATGTTTGGGGGCTGCAGTAGATTTTAGTGCCTGTCAGGCTGCATAAGCACTACAATAGCCTTTCTTTAAAAAATATGCCGTTAAATCTCGATATAATGAAGTGTTTAACTTTTTATAGCTTCTTGTCCATAAAGCACCATGTCTCATAGAGCACCAGCCTCAATATAATGGTGTGTTTATACACTATTTCAATAGAATAAAATTTTACTACCATCACAAAGAAATATCGAGACAATAAATGGAAACTTCTGCTGAAGCAGAAGTTCAAATGGTTGAATTAGAAGTGGCTACTTGTGAACGCACCTCTCTAATTGCGATAAGATCCTAGCATGCCCCACACACTGTATGCTTTGGACGCAAGTGAAAGCATGCGAGGGTGAGCCAAGCATGGTAGCTTGATGAGCATGCCGCCTTCTTGTGTGAGCACGGTGAAAGAGATGAGGGGAGCGAGCTTGCTATAATGCGATCAAGCGCATGCAAGTTGACGTGTGTCTGCTTTTCTGGCACGGCCTTGGTTCACATGGCTGTGTGCGGCTGAGCGCGTACGCAACCCGTGCGCCCTGTTTTAGAGGTAATCTGCGGCATGTACAAAAATTGGGTATGCTCAGACATCGTGGCATCATGTGCGCTGTCTTCCCACATAATTAGTACTGGAGGTTTCATAATCGTGAGTTTTGGAGTCATGTTGAAGCCATAGGCAGACGAAGGATTTGCTCCCCACTGCCGATGCTCTTTATGATAGTGTCGTCCTACTGCAGGCAACACATTAGCCACAGGGGCGGAGTGGATGTGAAAGTGAGGCTAGCTTCGCTTTGTACCGCTGATGTGAAGATATCGTTGACACGGCATGAAACCGTATCATTTGTCGCCGACTCAAATTCATGAAAACGAAATTCTTTTTCTGATTCAAATTTGCTTTTTCCTGGAAAATTTTGCAGCCCCTTCCATGCAAGAAAAATCACTCGGCAGCTGTACTTAATTGCATTAAAAAAAATCAAATTTCACTGTACTGAAATTTTAATATAATGCAAATTGGAAATTTTACCAAATTTGTTATATTGAGGTTTAACTGTGTGTATATATATATTTCAGAAAGAGGAGATTTATTTTATTTAGCCCTGAAACACAAGACCTTTCTGTCACATTGAGCACTATTCAAAATGTTTACAAATTTCTGACTGGCTTCGTTACTTGCTACTATTTGTTTCTTAACAGCACATAATGTGTAAAAATAGTGAATTTTGAGTAATCCTAAATTTTCAGGTAATTCATTCATAGGCTTTTGAATTCATTGATAAGCTCCTGTAGGCTCACAAATTTGTCGTAGGCTAAAAACTTGTGCTGTGCGAATAGCAAAATTTTGGGTGCGAAGCAAATTTGAATATTTTAGAATAATTTTGAATACGTCCAGGTCAAATTACTGAAAAAATGCAATGCAAAGCATGCGCAAGAAAGCATTCTATGTGGGTGTATTGTGCTTGTCTTTTGCTTTTATTCCGATCGTCAACATAAGGATATGCCATACCTTTAAAAAATCTAGTAGCATTACGTTCAGGTGTATTTTTATTTTGAACTCTCAAAAATTGGTTGTGCGTTACATTCGGTTACCATATTTTTGCTCATATAAACAGCACTAAAATGCCAAAAAAGAATGGAACAATAAAGTTGGAGTGCGGATTATATGCAAATTTCGCAATGAAGTGTGGGTTCACGGCAGGGCGAGCCGTGATGCCGTGAAGCCACACCTCAAGGCAAGGTTCTCTGCCATTCAAAGTTTCGTTATCTACTAGGGAACACCATTCCTCCCCACCCCTGCATGTGGAATCTCCCTTCTCCCCTCTTTCATGGTCACCCACTCTCCTCCATTTTACGGGTTGCCATTTTGCCTTTGGTAATTAGCGAATGGCGCACGCAGTGCCGACAAACTCGTACGTCACCTGTTCTCGCGGCGCTCCCTCAGTCTGAGCGAAGTGCTTTGTGATACAGTGGTGAGCTAAATCACCGTTGGGATTTGGGGCTCGGTCGCGTTTGCTCCATCACCGTTGCCGATCCGAAGGCTTCTCTATCCGCGCTGTCATCTGCTGTCGTACGAGTGTTAGCTGCGAAGTGATCCAATTCACGTGAGATATCATGTGACTGATTCGTCTACGATTACATCCGGTGTGTGAATCCAACTTTGTCAGCATCGCCGAAGAATGGGGGAACAGAGCTGCTGGCTGAAGATATGATGTAGATAAGTCGTGCATCCGTGAATAGAGACTGTTTTTGCAAAGATTTGAGCAGTGTTGTATGCACTTACTTCTGTGGATTATACAAGGGGATATTTTTTTCTCTTTCCAGACTGTTGTAGATTATATGCGGTGGTGGGTTATACGCGCAAAAATATGGTATAAGCAGATTCTCCGCTTTGTACTTTTACACTGCGCTCTTTCTAGTCTATGGGCACTGATCGAGCTATTTTGTCTAAAATAGCGTCAGGGTGCGATTTAATTTTCAGCAAATGAAACCATTATATTTATTTTCTAGAACTTCAAATACTTCGAATCGTAAAGGTGTAGTGCGAATCGAATAGCAAGCACTATTCAAAAAATATTTGAAAGTTTGAATATTCGCACACCCCTACTAAAGACTCTACAATGGTTTCACACCTTCACTAATGTTGAATTCCAATAGTAGATTCAGATCAAGTTTTTCTGCTTTGTATGGAGCAATTTTATTCCAGTGGCAGAATGAGAGTGTGAGTTGTGTGTTCCAATGGCAGAATCAGAACAGCTACTAATTCCAGATCACTTCACGGAGCAAAAATATTTGCTCTGCCAAAATCAGCAGATTTGATTGGAAGTCAGCGTGGCATATTTACTTCACCCGCCTCTGCTTCATGTCATGGTCGCCTGTTTCTGGTCGCGGGCAGCTATAGACGACATGGAAAACATGGACACTATGTCGCACCGTGCATTTTTGTTCCTGCTCCTGGATAGTGACAGCTCCAACTCAGATACTATAAGTTCCCAAGTCCAGTGATGATTCTTCCTACACGGAAGAAAAATGAATGCATGGAATGCTAGGATGGTCCAAATAATGGTGGCGATGGTAATGAGGCCTACCCGATCCACTTCTAGTCTAGCGCCCTCTCACTTGATTTCCCTGTGCCCTTGCAAGAGCGCATGCATTCCATACGTAGATTTGACGAGATCAATCAGTTGGAACAATGCGCTCTGTTCGTGATACGGCCGAGTGCTCGCAATCTGCCATAGGAATTCAACATAAAAAAACTTTTAACATGCCACTGCTTCTCCTTTCTATATTTGTATTTGGACACTTCCAAATTCTTTCATTTTCTTGTGCCTTCCTATACATACTGCAAGTGTGACAGGGAGATCACTTAATATCCCTAAATCGCTGCTGCCACATTTTCAGTGGGAAATAATAATGTTCATACAAGTGATTCTTAATTAAATATACCTTTTGCCTCTGAATTACGTTTGTATTTTTATGATTTGATGAGAATTATTGGTAGGCTTAGCCAAAAATTAGACCATTAAGAATTTTTTAAAAATAACCTGTGGCAGATAGTGTAATGGGGGTCCTGGAGCTCGATTAGTGAAGGGGGTGAACATAACCTGCATGGGAAATCGAATTGCATAATTTACTAATTAACAAAACATCACTAATTTACTTTTAAATTAATTTATGGCACATATGGCAATTTATGAATTGTAAGCCAGTCAGTTTGCAAAGATTATCCACTTGGATCAAATTCTATGGATCGCACGGGTTTCAGGATATGCGCCTTGAAACTTGCGGTGAGGATGCATTACTGTTCCACTTACTTTTTAACAAACTGCTATTTTATGCATTGAAACGCAGAAGTAACTGGAATGCGCATGTATTTCATTGCACAATTTGGGAATTACTATCTTGAAACAGGTGTCATCCTGAAAATTTGTTACACACGGATACACCTTGTGAACTCACCAGCTGCAATTGGTAGATTGCAACATGTGCCGTGAAATGATTACTTGAAACATTAAGTAGTACATTTTTGTTCATCAGTCAATTATGCATTTCGATTTCTCATGCAAGGAATGTCTGCCTTTTTTAGTAATCTAGCCCAATGAATACAATTATGCTATCTGCCACAGGTGATTTTTAATTGCATATGGTTATAAAAAAAAAGCACCTAGTGTAACTAGAGTTCCAATGTCATTCTTCTATAAAGTAGATTAAAACTGTGCATCTTGTTGTATTGTGTTCTCATTCCTTGTTCATTTTACTTTTACCTGACGTTAAATACAAAGCTGATGCTTTGCAAGATTCTTTCTTTATTATCAATTTTCGTACTTCCTTTTCAATTTCATTTTTAGGCACACCAGTGGTAAAGCCCCAAGAAACAAAAAACCTGATCCTGCGAGTCACACCTTTTAGTTCTAAACGTAAGCATCACTGCATTTATTCTCTTTTTGGTACCATTGCAATCGCTTATTTTCACATATACTACATACAAGGTTTTCTTTTTCAGTAAGCCAAGACAACACAACAGTGGTCTCACAACTTCCTTTGACACGTGTGCAAGTATGTAAAGCTATTTAACTTGTCATGTGTGCTGTAAGAACAGTAATACCTGATGTGAACACTTAGTTGCATTCAGATATCATTTTAATAAAGTTGTACTTGCAGCAGATTAGTTTACTAAATAAAAAAACTTGTTAAATCAGTATTTCAGTGTTCTAGCAGTGGAAATGATTTCATAAGTTCCCATAAAAGCTCTTAGTTGACATGGTGTGAAGGAGTGCCTGTATGCAAGATTTAAGTAAAAATATAAGCAATAACTACAAACGAAGTCGGCTTTCATTATTTTGGTTTTGACGAAACCATCAGAATTGACCAAATTATTCGATGGGTCGAATTAAAACAAGAGGCTGAAAAGAATGTCGACACCACCACTGCTGCATCTGGTATTTACCAGATTCTAATGTGACCCTTAATCTAAAGTGCACCTAGATTTAATGGTTTCAAGCAGAAAATGAAGCATCCAGATCTAAACATGCCACTGGTTCTACTTTTTAGGATGTACTGTGCCTCCACTTCTGATAATTCAATATAAGATATAACCTGCTGGGTTTATTCAGCAGGATGGAAGTTTTTTGGTACTGGACCACACACACTGTACTTTTTGCCCACAAAAATGTGTGTGCACTGCTGCACTTAGTGTGTGCAGGCATGATGGCTTGTGATGACCACAGAAAAGGAACCGTGATACAACATTTACCACAATCATCAAAAATATGGTTGCACAACATTTGTAGGCCATTCTCTATTAATGTGAGGGCAAATCAAAGTCTTTGCCCTTATTTTTTATTCGCCCAAATAAGGCACATACAGGCAATTGCAACTATACATACTATTCTACGTACCTTACACTATTTTTTCACATAGTCCTGTTGGGAATTTCTTCTCAGACACACACAGATTTTTAAAGACGGGCTCTCTTTAATAGATAAATAAAAGAAAAAAAGAGTTCACAACAGCGTGACGGCCGCCTTCCTTCGTGGCCACCATATCTCTCCTATGTTGCCAGCCTTTGCTTCCGATTCCACTAACACTCGGCCATTCTGACAGCGAACTGTCCTCAATTTACACGGTATAGTCCTGAAAATACAAAGGTCTTTTGAACACACGCATGCTACGCCTCGCCACGCTGTCTTCCTCGTTGATGCTTGATTGGTCGGACAGTTCTTGGCGTCTTCCACCCCATCTCTTCAGTTGGCTGATGTGGGCAGTAGTCGAGTAGACCCCTTTCTTCACGTTCGTCTCAGTCACTCTGTAGGTGTCCGCTGGGAGTATTTCAATCACAGTCAGTGGACCTCTGAGCTTCTTCTGGATTTTTGTTAGGGCACCAGTGTGCTCTGGAACGCAGTGCATGACCACTATGTCTCCAACACGCAGCTTGTCCGCTGTAAAGTGATGCTTGTTGAAGTACTGCTTCAACTTTTCTTGCTAGCTCACTATTCCCTTTTGAGCCATCTCTTGAGTTGCTCCAGACATACCCACTCGTTATTCTCTGTGTTTAGCCATCTGAAAACACCATTCTACGTCCTTGGTGGATATCCATGCAGAAGCCTGAAAGGGCTAGTGCAGGTTGAGGCATTGTATGCGGTGTTTAGGTAGCTCTCTAACTCCTTGATGTTCTGATCCCAGTCCTTGTGAGTCGGATCCTTGATTGTAGCTATAATACACGGTACCAGAGTTCGATTTACACACTCCACCCGACCGTTAGCCCTCGGATGGTGAGCAGAGTTCAGTGTGTGAGTCACACCATTTTCCTGACAGAAGGCTTCGAAGCCGTGGGATGTGACACAGGAACCACGTTCTGAGATTATGTGCTCCGGTAGTCCGAACTCGGTTATAGAACTCTGTGTGCACCGCAGTACATTTCCTGTCTCGCACGGGGTAGAGGCGCACAAACTTGGTCAGATTGTCCACCAACACCAAGATCCACTGGTTTTTCTTGGAACTTCTCACAAACGGACCAACATGGTCCACGTGTACAGCTTAAAATGGTCTCTTCCCAGATGGTATCGAGTGCAGAAGTCCAGGTTTCTTCCCTCCTGGAATCTTTGTGAGCAGACACTCGAAACACCTATGGATGTGCTAGTCCACGTAATGCTTCATCCGAGGAAACCAATAAAGTTCCTTGATTTTCGTCACTGTTCGGTCTGTACTAAAATGTCCCTGTAAGTCGTGAAACTTGAAACAGTATTTTACGCATGCTCTTAGGCATCACGAAAAGAAGTCGTCCATCTTATTCCAAGTAAAACAGGCTTCCGTCCTTCAGTTGTAGGTTTTTGACCTTGACACTTTCTTCCTTGGTCCTTTCCTTGATTGGCTTCTCGAGAATTCGTGCTAGGTTAGCCAAGTCCGCATCAGATCGCTGGATGATCACGACTAGGTCCTCTAAACTCAAGGCAAGACACACTTCGATCCTTGTCTCGACAACCTCATCGAGCGTGTCTTGCAGCGCTCTTACGGGTTCACGACTCAAATAGTCCAATTGTGCCATTTTCTCACCTGCTCGGTGCTTCACCTCGAAGTCATACTCTTGAAGTAAGTTGAACCACCTTGCTATCTGTGGTTTAAGAGTCTTGTGCGTATTCAGATACACAATTGCTTGGCAATCTGTTACCAGCGTGAACGGAATGCCTAGGAGGAATGGACGAAGTCTTTCCATATTCCAGACTATTGCCATCAGCTCCAGTTTTCCCGCATGATACGGTAATTCTCAGCCTCAGCGGTGCATTTACTGACACAAAACATCAAGTGCCAGCGTCCTGACTCATCTTGTTGAAGGATCATTCCCGCAAGTCCATGTTTGCTTGCATCCGTGTGCAGTTCTGTTGGAGCCAAAGAATCATACAACTTCAGAACCAGAGGCTCTGTCAGCTCTCTCCGGAGCTGGTCGAAAGCTTCCTGTTTCTCCACTTGCCCATGTAAACTTTGTCTCTTTCTTGATCTGAGGAGTAAGTGGTTGTGCCTTCAGGGCATAGTGGGGAATGAACCGTCTGAAAAGTCCTGTCAGGCCCAGAAATTTCTTGACACTGTGAACATCACTTGGCGTGCTAGCGTCAAGTATAGCTTGTTGCTTCATTTCACCTGGCTGCAGGTAGCCTTTCACAATCTTGAAACCTAAGTAGTCGAGTTCATTACTTCCAAACACACACTTAGCTTCATGGTTAGACCAGCAGCTCGCAGAGCATCCAGTATTTGTTTGAGCCAAACCAGCAAGTCTTCCCAGTCCTTGGCTGGAATCAGCAAGTCGTCCATGTAACACAATGGTACAGTGCTACGCAGAGATCTGAGGACCTTGTTCATTAGACGTTGAAATAAAGCAGGACCATTTCTCAACCCGAACACCATATGTTCAAACTGCCTGGTCTCATCAGGCGTGATGAATGTAGTTTTGGCCTTCTATTCCTCACTCAGTGAAAGCTGAAGGTATCTGTTGCACAATCTAACACACTGCATTCGTGCTCCGGACAGTCGTTGCAGCTGGTAATCAATGTTTGACAAGGGAAAGTGTTCCGGCACCGTCTGGCTATTTAGCCATCGATAGTCTATGACTAGACGATTTTATCCATTTTTCTTTTTCGCGAGTAGCACTGGACTAGCGTATGGCGAGGATGTTTCAGTTACAATGCCAGTCGCTTTCCACTCTTTGACAATTTCTTGGATTGCTTCTCTTTCCTCTGCATTAGTCGTGTATGGTTTGCAGGTGACTGGAGTGCTTTCGGTATACTTTGTGATAGTCATCTCCAGTTGGTTACAACACCCCAACTCTGACAAATTCAGTGCAAAGCAGTCCCTGTAATCATTGAACATCTTCAGCAATGCATCCACTTGTTGTTCATTGACATCTTTCCCGACATTCAGCATGCTACGATCAATGGGCTTCGGCTGAGGCACAGGTCTCACGAGTGTTAACTCTTCGCTCCCTGAAAGCAGTTCAGCATGAGCCAATGAACTTCCCTTGATCAGCTGGTGGTCTTCATCCTTGTCGTTAAGCATGGGTATCTCAACCCTTCCGTGTTCGATGTGTAGTAGTATTCCCTTGCCAGGCCCACTAGGTAAGATCAGATTTCCTTCACTCTTACCGCTCTCTACTGTCACCCAACACACAGTTCTTTTGGGCAGCATAATGGTTTCTTTGACACAAAGTGGTTCCTTGGAAGGCTTCATCTGGGCAAGGTCGATGTTACAGAATGTAAGATCATCTCGGTAGCCAATCTTGAGTTCATCTCCCATGCGTAGGTATGCAATGTGGTCTTGATCCGTCCAGGTTCTACCAACCAGCATGTCCACGGGCAAAACACTGTTGTTGACGATAATCACCTTGACCTTGCAGCATACCACGCCATCGATTTCCATGTCCACCTTCGAGGTCCCGATAGACCGAACTGTAGATGTGCCAGTGTTCCCAAACCCATACAAGTTTTGGGCCTTGCACACAACTTGTAGGCTGCACCTTTCAGCCGCTTGATGACGCAATGTACAGTCTGAACTCTCTGGGTCAATCATCACTGAGAGCTGGTGAGTTCCATTGATGGTCGCAGTTTTCAGCAGCTTTAATGGACCACTGTCACTTGTTGGATTCTCATTCACCACAAAGTTACGAACAGGGTTTGCTTTTGGACAGTCTCTCGCTATGTGCCCATACCTTCCGCAGCTGTAGCATTTTCGCTCCGCTTGGTCATGTTTGGGTGGTTCTGGCATTTTCTTCAGTGGCCCCCCACCACTTGCTTGGTCTGTGACACATACATTTGTGATCACCTGCTCAGATGGACGTGTGGCAGTCCAAGATCTTGAGGTCGGAGGCTTGGCACGAGGTGTCGTGGCACCTGGATCACCACCTTGTGGCTTGGCCCCTGGTGACTTCTGCATTCTAGCTTCACTTATTCACTCCAGTCTTTGCAAGTCTGCCAGCAATTCATCCTCGTCCTTGTATTCCTTCGCCATCATGGAGATGCATGCGTCTCTAAACTGCAGCCCCACCAAAACTTGCTCCTTGGTATCTTGCATGCCGAGGCCCAAACCCTTGCATAACAAGGTCTTCTCGAGGAAGTATGCCATGATGGACTCTCCCCTCATCTGGACTCTTTCCTGCATTTACTTCCACTTTTCGGCCATGCTTGTCTGGCCCACAAATGTCTTTTTGTAGGCAATCTTGAAGTCCTCCCACGTAGTGAGGTCATCAACATGGGCTTGAAGCCAAAATCGAGCAGGTCCCTTCATGTGAAGCCTGGCGTTTTTTAGTCTGAAGCTGTCTGGCCAGCCGTGCAGGACCGCCATGGAATCGATGCTCTTCAGCCACTCCCTGGCTTCGTGGGATGAGCCCTTGCCATCGAAATCACGGATAACTTTATTCAGGTCCGGCGTAACGTGGAACACTTCAGATTTCCTCTCGAAGAGCTCCAGTAACCGCTGGTTTTGCTCCAGCAGAGCTTGCATCATTTCGTGAGTTCTGCCGCCGTCTGCCATCTTCGGGGTTGTCTAGGCGTACACACAGTTTTTTGCCTCCAGCTAAGCATCTAGGTTTACCGATTTCACACAGAGCGTCGGCTCACACGTTTCTGAGGTGGCACAAAGACTCACGTTTTCGATGACGGTACCTCACGAAGACAGTACAGTTGCGTCTCGTAGACGTCACACAGAGCGTCCACATGCATATTTTGAAGGCAACACAAAGGATCCCTTTAACGGTCAGTACCTCACGAACACGGCACCAACGCAGCGTCCATTGAAAACTCAGTGAGCATCACCGTCGGCGCAATCCCACGACATTGGCTTCCAGAATCGCTTCACCACGAAGGTTTCAGTGTATCCCACTTCTGAGATGTTATGAATTTCTTCGCAGACACACAGATCTTTAAAGAAGAGCGCCCTTTAATAGATAAATAAAAGAAAGAAAGAGTTCGCAACAGCGTGACGACTGCCTTCCTCCACGGCCACCATCTCTCTCCTATGTTGTCAGCCTTGGCTTCCGATTACGCTAACAGTCCCCACACCGGTTCAGACATTTGTCCCAATGCAGCACTAAATTTGAGATGCCCCTGTGGTAGAATTCGTCTGGCTGACGGTGGAACCACTGTCAGACTGCTGTCTTGTCTTTATCATCGCACGTGAATCGCTGTCCTGCCAGAAACTTCTTAGAGGACTGAAAATATGGAAATCACCAGAGGTGAGGTCCGGACTGTATGGTGGGCGGTCCGAACTCTCCCAGTGAAATCACCGGAGCTTGTTGGCGGTTCTGATGGCCTCGCATTGTCGTGGAGGATAGCCACATTGTCCACATCGAGAATCCTTCAGCGTTTTCGCCTGATGACAGCTAGCAGACATGGAACAGTAACTGTTGGCATTGATGGTTGCACCTTGTGACGTGAAATCCAGCAGGAGCGGTCCATGCGGAAAATGTTGTCATCAGTCAGTGACGCACGTGGCCTCCCCGAATGCTCATTGTCATGCAAGTCTTCATGGCCTTTTGCCAACTCGCAGCACCACCACCACCTTGCACTTCTCAAAGTGAGACACCTTTCCCCATACGTGGGTTGCATTGCCCTGTGGACTTTGATGGGCATTTGGCCCTTGCTTCATAGAAAATGAATCGCACTTCGTTGCTTGTATGCCGTGTGAAGCACAACCGCCATCTTCAACAACTGACAGCAGCGCTATGCCGCAGAGCTACCGGCAGATAATGCGGAGCCAATCTAAGAAAGATCTATCATTGGGAATGGATATGTTGACTTTGCATATACAGCCATAATTTGGCTAAAAAAAATATATATATATAGGGGCAAAGACTTTCTGATTCACCCTCGTAAATAAGGTGTTCTATTTTCTCTTCCCCAGCTTAAGCTACGTGGATGAAAACATGGGCCTTGTTTCAGAAGCACTCTTACTTGTGCCCGCTTTGTCTCCGTAGCCTTCCCTTCATTGCCACAGAAAGACGTCCGCGATTATAGTGCCTAGGCAATTCCACCGATGCACTGCAGTTACCTAAACAAAAAAAGCTGCCAGTAATTTGATTGGGATTTAATGTGGCTAAACAAATTAATCACACATACCGTATTTATTCGAATCTAGGCCGATAGTTTTTTTCATATAATCATATTCCAAACTCTAGGGTCGGCTTAGATTCGAGGATTTTAAATAACGCACCAGTTTTTCATTGACGCTGCTAAATATGGTGCGTAGCTAGTGCCATCTAGAAAAGGTAGTATCGCAGCCGCTACTAGTCGTGCCAGTAGCCAACCTTACACAAGCGAGGTTGCCATTTTGACCTGTGTCATGTCGGTCGTATTGGCTTGCGGCATGGTGTTATCGCGATGGCACCAAGCAGGAGATGCCACTACAGTGCCGCTTTCAAGTGAAAAGTTGTGATAGCCGCAGAGGCATTGTCGAAAATTCAATCCAGGTGGGACTTCGGCGCTATGAGAAAAATGTCCGTCGTTGGAGGGGACAACGACAGCAGCTTTTTGCGTGCGCCACAATGAGGATGGCATTTAGCGGACCAAAGAAAGGCTGTCACCGCGAAGTGGAGACAGTTTTGGCCAACTTTGTTCGGACGTAGAGAGCAGCTGCCCTTCCAGTGACAACAGAAGTGCTCCAAGCGAAAGCGAGGGAACTTTCGAGGGACCGAGGCCTAACACCAAAGGATTTCAAAGCCAGCCGGGGCTGGCTTCAAAAATTCATGAAGTGCTTTGGCTTCAGCCTCAGACATCGCACTTCAATCACCCAGAAGCTGCCAAGCAATTTTGAAGAAAAGCTGATAGCTTTTCAGTGAGTGCTACGTGCTGCGAAAGAGAGAAGCGGCAGGCTACAACCTTGGGCAAATCGGCAACGCCGACCAGACGGCTGTGTATTTTGATATGCCAGTGGCGTACATCGTGAATAAAGAGTGCCAAGGAGGTGAAGGTGCGCTCTGCAGGCTACGAGAAGCAGCATGCAACTGTGATGCGGTACTGCACAGCTGATGGACATAAACTCCCTCCTTATATGATATTTAAAAGGAAAACACTGCTTGCTTGAGAAACTTTCCCAAGGGATGTCATTGTGCGGGCAAATGAGAACGGGTGGATGACTGGTGCGGTGGTGAGTGGGTCAAGATTGTGTGGCAACGGCGTCCAGGAGCCCTTTTGACAATGAACTCGCTCCTTGTCGTCGACTCTTACCGTGGGCACTTGAGCGACAACGTGAAGGCCGTGCTTGCCCAAGCGAACACTGACCTCGCTGTCATACTTGGCGGCATGACGGGCCAGTTGCAGCCACTTGATGTCTGCGTCAACAAACCTTTCAAGGATCGTCTGCGGAAATATTACACGGACTGGTAGACTGACGAAGACCACATGCTAACGGCAACTGGCTGCATCAACCGTGCATCGCTGTCGCAGTTGGCGGGCTGGGTAGCTGTAGCGTGGGACGACATCCCAGGTACTTTGTTCGTGTGCGCCTTTAAATAGTGCAGCATATCTAATGCACTTGACGGTACTGAAGATAGTGCACTGTTTGAAGGTGACAGTGACAAAGAACACAGCGACGAGTCTAGCAGCGACGACGACGTTAAATGAGCTCTGCACATTCAGATTCAATAAATGCTGTTTGCATTTTGTGAACGCTGTCTTCGATTTTTTTGTTTGGCCTACATTCGAGGTAATATATATTGTCGCGGTACAACGCAGACAGAAAACAGGGAGACGTTCAAGAACAACAGGACAACCTGTTCAAAAACAAACGGAACAGAGGCACGTCTTCTTCGCCCTCACCTAAGCTCAGCCACCCACTAGACGGAGTCCATTAATGCCCCCATCGTCGTTGTCTTCTGCATAGAATACACGCATCATTTGTCCCTCCCTAAAAGAGCATCGCCCCGATGTTAAACCAGAAATGTCACTTGCGGAAGTAAAGGTCTCTCGCATAGTTATTTGCGCACATACAGCTTCATGCAGACAACATGCACAAGTTCAGGACAGTGCGTGCGGCACCACATACAATTAGGACATCTCTGAGTCAGCGCAATACTCGATATGGTCCGAAGTATCGTCTTAGCTTCTCGGAGAGGCTTCAGTTCCGTATGGGTGTCCAAACCCACACTCTGTCGCCGACGTCATAGATTACTGTTCGACGGTTAAGATCATAGTGCCCTGCGTCGTAGTCTTGCTGCTGGCAGATCCGCAAGCGTGCAAGCTGCCGAGCCTCTTCTGTGCGTTGCGTAAACACATCGGCGTCCATATCAGTGTCGTCAAAGTCGTGTGGAAGCATTGCATCCAACATCGTTCGTACATCCCGTCCGTGAACAAGGGTGATATAAGGTAGGATGTCGTCCCGATTTTTCTGTTCAACATCCACGTACATGGAGAGCATGTCTTCAATTGTTTTGTTGAGGCATTCTGTTAATCCGTTGGTTTGTGGATGGTAGGCGTTTGACTTACGATGAGCCGTTCCACTTAGCAGCAAGATGTGATCTAAAAGTGCAGCCGCGAATGCGGTTCCTCAGTCTGTTATTACGACGGTTGGTGCTCCGTGTCGCAACACAACGTGCTCAATGAAAAAGCGCGCCACCTCAGCAGCTGTGCTTCTCTGGAGTGCCTTTGTTTCAGCGTAACATGTGAGATAGTTGGTTGCGACGATAACAAAGCGATTCCCTGCAGTAGAAGTAGGAAGTGCACCCAATATATCCATTCCAATTTGGTCAAATGGTCTTCGAGAAACCTGGACGGGTTGTAGGAGACCGGCTGGTTTGGACGGAGGCGACTTGCGCCTCTGGCAGTCGAGGCAAGTGCGAACGTGATGTTTCATGGTGGTGGTAAGTCTCGGCCAGTAGTACCTCTGCTGCACTCAGGCCAATGTTCTCGTGTAGCCTAAGTGACCAGAAGTCACCTCGTTGTGACAGGCTTCAAGTACTTCCGTACGAAGACCTGCAGGAATGACGTGCAGATAGGGGGACCCAATCGAAGAAAAGTTTCGTTTGTAAAGTACTTTCGCCTGCAAACAAAACGACAACAGTCCTCTTGCGAAACCTCTAGGCAGTTTCGCAGATCTACCCTCTAAGTAATTGACGAGTTCAAACAACTCGGGGTCGTCCCGTTGTTGTTACGCAATGGTGAATGTGTCCAGATCACAAACAAATGCTGAGTCTTCTTCAGGTGGCGCAGACGACTCTATCGGCGATCGAGACAGGCAGTTCGCATCTGTATGCTGTTTCCCCGACTTGCACTTACAGTCATGTCAAACTCTTGCAGCCGTAGGCTCCAACGCGCCAGTGGTCTCGAAGGATCTTTAATGTTTGTCAACCAACACAGTGAATGGTGGTCACTGATAACTGTGAAGTGGCAGCCATACAAATATGGGCAAAATTTAATAACCGCCGCCCATACTATGGCAAGGCATTCTTTCTCAGTCGCGCAGTAATTAGCCTCTGTGCGTGAGGCTACTTGCATTCTACTTGCATAGGCAAGTACTCTTTCTGTGCCCGCCTGCTGCTGCACCAGAACAGCTCCCAAGCCACCATTGCTTGCATTAGTGTGGAGCAATGTAGGAGCGGTCTCATCAAAGTGAGCAAGCACTGGAGGTGTCTGGAGACGTTCCCTCAAGTCGTTGAATGCACCTTGCTCTTTGTCGCCCCATACAAAAGCAACGTCATCTCTCGTCAGGCGAGTTAACGGTGACACAATACGAGCAAAGTCTGCAATGAACTGCCGGTAATAGGCACAGAGGCTGAGGAAGCACCTGACAGCCTTTTTATCGGATGGTACAGGAAACTGTGCGACGGCGCCAATTTTTTCGGGATCCGGGTGGACACCTGCGTGGCTGACGACGTGACCAAGAAACTGTAGTTCCGCAAAGCCAGAGTAGCACTTCTCTGGTTTCAGGGTAAGGCCGGCAGACCGGATGGACTGCAGAACCGTTTCAAACCGTTCGAGATGTTCTTCAAATGTTGCGGAGAACACGATGGTGTCGTCGAGGTACACTAAGCAGGTTTTCCACTTCAGGCCTGAAAGCACAGTGTCCATGAGGCGTTGGAACGTAGCAGGGGCAGAGCACAAGCCGAAAGGCAAGACCTTAAATTCGTATAGGCTGTCTGGTGTCACAAAAGCAGTTCTTTCACGGTCTCTCGACGGCTGCTGGGGTGACTGCAGCGGCATAATGGGTGCACGCCTCCAAGCATTCTCTTGCGGCGGCAACCAAGGAGCGCCTGTCGGAAGCTGGTGGTACGGCGGTGTGGTTGTGATGGGTGGTGGACATCAGACAGCTGCGGCGTAAACCATGGGACGCTGGTGATCTTGAAGATCGACTGTCGGGAACGCCTGCCTAATTTCATCGCGCACCACTTCAGCGATTGATACTACAGGTCTATCCAGTGTCAGTGTCAGAATCTTTTGCACTTCTTCTCTGACAGGCTCTTTGATCAATTCATGCAAGGAATTCTGATACTCGGCAGTCCCTGCAGCGGCATTGATTGCAGTGCTGGTGGACAGTTGATCGTACTGCCTGAACCGTTGATGAAGGGCCTGCTCAATAGCCGTAGCCTCTTTGATAACGTCAGCGACAGTGACTGATGAATTTCGCACAAGCCTGGCGAACAACTGCTCTTTTACACCTCGCATGAGGTAGCGCAACTTCCTATCTTGGGTCATGTTCGGGTCGGCTCTATGAAAGAGGCGGGCCATGTCCTCGGCGAACATCGTAACCGACTCATTAGGTTGTTGCACCCATAGCTCCATCATCTGCTGGACGCGGTCGCGTCGGTCGGCACTTGCAAAAGTATCCGTGATCTTCTACTGAAAGTCATTCCAGGTCATCAGGCTAGCTTCACGGTTCTCGTACGAAGTATGGCCACTGTCGTCAAGGGTGAAATAGATGTGGGAAAGCTTTTGCTGCTCAGTCCACTGGTTAATCCGTGCGACGTGTTCATACTTGTCAAGCCAGTCTTTAATGTCTTCGAAGACTGCACTGCGATAGCGATCAGGAACCAGTGGGTTCAGAATGGTTACCTGTTGTGGACTGGGAAACCAGCTGCTTTGGGGTGCTTGCGGTGAGCTGGTTTCGGCCATTGCAAGATGTGTGCAGCTCCCGGAGAGAGGTGGTTGAAGAGGGGAAAACTCCTGGGCAAGGCCTAGCAGTCGACGACTAAAGAGATGCATGGGTGTCGTAAGTGGTGACAATGCGTCCGGGCTAGATGAACGACTCCCAGAAAGACTCCGGAGCAGGTGCCACTCCTTGGTCGCCCTCCATATGGGCGCCCACAGCTGGTGCTTTCACCCAGCACAGGTGGGCTTCTTGACGAGGGTTGCTTCTTTCGTGAAAAATATGAGGTACGGAGAATGAGGAACGGAACAGGAGGTTTATTTACATTGGAAAGGCAAACTTATTTACATGGAACAAGGGGTACTCGTACTGGCCGGAGCATGGAGCACAGTACATTGTTCTCATAGCATGAGTTACAGGTCAGAAGGCTACATCTTTCTGGCGAGCACGTGTCAAAGCACGTCAGCACACTAGCACACTCAGCTACATTGGAGCGCTCGTAGTCAGTAGAGGGCGAGAGTGCGTGCAATCGCTCCAGCACCGTTCTCCACAGAATGCCATCGGAGAAATACCCCAGGGTGCACATGGCTCACTGTCTGAGAGAAAGAAGGGGATGCTCGAAGACAAGGGTGTCAGGCTTGACTCCGTTTGCAGGTCTTGGCTCCTGGTAAGGCCCTGACCGTAACGAAGTGGCATATAACGCACCCTCACAGGAGTTCCTTGGTCTCAGTATTGTAGTTGGTGACCAAGTGCCATCCATCAACCCCCTAACCGTCAAAGGTGTCTCGTCTTGGCGTTCCTGCTGGTCTGTCCGAGGCAACGTATTGTGAGCCTCGCAAAGCAATTGATCGCAGTAGGGCAGGACAAGATTGAAGGTCACTTCCCCCGCTGGCCGATTGTAACAGTGTGCAGAACACTAAGCAGCCTGCTGACCTCCTAAGATAGAATGGAACGAATGCATCTACATATGCCATCTCGAATGAAAACTTCACCTTTCTAGGGTTAGCATGTAAAAACATAAACATGCCTTATCTCATGTTATATATATCTGTTACCATAATTTGTGTGCTTGAGCCTTTTTTCACCCAAAACAGTTTTGCATCTTTATTATTACTCAAATCAAAAGAAAATAATGCACTAACGTAATTTTAAGTAAGATTCTCTTTGTACTCCGTCTTTTCTTTTGCTCTTTTTAGTTAAGGATTTCTATCAACCAGATCAGCATGCTATACAGAGTACTTCTAGTGAGCACAGTCTAATGAGTGCTTCTCATTAGTATTGCATTGCTCTTTGTTTGTGTAACTGTAAGGCTCTTTCACCAATTTTGAAGACTATCTTGTGGTTACCCTGATTTGTATTTACTGTGATGATGTCAGTTTTTTCCTGCAGTCTTCTGCAGAAAATGTCAGTGGGCGTGTACCACCATTAGCAGGAAGCCAGATTTAAAATGGCACACATGTTGCTTCTGTAGTGGGTGCTTCGTAATTAATTTTGACCTCCTAATATTCTCAAACACTTACTCAGGTATCGGTATACAAGCATTTTTGTATTCTGTATAACGTAGTTGCCATGGCTGGTAATCTAACTTGCAACTTTGCCCTCAGCTACAGAACACCATAGCTTCTGAGGCACAGTAACAGGTGCACTTTAAATGTCGCTGGCAACATTCTGCCTCTTGGAAAGCCTCTCCTGGACTGTAGGAAGGAGCTTTTTTTGCCTTATAATAGCTGTTGTAATCTGAAGGAATTTGCACTTTTACAGGTGTTACAGTTAACAGTGAGTGGCAGTGCTAATTATTTTGTCATTTGACTAAACGTTGAGTTTTGCCTCATGTTTAAGCTGTGTTTTAGTATTTCCTGTTTGGCTTAAACAAACAGTTACATTTTCTTGTATTAAAAGATTATATGCCTTGAGCTTCAGATAACGAAAAGTTTTGTTTGTGCCATTTTCTCATGTTTTCATGAGGTCACACTATTTTGCACACTGCCATGCACAGTTGGAGAGTGGGCGTAGTCCCTGCCTTGAGTTCTGCAGCTGGTGGGGCCAAGAGTTGCCATTGCCTGGATCTGAGACCTTAGGCCCCCCAGGGGCACTCTCTGTGCCTGATGAAACCCCTGCACTGCCACCTCTTGAAATAACACTTGCTGTCATCTGGAAGGTGAGCACTGCAGTTATCCGCAAAGAATTTGGTGAACTGAAGTCTTAGAGGTTTCTGCCTGAAGGTTGCCACTATTGCAGCTATGGAGGGCTGTATGTCTGTCCGTGTAGAAACATACAGAAACTTTTATAGATATTAGTTTTGAAGCTCCTTGCCTTGCCAATGGGGCTCATCTGGCCCTCTGCTGCTCCAACCACTGTGGCGCTGTGTTTGAACTTTGTGCAATGAGTGCAAGCGTTGTCTGCTAGAGTATAGAGCTCGGGGTTATTCTTTTGAATGAGGGTCATAGATTTATGACCCAGTTCAGGCTCACAACATTTGTTTAGATATAGTGAGTTTAACATAGAGACTAAACACTTGAGCTGTGTTTCACTAAAGGCTGCCTGCTGTGTAGGTATTCTCTCTGTGGGAAAAATAAATAGCTGCACTTCCTTTCAGTGCAGCAATTTTAATGCTTCATGTTGCTGAGTCGGCATTTATGCACACATTCTATTATTTCTGCCTTGCAATGCACTCTGTCAATGCTGTTGACTCCTGCACTCTGGTGCACACAACACACTACACCTTGATCAATGTAGCACGTGGCTTGCAGTAGAAAGATATAAATGCGGTACATGCTGTACCGTCTAACCGCAGCTGCAATAATCTGCTGCAAATGCACAGCCAAGGGATTATTATTACTCAAATCAAAAGGAAATAATGCACTAACGTAATTTTAAGTAAGATTCTCTTTGTATTCCGTCTTTTCTTTTGCTTTAAATTTGCATTAAATTTTGCATTAAATGGATAAAGATCCATTGAATGTTCAATTCTCTTTTCTTTCGTCATTGGCTCTAACAAAGCCGTGCCGCCATTATTGCTAGGATCAGGCACTCAGTGCGACAAATAATAAGAATAGAAAGTGGAATGGATCATTACAAATTATCACTACTGTTCAAGTACTTGGGGATCGTTAGGCTTATCAGCATTTTTTTCATGTGCCAGCAGAGAGCTGCTAGTCTCTGATTCAGTTCAACACCAATTACTGGACGCCAGCATAAAGAAATCCTTTTCTGTCATTTATACACTTCTGCTTTCATCTGGCGATGAGCATATATAAAATCAGAGGCTTGCAGCATTCCACCACTACATTCAACAAACACAAAGATATTTTATGTTACTACTGCAATGCAACAACGACTGCAAATATGAATTAGAATTGATAGCTGAATTGGAAAGAGCAGTCATCTTCCTGACGAAGATGTGACACGAAATTTTTCACTGCCCTTTGGCTGTGCATAGGGGGCTCTTTCATTGGCTTACACAGTGGTTTCTAACTGCATAACCCTACCTTTCCTGGCAGCCAATGTTGGCCAATAAGGAAAGTTGTTATTATGAAGTAGTGGGTATACAGTGAAACCTTGACATAACAAGCACTGGTGTAACCAATTATAGAATATAACAAAGTAAATATAAAATCTGGTTGGCCATGCTTTATTTCAGGGGAGTATTCTGCTGCTACAATGAAATAAAGAATGTGGCATTCAACTCAGTATTGGTTATAGCGAAGCAAATTTTTGTTTGCAGGTGCCTTGACATATGTATTCTGTTAACAAAAATGTCAACTACAGTCACTGACCAATTTTTCAGACACCCTATTTTACAGATTCGCATTTATTCAGACTTCCCTTTGGTGTCGCCACCTACCCCTAGCACTACAATAATAACTGAAATTTCTGGTGCCGCAAGACGTTCCAGGCGTAAACTGTGCGCTCAATGCCGCAAACATGGCGACCATGAAGAAAGTTAGTGTCATGTCGACTGGCATGAAATGGCAACTTTGGTTGTCAACTCCCGATGAAATGGCGCTGGTTAGGCCTAATGTACTAAGCAGTCCGGCCGGCAGAGTGTCTGGTTACAAGCCATCGCAGGAAACTCGCCCTCAATATGTTCACACTTATAGACCTTACTATCGGTGATAGAGCATGAGATAAGGCGCACTGTCTAGAATAACAGCCGTAGTAGCAGAGTGCACATCCATGTGCGGTCTCCTCTGTATCCTAAAAGTCTTGCAGGGGCGAAACTCAGTGATAGCAACTTGAAATTACACTGAACACGGATGCACGTTACTGGCTGGTTATACTGCAGTCGACAAGCCAACGTGCCAATCCTGCATGATAACACCAACAGCACAGATGTTTCCTCGTGGCAATGCAGGGTGTGCACATGTATCGCATTTTTACGCATATTAGCTGCACCAAAAATTCCAAAAATTTTACGGTAAAGTCAGGGGGCAGACTATTAGCATAAAATTTCATGGTGTGGCTTCACGGCAGTGCGAGCGGCACTGATGTGAAGCTATACCTCAAAGTAAAGTTCAATGCCATCTTGTTTTGTTACCTCATTGGGAACCCCACCATCGCATGTTGACACTCCCTCTCCCCATTTTCATGGTCGCCCATTCTCCTTTTCTTTTCGCATTGCCATTTTGCGTTTTTGTTGTGTTAGCAATTAGCGAATAGGTCACCTGGCACCAGTGAACCAAAACTCAGATCATAAGAGCTACGCTCGACAGCAGTCCTTCACAGAGTAGCAGAAGATTATCCACGTTGCCAAAGATGTTGGGACCAGGACCGCTTGGCAAAAATACGACATGAAAGAATCGTGCACCCACGCGACTGTTTTTATAAAGATTTGAGCATTGGTGTGCTGTTATTTCTGCAGGCTATATATGCGGATTTCTTTTTCTTTTTTGGGGTGTAGTAGTTGGGGTTGGGGGATATATGAGGATGTGGGTTATATACGAAAAAATTTGGCGTTTATTGTTGCTCTTGTGTTTTGTGTCAGCATGGCAAGGCGCTGACGGGCCATCAGAATCTGCAGAAGACTCTTGCTGGCCCATCAGAAGCAACCCGCTTGCGTTTATTTTGCATAGACCTGATTGTAATATTTTTCCGTCTATATCTGCATGTATGCTTATGACAAATGTCGGCTATAACGATGGTATTTTCTTGGATGATACTGTTTTGTTATAATGAGGTGTGACTGTAACGAAGTGTGACACCCTTCAGATTACCCTTCAGCTTCATTGTAGCTAGGTTTTGTCATACGTTGTTGAGTAATGCATTACAGAATAGCCAGTGCACTTGAAGTGTTGCCTAACAAACGCAGCAAATGAGATATCTTGCTACTTCATTATGGCCTTCGTTTAATTCTTGTTAGAAAATTATGAGCAAGACTGGTCCTTGATGGTGGCCCAATACAATTACGATACAGTTAAACCTCGATATAACGAAGTAGGTAAAATTGGCGATTTGCTTTGTTATATCAAAATATTGTATTGAAATTCAGCAATTTATGCAAATAAGTACAGTTGCCGATCGATTTTTTTGACGCAGAAAGGGGCTGCAGAATTTTCCAAATTATTGGGCAATTGGAAAACGTAAATTTGATTTAGAAAGTAATTCATTTTGATGAATTTGGGAGTTGGCGACGAATGGTACGGTTTCATGCCACATCGGCGGTACCAATTAGGCGAAGCTATTCACTCAGCCCCTCCGGCTGATAGCGTTGCCTGCACTGAAACGACGCTATTGCGAAAAGCGCCGGCAGTGGGGAGCGAATGCTTTGTCTGCCTCTCACTTCAACGGGTTGCCAAAATTGCAGATTACGCAATCTCCAATACTAAACGTGAAGTAAAATAGCTTACATGATGCCACGCTGTCTTGGCATACTCACTCTTTGCACACACGGCACAGATTACCTCTAAAGCAGGGTGCGCGGCTGCATATGTGCTCAGCCGCACTTACAGCCATGTGCAGCCGCGGCTGAGACATGCGCCAACTTACCCTGCCCCCAACCCCGCCCTTCACGTGCGCTTGATCGCATTACCACGAGCGCGCTCCCCTCCTCCTCTTTCCCTTTGCTCAAGGTGGCACTCGAGAAGCCACCATCTTTCTTGTCTGACCATCGCACACTTTCGCTCGCACTTAAAGCACAAAGTGCATGGGGTGCGATGGTAAATTATCCCACTTGGACTTTATACAGAACATGATGCAACTCCACTTCGGAGGTTGCTCTGCGCGAGATTGGAGAGGTGTGTTTGCAAGCGGCCGCTTCTAATTCGGCCATTTGACCATCCGCGTCCACGGAAATATTTATTTATTGTCTCGGCATTCCTTTGAGGCAGAAGCGAAATTTCGTTGTATTGGAATCACATACAAACACACTTCGTTAAATTGAGATTCTAATACATGGTGTTCTATGGACAGGAGGCTGTGAAAAGTTAAATACTTCATTATATTGAGAATTTCGTTATATTGAAGTTTATTATATCGAGGTTTAACTGTAATATAGTTTACATGTGGGCAAGACAGTGCACATGTAAAGCTGACGGGATAAATGCTGTACCTAGCAGACTTTTCGTTGTACAGGCTTTTTAAACAGTGTGAATCATCTGATCTTTTCAGGCAGCTGTGGAGCAGGATGGATCAGTGCGTGTGGTCAGAGGCCAGCATCATGTGGTACTGCGGGAATTTCATACAGTGTACTCTTCCTTACTGGGCCACAAGGTTGTCTGAGTTTTCATCTTACTTTGTTTTACTATCTTACAGTAACCTGTTGTGTATGGCTGCCAAATGCCGATGTTTAAAGAAGAGCATTTCTGTTTTGCAAAAACTGCCTTTTCACAGGTTGTGTGAGTTCGTAAGTTGCGTATATGGCAAAGAGGATAATTGCAGAGTTATCCCAATAACAATTAAAACCTAGTCTTGCTAGTCTGATAGAACTCGCAAAACATTTCGTTAAAACAATATCGACATGGGATTATCAAATGTTCCGAATGTAAATCGAATGTAAAGCTTTAGGTATTGAATCAAATATCAAGTAATCAAATGCAGATGCATTTATTTACCACTACATTCTATCTTAACATGTCAAAACAGCTCTATTATTTTGACAAAATAAGACCAGTGAGATATTATAGTAAAGGCTGTTAATTTGACCATTTATTTGAGAAGTTGAATAACTTGGATTTGCTATCTGGCCCTCTACCATATGCATTATTCTGCCGTATCAGACATTATTTAATTCGGAGGCATTTGGTCACAAGTTAATATGTGATACTCTGGAGTGCAACAGGGGCTGCACTCCGGAGTGCAGCCCCTGTTGGTGAGGAAAAAGCAGTGATGAGGCAAAAACAGTAGTGCCGTCCAAGTAAACAAAGCAACACATTGCATATCACTATGAACATTACTCAGAAAGGCAAGGTTATCACCATTTATTTCCTTCCTCCAAGCTGGCATCATGGAGGGAGGAAAACAGCAAAGGCTCCAACAATCCCAGATACATTGCAAAAAGTGTGGCATCTTACGGTATAAATGGGTGGTGTCCAAAACACAGGTGACTGTTCATCACCCATTGCTTCGGGTGCCTTCTGCCTCGTATCGTTGCCCTGATAAGCTAATACCAATGGATGTTTTGGAGTTGTCTCTCAACTATCCAGGCCTTAGCCACTCCAAATTCAATTCTTGAGGATGACCTTGGCCTTTTCCACACATTTTAACCTTGGGCACAGGGACCTCAGCTCTGAGGACATCACAATGAACCGAAAATCAGTCCTTTGAGATCATGGTGGTTGTGCTGTTGCAACAGCAAAATGCCCGAGCCATTCCTGCATTCATTTTCCTTTCCTTTTGATGGTATGACCATTTGGTTTCCATTGCTTTGAGGTTAGCTGTTGCTGGATGGCAGTGCGATGGGGATTCCATCTATTTCAGCATCATTGTCATTGCTAAGGCAGCTATTTGCTGTTTGTCATTTGCTTCCTAGATTCGTGTTCTTTTGGATGGAACAAGAATTTATTTCTCTTTTTAGCTTTCATAGAGATATTAGTTCCATACTGCAGAAAAAGTCTACATTGTTACTAAAGATTATATAAAGCCAACAGACAACAACGTGAAAGAAAGCATAGGGGAAGTTTAACACTTCTTTTATATTGAAGTGAGATGATGAGGTTGGCTGGCTATCACAGTTTATTTACAAGCCGTTCCTAGTAAGCTGCTTGCCATCTTAATGTCCTCATCTTCTTCTTTACTAATTCTTGTGGTTGTGTCTCGTTACGCTCACCCACCCCAACCAGAAAAACTGACCATCTCAGACAAGAGCGTGTTATAGAATGCCCAACAAGGGGTCTTGCAAATGAGAAATTATATGCCTTCAGCTGATTTGCATGAGCAGTGAAAGTACACCACAGAATCCATAACAGGTTCCTGGAAAGAAAAGAAATTTGCTTCAGTAAGTGTGTGTTCTTTTGTGGCAAAACTTATCTGCAACTTGCTCTCCATGGCAGAGTAGCCTGGTTTCGTCTCAGGCTGCGCGACACATCGGCAATGGTCCCTTGTGCCTCTCTGCAGCTGCACAGAGTTGCAACTGATCAGCCAGCTGCAGTCGAAGCAACAGGTCATGCGCAGCAACCTTTTCATGCAAGTCTTTGTTGTCCCTGGGCAAAGAGCTCGCTTTTTGGGGGGCACAATGCAATGCGCAGCTTCTCTCTCATCCATCCGCAGAGGACTCGATCCTACGCGGCAGCGCAGATATAGGTCCGCAGAGGACTCGACCCATGTATCCCACCTGAACTCTTACCATCAACAGCTACCAGTGAAGTGTGGGCTTCAGCTTTACACACGTACATAGTCATCATCATCACCTTTGTCTTCGTCTTCTGGTTTGGTCTGGCATGCGTGTATGTGTGCATATAGTATATATAAATCTTGGTGAGGGGGTGGGGGGGTGGGTGTGTCTCAGAGAAGAGTTGTGCAATGTCGAGGTATGTGTAGTAATTCCTATTTTCCTTAGGACATAGTAGGGGCCTTGGTATCGGGAGAAACACTTTGCACAGTGCTTGGCCATCTGTGTGTGTCGGTGAATGAGAATTAAGTCCCCAGCATGGAAAAGAACCAGAAACTTCTCCTTCTTCATGTTTGTGGCATCTCTCTCTTGCTTCTAGAGTATGAGATCGCGTGTCTTCTCCCTGGCTGCTTGTAGTTGCACGATAAAGTCCTCATGTTTAGTTAATACGTGTCGCTGGGAACGAAGGCCAAGTTGTGGTTTACCAGAAAGAATGTCCTTGCATCCGTAAACCATTTGAAATGGTGTTTGTTTTTTGGTCTCCTGGAGGGATGTGTTCATAGTGAAAACAGCTACTCTAATGTACTCATCCCCGTCTGTGTGCTCGGTGTTCATGTATGCGGCTAAGGAATCAGTAAGGGTATGCTTTGTGAGTTATGCAAGTCCATTTGTCTGGGGATGGTCGGAAGATGGAGATGGCCATACTGGTCATTAGTGTCCAAAGCACATGAGAACTCTTTGGACATAAAAGGTTTACTGCAATCGGTAATCAGGAAATGTGGAGTGCTGCGGCGGAAGCCGTGATTACGTGCAGCTGTACTTGGCGTCTCTGCGTGTAGCGCGTAATTAGCCGCATGGCGAACTGGCCCTGGATGTAGTTGATAAAGTTGGCTCCATCCATTTACTTTTACTCACTTGGTCGCATAGTCAGTTACCACGGTGATGTACTTCCGCCTAAAAAGTTTACTTTACTAAAAAGCGTACTTCTGCCTAAAAAGTTTGAGTGTAAAAAATGCCAACAAAGCGTGCGCACTGGACTGCAGAAGGCAGGAAGCACCGCAGCGCCATTTGTCAAGTTGGTAAACATTTGAGGAGGCTGCGGGACTCACAGTAGCTCGCAGCACTCGGAGAAACATGAGAGGTGACGATTTCTTCTGCGTAAGTGTAATGGGGTGGGAGTGAATGTGCGGCAACATGATCAAGCACACATGCAAGGGGAGGGGGGAGGACGTGCGCCTATCTGCTCTCTCCCCATAGTGTGTGCGTCTCCTCCTTGCACGCCTGGCGGGCCATATCATGGAGGTAATTGACAAGTGCAAAGAGCCAACCGAGATTGTTAGTGTCTTGATGCACATTGTGTTTATATATGTTAAGAAGTTCATATATAGGTAGCTTAAAAGTAAATAATTCTTATTGAGTGAATGGAAATTATTGAGTGGGTATTTTCTGTGCCATGCATTAGCTTGAGTACTAGTGTCCTTGTGCAACAACTGTGGCTCTCCTGCAGCAGAATAATTCTGAGCAGTCTCCACTTGCATTGGTCTCTCTTTTGCTAGGCTACAATAAATGGTTGTTATGCCTTATATTTGATCAGAAACGAATATTCGACAATTTCAAATAGTGAATTCTCCGATTGGATAGCAGAGACTATTAAATTCAAAGTTAGCTCAAATGTATCATTCTCAGCTGTTGGTGAAAGCTGAAAAAAAAAAAAATGTGACGCGCTTTCTCTAATAGGCATTTTTTATTACTTGCATAGCCTTCAGACTTGAAGCCTGCAATTCCAGTTTACCCAGCTATTGGTTTGGTGGCACCGACATTTCAGTATGTGCGCTGTGCTCTAATACACCCTGTTCAAGTCAAGCATGACTTTGTCACCAACAGGTAAGTTTTTGTTAAACATGGCATGGCTGGAGATGAGTGCCTTTACTTCCATTAGTTTCTATAGGAAGCAGTATATTTACATGAATACAATTTTTTTACTTCGTGACAATCGTGACATCATGAAATATTTGCATTTATGAGGACATTAATGATATGAGTGACGTGACCATATGCTAGCAATAGTTAATTCCCACAGTTGTGTCGCAAACAGGAATGGAGCATCAGTGACATACTGCTGACAGCGAGAAAAGTGATCAGCTTTCACCAGATGCTTGCTGGTCACGTCATTAGAGTCCACAGATACTTCAGGAAAAAAAAACTTTTTGTCAAAGTTTTTATTATAATCCTGGTAGGTGTGTGTGCTCGTACGAGCACATCTTGCTAAATATGCTGTCGACCCACAACCTTGCCTGATCTGAACACCAAATCTGCTGCAGTGGAATTCTGTGTGGAAAAAAGATGAAACAAAGCATTAAAAAAATCAGAAAGAGACCTCCTTCACCGTACATCTGGGTATAAACATGCTTTTGGCTACATGGTGAATATCTGGCCCTTGTATTATGCATTTTCAAAAAAATCTCTAGGAATCAATGTTTCATCCTTTGAGATACTTTCGTATTGTTACAAATGCAGGCTGAATATTACGTATATTACATTTAAGCAGTGAACATGTGCAATTAAGTACTTTTTCTTTATTTCAGGCTACTGGTGATACCAGTGAGTCTTGTAGTGCACAATCCTAGCTTTAGGCCAGTAACAGTCACAGTGGAGCCAGGCAATAGGTATGTATTGCCTTTCAGTGTTTCTGACTGCATCTCCTTGTTATTAACAAGAAATTTTCTCTTTAAGTGCATCTATTTAGTATAATGAGCAATGCTTTTGTTAAGTTAGGGCAGGATGGTGATAAAAATGGTATGCTTGTTTCACATAATGTGCTGACATGGAGCATTCTAGTACTTGCCACTTAATTTCGCTTGTAATGCAGCTAGCATCTGAAGTTGCACATCTTTATCCAAAACTGTATGACATGAGCTTTGTGACTTCTGCCTTTTTGTAACACTTATTTTCAGTGTCTCACCCAGTCTGAAACGAGGCTTCAAGGAGAAGCTTGATTTTTTTTAGTGTGCAAGTCGATTTACTTTCATAATGAAATTCTTTAGGACCTCTGAGGAATAATAAAGGTGCATTGTTGCACTATCTACTTGTAGTGCATCAATTTTTATATCACTGAAAGGCACATGAGTGTACTGTTGTACTACTTTCCAGCATGTGTGATGAGACATGTGCCTCAGTATTTGATGTGATTTGCCACTTTTGGTGGCCACGATGAATAGCACCCGGTTTTTAATGTGCATCTACAGGTACATATATCTTTCTCCAAATTACGTGCCAGTCACAGTAAAATGAGACATCATGCAAGAGTCTGAGGCACACATTGCATTAGAATGTCCGTAGGGGAGTACACATGCCCTCCAGCTTAGTAAGACTCATACACTCTTCTTTTGTTCTAAATCTTGTAGATCTGCATGGTAACAGAGAAGTTGGGAAAGCCATAGACATTTGCTTTTAGTAGGGCATTTGCAGTTGTGCCAGCAGAAATCTTGTGAATAGCACGTATGTATTGTGGTCTCTCTTTATTTTACATTTGTGGCTTGTAAGAAGACTGATGGAAGTAGCAAACTGTACGTGGGTATGCGCTCACATCATGCAAAACTGCATGTTTTGAGCAAAGTATGTCTACGCATGTTTACAATTTCCTGCTAACCTTATTGATAGCATAGGAAATAAAACACTCTAAAGGGTGCCTTCAACAACTGCGCATTGGTAGGAAGAGAAATACAGAAATGCTGTGTGTTGAGATATTAGTGTGATACACGTTCGAGAGGCCTATGTGGTTGAAATTTGTTGTACTTCACTATAGCTTCATGCACCACGGCTAATTTTTGGGGCATAAGTCAATCTATCAACAGCTAAAAGAGAACCATGTCTTAACTCTGTAGATAGCTCTATCAACGCTGTGATCCAGCAGCTGTGGCATACAGCTGCCAAGAGTAAGGTCATAGGCTTGGGTCCCAGCCACGATAGCCACATTCTAATGGCAGCAGAATGCAAAAACAGCTGTGTACTGGGATTGCAGTATGCATAAAGACGTCCCAGGTGACCAAAATGAATGCAGAGCCCTCCTCCACTATAGTGTCTTGCATAGCTGAGTCACTCAGCCAAGAGGTCTTCAAGCTATGAATATGATGTTTAAGTAATGCTTAGTATGGGGGGGAGTTTGTGTTTTGAGCAGTGTGTACCATCAAGTGCTTTCTTTCACTATTGCCATGTTGCCCTCAGATATGTCTTGTTGCACATGCCTAGAAATAACTCTAGCTCTAGGATTCATTGACAACTCTGAGTGCTTGTCAACAGTTTACCTGAGAACAATCTACAAACACTGTTGCTGTAATAAATTTTTAACCTCTTGAGACAAACTATAGAAACAAAAATTTCAAGTTTTTTTTTCTTTTCATGTTCTTTCTTACTATTGATTGCATTGTGCTCTCGGACCATACCTGCCAACTCTTCCGAATTTTTCGTAAAATGTACAAATTATGAGCAGTCCTAGGATTTTATGAATCTTGCTTGAAATTTTACAGAAAGCATTTTATTTGCGAAAAAAAAAGTTAAAATGTAGTAAAACCACACCCTGGCACCTTGCGTTGCCACGGGAGGGCAATACATATGCATGGTATCATCATCAGCAGTAGCTGCAAGGTTGTAGTGACTTCTGTCGTCTACTAGGGGGGTCACGAATCCATATCCAAAGCTCGAAAGTGCCAATAACACCTCTAGCGCCTCCGTAAACCTGTTGCCATGCTGTTGCCTTTGTTCACGCGGGCTTCAGTCAGCTTCAGTCACTGCAATGTCGGCCTCACCTTTTGTGTGACCAGCTGCCGCATCGGACCCAGTGTGACTCCGGCCTGTAGTGGCTTCGCAGTGCAATGGCAGGCTCGAAGCCCCGACAGTAGTTCCAAGTGCTTTTGAAATCATACTTGGCAGAATTTCCGTGCTTCGTTCCGTGGAAGAAAGGGGAGAAGTTTGGATTCTGCACCCTGTGTGCCTGTGATGTGAACATCTCGCATGGCAGCAAGTCTGACACCAAGGTCCACATCGCTTCGAAAAAGCATCAGTTATATGTGCAAGCTGTGGACAGCCAGCCAAGCCTAGCAAGTTTTGTATGCAGCGACAACGACCTCGGTGTGATTTGTGCAGAACGCCTCTTCACGGCGTTTTTAGTTGTTACACAACATCCCGCTGAGTGTCAGTGATCATGCCGGACCGCTTTTCCGGAAGATGTTCCCCAAGTGCGAAGAAGCGAAACACTACGCTTGTGGACGAACAAAGACAACATCAGTTGTTCGGAAAATGGCCGCCAACGCGGAGACTCCTTTGCTGGATGCCCTAAAACAGCAAGTATTTTCGATCGCTGTGGATGGCAGTAAAAATAGGGATATGCAGCTTTACCCGGTTTTGCGACATATTTCGTTAAAGAAACGAGTAGAATTGAAAACCGCCTTCTTTGCCTCTGGACAATCCAAGGGCAAGCAACGGGTCACAAGATTGCAAATCTGGTTCTGGATGAGATGAAGTCTCGGAATTTGCCTGTTGGAAACCTGTTGGCTATCTGTTTGGACAATGCCAATGTCATGATCGGCAAGAAAAACAGTGTTTCTACTGCATAGAAAGAAGCTCGACCAGGTTTGATAGGGGTTGGTTGCCCGTGCCATCTCATCGACTTGGCCGCCCAAAAAGGTTCTTCATGTCTTCCTATAAAGGTTAATGAGGCTTTGGTTTACATATTTTTTTTACCTAGAGAAAAGCTTGAAACGGAAAGATCAATTTAATGTTCAAAGAAATGCACGATGCCGAGGTCAGAAAGATGTTGAAGCATTTGTTGAGACAGTGGCTGTCATTGGGAAAGTGTTTGAAGAGGCTGCTCGACCAGTGGAAACCACTACTCTGCTTTTTTTTTATCTGAAACAAAGCAGTGCAACAAACAGAGCCCGTTTTTGGAGCCATACCAAATTCTGAAGACTTCTCACAAACCCCCAAGAACCCTGCACTGACCCCAAAGTCTGCTACACATCTTCGCAAGACTGCTGCAGGCCTCGGGAAAAAAGGCACCAACGGTGATGAACTCTCGCTAAAGAGGAAAGGAGCTCATTCTGGACCTCAAGCAAAAAAACTGAAACTTCATATCAAGGATTCTCGGGAAACCAGCCACGTGACCCCTGAGGAACGCCTGTTTTATTTTTTGTCATTAGAGCTAAACAGGGCATATGGTGTTTTTCTCCAAGATGTTATATCGCTTTTTGAGAAGGCAAACGGCCTTCTTCAGGCACATGCTCCTCAGATTCATGTGCTGAGGGCCCTCTTGAACCGCCTTTTCGAGGATCTCCTGACTAGATTTGTGCGCCCAGGTGTTGTCAAGGCATGTCGTTCATTGCTGGAAATTGTCTGTGGAGCTCCAGAGAACCAGAAAGGTAATGAAGACATAGTCATTGGCAGCACAACCTACTCTGTGGTTGAGACACTGAGCTGCAATGAGAGAGAGCAGTTCTTCTTTGCTGTACGTCTGTACTTAACGGCAGCATGCGATTACATTTGCCACAAATTCCCACTAGAAGACGTCAGTCTCAAGATGGCTGAAGTTGCTCAAGTACAAGCTCTGGAAACTGCTTCATTCAACAGCGTACGTAATTTTATTATGGCATTCCCAGCTATCCTACCCCAGCAGAGTGGCAAATCAAAAGAAGAAGCAATTGATGCACTTGAAGTTGAGTTTGGCAACTAGCAAGCATATCAGGTTCCAGCCGACATATTGAATGAGCCAAGGTGCAGCATGCAGTGGTCGAAATTGGGAAGCGTTTGAAGTGTCGATGGATCGCTCAGGTTCCACAGAATTTCAATGGTTATGCTGGGTATTCTCTCCATTCCCCACAGGAATGTTGAATGTGAGAGAATATTCCGCACTGTGAACAAAATTCGAACAGGGTTTCGCTCATCTGTGTGTGGGAAAACACTCAAAAGTCCGCTGATGGTCAAGGGGCACCAGAGTGGTACTTGCTTCGAGCAAACCTACACACAGAAGTTTGAGGCAGGCAAAGTCGGCAACAGCAAAATCATTGCAAAAATAAATTGTGCACCAGTGGAGTTTTTACTCTTTAGTCTCCAGTACACGGATTTCACTTGTGGCTTGAAAACATGAGTAAGCTTGTCACAAAAGGTGAATCCCTTAAAAAAATAAAAAAGTGCTGCCGCACAACCCCCCCCCCCCCTCCCCCCCGCCTCGCTAGTTTCAGGTATGGTTCTTGCATCAGCTTGCTCAAATCATCATGCCTTTGTGGAACTCCCCGTAATTTGTTGAAGATAGTATGCTAGTAGTGATAAATCTACTATTTCACCTTCAATGAGTTTTCTAAAACTCTAGTATACACTACAAAACAAGCTTTATGTTTTATGTACAAAACAAGTTTATGTTATGTCATGTGGCCTGTGTTTAGTGTTAGCTTGTTAAGACATTCATTATTTTTTATGTGCTGATTGCAGGACACCAGGTGCTGCAACAAGCCCTACGACGACTCCAGATGTGGTGGCAACTGATGTTGGTGGTTTTAGCTGGGCAACAGCTGTAAGGCGTCACTTGCCAATCAAGTCTCATACAACGGCTGCAGTAGCTCTTTCAGCCACTTTTTCAAAAGCTGGCACATACAACATGGCTGCCTTGCATGTGAGCGTGCTCACAGATGATGGACGTCTTTCACATGAACTGTTGTGTCCTAGTCTCATGGTGGTACAACAACCACAAACTCTATAGGCTTTAGTTTTAAAGCCACAGGCTGTTTCACTGTACTGGTGGAAGAGCTAGAGGTTACCTCAGTTGAAGTGGCAGAAATGTGCTTATGGATGCTGTCCAAATTGAGTGATGTTCACACTTACAAATACACCATGGCCCTAAAACTGTTCGTTGGCTGACAGGTTGAAATGACCTGTTGCTGTGCTGTCAAGAAACTGCTGTTTTGCTCAGGTTCAAGTTTTTCTAGATTTCAGACTGGCTTGGTAGTATGTGTCTATTAAGGCTGCTTTTTGGCAAAGTACATTGCTGTGTCAGGGGCCAGTGCTTTGTTGAAGATTTTCAACCTTAAGAGTGGTGGGCTGGTAAGCTGTACTCGGTCTGTGCCAAGCCATACCATAAGCAGGAAGACTAAGCAAAGTTTGTGCTGCTCAGAGTGCAGGTATACGTACAACACGCACAGAATTTATCTTGAAGCCACATTTCTGAAATTGGGGGTACCATATGTCTTACTGGTACGCTTGGTGTACACATCTGGTTTGAAAGGTTTCAGGCATTGTCATGTGCTTACTGCGGTAACAAACATGAAACACACCTGCATTAACATGCCAACATGAGTTTCAATATTTTGTGCATCAGAAGTCACACTGCATAGTGAAGTGGGCCTATTAAAGATATTTTATTGAAAATAGTAATGTGTAAGTGTAATGACAGCATGTGCATGTTAATGGCATTTGTGGAGTCGCGTATTTTCTTTTCAGTGTTGGAAAGTGTTTGCAACCAAGACTAAAAGTTTTGTTGCATTTCCATTTTCACATGCAATATATGGATCACCGAGTTTGAAAGGCATTGTTTACATGATATTCTAGCAGTTAGGTAGGGGATTCAATGATTCAAAGCACATTTTAGAAAAACTTGCTTTTGCAGTAGCACATAGAATGCTGTCATCATACGCACCACAAACATCTATGTTGAATGACAAACTAAGCATGATATCCATTATGCAACTTCATAAAGTTGTTAAGCTGTGACAGAGTTATGTAATGATGCAGTCAGTCAAAATCACTGAAGTAGTCATGTACATTCAGTTAACGATACTTTAGAGTACATTACTGCCAGTCAGCAAAGTGGAAGCACATGTACTTTCTCCTGAAAGAAATGACATCTTTGTGTGCCATAAAAGTACATCAGTTCGTATACATAAAAAGCTGTATGAGCTACTTCAGAATTCTTCCTGTAGCTTCCTTTAGAAATATCCTACTTGAAAATTTCACAGATTTTATGCTGCTCTCATGCGTGGTTGCAAAGTTTGTTATGTTGGATTCATAAGTTTTAATGTACATTAAATGGAATATCTTTAGTGTATTTTTAGAAATTCTAGCAATTTCTGGTACCTTGCAAGAAAGGAGTGGACAGAATTGCTGCTCAGATGCCTAAAGAAATGCTGTTATTCTTGCTTTATCAATTATGGAAAAATTTAAGTACATCTCTTGTTAAACAACCTTTTGCTGTGTTTACCTAGTGTAGAGCTCATATGTTCTTCTCAAACAGAAGCCTAGTGACAGCAAATGAATTGTTTGGCATGAGAGTGAGTGTATGTGCATGTGCAACGTTGTAGGCATGCCCGGTACGTACAAAAAATGCGTTTCATTTCACACCTTGTCACGTTTCTCAAGAGTGAATGCGAAGGCCTGATTCTTACCAGCAATGCCTAATTGAGGTCTGTTTTGCATGAATAAAGTTTAAAATGCTGTTTGATGGTGCTTCTTGCATGAGATCTTGTGCTGTGAGCCTTTTGTTATTTATGAGAACAAGCTGGCTTGGCACTCAAGGACTGCAGGTGAGAGGAACCTTGATCTGAGGGCCGTGGGACCTATGCAGAGGAGAATTCCTATTTCAGTTTAGTCTATAAAATCTTAAGCACCCTTCAATCTTAAAATGCATGCACCATGCTTTGGGAGGTATGTTTATAACAGTGTGCCTAGCAACCTGGAAAACTTGGAAAAGTCAGGGGCATTGTTAGGGAAAATCTTTATTGTGCAAGGTCAGAAAAATGTCCGATAAATTTTTAGCCCAAGTTGCAAATTCATGCATGTTGGTTACCCCACAAGGCTATCGAGTTCCTTGCAGCACTAATGGCGTTTTTCACTGGTCAATCTGGAGCGGCCGCCGAAATCCTCGAGCGAGCGCTCGGGTTTCGCGAATCCGAATCGGCCAGCGGAGCGCAAAAATGCTCCGTGGATAGGGTGGCTAGAATGGCTACCGTGGAGGATCACACAGGAAGTCTGCGTGCACGTCGCACAAACCGGTTCCGGAAACCATGCCCGACTTCTGCTCTCTACGTTTCCACGGCAACCAAACTCACCGTCTCCCGTGCGTAATTTGACCACGGCAATCGCAGAGTCCGTCATTTCCATGTCGCACCCGCAGGGATTATGCATGGACAACGGGCATAGAAGGCTTCGTACAGCACCTGCGTCACCTAGTAATCGCTGTTGTCTGAGCTCTCATCGCTAAACGCGAGCTCTGCAGCAGCAACGAACGCAGCCATTTTGCGAAGCAACACAATGGGCGCGTTAAGTTAAGGCGCTCGAGCGCGCTCTAGCCAGCAGAGTGCGCTCTTTTAAACTTAACGGCTAAAAAGCGACTTCCGGTGCGTGATTACGGAGCGCGCTCTACGCGCACCATCCTGGAAACGGTGCGCGAGAGCGCGCGCCTGCTACGGCTTCCGGAAAAATGACGTGTTTCCTACCCTTTCCACTGATGCAACTCCGTTCTCCTTGCCCACCCGTGTCTCCCGCCGCCGCGCAGCCGGGCGCCTGAAGCAGACGATGTTCTGAAGCAGGCGTGATCGGGAACTTGTGTTTTCGCGGTTTGAGCTTGGCGCGAACCGAAAATGACGGCACGTTCATTACTTGCCAGACGCACAGGTACGTAACCGAATAGTCGCAGTTTGGCACCTTCTCGTCGCTACAATCATGTGTACGACTTCTTCAGGTCCTCATGTTATCATGCAAGAGGTTGGGGCAGTTGAAGTGACGTCGGTGGAAGCGTCTTCGCCCTTGGATGGCGTAGTGCACATATTCGGTGACGGTGAGTACTAATAAACATCTTCAAGGGCCAGTCGGTGCATTGTGACGGTTGTTGACTAATGGCGCAAGCTACGTAAAGGATAACTCACTAGGATAAACCCGAAGACAGTTGAAGTGCTTTGTGTTATCGTTCACCCGGTCTGCGCAATTAGTTAACCGCTGCACGTAATCGCACCGTCTTTGTCTGCTTTTTACATTCTGATGTCCTCTAAATATGTTTTCCTTTTTTTTTGTTTCCAGATGCTAACGGTCCTTCAATGCCACTTGCAGAGCCAGGAAACGAAGGCTGTGAGTATGCCTTGTTTTGGGGGTCACGATATCCCAGCTTTCGCACTGTCATTTCACATTTCACTGTAAGCACGTAATTTTCCATGAAGGCATCGTGTCCACCTAATATACATGATTTGTTGTACGTGTAGTACATTGTGACTATAATGTAGCATCCGTGTGAAGCTGTGTGTGCTGCCAAACCTTCCCACAAACCGACACGCACCTTTTTTTCTGCAAGCTTTAGTAAAGTTGATCAACACGCTGCGTCGGGCTGATTGCTGACGACGCATTAAATTTATTGGCCGCCTTGTCACTCACTTTTTCTGCCTTTTGGCGGATTGTATGCTTTTATTATTTATTTATTCACAAATTACCCTGCAGCGCCCTTAGTTTGGGCGTTAGAGCAGGGGGGTTACAACATGGAATAAAATACATTTTCACTTGCCCTGTGCACTTGCTTTTGATTCAGCCTGTTCCAATGGTTAACTGGTCGGACAAAAATGAGTTAGCATACATGTTCGTCTAAGTGGCAGAGCACTCCAGGATTTTGCAATCATGATCAGTGTGCCCTGAGTTGTAAGGAGGTTTCCTGAGGTAGATTTCGCTGTTAAATCCAGCATTGTTATAGTAAATCAAATATGAACATTTTAACCTAAGTTTATTCCTTTATCATTTTACAGACTGTGTGCAGATATTGCACCCAGCATTGATAAACTAAATGCATATCTTTTTTCAGTTATTTGTATTTGTTATTTCTGTTAATGTAGCATTAAGTAGTGCCACTTCGTAAAATGGTAAGCTATCAGTCATGCAGCATATGTTCCTTATTTTTTTTATTTCCCAGGTGACCACATGAATGAGTATGACCTCTGCGTGGCCGATGATAGTACCGACTGGGACCTGGCGGGTGACCACAATTACAACAGTAATTCCACACATAATTTTTAAACAGTGTACCTCATCATCATCATCGTCATCATTTATTGTACCCTTAAAAAAGGGTCTTTTACAAGGCATTACATAGGGGGGTTAAGAGATACCAAAGGACACGTCATAACATGCATGTAATATTTGACAGAACAGCTGAACAAATTAATGTGAAACAAGATAATATAGTTGCTGTCAATGGTATCACGGGTAGTAATAACATTTATAGAAGATATTAAGGAATCAGATACTGAGAAGAATAAAAGTAATGTTGAATAATAGATGTATCGACGATATTACAGGCAATGAGATGCAAAGCATGCACAGTGAGGAACAAAATTACAATCATTCTTTAAACCTGACACTGTATACATGTTATCAAAATAAAAGTGAGAGGCGTACAAGCTTTTATTGAAAGTCTACATAGTATGAGGATCAAACAAAAGCTGATGATAAGGACACTCTAAATTTAGCTGCGTCATGCTCGAGAATGACAGCTGCGGGTACACTGTTCCACTCTCGAATAGCTGACTGGAGGCAAGATTTGTTAAGTACAGGTGTAGAGCCATGAAGATGTTGGACGCTTGTTGGAGCATTGTCACTGCTGATGAAAAATATATGAAGTATTGCCCACATTGAACTTTGTGTGCAGGCTTGTTATGGGCTGTTTTCTCTTCAGTTCTCGTCACAAATACTGACATTAAAACTTTAATTTCTGCAGGTGACCCTAATGAAGGCTCCAGCTTTCATCGTGCTGAAGCTGGTACAGCAAGGGATGCCACAAACTGGTCCCATGCTGAGGTTCTTCTTTTGATTGCAAGCTACCAGCGTCACATACTAGATTTTCATGACAGGAAGAAAAAGAGAAAACATATTTGGATGCAAATAAGCACAGAAATGAGGGAGCGCGGCTATTTGAGAACAGCCTCCGATTGCGAGACGAAATTTAAAGGTCTAAAAAGAACCTATGATAAACATCGGCAACACAAGCGGAAGAGCGGAAGGGATAGGAAGGAGTGGCCCTTCTACAGGGACATGGAGAACCTGTTGTCTTCAAGTGCAGAGTACCAAGCACCCATTTCATCTAGCATGCCTACGCAGCCCTCCACATCAGCCACGTCACCTGTTGGTGTACAGCTCTTGGAACCGGCTCAGGAAACTCATGGAGCCACTGGTGAGAACACTGATGGTTTTTCTGATGAGCGTTGCTCCCAACACAATGCGGCACAAGTTGCTGCCAAGGCAAAACGCCGTAAAACGCCAGCAACTCTGTTGCAAGACATCCTGAGCAACATGGAGGCATGGCAGGATGAAGAACGCCAACGCTACAAGCAGCAACTAAAGATGCAAAGAATGAAGCTGAAAATGCTAAAGCGCATTGTGGACAGCACCATTTAAGATTTTTATTAATTAAACCAGTTATTTTCTGGAGTTAAATAAAAACAGGAACGCATTTTTTTTTTCGGCTTGCATTACTGCCAGCAGCCTAAGTGTCTGACTGTGGAATGCACACTCAGAATGTACATTCGACAATTTTGTTTTGCTATGGTCAATGTAAAGTGTTTTAGAAAGTGTGCAGAGTGTATGCTGTTAACCTTATAAATTCTAGATTTCTAAAACAAGAAATGTGGTTTTTAGAATGACTCGCTTTGAATCTAAAATAGTATCAAGTTTATTTCAGTAAGCTGCTGATTAATAAGTAGGCATTACCTGCACTTCCAAGTGTTGTCACTTGTGTCCGATCGGTATTCAAATGAGATTATACTGGTGCCAAAAATCTCAATTTGTTTAAATGGACAACAGGCTTTGTTCTGCCGATATGGTTGCCTTTTCTTTTTGTGCCTTGCTATGGTTTTGGTATTGTCTTTTCATGCTAGAGGATACTTTTGTTTGCATACTTGGCAGCTTGCCGTTTGTTCAGCTTCGAAGTTCTTTTTTTTTTGGCTCTGTCAAAATAGATTTGTGCTGAAGTTTCTACCGGTGACACTACTCCCTCTACGTTTCTGTTTCAGTAGACTTTTCTTGGTGGTTGCTGTCTTTGACATTTATAACGCTTTCACACTTGGTTTATTGGCCAGCCTGCTCTTTATTTTTTTGCAGTCTCAAAACAATCAGCTTGCTGTTTGCTCTGGTTCAAATAGTTCTGTGCTGAAATTGCTTGCTTGCGTCATTGCATTTCTTTGTGTTGATGTATATATATGTAGGTATTGACGTACATAGTTGCCGTGTCGTTCCAACACTTTAAGAGTTTTTTTTTTAGAGCATCTATTGCTCATTGTTTCAACAGAAAGCCTTCTGGGAACGAAAGTGGTTTCTATGTAGTGCCTTATGCTGATATTGTATATCTTGTAAGGACTTGAAGAATTTTATGCAGACTAATCACCTGTTCCCATGTGTGTTGCTGCACGTCTCAATGGAAACACGTGAAAAAGCAACACTACTTGAAGTACAAACACTAGTCACATACATGTAGCAGTGCCATTTGTGTTCATATTTTGCTTTATGATAGAGGTGCAAGTACTCAGTTTATTTCATAAGTGTTTTATTTATACCAACAATTGACAACATAAAAAATGTCCGAGGACAGTACATGAAATGTTTTTTGTTATGGCTACTATTGTTTACCAAAACGCAATAAACAGTGGTTAATACAAACATTTAAATGCTGAAGCTGCCAGTATCTGTTTGTTTTCATGCCTGTTTTCTACAAAGCCAACATTACTGCTCGGCGCTTAAGTGCACCCCTGCTCTCCGAAACTCCTGTGGAGTTCCCATCAAAAGATGGATCGTCGTCATCACCTTCCTCCTCCAGGCCCTCACAATCAAAGGAATCCTTTGACATAAGAATGATGTTGTGCAGAACACATGATGCCAGCACATATTTACTAATGAGTGCAGAGCTTTTCATGTCAAGGTATTTCAACCGCCTGAATTTGCCTTTTAGCTGTGCGAATGCACGTTCAATTACTGATCTTGCTGCGCCTAGTCTTTCATTGAATTTTATTTCTTGTGCACTTAGATGGCCATTATTTCTGTAAGGTCGCATGAGTCCGACAGACAGTGCATAGGCGGAGTCACCAAGAATATGGAAGTTAGCCGGTAACTTCTCTACTAGCCTGTCCAGACCTGATGCACTGAACACCTTGGCATCGTGCATTCTTCCTGGAGAGCCTGCATGCACATGGGTGAATGCCATGTTGCTGTCACAGCACCCCTGCAGGATGATTGAGTGAAACTCTTTCCTGTTGTAATAAGCATCTTGCTCGTTCTCTGGGGCTTTGATAGCGATATGGCAACCGTCCACAGCACCGACAACTCCAGGAAACCGCCACTTTCGGTAGAATTCATGGGCTACATCCTGCAGTGACAAAGGCCACTGGATAAAGTCTGGTGCTGCACCTGCCCAAAGTTCAATGATGTTGTTGACAACGTAGTGCAGCAGGCCCTTGTTGACTCCAAAACGGTCGGCAACACCTCGGAAGGACTCTTGGTTGCCAAGCAACCACAGAGCCATTAACACCTTTGTATGGAGAGGTATCCTTGGTGTCCTTTCCGTGGTGAGTCTCGCCTGTGTGATCTGCAGCAGGACCTGGAAGCCAACAGCTAGCACAGTTTTATGATTGCTAGCTTGTACTTAGTGCGCTTAGCATCAATAAGAACCGTTCAGTGAGCACTGATATTCTTAGTAGACTAGTTACAACATTTAATCTGGTCCTCGCGAAACAAAAGCAATGTTGTGTACGGCGACCTTCTGCAAAAATAATGCACAGACTGTCGATGACCGCGTGACTGCAGATTAAACCGCGTGCGTTGTTTCAAACTGATAGGACTACTTACCTCAAAAGTGCTTCTGTCCATCCTGAAGTGCTCTTTGAATTGTGTGTCCGTGTATCTGGGCACAACGTTGATGACATAATTCTGGATGCCTCGGATCATACGGCTTTCTGTCCTCTTGCGATCTGCAATAAATTTCGATGGAAGCGAAATGCAAAAACGCCCGTGTGCTTGCGTTGTACTGCACGTTAAAGAACGGCAGGCGGTCAAAGTTAATCCGGAACCCTCCACTACAGCGTGCCTCATAATCAGATCTGGATTTGGCGCGTAAAGCACCAGAAAGAAGCAGATCTGCAATGAGTCATCAGTCCGCATACCGAGGAGCAGAAATAAATCCTCTGATACGGTACCTCTGAAAACAGCACGAACAGCTTGCATCGCATAGGTGAGCCGCTGCTGCTGCCTCCGTCGCCGCGCGTCAAGTTCTTCTACCTCTTCATCGTCCAACAAGAACTGCAGGAGTACGGTCGGCGGGGCCATTTTTGAAAAGCGCGCGAAGAGCGATAGCGGATGCGGAAGCAACGTAACATTCGCCAGACGGCGCGTTCGTGCACCCGAAAGCAGTCGGCGAAAATCGCCGTTAAGTTAAGCTCCGAAGGCGTCGCACTCGAGCGCACTCGAGCGTGCTCCTTTGGAGTTCGGAGCGCGCTAACTTAACGCGCCCAATGTTGTGCGTACCAACCGGTACCGATTTCGCTTGAAGACGGAAGTGACGCGAGCTATTTCCGCCCGAATCCGCGCCTCGGCGGCGGAGCAAGTGAGAGCGATCCGGCGCGGAGCGAGTTGATCCGAAACGACCAGTGGAACGCGCGAACTCGCTCCAGATCGACCAGTGAAATTCGGATTCGTTGCCACGGAGCAAGAAATCCTGCTCCGAATCGACCAGTGAAAAATGGCATAAGTCTGCTTTCCTGCACAATAATGCTCTCCTCAATCACCATATTACAGGAATTATTTCGTGAATTGCGTGAAGCACTGGATCGACACAACACACGCTTAGCCCCTGCGCACTCTTGCAAGACGGAGCAACCTTCTGCCGCAGTTCAATTGCCTTCTCACCCCGCCGCCCTTATTTTTTTCCTTACACGCAGCGTTTGCCCTACGTGAATCGTCTTAAAGGGCCCCTGAAACGGTTCGGACAAATTTTGTAGACGCGTAGGGTACAGCTAAAGTTAATCATTCGCCCCATAATTTGTGTGAAACGTCTCGTATTAAGAGAGCTACGGACGATTACAAGTAACCCTCCTCCATAGTCTTGCATTTCCTCCTCGTTCACCGAGTGATCGGGGCTAATGGCTAAGCTCCGCCTTCACTGGCTCTGCGTCATGATGGCAAGTCGTGTCGTCCACTTTGGTTCTCTAGGAGCGAGCGCGCGAAGCTTCTCCAATCTCCCCGCCAGCTGTTTGGCAGTAGACCCTAAAGCCCCTGCATCCGCGCCACCACCGCCACCGCCGCCTGGTCGGCGGAAACGTGTATGGAGGGGCTTTAGTAGACCCCAAGCGACAGCTATCGAAGCAGCGTGCGGTGCGAGCATTCTGTCGCAGCGCTGAACGTGTCTGGTATTCCGGTAACCACAGGCGGGCTGGGCCTTTCGACAGCACGGTGGCGGCGTAAACTCAAGCTGATGAAGGAACTTTAGCGTAGACGTACGTGAGCCGCCTAATCGGTCTCCGCAGTCCCGCCACACGTTGACGCAGAGCTTAGCCGGCCAAACAAACAGCTAGTATTGCTCAAACCAAGCGTAAAACATTTTAAACATTGACAAAAACAACGTGTTAACGATTACACTCCTGCGAAAAATTTACACCAGCAGCAAAGAAGAATACATTTCGTTACTGCTACAGTGTGGTTGAGCTCTGTGCCAACAGGTGGCTGGACCGCGGAGACCGATCAGGCAGCTCACGTACGTCTACGCTAAAGTTCCTTCATCTGCTTGAGTTAATGGTGAGTTTATGCCTCCACCGTTCACCTTCACATTTGCGCTTCTGCTCATCCCGGAAAAAGGACATGGTCAAACTGCCAGGCCCAGTCCCCTTGCGCTTACCCTAATACCGATGATTACTAGCGCTATTGCGTTAGTAATCTTCCGCTGTAAAGTGACAGCCGCAAACGCGCAAATCCTGGCGCCGATCGGATAGCGGCAGCCCGATGCGCTGCAGCCAGTCTGCTCGTCTGCTGCCTTGCAGAGGAACACGATGTCGCAGCTTGACATATTGCTAGTCGCTACGTTTGCAGTCCACAACCCAACAAAGTCGAATCGTAGTGCTCGCGAAAAGACTGAGACCGACTCTGACCGCGGAGCTCGTCAAAATGGAGCACGTAACACAAGCAGACGACGCTTGCTGCGTGCCCGAAGTGCTTAAGTGTAGTGAGAAATTGTTCTTGCGTGTTTTCTTTCTTTTACTTTCTTTTTATAGAAGTAAATGAACTAACATTCCAACTATTACGAACATCATTTGTTCACCCTAAAGGTGGAAAAATCGATGGCGCACTCAGGGCAGCCATCGGATAGCTTGCACTACTGACGTTCATTGGGCGATTTACGTCATATGGGTAGAGGCGGCTGAAAATTCCGCCGAGCAGTGTGCTGCGATCGGCAGCGATGTACATTTTTAAAACATGACAAATTACTCGCTTTCCGTGGAGCACTTAGATGCGTCAGTTAATAATCGAACGACCTACTCTAACGACAATGCTTGCTAGTGTACAGTCAAATGCTCATATGCTGCGGCCTAAAGCTTACAGCAGGGTGCGAAAACGCGTTCACAGCGAAAGCAAAACATTGTGCGCGGACATGCATGCAGACGTGCAGTCGGTCGCTGCGAACCCGTGCGATCGCTGCATTGAGGCTTTATCCTGTAATGCCCCATTTGGTTATACAGACAGCCCACTGTAACAACATATTTCACATAGTTTATATATATCAAAACGTTTATTTAAAAGAAAAAAAATGCAGATTACTTTCGGCGTTTGCTTACCTTTCATGCAAGAAGCTGGTTCGGGAGACTCCATCGCGGCGACCACGCGCAGTGGCGTTCACTGCACGTATTCGGTAAAGAGTCGGTAAACGATTCTGTGATTTCAGTTTGCCCAAGATTATTATGTCGACAATCAAAAACTCCCCTCGTTTTGAGAGTACCCACATAAATGTTGAGGAGGGTGCCGCGTACTCGTACTACGCAAGGGAGGCGCTTCCGACAGATGGCTACTCCGTAAGCCCTCGCCCCCTATATTACAGACTAAATCTGAATACCACGCGAACTACATAAAGGCACAAAGAAACTCGCGGCAATACAGCCACGTGGAATGCTAATAACCTACAGAGCAATTTCATTTTCATACAAAAGTCCTGGAGCTAGTAAAATGGTCGAGCTACAAATCCGCTGCGTTGTCAGCACACACCGATAAACGCAGCACAGCAAAGCAGCTGATAACAAGCCAGGGAGTAAGTTTCAGTTTGTTGAGTGCACCATGACACAGCTGCCGTGCCGAACGCGCGAAGTGCGCATAGTCGGTAGAGGACCTCCCACCAAGGCCACGTCGCCAGTAGTAAGTACGAATGCGTGACTCACCAGCAACGCATAATGGACCGAGCACGCACTACTCGGCCCGACAGCATTTCGTCCTTAACTGCGCACAACCCGTTATTATGGCACACAGAGTTTAATGGCGGAGCGGCCGTATGCGCGACATGGAGATTCCTTTATCCATGATGCGCGAGCGTGTACTGACACGTGGTACTGAATTAGATTTGCTCAGTGACTCTTCAGCTCATTTAGCCTTATGAATTGAAGATGTCACGGTCTATATAGAGTTTCCTACAAAAATTTTTGTAGGAAACTCTATGGTCACGGCACTCTTCGCATGAATGAATGGATGCTATGAGCGACCCCTTTGGAACGGGTCGGTAGGTTGCGCGACCAAGCTCTTGCTTTTATACTGCCTAATGTCCTACCTAGGTTCAAAAATTAAAAAAATAATGCAAATAACAAAAACCACGATGAATTTCCATAACCGAATTTTCTGACTCCCTATTGTGAACTTTGTTTTCCTAGGTCTCCGTTTTTTGTCGTTTCCCTACTTCCACCAATCTTCCAATCGCCTCTTGCTAATCTCTATTGCCGACATGTATACTTTTCCCCTGATTTTGCTGAACCCAAGGGCTTCAAGGAGGCCAGTGGTGCCTAAATCGACCGTTGGGCGTATATCTTCACATTTTAATAAAACATGCTCCATCATTTCCCTAGCTTTACCGCAGCAAGCACATGCTGCGTCTTCCTTATATCTCGCTTTATAGGTGCGTGTTTTAAGCCATCCCGATCTCGCTTCGAAAAGTAGTGAGCTTCCCTTTGAGTTATCATAAATTGTTTCTTTCCTGATTTCGTTTTTTCCTCTTAAGTAGTTGCTCACCGCAGGTTTCATTTCTGTTGCCTCCACCCATGATATTATTTCAGCCTTTCTCAGCCTTTCTGACTTTCCGCTTGACTTTCTTTGTGGCTGTGTTGCTCACCCTACAGGCCGCATACTTGCTGGTAAGCTTCCTAGTTCTTTTCCTCCACTGTGAATCAATGTTTTTCTTGTACAAATACCTCAACACTCTCCCAGTCCCTTTACTTTCTTCCATATAACTCAGTCGTTCTTCATAATCAATTTTACTGTGAGCTTCCATCACTTCAAAACTTGTCCAGCCCATATCACCAGGCATAGCTTCACTTGTAGCCTTCCCGTGACCGCCCAATGCGAGGCGTCTCACTGACGTTTGGTTGCCATCGAGTCTTGATGGTACCCCTGATTTCAAGCAAACGATCGCATTTCCAAAAGTATGTTTTGGAACCATTACACCTTTTCACATACCCCGGAGCACCTCGTACCTGTTGTATCCCCATAGCGCTCTGTGCTTCATTATGGCTGCATTTCTCTTCCCCTTCACCATTATTGTTTTTTCCTGTGTTTCCATATATCTATAGTCTTCATTTATTCATATACCAAGGTATTTATATTCTCTTACCCGAGGTATTTCCTGGCCCTGTATTGCCACTGTCTGTTCACTATTTTCATTGAATACATACCATAACACCTGATTTTCTAACGCTAAATTTAAAACCTAAATTCTCGGCTTCCTGTCCACATATATTAACCAGACGTTGCAAATCACTTTGCTTGCTAGCTAGCAACACAGTGTCGTCCGCATAATATAAACCTGGAAGCTGCAGCTCTATTACTGTACCCGCATGTTTGAGAGATGAAACCCGATATATGCTTCCTTCTAGCACCATCTCCTTCCTCACAATGGACATCATAAACAGCAGTGGAGATAAAGGTCACCCCTGCCTCAGTCCCTTGTTGATATCATCTTTCTCCTCGCTCCTCATCCCCTCCCATTCAAGGCAAACAGTATTTTCTAGGTAAATCTCTCTCAAAAGCTGTAGACAACTGTCGCCTAAGCCTTCCCCTTCCTGAATATCCCCCAAGGTGTTGCGGTCTACGTTGTCATACGCTCCTGTAATGTCTAAAAAGGCCACATATAACGGTCTGCTTTCTACTCTTGATATTTCAATACACTGAGTAAGAATAAACAGGTTATCATCCAAACGCCTACCTATTCTGAAGCCATTCTGAAGTTCTCCCAAAATGTCATTATTCTATGGCCATGCTTGCAGCTTTAATTTGATTGCCTGCATTGCTAACCTGTATATTACCGATGCAACGGTCAACGGTTTATACGAGTGAATTCTATCTTTCTCCCCTTACCTTAATAGATTAAATTCATTCTACTTTGTCGCTAACTGTTTGGTATTCGTCTATATTTTCCACTGCTTTCACCAGAGTTTCCTTACTTGTTTGGTCCTAGTTCATTAATCAGCCTAACAGAAACCTCGTCTAGCCCTGTAGCTATGCGCGTTGGAATTTTCTCTTCGGCTTTGTTCCAGTTGAAAGTTGTCAGCACCAGCTCCTTTTCCACCTGGGTCTCTTTCATGTTCTTTTTTTCTTCAAATACAACCTCGTCATTGCCTTGGAAAGATTCGGCTGTTATTTTTGGATGTAATTTGTTGCCGCTTCCCCTTCCAGTTTGTTTCCATCTTCGTCTAGGATATGTTGTTGTATTGTTTTCGACTTCCTGTCTAATAATTTTATGTGGTTCCAAAATATTCTAGGTGCGGCCTTCTTTTCCTCACGTATTTCTGACAACCAACGTTCACTTTCGCCTTTTATCTTTGCTTGCACCAGTATTTGAACCATAGACTTTTTCTCCCGGTATATTTCCCATTTACTGGCTACTTCATCCTGCGCCAACTGCGCCTTCTTTGCCTGCTTGTGCTCTCGGGATGCTTTCTGTCGTTTGGCGATCGCTTCTCGTATCTCCCTGTTTTACCAGCTTTTCGGTTTTTTTCCTTTCCAACGAACATGTTGTTTCCCTTTCCGTATTTCTGTCGTTATTACACTTAGAAGCTCATTATATTCCCATTCTTTACTTGGCCATTTGCAAAGTTCTTCCTCAACTCTAGTGACTATATTTGTTATTTGTTCAGCGTTCAAATTTGGACTGGCCATTTTGCACTCCTTGCTCTCTTTCTCAACTTCATATCCCATTTTCAAAATGATACGTTTATGGTCACTCCCTATGCTGCTATACCCTTCCTCATCAATCGCCATTTCTCTCAACTCATCATGAATTCCTTATGTCATCAGACAGAAGAAATTCAATGGTGGATTGCCGGTTTCCCACTTCCCACGCGATCTGCCCTTCACACTTAGGCCCTGTATTCCCGATAACGAGGTTATGTTGCTCACAAAAATCTAGCATTGACTTCCCGTTGTTGTCGGTATAGCCATCTAGATCCTGTATGTGGGCGTTCATGTCACCTAATAGGATAATTTCGGCGTCATTCCCAAAATATTTAATATCAGCACTTTTGTATTCCACTAACTCTTGATTCTTCTCTGTGCAATTATTTCCGGTCCACAAATACGTTAATTACGCCCAGCCAAGTTTCTTTTTCCCACTCATTGTATCTGATAAACAAAGATGCTCTGGACATCTTGAATTTACTCTTTTCCATTTAGCTCCCTGATGGATGAGCGTGCCGACTCCCGCTCCCTTTCTTTCCGACTTAGTTCTGTTGCACTCTTCCCAAACGTAATTCTCAATCAGTGGCGGCTCTTCCGAGTCTAAGGTGCGTTTCTGTAACCGCATACACCCCTACTTGTTCTCGATTTAACTGCTTCTGTATTTCTGCCCACTTTTCCTTTCTTCTTCCGCCCTCCATGTTTATGTAGCATGTTGCATGGCGAGCTCTCTTTCTTGTTTTCCTCCTTTTTCTGTTATTGACGGCAATGCTATTGGGAACCTTCTTCATTACTACCTACTCTGGCCTCCTGAGCGCCCGTGGGCCCCCTATAGAAGCAACAGCGCGGCCAACAGGTCGCCAGCCCACTTCTCGTCCTAGCTGTAATTGAAGTGGATCCCGTCTCATTCAGGGAGAAGAAGAAGAGGTGGCCGAAGAAGGCAGATGCACTTCACGTCGGCTCCGTCTTCGTTCAATGATTTCGCAGGGAAGTCACCGAAAATCACCGAGTTTTTGCTACCATCTCACGCAGCAAGTTACCAAGATTCTGCCGATACCAACTTCAAGGTGGGAATCCCATTTTTCGAACTTCTACGCCAAATTTTCGTCTGCCACACCGGCAGCCGCGGTGGTGGCTGCCGCGAGCCTAGGCCTATAGGCGCCCCCGCAAGAAGTACACGTGGCGCGCGCCCACGCTCGCTCGCCGACGGAAGAAATGGAGGTTCTCGTGCAAGGGCAGAACATTTCCCAAGCAGAATTTGAGGCTGGCACGGGCTGGAGTACCGTCGGCTCGAAAAAGCAAGCCGTTGAGAGATCGAATACGAGCAGTTTCGGCGCCCACCTCGGCACCGGCGGAAGGAAGAAGCGCGAGCAGAAACTGAAACAGCAGTTAATCAAGGCCAGCCGCATGCCATATCTACCGAAGGGTGATTTCAAGATTATCATCCGCCCAAAGGGAGGCCTCAAGATTGGCGAATTAGGAGCGGCCCGAGTAGCTTCGTGCGTCTACCAAGCTGCTGGCATACCCGGGGAGCACAGGGAAGACGACACCGTGTGCCTCAACGTACAACAGAACATCATCGTAGTGAGTACCCCCAGTGAAGCCAACGCAGACAGATACCAAAGAGTCGAGCGCCTCGTGGTCAACGGCCAGGCCTATGAGACCAACGCATATGAATCGGCACCCGACTTAACTTCCAAAGGAGTCATCAGGGGTATACCTCTCGAAGATTCGCCCCGCGACATCACCGCCCAGGTCGTTACCCCCAAGAATCCTACGGCAATCGCTGCGAAACGACTCAGCAATACCACCACGGTCATCGTGCTGTTTTCCGGACTGAAAGTTCCCTCCTTCGTCCGCTACGGAGGCGCTCTCATCAGGTGCGCGTTGTACAGAAAACAACTTGACCTGTGCTTCCAATGCAGCAGACTGGGCCACCGCATGGACGTGTGCCCCAATCCGCAGGACCGCATCTGTAGAGGCTGCGGCACGGCCAACCCAGGTCTCGACCACCAGTGCAACCCCCTTTGCCAACTTTGCGGGGGTGAGCACTTAACGGCCGATAAGAATTGCAAGGCTCGCTTCAAGACGCCATATATAGTCAAGAGACGACGCTGGGAAAGACAACGACAACAGGAAGAATTTCTAGCATCGGAGGCTACGAGGGAATCTGTTGGACGCCCTTCCCGGGATACCAGGCCCCGTTCACGCTCGAGGGCCCGCTCGAGAACCAGAAAGTCCAGATCACGGAGCCGCACACCCGGACCGGCCCGAACCAGATTCAGGAGCCGTACGCGGTCGCTTTCCCGCCGCAGCGGAGGCGGCCCGGCGGTAGAAGAGGCCACCAACAAGGTGAGCTGGGCAGACGCGGTCAAAGGCTCGTCGCGCCGCGGCGGAACTGAGGAAACTGCAGCTTCTAAAGAAATAGCAGAAATGAGACGGGAAAATGCGCAGTTGAGAGAATTAATCTCACACCTCACGAAAGAAATCCAGGAACTTAAGAATAGTCGAAGGGAGGAGATATCTCCTCGTCTGAGTACTTGTAGTGCAGGTGCAGCTGCGGTAACTCCTAATAATAGCATGGAGGAGGACGACAACCCTCCGCCACCTAAGAGAAAGGCTCCAGCCGTTAGCAGCCAAACCGGATCACAACTGGCAGACGTAGGACAGAAATTAACAGAAATGCAAAATGTACTCAAAGAACAAGCGGAAGCCGTCGGCAACCTCACGCTGGCGGTTTCGACCATAATGTCGAGAATTGACAAATTCGAAAGCAACGTGGCCAACCTAAGTCTTAGAGTAGCCAAGCTGCAGCCAGTAACCACCGCAGGGGCCCCCATAACTGGGGTCGCATCTAATCAATTCCACGACATCCCCGTAAACAACGCAGGAGCATCTGGGGTCGTTCAGACCTCCAGCCCTCGACCAGACCAAAATAGGCAAGCACGGTAAAAGAGGCGCGCTGACGATATGGCAGTGGAATTGCAGGAGTTACACCGCAAAAAAAGCGGTCCTGCAACAACACCTTAAAAACAAATCGAAACCCGATGTAATAATGCTACAAGAGACACACGAATTAGCTAAACTACCCGGTTACCAAGCCATCGGTCCCCCATCCGGGGAGAACCAAGCGGTAACTACTTTGGTCAGGAAAGGCTTAGTGGTCGTTCGTCACGACCTTAAGGTAGCGCAGATTGAACAAGTATTCGTAGAAATTATACCTAAAAGCAAAAGCCAAAGCAGCACGTTTATCCTCAATCTATACAGCAAGCCAGCGCACATACGACAGCGCTTTCTAACCCTTTTTAGGAGGGCCACCGACATCGCGGGCTCCCATCCCCTACTAATCGGGGGAGATTTTAACGCCCCGCACGGAGCGTGGGGCTATGCCTATACAAGAGCCAAAGGCAAGGCTTTATGGCAGGATATACAGGAAACAGGCCTGACCCTCATCACCGACCCCAGCTCCCCCACCAGAATGGGAACAGGGCTGACAAGAGACACCACGCCCGATCTAACATTAGTGAAGAACGCAAGAGGAGCAAGTTGGAATAACACGTTCGAAGACCTTGGTAGTGACCACAGAATTCTCGAAACGAAATTATCGGAGAATTTAATGGTCGAACCCAACAAAACCTTCAAATGGACGGACTGGGACCAGTTCCGCAAGAATCGAGCCGGAATGACGCACGCGCCCATCACAGACATTCAACAATGGGCCGAACAAGTGATGGCTGACGTCAATGAAGTTACAAAGACCGTGACGCCAGAACTTCCCGTCGAGAAGATCGACAGTCGCCTGGTGCACATGTGGGAGGCCAAACGATCGCTTCAAGCCAGGTGGCAGAAACAAAGACACAATAGGAAGTTGAGGAAACGCATAGCGTTACTCAACAAACAAATAGAAGAACACTGCAAAACTCTTAGTAAACAACAATGGAATGAGATCTGCAACGAGATGGACGGACGGATTGGCACCGGTCACACATGGCGCCTGCTCCGACACCTGCTAGACCCGACCAAGACCAAGGCAACACATCGGGAAACCATGCGCAAACTAGTACACACACACACCAAGGACGAGGAAGAAATCCTTTCCGACCTCTGCGACAGATACGCCCCGCACAGCCCGACTATTCAACACGGCGAATACACGGGAAATCCCAATTTCTCTCTGGACAGAGACTTTGGCGAGGCGGAAATCCGGGCCGCTTTACAAAAGCTCAACAGCAAGTCGGCCCCGGGACCGGACGGCATAACTAATAAGACCCTTCGTAACTTGGACAACGAGACCATCTCCGAACTGACCAAGTACATCAACGATTGCTGGACCCGAGGATGCATCCCTGACCAGTGGAAAAGAGCAAAAATGGTGCTCATCCCCAAACCAGGGAAACCCCCAGATCTGGCCAATCTTCGACCAATATCCCTTACGTCGTGCGTCGGCAAGTTGATGGAGCACGCCTTCCTCACCCGTATCAACGCACACTTGGACGACGTGGAAGCGTATCCAGACACCATGCTCGGATTTCGAGCTCATCTCTCCACGCAGGATGCAATGTTGCAAATCAAGCACCAGATACTCGACAACAAGACAAGAGGTACCAGGGCCATTCTAGGATTAGACCTCAAGAAAGCCTTCGATAATGCAGCTCACGCAGCCATACTGCGCAGCATTGCCGCACTCAATCTAGGAAACCGTGCGTACAGCTATGTTAAGGATTTCCTCACAAACAGGAAAGTCTCCTTAACGCTGGGCAAACTCGCATCCGAAGACAGGAACATAGGCAGCGTCGGCACCCCGCAAGGCTCGGTCATCTCGCCGATGCTCTTTAATCTCATTATGATCGGCCTCCCCGAGCGCCTCAACGCCATCGAGGGAGTGCATCACACAATATACGCGGACGACGTTACGATCTGGGTGTCCGAGGGAAGCGACGGAGAAATCGAACAGCGATTACAGACCGCGGTCGAGGTGGTGGAGGAGTACCTCGTCGGAACCGGTCTCGTCATCTCGCCAGAAAAATCGGAACTCCTCCTCTACCGCCCGACGCTTAGGGGAAGACCCCCCAAGGCTTACATCCAGCATGCTGCATACGAAGAAATTTGCATACGTACCAAAGACGGACAAGAAATACCCAGGGTGAAGCAGATTAAGGTGCTCGGATTCATCATAGAATCGAACGGCAACAACGGAGAAACGGTCAGGAATTTGGAGACTAAGATCACGAACACGATGAGGCTCATCAGAAGAATCACCAACAGACATCAGGGTATGAGGGAGGCCAACGTCGTCAGAGTCATACACTCCTTCGTTATTAGCCACATTACCTATGTGGCCGCCTACCACAACTGGTACGCGGCCGAATATGCCAAATTGAACACCCTCATTAGAAGAGCATACAAGATGGCACTGGGCCTTCCAGACAGCACCAGCACGGAACTGCTGCTACAGCTGGGCGTCCACAACACGCTTGAAGAGTTAATTGAAGCACACCAAATTTCGCAACTCGAAAGACTATCGAAGACACGAACGGGCAGGAGTATCCTGGACAAACTTGGGATAAGTTATCACAAGCAGCACGGCGACAAGACATCCCTTCCAAGCGCGATCAGGGAAAAGCTGCAGGTGGCTAATATACCCAAGAACATGAGCCCCGAATTCAATCAGGGTCGAAGAGAGAGTAGAGCCAAGGCTTTACTCAAAGCCTTCGGTAGGGACAAGGAAGCGCTGTTCGTAGACGCGGCAGAATACGAGGATCGACGTGCTTTTGCAGTGGCCGTCCTCAATACCGAGAAACAATTGGTCAGTTGTTGTAGCATACGTGTAAAAAACCCCGAGGTAGCGGAAGAGGTGGCGATAGCCCTAGCCATCGTTAACCCCAGTTGTAGATACGTAATCAGTGACTCGCAGACGGCGGTCAGAAACTATGCACAAGGCAGAATTTCGCCGAAGGCTGAGGCTATACTCAAAGCTAACGCGAACTATGTCACCTCCGAGGAGACGGAGGAACGACACATTATATGGTTCCCGGCTCACACGTCCCCCGACACCCCCGTACCCAACCTCAACGAGGAGGTCCACCGCGTAGCGCGAGGTCTCACGTTCCGCGCCCGCGAAGAAGGATCCTCTCTTGGGGTTAGAAATCCAACGGAGGCATGGACAGAGAGGGACAGAATGACCAGATACTGTGACATTACAAAATTTTATCAAAACTCAAGGCGGGTTTATCCGCCCCCTAACCCCAAACTCGACAGGGCCCAAGCGGTAGACTGGCGGCAGCTACAAACAAAGACCTTCCCCAACCCCGTCCATCTCAGGAGGATATATCCGGACGTCTACTCAGATGATAACTGCAAGCTATGCAGCAGGGCTCACGCAACTCTTAGACACATTCTCTGGGAATGTGACGTTATATGCGAAGAAAATGCAGTTTCTCCAGATGAAGCTGCGGCGCGATGGACGGCCGCGTTGCGCAGCTCAAACCTCGAAAATCAACTATGGGCCATCCAGCAAGCCCGTGAGGCGGCGAGGAGACAGGATCTCCGGACCTCCTCGGGGGCGGCCTAGGCCCAGGCCACGAATTTGCCGGATTGTTAATAAAGTTGTTACCACCACCACCGTCTCATTCAAAACCACCGCACCTTCTCACTTCCCTGTTTTCTTCGACAACCACGAAACCTTTCTCTCGGCTCATTTTTCATATCGCCTCGTAAGCAGCCACTGCGGCTCTTTGTACGCCACTATCACGTACACGCCCCTCCCGCACCGTGCACACCATGATCTGCACCTGAGGGGACAGCTCGCGCAAGTCGTCCACCTCATTCGCCAAGCGCTGGGATAGTCCTGTCCCTTTCCTGTTTAGGACGTCATTTAGCCCTCCTGCTACTATGAGAAGGTTGCGCACGTGGGCATTTTCCGTGAGCTTTGCTTTTGCTCGCTCCATGACAGAACCCAGTGTCCGCCCTGGAATTGTCCCTACCGCCACTCTTTTATTGCATTTCACCCTCTCCACAATTGCTTCTGCGCACATAGCCAGGTTTGAGTCGCCGGCGATGATCACCATTTCACTCTCTCCTACCTCTCCTTGCTTCCCTTTGTCCTTTTCCGCGTGATTCGGACTTGACAAGGGGCATTGACCTCTGTGCTCTTGCTTTTTTGTGTGGTGGCCTCAAGGTAGGTGCCGCTCTTTCCTGCTACCCTAGCTCCACGCTGCACGCATTCCACGTGCTTTATGGACACTCCCTCTCCTGTCACGTCGGGGACTGCGTTCCATTGTCACGACCATTCTCGTTCACAATGGCGGCCCTGTTCAGCTTTTCCTCGGCTGCTTGGAAGTCTTTTTTCCACTACCTTCCGTGCATTCCGCTCCATATTTAGCTCATTTTTGAGCTCTTCGACCTGTTTGGCAAGCTCATACTGGATAGCCTCCATTTTCTTCAGCCTAGCGTCGACATCACAGTGTCTGCCGATTGACTCGATTACCTCTGCATTCTCATTCGTCCCCTCTTCTGCCTTGAGGGACCCCCCGCACACTTCACGCTTTCCCGGCTTTCTTGCCATGTATTGCACGGCTTTTTTTAACGCAAATACTACAATACTATAATAATGCAGAGCACGTGCCTTCTGGCAAAAACCGATACGCATAGGATCTAAATCCTTAAAATGTCGCAAAGTAATTATCACCAATGTTTTAAAAGTAATCAATGCCGCCCAGACTTAAGGTATGACACGTGTTCGCACGTGTTCAACCACGCGGCCACGCTCTCACTTTCCTACCAAAGCAATAGTCCCGATACCAAAGCACACACAGTAAAACCAGTAATAGCTATTAGTCTTGCGACTTCCAAGCTACTATGCACGTGGCGCGAAAGGACGCTCTGACTATCCTGCAAAACCAAATATACACGAAACACACCCACGCACACTAAAGAAGCGAAAAAAAGAAACTACCCAATTATTATTTAAAGGCTAAAAAAATCAGCAAAGCAAAAACAAAAGCAAGCTCAAAGCATGCTCAAAAAACATAATTTCGTTGCCGCCACGGAGCCCTGGAAAAACACGTCCATGCGCCACAAGATATCACGCTACGCCTCGCATTAGGTGGCAGCGACCGCCGCTTGGCGCCGACCACAACCCATCTTCGCCGTGGCCTCAGAGATTGCGCGGCGCGGCTCATCCTGGAGCAGCTTTAACGAAATGTAGCAGGTTTGAGCAATTGTAGCAGCGATTCCACCACTGCGTGTATGGTGTCACTCTACGTGGCATTCTTCTAACTGAACCAATTTTTTAAGTAGTCTGTGGCAGGTAGCACAATCCTAACCCTTGTATTAAAATGCTCGATGAGGCGGCCCATTACTCTTACGCAAATTAAAAATGCTTAATTGAATCATTCACATAATTACGCGAATTATATTTTTATCAATTACTTTACTGCATATATCTCAATCTACGAATTGTAGATAGTGAGTATGCAATGCAGATAGACTTGGAACGAATTCTGAGGATGGCACTGGTTTCAAGAACGGCGCTGTCAAACTTGCGGCAACAATGCACTGTTTAACTTAATTTTTAAGGAAACGCTGTTTCATGCACTGGAGCACAAACTACTTGGAACGCAAATGCATTTCGTTGGATACATTAAAGTTTATCTCCAATTACCTCGAAAAATTTAGAATTGCGCTATCTACCGCAGGCAGTTATTATAATTTTAGTGCAGCTAAAAATAAGACATCATGTATATCGGAGCACGTAATCCGCTTTGCAACAAAAATGTGACATCGGGTCAACATAAATATGTTGCCTGATGAAATGCAGACACTTGTAAATTACCTTTCCGCATGTCTTGCCGTGACCTGTTCATATCATTTCGTCGGACACTTTGAAAATTAATATATCAGAACTGATGCTGCATGCCCAGAGAATTCGTTCAAAGTGGATACGCCGTGCTAACTCAGCGGCCATAATTCGTAGATTGAAATATGTGCCGTAAAGTAATTAATGTAAAAATAATTAGCGTAACTATTTTAATTATTGAATTGAGCATTTTGATTTCTCTTAGAAGTAATGGCTGCCTCATCGATTAATTTAGATCAAGGGTTAGAATTGTGCTATCTGTCATACGCAATACTTTAAAGATTTGGAGCACGGCGACACACGCTGCCATGTCGAATTACCAGGCAGGGAAACATGCATCATCCTTGGAAGGCACCACCGACGGGCATCTCGCTTTTCACCATTGCTATTGCCATTGCAGCGTGCAATTTCACATCAAGATTTTGGAAGAGTAAAGTCAAGCAGATGCGCGAAATTGTAGAAGACATGGCCATAGACAGAAGCGGGCAATCGTGCAACAGTGTACCATCGATAGTATACTAACAGAAAAAGCCAAGGACTACTTGCGCGAAAACGGTCTATCAGCCTAAAGAACGGATTATTGGCGTAACAAATGAAAAAAACAAAAGGCACAGCAATTGTTGTCGTGCCATAAAAAGTGTGAAAACCGAATATTAAACAATCAGTTGCTAGCAAGCGTGTGTCGTCGTCTCTTCTGTCCTTGTCAGTGCTTTTTACTGGAACCCTTTCGCGCTGACTGCTCCGTACTTAACGATGTAATTAAACGTTTTGTTACTCGTTACGACACCGCCTTGCGTATTTCGCCTGGATTCCTCGGGACTCGTGGCCCGTCCGTAATAGCGTGCATAAAATTCTGCTTTGTCATACAGCGGTCCGGCTCATACTAGGCCAACCGGGTCCTCTCGAGTATGTATGTATGTATGTATGTATGTATGTATGTATGTATGTATGTATGTATGTATGTATGTATGTATGTATGTATGTATGTATGTATGTATGTATGTATGTATGTATGTATGTATGTATGTATGTACGTACGTACGTACGTACGTACGTACGTACGTACGTATGTAGATAGATAGATAGATAGATAGATAGATAGATAGATAGATAGATAGATAGATAGATAGATAGATAGATAGATAGATAGATAGACAGACAGACAGACAGACAGACAGACAGACAGACAGACAGACAGACAGATAGATAGATAGATAGATAGATAGATAGATAGATAGATAGATAGATAGATAGATAGATAGATAGATAGATAGATAGATAGATAGATAGATAGATAGATAGATAGATAGATCGGTGCCACTACACCCGCCTCGACGTTTTTGCAGACTGACTGCACACTCTAAGAACAGTTTACACCCTTTGGCTTGCCCCTTCTGCCACACAAAAATAATCGTCATCTGCCTTGATGCGTTTCCTTTCTTTATCGCTGCAAGCCCGGAACTTTCCAGTGACGAACGGCACGCGCGTTATCAGAAGGGGCACTCCAAAGGGTGTAAACTGTTCTATGCTGATAACGCGCGTGCCGTTCGTTACTGGAAAGTTCCGGGCTCGCAGCGATAAAGAAAGGAAACGCATCAAGGCAGATGACGATTATTTTTGTGTGGCAGAAGGGGCAAGCCAAAGGGTGTAAACTGTTCTTAGAGTGCATGGCCTTTTGGGACAGGCTTCGTATAACAGAGGAATCTTGCTGGATTGATAGTGAGCGTTATCCTAGGGCAATATTCCGAGCTATGGTGGAAAAAGCTGAGAGAAATAGCAACAAGTCGATCACTGGGTTCCTAGGAGAAGAGATGCTCGCAAAAAAATCACAGCTTAATTTCACCGTAATGGCGTTGTTTCTAGTGAAAACGGAAATCGAAAGTTCGTTTTCTGGCTTTACTTAAAGCTGTTCGCGCGATACGAAGTTGACATATATACAACTTCTTGGAAGAGTATATACTTTCTTAACGTTAAGCAAAAAGTCGATGGAAGTGTTAGGGAGCTGTCGATTTCAATACTGGAGAAGGAAAAATCAAGAGTGACATCAGGAAAGTCCCCTGGACCAGACGATCTGAGCGCGGCGTTTTACAAATCTTCTAAGCAGGAAACCTCATCCGTTTGACGGCGCATATCTCGTAAATCGTGTCATCCGCACAATTCTTTTCAAGTGCCTTGCAGTCACACCCGCTAGAATTTGTAAATTGCAATGTGTACCATAAGGTAATTAGTTAGAACTTAATTAGTGATTCTTTGTTAATTCGTCAATTATGCATTTCATGTTTTTTTGTGCAAGTAATGTCAGCCTCTTCGAGTAGACCAGCTCACGGACTATAATTGTGCTATCTGCCACAGACAATTAAAAAAAAATTAATTTAGGTGTTCGCTCAAACGCTCTGTATATCGTCCTATTAGCTTGACGAACGTTGACTACAAGGTGTTAATAAAAAGCTTAGCTAAACAATTGCAGACAGTAATAAAAGAAATAGTCGAGCCGCACCAGACGTGCGACATCAAACGGTGCACAACGATGACGAACGTATACGCTAGACCAGAAGTGTGTCGGAGTGTTGCGATGGGACGGGGATGCCGTCGTTGCGATGCTCCAAATATACGCGAATAAGGCGTTCGATTTTGTGTCCCACTATGTTCCAGTGAGTGTTTTAGACTTCGCGAACTTGGTGCGCATCATTAGGGCAGGTGTTGCCAAGTGTGCGATGGTGTGTTCATGGGTGTTCAAACATGTGTGTTCAGATCGACTGCGAAATTTTAGGATTAGATTTCTTACCGCCTAGTTGCGCTGCGTTTACAGTGATTAATGTGTATTTCCCGAACAGAATCACCTGCATTGATCACCTGGACTCGCTGTGCCGAAACTGTTCAAATACAATGCTCCTGGCAGGAATTCTTATCATACTTCGTAGGTACCTAAAACGGATGCTTGTGGAAAGAGTTTGTGGAATTGGATGCATGACAACATTTTTCAATGTCATAATTCAGGTCGAATTACTTTTCTACGTGGGTGTTTCTCTTTTGCATTAGACCTGGCTTTATCTTCTGCTCATATGTCTATTTCATCTTGGGACACCTTTGACAATGGAGCAAGTATAGCGATCACTTAACCATTACTTTTCAAATTTTGCTTTCACGTCAGGCTCCTATTGTATGGCAAAGACGGTTCGTTAATTACATAACTTATATATCTTCTATAAATTCAGGCTTATCAGCCTTAACCACTTGTAATGAACAATGGAGAGCTGACTCTGTGGTTTCGCTTTTAAATTATGCTATTCAGCACCCTGAGTTTGCGGTTATGTCTGGCAGCTCGCCGTCAAACTCATCTTGGTAGAATGAAGCTTGCACACGGGATTATAGGCGAACAAAAGCAGCGTAGAAACGTCTCCAACACAATGATTCACCGAACAATGGGATGGACTATAAATTCTATGCAGCTATGTTTAAAAGAACTGTGGCGATAGCTAAAGAACAAAAAAATGCACTGCATTCATTTTTGTCGAAACCAGGAAGAACATCGGTGCTTTTTAGGCTTTTACGAAACAAAAAATCTGGTAAACAGTCCGTATGGTCTCAATCTGCTGTTCTATCCTCCAAAGAAGTGGCGGATTCACTAAATGAGATCGCGAAAGGGCTTGAAGCACGCTTCGCCCTTTCGTACATCTGAGTTCGCCCTTTCGACATCTGAGTTCGTAGAAGTTACCATGACAGAATTACCCGGTGCCATATTAACTACACATCAATCGGCTCCTAGACCAGTCCGTATCACACCTGCTATGATTAAATTATTGTTTAACTCTTTCCCAAATAAGCTGACCTTGAATATAGTTAACTGTTCGCTACAATATAAATGGATCCAGACCTCTTGGAAAATTGAAAAAAATCGTGCTTTTTACTTAAACATCGAAACCTCGTAAATGTCTTGGCCAACATTTGCCCAATTGCCCTACATCGAATGTAGTCAAAATTTTAGAAAAAGTAATCCATGTCTGGCTATAAATTTACTTCTTCTCAGGGTCTTCTGCGTTCAAGACAAATAGTATTTAGGCCTTAAAGTTCCATATGGTCAGCTTACGTTTATATAGAAAGCCGCATTCGACTCACATGACTATCAGATGTATCAGCATTGGTAACTTGAGATATTGCAAAAGCATACGACAGGATCAATTATGGAATTTTAATTTCTACATTAGCAAGCTGCAGTGGCGTAGCCAGAAACTTCGTTCGGCGGGGGGGGGGGGGGGGGGAAGATCATGACAGCTCGGCCTATTCCTTATAGAATTTGTCGAGTGATCAAATGCATGATTAACTGTACTGCCATTGCCAAAGATGCTGCAAACGAATTCTTGAACACTATGCACTGTCAAGACAAGTAAAATCTGTATTTTCTCATAAAAGAATATATACTCGCATATCTCAAAAATTGTGCCCGAAATAACTGATATCAACGGTTCCATGCTTTTTGTCCATTTAATATGTAGACAATATCAGACGAACTTTACAACCATATCAGTTCGAAACCAGCAAAGCAGTTCATGCCGCTGATATGAAAAATGTACCCGCCGTGGTTGCTTAGTGGTTATGGTGTAGCGCTGCTGAGCACGAGTGGGCGGGATCGAATCCCGGCTACGGCGGCCGCATTTCGATGGGCGCGAAATTCGAACACACCCGTGTACTTAGATTTGCGTACACGTTAAAAAAGCCGAGGTGGTCCAAATTTCCGGAGACCCCTACTACGGCGTGCCTCATAATCAGAAAGTGGTTTTGGCACGTTAAAGAAAAAAAAAGAAAAATGTAAAGGCTGTGAAATGAACAAGTTGAGGACGCATATTTTAATGAAACGAAATAATGTGTTGTCATTCAAAAACTTTGTTTGCATTGTTATACATATACAAACGCCAGGGAAAAATCTCAATGACGCTGTCCTTTGTTCCAATGTATTGCGCAGAAGCAGCTGTCACCGGTCGTGTATCGTGCGTAATCCCACTGAAATTATAGTCGCAATTACAGAAAGCACATATAGAAAGCAGGAGTTCTGCAAAATATACGAGGGTGAGTCAAATGAAAGTGAGCCAATGCGGATATGTGACAAACGGGGTATTTATTTAAAAGTAGTCTCCATGAGCATTTAGGCATTTGTCCCACTGACTAACGAGTCGCGTGATTCCTGTCTCATAAAACTCCTTGGGTTGCTGCTTCAAAATGTCTGTAACTGACTCTCACGTCATCGTCCGACACGAATCCGGTTCCCTTGAGCTGTTTTTTCGGTTGCCCCGAATTGTGGAAGTCGCAAGGTGACAGGTCTCGGCTATATGGTGGATGTTGCAGCGTTTCCCACTTGCACTTTGCCAGTTTTGTGTTAACCACATCAACGACGTGGGGACGGGCATTGTCGTGGAGCAAGATGACTCCATTCGTCAATTTTCCACGTCGTTTATTCTTGATTGCGACACGCAGCTGATCCAGCGTTTCACAATATCGGAAACGATTAATAGTCTCTCCAGATTTAGCAAATTCGATGAGTAATGGCCTCTGACAATCGAAACAACAGTCAACACTTTTCTGGCAGAAATGACGACCTTTGCTTTCTTTGGGGCTGGTGCATTCGAATGTTTCCACTGTAAGCATTGCCGTCGTGTTTCAGGCTCAGAATGGTGGCACCATGATTCGCCCCGGTGACAACTGCAGACAAGAAGTCTTCACCCTCACTGTGATACCGGATTAGATGAGTCAAGGCAGCGCCGAACCTCTCCGTCTTCTGGCGGTGATTTCTATAATATTGGCATCCATTGCGCACACAAGAGCCGATAAGCGAGATGTTCGTGAATTATGGTGTGGACCGAACTTCACACGCTCTGCCAGTTCATCGATACTTATCCTCGGTTCGTGTCTAATCAGCTCATCAACTTTTGCAATTGTGTTGGGGGTGATTGCACGGTGACTTTGGCCCGGTCTTGGATCGTATTTGCAACTTTTACATCCTTCTTTAAATCGTTTGCGCCAACGCTTCACAGTGGCCAATGAAATGCAACGTTCAACGTACACGGCAGCGATACGGCGAATAATTTCTTTTTGGGAAACACCTTCAGCTGTCAATGAATGAATGAAAACTTTATTGTTCCACCGAGCTGGTGTGCCCGCCTCTTAACCTACACGTAGGTAGGGGAGGAGGACGAAGCAGTCCCCGCGCGTTGAGGACGGTGAGTCTTCACGGCCTCAACGGCCAGGCGGATTGCTCGACGCTGGTCGTTTTCAACCTCGCTCTGGAGCAAGGCCTCCCAGGCTTCTCTACTGACAATGTTTTCCTTGGCCCCTGGGGAGCCAGCACACTCCCATATTATATGGTCTAGCGTACCTTTTTGCTTACAAATTTTGCAGAGGGCGTCGTTATAGTCCCTCGTCTGTGTTAAGCAGATCCAATGTGGTGATGTGTAATTGTTTCCCTGGAGGCGTCGCCAAATGCGAGCGTCCTCCAGAGAGAGAGACCGATGCGGAGGCGGAAAGATTCTTCTTTCGGCTTTGTAATGATCGACAATTTCCCTGTACGTGATGATGCTATCTTTTATCCTTGCAACTGGCTGCTCTAGAGTTGCCCGGTGGTAGAGTGCTCGGGCGAGCTCATGAGCGGCTTCGTTGCCTGGGACTTCTTCATGGGCTGGTACCCAAATAAAAGTTATGTCCCTCCTGAGAGGGTTTTTGAGTAGAATGTGGAGGGCTTCTTCCGAGATTCTCCCTTTGTTAAAATTTCGGATAGCTAATTTGTTATCGCATAATATTACTCCCGCTTTCGTTCCCGCACAAGCGAGCGCTACTGCAACCTCCTCGGCTGTACAGGCGTCCCTCGTGCACGTGGAGCACGCTATCTTAACGCACCCGTCGCCATCAACCACCGTCGATACCGCAGCCCCGTATCTGCCGCAAGCGGCGTCCACGTACGCTACGTTATGCGCCGGTGTGTCTTTAAGTTTATTTACGAGAGCCTTAGCCCTGTGAGCTCTCCTCTCTTTGTTGTAGATAGGATGCATATTTTTAGGTAGGGGCGCGATTCGGAAGCGCTTACGCACGTCCAACGGAATGTCTTTCTTGTCAGTCGGGGCACCCCTGTCACATTGAATTCCTACCCATTCCATGATTTTTCTCCCTGTTTTAGACTGGCCTAATCTTTCCAACTGAGACACTCGTACTGCCTCAGTGAGTTCAACTAGCGTATTGTGTACCCCCATTTTGAGGATGAGGTCTGTCGAGGTCGAGTCTGGGAGCCCTAGGGCTCTCTTAACGCTCTTCCTAATGATCGCATCTATTTTATCCTTTTCTTCTCGTCTAAACACAATATACGGTGTGGCATACGCTATACGGCTGGTAATGAAGGCTTGCATGAGTCTGAGGAGGCTGTTCTCTTTGAGGCCCCTGCCTTTGAGTGAAATTCTCCTAAAGATCCCCGTTACCTGCGCCGCGTATCCTTCTAGCTTTTTGATTGTCGTGAGGTTGCATCCATTTCTCTGGATATACATGCCCAGAATTCTTATTTCCTCCACCTTGGGAACCTCATTTCCGTTTACGAAAATAGTGATGGGTCTGCTGCTTCCAGCGTGTCTCCTTTGATGTTTTGGCTCAATGATTAACAGCTCCGATTTCTGTGGCGCGCACGCCAAGCCTCTGCTGGCCTCGTACTCTTCCACCATATTCGCCGCTATCTGTAGTTTAAGCTCGATGGCTGCGTCACTCCCACTGTTAACCCAGATGTTGATATCATCCGCGTACATGCTAAATTTAATCGATTTAATCTTATTGAGTTCCGCTGGGAGACCCCTCATCGCTATGTTGAATAGGAAGGGCGAGAGCACAGGCCCTTGCGGGGTTCCCTTGCTCCCAAGTGTGATGGGAGGGGATTTTACATCCAGAAATTTTATATTCGCCTCCCTCCGTGACAGAAAGTCTTTGACGTATGCATATAGCCTGTGTCCCACACCTACCTCTTCGAGGCCTACCAAAATAGCCTTATGGCTAACGTTGTCAAATGCCTTGGTGAGGTCGAGACCTAGGATCGCCCTGGTGTCAGTTGAGTCGTATCGGTCTAGGATATCATGCTTAAGTCTGAGCGTGACATCTTGTGTACTGAGCCCTGGCCTGAATCCAACCATTTCATGCGGCCAGAGATCATTCTCCTCCATGTACCTGGTCAGCCACGTTTGAACAACATGCTCCATCAATTTCCCTACACACGAGGTGAGGGAGATTGGTCGCATGTTGTTCAAGCCGGGTACTTTGCCTGGCTTGGGAATAAAGACTGCGTCCGCCTGTTTCCATGTTTTTGGGAGTTCTCCTTTCTCCCACACCTGGTTCATAAATTTGGTTAATGCAATGATAGACTCATCGTCTAGATTCCTAAGAGCTGTGTTTGTTATCCGGTCCGGGCCGGGGGCTGATCTCTTTCTGAGGTTATTAATCTCTGCTCTAACCTCTGTCGTGGTGATGGGAGCATCGAGATCTGGATTGGGAGGTCCCTCGTAGTCCTTAAACACCTCGCTCTCTGCTTTTCCAAGATATGTTTCTTGGAGCTCGCTAATGAGCTCGTCATCTGTGCCAACAAAGCCATGCCTCGCTCTCACCTGGTTTGTACTAGCTTGCATTTTTGATTTACTAGGGTCGATTAGATGTCTGAGAAGGCTCCATGTTTTGGAGAGACTCATATTGGTTTCCATCTCATCGCACTTGCTGTACCAATTTTGCTCGTTGAGCTTAATCGCATATGTTTCTATGTTTTTGTTGAGTCTGGCTAGTTCGCGCCGGATATTCCTGTTCCATCTTTGTGCCTTGAGTCTTTTCTCCAGATTACTCTTTCTGCTCCACATGTTCAGCAGTTTGCTGTCTAGTGCTGGGGGTGCGTCGTCATCCTCTATGGTTGTAGTCGCTTCCTCTATATGCGTTTTAAGGAGGTGTGTCCACTCGTCGATATTGTAGATATCGTCCGGCAGTGAGGCCTCCTTTCTTATCTCTCTGAATTTATCCCACTCCGTTAATTTCGGTTGTTTGATGAGGCGTGTTTTGACGCCTTTTCCTAGCGTGAGCGAAATAATAAAGTGGTCGCTGCCTAGATTTTGTCCTGTGCTTTTCCATGTTACTGTTCCCGCCATATGGCTTATCGTGAGGTCGGGTGCTGTGTCCCTGGTTATACTGTTGCCTGTGCGCGTAGGGACGCATGGGTCAGTAAGCCCTAGCGTTTGTATATCTTCCCATATTCGTCTACCTTTGGGGTCCCTGTACGTATATCCCCATTCCTCGTGAGCCGCGTTGAAGTCTCCCATAATGATGAGAGGTCTCCCATCTGCGGCTCTGAGCGCTTTGCGGAATAAAGTAACGAATCTAATTTTCTTTTGCTTGGGTGTGCTGTACACATTCAGCAGGAATATGCTATCTCTATTTTTCTTCCCTGTGATAATCTCGACGAGAACAGCCTCTGCCTCGCTGGGGGAGACATCATGGACAACGGTTGCAATGTTTCGCTTTACGAAAGTGGCGACTCGGCATTTATCCCCCTTGCCGCTGTCAAAGCTTTGGTAACCCGATAATCTAACAGGGGCCTTTCCCGTTTCCTGCACGACTATGGCTACGGGTGCTTCCTGTTGCAGCAACGCTCTTTTCCTTTGGTACCCCCTACAATTCCACTGCCAGAATGTGGAGGCATTTTTCTTAACCGAATTTTTATCCATTTCTATTAAGAATAGCTTCTATGGCGCCGATTTTCTCGCACAGCCTAGCTATTGTCTTGCCTAAGGTATCCATCGAAGTGCTTAGGGCGTCTATTTTGCAAGATTGTTGGTTCACTTGGGCCTGTAATAGCGCAATTGCTCCTCCATTCTGTAGCTGTCCTGCTTTCATGGTTTCGTTCTCCTTGTCCATTTTCATCAGCCACGTTTCAATTTTCTTTTGCCAGCTCGCCAGCGGGTCGGTCTCCCCCGCCTTACGTTTGGAAGGGGGTTGTCTCGTAAAATCCACATTCATATCCTCTTCCTCCTGACCAGATGCAGCTGGCACAGGAGCAGGAGGAGTGATGTGGGTGTTGCATTTTTTGGGAGCCTCTGCAGGTACCCTCTCTGTTTTTAGCGCGCTCAGCTGATTTTGGGTCTTCCTCAGCAATCGTTCTAACCTCATGTTTGCTTTCTTCTGCTCCTCTATTTCTTTCTTAAGTAAGCTAACCTCATCTTTTTCAGCCTGGGAGCCCTTGCTACCAAAGCTTACCAAGTGGGTATTTTCTTCTTTCTTCTTTTTTCCCCATGGGTCCTTGGGGTCCCTGGGCGGCAGGCCGGGTCCCCGGCCCTGGTTAGCAGGTCCCCGGCCCTGGTCAGCAGGGCACTTGGCTGAAGTCTGCTGGCGGCCTCCTCCGGACCACGAATTGGACCTTCTTCCGGGTCTCGAGCTAGATCTCGCTCTCGACTGCTGCCCCGCCTGGTCTCTGGTAGCATCCCTCGCTCTGCCTCGGTGCTCCTCTCTAGGTGCCGAGGTGGTGGCCTGGGGCTTGCCTTGAGTTGGGGATTGCACCTGGAGCTTCTCTTGTTCTTTCTTCTTCTCCCATAATTTTTTCTTGATGATGTACGGCATGCGATATATCTCCCGGCACTTGTTGTCGCCTAGTAGGTGGGCTTTCTTGCATAGCAGGCATCGAGGCTCGCAGCTGTGATCTGGTTCGGGGTTTTCGGCTCCGCACCCCCGACATCTGACGTCGTTGGTGTTCGGGCAAACATCCGCCCGATGTCCAAGTTTTCCGCAGGTGACGCATACTTCATATTTTTTCTTGTATAGGTAGCAGCGTGTGGGGAAGCATCGGAGGTAAACTTGCATCGGCACTTTCCAGTCTTCAAACAGGATCAATACAGATTTGGATTTCGTCCCAAGTCTTCTGACTCCAATGATCGATGGGTTTTTCTTATTTCTTCGAAGTGCATCGAGGATTTCCTCGTGAGTTGCATCTAGCGGGACGTCGTGGATCACTCCTTTCCCTCCGCTTTCCGGCATGGCAATATACGCCTTCGTCTCGACCAGCGATCCACCGATGCGAAGGGCCGTGATCGCAGCGTACTTGCTTGCCCGTGCCGCATCTAGCGTAGCTATCATGATCGACTGCTGCGTCAGGTTTGGTGATGCTACGTCTTCGTCTGCAGCCTCCGGGTCAACCCCGGCTGCCTGGTCCAGGTAGACGTGCATGCGCAATCTTCCAACTTCCTCCAGGATGCGATTGATGCCTCCTTTCGGGCGAATAATAATTTTCTCAGCACCTTCCGGAACCTCCGCGTGCTGCTTCTCGACCGATCTTGCAGCCAGCATCTTCCCCAGCCGGGGGTTGGGCCTCGCGCTCCCCGTCGGCTCGCGCACGGCGGATGCGTCGCTTTGCTCGGGCGTGAAACGGCCTTTTCTCCGAATAAACCACGTTCCCCCGCTTGAGAGCTCGTCCGGGGGAGCAGCATCGTCCACGGTCTCCATTTCCAGGTCCTGTTAGCTTGCGAGCGCCGCACGGCCTCTTCGGCTCGGCCCCTTCGCGCGTGGAGCTCGGTTAGGCCTAGCGCTCAGCTGGCCGACTTCGAATTTCAAATGTGCGTAAAAGTCGAAAAAGGGGCCTACCGCCAGAAATCCGGTATCCCCATGTTTCTTGTAGGTTCCGTCGGTCGCTTGTATGTAGAATTTCCAGGAAAAGTTCGATAGTCCGCCAAAGCACAGGAAAATAGCAGAGCCGGCACGAAGCACGTCCGCACTTCGTGGTCTTCTTCCCTCACCAGTGCGGGATCATGCGGGACCACGCTGTTCAACTTTCGGAGTGTCCATTAAGCCACGCAACCATGTTCTACCCAGTGTATAATAGCATTAAGGAACCTTTATCCTCACACCTGCGTGTCACTTTTGTAAATGTGTGCTACGAGAATGCCCCGTACATAATTAACCCAACCATTATTGCGCGAGGTAGGTAGGCTTACTTCCATTTCACTCGCCCTCATGCGAAGATACAATGAAATATACAAATGCGAATATACAGCTTGATAAAAGGGAAAAAAGTGTCACTGGAAACAAAGTTCCCTGCACGTATACACAAAACCTCGCAAGAAGATATTTGTATACGTATAAGTCTACAAGATATATAAATATGCGTATAAGTCTCCAATAAATCTACGTATCTAAGAAAAAGTCCCTGTATATAATGCGTCAACCAAGGCAAATAAACATGTTGCGCAATCAAAGACTCACAGATCACAGAATCCTAAGGCCCGCCGGGCTCCCTCCCCCTCCATCCACTCCTCCTAACGTATCGCGCTCGACGGAAGGCGGCGTGCTTCCTCCCCGCTTTTCTCCCAAGAGCACACAAGACTGAGCCACCATCGTCGGCCCACCCACGCCACGCCCCACTCCCCAGCGGTTTCACTCGCACGTACAGCATGCGGCACGCGGTCACGATTTTATCGCCCTTGGAGTTTTTACGGAATATGAGGGCGGCGGCAGGAATGCACGTGCATGGAGTGTACATATAATTGCTACCGAAATGATATGATAAAAGCATCCGGTAACTGAAGAGTCCCGTGGCCCATTACTTTCTGCAAAAGAAAAAGTAACAAAATCAAACTTTCACCACGCGACAATTCGCTACGACGCAACAATGTCCTTCTTTATTTTGTGGGGCAGGGGCACGAAATGAAAAAAAAAAATTTCTCGAAGGAAAGCATGTTTGCCAAAATGGGCACTACTTTGGTCGCTTAATGTGGCTACTGAAGGAACATCGAAGAAAACGTGAGACGCTTGGTACACAGATAACCATACACATACTGCTCGGTATCCTACACCGGCGAGACAAGACATTCCGGAGAGGTTGCGCTCAAGCGAACACGTTGCAATCCGTCGAGTACCCACAGTGATGGCAACGAGCGATCATTTTTTCTTTTTCTCGTCTGCTAGCCAGAAAACGTCCAAAACTCTGCGAGGCGAAAATCCTCTCGGCCAGATAAAAACGAACGCGCACCGAAGTGCGCCGTGCGGTGGTCGGGGCAACACGAGAAAAACGCAATCTGGCTCTGCCAGCCATCGGGCAGCGTGAACAAGACAATTGAAGAGGCTCAATGTGTCCTCTTTAATAAAAGTCGAAGTACAAAAAAAAAGAAAGAAAAAAACCCCGTAAGAGCGTAGTTACGTTTGCTGCCTTGAGTGTCTTGACATGGATGCTTTGGCGCAGGTGAAAAAAACGTTGATATTCTTTTCTGTGACAACGGCACAAATGAACCACCACAACGCTTCGTCTCATCGGACCTTGCTGTGTGCTTTGCATAGAATAAAGAACCAACTTTGCTTTGTCAACTTGTCTGATAGTGTGTTGATTTGGCTTGTGTCGTTGTATGGTCTGGTGTACGACTTTAGAAAAGTCAGTGCACCTTTCGCATCAAAAGTTTATGAGAACTTTATGCCCATAAAGTTTCGGAATTGAAAATCCATGCGCTGCGTAGATTCCGCGGTCTCCGCGAGATGCCGCGGCGAGCTCGCTCGCCATAGTGTTCCTGTATACAGGAACACTAGCTCGCCATCATAACGTTCTTGAAACTTTGCGCTCGGATGGGTTAAACGTCTGAGTTCACATCAGGACACGTCGGCCCCACTACACGAAAATTATCTGCTTTTAATACCGTCGACAACATAGCTATCAACAATAGCTACTACATCGGAACACGTTACCAACACTCGAGCAGAACCAACGCCCATGCTATCGCAATTCTCCGCAGCATCCCCCTCTCCGAAGCCTCCGCGCACCCGAAGCATAGAATAGGGGACGGGATAGCAATTTGGGAATCCACAGTCGGCGTCGTTCTTCAGTAATATTTTTTTTATTTATTTCATACTGCAAGCCTCACACAGGTGTGGGTACGTATAATACAGGCAAAGAACGTCAAACAAAACATATCGAAACATATATATGGAAGACTTGCCATGTACTAACATAGTTACTATTGTTAACCTAACAGCTTTTGAAAAAGGAGTGTGCATCTTTTTATTTTGGAAGAGAGAAAAAAAAAGAAAAGCATATGTATACGTATGCTAACGGATACACGTGCTTGTTCACATACATTAGTGCATAAGGAACAAACCAATTCCAAAAGGCATCTATAAAAAGCTTGGATCACTAAAAATAAAATAAAGAAGAACAGCTCGGGAGTGACAAATTTTTCTCAGTTGCGTTTAGCAAAACAATTCTTCAAGTTTAGCGGGTAATACGCCCATTGATGATAGACCCATGCACTTACGTGGTAGCTTATTCCAGAGTTCTGTGGCCGATGTAAACAATCAATATTTGAAAGTATCAAAACTCGATAAAAAAGGCCTTATACGCTTAGCATGGTTGGTTCTGCTCGAGTGTTGGTAACGTGTTCCGAGGTAGTCGCTCTTGTAGCTATGTTGTCGTGATAAAGGAGATATGATAATTGCATAGGAGCGATACGTCGACGGCTTTCCAGGAGCCGAATATTATAACGGTTCGGAACACGAACCGTTCGCTTCGTTGCTTACGTCACTAAATTTGCCACTCCCAAGCCGGTGGTGGAAGAATGGGAGGACGCGACCAATAGATGAGAGGGTGCCACCTCTGAAGTGTACGTCATTATGTGACGAGCTAATCGAGGAATCGCAGAATGTTTCTGCTTGCTAAATAAATCTAAAATATCAATTAAATATTATACGCCAAGTTCTGGAGTATAAACGTGTGGTGCCGGGCGTTTACGCAATGCAGAAGTAATTTATTAAAGTCAATCTTTTTCATTTTCAGCCGACAGGTAGTATCGCAAACGTAAATGAGTTGGCAGAGCGCAGCGCTATGTGGTCTGCTACCAGCAGGTCGCACGATGCACGCGATAGGAACGCACTGCCAGCACTTCATAAGTAGCGAGCGCGCGAAAACCGTGAACTGGTTCTTAGGGACACCTTTACTAGCCGACTATATCAATTTTTCTTCTTTTTTCGCTCTTCGTCATCGGCTCGGACATGATTCGCTCGCCGCCGCGCTGCCGCTATCCCTGCGATCTGCCCCACGGCGCGTCGCGTGATAGAAGCAATGGAACTTGAAATCTAATATTACGGTATGCGGGCCCTGCATTGCCTGCGCGAAGTAAAATCGAAGAGTGTGGGGCTGACGGTGCGCGCTGTGCCGTGAAATTTAGGAACAAAGTGTGGCACTCCTGAACTAGAGAAAAAAGGGTAGCCAAATAAGAGAGCTCTACCATACCTTCCCATCCTGACTGTATAGTTTTATCAGCCGAACGAAGAAAGCGCTGAGCCAGCCTAGGTTGAACCCTTCTGATTGCTGAACGACGATCTGCGATCTATTCACGCTGGCGATAGCACTGGGAATTCGACCTCACCATGCAAATATCTCATTGGCTTTGAAGCGGATGTCACGGGAAAGCTGACCTACCCCTTCTACCGGCCAACACAGTAATTGCGAGAGCAACTTTGTGGACAGTGTCGACAGCAGAGATCTAGGCCATTCCGATGAATGCTTCGCGTCCGACCGACCTCTGGGAGCTGCGGGCCGGTGGCGATGAACCGCAGCGCGCAAAATTCCGTCCTCTGCGTGAAATGACCACTGGTACGCTTGCACCCGAGTCTCCTCCATTTGATAGCGTAGGTCTGCTTAGAAATCCGGCAAGGGCGGTGCAACTCATTATCCGTCATTTCTTCGAACGCGTATCGCACTTCCAGCCGTGGTCGACACCGAAAGAGCAACGCCAAGCAGACGACGAAAGCAAGTAATAGCCTCCGAAGCAACCAACGCACGCGCGACGCTCGCATGTCTCCGGGGTCGCTCGACCGGCGCGCGCGGCCAGTGTCGCAAGCCAACAGCCAAGTCACAGCAACGGAACCCCCAAAGCGGACTACCCCTTCGCCGATTCCTACGACCGGTTCGCTTTGAAGATGATTGACAGATGCGTGACGTATTCATAAATTGCGATACCGCCCCGCTGCCTCTGATGACCAGTGACGTAACCAAAATTCGGGCCTATCAGGTGAGGCCAAACGAACAGTTCCCAACCGAACCGTTATAAGATTCGGCCCTAGGGTTTGTATGGCGGCGCGATAGCGCAGTCCAGTCACGCTGTCACTCCCGGAGTACTTGGAATAGACGAAGCGAAGAGCCTTGTTTTGAATTGCCTCTAAACGTTTGGTCAGATAAGCTTGATGTGATTCCAGACTATGTGGCGTATTCGAGGATGGGACGCACAACGGATTTGTAGCTTGATAACTTAACATTGGGTGACGCTGTTGCTAGCCTTCTACGAAGAAAGCCAAACTGTCTAAACGCCTTCTGGCATGTATCTTCAATATGTGTGTCCCATTTCAGCGTCGTTGTTATTGTTACCCCCAAATAGTTAAACGGCCTTTTCATCATTAGTTCAGACTGTCAGGTAGGGTTGGGGGTGTGCCTTTTGTGGACTCGTCAGCAGTCAGTCTCAACGCTGCGTTGACTTCTCGGTAGGCGCTGATGGATGGGTGGGAGTTGAGCAACACTTCATTTGGGCCTAGTTGGTACATACTTCTGAACTAAACGTAACAGCGCAAACATATAAGACGAGCCACAAAAAGAAAGACACGACACACACTGGCGCTGACTAACAACTTCTTTTTTCCTTCCATCGTCGATGCATTTATATACCTAGGCCACATAATCGCGCAGGCGCACAGAATGCATTACTGGCGTCAGCCATCTTATCATATACGCAAACGTATGAAATCAAATTCTGATTGGTGCAGGGACAACTATGTGTCACTAATGCAGTTATTTCCTTGTCTTTTTATGTGATAGGCCTCTAAGGCAAGCCGCGCATGTTCATTCTTGCTTTTACCAAGGATAATTGTCCGATCAAGTCGCGCCTCACAATTGCTGCAAGAGTTTATATGCGCAACCAGGTGCGCTCCTTTATCTACATTTTTGTTTACTTTTTGCGCATGTTCCCTGAGTCGCTCATTGACGCAACGCCCTGTCTGGCCAACGTATGTCTTACCACAAGAGAGTGGAATGCCATAAACCACGCCGACAGCGCACGACACGTATGAGGTATCATGCCGGATTTGGCATCCTCCTCTGTTCTCTCCTTCTCTCCTCTGTTCTCTCGCAGTGGTTGAAGCTCTGATCCAGAGAAATAAAACCACAAGAAGGCCGGCCGCCGAACGTGAAACGCGTAGGCCTGCGGTGGTCCCTTATATACATAAGGTGACCCATCAACTCAAGAGAGTTGCTTGCAGGCATGGCGTACCTTTGGCAATTTCTGCGCCAAACAAGCTTTCAAAGCTATGTTCCCGCACCTGCGGAGAGAACAGAGGAGGATGCCAAATCCGGCATGATACCTCATACGTGTCGTGCGCTGTCGGCGTGGTTTATGGCATTCCACTCTCTTGTGGTAAGACATGCGTTGGCCAGACAGGGCGTTGCGTCAATGAGCGACTCAGGGAACATGCGCAAAAAGTAAACAAAAATGTAGATAAAGGAGCGCACCTGGTTGCGCATATAAACTCTTGCAGCAATTGTGAGGCGCGACTTGATCGGACAATTATCCTTGGTAAAAGCAAGAATGAACATGCGCGGCTTGCCTTAGAGGCCTATCACATAAAAAGACAAGGAAATAACTGCATTAGTGACACATCGTTGTCCCTGCACCAATCAGAATTTGATTTCATACGTTTGCGTATATGATAAGATGGCTGACGTCAGTAATGCATTCTGTGCGCCTGCGCGATTATGTGGCCTAGGTATATAAATGCATCGACGATGGAAGGAAAAAAGAAGTTGTTAGTCAGCGCCAGTGTGTGTCGTGTCTTTCTTTTTGTGGCTCGTCTTATATGTTTGCGCTGTTACGTTTAGTTCAGGAGGGTGGGAGTTGCCTCGTGGCAAACGTCTAGCAAACGTCTGGCCGTGTTGAGACGTAACACAATGTAGTTTATCTGGAGTCTGGACTTATTCCACTCGAATCCAGATTTAAGCAACTTATTGTCGTGACTTTTCTGAAGTTTTATGATGCATCCCTCTCCCATTCGCAACCCGTTTTCATCAATTCTCCAGAATCATTTTTCATAACAGGTTGGCGGCGTTACCAACACCCACAAGTTGTTTTTGCTCAGGGTCTGTTATCAAAACTTCAAGTTCGTCTACCAAACCTGATTTCTCTAAAATCTAATTCGTTCAAGATAAAATTGATCTCTGATTACATTTTTCCAAAACACGCAAAACTTCTTCCTGCCCGCATACTTGAAGGTTTCCTTCAACATCATCTTAATCAATTTCCGTCTCACTTGATAATTTCAACGGACGCATCACAAAATTTATAGAATGCCGGTGTGGGTACCTTTTCCAATCAGCTTAACTGGTCTTTTTCTCTCCGTCTCGCTGATTACACACCAATATTTCTTGCTGAATTCCTGGCGATAATTCGGGCCATCCGAAAATTGGGTCCACAGAAATCTCAAGAATAGCAGCTTGGACTTGTTGGTTTTCCATCCTGGTGTTTTGCGCTGTTAACACCAGGATAGCAACCTCAAGTAATAGTGGCTACAGACACACTTTCGATCTGTACACATTTAACTTCTAATAATCGGTCACACCTACTGAGCCCAGACAATTTGTCTGAAGTCCGCTTTGTCTGGGTCCCCGGACATAGTGGAATCTTTTTAAATGAATCAGCTGACTCACTCGCATCGTCATCGCTAAGTGGACCGGTCTTAACTGTTCTTCCTGATTTCTCTTTTAAAACAGGAGCTAGATTCAAATGCTTTTTATTGTTGACTTGCAATGAATCATCCTTACTTTCCTCAGATGATTTTCGACATCGAAAATTTCGGTGGAACACGAGCAAATGCCTTTCACGCCAATGCAAGGTGACGTTATCAAGTTTCCGCCGTAGAGTCCCTCGACTAAATTTTTACCTTCACAGATCTGCTTTGTCCTTAACTAACCTGTGCTCTTTTCGTATAATGAAATAGAAACTGTTGAACATTTCTTTCTTGTCGCCGCTTATTTTCCTCCTTCCGCTAAGTGTTCCTCATATTTCCAACTAGTAAACTAGGTTTAGCACTTACAACCCCAAACATTTTTTCTTTTGGTGCCTGTCAATTAGGCACAAACCACGGTTCGATGATTAGTGCTCCGCACAAGTTCATTGAAGCATCCGAAGGTTACCCTGCTAGGCTACCGACTGTGGGACATTTTATTTTATTGTTATTATTTATTTTTTCAGTTTAATTTGATTTTTTTTATTTGGTTGATATATATAGGTACTCTCGAAATCTGTGTTACCTGTTGCAAATTGACTGGTTCTAAATGTTCGCCTTTAACTCTCTTTGGTATGTTGTTGGGTGTACGTTTCAATCGATCCAGTGTGGCCAACCCTCCTCGTGGGTACAAGCCATGATTTGAAGCAACAACGACAACTTCACACAACTGCGCTGATAATCCATGACTGCCGTTGAGCGCAGCTCTCGTGATTCGAGTTCTGGTTCGACGGCGCCGCGATTACTATTCGCCGAATGCTAACGCAGCGAGGACGTAAAATGGCGATCCGAAAAGAGGACAATGGACGCCCGTGCAATAGGGGAGAGGGAGCTTCAATGCATGTGGGTGATTAGATGGCAGAGAACATTGCTTTAGGTGTGGCTCCACGTCAGAGCTGCGCGAGCTGGGGCCACATTACGCAAAACTATTCCAATATGTTTTTATTCCAATCTCCTAACGTCAAACTTGCGTAACCGCCGACGCAAGCATCGGGCGGTCATCTGCAGGGTTGTCTGATTATAGGTTATAGGATTATAGGTTCTAAACGTGCCGAAAGTGCTCGAAAACGTTACACGGCCACGCAAAAAGATTTATTGTACGAAAATAAGCCCATGCTCTCCGGCAGGTGCGAGTAGCGAGTGCCTGAGCGATCGGCGGCAGCCATCTTTTATTCCTTTCGGAACGGGGCAACCTGCGGCTATTCAGAAAAAGATTCAATTTTGTTCGGCATATTAATTCATCTTTAACGCGTACACGTCACTTTGACGCAGCGAGTTTTTGCGGTTTTGTGGCGTCGCGTGATAGGCAGGGGAAGTGGGTGCATCCCGAAAACTTTGTACCAATAGCCGAGGGCTAATGGCGAAAAGGTGTCGAATCAGAAATAACTATTTTTCTTTTGTTCGGTCAAATCATGCATAATCACTGTGTACGCGTCATATCAGACGGGGAGCTATCACGGTTTTCGTGACGTCGCGTGATAAACAGGTGAAGGGAGGGTGGCGCAAAAATGTTTTTGACCAATCGCGGAGGACCGATCGCAGAAACAGAATAGGAAAGTTTGGAATAGTCTTACGTTATAGTGCCCCTGCCGCGAAGCCACACTGCATGTCTAAATTCGCGTATAATCCGCACCCCATGTTTACTGGTAAAATTTCAGAATTTCTTGGTGTGGCTTGAACGCTCAAAAGTACATTACTACTGTGGCGCTGCATATACGGCTTTTTTTTTTTTCGAGTAGCAGAGTACAGAAAACCGCAGACATGGCCTTTATTGTCACTTCCACTGCGACGTCCATTCACTGAAGCCGCGTCAGGCTGATGGAGGGTGGTGTTAAATCCTGACGTTAAGGCCGGAAGCCACGGATCTGTTTTTCAAGTTTCCACGGAGGTCTTCTCTGCCGCGCTTTCGGTGGTATGTGCCTGTGATGCCTCGCTCTCCTGGCGTAGTTTGTTCTCTTCGTTGCCGGGCTGGCGCAAACGGCGGCGTTTTCCCTTCGCTCCGGCGCCACGCACGGTCTTGGAGGGGTGTTTCGGGATCGGCCGTTCGCCAGCTCTTTCCCTCAAGGGTGGACCTCCGTCGTGCGTGGAGGGCTCGTCGCTGCCGGTGAAGGGGGAGCCAGAGCCGCGCACCACAGTCTCCTCCAGGCTGGAGTTGCCCAACTCTGCAGCGCCGAAGCGGTCCCCGAGCAGCGTGGCAGTGATGTTGGTGACGTTGCCGATGTCGTCGATGTCCATGGCGCCACCGGCATCGTGCGCCTCCTTTGCCTTAAGCGTGGCTTCCCGTAGCACATACGTCAGAGCGACCAGCGCTGCCACAACGAACGTGACTACGACGGCAGTCATCTGAACGATCCAGAGCGCGGTCCTGCGACACCAAGAACGGCGTAATTTAACGACACGTTACTGCGTCCTTTCTGTCAGAGAGAACAAAAGTGCATGTTTGCCCAATTAACAGCTAGCCAGCGCATAACATTGCGGGGATTAACACACCGTGGCACGAGTAAATGGCCGCAGTGCGACAACAATCAACTCGCGCCTGTCTGCCTGAAGTTGGGTATTGTTACACCTGCCAATTTTCCCAAATTCTTCATGTGTAAAGCTTACAATTTTGGCTCGCACGTTCTACGATTTTACGAAATCTTTCGTCAGGTATTACGAAAAATAGATTCTGTCCGCGGTGAAGCTTTTAACTCGTCAAAGGATGGGGGCGGTGCAACATTGTAGCATGTGCATGCAAAGAAACAAATTGTGATATATATCTGTGGCGCCCTTGTGGCCTCCGAGGAAGGGCATTCGCCATATCTAAGAGGTTATGTTTCGTGTAAGTTTATTCAAAGTGGCGAAATCGGAAACAGCAACGTCGCTTAAGAAGTTATCTAAATACATCCTATATAGCTTCCCGTTAAATAAAGAGCATACGTATCCCACGAAGAAGTGTGTGCTCAAAGTCAACTCAGGAAATGCATGTTACTCCTTGTTGCTAATTTTGAAAGCGGAATTTTAATTTAGAGATTAAATATTTTCACAAATAATTGCAGAATTTTTTTTGCTGTCGAAATAATTATCTTGGGCAAACTGAAAGCACAGAATGGTCTACAGACGCTATTTCTTTACCGAATACGTACGTACGTGAACGCCATTGCGCGCGGTCACCGCGATGGAGTCTCCCGAACCAGCTTCTTACGTGAAAGGTAGGCAAACGCTGTGAGCAAACTATGTGAACTATGTTCTTATAGTGGGCTATCCGTATAACTAAATGGAGTATAACAGAATGAGGCCTCAATGCAGCGATCGCACGGGTTCGCGGTGACCGACTGCGCGCCTGCATCCATGTACGCGCACAATGTTCCCCTTTCGCTTCGAGCGCGTTTTCGCATCGTGCCCTGAGCTTTAGGCAGCAGCATAGGAGCATTTGACAGCACACAAGCAACCAGTGTTGCGTAGAAAGTATCAGAGCTGTTCGAAAATAATTTCGCTATAACTACGGACTTCGACACATACCAGGGCGACTTGGCATGTCCCGCCGCTATGATTGAATCTTTTTCTTTTTCTAAGGTCTTGGACGTTTAAATACCATTATTTCTCAAGTTGCCTCACACTGTATGTTTATCGGTCGTCCCAGCGAGCAATTACCCGCTGCTTCGTTTATTTAATCCAGTACATATCATTGTTTGGTGCTACCACAGCGTGAGCATATGTCATGCCTCTTTTTATGTGCTTTTCATGGTTCCCTTTCCATTGCAGTGAACTTGCCAGTATCTAGCATCAACAAGTTCATAGACCAAAGCGTCATGACACTAGCCGGGCAGCGCGCGCGGTCGAGCGTCTCAGAGCCGCATTAAAGCACACCGTAGGGCCTAGGCGACATTACGGGGCGGTCACATGTCAAATCAACACTTTTGTACCTGCCGCGGTAGCTTTGCGGCTACGGCATTGCTTGAGGTCGCGAGTTTGATCCCAACCACGGCAGCCCCGTTTCGACAGGGGCAAAATAGAAAACGCTCGTGCACTTAGATTTAGGGACACTTTAAAGAACACCACGGTGTCAATTATTCTGGAGTCGGCCACTACGGCTCACCTCATAATCCGATTGTTGTTTTGGCACGTACAGCCACACAATTCAACTAAAGTTTGCAACGATTCGATGTGCCATGTGACGCAATGAATATGCTCAACCCTCTCAGAGGTTATGAAGTATGGCGCACAGCAACGGCTGAAGCAAACACCTCCCCCTGTGTGTTCTGTGTGCTGCGCACACATACAACAGTGGTGCACGCACGGTAACGTTTAACGTCAACTCACAACTCTCGTGTTGCACTAAACGTTGAAGAAATTAAACATTTGCCGTTAATATCACCGATAATTATCGTCACTCAAGGCAAACAGCACAGAAAGCTTCGCTTACAACTATTCCCACAGTGCATGGGATCCGCATAATTTTTCTTCTTTTTCTTTCTTCTGTCTCTGACTTTCATCATGTTAATAAACTTGAGAAGCGCTTGCTGTCAAGCTAGTTTGTACGCACTATTAAAGGGCCCCTCAGCAGGCCACACAGCAAACTTCGGTTATACGCTGGAAGTTGTTACGTATTCTGTAGGGAGCTTCCTGTCGCAAACAAATTTTCAAATCGTGCCCCTTAATAGCCGACATACAAATATTTCAGTGCCGCGAACCCATGATTTCAGGAGGCGAGACGCTCTCTCCACTCGCCCCGTCTAGCCTCCACAAGCGAAATTCCTTCCCTGCGTTCTCCCATACTGGATCAAGGTTTGGGTACGGGTTAGTTGGTATTCAATATCAGTAGTCACTTACAGCGCATGCATCGACGAGGGACAAAAAGGACGACGAAGACAAGCGCTGTCTTCGTCGTCGTTTTTGTCCCTCGTCTATGTATGCGTTGTAAGTGACGATTGATCCCATATTGGACCTCGAGGATCGCATGACGCATGTCACGGGCCCCGCCTTCATTTTTTACTTCGCTTTTTTGCGGCACGGCGCACTTGCGCTGGCGGTATCGCGCGCGAGCTGTTGCGATTGTCTCGTTTCGCGCAGCGCACGATTTTGCGCGCTGTGCACGAGGACACCTGACTAGCGGTGTAGGCCAGTGCTACACGAATACTGAGGCAGACAAGCGGATCACAGCGCATGATCCCGCGCTGAAACACGGTAGAAAATGACATCGTTTCGGTGTCTGCGCGCGCGACTGCACGACGTGGTGACAAGCAGACGAAACGGAAGTACATCTCTCTTGCTGCGGTGCGAAGTAAAACGCACGCAGACATTCGGTTTGTGTGTTTTATTTTTTTTCTAAGCTTTAATTCGTCTATTTGAGCAACATATTGCACAAATAACAGATGTTGCCTTCAATAATTCTTGAAGTCATGTGTCACCACGAGCGACGTCCCAGCACAAACACGTGTACGTAGGTGCACTAGCACGCGTCATCCTCCGGCATGGAGCGTGGCGGCCGCGAGGAGAAGGGAAAATGGCGTTCGGTTTGAAATTTCAGGTCTTTCCGCGGCACGTAGCGGTGTAATACTTTGCAGGAATGATCGTTACCATGCATTGTATATTCTGCACTCGTGGAAACGAGTGCAGAAACTTGTGTGCTGCGCGAAATGAGACAATCAACAGCTCGCGCGCGACGCCGTCAGCGGAAGCGCGCCGTGCCGCAAAAAAGCGAGGAGAAAGAGAAAAAACAAAAACAAAGAAGGCGGGGCCCGTGGTGTATGCGTCACGCGATGCTCGAGGTCCGGCATGCGAGAACGCAAGGAATTTCGCTTGCGGATGCTAGACGGGGCGATTGGAGAGAGCGTCTCGCTTGGCAGTGGAGCTCGCCTCCTGAAAGCTCGCCTTCAGGAGGCAGCTCGCCTCCTGAAATCATCGGTTTGCGGCACTGAAATATTTCTATCTCGGCTATCAATGAGCCGATTTGAAAAATTTTTGCGGCAGAAAGCTACCTAGAGGATACGTAACCACTTCCAGCGTATAACCGAAGTTTGTTGTTTGGCCTAGTGAGGGGCCCTTTAAGAATAAAAACCGGGTCAAAGCTGGACAAGAAAGGAAGGCTTACAGAACGCTTATTTGCGCACGGCAAAATATGTCAAGTATGGGGTGCTGGGCCAGGGAAGGTAAGAATCCGTCACAACAAACAGGTGGGAGGGCAGGTAGGTGAATGGCTTCGAAGTCCACACAGAAACAGAAACATAGGAATGGTAGGGGCCGCTGCGCCGTTCAACAACCCGGGGAATGTTGAGAAGCGAGTGCAACAGTCACTAACGGAATAGAATTTTAAGGAGAGTGGAATGACTTCTCTGGACAGCGCCACTTCCGAGATATTAATTTTCGAAGTGTTCGACGAAATGTATTGACGTTCCAGTTAACTTTTTAAAGAAACCGCTGCTTTATACATTGAAGCACAAAAGTAACTGAACGCCAATACATTTCGACGGACACCTTGAATTAATATTTCAGAACCGGTGCTGCCTAGAGAATTCGTTGCAAGTGGATACACCGTGCGAACTCAGCGACCATAATTCGTAGTTGAAATACGTGGCGTAAAGTAATTAAATAAAAAGGTAATTAGCGTAGCATATTTACGTTACTTATTCAAGTGAAAATTTTGATTTCTGGAAGTAGTAATGGCTGCCTCATCGAGTAAATTAGGTCAAGGGTTAGAATTGTGATATCTACCATAGGCAATCTCAAACATTCGGTGCAGCTAAACAAAACACCATATATATATATATATATATATATATATATATATATATATATATATATATATATATATATATATATATATATAGAGAGAGAGAGAGAGAGAGAGAGAGAGAGAGAGGTGGAGGAGTTGTCGGTAGAGACGCCCCCCCCCCCCTTCCCCCGATATACATTTCTGGCTGCGCCACTGAATTGCAGAGAGCACTTGCGAGCGAAAAGCTTTGCGGATCCGAGCCATGCAGGTTCACAAATTAGTGCCATATTTAACAGCAGTGTATAATACTATATTTGCCGTTGCCCGCTTTGACGTCTGAATTTATGAAGTTCACAGTATGTATTATCTGTTTTTATTGTCAAGTTGTAAATGTAATTTTTATTTTTACAGTTAAAGGTCCGATTAAGAAATTCTGTGGAGATTCAGTGGTAAATGTTCGATAAGTGCGCTAACATCACGTCAGACTTCTTTGAGGTCCCGGATCTATATCTAAAGTGTGTTCGCGACACTGCAAAGTTGTTCAGGAACTCAATGGACACACGTTCTGCCTCTTCGAGGAGAGAAGTGCAACTGACGATGGCCCGGAGCAGACGACCGTCAGTGGCCATATACCGGCTTCCCACACTTTACACTTTCTTCCCTACTTTGACACGCCTAATTCTAACGCATTACAACTCTGATGTAGCACGGTGTTCTTTTAAATGCAACAAAGTCGGTTCCGCGGATGCCTAGCGACTTCTCTGCTCCCGCGTGTCGAGAGAAGCTCCCCAGGTGCAGCTGCAGTCTTACTTGCATTTTAGCACGCATCACGATCGCTACAAGAGCGACTCGAGAACATAGACTAGTCATAGCGAAAATTATTAGCCAAGGAACGTTGGTCGGCCAACCACGAGCAATGCTTAGGAACTGAGGGCTTTGTAAGTTCGGCCCCAGTTTCTAGAGCGGCACGAATACAGCTATTTTCCGCGTTTCACTGCTGAGAGGGTTAGTTTTCTGCTTCTAGATTACTGCTCGTGCTGTATACGAAGGCTTCTAATATTTGTTGAACCGAAAAAAAGTTACTCCTATTCTTCTTTCTTTCCTTTTTCAGGAATTCGATTTTAACCGAAAAGGGTCACTGAAAAGCAAAATTGCCAGAGAGCTAAGACAGCGATCGTCTTTTAGCTACAAGCCGACATGCGATCCAATACAAGGAGCTTGATGCCCAAGAAATTTGTGCATGCATTTTGCCTGTCACTGCTACATATACATGTACCCTCCCTCCTCCCCGCGAATGAAGCGGGGAGGAGGGAGGGTACGCAGAGGGGTCAGGGTCCTTGCAGACTTCGCGCTGTGGAGGGTGCAGTAGGCAAGTTCGGTAATGTGAACTCGAAGTCTTATCTACCTTGTCATAGCTCTATGCCTGCATAATGTTACCAATAAAGTGTCATTCTATTCTTTGCTCGAATATCAAATGCGCTCTATTTAATTGTTGCTTAGTCGTTGTGCCCTTGCTGTCGACTTCTCGAAAACTGCTATTCTGCGTATTGGATACAACCGCTGCGCTGAGAGCAGGGTGTGTAGTGATACGGCACAGTTCAGTGTCTGCAAAATTAGTGAACTATATATTCACCGAAATCCCCCCAAAAGGCAAAAGGTAAAAAAGAAAGAAGAAAAAGTAGGAAAAAACGTAATTTTACGGTGAAAATAAAGACCCCCCAAAAAAGAACGCCAAATTTTTGAAAAATAAGAATAGAAAACGCTGAACGCTAATATTTGTTCAGCGCACTGCAATAAATAGACAGGTCGATCTCTGGACATATTTAATTTAGTCTACTGATTCTTTTATTACACATTTAAGGTATCTATTGCCCTCTTTCTTATCAATCTTATCAACACTGCGCGCAGAATTTGTGGACATCGTCATGGTGACGAGTTGCCTTTTCCACTGATCAAAGCCCCCCATGGCCGGTGTATAAAGTAAGAATCTCTTTCACTCGATTCTACTCCTTTCCTATCGTCCACCATTCACGTGCAGCCGATCCAGGAGATAACGCGGGCGGACCACATCGCGAGCGCGAAGAAGAACAGCAGTGGAATAGAATCGTTAGACATCACTCCGGCACATGTTCTCTTCACAGTTGAACCCTTCATGCTCTCGTTTCTTTCAATCTCGTCGGTGTACTTCTGCGACAAAATAGTACAGCAGGCATAGGACAGCGATGTTCTTCTCACCAGTGGTGGAACTTGACGCCGTTGGCCCGGGAGTTCCTCGAGCGCCTGCGGAGCCTCGGGAAAGGGCGGCCCTCGTCCCGCCGCTCCAGCGAAGAGCGGGAATGGCTTCTGCGCGGCTGCGTTTTCGATTTCGGCCATGCTGGGCGCCGCCCTCCCTGGAACGTGACCTCGGACTGCGAACCCGAGGCCTGACCGCTCCATAGGGAACCGCGGGCTTCCAGTTGGGTGAGAGGAACCTCGTCTTCTTCGTCTCCGCCGAATGTAATACGGTCACCGGCCGAAAAGTGGATCTTCGCCTTGTGCTGCGTGCGGTGCATGAACACAAGCAGCTAAGTGACGTGCAGTGTTCTGAACTGGCGCGTTCTCTTGTGTGTGGGTCTCTGCGGGAATGCGCTAAAAAAAAAAAATGATCGCGACTGGGTGGCGAGCGCGAGTCGCGTTGCATGTGCGTCTGTCACGGACGTCGCAGATTTGAGAAATCCACGGAAGAAGCCGCACCTGCAGTGCGAACGGAATAGCGAGTGGTTGTTTACTTGGGCTTTCTTTTACGAAAAGGAATAATAATAATAATATTTGGGGTTTTACGTGCCAAAACCACTTTCTGATTATGAGGCACGCCGTAGTGGGGGACTCCGGAAATTTCGACCACCTGGGGATCTTTAACGTGCACCTAAATCTAAGCACACGGGTGTTTTCGCATTTCGCCCCCATCGAAATGCGGCCGCCGTGACCGGGATTTTCGAAAAGGATGGGAACGATATTGCTGCTGGCCGCACGGAAACTGTCTAGTTTTTTTCATGCTGGCACCTAGAGCTAAACGGTGGCCAACATCAGAAGGGGTTATACGCCATCAAGACAGGACACATATAGCAGAGGATAGGAGGGGGAAACTATCTGTACACGCATTTACGAAAGAGTGAAAAATGGCATCGTAAATTATAAAGTTCGCTTGTGACGTGAATCGAAAACCTCTCAGGGGTAAAGGAGAGCTATATGTGCGACCGCGGGATTTAAACTGTGGGTGCGAGAACGATCGTCACCCTTCGTATGGTCAGCACGCCGGCCGACGGGTTTTCCGGAAGCGGGTATAGAGTGGAGGAGTCCCAGCGCTGATCGGCGAGATTATTGCCACGTTGCGTGTAAACGTTACGGGAATGAGGCGACCCGAGTGACGATTTTTAAACGCGCGTTGCACGCACTTTTCCTGTGTTGCTGCGCTCTGCTGATGAAGACAAGACCACTGGTTTGATTGCCGGCAAGGGCGGCGACATCGCCGCTGCGCCCCTTGTCCACCGATCACTGCCGTTGTGGTTAACGAATGAAGCTGTCAACTGCCGCACCTGCACACTATATATATGACTATATGCAGTCTGAACCGTGCACTTGCGCGCGCACGGAACCTACGCAGGCGCCACTTCCACAGGTATACTGCATATTGACGGTGCTATGCAGATGCCAGCTGTGGAATACATTAGCGCGTATTTAGCCGGCCAGTAAAGCGCGATCGAACAAAGTGTGAATGGTACTTAACTGTACTACACTAACGCTTTTCACTGTAAGAGACTGGCGTTTTTTTGTTTTGTTTTGTAACACCACGAATGCCGTATATTGCACCGTTCTTCTGCCGCAGACGAAAACGACCGATATATCGCTGTTATTCGAGCCGCTTGAACTGTAGAAATAAACAGAAGAGAAAAGCGAACGTGTTTTTTATAGGGGGCGGGGTAGGATCAACGGCGCACATGTGGCTAGCGACGCGCAAGCGTCAGCTGCGTCATTCTGTTACATCAATAAGTCTGTGGTTGTTGGCGGTGCGAGCGGATAGTTCGCCTTTCGTGAAGTAAAACACGCGAATGAACAGTGGAGAACCTCGGGTGCAGTAGGCGAGGCCGCGACGCCACCAGCACGCCAGACTTTAAATGCGTGGAGTTAAGGTCCGTGACACATAGACGGTGTTTCGGTTGACTCGTGCCAAGCTTCGAAAAAATGCACGCATGCGCTACGAGAATGCAACCAACTTATAGTATATATCCTTTGCTATCCTCTTGAGCAAGTCAGTATTTTCAATATGAGCTTAGGTAATAAAAATATACCATGATAAAAATAAATAAATAAATAAATAAATAAATAAATAAATAAATCATTTATTTATTTACCGTGCCCAGGAACAACCATGCTCGAGGTCTAAGTGCTGGCGCACACATAGATAAATAAAGAAAAAACTGCAGGGGAATACAAGTAAAAAAGTAACAATGAATAAAAAGAACAATCTTGAAAAGAAGAGTGTACATACAACAAGGCGCAAGGTGAATGCAAGAGAAAAAAAGAGAAGGGCAATTGAACAATAAGTGAAAGTATATGACAACAACGCAAAGCTCGGAAAAGCGAGTTATGAAAAAAAAAATTGAGGACGCTTAAGCTTCGCCTATAAGAGTGTGGAGCGCGATAGCATTCAAAGACCCCTTGCTGCTTTTCATGCTTTCTGGCAACTGCAGCTTATGTAACCGTAACGTTTACCGGGTAACGCTGGCTGCGAACGCTGTGCACGAAGACGAGCTTTCTGGTAAAAACGCGCGCTCTTGCCTGGGTCAATCTCCTGTTATTATTTCGCACTTTTAATGTTTCAATCTGAGAAGAGCTAACATAAAGGACATGCGCTAGCTGTTGGTGTTTCTTTCCATTGTACTTGTTTGTGGGCTGCCGTTCTCAAAATTCCGAGAAATAACTTTGTAAAGAATGAAATACAAGGCGTGAGCAACTCTGGTGGTAGAGAAGTAGTTGGGTACGCGTGGTTAGGAAATGTGGTTCAAAATTCTTTTCGCCGAAGCGACGTCCAACGCCGGCGCGGGACGGGCTCCTTAACGCTATCGCGTTAAAATACAAAGATAATAAAAATCAGCGTTATAATGACTCTGTATTCTGTGGACGATTGAGTGTTGGTGATAACAGGCAGGAGCATGGAAAGGACCTTGCGCGGAATATGCGAAACATGATACAACCACCTATAGAAAGAAACAGGCACACAGAGACAGCGCTTCTCTGTGATCTGTTTCTACGTGCTCGTTCAGTCGCGATACAAATTATATCAGGCCTTCAAACCAACTGCCCGCTAACGTGTTACAAATGAGGAGTGAGGGGCAGGTGAGGTTAATAATAATAAGACCGAAGTCATGAATGGGCCGCAAGGAAAAATGATAGGCACACCCGTCGTCTCCGATGCATCGACATCCGCCGCCAAAACCTCCTCGCCTTTTACGCTGTCTCGACAGAAAAAACGCCGACAGGACTTCAAAAATCGCCATGCGTTATTTATGGCATATCCCATGGCTCCATTTGCTTCGTTGCTTCAACAAACAAGATTCCTCGGCAGAAGTGAAAGCCAAGACCTTTGCTCAGTGCATTCGGGCAGCGCGTAATGCTAGAGCTAATTCATACTGATTTATATACTATTTCATACAAAGGAGTTGGCCTCGAATACAATTGTATTCAAGTTTCTCATACAAACATATACCACGATCGCGAAATTAAAGAAGTTGTTGAACAATTTTGTTAATTACGTACTTGCCGACCCTCACTGTCCGCTAAAGTGCATAAAATATACCTGTGCAAGCAGCATATGCGTAGCTGTAGCATTAAAATTACTAATTGGCTTTGAGGATCCTGTATAGGAAACGAACGACTTCTCGAGGACGCAAGGGTTCATGCAGCAAGGGTTCTTCGCTTAGAGCTTATTACGGTATGGTTTAGGCTGGTTCGTTATTACTGTCAATCTCTTCGGGTGGCTGGCGAAGTGCTAAATTGAACGAGTATCACTGAGCCATCTGTCGACCTGTTTCTTCCCTATACAGACAATTAAGCTATACAGAGCTATTCGCAAGCGTTTTCAAAGCATGGAAGAGCAAAAAAAAAAAAGAAAAAAGTCCTCGCGCCCTGGCCGACGCACGCCACACACCCTAAGCTCCACAATTATACGATCTGAGGAACTCCAGATATCTCCTGGTTTGTATTCTGAAAACTTCGATGAACAGCTACTCAGCGTATTTCGCCACCGTTTTTCTTTATGGACAAACCACAACGAGATAGCCGTCTGCGAATGTATACGTAGCAAACTCAGCACGTTCACATTCACCAATGACTCGATTTAATATTTTTTAACTTTGAGGGCCCCGGGTCGCAGAAACCTCGGCGTCGGCGGCGTTGTCCGCGAGAGAAAAATCATCCCGAACCACGCATCCCGATCCACGCAGGGCATTCCGCGTGGCGCAGAGGCATTACTGAACTAATTGAATTATCCAGGTAAAATGCGCAAGAAAAATCGTAAAATACGACTTAAGCTCAACCTATAGACATGATAGCGTCGGATTTTAATTTGTACATACGAGAAAACATAATTCTGTTACGCGGAGACTCAAACACAAACCCATTTTCCCTGCCGTTGAACGGTTGGTGCGGCTGCTGACTACCTCCGGTATTGGCCCGCGCAAGAGGCCGCGTTTCCACCAGAAAGCCCGCATTCGTGCATATATGGCGTTCGCCGCTAGCGTTGTCCTGTAAACGTTACGGTTACATAAGCTGTATTTGCCGGGAAGCGTGAGAAGCAGTCAGGGATCTCCGAATGCTATCGCGTTCCACTCAGGCGAGGCTTAAGCGTCCTCCAAATTTTCTTGAAAATACAAACATGCCTGTTCAGCTCCCGCGTTCCTATAGCAGGTCATCGACAGAGCGAAGTGTCAGCGGAAGGCAGCATCTTACCATGACCGTCAAGTTGTCCTTGTCTGCTAACCCAGGGAAGATGGCACCCGCAGAGCTCGACGAACGACCGAGAGCGTCCCAGGAGAACCGCGAAGGGATGTGCGCGAGACAAATGCGCGAGGCGCGAGGTTCGCTGCACGCGAGCACCTTCACTTCTTCTTTCGAACGACTCGATTAGCGACTGCAACGCCGCGGCAGGCGCAAATTCAACTGCTGCCGAAATACGACACTCACAGCAAGCAAGGTTTAAAGGGTTTTCTGGTCCATAAGAATGCTACTTGGAAAAAAAGAAAAGGAGAAATAAATTACATTCGTTCTCGGCTATCGCCTTACAGGGTATAACTAGTGCGTCATTTATACTGCGAGAGAAGTTAATATTTTGCATGCATCTCGTGCTTATACAGCATGCCGCGAAGACGATGAAGTCATCAACTTGGACTTTCTGCCGAGCAGCTGCTGTCTTTTTTTTTAATGGGGTTTTACGTGCCAAAACCACTTTCTTATTATGAGGCACGCCGTAGCGGAGGACTCGGGAAATTTCGACCACCTGGGGTTCTTTAACGTGCACCTAAATCTAAGTACACGGGGGTTTTCGCATTTCGCCCCCATCGAAATGCGGCCGCCGTGGCCGGGATTCGATCCCGCGACCTCGTGCTCAGCAGCTCAACACCATAGCCACTGAGCAACCACGGCGGGTCAGCTGCTGTCATTCAACAAAGGCTCACGAACGATACGCACACCCCATCTCAAGGGTGGAGGGGGACTCATTAACCAAGTAGTAACTCGGAAAGGGGAGGGGGCGACAGACGGGGAGGAAATGTCTCTCGGACCCATAAATGCTTAGACCCGCCTTTGGATTGGCTAGTGGAATGGACCGTCTGAATCGTTCGGAAGCATGTTTAGGCGCATGTTGATAGCAAAAGTCCTTGTATACGCTTTTTTTTTATATTAAAGCAAACAAAGCAAGCAAGCATATCCGGGGACTTGATACATTTGGACGAACCTCGTGCAATGAAAAACTGTGCACACCAACTTGCTAAGCGGCTTCAGTTATTCGTGCGACATCACGACACACTTCGCTGCGAATTCGGACGGCAGGTTGCCATGATTTTCGCTAATTCTTTTTGAACACGTGACAAAAGTGCAGCGGAGGGGCATTCTCGGCACATTACATGGGCCCAACAACCACCAATCTGTACCGCCTCTTATTGCGTAGCGGGCCCGACTAGAAAGAACTTAAAGGACACTTTACTTTGTGCCACAATCAGGCTATAGATTGAATATAGGTGGTACATTTTATTTATAAATATTTATTCACAAATTGCGTGTGCAGAACATCAATATGCATTCGTTGTTGTCGTCTCGGCCACAGTGGCCGTGCATCACGTTCCCTCGTCCACCTTACTGGCGATCTCGAGCAGCAGGGCCTTGATTCCTGCCCAGGTCTCCTCGCCCGTTGGCACGATCTGGTCGCGCGGCAGAGTGAATCCGTGGCGACCGGTGTCACGCAGCTCTACTGTGTACGCGTACGGAATCTGCGCCTCGCCCAGGGCCCAGTCGTCCGAGCCTCCAGAGGCGACGTCTGCAACAACGAAGATGGGTCGCGTATAGGAGCTCTCCCTCCCTTTATACGCCGCACTACTTACACAACATACTGGTGGATGTCCCAACGTTGTACTTGGTACCGTGAACCTTCTCTAGCGCAGCCGTGGCGACTCTTGCTGCGCGGGCCTGCATGGGACAGAGCGCTTGTCAGTGGGCACGGTGGCCGCCCTGTCCAGTTTACCACCCGACCCATAGTAGGTAAAGAAAAAAATGGCTGTGGCTTAGCTAAGGTTAAGCCCAGGATGCGAAGCATACTAGCCTTTATTTTAGTTGTTGAACCACTGTTTAGCCTGGTGAACTGCTGTTGCTTGGCTATATTTGGTTCGGCTAGACGAAGAAACAACTCATGCAGGCGAGCGCACGAGCTGAGACCCGGCTATGTAGCTACGCGGCCGCAAGCGAGCGCACGAGTTGAGCCTCCGCTTTTGCAGCTGTTATGACGTCATATGGTAGCTACGCGGACGCGCGCGGCGCAGCAAGGAAGAGCGTGGTTGTGCGGCTAGTATGCTTCGCATAAAAATGGCCAGGCTTAGCTTGGTTAAGCCAAGAATGCGTTGCATATTGCGCGAGTTGGGACCCAGCTTTTCCTCCGGCTGTCGTGACGTCACGTCACGTGGTTGCGCTAAAGGTCAATGGTGGCTACCCGGCCGCGCCCAAGGGCTGAACTGAGTGATTGCATTATGCAACGCATAAAAATAGAAGCAACTTAATAACAAACATAGCAGTCTTAAAAGAGAATAGACCCACATATGAGACGCGCAGCAATGAACAATGGCTCATACCCTCAATGGTAGCTACGCGGCCGCGCTCGGCGCAGCAAGGAAGAGCGTGGTTGTGCGGCTAGTATGCTTCGCATAAAAGGACAGTGACACCAGCCCCATTAGCTCTAAGAAGGAAAGACAAGATGCGGAAGAGAATTGCAGCTCCGAAATATTTACATATGTAACGTGTTGGGCATGCAGTCCCGGATAAAGTTTTACTAACATAATGTCGACATTTTGTTGGTGCATTGGTGCATTTCTGTTAACATGATCGAGTGCGCAAATAAACCAAAATCACAGAGGGTAATTAGGACAAGACTAGCGCTAGTCCAATCGATGTTTCCTTGCGCGATTTGTCGATCGCACAAATCTATATAGCAAAAAAAAAAGAAAGAAGTGCAGATCCCATGCACTGTGCAAATGATTTTATGCGAAGCATTTTGCAGCTGCTTGGCTATCCAGCATTGTTCGGGGTTCCGCAAAGCGTTACCATTTGGGCCAATGCTTTTGCGTAATTATGTGTAATTATGTAATTATGTGTATGACGCGAGTATGTGTGTAGTACGTGCGACGACAGCAGCACGACGACGACCACGTTGAAGACGATCGTACGGCGGCAACGGCACGATTGCTGGTGGGAGCCGTTCGAGGCGAATTTATACGTGCCGATTGTCGGGCTCAACATAGGTAGTCAATGGGGGCGATAGAAACACGGACTGTGACGTGATCAGCGACTAAGTGTTATACATTCGTACGTACCTATGTCTATATTTATGTAATGTGTTATATGCATGGTAAAACAACGACGACATTTGTATTCCGGCGAAGAAATGTTATTACAAGGTTAACTTGGAGCCTATCACGAAGTCGGTGCAACGTCGCACAGTTTCTACGTAGCGTTAGCTGCTACCGGGAAAGTACTGGGGAATGTGGGCCGAGTCCGGAAATAGTGCAGTCTAACAAGGCGCCCCAAAGCGCGAGCTGTCACGAAGAAAGAAGACGAGAACGGGGCACGGGACGCACGCGCCAAATGTTTGAAAGAGCTAATCGGTTTTGGAACGAGAGAAGTAAGCGTGCGATCGTGGCCTAATGGATGTATGAGCTCAACCTTAGCCGCCACACTGGCTCGCCGTACTATAAATATGAACTTGCATGTTTGAGGAAATTTTAATTTCAGATATTTTTTTTCTTTATTGACCTGGGTGTTTTAAGACAGCCACTCAAAAGGAAATGGCACTGTGATTGCGAATGTGTTGCGCTGAAGTTGTATACAGGCAAAAAAGAAGAAGGCTGATTGGTCGAACATCTCGAATTAGAGATCAGAGCCTCTTCTACGTCCTCATATTTCGCGATGTTCCCTAATTCAAGAGGTCTAGTGTTTATAGCACCAGGCTGCTGTGCTTGACGGAGGAAGTTCGATACCACCATTGCTCACACTAATTTTTCTTTTTAATAAAACGAGACAAGACAGGAACCCACCTAGCGCGAAGTGCTTAGAATGATGCACATAATGCTTTCCATTAAAAAAAAAAGATCCAACGTAACTTTGGAATAATGATGCGAAGCTTCTTTGAGGCAGCAGCGGTACAGTGGTCGCGATACGCGCAAGAACTCGTCACCTGTGGCTGTTAGCTTTCTGTGTCATGAGGACGAAGGCTATGTGTGATCCTTGTCGAGAGAAGAAACACGCATGATAGCGCATGAGCGCACGAGCGACAGCTCATAAGCGCAGTCACGAGGTTTTCATATTTCGTGGGCTTTCTTTAAAGGCCGAAACACACACACACACACACACACACACACACACACACACACACACACGCCCAAAAGGATCGGTCGTCTCTGAACCGCCTCTACAACGCACCGAAACGCACTTGGCCCTAAAGTGAATATTTAAAAAAGTGCACAATTCATCTTCGTTAATTAACTAATTAAGCGGAATATAAAAGATACTCTAAGGAGCGCCACTTGACGACAAACCACATGCCGTTGGAAACACTCTGTATACCTCTAGACATATTGCACGTGCACGAATTATACATTTCTTTTAATGCTTTGTCTTGATATCGTTGTGACACAACAGACAGTTAAGAGACATGGCGCAAATTAAGACGAAGACGGGCATCTGGGCTTGGAACAAGCTGGTTTCCATCTTGGTGGCTGCGCTCCTTTCGTAAATACATTGTAATTCGTTCTTTTTTTTGTGTACGTAACGTAGTCATTGTCACGTAACATAACAGTCACGTAACAATAGTCATTGCTGCTAATCCGATTATGCCAATCCGATGAGTTAAAAAACAAAGACAAGAAAAAAAAACGAGGTGGGGTGGATGGGGGAGGTGATTCATCCATGTTGTGGGACTGGCAGCGTGCTTCGCATCTCAAAACGCGGCCGGAGCTCCTTACGCCGCACCACTTTCGTGCACAAAATACTTGGCGCAGGAATCCGTGCGAGCACTCACGAGTTCGAGGTAGTTGGCCGGCTTAAGTGCCGTGTAGCCCCACGGCGTGAGCCAGAGCTGCGAGTACGAGTGGAAGGTGATGAAGGCCATGATCTCGCGGCGCCGGGCATAGACGAAGTTCGCAATCGCTTTGGTCTCCGGCTCCGAGAATGCCTTGTTCCCGGCGAAGACCTCCGAGCACGCTTTGCTGCTTGAGCCGCCCGCTGCGCACAACAGTTGCACGGTGAGGCACACGAGCAGCCGAAGCGTTCTCTGCTTCCGTCGGGACTGGAATGTCCAACTCGTGCAACGGCAACAGACACACGACGAACAAAGTAACAGCTGCAACATGTACAAGCTTAAGTTAATGTATTAACTGGGACTTGCAAGTTTGTTGCTTGGTTATTTATTTACTTATTTGTTTATTTACTTATTTGTTTATTTACTTCTATTTCTAATTTATTTATTTATTTATTATCGCAATTATGTGCTAGTTCGTATGCATTGTGTTGTGCATTTAACTTTTTTTTCTCTACCTATACTCCGTTTCGTAAATCAAGTGCAACGCTGTGGAGGCTTGAGATACAGTGACTCCTTGCAATGACTGCGTTCACCCTTCAATAGTTCGTTGTTTTTTGACCGAAACGTTCTTGATATAAGCTCATCCCTGAATAAAAAAAGAAATTCCTTAGACACAAACAAATCATGTACTTATGGGGCTGCTAACGCGTTGTTCGAGATCAATTTGCTTTTCGTTGTTTTTTTTTAATTGCCAACCCGTCGTGGCAGCCTCACGTGCACGCTCGCGCGAGCAAAACGCCGCTGGCGCGCAGCGAACGGAACGCGCGGGCCGACAAATTTCGGTGAGCCTACTTCTTGCGTAGCTCCCACAGCGTTGCACCCGATGTGCGAAGCGGAATATAAATGTGTTTGAGCAGCCGGAAGCGCGCTGTTCTGACCTCGTCATCATTTTGTCCATTAGTCACGTGTCTGCCTGCGAAGGTGACTGGGAGCGCGCGGCTCCAACAAGGCTCTCCTAAGATGGCGGCAGTTGCGAAAGTTGCGCTGCAATGTAGATGAGCTTTGCGTTTTTTGGTTGTAGAAGAATACGCAACTTTCCCCGAGAAACACGGGATCGAGCTCTTGTATAAGTGGTTAGGTTACGACCCGTACTGGAAATACTTGTGCACTGTGTGGTCCTTCGGCTGCCTTCAACAAAACTGAACGAGAAAGAGTACAAAATACGGCTGCCCGCGCTACTTGCTGGAAGAATAAATCAAGGAAAAGAGAATGAGCTCTTCGCTATTAAAGAAAATGCACTCGGCTAAGAACCACCAAAACATACATATTTCACTCACAAATATATTTTCGGCGCACAGATTATATATTTCATCACCGTTTAGATATATGTTCGTCCGTATTACATATATGTTCAAGTACAATCGTCTATACTTACATTTAGGCGCACGTTAGGCGGACAGAGGACGAAAACACACGTGTACTTAGATTTAAGTGCACGTTAAAGAACCCCAGGTGGTCAAAATTTCCGGAGTCCCCCACTACGGCGTGCCTTATAATCAGCAATTGGTTTTGGCACGTAAAACCCCATAATTTTTTTATTAATAAGGCGATTCGTCCTATGCGTGTTGCCTCCAGCGGCGCGAGTGCAGGCCTGCAAAGTGCATTGCCATCTTGCAGCGGACTAGCGTCGTCCAGACGACGTCTCGCGCAGGTGCGCCTCTGGGATCCGTGACGTTCGGTGACGAACGGCCTGCCGCAACTCGGTTGCGCGGGCGCCCTTTGCTTCGGCGCCTTTTTTATCGACGGTTAAATTCACTAACCACACACACAAAAAAAGAAAACCGGGCGAAATAGGAAAATAAAATTACTCCCTTTACTAATAACAATAAGACGCGACAAAAATTTCGGTGGGTTGTTTCGAGCATTTCAGCTATCTTGCTAACAGACGAGATGCAAGAAAGATGGAGGACGCGTGTTTAACAAACATATGCTATGCGAACCAAACCAGAGAGCATGATAAGTTACCTGGGGTGTTAGTTTTGTTCATCACTGGCAATACTGACGGCTCTCCCTGCCGTTGCTACTTTCATTCGACGTGTTTAGCAAGCTGGCGCTGTGGTAACTATCTAAGCTGATGCCTAGTTCAGCTTGAGCACGTCTGCCATTCCCGGCTATGACTTCTTCGCTTGCACGAAGCATATAAATTTTATTGAGCTCACTTGCTTAGATAAAACATCGCCTGTAAAATTGTTGAGGCGTCACTGCATAAAGAGAAAACCCTCAATTGGATGTCATCTCTGTGTGAAAAGTAAGCTAAAAATTATCTTTGCGTATGCGCCTCTTCCACTAACGACCGACCCCTATACTTTGATCATATCCACGCTTCGTAAGTAGCACCGATGAATTCGTTGAAAGTCTTTATGAGCAGGGAAAACAGGGTGCACCGGGTGCACCTTCTCAAAATTCACTCGATGGTGACTCGAGAAGCAGTGGGGGCGACGTATGAATATTCCTTGCGTGCAATGAGCAGTCCAGCACATCACGCTTCCCAGGAGCATGCATTCCTTCGTGCCGCCCCAATCGCCGCGTTTCAGGTTGCACGGCCAGGACATAGCGACGGCCGTGCAGGAGCGTGCTGCGGCAACTGCAGTTGTAGCGAAACATGCACGTCGCTGCACGAACCCTTGTCATTCCTCCTGCATGCCGTCAAGAGAAAACCAGCGACTACGCGGCAAAGTACGGCCCCGCGCGCGCGCGACATACGCAGACGTGTGATGCTCGGTCCCCGGCTTCCTGCACCCGCGGCACGCTTGCTGTCAGATGTCTTCGTATACTCACAGCTCCATTTGAAGCCGAAGTTTCGGTTCGGGTCGGCACCGCGACAGATGAAGCTGGCGGTCGTGGACCTCGTCTTCCGCCACAGCCGGTTCTGCAAGCAGCCGGCGCCATTGATATGCCCCGCGTCGCTCACCGACAAGCGAAGAAGCGCGCATGACTCACGAGGATGTGCGTGTACTCGTAGCCGTCCGGGTTGGCCACCGGTAGACCGTACACGTCGAAGGTGTCCAGAATCTTGGTCGTGTCATTGTCATTGCTGTAGCCGCTCACCAGCTGGGTACCAGAGGAAAAATGACACGGGCTCAGGAGTTCGCGTCGTTGCGGTCAAACCACCACCGACGGACCCCACTCGATTGGCCTGGAGGCCGAGCGGCGCGTTAAGGCCTGACCATGCCCGCACTTCGAGGACATCACTGTGTCGCCGCTGTTTCAAATGTGCAAACGAGAGGTGCAGACCGGTCCCCCAGGTTTTCCCTGACCATATAGTGAATCCAACACGTCCGTTGTTGCCTCGCTTGAGCTTGGATGAGGGACCGGTTCGAATTGTTCGTCTCGAATGCTTTTTGTATGTGTTATTAGCTCTTACGGAGGCCAACCAGCGCCATCTGCTGGTATTTTCATGCTTGTGCAGGCTGCTCTTCTTGCACGATCACGCTTCACACAGCAGTGCCTGGTTCCGGTCAGAGTCGATGTGCAGTATGTGCCATGAAAAGTCTATAATAAGTTGTGTGCGCAGCTCAAAGCCCAAGTCGGCCAATAGGCAGGAGTTGACGATAGCCGGACGTATTGCCACCCATAGTCAGGGAAAATCTCGGGTTTCGTCGCGTATTTGCCGAAGCCCTTGCGATGACCAAGAGCTCGGATGAGAGAAAGCAAAAGGCGAACGTCTTCCCTATTTCCCCATTCTCCATTCCCAGTTTTTTCTTGCATTTTCGTTTATTTGTGCAAAGACACGATGCACGATGCTCGCTGACATTGTGAACTAGTAACGAACGTTCGACATTAGCCACTGCGTCATAATACAAGTAAATCTACTGCAGCAGTGCTTTGGAGGGTTTTTTATCTGTCTATGCGAAAACGTTTGTATAAACTGTCATCCTTGTTTTTTTTTTAATAATGCGTTGCACTCATGGAATGTTCTCATGCGCAGCACATACATTTAAGAAAAACGCCGTATACTTCTGGAACAGGCTGATGGCTAGCGCTTGGCTTCATTGTTAGTTTACTGTGCTGCTTACAGAACTGCACCCTGAACCACGTCCGTAGGTGCTGCATGCGGACACGCCATAGGCCTGTGTGCCTTTCGATGCGGCCCAATCTCATGGCCAGACATTCAGCGACATTGTTTCTATCATATAAACATCTTTTGGCGAATTATTGTTATGCTGACTGCAAAGAAAAATCATTTGGCGGAAGAACTAACGTGGCGACTGTGCAAAGACAGCGGTAGATGCCTCTGAAGCGTGTAACGACGAAAGCACGGACTATGGTCAACAACTCGTGCATACGAACCTCTTCAAGGATGTACATGACTGTCGCGGGGGAAATCCACTCCCTGGCATGCATGCCACCGTCCAGCCACACGGCTCTTTTGGCTCGTCCTGACGATAGCTGCGCAAGGAAGCGATGAAAGTACAGGAGTATAATACAGGAGCTCCACCCCACGGAGCGTAAAAGAAAGATCCTAACACAATTTGCTGCTGATAGTCAAGGTTTTGAACAGTAGCTGCACACATATCTTTGTGATGCAAAATAGAATTGATGGTGAGCTCAAAATTATATGCCTCCGCTAAAAGAAGTCGTCTTTTGGTTCACTTGTGTTGCTTGGCGTGTAGGACTATTCACAAACCATTTTCTAGGCAATGTTTGTGCAGTAAAAAAAAAAAAAAACACACACACATTCACTTTGTTAAGTGTGTGTGCGCTTGCTTGCGTACGTGTGATTGTTTTTCGCTTTTTGTTATTTTCGACTGGTTTTAATTATAAGAATCGCATGGAGTATAAGCGCAAATCGGCCGTTGTAAGTATATTTTTAGAAGAGGTGGAAATCACTCTCACGACAAATACAAATAGCAATCAATGTCCAGGCAACAAGGTAACATTTTCCACAATCAACTTTTAATTGTTTTCTTAATAATACATGCAGCGATTGCGAAATTGAAGCCGAGCAGTATATATAGTCATGTCAGCTTAGCTGAAATCCTAAGACTAGCACCACTTTCGAGATGTCCCGCCCCCAAATTCCGAAAAACGAGAAGCATGAGCGTTTCATTTAACGTAGTTCCGAACTGCTTGAAGGAAAGCTTTTGGGAAACTATCATCTGGAAGAATTATTTATTTCCCAGCACATTTTGTACTCTTGTGATTTCTCAGAAGCAGACATGGCTTCGCTACTGCTCGGCTTCAATTTCACAATCGAAACATGTGCACTAAAGTGAATGGCTAAAATTTAATTACTACCCGCCGTGGTTGCTTAGTGGCTATATGGTGCTGGGCGGGATCGAAACCCGGCCACGGCGGCCGCATTTCGAAGGGGGCGAAATGCAAAAGCGCCCGTGTACCTAGATTTAGGCGCGCGTTAAAGAACCCCAGGTGGTCCAAATTATTCCGGAGTCCCCCACTATACGGCGTGCCTCATAATGAAATCGTTGTTTTGGCACGTAAAACCTCACAATTATAACAAAAAAATATAGTGTGACGCGCGAGCAATGAATGTATGCGGAGTTCATTTATGAATGATTTCCTGAATATTTTCCTATTTAACATATGTAATGCATTGACTATTGCGCAAAGTTTATGTACTACATCCGTTCTAGACTCACCTTGACAAGCTTGAGGTCACGGTTTTCAAATGATTTTCCAATGCTCATGACGTTTACCAAGGACTTTCTTCGTAGACTAAATGTCTGCAAATGGTTGTGGATCTTGCCGGCAGGATATAAAAACAAAAATTGAAATTATAAACAAGTACAATTTCATCCACATGCACTTGATCGCAACCCTAAAGACACACGCGCGAAGCGTAAGAATACGGTGATGTTTGGAAGGGTGGTTAAAAGCATCTCGCCATGGTTTCTCATGTCGCAATGAAGTTTTTTTTGTGCGATTCTGTATCTACTAGAAGTTCCATAAATATGGGAAGCTAAGCTAACCAGCCTTTCCAAGGCCCTTTATTGCTGTTTACGTAACTTCTATACCAGAGTGCGCTACTCCATCGGTCCCCCCACCGCCCTCTTCTTGATTTTATACCTATTAGGTAATTTCATCAATGAGTTCAACTAACATTTGCATATATACCTGTAGAAAATTAAATAAGAAGCCTCTGGGCTGTGTTTTGTAACAATTGTTTTCCTCCCATTCATTCATTCATTCATTCATTCATTCATTCATTCATTCATTCATTCATTCATTCATTCATTCATTCATTCATTCATTCATTCATTCGGTTACCCTCAGGCATCTTAGGGTATTAGAGAGGGAAGTGGATACAATGTTAATAAATGCAATACGATTGACAACCATAACAGGAATGATGTAACAGTTTTGTAATTACTTACAAACCAGGTTCGTAGCAGCAATTCTAACAGCGCTAATGTCTCTAATGGCAGCAACACTCTGTGGAAGGCGGTTCCAGCACAAGCATGGGCAAGTAATATAATGAGTCATGATAACATTTAGTATTCGAGAATGCAATACTTTCTTTGTGGTAGTAATCAATGCACGTGGAAGTGTCGGGTGGTTTTGTTATTAATTATTCTTAGGTAATGAAACGTGATAATAAAGCTTATGAAATAAACAAAGGCAGGAAACATTTCTTGGATGAGAAGGGCTGGGTAAGGAAAAGGTGTCATTCATAGCTGTAAACACTATAGCGGTGCGATTATAGTTGGAAAGAATGAAACGTGATGCACGGTTTCGTACCCCGCCTAAGCCTGCTATAAGTGATTAGAAAACAGGATCCCACATAGCTGCTGCATATTCAAGTTTAGGGTGGACCAACGTGTTATCAAGCTGTAGTGTGAGGGATGCACGGGCTCGAGGAAAATTTCTGCAGAGGTGACCTAACGTACGACTGGTATTGTCAGTTATGTAATCAATGTGAGTTTTCCGAGATGAGTTATACGAGGTGTGCACACTACGGTATTTCTATGGGCATACCAATTGGAAATCATTTTTATTTCAATGTGAAAGGCTGGGTAACTAATATGTTGTTGACAAATGCGGATAAATTTGCATTTGTTAATGTTTGATTTCATGTTCCATAACTGGCACCATTCATAAACCCAGTCAATATCAGTCTACAGTATAACTGAATTTGAGTCACTTAATTTTTCTATAAATGACGCAGTCATCGGCGAAAAGACTAATGGAAGACGTTATGTTCGTGTACAAGTCATTTATGAAAATCACAAAGAGCAGAGGACGTATTACGGCGCCTTGTGGTACGCCTGAAGTAAGTGACTAATAAGAGGACTCGGTGTTATTAGCTTTTACAAAGTGGGAACGATTTGTGAGCGTACCTTGCAACTAGGCAACAACTTTACTATCCAAATTAAAACTGTGCAATTTAGCAAAGAAGCATTTATGCGTTACTTTTGCAGATGCCTTACAAAAATCTAAAAATATACCCTCTATAACGGACCTCTAGCCAAGAATGGAATGTAAGTCATGAGTAAAACGCAAAAGTTTCGTTTCACACGAAATTGTTTTCGGAATCCGTGTTCATCATTACTAAAAAAATGAATTGTCTTCTACAAAGTTGAGAGGAGATACGAGAGGAAACAACATGTGCCGTGATTTCGCATGGTATGGTGGTAATTGATACTGGTCGTTGGTTCAAGTGGTTCAAATATGAAGGAGCTGCATACATTAGTATTATTGAGAAACATAGAACTGATGTCCAAATCAGCTGACGAGGATATTTTTAGGTTCTACATTATTTTAACAATGCATGTCAAATCAAAACAAATTGAATGCATCGGGATAAATTCAAATGTAGGATATTCATGAATACCAAAACTGTTATCGCTAGAGAATGCCGAAGAAAACGTATTATTTAAGACGTTGGCTCATTTTTCGTTGGGGATTAATTTTACGTCCGGTGGTTTAAGCGTTATATCACGAGTATCGCTTTTGCTTATGATCTTCCAAACATAAAAGGAAGGGCATTATTAAAAAATATATATATGTCCTTTGTCGCTTTCGTTTTTTTTTTTTACAATCTGCATTCACTGAACGATATGTATCCCAGCGTGATTGCAGAACAAAACATTAGTTTCTTCTTGCTCGCTAACTTTTTCATTGACTGGTTAAACCAAGGCGCGTGCTTATTGGACATTACCAGCTTTAGTGGAACAAACACTTTTATGAGGGATGCAACTTCGTCTTTGAGTAGCTTCCAGTTGGTGTTGACAGACCGCTCTGAAAAGCCCTGCTAGATTTCACCCATGAACGCAGATAACTCACGATCGATCAAAGCGTCATCAAGGCGCGACGCTCCTCACCAGGCCAGCGTCGTGAGACTCCTGGTAGTTGTCAAGGCGCTTCTTGTGCTGCGCATCAGTGGTCGAGCCAACCCGCCTAGTCTCAAAACAGCGTCTGAGGAGCTTCATTGCAACGCTTGACCTTGTTCTCGCTTTCAGTGCTTCGCCCTTCGGGTGATACCGCCTCTTTTTTTTATTACTATTATTATCATTTATGCTCTCAGGATTTCTCTCTCCGTGCATCTTCTTCGCCGGTTTCTTCTATAGCACTTTCGTTGCGATAAGACGGTTAATGATTATATTGTTCCTGCAGAGGGGAGGAGGTATGTAATTTGCGTCTCGGGCACGTGTCTTCAACGCTGCGCGCCCGGTACTTCCAGGTCACGAACGGCATGCGAGTTATCGGCGTGACATAGCATACTACACAGGAAAGTAGCGAGCGCTTTCAGTAGCGAGTTTTCAAGAAAGAAAACGCGAGCTAGACAGCTGACGGTTATTGTTTGAGGACAAGATACGCCCCAAGGGGTATAAACTTTTTTAGAGAGAGTAAGTCCAGGAACTATAATCCCTTACCACGCGCCTCGCGATACATAATACATGTCTTGCCTCATTATGGATGCGTTTTTCTTGCCTTTCGCTTTGAATATTTGTTCATGCTTTTCCATCTTATTCCTCCTCTCTTTGGTTTACATACCCCTATATATTTGTACTTTTCAATCCTCGCTGCTTCGTTTCTCTGTGTTGTGGTCGTCTGGTCACAAGCGTCATTGTAGCTTTATTTCTTCTACTGTACCTAAATCCGAAAGCGTTGCCCTCCGCTCTGCGAATATATATGCCGGGAGCTGAATATTTTTCTGGCTATCCGTAAAGAAAATAACACACTTGGAAGACGTTGCTTAACCCCAACGCCGTCTCATTTAGATTATGTACTTTATTCTAGCTTTCCTTCCGTAGCTATCGTGTGCATAATAAAAAGCAGAGGTAACAAGTGCCAACCCTGGCGCAAGTCTTACCGAACGTCAACTGTCTTGCTGCTAGTTAGCCTACCCACGTCACCTGTACTTTAGAAATCACAATACATCGAGAGCCCTCTTTGTTTACAAATATACAGGTTGTCTATGATGCTTTGACTTCGTGTTCACACTTACGGTGTTCAAACGTTGGTAGTCGGAAAAGAAGCTTCGAGGACTTCTCAAATCGGGGACATCACTGCTACTCATTGTAGAGTTGTTTATTTCTCTGAAATAGAAGGTTAAAAAGAAAGGTCACTTTGCGCTTGGAGAAAGCATCAGCACCCAAACACAACGTTTAAGCGTTTGTAACGACTTCCGTTTGGTACACTCACATCGCCCTATCAGTATTTTCTCCTGCGGAAGTAAGTCTTAGATATAGACTTCAACCAACTCACGCAGTAACATATTCTACTTAAGTATTATGTGTACTTTCTTCCCAGTCCTTGTGGATCATTTTCTAATCACCCTGAGATTACAAGGATATCACGGGGCTGCGCACGTGGTGACTAAAGGTGGTATACGTGCCCTTATCTAAGCGCAAAGGACCAAGTTGTGCCGAGGATACGCGAACTGGAGACAGCGGAAACGAAAGTACGTGTGTTAGGTCGCCCTAAATTGATGCGTTAAGTTTGTTGCTGACAATACGTACTTTGCTATTGCATATTTATTGTTTTTACTTCCGATAGCAAGTTATAGTTCGTGAATCCACTATCTGAAGCATCTTACGTGTCATATGTGTCTCTGAGATTTATGACTGCGCAAGATCTTACTTGCCATAGAAAGGTATACTTGTTTGCACTGGTGCGGTGCCATCTTCTCCGGAGCCTTTTGTCCATCATATGTATAATCACGCAGAAAAAAAAAATGCAGAAGACGCAAACGTGTGCACCGCAATACCAGAGACAACAGACGCCAGTAGCCCACTGCATGCTAGATGGTGCCACAATACTGCGCCACAATACCGCAGCAAATACAAGTGATATCACCATATCATCTACGTTTTTTTTTACCGTTAGTTAGACAACGTGCACCTGAAGGAGCGACTGATGAGCAAGAACACGTCCGTCAGCAGAACCGTATCCAAGAGAGTCCTGGATTTGGTATCGCAAGTCCTCTCAGTCACAGTTTTATGCGAAGGGTCTTTAGTATTCGTGATTATTCAGTGTTCTTTTTTAAAGCGAAGGCTCTACTATGCCATGTCTCTCAAGGTCATTCATCGCGTCGCAGTGACCTTGAGCCGCTGGAGCGCAAGTGTAGCAGGTGTGACGTCACGCCACGTGCTCTGCTGCGGAGAGGCGTCGCAGCTGCGTTCGCTCAGAGCCTCACCGCTGTGTTACCACCTGACTAGGCGAGGGTTAAAGGGATAAATGTAGTCTGAAGTAGAGTGAGCGCGTGCACACGTTACATCACGTTGGCGAGAACAACAGCGTCTATAGTTCGACCAATGGTTCGACACACTGACGCAGTCAACGTAACCGTACGCGGCCAACGCGCTCCGACGCGGCCAGCGTCGAGCGACGCTCGCCTGCGCGCCGATAACGTCGGAGTATCGTCGGCGCCAGCCGACGATAACGTCGTCTGGCGCTTGGTCGCTCAGACTCGCCATGGATGGCGCGCCGGCTGGGCCGTCTATGCGTTCGCTTCAGCACAAGCGACAGGCTGAATTCAATCATCCGGTAGATATAGCTAGCTAGACGGCTGGCTGCGAAATCTCAAGCAAAGGCAAAGTTGCCTACTGAAACACCGGAGAAAAGGGAGTCCAGATTAGCACGTTATAGAGAAGCTTACCAAGCGTGGAAGCGTGCCAAGATCACAGCTACTGCAACTGCGGCTGTCGTTCAGCAACACGAACAAGAAGGAGACGAAGTCGTGGATAGAAGCAAGGAACGTTTGACGAACCACACCCTTTGGCCGGCGGCAAGCTCGACTGCGACGGCCAGGTTTCGCCGCGACTTCACGGACAATCCGTTCGGCAGCGTGTGTAACGTGTGCGAAAGACTGTGGCCTAACTTTAATGAAACACTGTGTGCATAGTCGTTGCAAAACCAAGTGAAACAGACCTTTGGCTCATGATAACTAGCTTTGCGAGAGTTAAACCTCAGCCATTTTTTTTTTAGAAATGTAAATTAAGGTTTCCATGTTCCGCATTTAATATAGGGTTTTTGTAATGTTTTGCATGCAGTCCTTCCTGCATGAGAGGGGGGGGGGGAGCTCTTAGGGCCTGCAGTATACTTTCAGAAACAAAAGCAATAAAGAAAAGTAAAATAACTTGCGCCGCGTCTTGTGTGATATTAAAAATTATGGGGCTTTACGTGCCAAAATCACGATCTGATTATGAGGCACGCTGTAGTAAGAGATTCTGGGTTAGTTTCGACCACCTCGGGTTGTTTAACATGCACCTAAATCAAAGTACACGGGTGTTTTTGCACTTCGCCCTCATCGAAATGCGGCCGCCGTGGCCGGCAATTGATCCCGCAACCTGGTGCTCCAACGCAACACCAAAGCCACTAAGCAACCACGGCGGGTTGTACAATATCCATGGGCTTCTTTAGTAGGAGTTTGCTGGGTAATCTAGCCCGCGATAGCTTAGTGGCTATGGCGTAGCGCTGCTGAGCTCGAGGTCACGGCTTCGATCAGGGCCGCGCGGCCGCGTTTGGATGGGGGCGAAATGCAAAAACGCTCGTGGTACTTCGGTTCAAGTGTACGTCAAAGCACCCCAGGCGGTAAAAGTGAATCCGGAGTCCGCCACTACGGCATGCCTGATAACCAGATCGTAGTTTTGGCGCGTAAAACCCCGGAATTCTTCGGCGAGTAATTTCGCCACTTCGTGAGAGAAAACGGCGGAAGGAACATTGGCTGAATGATTCCCACAGGCGCGCTTCGTCACACAACAAAATCGTACTAACGAAGATAGCTGACATCACACGTGTCAGTGTCGGAGCTGAGGGTAACGTGCCGGAAGTTCCAAAGGCAGGGCGGCAAGAACCGGTTGCATGAGCTTGCGCGCACTCCTGACACGAAGTTCGCAATCTTGGTAAGACTGAAAGACTTATGTGAAGAAGCCAACTTTCAGAATTTAGCAAAATGTCTACACAGTGCCCCGTCACGCCTACTCCAAAAAGCGCTTTCTCACCCACTACCACCCCTCCACCTTACCCCCGCTTTTCTTTTTTGTCTTTTTTTGAAAGGACCACTTACTGCTCGAGGTCACGAATGAGCACCTCGCTTTGAATGTCCCTCCAGTGCAGCTGGTCGAGGAACTGGCGCTGCTGGTTCGGTGAGACACTCACGTCCACGAATCGATGCACACGTGACGGCTCCAGCCAGAAGTCGAACTGCGTCGCAATGTCATATTTACGTCACGCACAGCGACCAAGACTTACATTTATCCGCCATCATGTTTCTAGCGCTTTGGTTGTAAACGACTACCTTTGTTGAGGTTTTTTATTATTTTTTTACTGATTTTTAAAATAGAAATTAGACAAACTCATAGCACACGTGCACCTTTTAACGAAAAGCAGAAGCGACGGCACTATATTCGGTACCGTAGGATGAACGCATAGGTAGAACGTGAGGACAATATGTAGCCTCTCAGCAAGACACCTGATGAGTTCGCACTGGTGGGTCGGGAACGCAGAGCTGCACATTGCGAAGCCCCAAAAATTCGCTCTTACGAGGTGAACGGAGAAAGCCTACTCTTCCTGCTCTCATCATTCGCATCTTTCTCTTTGCTTCTTCCCTTTTTCTTCTTTCTTTTAGTCGTTACTGCTCACTACTAAGCATTTTTAGTCATTTGTAATCAATTGTGGTCATTACAAGCCATCATTAGACATGTTGGTCATATCAGTCATTAGTAGTCATTACAAGTAATTTCAGTCATTATTATTCATTACTGGGCATTACTAAGGATTTTAGTCATTTCTAATGAATTGTAGTCGTTACAAGTTGTTGTTAGACATATTGCTCATTTCGTAGTCATTACTAGTAATTACTAGTCATTTCAGTCATTATTAGTCATTACTGCTCACTACTCATCATTTTTAGTCATTTGTAATCGATTGTGGTCATTACAAGCCGTTGTTAGACATGTTGGTCATATCCTAGTCATTACAAGTCATTCCAGTCATTATTAGTCGTTACTGGTCATCACTAAGCATTTTCACTCATTTCTAATCAGTTGTAGTTGTTACAATTCGTCGTTAGACATATTGGTATTGTGCGCACTTCTAACACGAAGTTTGCAATCTTGGTTAGGTCGAAAAAACTATCTGAAAAGCCAACTTTCAGAATTTTATGTCGGCCCTGTGCCTGGTTGCGGCAGACGAAACGGGCCCTGGGTTCGCACGTTGTGTAACGCTACAGAGATGGCTCCAAACGGAGCGGCCAGCCGGTCGATCATGCAGTGAAGTGTGATCCACACTTCACGGCCCTGTGCACTTCACTGCACAGGGCCGGTATCGTAGTCACTAGTAGTCACTACAAGTCATTTCAGTCATTATTAGTCATTACTGGTCATTACTAAGCATTTTAGTCATTTCTAATGAATTGCAGTCGCTACAAATTGTCGTTAGACATATTGATCATTTCGTAGTCATTACAAGTCATAGTGGAAGTGGAGAGGTCTACATATATATTCAGAATTTAGAATGTAGTGAGATGAGGCCGGCACGGGCAAGAGCTGTCGCCGTCTCGACCTCTACAGCCCTGTCCCTTATTCACTCCTTCAGAGAAAGCGAGATCGTCTCCTCCAGTACCACCTCTTTCAGTCCCAGCTGCCGCCTCCCCGCTCGCGATTTCATTTGATGCTATCACGTGACCACGGAGGGCCCGCGGTGATTACGTAAAATTATGCTGAAATTGTGGAAGTATAAGCGACGCTTATCGTTGTTCGATTGTCTTGTCCGTCTCTCGCCCCTATCCAGCTTTTCGTCTTTTTGCTGCTTCCCGTGCTGTGTCACACTTCACTGCCTGATCAACCGGCTGGCCGCTCCGTTTGGAGCCAACTCTGTAGCGTTACACAACGTGCGAACCCAGGGCCCGTTTGGTCTGCCGTAACCAGACACAGGACCGCTATAATATGAGGATTCCTTTCCGCTCAATTCTATTCCTTTCGTTTCACCCATCGTTCATGGCCGGCCGATCCCCATGATAACCACGGACGAACAGCGAAAGTTAATAGCCCATTAGAATAGAATACATACGTTATACCAACTCTGTTGTGCATCCGCCGCGGCACGGATGACGTCATTACTGACGCAACCAATCAATTGGCACCAAGCCCTATCAACGCCCCTACATATAACCTCCTCCTCTGCACCACACCCCTCTCCAACCACCAAACCTTCAAAAGCCGTCCAGCTCCACAAATAAAGCTTCGCTTACAAAAAGCGAAGCACCCGCTCCACCGGACGCAAATTGTGGCTTTCCCAAGAGTTAGCGTTGGATCAAGGACCAACGCTCGCTCGGGCCCGGAGTGCCGCCATGTGCAGTTGCACGGGACTCCGTGATCGCTTGGCCCGGCGAGATTGCAAATGAAATGCAAGTTTCTCTCTCTGTCTCACTATACCTACCCTTATAGCATTTTCTTTATTTACATATCTGGCACGAATAGCCTTGCAAACAAACTGAAAGGATCATACGTACTCCATCGACTTCGCTGTTTTCAAGGTCAGCCAAGTACTTCAGCTGCTGCACATCCTTTGGGTACAGCCTGTATACTGTATACCTGCGACACAAGCGAAAACAAATACATTCGGAAGACGAAAATTCCTCATGAAAGGCAATAAGAGCGTTTGTTTTTCAGCGCGCTATTGAAAAAGAAACGAAAAAAAAAGGTCCAAGGGCAATAAAATCGTCGCCGCGCACCGTACGTGCGCGTGAAAGCTTGCGACGGTGCTCCAATCTCGTGCACGTAACGGCGGAAAGCCGTGGCCTGCGCGAGGGCAGGGAGGGGGCGCGCGTTCTACTCCGGGCGGCCTGGGCGGCCGCAAGGCCCCGGCCGGGCCGCTGTATCTTGAAAGTCATCTGCAACGGGTACGGAGTCCGCGCTGTGATGTTTTCGCGGCGTACTTCGCGTTGATGCGAGTGGCTGCACGAACGTCAATTCGCTCGGCGCTGCTGCCGCGTTTCCTCACTGCAGCGTTTTGACAGCGAGTTCCCACGGTCATCGAGTGAGATCTGTTCATGTTTGCTTGTGCGCGCGTGACACCATGCTTGTTAATTTAGTTAATATGCTTATGTTTAAAAGTTCATATTGCCGATAAAACTATATCCTTACTTCGTATAGCTGTGCACTAATCTGTCATCGCAATCGATGCTTCGCCTTTCGGGCGAAACTGCAACTTTTTTTTGTGTGTGTACGTGGCACTAAAGCTAGCCCTGGGATAAAGTCACATGTAATAAAAACGCTTCCATTAGTGTCGGAGAAAGTTTGTACGTTAAAATTGCGCTTACTACGGCGCCTAGCTGCAGATATTGCGCTCACGGGATAATGTCTTTAATTTCTGTACAATGCCTGTTTTTTAGCAGCGTCGCAAGTCCATTTTTTTCGCCATCTGTGGCCATTTGTTGAACTTGAGATTGTGCGGGGCCTGGCGAAACCAAGCTGGTTTCTTGTTTACTTGGCCCACACACATAGTAATATGAAGCTCTCTGGGCCCACGCCATGGAGGAAGGAAAATATTCCTTTCCTTCCGCCATGGCCCACGCCGTGACCGGTCCTTTCCGGGCCTGAGAGTCTACCCTGGGATACGGTGCCTCGATGCGCGCGCCGGCGGAGGGGCTCAGCGCCACTCACGACCATGGCGGCAGGTCACAGGTGGCTAGTTTTCTATTCTTGCACTCTCATTTCTCTTCTTCCTGGTTAAAATGTGAAATTTATCGCAGTTTTAACCGTCATTCATAATTTACTCTGCATTTGAGCAATAAAAGTTAATTTTCTAACGCTTTTCTTGAGTTCACTGTCTGTTCATGGTTCATTCATGGCTGTTACTAGAAATCTATCCACTTTGCTTCCCTGATTGTTCTGTATTATCGATTTCGAAAAAAGCAACAATAAGTTAGCCGAAACGAACACTGCACCGCCGCCGTGTTAGCATTTGTTGGTCGATGCCTGATCAAGGTGTATATGGAGGCATGAGGTGTGTTTCGATGTCAGAACACACACAGTTATTGTCTCTCCCATACATTGCTTTAGCGCTCATACTGAAATGAATTTAATTTTATGCGGTAAGTCCCCAAGATAGAAATCACAATTAAGGGCCGGTGTACTAATGTTATAATTTCTCGAATTTCGAATTGAATATCGTGGCTCCCAATTGACTGTCTAAGACGAGTAGGTAGTATTCAGTTTTCCGCGATCGCGACTTTGACAGTAATTAGGGAATTATTTTTCCTGGGCAACAATGTTTTTGTGCAGGGGAACTCCAACTACCTAAATATCTTCTAATACTGTTCCGATTCTTGTGCCGCAATTTACATAAACGTTCTCAATAGGAGGTTCTCATACATTCTTTAGACTGTGTGAGAATGAGTGAGAAATTGCAAAATGAAAATAGAATTATGTCACTGGCGCCACTAGACGTCAAACGCAGCCTCAGCTACGTTTCAACGATTCAAACAAAAAGGTAAGGAAAACCTGCAATTGCGTTCCCTGTGTTACAGATTCGTGTTATGAGCTGATCATTCGCTTCATTAAATGATGTCGTTTACTGATGCTGGTAATAACACTGCAGTCCGATAAATGAATACTGGTAAGCGCATTTTCAAGCCGGGACAAGAGAAAGACACCGACGCACAGGACAAGCGCTAAATCGCAAGTAAATTTTATTGTGAAGATTTCGCCTATTTAAATACACAACAGACAAGGATCGCGCAATATGGCGCATCGGTTGTCTTGATGGACATCGGGCTTGCGCAATCCTAGTCTGCCGTGTGTGTTTTTCGCTCTGTTGTGCTTAAGGCACAACAGAGCGAAACTCGCCGAAGACAGTCGACAAAATAAACCCTATACATTGGCGTGACATATGAGACGCGAGAGCTGCATGTATTATGTGAGGTAAACTTCAAGAATAAAGGTTCAAAACATTGATGAACGCGCAACCTCTTCATTAGTACAGCTTCAGTGCACTGAAGCATAAAGCTTCACTTTGCTTTTTATCAAATATGCTGATCGTTCTTTTGTTTTTGCTTGCTTTTCGCGCTTGTTGTTCGAGAATCACATGTCGCAGATACTGCAATCCCGCCGCTTCGGCTGGATTACTTGAAGAGGGAGGTATTGTTTCCATGTGGAATCCTGATTGCATTACATGATTACCACTTTCACTTATTAGATGTTAGTTAGGAGAGAATGTTGTTTCTAGAGAGCATGTTGGAATGATGGAATTGAAGCTGCACTTAGGCACTCAAAAAGTGTCCGTAAAGCTGGCACCAGCTTTTGAGACAAGTTCCTCTATGAAACAAGATACACTGGAATTCTACGTATTCCTGGTCCCCATAAAGCCTTTTAGGAAATACTAAATGGGATGCCTTATTGGTAACGGATATGTCGGAACTCCTGTTAGTCTTAGAATTTCTCCTAAGCAAACATGGCCTGATTACTCTGTCTTCCGCAATTTCCGGCTACTAATATAATAAACTGTGTACAGTCACACTATACTCACAAACACGCACACGCGTACGCAAGCAGACATGTATCATGGCGGGCAAAAAGAACAAGAAAGAGCCTAGCCAGTTCTACATACGTATACATACATACCAGTTCACAAGCAAAAATGTTTTTTGCACTCTACTTATTTCCGCCAACAAATTTATCGCTACTTCGCGAACTCTGCAGCCATAGTGCATTTAGACCGGCGCACCATGAGTGGCATGTGACAGGGAATTGGGTATCCGCACGTGGTACGTCGAGGCGTTTTGTGCAGCAGTGATTTCTTATGGATACAGCGCGCACGAACGTGCTCCATTCGTATACAGGTGACGCTCTGCAGCAGTCAAATGAAGACGAGCGTATGCTCTTCAGCACTATTTTGAGGCGATAAAGGTTGTACACAAGCGTCTGATATAACTATAGGCCACACATATCACATGACTTTGACAAGGTAAGGCACGACCACGCTCCTGTTTTCCTTGCCAATGTGCAACGCGGATTGAATGCTAATGTACACTACATAGGCACGTATGCACTGCACTACACGAGCACAGAAGAATACGAACTAGTAGAGTGCGTCTGGCGCAAACGCCTCCTCGCTTAAATGCGTATCTTGTTGAAATGTGGAAGTACGACCCCGAGTTTGTACTTCCACACTTCCACACTTCCTTAAATTTGTACACTCACTACCACCAAAGCATGTTCGCACTGGAACAGTAAGACTGAGTTCAGAACACGCGGTAAAGGCGTGGCGCGGACTATAGGCGTAGTACCCGAGGTTCCCAGCGATAAATACGAATTGACAGCTCCTAAACATGCGCCTGAACATGCGTGCTCGCGTTACGTTGCATCCGTGGCTCCTGGCTTTCCCCAAAAGGCGCGAAAGGAGAGGCGTCAGCGCGAGGTTGGAGGAGGTTGCGCGAAAAACAAACGCGTTGCGCGCGTGCGCCGCACGGCTTACCCGTCGAAGTGCACCTTGCCGTCGGGTCCCTGCGGAGGTTCGGCGCCGCGCGTAGTCGCGGAGGCGAGCAGAGCGCACAGCAGGAGCAGCAGCATGTCGGTGGAGCAGTGGGCCGGCGCGAGCAGCAGCGGCCGAAGCCAGGACGGGAACAGGTTCGTTTTTGTCCCGTTTTGCGTCTTTTTATTCCTGCACCGTCAGCGCGACAGGTCACCGGGCCAATGCAGGTCACCTCGTTCATGTCGACGACGCTCTCCCCCCGCCTCCAGCCATGCGGGGCCCCGGCGCCTGAATGCAGCTGCGCGCACTCGCTGACTGATGGACCCTTTGACGACAACCACGCGCTGAGCGAGCGCGGCGGCCCGTCAGTCAACACTCTCCGTGCCCACTCCCGGTTCTCGGGTTGCTCTCGCCGTAGTTCACTTGTACCCAAGTCAGGGGTACAAGCACCTGGCACGCACTCTGTAGGCATACGCTAAGGGCATGCTGCCGTAGTGCCACATTTCATCGGACGAATACGGGCCTTCGGCGAAACTGGCCACAAATAGGAAGCGCCCCGATTTTGATCGGCAAAATATGCTTAGAAAGATGACTGCGGAGCGTGAACGAATATCTACGGGTGGCTATAGGTTACCTATGTACCTGTATAAGAAAAACTGTTGACTCGCGACGGAAAAAGAAAGAAAAAGAACCAGGGGTCTTATGCAGGAAGGCCCGAGTTTGGCGAAGTTCTGGATCTCCGCGAGCTCTGGCGAAGCCCTCAGATTAGTGAGCTAATGGTGTCGAGGCATGAAACTCAATCCTCGGCACGCCTCCAGTTTGATTAGCTTATCTAGATTCACTCTTGGGTCATCATCTCTTGGGCGTTACCTCATGGGCGGCCGAAAAAGGAGGAGTCGATCAGGTGGTCAAATCGTCAGTGCTTCTTTCATTTATGTATCGTTCAACCCAGTCCATTACTAACATGAACAAGTAAGCTATGGAAAAATTCGAGGACACCTATAAGCTCTCCTTACGAGTTGTGAATGTGAAAGCATTAATGTCCAATTAAACGCCGCTGATCGGTCCTTCTAGTTATGAACTCCTCGCGGGCAAGCGAGCGTGTTGGTATTCTTGGACGACGCCTCCTAGGTAGCGCAAGGCCGGTGCACTTCGATCTGTGACGTCATGTTACCTTGCCCGACTGCCACGCAATCTAATGGGGACGCTCCCGAGTAAGCCGCGGTGATTTTTACGTCACCGCTTTCGTCACGCCAGGTTTGGAAATAAACATTTCCGTCCAAATAACATGATTTCATTACGCAGGGGACATGCCCGCTATCTATAGGAGGCGCTGGTTTAGCGCGGTGGGTGCGACACTCGGTTTTTGAGTGCCCCGATTTTGATCGGCAAAATCTGCTTAGAAAGATGACTGCGGAACATGAACGAATATCTACGAGTGGCTATAGGTTACTTATGTACCTCTATAAGAAAAAATGTTGAATCACAACGGAAAAAAAAAACACTCACTACTACCAACGTTTTTGCTTTCGAATTTATTCTGATTTTTTTTGTACATTAATTTCTTTATAGCGATTACTGAGGCCAAGTTAGAACGCAGGCTTGCGCGGACAAGGAAAGCGCGGATAACACAGGCTTCCGAGAGCGATGGCGACGTCGCGGCGATGCCCTCTATATGCCTGCTTCAACACCTGGCGATGCAGCTGTTCCCTTTCGCCCGTTTCGCTCTGTCGAGGCGCGCGCGTGACGTGGCGTCGCAGCCAAATGACAACTTGGGTGCCGTTTCGCTGCTACATACACCAGCTTTTTCGATCAATGGGCCATTTGATGCCTTCGCATAAAAAAAAAATGTCGTCTATTAACGCATTCGGAAGAAAGGGTTGGCGTGGATATGCATCACGTGTGCATTGTTGTCATTCGATTGATCGTAGAGAGATAATGTCCGAAAGACGAGGCACGCCCGTGACCCGCCCCAGAATGTTGTGGCAAGCGGCTTACGCCTAGTGTGTAGATATCGAATGTATAGATATCGCAATTTCGTGATACAGTGACTGTCCTGTCTGGTCGGACAGTCACTGTATCGCAATATTGCATTCATAACAATTTCTGTTTGAAACGAGGAAGCGGCTTGCGTAAGGTGTGTTCATGTTGACATATGTGGCTTTATCTTGACATCTTATTGTCAGCTGCTTTCGCGCGTTCCGCGCTATTGTTGTTCACTGACTGCCGTTGAGCAACCTCAGGCGAGCAAGTAACCCGGAGCATCTTGCATAGCGAATAGATGGTTTTACGATAGTGCTAAGGACAGCTCGCCTCAGTTCGAAGCCAGGGTCCGTGTTCGCAAACATTTTGGTTCGTACACTCTTAAAAAAGCTCGCACCCTTTGGGTTTTATCTTGTCCCACAACAATAACCGTCATCTGCCGTGTTTGCGTTTCCTTTCTTGAAAACTCATCGCTCCCTACTTTCTTGTCGAGAATGCTATGTCACGCTGATAACGCGCATGCCGTTCGTGAACTGGAAGTATACCGGGTGCGCAGCGTTAATGAAAGGAAACGCAAACAAGGCAGATGACGATTATTGTCGTGGGACAAGCCCCAGAGGTGCAAGCTTTTAAGAATGTATTATATCCAGCTTTAGCATTGGCTGCAATTTTCTCTTACGTAGAATTGCAACGTAACAGCTTTTCGCGATTACTTTTCGTAGTATACGCTTTTCTCGGTACTCGGTATGATTACTATTTTCATTAAGTATGCTCTCAAAAAAGTTTGCAGCCTTTGGGCCTTAACTTGTCCCACAAGGATAATCATCATCTGCCTTGCTTGCGTTTCCTTTCTTGAAAACTCAGCGCTCTCTACTTTTTTGTTGAGAATGCTGCCTTACGCTGATAATGTACAATTCGTTCGTAACTTGGAAGTACCGAGCTCGCAGCGTTAGAGAAAGTAAATGCGGGAAAGATGATTATTGTTGTGGGACAAAGGGTGTAACTTTAAGATTGTAGCCCAAAATGTAAAGAATTTGGTATGTGTCTTCCTTTTTTAATACAGGGAATATTGTGTATATCAGGCACGTACCCAGGATTCTTTTTCGGGGGGGGGGGGCCACCACCTCCATCATCATCATAATCATCATCAAGTTTTATGTCCACTGCAGGATGAAGGCCTCTCCCTGCAATGCGATCTCCAATTACCCCTGTCCTGCGCCAACCGATTCCAACTAGCGCCCGCGAATTTCCTCATTTCATCGCTCCGTCTAGTCTTTTGTCGTCCTCGATTGCCTTTTCCTTCTCTTGGTAACCATTCTGTAATCCTAATGGTCCAACGGCTTGCTCTCAAGTCTCTTCCCCATATGTCAGCACTGGCAAAATGCACTGAATGCTCACCTTACTTTTCAATAATAATGGTAAGCTTCCAGTCAGGAGCTGGCAATGTCTGCCGTATGCGATCCAACCTATTTTTATTCTTCTGTGAATTTCCTTCTCATGATCAGGGTTGCCTGTGATTAATTGACCTAGGTAAACGTGCTCCTTCACAGTCTCTAGTGGCCGACTGGCGATCCTGATCTCTTGTTCCTTTGTTGTTGTTGTTGTTGTAGCCTGTGGCACGTGTGGCTCCTACCCACGATGGGGGATTGGCCAAGAAATGGGTGGATTATTCCAAAATAATATAGTGCATAAATTTCCTAATATATATGCGAATAGCATTGAATAGGGTTGAATTACCTGCTAAAATAAAATCAGGAAGGTGCTGTTGAATGAGGAATAATTAATTTAAAAGTAATAAAAAAATAGAATTTAGCAGGGCATTCGTTTAGATTCTGTAAGGAATGTTTGGACAGCGAATCATGCATCCCTGTGGCTGAATCCCAAAGTGGACGCCCCGAACGAAAGAATTGCGGGTTCTGTCAAGTCCAGGCCAATTCTTCGAAAAGGTATCTCCAACAATCTTTTTCTTTACGCAGCAAAGCGGCGGCAAGATAGAAGAAAGTGCTGTATCGTCTCCTCCTCCTCACAAAAAGAACAGAGGGGAGAGGGAACCAAACCCGACCTGTGTAAATAGAAATTTATGGAGGGAATGCGGCAGCGTAATTTGGTGAGACAGACCTCAAGCATCTTTGTGTAACAAGATTCGCTATGCCAGGGAAATGCCAGGTGTTTATACTCTGGAGAAGCTGTCAAATGTGGGTTTCTGTGTTTCTGTGGGTTTCAAATGTGGTTTCTGTCAAATAGGAGTTTCTGTATCCTGTTCATTACTGTTTCTAAGTGAGGTATCGTGACTCCTCTTGGTACTGTATACAGGTCAGCTTAGAATTTTTGCGCTGCTTTTACTATATCTTCGAGATTGCTGATGATATTCCCCTTTTTATCTTTTAGTGCATACATCATGGTTTGTCCTATTCCAGGTTTTCTTTTTACTGATTTCAGGCTGCGTTCATTTTTTCCGGCTTCTTCAGTGTTTCTCATGTTATAGTTTCGAATATCAGTTATTTTCGCCCTGTTGATCAGTTTTGACAGTTCCGCGAATTGAGTAACGCTGTGCGGCCGCCAGTCCCATACAACCGCGTAGAGCGCAGGACTCTGCGATTCTAGACGTACTGCGCTCACCGCGAAAGGTTAGAAAAACACCCACATAAGCACAGCAGAGAAGTGGCTACGTGAGGCGGTTCGACCGATAACTGTAGAAACGTCATTCAAAACAAGTAATTGTTCTCCACTTACGGCGGGGTTTTCTCTACTTCCTTTTTAAATAAAAAGATGTTGATCCATAAATAGTCTCATAAACAACGCTTAACTTTTTTATTATTCGCTTTGCTTGCAGTTTGGTTGTTGCCTTGGCTCTCTCCCTTAGTATATCGCTTAATTTCTCAACTCCTTGCAATTTTTGTTTCCAGTTGCCAATTTTGCACGAAAAGTGCTATACGGTTAGGGAAAAACAGACGAGGTAACGGGCGACAGTCATCTTGCTTATGGGTTTAAGGGTTATTGCAGGGTTTCATGATGGACGCTCTTTCACATGATTATATTTCCCACCTTATCTAACCCATATCACGTGTATATGGTTCCGGGCACCTGCCAGGGTCGCGGCGAGCCGTAACTCAAGAAAATAATGAAGCAAAGGGAAAAGTTAAACGCAATTGGCGTTTTCTCCGGCCGCAACTCGTTCCATGAGAGTACAGACCAGCTGAGTAACAGCCGCATCCCTCTCCTGGTCCCAGGATCAGCCTAAACAAAGAAGGTTGAACTAACAAAAGCAACAGCTATGCACGTGACGGTTGAATAGATGGTGACAACTGAACGCATCTCGAGTTAATCGCACGGGTGCGGAATCTATGAGAAACCTGTCCTTCACATTACAAGAGGTGCCGATAACTACCGCCGTCTAAAAGGCGTGAAAAAGGCAGCATAATGCTGACCGATGAACAGCTGTCAAGTCTCAACATTGATCTGGTGGCGCTTTGGGAATGTGTGAGGAGTGGTGGCGTGGGTGGGGAGGGGGGGGGGGGGGGTATGCCACTTGATTTCGGGGGGGGGGGGCCCGGGCCACCCCGGGCCCCCCCCTGGGTACGTGCCTGGTGTATATTTATGTGTTACTATATGCATTTACTGGTGCGTATGCGAATTCATATATATGCATATTGCGTACACGTGCGTGTGTATCTATGCGTATATTTTGTACTAATCGGCTGCATATTCAGGCACTAATTTGGTGTACAGCGCTCATACTTGCTTTCAAACACCACTATTGTCGGCATTTTCTTTCCGTTTCTTCTCGCTTTTTAATTTGCACCCGTCGAGACCCGCAACTGCCACTGCCTCTCAAACGCATTGTGGCTGTGGGCCCGCAATCGTATTTTGCTCAAGCACAAACGGTAGAGGTGACTATTACTATTATTACTACTACTATCATTAAACATAATAATCTCGGCAAAGCTGTAGATATTTGTCCAATTTTCTTATTAGCAGCAGCATTTCAGTAATAGCACTAAGCTGACGACGCTTGCACCAGGCGGCTAGCGGATATGACGTAATTCGCAGCACGCAGCCTCTGATCTTTCAGCGCGCCGGGCAGCCGCGGGCGCTGCTTAATTTCAGAGCTCACGCCGGCACCGCGCTATAGTTCTGTTTTGGGTCATGCATCAATTTCGCTGGCAACTGGTAATAGCGGCGTTGTTTTTCAGTTTGGGTGCCGAAAACGTATATTTTTGCGAGCTTTTCGTGACACATCAGCTCATATTCGAAACGTATAAAAGTTTGCACGGTTACTGCTCTAATCTGCACTACCTGAAAATATAGTTTTTTTACGCGGTCCAAAATTTCGTTGCAGCAGGCCTTTGGTATGCTATTTGACCAATTTCAGTGAATTGTGAACAATAGAATTTCAAACTTTGTTCCTGCGAAATGTGTAATGCGTAGTCCGCATCATTAATGGTTCACCAGAGAAATAATTACCGGTGTCCGAATAATAGTTTTTGAGACCGAATCGACTAAGAACCGAATAGTGCCAGAAGCGAATCGAGTCGAATACGAATCGAATAGTGCCAGAAAAGAATCGAGTCGTACATTAAGTACTCTTCGACTAGGCTGCGAATAATGTGCACTCTTCCCATCATTATTATGAATCAATTTTAACGTCGACATTCGCAACATTAGAAATGTTCTGCTTAAAAGCAGACGTTAAAGCATTGAAGAATTATAGGGTCATTAGCTTGCTTTCAGTATTGTATGAAATATTCACCAAAATAATTTACGATAGAATTTGGTCAACACTTCAATCAACCAAGAGAATAGGCTGGCTTCAGGAAGGGATATTCTACAATGGTTCCCATCCATGTCATCAATCATGCAATCGAGAAATCTGCGGAGTACAATCAGCCTCTCTATATGGCTTCCACATATTGCGAAAAAAATTTTGATTCAGTAGAGATACCAGCATTCATAGAGGCATTCCGTAATCAAGGAGTACAGGAGACATACGTGAATATCTTGGGAAATATCTACAAATATCCCACAGCTGCATTGGCTCTCTACAATAAATCACATTGGAAAGATACAATCTTTTCAATGCTATACACTGCATGCTTAGAAGCATTCTAGCTATAAGACTGGTAAGACTTAGGAGTGAAGATCGGCGGCGATTATCTCAGCAACCTTTGCTTTGCAGATGACATTCTCCTGTTCAGTAACCACGGGTATGGTATGGTATGAGGAACTTTATTTGGTCCTGAAGGTCAACCATAGGTTGACGCGGGCCGCTCCCACGTTGGGACTGTCAGGCCGAGCCCTTCAGCCACATCGCGGGCCTTCTGGACTGCCCGTAATTGGTCAGAGAGTGATTCGCTGTGTAGCATTTGCCGCCACCATTCTTCTTCCTTGTCACAGTCTGTGAAGACCGCGGGGCACTGCCAAAGCATGTGGTCAAGAGTAATGATGCCATTGCACTTATTACAGTTGATTTGAGTTTCCCTCTCAGGATAGATCCTGTTAATAAAATATGGACTTGGGTATGTTCTAGTCTGTAGCAAACGTAATGTGACCGCTTGGGCTCTGCAAAGCTTACCGTGTGGCAATGGGTACTCCCTTCTGCTTAAATAATAATGCTTCGTGATTTCGTTATATGTTAATAATCGATCCCTGTGTTCCCCGGGTGAAGTGTAAGTTGCTCGGTCTTGAAGAGCACGGCTAGAAAGTCCTCGTGCTGCTTCATTTGCCACCTCATTGAGGTTTCTCCGAGCTCCGTCCACTACCCCCAGATGTGCAGGAAACCAGCGGATTTCAATCCTCTCACTGTTGACCTTCTCTAGTAATTTTGTTGCTATCCGTGTCACATATCCGTTGGTAAAGTTGCGTATGGCTGTTCTGGAGTCGCTGTAAATATGTGTCCACCGATTAGCCCGAATGGCTAAGGCGATTGCTACTTGTTCTGCTACTGTTGGGTCCTTGGTATAGACGGTGATGGCATCCCGTATGTTACCTTGAGTGTCTACAACAACGGAGGTATACGCATCCTTATTTTTAACCCAGGCAGCGTCAACGAACACCGCCTGCTGCTTATGTTGATCTATGTCTTGAAGGAGTGCCTTCGCCCTTGCCTTTCGTCTCTCGAGGTTATGTGTCGGGTGCATGTTCCTAGGGAACGGGGTCGTCTTTATTGTTTCTCGTAGTCCCGCTTGCAATTGTGTTAGTAATTCTCCTTCGTTGGTGTGGTTGTTAATTTCTACGCCAATTTCTTCAAGTAGCGCCCTCCCAGGTTGTGTCCCCATTAGTCTCTCCTGGTGGGCCACCTGCTGAGCCTCAGCTATCTCTTCTATTGTGTTATGCAGCCCTAGGCGCAATAAGCTATCGTTAGCCGTGCTGATGGGAAGTCCTAGTGCAGTCTTTATAAGTCGTCTGATTAAAGCGTTTAGCTTGTTCTTGTCAGCCTGTGTCCACTGTAGCATGCCAGCCACGTACGAGAAGTGGCAAAAGGCGAATGCATGTACCAATCTTATGGCACTGTGTTCTCCTAGCCCCTTATGCCTGTTGGTAACTCTACGCAGAAGCCTAATGACTTCTTCTGACTTGTTAGAGATGTGTTGTATCATCCTGCAATTAGATCCATTCGCTTGCAGGAGAAGTCCTAGCACTCTAATAGTCTCCACCTGCCTAATTGGTTCTCCATTCTTCGCGTATATGTCAATGCGGGGTTCTTCCTCTGGGATATATCCGTTCGGTTTGCGCCCACGCTTACTGTTCCGTAGTACCAATAGTTCAGATTTCTTAGCAGAGCAGATCAGTCCCATACCCTCAAGTGTTGTTTCCACCACATAAATGCTTTCCTGTAGTTTGGTCTCTGTTTGTCCCATATTACCTTCGGCACTCCAGATTGTTACATCATCTGCATATATAGCAAAGTGGATACCCTCTATCTGCGCGAGACCTCGAGCCACTTTTGACATTGCCAAATTAAATAACATGGGAGATAGGACGGACCCTTGTGGTGTCCCACGATTCCCAAGTTCCAGAGTTGTCGATTGGAGTTCGCCTAACCTGAGACAAGCAGAACGGCCACCGAGAAAGGCTTTAACTATATTGTGCAATCGTTTACCCAATCCCATCTCCGAGAGGATATTCAATATGGCCCTGTGCTTGATGCGATCAAAGGCCTTTTCTACATCTAGGCCTAGAAGAGCTCTCGTATGCAGCGGGCTAGCAAGAATAAGGTGATGTTTGATTAAAAGCATTGCATCTTGAGTCGAAAGTCCAGGACGGAAACCGATCAGGTTATGCGGAAGAAGATTTCTGTTTTCTACATACTTAGTAAGTCTATTGAGTATGACATGCTCCATGGTTTTGCCCAGACATGATGTTAACGATATGGGTCTTAGGTTATCTAGATTTAGTTGCTTGCCTGGTTTGGGAATAAGAATTGTGTTAGCAATTCTCAATTCCTTTGGATAATCACCATTTTTCCAGAGTTCGTTGAAATACTCTGTTAAATATGTTATAGATTCATCGTCCAAATTTTTCAACAGCCTATTGGAAATGCCATCTGGACCGGCAGCAGATCTACTGTTGAGGTCGTACAGGGCTGCGCGAACTTCGCTTTCTGTGAAGTCTTGATCCATAGGCTCACAGTCTTCCCCTGTATATTCAGGCGGGTCTGTACTCTCATTGCTATCCTTAAGCGGTAAATACTTAGCTGCAAGCCGATCCAGAATGGCCTCCTCCGTTGTGTCCTGACTCTCACGATGGACGAGTCGTGCTACTGCTGTTCTCCTATTAGATTTCGTGTCGTTCTCATGAAGCAAATGTGTAAGTAAATTCCAATTTCCACCACGTCTGATTCGACCATCTATGGAATTGCAAAGCTCATCCCATTGTTGTTTCTGTAAATTTCTGGAGTGTTCTTCAATCTCCCTATTCAACAATGATATGCGCTTCCTGAGTCTCCTGTTCAGACGTTGCGTTTTCCATCTTTTTAACATAGATTGTTTGGCTTCAATCCACGGGTATGAATTACGACAAATGATCGAGGACCTTAACCGGAAAAGGGTAAGAGTGCGGTCGAATATTAGTGTGCAGAAGACAAAGGTAATGTTCAATAGCCAGGCAAGGGAGCAAGAATTCAGAATCACCAGTCTTTCAATTCAGAATTCGTCTTTGAAGAAAATGGTGAGGGACCGGTCGACTCATCGAGAAGCAGCTGCTGACGTCAGGCGACGTAGTTCTCGTCGCAGACGCTCATCAAGGAATTCTGCTCTCCGCACACAAAATACACGTGCAGCAAAGCCTCTTGCTGTCGAAGAAAGGAAAGGTGGTTCCAGTCCCAAAATCAGGCAATGCGCATGCTCCCGAGAACTACCGTCCCATTTCATTGACAAGCATCTCATGCAAACTTTTGGAACACATCATTTACTCTCATCTCGTTGAATTTTTGGAAACCAATTCATTTTTTCATTCCTGTCAACATGGCTTCAGAAAAATGTACTCGTGCGAAACCCAACTAACTTGCTTTACTAATGATCTTTTTGCTGCATCTGACAATAACTTTGACGTTGACTGTATTTTCTTGGACTATGCTAAGGCCTTTGATACCGCAACACACGATCTACTAAACCTTAAACTCGATCAGCTTAACATTGATCCTTTAGTATTAGCCTGGATTAAGGACTTCCTTTCCAATCGAACTCAGTACGTAACTGCCAATAACGCCTCCTCTGCTTTTTCATCAGTTACATCAGGGGTCCCGCAGGGATCCGTCCTCGGGCCTCTGCTCTTTCTAATTTATATTAACGATCTCCCCGATTGCGTGAAATCGTCTTCAATTAACCTATTTGCTGATGACTGCGTAATATATCATAGGATTAGTGACCCCGCCGATTCCACTAAACTACAAGAAGACCTTAACAATTTATCTAAATGGTGCAATGCGTGGAACATGAAACTAAACGTAAATAAATGTAAATATATGCGCATATCACGCCGCTCTAACAATACTGACACACGCATGTACTTTCTGAATAGCGCTCCTCTCAGTCAAGTTAATTTTTACAAGTATCTCGGCCTTTACATCACTCACGATCTATCATGGCACAAGCATGTTGAATTTATAACTTCTAACGCTAATCGCACACTAGGCTACCTACGCAGAAACTTTTACGCGGTTCCTTCATCTTTAAAACTGACGCTTTACAAAACACTCGTTCGATCAAAATTAGAGTATGCCTCGGCCATCTGGGATCCCCCTCAAATATCACTAACCCTCTCCCTCGAAGCCATTCAGAACCGCGCGTGCCGCTTTATTCTATCTGATTACTCTCGTCATGCTAGCGTAACACTCATGAAGCAAACCCTTAACATACCGGAACTTTCAGTACGTCGTGCATACAGTCGCCTCTGCCTTTTCCACAAGATTTACCACAACCCGGTATTAAAAGCAAAACTTCTTATTCGTCCTTCCTACTTTTCATCCCGCAGTGATCACCTTTATAAAGTTTTCGTGCCATCTTGTCGCACGAACGCGTACTATTACTCTTTTTTACCTCGCACCTGCAATGACTGGAACCACCTTCCCGCATCGGTCGCTACTATTATAGACTCATCGGGGTTCAAGACTGCTGTTCTCCAAGCCATCTAACAAATGTTTTATTCATTCATCTGCATTTTTTCTATGTATATGTACCACTCCTTTCTGTAGCGCCTACGGGCCTTGAAAGTATTTAAAATAAATAAATAAATAAATAAATAAATCCGCTCCACCACTCCTGCAGAATGTGTCCAAACCATGTAGCAGCTGCATAGGCGGAGCGTTTTCATTTTTCCGAAGGGGGGAGGGGGAGGGGGGAGGAGAGGCAACCAGCTTTCACATAAGCACGCTCTTTCACATAACTCCAAAGAAAGAAAACGAGTGGAGAGAGGTCAGGTGACCTAGCCGGCCAATTTACCGGCCCGTGCCTTCCAATCTATTGCGCGCCCAGCCAGTTTCGTGCTCGGCGGCTGCTGTGTGCGGGTGCCCCATCTTGCTGATACCACAGCAAGATGGATGGACGGGCAAGGTGGATGAGATTCTCATCAGGACTTCACTGAGAAACTCTTATACCACTCCAAGGATTTCGTTCACCTAACGCTGTCCAGTCACTGTGTGATCGTAGAAGATTGGACCGATTATAGCACCGGCGTAAATTCCACACCTTACATCGAACTACCACTGGTACCGGTGCCGATTGCACTTTACCCAGTGTGCATTGTAATCGCTACAATAGTGTTTATTATGCAAATTTACCTGGGCGTTTCTGTGAAAATTGGCTTCATCTGTGCACATGATGTTGCTCAAAAAGACGGGTGACTCATCGGCGTTTGTGAGGACCCAATTCGAGAGATCCAGACGATTCTACAGGTCCCTGGATACCTGGGCGGCCACGTCCCGCACGCTAGCATGGGCGTTTGAGGCAATAGATGATAGAACGTCCGTGCGTATGGGCTACGACTCAAAGATCGATTCCTCCGCCGCTGCTTCTTGAAGCTGCCGGAGGACTCCATTATGACAACCTCAAACTCAAACTCAAACTGATATGACAAATTTAAAGTGCTTTACTTGTAACCACGTCTATGTGCTTTGCACCGTCATGAAAGAGGAGTGGCTTCTTTTGAGTTATGTGCATAAAGACGTTTTCTTTTTTTTTCAAAATCAATAGTCATCTGCCACTTCTCAGACCACGATACGATTTCTTGGAGGTTCTAATTTAACCTGACTTGATCCTCAATTGAACTAACTGTGTCATAAATCACGCAGTCGTCCGCATATAGTTTAATATTAACAATAATGTAAGTAATGATGCTATTTATAAAAATCAGAAACAACAGAGGCCCAAGCACAGACCCCTGGGAAATACTAGAATCAACACCGACTCGATTTGAGGAAGAGCCGTTTAGGGAAACATAGCGATAGCGGTTCGAAACGTAAACTCTAATCCATGCTAGCAGTTTGTGATTTGTTATTCCAAAACCTAATTTATTATTTAATTTAATTTAATTTATAGTTTATTGTGAGAGACTTTGTCAAATGCCTTACTAAAATCCATGTATAACGTCTGTTTGTTTTTCTTTGTTTTTCCTGAGACGCTACGAAATCATGCGTAATTCCAATTAATTGTGTGCCAGTTGCGTAACCTCCTCTAAAGCCGTGTTGAGCATTTCGTAGCACTTTGGGTTGTTCAAGAAAATCAACTATATGTTTATAAATTATGTGCTCGAAAATTTTACAAGAAGTCGGTGTTAATGAAATGGGACATTTGATTTGTCACCGGATTTGTGCAATGGTTTCATTCTGGCAATACACCATACTAGAGCTCAGTAAAGTTTTCACTCACTCACTCACTCACTCACTCACTCACTCACTCACTCACTCACTCACTCACTCACTCACTCACTCACTCACTCACTCACTCACTCACTCACTCACTCACTCACTCACTCACTCACTCACTCACTCACTCACTCACTCACTCACCATCGTTTAGAGACTTATTAAACAATACAAACAAGCACTTAGGACACCATTCTGCATAACTTTTTAAAAAGCATTTGGGATATCATTTGGGCCGGGAGATTTTCTAACACCTAGTTTTAGCAAAAGGTTCAAAATGCCGTGCTCAGAAATTTCCACATCCGGCATGCGTGGTAAGGACATATTGAACATTACAAGGTTATCTGTCGTAGAAACAGATGATTTGAAGTGGTTATTGAAAGCTGTACAAACCGTAGGGTCATCACTCAGAAAGTGGCCATTAAATTAAAACGAAATGTTAGGGCATGAACTCGGCTTAATAGACCTCCAGAATTTTTCTTTTTTTTCTTTTTTAGTCGTCTATGGTTGCGCTGTAGCTGCAGTGTTTCTCGAGTAATCCAAGCATTGGCATACCTGTAGATTTTTTAGTTATTGCCACAAAGCCTACTATACATTCCTGAATAATATTCTTGTATAGCTAGCCATAGGTCATGTATACAAGTGCTATCTATAAAATAAGAATCCAGCCAATCAATGACTGATTCATCGTCGGCGCGTTTAAAGTTTGGGAACTGACTATTTTTAATGCGCTGATCATCAGTTAGGAGATGTTGAGAAACATCAGCTAAGGCTTCGTGATCAGATATACCAGGTGTGACGTAACACAAGATGGTTTTTCACAGTACCACTCACGAGAAACAGATCTAAGATTGAAATGGCGTTCTGAAGTCTGGTGGGCTCAGAACCAACCTGTAACAAATCGAAATTAAAAACAATGTTACATTTGATTTGTGACCAGTTTGTGCAATGGTTTCATTCTGGCAATACACCATCTTTCAGAGACTTACTAAACAACACAAACAAGCACTTCGGACACCATTCTACGAATGACATTTTAATGTCATTCATATCTGAGAACTGCGCGGAGAAAGAGTTCCAATTTATATTCGACAAATTAAAATCGTCAGCTAAAATTGATACATTGTCACGTGGTAGTGACGGTTGAGGACACAGCAAGAAAACTGTGAATGGCGAAACTAACTTTATTGGGCGAACCTGTGCCCAGAAAAACAGGCTGCAATCAAAGAACGGCGACAATGGCGAACACAGTCGGCGATCGTCGAAAATCTGATCAGCAGTCAAGCGCGTCGGCTTTTATAGATCAGTCGTCGAATGTGCCAGAGTAATCGCTGGGACCCGCGTGCCTTCCACAAAGTTCTACGCCATTCGCGTCGCGCATGCATGCAATCAGATTTTCGGCGACAACAGACAGCGGATAGAAGCATCGATAACATTCTAGAAACTGCCGATACATGTAGAGCGTCCTGCGCTGAGCGATAACATTTTTTAGACGGTTTAAGCGCTCACCCGTAAAAGATAAACGAGTTCACATGTCAATATCGTCGGGCTTTATATGAGAGATCATGTAATTCTCAAGACTTTCGAGGACAGAGGAGTTTCTGCATGCAGTACAAAAAATGCTTTCAATGTCTGAAGTGTCGGGCATTCAACACGCCTTGAATAGAATAGCAAACCCGTAAAGTTCCGTAAAGATCGAGACTTCTATCTCGATCTTTACGGAAGCACATGTAATTTTTTTGAACGAATTCGCTTATATATCCTTACATAGCCAAGTCTCTGTGAGCACAGCATTTTTTGGTTCATGAGTCAGAAACAAAGCTTCAAGCTGCACTGCGTTATTTACTACGCTACGGCAATTATTGTTTAAAATAGATAGTTTCTGGTTATTTGCTTTTGTTTTGGGGCGCCATTTGTTACCTTTAGAAATTCTACATCGCTTGCCCTTGGCCTCGTCCCAACCATACAAAACGCCGCCCACGCTGAGCTTATCAAATACAAGCTTGACTTTGCAAAAAAATTACGAACTTGAAAACCGCGGTTTTCTCTTGTGTTGCACTTTTCTACAGTGTTTTTTTCCAGTTTCCTTAATACTGGCAGAAAAATCCTCTGAAACTGAAGACCCCTTAAGCTTGACACACGCCTTCAGTTTAGAACTGTCTTCACGAAAGTCACAGGAGGACTTTTAGTTGCTTGTTTAGTCTATGGCATCGTTCTATGCCGTTAATTGTTACTCCTAGTTTTTTTTCTTTTTTTTTGTAGCAACAAGTCATCTTTAATGGCACTGGTAAGGCTTTCAAAGGTGCCCTCTCCAATGCAACAAATTTCTTCTGCTACGGCTTTCAAGTTTGTCATTTTTTTGCAAAGTAAGATTAAGCATGGTTTTTTTTTTCAAGCTGAGCCACTTAATTTTATTTCATCGACTTCCTTTTTAGTGACAGTAAGGAGGCTAGCTGATGGTCTAAACTTCCAAAACGCTCGTTCAAATTTATTATATCGCTTTCGATTTCTCCTTGCTTACTTAAAATATTTTTGATTGATACGGTCATGTCTGTCGGTCCTAAAAGTAAATGCGTCAGCATTTCCTGTCAAAAGGCTAACTTTGAAGGCACAAATATTGTCACAAAATTTCGAGCAATCAATGCGCATGGCGGCAGCAGCAACAACCGATTATCGCTTCTATAATAACTAGTAGGCAAGTATTTACTGACCTGTACGATAAAGCAGAAAGGGCTTAGCATCGTACTAGACGCGCCAGATGCGCTGCTGCCATGCACACTGATCGTCACCTGCGGCACTGGTCTTCTTATAGTGTCAGGCTTGTCCACGTGATAGCTGTTCCTGAGGAAGGAGCATGCGCCGATGCTAGTATGGGTGGTGAGATGATTTCACGGAAAGTGCGTAAAGTCGTGCTGAATGATGATCATGGTGCTGCCGCCGTGAAGTTGTTCGAAGGTCCATTTTGCTGTTGCGAAGCCGGACGGCACTGGCTAGCCACCACCTGTACTATCGTGAGCAATATGAGCGGGAACACTGGAAAGCGTGGCAAATAGCCTGGAAATCGACTTGGAGCGGTACGCGGATGGCGCTGCCGGAAACAGAGGGGAAAAAAATTATGGGGTTTTACGTGCCAAAACCACTTTCTGATTATGAGGCACGCCGTAGTGGAGGACTCCGGAAATTTTGACCACCTAGGGTTCTTTAACGTGCACCTAAATCTAAGTACACGGGTGTTTTCGCATTTCGCCCCCATCGAAATGCGGCCGCCATGGCTGGGATTAAAAAAAAAAAACAGAGGGGAAAGGGGGACGCTTTTCCGCTAACTGTTGGCACTCCCACCGCGCCTGCGTTCGTCGAAAACGGCAGCTTATGGTTTGTGTAAGCGAGCGAGCTGGCGAGCATTTAGCCGCTTACACCTTCTCTTGGGGATGAATGGGATATAGAGGCCTGTTTAAGCCCATATTTAAATCTACGAGACAAGAACGAATGACATTGCATTTATAGCATTATCTCTTTCTAAAAGTGAAATCAATATTAAAAAAATGAAAACGCAGTTCCCTTCCACATACACATCGAAGCTGTGTATGTGGGCCCCTTAATGGCGAACTGCATCACCGCCGTGGGTCGGCCCGGCATCACACAATCTTGGGTATCGGCCCACGTATAGGCTTAACGCCTGCTTCACCTCCACCATGGGTTGGCCCGGCATTACACTATCTTGGGTATCGGCCCACGTATGGGGAGTGCTTATAACGCCTGCGTAATCTTCTCCGTGGGTCGGTCCGGCACTGCACTATCTTCGGGATTTTGTTCTACACGCGGACACGATAGTGGGCAAAGTAGCCCTAAATGTCATCGCTGTAAAAAAAAAAGAAAGAAAAGAAAAAAAAACCCCTGCCTAAGCCATCAATATCGCCACCCCAGAACTCATCACAATGGCACCGTCCCCATCGGCACGGCTCCGTGAGCAGCTACCAAGCCAAGTTGTTTTCCTCGGCGGCAGCACACTGTCTTGATGCCAGCGACGTGCTAAATTTGCAGCACCATTGCATCATGAATCGCTTCTGCGACCAAGCAGGCGGCACACGTTCACTACTGTACTGACACTAAAACTATAAACTGCTTGCCTTCGAAAAAACAGCGTGAATAAAAATCGAAAGCGGACTGGCCACAAGGAACATGCTCACGGGGCCATACTATTGATGACAGCATCACAGAAGGCTAGGTGCGGTCAGGTTGACTGACGGGCTAGTTGGTTCATTAGTTAGTTAGTTTGGGTTTAATGGCACAAAGGCAACTGAGGCTATGCTGCGCCAGTCACAAGACAAAATAAAACGGAACGTTAGGGCAGGTAAACCTGCATTACATTATAGTTGGTGTAAACAACCAGTTTTTTCTAAAAAGTCGAAGAGGTTAGCAAATGGCACTAGGGGGTCATCTGCTAGTAATAGGGCAGGGTGTAATGGAATGTGCAAATTATACAGGCTGTGTAAAAACCTTCGTCTGAGTGTTTCGATGTGTGGACATGTTATTAGGATGTGCATGACTGTAAGAGCTTCATTGCATTTTTCGCAAGTTGGCGGGTTTTCTTTTCGGAGAAGGAAATTGTGCGTCAGATGTGTGTGTCCAATTCGAAGTCGACACAAGATCACCTCGTAGAATCGTTGCTGGTGACTGCATGATTTCCACTCGCCAATTACAGGTTGAATTAGATGAAGCTTGTTGCTTAAACAATTGTTCCAATCGCGTTGCCATTTTGACGTCAAGGCCTTCCGAATCGCATTGACACTGTCTTTATATGGAAGTGCTGTATTTTGAATGTTTTTGTACGCTGCCATTGATGCGCATCTACCCGCTGCTTCGTTACCCAATATTCCAACATGGCTTGGTACCCAGCAATACCTAATTGATCTGCCATATTTGTTTGGCGATAATGCGTTCAAAATATTGCCTAACAAGGGTTCACTTTGGGATTTCATGTGTAGAGCCTTCAGTACGCTTAATGAATCTGTGTATATGACAGTGTTTTCAAGTTTGTCAGCAATGATCTTTTGAACTACCGTCCATATTGCGTACACTTCGGCTGTGTAGACAGAGGCATGCTGAGGTAGTCGAATACTTGTTTCCCAATTTTCTGTTACGGCCACCACACCCACGTGTATTTTCGTTTTAGAGCCATCAGTATAAAATTCCATGTAGTTTATATACTTGTCTTGAAGAGCGCGGAATTCTTGTATAATGTGTTCATGTGGTGTGTCTCTTTTCTTTAAATGTGTTAGTGTCCAATCACATAACGCTAGGAAATCACACCACGGGGGTAAACGTTCTGGCTTTCTGGCAACCTGGAGGACTTTCCGAGGGATGTCATAATCCCGACAGTATTCCTCGTATCGCAGGATAAGCGGCCTAATCATGTTTGGTTTATTTGTATAATGTAAGCGTGAGCTGCATTGTGTGAGGATGTTGTAGCATATGTGTTGTGGTGAGGATCGGATTCTGATGATGTAGGAAAAAGTTAGTAGCGTTCTGCGCTGCTGTAAAGGAGGCTCATTACATTCATCATGTAAGCTCTGTATAGGTGATGTTCTGTAAGCACCGCATGCCAGTTGTAGTCCTAGGTTATGGACTGGATCAAGTCGTCGGACGTAAGATAGTCTGGCTGAACCATATGTAATGCTACGTAAGTCTAATATGCTACGTACCAAAGTGCGGTAGGTGCGTAGCAGGCATTTACGGTCAGAACCCCACCGTTTCCGGGAGAGGATATTTAAGATGTTAAGTGCATTGTTCGCCTTGATTTTAATACTATTTATGTGCGCGAGAAAGTTCAATTTTTTATCAAACAGAACAGCCAGAAACTTGAGTTCTTGTTTTACGGGTAGTGTGGCACCCTGTAGTTTAAGGATGGGATCTGGTTGTAGGCCTCTTTTTTGTGCAAAGACAACACTAATAGTTTTTTTTACTTGAGAAGCGAAAGCCGTTTTCAGATGCCCATTGCGTTAGTTTGTTTAACGTAATTTGAATTTGACGTTCACAGGTTGCCATGTTCGATGCACGACATGCAATTTGTAGATCATCCACATATAATGAATGCATAACGGAGGATGGAATTACACTATTGAGCGAGTTCATTTTCACGACAAACAATGTTGTGCTTAATACGCATCTCTGAAGTACTCCGTTTTCTTGAATAAATACATGGGACAGCACCGTTCCTAAACGCACTTCGAATGTTCGATCGGACATGAAATCAACTAGACATTTCAGCATTCTGCCGCGGATCCCTAAATCCGCCAAGTCCCTTAAAATTCCAAACCTCCATGTTGTGTCGTACGCCTTTTCTAGATCAAAGAAAACTGTGAGACAGTATTGCTATAGTGTAGAAAGGCCGCACGTATCTCGTGTTCTAGCCGAACTAGATGATATGTTGTAGAGGAGCCTTTCTTGTACCCACACTGATGATTATCGAGCAAGTTCTCAGTTTCGAGGACGTATGTCAATCTGATGTTTATAATGGAATCATAGGACTTGGCAAGACAGCTTGTGAGTGCTATCGGACGGTAGCTTGTAGCTGTTGTAGGATGCTTTGCAGCTTTCAAGAAAGAGATTATAATGGCCTTTTTCCACTCATTCGGCATTTTTCCTGTTTCCCAGATTATGTTGAAAAAGCGGAGCAATGTCTTAACTGCTTTTGGAGATAGGTGTGCAAGCATTTTGTAATGTATACTCTGTCCGGACCTGGCGCTGTTTTTTTGCCAGTAGTGAGTACTCTGCTGATTTCCGGAAGTGTTATGGGGGCATTATATGTTATTTCGGAACTTCCTGTTGTCGGAAGCTTTTGTTTTTCTGCTGATTGTTTATATTTTTGAAATTCAGTGGAATAGTTTATTGAGCTTGATATGTTATGGAAATGCTGCCCTAATATGTCTGCTTGTTCTTTTAAATTCGTTTGCGTACCTGGAGGTGAGAGTATGGGGATCGTATAAGAAGCGTACTCGCTTCTAAACTTACGAAGCTTATCCCACATTCTTTTGGATGTTATTGAGCTATTGATGTAGGATACATACGTTTGCCAAGACTGTCTGTCGGTTTGCCTACGTGTGTACCTGGCTTTCGCCTTTGCTTTTTTGAAATACAGGAGGTTATCTTGTGTTGGGGTATCGCCGAAAGATACCCCACGCTTTGTTTTGTGCTTTTTAAGTTTGAGTACATTCATTCGTCCACCAGGGTTTCAGTTTTTTCCTTAAGAAGCCGGAGGATTGCGGGATCGTCTCTTCTGCTGCAGCAAGTATGGAGGCAATACCCTTTTCATTCATTTCGTCTATCGTTTGATCATCTGATATGTCATCCAGACTGGCCTTCTCGCTGAAGAGAGGCCAGTCTGCTAGATGGAATTTCCAACGGGGTGGTCTTAATGGCACTGTAGGGAAAGGAGATGATGTTTTAATAATGCCGGGCATATGATCACTGCCATAGGGATTGTTAATAACACTCCGTTTAAAATCGATCAAGAGAGTTGGAGTGCACACTACCAGGTCTAGACAGCTCATAGCTCCTGTGCTTGGGGAGCAGTAGGTTGCAGCACCAGTGTTTAAAAGGCATATTTCGTTTGTCAGGATAAAATCTTCAAGTGTTTGTCCCCTGGTGTCAGTTGTTTTGCTACACCATAATATGTTATGAGCGTTAAAATCACCTGTTAATAAAAAAGGTTTAGGTAGCTGGCTTAAAATTAACTCCAAATGTCTTACAGTAAAATGTGAATGTGGTGTATTGTACATTGAACAAATGGTAATGGTTTTATGTGCTAAAACCATGACAGCAACGGCTTCTAAGTGAGTATTAATGGCAACTTCTTTAGCTGCAATGCCGCTCTGTAGAACAATAGCTACACCACCCGAAAGCCGGTTCGCCTGAGTACGGTCGCGCCGTACAACAGTGAAGACTCTTAAAATATTTTGTGCTTTCGCCTAAGTTTGTTTCTTGTAAGCACAAGGCCACAGGAGAGAAGTTACTTATAAGATGTCTTTGATGTCACCTAAGTTGTGTAAAAGCCCTCTACAATTCCAATGGATAAGAAAAGCCATCTTGAAATTGAAAGGTAAGAAATGGCACTACGGAAAGAATAAGAGGTGAGATGTTAGGTGACATGGATTTAAAAAGGCTAATACAAATGAGCGATAACCTTTAGGTGATCGCCGTCTTGTTTTGAGTAGTTATTGGGATTTTGTCCCTTTTATAGCTTTCTAGAGAGCTCTTGTCCTTCGGTGTCAATGACATTGGAGTTTTTGTGTCGACCTCCATCGCTCTCTCTGAGGCGCTGGAGGACCGAGAGTTAGGCGCCGAGACACGTGCCTCGGGCCTTGGAGTTCGCTTGATCTTAGGGCCCTGCGGGACTGTTGTTTGCAGGGCCTTGGAAGAGGATGGAGCAGCGTCGGCTGCTTCCATCACGGGGACGTGAGGAGTCACTACGGCACCACTGCTCGTGGGCTCGGAGGACTCCGGAGGCCTCTGTGACGCTGCCCCCGACTGCGTCACATCGGCGTAACTTCTTCGCGGAAGATACGATAGCTGCTTTCTGGCTTCAAAGAACGATACTTTTTCTTTCACAGTTGGAAACCCTCAAGGAGTTCCTCATCGCTCAGGCCAATGAAGTCTTCTTCTGATATCACACCCCGGCTTGTGTTCAGTGTTCTATGCGGTGAAATTGTCACTGTCGCGCCGCCAATACTGGTAAGTTCCGATAGCTTCTGCGCTTGATCTTTATCATTTAGTTCTAAGAGTAGGTTCCCGCTAGACATTTTTGAAGCTTTATATGTAGTTCCGATTTTGTCTTTGAGACACATGGCCACCAGAAAGGGAGATAGCTTTCTTATTGGTATGTTATTTTCACTGTGGACGACATAGTATTCGGGAAATGACGGGGCGTTGCTCCGAAAGGAGAACTGGAACGGTGCTTCGGTGCGGCATCTTTTCAGACGCCGATCATAGACAGAAGTTCGCGCTGCCATAAGAAAATTTGTTTGTTCGGCAACAGCGCCGACCGCCCACCACGGAGCCCAACGAGGGGACGTGGCAGAGCTTGTATACAAGCCTGCTAGACGCCAGCCGTACGCCATCACTATAACCAAATATGGTGTACCCAAGGTAGGATAGCCACACAAGGTTAACCCTTGCCGCCAAGGAGAAAGGAAGTAAACAGAAGAGAGAAGAAGATAGGAAAGACCATAAAGTGAGAGAGAAAGACGAAGATTCGAAGAGAAAGAGACGGGAAAAGGCGATTGCCGATTTCCCCCGGGTGGGTCAGTCCGGGGGTGCCGTCTACGTGAAGCAGAGGCCAAAGAGGTATGTTGCCTCCGCCGGGGGGCCTTAAAGGTCCAAACACCCAGCATCGGCTCAACCCCCAGGATCACCCTTTCCCCGGACACGGCTAAGCCGCGCACGGCTACACACGGGAGGGGCCAGCCCTCGTGTGCTCGGGTACGTGGTGTCGCAACACATTAAACGCCTGCTGACGCAGACGCCCCTGCGTGGGCTAGTTGGTTCATTATCACAGAAATAACAGCGCTTCAAGTTATTAGCGCAGTGTCTGTGTGGTTCCTCCTTTGTGTCCCGTCTTGAAGCGCTCTTCTGTGACTTTACAGATGTTCTTTTTCTGCTGCAGTTACGCTTTCCAAGAGCGTTTAATTGGAAAGTTTTAGTTCGCATACCTCTTGTATGTTTAATCAAGCATGTTTAATCAAAATCTCTTCAGTCGGCTAGATAATCTCGAGGACAAGCTCCAAACTGCTCATTTATTTAGTCACCTAAGATCAATTACTGAAAATTCAATTTCCGTAGCTTTGTTGATGGCGTACACAACTTCTCAACTTATTCCGCAGCCAGAGGCTACCATACTGATGGTGCTGTAAGCAAGTGTGAAAGCTTGGACAGGTTTTCTTGGCGCAAATCAAGTTCATGAGCTTAAGGACATGTGCCCAACCGTGCACTTCTGCCTTTATAACCGATTCTCCTACACTATACAGGAAGCACCTCAGCGATACATCACACAAGGAAGGTGTGCAAGTATATTTTGCGCGCTCCCGATTAGATTTCTGAGCGTTAGTGGCATCAGGCTCAGTTTCCTGGCATCATCAGGAATAAAAACAGTTGCCTGGGGAAAGGCAGTGGATACATTTTCGGTACTTTGTACATGGATCAGCGCGGACATCTACGGTAGAACGAAAAATACTGAAATATTAACATGAGGGTTTTGCTGCATATATTTTGGCTGTCTAATGTTAAGAGCTAAAGAAAAATACTGTGATTTTGTGACAATTAATGCTGACATACGTGAAATATGAGCTCCGACATAGTAGCCGTGATCGAACTGGTCCCTGGACTCTAGGGCTACATTAAACCACGAAATTCTGGTTTGATAAATACCAGTAGTTGGAAAGTATTTAGCTCTTGAATTTTTTGGTATGTCGGCGCCGCTATGCAGCCTTTTTATCACGAGCACTATGTTTCAGCTGATATTCAAAGCAACTGTACACTACTTTTCTTGGGGGGGGGGGGGAGATGAGCTTTCTTAAGCGTCTAACCACTGTTCCAAAGTTATTGGTTAGCTCAGGACGCGCCTGCATGTGTTTCTAATATGTTTCTAAGTGTTTTGTCACGGATTCAATAGCGAAAGAGCGCTAACTTATCACATTGCGCGCGTGAAGCGAATACTGGCGTACATTCTCCATCACATTTGAGTACCCGAGATTGCGTTGCAATGTACGAGCATTCCAATTTGATGAACCGCCGCCTTAATCCGTAGATCAGATTCAGAGGAAGCACTACTTTGCGCGCAGTCACCATTGTGCCTTGAGTGTCATTTTCTTTTCCAGCGCAAGCTCGCCTTTATAATTTGTTGTATTCGTGACTCACTCTTTTGGAACTGCCTTGTTCTTCACATCACTACAACGTGACAGTATGGACGTGCTGCGTCTGAACTAAGACTTTCTTTGCGTGTGCCTTTACACATTTAACGCAACAATTTATTTTTCATAACTTACTTTTTAATTTAGGAGGTTGTAAAAGACAGCAACCTTATATTAACAGGAGGTCTTAATAATACAGAAAATTTAAATGCTTATTAGTCGGCTTTCACCTCATGATAAGGAATTTCAATAAAGATATCCTTATGATAATTATTAAAAGCCTATGCGCTTGACAACGTTTCATCTGAGTTCCCCCTTTGCAAGCTGATACCGATTCGATGGTGGTTCGTATCGTGGGCCCTAGACATATGTCCAACCGACAAGCAAAGGGTTATTCCGAATGTTTCATTGCAGGAAGGCGTTTTCCATTCTACCTTTCACTCCCGTTCGCAAACATGCATAAGACGAAAGTGCTGCGTGAAGAGCGTCGTTAGTCCAAACCCACGAGCTACCGTAACTCATCTCGCCTGTAATCGCTGTGATTCAAGCTTAGATAACACATGTGTATTTTAAATCGACGCATCACGAATCCGAAAAGAGCTGCCCGCGACCAGCCCAGCTAGGTTTCTTTCATTCCGTACTTCGTCCTAGTGGCTAATAGTAGCTAACGGAGCAGAGTGCTTAGTGTGGAAGTGCCAGAGATGGTGCTCTATATATACTGTCTCGTCACCCACCGAACATTGCACGCCACGCTGCTGGCCATTTCTAGAAAACTGTATAAGCGACCCCCAGTCATTTGCAACACAACATTGTTTCGCGATGGGAGAGTCCAGGTGAGAGACAGGCTGGCTATGGAGATGAAGACACGCTGTTTTCTGCAGCACTTTAGGAATGAATGAATGAATGAATGTCTTCATTTATTGAGAAAAAGGAGGAGCAAACACCGGTGGATGCACGTCTAAGCACATTGGGAAAGGAGCGGGGGACAAAAAGAGGAAAAGCTGGAGTCCGGGTGGCTGGCGAAGTCGTAGTTTAGGGTCGAGAGAAAGTAAGCGACGTTTGGTGAAACCGGTTGAATTGTAGTGTAGGTGTGTGGTGTGGCGAGAAAATGATTGGAGTCACCGCCACGCATCCGTCCTTTGCGGTAGTGTAAGCACCCGCCGTTCTTGACAATAAACGTTTACTGAAAACCAATCTTGGCAATTAATTATTCATCGGCCATACCTCGCCGCGTATTCATTTGTGGTAGGGTCTGTGGATTACGTCTGCGCTGTCGCGAAAAGTTACGACCACACAGTGACGCTTGCGGTTACGGTTGCCATGCTCGTCACGCTTCCTATTGCGGGAATACTATAAACATGGGTTTACTGCACAAATTAGAGAACAGACAGTTTATAACAGCGTTCCTCGCCTTACATACGCTCAACGTAAGCACCATTGCAGCATGTTACGGTGCGCGTCCCTTCAAGACAGAGACGCGAACGCAAACATACGAACGCGTTAGAAGACAGGGTGCCCTCTTAGGCCTCGTGCCAAACATATCCAAGCCAACAATATGTAACGGGGATGTTGCGAGTATAGAAAGACTGTATTTACAATATATACACAAGCAGAGTCAGTGTACCTAAAAATGTCTGACCAGCAACAACACGCAGCAGCCAGCGTCCTCGCGATCTTCTTCCTTCCTCTTCTTTTATCCGTACGTAACAGGACCCCCGGGTGCTGAACCGCCGTCTCGGCGCATGATAGGCGAAGAATTGCGAACGAAGTATGGATTCATCCGCGAAACGTGCACGATGTCATCGGGCGTCGTACTTGAGAATGGATCAAAGCTTCTGGGAGAGGCCGACCCCACGACATGGTGACCAAAGGAGCACCCAAGCACCTGGGGCGAACTTAACGCGATGGCACCGTTCATATAACGCTCTTTTTGTATATGCTGCGAGGCTAATAAACGCAATCGGGCGACTTGAGGCGCCATGCGAGCGCGATCGATGATTTCATGAGCGTACTCAGTTGCAATAAGTGGCACAGAAGGGAAGATGGTGTCAGACGGCACTGTGGGGTCGCGATCATACAAAAGATAAAAGGGTGAATATCGTACGGTGTCATATCGGGACTAGTTATACGCGAATGTCACGTAGGCCAGCGTGTACATCGACAGCATCTCTGTGAGTGTTCGGTTGAGATGTTCCGTAAGACCATTCGTTTGTGGATGGTAGATGGTGGACAGCTTGTGCTCAGTGACACCAGCGCGGAGGAGTTCGTCGACAACCCGAGACAAGAACGAGCGGCCGTGATCTGTAAGTAACTGTCGCACCGTGGTAGAGAATGACGTATTGAAGGAGAAAATCGGCGACGTCTGCTGTGCAACTGGTAGGCAACGCCTTTGTGATCGCGTAGCGTATCCCCCATCCCTCACCTCCGGGCCTATCGATGTCGACTCCAAACTGAAAGACCTCTCCGACCACTTCGACAAAAAACTCAAAGATACTGAGGTTCAGCTCGAAAGCAAATTCAATGCCCTCATATCTGACCTCACTACGAAAGTAGAGGTGCACATGGAACGCTGCATGGAATCTATACGCCAGAAAATGGTCGACCTCCTCGAAGCACGCTTCACACAGCTCCCCCCGCTCTCTACCCGCCTTCTCCCCACAGCACAACTAACCGCCATGGAACCCCACATCCCAATAGACGCGAGACTAACTCCTCTTATCCATCCCTCTACGCTCCAATATGGCGGGACGGGGCGACAATAACTCCCTTCACATCATAACCTGGAACTGCTGCGGCTTCCGGGGCAAGCGCGTGCCCTTGCAGCTTCTACTTCCTACACTTACCCCAACGCCCCAAGTCCTTCTTCTCCAAGATACCGCCAATCAGGCCACACTCCCCAGTTACAACTCCACACACTCTGAAACCACAAACAGACACAGGGCGTCCACACTTGTGCACCGCACTCTAACACATAAGACACATTACATCACATCAGAGACGCCCTGCGTGATCACCGAAATTATCCCTCATACACATACACTCCCATCCATCTTTATTGCCAATATCTACCGCCCCCCCCCCCTCCCAACCGATGGCCTCGTTGGACTCCCTCCTCCGAGAGTTGTACCGCCTAGCAGGGAAGCACCCCTTACTAATCGGTGGGGATTTCAACAGCCAGCACACACTTACTGGGGATGTAAAACAACCACACGCAGAGGTCGCAGGCTCTGGCTGCTCATGCAGAACCTCCAACTTTCCGTCCACAACTTTCAGATGCTTACGCGAATCGGCAACAGTGTCAGCATGGACACTAGTCCGGATCTGGTGATCAGCCGCTCCCTCCGTGATGTGACCTGGACGAGAACACAACACACACTTGGCAGTGATCATTACATGATACAAGTCACTGTCCCATTCAAACCACCCCGCCACAACTACATGATACACAAACTCATTAACTGGGATGCTCTCCGCTCCGCGCGGACTGCCCTCCCTGACAATCCGATCGCCGACATCACCGACTGTGTAGACTCTCTTCAGACTGACATCCAACAACATACGCAGCAGACTTAAATGACCACAGACGCCCCAACACTAGACATCCGACTCGCCCACCTTTGGGAGGCCTACCACAGCCTCCTAGAAAGGTAGAAATGGGGTAAACAGCATAACAGTAAAAAAACGCTTAGCCTCTTTACAATCCCAAATTCAACTACATTCGGAGAAGCTCTGCTGCTCAAATTGGGGCAAGTATGCGACGGCATCGCCGGCAAACTGACCACCAAACGGGCGTGGCACCTCCTCCGACACCTCATCGATCCATCGAAAACAAAAAACACCACCCAGCTCCACGTCACCCGGCTCATACACACACACATGGATAACCCCGATTCTCTCTTGGGTACACTCCGCGACACATACACCTCGCCTGGCATACCATCTCCTTTCTCCTCATACACAGGACAGCCGAACCCCGAACTCGACACCGACATAACAGAGGCGGAGATCAGAGCAGCCCTCATGACTCTCCGCACCAATTCCGCGCCCGGCCCCGACCAGGTCACCAACACAACGCTTCGTCATCTGGACAATCAATCGATTACTCGCATCACGGAGTACATCAAACAGTGCTGGAAAGAGGGCACCCTCCCCCAGTCCTGGCGACGCGCAAAGGTAATCTTCATTCCGAGGCCCAGCAAACCACTTACATTCCAAAACCTTCGCCCAATCTCGCTAACCTCGTGTCTCGGAAAGTTTTTCGAGCATGTGGTATCAGCGAGGCTCACACAGCACATGACAGACATGACTTGTACCCTCACAGCATGGTGGGATTCCGCCCCCATTTGTCCACACAAGACGCCATGTTCCAAATCACCCGTGACATCTTCGATCCGCTTATTCCAAGCCACACCAAGGCAGTCCTGGCTTAGGATTTATCCAAAGCCTTTGATCGCGTCGAACATCACGCGATCATGACTGCACTCTCCCCACTGAATGTGGGCGCACGTACGTACACCTACCTTCAGGCATTTCTCACGGCACGCACGGCTGAGCTTCACTTCGGCCCGCTCACCTACCACACGTACTCTAAAAAGCGTAGGCACCGCGCAAGGCTCCGTCCTCTCACCTTTCTTACCTAATATCACTCTCATCCCCTTAGCACGACAATTGGCAACCGTTCCTCACCTGAAACATACTCTCAATGCTGACGACATTACGCTATGGACTACCCATGGCAGTGATGGCGTCATACAGGACACCATACAAGCAGCCACCAATCTGACCCAAAACTATGCATGCAGTTAGCGTAGGACTTTCTCGTTCCCTTCTGCAGAAAACTCCGAGCTGCTGTGCATTCGTCCCAAGAACCGCAACTCGCCCTGCTCCCCCATCGTCATCGAGCTGGACGGTAGACCGACACCAGAGGTCGAAACACTCAGGATACTTGTTATGCATATCCAGAGTGATGGGAAGCACACGACTACACTCCGGAGACTCAAGCAGATAGTAGGGACGATCTCGCACCTCATCCGCCGGATATCGGGCCACCACAAAGGCATGAGGGAGCGTGATATATGCCGCCTTGCTCACGCCTTTGTACTCAGCCGTGTACTAGACTACTCCACCCCCTATCTCAAGCTTCTCGCCGTGAAACTGACGCCATGGACGCTCTCATTCGCTGGGCATGCAAAGTCGCCCTCCACCTTCCCATAAGTACACCTACCGACCGACTCTTACAATTAGGCCTCCACAGCACAATCGGGGAAATTGTAGACGCGCACCGCCAAGAATACATTCGTCTCACACAAACCAACACTGGCCGGTACATCCTGCATTCCCTTGGAATCCTGACACCAGCCAACGATCCGACATTACGCCCCATATTAAAACCCTTACACCGCGAACTGCTCATTAAGCCACTCCCCCGTAACATGCACCCCGACCACCACGATAAGCGCCGCAGAGCTCCAGCTACAGCACTCCACCGTTATTATGGCTCCAGGGGCGTAGCCAGGGGGGGGGGGGCTTATGGGGCTTCAGCCCCCCCCGAAATTTTTTCGTGCTGTCCATGCACCGCCGACCAAAGCGACCACCGGCGCTGGAAATCACTCTGGATTTTGTCTAGAATGTCTTTTTGACGCTCGAAAAGACATTTAACCGCGAAGATTGCAAACTCGGGCTGGATTTCGTGGCAACGCCCATACACCGGGAGTCACATAACGCCAAGCAGGCCCATCCGAGCATAAAGTTTCAAGGGCGCTTTGATGGTGAGCGGGCTCGCCGCGGCATCTCACTGAGGCCACGGAATCTATGAAGCGCATGGATATCAATTGCGAAAATTTATGGGTGTAAATCTCATAAGCTCTTGATGTGAAAGGTGCATTGACACTTCCAAAGTTGTGCTTTAGATTTTCAATTGCGGAACTTTGTGGGTTTATTGTTGTTATAAACATTTGACGCCAAAGGTCTATTGACTTTTCCAAAGTCTTACATCGGAACATACAACGAGACAAGCCAAATCAACACACTAGCAGACGAGTTGACAAAGCAGGCAGCGAGGTCCAATGAGACAAAGCGTTGGGGTGGTTCATTTGTGCCGTCATGTCACATAAAAAAATATCAACATTTTTTTTAACCTACGCCAAAACATCCATGTCAAGACACTAAAGCCAGCCAAAGTAAATACGTTCTTATGTATTTTTTCTACTTTGACTTTTATTCGCGAGGACACATTGAGCCTCTTCAATTTTTTTTTTTTGTTCTCGCTACCCTACCCGCGGGCTGCCAGAGCCAACCAGAGCGCATACGTTTTTCTCGTATGGCCCCGACCACCGTGCGGTACACTTCGGTGCGCGTTCGGTTTGCTCTGGCCGAGTGTATTTTCACCGGACAGAGTTTTGGACGCTTTCTGGCTAGCAGACGAGAAGAAAAAAAAAACAATGGTCGCTCGCCGCCATCACTGTGGGGACTCGAAGGATTGCACCGCATTCCTTGAGCGGAACCTTTCCGGAAAGTCTTCTTTCGCCGCTGTAGGGTACTGAGCAGTATGCGTATGGTTCTCAGTGGACCAAGCGTCTCATGTTTTCTTCGGTATTCCTTCCGTAGCCCCATTAGGTGCCCGAAGTAGGAATTAGATTCTGGCCAAGATACTTTCCTATGCGTTTTTTTTTTCATTTCGGTGCCTCCACCTCACAGAAAAAAAATACATTGTTGCGGCGCAGCGAATTGTCGCATGGTGAAAGTTCGATTTTGATACTTCTTTTGCGGAAAGTGACGGGCGACGGGACGCTTCAGTTGCCGGATACGTTTATTATATTATTGCGAAAGCAATTATATGGACACTCCAGGCGCATTCCTGCCATCGCCCTCATGTTTCGTATAAAGTCCAAGGGTGATAACATCGTGACCACGCGCTGCATGCTGTATGTCCGAGTGAAAGCGTAGGAGGGGAGGTGGAATGGGTGAGCCGACGATGGTGGCTCAGTCTTGTGTGCGCAAAGGAGAAAAGCGGGGAGCAAGCGCGCCGCCTTCCGTCCCGCGCAATACATCGGGGGGAGTGGATGGAATGGGGGCGGAATCTAGGATTCTGTGAATCTATGATTGTGCAACATGTTTATTTGCCTTGTTTGACGCATTATATACAGTTACTTCTTTATTTTACAGTATTATATACGCATTATACAGTTATACAGTTATACATTGCATATATACAAGAATGTAAGCACGGGTCTTGAATGACAATGTTTCATTAAGATAGTTGTGCTCAACTTGTTCAGTTCATTGCCTTTTAATTTTTCATATTAGCGGCATGCACTGCTTTCCTGGTTTCGAACTGATTTAGTTCTAAAGTTCGTGTGATATTTTCTTTACTTAATAAATAGACAAAAAACATGGAAGCATTGACGTCAGTTATGTTGGGCACAATTTTTGGCACATACGAGTATAATATTTTATGAAAAAAATACATATTTTACTTGCGTTTACAGAGCGTAGCTTTCAAGAATTCGTTTGCAGCATCTATGGCAATGACAATGCAGTTATTATTCATGTATTTGATCTCTCGATAAATTGTTTAAGAGGAAGCTTTAGCTCGGGCCCAATCCGACGCGGCCTATTCAAATACTTGTAAAACGCAGAAACGCTTTTCTGAGATAATCCTGCTGATCACTTTTATTGAAATTGGTTGCATTTGAAAGATAAAGTTAAGTCCTAGTGTCTGTTGGAAACAGAACTTCGATTTAGGGCCTGAATTTTGATTAATATATTTTGAAAAATTCGAAAGTTTGAAAAAATAGAAGCACGGCGTTTACAAACTAATAGCTATGCATGAAGAACAGATATTGTGGTTCTGTAAACGGCATTTATTATAACAGTCAAAGCGGAGAAGCTTGCTGTGTCAATTTGTATCTTACGTGAATTGGTTACGTTGTGTACAAGGGTTCTGCAAAAGCCATATTTCTACAATACTAAATTTTTTTGAGATTCATGTGTAACATATCTATTTTGTCCGCTGTAGATGTATTATTATATGCAATTCACAGAATTGTGATATCATTTTTCATTGTTGAGTCACAGAGTTTTAAACTTGATAGTTTCGTTTCCTGCAAATTTTCAATTTCGGCCAATTTTTAATAAATAATTGACCTCCTAAATGAAAAATTTGAAGCCAGTAGTCACTAGAATTAAACTTTTTCTTTTAAATGCCACAAACCTCCTCAAATTTGGTGAAGTGGCTCCAGGGAAAAACGAATTCCCCTTCTACATGTACTTAAATAGGAGCACCCGAGCTAAAGCTTCCTCTTAAGGAGGAGGCTGAGCTGCAACGTGCAGCTACGCATATATATATATATATATATATATATATATATATATATATATATATATATATATATATATATATATTCTATACTTTCTTGGGTATTTATGTGTACTGGTAGAACCAGTTATATATATATATATATATATATATATATATATATATATATATATATATATATATATATATTGGGCCAGTGGTGTAGCCCCCCCCCGAACAAAATTTCTGGCTACGCCACTGTATGGCTCGGAACCGGACGCCGTATGAGTAGACGCAGCCTGCAAGGGTGATGAAGCAGTCGCTGCCGTGGTGGATCACACTCTCTCTCCGATCGGAACGCACACACTCCCCCCAGACATATCTGCCGAAGCTGCAGAGGAAGCCGCCATTGCCTTAGCTATCATCAACACAGCGCGGTATGTTTTATCAGACTCCAAAACTACAATCCTAAATTTCGCACGAGGCCAAGTCCACGTCCCTGCTTTTTGCATACTCGACTCGCCCGTTGCACCCCCGCCCCGTCATGTGGAGCTGATTTGGGTGCCCGCGCACTGCGGAAATCCTGGAAACGAGGCCGCCAACCTCGTAGCCCGAAGTTCTTTAAACGGGGCTCTTGCGGCCTCCCATCCTGGATTCACGAAGGAGCGCGCGCACACTTTCAACGAGCCGACGAATGCCTTCAAGGCGGCGCGTCAGCTGTACCCCGCACCGCACAAATCCCTTAGCAATAGACAAGCAACCCTTTGGCGCCAATTACAAACACACACTCTCCCATCATCACTATCACCCACTTTTCCTCACATCAGCCTGTACTCTCTGTCCCGAACCTCGCGTTTCTGCTCTCCACCTCCTTTCTCATTGCTCGGCGGATCCTCCCCCGTGGGGCCTAGAGCCCCTGAAGACCCGGGAGGACTGGGGGACCCTGCTGCGCTCTGGAGACCCGGTCGTGCAGACCATGGCTACTGATCGGGCTGCCACCATTATGGACAGAAGTAACATAAACGCTTAAGTGCAGTGGATCGTGCGGGGGCTCGGGAGTCTGCGTGCCCCTAACTCCTCAGTCTGTTCAATAAAGTTTTTATGATGATGATGATGGTGTCGGCCCATATTGGCAGCGACATGACCTCGAAATATAGCATCTTTATGCCATTTCTTAAATACCACTACTTGTGTAAATGAGCGTTCAAGTAGCTGATGACGAAGCTGTTGCTGCTTTCAAGTTAATGTTAGGAATGAGCGTTTTTGGTTTAAATCTAGAAAACTATATATATATATATATATATATATATATATATATATATATATATATATATATATATATATATATATATATATATATATATATATATATATATATATATATATATACAACAGCCTAAAATCAGTGAAGAAAATAGTCAAGAATCATATGTATGCGCTAAGAGACAAAGCCGGCAATATCATTATTAATATGGATAAGATAGTTCAAGTGGCTGCGGAGTTCTATAGATATTTATACAGTACCAGTGGCACTCACGACTATAATGGAAGAGGCAATAGTCTAGAGGAATTTGACATCCCACAAGTAACGCCGGAAGAAGTAAAGAAAGCCTTGGGAGCTACGCAAAGGGGAAGGTAGCTGTGGAGGATCAGGTTACTGCAGATTTGCTGAAGGATGGTGGGCAGATTGTTCTAGAAAAACTGGCCACCCTGTATACGCAATGCCTCATGACCTCGAGCGTACCGGAATCTTGGAAGAACGCCAGCATAATCTTAATCCATAAGAAAGGGGACGCCAAAAAATTGAAAAATTAGACCGATCAGCTTATTCAACTTAGCTCAGCAGTCATGCAGGCATTACGGAATCAGGGTGTAGACGAGCCGTGTGTAAAAATACTGAAAGGTATCTATAGCGGCTCCACAGCCACCATAGTCCTCCATAAAGAAAGCAACAAAATCCCAATAAAGAAGGGCGTCAGGCAGGGCGATACAATCTCTCCAATGCTATTCACAGCGTGTTTACAGGAGGTATTCAGAGACCTGGATTGGAAATAATTGGGGATGAGAGTTAATGTAGAATACTTTAGTAACTTGCGATTTGCTGATGATATTGCCTTGCTTAGTAACTCGGGGGACCGATTGCGATGCATGCTCACTGACCTAAACAGGCAAAACAGAAGGGTGGGTCTAAAACTTGATCTGCAGAAAACTAAAGTAATGTTTAACAGTCTCGGAAGAGAACAGCAGTTTACGATAGGTAGTGAGGCACTGGAAGTGGTAAGGGAATACATCTACTTAGGGCAGGTAGTGACCGCGGATCCGGATCATGATACTGAAATAATCAGAAGAATAAAAATGGGCTGGGGTGCGTTTGGCAGGCATTCTCAGATCATGAACAGCAGGTTGCCATTATCCCTCAAGAGAAAAGTGTATAACAACTGTGTCTTACCACTACTCACCTACGAGGCAGAAACCTGGAGGTTTACGAAAAGGGTTCTACTTAAATTGAGGACGACGCAACGAGCTATGGAAAGAATGATGGGTGTAACGTTAAGGGGGGAGGAGGAAGGGGGGGATAAGAAGAGAGCAGACGGAGTGAGGGAACAAACGCGCGTTACTGACATCTATAGTTGAAATCAAGAAAACGAAAAGGGCATGGGCAGGGCATGTAATGAGGAGGGAATATAACCGATGGTCATAAGGGTTACGGACTGGATTCCAAGAGAAGGGAAGCGTAGCAGGGGGTGGCAGAAAGTTAGGTGGGCGGATGAGATTAAGAAGTTTGCAAGGACAACATGGCCACAATTAGCACATGATCGTGGTAGTTGGAGAAGTATGGGAAGGCCTTTGCCCTGCAGTGGGCGTAACCAGGCTGATGATTATGATGATGATTACCCAATTGGTACAAACACCTGTCTACCCTACATATGAGGGATTGCAGCTAAAATAATCGTAATGAACAATGCCCATTCGACATGACTGCGAAATTGTTTGTGTGCATTACGTAACGCCCGTCAATACTGTTTCTGTATTGTAGGCTTACTTCATAAAATGAGACTTCAAAATTCTCTGAGACGCTGCATTTGAAAAGTCATCCAATTTTTCCTATGGATACTACGTGATCCTACCATTACCAATATTTGTATAGTGCCATTTTTTCTGCTGTGTACTTGTTATCTGCTTCTATGTGAAACCTGCAAGTGCACCCGAGATTTTTATATTTATATTGTTATATTTTCAGTTATCTGTTATATGATGTCAAACTGCACAGGGGAGCCGAGGCCTTCGTCAGGGGAGCCGAGGCCTTCAGCCCCGGCTTCCTCCTTTGCAACAAAAAGGAAAATAAGCTTCACTTCACTTCACAAATGATTCGAGAATTAAATATTGATTATATCTCTCTATTCTGTCTCTTCCTGTCTCCTTTTCATGTTCATTATTCACTCATTTGGCGTCATTCGTATGGTATTTCACGCGCAATTACATCGACCTTGTTCACTTTACGCCGACACCTGGTTGACCCTTTATTTTTTTAATTTATTATTTTATAATTTTCCGTTATTTTTATTATTTTATTTTTTTATCCTTTCTTACCGAGAGGTCAGGTGGGCTGATCCAGGAGATCGTGCAGCTTATGATGCAATGTGGTTGATTTTCGAGTACAGGGGCGCGAACAACGCCCGCACCGTTGATTTTACCTACTCTGCGACTCATTCTTGCTTCTTGTGGGCACAATCGAAGCTACCTTCCAGACACCATTGGCTCGCGCGAGCCCCGCTTAGTCCAAGCGAACTCGCCCCATTTCCCAGAAGAGTGCGGTAGGGCGGCTTTGCCTCAACATGTCTATATCAACGGCGGTGCACGCGTTACAGGGGTATAGTGCAAGGTGGTCAATTTTCGACTACATTGGCGCTAATTACGCCCGCACCGTTAATTTTACCTACTCTGTGACTAATTATCGCTTCTTTTATTGTTGAGCCTTCCATTTTGATGACTTTTGCAGTTTTCTACGATGCTGTGTAGGCGCGAAAGCGCTGTTTTTTATGCAAAGCATATTACGAGAGCTCAACCCAGCTCCTCAGGCGCGGCGGTGTCACCTTCAATACCACGTGACACCGTGACGTCACGACAGAGGCGAAACGGGGCTCCAACTCGCGCCGTCGCTCGCGGCGTCGCGGCGGTATATAAGCAGCTGCGCTTGCCTCTGCTAGACACTCACGAGGTGAGATGCCTCCTGGAGACAGAGCTGCTCGTTGGAATGAGAAGCGAAGGTTGCGGCGTGCTACAGATACTCATTTTCTAGGTGGCTTTGGCTCAACTCTTGCAAGATGGGCTGGGTGGGAATCGAACCAGGGTCTCCGGAGTGTGAGACGGAGACGCTACCACTGAGCCACGAGTACGATGCTTCACAGCGGTACAAAAGCGCCTCTAGTGAATGCGGTGTTGCCTTAGAAACGAGCTGTTTCTAAGGCTCAGGCGTGCGTCGCTTGCTCAGGCGCACATTTCGTTGCCGCGCCGAACGCTGCATTGCTCGACGCTCACCGCGTCCAATGCGGGGCGCGTAGTCGCTGCGCCGTAGCCCATTGTCTTACACCCCTTGGCGGGTCGACGGGAACGCTGTCGCGTTCCACTCTTGAAGGCGAAGCAGAGTAACGCATGAGTTGTTTCTTCGTCTAGCCGAACCAAATATAGCCAAGCAACAGCAGTTCACCAAACTAAACAGTGGTTCAACAACTAAAATAAAGGCTAGTATGCTTCGCATCCTGGGCTTAACCTTAGCTAAGCCACAGCAATTTTTTTTTCTGAAAGTGATTACAACATACTCAAATAAGCCAAACCCGGGAGAAGTCAGCTAAGATCCTGCCTTCAAAACTGCCTTTGGAAGTCTCTCAGATGTCTTGTATAGTCTGTCCGTGGACATCTGGGTCAGGCACTCAGAACACAATTTGCCGTTGCTTTAATCTAGTGCACGTGAGCTAAGAGATCAGCAACTCTGCAGCATTTAGTAGCAGCACTGCACTTGCATTTATTTGCGTCAAAGAAAGCGCACCAACGCATAGTAGTTCCATCTGAGTCCTCACCATGGTTGCACAAAAGCACATCCATTCCTTTCCCTTCCCGTTTGGTATTTCTAGAAATTATTCCACCAGTAGCTGTTTTCTGCAAAACAGCTTGGCTTGGATTTCTGTCTCATTCTAGCAAGGAAAGCCTCCACAGAAGTTCCTGCTGTCTTTTGACTCTCACTTTCAATTCAAGCATTTATGCTGTCATCTTCCAAGGTGGCAGGCTGTCTGGGTGCACAAACTCGAACTGACGCACTTCTTGAGCAAGATTTTGAAGATATTGCTTCTGACAAATAATTTCATTTTTCGTTTACGATATTTTATATCCTTCGGACAATTTTTACTTTTGAACTTACACTAAAGAAAATATTAAATTAAGCATTATTAGTATATTATGTTACATAAATGACAACAAATCCCCTTTTACCGTGAGAAGGCAGCTGGTTAAGGTAGAAAAGACACAAAACTAAAATAAAAATAAAAATGGCTCGTGAAACTGGTGAAGCTGACGCCCCATTTGGCGACCGCCCTGTCGGCCAGACTGTCTCGCACCTGCGGCGCTCGTGCTAAGTCAGTCGTGCCAGATCATAGCTTTCTCGCGCCTTTCGGTGATGTACCTTGAAGATAACATCAGAGCTGTTTCCGTGAGAGCAGTAGGGACCGTAGTATAGAGGCCGGGCAGCATATATTTGAAAATATAGAAGTCAGAGCGCCTTAGCAACCGCGGTTGAACGCAAGTGGCTGAAAGGCCGCCGGCGACGCTCGACGCCCCTGCAACCGCTATGAGAATACGTCCCGCTACCCTAACACCTCTTACGCTAGCCTAACCTAATCTAACGTTAACCTAAGCAACCGTGGCCGAGACGAAAAGACAAAATTCCGCACGGCGTAATTAACTGGTGTGAGAATACGCCGCGCCACCCTAACGCCTTTTACGTTAACCTAAGGTAAGCTAAACCTAACGTAAACCTAAGCTAACCTAACTTAACGTGGGCGAGACGCAAAGCCAATAATCCTCACGGCGTGACATCAGGCAGTGGCGTTCAACCGCAGTTCACTCAAAGGGTACCACTCAAAAATGCTCCTGAAGAGTCGCGGACAGCAGCATACGAAAAGCCTGCCAAGAGCGAAGATACTGCACCAGGAGAGCAGGCCAGACCTCTACTACGGCCCCTACCACTTCCCCGGAAAAAAATCAGTGATGTTTTTTTGAAGGTACAGCGCCGTAATGGGGCCAGAAAGGTTTAATCCGGCATGAGTGACTCAGCACCAGCGCCGCAGGCGCGAGAAAGTCTGCCCGACGTACCTTCAGACACAGCGATCACTAAATGGGGCGTCCATACCCACTGCCTCACCACGCGGGCAGCCAGCGTCGGAACGTAAACTCGACCCCACTCCGCAATGCCGGCATGCCTAGAGGACAAATGCATGCAACACGAGCACAGAAACTTCTCCTACGTAGTGCTTAGACAAAGACAGATATTCAAGGAGCGAAAGCCCCTAGATTTTCTCTCTCGCACCCGCTCGTACTCGCGCTTGCGCACAAACGTCGGGCGATTGCTCAAATGACCGTCTCGTCGGTTAGAGTGGCTATTATGGTTACCGGTGGTAACTGCCATATTAATTCTCAGTATACGACGTGCATGCGCAAAGATCCTAACATGTCACGTATCGCTGTACCGTATCATGTAGCGAACAAAAAAAAACACACTCTTTAGTGTAGCCAATAATCAGCCAGTTACGCCCGGAACTATACTGCTGCCCAAGGATATTGCCTGTGTACGCCTCGTACCTTCGGCAGTGCTGTGACCAGCTTGTGAGATGGAGTATACCACAACCGCCGCCGGCGCAAAGCCACGCGGCGAAGCCGGACTACAAGAGGCGCGAGCCATGTGGGGGAAATAATATCGAGGGACGCGTGAAAGTCGAGCGTCCCGACACGTACCCTTTATAAATTAGGTTCATATCCTGCTTTTTCGCCAAATACCTGGTATTTGTTTCTCCTGTATGATTTTTCCAGTGTCTTTTCTAGTGCGTCTTTGCTTTTTGCACCCAGTTTACTGATTAGCCTCAGCAGTATTCCATCTAGTCCTGTTGCCGTACAGCTTGGTATTTTGTCTTCCGCATTTAGAGTGCAGCTCTTAAGCGCCCGTCCCTGCGGCGGGCGTCGGCGGCGTAAACGAGATACCGAGCACAGCGAAAGATGAAACAGCGAACCCGGAGCGGGATATGAAAGACGCGCGCCGCGAACGGCGGAGACCAATGAGAGCGGCCCCTACGTGCGCGCGGGAAACTGGTGTCATGCGAACCCGCCCAACGGCTCGATGCGTACTCGCAACTGGTCTCAACTGGACCAACTGGACGGCTCATTTCATACTATCGTCTGCTCGCGTCAGCTCTCGCTAACGCTTCTTTGGTTTGCTTTCATTCGTCTCGTTAGCGCTTGTTTCGATTTTCATGGTTTGCGATTGTTTTGTAATCTGATTGTATGCGCGACGCAAATTGTGTAGTCCTTTCTGGAAGCAACGCGGCACCAGTGATTACACTGGAGCCTTTAACGAGTCGTGCATAAAAACCGACGCGCGCTTGACCAGCAGATGGTCGGTGAATATTTTCTTTCCAGTCGAGGTTGTTCTAAACCAATTTCCTTTTTGCATCAGCCTCTCTACTATGCGGATCCTGGTCTGCATTTCGTTACGACTCGCTACTTCAATAAAAGCAAAGTGTTGTGCGTGATTTACGTCTGGTATGTTTGGGCATGGCATATGGTGCTTGCCTGTCGACGCCAACTGCCACATCCTCATGTGTTTAGGCTCGTCCGAGAGAAAAAACTTCTGTCAAGCCACCGACAAGAGGATGCTCTCTGTGCAGTGATGTGATGTGGTGCCTGCTGACGGGCAAATGCTACACATTGTAGGTGCGTTTCCTGTGGTGCGAAATAATGCATATCTCACCTCGGGGAAGAAACCCTCTCGCCCACCAGAGACGCCTTACCTACCCGGAAAAAATGGGTGGCCCATTGGCCACAGACAAAGTATCCAATGAAAACACTTCAGCCCTAGGACATCCAAACCATGTCCCAACGTCCGTGCACCGTTTCGGAGACAAGACGTTCGCAGGACGTCCAATTTCGAATTTCCTTCCACGAACGTTCCAACAGCACCATACCCATGGGCGCCGCCAAATTTGCTCATATGACAGCGCCCGCCATTGAGCCCCTTCTGATCGGCGTTTGCTAGCTTGTTCACAATAGCCATGGCGGCCGCAGGCATGGCTCAGACAGCCGCTATTTCGGTCACAACGGTGAACAGTGAGTGAGTAGACATGGCCAAAGCTGCAGAGGCAGTGTAAATATACATTTAATTTACCCATTCTGTCTCCCCTGCAATCTCAATAGCTACAGTGAGCAAACTTACCGCCTGAAGGCGACGAATTCGTCATCCTAATGCTTGATATTACCCTTCATATTCTAGTCCTTACAGCGGTAAATTTGTAGGGCTGTAATTGCCTTGCGCCTACCATCGTCGATAACTGTATGTGCAACAACTTCGTTCGGGAACATGCGTTTGTGCGTGTGCAGAAAATGCCCGTTTGCGACCTGCTCCGACCACGGTGGTTGCTTCCGATCGCGTAATTCTTTTCGCCAACGCTGATAAAATAACTCGGGAGTAGTTCGCTGATTACTCACAGCGCAAACGGAAATGTATTCGCGTAGGCGTAGACAAAAATGTTGCAAGTGGCCGAGAGATCACTCGCCTGCTGTTTGATTCTCGATGCTGAAAAAAAAAAGAATAACAACCCCGCACTGCTCGTCCATTATTCCACGTTAACTTCGCCTTTGTGGAAAGCGAAGGTGCTCGAGTATGTCAGTCGCGCTTGCGTGGGGAGGACTTAGTGATGAGTTGCATGCTTATCGAAGTTCAAAATTCTGTGATATTTTGTACCAGCGGTGGCGGTAACGATTTGTCGTGCACGCCCTGCGGGAAGGCGTGCATGATGAATGGTCGTAAATACGGGCACTCCTTGTGCAGCTGAGGCGGATGAAGATCGCACATGTACGGTCTCGTCCCACACATTCAAGTCTCAGTCACAGTTCTTGACGTTGACGACGGAGCAAGTCCCCCCCCCCCCCCCCCCCCTTCTTCTTCTTCTCTTCAGATTTTAAATAAATAGTACTAAGAGATGCCCGCCCTCCCGGCGGTACGTTGCTGGAGCGGCGCGGCTGATGCCTGCTTGCTCTCGATTCAGAATGCGTTCAATGACGACGCGCCTGTGGCAGCATAGAGTTTCGTGGCAGCCCCTGGTGCGCGGCGCGCGTACTGCTCGCTGTAAAAGGTCTATAGCAAACACTATGCAAGTGCAAAAGTTTCTTACCTTATAATGGCAGCGCAGATGGGACGGCGACACATAGATGGTGATGCGCACCTACAGGACAAGCGCTGAACTGCAGAATTGGAAAAGCCGTTTACGCTGCCCTTATAGTGAACATCAACCGACTCTCCCACATTCACGTCCCACTGCAATTAATTTCTTGTTCAATGGGCTCTTTTGTTTGTCCAAACCACGACCTTTCCAGCTGTGTAGTTCACCGCTTGTCCTGTGTGCTTCTCTTCTCTGTGCCTCCGTCCCATTTGCCCTGCCGTTATAACAAACGTAAACCAATTACTGACGATTACGATACTCCCTAATGCGAAATTTGAGCGCAGCTCTATACGTGTTTTCATCTCGCGTGTCACTGTTTTGTGTTGATTATATAGGTACACGGTTTATATTAGGAAGAGAACACTGTGAGTAGCGTAGCTGGCGCGGACAAAATTTGTCTCGTGCTGCACATTGCAAGCGGAGCGAAGTGTGGCGCGAGTGCCTCGCTAATCGGGAGATCGCGAGAGGCAGCGCGTGGATGACGCATGGCCGCGATTCACAGCAGCGGCCACAGACAGACCACCGCTCATGCAGCGCTTCGTTTCCATACAGACGACGCGCGCTACTCTCGAGCCAAATCGTAGCCATCGTCGCCGCACAGCCCGTCTTGAGCGACACTACGCTTTTCTTCTCACGCTTTCGTTTCAACAACGACGGGAGCGGCCCTTAATTCGTCGCGGGGAAATCGTGCCACCATTGTCAACGGCGACAACACCCAAGGGAGCTTCACATCAAGTTTTACACGTAGCCGCTCGTCATCGCCCCTTGCAGGAGCAGTGAACCTCGATACGCACGCTGGTACGGACTGGCCTGCCTGGACTGGACTGGACTGACTGGACTGCCTCAGCAGCTGATGCCGCAGACGAGAGTAGCCCTTCCCACATCACGCTATCCTGGCCCCCCGTCGGAAGCGCAGATGAGATCGCCCTGCACAGGCCGTCTCCCCTCTGCTCCTCTTCCGCTTTCCGCCTCATGCTTTCACTGTAGCCTCTTCCTCCGCTTTCCTTCTCACGTTGTTCCGCGATAGCGAAGAGAGCTCTCGCGGAGGCGAGAGGTTACTTTTCCACGCCCCCGCTGCGCTCCGCCTTCGCTCTTTCATCTTTCGCTCTGCTCGTTCGCTCGGTTACGCTCACGACGCAGGAATGGGCTCTAAAACAGCTTGCACCGACGAGGTTGCTGCGCTACGCGTTTGCCAGAGATGGCGAGATGCTATTTTACGCAGGTGCTTTTTCGTGCAACTCCGATTCCCTTCTCAAACTGCTTGTATAGAAGAGTGCATAAAATAACTTATATGCCCCATTTTTCTTTGTTGAAGTGCATGTAACGGCATATTTGAGCTGATAACTAAATAATGGACACATTGGAATTATACTCTGTCAAACTGCAGCAAGTACTTTTTCTCAAAGACAAACAAAATGCGCTATTACAGCGTGCAAACAAACGCACAAGCGGCGTGGAATTGGCGGAAAGAAGATGCGGTGAAAAAGCTGCCGATTTAGGAGCTTCCTAGTTGCCTCACAAAACATAAGTATGGCAATGCATTAAGGTTTCCAGTCCCGGCGCACGCGGATTATTTTCGTCTTACACCTGCTTATACCGTAGTGCAAATTCAACTGATTTGTTTTACTAAAACATTTCCGACAACCGAGCGGCACGGCAGCTCATCACAGACAGCAGGAGCCCTCAAAAAGCGTGGCCGTTTGGGGCGGCGCGTTCAGGACGGAGGCTCCCCATGCCGCGCGTGCCAACGCGTATGCACGCAGCGGCAGCAGAAATGGCCTCGGGGAAATTTTTTTTCGTTACGGCTGATTTTCGGCACTTTTAAGTTCTAACATTTTATTACAAGACGTAGTAGTCGCATTGTATACTGCGATGCATAAAACTGTACTCAGATAGATCATTGGTGTTCTGAGTGGATATGTATAGCAGTATTAATTGTTCGGACCATTTTTGAGAATTCTTGTGTGAAACTTCAAAGGAACACATCAAGGAACATGAATAATTTGCTATTTTTAGTATAAGTACTGAGAGTTAAAGATCTGAAATATACAAAATATGCACCTGCTTCCTTGGTTCCCGAACTCTATGTCTGATCACGAAAAAATATTCACCCACGATTGCGACACTCCCTAATGCGAAATTTGAGCGCAGCTTCATACGTGTTTTCATTTCGCAATATATTTGCTGGCGCAGACAGTCTCGTGCGGCACGTTGCAAACGGAGCGAAGCGTCGCGCGGCTGCCTCTCTAGTCTGGAGATCGCAAGAGGGTGACGTGGGTGACGCGTGGGCGCGATTCAGAGCAGCCGCCGCAGACAAACCTCCCAGACGACGCGCACTACTCTGGTGCCAACTCGTAGCCATCATCGCCGCACTACGCTTTTCTTCTCAAGCTTTCGCCATACCCTCCCCGCGTCTTTCATCCTCGGCTGCGCTCCGCATCGCTCTTCCATCCTTCGGTGCGCTCGTTCGCTCGATTACGCCGACGCCGCTCAAGAATTTATTATGACGATTTGTTGGCGCCAACAATGGCCATAGTGCTGCCCAAGTTATGCGGAAAAACGGTAGCCTCGCAAATGTGAAAACGGTAAGTTCCATTGTACAGGGAGAATTTTTTACTCATTGCAGCAGGCACCTGGCATATTTGCCACTGCATTTATTAATCGCGCGAAGCAATGGTTGCCAAGTCGGGGAGCATGCAGAATCATTTCCATACTTAGATTAGCTTTTTCTGTGCAAGCAAGGTGGTCTAGCGTGCGTTCAGTTGGCGCTGGAGCCTCCAAATGCTTTGTTCAGTTCTTTACAGTGCTGTGCAGAAATGTGCGAGTGTTGCACAATATTGTACAGTAATGAATAAGGACCCTTGTACAGGTGGTGCTCAATATGCAAGAAACTAGGCAGCTAGTGAAGCTTTGGTTGAAGGCCGGTCTTAAATCAACTCTGTTCTCTAGTGCGACTGAAAAACCCACACGACGGGAAGGATTTCTCGTAATAATCTGTACATATTACGCGATACGCTGTAGAAATACTGATGGATAAAAGCAAGCCACGATGGCGAAATGAACTTGCACTTGATATTAGTCAAACACAATTATCAAAATAATGTGCACTCATGAGCATTCGATACATTGTTAAAACAGCGCATACGTCGGATCGGAAAAGTAACAACCCGAGAGAAGCTTGTGTCTTTGATCACTGCTGCTGTCATTAAAAAATTATGTTGCCGAATTCACCAAAGCTCAAATTTTGCGTCTTTTTATTGAAGAAGTGCTAGAACTAGTGGAGGCTAGTTACGACGATACCTCCAGTCGAATGTTTTATTCCAGACTCCCCAATTAGCCAAAAATTGTCAAATCTAACAAATAGTTAAAGTTCAGTCGTCATTTCAGACTTTGCATGATGTTACTAGCAGAATTCCAACGGAAATGCTTAACAATGCATCGAAGAAAACTGTCTAGCAAATTGATCCAATTCCAATAATTGCGTGGCAGCAATAGAGTTATTAAAGTACGCGCTTTCATTCTAACAAAAGAGAAAAATCAAACGTGTGCGTTGTCACACGACGGCGACAGACCAAAAGGAAGGAGGAGAGAGATAAAATAGAGGCGCGGGGACAGCAAAGTTCTAAGTGTGGCGCTATATTGTTCAATTAGGGAAATTAGGGGCCCACCCAAGAGCGCAGCTGGGAACACTATCTAGTCGCGCTCATCCGCCATAGCGAGTGTCAACACCTAACTGTTCTTACACCGTGGTTGCAAGAAATGCTGGAGTGGAAGCTCCCGCAGCTTCTAATTACTAGCAGAGGTAAAGCCAGCGTTTGCCCCTACTTCACCTCTGAAATACAGCCTTGTCGGGTGGTGTCCGCTTATCGAAGTGATTTGGCTCTGTTAATGTAAATTCTAGGCTTATTATAAAACAAAATCTGGTTGTTCATGAGAGTATCACCTTCGGCTGATTATTGATGGACATTATTTGAAACAAAATTTGTCAATAGGTTAAAGGCTCCATACTGAAACCAGTAGCACAAAGATACACATCGACCAGTATCTGTGCAGCAAAATAACCCATATTCAACTGGTAGGGAGTGTGAAGGACTTGTTTTCCTTCCCTAAAAGCCGCTTTATGCAGAAGCCACAACAGCCTTTTTTTTTTTTTATTCATATACCCTAAAGGCCCATTTCGGCATTACATAGGGGGTGGGGGGTGGGGGGGGGGGGGGTGAGGCTCCTAAGTTGGCGCATGGTTGGCGGCGGTCCGGCTTCACATTCGGGACATACGTACATTCCACTCCATCAAAACTGTCTTTAAACCTCCTTAGAGGTCGCCATCAGTCTAATTTTTATGCATCTTCTCTGGCTTATAGATCATGCCTCTTCGCACAGCAAGAGTGACTTTTTAGGCCGTGTAGAAGGCTAATCTACTGATACAGCTAAAACAGGGTTTCGACCAAGGTGACATTTCCAAATTCCCCTAGATTTCCAGGTTTTCCCTGAGTGCATTTGCAAAATTCCCTGAGTGACGCAGAACTGTGTTTTATCTCAAGACAGGCTGAAAACATATCGCCGATGCTGTCACCCTTTAGTAAGCATGTGAAAAAAAAAATGACTTAATCCAGTTTGAATACTAAGGAGTAGTGTTTACTTTATTCAAAAAGAGAATAGAAGGGAGGGGTTAGTAAAATGCACATCAAATAAAATGCCTTCGAAAAAAAATGCAAATCGAGTCGGACATTTTCAAATACGAATAAAAAAGGGGATTCATACAAAAGCAAATATTTTCGAATATGAGCTATTTCTATCAACTGATAGCAAGCTCAGTGGTATGAGGCCCGAACTTTGTCTCTCAACAGCTCGTAAGTCAACCTCAACTGTCCCGACATACTCTCAGCCCGCGCACGACGCCTCCGTGTTGTGTTTCACTGCTTTAAAGAGTTTATTTTGATTTGTATGCGGGACACTTGTATCTTGGAATCAGCCAACACTTTGTTTTTTGAGCTCGAGCTCCTTCAAAACTGCGGCCGCACGCATTCCTTTACCGTTCATTCCTCAATGCGCAGGTCTCTTCTGCTCTCGTCCTCCTTCCACCGCTCGTTCACCCCACGGACCATTTTAAGCATCTTCTTGGTCACTTGTACACTCAACGTCTGATTTTTCGAACTGCCTAGGGTTGCGAAAACGTCCGAAAAATCGCCCAGTTGTAAAAAAACGAATGCATGTTTTTACTGCCCTTCAGGGCTCAAACCGCCACAGGCACATTAGAAAAAGCTTTGAAGGCCTGTCGGTACACGTATTAGGCATATCGGTGCTTGTACTGCGACAGGAGATACCGGGTGCACGCATGTATAATTAAGGAATACATACTGTGTCCCGCGGCAATAGCCCCTTCTCACGCTTGTTATGCTTCAACAACATTTCTGTACAGAGGCGAAGCTGACTTTCGGGAACCGGCATTATGCAACGCGTTGTGCTTTCCGAGCTTCGAAGCCAATCGCGAGGACCACAAAGGCAGAGGCGGCGAATTCTTTAAATGAAGAACGAAGCAGCTAGGCCTAGTGTTGCCGCAGTGGTGGCTACCATGGCGGCTACTGCTGCCAGCGAATCTGCGTGCGAGAGCACCGGTTCGAGGCGGCGAGGTAATCAAAACAGCAGCGGTGGTGGCTTTGATTAATGCAGTTTCGGACCTGCGGTCACGGCAAAAAGTCCGGAAAATCGGACGGCGAAAAGCTCTTGCGTCCCAAATTTCAGACGTTCTGATATATTGACTCTTTGGGGTGGTGGTGCCGCGAAGCCGTCCGAATTATCGGGCATCCGGAAAGCCGGTTGTTGACTGCACACACTGGCAACTCCTCCAGCCGACGACAGGGCGTGAAATACAATTCGTTAAGATTCCGGTCTGTTACTCGAACCAGCATTACCGCGACTTTCGTTCCCTTTTAATAAAATTACAACTAATTTTCCCCAATAGAAGCACAAGTTCCCCGAGTTTTTTCAAACTACTCAATATCTCTGAATATCCCCGAGTCCTATTTGACATGCTCGGTGGTAGAAAAGTCAAAAGGATCCCTTTTTTCTTTTAGCAGCTCTTATAGCATGTATTTTGGCCTTTGTAGCAGGGCATTTAGGATGTGCAAACGACACAAAAACATTACAATGCAAGCTCTACATTTGAATCATTTTACAAAGCTATCCAGACGAGCTGTGGAAACTTCCATTTCAAAATAATTATAAAACATCATGCAATGAGTCACGAAGTTATGAAATGCACCATGTGGCTAACTGCAATAGCAAAATGACTGGAGGAGGAAGGTGGAATCTCATCCTGTATGCAATATTGTAGTTCTACTAACTTCAGACTCCGAACTTGCAAGTGCTTCAGAAATACTCTTCTGGCCCTCTTTCAGCAGTGTCTCATGTCAGTATATGGATATCAGAGAAAAATGTTGCCGTCAACCCTTTGCAAATTATAAGTTCAGCAATATTCAGCATCTTTTCTAGCTGATTTGATTTCATTCAGGAGAGTCTCTTCATTTACATTTTTTCTGCTCAGCATCTTTTCTTACCGACTTGAATTTATCCTGGTGATACTCTTCGGTTGCCTTTCTTCCAGGTACATCAGGATTGCCTAATTTTGTTTTAGTATTGCGCTTCCCACCAATCCCTCCACTTCTAGTTGCTGCTGTTGGTGCTTGCAATAGCAACGTTTATGGCTCTGAGCAGTAAAGATTGCCGCTGCAAGCAACAACAGCTTATAGTGGGATTGTAGCACTTACGAGGCCAGGGACAACACACCCTGCTTTGTTGCTCTCATGACTCAAGATCAGAGGCAGATTCATAACCAGAAACGCTGAATCGCCACCACACATGCAAAGCAGAAGTGCAAGTTCTGGTTTTGGTTTCAAAAAGACAGTTTCACCAGAAAGGCAGAGCACTGATTGCGATAGCAAATTCGCAAACAGCCATGCAAAGTAAGGATAGCACTTTTATCAGCAGTATGAACTTGTGAACATTTGCTTGCTAACTAAACAAGCGTGGTGTCAGTGTGCACTGCAAACGTGAACACATCATACTCGATGACAGTGGACACTCTCTGTCGGAATGATGGTATGAGCAAGTGTGGCAGCAGCAGCGAGCTAAGTGATCTTCATGCTGTCTCTTGCTCCAACGCAAGCTGAGCACCGAGAACACACAGCATGCACAAAGCTACGAGCCGTAGAGACCTATCCTCTGCCCCCACACAGATCACTCAAGATTAGACCACGCAGCCACGGGCAGCTGCCATACGCAGTTGCAGCTGAAGTACAACGCTGCCCCAACTCCGTCTGCTCCCCCCGGTCCCTTGCAACGTTGGGTGCCTCGCGCATGACGGAAGATGGTGCGCTTCCTCCCCGCTCCCCTCCCTTTTCGCGGGCTAGATTAAGCCACCGATCGTCGGCTCTTCTCGCACGCTTGCACTCGCACATACAGAGTAGGGTGCGCGGCGACGGTGTTATCGCCCTTGGGCGACTTTATACGGAACACCATGGCGATGCCGACAGGAGAAATTTTGTGGCAAAATGAGCCTTTTGTAGCAGCTTGCACAAATGTAGCAGCAATTCTACCTCTGCCCACTACTCCAAAGCCAGGAAAATGAATCATTGGACTGTTAAATAACAGTTTTTATTACTGCAGCACTAGCAGTTGCAGTACTCCTTTACAAAAGCTAAAGAAAAATGAAGTCGGACCAAGTCGCAGCTGCAATCTTTTATTTCATAAATAACGGCTTAATAAAAAACGCTTTTTTTTTTTCAATGAAGGGAGCAGAGTGAGAGGAGAGTGAAGGAGAAAGAGAGAGAGAGAGCGAAAGAGAGAAGAGTTGGGGCTTAAAATGATGCCTGTATATGTTGTGCCATGGGTGGTTGTAAATCAAATGTATATAACATGGGTAGTCCCCTTCATGGGGTGGAATGAGTCCCCCTGCTGAAATGCAGGGCAAAGGGGTAGGAAGAGAAGGCAGAGGGCGCCTACTATCGGACCAGCCTGAGGCACTTCTTGAGATTGTCGATGGTCACCTGTTGCTGTTGGCGCTCCTCGTCCAAACACTTCTTGCTCTGGTACAGCTCCTGCAGCAAGCACCATTGGCTATGATTAGTGACAGTGATAGCACTTGCACCAGCATGCCACATAATGGTGCCGACTTCAAAATTTGAGCAATTAAACATTCAGTGCAGAAAAATTATGTTGCCAAGATGGTACTATAGTCAGTATGTATCTGCAGTAGCAGCCAGAAGCTTTGCACTTGGGTAGACATACTACACAGCGTAACGAATAACTGTCTACTTTGCATAAAAACTTAATGCACTGTTATGGTCTTAGGAATTCTTTCCTATGCATTGGACACACACACTGTGCACATCAATGCATGTTGCACACACACAGGCAAGGTCAAAGTGTTCACAACACTTATATCAATTTGTAGTTTGTGTGCATTACCCATCTTACTGGTAGACACTGCAATGTCACTTGTTTGATTCATTCAACAACTCTACAGAAATTTTAGTTTATCCAAGGGATGCCCGGAAGATGCGAAACTTATATAAGAGGAATGAAAGGTAAATGAAACAAAGGACAGCAGCAACATCTTAACAAGAGGACTTACCCTTGTCAACACCATTACAAGACAAGTCCTCTCATTGAAATGTTAGTGCTTGACTGTCCTCCTTTTTAGTTCCCCAATTTGCATCAATTTCAGTGCAAATGTGGTTACAACATTTATCGTACTGAGACCGCTGCAAAAACCATACTGAGATGGACTTAAGAGGTTATGTGTATTGCAGGATGTACTCATGGTCTTGTGTAAAATTTTCTCAATGATGCATGCTGTGCAGGAGAGAATCACAATTGGCTTGTAGTTATAGCAGTCCTGCTATTTTGAAATGCGATCACGCATTTCAGCGACGTACGCTGCAAGCTTAGCCTACAGCTCCGGAAAGTGCCCAGACTTCAGCACGAGGGAAATTTCTCACGTGCTGTCACAGGGTGAAAATTTCGCTTCGCTGCAATCGCCGCTCTCGCACCACCCGTTTAGAAACGTCGAAATTGCGGCCCGCTGCGCAGTGATTTGTTTCTTCGGCGTAAAGGATGGCAGCCCTCTTGAACGCTGCTGTGAATGAGTGCCGAACGATTAGTAGGCCTGGAGCATGACGACTGGGGAAGCATAGAAGTAGCACGTAGCCGGCAGTCAAGTGGAACGTGTCAAAAAGTTGGTCAAACCAATACCATTGCCTTTAAAAGAGAAACCCGCGAGCGGTGTCTGCTCTTCCATGAACTACCGATACTCCCCGCAAGCGCCGCCGTTCTGAGGGTGCCGCCGCAAATGGGAACAGCGGCGCTTCCATCAACTATCGACACCCCCCCTCATGAGTGTTGCATGCACTCTAAGACTCTCAAAAATGTTAAAAAACCCTTCCGAAAAGCGAACAAACACGCGGTATAGTGAAAAGATACGGGAAGGGCCATAGAGCAAACATAAAATTGTAACTACCTTGTAGCTCCCGTTGGTATCGCTTTTTTTTTTGGCGGGGCCATGTTTTGGTTTCGATTGTAAGTTGACCCCCCAACTTCAGACTTTCAAATTTAAAAAAAGGGGTCGACTTACAATCGTGTAAATACGTTATATCCAATTAGAAAAAGAAGCCTTAGCTCTTGTGTTCGGCGTTAAAAAATTCCATTACTACGTGTATGCAAGGCATTTTGTTTTGATCACGGTCCACAAGCCTTTGGCTACAATTTTTGGTCCCAAGACTGGCATACCAGCAATTGCCGCCGCAAGACTACAACGATGGGCAGTTGGTTTGTCGGCCTATTCTTTTTCATTAAACTTCCGGCCTGCACAGAACGCTGATGCAGACTGCTTGTCTAGGCTGCCAATAAACAGCCGACGGTCGAAGAGCAGGAAAAATCTTTTTATGACCTACGTTTCGACACTATGCTGATGAACAGCAATGATATTGTTCGTGAAACTTGACGTGATGCTACTTTGTGTACTGTGAGGCATCATATGCTGTCAGGCTGGCCGCGTAGCGTCCCGGATGAAATCAAACAGTTCTTTCATAGAAGACTAGAACTGTCCGTACATTGAGGATGAATTATGCTGGGAATGCGCATACTTGTTCCCAAAAAAATTTTGCATGCTCATTTTTGATGAGTTGCACCAAGGTCATCCAGGTGTTGTTCGCACCAAAGAACTAGCAAGGAGCTACGTTTGGTGGCCTACAATCGATAGTGACATAAAGCGTTTCACTGCGTCTTGTACCACTTGCGTCTAATTGCAATATGCCGCCTAAAGCGCCCTTGCATCCTTGGCAACGTTTGCATGTCGATTTTGCTGGCCTGATAAACGGAGTGACGTACCTCGTGGTGGTTGATGCACATTCGAAATGGCCAGAAGTGTTTCCAATGCGGACAACCACCACTTAAGCAACCATTTCATGCCTACATGAACTGTTTTGCAGATTCGGATTTCCCGAGACTTTAGTGTCTGACAACGGCACTCAGTTCACTTCTGCAGATTTCCAGGAGTACCTGCAGCGAGTACGAACCAGACACATGAGAACAGCTCCATATCATCCCAGCAGCAACGGTCTGGCAGAACATTTCATCCAGACGCTGAAGGGTGCACTTCGGAAGTCCAGGCGACCCACATCACCGTCGGAGCTCGCAGACTTCTTTTCGTACCGCAACACTCCACAAGCAACTACTGTAGAGGCACCCTCTCTTTTGCTGTTGGGGAGGTGCCTCACGACTAGGCTAGACCTCGTCAGGGCCTCCGTTGAGGAGCGGGTCGCCCGCAAACAGTTTCAGAACACCAGTCGCCACAGTGAAGGAGACTTCGTGCTTGTCCACAATTTTCGTCGAGAACCAAGGTGGTTCAGTGCTACCGTTCTCGCTTGCACCGGTCCAGCGTCGTATCGTGTTAGTGTTCCTCTGGGGTGTGTGTGAGTGGGTTCGTCACCATAACCACATCGTACGTGCTCCGGACTGTGACGACACAGTGATCACAGCCACCGACTTCCACAATGAAGACTACGTCAAAGCTGGCACTAGCACTAGCAGCCCCACCGAGCCTGTGGAACAGCCGTCAACACATAGGGAAGCCGCCGAACGGGGTTGCCGCTACCCACTACGTCAGCACGGACCTACCAACCGCTACGGCACCTAATCCTACTACGGGACAGTAAATAAGTGCGGGGGAGATGATATGTTGCGCGCCTAGGCGACAAGGTGTCACAGCTAGGCATGCGCCGTGGTAGCAGCGCAAACGTTATCACTCTGTGGTTATGCTTAAAAGCGCCGGCATTCAAGCTGGCGCGCGCTTTCATTCCTGTAACACAGAAACGGGCAGTTTGCCCACCGTTGTTAAGTTGATGGCTAAATAAAGCCGTATTGTTTTCACTCCACCGTTGCGCTGTCCTTCTGTCAGACACGACACAACTATTTGACAACATCCATCCATGACAGTTTACATTTATTGCCTCGGTATTCCATCGCAGTGGCAGTGAAATTTCGTTACATTGAAATGGTGCATAAACACACTTTGTTATATTGAGGTTCAAAATACATGGTGTTCTATGGACAAGAAGTTAGTTATTACTTCTTTATATAAAGAATTTTGTTATGCTGAAGTTTTATTATATCCAGAATTAAAAGCAGTTATTTTTTACTTGTAAACGGGCCACACTCAAGAAGTTCAAAGTTAAATTGAAGAAGTGTGGCCTAACACAAGATCATAGGGTATAAAATTTTAATGTTTTTCACTGTTGGCAACATTGAATGCAATAAAATTTTGCTTTCCAGCAAAACTTTTTTTTTTGCTACTCCGATTGGTATTCGGATATTTTTGTAATCGCTCTTTAAATAGGTGTGCAATTGTATCAAAGTTCCAATACAGCAAGCTTAACCCCAATAGCAGCACTGAATAGCACATAAGTAATCATTGTTACTGTCCAACATTAGGAAAAGAAAGGGCCAACCAGTCGTCGACTTCAAAGACGAGAGAATCGACGTACACGGTGGTTCAAATGATTCAATCATTACATGTTGATTATATTTCTCTATTCTGTCTCTCTTTCGTGTTCATTATTCACTCATTTTATATGTTATTCGTATTGTATTTAATGCACAATTTCGTCGACCTTGTGTTCTTTAATCTAGACACTTGATCAATCTTTTTCTGTTTTGACCAAGAGGCCAGGCGGGCCAATCCTGGAGGTTGTGTCACCTATGGTACAATGTTGTAAATTTTTTTACTGTAGTGGGGATAGCCTGTACTGTTCATTTTATCTGCTCTACAACTGATTTTTGCTTGCCTCGTTGAGGCCTACATTTTTATATATGTTGTGACTGGCAACAATGCTCTGGAAGCATGAAAGGGTAGTTGTTTTTCTCGAATTGGTTACAAGGTACCCAGTTATGCAAAGCCCATGGCAGTCAGCAAAGAAGACCTTGTCTTCAAAAAAGAAAAAAATGTGGCAGGCGACTGTGATGAAGCCTCTGTTGGAATTGCTGCAAAGACTTACTGCCATTCGAATGCGCAGCCGCTGGGCCTCCTCTTGAAGCTGCTGCTGCTCAGCACGCAACTGCTGCTCTCTTTCAGTAAGTAGCACCCGTTCCATGTGGCGCTCTGCATTAAGGACCAGAGAGAGAATCATTACTATTTGCCGCCAGTGAATTCACATAAGAAATGTTATGGAAAAAAAAAAAAAACTAAGTGACCATAGAATGGAGCACACATTATAATCGACGAGACCACCGTAGAGAAATGAGTTGTTGTCTATTACAATCCATGCTATGCTGTGGAGCTTGTGTCTGAAGTTCATACACAAAAGGAAATAGGAAAAGAATTGAACATAGTGAAAGAAACAAAGCTAATATTTCGTTCCGGAAGCTCAGTCAAAACTGGCTGAATCTGTGCCAGCCTGATGTAGCATCACAAACCAGGCGACTTTAGCTGTTAAAGTTCCAACAATTTCGAATAAGGAAGAAATGAACCAGGCAGTAGAGTTAATAAGTCAATGAACTGCAAAGCAGGCAGTCAGACAATTTTCCAGCATGTTTACAAAAGCTCATTGGGAAGGCAAACTGTAATGCTTGCGTTTATATGCAGCACATCTTCATTAGCATTATTTCCTTCATTCTATTAGGAAAATATGCTAACCTGCAGGAGCTTCCACATAAAATATCACACAGAAGTTACAGTGAGTGTCCAACATATTCATCATTTAAAAAAGAAGGAAGAATCCAGTTTCGGAACAAGTTATATTAAATTTACAATTGGTAAATAGAGAAAAAATAGTGCTCCTTTGGCATTCGACTTGTGAAGAATGCGAAGCATGCATGCTGCATCCACGCAAGTCCATCACTCAGTGCTCTGTATGTGCTATTTTTTAATGCTTGTCATTGCACATGAACATCTTTTTCATCCATAAGCTTTTTTTTTTCTTAGCCCTTTTTCCCTATTTGGCACACCACTTTTACACCCTCTTTTGCACTCTTCTTGTGGCTGGAGTAGCAGCAATGTGCAGAAAAAATTTTTGTGCCAGAAGTACTTGCCTTAGGAAAGTTCAGGATAATGGGCTGTTTTATGAAGGATATATAAATGACATTTGGAAGGAAATTTGCATGTTCTCATGTAACAATATGTAATGAGCAATCTCACCCTGGTTGTAACGTGAGTAAGACTCCATTATGGCTTCAACACCAGGCCACTGAAAGAGGGCTGGCAAGGGCTCAGCAGGGTCCACGCCACCTTCTTCTCCAGGCTCCATTACCGCAGACTCTTGGACTGGGTTTGGTGCAGCCACTGGAGGCGCCCTTGTGTGGAATATCGAGTAACTCGGCCGATTACGGCGCTTCTCTGTTTCCCCAATAAAAAACAAAAGAGGTTGTTAGAGCATGATGTTTCAGTCTTGCAAGAGGCAACTCAAGACATATCAAAAGTCAGGACAGCTCACAATGAACAGAAGTAAAACATGAAAAGCGTGTGTGTGTGCATGCGCACACATGTGGGTGGGTGTGTAACTAGGCTATTTTTAACAGGTAGTGCCATTCTTATCCTTGTTCAAGTGTTCCCTAATGTTGGTGAATTTAAAATGAAATCTAAGCACTTGTCCTGCCTTGCCTTTTGAGCAGTTTCCCTCTAAGTTTACCTTTTAGGTCTTAATTGTCAACAAGAAATGCATGAAATGCTTATAAATCCAAGAAAGCAACCTACTGGTCCATGGCTTCATCTAACTAAGCGACAAACTGGAATAGCATTTCCTATGCCTCGTGTACAGTCCACTAAGGGCTTGCAACAATTTGTTAAGAGTGTAACATTTTGGAAGAATGGCCTTCTAGTTGAGAAAGTTCCTGTAGCTTAGAAGCTTACACACACAGAAGTTTATCTGCTTATGATCAAGTTAAAGGGGCACTAAAGAAGAGTGTACGAGCTGGATCTGTTCACACTGCTTGTACTGCTTCGACCTTTAAGGATAAGCTGAGACTGTCCACACCAAGAAAGCAATTACTGCTCACCTAAAGGTCATTGATTTCGTCACTGAAATTGTTTTGGTTTGCTTTGATAATTTGTCCACAGATGTTACAACCAAAGATAGCTACAGTAGACTCCCATTAAAACTTACTTGAAGGAACTGTGAAAATCTGTTCATCCAATTAAAAGTTCACCTTAGCAGAGGTGACCAACAAAACTAAAAATCCACTACAGTCGAACCCACTTATAAAAACATTCTGAAATGGAATTAACAATGAAAATTCCATTGTTATAACCAATAATTGTTATAACCGGGTTGCATGAAAAAAAAAATCAAAATGGGGGATGGCGTAGCTGTTCCGAGAAAACTATAATGGCGGGGAGGCCAGTCCTCCCCACCATCTTCCTCCATCTGGCTTCTGATTGTGTTGATGACTCGTTTACCTGCCGAATTTACTCGAATCTAGGCCGACTCCGATTCTAAGCCGACCCCCTAAAGTCCGAAGAAAAAAAAAAAAATACCTTGAATGTAGGCCGAACAAAAAAAGTGAGGACAGCGTTCACAAAATGCAAACAGCATTTATTGAATCTGAACGTGCTGAGCTCATTCAACGTCGTCGTCGCTGCTAGACTTGTCGCTGTTCCTTGTCACTGTCACCTTCAATCAGTGCACTATCTTCAGTACCATCAAGCGCATTAGATATGCTGAACTTTTTAAAGGCACGCACGATCAAAGTACCTGGGATGTCGTCCCACACAGCAGCTACCCAGTCCACCAGCTGCGATAGCGACGCAGGTTTGATGCGGCCCGTTGCCGTTAGCATGTGGTCTTTGTCAGTCAACCAGTCGGCGTAATACAGTGCAGTCCACTTATAACGATATCGAGAAAGACGAAAAATATGATCGTTATAACCGATGATCGCTATATCTGGACTGCAGTTATTAAAAAAAACTTTTTTTTTAAGTAAACGCGTGGAACATACTTTTGCAGCTCTGAACTCGAATTCGCTACTTGCTCTAAAGAATAGATGATGTAGAAAGTAGGCTGTGAAAAACAAACTTTATTTCTAGCATCCATGACCATGTCAAGGGTTAGGCGCGCCGAAATAGTCCGAAATCTGCACTTGCTTTTCTGGCAGCTTCAGCTTCACAACCGCGGTGTGCATGGATTCCAGCTGTGGCGCGAACGCAGGCGGCAATCCCTTAGCATGCATAAAATCAATTAAGGAGTCGATCGACGACAGTGCACTTTGCGTGGACATCGAGGTCGGGATCAAGGAGCCACTGTCAATCTCTTTGTCACTGTCGCTGCTGCCGTCGCCACCGTCGCCCAACTTTGCCATCTGCCAAGACAGCACATCTTCGGCGATCGCCTCGTCAGTGACCTCATCGCAGAATGACGTAGCACTGTCTGCAGTCAAAAACTCCTCCATCGACGCAACACCTGTGTCACCAGTAGGAACGAGCTCCCAGAGCTCAGTTATGTCAGCGGCTTCCACCGTGTTGGTCTCAGTGGGCTGGGGAAGTTCATCCTGACGCACAAAGCCTGCCTTTCTGAAGCAATTGTATATGGTTGACTGCTTTACTTCATACCATGCACCATAAACGAAGCGCACTGCTTTCAAAAGGCTGATTTTCAGGTCAGGGGGCCTGTCTGCATGACCCGACGTGCCAGGAGCTGCACGGCCAATGGCTAAAATTAGCCACTCCAGCATGCACCGCCTATACAGGACTTTAAAGTTGGCGATCATGCCGGCGTCCAACAGCTGCAGGCCTGCCGCAGTATTCAGAGGCAGAAACATCTATTCGACAGATGTTAGCTTCGGGTTAACACTGTGTGCGCTACAGTTGTCGAGTGAAGTAGAAACACTATATTTCTTCCTTGGCCTTCAATTATACTGTCGAACTCGAGCAGCCATTCTTCGAACAGGTCGCAGGTCACCCACGCCTTCTTATTGCTGCGATAGCGAACCGGGATGTGCTGATTCTTAAAGCACGTTGGCTTCTTTGATTGCCCGATCATGAAAGGCTTGAGACGATGGCTCCCGTCCATGCTAACGCACAGCAACACGGTCACCCTAATACCCGTGTCACACGGGCGTTTGGAAGGCCTTCCAACTGATAGTCAGTTGACTCAAAGGTCAAGTTCGAGCTGCCACACGGGCCGTTTCGAAGGCCGCCGAGTCAAAGGTCTATCGAGTCAACGGAGCACCTTACAACTCTATCGAAATCTCGGTGGCCTTTGAGCAACGGAAGCGGAAACAGAGCGAACATGCCTTCTCGTTCACATGGTGCTCGTACTCACGGTTAGAAAGAACAAATCAAACCAAATGCTCTTAAAATACTATATATGATTGTTATTCATTATTCAATAAACTGTTTTTGCCACTTTACATGTGCGAACACACACCAGAACGGCAGCCGCATCGAGCGGCGCAGACGTTGCCGCAGTTTCGCTACTCAACAACTTAAAAACTAAACATGTATGTATGGCAATGAATAAACAAATTTTTTTAAATGTATAAACAAATCTAAAAGAAAGTATAGTGCTTTTAAATGGTTTTAATGTTGTTTAACTTTTCGTGACATGAAAACGAAAATAAAGATCCGCAGCGAGAAACGCGAGAAACGCCTGAACCACTCAACGGCATTTCAAAAGTGCCGTGTAGCAGCGTGACAACTCCTTTGAGTCGATAGAGTTGTGGCGTTTCAAAGGCCGTTGACTGGAAGGCCTTCCAAAAGTGCCCATGTGACACAGGTATAAGTTTTGGTGCTTCCTGCCGGGGCATCGCTCTCCTTTAAGAGTGCGAGCCTTTGACGGCAAAATTTGAATAAACAGAGTAGTTTCATCGCGGTTACATATGTCCTTCTCCGCGTAGCACTCCAACACGCCGGGCAGATTTGTGTGCAGCCACTGCTGCTTTGCCTGCGTGTCCAAAGACGCCGCTTCCCCTACCACGTTTTTGTAAACGATTCCGTGCCACTCTTTAAAGCGCTGAATCCAGCCTCCCCCAGGCTCAAAATTTGGGCGTCCCAGAAGAAAAGCGAAGTTTTTCGCTTTGGTGGCAAGTATTGGCCCACTAATAGGCACATTATGCACGCGGATTGTGATGAACCACTGGTAAAGCGCCTTTTCAACATTGGCGTACAAAGGGTCTCTAACCCTTTTCCGCTGATTGGTATGGCCGCTGATAGCTCCTGCCTTCACAATCGCGGTGCTCCCGGTTTTCAAGATGGTTGATATCGTCGACTGGGCGAGCTCATACTTCTTCAGGAGGGTGCTCACCTTGAAGCTGCGTCGAGAGTCCTGAAAAATATCCATCTTCGTGTCAAGCAACACAGCTTTGCACTTTGTCGGCGCCATCTTCGAACTGAGTTGTACCGTTGGTTGCACACTGCTTTGGCGGCGTCAGCCTGCTATCGCGAGAGAGAGAGACTGAGGGTGGGACAGGCGCCACCGCGCCGCTTTGCTTGTCGCTTTTTTTTTCTTTCTCTCTCTTTCGGAGCGACTGTGGGTGATGCGCATGAAGCAACTAGCTCCATCTTGTGGCGCGCTGCGCCTACTCAGGTACTCTCCGGGGTGCGGGCGAAGCGGGACGCGCTGCGCGGTAATGGCGGCAGATACGAACTTACGGAGGTAAACATCGCCTCGTCTCGACATCGTTCGTTTCAGAGAACTAAGCAACGCAAATGTTACGATTATTTGGCACGGAAAACGCCGTCCAGACCGGGAAAATTTTGATCGTTATATCCGATATGCGGTGAATAACCTATTGTTATAAATGGTTTTTTCCCCCATAGACCTAATGCATAAAATGACACTCTCATGTCGACCCATCGTTAAAACCGATATATCGTTATATGTGGTATCATTATAAGTAGACTGCTCTGTATTTCCGCAGACGATCCTTGAAAGGTTTGTTGATGCAGACATCAAGTGCCTGCAACTGGCCTGTCATGCCGCCTGCTATGACAGCGAGGTCCGTGTTCGCTTCGGTGTGCGCAGCCTTCACATTGTCGGTCAAGCAGTGCTGAAAAGCTATCAGCTTTTCTTCTAAATCGCTTGGCAGCTTCTGGGTGATTGAAGTGCGACGTCGGAGGCTGAAGCCAAAGCGCTTCATGAATTTCTGAAGCCAGCCCCGGCTGGCTTTGAAACCCTTTGGCGTTAAGCTTCGCTCCCTCGAAAGTTCCCTAGCTTTCGCATGGAGCACTTCTGTTGTCATTGGAAGGGCAGCTGCTCTCTGTGTCCGAACAAAGTCGGCCGAAACTGTCTCCACTTCGTGGTGACGGCCTTTCTTTGGCCCGCTAAATGCCACCCTCGTTGCGGCGCATGCAAAAAGCTGCTGTCATTGTTCCCTCCAATGACGGACGTTTTTCTCGTCGATGCCGAAATCTCGTACGGCTTGAAGGTTCGGCGATACTTCTGCGGCTATCACAACTTTTCGCTTGAAAGCGGCACTGTAGTGGCATCTCCTGCTTGGTGCCATCGCGATAACACCACGCCGCACACCGATATGGCCGACAGGACACAGGTCAAAATGGCGACCTCGCTTGTGTAAGGTTGGATACTGGTACGGCTAGTAGCGGCTGCGATACTGACTTTTCTAGGTGGCGCTAGCTATGCACCATATTTAGCAGTTTCAAAGAAAAACTGGCACGTTTTTTAAAATCCTTGAATTAAGCTGACCCTAGGGTTTGGAATATGATTATTTGAAAAAAAAAAAAAAAGCTATCGGCCTAGATTCGAATAAATACGTACGGTGTTTACTTTGCTTCCTGTGCGCTCCGATCGCGTTTTATTAATAAACCGCGGCTGTTGGCGTTCAAGGATGGCAGTGCCATAACAACTGCAAAGAGGGGTCACGGGCGGCAAGTGACATAGGAGCTACGCCAAACAGCTTAGGTTGCCCCAAAAGGCGCCTGTAAGAAATGGGGGAAGGTTTCTGCGGCAGCATCTCAGCTTGAGAAAGCCAGATGTTATCACTACAAGCATCTCGTCAGGTACTTCTCACTGGCTTGCACGAGAAAACCACGTGTCTGTCAGCCTTGCTTGTTTTATACAGACCTTGCGGACATCTATCTCCATTGCATCCAGGTGCTCCACATAGTAAAGTGGATGGTCCTTCGCAAAAACAAGTCCATGAGGGACTGAATCATCTAATGGACCTCCCGCGGGGACAATGTTGAGGCAGCCTGCCCTACCGCATTAGCGTTGCCGTCGTGGCCGTCACTGTTGCTATCCGTTGCAAGCTCGTTTGCCATGATCACCTCATCGGTTAGAAGCATTTCGTTTCCAAATCTACAGCAGTACGTTTTCTTTTCACCGGTAACATCATGCATTGGCGATCATTAGTGGGCGAGTCAGCCAACTTCCGTTTCGGCAGCGAGTCAAACGAAGCTGAGAAACAACGTGGCCAGGAATGACTTCGGCGCAACAAACAAAGACAAGCACAAGCAACTTAATTAATCCGTTAGTAGAATTGCGCAGAATGAGGGCCATAGCATAGTGAAAGACACTGGCCATAGAATAAAGGCCCAACTATGAGGGCCGAGTGAGCAATGTGGGAACCGCACTGGCAGCGTTGTCAGTACAGTTGGCAGGGGACATTTGTGTTTTGGAGGGTGGTGCGGCGCAGAGCTATGCGCACAGCTCATTCATGTTTGGAAAGATGGAAGGGCAACGGGAGAGATGCACACGAGGCTGGCGGGCGATCGTGCAGCAGCTCGGTTTTTTTTTTCACTTTTTCTTTTTGCTTTTCAAGGATTTCGCATTTTATTAGTTTTCGGCACGGACACACAGCAGCCAGAATCCACTGTTATAACCGATAATGTGGCATGGGGACACTGTATTAAGCGGGTTATTTCCCTATATAAAACATACAAAAGTTGATGGTGCAGCAGCTTTTCATTGTTATAACCAATATATTGTTAAAACTGGTATCGTAATAAGTGGTTTCGACTGTATTTCTAGTGAATCCAAATATGAATCAGCAGCTGTATGCCAAGGAGGTCGCCAAAAGCCAGGTGGTTGCCCCAAGTCACTCACCAGCAAAGATATATTTTATTTTACAGCGAAGCTGTATATATATGGTTAGGATCCCGAGATTCTATCGCGTCTATTGACAGAAAACTATCATCATCAATCGCTCATACCCCGGTAAGTAAGCAGGCTACAAGCACTCAGCAAATTGAAGCGAGCAGTGCATACATTCTTTGGAATCGTGCCTACAACACACAGAACAGCATACGTATCAATAAAGAACAAGCTCAAAACAAGTATTCGAACTACATATATGATGATAAGCACTGGTGATAGCAATGCGAAGCATGTAGCACTCCCCACATATGTTTCCTGGTAAAGATTGCTGTTGTGCAAGCTGCTGTGGTGACGCCAGCTTGAGAAATAGGGTGTGATGTCCCAAGCTTTTGGTATATAAAATTACCAGCCAAGCAACTTATTTCTATGTAGTTGCAGCACCGCTATGGGTGGCGGTGTGCTGTAAAAATAACCATTACTCTAAAGCCATAAAGCAATGCATACCCCCTCAGCAGTTGTAGGGGAGGTTTTCAACAGCGGAATCCATTTTTACAGGGCCAGGATGGCGAGTTTTTTACAGAATTTAAAAAAAAAAAGAAGCCACTCACTGAGCTGGTGCAGGTGCTCCTGTTCTTGTTGCTGCTGGCTGTGCTGCAGCACCGATTCATGGAACTCATAGGCAAAGTCCCGGCCATATGGCTTGCCCTGGGAGGCTGTAGAATGGTGGAGAAAAACAGAGATGACCTTCTTTTCAGCTAGCCCTACTGTATACTTACATGTCTTGCATCACTTAGCTTAACACCGTTACACTGAGACTAAATCAAAGTTTTCATTTTTGCATCAAACTGCAAGCTTCGGTTGCCGACAAGCTGCTTAAACTTGTAAGGCCCAGATGAAGTGGTGTAAATGACACAGTCATAATAGAAGTCGAAAATGTCCCGTCTTACAATGAAGATATGTGGGTGACAAAGTTTGACATTGTGGGCCGCACTTTGCACTGCTTGTCCTAAAGTTAATGTTCAAGCATAATGAGCCAACAAAGGTTGTGTGAAGGCACGCATGCCAACTGTGACATCGTGGTCTAATTTTGGTGCTACGGCAGTCATCAGTTATCCAGCAGCGGCGTGACATAGCAGATGTGGTATGTGGGTCCACAAGTGATCAACTCGCAACAGGCACGAGTACCTATTCTCCACTAGTCTTGGTGAGCTTACTGGATGGCTTAAGATTGCATGCAGGCAGACATCTCCAGATACGATCATACTGAACTCATAAAACTTGATCTAAACTGCCACAGGTATTTGTTCAAGTTGCATGAATGACAAAGTGCGATGTCTTGGTGCACATCAGATTGCATGCTGGGCTTATATAAACATGCAAGAATTACCAAATTTCAAGTAGGTATTACCGCACCAAGGCACAATCTTTCTTTACCACTGACAAGTATACTTGTCACCGAAATTTGTATCAATACAACTGATGACACATATAGTCTTCATAAGGCCATGTTTCTAGAAATCTCTGGGAAATTCAGTCATTTTTTGCGGTATAGAATGGGCTAATAAGCTTCCAGGTGCCTAGCACTGCTAAAGACAATATATAAAATGTGTTTCATAAAAATTCATTTTTTCTGTTGCCTGATAATTTGTCTACATTATTGCCTAGTTCTCCAGCCTTTAAAGCAATCATATAAAATGATAATCAGTCAATGCAAATGCTAAACGAAGCAAACAATGTCAAAATTTGTTTGCATGCTGTAGTCAACTTCTTTAATTTGACCAAATTTTATTATCACCATGGTTCTAAAGTCTCAAAGAGCACCTAGACCCGTCCTTAAATTTGAATCAATTCTTAAGTGTGGCGAAGTTGCATTAATGCAATTCAAATGCACTACATTTAGCAGTGTTATATGATAATTCTTTAGTTTCCAGTGTGAGGAGCATTTGCAGTCATTCACCAGCCGGAAGCAAGCATTAATTTTTCATGTCACCTGAGATGAAGAAATGTCGGCTATCAACCAAACTTTTGCGCAAATATCCAAAACATTTCCAGTTAACTTGCAGCTTGTTTGATTATGCAGCAGTGTAATAGCCATTTTGACCTTTTGGCAATGACCTAGGCACAGGCAAAAGGTTGATTTGGTACAGCGATATATACGCTTCTTATGATTAGGTGCAGCGTTCACACACTTCTTCGGCGTGCGCTGGGCGCAATTTTCCACTCAAGTGAGGTTTTTGAGTAAGATAACAGGGAGGAATGCTCTAGACACACTTCGGCACAACTGGCGCAGCTATTCCAGCCTGAATATGTACATAAATACTCGTCATTTTTTCACAACTGCAGCGTGGCGTAGATGACTGCTTTCAGGTAAAAAACGTAATACAATAGCACTCTTAAAACCTTAAAAAACACGGGGAAAAGGTTTCTTTCATAGAAGTAGCAAATGTGCTATATTTCTGGATGCACAAGACACAAAAAAGATTGCAAAGACTACAATGCCAAATCATGCCACCTTGAATAGAAGGCGGCTTGCGGCTCGGCGATCCTTCAGCAGTTGCACAGACACCATTCTGGTGCGACTCCATGCTAGCAGCCAGCTGTCGCTTCAGCGCACGCCGCTGTAGGTACCCCGCTGATGTGATGGCTGGCAAAACACAAAGATAAAAATGAGCACTGTGAATCAAAAATAGACTTCGTTTTAGTGGCGACTTTGCACATTAGTTATAAAGACATGAAGAGAAAAATTATTTCTCGTGTACCAGTAACTTACTCTTCCACAATATCAAAACACCATTCTTGCTACGAGCTTATGCTTGGAAAGCCAGAAAGAAATGAACAACACAAAAGAAAGGTGGTGACTTCGCCTTAAAATTTCCGCATCTGCTCACCATGACATAATGGATTTTGACAGCGTCTGCTAGGGCCCAGTTAATTCTTTAATGGTAAAGATTGACTACATTGTGTTCTAAAGGAGCCAAAGGCTGAGGAGGAGGAGGAATAGACTTTATTTGTGCACAGCAGATTAGAGACCTAGGCCTCTACCTAAATGACGGCCTCGAGCCCTTGGGCCCTGGCGGCATCTTCGGCCTGCTGGATTGCCTTGCGTTGGTCTTCCGGTGCACAGCTGAGCAACGCGGTCTCCCACTGCTCTCTGGTTTTAATTATTTTATTCTGTATGGGTGTACGAGGACAAGCCCATACCATGTGTTGTAGGTCCGCCCTTTCTTCACAGAATCTACATCTATCCGTGTAAAGGTCCGGGTAGTAGCGGTGGTAGGCCACCGGGTTCGGATATGTATCTGTTTGTAAGAGGCGCCATGCCGTCGCTTGCCGTCTATTTAACGAGGAGTGTGCCGGGGGGAAGTGGGCCCTTCCCAATTTATAGTGTTTGGTGATCTCGTTAAAGCTGGTCATCCGGTCTCTCTCCGTTCCCAGTATTTGTTGCGTGTCACCTGCTCGGCCTGTCAGTTCTCGAGCCAGGTTGTGCGCTATTTCGTTCCCGGGAAGGGAGGAGTGTGCGGGTGCCCATATAATGTGAATGTCGCAATCTTCACGAAAGTTGTTTAAAATTCTGAGTGCTTCCGGCGAGATTCTTCCTTTTGCATAGTTCTTGACTGCTGTCTTGCAGTCGCTTACTACGATGTTGGCTTCCGTGGAGGCTATTGCCAGTGCTAAGGCAGCTTCCTCCGCCACCTCTGCCTTCCATGTTTTCACCGTCCCACTAACTCTGCAGTCACCCTCTAGACTCGTAGCAACTATCGACATACTCTGTCCATTTGCGTACTCCGCCGCGTCCACATAGACCACGTCCCTGGCATAACGGAATCTTTTGTGGAGAGCTCTCGCTCGTGCGTTTCTTCGATCTTGGTGAAACTCCGGGTGCATGTTTCTGGGGAGTGGGGCTGAATATGGAAAGTTTCGCGAACATTTACTGAGCCAACAGGGCCAAAATATGAAAAAATACTTAGAAATTCGTGATGTCACACTGACATACTGGCACTGGGGTTTCAGCGTGAAATTCAAAAATGAAGCTTTGAGCTTCATTTTCTCTTCTAATAATCAACTTATTATTGTGTAATTAATGACAACAGAGTTTTCTAAGAATAATTTATCGGTCTAAATTGATTTATTGTTTCGCTTTTGTGTCTCTTTAAGATATCATTGTTTTTCTCTCAAGCAATCATAGATGTGTTCGAATTGCCATAGACGTAATTAATCTGTCTAGGGGCCTAAATCTTCACCAACCCCTCCACCACCTATCTAGTACATTTATTCCAGGGTATTAGCATCCATTTGGACACAGGTGATGTTGTGCTCATTAACGGACGTCGACAACACTTGTCATCAACTGATGTTCGGCCGTGTTTGAAGCATATACAGTCGCCGACCGTTTATTCGGACCTCACAGGGACTGCGGAAATGTCCGAACAAACAGGTGTTCAAAAAAGCAGATTAAGAAAAAAAAATCCTTTATTTCCACGCACTTATTCGGGCTCGGCAGTAGGCTTGAAGAAATCGTGAATGCGCCGTTCTACGCTGTTCCGTTTACGCGCTATCAGATAAGCCTGAATCTCGGAGAGCGTTGTACGGTCACTATAGGCGGCTGAAAGCACATTCACTGGTTATACTATGATGAGCAATATGAAAGGAAACAGAGGAATGCGTAGAAAACACCCTCAGACCCAGCTATGGGTGATGCGCAGCGGCCGCCGTTGGAAACAAAGTGGAAAGGGGGACGCTGTTCTAACAATTGTTTGCACTCCCGTCGCGCGTCTGCAAAGTGCGGAACTTCGCATTGCCAGCAGACAGTGATAACACTGCTATATATTGTGTCACTGATAACATTATTGCGCCGAATCGTTACAAAAGCTAGCAATGTTCCTTACTTCGAGATTAATTTATGGTAAATCTGGTAAATCCGGAATGAATGGGCTGTAAGGCCGAGTTCAAAATATGTTTATTGGCACTTGCCCAAATGAAATAAGCAAATGAAATAAGGCAATAGCATCATCCCAGCTTATGATCGTCATTTGTTTTGTTCGCTGGTAGCCTAATAACGCGTCATGCCACCGCCGACACAAACAACAGCCTACATCTTTGCGGCAGAGACGCGTAGAGAGCCTCGATGAATGCGGTATCACGCTGAAGGCACTTCCACTCATGTTCTGTTGCTTCCCATAGTGGGTCGGAGTTCGCAAATTCTAGGGACCTCTTCGAAAGGTTCACTTTCATACGGCCCCAAACGTGCTCTATAATGTTCATATTGGCGCCCTTCGCATACCACTGAAGTTGCATTTCCCCTCGCTCTTCCAAAAGGCGCACCATGTTCTTCGATGTGTGAACAAAAAAAAGACAAGTCCTGCTGGAAGAAATCACACCAATCCAGGTGCGGCCCGTTCAACACATAGGGGATCATCTGGTGCTCGAGCAGAGTGCAATACGCAGCACTGGTGAACCTCCCATCAATTCTCAGCAGTGGGCCTAGGCCTTCGTGGGAAATCGCCCCCAAGACGTTCACAGACACGTGTCCTCTGGCGGCCACCTCCTGGATATTCTGCGGACTAAAGCGTGTGTTTTGGTCCACCACACTCTCTTTCGTTGGTCCAAGCGGCTCCATAACGTGGACTCAGAGAAAACCACATGCTTCCACTCGCTCTCACTTCAGCTGCGGTGTTCAGTAGCAAACCTGAGGCGAGCTGCTTTGTTGGATGCGGTGGGCAGAAGTTTCTGTGCGGCGATGCGACTTCGCAGTCCTGCTTCTCTAAGCCTTCGTAGTACCGTGCTGTCGCTCAAGTTGTCCAGGCCAAGAGCGCCTCGAACGTCCTTTGCACTTTGAAATGGTTTGTCGCCGACGGCAGCCACGATGCCGAGGTCCTGGTCGTTTATTGTTAATCGGGGTCATCTGCGGTGCCGCACATCGCTTATACGTCCTTCGTCTCAGTAAGCCTGGATAATCCAGTCGACCGTTTTCAATGGGCGGCCTGTCACGAGATCAATATTGCGCAACGTATAACTTCTTTTAGACATTTCTATTATATCTTCCTGCTGTTTAAGAGGCACTCGAGGCATCTTGAGGCTACAAAATCACAGTTGACTGCTCTGCGTGGGCCACTGCAGTGTGCTACGTGAATTTTTCCTAACGAACTTAGTGGAACAAAGTCGCATGAAAGACAGTTTAGCAATGTTTTTTTTTTCATTTTTTTTATTCTATTCAACTGTCGTCATTGGTTCAAGCACCGTCGCTGCTCGAGGTGCCACTGAAAACCAGGTGCGTCGATTGAAGTAAAGAATTGGTTTGAAATACAGATCAAGCTTGGTCTAAGAGTACTATCAAGCGGTTGCGCGAAGAAACGAAAATGAAAGAAAAGAAAATGAATTGGTGTAAGTTGCTGCGACGATTACCATCTTATCGGCTGTCGGACGATACCATATTATCGGCGAGATGACGTAAGCTGCTGCTTTGCAGAAATGCCAGCGTGGTGGGAGGGCCAACAGTTAGTGGAGGAGTGCCCTCCTTTCCCCCTTTGCTTTTCACAGCGCCATGCGCATATCGCTCCGAGTCTGTTTCGAGGCTGTATGCCACGCATTCCTGTGTTCCCTTTCATATTGCTCATGATAGTACATGCTCCGCATGTGACGGCAGCGTAGCACATGGTGCGTCATCTTTCGACTCTGAGTCATTGTCCGGCGGTACAGCAGAAACCTGACAAATGATCTCGCCATCGTCGAGTTCCGCGCATGTCAGTACAGCAGTGTCAGCACCTATGAAACTGTCAAATGGGACGGTGTCCGAAATCGCAATGCAACCACTGCGGAGGTCTCAGCAGAATATTTTCGGCGTCAGCAGGGAGCACATCGGAAGGTGACAAATCCTAGGCCTCCCGGCACCTGCTTGCCGGCATTCCCCAGTGCAGTCTGCACGGGCACAGTCGGTGCCATTAGACACTTGACGCTATGTTTCCGCATGCCGCGTTGGATCACCACAACCTCGACACAGCACACAAAGCAAACATCACCGCACCGACACCAGTCGCACAAACGAAAAACATCGCCTCCCGCAGCTCTGATGGTCACAATGTTTTGAGTCAGCTTGGGACATCCGCAGCTGTTCACCAGCGAGTTTCACTTACAGCCTTGAGCGGCCTCCTTACTTGTACGTGCTTATCTGCCAATATTATTGCACTACTTGAGAGCTGTACTGATTATCTTCAGCGTGCATACTTCGCTTGGTCATGATGTGCTGCCATCAGCATCAAAGAAACTTCCATTCACGCCAAGAAGGCCGTCCCGTAGTACACTCGGCCTAGCACTACGGAGCAGCGCAAGACAATTTACAACAGCATGGGACTTCTTCCTACTCTTCTTTACCGCAGAGGTGATAAAGACAATCTGCAAAAATGCAAACAGATATGCTTGGATGCATAATTCTGTAGTTGCCCAACTACGCTGAGAATGATCAGTCCTGGAAAGAGGTGCATGACTCCAGACAAACTGGTGAAGCACTGTGTTTACTCAATCGTACACAACTTTTTTTCATGATTTTCGTTGCCTCAACTCTACCTTTGCGTTACATTCAAATAACAGCAAAATTTATTATTTTAAAACAAGTATTCTAAATTCTGTGGATTTCAACGTTAGGTTGACAACCCCTAGGTTAAAATCTCAACTCAATCAATAAATTAAGTCGACTGAAATCAAAACCTTTTCGTTAGAATCGACTCAATTTTCGCTATGCTTGCGACTGGTATTATGGTTACGGTGCTGCATTACGCTGTGGCCTTTCGCGCTCTGACTACATTCATTCACAATGTTGTGGCGACGCAGAGCCTTCGGTATGACGGCCGCTTCGAGAGACGAGTAAATTTGATGGCCGAGGAGCTGGGAAACTCCGCCGTGGCTCGGCGGCTCGATGTCAATGGGTTGACGATTCTCGGATGATAGCATCAATGGGAGGCCGTTTGTAAATGTGGGGCCGATCGGAAGGGCCTCGTAGTGGCCTGGTACTGTCCCCGAATGAAATGGTTTTGTGGTCTTTTAAGAAGTACTTAATATCAAGCGAGCTCGACGGCACAGATAACTCGATTCTCAGGCAATAACTTTCAGAAATAGTTTCGCTCTCGCGAGACTTCACTAGTTTTTCCAACGAACCCCACGGTGTATATGGCAGACAGCACTCTTGGCACTGATAACGTGCTTGGCACAGTGCTAGAAACACTTGTCGGGGACGCTTTCGGTGCCGAGTCACATAAATTTTCGTGAAAGTGAGACTGTTTCCCAATGTGGTCACCCAAGAATACCACCCAAGGAAAGCTTCGTCTCCTTCTCAAACGACGATGACAAGTGAACTCGTGTCCAAATTGATTCTTTGAGAAAAAGGTACCATTTGTCTTTCCGTTCATCTCGCATTACATTTGCAGTTCTATTTTTTTCTATTTTGCGGACTGAAAAGTCGACCCTGGCATTACCCTAGTGGTGGCACTTCATTCGAGTAAATACAGTACATTCCTTGGACTTCCCATCGGACCATCCCTGGAAGATGCCGAAAAAGAGGAACTGCAAAATGTGTCTCGAGGACCACAAAGTTGAACAAAAACCAGGTGTTCTGTGGGAAAAGTGTGGAGTGCACCTATGCTTCACAAACCCCAGAAACTGCTTCACCGCCTGGCACAAGTGCTGAAGCTGTTCCTGGTCTTCATTTATTTTTTGTATGCGAAGAACAGCGGTATACTGAGCATTCATTTGTTCACACACTATTCTTGGGTTAGTTACCTTTGATATGTATATTCTTATTTCCTTTGATGTTAATGTTGTTCTAGATATCATTTTTATTGTTGTTTTTATCAACTGGCAGCAAAAATGGCACTTTTTAGAATTTTTATGTTACCTAAAAACTTTTTTGTTTTGCAACTTATCTTTTTGGAAAGAGCATTTCATTATGTACAATTTGGTATGCTGCAATGTGTGCTGGAATATTATTTGTAGTGGTAAATAATTTTTTTCCGAGGTCTATAAAAGACTATCATTTTCTTGCGGTAACGAAAGAGTTAAGAGGAGTGGAGTGATGGACACACACACACACACACACACACACACACACACACACACACACAAACAAAGCGTCAAGAACGAAGTTGGTGGATAATTATGGACACAGAGAGAGCATCTCGTCACTGCCCGATCACTTAACACCAGACAGCCGTGGCCAGTCACCTAGCTGAGGCTCACCTACCACGCAGTAACACGTGCTGCTTGCTGCGGAGAGCCCATTCTAACTACACGTCTCGGCAATTTTCAGAATACATGGGTGTCAGGAGACACAATGCTTTCAGATCTCTCGGAGCTACTGGCCTCTATTTTACTGCTAATAACGGATGCCGTAATTTTCACACAGGCTTTTAAACAGGAAGCAGCCCTGCTTTGAACTGTCTGCCTCATCAGTTCCCGAGTGTGATCAAATAAAAATATGCCTCGCGTGATGACTACAATACTATGATGACAAGTTACTTCCAAACATCTCTTCAAACAAGTCGGACAGCAGGTCACCAAAAGTGACTGCCCCCCACCATGCACCATATGATACCATCGAACTTCTAGCACAAAGATCCATTCCTTTATTTTTAAATCTAGAATAATATAGCATGCCCACAATGCCGAAAGTGCGATTGAGTAATAGGAAACTTGCAAAATAGTGCCCGCCCTCTCCTGTACGTAGCCATGGCCATATCGCTCACAGGAAGGTTTGGCTGGAAAACAAGGTTGATCTCCACTGTTACCTGGGCTGCAACAAGTCTGCCCCCTTAGCGCTGCTCGTTTATCCAAGTCATGTACCAGCTAGGTCATCAACATACATTATATATACATGCATCAATTTGTCAACAATTTTTTTTTAAGTTCATCATTTTTAAAAACAGCATAAGGATGATAGCATAATTTGATGTGAAAAAATGTGCATCCTCATTGTTAAAGCATTCTTGTCCGGGGAGTCTGTCATTGTCACAACCTCTCCCGCTCTCTCTAACACACACGCACGCACGCGCACACACACACACACACGCACGCACGCACGCACACGCACACACACACACACACACACACACATGGTCCTGAATATTTCACTGCAACTGTTCGAAACAAGATTTTGTGCTCCTCACTGCACTGTTCTTGGTAAAAATTTGCAGAACGATTGCATTTTGGCATCTACTTACTGTATTTACACGATTGTAAGTCAACCTCTTTAAAATTTGAAAATCTGAAGTGGGGGGGGGGGGTCGACTTACAATCAAAACCAAAACACTGTACCGAAAAAAAAAAAAAGCGAGACCAATGGGATATCAGGAGAGTTACAACATAGTTCCAATTTTATGTTAGCTCTACGGCCCCACCTGTAGCTTTTCGCTATCCCGCTGGTTTGTTTGCTTTTCGGAAGGGTTTACAACATTTTTGAGAGTTTTACAGCGCACACAGCACTCATGTGGGGGTGTCGATAGTTCATGGAAGTGCCGCTGTTCCATTTGCGGCAGCACCCTCAGAACAGTGGCGCTTGCGGGGAGTGTCGATAGTTCATGGAAGAGCAGACACCGATCGCGGCTCACGTGTTGCTCTTTCCCTGTAGCTCTTTGACTTTGATTTGACTGCTGGCCACGTGCGACTTCTGTGCTTCCTCAGTCATCATGAGTGCTCCGAGTCCACTAAACATTCGGCGCTCGTTCACAGTGGCATTGAAGAGGGCTGCCATCCTTTACGCTGAAGAAACAATAACTGCGTAGTGGGCCACAAGTTTGATGTTTCTTCTTAATAGGAGGTGAGAGAGTGGCGATGGCAGTGAAGCAAAATTTTCACTAGTGATGCCAAGCGAAGAGGTTTCCGTGGGCCGAAGTTGGGACGCTTTCTGGAGCTGAAGGCCAAGCTTGCGGCGTACGTCGCTGAAATGCGTGATCGGTCCCTGCCAGTGACGTGCGACATGGTCATGAGACAAGCCTGGATCTTTGCCTTTTAAGGACCTACTCCGCCGTGAGTACGAGTGGTTGGTGGCAGAAGACCGCGAACTTACGCCAACTGGACATTTCAAAAGAGCCTTCCTGACGGCTCTGTGAGGTTGGGTGCTTTCGCCGTGGACTTATGTATGTATGCAAATGCGGAATTTCGCTAGAGGGCAACGTACTTTGGGACTGTAGCAGCAATGACGATGGCAGCTCTAGTGACAAGGAGTAGTTCAGTGACTATGCCAGCTACTAATAAATTTTCGTTATGGAATGCGCCCGCGGGTATGCTCTCTCTTTTTTTTTTTTCCCTGTCACACGCGATATAGAGGGGTCGACTTACATTCGAGTCGACTTACAATCGTGTAACTATGGTACTTTAGTATAACGCTTGGCACAGTTAACTGCCTGGTTTTAAAGCAAAAAGTGCCAATTTGCCTGCGCTTATAGGGATGCGAGCTGCTGTCACAACGGTACAAGCATAAACTTGTGTCGCCGTGTGCAGTCAGCTGCAGAAAGCAGTGTTTCAGGGAGGGCTGCCGCCTGTTCTAGGAACGGGAAACACATATTCAAAATAGCTCAAGGTCATTCGGGTGTCATCGATGGCTTCTTTCACAGTGATTGGCATCCTGCAGAGGCTATTTGCAACACGTGGAGTGCCAGACACAGTCATCTCAGATAACAGAGCACAATTCACGTCCCTTAAAATGAAGAGTTTTCCGAGTGAAAATCTTATCCATCAGGTTACATCGGCACCATTCCACCCCACCACGAATGGACAGGCTGAACGAATGGTGCGAACAACCAAAGAAGCCCATCTTGAATCATCCACGGGAACTGGAAAAGGCGACTGGCTGATTTCATGCTACAGAAGCACGTAACCCCGCACATAGTCACATTGAGGCCGTTGGTTGTCAATTATGCTGGACCGGCTGCATCCGGACAGGGCTCCGGACAGGTCATCCTGGCTGACAGCACCTCAGCCCAACCTACAGATATTCGAGCCAGAAGATAATGTTTTCACACCTAGTATAGTGGGGGCCTGCCATGGAATGTAGCAGTCACCGTATTTTAGCAGTCACCGTAATATTCGTATCAACCGATGCGGGTCGAAAATTGATTCGTAATAACCGTTCTCTAGCACGTTGGAAAGTAATGGGGCTCGACCGGGACCACAGAAAAATTCTTATCATCCAGAAATTCGTATTAGCCGTGATCGTATCATCGAAATTCCACTGTATGCTCTTTTTTTTTTTTTTCCCCTGTCACGCGATATGGGGGGGTCGACTTACAGTCGTGTAAATATGGTATCTCGAGAGCCATGGGGCCGCTGTCATATGAGGTCCTGATATTGATTGGCCGAGTACTTCACCGCGATATGAACCAGCTCCGGCGTCAGATTCGCACGGCTACCACGACACCGGAACCAGCGAAGAATGGCAACTAGAGAGCGAGCCTGCCAAGTTCCCCGCAATCAATGGGCAGAGCAGTGGAACTTCCAAAAACGGTGAAGTTGTACAGCAGCAAGCAACCTGCAGAAGTTCAACTTCCACACGGCGCGTCTGCATATCAACCTGTGTTAACCGAAGACGTCGGGAAACCGGTCACGGAATCGAGGGAGCCATCGTGCACCATCGATCAGCCGTGCTTGTGTCGTTTACGGTGAGTTCGTAACGTTCCGCAGAATTTGAGAGACTATGTTTTAGCAATAGCGGATTGTTAATAATGTTCTGTCTAAGGGGGTAAGGGTTGTTATGTTTGCATGCTACAGCCACTTGCATCCCGTGACTGTAGTTGTATAATGTTGGCAACTTTGCAGGACTCTGACGATGACGCCAGAACAGTGAATAAAAGAGCGGCTGCAGCAAGCGGCTGCGCCTTCTTCAGTTGAATCGAACTACGTGTCAGAATGTCGTCGCTTCCGCAATACAACATCAGCATTCAGAAATTGTACTTAGTTCTTCAAAGGCCCCTGACTGGGCTTTATTGGAAATTTGGTTATATACAGAAGACACCAGAGGCCCCAAACTAGACGATATGAACCACCTCAAACAAAAAGTATAACTTGCTATTGCAAGTAACTACAATGCATACCTGGCCTATGACTAGTGTTGCCGAGGCAGCTCTCCTTGCAGACTGCACCATTGCGTTGGGATCGCTCCATTACTATAGCACGCCAGATTGTTTCTCGATCTGGAACAAAAGACAAGGCATTTTCATCAGCGGTTTTTTTAGAACTCTCATGTGAAACCTCAAGGTGTACCTCAAAAAGCATGAATGAAAGTAATAATTTGTTATTTTTAATATAAGTAGTGAGATTAAAATAAAAAAATCTGAGACAGAACCGCATGCGCCTTCCTCCCAATTCCCACACTTCTGTAAGTTAGACCACACAAGAAAATTCATATGCAGATTGGGTGGCTTGAATATTAGGCATAGTGATGTTCATACTATGCGAGTGAGCAGTGGCTTCACATATGTGGCAAAGGACCTTTGGTGCAGGGAACAATTGATTAGAAATGACTAAAAATGCTTAGTAATGACCAGTAATGACTAATAATGACTGAAATGATTTGTAATGACTACAATATGACCAATATGTCTAATGCAGAATTGTAACGACTACAACTGATTAGAAATGACTAAAAATGATTAGTAGTGAAGTGAAGTTTATTCTTTTCAAGGAACAGAGGGAACCGGGACAAAAGGCGGTAAGGCCTGACGAGGCACAGGTACCCATACAGTTGGCAGTAATAATATAAAGGCAAAAAATTATGTGCATAGAAGGCGCGACAAATATGTCAAAACAACGCTACAATGTGCACAGTGAAACTTAATTAGGGAAAAAGGCAAACATGTGCAAGGTAATATGCAAGCACTGAAAGTCATACACACACAAATACAATGCATACATGACTAGTGAATTAAGACACGAAAAAATTCAACTACAGTACTTGTCCGCAACAAAGATAGATGGAGAGAAACATATGTATAAACGAATGGTAGATTACATTTGTTGTATATTTGAATTTCACCTTGTCTAACATCGTTTCATGTTTTTCTTGAACATATTTATAGATAAAAAGAAATCATCAGTAAAGGGAAATATGTTGAGGGCGTTGGGTACTTGAAAATTTAGCTTTTTTCTACCATAATTCGTGCACGTTCATGGAACTCGTAGTTTTACCTCATGAAGGTTGTAATTTATAGTACTGTCAGTAACAGAGTACAAACGGTTTCGATGAATGTATTGCAACAGCCCTAGATAATACACTTGGTCAGCTTGTAGTATGCCATGTTCAACAAACAAGGGTTGCGTACGTAATTTTTGTGGTGCACCATAATAGCCCTCAATAGCATGCAAGGCTCTTTTTTTGTAGCAGTAGTAGTTTATGGTAATTTGAAGACGTAGTCGTACCCCATACAAGACTACAACATGACAGTTTTGAGAAAAACAGTGCGGTATACATTGACACTTAAAGGGACACAAAATGTTACTATGAAGTCAAGTTAAAGTAATAAAACAATGCTCTAGAATGTCTAAGGCGTCAATATAATCGTGAACAGAGCTTTAATAACCGAGAAATTGAGGTAAATGCATGACACGATTTGAGACCCCCCAGCGACATTCCGGTACTAGCCCAATGACGAAGGCACTCCTCATCATAATTTATGTCACTAGAACTCAACTACTCGTATTAAAAAGATAATTTCGTTAGGTTATAAGACGGAAGAAAATGCTACTTGTCTACTTCTGTTCGATTCTAAGAAAAAAATAACATTTTGACGTTACCCTTCAGTAGTATGGGTGGTCGAAAGGTTTCGTTTTCGCTCGACTCTGCGCCACGCGCAGTTTGGAATTTCAGTTGTTTCGTTATCGCGTCATGCTATGCTGGTTTTGCTGGCTTGCGAAACTTGTATTTGGAACAAGCAGCGAGAATGGCACGTCCATGTGATGTCGTGGGATGCGCGAATGGTACGCAGAACTTGGCCAAGGGCAGTTGCAGCGGCGAATCCAACGTTAGTTATCACTGTGTGCCAACGAGTGAACCTCTCCGTTCGAAGTGGTTAAGTGCCATACCTCTGCCACATCGCGTTAGCAAAGAGCCGAAAAATCGCATAGTGTGCTCGCTGCCCTTTCGTCCAGAGGATTACGAGTTCAACGCCGACTTACTGAAATCGTGTGGAGTGCCTTTCAAAGCAATGCTTTCCCGTAGTGCTGTTCCATCGGCCTTGCCTGCATTCTCCAAAGCGCAAGAACAACTGCAGGTCGAAGACGGGGCGTGAGTGCAGCATTTGGTTTTCACGAAGGAAAAGCTACAAATGTGCTAATATGTACAGCCATGACATACAGTTCCGTCGTAGTAGTACACAACGACGCCGGCAGCGCGAGCCCTCAGCAGCAGGTCACGTTCATCAGTGCTTAAATCGCTAAAGTCGAGCCCAGCATCGCGAGCCAATGTGTCGTCAGGGTCGTCCATTGCAATGAGCGTCAAAGTTGGCATCATAAAATAAAGAACCAGCTTATCATCGCGCGCCTTCCCTTCCGCTAGCCCCTATAGTTCCGCTTTCGCGCTGCTGTCGGCTCTGTCTTGGCTGTATGGATGTACGCAATCAAAGGCCTTGCGAAAGTCTAAAAATAGGCCAAGCGTATATTTTTTACAATCAATGCTAACTATTATTTTGTCTTTAACAACAGCTCTTGTTTCGTGGACCTATTTTTTATAAACCCATACTGTGAATCAGCAATGACATTGTATTTATGCAGAAAATTGGCTATCCTAGAATTAATAACGCTTTAAAAAATTTTTGATAGAACAGGTAATACCGAAATAGGTCGGTAATTAGACAGCTTATTTATGTCACCACCTTTGTATATTGGAACCACTCGAGCCAATTTTATTTTGTCCAGAAAAACACCTGTTGACAACATAAGGCTTGTAATGTATGACAGGACATCACATATAACGGTGCATACATACTTTAGGGGAATTACTTTTATATCATCATATCCAGCGGATACATCATTCTTTAAAGAGTAACGACCTGTAATGCCTAATAATGACTAAAATGACTTGTAATGACTACTGATGACTATGATATGACCAACATGTTTAACAACGGCTTTTAATGACTACAATTGATTACAAATGACTAAAAATGCTTAGTAGTGAGCAGTAATGACTAAAAGAAAGAAGATAAAAGAAAAAGAGGCGAATGATAAGAGGAGGAAGAGCAGGCTTTTGCCATTCACCTCTTCAGAGAGATCTTAAGAGATCCTGTAATTTTTTACTCATAATAGCAAGCCCATCGTCTCTTTTTTACTGCATTATTTATGGTCTCGAAGCAATGGTTGTCATTTTCGGGAGCATGCACAAGCCTACTCATACTTGACTATTGAGTTCAATCAGCTTTTCTGTACAAACAAGCTGGTCTAGTCATGTGCCACTTTGCTGAGCGCTTTACAGTACTGTACAGTATTGAACGAGGGCATTTGCACAGGCAGTGTTCAAAAAGTAAGAGATTATACTGCTAGTCAAGCTTCTGCTGAAGGTTGATGTGAAATCAATTGCGTGCTCTTGTGTGAGTGAAAACTCCACATGAGGGGATGGATTGCTTGCAATAAAGCTACACATTCAGTGTCAGAGCGCTGATGGTTAAAAGCAATCCATGGTGGGAAACAACAAAGTTGTACTTGAAACTAGTCGAATACAATCATCAAACCAACACGCAGTCTCGAGCATGACTGATGTTTGACACATCATTAAAACAGAGTAAATGTCACAATGGTACTGAGCACGTGCTGGTGGGCGAGTTGGTTATACATGATTACAACGAGGGCACCAAATAAAACAATGAACGAAGGAAGCACAGAAAAATAGCGCCTACGTGGTTGTCTCATGTCACCTTCGTTGGTCCGTTGTTCTATTTGGTGCCTTCATTGTAGTCGGAATGGTAACCCAACAGAAGCTCCTGAGTCTTCACTGCTGAATGTCCTTTAAAAATAATGTTGCCAATTGACGAAAGTGCAAATTTTGTGCTGTTTGTTTGGGAAAGTGCTAAGCACTGGCAACTAGTTTCGACGATACTTCCTGTCGAAGTTTTCTTTTTCCAGACTCCTCAATGTGCCAACTGTCAATATGATCAACAGTGAAAGTGAAGTGATTTTAAAAGGTGCATGGCATTGCTCGTTAAAAGAATGCCAATGGTGTTGTTTAACAATACATTAAAAAACTGTCAATCAAATTGATTGATTTCTTTGGGCCCCGTAAGGAAAGAGCGTCTCGGAGATCTGTGGTCGTTATTGACAGTTGTTTAGATGAATTCATGCAATATAGAGTTCATTCTATTTTCGAATGCGATATTGGTTTTCCAATATATTATCTGGCTATTTTTCTGTGCTTCCTATAGGTGGGAAAAGTAGGGTCTCTTGTGCGAGATTTGGGCTTCATACCAGGATTAGGAGATCATGTTAAAGTAGCCTGTATTGCTCCTTCTAAATAAGTAATCGCAAATAGGCTCAAAAATTATTCTCTGTTAGCTTTATTATTTAAAGAAAAAAGAAATGTCATCAAGACTACAGTTATCAAGAACATATATGATTGGTTTCTTAAGAAACATGACCATAAGTTTGGAAAGTGAAATAAAACCTAGATACTTGCATTCCACACATCCTTGCGCATGTGCATGCAAAATTTGGCCAAGACTGAGTCACATTAAGTACAAGAATTTTCGCACGCAAGAAGTAAGCACAGCATAAGATTGAAAAGAGAAAAACGAAGTTGAAAGCTTCTAAACATACTCATTACTGTTGCATGCAATCAATTTGCGTGAAATTTTGCCAGAATGCAGTACAATTTTTCTAGAAGTTGTGAAAAACTTTATTGGTTCTCTACCATAGCCCAGACCTATGCTTAAGTGTAGTCAACTGCCTCGATAACAAAGTACCCAGGACATACAAAATTATTGCTTATACAAGTCACTTTGTCCAGCCTCCTCAATTACTCTGCTGTTTTTGCAGCAGAGAAGTGGTTCTTCATCCTCCTGCTGCGTAGGTGGTACTCTCAGAACCCTTTGCAAGTTTCCTCCTCCAGCTGGGCTTTCTTGGCTACACTGCAGTGACAAGATTTAACTTCAGCTGTCTGTGTTCCAGAAATTATTTCAATTCTTCTCTGGTCAGTTGGGTTGCTCAATGCAATCAGCCCCCCAGTTGAAAGGATGCCAACCCTCCTTTTGTGGCCTCTGTTCAAGCACAGTTTGACTACAGGAGTGGCCAAATCCACGACAGTGCATCAAGTGGATCTTGTTTTGGGGTACAGCAAGCAAATCTTGAATACAGTGAAACAACAGTTTGTTACTTGTCAGCCTCTGATTTGCACAAAGCTTAGCCTTTGCCTGAGCACTGGTGAATGAGCTGGCGCCAATTCAGCCAGGGCTAGTGCTCGCTTGTTATTGCACTACGAAAGCTCACCGTCTGGGCAAAACTTGTAATTGAGAGTTCATCACAAGAGAGCATGAATGGAAAAATGAAACCGCTGCAGCTACCATGTTTGGATTAGAATCATTTTTTGCAGCCTTTTGGTTGGCAACACATCTTGGTCTTTTTGCATTATAAAAATAGAATGGTGAAGCCTAGTCTTGCAATAATAAAAAAAATATATTTTTTTATCCAATTTTTCAATCCAATCCAATTCAATTTTTATCCAATTATCCAATGTAGATTCAGTAATACTCATTTTGTTCTTACTGTCATGTAGTACACCTCCTATTACTATGTGATCCAGTCCGCACATTAATTGAAAGGCCGTGTTCATGTATGCAGGGAGGGAGCTATAAAGACCCCTCAGCAAAACGTTGATGGAGGTTTTAAAAGGCCAAATAAATTTGCAGTTTCTACCTCAGAAATTACAGAACTCTTGTCTTTGTGGCACATGATGTGAATTCAGTAGGGTGTGCAAATATAAAAAATGTTGAATACGTACAAATTGAATATGAATAACTTCAAATATTAAATCAAATATAGTGCCGTTACTGGCCCACGTCACTTTGGAGTAGCTTTTTAAGCAACCAAAAGTGCATTCCAGAGCAGGTTCATGAAAGTAATTGCAAATGGAGCTTTTAGAATAGGCAGGCCATGTGAAAGCAATAAGTAGTCACTAGTTCATAGCTTCAATTTAAATGTTAAAAACCACCGCTTCATCACTCCTCACTATGGTAGACGACAAAACAGTGGTGCCCAATGATGTGTTAGAAAAGTATTAAGTGGTTTAGAAAAATATGAAAACAGCTGAACGGGCAACATGCACATTTTGGAAGCGTTTGAGAGAGATCTTGTTGCTAAATAAATATAACCAATATCATGAAATACTCTGTGAAACGAAAAGAGATATTGGTTATACAGAAGAGGTTCGTGTAAGAGGCATAGTGTCCCCCCTTCACCTCCCTTAATGAAATTAAATGAAATTGGTCATTCTTTTTTTTCCCTTGTCATATGATCATCCCAACATTCTCACCTCAATATTACAGAAGTCTTTTAAAGATAAATTATCCATAATTTTGATAGAACTAATTTTAGCTATGCAGATAGTTGCTTGCATAGGTGATTTATGTGCTTTGGCAGATGCAGTTTTGGAAAAAATGTAGTCGGCATATAATAAAAATGATTTTTTTTTAATTTCCCGATTTACACTACATGGTGACATTGAAAATGAGTGATAATATTAAAAACATTTCTTGGCCAATCTTTCTATTGTGGGTATCTGCCATATCATGAAAATCATCATCATCAACATGCGGCAATCGCCTCAGAGGTAGTTGGCGTTGGCACGATATAAATATACATGCCATTGTGGCCTAATGGATAGAGCATCTGGCTGCTGAACTGGGGGCCAAGGTTCGATCTCGGCATCAAAGACGCAATTTTTAAAATTTTTTTTTGTGCGAGCTATTCGGCACGACAGCAGCAGCAGCCATAGGCCACAGTAAAAAAAGTCCAGGAGAATTTGCAAAGAAAGCTTCACTTTAATAAGTGCTCCGTACTTTTCTACATTTTATTGCGATAGCAATTAAATGGACACTCCAGGCGCATTTCTGCTGTTGCTGTCAGTGTCGCCGTAAGGTTCAATATAAAGTCCAAGGGCGATAAAATTGTTGCCGCGCGCTGTATGCCGCTGTATGTGCGAGTGAAAGCGTCCGAGGGTGAGCTGGCGATCGCGGCTCAATCTCGTGCACACAAGCAAGGAAAGCGAGGACGAAGCGTGCCGTCTTCCATCGCACGCAAGGATCTCGGGGGAGGGTATGGAGAGGAGCAGGGGGTTTCTACTCCGAGCAGCTCAGGCGCGCATGGGCACCCGAGCCGCTGTATTTTGAAAGCCATCTGCGATGGGAATAGAGTCTGCCGCACCCTGTGTTTTCGGAGCTTAGTTCATGCTGATGCGATATGTAGCACAAAGGTGAACTCACTAGCTTCTGCTGCCATGCTTCCTCACTCCAGCGTTGTGACTGCGAGTTTCTGCAGTCATCGAGTGAGATCTGTTCACGTTTGCTTGCGCACGCATGATGCCATGCTTGTTAATTTAGTTAGTATGCCTATGGTTACAAGTTTATATGGTCGATGAAACTACTATCCTTACTTCGAATAGCTAGCTGTCCACTAATTTGCTATGGCAATCGATGCTTCGCCTGTCAAGCAAAACTGCATCTTTTATTTCCTCAAAGCCACACGGTGGACACATTGCAATTCCACTCATGCTTGTAGCCTTCAGTGTGAAAGTTGCCAGCTCAGTACATGCACTAATGGTAAAAGCACACATCTGCCTGCACTTTCCTCCGGCAAATTTGCTCCCTTAATTCTGAACTGCTGTAACCAGCAACTTGAGACACAGGGAGATGAGCAGATGTGCTATACATGTAGCTGCTTTGCGCTTCGGAGAAAAGCGGAACGAAAGAAATGCAGAATAATGATGACAAGGAGGGAAGGAGGGGATACATATACAAATTGCACAATGGCCATACTAAAGCCATTTGACCAGTCCTGTGGCATGAAAAAATTCCAATAGAGCTCTTATTGTCTGCTTTGCAGTTGTAACATCAAGCCATGGGCCCAAAACAGTATCCCTTGACAGTGGCTGCCTGCTGATGTTGGGTGAGATGTCATACAGTGTCCATTGCTCCGATCTGCATGCTGGGCAACCAGGCAACAGTTACAAAAAAAAAAAAGTGCATGGCCTTGGTGGCTACAACCAGAGTCATGGCTGCCAATACTAACACCACAGAAAGAAGAGAGATGTGCTCCTTGCCTTCATTGGTCCCAGTGGATGAGAGCCCCAACAGAAGGAGGAACTGACGCTTAAGTTGCTGGTCCGGCTCCCGCATATTTTTGCGTGGTGACAGCTGATCAAACAGCCGCTGCTGCTGCTGCTGCAGCTGCTGCTGCAGCTGCTCACTGGATAGTGCTGGTGGCTCCTCCTGATCCACACACTTCAGAAGTGGGGGTGGTGTTGCACACAGTCGCTCCTCTCTCCCATAAAGACGGGTCCAATGCCGAATAAATTGTTCCAGTTCTAGTTCTAAAAAGAAAGGTGATCAGGAACAACTAAACAACACTGCCATAACAAAGCATGTCAAAAGGATGTACAATCATATCTTGCAATATATGACAGCAAAATACAAATACTTTTGTCACATGCAGTACTTTCCTTGCATTAAATGCACCTTGCGCTGCCGTGCGCACCAGTTCGTATCGCTGCAGCGCTGTCATTTGTTTGTACTGGCCGGATCATAACATTGATAATGACAGCGGGCTGTGTGGAGATGAGCAAATGGCACAATGCTTACGCATACTTGGACAACTCCCAGAGAAGTTCCTGCATGAATTTTTTTTCTTCATTCCGCCAGTGTGTTTGCAGTCATGGTGTTCAATGGTCTTTGCTGCGGCATGTCGTGTTTATGTTATCGAGAAGTCAACATTGTTATGTCCACGGAGCTCTCGGAGAGTGACATTGTTGCCGCAGACACACCTTGGCCATCTTCAAGCCAAAAGTGATGACGACGATGATGTGGAAGTGGTCCGTTGATTATCTGACACGGCATGTGCTTTGAGCATCACGCGAGGTTTCACAAAGAAGTGGGGCCTCGTGGACAAACTTGCTCACGGCATTAAAGACTTCGAAGATGTCGCGGCAAGGCCACCACAGCGGCAAGTGAAGATCACAGATTTTTTGCTGGCTAACCACAAATAAAGCCCGCCTGAATGTGTGTGTTTGAGAGCATCGTGACATAGTTCTTTTCCGGCTGGTAAGCAGCTTCTAAACTGGTACTGGCTGTTAATTCGTACATTGCTTAGCGCATACCTAAATGTCGTTCCCGGCCGACTACGTATTAACGAGGCCCGACTGTACAGAACACTGTGTGCCTATCTAATGTGTCACTGGATGGACGAGAATAAATACTCAACATTTCCGAATATTCGATTGAATACAGTCGACTCTCGTTACAACAGACCTTGATAATCCAACAAAAGACGTCCGTTTTATCTGAAGTCCATAGTATCCGAAACACCTAACTTCCGTAACTTTGGTTGCGAGGTCTAACAACGTTATTGCAAAGAGTTAGTGACTATCGTCCAAAGTAAAAGGCTAAAAAAAAAAGTTGCAATTTCGCCCGATTGGCGAAGCGTCGATTATGATAGCAAATTAAGCAAGATAAGTGTGGCAGCCGCAGCGAGTGAATTGACCTTTGTGCTGAAGCTCGCTTCAACGCGACCTAAACGTCAAAAGCAGAGCGCATATGTAGCCACCGGCACAGGGTGCACTTTGTCCACATCGCAGATCGCTTTCGAGATACGATGGACGACGATCGCGGCTCAATATTGCACTTGAGAGAGAAAGGAAGGCAGGGCGGAAATGCGTCATACAGTAAAACCTCGTTAAACCGTCCCCGCTTAAACAGTAGTTTTGTTTTAAAAGATGTAAGGTCAAATCCCCGACTCAGCAGCCACTTGAATTTGTTTTGTATCCACATTAACTGTACCAGCTTATTGCGTACGCATCGGTTAAAACGTAGCGTTTCCACTTTTCGTCGCGCAAACATCTCCATCCGGCGGCCCGGCAGAACAACAAGCCTCAGAGATCGGAAAAACGGCATCCAAGTGCCCTGTGCGTTTGTGCGTGAAGCCACATCAACATCAACATCATTTCGACGCCGTGCCAGAGAGCGTTGTGGTGTCGTTCAAGCGAGAACTCGCGTCATACCGAAGCTCGGATAAAAAAGATGCCGGGTGCTCAGCATAGAAGAAAATTAGACATCGTCCGTGCTATCAAACGTGACACGAAGAAGTCGGCGCTGGCATGCAACAGGGATCTGCTGTTGACTACAGTGTGTGGCATTTGGAATGCGAAGAAGTTGCTCGGCAGCGCTGCTGCGACCGCGAAGAGATGTTGGCTACAAGGTTCGACTTTTCGCCGTCGTTGCCTCTGTTGTTGCCGAAGTTTCGACTAGCAACAGTGATGAGGACGACACGGAAAGCGACAGTACGGGCAATCAGGCCCGACAGTGGCAGAAGCTGCGTGTTACGTCAGCCTCATGAATGCAATCGTCGCGACGAGAACAGGGGCGCGATAACGTAACTATTCCAAACGAAAAGTATTCCGAACTCCAGTAACCGGCAAAGAAAAAGGCGCCCCAGGACTTCTGCAGCAGTACTGCACGCGAGCACGGAGAATACGTAACGCCAATGAGGAATCTGCCATGCAAGTGTTTGCTGAGAAGAGGGGGCTGGCTGAAAAGCTGCAACGCAGCTTCAGTAAGTTTGAGGCCGCTGTCGTCGTGCTAGGCCGCCGCGGCATCAAACGAAAATAACACGTTTGTCGCGCAAAGTGAATAAATACTGCATGTTCTTTTCCCCTTTCAACGCAGTCTCTCCGAGTTCCGTTTTCGACACGTAAGTGGGCGAGCTCATGCTATTTCGGTTAAACAGTACTACTGTTTAGTACGTACTTTTTCCGAGCTCCGGCCAACTACGGTTTAACGAGGTTTCACTGTACACGCGTTTCCGCGCCTCCTTCCTCTCTCGCCCTCGCAGGCAATATAGAGGCGTGATCGTCGACTGACTCTCGCAAGTTAGTTGTCAGCCCGTGTCGACACGGCAAAAGTATGTTTTATACGTACATTCTGGGGGAAAAAAAAAGAAGAAAGATGCCTTTAATTACACTCGCTATAGCCAATAGTCCATTGTAGCGCGGTCCGTCAAAAGCAAACTTTGTTGCATTAGTAAAATCTGTATAAAAAAATACGTTAGAAATATGGTTCGTTATATTCTAAAGTCTGTTGTACTGGGTTCGTTGTAACGAGGGTAGACTGTATCATGGTATTTGATACGTGCTCCAGCTCACATTTCAGTACTCGAGTTTTCAAAGTATTCGAAATAAATGAATATACGCACGTTTTCGTGTATTAGTCGGAGCCAATTACAATAAACCTGGGGGAAAAAGACTGCACGCAAAACTCGCAGGAATAACCACAGACACATTCAGCAGATGCATGAATAGTCCACGTCGCATCTTCGGCCAGCAGCTCTATTCACCAATTCATCGGTAACACTGATGGCGGAGACCCTTTCCGTGAAGGTAATTTGCAGCACGTGCCACATAGCCGTGAAACTACACCTCGAGGTGAAATGTGTGCTGCTATGAAGCCACAAACAATTCCAAATTCGCATATAACTCACACCTAAACTTTAGGGTTAAATTCTTTTTTAATTTTCAACACGGCACTATGCAGTAACTTCAGTGGCCCACATCTGGCAAAACTGCGCTGATTAGACCTAACAGCCAAGGCAGGGAGAGGCGGACGTTAAACTGTCACAGGAAGCTTGCCGCCCATCAGTGAGTGGGCCGAAGATATGTGCAGGCAAGACTAAACACCGCAAAAGCAGCAAATGTGCCTACCAAGTTGGTATATGCGCTTACTAAAAGGAACGGGTTAAGCTCGCATGTTGACAGAAAGCCTCAAGCTGAATTTGTGCAACAAAGTCTGCATCATGTAGCCAAAGTCACACTTCACAGCATTGCGACGTAGGATGGGCAAACACAAAACGCTCCCTCATATACTCAACCACCACAAAATGTTAAGTAGACTTGAGCACAACAGTGAGCAAGAGCATGTAAACAAGTCTTCTGTGGAGTTGGAATTGTAACAAATGTTGAACTGATATTTTTGCATGAAAATCTCTGAATAATGGCAGTTCATGTATAAAATGACTTTCATAGATGAACCTGTTTACCTTCTGGCAAGAACACATTTTTTTTAGGATTTGTCAGCATCTAGCATTTGTGTCAATATCTAATGCAAATCGTACAACTATTAGACTACTATAAGCTTCCACTTTGCTTCGAACCAAAAAATTGATATTCGCACAAGCCTAGTAACAAAAGGTGTGCAGTGCACATTATACGCAGAAAACAATGAATAGATGAAGCATTTAGGTTTATGATTGATGCTTCTGTGTGCAACGTACTGCCATCATCACACCTGACACAGTGAGAAGCATGTGCTGAATGCTGGCCTGCATGTTCATGCACACTTCACACATGCACTCAATTGCCCTTCAAAACTTCATGGTTTCCAAGCCCCAGATGCAATAATTTTCAAAGCTACAGTCTACTAAAGCTGTAAATCATCGGAGATAGGTGGAGGCCTCAGTTAGCAGCTACAGTGACATAATTTTGTCCCAAATTATTGATGTGCCATGTTATCTCATTAGAATTCAATAGTATACCTAAGCTTGAGTGCAACTGGAGCTCTCAGCACCACTACTGCGATCACATTTACCCAAGACGTAAAACTCCCGGGATATGCAATACTTATCTTTGCACAGACACTTGCAATTTGCCTAATCAAGGAACTCCTCCTCAGCACTTCACAATAAAACCAAAGTATTCCTTTAGGATATCAATATCTTTACACTGACCCATCAGAAGCACTTTTAAGCTAAATTAGTTGAGCAACATAACTTGCTGCTTAAAACAATCTTCCGTCATTTAATTTAAACTTACCTCTTTTTTTCTGGTGACTTGTGAGCTCGAAATTGCTAAAAAACTGTAACTTCTGAAAATAATAATAATAAAAATAAATCAGTCACATTTCTAAACAACAGTAAACCATAAAAAAAATATGCAAAGAATGGATTGTATACGAACAGTTCAAGCTACTCCAATATCCCTGTAGTACAGATTTGATACACACTACAATATATGCCAATGCAGAGAAATAATAGTTTCAGCCTGTCTGCATTTATGAAATATCAGGTCAAGAGAGACATAGAAATAAGCAGCCAGGTTGGTGGTGCCATCTCGTGGTGTAGAGTGTAACCAGAGGGGCCATGGAGGTATTATTTCAATGCCCAATTGTAGTCTACTTAGCTTCTGATGTAAAGCAGTGGCAGCAACATAACCATTAACATGCAGTGCTTTTACAGGGTGTCTACCAAGTTGACATTCCCAAATTCCCTGAGTTTTCCAGGATTTCCTTAAGTGTTTTTGCAATATTCCCTGAGTGACAGAGAACTTTGTTTTATGTCAACACGGGCTCCCTACATCATGTCGCCCAATGGCGTGGCTCTCTAGTAAGCATGTTAGAAAATTTAAAAAAACACCTTAATCCACTTTGAATAGTAAGGGGTAGTGTTTATTTTATTCAATAAGAAAACAGAAGGGAGGGGCTAGTAAAATGCACAGCAATTAAATATCTCCGAAAGAAATAGTAAAACCCATTGCAAATTGAGTCAAACATTCTCAAATATGAATTCAAAGGAATGCATACACAATATTTTCGAATATGAGCTATTTCTATGAACTGATAGCAAGCTAATTGGTATGAAGCCTGAACTTTATCACAAGCGAGATTCTCTCGTAACAGCTGGTAAGTCAACCTCAACTGTCCTGACATACTCTCAGCCCGCGCACAACGCCTCAGTGTTGCGGTTCACTGTTTTAATGAGTTTTTTTGCTTGGATGAGGGACACCTGCTTCTCGGTGTCAGCCAACACTGCTTTTAGAGTTAAAGCGCCTTCAAAATAGCAGCGGCATGCTTCCATTCCCGTTCATTTCTCAATGCATATAGGTCCTTTGTCTTCTTGTTCTCCTTCGGCTGCACGTTCGCCACACTGACTATTTGAAGCATCCTCTTCGACAGTTGTGCAGTTAGCGTCCGATTTTTCAGACTCCCTAGGGGCTGCAAAAACGTCCAAAAAAATGAATGCATGTCTTTTACAGCCCTTAAAGGCTCAACTCGCCACAGGCACGCCTGAAAAAGCTCTGAAGGCCTGCCAGTATACTTATTAGGCATATCGGTGCTCGTGCTATGACAGGAGATGGAGGGTGCACGCGTGTATAATTAGTGTGTCCCGTGATAGTTGCTCCTTCCCACACTCGTTATGCTTCACAGCATAACATTTCTGTAGTGAGGTGAAGCTGACTTTCGGGAACCGGCATTGTGCAACGTGCCGTGCTTTCTGAACTTCGAAGCCAATTGCAATGACCACAAAGGCGGTGTAGGTGCCATTGCTGACAGGGGCGAATTCTTTCAATGAAAAACACGGTACAGAATGGCAAGAAGCTTAATACCGAACCTCGAAGCAGCCACACCTAGCACTGCCGCGATGGTGGCTACGGCTGCCAGCGGATCTGCACGCGAGTGGGCCGGTTCGAGACGGCGAGATTATCAAAATTGAGACTTGCGGTCATGGCAAAAAGTCCGGCAAATCGGATGGCAAAGGGTTCTTGCGTCCGAAAGTTCAGACGTTCTTATACATTGACCCTATCGGGTACATATGGTGCTGCGAAGCCGTCCGAATTATCTGGCGCCCGGAAAGTCGCTCGTTGACTTTACTCTGGCAACTCCTCCAGCCGACTACGCGGTGTCAAAGATAATTCGTTACAATTCCTCTCTGTTACTCGGGACAACATTACCCTGACTTTGGGTTCCCTTTCAATAAAATTACAGCTAATTTTCCCTGATAGAAGCACAAATTCCCCGAGTTTTCCCTGAGTTTTTCCAGACTACTGAAAATCCCTGAGAATTCCCTGTTTTCCCAGTTGGTAGACGCCCCGTTTTATCATTTTCCTTCGACAAGGTCCCTTCATGAAACAAAAAACCTTTTAGACTTGCACACAAAGATAGATACAGAAAAGGCACCCAGGTTCATAAATCAAGGCATCTAGGAAATCTCATTGAACATATTCCATGGCTTTTCCAGGTTTTGCATGACTTTTGCAGTGAAAAGGCAATGCCTATGCGTACATTAAAGGGACATTAAAGGCAAATACTAAGTCGACGTGGACTGTTGAAATGCCATTCCAGGAACCTCGCAACGCTTGTTTCGTGCCAAGAAAAGACTAAGCTTATGAGAAGATTGTATCTGAAGGGTCCGAATAGCTTTTTTGAAATTAAAATCTCCCGCCACCCAATCGGGGGAGTGATGACGTTGCATACGCCATCACCACCCTTTGCTGCAGTCGGCAAGTAAAGCGGCGCTTGACAGACGGCAGCACCGAGCCAAGACAGAGCGCCGGATTCACTGCTGCAGCTTCTTTTTGGTCAAGTGCCGTAGATCGTTCGGGTATCCCGCGTTATCACATGGAAGTTGAATTCTTTGCTACTTGCAGTTTGTGCGAATTTCGCGAGCCAGCAAAACTAGCGGAGCACTACGCGATCTGGAAACGACTGAAATGCGAAAGCGTGGGCAGCGCAGAATCGAGTGAAAATGAAACCTTTCGACCGCCCATGTTATTGTCAACGGTAATTTCAATTAGTTCTTTTTTCTAAACATGAAATGGAACTGGACAAGTAGCATTTTATTTCATCTTATGATACGAGAATTTTTTTGCAATGCAATGAGTAGTTGAGTACTAGTGACAGAATTTAACTGAGGAGTGCTTTCGTCATCGGGCAAGTGCTTCACGTCCCAAGGGAGTCTCTAATCATGTCCTGCATTTACCTCGATTTCTTGATTATTAAGGGCCTGTTCGCGATAATACAGTAAAACCTCGTTAATTCGAACTCGGTTTATTCAAAATCCCGCGTAATTCGAAGGTTTTCGGTGGTCCCAACAGTTTGCATGCAAATTTTGCCGGATAATTTGAACAGCCAGTGTGCCCATATTTGGATAATACGTCAATTTAAACCATGGCCTCCGCGATCCGCAACAAAAAAGTAAGTGTGCCAGTCTCTGAGGCCAGTATAGTTGCCGGAGTGGCAGCCAGGTGGCACTTTAAATCACCTTTCTGTGGTGCCTGTGCGTGACAGTCACGTACAAAGAGCCGTAATGGCTGCCAATGAGGCAATATGGAAAATGAGCCGAGAGAAAGGCTTCGAGGTTGTCGAAGTAAACAGGGAAGTGAGAAGTTGTGGTGGTTTTAAACGAGATGGGATCCACTTCAATTACAGGCTAGCACGAGAAGTGGGCTGGCGACTTGGGGGTCGCGCTGTTGCTTTTTTAGGGGGCCCGCGGGCGCTCAGGAGGTCAGAGTAGGTAGTAATAAAGAAGGTCCCCTAGGGGAACAGCAGAAGAGCATCGCCGTCGATAAGAGAAAAAGGAGGAAAGCAAGAACAAGAGCTCGCCATGCAATAGGCTACATAAACATGCAGGGCGGCAGAAGAAAGGAAAAGTGGGCAGAGATTGAGGAGCAGTTACATAGAGAACAAATAGGGGTGTATGCGGTTACAGAAACGCACCTTAGAGACTCAGAAGAGCCGCCAGTTATTGAGAATTATGTATGGGAAGGGTGCAACAGAACTAAGTCGGAAAGAAAGGGAGGGGGAGTCGGAATGCTCATCCATCAGGGAGCCAAATGGAAAAGAGTAAATTCACAATGTCAAGAGCATCTTTGGTTATCAGGTACATTGAGTGGGAAAGAAACTTGGCTTGGAGTTACGTATTTGTGGACCGGAATAAATTGCACAGAGAAGAATAAAGAGTTAGTGGAATGCATAAGCGCTGATATTAGGGGTTTCGGGAATGGTGCTGAGATAGTCCTATTAGGTGACATGAATGCCCACATACAGGATTTAGATGGCTATACCGACAATAACGGGAAGTCAATGCTAGACCTTTGCGAGCAACATAACCTCGTGACCGTGAATACAGGGCCTAAGTGTGAAGGACAGATCACGTGGGAAGTGGGAAACCGGCAATCGACCATTGATTACTGTCTGATGACAGAAGGAATTCATGATAAGTTGAGAGAAATGGTCATCGATGAGGAAGGGTTTAGCAGCATAGGGAGTGACCATAAACGCATCATTTTGAAAATGGGATATGTAGTTGGGAAAGAGAGCAACGAAAGCAAAATGGCCAGTCCAAATTTGAACGCTGAACAAATAGCAAATATAGTCACTAGAGTGGAGGAAGAAATTGGCAAGTCGCCAAGTAAGGGGTGGGAATATGGTGAGCTTCTAAGTGTAGTAACGACAGAAATACGGAAAGAGAAACAACATGTTCATTGGAAAGGAAAAAAGAAACCGAAAAGCTGGTGGAACAAGGAGATACGAGAAGCGATCGCCGAACGACAGAAAGCATCTCGAGAGCACAGGCAGGCAAAGAAGGCGCAGTTGCCACAGGATGAAGTAACCAGTAAATGGGAAATATACCGGGAGAAAAAGTCTATGGTTCAAATACTGGTGCCAGCAAAATTAAAAGGTGAAAGTGAAAGTTGGTTGTCAGAAATACGTGAGAAAAAGAAGGCCGCACCTAGAATATTTTGGAATCACATAAAATTATTAGGCAGGAAGTCAACAACAATACAACAACATATCCTAGACGAAGATGAAAACAGACTGGAAGGAGAAGCAGCAATAAATTACATCCAAAAAGTAACAGCCGAATCTTTCCAAGGCAAGGACGAGGTTGTATTTGCAGAAAAAAAGAGCATGAAAGAGACCCAAGGGGGAAAGGAGCTAGTGCTTACAAATTTAAACTGGAAGAAAGCGGAAGAAAGAATTCCTAAGCGCACAGCCACAGGGCTAGACGAGGTTCCCGTTAGGCTGATAAATGAACTGGGACCAAAAAGTAAGGAAGCTCTCGTGAAAGCAGTTGAAAAAACTTTAAAAGATAGACGAATACCAGACAGTTGGCGACAAAGTAGAATGAATTTAATTTATAAAGGTAAGGGGGAGAAAGACAGAATTCACTCATATAGACCGTTGACCATTACATCGGTAATATACAGGCTAGCAATGCAGGCAATCAAATTAAAGCTTCAAGCATGGGCAGAAAATAATGGCATTTTGGGAGAGCTTCAGAATGGCTTTAGAATAGGTAGGCGTTTGGATGATAACTTGTTTGTTCTTACTCAGTGTATTGAAATATCAAAAGCAGAAAGGAGACCGTTGTATGTGGCCTTTTTGGACATTACAGGAGCATACGACAACGTAGACCGCAGCATTTTGTGGGATATTCTGGAAGGGGAAGGCTTAGGTAACGATTGTATACAGCTTTTGAGAGAGATTTACCTAGAAAATACTGCTTGCGTTGAATGGGAAGGGATGAGGAGCGCGGAGAAAGTTCATATCAACAAGGGACTGAGGCAGGGGTGCCCGTTATCCCCGCTGCTGTTTATGATGTACATGGTGAGGATGGAGAGGGCGCTAGAAGGATCTGGATCGGGTTTGATCTCTCATACAAACAGGCAGGTACAGTAATAGAGCAGCAACTCCCAGGTTTATTTTATGCGGACGACATTGTGTTGCTCGCAAACAAGCAAAGTGATTCGCAACATCTGGCTAATATCTGTGGACAGGAAGGCAACAATTTAGGTTTGAAATTTAGTGTTAGAAAATCAGGTGTTATTGTATTCAATGAAAACAGTGAACAGACAGTGGAGATACAGGGCCAAGAAATACCTCGGGTAACAGAATATAAATACCTCGGTATATGGATAAACGAAGGCAACGGATATATGGAAACACAGGAAAAAAACATAACAGTCAAGGGGAAGAGAAATGCAGCCATAATGAAGCACAGAGCGCTATGGGGATACAATAGGTACGAGGTCCTCCGAGGTATGTGGAAAGGGGTAATGGTTCCAGGACTTACTTTTGGAAATGCGGTTGTTTGCTTTAAATCAGGGGTACAATCAGGACTCGACGGGAACCAAAGGTCAGTGGGTCGCCTCGCATTGGGCGCTCACGGGAAGACTACAAATGAAGCTGTGCAAGGGGATATGGGCTGGACTAGTTTTGAAGTGAGGGAAGCTCGCAGTAAAATTGAGTATGAAGAACGGCTGAGGAATATGGAGGAAAGTAAATGGGCTGGGAGAGTGTTCAGGTATCTGTACAGGCAAAACATTGATTCACAGTGGAGGAAAAGAACTAGGAAGCTTACCAGCAAGTATGCGGCCTGTGGGGTGGGCAACACAGCAACAAAGAAGGTCAAGCGGAAAGTCAGAGAGGCTGAATTAATCTCATGGGTGACGGCAATGGAAAAGAAACCTGCCATGAGTAACTACTTAAGGGGAAAAAACGAAATTAGGAAAGAAACCATTTATGATAACTCAAAGGGAAGCTCATTACTTTTCGAAGCGAGATCGGGATGCCTTAGAACACGCACCTATAAAGCGAGATATAAGAAGGAAGAAGAAGCATGTGCTTGCTGCGGTAAAGCTAGGGAAACGACGGAGCATATTTTATTAGAATGTGAAGACGTCTATCCAGCAGTTGATTTAGGCACCACTGGCCTCCTTGAAGCCCTTGGGTTCAGCGGGAGCAGTGGTAAAGCAAACAGGTCCGCAATAGACATCAGTAAGAGGCGATTGGAGGATTGGTGGAAGAAAAGTAGGGAAACGACAAAGGACGGAGACGTACAAAAGCACAGTTCGCAATAGGGTATCAGAAAATTTGGACGTGGTAGTTCATAGTGTTTTTTTTTTTTCATTGGTTAACCTAGGTAGGATATTAGACAGCATAGTAGCAAGAGCTTGGTGGCGCTAGCCACCGCCCCGTTCCAAAGGGGACGCTCATAACATCCATCCATCCATCCTGTTTCCGGCGAACGTTGTGCGCAGTTTTGTGGAACGTAGCTGCGGTAACAGTGAATTGCTGCGCACTGTCAATGGCTCCTTTACTAGATGCCTGCCGCGTTGTTCGGTAAACTCGGTTCTGTGCCCTCTCCCTTTTCTCGTCTCCGCGAAAAGGCAACGAGCGCCTCTCATGGCGAACTGCAACTCATATCACGTGCTGCGGCAAATTACCATGGCATCTGTCACCATCTCAGAGGCCCGTGATAACACTCGCTACGTTTACGTTATCGGCGTGCGGGCGAGTGTCGTTCGCGGTCAATCCCGCTACGTCGGTTGCGCTGCGCCAGCCGAGATGCTATCCCCTCATACTTGAACGCGCGCGCCTTTGGCTGCTATCTTCGGAGCATGCGCAGAACGTTCGCCAAGTCGCGCGCCGTCCGCAAAAGCCGCCTGCGGAGTTGTGTTGGCGCCTTTTTCTTCGCGCACAATGCATTGTGGTGCGAGAGTTCCGCCGACTCCGACGCGCGAATGGCTCAGGAGCTATATCGGCGCCGGGCCCGTCGGGGCGCGTCGGAATCCGCCGGTGCGCCCGACTACAGAGGTGACGTTTTCGCTGACGTGACGTAGCGTGCGTGCGCGCGAGCGTTACGTCGGACTATAAACGGCTCTTTAACAGACGCTCATGCACATAACGCGCCGGCGGAAGCATTCAGCAGCCACTGCCACATCCACCGGAAATTGAAAAGGCAACGAGCGCCGCCTCAGGGAATTGATGCTGACTAAGGGAAATGGCGCTACATTGGGAAAGCGAGCAACGCGGCGGGCATCTAGTAAGGGAGGCATCGGCACTGTAAACAGACTGGAGGACGCAGCCGACGGTGCGGCTAACTACCGCGCCAAGCAGTCACGCATAGATGACGTACTTAAAGTGACCGTTTTTCAGGCGAAATAAGAGTGCAGTGTTGATATAGCCACATTTTGTACGTTTATTTTTCGTTTTTATTCCATTTTTGATAATTCGAAAACCCGGTTAATTCGATAATTTTTCGCGGTCCGACGGACTTCGAATTAACGAGGTTCTACTGTATTGTTGCCTTAGAAATTCTCAAGCACTAATCTATCACTTTATTTTCACTTAGTATGTCCCTTTAGTGTCCCTTTAAAATTTGTATTCAGTTTAACATATCAGGTCATATTTACTTCAACAGCAACCACATGTAAAAATAAGGGGGGGGGGTAGGGGGGGGTCCAATTTGTTTTTGTTTTTTCTGAGTGGTGATGCTTTATTTTGACAAAAAGTGAACTATGCAGATAAGATTTCTTTTTTTTTATGCAAATGCCTTTCTGCATTTCATAGTAACCTATAAGTCATGGGGAAATAAGTCGGAATGTGTTACTTCTATATGAAGTTTGAGGGCTGGATCAATAAAAAAGACTTTAGAAAAGTTATGCCAGAGAGTTATCCCCTCATTCAGAAATGTGCCTTAACTTCAAACGCATATGTGACTTGGACAAAATAATGTCCGATAAGAACGCTTCAAGAGAAACACAATGAGCGTCTTGGCCACGTTCACTCCAGGCATCATACAGGTCAAGTCATGCCTGTGCTTCAATTGGAGATTAATTTCTGAGTACGGCGGTAAGTGCAGTGTTCGGTGCATCAGCAACTTACTACACTTCGTGCATATTGGAGTATTTTGCTTTAATACTTCACAGCAGTCTAAAGAAACTGCTAAGGATAATTTGCCATGCCTCTTTGCCTCCTTCTCCAACCCAAACACAGCTACAATGTACCTGACATGGAAGCCTATGATTTATCTTTTTTTTTTATTTCCGCAATGCATTACTTAGACTTTACAAAAGCATTGATAAAAAAACTTTAGCACTGCTTCTTGCTTGCAAGACTTCACACATAGAGGCAGTTACTATTAACTAGTTAATATTCTCCTAATACACTCATAAAAGGGATGGCTGCCCTCAATTTCTAAAATGTTTAAAATCAGGTGTGGTGTGCTAAGACCAAATACAAAAAGATGGAAGTCTCTCTCACTTTAGGGTTGAGATCAAGACACAACGGGGGACCAGACCAAATGATAGGCTTCTGCAGAGTGAGTTCCCAGTCATCATCTGCAAAAAAAAGCATGAACTTTTCATCATGGCCTTTCACACAAAACTACAAAGAGATGTTGCACACATTAACATAAAGCAGCTAGGTTAAGAAAGTCATAATAAAGTACCCTAAGAACCTTATACATCAAACCTGATAATTTCAACCTGAGAAAGCTAGCTGCTTTCTACTGTTCACATCAAGTACATATAACATTTCTAAATGGTGCTATAGAACCCTTAAGATAACAAGGTTCGTAGCACTTCTTGTGGAAAAAAAAACTTTCAAGGAAGTGACAAAATATTTTCAAGGATTAGAGCCGCCGATGCCTGGCAAGTCGAAAACACAGTTTTCACTGCATTCTATAAAAACCGAATGAGAAACAATTTTTTATTGCACATGAAACAAAAAAGTGCTCGCTAAGTCTTTTCCCCATAATTACAGTAGCTTAATATAAACCACCACCAGCCACCACAAACTAGGTGGCTTCCTACCACAATAAACATTGGCTTGACTCTGCTTGCAAAACCTCGTAGATAAATACACAAATAAAAGCCAGTAAGCTTAACCAAAAGGAACTTCAAGAACTTTTAAGCAATCCATGAAATGCGTGAGCTTTCAGGGCTATGAACAAGGCCATTTTACTTTGAATGGTTTTTCAATGGTTTCAAGGGCCATTACAAAACCCTGGTACAATCAGTAAGCTTACACTACAAAAGACAAGTACAAGCCGCACAAATGGTATGCTTGAAATTTTAAGTGCCAGCCACCAGATGTGCTGATCCTTTTTATTTTCATTGTGCATCAGATTCCTTTTTAGGCAATTAAGGGGCCGCAGGCCAATGCTTACAGCAAATACATTGCAAAACAGTACTTTCATGCATTCAAGTAGCGACAAAGGGTCTCTGATTTGTTATATTGAAGTTCAATTACATTTTCTTTGAGTATAGGCACCATATCCAACTCTACTCATCATGGATTCGCAATGTGCCTAACTATAAGAAAATGTGGTACAGTCAAACCCACTTATATTGATCCCAGATATAACAATCTCTCAGTTATAATGACAAAAGGATAGAAAGTTGGGCGAGTTCATACGATAACATACTTTTGGATTGCAGCATGAAGTGACACACACACAGATTAGAAGAAGACAGGACGAGCGTTACCTGTCAACAAAATCTTTCTTTACCTAAACTATCAACATATGTACCACAAAAACCCGCATATAAAATGAGGTTTTTTCCTATTATTAGCATCCCAAATTTTCGCCTCATACTATATGCGGATGCGAAAAACATTTCAGTCAGAAATTTGGGCTAGAAGTTTTGGTTTCGTTATTAATGCGAGGCTATGGCTTGACTTCGTTATAGCCGCATGGCTACGGCTTGGCTTCCTTATTACTGAGTGGCTACAGCATGGTATTGTTATTGCTGCGCGATTACAGCATCGTTTCTTTATTGTTGAGTGCGCACCTTGGCAGCACATGTGCAACCCATGCTTTGCGAAGTGCATCTTTCTTATTCCGCATTGAAGGACCAAGATGTCTGGACCACAAAAACAAAACAGCACTCAGCTGCTTTCAAGAGAAAGGTTATTTTAGCTGCACAGGGCATCGGTAACAGTGCGGCCGGGAGGCACTTTGGCATCAACGAGGGAAGCATTCGTAGATGGCATCGCAGGGTGTCTACCAAGTTGACATTTCCAAATTCCCTGAATTTTCCAGGTTTTCCCTGAGTGCCTTTGTGAAATTGCCTGAGTCATGCAGAACATATTCCATGTCAAGACAAGCTGAAACGATATCGCCTGATGCTGTCACTCTCTAGTAAGTATATGAAAAAGATTTTAAACAATGACTTAATCTAATTTGAATACTAAGGAGTAGCGTTTATTTTATTCAAAAAGTGAATAGAAGGGAGGGGTTAATAAAATGCACAGCAAATAAAATGTCTTCGAAAAAAATTGCAAATCGAGTCAGACATTTTCAAATACGAATAAAAAAGGGGATGCGTAAAAAAGCAAATATTTTCGAATATGAGCTATTTCTATCAACTGATAGCAAGCTCAGTGGTATAAGGCCCGAACTTTGTCACAATTGAGATTCTCTCTCAACAGCTCGTAAGTCAACCTCAACTGTCCTGACATACTCTCAGTCCGCGCACGACGCCTCAGTGTTGTGTTTCACTGCTTTAAAGAGTTTATTTTGGTTTGGAAGAGAGACACTTGCATCTCGACATCAGCCAACACTTCGTTTTCTTAGCTCAAGCTCCTTCAAAACGGCGGCAGCACGCTTCCTTTCCCCTCTCATCCCTCAACACGTAGGTCCTTTCTGTTCTTGTACTCTTTCCGCCACTCGTTTGCCCCACGGACCATTTGAAGCATCTTCTTGGTCAGTTGCACAGTCCACGTCTGAGTTTTCAAACTAAATAGGGGCCGCGAAAACGTTCGAAAAATTGGCCAGCTGGAAAAAATAAATGCATGTCATTTACTGCCCTTAAGGGCTTAAACCGCTACAGGCACATTCGAAAACGCTGTGAAGGCCTTTCGGTACAAGTATTAGGCATATCAGTGCTCGTACTGTGACAGGAAATACCGGGTGCATGCGTGTATCATTAAGGAATACATACTGTGTCCTGTGGGAATGGTCCCTTTCCACGCTTGTTATGCTTCACTGCAATACTTTTGCGTATGCTTCACCAAGTAACATTTCTGTACAGAGGCGAAGCTGACTTTCGGGAACTGGTATTATACATCGCATCATGCTTTCCAAGCTTTTAAGCCAATCGCGAGGACCACAAAGGCCGAGTCCGTACCACTGCTGACAGCAGCGAATGCTTTCAATAAAAACACGGCACCCGACGACAAGATGCTTCATAGCGAACGTCAAAGCAGCTAGGCCTAGCGTTGCCGCAGTGGTGGCTACAGCTGCCAGCGAAGTGGATCTGCGTGCGAGAGAGCGCCGGTTTGAGGTGGGGATGTAATCAAAATGGCAGCAGTGGTGGCTTTGATTCATGCCATTTGGGACCTGCAGTCACAACAAAACGTCCGGAAAATTGGACGGCGAAGAGTTCTTGCGTCTTAAATTTCAGGTGTTTTGATACATTGACTCTATGGGGTACGTGGTGGTGCCGCGAAGCAGTCCAAATTATTCGGAATCCGGAAAGTCGGTCGTTGAATGTGCACTGGCAACTCCTCCAGCCGACGACAGGACGTCAAAGACGATTCATTACGATTCCTGTCTGTTACTCGAGCCAGCATTACCGCGACTTTTGACCCTTTCAATAAAATTACAGCTCATTTTCCCTGATAGAGGCACAAATTTCCTGAGTTTTCCCTGAGTTTTTCCAGACTACTCAAAATCCCTGTGGAATACCAGTTTTCCCAGTGGGTAGACACCCTGCATCGACAAAAGGAAGCCCTTTTCGCGTGCAGTGGCGCGCGAATGAGCTTTTGTGGCCCAAGAGAAGAGGGGGACATTCCCGCAAATCGAACTCACCATGACGGAGTTCTTACGCCAACAGCGAGCTGCGCATATAGCTGTGAGCATGGAGCTTATGCAGGCAAAAGCTAAGGCGCTTGCAAGAGAAAAAGGGCTATCGAGCGCCGCCTTCAAAGCAAGCAAGCATTGGATTTATCGCTACATGTGCCGTGCTGGATTTTCCTTACGCCGCCGAACTTCGATTTCGCAAAAGCTGCCCGAATCGTTTCAAGAGCTGCTTGTGGCTTTCCAATGCCACATTATTTTGTTGCGAAATTGCAGGAACTTCCAGTTAAGGCAAATCAGCAAAGCTGACCCAACGCCAGTTTATCTGGACATGCCATCGCCCCTCACCGTGCACGAAAAGGGCTCTCAACAAGTTTACGTCTGGTCCACTGGCAATGAGAAAACGGGAGTTACCGTCATGTTATTGTGCAGGGCAGATGGACGCAAGCTCCCGCCGTGTGTTGCCGTCAAGCACAAGACAGTGCCTAGAGATAAGGAGCTGCCAAAAAATGTGGTCGTGCGATGCTATGATAAAGGCTGGATGAACGAAAATCTTGTGCTTGACTGGATAAAGTCCGTCTGGTGTAGGCGGCCCGGCGCACTGTTGTCGTTCCCGTCCATCCACGTCCTGAACGCATTTCGTTGCCATTTGGCCGACTGGCTGACTCAGTGAAGAGGCTGTTGCGTAAATCCGGCACTAAACTCGTTATCCTGGGTGGGATGACGTCTCAGCTGCAGCCTTTAAATGTTTACGTGAACAAGCCATTCAAGGACGTGGTCAAGCGGTGTTACACAAATTGGATGCGCTCAGGTGAGCGTGCAGTGACACCAACCAGGCGGCTGAGGCGGGCTTCACCAGCCACGCTATGCAAGTGAATTGTGGATGCATGGGCCAGCATACCAGAGAACCTTGTGCGTCGTGCATTCAAGAAGTGCGGAGTCTCAAACGCGCTCAATGGCACAGAGGATGAGTACCTCTGGAAAGATATGTCGGACAAGGAACTATCTTAAGAGAGCCCAGCTCAGGAAGACAGTGATTGAAGTGCGGAGTGCAATTTAAATTAATGTTTTCATCGAGTTTTCGCAATTCGTATTATACGCGGAAAAAGCTTTTTTTTCATTTCGCGACCTAAAAATTTTACCTCGTATTACAGTGCAGTCCACTTATAACGATACCACATATAATGATATATCGGTTATAACGATGGGTCGACATGAGAGTGTCATTTTATGCATTAGGTCTATGGGGGAAAAAACCATTTAAAACGATAGGTTATTCACCGCATATCTGATATAACGATCAAAGGCGTTTTCCGTGCCAAATAGTCATAACATTTGCGTTGCTTAGTTTCCTGAAATGAACGATGTCGAGACGGGGCAATGTTTACCTCCGTAAGTTCGTATCTGCCGCCATTACCGTGCAGCACGTCCTGCCCGCGCACCGGTAGGCGCAGCGCGCCACAAGATGGCGCTAGCTGCTTCATGCGCGTCGGCCACAGTCGCTCCGAAAGAGAGAGAGAAAAAAAAAGCGACAAGCAAAGCGGCGCGGTGGCGCGCGTCCCGCGTGTCTCTCTCTCGCGATAGCAGGCTGACGCCACCGAAGCAGCGTGCAACCAACGGTTCAACCCAGTTTGAAGATGGTGCCGACAAAGCGCAAAGCTGTGTCGCTTGACACGAAGATAGATATTTTGCAGGACTCTCGATGCGGCTTCAAGGTGAGCGCCCTTGTGAAGAAGTATGAGCTCGCCCAGTAAACGATATCAACCACCTTGAAAACAGGGAGCGCCGCGATTGTGAAGGCAGGAGCTACCAGCGGCCATGCCGATCAGCGGAAAAGGGTTAGAGACCCTTTGTACGCCGATGTTGAAAAGGCGTTTACCAGTGGTTCATCACCAATTGCTTCAAAAAGGCGGGCTTTGTGCGTAAGGACGAACTTCCCCAACCCACCGAGACCAATACGGTGGAAGCCACCGACATAACCGAGCTCTAGGAGCTCGTTCCTACTGGTGACACAGGTGGTGCGTCGAAGGAGGAGTTTTTGACTGCAGACAGTGCTGCCTCGTTCTGCGATGAGGTCACCGACGAGGTGATCGCCGAAGATGTGCTGTCTCAACAGACGGCAAAGTTGCGCGACGGTGGCGACGGCAGCAGTGACAGTGACAACGGGATTGACAGTGGCTCTTTGACCTCGACCTCGATGCCCACGCAAAGAGCGCAGTCGTCGATCGACTCCTTAATTGATTTTATGCATGCTAAAGGATTGCCACCAGTGTTCGCGCAGCAGCTGAAATCCATGCACACTACGGTTGTGAAGCTGAAGCTGCCGCAAAAGCAAGTGCAGATTTCGGACTATTTCGGCGCGCCTAACCCTTGACACGGTTAGTGGCGCTAGAAATTAAGTTTGTTTTTCACGGCCTACTTTCTACATCATCTATTCTTTAGAGCGAGTAGAGAATTTGAGTACGGAGCTGCAAAAGTAGATTTCGCGCTTTTTATTTAATTTTAATTTTTTAAACTGCAGTCCAGATATAGCGATCATCGGTTATAACGATCATATTTTTCATCTTTCTCGATATCGTTTGTGGGGATGCGCGACCCTCGCACCTCCCCTGATGTTTTTCCCGCATAGCGCGTCTCCTGTAATTCCGCTTCGCCGCGTGGCCTGTGTGACGTCCGCGCGGTCAATGTGGTTGAAGCGCAGTCCAAGAGATGGCGCTAGTGTTGCGCTGCTGCGGGGTTACTTGGGTGCGGGAGAGACAAGGCGCTCGCTCTTGGGTTCGAGACAGCAAGCGGGACGGACGTGCCGTGCCGCACGTGCAGCGACGCTCTTTCCCGGCAGGTCGGCGCACGGCGGGGACGTCTCCCGCGTGCGTGCCGACCCATGCTTCTGCGAGACCGCCTCGCGTGGCCGCCCTCGAACGCGCCACGATTCGCGTGACCATACACACGAACGACCAGGCGTTGGGATCCAGCATGGGGCGAACATATTCGCTCGCTTCCGGTCGCGGTGAGTCGAACTTCTAGATTTGTCGCGCGCCCATCAGCAGGTTGTGTGGATAGCAACTCGGCTAGCAGGCATTGATCTAAGAAAGGTGCAATAAATGCCCTTGTGATTGTTTGCACTACTGTGTTGTCGTTCCTTTGTCCCAAGAGTACGGTGTGAGAATCCCACATCAGACCCCACACGTTATAAGTGGACTGCACTGTGTATACAGATTCGTATTAAACGAGGGTTTTTGCGGTATAAGTAATTGCAAATACCGCAGCATACGAACATCACAAGGTCTAAGCAATATAACATAAACATATCAAGAGCTAGGAAAGGAACAAAAAAACAAGCAAGAAAAGGCACTACTTGGGTTTAACACATGTGCTGAGAAGATAGTGAAATTCGCTTTCTAACAGGGATATTGATGCGTGAAAGTCTCTCCTAATCTTTTAATGTGAAGTGGCTCAATTATTTCCTGTGCGGTTTGGCATTTCTGTCTTGAAAGGACTTTTGTGTCTTCAAACAGAGGCTTACAATGGCTATCGAAACAATGCGACGATAGATGTGAAGTATTAGGGTGGTCAAGTGATTGTTTATGTTCTCTTAGTCTCATATTGATACACCTGCCACTCTGCCCAATGTAAGCTTTCCCGCACTTGTGTGGAATCTGATAAACCTATACTTGTGTTACAAGGCACTAAAGAGGACACATGCCTAATGCCGCTATCATTTTTTCTTCTTCTGCCCCCTGTTCAGTTTCCTATTTATCATAGGGCACATCATAGACAATTTGTGGGGGGAGGGGGGGGGTCGAGAAAACTGTATTGACGCCATATCTACTGTCCACATTCCACAAACTGTGTGACAATTTATGTACATAGGGCACCACAGCAAACCTTTTTTCTTTTATCTGTCTTTCTTGTTTCTTAGCAGCACTTTTTACCCATTTCAACAGCGTTTCACAGGTTAGTGAGAACAAACCTATTATCCTGTTCATTTGTTATATATGTCAAGAGTTGATATTGTTGCTGTCAATAATCATGGAATCTGGGAACGCTGCTGCACCATGTCCACCACCACGTAATGTTGCAAAGGGTCAGCGGTTGCTACGCCATTATCAGAAGATTACAATTCGTCGACACTTCGTTCTACTGCCAGGTAGAATGCTTCGCTCTCGTGTGCAGACTATAGCCATGTCCCATTGGTAGTAAAATATCTCACACGCTCTCAAACAAAACATGGTGGCTGCACTCGCAGTTTCGAAATGACAAGGGATCAGAACCAGGTGCCATTTTGGAAGAGCCATATGATGCCACATTTCATTCTTTAGATAAGGCGTTTGTAACAGAAATTTGCTATTAGATACGGGAACACACTGGGAACTAAAAATTACTCTGAGAATGTGCTTTTCGGATAAAAGTGCTGTAGAATCGTAACTGCCAGCCAGCTTCAGTGCCGCTCATTTCAGGGTGTTTTCATGGGCAAGTCCATATAGAATGAACCACTGATGTAATGACCACTTTTCAAGAAAACTATCGAATTTGTTATAAATGGGTCCAGCTCTAACACTAATAACACAACATCGATATGTCAGGAGGCCTATCCTTGGTCAGTCACTTTTGAGATCATTTTTAGTGCACATCCGCTGTATAAGCCAGCAGACGGGGTGCGTATACAGCCGCAATAAAGACCTCAGCTGCTCGACACAAACTGTGCCTTCAGCAACACAACTACTAATAAGTAAGACAAAAATGTTGCATCCTGAAACACAGACCTCCCAAACCTAAAATACAGACCTTCCTCAGAGTCACTTTCAGCTGAGCCTCTTGCCCGTGCTTCCTTCCTGCGCTGCTCAGCCACATCTAGCCGGCTCAGCACCACTGGGTGTTGCTCTATATGCCGGTGCTCAGATGTTGAGACATCAAGCCGAACAGGTGATTGCTGAACTGGAACAGGACTCGATGTGGAAGACCGTGGTGGAGACTGCGCTAGCGGAAGACTTGGCTTCAGAGAGGCTGCTGCTGGCTGCCGTATAGTGGCCGGGGCCATGGCAGATGTGAAAGACGCTGGCAGTGATTGAAAGTTCTCCTTTGTTACCTGTGTGTCACCCAAACAAACCATACCATTAATAGAGAACATGGTGCACAGCATCAGACCAAAACAACTAAAGAATCTTTGGGCAAGCGTGAATTGAATGCAGTCATTTGATTGACGAATGTAGCTTTATGTAAAAGTAATTACATGTTTTGCGATTCATGTAATAAGTACCTAAATGTACGAGAGCACAAGCATTATTTTTATATATTGCTATAATAGGCAATTTCAAAAAACATAATTTAAAAAGATGTAAAATTTTTAGATGGTGTGCAAGATGTCTGTCCATAGGAGGTTTCAATGAGATGCTGAACTGCTACAGTACCAGTAATGTAACAGTGTTCGTGAGTTCAGGCTTTGAAGGCCTCAGTCTATAAAAAAATCTCTTCCTCCCTGACTAGTAACACTTCACAAAGCCTAACTGTTGCATGACATTTATGAGATATAAAATTAATAAATGGCAAATATAACAGACTAACATTTTTTTAAACACACAAAGCCAAAAAAAAAGAATTACTATATTTGCATGAATGCCACACAACCATGAAGAAAAGAGGGGGTACTTTTTTTTATGACCTAGAAAATAGTAAGAACAATACTGATTTATATAGAAACTACAGCCATGGATAGAATGTGTCAGTACAGTGCAATGTGTGATCCATTATGGAATTGTATGCTTTCAGGGGTGGTACCACATGGGGAAGCACTACAATAATGTATCAGCTATTGCAATATGCAGGGTGTCTACCAAGTTGACATTTCCAAATTCCCTGAGTTTTCCAGGTTTTCCCTGACCACCTTTGCGAAATTCCCTGAATGAGCCAGAACTTTGTTTTATGTCAAGACAGGCTGACACCACATTGCCCGATGCTGTCACTCTCTAGTAAGCATGCTGAAACAAAAAAAAATGACTTAATCCAGTTTGAATAGTAAGGAGTAATATCTATTTTATTTAAAAAGAAAACAGAAGGAAGGTGTTAGTAAAATGCACAGCGAAAGAAATGGTAAAGCTCATTCCAAATTGAGTCGAACATTTTCAAATACGAATGAAAAGGAGATGCATACATAAGTAAATATTTTTTTAATATCAGCTATTTCTATCAACTGATAGCAAGTTCATCTGTATGAGGACCTGAACTTTGTCACAACTAAGGTTCTCTCTCAGCAGCTGGGAAGTCAACCTGAACTGTCCTGACATACTCTCAGCCTGTACACAACATCTCAGTGTTGGGTTTCACTGCTTAAACAATTTATTTTGGTTTGGATGAGGGATACCTGTGTCTCAGCGTCAGCCAACACTTAGTTTTTTTTAGCTCAAGCTCCTTCAAAAAGGCGGCGGCACCCTTCCTTTCCCGTTAATTCCTCAGTGCATCGGTCCTTTCTGTTCTCATCCTCCTACTACCACGCTTTCACCACATGGATCATCTGAAGCATCCCCTTGGTCAGTTGTACAGTCAATATTTCATTTTTCGAAATTCCGAGGGGCCGCAAAAAAAAACGAAAAAAAAAAGGGCAGTCTGAAAAAAATTAATGCATGTCTTTAACTGCCTTTAAGGGCTAAAATTACCACAGGCACGTCTGAAAAAGCTCTGAAGGCCTGCCAGTACGCTTATTAGGCATATCAGGTCTTGTACTGTGACAGGAGACGGGGTGCACGCATGTGTAATTAAGGAATACATACTGTGTCTCGTGACAATTGCCCCCTTCCCACGCTTGTTATGCTTCACCGCCTAACACTAGTTTACTGAGGCGAAGCTAACTTTCGGAGACTGGCATTACGCAACACGCTGTGCTCTGCGAGCTTCAAAGCCAATCGCGAGGATGAAAAAGGCGGAGTCGGTGCCATTGGTGATAGCGGCGAATTATTTCAATGAAAAACACGGCACCGCTCGGCAAGAAGCTTAATAGCGAACATAGAAGCATCTAGGCCTAACGTTGCCGCGGTCGTGGTTACGGCTGCCAGCGGATCTGCCTGCGAGAGTGCCGGTTCGAGGCGGCGAGATAATCAAAATAGCGGCGGTGGCGGCTTTGATTAATGCCATTTCAGACCTGCAGTCAGGGCAATATACATTGACTATATGGAGTACGTGGTGGTGCCGCAAAACCGTGCAAATTATCGGGCATGTCCGAAAAATCGGGCGTCTAGAAAATCGGTCGTTAATTACTCTGGCAATACATCGTGCCGATGACACGGCGTCAATGACGATTCGTTGCGATTCCTCTGTTACTGGAGCCAGCATTAACACGACTTTCGTTCCCTTTCAATAAAGTTAGAGCTAATTTTCCCTGATAGAAGCACAAATTCCCTGAGTTTTCCCTGAGTTTTTCCAGACTGTTCAAATTCCCTGAGAATTCCCGGTTTTCCCGGTTTTCCCGGTTGGTAGACACCCTGAATATGCTAACAGGTTCTGGTGACATGCCACCCTGAGAAGTCAGATGTGTGTGACAGCACAGCAGCATTTGCACATATGACACCTCTCGAATATACAATGCATTTGTGGTCTGGGCCTTCAAACACTTCTGCACTTCCACACCCTATTCCCATTGTTCACCTTTCAGCTCCAATCTAACAAGCATCCTCCCGTGCATGTGCACCAGTATTCTCTCAAGATATGAAAAGGCTGGCTTTCCTCCATAGCTTAAGTATCCAGTGACTGAACTTTTTGTGTAGTGAAGGATGGAATAGGAATAAAATATTCTGTTATACAATGAGCATCGTTTCGAATATAATGCAAGGTACTTTCATGAGGTGGTACTTTCATAAAATCACCTTACATTGTATTCATGCAAATATTATATTTGTCACACAGTAAACGTGGAAAATGAATGCAAAAATCTACTGATACCTGTAAGTGGTGGAGGGGTGGCACATCATTGGCCAGTGGCCGCCAGGGCTCTGCACTAGCCGGATGGCCGAGATGCTCTGAAAAGGACTGTTGAGAGACAAGGGGTCCTTGGGGTTGGGGAGGAGGCCCTGAATGGCTTGTAGCCAGGTTCAGGGGAGTCAGAAGAGATGGGGGGCTTCGCAACGGTTCATGGCCTCCTCCAGAATGAGATGAGCCTACAAAACGCAAAAAAAAAGGCATCTACTTAGCCCTTTTGTCATGCCAATACCTACAGTGTTCAGGATGGACATCCTCTCTGCACCAACAAAAATGCAATAGAATGCATAGAAAGCAGAAGTACAAAGTGCAAAGAACTGGTTCTAGACAACAAAAAATTTTTTCGTTTTCAGCAGGCAATTCTGGCTACTGCTCACACATCAACAAAACGTGTGTCGACACAGTAAAGCCCATTAAACATATAGAGTTGTGCTTTCCTGGCTAATACATCATATCTGTACTATCTAGGCCCAAACTCCGCAATCTCCTCGCTTCTTAGCACTTATGGTCCCCCCTCTTCCAGGTTCCCACAAAAAATGTGTACATAGCGTTCTATTCATGTCACTCTATTTCTATGACTCAAGAACAAGTAAAATCAGAATGGCACAAAAAATTTCACCAACAATTATGATACTCCCTAATGCGAAATTTGAGCGCAGCTCTATACCATATCTACTCGCATAATGATCATACTTTGTCAAAAAAGCTGCCGCAAATTTAGGGGTGCGATCATTACGCGGGTTAAATTTCCCACGAAAAGAAAAAAACATTTTTTCGATCCCGCATTTGCTGCAGAGCAAGCCAAACGCGCCGAACGGGATTTTTTTTTTTTTTCGTGAGTACATTACGCGCATTGAAACAGTTTCTTTCGTACCAGTAATGAATAATATAGTTAATATCAGCAAGTATGTGGCAATAACATAGCCATGTCCACTTTGAGGGAACAGAAACAGAGATAGACGTGCTTAGCTGCCAGTGACATAGAAACACATGGCGGGTATGCTGCGGAAACTGCGGCATTTGTCTTCACTGCTATCCTAATACAGCACATTTCCGCTAAGGGTGGGTGAATATCTTAGCTATGTTACAACCGTCGGCGTATGAATAGGGTACACTTCTAACGTATCACTGTAAACGTGTCTACTATCGTTGCCGCTCGCAATTTGTTGCGTGCCCACGAGTGCAAATGAGAAGAATCGAAAGGCGCCTTTTTTGTTGTTGTTGATCACAACCATTATAAAGCCTATAAATAATAAAGCCAAGGCAAGTTCGGTTGTAACTTTTTTTTTCATGGAAGTGTGAAAAGTTATAAAAGGAATAAAATGGGGCATCTGCTTAAGAATGTTTGGTGCGTGCAGACCACTTGGTATGTCTTGAAGAGTAGTTCGCATAGCATTCGAGAGCATTCGACAGATGGTAAGCGCGATCACCATTAGCTAGACAAGACATATAGCTGCGGCAATTTCAAGGTGCGATCATTACATGGGAATGAAAAAAATAATCCCATTTTGACAACAAAATTCAGGGGTGCGATCATTACGCGAGTACGATCATTATGCGAGTAAATACAGTATGTGTTTTCATTTTGTGTGTCAATATTTTGTCTACAATAATTACATAGTTACAAGGTTTATACTAGGAAGAGAAGGCTGTGAGTAGCGTGCTTTGTTTCCTTACAGACAATGCGCGCTACTCTGGCGCCATATCAAAGCTATCATCGCCGCACAGCCCGTTTTGCGTGGCACTATGCTTTTCTCCTTGCGTTTTCATTCCACGAACGATGAGAGCAGCCCTTCGTCATGGGTAAATCATGCTACCAGTGTCAGCGGCGAAACACCCAAGGGAGCATCAAATCGAGCTGCTTGCCCTTGCCCCTTGAGGGAGCAGTGATACACGTCACACATGCTGGTACCGCAGAGTGACCTCAGCAGTGGACGCCGCGGACGAGTGTAGCTCTCCCCACCTCACACAACTATAACCCCCCCTTCCCTTGGAAGTGCAGATGAGATCGCCCACGTGGCAGTGGATGCCGTGGCCTTCAGCAACTCAACACATGCACAAGCTGTTTGCCCTCCGCTCCTCCTCCACTTTCTTCCTCGCACAATCTTCTTTCGTCTACCGCTGTGCTCCGCATTCACTTTGATCTTTCGCCTGTGGTCATTTGCTCGGTTATGAGGTATAACGCTGCTAAGGCACAGCAACACTCAACACAGGAATGGGTGCTTAAGAGCTGCACTTGACAAAAAATGAAATTGGTGTTTGTTTATTTCCCTTCAATATGTTCATGTAAAGATGTCTGTGTATCTGATATAGGTTTGCAGTGCCAAAGCTGATTGAACACTGAAGACTATCCATAACATGTAAATTTGTAAATGTGAACATGCTTGTAAAATTTACACCAATATTCACAAGTCAAATTCCTCAAATGCTTCCTATGCATTCTCTGGCTGTTATGTGCTTGCTCTCTTATGGAAGCGCCCTAGCTCACAGCAAGGTTACTTGTGATGAATTCAGCCTATGGCAGAGAATGCTTCAGTGGCGAATGTCATTCAGCGTTCGAAATCCTGGCTGAGATGATGCTGCTCCTAAAAAATGGAGTCAAAGCATGTGAAATCTAACAGCTTGTTTGCAAGTTTCCCTCCTTTATAATTTTTGTAACAAGATATCATGCAAGACCCATCTGAAATGGGTGGAGATGGGAAACTACATGGCACACCCTTCCAGTAAAGTTAGTGGAGGATGCAATACTGATCTGCATTCCAAAGTGTACAAGGGACACAAAACTCATTGAATGCGAAATTTAAGCGCAGCTGTAAACATGTTTTCATTTCACAATATATTGGCTGGTGCGAACAATGTCTCATGCGGCATGATGCAAATGGAGTGAAGTGGGGTACCACTGCCTCGCTAAACAAGGTATTGCGAGAAGAAGCGCGTGGGTAATGCGTGGGCGCAATTCACAGCAGCAGCCGCTGACAACCTCTGCTCATGCAGTGCTTTGTTTCCATATAGATAACAGGCACTACTCTGGCACTATCTCGTAGCCATCGTCGCCGCAAAGCCCCTCGTGCGGCACTACGCTCTTCTCACGCTTTCGTCACACTCTCCTTCTTGCCCTCTCTTCACTCTCACTGCTTTTTTCATTCCCCGTTGTGCTCCGTGTTCGCTCTTATCTTTTGCTGTGCTCGTTCGCTCTGTTACGAGGTAGGCCAGCCGATATTCATAGCAGGAACGGGCGTCTAAGAGCTGCGCTCTAAAAATAGAACTGGTATAATGATGTGATTCTTTTTACTCAATTCTATTCCTTTCACATCATCCACCGCTTTTGATCAGCCAATCACTGTGATACGTAGGCGGAGTGCTGCTCGGACCACTGACGAAGCATGGAAAAGAAGAAATTGGAATAGATGTGCTACATTATCCTGGCTTAGGTTTCTTGGCACAGAGAGACACAGCCCAAAAGCTGCCAGAGTTAGAGCCCAATGAATGCAGATTTAGTGGGTAAACAATAGCATGCCCTGAAGCACAATGATCAAACATCTTACAGGCCAAGCCCCTCACAAAAGCAACTGATTACACATGGCTATTGAGCTAGGCTGATGAGGTAGCACTTCGCCGAGCATGACAAGTCATGGAAGCAGAGGTCCAGTGCACAACACATAGAAGGCTCATGAAGAGCCTGCCTATTGTGTGAAAGTATTCATCAATTCAGAACTAATAAGTAAGGAACAGTCCCACAGGGCAGTCACGGAGAGAACAATCAGGGCTAGTTCTGATGTCATAAGCTAACACATGTGAGCCATGCCTGCAAGGCAGAAACATTTTTCAAGCGACAAAGAAGATTGGCTATTATGCACACCACAGAACACTTAATTATTGGTCAGCACTGCTGTCACATAAACATAAACATGAGCAGCCACACAACCTCAGCCTCTTAGAAGACTACTGTATGTATTCAATCATAAGGCGAGGTTATTTGACAGAACTCTTGGCCTTTGAAGTCACCCCCTACCTTATATGCGAGGCTGATAAATTCAGTTATTATTTCAATATGGCGGCATCAGCACCACATTTCCGGCAATACAGATTTTAGACGGCATTGCATATTGTAGCCACTAATAAGCCCTGGCAGGTGAGACAGTACAATATTTTTGAGCGTATAACATGCACGGACATTTCGAAAAATGTGACAGTAAAGGCAGGGTGGGATTACATACAAATTTTAACTTCATGGTAGCGGAAATTTTGCCTTTTAGTATGGCTTCACAGTAGCGTTGTTCGCGCTGCCATAAGAAAAGGTGAAATTTGCGCTGCCATGAAGTCACACCTCAAGGCAGAGTTTGTATATAGTTCCCATCCATTATTCCGGGGGCTCCCAATAATTCCGTATTTCAGGCAAACCCACCGAGTCTGAATAATCTGTCGGCTACTCTATATGGCCTTAAACTAGTATACAAACCTAAGTTCTTTTTGTTGAGTCCCCCAACTGCACCCTCGCCATATAATTGTGACTGCTTATAATCGAATAAATAGGGTATTTAAAAATTTGTGTCATCCGAGGATTCATGTCAACCATGACCATTTCATTCAGATTCCGCCACACAAACACAAGATAGCACACAACACTTTAAATACATCAGATGGAAAACCACTAACCAAGAGATGGCGATGAGGACTCGGAAGCTCTCTTAGCCGATGAAAGGAGCAAAAGTCGCGACTGTTCCTCCTTGGACTCATCCGTTCGTGGAGGTAGAGATGGCGGCGTAGTCTGCTGCCGCTGCTGTGGTTGCTGTTGCTGGGCTGGGGGCTGCTGTGGAGGTGCTTGCTGTTGCATAGGATACCGATAGAAGGGAGGGATGGCCGGGGCTGATACCATAGGTGGTCCAGGCCGCAACAGATTGTACTGATATAGTGGGTCTTCCAACCTGTTTACAGATAGCCAAATGGTACCACAGTTACCATGTCATTGTCACAGCAGAAACTGGTGATGACCTCCTAGTTCACTGCTTAGGCACTAGCTCACCTGTAAGCTGGATGTGCAAGATGTGGTGGAAGGAATGGTGTCGGGTGGTACGGGTAGGCGCCAGCATCAAAGGGTGACATGGGATGCAGTGTACCCAGGTTGGGATGCCGTAGCTCCTCGGCCGAACCGCGGTACGGCTGGAAGCCCCGGGGGCATTCTTCACCATTTCCTGAAGCACCCTTGTGTCCAGCGCCACTGGCACCACTCCTGAGATTGTGAATAGACAAAACGTGTGTTCCGAATGGCAGCTGTTCTGAGGCTCTTGATGAGCTGATCTAGTCATGTGTGTTTAATTGCTTTGTGTGCACCTTGAGAAGGGTTTGTACAGAACATTTGACTTCAAGGAGAATTCAAGGATTTCAAGGTTGCCAAAGGCCAAAATTCAAGCAGTGGAATGCAAACTTATTCGTACAAATACACTGAAATATAGTAAATCTCCTTCTAGCTGCGCTACTGAGTTGGACACATGCTTCAAGCTCTTCAGGTTGCTTATATAAGTTGACTTTCCCATTGTAATGATGTGAAATGCCTTCTGGCATGATGGTTAGTACTGTCCAACTACAGCCAAATATATTCATCATTTTAATGCCGAATGGCTGATGCTTACTATCTGCCAGGCATTTCTAGAGCCAAGGGCTCAAAAATGAAGCCATGATGGCTGCAGTGTGAACCACTAGCAAAACAACAAAATAATGGCATGGCTTGGTTGCTTGATCTGGCTTTGTCTAGTTACACGATGGCAATGGTGATTTAAACAGGCCTGTCGCTGGTGACTGGACATGCCACATTGCAATTGTTCAACGACACAATTAATAGAATATATCTAGGGTTCTCCCCTCCATGTGGAGTTTGTTGCTCTGAATGTTCAAAAGTCGCCCCAACCCCAGTTTTCAAGAAACCCAAGGAGCACATTTATTTTCAAGGAGTTCTAAGGGCCCTTGAATCTCTTTTACCCACTTCGCAGGTTTTCAAGGACTTCAAGAAGGCGTAAAAACCCTGTATGATGTCATACTGCAACTGACTTAAGTTTTCTTTGTATTTAGGTCAAACTTTCACAAAGGCCAAGCCTTTGCATAAAAAGTGGTCCAGCAAACAATCAACAAGATGAAAATTTCCAGGTGTGCAACCCTCAGTGTCATCCCTTCATAATTTAGTAACCTACTCTTTGACTATAACATGTTCAGGTAATCAATTTAAACAACTACTCTTCCAACTGCAATCAGATCACTTCGGAAGTTCCTCAAGGATCCATACTCTGTCCACTACTATTCCTAATTTAAGTCAATGATATTGCAACTAATGTTACTTCACAAGTACGAGGGCTAATCATAAAGTCTTTACCGCTATATTTTATTAGCCAAAATAACATGCACACAGGTAATTACAAATACACATAGTATTCTATGTACCACCTTGCACTATTTTTCCACATAGTCCTCACACCGGTTCAGACCCCCCCATTTGTCCCATCACAGCACTAAATTTGAGATGCCCTTGTGGTAGAATTCATCTGGCTGACTGTGGAACCACCGTTGGACTTCAGGGCCTTTTGCGAACTCACAACACCACCACCTCACTTCTCAAAGCGAGACACCTTTCCCCAAACGTGGGCTGCATTTCCCTGAAGACTTCAATGGGCGTTCGTCCCCTTGCTCCATAGAAAACGAATCACACTTCGTTGCTTGTATGCCATGGATGTGTGAAGCACAACCGCCATCTTCAATAACTAACAGCAGCGCCGTGCCGCCGAGCTACCGGCAGATAAGGCTGGGCCCGTCCAAGAAGGGTCCATTGCTGGGAATGGATATATTTTCGCAATTACAGCCCTAATTTGGCTAAAAAAAAATAAGGCCAAACAATTTCTAATTCGCCCTCGTACATATCTATTCAGATGACTGTGTTGTGTACAATGAAATAAGCTGTCCTCTCAACAACACTGCAATGCAGTCAACATTATAAAAACTAACTGAACGGCTTGACACATAGCAAATGGAAATTAACAAAGCAAAGACTAAATACGTAAAATTCTCTTATGTAGCTTGCTCTACCACTAACCAGTATGAAGTATGTGGTATTAGAACTGTTCATTCAGCATTCAGATAAATACCTGGGTGTTCTGCTTTCCTTCAATTCAAAGCTGGAATATTCATATTGAACACATTACCACAAGAGTATACAGTAAACTCTCACTTGTACAAACGTTGGTTTAACGAATACTCCAGACAAATTAACTTTTAGAGAATATCCCTGGCAGTTTTCCTATGCATTCTATGCAAAAATGGTTCAGGTAAATGAATTCCTGAATAGCAAATAGTTAAGTTGAACGAACTTAAGGGCCTTGGTGGAGAGTAACACCAGCTACAATTAGAAACTGCTGGCATAAATCCCGCTCTTGCCCCTTGTGCGGTTAAAGCGAACGTAACAGGAACAGCGCGATGAGGTGATCAACCCCAGGATGTGGACAAAGATCTGTCACCAGCTGTATGTTGACAGTAACACTTTGTTTGGAGACTATGGGCAGTGACAGTGAGCTCATTGCCTGTGCTGAACTATCAGATCTGGAAATGGTTTCCAGCGTTCGTTCCGCGGAAGAAGGGTGCGATGAGGAAGATGCAATGGCAGAGGCAGATTCAAATGCTGTAACTCTAGCCGAGGCTGCAGGATACCTTGGAAAGTTGCGAGACTTCATGTCTCAGCAACAAGCTGTGCCAGAAGAGGTGCACAATAACATAAACTCTGTGGGCAGCTTTGTTACTTCTTGCACTTTAAAAGCACCAATGCAAAAAAAAAAAAGATTTTTTTCTTTTTCTTTTTTCAAAATGAGACAAGCAGCAACGTAACTGTTACATACTTCGTATATATGGTTGTAAATAAATCCATAAATTGCATTTCCCAGTTTTGACTCAATGTCTGCTATGCCCTATGCTGTTCCATATTCTAGTGAATACAGTAAAACCTCGTTAAACCGTACCCGCTTAAACAGTAGTTTCGGTTTAAAAGTAGTAAAGTCAATTCCCCGACTCAGCGGCCATTGAACATAATGTATTTTGTATCTGCATAAACCGTACCAGCTTATTGCGTACGCATCGGTTAAAACGTAGCGTTTCCACTTTTCGTCGCGCAAACACGGCGGTCTCCATCGGGCGGCCCGGCAGAACAACAAGCCTCAGAGATCGGTACAACGGCCTCCAAGCGCCCTGTGCGTTTGCACGTGAAGCCGCATCAACATCAACATCATTTCGACGCCGCATGGACCATCGCTACTAGATAATCTAGTAACGTTGGCATGGACGCCGTGCCAAAGAGCGTTGTGGCGTTGTGCAAGCGAGGACTCGCGTCATGCCGAAGCTAGGATAAACAACATGCCGGGTGCTCAGCATAGAAGAAAAATTAGACATCGTCCGTGCTACCGAACGTGACACGAAGAAGTCGGCGCTGGCCCGCGACATGAATCTGCTGTTGACTACAGTGTGTGGCATTTGGAATGCGAAGTTGCTCGGCAGCGCTGCTGCGACCGCGAAGAGATGTCGGCTACGAGGTTCGACTTTTCACCATCGCTGCCGCTGTTGTTGCCGAAGTGTCAACTAGCGACAGCGATGAGGACGACACGGAAGGAGGCGACAGCACGGGCTATTCAGGCCCGACAGTGGCATAAGCTGCGCGTTACGTCAGCCTCCTGAAAGCGATCGTCGCAAGGAGAACAGGGGCGCGATAACGTAACTATTCCAAACGAAAAGTTTTCCGAACTCCGGCACCCGGCAATGAAAAAGGCGCCCCGGGACTTATGCAGCACTACTGCGCGTGTGCACGGAGAATACGTAAAGCCAACGAGGAATCTGCCGTGCTAGTGTTTGCCAAGAGGAGGGGGGCTGGCTGAGAAGCTGGCACGAAGCTTCAGTAAGTTTGAGGCCGCTGTCGTCGTGCTAGGCCGCCGCGACATTAAACGAAAATAACACTTACGTCCCGCGAAGTGAATAAATACTGCATGTTTTTTCCCCTTTCATCGCACTCTCTCTGAGTTCTGTTTTCGACAGGTAAGTGGGCGATCTCATGCTATTTCGCTTAAACAGTACTACCGTTTAGTACGTACTTCTTCCGAGCTCCGGCCGACTACGGTTTAACGAGGTTTCACTGTATTCAGTTTAGTGAACTTTCAGTTAAGTGAACTATTTCCTTGGGTCCCTTGAATTTAACTCAAGTGCGAGTTCACTCTATAAAAAGCTTGGTTACCTGAAACGCCATTTAGACCTGGTAAACGAAGATACCAGACATTGCTCATACAATTCTCTTACCAGGCCCTCTTTAGAATATGCAGCCATAATTTGGCACCCATATCAATACACTAATCTGTCTTATTCACTCAAAATAATGCTGCATCATTCATCTCGTCTTTATACCCTTGATATCAATTTATAGAAAATTTATCCAGTTGTTCTACCACATTATTTATTATAAAACATTCCATTCATTTGAGCCCATGTTCTTCTCACTCCTCACATCCCAACCCATGCAGATCACATTCATAAAGCAAATCCAACATTTGCCTGTGCCAACACTTATAAAAATGTGCCTCCAATTTTATCTATTGCCATACAGAACTCATTACGATGGGGTAACATATCCAAGAGAGCAGACTCTAGCACTCGCTGATGTGTTTGCTCAGTTCCCTTAACGATGCTGCCATAGAGTTTTATGGCACTGCAATCATTCAACTATCATGGGAATGATGGGAAGTACAGGCTATGAATTGGTATTCTGTTGACTGGCGAACTAGTCTACAGGTATTTTTTGGCAGTTTTGGTTTCGCTCCAAGCGCAATTGCCATAACCCGCAGTGGGATAATGCGATGCAAAGCTCGGTGCCTTTGTTCTGTTGCTTAAAGTGGCGATAGTGCGCTGGGTCAACGGCTGGGACGATATTTGTGTCTAGGTGTGGTGTCGAAGCCCTCACAAGAATGCGACGGCATCGTAAACATTGAAAGAACGTATTTTGACCGTTTCGACCTTGGTTTGTTAAGTGTGTTAGGTTGGCGCTGTAGCGTTACGTGCTTTATTACGTGCAAGAAAAGCCTCGCGTTCGCAGCGAGCAGGCGTCATAGTAGACGACACTTGAAGCATTCCTCTCAGAGGTGCAGCACTTTCTCACAACGAAAAATTTGTATTTCCATAAATACTTTATCAGCATTTTTATATAAGTACATGCACGGTTGTTATTGCTGTTGTAAAAATAAATAATTATTCTTTGGCACTAAATGAGGAACAGAATTGCAAAAGAATGCATACCCTGGTGTGCCCTGGTGGCAAACCGTCCTTCGATCTCAAAGTCATACAAAGCCTATGTAATGTGTTGTACATTATATAAGATACTGCAGAAATAAAATTGGATTTTACGCAAAAATGTTTTAGTATAACTTCGTCCAATGCACCGCAAGCGAACGCCGCTTGTCTAAAGATTGAAGTCAATCCGAAGCCTGTACTTATCGTTCCCATGTAGTTTGAGGCAACGCTCAGGAGAGCCTCCGTAGACACTAGCGTCACATTCCCTTCTAGGGTATTTATTTAGAAACTCTATGGATGCAGCGAGCCCACTTGCCCTCAGTGTGCACTGCATGCTGCCATGCTCTCTGCCTCAGGTGCTCACCCACACTCTCCGCAACAGGCCTTAACCAGTGCTTCTCCTCTCCTCTTCTCCAGGCTGCTAGCACAAAACAGCATGTCATGTGGCATAGAAATTTGATATTAAAATGACAGCCTCAGAAGAAGCTTTTACACGGCCAAAGGGAGCCACATAGCAGGCAATAAGCAGATGACAAGGATGAAGCTCTGTGTCAGTCTGATTGCAAAAACAAACTGCGCCTTGCTCAGTTGTTTGACAAACGTTGCTAACTTACATTGATAGCTTCAATTTAATAACAACTTGTCTGGAGTGGTTGTCATGCTACGCAGCTGTAGACATTTAGACATTTAGACAAGCGGCGTTCGCTTGCGGCGCATTGGACGAAGTTATACTAAAACATTTTTGCGCAAAATCCAATTTTATTTCTGCAGTATCTTATATAATGTACAACACATTACACTGTAATGTTTTAGTCATGGCTTGACTGGTGCATGATGGCGCATGTAATAGTAGTTTTAGGCTGTTAAACTCGTTCAATGATGGATTAGTGAGGTCATGAACAGTTTGTTCTCCGATTGCAGGTATGACAAAAGAAATGAAAAATTTCCTCTTCATGCACCTATGATTCAAGGGTTGCTGAGTGAGTCAAGCACGAATGTTCCTTCCTATGTTCCTAACACCAATAGCTGCAAAATAGCATGTAGATGAAGGTTTAGTTACCAGTCATAGCACTCTTGTAGTCTCTTTTCTTTACTCTTTTCACTGCTGTTCCTTGTGACATTAACCCTCCATTCTTTATTCAAACAATCACTGTGCCATGAAGATGCGGAAAATCTAACAAAAGTTTAGATATCCCCAATGGTTTGTTTGCTACTAATAGCACGAACAGGCTGTGGGGTGGACATAGAGCAACATGTGAATAGCTCGCACAAATGGAAATGCAACCAGCCTTCAAACCATTCAAATTTATTTAGAAGTTGTCGAGCAAGAACATTTATCCAGGATGATCGTGGCAAGTGAAAGTTAACACATGAGCGGCTGCAGCAAGAGCTGAAGCAGATGAGAAAGATTTATGCATACTGATATGCGTCAAGCAACATACAGCGCAAGCATCTTTAGTGGGAGCGGATGCAGACAAAAGACAGAGTAGACACAGTAACTGCAGTTGGTGACACAGCAGAGAAAGAAATGTGCCATATCTAGCAGCATGTGCAAAGTAACGCTGAGTGTTGCCACCTGTACAACCAGTGGTGAAACTGCCCCCTCGCAGCATCAAAAAGAGAACACTGTTATCAGAGCAGCTGGCTCACCTGTATCCTACGTCTGTGCTTTTTTGGAATTCGAATTTTAATTTGAACCATTGTCTCACTTACGGAATCATCCTTTCAAGCAGCACTACTAAACTTCTTTAAGTGTATCAAACTATCAATGTGTCATGACCTACCTCCATTACCTTAAAAGTGTTTTCGTATGCTTAGTGCAGCATACATTTTTGCTTTACTATTCTATTCTGCCTCGTATATGTATTTTTTGGCTGTTTCTTTATTATTATTATTATTATCATTATCATTATTATTATTATTATTATTATTATTATTATTGTTGTTGTTGTTGTTGTTGTTGTTGTTGTTGTATTCTGATGCAGACTCGTGATTACCGTGGTGTGAGCAATGCTACGAGATATTGTATAAATTCAGCTTTTTTTTTTAATATCCTATACCATTTATTTTTCTTCTCAATTTATTTTTCAATTTTTAGGCCATTTCTATTTATCTAACTTATCTCTTTCTATTTATTCATATTGTGCACATTGTACTTACACTTATTCTTTTAGGATCCCCTCCTCTTATTAATGCCCTAACGGGCCGCCCTTAGGGTACTCAAAGATATACAAATAAAATTTAAAAAAAAATAGGCGACCCTAATCTTTGACTAAGGCGTCTCTTGTGGCACTCGCACTTCACCATTTGTGTTTTTTAGGTTAACTTTAGGCAAATGCAATGCACAAACCGAACTCTGGGGCAACTGTTTTCCATTAATTATCCGTTTAAATATCATGCCACCTTCTAGCGCGTGACATCATTACTTCCCCTTTCTAATTCCGGGTTTCTAGGAATTCAGCCAAAGTCGTGCTCCCCACGTGGTGGGTCTCTAAAGTCTACAATTCTGTGCTTTGGTGTGCAGTAATCAGCTATTTATAATTAATTCTACTTATTCCAGACACTTCAGTAACTGAACTTGTAACTAAACCTGTGCTCTGATATCATATCTATAATGAAATCCATATTTTTTTCATTTTTTTCTGATTTATTTTGAATTTCGTCCTCGATCGTCTCAGTGATTTCTAATGAATTTTAATTATTCCACACACTTCAGTAACTCAGTTTGTAACTAAATTGATGCTCTAATATAATATCTATAATGAAACCTATAAATTTTGTACTGCACTATTGTTTTTATATTTTTTTCTGATTTATTTTGAATTTCGTCCCCAGTGGTCTCTGGAGGTGAACCAGAAGCTGCGCAAGAAACAAGAGTGTCACTCGATGCTGATGGCAGTAAAAATAAAGAAATTAATTAATTGATTATATTTTAGTGTTATTTATATCTACTGAAATTTAAGCATGAAATGAAACAGGAAATTGAACTTGCAAAAAATAAATAAATGCCGTTTACAGCACTGAGTATTGCTTTCATAACAACAGTACAAAATGGAGTTGACTAATCACAGGATTCGCTAATTGTTAAATAAACGTAGTCAACTGCTGTTTCACTATGAAAAATAGTAGTTTTATGATTAAATGAAATTAACTATACTATGCAGCTACTTTTACACAACTCACTACACTGCCTGTTCTTGTTTGAAATTACTGTCATCACTGCCCTTATAAGAACAATATGACAAACCGAACAGTTTGCTATCTAGCTGATTAAAGGCAAACGGTTAAGTTTGATACAGAAACAGGAAAGGTTTAATCTTGGTCCTAGCCATGGCTTCAAATGTGGAACTTCTGCAAATGGGGCAAATGCGAACCAATTGCTTTGAATGTACCAGTTGCAAAAAAGAAAAAAAGTGGTACTGTTTTTATACCTGGCTAGAAAATAGAAGTGATATATTTTAAAGAGAAATAAAAGCTAAGCTCTATTCTTTTGCCAACAACAGAACAGCCTGGAAGAGCACTAAAGCATAATATTAATTCTACTAAATTTCCTTGGGCACCGAATAATGCAAATACTCCCCACGGATGATATAAAGAAGACCCACAATTCACATCCAAGAAGCTAGTCAAATTTACCCTCTAAAATCCTGTTTCTTTTCTGGTGCTGTTATTTTAAGTGGACCAAGGTTACTCTTTTATTCAAAAGATGATCCAAGCTATAGGTTTTTGCCGTCCGAAGAATAGTAAAACAGAATGCAACCACAAATGAAAATCAGTTTGTGCGTGACACAAAAATCTGACAAGAGCAAGTTTATTTACCGAGGTCTCACTAACACTGGCCTATCACCAGAACATTTCCAGTGCAGACCTATATTGCATGCACCAGTCATACACAAGATCTAAATAAATAGCAGGAGCCCACCTGTACCCATGCAAATCACCAAATGCCAAGATGCAAGGTAGCACATGGAAAGCCCTTGCCACACCAGAGGAAAGGGAAATGAAAGCTCACGGAGGTCCAGTCAAGTGCTTGCTAGAGAGGTAGTCTAAGGAGGACAGGGAGGAGTCCATCTTGGTCGCATGGTCCAGGCGATGGCTATGCTGTGAGCTGAGGCTGCCCAAGTCCAGTGCCTGGGCAGACACAGTGTGCAACACTCAGTACAAAAGCCATCATCTCTGAGGAGCCACACCCGAGCAGCACACAGCATGCATGCCTCACATACCCTTTCATCAGCCTTCACAGCTAACATGTGCCCCAAAATTAAGGAAAGGACAACAGGTGGTGAAAGCCTCCTGCATAAAACAAAGGTCTTCCAGAATTCCTCATGCCAGCTAACAAGAAGTGCCGCCTTGCAATTGCCAAGTTTTTTTTTCCTTTTTTTTATTGAAGCTTTTACAGTGCTTTTTAGTTGTTAATTCAGAAGTGCACTGGCACAGCTAGGTACTTGGAAGAGAGGAATAATTTTATGTAACGTCATGCATAGGAGGGCTTGAATATGTAGAGGGTAGGACAAGGAGTGGGGGTTGGGCAGGAAGCAAAAAGGTGGACTTTGAGCTAAAGGGTTCAAAAAGCTTGACTCACTTTTCTGGTTTCTATAAGAAGACCAGAAGGAGCACCAGACATGACTGGGGGAGAACCACATGCCAATGGAGATGGCAACCCATAGGAAGAGCTTCGTTTTGGAGTTAGTGCTCTGGGGTTCCCTCCTGGAATGGAGGCCACTGGCCCAGAATCCTTTTCTGCAAGAAATAAAAATTTTGTACAATTCACTGACATAGAACAACACACAACTATTTTGGCTCAGAATCATTACAATGAAACAATACAGTGCTAGCAATAGCAACGCATCATTTCTAAAAAAAAAATGCAAAGCACATGTATAAAAATCCAGATTCCGGACTTTTGAGGAATGAATGATAATGCACAATGGTGTTGCAAGCACCTTCCGGCGCAGCCATTAAATGTCAGATTACAAACAAATGGTCTTTCACAGATTTGACACTCACCTTAAAAAGGTGCTATAAGATGAGGATATAGAGCCACATAAAGTTGACACACACATATTTATAAAGTAAGTATCAAACGTCAACAAACAAGCCCAAACAAAGTTTCTCTTAGGGTCTCACTAACCCCTAATTTTCCCACCAATGAGTCAGAAAATTAGAGGTCAGAGGGGCTCAATTATTTTGTTAGTTATAACTATATAAAGAAGATAAACAAAGCCAAAGAAAGCATAGGAGAAATTAACTGTCTTGCTTAACTGAAACGTAGGAGTAATAAAGAAAAGGGAAATGAAAGTGAATGAATAGACATATGTGCTGCAGGTAGCAGCTGAACCCACATCTTTAGCCTTACACTTTAGGTGCTTTATCAATTAAGCAACAATGGTGGCTATACTTCCATCGACTTCCTTGGGCATTTGTGTATGAGTACAAGATTAGCTTTGGGAGTGTTCGCCAATGTCCCTCACAGCCATGGTGGTAGATCTGAAACATCCTATCAACCACAGGAAGACAGCGCACACAATGCCATACCATCTCAGCTCGCCCAGTCTCTGCCCACACAGTAAATTGCCTCTAAGACAGGGTGCGTGGGTTGCGTATGCACTCAGTCACACTGAAAGCCATGCACAGTCACGGCTGTGCTAGAAAAGGAGACGTGCACCAACCTGCACCCCTGCTGTGCTACATAACCTGTTGTGCTATGGTTAGCTAAGATGGCAGAAGAAACGGTCGACTCCAGTTGTCTAGACAAGACACATCCTACGTGAGTGGCTGCAAGTGAAGCAGATTACGAAGCAACAAATTTATAAACAAAAAATTTAATTATGGGGTTTACCATGCCAAAACCACTTTCTGATTATGAGGCAATTTACAAACTAGCAAGTTGCGCGTATTCCTTTATTCCTATGATGTCAAATATCATGTAGAATTGTGCTTAGCCACATCCTGCGGTTTCTACGGAAGTTTCAGCAAGAAACAGGCTTTTCATTCTACCTATATATATATATATATATATATATTGTCACAAGCTGTCATGAACCACGCCTGCCGCGCAAACAACCAGATGAAAGAAGGAAGAGAACGACGTGAATCGCAGCCGAGGGGATGGTGATCGGGAGGCTCGGAAGGCTGGTGGTGACGTCAGAGTACGGTCGGAGGCAGGGGAGCGGTAGCGGTTCCGGGTTCTTTCTGCTCCAAAGTAGGTCTCCTTGGCGGTGCAGGTCCTCTCGAAAGTGGCTTCCTGAAGTGGAGTCTCCTGGCCACTGAGTGCGCAGTGTACGACCGCTAGACCGCATAGTCGGCGCTGACGATCCGTAGTTTGATGCTCGGCGTCGGCTACAGTACCTAGCTATATGGCCAGGCATGCCGCAGCAGTAACACACTGGCGAAGGGCGAACTTCAGAATGCGGATTGAAGTAATCTGCCGAAGACATCGGTTGAGGGTAACGAGGCTCTTCCCCTTGAAAGTCGTAGGTAGTGGCGAGTCTTCGTGGACGAAAGTTGCGTGGGCGTGGATCAAAACGCTGAGGGGGCAAATCATTGCGTGGTGGTTCGGTCGTAATGTAATGTGGTTCGTCTCTGGAGCCGGTAAGATCCGCGACGTTCACCGAGTGGTTCCAAGTAGCCAAAGGGGGTTCCCAAAGAGTGTCTCGGAAAACGGAGGAGCTGCAACGTGTTGCCGCATAACGTGCCTGTTCGTCATGTCGCTGGAGCTCCTCGCGGACTATCTGGCGGATGGCGGACGAAAGGTCTGGGAGTGGAGGACTCGTGTCAACACTTGCTACAGTCGTTACATTGGCCAGCCGTCCAAACTTTGGTGTAATTCGGCGAGTCTTCAGCGCCTTGAACGTACGGAAGTGCCGTATCAGTTCTGATACAGTGTGCAAGTTCTCTTTACCAATGAGGAAGTTGTATACGTCTTCCGCTATTCCTTTTACCACGTGCCCCATTTTATCTTCCTCTGTCATTTGAGAGTTGACGGTGCGGCACAGCTTCAAAATTTCTTCGATGTAGGTAGTGCAAGTCTCGCCGGGTACCTGAGCTCTCTGGGCTAATGTGAGTTCCGCACGTTTCCTCTTTGCGTCCGAGTCACCGAAACACTTTTTGATTTCCTCAACGAAGCGTGTCCAAGTAGTTAGCATGTCCGCGTGGTTGTCGTACCATACCAACGCCGTGCCGGCCAAGAAGAAAACAACGTTCCTAAGCTGACTGGCAGCGTTCCAGTTATTGTATTGGCTTACCCTTTCGTAATGGGTTAGCCACTCATCCACATCTTCCTCTGCCTTCGCCGAGAACGTGCGTGGCTCTCGGTAGTGCTGGATAGGGACTGGGCTCGCCGAGGCACTGCTGGTGAGGGTATTTTGCTCTGTGGCCATGACTGAGCGCGACGGCGAAAGTCCGGCGAGGCGACGGCTTCGGCGTAGCTCTTGTGCTGGTGGCTCTGTTGTAGGTCTTGGGAGTTACCCCGCACAGCTCCACCAAATGTTACACACGAGGTGTTTTAATGCACAACCAGATGAATCTGGTTGATAGGCGCGGTTGTTGAAGAGCGGTCTCGCGGCAGCTTGGCTCACGTCGTTCTCTTCCATCTTTCATCTGGGTGTTTGCGTGGCAGGCGTGGTTCATGACAGCTTGTGACATTCAAGCGCCACATTGCCTGCTTCAACCAGTTCCCCCTTCTAGCGTCCCCTTTGAGCAAGTTGGTATAGATCTTCTGGGCCCTTTCCCGCGATCCTCCAAGGGTGATCGTTGAGTTATCGTTTGCGTAGATCACCTTACCCGCTATTGTGAGACCGCCGCATTGGCATCGGCCACAGCTACAGAAGTTTCTATCTTCTTGCTGGCTAACATTATACTCCGACATGGACCTCCTCGCATAGTAATCAGCGATCGTGGGCGACAGTTTACCGCGGACGTGGTTGAAGAAACCCTTCGTCTGTGTTCATGTAGCTTCCGCCATTCTACGCCCTACCATCCACAAACTAATGGTCTGGTCGAGCGCACAAACAGAACGCTTGCCAACATGCTGTCCATGTACGTGGATTCAGCACACAAGCATTGGGACAGTATCTTGCCTTTCATTACCTATGCCTTCAATACCGCGAGACACGAGACCACTGGTTACTCACCATTTTTCCTTCTGTATGCTCGTCCGCCGCCCTACACCCTCGACACAATATTTCCCTACTTCGCTCATGACAACGAATCAATTGATGAGCTCCTATGTCGAGCAGAAGAAGCGCGACGCCTCGCTAGGCTACGCATTATAGCATCGCAGGACCGGTCCAAGATACGCTATGACGGGCGTCACCGCCACGTTTGCTTCGATCCTGGTGACCTTGTGTGGCTCTGGACGCCGTTGCGGAAGCGTGGCTTGTGCCAGAAGTTTCTCGCCCACTACGTCGGCCCTTACGTTATTCTGGAGCGCCTCAGCAACGTAAACTACCGCATTGCGCGTCTCACGAGCAGTGGATGACGCTCGGCCAAGGCTGAAGTGACACACGTCGCGCGTCTGAGGCGTTACAACCCACGAGATGACTGACTCGCCCGGCGGGCTTCGTCTGCCAGCGGGGAAATGTCACAAGCTGTCATGAACCATGCCTGCCGCGCAAACAACCAGATGACAGAAGGAAGAGAACGACGTGAGCCAAGCTGCCGCGAGACCGCTCTTCAACAACCACGCCTATCAACCAGATTCATCTGGTTCTGCATTAAAACACCTCGTGTGTAACAATATATATATATATATATATATATATATATATAATTCAATGAGAAGTTCTGTAGGTCCGGTGCATAGGTAGTTTTAGAAACGAAGGTGCACACTTCCGAAAATTGCATCTTTAATGTTTTTAACGTTTCGGCCGTGGCACGGCTTCGTCAGAATAAACGGCCTGGAACTGAAAAAAATTTTCCATGTCAAAAAGTCACGTGCGTTTATTCTGATGAAGGCCGTGCCACGGCCAAAACGTTAAAAACATTAAAGATGCACTTTTCGTAAGTGTGCACCTTCGTTTCTAATATATATATATATATATATATATATATATATATATACACACACACAAGCAAAACCACAAGCATGGGAGATGCAAAGAGCCACCTTTCAGCGAGAAAAAGCAACAAATTCAGCTCAGGTGTGTCTCACTATAGTCTGTTTTATATCTGGATGCATAGCATTTGTAAGTGCTACATTGTAAGTGCTACAAGTATCTCTGGTAGCATCATCTTGTCATGAAGAAGAGGTTAAGTTTCACATAAGCAAGCTTTCCCGAAATGTAGTTTGCCATGCTAGTAATGCTGAAGTAAGCTTTAAAATAATCTCTTATATCAGAACACTTGTGTTGTTTTCAGTCTTGTGCTGCAGAAGGCACCAGCATAACTCCTGTGATAAAATCGCATGCAACAGCAGAACACACAGTTCACACTTAATCTCTGAACTGTGACCTAAGCCATGCTTAATGGGACAGAAGTACAGCGTGGTGAAGCATGCTTGCAAATTTGAAAAGGGGTCTATTATTATATATTATTAGATGCACTTCAATTTCCTGTACAATATCTTGAAAAAAGAAATTAAGCTGCGGTTACTACAAGAGCTTATGGTCTTGCTATGGTCTTGCTATGGTCTGACATGCATTTAGTTCAGTGAGCATTGTCCTTGGGGAGGAATATCCTTGGTAGTGGATGATGAGGTAGTAGCGGTAACATTTCCCGCACATTGATTTACCTGCACTTCATGGACTACAAAGTAGATGGTGCTGATGTTTACTTCACAGCATGGTGATGCTTGTGGATTGCCATTTATTTCTGGAGAGCAGGGACTGAGAATAGCAAGACATCAGCATCCCCTACACTTGTAGCAGAGCACCATGCAGACACAGTCTGCAAAGCTTATGGTCTGACATGCATTAGGCTGAACTGTAGTTAATAAGGACGACTTGACAGAATGGGCCTGGAACTGAAAAAATTTTCCATGTCAAAAAGTCACATGCTTTTACTGCTTCTGGAAATTAGCATCACTTTCATTAAGCCTGTAACGATGTAGATGGCACGGAAGTGTCCCTTAAACTGCCGTTAAAAGATATACAGGATTGACATAACCTACCATGCTACTTGGGGGCCCTGCGATGCGAAATGGGCATGTAGTTCTTAATTGTTGTTAGCACCATGCAAGCCTTCCCAACACTCATGAAGTGCCAAAATCAGAGTGCTTATTTGATTTGCGAGCTCCAGAAATTTATATTACACGTTTGTTACAGTAGAGCATGGCAGTGATTTTGGTGACAGATGCTGGCACAATATGCTGTTCACTGAGATAGATTGGTTCGTTACTCAGAAAAGATGAAAATAAAAGCAATGCATTTTAGTTTTACAGGTTTTTCATTTAGAAGGCAAGCACAGAAATAAGTTGCACACTACCTAAAGGGTTACGGGGGACACTATGGGTGCCAGTTCACACAAAAAAATGTGCAACAATCTCTGTGCCTCCCCTTGCTAAGACTTTCTACGAATATCCCCTGTTGTGAACTAACAGCAGCATCACCTTTTCCACTTCCAGCAGCTGTCCAAGTTTTTTCGTACAGCCTGCCCAGTTCCCATTCGGTTCTACGGCGTGGCATGAACTCCAAAACAATGTTGTCAAATAGTGAAAGTGCTGGCTGGAGCAACAAGGCCACCTTGAAATGTAAACTTCCAGAAGAACAGTTTGGACTTGTTACAAGGCAAAAATAACTGAAGCTGTAGACAGATGAGGACAACGAAGGGAACACTACATGCTCTTGTGTACATCCCCTTCCATGTCCGCATCTGTTTACTTACTCAATTACCTTTCGGTACACATACATGAAAGCATTGCTCTCACTGGTTTACAACTTGTTTTGTCCATTCTCTTCCTCTCGCTGAGTAAGTATGAAAGTGTGTACTTCAAAGTTCAGCAACTTTAGTGTGTGCGTGCTATATATAAATGCAATTTTGCATTTAGCTTCGAACGCCAAGAAGAAAAATACTATGCAGCAAAATAATTTAGTAAAAAAATAAAAAAGGAAATCGCAGGAGCACCCTTTACCCCAGGGGTCTCCAAACTTTTCAACTGGAGTGCCGTGTTGGTGACCAGTGGTGGTGTGGAGGACCGGACGATAAAGAATGAGATAAAAATTTGGAAAAATAAATTAATAAACTTTAGCAACAGTACACGTCATAGACTAAACATTTTATTCCATTTAAGAAACATGCTTCTATCAAACTATTTATTCAATTGCATGCATTAACCTCCTGGTATAACTACCAGAAAAGGAGCAAAATGATGTTTATTTTTTCTTTACTCCCATGTCATCGTGCGTATATTGATTTGAAATATATAATATTACACATTAATGGTGGCCAAAAAAAACTTGTTCAGATTTCCTAGTTGAATGCCAGTTTTGTGCTTGTTCACAGTCATTTTATCTGCACTAAACCAATACCCACAAGTCATTGACAAGGTCTGAGAAGCATCATCACTCTTTACAAATGGCTTTCTGTTTTTTCAGTTTGTCGTTTACTGCAAGTTTGATATATCTACTAATCCGTGCTGAATTTGCAAATAGTGCTCACATTTCCGTACTGTGGAAGTGTAGGACAGTTGGTGCAGCCATGTCAAGAATAAATTAGTCCAACACACAGAAAATAGACCATTCATGTTATTTTGTCTTGCTTTCTGTCCGGTGTATTGTGCTATTTTATACTTGACAAATTCTACAGTTTAAAGCTTGCTGGAAAAGAGGACTTATGTAAGTTTGAGTACTGTTACTTAAAGGCAGGCATGTAAGCATGGACCAAAGAAGGAACAAAAAGGACCACATAAACGCTGAATATGAACTGAAAGGTCACGCAGTGGCAGAAAAGAAAAAACAAAAAACTTATCAGCACATGCTCAAGGAAAGGTAGCACCAACCTGTCAATCATGGGCAGGTGCACGTACTCGTGAAAGATAACTATTCAGACAGGACAATTACTTTTATTGCTATAGCAATTATATGAACACTCCAGGCGCATTTCTGCCGTCGCCGTGAAGTTCCGTATGAATGAAAGCATGTGAGGGTGAGCAGGTGAACACGGTTCAATCTTGCGTGCACGAGCGAGGAACGCGGCCCGGATGGGCGTGCCCTCTCCTGCTGCGCGCGAGGCAGGGGGGCGACGAGGGAGAAGGGGCGTTCTTCTCCGGCGGCGGCTAGAGTGCTTCGATGTCCTCCTAGCCCACCACTCCGTACAGAGTGGAGACAACCGCGGCGTCTACTACTGCGTTCACTGCACGAATCACGGACACCGTAGTAGATGCCCTTGGCGGACGCCGTAGGGACGCGTTGCCGGTGCTTGTGTGCCATGCCGGCGCAGGCCTTCTCTTCAAAGAGATCTGCGAAGTTTGCAGAGTGCGTGTAGCGCCAATAGCTTCGTATACGCTGTGCTTTCAACGCTTCATTCGTGTTGAAGTGACAGATGCACAGCGGTCAATGGGCTCACAGCTGCTGCCGCGTTTCTTAACTCCAGCGTTTTAACAGACAGTTTCCGCTGCCATCGAGCAAGATGTGTTCTTGTTTACCTGTGCACGTGTGATACTGTGCTGGTTAATTTAGTTGAAACAAGTTGACGAACTAGTTGGTTTGAATCCATGATAGAGCGGTTAAACACGGCTGAACAAGGACGCAGAAAGAAGCAGACACAAAAAGACAGCGCTATCTCTGTGTGTCTGTTTCTTTCTACGTCCTCATTGAATCACGCTTACACATTCTATCATTGTTAATTTAGTTAATAAGCAAATGTTTACAAGTTTATACGGCCAATAAAACTACTATTCTTACTTCGTAGAGCTATCTACTAATTTGCTATCGCAATCGGTGCTTCGCCTTTTGGGTGGAACTGCGAATTTTTCGTTTAAGCTTATGGACGGCTGACTTAAGCACACGCTACTGCAATTAATGATGTATCAAGCCTCAAGCACAATGCGAGTTCTTTTGCTCTTATGAGTAGACAAAATTACCTGCGAATTTTGCAGTGTACGTGCACACGCCACATTACGGTGTTCTATGGTTAATGAACGTTTATGCTCAATTATTATCCAATTCGCCTAGAGCGGAAAGTGCAGCGGTAGCGTAGAGGTAGAACATCTGCCTCGCGCAAGAGGACCGTGGTTCGAATGCTGGTGCCGCAAAGCTTTCCACCAGTTTAAAAAAAAAAATCCTCGTGTTGATAAAATTGCATAAACAGGCCTGGAGTGTGGCCTGATCCCAGTGACCAGAACCGGTAACGCACGCCCTCACCAGAGCAGGATTGGCCACCCTGGTGCAGTACTTGGCCACAACCTCCTATATGAACACAACTATCAAACCCCGGCCCTCTGTCCCCAGCAGCTGCGAAGCAACTGACCATGGCGGCGGTCAGACCTGCAACACAGCAGAGGGTGCTAAGCATCCCTGGTTCCGGACAGGCCGCCATTGGAATCTGAACCTGGCAACGTTTGACGCTAGACCAACCCAACGGTTCGTGCGTGCAACGTTTGCAACTACATTAACCCAGGCGCCGGACACACTTGTGTTCCGAAGTGCGCCCTGTGCGGAGGGGCCCATCTCACCGCCGCAACAGAGTGCAACAACAAGCTCAAACGCATTCCACCCAGATGGAAGCCTGCCTCCACCACCACACCCAAAACCCAACGACAGCCCCGCCCGGTCACTCACTCGACCAAGGCGGCTGACCTTCGCCCGCGATGGTTCAGCTCCGAGTGGGAAGGCTCCGCCTTCGACTACTCGGAGTCTCCGAGCATCTACGGATCCCGGTCCGGTTCCAACCCGAGGTCCAGGTCCCGCTCCTGCTCTCGCCCAGGGTCTCACTTTCGGTCGCCCAGATGGCGATCTCGGTCGACGCCCAAGCAAGGACAGCAGGCAGCACCAGCGATTGCGGTACTCAAAGACAAGGGGCCCCAGCAACACCACCGAAAGACCAAGGAAGCCTCAGTAAGGAAGCCTCAGTCAAGAGGACTACCACCAAAGAACACAAGGTAAGCTGGGCAGCAGTAGCCTCCCCCTCGTATAAAAAACCACAGATGCCACCATCGGTGAAATTGGAACAGGAACTCGCCACCATGCGCGCACAGATACAGACACTCACACAAGAAAACAGACTACTCAAACAACAAGTGACACAGCTCACACAAATACCACAAGAGGCGGCTCCACACAAGGACATCATTGACCTACAAAACCATGTCGATGCCATCCGCACCCAGATGCAAGCCTTTATGGACGCTACACGCGCCCAGTTGGAACAAATAACACAGACTGCAATACAACGGACAGATGCAGCAATAAAACATATGGAAGCCACTGTAGACAGCAAGCTTAAGAACCAGCTTCACTCCATAAAACTACGAAAGACACTACGACAGAACCTTTACAAGGCCACACCTGTAGTAGCACCAAACCAAATCGTAACATCACCGACCACAACGTCCAACAATGCCTAGACCATACAGGCAAGTCAAAGAAAACTTAGAAATTTGGCAATGGAACTGCCGTGGGTACCACAGGAAGAATGGGCTGCTGGCACAATTGATTGCTCATTCCTCAAAACCACCAGGGGTCATAGCCCTACAAGAGCCCGGTACCCGACCAACACTACATGGCTACGAAGAATACCACACAAGTCAAGACGACAAGTGGAAGGTAGCCACACTAGTAGACAGAAACATCACAACCATACAACACAAACCCATAGACGACGTGGACGTACTACATGTACTTCTCGAAATAATATACAAAGGCAACCAGAAACAGAGCGCCTTCGTACTCGACATTTATTGCCCCCCTAGCCAAAGGTGGGCAAACATAAGAAAACTCTTTGGGGACACCCTCCGCCTCGCTAAAGACAGTCCCCTGGTAATCATGGGCGACTTCAACGCTCAGAACACCCTGTGGGGGTACCAGAGGCAGGATTGGAAGGGTCTCCAGCTACAAACACTAATTGAACAGTGTCACCTCACACTCATCACAGACCCGAACATACCGACGAGGGAAGGGAACAGCGTAACACGCGACACCACTCCCGACCTCGCCTTCATCACTCAAACCACTCGAGCCGAATGGCTCAACACACTCGAAAACCTAGGCAGCGATCACTTCATATTAAACATAACACTACAGACTGGACGCCTACGCAGGCAGATCGGCACAGCTAAACTCAATGACTGGCGAAAAATCAGGGAAGCCCAAGAACAGGACGCCGACACAATCACGAATCTGGAAGATTGGTGCGACAACCTCCGTTGACATAAACAACGCCACACAAAGGAAATCGCCAGAACGGAAGAGACCCCAGAGGTGGATCCCCACTTACTACACCTGAGGGATGCGAAACGGGGCCTTACCCGCCGCTGGAAAAAACAGAAATATAACAGGAAACTGAAGACGCGCATAGCACAAATAACAGCGGAAGCAGAGGAATATGCCATGCAACTCGCTTCCGCGAACTGGTATAGATTCTGTGACTCCTTCGGTGGCACGCTGGACACGGCCAAGACCTGGCACATCCTCAAAGCCATCCTGGACCCCACCAAAACCAAAGGAGAAGGACACAGGGCTCTGGAACGGTTACTACACACCTACCCAGGCAGCCAACAAGACCTCATCGATGCCATCAAGACCAAGTGCTATGGAGATCCCACTCCCACACAACCATGTAGAACACCCTACACAGGACAACCCAACCCGCTAATGGACGAACCTATCACCGAAAATGAAATGAGAGCGGTCATCGCAGCCACCACCCGTAACACAGCAGCGGGCACAGACCAGATCACAAATTCGATGATCAGAAACCTGAGCGACAAGTCTATCTCCGTGCTCATGGCCTTTCTCAACAAACACTGGGAACAAGGTACGGTACCGGCGATGTGGAAACACGCACGAATAATCATGATCCCCAAACCGGGCAAGAAATTGGCAATTGAAAACCTCAGACCCATATTGCTCACGTCCTGCCTCGGCAAGGTGTACGAAAAAATTATAAACATGAGACTACAGAGACACTTGGAAGAAAACAAACACCTGCCGGACACCATGTTCGGTTTCCGCGCAGGCCTGTCCACACAAGATGTGCTACTCCAAATCAAGGAAGAAGTCCTCAGCAACGTTTCCCGCTGCGGCGAACACGTCCTCCTAGCAATCGACATCAAAGGGGCTTTTGATGACGTCAGCCACCAAGGAATCCTAGAAGGGCTGGCCAACACCAACTGCGGCGTGCGAACGTACAAGTATGTTCAGAGCTTCCCGAGCCACCGCACGGCGGAGCTGAAGATGGGAGACATCCAGACCCCAGTGTACCACCCTCCCAACAAGGGAACACCACAAGGTGCTGTCATCTCTCCCACGCTGTTCAACGTCGCCATGATCGGCCTCGCAAGCAAACTTCAGGAGGTAGCAGGTCTGCGGCACGCAATCTACGCAGACGATATAACACTCTGGACCCCAACAGGGTCCCTCGCTGAAAAAGAAGAACGCCTGCAAACTGCAGCAAATCTAATCCAAGAATACGTCAGCCAACGGGGACTACAATGCTCGCCCGAAAAATCTGAGCTCCTACGAGTCTGGCGAGGCCGGGGTAACAACGCAGTCCCCACAGACCCAACAAGAAGACTCGAGGTACGCCTCAACGGGGGCCTCATACCAGAGAAGCCATTGCTGAGGGTGCTGGGTATGTGGTTGCAGTCCAACCAGCGCGCTACACACACCCTTACACTCCTCAAAACCAGTGTCAAGGCGATATCACGCATGATCTCCCACGTAACATCCAAGAACAGAGGAATGAAGGAAAGGGACACCCTCCGACTGGTCAGTAGTCTGGTGGTGAGCAGAATCACATACAGCCTGCCTTACTACCACCTCACACAGTCCGAGACGAAGCAGGCCGACACACTTTTGAGGATAGCATTCAAGACCACTCTCCGCCTGCCGATGAGTACATCGACTGAAAAATTATTGGCGCTAGGGTTGCACAACACCCTCAGTGAACTGACAGAAGCCCATTACGTCTCGCAACAACAGAGACTAGCGCGGACTCACACGGGCCGGCAGGTCCTACAAACCTTGGGGTTCCCAGCAATAACAACACGAACCCAAGAAACCTGCTTAATACCTCGTCACGTCCAGGACAGGTTTCACGTTGCCCCGATACCACGCAACATGGACCCTAACCTACACTCCGGCAGGAGGAGAGCAAGGGCCCAGTACATGGAGAAAGCGTTCAGGTTCAATACCACGGCCCGTTTTACGGACGCCGCCATGTATGGGACGAACAACAAGGGCGCAGTGGAAGTGGCATGCGACCACCGAGGCCACGTTACCTCCGCTGCATCGACCCGCCCCTGCACGATCACGGAAGCCGAAGAGATGGCCATCGCGTTAGCCATCCGCGAGGGCCTACACGCAAACCAACCACTGACAATCCTCACGGATTCCCAGCAGGCCTGCCGCAACTTCCTACACGGAAGAATTGGAAGACCTGCTGCACAAATCCTAGCCCGAATACTTAAAAGGACACTACAGGTTACCAGAAACTCAAGTTAAAGTGGTAGAGCAATGTTCTAGAACGTCTAAGGCGTCAATTTAATCGCGAACAGAGCTTTAGTAACCGAGAAATTGAGGTAAATGCATGACACGATTTGAGACCCCCCAGCGACATTCCGGTACTAGCCCGATGACGAAAGGACTCCTCATAATTTGTGTTACTAATACTCAACTACTCGTATTAAAAATATCATTTCATTCGATTATAAGACGGGAAAAAATGCTGCTTGTCTACGTCTATTCGATTCTAAGAAAAAATAACATTTTGACGTTACCCTTCAGTAATATGGGTGTTCGAAAGGTTTCGTTTTCGCTCGACTCTGCGCGCTCGACTCTGCGCCGTGCATGCTTCGGAGTTTCAGTACTTTCGTTATCGCACTTTTTTATGCCCTGTTGCGAGTGCGAAAAGGCTCGTCACTTCTCACAGACCACGCCAACCACGCTGCGAGCTCGCCGCAGCCTATATTTTAACGAAAACGGACTCTCCGTGTGCCGTGGGACGTAATTCGCTTCTCCTTCCGCTAGCCACCATACTCCCGCTTTCGCTCTGCTGTCGGCTCTGTCTTGGCTCTGTTTCTGGCCGCGTGTTTGCGTTTTGCACAGAAAAGCCGTAGCACCGTCTGCGGACGCCGTTCTACTCACCGATGGCGCAACGTCACTATGAGACCATGATGTCAGCACTCCTCGATCGGAGGGCGGGCTATTTGAACTGCGCTAGAGGTACGCGGACGCTTCAGAACGCATTTTCTCTCAAAATAAGTCTCTCCTTGGCACGAAACAAGCGTTTCGAGGTTTCTGTGATGGTATTTCAACAGTCCACGTTGACTTAATAGTAACCTTTAGTGTCCCTTTAAGGAGGACCCTGAGGACTTCACCACCCAAACCATCATCTGGATACCGGGCCACACTGGCATCACGGGCAACCTGCAGGCCGACAGAGCAGCTCGAGAATTCATACATAACCAAGCACTCATCACGCCGGCTGCAGAAGACCCGGACCCTGTCGACCTCGAGTATTCAGCCATCGTTAACTACCACAGAGGGCGTCGCTTGCGATATCCACCACCCCATCAAAATCTAAAGACAGAAGATGCCGCTGCCTGGCGTAGGCTCCAGACAGGCACTTACACGAACCTACACATATTACATCGGATACACCCCACAGCCTACAGGGACGAATGCCCATGGTGTGGGGCCACGCCAACCCTATACCACATTACGTGGGAGTGCACACTACAAAACATAGAACACCTAGACACGAACACCACGAGGGAGCAATGGGAGGCACTGCTGTCCAGCTCGGCCCTCGACGACCAGCTCAAGCTAATAAAGAGAGCTGAGAAGATGGCAAGAGCCAGCGGAGCCCTGGACTAAGGGCCCCGACCATTAGCGGTTTTCTGATTATTCTTTTTATAAAGTTTATCTATCTATCTATCTATCTTGACGCTAGACCATTTATCTAGTGAGGCGAGTCTAGCACTGCTACTGGAGGAATTAGAGGGCAGTAAATGAGATATAATAGGGCTCAGTGAAGTTAGGAGGACGAAAGAAGCATATACAGTGCTGAAAAGCGGGCACGTCTTGTGCTACCGGGGCTTAGCGGAGAGACGAGAACTAGGAGTCGGATTCCTGATTAATAAGGATATAGCTGGTAACATACAGGAATTCTATAGTATTAAAGAGAGGGTGGCAGGTCTTGTTGTGAAACTTAATAAGAGGTACAAATTGAAGGTCATACAGGTCTACGCCCTTACATCCAGTCATGATGACCAGGAAGTCGAAAGCTTCTATGAAGACGTGGAATCGGCGATGGGTAAAGTCAAAACGAAATACAGCATACTGATGGCCGACTTCAATGCCAGGGTAGGCAAGAAGCAGGCTGGAGACAAGTCAGAGGGGGAATATGGCAGAGGCTCTAGGAATAGCAGGGGAGAATTATTACTAGAGTTTGCAGAACAGAATATTTTGCGGATAATGAATACCTTCTTCCGCAAGAGGGATAGCCGAAAGTGGACGTGGAGGAGCCCGAATGGCGAGACTAGAAATGAAATAGACTTTATACTCTGCGCTAACCCTGGCATCATACAAGATGTGTACATGCTCGGCAACGTGCGCTGCAGTGACCATAGGATAGTAAGAACTCGAACTAGCCTAGACTTGAGGATGGAACGGAAGAAACGGGTACATAAGAAGCCGATCAATGAGTTAGCGGTAAGAGGGAAAATGGAGAAATTCCGGATCAAGCTACAGAACAGGTATTCGGCCTTAACTCAGGAAGAGGGCCTTAGTGTTGAAGCTATGAACGACAATCTTGTGGGCATCATTAAGGAGTGTGCAATGGAAGTCGGTGGTAACTCCGTTAGGCAGGATACCAGTAAACTATCGCAGGAGACGAAAGATCTGATCATGAAACGCCAATATATGAAAGCCTCTAACCCTACAGCTAGAATAGAACTGGCAGAACTCTCGAAGTTAATCAACAAGCGTAAGACAGCTGACATAAGGAAGTATAATATGGATAGAATTGAACATGCTCTCAGGAACGGAGGAAGCCTAAAAACAGTGAAGAAGAAACTAGGAATTGGCAAGAATCAGATGTATGCGTTAAGAGACAAAGCCGGCAATATCATTACTAATATGGATGAGATCGTTCAAGTGGCTGAGGAGTTCTATAGAGATTTATACAGTACCAGTAGCACCCACGACGATAATGGAAAAGAGAATAGTCTAGAGGAATTTGAAGAAGAAGAAGTAAAGAAAGCCTTGGGAACTATGGAAAGGGGGAAGGTAGTTGGGGAGGATCAGGTAACAGCATATTTGTTGAAGGATGGTGGGCAGATTGTTCTAGAAAAACTGGCCACCCTGTATACGCAATGCCTTATGACTTCGAGCGTACCGGAATCTTGGAAGAACGCTAACATAATCCTAATCCATAAGAAAGGGGACGCCAAAGACTTGAAAAATTATAGACCGATCATCAGCTTACTGTCTGTTGCCTACAAACTATTTACTAAGGTAATTGCAAATATAATCAGGAACACCTTACACTTCTGTCAACCAAAGGACCAGGCAGGATTCCGTAAAGGCTACTCAACAATAGAGCATATTCACACTATCAATCAGGTGATAGAGAAATGTGCGGAATATAACCAACCCTTATATATACCGTATTTACTCGCATAATGATCGCACTCACGTAATGATCGCACCCCTAAATTTTGTCGTCAAAATTCGATTTTTTTTTATTTCCCGCGTAATGATCGTGCCCCGAACTTGTCGCAGCGATATGTCGTGTGCTAAGTCTAGCGAATAATGACCGTGCTTACCACCTGTCGAATGCTACGCGAACGACTCTTGTAAGACAAGCCAAGCGGCCTGCACGCACTAAACATTCTTAAGTAGATGCCTCATTTCATTACTTTCATCACTTTCCGCACTTCTATGACAACATGAGGTACAACCAAACTTGCCTTTATTATGGGTTGGCTTTATAATGGCTGATGTCAACAAAAACAATAAAGGCCCATTTCGATTCTTTTCATCTGCTTTTGCACTCGTGAGCACGCAACAAATCGCGCGCGGCAATGATATTAGCCACGTTTACTCTGATACGTTAAAAGTGTACCCTATTCATACGCCGACGCTTGTAACACAGCTAAGATATTCGCCCACCCTTAGCGGAAACGTGCCGTATTAGCATAGTAGTGAAGACAGATGCCGCAGTTTCCGCAGCATGCCCGTCATGTGTTTATATGTCACTGGCTGCTAAGCGCGCCCACCTGTTTCTGTCCCCTCAAAATGGACATGGCTACGTTATTGCCGCAAACTTGCCGATATTAACGATATTATTCATCACTGATACGGAAGAAAGTGTTTCAATGCACGTAATGTACTCACGAGAAGAAAAAAACATCGCGTTCGGCGCGTTCGGCTTGCTCCGCCAGCCACCATTTATGTTTTGGTGTCCCGCACCCGCAATCTCACATCTCGCAGCAAACGCGGTACGAAAAAAAATTTTTTTTTTTCGCGGGAAATTTAACCCGCGTAATGATCGCACCCCTGAATTTGCGTCAATTTTTCTGACAAAAAAAGTGCGATCATTATGCGAGTAAATACGGTAGCTTTCATTGATTACGAGAAAACGTTTGATTCAGTCAAAACCTCAGCAGTCATGGAGGCATTACGGAATCAGGGTGTAGACGAGCCGTATATAATATACTGAAAGATATCTATAGCGGCTTCACAGCCACCGTAGTCCTCCATAAAGAAAGCAACAAAATCCCAATAAAGAAAGGCGTCAGGCAGGGAAATACGATCTCTCCAATGCTATTCACAGCGTGTTTACAGGAGGTATTCAGAGACCTGGATTGGGAAGAATTGCGGATAAGAGTTAATGGAGAATACCTTAGTAACTTGCGATTCGCTGATGATATTGCCTTGCTTAGTAACTCAGGGGACCAATTGTAATGCATGCTCACTGACCTGGACAGGCAAAGCAGAAGGGTGGGTCTAAAAATTAATCTGCAGAAAACTAAAGTAATGTTTAACAGTCTCGGAAGAGAACAGCGGTTTACGATAGGTAGCGAGGCACTGGAAGTGGTAAAGGAATACAGCTACTTAATTAGGACAGGTAGTGACCGCAGATCCGAATCATACGAGACTGAAATATTCAGAAGAATAAGAATGGGCTGGGGTGCGTTTGGCTGGCATTCTCAGATCATGAACAGCAGGTTGCCATTATCCCACAAGAGAAAAGTGTATAACAACTGTGTCTTACCAGTACTCGCGTATGGGGCAGAAACCTGGATGCTTACGAAAAGGGTTCTACTTAAATTGAGGACAACGCAACAAGCTATGGAAAGAAGAATGATAGGTGTAACGTTAAGGGGTAAGAAAAGAGCAGATTGGGTGAGGGAACAAGCGCGAGTTAATGACATCTTAGCTGAAATCAAGAAAAAGAAATGGGCATGGGCAGGACATGTAAAGAGGAGGGAAGATAACCGATGGTCATTAAGGGTTACGGACTGGATTCCAAGGGAAGGGAAGCATAGCAGGGGGCGGCAGAAAGTTAGATGGGCGGATGAGATTAAGAAGTTTGCAGGGATAACATTGCCACAATTAGTACAGGACCGGGGTAATTGGAGAAATATGAGAGAAGCCTTTGCCCTGCAGTGGGCGTAACCAGGCTGATGATGATTATTATTATTATCCAAACGGTACAAACACCTGTTTAGCCTACATATGAGGGATTGCAGCTAAAATAATATTAATGAACAATGCCAATTCAATATGACTGCGAAATTGTTTGTGTGCATTACACAACACCCCTCACTACTGTTTCTGTGGTATAGGCTTACTTCATAAAATGAGACTTCAAAATGCTCTGAGACGCTTCATTTGAAAAGTCATCCCATTTTTCCTTTGGATACTTATGTGATTGCAGCCATGCAGGTTTAATTGCTATATTTCACTGGTATGCCTTTTTGTAAACAATAATCATTGATGTATTGGAGAACATTGCTATTTAAGACAAGTTGCACCATGCGACACCTTCAAGTGTGCACAAGCATTTTCACATGGCCCACAAAGCTAATTTTCTTGCGCAGTTGACCGGATTACCTTGGTATAAAAATTCATCACGACTGAGCTAGTTACAAACTGAGCCAAGTTTTCTTTTCAAGAATAGCAGTAACCTAACAGTCATGATTTGGCAGCTTACCGCCACATGTGAAACATGTATGCAGGAAGAAATGAGGACTATTGCTATATTTTTTAATCAGAAATAACCCCTGCAGCACATTTGGGTGTTTTGAATGACAGAAAATCTGTTCACAACTGATGAAAAATTATGTAGAAATCATCAAATATGAATGTCAAAGTAAACGATGCCACGAAAGCTTTGGTGCATGTTCTAGCATGGTGGCTGGGATCAGTCAATTGGTGCATCGGATGCTCCTCACGTAATGGTCACAGGAGGCTACTAATTCGTTAGCATTTTTCTTAAGGGGGGACGCGGGTTTTAAATCGCGAAAAATGGCCAAAAAATCGATTTTTTGAAAATCACATTTTCAGTTTCTATAACCCCTTTTCTATCTGATACCCAAATATCATCACTGTAAACCACTTAGAAGTGCTCTAAATGATTCGTTTTATCAGCCAAGGTGGCGAAAAATCTTGCGGAAATCAAGAAAGAACAGCGTTTTCCACGCTACGATATCTCCGGAACGGCGCGACCGAGCGCCGCCATCTTGGTCTCGTTGGAAAGCGCATTTCTCCGTCTTCAAATTTGCCGCTTCAGCGATCTCCTCCATACAGAAACAAGCGCACAAAAAGCAAATGATTGAAGGTCGTGCCGGAGTCTGCGATTGGCCGCGCCTGCCACGTGACTCCAGCGCGGTTCGCCATTGGTCCATCGCGGTTCGCCATTGGTCCGGCGCTCGCGTCGTCTGCTCGGCTCTTTGCACCTCGCGAGTTCGACGTCTCCACTCGCCGTAATCTCGACGTGTCAAAACGGGCGCTACGCGGACATCGCAGTAGCGTGGCCGATCCCTGCACTTGTAAACGTTTCAGACTCGCGGCTAAGCATTCCGAGCATCGGCGACGCGGACATCGCAACCAACATTCACGCGCGGAATCCTCGGACATGCGGCTAAGCCTTTCAGCACTCGGTGTTTCGAATTCGTGACAAATTCGTATCGCGCACGCAATCCTCGGAAACGCAGCTAAACATTTCGCGCATAGGGAGTCTCCGACTCGGCGATCATGCACATCGCGCGCGGACTTCTCGGACCGTCACCTAATCATTTTGTGCATCGGCGCCCCCGACTGCGCGAATAAGCGCATCGAGGGTCGACTCCTTGAGCCCGCGACTAGGCATTTCGCGGGTCGGCACCTCGGGCTGCCCGAATAAGCGCATCGAGGGTCGACTCCTCGAGCCTGCTACTAGGCATTCCGAGCGTCGGCACCTCGGGCTGCCCAAATAAGCGCGTCGAGGGTCGACTCCTCGAGCCCGCGACTAGGCATTTCGCGCGTCGGCACCTTGAACTGCGCGGCTACGCACATCGCGCGTCGGCTCCTTGTATCTGCGGCTGTGCATTTCGCACATCGGCACTTCGGACTCGCAACCAAACACATTGCGCGTTCACTCTATTATCATATTGTCACGATAGCTCGTAACAATATCTATCATACCACCCCTTCATAAAGAGAACCTCGTCATGAGCTCTGTTCACTAGGCCCCTTGGGCTGGCACACGCCTGGCTGCAAAAGTGATCGAGGCATCATACAAAAGTAAAATTCTGGAAAGCACCTAGCAGCTGCATATCTATCACTGCCTCTCTGATCCTAAGTTCCACTGTCAGGTGAAGATGACTTGGAAGGCTGCTTACACTCAGAGCCTTCATTCAGTAACATGGTCAATTATACCAAATGAAAAAATGCCTCACTGATTATAATGGAGACTGCTATCAATCAGACAGCCTGCATGTACAACACTGGAACTATATTCATGCCCACAGAGTTGTACACTTCGGTTTGAAACCCAGGCACCATGCTCTTTGTAGAGCATGGTGCCTAATAAAGTTTCTTGTGCTAGTTCAGTGGCCAGTATGCTATTATTTTGAGAGTGTGCAGTCACACATTTAGTATGGCCATTCTTAAAAAACATAGAGCTTCAATATGGTGCCATTTGTATTGCTGTAGATACACTTCAGCAAAAGCTACATTTGTTTGAAACTTCAAATGCGTTTATTTCAGTTCGATGTTTTTGCACACTGTACTCCGCCTTACGGGTGTTTTTTCTGGGTTGTCTTTGGCCAAAAATGACAAGGGTGGTATCATTTTATTCGAATTGAAATGATCTGCGGGGTGATGCTATTTTTATTACTCTTGCACCGTCATGAAAATTACATTCAGGTATAGTACTCGCTGCTAATTAGAAAAAAAATTTAATAATAAATGCAAGATTGTTTTCTTGTCCGCAAAATGCTTCCAAATGAATAAAAATAGCATCACCCCCTACAGTAGGTCTTTAGCAATGGTGTCATGCATTTAGTTTTTGGTTTGGCAAGACGGAATCATCAAAAAGCCCCGTAACGAGTTTGAAATTAATTTGACTTCAGACCTCAATATTTTTTGAACTGCTACAGCTATCAAAAATCTAATTACAGATCTGAAATCAGCACAAAAAATTACCCCAGACAGTGGAGTTTATTAAAGATTCACCCAAAAATAAGAAAAAAATTTTTAAGACCCACTTCCCCCCTTAATCAGGTGGTGTGATCTGGTAACTGCAATGAAACCAGATGCCAGACACCAATGCAACAATGTAAGCTTTTGGGGAGAAGGCCCACTCTAAGGTGAAGGAACAGCCTGTGGGCTAGCCATCATCAGAAGGACCTGCGCTGGCTGCAAGCCAGTTGCCAGGCCTCCACGAGTCGAATCCAGCTCGCGGGCTGTAATTTCGAGACCCCTACTTTAGACAATGAAGACACTGACAGGTTCTTTATTGAATAATGCTCTAAGCCTGAACTTCACACAAGCACAAAGATTTTTCACTTGGAAAAGAAGGTTGATATTGAAGAGACGAATTAATTAAAAATCCCGGCAGAAACCACTGAAGATGATTGCCTAAGTGAATAGCCGAGCCTGCTGTCGATGGGCGTTGACTACACTAATTTTCTGTAGGCAGAGAACTGCGACACATAGACAGCATGGACCAAGCATCTACACCTTCAGACTCCAAAAAGCTCTCCTGCAAGAGCATGTATATCTTAAAGAGCTATTAAGCATTCAGTGACAAATGCAGCTAGTAACACTCCTTTCCCATCACTAGCTTCTCCCTTCTATGATGCCAGTGCCTGCATCTCTGAGAGCGACAGAGGTGCTGGCGTAACCTATTGAGGAACCAAACAGTGAACACTTTGTCCTCTTCCGACCTCCGACGCTCATGCACTGCCCTTTCCCTCTGGGAAGGTAGCCAGCCGCTGGTGCCAAACCAAGCAAAACAGTAGCCAAAAAAAGCTATTCACTATAAAATGGCAAGGGGATGCAGCCCACACCCTGGCACTATTTTTGTCAAGCTGGCTAAGTTTAGCACCCAGTAATTAGCTCTGGATGTAAACATTACAGTGAACCCCAAAACAACAAATGAAATGAGAAGGAAGCAGGATGTTATAAGCCAAAACCTCACACATCTATTTCTACTTAAACTAATACTGAAACTGTAACGGAATGACAATGATGTGAATTTCAATCATTTTAAACATAATCATCAGTAAATAAATTCTCAAGCCCCTCAAGCAAGACTTATTTTCAAATGTTGTAAAACAATGTGAACAACATGAAGACTGACCCATAAAATAAGAGAATTTGAAAAATTGCCTTACCAAGGACAGGGTCAACTGCTTGTTTTGCCAGCTTGCGTAGTGCAGCTGCAAAACTTGAGGTGCGGGTAGCACTAAGTGCCAAGCTTGTGTGGCTCGGCTTTGTAGCAGCTGGTTGCAGGGGTGGTGGCTTCCCGCCTGGTGGTGGGAAACCTGCCAAGGAAAATATGCAATAAATGTGCAGATAAAACAGTGGACCATCGAAAAAGGATGCAAAAAGCATTTTCACACAGTAAACTAGCACTAATGCATGCACATGCCTGACAGCTTCAAATGTAAAAGCAATTCTTCAAGAAAAAATAAACTCACGCTATATACTAATGTAGTCCTGCATAACATTTTTAAATGGGTCAGTTGCTGTGTATGTAGTGATATAATCTGCCCCATGTATTGACATAATCACTGTAGTAGTTCTACTAATCTAGGTGGAAGATGAGCAATGTGTACATCATTCATGCATACTCTCCATCACACGCACTGCCTACTAACAGACAGTCTTACCCTGGCATTTTCATGGTTAGCATGCTACACTCCCCTAGGGCTGACACCAGTTTGTATTCTTATGCCAGACACTCAAGGAAGCAGCATGTCTCTGCAGCATTGATGCTGCAGAATGCATAAGTCCTGGTGTTTAGCTTTAAGAATTAAAAAAAGAATTCTGTGTGGAGGAAACCTCAGCATATAAACAAAAGAGGGAGAAAGCTGTTTAACACAGTCAATTAAATATACTGCTTCCTAAACACCAGACTGGTCAGCACAAAAGCACAAACAGCACAGTCAAGACTAAGCAGACTGTTTTTTGTGCCATTCCTGGGTGCAGTTTCACCCAGTAAAGTAGTTGCTTCCATCACATTTCACAAACACTTCCACAACAATCCAGTACTAGTCCAGCCAGTTTAGGATCTAGAGTAACTTTTAAATCATAAAAACAGAAATTCTGGAGCAGTTTAGGAACCACCATACCAGCCTTTTGGAGCAGTTTATGAGGAGCAAAATTGGCCTGCTTGTAACACTTGGAACTGTACAGCAGTTATGAGCTTGGTGCAGTCATTTGGTACACCTTGTTATTACTGCAGTACCATAAATGCTGCTCAACATAAAAGGAAGACAAAAGGCAAACAGTCAGCAGCAGCAAGTTAAGCTTGTTTTCCCACGCACCGTTTGTTGCAAATTGACTTTTATTTGGGTTTGTAAGAAACTTTTGCAAACAATCATATAACATTTTATAGACTAGCGAGAACAAGACCATGTGGCCAGACGTAATACCGACAAAAAATTACAACTGCGCTGAAATAATTTGCCATTTGCCATAACCAAAAAGTTATGGCAAATGTTTTATGTGCATTCAAAATTACACATGCACTTTGACATGCTTTACCAGAATACACAAAATGTGTGTTGCGTTTATTAATGATGCTTGAAGCTATGACACGAGAATAAGGTGTTTCTATGATTGGCGTCTAGAACAAGCTGCCACAATATTGTGGGTCACAAAGGTGGCGATGGCGGTTGTGAACAACGTTAGTACCATGCCATACACTCACTTCCATTGCAAGGTGGTTTGATGGTTTTCCAAGTGTAGCGTAGCCTCTGCGAACAGCTATGGGTCGGTGTGTAACTTTAGCTGCCGACGCCTGACCAACCTGACGAAGCAGCACCCATTAGGCCAAACAGTTTAGGCAATGTGTCCGTGGCGAAAATTTGACATTGGCCAATGTGCTAATGGCCGCAAACTATTGCAGAAAACTTGCTGCAAATATGCACGGATGAGTGGCTAATCGATGATCTGCTCCAAGATCACACATATAAGCTTTTGATGGCCATTGGAGCGCCATTTGTGTACGTAGACGGCCACACTACCACGAGCACATATAGAAGTTCATTTGTGAGCATGCTTAAGATTACTAGCTGAGAGAAAGATCCAGAGTTCATACAAAGCATTTGACTCAAAATTCAAGGATATTTCAAGGATCTCAAGGATGCTAAAGACCAAAATTCAAAAAGGTGGAAACAAACCTTATTCGTATGCATACACCGAAAAATGGCAAAATCTCCTTTTCAGCTGCAAAAAAATTGCAGCTAAGCCGCTGCAGAGTTGGACACACACTTCAAGCTTTTCAGGCCACTTTTTGAAATTGGCCTACGCATTGTAAGAATGTCAATCGCCTACTGGCATGATGGTTAATAGTGTATGACTTCAACCAAAGATACTTGTCACGTGAAAGCCACATGGGTGCAACTTCTAGCATATTTGGGTAATCGAAATTGGGCTCTCTAAGTAAATTTGGTAGGTATATTCAGATTGCTATCTTCTAGCAGGGAACGCCCCAAGCTGGTCTCACCTCCAGACAGGAGCGCGCACAAGATCTGGCAAAGATAGCTCACATGATACGACTGTCTTCCAGCGACAGGCAGCCGTCGCCGCATGTTTCGAGGTGGTGGTGGGTGACGGCGCCGCTGCACTCGTGCATTTGTGTAAGTCGCCTCTGTGTCCGGTTTTGACTTTCTTCGCCCTAAAAGTTGGCACGCATTCAGCTGGCACGCTCTCCCTCCCATGTGGATCAAGGTAGACTCCAGATGTGTATGCTCAAATTCTGAGAATGATGTGACCACCCAAATATTGCTATTACTTTCCACTACACATTTCTTGAGCCTAGAGCTCGGAAATGGAGCCATGATGGTCGCAGTGTGAACGAACTAGCAAAACAAGAAAATGGTGGCAGGCTTGGTCGCTTGATGTGGCGTTGCCTAGCTACACGATGGAAACAGTGATTTAAACAAGCCTGTCATTGGTGGCTGTGGACATGCCACATTGCTATTGTTTGAGATACTCTTAAAAAATATATAAAAATATCTAGGATTGCTTTTCAATGGGCTTTGCCCATGGCACAGCCCGCCCCTATGCAGTTTATTTTGAATGTTCAAAAGTCGCCCCGAAGACCATCAAGCAATTCAAGGAGCACATTTATTTTCAAGGAGTTTTAAGGGCTCTTGAATCTGTTTTCAACATTTTTCAGAGATCTCAAGGGGGTGCATGACCCCTGAAGTTCCAAAATCTGTATGCAAATACATGAATCTGTGTGCATGACCACACATATCAGCTACAATCTGCGTGCATTATTCCGGTGGCTAATCGGCCCTATCTTCATGTATGTTATGGTATTTTCTATGTATATATACACTGTGATCTCTTTTAATGGAAACATAATTTTTTAAAATATGATTTAACCAATGTAATGATGCTTCCTTCGCTATTAGTGCACACTAGTAGGCGTCACTGTCCGTTTATAATTAAGAAAGGTTAGTTAATTAACCTTTAAATTGCTGGTCTTATCGCTAACGTTGCAAAGACAGTATTGGGGTAGCCCGCCGCAGGCGGCAAACGCAATTTACGAGGTTTAACAAACGCCATCCGTTGGCGAGACATTCGTTAACGAAAAGTTCGTCTTTTGTCGAGAGATACCGACCTGGGCGTCCAAACAGCGCTAGGAGCACTGCCCGCATTTATTACTGACGCCGTCATAACCTAGCGCAGCTCGCAGCGATGACCTGCAAAAGCGTCCAATCCATAATCGCGCGTTGTTACCTCACGCTTCGGTAGGTCCCCGAGACACGACCTTCGCGAGATAAGACGGGCGCACCAGGCGCTCAACCCGTTCACATAAAAAAAAGGGAGGGGGGGGGGGGAACGAGGCTGGAAAATCACGTGTACATATCCTCGTGCGCCCGAGTTTCGGTATGACAGTGACAAAAGTTTCTTTTTTTTTTTTTTGATCGGCGAATATCTAATCATCGGATGGCGATTTTAAAAGCGCGTCATGCTTTTGTCTCCCCTGGCGTCTTCCTCCAATATTCCTATTGCAATACAGGCGTCAGAACAAGTACCAGTAACTCAGTTAATTCACGAATCTTTGTAAATTAGGAACGGACATTTACGGCTAGCAGGCCCACGAAGCGGCCGCCAGGTGCTCCCTGTAGGTCCGTACGTGGGGGACGCCCGCTAAAAGCGCTAAACGCGTCCTGCAGGACCACAATAAAGCAGGAACACAATCCAAGCCCAGCTTACGGCTACCAACCATTTAGTGTCCGCCATCTGAAAGGAATAGTGAAGAAATCATCATTGCATCGGTTAAATCCTTTATTTTTTTGTTTCCATTAAAAAAGATCACACGATATAGTGTGCTGCTTTAGACGCCGTTTCTTCTTTGTCCGACCCCGACGGACCTCGTACAAACGCAGACCAAGCGTCGCGGAAACGCTGCGTGCAAGGAACCAACCTCGCCCGAGTTTTTCACCAAATACTCGAAAAAGTTAACATCACAGACAATCGAATCGCGAATTGAATTATTTGAATGTTCACTACTGGACTCGTACATTTGACACAACTAGTAAAAATGTTCCACTACCGTGCAAGTAGGCGAAAATAGCAGACTTTGGCGCAGTTGGTGCGAACGGCACTTCAGATAGCGCAGTCAGACCAACTTTGGAAATTGAATAATTCAAGTGATTCAGGTATTTGCCTTCCTTCAGAGTTGACAACCTCTTGGGAACACAATTCAAACGCAAAGTGCGTTAAGGTAACTTGAGTGCTGCAGGTTGACTGACCATGTTTAATTGCAACGAAGCATATATTCTCTTCAACTACACAGGACAGTTGGGTATATTTTAGATTCCCCAGGGAAAAAAGAGCAACTTACCTTTCTTAAAGAAGTACTGATAAATATTTTTTAGTTTGTAGGAAGTCTACCGTACACGCTTCTCGCACATACAAATGACGACACATAGACAGATGTCTTAACCTGAAACAAAGTGTGTGTTCCATAGAAACTCTATGGTGTGTTCCAATGCAGTCTACGTAGACGTAGACAGCTTCGAGGCCAAGTAATGGAACGCGTTTCGAGCCGTCTGGAACCTGAAAGACGCTTCTGCGACATGACGCCACCTCGCGGCGATGAGTAAAAAAGTTCAGCAAAGCGCACATAATTTCTGTGTTTTAAGTATTTGCGCCTGCAAACCAATGAAAAACACGACGCAGCTTATATTAACGGCGTACGATAGCGTGTTTACGTTTTCTTGTGCGCGGAACCCCTTCCTGTAGGCTTTCCAAGCGACCTGCTCAGCCGCCACCTTGTTAGGTCAGGAAAGTAGCCTACATCGTTTTTTACTTCGATCATAGAGTTTCACATTAGTACACCTAGAGGGAAATCTGGCGCTGCGATCGTTCAACCATCACGGGAATGATGGGAAGTACAGGCTTCGGATTGGCATTGTATTGACTGGCGAACTAGTCTACAAGTATTTTTTTGGCAGTTTTGGTTTCGCTCCAAGCTCAATTGCTACAACTTATAGTGGGACAGTGCAACGCAAAGCTCTCTGCCCTTGTTATGTTGCTCAAAAAGGCAATAGCGCGCTGGGCCAGCGTCTGGGACAATATTTGTGTCGCGGTGTGGCGTCGAAGCCCTGACGAGGAAGCGACGGCATCGTAAACGTTGAAAGAACATGTTTTGAGCGTTTGGACCTTGGTTTGTTAAGTGTCTTAGGTTGGCGCAGTAGCGTTACGTGCTTTAAGAAACTTCAGAATAGGAAAAAGAAGGCACCACTGATACAAGACATATACAGTTGGACTTCTAGTGGCTTGACAATAAAATTTTATTGAGGGCTTCATTATGCATTGCTCGTTTATATGCTCATTGAAATGAGTGTTATAGGACTTTGAGACCACAGACTTGTGGTAGGAAAGGTTGCTGTTTCCTGACTGTAGTTTGCTGCTGCATAATGAGAAAGTGCAAAGCCACGCCATAACGCTTCGGAAGCGGTATGTCAATATAAAATATGATGAAGCATACTCGTAGGAGGCCACTAGAGTCCTAGCTAGCACTGTAGCAGATATACTTAAAAGTACTTGAAGACGTTCAGCAATCGTGACAGCCGACGCAGCCTTTCGAAAGAGCGAGAGATTTCGCAAGTGCCTGTCGTCTGCGAGAAAAGTCTCGCGTTTGCAGCAAGCAGGCGTCGTAGCAGACGACACTTGCAGCATTCCGCTCAAGGGCACAACACTTTCTCACAATACAACATTCTTATTTCCATAAATACTTGATGAGTATTTTTATATAAGTACATGCACCGTTGTTTTTGCAAAAATAAATAAATAATTATTCTTTGGCGTTAAATCGGGAACAGAATCGCAAAAGTATGCATACCGTGGTGTGTCCTGGTGACAAACCATAGTAAACCATGCTTCAATCTCAGTCATACAAAGTTTATGTAGCGTGTTGTACATTATAAAACATACATTTCCCTCTAGGGTATTTATTTAGAAACTCTATGACTTCGATGCTGTCTTCGCGAAGCTGTCTACTTTTGATGTCTTCGTGAGAAGTAGTGAGAGTACTACATCGCGATAGTGGGTCCAACGAAGGCTCCGAGCATAGAGTTTCATATTAATATACCTAGAGGCAAATCTGGCGCTGCGATCGTTCAACCATCATGGGAATCATAGAGTTTCCTACAAAAATTACTAGAGGGAACTCTGGCGCTGCAGTCGTTGTCCTACCATGGGAATGATGGGAAGTACATGGATTTGTCTGATCTTCGTGCTTATGGATTCAGACGTTCTTGTGGCTTTGTATATTACGCTATATAAATCTTATTGTCGTTTATTTCAGCGCAATCTTTATTCTTCGAAGTGCAGAAGACGCCGGGAACGCGTACAATTGCTATTAATTGCAACGATTGAGCTTGTCTATGTGCCCAAATCGAAACGCACCAAGCGTCTCAAAGCACTGGTATGCCCTCGATAAATTCATAAGTGCGTTTCATTCGCTTGTCGATACATGCATCCGTGGCTTAATGGTTTCAATATCAGGCTTCTGTACTTGAGTTCCTGTGTTCGAATCCTGCCGTCGGGCGATTTTAATGTTTATTTAATTATTTATTACGCAATAAACTGTTGAATATGACGCGTTTGCTAAGTCACAAAGCCGTTTGAAGTCAAAAAGGACGAAGTTTAGGCAAATCCATGTACTTCCCATGCTGGGACAACCGCTCCCATTGTAGCTCACGTAGAAACTAGCGCCAGAGTTCCTTCTAGTAATTTTGTAGGAAACTCTATGATGGGAATGATGGGAAGTACAGGCTTCGGATTGGCATTCTGACGACTGGCAAACTAGTGTAGACATTTTTTTGGCAGTTTTGGTTTCGCTCCAAGCGCAATTGCTATAACCTGCAGTGGGACAGTGCAACGCAAAGCTCTCTGCCTTTGTTATGTTGCTCGGAGTGGCAATAGCGCGTTGGGCCAGCGACTGGAACGATGCTTGTGTCGCCATGTGGCGTCGAAGCCCTGACGAGAGAGCGGAGGCATCGTAAACGTTGAAAGAACATGTTTTGATCGTTTGGACCTTTGTTTGTTAGGTTGGCACTGTACCGTTACGTGCTTTATGAAGCTTCAGAATAGGAAAAAGAAGGCACTACTGATACAAGACATATACAGTTGTACTTCTAGTGGCTTGACAATCAAATTTTATTGAGGACTTCATTATGCATTGCTCGTTTATGGGCTCATTGAAATGCGTGTTTTAGGTCTTTGAGAACACAAACTTACTTGTGGTAGGAAAGGTTGCTGCTTCCTGACTGTAGTCTAGTGTCGCAAAATGCGTAAGTGCAAAGCCACGCCATAACGCTTCGCAAGCGGTACGTCAATATAAAATATGATGAAGCATACTCATAGGAGGCCACTAGCGTCCTAGCTAGCACTGCAGCAGATGTGCTTAAAAGTATGTGAAGGCGTTAAGCAATCGTGACAGCCGACGCAGCCTTTCGAAAGAGCGAGAGAGAGTTAGCAAGTGCCTGTCGTCTGCGAGAAAAGACTCGCGTTTGCAGCGAGCAGGCGTCGTAGCAGACACTTGTAGCATTCCACTCAAGGGTGCAACACTTTCTCACAATAAAACATTTTAGAGCGCAGCTCTTTGGCGTCCGTTCCTGGGTTTCGCGTCGTCGTCGTCGTCGGCCTCGTAACCAGCTCCGCCCCCCTTTCATCCCCCCAGCGCTAGCAGCGACCGACTGATACCGCTGGATGCCGCTGACGCTGCTAGAGATTCAAGATAACGTGACTGCATAGAACACCGTCGCCGCCATGCAGAAAGAGGAGGAAAGGGTCCCCCCCCCCCCCTGTTCTTGTGTGGCGGATAGGGGTTGACTCACTATCGGCGTCAGCGGCATCAGTCAGTCGCTGCTATCTCTTCCCTCCTCCCTTTATCGTGTTGTCCGCTTGCTGCGCGCGCTTCTGCCCCCATCGTTTGCCGCTGGGTGTACACGCCGCCCCCCTCCCCCCTCTTCCTGCGAGTCTCGGGTTGTGGGAGAATGCGGGAGAACATCCCGTTCCTCTCGCTCGTAACGCGTCCCACGGCTGTGACAACCTCGCGAGGCACTTGTATAGATCTCGTCTTTGAGAATCAAGCATTGGTGTACCAAGTCGAACATATATCAGCCTATTTCTCCGACCACAAAGCTTCCTTCATGACTGTCAAGAACTGTTAGTGGAGTCTTTGTTAAAGGAATACGTGTGAAAAATAAAAAAAAATTCTGTGATAGCGCATACATGTGTTGCTCGATTTCTTTGCCTCAATCTATCGAAAAGGTGAAACAGCTTATTTGCTGCGCTCAAATTTCGCATTAGGAAGTAACGTAATCGTCGGTAATTTTTTTTATTTCCATAAATACTTGATGAGCATTTTTATATAAGTACATGCACGGTTGTTATTGCTGTTGCAAAAATAAATAAATTATTATTTTTTGGGGTTAAATCGGGAACAGGATCGCACAAGTATGCATACCCTGATGTGTCCTGGTGACAAACCATAGTAAACCATGCTTCCATCTTAAAGTCATACAAAGTTTATGTAGCGTCTTGTACATTATATAACATACTACAGAAATAAAATTAGATTTCACGCGATAATATTTCAGTATAGCTTTGTTTACTGCGCCGCAAGCAAACGCCACTAGTCTAAAGATCGAAGTCAATCCGAAGCCTGTACTTCCCATCATTCCCATGTAGGTTGAGGCAGCGCTCATGAGAACCCCCGTAGACACTAGCGCCACATTTCCCTCTAGATATTTATTTAGAAACTCTAATGGCTCCGAGCATAGAGTTTCTCACTACATTACCTAGAGGGAAATCTGGCGCTGCTGCGCTGTGGTATGCATGGGAATGCCGGTATATTGTGGATTCGGATTGGCATCGTTTTCGTAGAGACAGGACACCTTGAAGACGCGCTTAACAAGTACCGTTCCGTCTGTCACAATGATTCATTTTCTACTAGAACAACACGTGAAAAGCTGTTTTAGCTTTATTATTACGCGAAAACATGTTTTGTTTAACTATGAGAACTTGTTATTGTGTGTACTACGTAAAAAGTATCAGCGGGCCGCTAAAGTTGGAGGACAGACGACAAGGTTCGCGCTCGCTTTGAAACAGTTGGTCGTCTGTTCTTGCTTTTCTTCGCTTGGTCATGCATAGTGGGTGAGTAAAGATGTAATATGCGTGAATGGAAACATTTTATGAAGGTTTTACTTTGAGAACGCGTTATTTGCGTAGCCATATCCACGTTTTAGACGAAGCCTCTTACAACACCAGCCAACACGAGCCTCGCAGACACATATACCGTCATTCCCATGACGGCACGGTGCCCCCTTAAGAAACTCCCATAGACGGTGGCGCCAGATTACCCTCTAGGCGTTATAGTGAGAAACTCTATGGCTCCGAGCTGAGGCACTTTTTATTGAAAATCCAGGTGGCGTAACCGTCGCCTTCTCCTGAACTCCACGACCGCACGCGCCGGAGCCGCCGGCCGGCTGCATCGGAGTCCGAGCATGCCGAACAGAAGCACGGCCGCGCTCGAACGGAGCGCTGCAGTTGTGTTCGAGCATGACCGCAATCAGATGGATCGCATTTCTAGTTCGCTTTCCTTTTTAAATCTTATGTGTGTGTTTTCACTGTTTCGTGAGAAAACGAAATTTAGAGCTCATATATATATATATATATATATATATATATATATATATATATATATATATATATAGAGAGAGAGAGAGAGATCAGCTTGTTTGTTTGTGTGTGTTTGTTTATTTGTTACGACTATTACAATTAGTGAAAGAGCTTGGAAATGCGTTTGTCAGTTATCCTTATTTTTAACAGACAGACCCATTTATCAATCAGACGTGGTGAACTATGGGGGACCGAAAAAATATTCCAATTTCCTTTATTTCTTGCAACTATGTAAAATCTCAAGATAATACATGGACAAAAGGCAATGAGTGCCTCACAGAGGTCCTTGATCCCGCCCAGTAGTAGCAGTACAGCGCACATAAAAAATGCGCTTTTGCTACAATTTTAACCATTAAACAAAAAATTGCACTTGATGTTTAGTCTACATCATAAACGTACCGCTAGCTTACGTAAATTATTGTCAAGGTTATAGGCAGTGAATCAACATAAATTACTTGTAATAACCACGAAGAAAAAAAGGCAGCAGATGTGTGCGACCTTGTGAGAATTTACAACCCGATTTCCAGCGAAGTTGTCTCTTTCGAACAGTTGCAATAAAAGCAAGTTTCTTTCGACTATATCGCATACTTTAAGAAGTTGCCCGTATGTGTGCGTGTGCGTGGGTGCGTGCGTGGGCTTGCCCATCCAACCCTGCTTTGCTCCCTTACCGAACCCTACCCGGGAGGACTGGGAGGCTGCCTTGCTTGGCTGCTCAGACCTATGGGCCCGGAAGGGCCTAGTTGAGCGCGCTCAGGTGGCGGCTACCGCCACTGGAGTCCCTAAGGTGCCTCGATGCGCGCGCTCCCCTCCGCCGGCGTGAGGGCGCGCGCATCGAGGCACCCTAGGAGTCCCGTACTAGGGACTCCACCTAGTGTTTGTTAGGGGCGGCCCCTTCAGGGTCGTCCCGAGCATAGCTGCTAGTACATTTTGTACGACCACTAAATGTTTTTCACAACAACCACCGCAGCAATACTAAACAAAAGGATATAATCGCAATGACTCATCGCATTACCGTTGCCGAAGTCATGTTGGAATAAGTTCATAATGAACTTCGCAAACTGGGCCGTTAGGTCGAATCAGCTGCTTTTACCGGCCCTAATGAAAATAAACATGCCTTATCAGCCCGGCCAACTGAACTGTTCTCATCAACCACAGGTACCGGCCGCTGCCCAGTTCTTGTGTTTTTCAAGAAAGGTCACCTTTATCGCTCGCTTCTACTTGCTTTTCTCTGCTTGGGATTCCTGGTGCTCCGAGACGGACTTGCGAGCCAGACGTCTGGCGATACGAACAAAAGGTACGCATTCTCACTGCACTGCAAGAATGCACTGGAGAATGTACGTAACAACGACCCATTTGCGATCTATCTGGAGTTTATGGACACAAACACGTATTCGCGCTGTGGCTCTGGGAATCGTCGTATTTTATTGAACAAATTGCGGGTAGCCGCGCATCACTACCACAGCGCGCCGGCGAGGAGGCAAAATGTCATTTCTGCAACAGAAAGTGTACCTGGAAAAGCCCTAATGGTGTAACAAGAAATGAAATTCATTTCATACTTTCTTCCAATACCAGCATAGTGCAGGATGTAGAAGTGATAGGTAGAGTAAAGTGCAGTGATCATAGGTTAGTGAGGGCTAGGATTCACCTCAATTTGAACAGAGAAAGAGTAAAATTGGTCAAGAAAAAACAGGTCAACTTAGAGGCAGTAACGGTAAAAGCAGACAAATTTAGGCTGGTACTTGCAAACAAATATGCAGCCATAGAACAGCGAGATGACGATGATGACATAGAGGTAATGAATGAAACTGTAACGAGGCTGGCTTCAGAAGCAGCAATTTAAGTGGGACGTAACGCACCAAGGCAACCAGTAGGTAAGCTCTCCTAAGTAACAAAGGACCTAGTAAAAAATAGACAAAGAATAAAAGTGTCCAACTCAAGAGATCATATAGAATTCATGGAACTGTCAAAACTGACCAACAAGGCGAAAATAAGTGATATTTTAAATTATAATGTTAGAAAGATTGAGAAAGCAGTAAAAAATGGACGCAGCATGAAATCAGTGACGAGAAAACTTGGCATAGAACAAACCAAGGTGTATGCACTGAAAGATAAGCAGGGTAATATCCCCAGCAATCTCGAAGATATAGTAAAAGCTGCGGAAGAATTCTATACTGACCTGTACAGTACCCAGAGAAGTCAGGATACCTCAATTAGAAACAGTAATGAACAGGATACAGAAACTGCTCCTATAACTAGCGACGAGGTCAGAAGGGCCCTGCAAGACATGAAACGAGGAAGAGCGGCAGGAGAAGTTGGAATAACAGACGCTTTAATGAAAGATGGAGGAGACGTAATGCTTGGAAAACTGGCGCCTCTTTATACGAAGTGTCTATTGATTGCAAGGGTCCCAGAAAACTGGAAGAATGCAAACATTATACAAATCCACAAAAAGGGAGACGTTAAAGAATTGAAAAATTATGGCCCACTAGCTTACTCCCATTATTATATAAAATATTTACCAAAATAATCTCCAATAGAATAAGGGCAACACTGGAATTTAGTCAACCAAGGGAACAGGCTGGCTTTAGGAAGGGATACTCTACAATGGATCACATCCATGTCGTCAATCAGGTTATCGAGAAATCCGCATAGTACCATAAGCCTCTATATGGCTTTCATAGATTACGAAAAGGCATTAGATTCAGTAGAGATACCAGCAGTCATAGAGGCATTACGTAATCAAAGAGTACAGAACGCTTTCGTAAATACCTTGGAGAATATCTACAGAGGTTCTACAGCTACCTTAATTCTACACAAGAAAAGCAGGAAGATACCTATAAAGAAAGGGGTCAGACAGGGAGACAATCTCTCCAATGCTATTCACTGCGCGCTTAGAAGTATTCAAGCTATTAAACTGGGAAGGCTTAGGAGTAAAGAACGACGGCGAACATCTCAGCAACATTCCGTTTGCCAATGACATTGTTCTATTCAGTAACAATGCAGACGAGTTACAACAAATGATTGAAGACCTTAACAGAGAGAGTGTAAGAGTGTGGTTGAAGATTAATATGCAGAAGACAAAGATAATAAAAAATAGCCGGGCAAAGGAACAAGAGTTCAGGATCGCCAGTCGGCCTCTAGAGTCTGTGAAGGAGTACGTATTACTCACACGGAACCCTGATCATGAGAAGGAAGTTCACAGACGAATAAAAATGGGTTCGATCGCATACGGCAGACATTGCCAGCTCCTGACTGGAAGCTTACCATTATTATTGAAAAGTACGGTGTACAATCAGTACATTTTACCAGTGCTGACATATGGGGCGAAGACTTGGAGACTGATAAGGAAGCTTGAGAACAAGTTAAGGACCGCGCAATGAGCGATGGAACGAAGATTGCTAGGCATAACGTTAAGAGACAGAAAGAGAGCGGCTTGGAACATAGAGCACACGGGTATAGACGATATTCTAATTGACATCGAGAGGAAAACTTGGAGCTGGGCAGGTCATGTAATGTGCCGGTTAGATAACCGTTGAACCATTAGGGTGACAGAATGAATACAAAGAGAAGGGAAGCGCAGTAGAGGATGGCAGAAGACTAGGTGGTGCGACGGAATTAGGAAATTTGCTGGTGCTAGTTGGAGTCGGTTGCCGCAGGACAGGGGTAATTCGAGATCGCAGGGAGAGGCCTTCGTCCTGCAGTGGTCATAAAATAGGCTGCTGTTGCTGCTGCTGCTGATGATGATGATGACTGCGGCCTGAGAGGCCTTTTTCGCACGGTAAGTGAAGGTTCACGGAACCAAATATTTGCGACAGCCGGTGCACGGCGTAGAACAGTACGCGCGTAAAACTGGCCTACGTCCGACCATGGAACAGCCGTTTGATGTGTTCGCAGGCGTACGTTCTGTGGAACCTTGCTCACTCTTGCAGCGTCTCCCCGAACCTTCACTTCCCTGTGCCTCTCTCGCGCACAAATAAGATACGCCTGCGGAAGCGGGGACTCGTTCTTTAATAAGTCAAAGCAGCCGCTTCTTTCCTGTCTTCCTGGATGAAGCGTCGACTGGCCGTCGCACGGAGCCGAGGAAAGCAAGATGCCCATATTCTGGGTAACGCTTTATCAGCATGTGTATTGTGGTACACCTGTGCAGGTGTGTATGAACGTCGAACGCGCTCTGCTTAAGAGACAGGGAAGCTGAAGAGTCTGTCGAATTCAATAAGACGCTCATATACGGATGCGGGAACCTTATAAACCATGTAGGTAAAATTTTGGTTTTTTTTTTTTCAATTAGGAGCGACGTAGTCGTCGGTTGAAATTGCGCTGTAGCTCCGCCCCCCGTTGAGTGAGCGAGCGGAGCGGAGACCGGAAACCGCGGTGTTGTGACGTCAACTCTAGTGTTTCGTTCCTTCGCAGCGTCCGCGACCGTGCCTGACCGCGCTTGTTTCTGCGTGCGTGCCATCGTAATCTGCTTCGATCGACCCTGCATTCCTTTGTTGGTGCGTCTGCGTGTATGTAGAGTGGTAGTCAACGTGCGTGGTAGTCAACGTGAGTGGTAGTCAACGTGAGTGGTAGTCAACGTGAGTGGTAGTCAACAGATGAAGGTCACTACACGTACTGCATGAACCAGGAAGCTTTTCACGCGTTTAAACCGTCTTTGTAGATTGCCGACAGCTTTGGACAGCGCACAAATGCCGACGATCGCATCCCCGCTTACGTTCCACGAGGAGGCATGCAGGAACACAACACTACAGTTGTTTGACCTCAAACGAGCTCACTAGATCGGCGAAAGATCGGCGAGATCACTAGATCGCTTTGCAAAAAACATACCAAAGAGCATTTCCAACACGAGGAGATCCCAAGACTTTGCTTTCGTTCGCGTCGAAAGCACTGCTCGCACCAGCATCGTTTGCTTCTTCGAGAGGTCGGCTCTTCGTAATCGGCTCGTACATGTAGGGAGTAACGCCGAACTCCTCAGAAAAACGCAGTCTCTCTAAATTTTCCATTACCATCTCAGAAAAACAGCACCAAACTACCTGGCACCGCGCTTCATGTGTAGCGGCAGCGGTCGGTTACTAGAGTTGACGTCACGAGGCGCACCGACCAATCACAGGCGGAAACGAGACGCGCGAGCTGGGCGTGTCCGCTGCTGCACTTTTCGTCGAAATAAAATATATTTGCGCTTTATTTCGCTCAATTTCAATACGATATTCGAATTCGGAGGGTTGAAAACCATTATGTACAGATGTTCACTCATTTTTTCTGGAAAACCTTTCAGCTTCCCTTTAAGAGACGTCATGATGTCGTGAATAGTGTCAGAAACAAGCAACAGTTGAGCACCATGTGTTTTAATATGCACAAAAGCAAGTTGTCACTGAACACGAAGTTCTAAAACCAGGATTATGCATTCTTGAATAACGTATCTCTACGTGCCGCAAATGCACCAAGCGCTGTCAAAAGCAGGAATCACTGACCTGCAAGGCGTTCATAGATTCTGAAACGCATCGGTTTCGGCCTGCGATGGCACGTTAGCATCACTCCGCCGAAGAGGGCAAAATTTCCGAGCAGATATTCCTTCGTCCGTTGCCATTGCGTGGCTCGGTACATTGCGTAGAGCGCTGCGTGCGCGTTCATTTCACGAGCTTTAATTCCTCCTGTCCCATCTGGCCACAGCAACATCCGGGAGGGCAAGGTCCAGATAACACAGCGCAACAAAACACGGAGATTAACGCAAACCTGCGCACACGACGCCTTTGCCACGGTACAAAACCTACGGAGCAACACGTGCGAGCGCACAGAACCATAACAAAGCCGCCACTGTGGCCCGAAAGCATGGCCGCTACAACAAAAGAAAGAAAAAGAAAAGGAAGAAAAAAAAAGAACCTACCACGTCACTTCCTCCACAGTTTTCCCCTAGCGCCCGGAGGGGGTAGGACCTCTCCTCAGTTTTTTCCTTCCTTAAGATGGCCGCTATCCGCTAAGCAAGTGTCTTAGCCGTCTACTTTGCCACCTACGGCGAGTATTGGAACACAGCCTAAAGTTAGTTTTGAAATGCTGGACCAGTGCAGCCAACTAGAAATAAGGAATCCTGCTAGTCGAGACCCCAAAAAAATCTAGAACCCGCGATACGAGCAGTTAAATATCGCTAAAGAGGACAGTTAGAATCACGTTTAAAACATGTTTTATAGCGTCTACGTAAAAGCACAACAGAAAAAAGGTTACACTGGGCCGAAAAGTCATTTTTATGCGCTATAATGGTTGGCGTCGGGCATGAAATAGATGGTAGCTGGCCCATGCCGTCGTCCAACTTATCCACGCTGAGGACGTTGTTGAAGGGAGAGACTTGTCCTCATCGAGAACGAGGAATATGGGATTTATTTACAGTATGTACATGAGAACGTTACAGTTCATCAGTCCAACATGACTGAAAGAGAATGCACACTGAGGAGCCGCCAACGGCTCCTTAATACACTCTTGTCCTCCCTGGATCCCTAGGTGAGGGAAAACGGCATCTCACCGCCGACCAATTCGGAGCGTCCAAAGTCATCGTAGCCGACCCGCCTTTGAGGGGGAGGGTTTACGCACTCACTTCCGCACAGGTTGCACTGACCACGCCGAGGTGAGTGGATTCTCGCAGACACGGTGCTGCCCCGAGCAGGCGCCTCTTTATCCCAGAGTCGACCCTGCAGTCAGTGGCCGCCGCGTCTTTCCATTGACCGACGACCTCTTAAAAGCTGCGTGAGACGGCACCGCAAAGCATCTCCTTCCAGGAATTTCCCTGCTCCAAACAGACCTTGCCGGTGACGGCGTACACACTAACAATACTTGCTACGCCGACTGCGTCTAGCCACCGCGGCGCCCTTCCACTGGGGACGCGGCACATTGTCCTCCTTATAGTGGGATAAAATAGGGTGTATGCACGGAAGCTCGGCCGCGACGCGGCGCTGCTTCAGCGCAGGTTGCCACATTTGTGGTTGCTCCTCAGCAGACGACAACGTATTAACGAGTCGCAGAAAATCCGGCGTCAGACATCTTTTCGGCAAAACGATTTCCAAATCACACATACCCAGGCCTTCCATGTGACGCAAAGAATTGACTGAATTGAATTTATCAAGCTAAAATATGTGAAAAAAATCGTAAACTACGACTTACAACCTACAGACATTATAGCTATCGGATTGTAATTTGAATATACGAGAAAAGATAATTCCGTTACGCGAAAACCCAAACAACCCCCTTTTCCAGCGCTTCTACAATTCATTGCCGCCTTTCCGCCATTTGCGCACGCCGGCGCGTAAATATCTCGGAGTACACGAAGCGGCGCGCCCGCTTTCATGAAACATTTCCATATGGCGCTCGACTCCGCCGCATCGCGGCCCATGCAAGAGGCCGCATTTCCACCAGAAATGCCCGCCTTCGTGCATAGCGTTCGCCGCGAGCATTTCCCGGTAAACATTACGGTTACATATGCTGCAGTTGCCGGGAAGCGTGAGAAGTAGTCAGGGATCTCAGAACGCTATCGCGTTCCGCTCTTAAAGGCGAAGCTTAAACATCCTCCGAATTTTTCAGCCCGGTGTTGCTGTGCAAATGTATCTTGTTTTACGCGTGTCGTTCCGCTTCGACAACAAAACTAGTATTCAATGTTTCACTGAATGTGCTGTGTGAACGTGCGATATAGTGAGCTTGGTGTGAATTTCGCCTAAATATGTCAATCGATCTCGAGTATGCGCTTGTAGGTCCGGATGGATTAACAGAGCATGGTGTGGTTCACGCGTTTCTTATAACAGGGGCGCTATAACGTAAAGCTATTCCAAGCTTTTCCATTCCAATTCTGCAATCAGCCCTCCGCGATTGGTCAAAAACTTTTTGGACCACTCCGCTTCGCCTGTCTGTCACGCGACGTCACGAAAACCGTGATAGCTCCCCATCTGATATGACGTGTACACACTATTATGCATGATTGGACTGAACAAAAGACAAATATTTATTTCTGATTCGACGCCTTTTCGCCATTAGCCCTCGGCTATTGGTCAAAAGTTTTACGGCTGCACCCACTTCACCTGCCTGTCACTCGACGTCACAAAACTGCGAAAACTCACCGCGTCAAAATGACGTGTACGCGTTAAAGAGCCATTAATATGCCAAACAAAACTGAACTTTCTTTCGGAATAGCCGCAGGCTGCCCCGTTCCGAAAGGAATAAAAGATGGCTGCCGCCGATCGCTCAGGCACTGGCTACTCGCACCTGCCGGAGAGAATGGGTTTATTTGCGTACCATAAAACTTTTTGCGTTGCCATGTAACGTTTTCGAGTACTTTTGGCACGTTTAACTCTTCGCTCTGCCAACTCTTCTTTGCTGAGGATCCGTTTTAGCAGCATTCTTAACCTTCCGTTGCATGCAGCCGCGATTTTCGACCAGCCACCGCAAGCTAAGGGAAAGCGGACCGATCGCAGACGCCGACACCATCCTCTTCATCTGGTAATCGATTTTCAGTGGAGTTCTTCGGCCCCATCGAATCCCTTTCGACTTAAGCGTGCTCCTCGCCTCTTGTCAGCCAATTAGATAAGACAAGCCGCTCAGCGTAGGCAATGTTATTCGTTTTTCAAGCAAACAAAAGTGACCTCCTATGAATGAGGAGAGCGTTTGATTGGTCTGCTGAGAATCCTGCGGGTCACCGCCCGATGCGCTTGCGTCGGCAGTTACGCAAAATTTGACGTTAGGAGATTGGAATAAAAAAAATGTTGGAATAGTTTTACGTTATAGGGCCCCAGGTCATAAGCATTTTTTGGCTGGTTTTTCTTAAAGACGGATCCTTATTTGCACTGCCCCTGCCGCCTTTCTAAGTAGACCTTTTTCAGGCTACGCTATCCACTGGAGGAGACTCGGGTGTAAGCGTACCAGTGGTCATTCCACACAGAGGACGGAAAATTGCGCTCTGCGGTTCATCGCCACCGGCCTGCAGCTCCCAGAGGTCGGTCGGACGCGAAGCATTCATCGGAATGACCTAGATCTCTGCTGTCGACTCTGTCCACAAAGTTGTTCTCGCAACTACTGTGTTGACCGGTAGAAGGGCTGGGTCAGCTTTACCGTGACCTCCGCTTCAAAGTCAATGCCAAGGAGATATTTTCATGGTGAGATAGAATTCCCAATGCTATCGCCAGCGTGAATAGCTCGCACATGGCCGTTCAGCAATCAGAAGGGCTCAACCTAGGCTGGGTCAGCGCTTCCTTCGTTCGGCTGATCAAACTATACAGTCAGGATGGAAAGATTTTGTGGAAATCTCTTATTTGGCTGCCCTTTCTTCTCTAGTTCGGGAGTACCACACTTTGTCCCTCAATTTCACGGCACAGCGCGCACCGTCAGCACCACACTTTTCGATTTTACTTAGCGCAGGCAATGCAAGGCCCGTATATCGTAATGTTCGATTTCAAGTTCCATTGCTTCTATCACGCGACGCGCCGTGGGGCATATCGCAGGGATAGCGGCAGCGAGCGAGTCATGTCCAAGCCGATGACGAAGGGCGGAAAAAAAAAGGAAGATTGATATAGTGCGGCTAGTGAAGGTGCCCCTAAGCGCCAGTTCACGGTTTTGTCGCGCTCGCTACTTAAGAAGTGCTGGCAGTGCGTTCCTATCGCGTGCATCGTGCGAGCTCCTGATAGCAGACGACATAGCGCTGCGCTCTGCCAACTCATATACGCTTGCGATACCGCCTGTCGGCTGAGAATAAAAAAGAATGACATTAGTAAATTACTTCTGCATTGCGTAAACGCCCGGCACCACGCGTTTATACTTCAGAACTTGGCGCATAATATTTAATTTATATTTTACATTTATTTAGCAAGCAGACACATTCTCGAATTCTTCGATTAGCTCGTCATAATGACGTACACTACAGAGGTGGCACCCTCTCATCTATTTGTCGCGTCCTCCCAACAAGTTCTCTAGAGGGTGTTCGTCCTCCCCTTCTTCCACCACCGGCTTGGGAGTGGCACATTTAGTGACGTAAGCGGCGAAGTCGTATTCCGAACCGTTATAAAATTTGGCCCCTGAAAACGGTGATAGGTGAGCGCGATAGCGATTATACGACAGCATTAGTGGGAGGAAGACAAGTGCGGCCCTAGGTGTGAGAAAGTATTATTTTCTTTATCAAGTCGATGTTCCCGCGATTCATGTTTTCCGAAGTGTTAAAGTATTTCTGCTATAATAGCTACTTGGTTTCCTGTGCAACTGCTTGGTATTTAACCAGTCAAAACGAAACCAATCGAATCGAAAATGAAACAACGCTTTTACACGTGATACGCAGTTCGGCGTGTTGTTGTAGCCATGCGTGCGATTTTGATTTCCAAAATATATAATAAAGCGCAAGTGCAATTTTAAGCAATAATTATGTTGTACGTAATAACAGCCGACTTACTTACAGTAATCTCATACATTATATCTGAAGTGCCAAGATTTTACCGCCAGGCCTCCCCACTTACTGGTTTTTGATACTGTTTCCCTTCTAAAATTATAATTCCTACTTAAATTGCGAATAGTGTGCTGGAGTCATCACTATAAATCATGGACATTTAATTTCCATCCACGACAGGCAATAGATTCTGGCCAGTTGTCAGTCCCTTTAAATCGGGGTTTTATATGCATGAAGAAGTAGACGCAGCGCGAGGCGCGAGCCAATCACAGGCGTCCCCTCCCTCCGAGGAGTAAAAAAAGGGTGTGATCGCGTCTTCGCTCGCCTCGCGCCCACCCTTTCCCACCAGTCAGGAGGAGGAGATTTTAATGAAGAGAAAGGAGGAGAGGTCGGCCTGGAGAGCGTGTCTCTAGACTGCTACTCCTCACTGGCGAAATGGGAAGTGGGAATATAGGGAAAGGTACGTGGTGGGTGATTATGTTATGGTACAATGAGCTACTATATACACGTTGTCCAATATACGGATGCTCACTGTAGACACAATACACGCAAGAGTAATCTTGTCCACACAAAAAGTTATCGCGAAAAGACATTTCGCACTGTCTGCAAGTCTCACGTGTTCTAGAGGCGATCGTCTAAACCAGTCTGACGTACAAAGCACAAGAGTGACTTTATGGCGCGTTTGGCATAGTCAGCTCTTCTCCACGCAGCTAAAGTCTTTTCTTCCGGAAAGGGGCGGGAGTCCGAGCAGTCAGCACTAGGTTTAAGCGTTCTTCGTTCGGCCGCATATTGAGGGTACACGCAAAGTACTACGTGAGCTACTGTTTCGGGATTGTGACAGACGCTACAGTCAGAGTCCCGTGCTTGTCCAATCTTGTAAAGGTATCGGTTAGTATACGCCACACCCAGTTTAGGCCCGGCAGTCAGATGGGGAGGCCGCGTTTCGTTCGTACTGCCAAAGAGCAGGCTGCGTTGACGGAACGGCAGCGGGACGCGCGTTCGGCCGAAGAACAGGCGGCGCTTCATGAACGCCGCCGGGAACTCGCTCAAGAAAGGGCTCGTCGTCGACGTGCCGACCTAGCCGTGAGGAGCGCGAAGCCGAGGCGTTAGGACATTGAAGAACCGCGGATCCCGAGCTTCACTTGCACCCCTCTTCAATGTAGTGGATAGGCGGTCAAATTTTAAAATCAGAATACTGTCATACGAGTGATTACTTTGTTTGAAATATGTTTGGTATACTAAAACAACTGTTTTTTCTTTCTTTATCCTACGATGTATTACTTCATTCTAGGTGACTCTTACCGGCCAGTGATTCTGGCGCAAGAGATAGCTGGCCTGTGCAAGTTGGCTATCATGTCTTGCGGAATGGCACTGCTCACTTGAACGCGGTAGTTTCGTCCTAGTTTTTACAGCGAAGCTGTATATGGCTAGCCGATTCGCCCACCCGTCTATCGGTCGTCTATACGCCGAAAACTCATTCGGCGCAATCCCTGCGCATGCGCGGAAAAAAAAAAGAAAAGGGAGAGGCGCGCGATTAGCCAACACCACCTAGCCAGCAGAAAGCCTGTTTACTCCGATCCATGACACGACGCTAACTGGCCCGAAATTTCCATTAACGAGGCTGGCGTGATGAGAGCGGTGGCATCAAAATCAATGTTGCCTACTCGGCGTCATCCCCATTAGATTCTATGGCAGTCGGGCCAGGTAACATGCCGTCATGGGTCGGAATGAAAAAGCCTTGCGCTATCTCGGTGTTTATTAGCTGCGCAAGTAGCGACGTCATTGCTCTCCGTAGCAGCCGAGCGCGCGCATAGTCTCTTTTCAGCTCCGAAATGGGTAGTCCACGCGTCATTCGTACTCCTGAGGAGCAGGCAGATTTCGATAGGCAATGCCGCGAGCCGAACCTGGAACGAGCTCGTCTACGCCGTGCCGATGCAGGTTCGTGCAGCCGAGCGCAAGCAGCAACTGCGTACCGAGGATCCGGCAGCCTACCAAGCGTTCAATGAACGTTCAATTAACCGTCGGGATTAACCCAGTGATAAACACCAGGGCCGCACGTTTCAGCTTCGCTGGTTAACCATCTGTACGGAGTGCTTGGGCGGTGATTTCTTTAAAATTTTATTACGTCATTGTTCAAGGTATGATGTGCACTTCACTTCAAAATTTGCTTGAGCTAGCGCATGACATTTACTGGTGAAAAGTGTGGGTGCAGCCTTTTTCTTATCGTGCAAGTTCATGCTGCTATATCCCACGCGCTGTTCTCATCATGACGATGGATGCGGAGCGCTTCGTGAAGAAACGCCGCGCTATGTTCGTTCACTCTCTGTAACACAGGCTCTGAGTGTCATACAGGCAGCAAAATTAGTACGTCGAATGTTTTTTTTTTTTAATGAACGTTGTGCAATGCCTTCGTTTCTGATAACTGTTGAATATGAATACATGGTGTCGCACTGAATTGCGAATGATTCTGTGAAAAGGTTTCGCATAAGCAGCTTTTTATTACGACTGAATGAGTGAAAAAACTTTGATACCTTTATAAGGGCTGGCACGCAAGCCTACGTGGGAAAAGAGGTTAATATCCGCCCTGAAAGTCCGCAGCTTTCACAAACTCCCAAAGAGAGCCGATCCAGGCAACTGGAAGCTTAGACAAGCGTTAATCGTTTTCTTTGAATCGTCCAGATTACCGGGCCAATTGCTAGTTTCCCAACCCAAAAAACGACCAGCTGTTTCATTGGATTAACTACATCAGCTTCAAGACTGCCACCATGGTAGCTACTACCGACTGCGCATGCATCATAGAATTGCGCTGTGATCGTGAAGTCGTGGAAGCTCCCACCCATCAGCTATAAAGGGGCTGTAACAAGTGTGAACTTCGTCAGTACGGAGCGGTCCAGGCAACTGAAAGCATAGGCAAGCGTTAATCGTTTTCTTCGGATCGTGCAGATTCCCGGGCCAGTTGCTGCTAGCTTCCCTTATCAAAAAAATCTCAGTACCCTTCCACTCTGAAGAAGGATGAGCAGCGAAGCTGTGTATGTGTGTATCCTTAACGGTGAACTGCACCTCCGCCGCGGGTCGGCCCGGCAATGCACAATGCTCGGGATCAGCCCACATATGGGGAGTATTTAACGCCTGCTTTACCTCCGCCGCGGGTCGGGCCGGTATTGCACTATCTTCGGGATCGGCCCACGTATGGGGAGTGCTTAACGCCTGCTTCACCCCCGCCGCGGTTCGGGACGGTATTGCACTACTTCCGGAATCAGCCCACATATGGGGATATTTTGTGTATACGACACGAAAATTTCCTAGGATGGTAGAGGTGTACAGCTTCCCTGTAAAAACGGCCAGCTGTTTCATCGGATCAACTATATCCGCCTTCATGGCTACCACCATGGTAGCCACCGACTGCGCCTGCGTCATGGAATGACGCTGTGATCAAGTCGTGAAAGCCCCCTCCCATCAGCCATAAAGGGGCTGTAACATGTGCGAAATCCGTCAGTACGGAGCGGTCCAGGCAACTGGAAGCATAGGCAAGCGTTAATCGCTTTTTTCGAATCGTCCAGACTCCCGGGCCAATTGCTGCTAGTTTCCCAACCAAAACACGACCAACGGTTTCATTGTATAAACTATATCCGCGTTCATGGCTACCACCATGGTAGCCACCGACTGCGCCTGCGTCATGGAATGACGCTGTGATCGTCAAGTCATGAAAGCCCCCTCCCATCAGCCATAAAGGGGCTGTAACAAGTGCTAACTTCGTCAGCACGGAGCGGTCCAGGCAACTGTAAGCACCGGCAAGCGTTAACCGTTTTCTTCGGATCGTACAGGTAAACCAACTTGCCTCTTTTCACAATAACCTGCCAGAAGCGCCTGGATCGCTCCGTGACCTCTCCTGTAGTGCATTATTTGACTGTTTGAACACTGCGAATAGCCTTATATCATGACAAGCCACCTAGCACAATTTAGGAATTGGCAAAGTAGCTTATTGGTCTATCAGGCAAGATTGACTCACATGGATCTACTGACAGATGAGATCCAAGAAATTAGGCAATCCCTTCATTTCCTGAACTCTCAATTTGAAAGTTTCAAGGCAACGATTGATGATATGAAGAACAAGTGTTGCTAAAAAAATATGCAGATCCCACGCACTGTGGGAATCGATGTAAGCGATGCATTCCATGCTGGATGCTTTGATTGACAATTAGCGGTGATGTTGCGGCTAAAGCTTAATTCCTTTAACGTTAAGTCGAACAAGAGAGTAGTGAGTTGATTTTAAATGTTTCCTTGCGTGCACCATTGCTGTTTGTTCGCGTAGTACACAGAACACACAAGGAGAGGTGTTTGCTTGAGGCGTTGTTGTGCGCCACATTTCATAACCTCTGAGAGGGTTGAGCATAGTCATTGCCTCACATGACACATCACATTGCGGCACAAGTATTAAACTTGAATTGGATTATGGGGCTGTACGTGCCAAAACTACAATCAGATTATGAGGCACGCCGTAGTGGCGGACTCCGGATTAAGTTTGACACTATTATGTTCTTTAACGTGTCCCAAAATCTCAGTGCACGTGCGATTTCTATTTCGCCCCGGTCGAAATGCGGCTGCCGCGGTTGCGATCAAATCCACGGCCTCTAGCAATGCCATAGCCGCAAAGCTAACGCGGCGGGCACATAAATGTTGATTTGACGGTCGGCCGCTTCCGTAGTGTCGCCTGGACCCTGCGGTGCGCTTTCATTAATGCGGCTCTACAGTGCCTCGATGTAGCTCGCCGCCGTACAGGGTGGTGACACCTTTTGGCCTGCGCCGCGCCACCGTTTTGCTCCGCGGTCGCCATATTGGGGAGTTTGCGAAGCTGCTGTGTTGTGAGCCAGGTGCTGGGCGATTGAACTGTGTTCAGTCGCAAAAACCAGCCTGCCAGGGTGTTGTGTACCGCTGTGTGCCGGCTCGACAATGAAAGGCATGCGCTGTTTTCGCTTTCCACGGGATAAGAAACGAGAAAAGTATGGGAGGCGAAAGTGAGACGTAAAGACTGGAATGCGGATGATAACTCGAAGATGTGCGAGGTAAGCCATAACACCTATGCTGCTTCTTATAAGAGTATTGCACCTGTCCGCTTTTAGGTATACCATCACCGTGTGGTTAGGATAATGCCGCGGAGCTTGCTTTTGTTTGTTTGATCATTCTTAAAGCGGCCAACACGCCACATTATAAGTTTTTCTGTGACCAGATTTATCTCGATTGATCCGAGCCACGCGCGACTATATGTCGGGTTCCAGAATTTTGTCGTTGTCTTCAGCATGTTATCACGAAGTTTCCTTACCGAGCTCGGCCGAGAGCGGCGAGCATCCTGTTCAGCGATGACAGCCGAGCGCGTTTGCTGCTATCGCCGCCGCGACTGGCGCATCTTTCTTGAAGTGAAAACGGCTTATGTGAATAAGCATTCATGGTTCCAAAGTATATTTTTGTAAGTCAGCCTTCCTGTAATTCTCCAGCTATTCCTTACGCGATCATATGTAATTAGCGTATTGCTTATGCACCTTATAAACTTTCATGCCTGACAGCACCGAAAGGCGTTCCTTTATCAAGCAGTCAATCTAGTAAATTCATCCGTTTGAGCATCCCAATTGGCCAACGCGGACCTAGCTGCACAGTAGTCATTTCCTCTGAGATCTATGCATGCAAGCATAGGCTATTTTATTTCTGTGTGCAAGAAGCGCTTAGGATTGCGAGTAAATGTGCAAGACCTTTATACACCTGAATTTGCTGGCGCAAGCGCATGCTAAACAAGAATATCGGCCGACGCACCATCGCCCACCGTATCTGCGCTCGCCTCAATATGGCGGTCACGAAGGCAGTGTCCACCCTATGTACGGCGGCGCGCTACATCGGGGCACCCTATGCGGCTCAGCTTCTGCACGCCCTGCGTAGTTTGTCCATTTGACATATTTGCATGGTGTTTATTTTCCAGAAATAGCAGCAACGTACTGTAACGTACCTTGAAGTTAAGCTTATCCAGTTTCCACGCAACCGCCATCGCATAGTAGCAGGGTCTGCTTGCATTCTCAAGTCGCCTCCTCCCCTTTCTTTTGTATGGGAACTGCCTCTTCTCCCTACAGTTCCATCTCTGTCCCCTCAGGACTCGCACCTTAGTAGAAGGGGTAGCGCTGCAGTTTATGCAATGCTTCTGAGGGGAGTCGCGGATAATTATAGCTGTCAAGAGGCTAATGTGGCGACGGCCAGGGAGCTCAGGAGGGCATTGTGCACACTCGACGCGGTGGGGTGAAAACGAGTTTCTAGCGTCGCCTTTCCTCTCTGACTCGCTCCTGTCATGTATGCATGACGCGGTGTGCCTGACAGCAGAATCCACAGCAGCAGCAGTGGGAAAGTCGAAGGAAGAGGCAAAGAAAGCTTCGCTCTAGAAAAGAAAATAATGAACTAAGTAAGCTTGAAAGCGCCTATTGTGAAATAATTGCACTGAAGCAATATACAGGACAGCGAAATTTCCGTTAGTGAAACAGACATTCATGTCATTCATCGTGTTCCTAGTGAAAAGAAAGATCGGCCAGATGTTGTAGTTAAGTGCATGTCTCGTTCTATTCGAGAACGCATAATTAAAGTATTCAAGAAGCAAAAACTATGTCCTCAGGATTTTGGATACGATGGTTCAGCGAATGTATACATTAACGAGCATCTTTGTCCTGAAACGAAAACACTATTAGGAAAAGCTATCACCATGAAAAAGACAAACTGGAAATTTGTCTTGGTTTCAAACGGAAAAATTCTTGCTCGAAAAGCTGAGAATGCAAGGGTTGTCAATATTCGTAATTAAAATGGCCTAGCACTTATTTGTTAGTTTTTTTATTACATTAACATGGCTACCATAGTTCAGTCTGCTAATGATTTCGTGAGCAGTTCTCCTGTTACCCTTTAGTTCATTGTAGTGCTCGCAGCTTGCTCAAAAATATTGACAATCTTTGCTCTCTTCTGTCATTGCATACTTTCCCGTTTGATGTTATTGCTACCTCAGAAACATGGCTACATTAAGACGAATTATACCATATACACGGATATTCATTCTGTTACACTCCTCAAAGTACGGTAAATAAGAGAGGTGGCGTTGCACTATCTGTGAGGTCTTCTATATCGTACTCAGTCATTAAGAAGTACTCTTACTCATACGCGAATGAATTTGATATGCTTGTTGTGAATTCTCAATGCTTCGCTGCAGCGGTAATTTATCGTGCTAACAAGAACAAATCAATTTTATGCAAGATTTCGAACATTAGTTTATTTAATCTATTTAAATAAACGAATAATAATATGTGGAGATATTAATATTGATGCTATAAAGGAACATGACAATGTCAATATTTTAATGTGGTGAGATCATATGGACTACATAGTCATTAAAACCTTAACACATATGACTTATTGACATCCACACTGATCGATCATATCTTGTGCAACTTTAACACCAATTCAAGCTGGTGTAACGTTTACGGTTCGCCAGCAACGTGTCATTCTGCTACCGCTTTTTCCATCGATCATATCATTCTCAGGGCCATTCTCATATTTCTCATCGAGTTAAATATGCAGTATTACGCGAGTGACTCTGCTCTTTAACTATAGATCCGCAGAAAAATGCAAATCAGCAATTTTACAGTTTCAGCAAAGCGTTGTGTGATGCATTAGCGCAATCGTCAAACACCTTAGAAAAAAGATATTACAGTACTCCTATCTGTCCTTGGATGACGAAAGGACTGCTAAAATTAAAGATAAAGACTTTTGGCACACTAAAGTAAAATCACATAGGGGTAACAAATACTATGAACAAGCATTTCGTATGGATCGAAACATAGTAACTAGCGCTATACGTATTCGTAAAAAAAAAAAGAGTATTACACAACTTTAATAGTCCGTAATTCCGGTAATTCAAAAGGCTACATGGCGCATTATCCACTCAGTAGTCAAGCCAACAGTTAGAGAATATACAATGCCAGACATGAAAATCTTAGGAATATCTATGGAATCCTTAGTAACGTCTTTTAACTCATACTTCTGTATGATTGGTCAAGCAATATCTAATAATGTACCTCTTCTTCCGTCTATTACTTACCCGGAAAGGACGACAAAGTCATTTGGTTTTGTGGACATTACAGCGGAGGAGATAGTGGCCGTAGTTAACGGTATGCCATTAAAACATTCTACTGGGCACGGTGAAATATCCACAGTGACCTCAAAGCATTGTATTGGTATACTGTACAAGCCATTAGAAAAAAATATGGAATCTCTCTTTCTATACTGCTACCTATCCAGACTTATTAAAAATCGCTAAGGTTATTCCTATTTACAAAAATGGGGACCATAATTTGTTAGACAACTACCGTCCTTTATCTGTCTCAAGTTGCCTAAACACCGTCTTACAAAAACTTATCGCCCAACGAATCGCTTAATTTCTTGAACGTGAATCCATTTGGTCTTATTGCCAGCATGGTGCTCGATCTAAAAGATCGACAAATACAGCAGTATTAGCTTTGTGTGACTACACCAATTCTCACTTGCACAACAAAAGTGTCATTATGCAAAATAGAAGTTTTTGCATAATGCAAAACTCTATTTTGCATAATGAATCCTTACCAACTAGCTCAGCTTTCTGTGGTTCTTAGCTACAAAAGTGTCCTAGGCATATTTCAAGTTGTGCGAAAAGCGTTTCACACTGTGGATCATGACATACTGCTAAATAAGTTAGAATGCTGTGGTTTTCGAGGTATAACTCTTGAATTTTTCCGCAGCTATCTCAATAACAGAAAACAACTAGTTGCGATTGCAGATACCAAATCCGACGTTTCTGACATTATTACAGGTGTCCCACAAGGCTCAGTACTGGGGCCAATATTTCCTTTATTTGTGAACGATCTTCCTAATGCCTTAGAAAACTTCTCTGCTGCAATGTATGCAGACGACACTATTTTACTTTGTACGCTAGATTCCTTGGACAAAACATTCCAAGAGGCTAATAGTGAACTTTGAAGTGTTAACCAGTGGTTCGCGTCAAATAAGGTAACTCTGAATACCAAAAAAAAAGCTAAATATATTCTATTTACTTCTTCGTGGAAAGCACCTCTAAGACAATGTAATTCGCTTTCTCTAAAGCATGATATGCTTGAGCTGGTGACTTAAATACTTGTGTGTCACATTAGATGAGCATCTTCATTGGAAGCCTCACATTGCACTGATGTGTAAAAAGTTACGCAAAGCTTGTTTTATTCTGTACAAATGCCGTTATTACTTCGACACTGCCACTCTGAGAGCAATCTACTTGAGCATATTCCATAGCCATCTATCCTACTGTATTGCATCTTGAGATACCACATATATTTCATATGTAGAACCTACTGTGCAACTTCAGAAAAGGGCCTTGCGATTTATGACTTTTTCAGACTGCATTGCTAAATCAATGCCGCTGTATCAAAGTTTAAATGTGCTACCTCTTAAATTTTTTTACTGAGCTTTAAAACAATATTAAATACTCATAATAGCATAACCACTAACTGCCCTTCGAGTTTATCAAACATTTTATACTCCAGAAGAAATACACGCCGCGCACTTAAGTGGAAGTTTCTCTTGCCAAAAATGCATAATGTATATGGAGGGAGGAGGTTAAACAGCACTGGAGCCATCGTGCTGTAGCACTGAACCATCGGAAGAAGTAAAACAAGCCAATTGTTTTTTTTTCAATATCATTAAAGTCCCATTGTCACTCACTGCTATTATCTGCATAGAGTTTTCATCTAGTTGGTGTATTTATCTGGTTTATTTTTATTTTATTTTTCCCTTGCAATGTGTAGTTACTACGTTCAAATTCCTTTCTGTAGGTTTCTCGTAGCTATTAGAAGTACTCTGCTTTTTGTTTATAAATGAATATTTATGTATATATGATTTATTTATATTCTGTCGTATTGACGTTGTGACTGTGCCTAATAACTAGCATGCATCCCAACCAGCCTTGAGCTAGGGATTCAGATGTCCTATACAATATTTCCTGTGTACTTTTACTATTTTGAATAATGTTTCCTATAATAGCCTGAACTGTGTGCTGGCCGTAGTATTTTCAACACTGACGCATGTTTTGTTTGGTCAATTATGTTGACTGCTTTATTCTAGACAAATGTGAAGTGCCTGTTGATACCTCTCTGGCACTGTCATTCATTCTCATTCTATTCTTTCACCTTCCTAAGGAACGTACAGAAGCAATTGCCGTCAATGACAGCCCAATCATGTTCACCTAAAAACATACGCCACTCCTACAGTTTATTCACACGTTGGCGCGTCAGCTGAGGCGAGTCGCAAGCTGAGAGAAGCAAAAAAATTGACGATTACATTACTTCCTAATGCGAAATTTGAGCGCAGCTCTTCAGCTGTTTCGGCTTTTCGATATATTGAGGCAAAGAATTCGAGCAAGACATGTATGTACAGTTACATACAACTTCTTATTCTTCACATATATTCCTTCAAGAAACACTGCACTCCCAGTTCTTGATTGTCATGAAGGAAGCTTTGTGGTCGGCGAAATAGATGGACATATGCTCGACATGCTGCACTAATGCCTGGTTCGGCGTAGCGCACCTCTGGATTTCGGCGGCGACGGCGCTGGGCCTCTGCTCGGGCAGCTCGTTTAACAGCAGCGGCAGACGAAGGACTTACACCGGTTGCCTCGCTCATGGCTCAGAAAGAAGTGGCTGAGAATATTCATATAAGCAGACGGATTATATTATAAACCGTCTGTGAGCCTCGGACAATCCGTCTCGTGCGGAACATTTCGCACCAGCCGCCGCAAACGGAGCGTGGCTTGGCGCAACTGCCTCGCTTATCGGAAGGTCGCGAGGCAGCGCGTAGGCGCATAGAAACGTTGCGCGGCGAAGAGATGGCAGCGACTGACTGACGCCGCTGACGTTGCTAGCGAGTCAACTGAAGGTGGTTTTGCGTTTCGGCTTGGGAAGCGCGCACCGTGATCCGCTGATACCGAGCCGGCGCTTCGGCAACCGGAGAACACCGCACGGCCGCCGCCACGGAGGAGGGGGTACTCGCCGTGGCGAACGGCGGCGGCTGTGCGCTTCGTCTCGGGCAGCAGCACATCATCGAGATCAGCCACCACCGAGCCGGCGCTCTGGGGCCGAATCTTATAACGGTTCGGAATACGAACTGTTCGCTTCGCCGCTTACGTCACTAGATGTGCCACTCCCAAGCCGGCGGTGGAAGAAGGGGAGGACGCGACCAATAGATGAGAGGGTGCCACCTCTGAAGTGTACGTCATTATATGACGAGCTAATCGACGAATTGCAGAATGTTTCCGCTTGCTAAATAAATGTAAAATATAAATTTAATATTATACGCCAAGTTCTGAAGTATAAACGTGTGGTGCCGGGCGTTTACGCAATGCAGAAGTAATTTACTAATGTCATTCTTTTTTATTCTCAGCCGACAGGCGGTATCGCAAGCGTAAATGAGTTGGCAGAGCGCAGCGCTATGTCGTCTGCTACCAGGAGCTCGCAGGATGCACGAAACAGGAACGCACTGCCGGCACTTCTCAAGTAGCGAGCGCGACAAAACCGCGAACTGGTTCTTAGGGACACCTTTACTAGCCGACTATATCAATTTTCCATCTTTTTTCGCCCTTCGTCATCCGCTCGGACATGACTCGCTCACCGCCGTGCTGCCGCTGTCCCTGCGATAAGCCCCACGGCGCGTCGCGTGATAAAAGCAATGGAACTTGAAATCGAACATTACGATACACGGGCCCTGCATTGCCTGCGCGAAGTCAAATCGAATAGTGTGGTGCTGACGGTGCGCGCTGTGCCGTAAAATTGAGTAACAAAGTGCGGCACTCCCGAACCAGAGAAAAAAAAGACAACCAAATAAGAGATCTCCACAATATCTTCCCGTCCTGACTGTATAGTTTTATCAGCCGAACGATGGAAGTGCTGAACCAGTCTAGGTTGAACCCTTCTGACTGCTGAACGGCGATCTGCAAGCTATATTCACGCTGGCGATAGCACTGATAATTCGATCTCACCATGCAAATATCTCCTTAATTGGCATTGGCTTTGAAGCTGAGGTCACGGGAAAGCTGACTCAGCCCTTCAACCGGCCAACACAGTAATTGCGAGAGCAACTTTGTGGACGGTGTCGGCAGCAGAGATCTAGGTCATTCCGATGAATGCTTCACGTCCGACCGACCTCTGGGAGCTGCAGGCCAGTGGCGATGAACCGCAGCGCGCAATATTAGAGAGTTTTAGCCCAGCGGGTTTACGGCCAGCGGAGCGGAGCGGTCTCCACCGTTGCGCCAGCGGAGCGGCTCGCGAAAAAAGAATTTTAGCCCAGCGGATCACCCGCTCGAGCGGGGTAAAGAGCGGGGAGCTCTGCTGCCCCACCTAGTGGTTCGAATAGGAGTTACTGAGAAATGAAATTGAATTACGCTTGCTTTTATTATGCAAGAAATGTTGAATAAAGATATATTACATGTTCTCAGTGCATTATTTGTTAATAATGTACTGAGTATTAATGTACGGGTCAGCGCGGCAGTCGCCGTCTTCGATGCAGAACTGCCGGCGTTCATGTTCGCGGCTGCCGTCTTGCATTTCCCATACACGCCCGCGCGCCCTTACGCACGCTCGCGCGCTGCGTATACGCTCCGCTGGGGAGTGCTTTCCAGCGGGCGTAAACGCTGCTCCGTAAAACCGCTGGCCGCCTCAGCGTGGTGCGCATGCGCAGTCGCGTCTCCGCTCGCCCGCTCCGCTCCGCTGGCCGTAAACCCGCTGGGCTAAAACTCTCTATTCCTTCCTCCGCGTGGAATGGCCACTCGTACGCTTGCACCTGAGTCCCCTACATTTGATAGCGTAGCCTGCAAAAGGTTTAGAAAGCCAGCAAGGGCGGTGCAACTCATTATCCGTCACTTCTTCGAACGCGTATCGCGCTTCCAGCCGTGGTCGACACAGAAAGAGGAACGCCAAGCAGACGACGAAGGCAAGTAATAGCCTCCGAAGAAACCAACGCACGCGCGCGCGACGCCCGCGTGTCTCCGGGGTCGCGCGACCGGCGCGCGCGGCCAGGGTCACAAGCCAAAGCCAAGCTACAGCAGCGGAACCCAAAGCGGACTACCCCTTCGCCGGTTCCTACGACCGGTTCGCTTTGAAGATGATTGACAGATGCGTGACGTATTCGAAAATTGCGATACCGCCCCGCTGCCTCTGACGACCTGTGACGTAATAAAAATTTTGGCCAATCAGGTGAGGCCAAAGAAACGGTTCCCCAACCGAACCGTTATAAGATTCGGCCCCTGATTGCCGCCGCACAGGGGTAACATTGAAGGAGGAGCGAAGAGAGCAAGGCTCGCGCCATACGCGAGAGATGGCGCCAGGAGCGCGCGAAGCTAGAGCAGCGCGCTGGCCCCGGCTACGGAGCTGGTTACGGTGAGGCACAACGGCGAGGCGCACCGGCGACGCGAAACGCAGGAAGGGGCGCCAAAGAGCTGCGCTCTAAAAATTCACCGGTGATTAGGATACTCCCTAATGCGAAATTTCAGCGCAGCTGTATACGTGTTTTCATTTCGCGATATATAGACTGGCGCAGACAATCTGTCTCGTGCGGCATGTTGCAAACGGAGCGAAGTGTGGTGCGACTGCCTCTCTATTCGGCAGATCGCGAGAGGCACCGCGTCGGTGACGCATGGGCGCGATTCACAGCAGCCGCCGCAGACAACCTCCACTCATGCAGCGCTTTGTTTCTATACAGACGACGCGCGTTACTCTGGCGCCATCTCATAGCAATCATCGCGGCAAAGCCCCTCGTGCGTGGCACTACGCTTGTTAATATCACCAAAGTTAATATCGCAAAGAGACAGCAATTTAATTTGAAGCAAAAATCGTAAACAGGGAGGATTTCACAGTATTCGTCACATTTGACATTTTTCTTAAGCATCTATGTACGTTGAGTTTCCGAAACTTAGCCAGCGTGCTGGCCTGCAAGTCGTCTAAATTTATGCTAAATATTTTGCCTAGCAGGTAAGCTTTCACCCTTCTGCTGCAATACAACACCCTGCGATTTCACTTGCACAGTGCAAAATGTGTCAGTGGCAACTGGTTGCTTGATCAAGTCAATAGAATAGCTGCTCTGAAAATACGGCAGATGCCCATCGGCAGTCGAAGCAGCACAGTCTTACTAATAATCAAAATGACGGCATTGTTACGACGCGCGGTGTAGCCGGCACAGATGCAACGGACGCCGAGGCTTCGTTCAAAGCGGCGGACATTTTGGCCCGTTCGGAGCGGCCGCGACGCATCCCCGCCGAGCGCGTCCCGGCATGTTCAGTGCCACGTGTCTTTGTGTGTGCGTGTGTGTGTATGTGCCCACGCTTGTCAAAGCGCGGCAGCCGGGGAGGAGAGCTCCCCAAGTGTGAAGCGAGGAGGTCTGACCGGCGCCGGCCCGGCTGATGCGTCACTACACTCGTCTCTACATGTCTCTCAGTCCGTCCGTGCCTCGCTGTCACGTGGTGTCATCCCGTGACCTTCCTTCTTGCCCGCGACGCCAAGAGTATAAAAGCAGCTGCTCCCGGACGCCAAGTCAGAGGCTCCGATTTCTTCTGTTGAGTAACGTGCTCCCGCTTCCTGCAGCTCTTCTCCGTAGGATTGCTAGTCTTTTTAATCTCCCAGGCATTCCTTATCAGACAGTCCGATTTTTGCACCCTTTGCCTAATCAGGCGGTCAACCAGTTCGTGCTTCTCCTCGCTGAGTGCTCCTACCAAGTTTGGTTGGCACGCCGCGATGCAGTTTTCGGGGGGAGGGCGCCGGGCCTTCACGAAGTGCTTGCGAAAGCACGGAAGGAGGTCTGGTTCCATCTCACCCGGGAGCGGCACCGCTTGGGCGAGAAGTTTCTCGAAGTGTGGGCCCGTCCTGCGGTAATTTTTGATGAGTCAGGCGGAAAGCTTTCCATTAAGTTATGATGCATGCTCCTAAAGTCGCTCGACTCGGCCGTGTGCGCCAGTCGATCTACGGGGTTTTGTTTGGTTCAGTGGAACCCAGAGCTAGAACCGGTGGCGGCGCACCCTTGGTTGGTCGCGCTGCTCCGTGGACGGCTTTGGTGCTCAGCATGGTTGTATGCCTTGGCCTCTTTTGCGCCGAGGCAGTCCGAAGGTCAGTCAGGCTCGAGTCCTGTACGACCAGCACGGCTGTTTGTGTGTTGCGTGCGGTAACTTTGTGTTGCTGCACCACAACAGCCCCCTTGTCCGGGAAGGACCGTTGGCCCGAACCAAGTCCCCCCACCCAGTCAACCCGGGTTGTGGAGGAGAACCGGGGTCAATGTATCGGATGATGATGGGTTGATGAGATATGTATGCTCATGGACGCGGTGCCTTCAAAGGTGCCAAGTCCTCTTCCCATCTGACAACGGTTCCCGTCTCGCCACTTCGGTCGACCTGACCGGCCGCTCTTTTGCGATGCTAGAATAAACAAGTTGTTCTGTTAGCAGTCGACTCATGCTTTGCCGGGACCTTCGGATGCTTCCAGTGTGCCCCAGGCCGCCAGGCCAACGCTACCCTTGGGGCTTGCGACCCATTTGCAACAACTCGTGCCAGCGGTGCGACTGCAATAACGGGTGTCAGCACTGAGGTTCCAACAGCATCAATTTCAGACATAAGCAAAGGAATATTGGCAAGAGTGAAATGATGGTACCCTTGACACACCAATTTTGGCACTCAATCGCAGGAATGCAAGACTAATAAGAAAGCAAGTAATTAGTAATCACATAGTAATGCACGGATTCGTCCCTCCAGCTCAGTGAGTCTATAGTGCTGCTTTGGAGCATAAGCATCCATATTCTACTGTGCTGTTATTGCTATTACTGGGCCAATGTAACGTGAAACTATTCCAATCTGTTTTTATAAATCCGCCAGTGGCCCTCCGTGATAGGTCAGAATGGTTCGGGTCCAGCCCATGTGGGCGGGTGCCAAGCTAAGATGGGCGGAGTCCCAGCCATTTTGACCTATCATGGAGGGCTAATGACCAATTTGGAATAAAAACATATAGGAATAGTTTTACGTTATACCGGCCCTGTTGCTGCAGCTGCTGCAGCGTATAAGACTAAGAAAGAGAAACAAAACTATCAGGATACACTGTGCGACGTTGGTTCAAATACTGAATAATTAAAACACGGTGCTTTTTTTTTCGCTTGAATTACATGTCTTGATCGGCCACAATGTGCAGTGCCGTTCAAGGTAACATTGCAGGCCGCGACATGTCGTGGCACTAAATATGCACCTGCCCTCACCTCACTCGGCAAATTGCGGGACCTTGTGGGCAAAACGGGCGATGTGTCCTCAATTAACTTGCGTATGCTATGCGGTGGAGGACGAGTCACCTGTGGACCGTGTCAGAGAGACCGCGTCAGCCTGCCAGGTTAGCTCCTAGAAGTTTTCGTAATAGGGAATCCGAGAAAAAGGCACTTTGTTGCAGCCAACACACTCGCACACGATTCGAAGGTTCATATACTTTCCCGTCCAACCACCAAATTAATTACCGATATCTCTGACAAAGTAGCTAAATCACGTGGGACTTGAATTTGTCGTCCTGAAAAGTTTCGTGGTCCGCTGTACCCACAGACCTGCATGCTCTCCGTAAAGGGCCCAACGAGATTCACGCAAGGAGCACAAAGTGCGGGCCCTTCAACGATAGCTCACCCGCTGAATACCAAGCCACTGCGCCCTGGTCGAATGTTCATTTTCTCTATCTGGCGCGCTTCGAAAGAAGCTCGCGGCCGCATCACGACCGCACTGCGAGCTTGCAGTGACCCGTAAAAAATGCATCAGCGTGCTGCGTCATGTCGAACCAACGTTGCGTCAGGTTGGAGAGAAATCGATTGAGAAGGGAAAAAAACGAGAGACCATAGGAAGAGAGGCAAAGTTCAAATAAAGCTAATTCATTCCTCAGCGGCACGGAAGATTTACTCTGGCTTGAGCGATCGCCGTGTGCGTTTTCAGACACCGGGCAATGGCATCACGGCGAGCGTCTCGCCGAACAGGAGTCGTACTGGTCGTACTAGCCGAACGGATGGCACACGATCGCGGAGTCCGGCCGACTCGGGTAGCAGCCGAGACACAGGTGCGCAGGCGGCTTCACATCCGGCGCCGTCCAGCACCGCGGTTGCGCAAGGCTGGCGGCAGCTGGAGAGGCCGACCTGCGACTGCCGCCGCAGTGGGGTCGCGCGCAAAATGGAAGAGGGCAGTCGGCGTATCGGCTTCCGCAGCTCGCGTGCAGGCACAGCATCCCGTGTCCGCCGCAAACCTAAACGAGCGCTGCCAAGCACCGCCCTGTAAGGCGCACGCACCGAAATGAACTCGGGGGTTTTGCTTGCCAAATCCACAATTATGCGGTACGCCGCAGTGGGGAACTCCGGATTAATATTGACCACCAGAGAGGGCGCACGCACGAGCACTACACTGTAACTGCTTCAACTATCCGCCAAAATTACTCGATTTTTGTTTAATGAGGGGGGAGACAAAACGGTGGCGTCCTTCCAATATCATCATGCGGTGTGCTGACAAATATCCCAGTAAAGGTTCAAGAAATAATAAATCCAACCAAAAGTAATCGAATGGCTGTTCGGTGGTATAACTGCACTCGGGGGGGGGGGGGGGGCTGTGTTCGAGAAAAAAGCCGTAGTACTGGTACGGCGTCGCACTGGCAGATAACGCAATTCGGCAAGATCCGACGACAGTGCATATTGATTTTTTTAAATGTTCCATGATTTTGGTGAAGCAGCGCACTTGGAAAGAAAACAAGTTTCATGCATACATGAATGAGGAGGACATTCATAACATGAGTCACCAACTAGCCCGTCAGGACATATTAAGTAAAATATTCCGTTAAATTTTCCCCTTGCATAAGTATCGCACTTGTAGAAGCAAAGCCCTTCTAGTTGGCGAAATGAAGCATATGAACTGCTTTTGTGAGTCGGCAATACACATGGTCAAGCAGGCCTGCCGATGGAAGGCCTGCCAGTCGCTACGACACTGCACTGGCTGCGCGATTTTTTCCCGACGCCTTTCCCGACGTCATTCCTTTTGGCGCTTCGTCCGCAGTTGGAGCGGCGCTCCGCCCAAGTGACCAACGGGATCGGCCGGCCGCAAATGCTGGATGATAAGAGTGGCATAAAATTCGCCAGAAGGAACCGCTAAATTATACCGGCCCATGGCCGCGATTCAGTAGCGAAGCCTTCCATTTGAGTCTGTGCACACTATTCCATGAGACAGCCCACTACGTGACTCGCGCTTCGCCATGTCTCAAACACCATCACAAACGAAATGAAGACTGAACCGCCATATTACCGAGACAAGAGCTGTGAGGGTAGCAGCATGGCGGCTGTCAACCAGCACAAGCAGGCGCTCCACGCGAGCGGTACACCGGACCCAGACCCACTTCCCGCAAGTCTCCTCGGGCCGCGGCAAATGCTGCTGCTATATAGTGAGCTACACTGCGACACCTCTTTCTTGTACCGGGTGAAAACACCTCTTTCCTTCATCCCCAACTCACTCCCGTCGCAAAAATCCGGCCTCTCAACAGCCCTCCATGACGGGACGCGCCATAGGAGCTGCGAAAGTGCCACGACCATGGCCAGGCCACGCAGCCGACCACGGTCCATCTCTTTGGGAGTGCCAGCGCCACTCCCAGCACCGAGACAACGGCCCGAGGGCGGTGCGAGTCTCGTCCTACAAGGCATAGGTCAAACGGCGGACAAATTCCAACACTGCCATTCGTCGACCAAGAATGCGGTCCCTGCACTCGCTCTTTCGCCAAGGACGCTCGGAAAACCTTCCCAGCTAACCTACACTCTTAAAACTGTTGCACCCTTTGGGGTGTAAATTTGTCCCACAACAACAATCGTCATCTGCCTTGCTTGCGTTTCCTTTCCTGAGAACTCGGCGCTCGCTGCTTTCCTGTCGAGAATGCTGCGTCACACTGATAAGGCGCATGCCGTTCGTGACTGGAAAGTACCGGGCTCGCCGCGTTAGAGAAACGAAACGCGGGCAAGACGGATGGCGATTATTGTTGTGGGACAAGATAAGCCCCAAAGGGTGTAAATTTTTCTAAGAGTGTACACTCTTAAAACGGTTGCACCCTCTGGGGTGTATATTTGTCCCACAACAATAATCGTCATCTGCCAGGCTTGCGTTTCCTTTGTTGAAAACTAGGCGCTGGCTACTTTCCTGTCGAGAATGCTGCGTCACACTGATAACGCGCATGCCGTTCGTGACGGAAGTACTGGACTCACACCGTTAAAGAAAGGAAACGCGGGCAAGACAGATGACGATTATTCACTCTAAAAAAAGTTTGCACCATTTGGGGTGTATATCTGCCACACAACAATAATCATTCGCCTTGATGCGTTTCCTTTCTTTAACGCTGCGAGCCCGGTACTTTCCAGTAACGAACGGCATGCGTGTTATCAGCATGACATAGCATTCCCAACAGGAAAGTAGCGGGCGCGGCGTTTTCAAGAAGGAAACGCATCAAGGCAGATGACGATTATCGTTGTGTGGCAGATATACACCCCAAAGGGTGCAAACATTTTTTAGAGAGTGGTTGTGAGATAAGATAAGCCCAAAAGCGTGTAAATTTTTCCAAGAGTGCTGTAGGCAATCCCGAGTAAAGTCTTACCCTTCAAAGGGTGCAACTGTTTTTAGAGTATACACTCTAGAAAACGTTTACACCCTTTGGGTTGTATTTTGTCCCCAAACAATAATCGCCATCTGTCTTGCCCGCACTTCCTTTCTTTAACGCTGCGAGACCGGTACTTCCTAGTCGCGAACGGCTTGCGCGTTATCAACTTGACACAGTATTCGCGATTGCAATGTAGCAAGCGCTGGGCTTTCAAGGGAGGAAACGCAAGCAATGCAGATGAGAATTATTGTTTGGGCACAAGATAAGCTCCAAAGGGTGTAAACGTTTTTTAGAGTGCATTCTTAAAAATTTACACCCTTTCGGGCTTACCTGGTCCCACAACGATAATCGTCATCTGTCTTGCCCGCGTTTCCTTTCTTTAACGCTGCGAGCCCGGTACTTCCCAGTCGCGAACGGCATGCGCGTTATCAGTGTGACGCAGCATTCTCGACAAGAAAGTAGCCAGAGCCGAGTTTTCAAGAAAGGAAACGCCGGCAAGGCAGATGACGATTACTGTTGTGGGACAAATACACACCCCAAAGGGTGCAACCGTTTTAAGAGTGTATAATCACCATACGCCTTTCTTTAAATGCTGCGCTCCCTACTTTCCTGTCGAGAATGCTACGTCACGCTGATAACGCGCGTGCCGTTCATGACTGGGAAGTACCGGGATCGCAGCGTTAAAGAAAGGAAATGCGGGCAAGACAGATACGACAAGATGCGCCACAGAGGGTGTTTCCTTCCTTGGAAACTTTGTGCTCACTACTTTCTTGACCCGCACGCCATTCGTGACATGGAGGGGAAAAAAAATTACCGACGATTACGTTACTTCCTAATGCGAAATTTGAGCGCAGCAAATAAGCTGTTTCACCTTTTCGATAGATTGAGGCAAAGAAATCGAGCAACACATGTATGCGCTATCACAGAATTTTTTTTTTATTTTTCACACGTATTCCTTTAACAAAGACTCCACTAACAGTTCTTGACAGTCATGAAGGAAGCTTTGTGGTCGGAGAAATAGACTGATATATGTTCGACTTGGTACACCAATGCTTGATTCTCAAAGACGAGATCTATACAAGTGCCTCGCGAGGTTGTCACAGCCGTGGGACGCGTTACGAGCGAGAGGAACGGGATGTTCTCCCGCATAACTGTTAGGAAATTGCTGTTTGTCTTTATGTCAACATTAAAGTCCCCCACTACTAACATCGGTGTGGATCGATGGACGGTTAATGCGAGTTGCAGGAAGTGCACGACGTCTTTCGTGAGTGCGGTAGCGGACTCACGAAAGCGGTATCAGTCGGTCGCTGCTAGCGCTGGGGGGATGAAAGGGGGGCGGAGCTGGTTACGAGGCCGACGACAACGCCGACGCGAAACCCAGGAACGGACGCCAAAGAGCCATTTGTGTAGCCAGCCCTCCTCCACAGTCTCTCCTCCTCCCTTCCATCATCCTCCCTCGTCCGGAGAGCCGACAGCGCGCATGCGCGGCGGCGGAGCAGATTCGTCGGCGAGCTGGTTACGAGGCCGACGACAACGCCGACGACAACGCCGACGCGAAACCCAGGAACGGACGCCAAAGAGCTGCGCTCTAAAAAGATAGGAGGGAGCCTAACGCAACGCGATTGAAGCCAAACCTGGTGGCCCAACACGCGATCACACGTCAAAGTGCGCGGTTGGTTTTGGTGTTCCCGCTCTGCAGGCAGAGCCACGGCGTGGCAGCTGAACAAGCCCGCACCAAATAAAAATGACAACCATTCCACACTGTGAAGATCGAATGGCAGTGAAAGCTGACGACAGTCACACGCTCTCAGACAAAAAGCAAAATGCTTTTGCTGCCATTCCATCTTCACAGAGCGGAACGGTTTTCATTTTTTGCGTTGCGAGTCTGGCGCCGTTGCTCGTTCGGATGTGCCCGGGCTCAAGATTGTCGTTTTCGCTCAGCATCACGGGAACGTTCTTCGTCGGTGGTCGCTTCGCGCCGGCGCCGTTTACATGATCGTTGCTGTTCCCTCCGACGCTCCTCGTACGCATGTTGTTCTTCAGGTGTACGAACTATAGGTCCGCCCCACAGAAAACGCAGCTGTTTTGAGCGCCGATACCTCTCCTGTTTATATACTGCGATAACCTTGACGTCACGCTATTGTTCACGGAGAGCGTTCTAAACTGTTCCGCATTTTGACATCTGCGCCACCGCATTGCACCCGTATGAGTTTGTTAAAAATCGGGAAGTCCGTTTCTGTTGCCAGACGCCGAAAAAACTACGGAAGGTTAGTCATATGCAGCTTTCGCTGTAAAAGCTAATTGCACAGTTACTGGGAATCAAAAGTCTCAGCAAATATCGACTCTTGCTCTGTGATCTCGACGAAAGAGGTCACATGTTGGGCCACCACTGTGGCTTCACAGAGCGTTCGCTTGCAAAGGCTGGCTGCGTGACGTAATGCTCCGTTGTACATTTTCCCTTCCTACATGGTTCGTGACCTGGAAGTACCGGACGTGAAGCGTTATACTCCTGTCAAGCGGGCAAGTTAAGTGCACTTACGGCGAGTGTGCTCGGTTTTTAAGTGCGCTTTCCCAAATCTTAACGTCGCAGCGGAGTGTACTCTCAGATGAGTGCACTCAAGTCGGAGTACGTTCACGGAACGCACTTTGCTGGCCGAGTACGTAGCCTCGCCGCCAACGGTTTGAAGGAGTGGCTAGCCTCGCCGCCAACGCTTTCAACGACGCAAAATGTAATGCATAGAAAAAGAACACAGAAGTTCATTTCACTTAGTGAACAGCTTTTAACAATATAATTTGTGTTTAGCGAGAAGCGAAATAGCACAATGAAGAAACGAATTTATCATGTACGGAACTAACGGCGCCAGAATGATGCGGCACTGCGGCGCTGCCATGTTCATTCAGTCCGTGTTTATTTTGGTGTGAAAGCGTGCTGACCATGCCGGTCGTGCTTTGAGCCGTGTGCGTGGCATTTTGCAGTGTAGCTAAATATCGAACTCGCCGTCTTTGCTCATACATACTCGCCCATATTGTGTTCTAGCAGGATCAACTGCCGCCCCGCCGCACGCCGCCATGTTGTTTTGGATTTGCTAGGCATTCGTCTTGGCCAGCATTGACTTGCAACATATTTATAATAAAAACGTCTTCGTTTTTTGTTGAGACAAATAGATGAAGTTTGTTTTTATATATAATTCTACATAAACAATCGCTTTCTAGCAGCTTTCTCTTGTTAATTTACATCTTTAAAAACGTGCTCTTATAGTCTGTCGCCATTTTTTTTTTTTTTTACTGGGAGTGCACTCTGTTTTCCCGTTAAGAAGCGCGTTGCCTAAAGTGTGACTCAAGGTCCCGAAGTTCACTCCCAGTAAGTGCGCTTAACTTGCCCGCTTGACAGGGGCATTAAATAAAAGGTGCGCAAGACAGATAAATATTGTCGTTGTGTGACAAGATAAGGTCCAAAGGGTGGCACCATTTTTGAAGAGTGTACTGCAATATAAGCGCTTTAAATATAAAGCGAACGGTAGCATGCAAATGCCCGTGCAGTGTACCCGCAATTTCGCGAATATGTGGTGGCGGTCCAAGACAGGCGCCAGGTCAGCTTGATTGGCTGGAGGAATATCACACGAGGAGCGTCACAGGAAGGGCCGTCTTGTAAAAGTCAATTTGACTGGGCCGTCATTGCAGAGATTTTCCGCCATAATCTTTGGCACGCGAGCAGCGCGAATTATGCTAACGACCGGCCATATGCAATGGCGGCCGAGAGGCGTGCGTGTCGCCGCATTTTTCCCGTCGTTTGAGGCCATGAAAAATTTCGTGCTCAGCATGTGCATCGCTCTCGCGCAGGGTTGGCATTTGTATTTTGAGCCATCATTTTCTAAAAAGACGCGTTTTTATGGAATATTCGTTGAACATGACAAGTTTTCTGCGACTTTTGCACTTTTCACTATTGCATTCCCTATTGTAATGAATATTAATAACTTTTCACATCATCAGTGGTTATGACAACTTTGTAAAAATAATGCAAAAAAATGAAAAAAACGTGCGCAAGGTGGCGCCTTTCATCACGCGTTGTGGGAAACGAAAAGTAGGGAAGCGACAAACAACGGAGGCGTACAAAAACAAAGTTGACAATTGGAGTTCAGAAACTTTGATGATATATGGGAATTAAGCATGGGAGGGTTTTTTTTTCGTTTTTCTTTTTTTCTTTAACATAGGCAGGACATCAGGCAATAAAATAACAAGGGCTTGGTGGAGCGACCCCCCGCTCCAAAAGGGACGCTCATAACATCCATCCATGTGAGTAAGCAGCGAAGTGAAAGGGGGGGGGGGGTGGCAGAGCCGGCGATTGCGTCGTACAAGCGGCCACCTGTAGCGGCAGCATCGCTATGGGTGATATTCGACCGCTTCTCAGCCAGCCGAGCCGGGCTGAGTCACTTGCGCTTCACGAGATAGCGATAACGAGGGCGGGAGCGTGCGATCATCACCACTGGTCGGTCGCGTATGCTGTCTCAAGGTAGAAAACGCGCGTTGGCGACAATGCACGATGACTCATGCTGTTTTTCGGAGACGCGCATCCTGGCGAATGAAACAATCGACGGCTTGTACGCCGCAGACGATAGAAGCGAGAGAAGTTTGCGACGGAATACTCGTACGCTTTGAGCTAGATATCTTTTCTTTTTTTTTTACCGGCCACGGCGGCCGCATTTCGATGGGGGCGAAACGCGAAAACACCCGTGTACTTAGATTTAGGTGCACGTTAAAGAACCCCAGGTGGTCAAATTTCCGGAGTCCCCAACTACGGCGTGCCTCATAATCAGAAAGTGGTTTTGGCACGTAAAGCCCCATAATTCTTTTTTTTTTACCGAGGAAGACTGTTTCGCTTTATCAAGAACGTTAGGTTTGTTGCCTTCATTTCAGTTTCTTAAAAAAACGTTATTACATCTTGCCGTTGAGTACGGGAGTTGGCCGACGTTGAGGAGGATTTTGAGAACTGAAGGTTTATTTACATTATTTACAGTAATAACAAAGTAATGAACAGTCATAAAGTCATCGACGGCCGGACGCTGCGGCCCGTGACAAAAAGAACAAAAAGAACTCTTCTCCCTGTCTCTCGCTTTTAACCCCTTCGGTCTCTCGGGGTCACGTCATTTTCGGCCAATTGTCGAGCAGGCTCAGGTGTCGTCATATTCCTCCAATGGTAGGCGCCCGTGCAAGTGCCGTGACATTCGGCCAATGGGGACGCTCCAAGGGCTCCATTGTCCGAGGGCTGACTTGCCTCCGGCGTCGCCTCCTTGTCTGGAAGCGCTCAGCTGGAAGAGACGGGTTGTTCTCGAACGACCTTCCAGAGCCGCAAAACAGCTTTGCTCGGGACCAAGATCAACTACCTGGAACCGTGCCAGCCTCCCGTTGCACTTTCGGGAAGAGTCGAGCAGGGGAGGGGGGGGGGGGGAGACAATAGCTCGACGTGCGGCGCATGAGGTGGGGGTCGCCAACTTGTCTGACGGGTCCGGTGACGTGGTAGACGCGCCCCGGCGCACCATAATTGGAATGCGACGGCGATTGGATGTGGTCGGGGAACTTGAGTGATGCCAGGTAAAGGGTCCGTATCCAACAACGTCAAGATTGCGTCACGTAACGAAAGCAAATCGGGGCCGTCAGCGTCATTTTGTACGCATCGCGCCTACGTCACGCCTCGAAGAAAATAGCGGAATGTCGAGAAAAAGAGCCTACACTCCAAAAAAATGTTTACACCCATTGGGGTGCATATCTGCCACGCAACAATAACAATAATATGCCTTGCTTGCGTTTCCTTTCTTGAAAACGCCGCGCCCGCTACTTTCCGGTCGGCAATGATATATGTCATGCCGATAACGCGCATGCCGTTCGTTACTGGGAAGTACCGGGCTCGCAGCGTTAAAGAAAGGAAACGCATCAAGGCAGATGACGATTATCGTTGTGTGGCAGAGGGGGCATGCCAAAGGGTGTAAACTGTTCTTAGAGTGTATACATCCTTTGAGTCATATCTTAGGACACAACGATAATCGCCATCTGTCTTGCTTGCGTTGCCTTTCTTGAAAACGCGGCGCTCGCTACTATCGAAAATGCCATGTCACGCTGATAACGCGCATGCCGTTCGTCACTTGGAAGCACCGGCCTCGCAGCGTTAAATAAAGGAAATTCTTCAGGCTACCTTTCAAACGTAAAGAACTTCAGCGTTGCTACAAGGTAAACAGAACAAGTATTTAATTTCAACAGTTTCGATCGGTGGACCGATCTTCTTCAGGATTTCAAAAAAAAAAAAATGGCAGTACGGCCCTGGTAGTGAAGACACCAGACCGGGTGCCCGGTCGTTCTCAGATACATCAAACCGAGAGGGACAGTTGTGACAGTGATTGATTTTCGGCGCTTTGGCAGATTCACAGCTGCCTTTGGCAGCTATGCAGGGCAAGAGGAAGGCGGAGTCCCATGTATGTAGAGCAAGGAGGTCAGTGAGAAAAAAAAAGAATAAAACAAATAAAGAGAAGAAAAAGAGAAAGAAGAAAGCACACAGGAGGAGGGACACGTATGTCGCAGAGTGAGGGGGGGGGGGGAAGTAGCGGCAGCTAGGTTCCCGTTCACCCGAGCCAAGGAGGGAGAAAGCGGTCGCTGCACAGCACCAGTGCGCGTGCTGCCGTTGTAGCGGGAGAGAGGGCAAGTTGAATCGGGCGGCGAGGGGGAGGGCAATAGAGAAGGGGCCCAGAAGGAAGACAGAAGAGCGGCAACTTGTGGAAAGAAACACAGTGTCACAGTACACATATACAAGGCACGGCCCGTTCCGGCAGCTCTGTGGTCCAGCTACGGTGCGAAAAGAAAAAAAATATAGTTACAAAAGAATATATGCGTGGGATTCGCAAAGCAAGTGCGCCCCTGGGTGTCTATATATATATATATATATATATATATATATATATATATATATATATATATATATATATATATATATATATATATATATATATATATATATATATATATATATATATATATATGGGTTCGGCTCCCACCGGCGGCAAGTTGTTTTTTCATCCACTTTAATTTCCATTGTTTATCGTTTCATTACTTAACTTATTGAGCACAAGTTTTTTCCCCTGTGTTGTCCTTGGTGTCAGTGTTTGTTGGCTCCTTATGATATGACTATATATATATTATGCCGAGGAAAGTCTAAGTCGCCTTGAGGAAAAACAAGTGCACTTGTCGAAACGTTGGCTCCCGGTTTTACTTTGTTCTCGCTTTGCTCATGATGCTGAATTTGTGAAATTTAGCAGTTATGAAGTCATGCATGCTTAGCCGATATCCTAAGAGCAGAACCACATTTGACATCTGCATGTTAAAAATGTGGTACGAAATATATTGGCCTTCCTGTTAACAGTTTCACAAGATTGAGCCTCTCTCTAAGAGTTATGAACGATAATGACTGCAACGCCAATGCATATTATAGCAAATTTTTGGTATGGACAGGTATCTCGAAAGTTACGCTATAGTCTCAAGCTTTCCGCAAGGCAGATTTGATTTCACTACGTCTCGGTTTCAATTTCGCAATCTCGCAAGTGATTAAACGAGAAAATAAAAGCTTATTAGTGCATCCTTTTATATTAGCTACATGGTCATTTCAACTTGTCGAGAAAGTTATGTCCGCATCCTAATATAATCCACCTGAGCAGCGGCCTTGGAAAACTCTGATCCAACAACAAAGAAAGAAAGAAAAAATACGGGCAGTACCGCTGGCAGCCAAATGGAAATATCACGCGATAACATGCATGCGCACGTACAATCACTCGTCTAGAATCCGCGCGATCGCTTGAGTGAGACGATGTTGACTGCTGTTTTGCAGACAACGTACAGTCAACCACAATATTTTACGGAACACTATATGTGAGAAAAAGCTGAATATCTGAGCGGTCTCACAACGCAGCCTATAATTCGTGTTTGCAGCCTCTACTAGCACATGTCAACAACACCGTGATATATGGTTTTACTGACTACTGTTACAGGCTGCTCGGAAATTGAACGTTTTCAGAGATCCCGCAGTCCGCAAACTTTTGTGGTTGATTCTACAACACGAATACATCTGAATGCTTTTTTTTTTTTTCACGCAATCTCGGAGGCCGTGCCTCATACAACGTGAGCAGCGCGCTCCCGGATGACGACGCTACCGTGTGCTACCTCTACCGCTACCTCGCGGCCATTGACCTCCTTGTCCCTGTACTCAGTCGAATATAATTTCTTGCGCGCACCTCTTCGGTAACTGGCTCTGGTGTGACATGCGTATTTTTATTTGCGTGCGCATGCGCGGTCAAGTGGTTAAGGGCACATGTACGCAGTGTCGTAAGAAGAATAAAGCAGTTGTTAGCCCCAGTGCTTGTCTCTTTTTTGTGGGTTGTCCTGGGTGCTTGCGCTGAATTTTTTCACCTTAAAAATACTATGCACCAACAAGCCCCAGCCGAAGTTTCATTCACGTAGAGACAGCTGCACCCGAAGCCCTAACCAAGAAGTGACGACAGCCAAATTAACGCTACCGAAACTAGGGGTGATATAACCTTGATCACACGGATGGCCTCGAAAACCGCGAGAGAGGAAGAGACAATGGACAGAGGGCAAGTGAGAAAGCAACCATGCAAAGACGAGGCAACAGCGAACAAACAAAAAAGTGCCTCCTTGTGCGCAACGTGTTGCCACACTTGTGCAGGTGTGTACCACAGGAATGATGATCAATCATTATTTACTAGGGATGTATCGTAAGCAAAGTACCCCCGATGAATCTCACATACTAGTCCAGTAAACTAAAACTGTCCGGTATATACTTACGCCGTATAGAGGAGGTACGTACTGCTGCTGTCCCGAATGTTATAACGGGCAGTACAATTATCCCAACTTGTACGGAATTAATAAAAGGACACGAATCAGCAAGACATCGGTCTGTTATGAAAAAAACGCGCGCCATCTTGACGGGCCGGCGCGCGAAGGCGCGTTGGCATGCCAAGGCAACCATGAATTACACGACCTCTGGAATGCAAGTGGCTGAAAACGAAGGCGGAAATTACAACAGTGACGGGGAAGCGCGCGTGCCCCTGACGAACGAGACCACGCTTTCAGCTTCACCTCCTATGACGCTCGCATAACCGCGAGTTATCCAAACACCGCACGTTTGGATGTTGCTCAATATGAGGCAGGCGGTAACGTAAGCTACCCAACCGCATGCGGTCGCCACAGCCAGCAATCGAGGCCGCGACCCTGAGCTTAGCCGCAGATGGCGTAGAAACACGAAGCCCAGCATGCTGCACTGGGTTGATAAAAAAAGACAAAAGCATTGAAGCGCACAAGAGACAGAGCTCTATACGGATTGTGCCCTGTCAGCAACAAAATACACCCCATAAAACTAGAGAGGCATGCTACAAATTTGATCGCCAACCGAACGTATTGGCACGGTGCCTGCAGCACCGACCAAGGCCGAAACGGTCTATAAATAGTCAGCATGGGGGCCCGAACAGAGTGTAACAGTAGATAAAAATCAATAAGTCCTTGTCGCACACGTGACACGTGTACGTGAAATGAAACTCTGAAAAAAAAAAACTCTATCATAGCGTTGCTTTGCGGCTCAGGTTCGCCTATTTTCGGAAGCCTCCTACGCTCTTTTGCTGCACTTTATTTATTTATTTTTTTTACTGCTCTACGATTGTTAAGCAGATCGCTCGTATCACTACTCCTTGAATGCTTATGTGCGCATATTCTCGCGAACTGCACATTGTTGTTGTTGTTGTTTAGAAAATGGTCCGGGGAAGCAGCGAAGTACACTTCGACCTCCTTTCTCGAGCACTGATGCCAGGACAGAGACAGACGCGGGCACTGCAGTACTGTGCGCAAGGAGGTCGACCAGCGCCAGTCTATTCGGCTATGATGGCGTGATTCGCAGTACGAAGCGCCGAACTGCTTAAAGAAACTAACGAAGGGGTTAGCGAAAGAAGGACACGAGCGACCCTTGTCTGTCCTTTCGCTAACCCCCTGTTATTTTCTGTCTGCACTTGGGCGCTTCACGCTGCAAATCATGTCATGAACTTTGACCAACTCGCCTAAATCGCTATTCTTATCCAATGCTATTCCACTACCCCTGCCCACCTATGCAAAAGTATGAGCGACAGCAGCCAGCGGGGCTAGCGTTGGAAAATTTCAGCTGCCCGCACTGTCCGCGTGCACTGCTATACTAACCGGACCAATGCATTTCAATCGCGTTGGAGCGGCCGGCACGTCATCAATGGTTTCAGGCTTCGGTCATTCGGCGACACCGCTTTCGGTGCGCGCCGGAAAGCCCGGAAGCAGAGACGCGAGGGCCGACGGGACACGCACAACTTCCCGTCACCGCGACCTTCAAAGACAGATGCGTAGCTTTGTTGAGTGCATCGAGAGTGCAGGCAAACGCCATGATGTCAACGAGTGTCAGACGCTGCAGACATCACGCCGGAAGTGGTCGGACAAGAATACGGACCTCGCTTACTGAAAGGTAGGCGTGCAAACAAGGACACACGCCTGTTGGCACGCCTGCCTTTCAGTAGCACGAATCCTCGCCAACTTGTTCAACACTCGGTCGTCCTGGCCCCCAGTGACCTAAATGCAGTTAAATGTACGCGAAAGACCAACGTTTAACCAGTTTACATTGGCATAGTAGACTTTCAAAAACCCCATTTTCATTTATTTCGAGAGAGAGAGAGAGAGAAAGATATCAACTTTATTTACAAACGGCTCTTTAAAAGAGCTAAATTATTGGAAAACAGAAGTTAACTGTATTGAATTCCGCGCTGACCTTACGGAGGCAGATCAGAGTGAGGATACCTATTTCAAACTTCGTATCATCGCGTCATGTAATGGGCCAATTTTTTCTGGCATATGTTTTATCACCGAAAACATTTTTTTACAGCGAAGCTGTTTCTCTGACGGACGTATATGAATGAGTCGTATTTATGGTCTCGCGGGGGGGAGGGGGGGGGGTATATGGGCTGGCTAACGTCCGTGAAGTGAACAGAAAAGATGGCGGCGCGAGCGCCGAATAGGGGAGAACGAACGATAGTACGGCGGTGAAGAAAGAACGGACACGTGATTTCACCGCGCGCCGCACCAGCGGAGTGGGGGAGTGCACTGGCCCGCGCTGGCCGCCGCTGCTGAAAGCTGCGGCTGCTATCGTCTGCTGCCGTCGGCCCTCAATACAACGGCGTGGCAGCTGTGGCGGGAAAACACGGGGATGTGCGCCGCGGTCGCCGCCGCGGTGTGTAAAGGGCCGTTTATAGTCCGACGTAACGCACGCGCGCGCGCGCACGCTACGTCAAGTCGGCGAAAACGACCCCTCTATAGTCGGGCGCACCGGCGCAGCCAACGTAACCGGCGGCTTCCAACGCGCCCCGACGGGCCCGGCGCCGATTTGGCTCCGGAGCCATTCGCGCGTCGAAGTCGGCGGAACTCTCGCACCACAATGCATTGCGCGCGAAGAAAAAGGCGCCAACACAACTCCGCAGGCGGCTTTTGCGGACGGCGCGCGACTTGGCGAACCTTCTGCGCATGCTCCGAAGATAGCAGCCTACGGCGCGCACGTTGAAGTATAGAGGGGATGGCATCTCGGCTGGCGCAGCGCAACCGACGTAGCCTGACTGACCGCGAACGACGCTCGCCCGCGCGCCGATAACGTCGGACTATAAACGGGCCTTAAGGAACCGCATTGTGCATTGCAGAGGTAGACCACTGCAACTGCTGCAACTCCAACAAAAATGGGAAAAGTGAGAAGAGCACACAGTGCGCACGGCTGAAGAACAAGCCGAGTACGAGGAGAGGCGTCGACAGCAGAGACGCGACTATGACCGACGATAACGTGCCCGTGCGGAAGCGGAGAATGCGGCCTGTGATTTTGACTCCAAAGAACGCCGGCGAGGGCAGATGCGAGAGTCTAATCGTCGAGCGCAAGCTACCGATGAAGATCGCGCACTGGAGGCCGCTTGTAAGCGTCAAGCTAGGTAGAGTCTGCAGTGTCCAAGAGGAAGAAGCGCGAGTTGCCACCTGCTCCGAGTTTCACCGGGGCGAATTCGAAATTGAAGACAATGTTTCTGGACACGGAGTTTGGCCATATTTGCTCGGTCTGCGATCGACAGCTTCACTGGCTAATCCGCCACCATATAAATGGTTCGGCCCGATTTTTTTTTTTTTCCTTACAGGCATCTCCACCCCAGAGCGAAGCGGGGACACGCGACGTCAAATGTACAGACATCGACACTTGTGTGAAGAACGCTCGAGCGTTCGAGGTAATGCTGCATAATCTGCGAGGTTACGGGATCTCTAAGACAAGCGAAGTACTTCGCTTGTCTACTCGGTACAGCCGACGTCTGTACGAGTGAAATGACCAAGAATCGGGTCGCGAATGCAGCCACGGAAACAAAGAGAGGACACTTGGCCTTTTTTCCAACTTCCTCTCTTTCGCACACGTGGTCGCACGTTCTCATTTTACTCGTTAAACGTGGCACGCGCTCTTGCGCACACACGATTTGGGTGTACAGCAACATCTTCTTTCAGTTCGAGTTAACTTCGTCGCCGGAAGTAAGCGCGCCTTGCCCCAATTTCAGTCTTGCTGAAGTCCCGTGTGCGCAAGCACGCCATTCAGGCGTACTTACGGCCGGGGGCCACCAGCAAAGCTTCAGCCGAACTAATGACATCCAAAACGAGACTTGGTTTTGTTGTGGACTGAAACGTCGAGAGTACCACAGCAACTAACAGGGACCACGCTCGTTTGACTTGGCATAATCGCCCTGCGAGGCGGCGCGCAGCTCCCCAGTTCGTATTCAGCAGGACGGATATGTCTGCACAACACGCCTAGACAAGTACAGGTGCTCCCAGAATAATTCGGAACGCTGGACACGCAGCTGCTCGTCGGCGGAGCGCGCCGGCGGATAAATACAGGCAAGATTTGCGCATGCGCGGTCTCCCTAGCGAGCAAGTTTCGCTCCCTAGTGCATCTAGATTGGCGTTGCCTTGCTCCAAGAAGGGCGCTAGGTGCCCTTTGGCATTGTGCAATGGGGGCTGGGCGAATGAATGTCTGTAGCACAGCAGGCATGCACCGAAATCTGCATATAAAGGCTCCCGCATTCCTTGCAGCGTATTCTCGCCATGGTCTGCATCCCGTCTGGGAGATAGCAATGCTTTGCGTGATTACGTGCTAGTGGGGCGGCTTGGCTACAATGGCAACGCTGCCTTATTTTTCTACCGTGTTAGCCTGTCCTTGCGAAGTATTAGCTCTTAGCAAAATATCTCCCTATCCATGTTACTACTAGCTTCGTAATACGAGGACTATTTCCACTAATACATGACCCCTCTTAACGGGTGGGTCTGCGATAGTGGCAATAAAAGAGTTCACAAAATGAAATAACGCGGCACGTTCAGCAAGGCCAATTTCCCGCACATAACTTCATGCAAAGGGCACTCTAATGAACTCTTCACCACTCTAGAGTTGTCATTTATTGGCGCACCCCGTTACGTGGTTCGCATATACTGTGCGCCAATCAATCACAGAATCTGGACCATTGGTAGCGAGTATCCTTACGTATTGATCGCGAGTCGGCGTTTGTTGGCGAAGATACTCATTTTACTTTGCTCAGAGGAAATATACAATGATAATCACGGGTAGGCTGTGTGAGCTGAATGCAAAAAAAAATAGTAAGGAGAACACAGTAAATCGAAATAACAGGAAGAACACGGGGTTTATTTTTTCCTCAGTAAAAAAAAAAAGAATCGAAACGTAACTGTTTTGTCTAAAGCGATTGGTGTGTTCCGATATCAGTATCTCGCGAATGCGCCGTCCACGCGAAGCGCAGCTTCTACGCGGCGTGGAATTTACTCGTAGAGCGCATCGACGAAGTCCCTCCTCTCACCAAGGCGCTTCCACTCGCGCGTTATGGTGAGCCAGAGTTCGTCGGCACTGGCCCCTCCCAGATTCAGCTTGGATAAGCTTTCCTTCGGTTGAATTCGGTTGACCGCACTTATAGACTTTCCTGTGAGGCGGAATATCTCGCATTGAGGTATACCTTGTGAACTGAGCTTAACTATATTTCTCCGCCCATTCATCGGCACTCTTTTCGGCATGTTGCCTCGATTGGAATAGGGCGAAATTCGCGTAACTGTCGCTGTTTAAATATGTTCGTTTCCCTTCATCAATCGAGCCGCCGATATCGTCACGGTTGCATCAGACGAAGACGCCGCCCTTTGCCAGCGCTAGTCACGGTCACCTACCATAAATATCTTTAGCAAGTGATAAATACGGCCCACACGAAAAATGAAAAAAAAAAAGGCCCAAGGACGCGAACATGCAGACACGAGCGCTTACGCTCCAACGCGAGTGCATGCGCAGACACAGCTTGTCCCAGACACCATCGGCACAGGCCCCCTTGACAAAACGTCAAGGGGCACCTAGGGCTACCGTTTTGGAGCTGCGCAACACAAACTAGATGCGCTAGGGAGCCAACCTTGCTCGCTAGGGAGACCGCGCACGCGCAGACCATGGTACTACTACTTCCGCGGGTGCGCTCCGCCGGCGAGCGGCCGCGTGTGTGGCGTTCCGAATTATTCTGGGAGCGCCTGTACATCTGAATATCGAGCAGGAACAATGCGCCCACGCGGGTCTTGAAGGTACCGTGTCTCTAGCAATAGCTTTATAAGGGACAGTAAGGGTGAGAAGAATAAAAAAAAATTACGAGCTGCTGTTCGGAGAATTATACCCTGACATTATACATTTAGGCGTCAAAAGAAAACGAATTACAAAGAAAGGCGCATTCAGTAGAGTTGCTGCGGTTAGATAAACTGTGTGTATGTGTATAAGCGGCCGTGGAATGTCCGTGACAAGCAGATAAGTCAATTTCTTCTATGCCTTCTGAATGTCCCTACAGGCAGCAGTTTCAAAACGTTCCAGTGCATTTCGCAGATGTTGCTGGTAATAACTTATCGTGCCTTTCTTTCTCGCTTCTTTTTTTTTTCGGTTAGAAATGTTTCCATGACAGCAAAACTGTACACCCATACAGTTCAAAATACGCCGACTTATGTTACCTGTTCATATTTGTGGCGTATTTCATACATACGTTCTAAATAAATAAAATGTATCACAGACCTCAACCAAGGCACACCAACGAAAGTTCACATGTGCTATGAAAAATCAGCCAAATCGCAGTTTGAGCCTAGTTCCTGCTGTACATACTCTTCCTTCTTTCATTGTCCGTGGGTGTGTTGCAACACATTTCAAGAATAACGTAAGGTTTTTTATAATTCATTTCTTAAACTTAACTATAAATGCAATAATAAATTCAATTAAATGTAAATTGCAATTACATTCAAATGCAACTCCGCTGTACATTCCCAAGGATCAAGCTAATTCGCTGCGCTCTATACAAAAGTGGTATGCCTACTACTGCCTGCAAAAACTAACATTACACGTTGCTTTAGGCAACACACATAAAAAAGAACCTATTGTGCGAAAAGGGGCGACAATCCTGTAAAACGTAAAACAAACAGTACAATCATCAGCGGCGCCTTATCGATACACTGGAAAAAAGTGCAAAATCAAGCAGCCATATCAGTAAGTAATACCTGTAATTCGTTTTCCAAATATTTCTAAAATATAAAGGACATTAGCACGGGGGCCATTAACAATAAGAAGGCAGAAAGTAAGGCTTAAATTTTTTATTGTGTTCATTATAATAAGAATGTCGTTAATTTACACGAATACGTCTCAGACCCGACGTGCGTCTCGCTTCATCGAGATTAATTAAGATTAAGAAGACTATAAGTGTAGAAACTAATACATAAGAAAATAAACTAATATATAAGAATGAAAAACAATAATGAACTCCTCTTCCGCTCCCTATGATAACGTCAACACCAATAGAATTATTCTCCCGAAGTGTCCCTATTATTTAGAATGTATGTTTCTGGTAATTTTTGCGCATTGTTTAATTTCATTATTTGCGTGTTTTTGTTCTTTTTTATTCTGTTTCTTGTACAACAATTTATTGCTATTTGTGTTATGTTGTGATCCATGCCCCCCTCCCCCCTCCCACGCAATGTCTTGTCGCGATGCAGGTAAAGTGAAAATAAAGTTGATCATCATGTTCCTTACGCAGCCGATTGAACAGAGCAATATGCTCTAAAAGCGAGGTTCCTGAAAATGCACATTCTCGTGAAAAACCATATGACACCGTACGCTTTCACCCGAATTTACAACACGATATTGAAGATCGTCAAAGAATATGAAGAAAAAATATTATATATATTATAATGAAGAACGCCTGGACGTACGCAGCAGACCTTTAATATATATATATATATATATATATATATATATATATATATATATATATATATATATATATATATATATATATATATTCCATACAACCTGCTCTGAAAAAAAAACTGACTTTCTGGCATTCGAATGCGCTGAGACTACAAGTCGCGAAGAAGGCACGCTCAACTGTTTAAAAAGCAACTAAACCGCAACACGAATGCAGGAAGCTTGACACGTAAAACTTCGCCAAATGTCATAATAAAGCAGTCCCCCAGCCTGATGTTTCAATCCCTGTAAGGAAACCCGCCGTGGTTGCTCAGTGGCTATGGTGTCGGGCTGCTGAGCACGAGGTCGCGGGATCGAATCACGGCCACGGCGGCCGCATTTCGATGGGGGCAGAATGCGAAAACACCCGTGTACTTATATTTAGGTGCACGTTAAAGAACCCCAGTTGGTCGAAATTTCCGGAGCCCTCCAATACGGCGTGCCTCATAATCAGAAAGTTGTTTTGGCACGTGAAATCCCACAAATAAAAAAAAATATTCCTTTCCCCACAAAAATCAGTGCCTAACGTAAATTTAATTGCACAACGTTTACTGCTACAACATGTCAATCACTAAACACGTGCTGAATGAATCCGCCACGTGGAGCGAAGTGCAGCATGTGTGCGCATCACGCGGAGATCTCAAGACAACGACGGGTGGCAACAAAGCCCGGCAGACGCTCACCGCGAGAGGCACAGCGCGCGCGCGGACGCCAGCGCAAGGGTGGGCGTGGGGGGCGTGTCAGAGCCAAGCGATAGGAGCTGAAGCCGCGTGCTGGCCCGCAAGAGGCGCCGCAACCGCCGGCCGCAGGTTCACACGCGCGGCCCACGGAGTGCGTGGGAGCCGAGGGGGGGGGGGGGGGGCGGTAGCTGCAACCAGCGCCGGCAGCGTTGCGCCGAGGCGACCGCAAGGCTGCGCCGCGCAGGCACGAGCCAGCCAGCGACCACGTTAGGCAAAAGACACAAGCATGCAGTGTGCGCCGGACAAAAACAAAGCCATCGAGAAAGCGAAAGAGGGAAGGCCAGAGAGGACACCGAGCTCCGGCGCCGACGGGGTTTGCCCTCTCCCCAATATCGATCCCGACCGCTCGCCCTACGACCTGCGTCCGGGTCGCGGCCGCCCATTACTCAAACCGAGCCCACAGCAGGGGGCGACTGCAAAGGAAGTGCCGGCCAGCGCCGCCGGCGTTCAGCGGTTCGGCGCCATGCAATGATGCGCGAAACAAAGCGCGCCCGCTCGGCCCATCGGTGTGCACAGCCGCCGACTCTACACAGCCAGCCAGCGTTATACGCCCCGCGAGCTCCGAAAGTACTCGCTCCTTGAAAGTGATCAGACGCATGTGCCTATACGGGGCACAGATTTGTGTAGGGGCACAGAAGGTTCGATAAACACATGCGGGTTTAGCAAAACTTCATAATCGGCAGCTTCACGATGTTTGTCATTAGGCAACCCCCATGTCAGAGGCATGTTACTCCGTGCAGTGGCCGAAGAGAAGCAACCATTCAAAGAAAGGCACACGGTTCTTACACTGGAGATGCGCTCACGTTGAGTCACTTCTCGAGTTGCAAGATTGCGCGCGCACATATGCGATCAAGTCCATGCGACACTCTCGCTTCATTTCCGAGCGATGCGCGCAATACACGTACATGAGACTATATACAGAAATGCAGCGCGTGCGTTAAGGGACGTCACGATGTAGTCACGCAAGGAGCGGCGATGCCATAGCACGACAGCAGGGATCTTCGAATGATAGTTGCGAGAAATCACTGAAACAAACCAATCACAATGGGCGACTCCTGTTCCCTCGTGAGCAGCAAGACGGGGGCCAGCGCGCAATCATCACAAGAGCGTCGCGACATGTCCACGCCAAGCAGCGGTGAAGGCCACTGTAAACATGGGCGATGGACATGCCTGGCCGTGTTTACAGCGTGCTGCATCGCGCGTCGCGCAGCGATAGCAGGAGCCGCGAGAGAAGCCATGCATCGAAGCGGAGGAGGCGAAGGGTGCGCGCCGTGGCTCACCTTGGAATGCCAGGTAGTCCCCGAATCCCAGCGGGGCCCGCATGTACAGCCCATTGGGGCAGCCGTAAAGGTTGTGCACCGACATTCAACCAAGCGGCGAGCGACCCGCGATCAGCGCCATGGCTCCCCGTGCGCCGTACCACGTCGCCATCGCTTTCCGCATTCACTAAGCAGCACGACGACGCTGTTTAGCAGGAGCGGGGGAAAAAAAATACTGGGGAGACGCAACCGGGGTGGGGAGGGTGGGAGGCAGAGTCAACGCCGACGCACAACACTTTCTGGCTTCGCTGTCGGCGTTGAGAGCACACGGGAGAAGCCGAACCGACGAGTGAAAGGCGGCGCAAGCGTCGCAACTTCCTTTCTCCGGCCGGGGCTAAGTGGGCACCCGAACCATTTGTTTGTGTGTGCGCCTACAACCGCAGCTCCACCTCCCCTCGATACGCGAGGTTTTCGGAAACAAGCGCGAGTGCTCGAAAGGTCCGGCAGATGGCGGTTCCCGCGCGAGTGGAAAGAGAGAAATGGGGAAATCTGCGCAGATCTCTGCTCGCCACTGCGCTCCCTCGAGTCCCCATTCTCCGTCGCGGTATTCCCTAAATTCTGATTTACGAAAAACGGCTGCACGGCTCCGGATCCATCGAATAAACATCGGCAAAGAGCCGCTGTAATCTCGGAGAAGAAACGTTGATGAACCACTGGAGCCAGGAAAAAAAATTTTTTTTAAGTGTTTTCGCAACCTAAGGGGGTGCGCTGTAGAAGGAAGGCGCAAGTTACAGAGTGCACCAGTGCATACGAAGCTTTTGTGCTGCGGTGCCAGTAGTTGATTAGCTTCCTGAACACGTTAGCACTTGTACTCTTTCATTTTGCACAATACACTTCTGTATATGCGGCACCATAGCTGTAAAAATTACCTCTAGAAGAAAATAATAGAATACAGAAAAGCAAAAAGTGTCAAATCTTACGTCGTACAGATGCAACTGAGCATGTGTTGGTGGGCTAGTTGGTTAAGCATGATTACAAAAACGGCGCCGAATAAAACAACACACGAAGAAGGGAAACACGAGACAGCACGTAGGCGCACTAACAACTGAGTGTTTTATTTCTTGACATAGTAATATATAGCTGCTGTCAAAAAACAACAAGAACTAAACAGGGCAGTCATCTGCATCGCACAAGGAAGCGAAGATACAGAATAACATTTTAAGAGTCACTCTCAAGATATGCCAGTTCCTTTGTCGAAAGCGACACTGAGGCTTCACTGATACATTCAAGACCGCGCTTTTTTATCTCAAGCGCTTCCAATATCTCCCTTGTGAGTTGATGGTCAGCTCTGTACAGAACACTGGTTCTATCGAAATCTGGGATGCACTTGTGAGCCTTACAATGCGCACTTATATGACCGGAGAGCTGGTTTTCCATCTTATATCTATGCTCATGTAATCTGTCATTCAGACATCTGCCCGTTTGGCCTACATATGATGAACCGCACGACAAGGGAACCGAGTAAACTACTTTCTGTACACATCCGACATTTTTCTGCCCATGTTTTTTTGCGCACACCTGTTTGTTTTCCCGATTTCCTGCGTTCACTTTGGCACACATCAACCCAAGACGTTTCGGAGCGGAAAATATAACACGAACACCAGATCGTGTACCTACTTTTTTGAGATTGTGCGATATGCCGTGAACATATTGAATAATGGCAATCCTGGTTTCAGAAGGGCCTGCTCGACTCTGGTTTACAGCGCTAGGATGCTGAGCTGTTTGAGCATTTTTTTCCGCAACAGATACGATCACATGGTGAGGATAACTTGCCCCATTGAGGGCATGTCAGATGTGTACAGAAAGTAGTTTATTCGGTTCCCTTGTCGTGCGGTTCAACATATGTAGGCCAAACGGGCAGATGTCTGAATGACAGATTACATGAGCATCGATAAGATGGAAAACGAGCTCTCCGGTCATATAAGTGCGCATTGTAAGGCGCACAAGTGCATGCCAGATTTCGATAGAACCAGTGTTCTGTACAGAGCTGACCATCAACTCACAAGGGAGATATTGGAAGCGCTCGAGATAAAAAAGCGCGGTCTTGAATGTATAAGTGAAGCCTCAGTGTCGCTTTCGACAAAGGAACTGGCATATCTTGAGAGTGACTCTTAAAATGTTATTCTGTATCTTCGCTTCCTTGTGCGATGCAGATGACTGCCCTGTTTAGTTCTTGTTGTTTTTTGACAGCAGCTATATATTACTATGTCAAGAAATAAAACACTCAGTTGTTAGTGCGCCTACGTGCTGTCTCGTGTTTCCCTTCTTCGTGTGTTGTTTTATTCGGCGCCGTTTTTGTAATCGTACAGATGCGCTATATTGCTGCGCATGCGGCGCACGTACGCGGTCGGTTTCCCGAAAGGTGTCGGATATGTGTATCACAAGTCCTCTGCACAGCCACATTACGCGAAGTTCTAGACAACTGTGTCCGTACAACGCACGAATCCACTCAAACCTTACCCAACGGAACAAGGTTTCAAGTCAACGTGACATAACCCAAACACTCTAGCGATACGAAGCTTATTCAATTAAGGAGTTTTAGCCATGCCATATTACCGAACGGTAAATCATTCCTCCCGACAAAACGCACTTACCAGGCAGAGGACAAGAGTACACCGATTGCTCCAACGACGACCGTCTCCGATTATTTAAAAATATATATATAGGAGGCTACATACAAAATGATGATAATTCCCGGCAGACTAAGATTGACAGCAGTCACGAAGATCAGAACTTAAGGTACTAATCGTCAAGACGTTCACTAGTGAACTAGTTCCCATTAATTTTGTTTATTAAAGTTATAAGTCATACAATTGTATAACTAAAACCAGCCAGTAGGCAAACACAACACACGGTGTAGAAACATGTTTAAAGCAAACTGCAACATTTCATATGACTTTTTAAATTGGTTATAAATGAGCATTGTATACTATCGATGCCATATCGACGAAGCTGCAGGACTGGTAACTGTCTCCTCTTTTCGTTATTATTAACGGTCTTTAAATAGTAAATAGTACTTTAGTAGATAGTACTTCAAATTGTACTTTAAATAGCACTTTAGCAGACGATGCAGCACCTGGTGGTAAGCGGATATGACGAAAATCCCTGAACATGGCGTCCGAGACCTTAAATACGCTGTAGGCCCCATCAGATCTCGGAGGTGATGCCAAGAAGCTGTGCTGGCTCTCAAAGACTTAGGTTCAGTGTCACTTCATTTCAGACGAGCGGCAATGGCTTTCTTTTTTTTTTTAACGAAACTTGCGCTCGGCACCATACGGTTGCGTACTGGTTGATTTCAACTGTTCCGACATGACGACGTTTCAAGTGCATAAACGCCTGCATTGCTGTCATCATGGTGACAGTAGTACTCGCCGCTTACCCCCTGACCTGCTTGGCGAAGCCGTGCTCTGGAATCTGACACGTCGTAGCCATGCGTCTTACCAGAACACGGATTCGGAGGCAAAGCCGGGTTACCTTTCGCTTGCTATTTCCAGGACGGCAGAGCCGATTACCATCCACCTGACTACCACCTGGACGCCCCAGGCATCACCAGCGCAGCCATTCTCTCAGACGCAAGAAATGGGCGAGTTGGTTAAGATTCATTTCGAATATGGCACACAACGCGAACAAAACAAGGGCCAAAACTTGGCCCTTGTTCGATGTGTATACCACGTTTGAAATAAATCCTCTCATACTCCAGAGCGGCCCCCCCATAGGATCCAACGGTCGGATCAATGCCTATCGCCCAGGCATTGAAAGCTATGCCGCAGACCCCTCCCTGAGGAAAGTGCGACACCTGCTTCCAGTAGATCCCGTCTCAAGTCGGCCTTTCTGCCGAGGAAAAAGGCGGAAACCCTAGCCGAAGCGACCATAACTACGTGCTTTGCTGGGCTTCTCGGCGCCTCTGGGCCAGAATTCCGAACGCTTTCTATCCGATCCCCTTCACCATGGCACGATTGAGGTCGAAAAGGCGTAGGTACAGTGTTCTAGAAGGAGGTAGTGCGCTCACATGGTGGCGGCGCTTGATGCACTTCGTGTCGCCGCCGAAAGGTGGCGCGGTTCGCAGCGTCACCTTAAAGCCCCTCAATTTTCCAAAAGTAGCGCCATTCTTAGATCTTTCCGCCACCCCGCTCACCCAGGCGCTTCCTCCTCCACTCCTCCTGTCGCCCCAGCCTCCTCCGCTCCCCCATTGGCCAATCTGTGTCACGTGAAAGCGGGCCCCGCGCTTTTGTATATTTTTTTCTGTCCGGCGCAGAGCAGGCGCCGCGCTTTTGTATATCTTTTCTTTTCAGCGCGCTGCGACCCCCAATCTTGGGCCTGCGACCCCCATTCTTGGGCCTGCGCGACGAAGTACGGCAGGCGGTTTGAAGGAGCGCTGTAGTTTTATGCAATGTGTTAGGGCCGAGTGCTTAATTGCGATGCCGTGCTGCTGCGCCTACGGTTGCCACAACAGACCCAGTGACGGCAAAAAGCTTTTTTTTTTTACCATCCGCCGGGCGCAACGCAAAACGAAGAAAAGTGTGGATTCACAAGATCGGGCGGGCTGACTTCGAGCAAGTGGCAAAGAACGCGCGGCTTTGTGAAGTGACACGGCTCCTCCATCCTCTTCTTTTGACGCCCGTGTCAAAACGGGCCCGTGTCCAGTGCATTGGGGGTGCGTTAAAGAACCCCAGCTGCAAAAAAAATTAATCCAGAGCCCCCATTATGGCGTGCCTTATGAGATCGTGATGTTGGGATGTAAAACCCAAGAATCAACTTTTCTTCTGTCTTGTGTGCCTTGACTGTTCCAGTTAACGCAACACTGCTTCCTTGTGAAAACTTACAACGCAAAAGAATACAGACGCACGTAGTATACAGAGATAAAGTTAGCACTTCAACAAAAGTGTTGCTGGTGCCAATGAGGGAGGGGGATAATTATTTTCTGAACCTCTTTCCAGTTGTCCCATCAAGTTCCTTCTTTCTTTTCTATCAAATTCTAACCATTTGCACTGTAATAAATAAATAACGATTTCATATGCTGGTACGTTGTTAAAATTATCTATACCGACTATGTGTGAAAACGTTGCTCATGGCCACCACAACCTGTGCATGAGCTACGTACATCTGTAAAAGGCGCGGAACAGAAACAGCCCTGCTGCCAGGCATTGCTGACCGCAGACAGTCGGAATCTCTCACGCGCCGGCCGAACAAAAGCATCCTGCAGGTACGTAAATTAACCTACGAAACCACGTGCACATACTTTCCCGCTGTCAAAACCTGAAACTCTGGTAATTACTCGCGTATCTGAGCACACCGCGTGCTTGTGTCGTGTTTCAGCAACACGAACTTTCAACGTGCGCGCGCTTTACGCCTTAAATACACCTTGAATAATGGTGCTTTTCTCTATTTCTTCCGCAAATCCGACACGACATTCTTAAGGCCAGTTACCGACTGACAAAGCAAGATCTAGATTGAAAAAACTGCTCCGCAGGACTCGAACGAACTTTTCCGCGGATTTCCTCCCGTAGCGTGTTAGCCGTCGTCTGCTACGGCAGGCCCACCCCCAGCGGCGCCACCGTCGAGGCCGCGCCGAGCGGAGGAGGAGGGAAGTGAATGGCGCTACTTTGGGAGATTGAGGGGCTTTACGTCACCTGAAACTCGCTGCCATGTCGAAGTAGAACGGGTACCGCGCATTGCTGCAGTTCCCGAAAGAAATGCAACACTCACGATGTGCAATGCACGATACTTGTTCTGGTGCGTCTTATCAGTGTACAGAGAAAAGAATTACCGCCGCTGTGGCTGATCTACGGAGCGTAGGCGATGTCTTGTACCGGAAGCGCGGATGAACGCGCCTGGCTATTAACGCATATACAGGGCGCGAAGCAACGGGCGATCCTCTTTTATTTCCCGCTATTAAAATGTGCAATGTGGCTTCGCTAATGCAGCAGTCACATTGCACAGAATTTTAGCATTGCCCTTTTTTTTTTCGTAATCGCTGGCCTGCAGCGGGAATGCGCGCTACAAAGCAAAATTTTTTCCACGACACTTAACATTAGATAATCGCTTTTTCGAGTGTTAAGCTCATGATTTATATGCATGACATCGTTCGCACTGTTAACACGTCACAGCATATAGAAAGGAAATATAAAATCCAGGTACATTTATGCAATGTTTATTTACAAAGAAACGAGGAAGGAATGTGGACCAGGAAAATCAGGCTCAAGAAGGCTGAACGTTTATAAGTGGAGATGTTTACAAATTGATATAAACATACACCTTGTCAGGATTGGGGGCTCAATCCCATCGCTCGTGGTCCTTTGCCAAGATCGGAATACGGCATGAATTCGAAGGTAGCTGGCCCATGCCGTCGTCGAACTTATTTACGCTGAGGTCGTTGATGAAGTGAAGAACAGTTTCTCATCGAGAACGAGGAAAATGGGTTTATTTACAGAAATTAAATCAGTCTAACATGACTGCTTGAGAAAAAGAGTATCAGTCCAACATGACTGCTCAAGAGAAGTGACTCAGTCTAACATGACTGCTCTAGAGAAGTGTCCCCAGCATTCGCACAACAACAGTTTTTATACACTCGGTCCGCCGGCCACACGAGGCGGCGACTGTTCGTTTACTCATCACCAACTCGCCGCTGCTCCACAGATCAGTTTACGTACACAAAGGCAACCGCGTTCTGATGCCCGACGCCGGCGTTGGAGGGGTGCCGTTCCGGGAAGTATCGGCGCCCATCGTGAGTAGCTCGTTGTCTTGCGTCTGGACGAGCATGAGAAGCACCAAAATACGGCTTCCCCACGGCAGCTTGTCCATGCGTGTCATATCAGGTCCACGTTGGGGAACTCCGAAACCATTGTTCACACACCGAACTCGTCCCGTCACAATGTCGATGGGGCTGGTGGAAGGCGGCGGTTTTCAGCACAAAGGCCGCTTCTTCGAACGCCTCCTAGCTGCAGTGACGGAGAGGGTGCGGAATGCGCGTCTTACCCCCCTTGTCGTAATCGGGTGGCAATTTTGCCTTGTAGCTCGCCATTCTTAACAACCTACAGACTCGCCTCAGGAAGTTTTTGCGATCTTCCTGTGCATGACTGTTTTCCTTCTCTCGTATTTTTCCGAGTTAATGCCCTTTGTAAAAAATGGAGCCGCGTTGTAATATAAAAGCTTATTACATTCTTGGTGAGTTCGGCTGAATGCTCACTGCAACCAGTTTTGTGCGAGCACTGCTTTCACCAGACTAAGCACATCCAAGATGCTATCAGCATGTAGTTGTTTTTTTGCTGAAGCATTCAGTAAACATGTCTTCAAGCATTTTTACAAACGAAAAAAGTGTTCCACGTGAGTAGAGAAGCCCGCCTCTATTCCTGTTCAGTGTCAACGCAGCAAGCCCAGGATTCTCATCTTCGGACGACACGGTTAGCGCATTCATGCAATCCTGGCAGTTGGATTTCATTACGCACTTTCGTGCGACATATCCAGACACATAGTAAGTTATCCGAGAGTCGCTCCTCTCCATGTGCTGGTCGTGATCGACCGGTGTCTTCTTCGTAAGGTACTGCGGCAAATTCGGAAGAATCGTGGGGACGGCATCCTTCGACAGCAGCGGCTTGTCACGAGGAATGCGCAGCTCTTCGCCGTCTATTATGTGCACGAAGTCCCTGATTACAAAACGGGGTTCAAAATGGAGCTCGCAGACTGCACAAGACTCATATAGCTTCTTATCTGCCCGGTGGAGATTCCTCTCCCACTCCTTTCGCCGTTCATCATGTGGGACGCTGAACAAAGACGCCTTTGGTGCATCCTTCGCACGACTGTATCCAGTCCGGCACCCGTGCGCGAAACAGTAATTTCGACGGCGGCCAGGCATTCTCACGCACACATACTGTACATTGAGCCAAGCACCATGCACAGCACAGGCACAGAGATATTGCCACGCATACAACGCCGGCGGTATTTGCAGTCGAGCGCCGACAACGCCGAACTAACCGAGCTGTACCGAGCGCACCACCGCAACCGCAACACGAGGCAAGAGAAGTTTTTCAGGTGAAACATGCGTCAGCGCCCCTGGCGGGCATGCGGGAAGTCGACGCTGAGTGCGCCGCGGCGGAGCGGCGCAGGGATACGACAGTGAGCACACTGCCCCCTTCTAGAACACTGTAGGCGTAGGTGAAGGTGTCCCAACGCCACCTAGATCACCTCTAGGTGTGCCCTCTAGAAATTCCTCTAGGTGGCGTTGGGTGTCCACCTTGAGTAGGGTGCTTCGATGCCCAGCGCCGCTTTGCATCGAGGCACCCTATTCAAGGTGAACACCCTCAAGGTAGCAGAGCTGCACCACGGTTTTCCCTGCGCCTCTCGCGATGGTGACGTTTATTGGCATCCCGTTTGAAACGGGGCGGGGACACATAATCACCTAGCCTGCTTGATTTAACCAGGTTTTACTATTTTACTAACCAGGTTATCTAGCCTATTGCCAATCTGATCCCGATCTTAACTTTCGTATTTAAAACATCTATAAATATATTGTACCGTTACGCTTGCAATGACCTGTTCTATCAATCTCTTCCCTGCTTTCTTTTTTTTTCACCAGTATTCTAATGATCTTTTTACTTACCTCGGCTGCTGATCAATTAACCCTTCCATTCTCTTTGAATCGGCACGCTTCAGGAAGGTGGACACGGGTCTCGGTGGGTGAATATCTTGGCATTCCATTACGATGTGCCGAGTCGCTCCCCCGGTTTTTTTTTTTTTTTTTCTCCCAGCAGACCTGTTTTCTCCTCCGGCGCATATTTGCTTGAGTATTGAATGCTGGGGTTTTATGTTCCAAAACCACGATTTGATTTTGGGTATTCGATGCCGCGACCTCGTGCTTAGCAGCGCAACACCATAACCGCTAAGCCACCGCGGCGGGTTTGCTCCAGTATGTTTATGTCCTCAGGCAACCAACTCGGGCCTCAAATAGCAAGGTTACCTTTAAGTTATCATACAGATTTTTCTTTCCCGATTTCTTTCTTGCCATTTTTGTAAATCGCCATGGTCATTTTTTTTTCTTCCTTTGCATCCAATTTACCGTCTCAGTTTCTATAAGTTTCCTTTTTTGACTCCTGCTTGTCCATTTACACTTTACCATGTACTTCCTCCATTCCGTGTCCACGCTTTTCAGTCACAGATATTTGTGCACTTTAGTTGTGCATTTCTTTTCATCCCTAGACCTTAGTCTTTCGTCAAATCTAATCTTGCTCTTCACTTCTTGCTCTGCACTTATCTGGCTTCAAAAGAAGCCCAACTCATATCACCTTGCACTGCCTCATTTGTGGTTTTGCGGCGAGCTCCTAAAGCCAGTCGGCCCACCACCCTCTTGTTCTTTTAACTACTACAACATTTCTTTTACGAAAGTAAGCGCTGGTGCCATTACACTTTCACAAATTCCTCGCACCACCTCGTATTTATTGTATTGTGACTACCACCAGAGGTGTTAGTCACGTGGTATCCCAACCCACTCGCGCGCGCGCCATGCAATTAGCGCGGCGAAGTGTTTGAAGCCCGCACAACACAGCACTTTAGCAAAGCGCTACCGCTCTGCCATTCATGCTACCACTTCCTAGAAATGAACGCACTGCTAGAAAAATTGGAAAATACAGACGAGAAACCAAAAACCACAAAGCTTTTGTAGGAAAATTTTGAAAATTATTTTATTACTTAACATCTTGACTTTATTTAAAGATTCGCAGACCTTGTTGAGTTTAACTGCTGCAATCAAGTACTCTGCTTATATCTCCAGCTAGGATCATCTGCGCCACGGACAGCCAGAAATACTCATTAAGTTGAAGTTTACTCAAGAAACGGCGACCGAAATTTCTGTTGACGTCACACAATGGTTCTATGATGCGGGTGGCGGTGCTGCGCGTATATCCGAATAATCGAGAGGGTCCGAAAAATCAAGCTGTGAAAAATCGCCTATTAGCGCGAAAGCATGGGCTAGTTGGTAATCCATTTCCAGGTGGAAATGACGAGGGCAATGACGCTAAGGATAACGACGAAGTAAAAGCAAACAAACAAACAAAATTACTACGAGACATCTGTGTTCTCTTGAAATCAATTTTAGCCTGAACTGTAAGAAAATAAGAGAGAAAATGTGCCTCAGCTATGATAGTTGTAGCCGTGTCACGTGTCCGCATTCGCCATGGAACAGTCGGTGACCATCTGCCTACGTACCCACTCCGTGACGCTGGAGGGGAAGGTTTATCATACGGTCAGGCGCTTATCCCTGTGGTGATGCGGCATGGCTGAACTTTTCTAATGGCTGGTTCCCTGTCGCCACTAGGACGCGCGAGTTATTGAGAAACCTAGCACCAACAACTGCAACACGGTCGCTATGCATCGCTCAAGAGGATCGGCGATCAACTGGTCATGTATAGCGTATCTCGTGACTCTTCGCAACACCATTGCGAACAGGAGGCGTGCACTCTTTGTAAAATGTACATGGACGAAAATAACTCTCGCACTCATCATACAGAGGTGAGGAGTTTCTGGAGCACCACAGGAACCGCACCACACAGCCGAACGACGTGTATGGTGAAGGTGTTGGGTAGTCTGTATACTTTTGCCAAAAGCTGCAAATGTTATCATAGTGCCGCGCGGTCGTCGAGCACGAAATGAAACACTTGCTCTCACCTTTTTTTGACCAAAGCAGTGTTAAGACCACTTCAAATATCGTCTTGGCCCGCTGAATATGCAGCGTCTTACGCACAGCGTTCTTTCTTTTTTTCTTTTTTTGTCAGAAAACAAATGCGTTTGTTAATGGCAGTGTTTACCCAAAAAAAATTTAAGAACGATTTTGGTGACGTAACTCTGACAAAATTGAGCCTGACATGAAATTGTGCCTGTACATCCTACGCAACTTGACATGAAAGATGTTGAAATTACCAGATATACGTCGGTCATACCCACACAAAAGAACAACCGGATCTGTCTAATGCAGACCTAACAAATTTTAAAGGGTACATCGGACGAATCTTAAGTCTCAGCCCGAAAATAAAGGGGATTTCTTACTCCACACGAGAAGACATGAAAGCTCATCCGCAGTTACCGCCCCTCGCGGTAATCACGGCGCACTTATTTCGTCTGCTCGCCACAAGAAGGTACCCATTCGGAAGAAAATATTCAAAGCAACCACTGCATTGTTCCTCCGTTTGGCGGGAAAGATCGATTGCGGATCAAAGCGCGCTACGGACAAGGGCAGGACGACAAACGAAATTATAGCTAACGCCCATTATACTGTGCTTGTCGCTCTCGTAGTGACTCCGATGAACGCAAGGTCTTTAGAAGTGAGCCTATATAAGGAAGTACCGTGGCGTTACTACCCACCACGTTGTTCTGCTCAGCGCGAGGTTCGAGCTTCGATTCAAGGCTGCGGCATCCGAATACCAATGGGGCGAAAATTCCCACGCACTGAGATGTCAGCGCACGCTGAAGAACTTGTCTACATTCGGAGTACTCAGACTACGACGTCTCTCAGGTCCCAGATGTAAAGTTGTAAACCTAGCGACTTATTTTCGCAGGTTTCCGACGCGTCGGCACACGGAGCGAACGCAAAACGCCAACCAAGAGCAGCGACATAACCGACACCGGCGAAGTGCACGGTGGCCACACTGATCTGCATGGGCGGGAATCGCGCACACAATACCAGAGAAGCTTTCAGACTACCAAAGTACCCGAAAAGGACGAACCTGAAAATGGGGGAAGTCGGCGTGCAGGCCTCGGTTGCCGCCGAGATAAGGAGAAACGAAGTGAAACAAATCTCCCTATCGATCCGAGGAAAATGGTCACGCAGCATGATGTCATAGCCCCAAAACAAGCCAGTAACTCGAGGAGTTGGCCCAAAGGGGAAGAAATTAGTTATCTAGATGCCACCCTTGAACTGCGTATACACACAAACCACGGGCGGCGCTCCTGCGAGGCGCCGGTTCGACGTATCTTCGTCCCGCTTTACTGTATTGTCCTCGCCAACGACTACACACGGCGGCAACTCCCCCTGTCGCCGAGGATTGGCCTTGACGCCTATAAAATGAAAGACAACGGCCGATGCTTTTTGGAGTATTAGACGTGCGCAGAAACGGAACCAACGCAGACCTCGCGAAGTGTTGTCGAATTTCGCGCGGCGCGACATTACCGATGGAAATACGACCCGCGCTCTCGCACAACGCCATGCCGTCCTGGCTTTCGCTGTTCCAATAACTCTGATTAACGAATTACACGACACCACAGCAGTGCGCGGAATACAAACGAGGTAGGCGTCGGCATTCAATGCAGGCTTCCAGCGATGCACGCATTACCGCTACCCCCCACCACAGCCCAGGGTGCAAGAAAGGCCGCTCGATAGAGGTGCTTAGCATGCTGCAGCGGCAACCATCGTCCCATGACGAAGCGGCGCGACACGGAGTCAACGTAAGGGCTTCAAAATAACGCCCCGCCGGTGCAGCGGCTCCGCGCTGGGAAGGATCACCAGACGCGGGAGAGTGAAGGGGGAGGAGACCATATGCGGCTGCGAAAGAGATAACGAACGTAGATCGACAACTACCCGTTGCCGTAATGTTGCAATGGGCTGTCACTACAACAGCTAACTGCACCAGGTTAACTATAGTAAACGCAGCCGCTGTCAGACTTGCTGGACACTGCACCGCAACGATTTTTTTTTTTAAATCCTATTAAGAGCCGAGCTTGTTCAAGACGACGGCGCCGATCGACCGAAAATTAAGAGGTTCGAGGCGGAGAACAGCCTCTGTAGAACAGCGGTAATGCGAGAAACCCGCCACGGCATAGCATGCATGCGCACATCGGCTTCGCGCAGCTTGAGCACTAAGGTCATGGGTTTGATACCCGACCGCGGCATTCCGAAGGGAAACGAAACCCACGACGCACCCGGGCACCAAGGTTTATCCCAAGTAGCCCTGCTCCATACGACTCCCCTCATAACCGTATAGTGTCGCCCAGGAACGTTAAAGCTCCGCCGATTATGAATGATATGAAAAGACACGACTATGGATTCCCAAATTTACAACTGTCTTTTTAGGCCAACCGGTTTCGTTCGCAGAACGCTGTTTACGCGCGTATCCACAATAACAAGAAAGTGAAATAAAAAAATTCCGTAGGAAAGAGACGAGCTGGCGAAATAAAAACGAAGTTGTCCAGATCGCCTATCTGCTCAAAACCACCAATCGCTCTACCCACAGTACACCACCGAGGAGTGCCATCTCGCAGTGGCTTCGAAAAAATCCAAGACGTTGCTCAACATTGTGGCCCTTCTGTATACGTGGAAAGGCAACGACGCCTCTGCGCCGCAATTATGCGAGAAATCCGCTTGGCGACAAGCGCCAGCCAGGGGAAAAGCGTCTCCTGTACCGTTTCAACCGGTTTGTCCCCTGGCGACGAGCCATTCTGTTGACGGGTCGGGAGAACATTTTACCCCCGGAGGGCATTCGTATAAGCGCCACCCCTAACAAGCGAAAGGACACGCACGGTGCCCGCCACTGTTTTCTCAAATCCAAGCAAGAGATGGATCAACGCTCAGATATCGAACACAGCGCGCTGCTTGCGCGCGGTCGCTCCACATAAGCCGGTGCAGCGCACGCTGTCCGAACGGGCAACGTCTTCAATCGAACGCCATCCTGGAGGGGCACTACAGAGAAACGCTAAATCAACTTAGACCGATGAAGTACTCTTTCGGGACTCTTTATTTTCGTTAATTTCGCGGCGAAAGATCGATTATTAGAACAGAAAATGAGAACCAAACTTCGTTTCGAGCTCAAAACACAACGTACGTCAGCGTGACGTCACAAATTCCGAAGGCTTTCTCTTTTTTGTGTGTGTGTATTTGGGCTGCTGTGGCCCAGTAATAATATTTTCCATACTTGCTAAGTTCAGTGTTTGACTACTTTATTATGCAACATAGTACATCTGTACCGATAAGAAATTAACTACCCCATTGAAATGTATGACTATATGGCGAACTGGTGCGGGAAGGTGGCGTCGCCATGAGTCCTTAGCATTTGTGTCATTTCAGGAGCCTCCTCCCACGGTAAGAGTGGCTCATTTAGTATTGTAGAAGGGCAATTTACTAATGAAACCAAAACACTTTTTTTTTCTTTTCTCCTTAGTACTCCTTGAAGTCGTCCTCATGAGCTGCGATGTCCCAACTGTTGCAGGCCGGTCGGTACTGCGGCACACCTCTTCATCGCTTGAACCCGGTGCCTCAAGAAACAGCGGGATGAACGTCCTAACACCGCCGCCCCAAGCAAAACGCAGTTTCTGGATGTGCTTTACAGTAGCTGACCATGAAGTAAACGAGACCATTAAACACAATACGTTTATACCAACTCAATGGCCGGCGAAAACCCCGCAGCGGACGCAAGGCTAAACTATGAGCAGCTCAAATTGTAGTAACAGAACAAAATTATTCGTGCTCCAGCAATGTGTTTCTTAACCTTTGAAACAAAACAAAAACGTCGATTTTAATCCGCCATGACGAAAAGAATTAAAGAGGAAGCATGCAGCTGCTGGTAAAGAATGACCTCATTTATTACTAAACGGGAGGACCGAAGGTGGCTGCTGGGGAAAGAGGGAGGTAGGCATCAAACATATCACGCGCGCCAGCCCGCAGCCAAAATGGTTTAACGTATTAGTTGATTTGGGTGTTCGAATAAAAGCTTTACTATCAGGATGTAGAAGCATACTGCGGTCGTGGGATAAGGATCGAAGGTGGAGCAGTGCAGATCTGTCCGTCTGGTAAATGCGCGGCTAAGTCGCACAAGCACGCCAATTACTTACTCACAGGCGGCAACAGTTGCGAAGTAGCCACTATAAACCAATTATATCCCATTCCCAGCACTGATCATTAGAGAACCGCTGGACCTAATCCTCCGTTGACACATTTCCAAAACTTCCTGTTAATCATGCCAGGAACGCCATTTGTTTTATAACAACATGGCGTCGCTTTAAAGGCCCACAGCAACGAAAACTTCCCTTTGGCAAAATTGTTTAAAAATGATAAGTACGGTATACTGTATTGAAGCAATTTTGGCAAAGCTGCAGGGCTCGTAATTGTCGAATTTCATTAGCGGGCTCGGGACCTCGTACTGTATGTGAATTTTGTAAATATTTCATGCAATCTACTCAACAAAGTCTAAAATCTGGGAAAAAAAAGAAAAGGAAAAAGATGCAGTCGTAGGGGTCGCCTAGTGGTTAGCGGATATGACGCAGATCCGAGGACGTGGCCTCGAAGACCCTCAGCGAGTCGCGCGGGCAATGAGGTCATGCATGCCCTGGCGCCACGCCGGTTCTAACCGTACCAGGTTCCGATTAATTTCCACAAAGTGGTAATAGCGGCGTATTCTTTTATTTATAAACTCCGTTTCAAAAGCGTCTACTTCTGCGAGCATTTTTGTGACACACACACTCGCATTTTAAAGGTAAAGTTATGCACGAAGGCTGCTCTATATCTACGCTATCTGAAACTGAACTTCTTATGCGGCCCAAGATATGGTTGCAGAGTTGGCCTTCCTAATCGCGTTTTCTCCTCAGTCGTCAGTACCTGACTTACCTGACTTACCTGCCTGTAACACAAACGTGTAAATCTGTTTTGACAGATTATGTGAAAACTTTCTCGCGCGTGATCCATCATACAGGGCTCCGCATTTCACGTTAAAAACGTTATGTAAAAATTATGCCAAAGTTTCCAACTAGAGCTTGAACAACCGACCAGGCGTTATTGCGGGGCCTCGAGAGGTACATATTACTGCTGCAATTTTCCGCCCAGACAACTCATTTACAAATAGTTGCGCCTGCCTGATCCGCAATTAAGTCAAATAAGCGACTGGACTTACCGGCGGATGAGCTCTTTTTTTCCAGGAGTCCAAATGACCACTGTGCCTACCAAGCTGCTTACCTTTCATTACCAGACTACAGACACTTTCTCTTCAACCCAATTAAACACACCTTCAGCAGTAAAACAGAGAACATGGTAAGCACCATTCAAGCGAGTCCGCTCACGACAGAAAGGACTAATCTCCCCAACAAAGCTCTCAGTATTTTTTGCACAAGCCGTCTTTATTTTCGTCTAGGTTTGCCCGAAAGCTTTGTCTAGAAATTAGTCATTGCTATGTTGAACAAAGGCAACTGGCACGCGAAAGACGAGGCTCTTCATATACGCAAGTTATAGTAGTCAACGCTCAATGTAACAACTAGCCGACCCCGTTTGACCGCCGACGCGCTTCATCATATCAGCACTTCTGCGCTGCCAAAGATGCGTGACGAGGCTGCTGGACGTAGTACGTCGCTCGGTGCCAGTACCAAGACATTCAGTGTGTAATTTACAACTGGGCGACGCGCGATCCCCTACACCGCGACGCGCAGCCTCGAAAGAACACGTGCGCATGCGCGAAGCGTGTGGGCAGGTGGCGCTTTACTGGCATAGGGGTTTCAACTTGGTAGCGGTTCGGCGCGCCGCACTACGTGCTTAGAGCGCTGCCATGATACCTGTGCGCGTCACAAACTAAAACAACCTAACAGCACACATTGTACCACGCTAAATTTGACCGACAAAAATTGGAGGACGCTTAAGCTTCGCCTTCAAGAGTGCAACGCGATAGCGTTCCCGTCGACCCGCCAATGGGTGTAAGACAATGGGCTACAGAGCAGCCATCACTTACGAGGCGCCCCGCATCAGACGCGGTGAGCGTCGAGCCATATGGTCGAGCAACGCGGCGTTCGACGCAGCAATGAAACGTGCGCCTCAGCAAGCGGAGCGAACCAAAGAACTCGGTATCCCGGAGGGGGAAATGATGCACGCCAGCCAAACGCCGTGATCGGCACGGGCAGAGAGATAGAGAGATAGTGATCTAAGGAAAGGAAGGACGCTTGATTCTGCGGAGGGAGCGAGGCGAAGCGTTGTCAGGGGAGAGAGTCCGAACCGCGACAGCTCCAATGCGCGCGTGGCGCGCCATCTGTCGGGGCAGCGCCGTACATGGAGAGGAGGGGCTCTTCTGTGTTTGCCGCAAGATGGCTCTCCGTGTGCGGAAAGCGCAGAAGAAATGCAGCGAAACGCACTTCGCTACTCGTGTAATTGCGACTTCTGTAAGTTACATGTTCATAATTACCTATATACACCACAGTATAACTTTCCACGGCTCGTTTCGAAGGCAACACCGCATTCACTAGAGGCGCGTTTGTACCTTTCGGAAGCATCGAAATCGTGGCTGAGTGGTAGCGTCTCCGTCTCACACTCCGGAGACCCTGGTTCGATTCCCACCCAGACCATCTTGGAAGTTGCTTTTTATTTATGGAGTGCCTGCCGTGATTTATGGCTCACGGTCAACGCCGCAAAAACGCTGACGCCGACACCCGACGCCGACACCGACGCCGACGACACCGGCTTTTCTGCGACACGAGCTCCTTAACGCTATCGCGTTAAAATGCACAAACGGCGTTGCAGCCGGACGACTGTCACCGACAGCGGAAGCTTGGCACGGCAGGGAGGCGACGCCACCTGGAAACCCCCGCGCCACCTCTCCGTGGCGACGTAGACTGTGCGTCCCACTAAAGCCAGTGTGTTGTTAAAGGAGTACTGAAATGAAATTTCGAAACATTTAGTTTTCGCGTTTAGTGACAGTCCTAAACCACCGAAACCCCCGGGAAAAAATACTGGCGAGCCACGGAGCGCCCTAAATAATTTACTGTAATAGCTTTCTAATAACCAGTCTCAGTATCGTTTTCTTGGAGGTGCACGTGTCGTAACGTCATGACATAGGTGGGTCAGAGAGCAGAACGTCGGGACGTTTTGGCGCCCGCTCCGGATTGCTCGGTGATCTGTAATGCTGCTACGTCGGGCCGCTCAACGAGTAGCAACAGACCATCGAGCAGGCCGAAGTGACACAAAACTGCTGTCATGACAGCACGCTTGCTTTTTTTTTTTTCTCAAAAGAATAGCCTACCAAACGGCAGGGAACTGGCGCTCGCACCGCAATTCACAATCGCCCGGAAGGCATACCACATGATATAGCCGTGCTGTTGTCGACTGTGCTATATTCAACGTCTTCAAGACCTAGCCATATCGTAACATATCATTGTTAGGGACCATATTTGCGAACAACCTATGTAGTGGAAAAGGAGGGGGGGGGGACTACAATATTGGCAATGCGCTTTACAACCATCAGATTGCACAGTAGTTCGAACTAGTTGGACACCGATTCCGGATTCGCATTTGCCGCCTACAGTGCACATGTCATTGCAGCTGAAGTGCAAGCATGTTATCCAAGGCAGAAAAACAAGTTCGAAAATGTTTGCTCATCTTGTGTCGTAGCATCGAATGGCTGGCGAGAAGCGATTCAACACATTGTTATCCTGCTTCTGCCCGCCTACAGAGAAGAAAAAAAATGCTCACGCGAAGGTCATGCTTGCTATTGACGTACTGTTATCACGATACGTCACCACTAGGTGTCGAGACGCTGAGAATCGCGTTGCAAAAGCAGTGACGTTTCATCGCTCCTGTTTTGTAGTCGAGGCAAGATGAGATAAATCGAAGTACCACCCACAAATTCATATATTCTGCCCGCGACCCGCGGCATCGAACCAATGTGACGGGACAACAGGTGTCCTTGCGTGCGCGCAATTTTCTCTGCGCTATGCTTTCGGTGTGACTCAAACATGAACAGTAACGTACCATCTTTCCACAAATGATTTTTAAAAAAATTATGGGGTTTTACGTGGCAAAACCACTTTCTGATTATGAGGCACGCCGTAGTGGAGGACTCCGGAAATTTCGACCACCTGGGGTTCTTTAACGTGCACCTAAATCTAAGTACACGGGTGTTTTCGCATTTCGCCCCCATCGAAACGCGGCCGCCGTGGCCGGGATTCGATCCCACGACCTCGTGCTCAGTATTTCCACAAATGATTAAAATATAACAATGTTATAGTGTTCATTTACAGCTCTAAAGGCGCGACAATGTTTGGTGATAAAAATTCAGCAGAGAGGTCGCACCTATGAGCTTCGGTCTTCCAGCGTTGGTTGCATTGCCACAAAGAGTTGTGCGCGAGTAAAGGTTACCGAACGTTGGAAGATTCGCAGTGGATTCATGACAAATAGTTGCGTAAGCATTTTTCTAAAACAGAAAACAAAAGAGACCTCATAATTAAATGACTAGTGCTACCGCAAACGCACGGGTGTCCACAGAACAGGAAAAGCAACCACAGAAGATGGGGATTTCGTCCCAGCTAGGTAACGGTGGGTGCGTTCGGCTGTTGTGCACAGTGCCGTTTGTACGCACTCTGTTCCAGGCAGACTGCAAAAGCGAGAGAAAATTCCGCTCATTTTTCGTGGTTTCCGCCTTTCGAAAACTTCTGTGGGCCCGACTCCATAATTCTAGGGTGGACACGGGTCAGACTTTGAACGGATGCTTGCTGCTGGGATTGGCAACGTTTTAGCGAACAGACAGAGCTGTATCATCCGCCTCGGTGCCGAGTGACGTGCGTTTGTCTTATCACGACACGCAGGCGTAATTGCGCATCAGCCGCATCTGCACGACAATGCGACCAACCTCCCCGTCGCAGCTACTCGGTTTCCTCCGGACGGAAAGATTTCCTGTATATGGCCAACTGGTTTTCCATACGGTAAAATGACATATCTAATAAAACTCTGCAACAACGCTACCGCGACATAAATTCGCAGAACGGAAACGCCTTCGGCTAGCCGATCGCATGAACATCAGCCAGCAGGGGGATAGAATAACGGGGTAAAAAGTGGACAGAACATCGTACAGAGAAAAAAAAAACTGCAGCGAGTAGAGGAGAGAAGGAGGGTCATTTACAAGGTTAACGGTATTGACAACATTACAAGAGCTGCTGAAATGTCCGCGTTCGCCAAATACGCACGTGCGCACCATTGCGCAAGTCCCGTATGAACGAGGCAAAATCAGGGCGACACCAACTCACCGGCACTGCGTAAGCGATAGTAAGTGTACAATATCCATCATCACCGCCGCGGCACTCGAGGGTGAGTGAGCATGAATTGGCGCATTCGCTCCCGAGTATACCGAGCTGCGCTGACGAGCTGCTGTACCGTAGCTGCTGTCACGCAACGTCACGCAACGCTCCCGACACCTGCTTGCGTGCGCGCAGGAGGCCGCCGAGCGCACGTGCAGCCGCGCCGGGAGCGAGACGCAACTATGGCGGCTGGAACCTTCGAGCCGCCATAGCGCAACTAGCCGAACAGCAGTTAAAACTTAGAACCGCCAAGCACAGTCGCCACAGCAAAACGCTTGCCGCAACCTGGACGGCAAGGCCCACATACGCACGCGCGTGTCGTTGACACACCACCTCGACGTCGCAACCTGCACCGCCCGCCAGGAAATGGCGCGCGCGCATCGCGTGCTACACTCCGATGGTACATGTGCTGCAACGAGACGTGCACAAAATCGCAGAGCATACACGCGTAGTTGTCACGCCGTTACTCGGTACGGACTTCCACATACTAAACTGATTCGAACTGCCTGAAAGTATAAATGACGAACACTTAACGTGCACGCACCGACTCCTTAATGAAGTATTCAAGACAATCGAATTTAGCGATGTCGAATTAAGATATACTACTCGGGCCCGCCATATGTATACGTTCGCCGCGATTAGTGGAGCCGCTTCTGTATCTAACCTAGGTCCTTAGCTTTTTCCCGCCATAGTTTAACGAAGTAAAGCGGGAAGCATACAGAGTGTACTAATGACATTTTCAACATGCCGTCGGCGCGTCATTTTACGGCACGCGATTACCACGCTGTTAACGCGGCCAAAGTGCGTGCCACGCTTTATATAATCGGTAACTTTAGGAAACAAACTCCGACCGTAATTGCAGCGCGCTCATGTCGAAGCGTATAGTGGATGCACCGCCGCTGGGATCGGCCATGCCAAAAATGCGGCTCCACTTGAGGCGATCCTACCCAGAGGAAAAAATTGTGTTTTCGGATAGTCTCAGACTCTCAGTCAATGACACGCCAAGAAATATATTTTAGACTCCATTGCAAAGCATTAAAATACAGCTAGAGAAATTCTCTTTACAACGATGACGGTGTAAAGAAACTTTTTTTTTAATTGAAGTGGGCAAAGATGAGCTTGATTTCAAGAAACATTTCCCAAAAATATACGGACGGCTAGCAAAGGAAGACATGCAGCCACAAAGCAGAAAGCAGCAAGAGAATTTTTCAACATACATTTTGTATACCAATAGGTAGGAATGTATAGAAATGCAATATATAGGTATGGGGTCTTCTATTGAGAAGCTCCTAACTGTACCAAAAAGTTATATTTTCCATTACGAAGAGAAGCGTTAGTCGCTGTGATGAGGGAGCTACTTACGAAGTAGAATATATGGTACACCGAAAAATAATCACAGTTTCGCCCGAAAGGCGAAGCATCGATTGCGATAGCAAATTAGTGGACAGCTATACGAAGTAAGGATAGTGGTTTTATCGGCCGTATAAAGTTGCAAATATGGGCGGCGTACTAACAAAATTAACAAGCGTGCTGTCACGCGCGCACAAGCAAACATCTCACTCTATGATCGCAGAAGCTCGCAGTCAAAACGCTGGAGTGACAAAGCGCGGCAGCAGCCGCGAGCGAACTGACCTTCCCGCTGCATCTCGCATCAACGCAAAACTAAGCCACGAAAATACAGCGCGCGCCGGACTGTGCCCCCGTCGCAGATGATTTTCAAAATACAGCGACCAGGGTGGGCGCAATCCAGCAATTGCAAAAACGCGCCCGGGGGCCCACTCGGAGTAGAATGCCCCCCTCCCCCCTAAGAGCCTGGCGCGCTACGGAAGACGGCACGCTTACCCCCCCCCCTTTTAACGCGACAGCATTAAGGAGCTCGTGTGGCAGAAAAGCCAGTGTCGTCGGTGTCGGCGGCGTTGGCCGTGAGCGATAAATCACGGCAGGCACTTCGTGAATAAAAAACAACTTGCAAGATGGGCTGGGTGGGAATCGAACCAGGGTCTCCGGAGTGTGAGACGGAGAGGCTACCACTCAGCCACGAGTTCGATGCTTCAAAGCGGTGCAAAAGCGCCTCTAGTGAATGCGGCGTTGCCTTAGAAACGAGCTGTTTCTAAGGCTCAGGCGTGCGTCGCTTGCTCAGGCGCGCATTTCGTTGCCGCGCCGAACGCGGCGTTGCTCGCCGCTCAACGCGTCCGATGCGGGGCGCGTAGTCGCTGCGCCGTAGCCCATTGTCTTACACCCCTTGGCGGGTCGACGGGAACGCTATCGCGTTCCACTCTTGAAGGCGAAGCTTAAGCGTCCTCCAATTTTTTTCCACTTTTGTGCGCGAGATTGTCGGCTCACCATCGCACGCTTTCACTCGTACACACAGCATACGGCGCGTAGCGGTGATTTTATCGCCCTAGGACTCTGTACGGAACCTCACGCCGACGCCAACGGCAGAAATGCGCTTGGAGGAATAAAACGGGCGTACAGAAAAATGCATGATTTACCTGCCTTTTGTATTTTTCATACATTTTCAGCGCAACACATTTTGCGCATTCTGCAAAGCCTGCCATCGAACTATACACTTTAGTTTGTGCTGCCGAAGTCTGCAGCTGTCTTCCTCAGAGCCAGTGCTGCAAAAGAAGCTATGTGCAACTGCACTGTAATAATAACTGGTCAATGGACCTTTCAGAGACGCATTGCCATGTAATGAGAATCAGAATCTTAGCGGAACGTTAGCTATATACCAAATGCAATGCTTGACTCAGTTGGCAAATAACAAGGTAAAAAAGTGTGAGCAGCCTGCCAACAATACTGTGATTCCAAAAAAATATAAGGAACTTTCTGTCAAAAGCCTATTTTAGCTCAAGCATGAATTCCATGCTATTTTAATGTATACATTCCCAAAACTACTTCAGTACTGTAGCCATGGGGCAGAGTAATAAGCCAGCTATGCAGCACAAACGGAAACAAATGCTACATTACTGGTTCTTGCCTGGTTCAGTTACCACACCAGTAAAACATTTGGCTTTCAGTATTAGCATGAAAAACATCTTGCATTTAAGTTAACACCTCTGTGCACACCTCTGAAATACAGTGACACCATTCATTACATGAGTTGTTCATATTAAAGCTGAGCGTCTGTTGAACCACTTGTGAAGGAGCACAGGCACAATTTTTTTTCTTGCTTTCTTCATTTAATGGATAGCCATTGACCCATTAACTATGGCATAAAGCCTAAATTTCTCAAGTGTGCCACAAGTTCAGAATGAGCACAAGGTGTAGCACAGCTTTAGACGTGTAACAGGTGCTACAATGAGTCACGAAAAATGGTAACATGAGGATGCCTTACATTGCATTCAGTGACACAGTTGCAGCACCACTTTCATGCTACATTTACACTACCAGCGTTTGCAGCCTCAAGAGGATACAAGCTTGTGGATGTGTTTATGAAATGTAATTACCCATTGAACTTTCACATGGGAGTTAATGCATCGAGATTATCCAATAATAAGGACAAAATAAAAGAGTGCAATGGAGCATAGGCGAAAGGGGAATAAAGACAGGCTAGTTCTGCACATAGTACAAACATTAAGAAAATAACCACACAGGCCTATGAAAAAGAAACCTGCACCAGACAGTGCTGTCTTAGCTCTTATGTAATATATAGTCAGAAACAGCACCCAATGCAGATCGAAACTAAGACATGAAAACGGATTTCAGGTTTTATAAGGAACTCTGTCAAAAGCCTATTTGAGCTCAAGCATGAATTCCATACTAAATTAATGTATACATTCTCAAAAATACTTCAGTACTGTAGCTCTGGGGCAGAGTAATAAGCCAGCTATGCAGCACAAACAGAAATAAATACTACATTACTGGTTCTTGCCTGCCTGAACATAAAGGGTCTGAAATTTCGTTCCTTGTTTACTCATGTCTTATTAGGGCTGCCGCGGCCATTATGCTTATGCATCTTGAAACAAGGAAAATGATGGATTAATATGGGTCTCTCTCCTTTCAAGTGTCCATTACCATACCGGTTTTACACACTTAGGTAGCACATTCATATTATATGACACAAAATTATGTATGGCAATACATATACTACCTCTCTGTCCATTAATGAAAAGAAGGAGAGCCAAGGGTCCCGGTTTTCTTACGTCACAACCAAATGAAGCCAACAGACAATGACAACAAGAAAGCATAGGGGAAATCAACTGCTTGTTTATAAGAAATGTAGATATTGAAAATAAAACAACTGGCTGCAGGTGAGATACAAACTGACATTCTCACATTATGCATGCAATGCTCTTGTTTTTCAATATCAAAAGAAAAGTAGATGCGGCCCCCCAAGATGCAAGCTTCCCCATCTTGGCTCAATACTACTGTCACTATTCTTACTTTAATAATGCACTTATGGAAAACTCACCAGTGTCAGACAAGGCTTGTTCCTGGCCTGATGGAGATGATCCTCCACTCTGAAAGTAAGACCGCACACATCTTGAATTTGAACACACCGTCAAGGAACAAATGAACCTGCTTTGTCTTCTAGTTCAGCTTACAAATGACTGTGAACAACACAAATCGGGAAAAAAAAAGCTGCCACTGAATTTCAACGCATTAAAGCTCTACCAACAGCGCACAAAAACATTAAAACTCAATGCAGCATCTCTATCAATGTGGAGAATATTGGTTCATCTGCTAGCTTGTCATGTTTCCTCTTAAGATTAGGTATTACTAATAATTATGACATAACTTTATCTAAAGAAAGGGGGCTCACGCCAAGCTCAGGAAAATTAATGTGTAATACACCATTCAGAAAACAAACTTCGATGATAATTTAATTGAATTCTGGGGTTTAATGTGCCAAAACCATAATTTGATTATGAGGTGAGCAGTAGTGGGGGACTCCGGATTAATTTTGACCACCAGGGGTCTTTAACGTGCCCCCAATGCACAGGACACGGGTGTTTTTGCATTTCACACCCATCTTTATAAATTTTTTAATTACGGGGCTCTACTTGCCAAAACTACTTTCTGATTATGAGGCACGCTGTAGTGGAGGACTCCAGAAATTTTGACCACCTGGGGTTCTTTTAACGTGCATGTAAATCTAAGTACGCGGGTGTTTTCGCATTTCACCCCCATTGAAATGCAGCTGCCGTGGCTGGGATTCAATCCCGCGACCTCATGCTCAGCAGCCCAACACCATAGCCACTGAGCAACCACGGCGGGTCAAGTTCAATGACACTAAACACACTAGGCATGTTGGTTCTGGGCAATGCAAAAACACTAAAATTTCAGCAATATTCCTCAAGTGCCAATTTATGATTGTAAGCTGCTGATAAAATATGTTTCTTTTTTGTTGATTGAGTGATCGATTCAGTGGATTTTATATCACAAAGCAACAAAGAGGCTATGAGATACATTGTAGAAGAAGGCAATAGATAATTTTGACCACGTGGAGTAATTTAATATACACCCAAACCACAGCACACAAGCATTTTTTGCATTCTGCCTTATCGGTGCATAGCTGCCGCAGGTAGCGGGAAACAAAGTCACAAACTTGTGCTAGGCAACAAAATGCCATAGCCAAGCCACCAGGCCCCCTGACTTTTTTCTCTCTTTGTGTCAACCATGCTTTGCAGTGAACCTGTTGATGACTACACATTCTTCTTCAATATGCTGCTAAGGCTTCAGTTACAACAACCTCATCGAGATCTGATGTCAGGAGCCTGCCCTTCTCCCTACCACACGCATCACTGTTGCCTTCAGTTACCACACCAGTAAAACATTCAGCTTCAGTATTAGCATGAAATGCATCTTGCATTTCAGTTGACACCTACCTCTCTGCACACCTCTGAAATACAGTGGCACCATTCGTTACATGAGTTGTTCATATTAAAGCCAAGCGTCTGTTGAAGCACTTGTGAAGGAGCACAGGCACAATTTTTTTTCTTGCTTTCTTTATTTAATGGATGGCCATTGACCCATTAATTATGGCACAAAGCCTCGATTTCTCATGTGTGCCACAAGTTCCCAATGAGCACTAGGTGCAGCAAAGCTTTAGATGTGTAACAGGTGCTAGGATAAGTCGCGAAAGCCAAAGGTTGTGGCAACAGTGGTACCACACATCATTGATGAGAAGTGCAGACTAAAGGACAGAAGTGACTATTTTGGAAGCACACTGCCAGCTTTCAGCCACAAGGGTGATTGTGCGGCCTTGAACCACTGCACTGGGTGAATGATGTGCACATGAGTTATTTGAGATACCAAATAACCACAACCTCAAGTTTCCATGAAGTAACCAGCCTCATGCATCATGTCCAAACCTGCTCTGCCCTTGGCATGCATTTTGATCTGGTCACAGGCTGATGAAATTATTTGTCGCACTCTCTAGCAATTGAGGCTTCATACCATAACTAGTCTACAGCAAGATGCTAAAGAAAAGAAAAAGCAAGACAAGGCTTTATTGTCAGAACTCCTTAACCTCACCAAGTAAAGCGTATATTTTTTTTTCATACAGAGTTTGGTACCTCAATATTGCGATTTAAGTACAGGAAACTTAAACACGAAGCTCATGATAGTGTTCTTGCTACGCTGGTGCCAAAACTCACATGTGGATAGCTCAGCAAACTAATTACTAAATAACTAACTACAACACTAAGTATTTTACCGCAAGTATCAATTCATCAATCTTTCTTTTTTCATGGTATGTATTCTTCATGGCCAGAAATAAAGGTTAAAATAGCAATAAAGCACCCCTGAGACGTTTATCCCACATAAGAGAAGAGGTACATGGAAGGTACCACTCATGCAATTCTTGGAAAGGGTCCCTCTTATGCAAAATTCTCACAAAAGTTTCATCACAGTGTGTTACATGAAACAAGCTGTACATGATCAAAAAGTTACTCATTCTACATAATTGTGCTAAGTACCACCAAATGAAGCACCATGTATGTGATGGGACGAGTTGTCTACTTCTGGTTGCTTGAACCACCATAAATAAACAATAAATAACACCATAAATAAGCACAAGTGATTTCCCTTATGTTGTCCTTGGTGTCAGTGTTTGTTGATTCCTTATGAAACGAATAATAAAAATCGGGCCCCTCGGCAAACCCCCTTTCTTCTCGTTTATTACACACGAGGGTCTCGAATCCGGCAACATTGATGCCTTCAGGTGGCATGTGTGGGTTTATTGAACGGTTGCCTTCACCCAAAAAGATCCCGTTCCTGTGATGCCTGCGGCAGAAAAGATGTTCCACATCCCCAGCCAAGGTCTGCAAGTGGTGGCGCTGGCTAACACTCCCAGGGTTCTACTAGGAAACATAAATACCCAAGAAAGTGTACGGGGAAACGGTGCCACGGTAGCTCAATTGGTAGAGCATCGCATGTGAAATGCGAAGGTTGTGGGATCGTTCCCCACCTGCAGCAAGTTGCTTTTTCATCCATTTTCATTTCCAATAATTTATCATTTCTTTATTTCATTTATTCAGCACAAGTAATTTCCCCTCTGTTGTCTTTGGTGTCAGTGTTTGTTGGCTTCTTATGATATGATTAATACAAATTGGGCCCCTCGGTGAACTTCCTTTCTTCTCGTTCATAAATAAACAATGTCTTACATCATCTATTTCATTTTGATAGATTCTTTTTAGTCCCTTTAAGTGGTCACATTCAGTATTCATGCAATCAATAGAATGAATTCCCTACAGTGCATTCCTTGCAGACACCTGCTGCACAATGAGACATGGCACTGATCCACAAACACCCTTGAAGTGCAGATAAAGTACAGTACTAGAGAGCCACATCATGGCAGCTGCATGCAAGGATTAGGCATTTGCCTCTTTCATGCTAGAAAACAACACTCCACCTAATCTTTTTATTAACGAAAATAAACCGTAGTGACCATCTATACATAAATTTCATGAAACAAAAAAAAAGGACTCTTCTGAAGGCATCCCAAGGGCAAATAAATATTCAGTAAAGCTAGACTGACTATACTATACTTTCGAAATGCCAAATGATTGCTTGTCATAAAAGCAGAGATTCGGTTAACTAGTGAGATGGCATAGGACTCAAACACAAAATGATCATCAAATTCTTTGAACAGTTATGTGTGCTGTCATCAATAGTAGCAGCAGCTGGAGAAAAAGAAAGCAGATAGGAGACTAGTGCCTGATGGCACATGTCTCCATCTTTAAGCAGATGCTAATAGCTGTCTTGCGGTGCACTCTTTACCGAACATGTCATTTCGTGACCAAATCGTATGACAGCAAAAACCAATGCATTTCAGCTCGTGAACATGTGCCACTTATCTGACAATTGTGACAAAGAGCAGTGACAACTGCCATATGCTTAAGCCAAGAGTTCTAATCTTATACTGGCAGACTTGCTGAGGCGACAACATGCCACGATCTCACAGGCCATGCAAAACGGTTGTGTTTGCTGTAATGCTGCAGTGGTGTTAGCATAAATAATAAAAAATAAAATTGTTAGGTTTTAAATACCAAAAACATGATATGATTATGGGGCACACCTTAATAGGGCGCTCTAGATTATTTTGGACAAATGGTGTTCTTTAACATGCACCTAAGCACGTGAGTGCTATTGCATACTCCCCGCTCCCCCCTGATGTAGCTACCACAGCCAGGATCAGAGCTGTCACCTCAAGCTCAGAAGCACAATGCCATAGCCAGTAAGCTACCATGGCAGGCACTGTTAGGAACGTAGATTGATTCTGCTACCATAAGCACATCATGTCATAGCTGAGCAACGAACCTACATTTATTATCAATTCTTTCTCTGCTATGAGCCGTAGGTTTGCATCTTATAAGGATTTGGATGCTTCTCAGTCGATGTAGCTTGGAGATGGCTCATTATATTGTGTTTCAAAGCAAACAACAAGTAAAAAGTCCGAAAATACCACATTGATATCACTGACATCCCCTGTGAATCAATGACATCACTGGTCCAGGTTGGAAGACAGAAATAATTATTTATTCAGTTGCGATGTGCTCACTATTATGTCATCCCTTTCTGCCAAACAAATGCTGAGTGGGCTGTTAAAGATCACTACATCAGTTGAGCATGATTAATTAGTAATATCTCAATGATACACATCTCTGAGAGCCATGAAAAATATTCGGATCAATCAAAACTAATATAAGCCATATGTTACAACAATCACGGCACTAAAGTAAAGGTCAGATGTTCTTGTTTATTAATGGTGGTTACTTTCAGTTGAAGATGTCTATGATGGGTTTTCTGGACCTTCATTTCCTCAATATTGTCAAGTAAACACTTATGAAGTCTGCAAAACTTTGCAATCATTCCTTCATCTACCTTGCCGGCATTCATTCTGCACTGCACTGAGTGCTTTTGAAGAATGCAGGCCTCCACCAGGATTAGGAACAAGCAAGATATCATATACCGACTCTGCAACTGTGTCCCGGAGCTCAAAGGGGTCTAACAACAGCTCAAAAGTTTGTGTATTCTATGAGGCTCCAATACAGTGTCCAAGTAATCTTAAAACAGAACCCATTGTATTTAACGCATTTTGGCTGATAATATTTCAAGATTATTAGTATTCTCAGTCAGATCAACTGTTATCATAATTTGTTTTCAAGCAGACTCTCTCTATAATGAAACAACTGTGTTTTAATTTTAAGCATAGCAATAAAATCAATTCTCAATTCATGTGGCACAATCACGACAACTGAACAGCATGCTCATTAGTATTCTCTAAATTATCAGCCTCTAACCCTCATCAACCATTCATTACAAGCAATGATGAACAAGTGCATCTAGTTAGGATGTTTTCGTTACATGATTCACCATTGAATAAAAAGATATCCTTGTTTTCTTGCGTTTTTTACAATACTTCGCACTGGTTTCTACATTAGAATAAACAGTAGTGAATAATAAAGAGGATAGCAAATGTTACTCAAATATTTCCCCAATAATTAGGCAGATAAAGGATTTATTATATTTCACGAGATAATCAGACCTGGCTAGCAAACCGTGCTTTGCCATTGCACCTATGGACGTGCAGCTCCATGCCTTTTTGCAAAATAAAATTAAGGACTCAGCAAAAAATAAAAGAATACTGACCACATGCCGTATAATTGGTGATACAGCATGTGGTCAGTATTCAGCTGTATTATTCATACCTTTTAACAAAACAAACGGTAGCTAAGCGCACTGACAACAAATAAAAACAAAACATCAAATGAAAATGCCAGCCTGTGATGTCATGTTCCTTCACACAGATGAAAAACATCATCAGTGTTCACTTTTAGCTGTCAAGTAGGTAGGTACAACAAAACAACATGGAAAGGCTTGCTTGCACAAAACCAAGACAGCACAGGAAGCATTCTGATTTCTGAAGAAGCTTAGACAACACTTTGTAGCAAAAATTCCATTTTTGCTGCTGCCCTTGCTGACCAGGCATGATTTAATAATGAAATCCAAAGACTAAAAACTAATATAAATTACCTAGCATTCACCATTACTTTGAATCACATATCTTATTGCAAAGTAGGTTCACATATCGGAGTTAAGGCAACCACTAATTAAGGCCAATTTACTTTCTTGCTAACAAGTGCACAATTTTATCGCTCACTAAATATCCATGTAGAAATGGCTAAAAAAGTTTGCAGCAGGGGCCATCTTCACTATAGCCCCTTCAGTCACAAATTACAGTCAACTGTCGATAAATGTGTGAAATTTACATAATTTTATGCCAAGGTGCTGGAGACTCCATAGAAAGCAAGTCAAGGTGGGAGAATGACTGCGCATTTTATATAGTGACTCATAATAATTACATAGTAAATAACTATTAACTTATTGTACAGTCAGTCATGCTACGCTTCATTAAAAATATTTAATCGCCCGCTCGAATCACATGCACAGGTTAATTAGGGTGCAAGCATTACAAGGGAAAAAATATATCTCTCGCAATAACTAGTGAAATGCCCGACTTCAATCGTCCGTCAAATAGTGCAGTCCCTTCACCAAAGCAGTCGTCTGACTGTGATAAAGTTCATAGAGAAGTGAAATGGTTGCTCTTTAGGAAAGCAGAATTTTCAATTTACTCAAAGCTTAATGTTCATTGTCTTCCTTGCAACCGCTGCACAGAAATGGCAAAAATAAGTCATATCCACAAACGTGTATGCCATGACTGAAGGGGGTAAGAATGTGTGTGAAAACCATATCAGTTTTACTGTCATTCTACAGATCAAGAAGATAAACTGCACTCAGTGTCGGCACATAATGGGTGCGATCTTGTATGCGTTCCAAAATAGAACATAGGCAGTCCGTTCCACCGAGCAGCAAATTACTCCCCTTATGCCCATTCATAATATTTACGTTAATAACTGATATATCCTACTCAGACCCTAAGACAGCTAAGGAATAGGGAGTTACAGGCTTTGCACAGCCAAAGTTAAAGGATGCGAACTGCCACATATACAAAACAACACAAAAGGAATACAAAAGAACGTAAACAGGGCATTAGGCTTTGGGTACACAAAGACAAATAGGGTGCACTATTTCTAAAACTCCCTAATATAACCACTTTTCAAGTCTGTACTTATTATACATTGCTTGTTATGACCGTGAAAACCTTTTCTTTTTCTTCTTAAATATCATGGTTAGATGCTGAAAGCAGCACCTCTGTGTATAAAAAGAAACTAACTACTTCCTCATTTTTTTTTAATGGTAAAAAACGCTTTTCTTTGCCTAAATACAGATATGAAAGTGTAAAATGTTGTGGATTGCAGTGTTGGCAGCGCAATTTGGATTTTCAAAATGCACTTCGCAAGTGATTTTTGTAGTCTGTGACAGCACGTGGTATAGATCAAATTTGTTTCATTTTTCACAACAGTTGGTAGCAAGGATATGACTTCACTACTTCCATACAGCTCCAGATGCACCTGACTTTATATACAGGATTAATATCATATGTAATCACTCCAAAGTTACTTTTGAAAGAGACTGAAGGCAATGTACAGGGTAGTTCAAAATATGTGCGAACGCAGCGAAGCGTGGCCGCGCTCCGCGGAGCGTCAGCGCATCCGGCGCGGTCGCGCATCGAAACAATGTGGCGCAGGCGCACAGGAGTCTGGAGGCGGTGCTTCGTGTCGTCTGCTACAGTGCTGAAGCACACCTAGCTTGCTTTGCTGGGAAGCGCGCCTAACTCTGCGCTGGCAGCGTCCAGACGTGGTGCCGAGATGGAACTGTCGCATTTTACTGATTGCAGGGCGTTGTTCAGTCCTATGGAAGGGTATCAACTGGCAGAGGGAGCTAGCTTGGGCACGGCAATCTCTTATCCGCTGGCACGGCTGATAATCTGCTGCTGCAAATAAGTGCCAAGCTAAGCGACTGCTCTGTACTAGTGAATGATTCTCGGATGATTCTCGGATCTACAATAGAGCCGAGAAATTTGAAACAACGCCTGCATTTAACCGAGAACGCTGCATTGCAAACACACGCTGCTGAGTTGCCGTATGTGGAACCAACAACAATGCGCTGAAGTCAGTAAAATGCGACAATGCCATCTCGGCACGTCAGGGCACTGCCAGCACACAGGTGCGCTTCCCAGCAAAGCAAGCATGGTGCGCTTCCGCGCTGTAGCAGACGACACGATGCACCGCCTCCAGACTCCTGTGCGCCTGCGCCCCATTGTTTTGATGCGCGACCGCTCCGGATGCGCTGACGCTCCGCGGAGCACAGCCACGCTTCGCCGTGTTCCCACATATTTTGAACGACCCTGTACATTGTAGGGGTCTTGGTCTTCCAAGAATATACGTCCAGGCCGAATCAAAGGGTATCAAAGGTTGCTGTCATGGAGGGCTCCAGAATAACTGTAATCTCCCAGGCCTCCTTAACGAACAGCAAAATTTATGCAAGTGGGCATTTTTCAAATTTTCTCAACCTTAATATATGCTTCGGCCCAATCAAAATGCAAGGGGAATCAGCAAAATGGAACCAACTAAACTTCTAATTTTACCTCATGTGAAGAACTACTACCAGAAAAGACCTGATGATTTATTCTCGCCAGTAACCCTATGTAAGCTGCATTTTAACCCATGATGATCCGTTAGTCAACAGTTGAATAAGCACAACTTGTAATGACTAGGACATGTCTGCAGAACAGCGAGTGAGAATATATAAAAAAAAGAAAAAAGGTAGGTTAAACAGAGCCGTGATGTTGGCGGCCCTACATGAAAAAGAAAGAAAAAAAGGCAACAGAACAAGTAGTTCATGCACACACAGTAGGAGAGAGAGCAATAAGTAGCCTCTCAGGTTCATTGAATTTAAAATGTTTTTGAAGTGCATGTAGTATTCTGCAATCATCAAGAGTGAAGCCATGAATTAACAAAATAATAGTGGCAACAGACAGAGGCACTATGCCTGGGGTGGTATTCTTGAATTATCCTTTCTGGAGATACGTTCAATTTTACAAGATTTCACATGACTTCCACCAGATGTGCCAGCGTCGACAGGCAACAGCATTCCTGGCACTTTGATAAGACAGCATGCTTGGCACTGTGCAAAGAATGCTGTCACTAGACTCTGAGGCATCTGGTGCTGGTCATGTGAAATCTTGCGAAAACTAAAATGCATCCTTGAAAGTGATCATCCCAGAATACAGTCCCTGATGTGCCCTCAATGTAAAAATGGCTAAAGTTAAGAGCGGTCAGCTTAAGTCGGTTACAATTCCCTACAAGTCCATGCCATTATAAACTTCAGTATGCTCCTTTCATGGGCAGTGAAACGTCCCACTGACTCTCAGCCTGCCTTAACCCTCACTGCAGACAATCTGTTGGGTGCATTCAGATAAGATCAGCCCAGCATGTCTGGTGAGCATATTTATTTTGATCAACAAAATATATTTTGCTGCCGGAATGCCAAGAAAAATAAAAATAAATCTGTGTTGCGAGAAAAAAGTCTTTTCGCAAAAAAAATTTGGAAGCACACGTCAGTCAGAAGCATTTTTGCCAAGTTTGCCGAATGCACATTTTCGCTAGCTACCAAAGAAAGTGTTGTTACAGCTCTAAACATATTGAGTGATAGAGTACGGGTCAATAGCATAGATTCTAAGTAGTTATTACAGAGTATGACAGCTATGATGAGGAGAAACAAAAACTGTGAAAACAAGATTGAACAGTAATGGGCGAAGCTGACATTTTTTCTCTCCGTATCCAAGGTCGATCCAAATATGCCGCGAAGCTTCGGCCGAAAAGCGGTTCAGTACAGACTGTCACCGACATCAGCAAGGGGGGTTATGGGTGCAGTGATTGAAGCGCGACTATGTTTGGAGGGAACAAACATTAGGAAAGAAAAAAGCGTTTTTTCATTCAAGCGAGACACAGATTCTTTCAACGAAAATAAAATTCCTGGTCAATTTGACCTATTCGTGACGAGTTAAGAAAATACAGTTTATTCAATTTTATTATTATTAATAAATGCATTTATTTTCGGCGCCCATCGTTACAGGGGGCGCTGACGCCACTATTACTCGCAATGCAATGCATGCCTTGAAATGGCCAGAAAGGCGCACTCATACTGTTCACCTGTTGAAATATGCCCCCTCACAATTTGTGCTTTCTTGCTTGTCGAAGTTTGTCTGAATTTGGTGACACGGGTAGCTTTATCGCTTCTTAATCCGTTCAGTCAAAAGTAGTGAGTTACGACCGCCAGATAATTGTGTAGTTGTTTTCGTGCGACTGCGCTGGCAGACGAGCTTGGCATCCGACGACAGGATCAGCACTCTACACCTAAAGCTTTCGTCGGCCTCCAAAGAAAGTATGTTCTGTACAGGGGTGCGATTTCGACAACCGTACGGCTGGCTTTTCCTGCATCACTTTCCGCACTGAAAGCTCGAAACGCCCATCAAGTCGAATGGCGGGGCATTTGAATATATAGCTCCAAAAGCAGGCCAACAAAACAAATTTCGCGCCTTCAGAAACAAAATGACGTCACTTATGCTTTTAACGGATATGGCGTTACATTATTTTTTCTTCCGCCGGAAGTGTTCTTACCACATACAGATGACACTAAGCCCCATGAACCGCCGATGGACCGCCATGTTTTGAACGTATGGGCTCCTACGGAAGCTTCGCTACCAGGTATATTTACCTTGCTGTATCTGTGAAAAGCATGGGTTTTCAAATTTTGTCAGCCTGTTGCCTTGAAAGTCATTCAAATTTGATACATATATATTTGCTCTAAGAAGCACTAAAAATTCAGATAAGCGCTCAAGATTATACCTATTGCTAAATGAGCGGTATTTTAAGAATATTTTTTCAAAAAAGGCCATCCTCGATATTCCTCAAAATTTCCAAAAATAAGTCTCCTGAATTGAACTACAGTAGTCTAGAAAAACATGCTGCATCATTCATTTCATTTCAGAATTAAAAAGCAAGAAATGTGACTGCATAAATAGTACCACCACTGTGACACACCTGTGTGTGCTCACGGTTGCAAGTTCCTTTATTTTACAACACGAAAGTGCATCAGAATGGTTCGTAAACCAAGGATTGACAAAACAGAACATTTTGAGGTGAAAATAGTCGCAAAATCTGTGCATGGGCGCAGTGACCAAATGGTGGGGCATTGTCACATGGTTTGGAGCACTTGCTCTTGATATCAGCAATTTAAGAGCATGTACTGCATCCAATTCATTAGAGACAGAATGTATACAGGGTAGTGACCTGATCAATGAGGGAGCACACAGTGGAACTTGCAGTGAGCCAACACCACACTGAGGCACACATCGCAAACAACTATAAGCAATAGTCTATGCACTGTCGTTCACACAATGTAATTTTTAAGGATAGGCACTTTCCAAAAGTTCAGCAGCAGTTGTTCATCTTGTTTCACCTTGTTTGTCTGTCATAGACTGAAGGGCAATTCTTGTATTCAGTTTGTTTCCCTAGACTGTTGCTTTAGATGTGGTTATACATCTGCGTTCAATTTCAGATCTTCTGATAACATGTGCAACAGTTATATGGCAATTTTCAGGCAGTATTAAATTATTATAGTGTCAATATTACAATGGTATTAAACAAGTAGTATATATCACTCAAGCAACCCTAGCAAAGCTGCAGGTCTGGTAAATGTCTAATTCCTTATTAGTAGCAGCCTTTAAATAGCAACTAAGCAGATGACGCGTGCACCTGCTGGTTAGTGGATATGACACAAGTGCCAGAATATTACATCCAATATTTTTGAGCGCACTGCAGGCAGCACACAATCTCAGAGGTCATGCTGAGAAGTCTTGCATTCTCAGCAAGCGTCACTTCCAGTGAAAAGTAACAGTGGCATTTGTTTGTTTTCATGTTTTTTTTGTTTTTTAATGACAATGTCTTCCTTGACGAGTCACCACCACTTTTCCATATGGGATGCGCCTGTTTCCAACTTCTAGCCTGCTTCCTGATCCAATCCTGAGAGTATGGCAGTCTAAAGTTCGACACTGTTCCTACTTTCCTTAAAGGGACACTAAAGGGAAACAATAAATCAGTGTAGACTAATAAAGCATTGTTTGAGAACCCTGCAGGCAGTCATTTCAAGAAAATAGTTTGAATATTAGATGAGAAAATGAAGGTCCAAGTATCAGTATTTGAATTTCGCGCCGAAACGCCAGCGCCGGTACGTCAGCGTGACGTCAGGGATTCCAAAGTTTGTTTTCGCATTTGGGCCGCGTTGGCTGAATAAAGGTTCCCGAAACTTGGCGTGTTTAATATTTGGTTCCTTTAGAACACAATGTAGTCAATCTGTACCGTTATATATAATTAGTAGGCCCTAGAAGATGCCATCAAAATCCATGACGTCACAGCCCCCAGGTGCGGGAACTTAAGCAGGCGTCGCCACCCGTATTTCGTTCTTGCGCTTTTTCTCGCTTACCAAACGTCCTATCGTTGTAAGGGTGGTGTTTTTGGTGTTGTAGAACGGTGATTTACTGATGCAGAAGAAATCACTTTTCACTTTAGTGTCCCTTTAAGCAATAGAGTGCCATGCCAAGTCACTCAGATAAAATTTAATAATAATCTAATAATCTTCAGCTTGAGGATGAGCCCTACATCGTGCCAGAGAAATTTCAGTACATCAAGGGAGCGGTATGGAATGAGACTAGCACTCACTTCTCACCTTTGCATTGCCATGCTAAGCCCATAAGAATTGCTGACCGAAGCAAAATTCGAAGGGAGGAAGAACTGTGCAGAATGTACCAGACACTGCTATGCATGCACTCAAGAAATTTTGAAGACAATTCAACCTCTATGACGTTGATCAAACATTGTCGCTAAAGCATGGCTCTCACAATGAATTATACGGTTCATTCTCACTCCCAATTCACCAAGGAAACATTGCTTTTCATCAAGTTCAACTAGGGGCTGAATTACCTTTCAGCATTTCTTCCCCCGAATTTTGGTGTAAAAAACCTCATTTTGCAGGCGTGTCATGACTCATCTGGTCGTATTTCAAACATAAAATTTTGCACTGAGGCTGCTCTTTAAATACACAATTTAAAGGATGCTTTTTTACTTGGCCCAACGTTTCATTCCAGTTGGCCTTTAATGTGAACTCTGCTCGAAATTTGTGACCATCACATCACTCGTGTACCATCCAGCTAAATGCACCAAGCCGAGCAGTGGGTTGCTAAACACAGACCTGCCGCTTAGCAAGTTTACATGAAAACCCTTCCAAGTCTATGTCTGCTCTGATCACTGATTAACATCAATTTCTGGAGTTTGAATATGACAGAAGAAGAACAAAAACTCTGCTCTGGGACTTTTCTGGCAAAGGGTATATATTTTTTGCAGCAAGCTAACACCATCGAAGAAAGAGACCAATGGGAAGGGGCAGATAGATTCACTTGGACAAGTGCCACAAGGCAATCTCTTCAAAGGGCCCTGCAGCACATTTTTCGGGCCACCATACTAGCTCTAGGTCTATTCTCAGCATGTCAAAGAACAATGAGCAAGATGAATTATAACAATTAATGCAAACACAAGTTATTGGTCAGAGAAATCTTGAAATACAAGAAAAATTAGCATTTCCCTCAACTTGAATTTTCACGGCTTGAGCTGCCACATTTCACTCTCCTATGACATGACAGTGTGGCATTAACCGCAGCAGGGCATTAGCACAAGTCAGCGCACTATGGCTGCCAAACCTGCTCAGCTTGTTGATAGCCTTCCTATAACCTCAGCGTTCGAGCGAGGTGTGGTCCAATCTTGAAGGCCATGGCATCACCGTTATAGTTAAAACAGCTTCTACGAAGCAGCTGTTGGCGCAGCATGTGCTTCGCATGTTCATGCATCGTTCCCATAACTGCAACATCTTGCTCGTGGCTGTATGGTAATTAGGCAATATTTAAAATTGTTGTAGAACATAATGCAGTAAGTAGTTCTTGCGCAGTACTCACCATATTGTGCAAACATAAATCATACATTACATTTTTAACCGATGATCATTGTGCCACTCACTGATGTCACGTCTGTCGCATGAAGTGCACGAATTGCCGAATTGCGATGCTGATATTGATGCTACCCAACAAGCTTTCTCGGGAGCGTTGCAGGGCACCTTTAAAGGGCAACTCCAGCGTTTTTTCAATGTCCCCTGACCTTAATAAAAATTTGAATCTATGTTCTCTATACCCTGATTATTTTTGCCAAACGATGCGACTGCAAGTAATTTAGTTTTCCTGAAAATTAATTTTGAAGATTGGTTGCGTGTTCCTGCCTCATGCCCACAAACGTATGACATTTTACTGGCCACCCTATGTCTTTGTGACGTCAGAGACTATAATGCCACTTCGCCCAGAAACAGACATAATAACCGGTGCTTCCCTTACTTAGTCTTGCCGCAGCACGTGCGTTGAATTGGGCACGTCAGCTGCTTTGCGTGGCGGCAGCGGGTCAAAAGCAAACGGCAATCCTTCAGCACTCATATCGTCGCTGAAATTGCCATTGTCTAGTTTAAAAGAGCTGGAAAAGCTCCCAGTGTCATCAGAATACATCGTCAGCTTCCCTTTCTTTAGCATTAGCACCGTGCAAAGTGCATGTTTAGCACGGGTTCTGCGTTTTTACATCCCAGTAGTGTAGGATCTGACGTCATTAACTCATTGTGACGTCACACGAAGCAGCTACCCGTTTCGGTTTCGGTACTTCGTTTACTGGTTATTTAAAATTAATTAATAGCTTCTAAGCAAAGTGAACCACACTTCTAGTGGCGGGACTGTGAATGCCATGTGAAAATGACGATATCCTCATATGGTTAAAAAAAAAATGCTGGGAGTTGCCCTTTAACCACACCAGGGATCATCACTGGTCCCATCAGAGAGCAAAGCGATCATCTGACGACTGCAGCAACAGAAACACTGGCCACAGTAAGGACATGCCAACATTGGTGCACCTGGATGCAAGAGGCTTTCAACATGCTTTTCTCGCTAGTGTGGCTGTACCTTTACACAATGAAAGCCTTAAAGCACCTGAATCAACAATTAAGGGTTTTCATTAGAAATCTGCTTCGGCCACCCTTAGCACAGAAAGAGGTAAGCTACATTTCTGTTACCACTCAATCACTTTACCTATGTTAATTATCATGTTCCAAGCAATCAACAAGTAAACAAAATCTAGCCAAGCTCACAGTTAGAGAGTGTCAAAAGAACACTAAATGCTCCTTTGTGAATTTTGCTCAAATGTGTATCACAAGGGGGCAGTGCCATGGCATTGGGCTTCAACACCAGGAGAAAAATCAGTAATGTGGCTGTTTGGGCTTGGTGAATTGGATATTGATATTGGTGAATTACAAGTATAAAACATCTTGTTACTGGTAACCACATCGGTGAGCAATAGTAGCGAGAAATGATTGAAAAACAAGACATCAGAGGTGGATCTCTAAAGCAAGCTATAGCAAATTGCTAGCGAAAATGAAACATGTCATGCCCACAAAAGACATTCCCACATTTGCTCAATATTGTTTACATTGCTTTAGTAAAAGCACTTGAATTATGGTAAGGCATATCTTTCTTTAAAAAAAAGGACATTCCTCCCCATTTACCACTAAAAAAAAAAGAAGAATAGCAGCCAGTATTTACCTTTCCTGTGTTGAAAAAATAAAACAAAAACAAAGTATGCTACAAACTGAAGCTCAAAACAGTTTGCCTTTGATCCTGCAGTGGCCAGTATAGATGACAGAACGAATTCCATGACACAAATTAATGTCTTTCAACGCATTGTCACTTTGGATTTATCGTTCAATATGTAATGAACTGACGAATTAGTGAACTCCCAATGTCCACTGATTTCAATATCTTTAGAACGCACAGGTCAGACCAACGTGGCGGCGGCATCATGACTGCCATAAAAAATAATTTTCAGGCACAACTTTCAGACACCAACATACATTTAGAACTTTTGTGGATTATACTACAATTGTCACCAGGCGCAACTTGTATCGTTGGGGTTTGCTATCGTCCACCAGATACTTCTACTGAATTTGTCAATTTGAATGAGTCACTTAATTTTGTTCAGCACAAACTTCCAACATTACCAACAATATTAGCCAGGAATTTTAACAATCCAAGAATAGACTGGCATGTACACCTGTGGGCAGTACAAGAGGAAACGAGTGCAATGAATTCCTTGATAGAATTTCATTGTTCAACTTGATGCAAATGGTTTCTCTCCCTACATGCAGAAGTCCTACTCTTGATTTAGTGCTCACTACCAATCCAGACAATATGCGCATTCATGTACTGGAATGTATTAGTGATCACAATGTTTTGCATTGCGGAGCCACAATAAAAGTAAAAAAGCCAGAAAAAAATATATATTATACAACTACAAACGAGCGGACTTGGAGCACCTTCTACCAGACTTATGTTTCTCAGATCATTTTTTTTTTCCAGCTTCCATAATCAATATACAAAAACTAGTGAATGGTTCATGAGAAACTTTTACAACTAAAATATCAGTACATTCCTACAATCACAATCACGTCTTCCAGTCACAGCCCATGGTTCACCTCGCATGCAAACGAGAGCATCAACAAGAAAAAGCGCTTGTATTCAAAAGCAAGGTTCTCAGACTCTGATGGCAATAGGGAAAATTATAGAAAGCAAGCAACTTTATGCAATAAAGAAATAGCAACAGCTAAATACAAATTTTTTAATTGTGATTTACATGCGTTGCTAACGAACAATACTAATAAATTTTGGAATGTGGTTAACCCTGGGATTTCCTCTGTAAATTCCATTCATTTAACTAAGAATGGTGAGATTTTGTCTCCATCAGAGGCTGCAGAAGAGTTTAACTTAATCTTTGGTTCCGTTTTCACTGAGGAGGAGCCCATTTCTGTGGATCTAAAATTTTGCTCCATTAACGCCACTGTGAATGACATCATGATCACTCATGAAGAAATCGAATTAGGTATTGAATGTCTCAAAAATGACTCATCACCTGGCCCAGACAGTATATGCCCTAAATTACTTAAAATTATTATGCCGATCATATCATGCATTTTGGCAGCTATATTCCAACAATCTATTGACACAGGATCTGTGCCTGAAGCATGGAAAATTGCTCGTGTGACTCCGATATTGAAATCAGGTGATCCCTCAATGCCATCAAGTTACAGGTCAATTTCACTAACTAGCATACCTTGCAAATTACTATAACACATCATCTCATCCGCAATAATGAAGTATTTAACCGAGCATAATTATTTTATTTCTAACCAACATGGTTTCGAGCGCGGTCGTTCATGTGAAACACAATTATTCAAATTAGATACTGACCTCCATCACGCTGTTCACGAGTCCATATTATTTGATGCCATATTTATTGATTTTGCTACAGCATTTGACAAGGTCCCACACAGTCGTATGATAATGAAACTTGACCACCTTAATATTAACAGAAACATTACTAACTGGATAACCAGTTTTTTATGTAACTGTTATCAGTTCGTTACTGTGAATGATTGTTCGTCTTCATTGATTCAAGTTAAATCCGGTGTACCACAAAGCTCAGTACTTGGACAAATACTCTTCATCTACAATAAAGACATTATTAAGAACTGGACATCTACTACTTGTTTATTTGCAGATGACAGCATGATTTATAGACAGATTACTAACCGTGATGGCAGCACTGCTTTACAAAAAGACCTTGACAGCATTTCCACTCTGGCAAATGAAAATTAACGTTTCTAAAACCGAAGTTATAACTTTTACAACTGCTACTAACGCCCCACGGAATCCCTATGTGAATAACACAATGCCTATTGATAACGTTTCTTCATTTAAGTACTTAGGCGTGCACCTATCTGCCAATCTAACACGGAATACTCACATTGACATAATAACTTCTAAAGCATCCGAAACACTCGGATTTATCAGACGTCACTTACATCAAGCTAACCCAAAAGCAAAACTAATGGCATACACCTCTCTGGTTCAATCTAAATTAGAATATATGTCATTCATTTGGAACCCACATCAAATATACTTAATAAACTAGAGTCTGTCCAGAATAAAGCTGCCCGATTCATAACAAGAAATTATTTGTCATTCCAGCATAACTAAACCTTCCATCACTAGAGAAAAGAAGACTGCTGGCACTATTACCTCACTTTCATAAGCTTTATCACAATCAATTGTCACTTGCAGCTTCTTACATACAGCCTGCCCATTGCATTTTCCCGCGCCTCAATCACCCTTTCAAGGTTGTAATGCAGCATGCACATGCAAATCTCTTAAATAACTCACCACTATTTCATGCCATCCATAACTCTACCACACAATGTCATGTCTATAATAAACCACGATACATTGGTACATATGCTGAATAGTTCGCTTAGCATTGATCAATACTTGTGCCTGAATCCTACAACCTTGCACTATTTTTTGTATATGCGAGTGTCATTTATTGTCTGTTCCATTAATGTTGCTGTTAATGACTGTTCACCTGTTTCACTGTACCCCCCTATGTTTACCGTAACCCCCCCCCCCCCATGCAATGCCCAGAAGGGTTTTTAAGGTCGTCATCATCATCATCCTATTTTATGTCCATTGCAGGAAGAAGTCCTGTGATGTCCCTACAGTCTCCAATTATCCTTGTTTTGCACCAAGTGATTCAAACTAGCACCTGCAAATTTCTTCATTTCATCACCCCACCTAGCCTTCTGCCATCCTCGACTGCACTTCCCTTACCTTGACAACCATCTTGAAACCCCAATGGTCCACCGATTATCTAACCTATGCATTACATGGCCTGCCTAGCTCCATTTTTTTTTTCTATTAATGTCAATTAGAATATCATCTATACCCATTTGCTCTCTGATCCAAACCGCTCTCTTTCTGTCTCTTAACGTTATGCCTAGAAATCTTCATTCCATCACTCTTTGCACAGTCCTTAACGTGTTCTCAAGCTTCTTTGTCAGTCTCCAAGTCTCTGCCCCATATGTCAGCACTGGTAAAATGCATTGATTGTACACCTTTCTTTTTAATGATAATGGTAAGCTTCCAGTCAGGATCTGACAATGTCTGCCGAATGCACTCCTACCCATTTTTATTCTTCTGTGAATTTCGTACTCATGATCAGGGTCCCCCGAGTAATTGACCTAGGTAAACGTACTCCTTCACAGACTCTCGAGGCTGACTGGCATTCCCTTGCCCAGCTATTGATCATCATCTTGGTCTTCAACCCCCCTCTTACACTCTCTCTGTTAAGGTCCTCAATCATTTGTTGTAACTCGTCTCCAGTGTTGCTGAACAGAACAATGTCATATGCAAACTGAAGGTTGCTGAGATATTCGCCGTCAATCCTTATTCCTAAGCTTTCCCAGTTTAGTAGCTTGAATACTTCTTCCAAGCATGCAGTGAATTGAGAGATTGTCTCCATGTTTGACCCCTTTCTTTTCTTGTGGAGAATAAAGGTAGCTGTGGGGTTTCTGTAGATATTTTCCAAGATATTTACGCAGGTGTCCTGTACTCCTTGATCACGTAATGCTTCTATGACTGCTGGTATCTCTACTGAATCAAATGCCTTTTTGTAATCAATGAAAGCCATATAGAGAGGCTGATTGTACTCTGCAGATTTCTCTATTACCTGACTGATTACATGGATGTGATCCATTGTAGAGTACCCCTTCCTGAAACCAGCCTGTTCTCTTGGTTGACTGAAATCCAGCGTTGCCCTTATTCTATTGGAGATTATCTTGGTGAATATATTATATAATACTGGAGGTAAGCTAATAGGCCTATAACTTTTCAATTCTTTAACATCTCCCTTTTTGTGTAAAAGTATAATGTTGGCATTCTTCCAGTTCTCTGGGGCCCTTGAAGTCAATAGACAGTTCGTATATAGGGCTGCCAGTTTTCCAGGCATTGCCTCCTCCATCTTTGATTAAATCTACTGTTATTCCATCTTCTCCTGCCGCTTTTCCTTGTTTCATGTCTTAAAGACCCTAGTCGTTAGTTATAGAAGGAGTCTCTGTAACCTGTTCATTATGGAGGTATTATGGCTCCTCTGGGTACTCTACAGGTCAGTATAGAATTTTTCCGCTGCTTTAACTATATCTTCGAGATTGATGGGGATATTACCCTGCTTATTTTTCAGTGCATACACCTTGGTTCGTTCTATGCCAAGTTTTCTCCTCACTGATTTCATGCTGCATCCATTTTTTACTGCTTTCTCAGTTTTCTCACATAATTTAAAATATCACTTATTTTCGCCTTCCTTGTTGGTCAGTTTTGACAGTTCCATGAATTCTATATGATCTCTTGAGTTGGACACTTTTATTCTTTGTCTATTTTTTATTAAGTCCTTTGTTACTTGGGAGAGCTTACTTACTGGTTGCCTTGGTGCGTTACGTCCCACTTAAATTGCTGCTTCTGAAGCCAGCCAAGTTACGGTTTCATTCATTATCTCTACGTCATCTTCATCTCTCTATTCTAACGCTGCATATTTGTTTTAGGGTACCAGCCTGAATTGGTCTGTTTTTCCCTTACAGTGTCTAGGTTGGCCTGTTTCTGCTTGACCAATTTTACTCTTCCTCTCTACAAACTGAGGTGAATTCTAGCCCTCACTAACCTATGATCACTGCACTTTACCCTACGTATCACTTCTACATCCTGCATATGCTGGGATCAACAGAAAGTGTGTGTGTGTGTGTGTGTTTTTTTTTTTTTAATCTGAAGATGGGAAGCTCGAATTCACCTCCAGTATACATCTCCAGGCTTGGAGTGGCACCTGACACCGGTAAAAATGCAGAGAGCCAGTGGGGTTATTCTAATTCAGTTACAACCAAATTAGGAAGACCCACTAAGCTTCAAAAGAGATACTCCCTCACTAGGACAGGAATTGGCCTCCCTGGTGCAGAATTCGGCCATTCCCTCTCAAATGACTGCTTCTTTAGGGTACGACAATAAAAAAAATCCAAAATACATGCACCTGCACTTTAATTTGGGCAAACTAGGGCAGACTTAGCATTTAATGTGGAGTTTGCCCTATGCAGATGAAAAAAAAAATTCTAATAATGGGCACCGTGAACTATTCAATGGAGAAAAAGAAAACATTTCATTTGTACCCAGCTCCCTTCATGCTAGAACAATAACTTTTTTTCACATCAGACGTGGCACAATATTTCTGGCTTATAAAGCTAAAGCAGATACACCGTTTCACTGATGGCGCCCATATAAACAGCCTACAAAAAGACTGCGAAACCAAGAAACCTACACTAAAGCAACACATGCACTTCTAATAGTGATGCCATCATCCACAGAATCAACGGGTGCTCTGCAGCCTGCTGCTACGTCTTTTTAGATACGTTGGACCACACTCCAATTCCCATCATAAACATATTGCACTGTATGCTGCCATCCTTTACTCGCCATACAAAACAGTCTTCCATTGCACATCCCTTGAAGAATGTGCAACACATTTTATTAATTTATTTCAGGCGCCAATACTGCGACTGCCTGTGGTTTTTAGGCCCAAGTGAGCGCAACAATATTTTCAGAAGGGATGCACTCACTAACAAATTTTCACCTGCTGCAATATTCTCCCTTTTTTTTTCAGATTAATATGTTTTTCTAACAGTGACAGATGTCCCAAAAATAAAAAGTTCATGCCCTAAAGCAAATTAACACTGTAATATGCAATATCTCCATCAAATGCTACAATACCTAGAAGGCCAACTGAACAAGTTACCATAAAGTGTTTCCTCATAACCATGTAGTCAATGTCGGTGTGACCGCCACCCACACAAGTGAAATCCTGTTCGCACATTACAACCAGCGCAGAATGCCAACCCATTTAACTGGAAGCCCAAAATTTCTGTACCAGCCACCTCACCAATGCTATGACGCAAGTGGCAATACCAACAGCACATCACTGTGATCAGAATAGCCAGTACTCATTTGAAAATAGGTGTCATCTGACTGATTACGGCTATGGCAGCTTTCATTGTTCCACCTCTCTAAGAGCAACCATCATTATATTGACATCACACAAATATAGAAATTAACTACAGCTGCTTGCTATTTCCTGTGCTCCCAGAATTCTACTACTACGAGCTATTTGCACACTGTAACAATACCACTCATGCAAATTATACCTAGAATACAGATTATCTACTCTGTAATAGGCCAGGTTTATAAGCTAGCTGGTAGTCTGAAGTTAAATGGAAACATGAAGATGATGGTCAAGTAAATGGTTAAATACTACTGTTTTGTATAAATGCTTCTGCTGCGCCCAAGGTCATATCAACTTTGTTGTCCAACATGTTCATTAGCAATGCTATCGAACACTTGTTAATATTTGCAGAAAAATAATATGTGCCACTGAAATAATAAACAAGTGTTATTTCAATGGACCATGTCTCTAGAATAAGTAGCCACAACTTCTGGAGAATACAGTGATAAAAAATACCTTCCCACTACAATCAATTTTCTCTTTGGACAAGTCAGTACCTTCCAGATTGATTTCCCAACATGTAAACACAGATGTAATCATGCGATATTGTGATCACAGTGAAAATGCTGACAGTATAATCCACTGACCTTGCAGGTCTATGGGGTCCCAAAAGGCTATGGAATGTTCCAATCTGGTTTTTGTCAAATGCATACTGTCCATATTTCCCTCCTCTGGTAACACTTATTCGTGGAACAGCTACATAACGCACACCCTGTTATTGCCAAACACCCATGCTTAATTATCTGGAACTTAGGTATGCTCAATATGGACACCATAAGAATTGTAATAAAATGATGCTATTCACAGAAATAAATGCACTAACATGGAATAGTATCAGTGCAATCAAGCAACAAAGTGCAGGCAAAAAACTAGCAATGCTGTGTGGTGCACTCTTCTATTAACCAAACACTCACCATTAAACACACAGATTGAGACACTTCATTCAATGGCACTAAACACCTAGTAACGTATGTGATACATCGGGGATTCAGCGAAACAACATAAAGCATTGAGTTAGCTGTGATTATACCAATAGAAGTTTTAACAGTTCGTACATCTATGCCCCTTGCCCGAAAAAGCAATGTAATCTCGTAAAGAGAGTGAGCAAACAGGCAAGTATCTCTGCCACTTAAGCACACTTTTTGCATCTAACTCGTGCTTTTCCTTCCACAACATACAAGCACACATCATGCTGAAATGAGAACTCACCCAAGGTGAAAAACATGTCGGCGGAACCTTAAATTGAACAATGTCCACTGGAATATGTTTTATGAGCATAAAGCACGATCAAAGCAGGCAGACGATTCCATATGGACCTCAGCTGAAAGTATATGCAAGCATTTAGTTTTTTGTTAGCTGAGTATGAGCGCTTTACTATTCATTAGTAGCAAACGGAAAAAAGATGCTTTTAGCTATTTTTTCACATTTCCCAGAGACGTCCAGTGCTAAAGTGCCACTGTGACCAGTAGCTGGCACTTTAACAAGCAGTCCAGAGTAGAAAAAAAAACTTTCTGAAAAATCTGCAATGGCTCTAAGTTGAGTGAAGATCACAGCATTTGCTAAAACCTACTCCTTCCTGTGATTCGTGCCTCAGACAGGAATCATAGGAACTCGCAGATTTTCAATGGATGAAAAGAATATATACCAACCCTGGTTTCCTCAGGTGGTGGAGGCAGGACAATCCAGTTATACTTTCGCATTTCAACGGGAACTCGCATGCGTTCATAGTCCTTCCACTGGGAGCTTAGGGATTCGAAGCAGGTGAGGCATGAGACTACTCCATCACGTAAAGTTAATGCACCAGCTGGCCTTGGATGCTCCCTCAGAAATGGGAAATCACGCACTGTGAGTGTCCGGACCCGTCGCCGGTATGTGGTTATACCACAGATGTAGCATACATAGTGATGCGTATTGTATCGACGCACCGCCCTGGCTGCATCCTCGGGATGTGGCGAGCTCTCATAGGCGAGCCACTGCGCCATCAGAGAGTGGAAGCAGAAGGTGCACACACGTGCTGTGCCCGTGCTATCAAGTGAACCTTGGCCTGCGTGCGACTCAAGGAAGGGAAAGAATGGTCCAGGGCCCTCACGGCTTCCCACAGGAAAGGTCTCACTCGTTGGCTCAGTGCAGACAAAGCAAGCCCCTTGCGAGGCTGATGGCGGCGATGTCAAAAGAGCTGTATGATAGCGCCGCTGAGTCAATGGAAGCCCAGCACTTTCAAATGAGTCCCATTGGAGCTGCAGTTCAGCACAGCACTCAGCGCAGAGCAACACACGACCCTGGTTGTCCATGGGCCGCGCAGCAATAGGCCGGGCCACATCACGCAGAAATGGGAAATGTGGACCTGCACCTGGTTTAGTGTCGCAAGCAACGAGGCTTTCCATTGGTCCAATCTTTTCGCAGAGGTAGCAGCCAAGATACTTGGTCTGGGGGGACAGTAGCTGCTTACGCAGAACACTCGCAGGCGACGGTGAAACAGTCGCAGGTGCCGTAGTCCCCTCATGCAGGATCTTGAAGTGCCGCTTTGACTCCGGCACATTGGAGATCTCAAAAACACGCAGCTGGCGCTGTAAAGACTTATAGCACATGGAGCAAACCACAGCCCGGCCTGCAGATGAGAGTGGCTGAGCACCTGGTGGCGGGGCCACGGTGCGTAAGAAGGGAAATCCAGGTTGCTGGTCCGGTCCGGGAATAGCACTGACCACGCGCTGGACACTTACCGGGAACTCGAGACCACACGTAAAGCAGGTGAAAGATCGAGACGGTAGTCGGTAACGTCGCTCAGAGTGGGGCACCGTGTAACGCTGGTAATTGTCCCACTGTTCTAACAGCATTTGATGACAGGGTTCACAAGCTTGAACACGACCTGACGAGTCCATGGGCTTGGCACCTGGTGGCTGCGGATGCGAGGCCAGGGTGGGAAAGAAGGGGCAGTTGGCGATGGGCTTAGCATAAACATTAGCTAATGGTCCGTTTCGGTTGCAGTTGCCACATATAAAACACGCCTCGTTGCTTGTTGATGCAGTCACTACCCCCGAAGAAGCGGTCCCCCCTGGTGCAGGTAGACTCAGGTCTAAAGCAGCAGACGCAGCTGCGGGAGAATGGCGAGAACTGCGTTCAGGACTCTCTTCTTGGGTCTGCATACTCGGTTCCATACCCGCATAGGGTCCGTTGTCAGTGCGCTTCAGCCAGTACATACGCTTGTGTCGAGGTGTGCCATTTTGTTCGTGAGCTTCCCACTGCTGAGTAAGAAATGAGTAGCATACAGGGCACGCAAGAACGATACCTTCGGACGACGGCCGCTCTGCGCCTAAGGGAGGGATGTGTGTTTCGAGAAACGGGAAGTAGGGGCCACGTTCTCGAGGCCGCGAATTGAGCGGATATTCGGCCCCATGACTGCTGCAGACGTAACAGACCCCCTCAGACGAGCTCTGGCCAGAGGAACCAGGCTCCTCTTTGACGCGGACGCCGAAAGCAGTGACAGACATCGCGAACTGTGCCCAATTGGCGCCCGGCCACTAGAGCACTTCACTTTCGTTCAAGACTGAGAAAACACGTTCAAATCAACAGACAGCACAAGGTCAGAGTTGTCGCGTGGGGCCAACGACCGCCGCAAGATGACAAAGAGACTAAGAAAAAATTCTCCAGCGTAGAAGCGACGTAAACACGGTCCGATTTCAAGGGCGCTCAGTAGCTTTCATTGTCAAGAGCCGCACACAGAGAGCCCAACGAACCCCGTGACTATCTTGCCTTGGACATGGCGCGGCAACTTCTCCGTATGTGGCAGCATTGGTCAGCGTCGCCAGTGAAGTCTTAGAAAGTCTGGAAAACATCCCAAGCGTCGGTACACAGCCCCAGGGTCCCGTCTGCCGCTGTAAAGTTCGGTTCAACTGCCCGCGCCATGCTCTGCGTACAAAAGTCGGCGGCCATCTTGAACGAGCCGTCCCGGCAAACACTGCGGCCGCGCACGTAAGCCCACAGACCGTGCCTGCAGCAGCGGACGAGACATCTGTCCGTCTGTGGTCCGTCCGTACACCCCTCCTTTCTCCGCTCCTCCCCTCCGCCCTCCGGAAGTTTCAAGTCTTGGCTTTGCTGGTTTTTAGATTTTTCCTTTATGGCATCTCCTGCGCTTCCTCTCGGCAGCCTCTCCTCCCCGTATATCTTGTCTTTACTTCAGCCGTGGCCATTCGTAAATAACGCCGCGATAGGCGCGGAGGAAAACCGGAGTCGCCCGGTTTGTCGAAAGCACAGCCGACCGCTACCCTTTTGAGCTGATATCCAGGCCGCGGTGGAGAATTTGGCGAGGAACGCCGCTCCTACGTTATCGGCGACGTTTGATAGTCCCATACGCGCGCGCACATACAAATGCAGTAACATAGCTCTGTTGTGTTGCCGTTATCCTAGTCCTCTGATCTTAACGACGGTGTTTATGAGCTCAATACAAGGCAAAACCACAAATATTTATTCCATAAAAAAATAAAAATACACAAAAACTTGCGCCGCCCGGGAATCGAACCCGGGTCGCAAGAATGGGAATCTTGCATGATACCACTACACCAGCGGCGCACACGGAATACTCGTGCTTAACTGCACGTATTTATAGTGATAAAGGTATAGTTATGTTTATTTTCAAATTGTTTGTTTGTTTTATTACTTTAGTTTATGAGATTTGTTTTAGCATGTTAGCGTTTAATATAACAGAGCTTAAGAATAAATTAAAAGTGAGGCTCACTTGCAGCGTCACTTCACCTTTTCGTCAGCCAGCGAGCCAGCTGCGTCAGGTGTTCTGTGGCTGCGTCTTGTGTAACATCTGTAGCGGTTGGTTCTTTATTCTATGATTGCACGGTAGGGCAAGCAGGATAACAAAGTTGTTTCTTTATTCTATGAGGATAAGTTAATGTGGTGTTCATTGGTAGGGCCGTCGTTGTTCTGTAGTATTGTTTGGGTTTGGCATCATGCTATCATGGTTTTGTATTTGGACTGTTGTTTTACCTTAGGAGTTCGTGGTGTCTGGGGTTACACACTTTTTGTGACTATTCTCCTTTTCCGATCTACCTCCGCTCTGTTTAACCGGGTAGAGCTATGAATCAGAGTGAAGAGAGTATAGTTACCGTAATTACTGAACGACTGAACACGGCCACTGGCTTTTGCTTATTTTATCGCGCCAACAGTGATTTATTCCAATAATAGTTTATTTGTTAGCGTCAGAGCGAAAGATTTCATGCGGCAACTTATTCTGCCCTCTTGATATGAAAATATGCATGCGTTTGTTGGTGCCGCGTCAGCACATAGTTTTCTCTCTGCGTTATTTAGTATCTAAGTGCTCGGCAGTCAGTCAATTTGCTTGCGTACACCAGCAAGAGAATGTGCGTACCCGTGTCCAGCAGAGCTGGTTGCACGCTAGTGTGTGTGTGTGTGTGAGAGAGAGGGGGGGGGGGGCATGCGTGACCGACAGCTCCTGCTGATACCCGAGTTGCACTGCCGTCAGATCCGGTAACAGAAGGAGAGTGGTGCTGGCTGCTAAAACTTCGAAGGTTTTACGTGCCAAACTCGTGATGTGATTATGAGGCACGCTGTAGTGAGGGGCTCCGTATTCATATTGTCCACCTCTACGTGCTGGCCGCCTCAGTGCAGCCCTCCCATAGAAGCCGATTAACGTTTCTCTCAGTAAATGAAAGACAGAAAAACGGAATGCAAGCTTCGTGTCAATATGGATGGACTTGGCGATTGTGCTGTTCTTGTCATTTCGATGAAGTGAAATCGGGATCACTCGAGTGTATGTGTCACGTAAAGGGCGCTCGTTAATTTCCTTTCAAGAAAGGTTTGTGCATGCGGAGAGACATTGCCTTTACTTTGCACAAATACTCGCCCTGTTTTATTTCTAAAAGCGCAATGGAAAGAGTACAGCGCTGTAAGTTGTGCAAATGAGGGCGATGGTGCCAGTGCCGCGGCGGGAACTGCGCGCGAAGCAGGGCCCGAAGGCTTGTGACACCTCCCGAATAAATCTCTGAGGCGATATATACAGCCTATCATGTTGACCGCTACTAAAGGCGAAGACAGGGGAATACAGAACGACGACACGTGCGGTCGTTTTGTATTCCCCTGTCTCCGTCTTTAATAGCGGTCAACGTGATATGCAGTAAACACCAACTAGGCCAAATTCAAGCTCCTATTTTTGTAATTATTCGTATTTGTGAAAATATATCTTATGTTTATACTAGTATATGACAACTATGTGCTTGGTTTGCGTGAAGTGAATATTTCCTAATAAGTAGAGACCGGATGTATATAAGCACTAAAGTGTGCTGTCTTAGGCGCTTGTTCTGTGAAATTTATTTTGTCAATAAAAAGAAATAAGGCAAGTTGCGTAGGTTGCAAGATGCATCTGAAATTTAGTGCGACTTGACACCGTGAAAAAATTGAAAGCAGTGACAAACCAGCACGTACAATCGGTAGACCTGGATATTTTTCTCCGAATCGGATTGCAGGATTGCAGTGTCGAGCTGACTCAGGTCAGCGATATGTTCATTGAGGCTGGTGGCGAACATTGCCTCGACGTTCAAAACGAGCCCCGTTTTCCGAGTCGGAGTTGCGCCCTAGTATTCAAGTTTATCGAAAATCTCGGCAAAAAACGTGGAGTGAGCGCAGAAGCACGCAAACTCGCCTTCAAGTACATCATCGCGTAGCGCCGTTTGAGCCCTTTTCGCAGCGATGCTCTCGTCTGCTGCAAAGATGTTAGTAAAAGCTTTGCAGCAGTGTTTGCGGTAATACTCTGCTGCCTTGAGCCAAGTTCCCCAGCGGGTGAAAACATAATAAACAAAACATGGGGATTTTTTTTTTTTTTTTAAGGCTGAAAGAATTCAATATATGGGCACCAACCTGGAATTGGGCATCTGTATGCACATAGACACTATAAAAGCGCCTCTAAAATGTTTCTAGGCCGGTAGTTCGTGCTTATGTGTTAAGCGACGTCGACACGATGATAATCGTCGTTCGTCGACGTCCAACATGAACAGCCTCTCTGTTCCTCCAAAGTGGCATCGCTTTGCTTCAATCAATCTTTTAAGCCCCAAGATAAACTGACATTAATTGAAAAAGAAAGCAACGCGTTTATCGGGGGTTCTTACACATATATAAGGGCGATGTGTCGAGCGGCTGGGAGATCCTATACAGCACAGCAGGCGCGGCATCGCAACGCCGCCAGTTGCTTCCTAGTGCCGGCCTGCTTGACGACTATGTGCCAAAGACAAGTGCCTTCGAACCTGCGACCAGCGACAACAAGACCGTCTTTGTGCTTCAGTCTCTTACTATGCGAAATAATTGCTACCGTGACACGGCCCCAGCACTTCGCTGTTGTGGTGGCGACTCCAAAACCGGTATCGCTTGCAGTAATTCTGCAACCAGCGGTAATACCATCCCCGTTTGTTAGGTATAATTGTCGCCAAGTGAGAGACGGTCTCAGCACTTACGTTCCCAAGGTAGCAAGTCCGCATACCAGAAACGCTTGCGGCCAGTGTTAAAAAAAAAAAGAACTTTTTGTTTGGCGTTTTCCAGCGCGGAAGGAAGCGGCCGTGATCAAGCAGAGAATATAGAGATACCATGATCGAACTGGGCGCGCGTACTCCATCGAGTATTTACCTAACTTCCACGAGAACGCGCCGTTGATTGGTCACTACAGCACGCGGGACCCGGTTTAAGCCCGTGCAGGTCAAATTTGAGAGACTCCAAAAATGACCAACTTCTAAATATGATTTACTAAATATTTCTTTTCCCTTTTCGTCATTTTAAGACTAAATTAAATTATGGGGTTTTACGTGCCAAAACCACGATCTGATTATGAGGCACACCGTAGGGGGGTACTCCGGAATAATTTGGACCACCATGGGTCCTTTAACGTGCACCTAAATCTATGTGCCACGGGTGTTTTCGCATTTCGCCCCCATCGAAATGCGGCCGCCGTGGCTGGGATTCGATCCCGCGCCCTCCTGCTTAGCAGCCTAACACCATAGCCACTGAACAACCACGGCGGGTCCATATGCATATTACGGAAAGGAATGCGTACAAAACACGGAAACAAACAAAACGAGAAGGACAATATAGTTTTAGAATTTGGGACCCAATACTCTGGGTCACAAACCCTGCGTCACATTTACCCTGCGGTGAAGCTCGTCACGCTCAGCCTTATCACATCAAACGGTGTCCACTGCGGAAAAATGGCTGTCAACGCCTAGCTGGCAGCGGCGCGGTCTCTTCGAATTGTATCAGTCGAATGAAAAAAATAATAATCATTATGCTCTAAGAGGCGGCGATTCTCAGGATCCTTTTAATAAAGTTATTTGTATCCGTATCATTACTATGTTAATAAAGGCGTACGCATGCAGTGATTAAAAGTGCTCCCGTGCATGCATGGGCTGCTTTTCGTGTGTGTGTGTGGGGGGGGAGGGGGGGGGGGGGCAATTTTAAAATATTGTCAGTTCGTAGTAGCAGTCCCCAATTGGAATGCGTACAGCAAATTGGGAATAACAAGCATTCCAGTTGGGAGACCACATGGAAAATTTTGCACCAATTGTCAAATCCAATTGGACTATCCCATTGAAGTGTAACTTTACAATTGGTTTCCAGTTGAACCCATTGAGGTGTTTTTCTTTGTTTTTTTTTTTTAATCTGGTGTTTCAGAAGCAAAGGATTCCGCCACGGCAGCTTAATGGCATTGCCCTGCCGAGCTCGATGTCGCAGGTTTCATCACGGTAGCGGTGGCCGCATTACGATGCAGCATGCGATGGAGGCGGAATGTAAACACGCTTGTTTACTTAGACTTGGGTGCCCGTTAGGGGTCCCCGGCTGGTCAAAATTAATCCGCAGTATCCCACTATGGCATATGCCTTAGAATCAGATCCTGGTTTTGGCACGTAGAACTCCAGAATTGTAACGCACTTCTCATGCGGAGACATTTCATCCGAGGACGTTTTTTTCCCGCGACATTTTTTTTCCCGAACCCCCCGTGCTGCAGTTTGCTCGAAAACAAGAAGTGTTTCCTTGTGCGTGCGTGCGTGTGTCACTCGGCTATGGCATTCCCTTTTCATTTTTCAAGAAATGCAGAGCTGTGTGAGGAAGTAAGGCCGCCAGATTCCAAAATTTTTGCGAATTGTCCATTGCAATTTAAATTGTTATTGTTGGGTTCAACGTCTCGAAACTGCGGTGGGCGGCCACAAGGGACACCGTATGAAGAGCTCCGGATGAATTTTGGCGCGTTGAGTTTCTTCAATGTGCACCTTAATTTAAGTGCACCAGCATTCTTGCATCTTTCCGCCTCCGAAATGCGGTCGCCGCGACCGGTGATCGAACTCGTGACCTCGTGCTCAGCAGCAGAACGCCACATCCACTGCGCCACCACGGTGGGTGTCCAGCTGCCATGCTGTCAGTGCTCAAGACATGCATTTATATCATATCAATGCTGAAAAGCACCAGTTTCCATATACCTGCCCCATAAACATGGCGCCAAATACCGTGTATATGTATCGCGAATAATCGCCTCCTGTCCAGGCAGAATCAATCCATTCGAGGCTTGTCATGCTGAAACCTGGTCGTCGCGTCCATGTATACACTCCGCTAGTGTGTATCGGGTCGGGCCCAGAGAGCGTCGGGGTGGGTCTTGTCAACCATGCTGCGAGGGGTGCGGCGACTCCTTCGGTACAGTTGACAATATGCACGCAACATGACATGCATGCTGGTCGAGTTGCTCTGGGTCTGCCGACTTCTTACTCGACATCTGGCAGGACAATATCGATCAGGACGTATATATATATAGTGCAACTGACGGTGGTCTGCTCCAACAACCGTCACTCCCCGAAGCGGCCAGACGTCTGTCGAGTGAGCTCCTGAAAAACACTCTGCAATGTGGTGAACGAGGTTTAAATAACTTCATTTATTATGCTAACCATGGATCCGGGTGCTCAAAGAGATGCGACGTAATGCTTACCACATTTCTCTCGCATTTACCGCTAAATCGCCAATGAATTTTTATTTATTTATAAGCTTTATGGCAATATCGTTTGAATACCTTTTATGGAATGATATCAGAATGTAAATTATTTATAATTTAAGTATACGAGCGTTTCTTCGTACAAGGAATAAAAAAGAAAATTATAATGAATGAAATTGTGGTGCTTTATGTACCAAAACTAGGATATAATTATGAGGCACGCCGTAGGGAGGGTCTACGAAAATGTGGCCTACCTGGGGTCCTGTGCACCTAAATCTAAGCGCCACAGGTGTTTTCGCGTTTCGCCCCCATCGAAATGCGGCCGCCGTCGCCGGAATCCGATCCCGCGACCTCGGGCTCAGCAGCCCAACACCATATATAGCCACTAAGCAACACGGCGGGTGAGGAAAATTTTGCGTCGAATATTAAAATTATCGCAAAATATACATTCCTTGTGGGCATGTTGTTATACACAGAGTGCTTCCACGTTTTGCAGTCGGCTGCTACCACTTTCCTATTGAAAGTGTTGTGGAACATCACACCTGTAATGATATCAAGAGAAGCTAAAATCATCCTATTCGTGTACCTACTATATACATTTTCTGTCCTGCAAGTAAGGAATTTGAGTATAGACAGCACACCTTATTTGGCAAAAGCTTTCAATACGCCTAGTATTCTTCAAAATAAGAACCTTGCGCATCGACGCGGCGAGCCGAACGTGTTTCTCACTGTTTGTAGGAGACTTGGAAGTTCTTTTCATGGAATCTCGTTGAGTGCCATCGTTGCGGCCATTTGGACGTCTTCCCTATAGTGCCGTATCGGTGTCCTTACAACGCGCGTTTCATCGTCGGACACAGGAAGAAGTCACAAGGAGAGAGGTCGAGGCTGTGTGGTGGCTAGGGAGGCGTGGTTATCTCTTGTCCGGTCAAAAAAAAAAAAAAAAACACTGATGATTAAGATAATCCCTAATGCAAAATTTGAGCGCATTTGTCGACGTGTTTTCATTTCGCGTGTCAATATTGTGTGTTATGATTAGGTACACAGTAAGAGGACGCTGTGAGTACCGCGCTGTGCTTCCATACAGACGACGCGCGCTACTCTGGCGCCATATAATAGTTATCATCTCCACACAGCCCGTCTTGTGCGGCACTACGCTTCTCACGCTTTCGTTCCACGAACCGACGAAAGCGCCCCTTCGTCGCGGGGAAGTCGTGCAACCACTGTCAGAAGGGAGCGTCGCATCAAGCCTTACTCGTAGCCGCTCGCCATCGCCCCTTGCAGTACCAGTGATCCCTGTCACAAACGCTGCTACCGCGGGCTGACGACACCGCGGACGAACGTAAGTCCTACCCTACCTCCACGCTACCCTGGTATTCTAGGGACCATGCATGCTAGGGACTCTGCCCTGGTCCTACCGCCATACTTCGGAAGCGGCCGCCGGCACCTCAACGCATGCGCAGGCCGTCTGCCCTCCGCTCGTTCTCCGCTTGCTTTCACTGTAGCATTCTCCTCCGCTTCCCTCCTCGCGCGCTCTTTCCCGCTGAGCTCCGCGTCAACACCACACGTTCTCTAGAGCGTGTTGACCGCGTTTGCCTTCATCTCTCGCTGCGCTCGTCCGCTAGGTTACGCCGCCAAGGTATGACCAGGGGCCGAATCTTATAACAGATCAGAAGGGAACCGGTTCACTTGGCCTCATCTGATTGGTCAACATTTTGCTTGCGTCAGAGACAGCGGGCGGCACCGCAAATTACGACCACGTCACGCATCTGTCAATCATTTCCAAAGCTAACCTGTCTGGCTGATTGCGGAATCGGCGAAGGGGTAGTCCGCTTTGGGTTCCGTTGCTGTGGCTTGGCTGTTGGCTTGCGACTCTGGCCGCGCGCGCCGGTCGCGCGACCCCGGAGACATGCGGTGTTGTGCCATTACCACAAGCCCGGATTCCGAATCTGCAAGATGCGGAATCTATCCTGCGAGCGCCCTAATTCTCCCTTCACAAGTCAAGATGCTGAGCCGTCAGGCAGCGCGCGGGCGAAGCCTCGGCGAGCCGCAAGTTTGGACATGTCAGCGTGTGCCAGACAGCCCGGCGCCGCACCTCCCTTTGCCTGGAGGTCACCGCGCGCGCGAACTTTGAACCGGGTGGCCAGCGCGGTCGCTGGTTGGACCCCTCGGACGACCGTCGTGTGCTGACTTTGTATTGGGCCGTTTGAGTGACAATGGTCCTGGGGGATTATAAAAGCAGCGACACGCCGCTCGAAAACAGGACCTGCCGACCCCACCGGGAGAGAGTGTCGCTCCCGACTGGGGTGAGATGTGTAACGCGTTTTCGCCGGACGTCGTCGTGCGAGAACAGTCGCGTTTGTTGTGAGCACTCGGCCCCCGTGCCGACCCGTTCATGTCCTGTATGATAACCTGTATATAATGTATAAAGTCCCTTTTGTTATTCTCATCGACGCCAGGCTCGGAGTCTTCGCTACCAACGCTCTGTCACGAAACGGGTGACGAGCGCTACGGGACCACAAAGTTCGAAACACTGGCGGCACCGGTTGGATGTCCGTAACACTGGTGGCACCGGTTGGAAGTTTATAACACTGGTGGCACCGGTTGGAAGTTTATAACACTGGATGGCAGCTACGGGATTGACCGGCATCAGCTACCTCGGCGCGGTGAGTGCCTGAAGTTTACCTCAAACACCAGACTTTCTCTGACACAGGTTATAGTAGCTTAGGGAAGGATTTGGTGTTGCATTGTGATAACCTTGTGTGTTTCAAGCCTAGTAAGAGTGTTTTGAAAACCAGGGGATGCTGAGGGGGTAAACAGGGCAGTGTGTGAAATACTTGCATATGTCTTACTAGTAGTGTTATAGTAGCGTACGGCAGGTATATTCAAAAAGGGTAAACAGCAGGAGGACAGTGTGAACGATGGAGAAGTACAAGGCGAAGGAACTTCTCGAAATTTGTGAGGAGTTGGGCATTGAGTTGGGCTCAACCAAAAGAAAGAATGCGATCCTTGAGGTCATGAGGACTGGGGACGTAACGGCTGAGGAAGCCGCAGAGGCCTGGGCGGATATCAATGAACGTCGGGAAAAGGAGGAGAAGGAACGTTGCGAGCAGGAAAGGAAGGAAAATGAACGACGGGAAAGGGAGGAGAAGGAACGTTGCGAGCAGGAAAGGAGAGAAAAGGAACTTCGCGAGGAGGAAAAGGAGGAAAGGAGAGAGAGGGAGCGACGTGAGCACGAGCTTAAAATGAAAGAGTTGGAGATCCGAAATAACTCGCCGGCGCCTAGTCTCACTTCTAATGTTCCAAGAATACGCGATCAACTTCCACCCTTTGTCGTCGGAGAGGATATGGCCAAATACCTCGTGAAATTTGAGCACGTGTGCGAACGGAATAGCATTGAGCGATCCCTTTGGGCACAGAATCTGTTAGCGTTGCTTCCTGGGGAGGCATCAGACGTAATAACTTGCTTATCGAAAGAGGCGTTCGAGAGCTACAGTGATGTGAAGGAAGCGCTACTGCGGAAGTACAAATTGTCGCCCGAAGCTTTCCGGCAGAGGTTCCGGTATGCAAAAAAGGGCAAGGAGTCGAATGTTGACTTCGCGTTTCGTCTAAAAGCCGACCTGGTGGAATGGCTGAAGGGCGAAGAGGTTTACGACGACCGCGACAAAATTGTCGAATGCATCGCGTTGGAGCAGTTCTACCGTTGCATTGATGAGGATGTCCGGCTCTGGCTGCAAGATAGGCTAAAGGAGGTTAAGCTAAGCAAGGCAGCAGAGTTAGCGGAAGAGTATTACACCCGCCGCAGCTTACACAGCAAGGCAGTGCGTGTAGAAAAAGCAGATAGAAGAGATGGGTTTTCCGGAAAGCCCGAAAAACGGAAATGTTACAATTGCAAAAAGCAAGGGCACATCGCTGCGAACTGCCCAGAGAAAATTGCTTTTGCAACAAAACAGCGAAACGAAATGACGCGTTCTTTTGAAAAACGGAAACCGTTAACCTGCTACAATTGCAAAAAGCAAGGGCACATCGCTGCAAGCTGCCCAGAGAGAATTGCTTTTGCAACGATACAGGAAACTCACAAGAACATACGTCTATTGGAGCCCTATGTGCAGGAAATTAAGGTAAACGGCAAGAAGTGCCGAGCACTGCGGGACTCTGCAGCAACTATGGACGTTGTTCACCCGTCTTTCGTCTCCTCGAGTGATTTTACGGGAGAGTGCGTTAGGATACGGCAAGTGGCCGAGAAGGAGAGTGTCTGTTTACCGATCGCAACGGTTATCATTGAAGGAGAGTTTGGGAAATTTAACACCGAAGCCGCTGTGTCAGCCGCCCTCCCGGAGCAATTTTCCTACCTCTTCTCAAATAGCTCGGAGCAGCTGCTGAGGGATCAGGGCAAATCATTCTTTGCCGACGTGGCGTACATGGCCCCCACGCGATCCAAAGCGCGCCCGCTGTCGAGGGAACTTAGCGTCGGTGAGCGAAAGGCGGTGCGGCACACGGACTGATCAAGGTAACTTGAGTGGCGAGCAGTCACGGGAGAGGCAGAGCTCGGAGGCTGGCCTAGACGAGCGGGTCCTGGAAGTGAGTGGGAGTGACGCGTGCAGTGCTAGCCGCGATATAGACTCGACGCCGCAATTAGGCGACGCGGGCTCCACACTCGCTCCGGTTTCCGCCAGCCGGCAGGAGCAGGCTGCAGTTGAAAGAGAAAGTCTGATTCGCGAGCAACAGGAAGATTGTTCACTAGCCGATCTGAGGAAGAGCATCAAACGGGGAGTGAAAAAAAAAGGGGTTTCATTTGGCAAGGAATCTGGCTTATTGTACCGCCGCTACACGGATAAGCAGGGTCGCAAATATAAGCAGCTTCGGATTCCGCGAAAATATCGCCGGGAAAAATGAATGACCTCATTTGCTTCCTCAGTAGTATGTTTTCGGTCCAAAGCGATTTCAAGGGGACCATTCTATTTGTCATTATTATTGCTGATTATTAATTGTTTCTATTTTGGTGTGTTGTTGATTTGAAAACTGGTTGTTTGAGCCTTGTGTACTCGATCGTACACCTGCCTCCTGTTGCAGCGGGAGCAAAAGTGGGATAGCTATTTAGTTAGGTTGATTTGAATTATGGCCTTGTCTGGTGTTTGACGGGAGACAGAGGGCACTTGTTCGTGTTGGGTGTTGCCTTTTGCCGGTCGGTTTTGCAAGCTGCAGAACGACCAAGCGGGACCAGTGGCGAGAAGCAAGGTCTTAGGAACTACCCGAGCGGAGCTGGTCAAGGTGCCTTGGCGACGACGCGGTGAGCAGAGCTCCTGTCCTGGCGAGTCGGACCTGGGCACGTGAAGTTACCTGGCGTCCCGACACTGGACGTGAACTTGGACGAGCCTGACGAACGTGCGCGCCCGGCATCCGAGCCACGTGGAGGCAGCTCGTCTTCCCGGCGCCTTATCTGAGGGCGGGGATGCTGTTGTGCCATTACCACAAGCCCGGATTCCGAATCTGCAAGATGCGGAATCTATCCTGCGAGCGCCCTAATTCTCCCTTCACAAGTCAAGATGCTGAGCCGTCAGGCAGCGCGCGGGCGAAGCCTCGGCGAGCCGCAAGTTTGGACATGTCAGCGTGTGCCAGACAGCCCGGCGCCGCACCTCCCTTTGCCTGGAGGTCACCGCGCGCGCGAACTTTGAACCGGGTGGCCAGCGCGGTCGCTGGTTGGACCCCTCGGACGACCGTCGTGTGCTGACTTTGTATTGGGCCGTTTGAGTGACAATGGTCCTGGGGGATTATAAAAGCAGCGACACGCCGCTCGAAAACAGGACCTGCCGACCCCACCGGGAGAGAGTGTCGCTCCCGACTGGGGTGAGATGTGTAACGCGTTTTCGCCGGACGTCGTCGTGCGAGAACAGTCGCGTTTGTTGTGAGCACTCGGCCCCCGTGCCGACCCGTTCATGTCCTGTATGATAACCTGTATATAATGTATAAAGTCCCTTTTGTTATTCTCATCGACGCCAGGCTCGGAGTCTTCGCTACCAACGCTCTGTCACGAAACGGGTGACGAGCGCTACGGGACCACAAAGTTCGAAACACTGGCGGCACCGGTTGGATGTCCGTAACACTGGTGGCACCGGTTGGAAGTTTATAACAGCGGGCGTCGCGCGTGCGTTGGTTGCTTCGGAGGCTATTACTTTTTTTGGTTTCGTCGTCTGCTTGGCGTTGCTCTTTCGGTGTCGACCACGGCTGGAAGTGTGATACGCGTTCGAAGAAATGACGGATAATGAGTTGCACCGCCGCTGCCGGCTTTCTAAGTAGGCCTTTTGCAGGCTACGCTATCAATTGGAGGAGACATGGGTGCAAGCGTACCAGTGGTCATTCCACGCAGAGGACGGAACTGCGCGCTGCGGTTCATCGCCACCGGCCTGCAGCTCCCAGAGGTCGGTCGGAAGCGAATTATTCATCGGAATGACCTAGATCTCTGCTGCCGACAGTGTCCACGAAGTTACTCTCGCAATTACTGTGTTGGCCGGTAGAAGGGCTGGGTCAGCTTTCCTGTGACCTACGCTTCAAAACCAATGCCAAGGAGACATTTGCATGGTGAGATCGAATTCCCACTGCTATCGCCAGTGTGAATATAGCTCGCAGATCGCCGTTCAGCAATCAGAAGGGTTCAACCTAGGCTGGTCCAGCGCTTCCTTCGTGCGGCTAGTAAAACTATACAGTCGGGACGAGAAGATATTGTGGAGATCTCTTATTTGGCTGCCCTTTTTTCTCTAGTTCAGGAGTGCCGCACTTCGTTCCTCACTTTCACAGCACAGCGCGCACCGTCAGCACCACACTCTTCGATATTACTTCGCGCAGGCAATGCAAGGCCCGTATATCGTAATGTTCGATTTCAAGTTCCATTGCTTCTATCCCGCGACGCGCCGTGGGGCAGATCGCAGGGATAGCGGCAGCGCGGCGGCGAGCGAGTCATGTCCGAGCCGATGACGAAGAGCGAAAAAAGAAGAAAAATTGATATAGTCGGCTAGTAAAGGTGTTTCTAAGAACCAACGCCCGGCACCGCACGTTTATACTTTAGAACTTGCCGTAGAATATTTAATTCATATTTTACATTTATTTAGCAAGCAGAAACATTCTGCAATTCCTCGATTAGCTCGTCATATAATGACGTACACTTCAGAGGTGGCACCCTTTCATCTATCGGTCGCGTCCTCCCCTTCTTCCACTACCGGCTTGGGAGTGGCACATTTAGTGACGTAAGCGGTGAAGTGAACGGTTCGTTTTCCGAACCGTATAAGATTCGGCCCCAGGTTCGAGCGTAGCAGACGACCTTTCGCAGAGTGAATGCACGCATAGCAAGGCGGTGCGCTTTAGGCGTTCGCGTTGGCTTTCCAGCTCCGAGTAACTTCGTGTACAGCATAGAATTTCAATACGGACGGTTATACAAACTCAGTGACTGCAGCTTTTTTTCCTGTTTTGATAATTATTTTTTAAGGTATCTGAACGAGCGCTAACACTGTGCCATGACGATTCCGAATGTATTGCGTCCACTACAATTAGGTACGCAACATTTGTCAAGCGAGTGTCACAAGATGCTCTTGCGAATGGTTGTAAATAAGACATTTACGATCGAATGCCAACGTCCTGACCTCCAGCAAGCCCTCAGCAGCCTAAATAATCCATGCCGTCCTTACCACGTGAATTCGCGGCGCACATCGGCTATGACGTACAAATGCTGACAGAGGGCACGAACGATCGCTGCTCTGAAGGTTCGAAAAAGTATTACAAGCTACACAAAGTTTGTTCTTTATTCTATGGCTACACTGCCGCCAACGTGCGTGCTTGCCAATCTTCTAAGTACGCGCAAAGGCTCAGAGGTGGGCGCTGGTGCTATTATGTTTCTCGTGCCTCAAAGTCGGCAGAAATACGCGCAGCCGATCATCGAGTCGGGATTCAGCGTATATAGAAAATGAAATCAGTTTTTATGCGAAGCATATTAACGTAGGTTTCGGGCCTTCGCGCGACGCCCGGCGGTGGCCACCATTGACCCTGAAGTGGGGTCACGTGACATGACGTCACGTGATGACGTCACACAGGCTGCAGATGGAGCCTCATATCGCGCCGTCGGTAGCCTCCCGGCGGTGGCCACCATTGACCTTCAAGTGACCTTCAAGTAGGTCACGTGACATGACGTCACGTGATGACGTCACACCGGCTGCAGATGGGGCCTCATATCGCGTCGTCGGAAGTGGGTTAAGCCCAGTGGATGCTTCGCATCCACTGGGCTTAACCTTGATAAGCATCCAATTTTTTCAGTATTCGTTTGCGAAGCGGTAATGCGGTAACAGCGATTAATTCAGGCTCAAGGAAGTGCATTATTTTTTTTTCAGGTTAGTGACTCATCTCGAATAACATTCCATCGTGCGTTCGCTCGTCCGTTCACGAAGTGACTTACTTGTCGCGATCCGAGTTGCACTAAGGTGCATGCATTGAGGACGGTTGCGCTCACTCCGAAATAACATTTGCGAGATATGACTTTAGTAAAGTGATGACCGCGCAAAGAATTGCAGCCCTATGACGCGGCCGAAATTGCGGTAAGTGAAATGATGCAGTCGTTGAATTGAGGCACCATTTGCTGTCGCATTACGTGGGTCTCACTGACATGGTGGTCGAACGAGCGAACAGCTCGACTAAACGAACGAACCAGCCAGTGAACGAGCGGGCGACCGTACGTTTTCTTTGCGCATGCTCCACCGCCGCATCTTAACCTACACACACTTTAAAGCTGACACGAATTAGCACGTACTATCAGAGTCAGATGAAACTTGAACAGCGGAGCGCGTGGCCCAAGCATAAGTGAAGATATAGTGCGCGCCGTTGTAGGAGTTGAGAATGACTTTGGGATGAAAAACTTGGGATGTTTATTTAAATTATGTACAGTGAGAGTCAATTAACCGTCGTAGAGTCGTTACGGGCCAGCAGCAACTCGGACGCTGCGGTGCGTCGCAAGAAGTTCGAGAGAGATGAATCAAGGGATGCTCTAGGAATCCTCTCCTGCTGCTTCCAGTCTGCGTCTTTTAAGTCCTTCGGTGTATCGAAGACACGTCACTTTCGGCCAATGGGAGAGCCCGCTCAGGTGACGCCATTTTCGGCCAATCGGCGAGCCCGCTCGGGTGTCGTCATTTTCGGCCAATGGTAGGCGCCCGTGCGATGGAATCACAACCGGCGAAGAGAGTCGCTGCTCGTGTGTTTGTCCGAGGGCTTTCTTTTCCCTGCGGTCTTGCCTTGCTGACTTGCAATGCGCCGTCACCATAGAGGGAAGGGGGCGGCGCCGCCAGGTTGTCACGGCGCATTACAGCCGTCTTTCTTCGGGATCCACTTTACCCGCAACAGTGCCAGGACGGAAGAGTCCCTTCCCTTCACTTTCGGGAAGAGTCAAGCAGTGAACAGCTCCACCGGGTGCACACGAAGTGGGGTCCGCCAACGTGTTTGCACGCGTCGTGCCTCAGGAATGTGGTATCCGTGCTTCTGCGCTCCTTAATTAGCTGTGGTGCGATTCGATGTGGTCTGGGGAACTCGAAGTAGGCTCAGGAAATGGTCCCGTATCTAACACCGTGCAGTCATCACCCATTGACAGGCGCGCACGTCCGGTTTGACCGAACTGCGCGATCCCCCTCTAGTGAGATAATTTCGCTTCTGTCTGGTTCTTACATTTGAAAGGGAGAAAATAAAAAATGAAGCTAAAACATTGCAGTTTACGGCGAGTCTTGTCGCACAGATCACTGAAACCACAAGTGCTGTCGGCGCGAACAGCGGTGCGCGTGGTTTGCCCCGCATCGCCCGCGCGGGCGAATCTACCTTGCGATGAGTTCTAGCCGGGTCTGCGACGAGCGCAGAAGCACGGATACCACATTCCTGAGGCACGACGCGTGCAAACACGTTGGCGGATTCCACTTCGTGTGCACCCGGTGGAGCTATTCACTGCTTGGCTCTTCCCGAAAGTAAGGCGAGAGCCTGGCACTGTGGCGGGTAAAGTGGGTCCCGAAGCAAGACGGCTGTAATGCGCCGTGACAACCTGGCGGCGTCGCCCCCTTCCCTCTATGGTGACGGCGCATTGGAAGTCAGCAAGGCAAGACTAGTAGAGTACCGCGCGTCGTCTGTTCACTCCTTTATCTTTCTTTGGCCACTGCTTTTCATCGGTACTAACCAACACTCTAAAACAAAATTACACCTTTTGGGTTGTATCTTGCCGCGGAACATTAAACGTCATCTCTCTCGTCCGGATTTCCTTTCTTTAATGCTGCGAGCCCGGTACTTCCCACTAATGAACGGCATGCACGTAATAAGCATGACAAAGTAGCGGGGGCGGGGTTTTCAAGCAAGGAAACGCAAGCAAGGCAGATGACGATTATCGTTATGTGGCAGATATACACCCCAAAGGGCGTACCTTTGCCTAAGAGTGTAGACAAAGGTACTACACCCTTTGAGGTGTATATCTGCCACACAACGATAATCGTCATCAGGGAGTTTTAGAATAGGGGCCCCAATAGTTTGGGGCCCCAAAGAGCTTTGCGGGTGTTAGCGTTGGGGCACGTAGGACTGAAGAGTTTTAGAATAGGGTTTTACGTTTGCGGATACCGTCTTGCGCTGACAGCGCCACTACGGCGTCAAAGAAAAGCTATTAGAAATAATTAAATAAAATATACCATTTTGTGATAGGAATAATAGCTTTGACTTGCGTGTATTCGCGTTTAATTACAATTTAGAGGTTATTCTATAAGCAGCAAACAATTAGTTGCGCTTAGTTTTGAGCAAACCAACTTTACTAGCCTTCACCAGCCAAGCTTAGCCGCGTTAGGCCTACGAGCCATAAAATCCACAATCGAATTCAAAATCAGCGGCGTCTAATGAGTCAATCTTCACAACACACGCTAGTTGAGAGAAAGCGATAGCCGCAGTCACTTCTCCTAGCTTGCGAACTTCACGCGTTACCGCGAATCGAACCCAGTTTTGTGCTAGGTTAGAGCAGTCGCTTCGATGGGTGCCGCCATGTTTGCCGACGCAAAGTTTTTGAGGCCGCTATTTGGGCTCACGCTAAATCGGTGAAATAGCGTTCCCAACGCAAAACCCAAACGGAGTTTGCGTCTTGCGCATGCGCAGTGGCTTCGACGCTATTTCTTTGGGGCCCCAAAACGTTTGGGGCCCCTATTCTAAAACTCTCTATCTGCCTTAATTGCTTGCGTTTCCTTTCTCGAAAATGCCGCGCCCGCTACTTTCCTGTCGGGAATGCTATGTCATGCAAATAACGCGCATGCCGTTCGTTACTGAACGTTACTGAAAGTACCGGGCTCGCAGCGTTAAAGAAAGGAAATGCGGACAAGACAGATGACGTTTATCGTTGTGACAAAAGGGTGTAGCGAAATAGTGATAACCGCAAAGACGCCGCAATGTTGCTACGACTCATTTCTATACCGCAAAACAAAAATATATTCAAAATAATATGCAGAAACAAGAATTAACAACAATTCCCTGACGAAGTTATGTGACCACAAAATGGAAGCCAGTTTCAGAGATCAGGCCAAGCGCCTAGCAGATTCTGGTTACCCGATGCGTATGCTCACTTCTGTCGCGGAGGGCTTAAGCAGGAAGTGCAAAATCGCGTCGAATGGCAGCAGTGCCAATGCTAGAGCAAAGAAAGTTGCTGTGGTACCATACATTCATTGCATTTCACATAACCTCAGAAGAATAGCGGCGAACACCCGCCGTACGTGGTTGCTCAGTGGCTGTAGCGTTGGGCTGCTGATCACGGGATCGAATCCCGGCCACGGCGGCCGCATTTCGATGGGGGCGAAATGCGAAAACACTCGTGTACTTAGATTTAGGTACACGTTAAGAACCCCAGGTGGTCGAAATTTCCGGAGTCCTCCGCGGCGTGCCTCATAATCAGAAAGTGGTTTTGGCACGTAAGAACCCCATAACTTTAATTAATTTTTTACCCAAATCGGGGGTGGACGTGGTTTTCTCTGCCCCTGAGTGTCTACACAAGCTATGCAAACAGGTTAACACAGAACATAACAAAAGGCACGCATGTTCTACCCAACATCGCAAACAATTTGTAACCTGTACTCATAACGTTGTTTATGCCATTCCACTTTCATGCGGAAGAACGTATATTGGTCAAACCGGCAGATGCATCAATTAGAGATTAAAAGAGCATCGATATTAACGTCACTAGGGTAATCTCGGGTCATTTGGGTATTCACTGCCGAGATTGTTCCTGCAAGCCCATGTTTGAAAGCACTTCCATTCTGTATAAGGCTAATAGCAGGATGACGAGGGAGATTGTGGAGGCCTACGAGATTGCAAAATTAGAGCAAACGTGCGTAAGCAAGCCTTCGGTGTCACTATCGGAAAAGGAGATACGATTCCTCGGTTTATCTCTGTAACCATTGCAGTACATGTTTCCCCATGCCTTGCACACGTGTACGGTTCATCGAAATGCACCACTGAATGTTCTTTTTTGCTGTTACGGTTGTTTCCGCTCGCACGGTATATATTTATTGATGCGTGCGAAAATAAAATCTATATTTGAAAGTGAAGCGCTGTGTCTGTGTATCTGTTTCTTACTACGTCCTCATTCAGTCGCGCTTATACACTCTACCATGGATTCTAACCAACTAGCCCGCCAACGTGTTTTTTAACTCTGTAAACGGTCGTTTTATATCGTTCATTTTTCTTTGCTTTTTTTTTGTCAAGTGAATGCGCATGCGGTACATAACCGGTGTACTTGGAGAAGTAGAGGCCTTTGCCCTGCAGTGGGCGTAACCAGGCTGATAATGATGATGAATGCGCATGATCACATAAAACTTCTTTCGTCATGTCAAGGATTACAAATCTTCACATCCAAGTGCAGGCACTCACACGTGGTTTCTGCAGCCTGACTGGGGTGTTCCAGAATAAATCGCCGGAAGCAGAATTCACTAAAGTGTGATAAATTAACGTATAATTCTGTATGCGTTCAATAACGGGGAATATACCAGGATTGCATTGAAGGCAAGGACTTGAAAAATTATAGACCGATCAGCAGCTTACTGTCCGTTGCCTACAAAGTATTTACTAAGGTAATCGTAAGTAGAATCAGGAACCCCTTAGACTTCTGTCAACCAAAGGACCAGGTAGGATTCCGTAAAGGCTACTCAACAATAGACCATATACACACTATCAATCAGGTGATAGAAAAATGTGCGGAATATAACGAACCCTTATATATAGCTTTCATTGATTACGAGAAAGCGTTGGATTCAGTCGAAACCTCAGCAGTCATGGAGGCATTATGGAATCAGGGTGTATGTAAAAATACTGAAAGATATCTATAGCGGCTCCACAGCCACCGTAGTCCTCCATAAAGAAAGAAACAAAATCCCAATAAAGAAAGGTGTCAGGCAGGGAGATACGATCTCTCCAATGCTATTCACAGCGTGCTTACAGGAGGTATTCAGAAACCTGGATAGGGAAGAATTGGGGATTAGAGTAAATGGAGAATACCTTGCGATTCGCTGATGATACTGCCTTGCTTAGTAACTCAGGGGACCAATTGCAATGCATGCTCACTGACCTGGAGATGCAAAGCAGAAGGGTGGGTCTAAAAATTAATCTGCAGGAAACAAAAGTAATGTTTAACAGTCTCGGAAGAGAACAGCAGTTTACGATAGGTAGCGAGGCACTGGAAGTGGTAAAGGAATACAGCTACTTAATTAGGACAGCTAGGTAGTGACCGCAGATCCGGATCATATGAGACTGAAATAATCAGAAGAATAAGAATGGGCTGGGGTGCGTTTGGCTGGCATTCTCAGATAATGAACAGCAGGTTGCCATTATCCCTCAAGAGAAAAGTGTATAACAGCTGCGTCTTACCAGTACTCACGTACGGGGCAGAAACCTGGAGGCTTACTAAGAGGGTTCTACTTAAATTAAGGACGACGCAACGACATATGGAAAGAAGAATGATAAGTGTAACGTTAAGGGATAAGAAAAAAGCGGATTGGGTGAGGGAACAGACGCGAGGTAATGACATCCTAGTTGAAATCAAGAAAAAGAAATGGGCATGGGCAGGACATGTAACGAGGAGGGAAGATAACCGATGGTCATTAAGGGTTGCGAACTGGATTCCAAGGGAAGGGAAGCGTAGCAGCTGAGGGAGGCAGAAAGTGAGGTGGGCGGATGAGATTAAGAAGTTTGTAGGGACAACAGACCGGGGTAGTTGGAGAAGTATGGGAGAGGCCTTTGCCCTGCAGTGGGCGTAAGCAGGCTGCTGCTGATGATGATCTTTGAAGGACCTCATATCTCTGTGAATAAAGAGGCTTGTGGGTGGGTGGGTGGGGGGGGGGGGGAGGTTATAGAATCACGTACATTTGAAGCTACAGGCATTTTTATTCATTGTATTGCCCATACTTATGTTTCTGTAGTCGGTTGAGGGTTGTGTTTTTGGGAGGCTTGCTCGAACGCTGTTGCCTCTACAGCAAGACATAACGTTCGCAAGCTTTTGCAAGTACTGCACTACACTATTTGTGGTGCACGTATGATCTTGTATGTCACTGTTTTACTTTGGCTTGATGTTGTGCACACCGGGCCGTGCTTAATTGTCAATCCGTCTGCTTCTCTGAGGATGATTTTAATTATGATTTTGAAGGTAGTATAGCCACTCGAAATAGCATTTTGTGGGTATTGTTGTAGCTTTTCATGCAGCAATTTAGGAGTGATACTCTTCACTGACTACACTTTCCATATCTCAGAAGATTCCATCTACGAGCTAGTTGCTGAATTCACGTAAAACGATTCACATACCGCTGCTGCATGGCGTCATCTTCAATAAATTTAAGCTTTCAAAGTACAGAAGGCAAGATCACGGTGGAAAGCTTGTTGATCACAGTCAGTATTAGTAGTGCATATTTCAAAGGCAAGCGTAACAACATTTCAAGTACAATTCGTTTGCCACATGCATGAAGTGCATCCCAGCAAGCGTCCGCCGAAGTGCCTACCAATTTTGACACTCGAGCTGCTTCTGTCGGTGAATTTCGCTTTTGCATCACCTTTTGCATCACATGTACTAGCTTCGAGATGTGTTCGTGGAGACCGGGAATAACTAAGTCATGGAATCGTGTGTCGTGAACAAGCGTCCAAGCGTTGGAATCAATATATATATTTGTTCTCAAGAATTAAAATATAGATTGTCGTCCTCAACATGACGTCCGCACACGTCGGACTTATCTGTGAGGCATTGTTTCTTTCGGTGCAGCATGTGTTTCCATATAAAAAACGCTCTGCCGTCGTTGCGGTGCGAAAAAAAAAAAAATGGCTGTGGCTTAGCAGGATGCGAAGCATACTAGCCTTTATTTTAGTTGTTGAACCACTGTTTAGCCTGGTGAACTGCTGTTCCTTGGCTATATTTGGTTCGGCTAGACGAAGAAACAACTCATGCAGGCGAGCGCACGAGCTGAGACCCGGCTATGAAGCTACGCGGCCGCGCGCGGCGCAGCGAGGAAGAGCGTGGTTGTGCGGCTAGTATGCTTCGCATAAAAAGTAAAAAGTAGTCACCACCAGCATTACGTTGCATCTGGCCGCTGGAGCAGCCGTGGGCAAAGCAGAACTGCATAGGGAACTTCTTCCTATTATGAGACGCCGAAACGCTTCAGCGCGAAACTTTTCACCGGAAGGAATCGCCTTGCACCACACCACGTGAACGACATGACACAGTAACGATAGACGAAGCCAACGCCTCCTATAATGACGAAGCATAGCCTCCTCTAATAAAGGAGGCTATGGATGAAGCAGCACCACCGTAATGAAAGCAGAAGCTAAACCAGAAGTGGTAGAAGTGACGAAAGACGCGATCGTAGCGCTACTAGTTCGCGTGACCGCCACTTCGGCCACCTCCCAAGCGGAGATGTGAAACTGAAGTAGTCTACAAGCGTTGTTATCGCGAACGAGCGGCAGTGAGTGATATGCTGGCGCACGTGGGTTTACTTGTACGCTCAATCATGTGTAGTACGATGTCCGATGACGAAAACGATGCGGCGTGGGTCAGCCGAGCGCGAAGACAGCGCGTGCCTGTTCTGCGGCGAAGTGCGCGCCTCAGAGCTCGTGTACGAGCACTGCGCGCATGACCACGCATTATATATCCATCAATGATGCGGTTTAACGAACGCTTGCAGTTGGACTGCTTCGGGTACATCAAGACTAATCAAGATGGTCAACTAAATCCGTAAACACGTGCGTAAACTTGGGCCCTCAACACAATGCACGGATCACGGGCCTACACCAATCACGGCTGTTGAAGCTTGTAATTCTGAAACATCGCTCGCGCGAAATTCTTTTCTTGCCAGTTTGTCGTGACATCGCAGTGCTGTGCTCTGTTAATTTGGAAGCACGCGAAGCAGCGATGAGCGACGAAGGACGGAAAAAAAAAATGAAAAAAGACTTGCACACACTTAAGCTTTGACTGTAAACTAATATTTTTATGCGCATGGCATAACGCATCGACAGAATGCAGCAGATAAGTGAACGCAGCGAACAGGCCGCAATGCGTTAAAAAAAAAAAAAATGCCGACGCATTATTTATCAGAGTCCACGATTGCAAATGTTACCACTGTGGCTTCGGTGGTATGCTGAGCACGAGGTCTCGGTTCGATTGCCGGACCTCCACACCGGCGTTGATGGGTAACTTTAAACCTAGGCAATCAAACGTCTGCGCTGCAGTGTTTCTGTTTTTCTGGTAACTCTTGTGTTTATCTCATTGCCTACATATGTTTCTGACTCAGCGTACATTAGCTTCTGTATATGAGAGCATCTTGTTCTGTACCATTGAAGCACTGAAGGATCACTTCGTATAATGAACACTGTAGCTTCTGTGCTGTTTAATGCAGATCTATGACTACAGCCATACGTATGTGACGATCTCCAAGTAAGAAACAAGGAGCTCCCAAATCAAAACAACCCGTTTTAATACTTATCACATAAAGCCAACAGACAATGAAGCCAAGGAAAGCATTAGGGAAATGAGCTGTAGTTCAAATTGAGACGTGGAAACTAATGAAGAAAAAGGAAGTGAAAGTAGATGAAAAGATAACTTGTTGTTCGTGACGCCATCATGCAAAAAAGGATGTTCTACATCAGCCCAGCATGGTTCTGAGTAGCGCTGGCTAACACTCAGTGCTACATCTAGTAAACATAAATACCCAAGTTAGTGGATGGATTGATAGCCATAGCCGCAGCACAATCGGTAGTGCAACGGCATAAAGGAGGGAAAAAAGAGGAGGGAGCGTTCCACAACGCAATTGAAAACAAAATCTGCTGGGCCAGTGGTGGCCTAACGTGATCGCACGTCAAAGTGTGCAGTTGGTTCTAGTGTTCCTGCTCTGCAGGCAGAGTCTGGCCAGGGTAGCTGAACAAGCACGCACTGAACAAAAACTACTGGCAATCATATGTCTCAGCAAATTTCTATTCTTGCTTCGTGATTTCAACGCAAGAGGGCACTTGTTGTGCCACCACTGTGCCTTCTCGGAGCTTTTGCTTGCCACGGCTCGCTGTGTAACGTAGTGCTCCCCCCTATATTTTTCCTTCCTCCATTTGCAATGCACACGTAATGCGTAAGTTGTGGGTTCAGCTCCCATCGGTGACAAGTTATCTTTTCATCCACTTTCATTTGCCTTTTTTTCATTATTTTCTACATTTGAACTTCAACTACAGCTAATTTCCCCAATGCTTTCCTTGGGTTCAGTCTGTTGGCTTTATGTTGTCATGATTAACAAAATCGAGCCCCTCGGTTCCTCTTCTCCTTTTTAATACTGCAATATAGCAGCGATAAAAAGTGACGTAGACCAGGATCCATGAACAACTACAGTACTTTATGCTCACACTTTTTTTTTTGTTTCACTGCTGTATCACGAACACATACTAACTCGCCCAGTTTTCAATTCTTCTAAAACTCGTACAATGATTCTATTTGCCTTCACAACAATGCACTTTGTTTGTGTATTGTTGCTTTTGTAGTACACATTTTTTCTCATCAACTTAGAGTTGCTTTGTGTAATGGAAGCTGTATGAATGATATATATTTTATGATATTGAAAATTATGGAAGTGTTTCCCTCATGTTTCTGAAAGTACATTTTTAAGAGAAACAACATAAACTGCAAATGCACATGTCAATGCATATAACAGGATTACTGCACCTGCCAATGAAGGACTCGTACATTTTATACAGTGACTAGAAATAGAGCAGTTTTAGCTAACTAAGTGTAGCAGACTGCAGCTCATGTTTTTTCATATGTGGTCCTGCTGCCCTCTTCCAGAAAACAAGCCCGGAGGCCTTACAGATGCTGATTCACAGTGCCTTCCCTGGGAGGATGACCAATACCTTGTGCCGGTTGTGCAAGATGACTTGCTGTTAACCTACGGTGAGCAAATTTCCACTAAATGATAGATTTGAGTGAAACTCGAAGTGAACATTCACTGAAGTCTCCACTTTTTTTTTTAGCAACAGTCATTGGATTACTAATGTTTACAGTGCAGCAAATATATAAAATAAACACTGACTGGCAATCAAGTAATGTTATTATTATACAAGAAAAATATGCATCATGCCAAGAGAACAGAACAATATAGACTAAAGACAACATAGTGAAAGCATGAAAATGCAACCTGTAGGAGTGTCGTACTGCAAATGCTGCTTTTTGTGCGATAGGAGTTCACACTGTGTACAAGGACAGCAAGGCCACACTGACACACTTGTCACCCCCATTCGACCGGACACTCATAGCCATTTATTCCTGCTGTCTGTGTTCAATGCACTGCAAAGCTTTAGTAATGTTACACCAACTAGCCCAGTGATTAACTTTGGTGAATCCTGAGATGCTTAGTTCAGGCATTCTGAAAGTGCTTGCATGGTTCCCCTGAGAACTAAGCATCTATTTTCATTGAGGGAGTACTGGAGACAGAAATACTAGCACCATTACTCATAGCTGTCACCTTTTTAGGAGGGGAGCTCAAAATAATACATACAGACAGGAAGGATGCAGGATGAGTGCCTGTCCTGTCTCCTTCCTCTGTGTATGTGTCGATTTTGCTCCTCTTCTAATAGCTATGCATCACCAACTAGCCTAAGAAGAAGTGCTGCTCTCATCTTGCCACGCTGAGCTCAGTTGGAGCACAAAGAAGTGTGATTGCAACTACCATGTTCTACCTAGTAGCTGGCGTAAAAAAGTCTGCAGAAGTCAATAATATGTAGTGGCTTTTTCATTCATTTGTTGTTTGGCGAGAACACACTTATGCAAAGCAAAAATATTTGTCATTCGTTGTGGTTGAACAAAGTTTCACAATGTGGCAGCACACATTATACATCACATATGCATAGTGACAATAGTACGCACTTGACATTCAAGGGATTCAGTATGCCATGCACAGTGCTATCATTCATAAAATACCAGAACATGTGTGACACAGGTCGCAGACAGCAGCACTGTAGCTCGGGCTTCCTTTGTAGCAATTGCTACGAACGGGTAGATGTCTGATTTTCTCTTTGTTAATTACTTTTCTCCACCTTGAGGGTTTCCATAGAAGTATTATGTCAGTCACATATTACAGTTTACGAATTTTAGTCTGAGTTTGGAAGTCATATACATTTGGCAGGAATTCTGAAAACGGCTTAGGTTTCAAGATGTGTGATAATTGTGCTAAGAATGGGCTGTTGTTCCACTTCCTTTTTGGACAAAATGCGATTTTATGCATTCAAGCACAAAAGTTACTGGGGCGCCCATGTTTTCTGTCTCGTGGGCATCCGCATTTCGCCCATGTATTTTGTCAAAATTTGTGTCAAGTGTATATGCCTTGTGAACTCACCAGTTACAGTTAGTAAACTGCAATATGTGCTGTAGTGTAACTAATTAAAAAAGTTAATTAGCAAAGTTTTGTTATCTGGTGGATTATGTACTTCGATTTATTGTGTAAGCAATGTCTGCCTCTATGAGGAATCCAGCTCATGTACTCAGATTAGGCTGTTTACCACTATATGATTTAAACAAATTCTTTGTAGTCTAAAAAAAACCCAGTGTGCAGTGAAATGCTCTAACCATGTTGTATATAGCTAGTACCAATATTTTCCTAATTGTTACTATTCCATTGAATCTGCAGCTTTATGCTTTGTCTGTTGGTCCAAAGAGTTTCGGAAACTGTTTTTTTTTATGTCAGTAAAATAAATTCAAATTGCATTGCTGCCATGAGTGGTACACACGCATAAAGTCGACACAATTTGGCAATGAATGTGGCATGCTTGTCCACTGCCAATGGTACTCTCCAATTCCTTACCCAATGTTAGGAGTCTCTTGCACTGACTGCAAATTATTCTTTAACCAACTAGCGAGGTGCAAGTATAATTGCACACTGGCCACTCCAAAAAATTTGTTGTAGCACACACCTGTCTATTGTATGTTCCTGTGTTATGATAGTTAAGAAAGATAAATATGTACTGAAAACAACACATTAATACCCATGCAAAGCAAAGCCCTGTTTCATTTCGTTTTTTTTTTCCTAGTAATTTTACTTTTACATCACCCCTTGCATCCTTTTTATTTAAATAAAACCATGGCTGAATGCCACCTACATGTTTTGTGTCTGCTGCTGTCGTGGTGAAGAAGCTGTAACTGCCAAAGTGTGAGTTAACCCTTTGAGGGTCGCCAAATGCGACCCCCTGAACTAACTTTTTTATTGTAGATTTAAAATCTTCAGAGTGACATATTTAAAAAAAATATTTACTGCAGTTTTTTTTTAGTGATCATAAAGAGAAAAAATATTTTCTGTAGGTAAACTTGCATTGTTTATTCATGAATACAGGTGGGCTTGCACAAATACGTATAATGAGAGTAAAAAAGCGGATACACTGGAATGGATGTACTATTCTGATTCAGCACTTTAGCAGTAGGCCACATTAAAGAAATCGGCGATTGACTCTCTTGCCGAAGAGCAACTGATGCATATGTTTATAGCATAGTCGAACCATATATGTGAGTGCACGAAAAAGAAACTCGGTTATTGTATGCCCGTCAGAAAAACCGCACAAGTAAAAAATTTGCGGTAATTCTTGGTCTCACTGCCATCGAAGGGCAATCAGCTTTCGTGAGTCTCAAGAAAAGAAATGCAGGCATGGAAGCATTGTTCATATATGACGGCATCGTTTTTAATACTAGCGGCCGCATGTGAACAGATGTAATCACACCTCTGTGACCAATAAACAAGTGGGCATTTAGCAGCGACCTTCTGAGAGCTTAGAAACCAGATAGACATCAGTTTTTGCGAGTGTGACAAACGAAAACGGCCCCCGAGACGAAGCCTAAACTAACCACCGCACACCCGTGCACGTGCGGATGTGCGAGGGGCTCTCAGTGTGCCAGCATCAACAGGCTGTGGAATCAAGACTAAGAGACTACAGATTGAAAAAAAAAAAAGAATTTCTTTATCCACACAGGCTAGAAGCACTTGCTGGGCAACAGAGAATTGAAAAACTGGCGCGCTTTGTAAACATACAGACAGCGTTGTAAATATATGGCATCGACCATTTAGGACTTGTTTACGGTGTTGTATATTTGCGTCTTTGACCTTCAGGGGGTTATGAATCTCGCTCTTTATGGGCGAACTTGTGCCCAGGAAAGCAAGCAACACTTGAATCAATTATACCAGCGAGCATGGTCGTCAAATCTAAACTCACAAGTTGATTTTGTTCTAATACGTGTCCCATTTTACATTGCAGAGAAATTGCTAGTGCTCATGTACATTCATGATCTATGTGTTACATGCGCAGTGTGATTAGGCAAGCCTCTTTTGCTATAGAATTCTGGACAGTGTTAAATAAGTTTTACATACAGTTGGTGTGTCTTGTGCCAAGCAATAACTTGATAACAGTGATAATCTGGTGAAAAAGGCAGAAAGTAACGCCGTGTATAACTGACAGTATTGTACACATGTTGTTGCCTGTTGTTTTTAGCATATCTTGTGTTATTTCCTACCTTCCCCACACATGTACGTGTGTCTTATATAATGTCTTCAGGCGTTTCATGCTGAAAGAAATGTTCACGTAAGAAAACGAGCATGAAACTACCGCTGAGACTTCTCATCCAGTCATTTTACTTACCGTTATTTTCATATTGTGCTCATTTTCTCAGATGTGATCGTACGTGCCAACTTTTCCGATTTTGCCGTAAGATGCCCAATTTTTGGAGCTTGTGTACAATTGTTGCATTGACATGGACAACTTCACAATTTTTTATTTGCGCCCAGTTTAAGCCAAAACCAATTTTGAAAAAATACGAAAGTGATGGATTTCTCAGTCTTCTTTTACCTGCTTGATTATTTGTGCTTACTTGCAGCAGCGCAGCCCTATCATAGAACTGATCTATAGTAAGAGTAAGTGAAATTCTGACTGTGGTTTCGTGAATATTTCTTAAATAAGCTTTGTAGTTAGTATTTCCACTTGTGGCTACTAAAGAGCAGAGTGCCTGTTCACAACATCCTTATGGAATAGTCTGCAATATTTTTTAGAATGGGCAGTCAACATCTTGATTTCATAATTTCTGCATCATTTCTTTTATGTCTTAATTTGCGGTTGCCATTTTCCAGTTTGCTGTAAGTGTGGCCTTTCTAATACACGAGGTGGAACTGAAAATGACTTTCTCTGGTTGGTAGACAGCAAAAAGGAAATGTCGCCGTGCTACGATGGCAACTAGCCGCTAAGATTCAGCTGTGTGTGTGTGCATCTGTGTGCTTTTGTGTGTTCCATAACCTTGTTTCAGCACACGGTATACGTTGACTGTCATTTTGTTACTTGATGTGCATGGTAGAATTGGGGCCAAGTTATTTTTTTGGATAATTGAGCGGTAATGTAACTGCAAATTACAATAGGGGGCGCGGTAGAATTGTGCAAATACGGTACTATAGTGAAAAGCGCATTTTAACATACAGGCAACAGATGGCGCCACCATTCCACCGCAGCAAAATAAATAGTTCTTTAGTGATGTCACTACAGACCATGCATGATTTGGCTTTACTATGAACAAAATGCACAAATAAGATTAGCAAATGTGGTATTACAGTGAAACCTCGTTAAACTGTAGTTGGCTGGAGCTTGGAAAAAGTCATACTAAACGGTAGTACAGCTTAATCGAAATAGCATGAGATCGCCCACTTACCTGTCAAAAACAGAACTCAGAGAGAGTGCAATGAAAGGGGGAAAAGACATGCAGTATTTATTCACTTCGCGCGACAATTATTTTCGTTTGATGTCGCGGCGGCCTAGTAGCGACGACAGCGGCCTCAAACTTACTGAAGCTGCAAGCCAGCTTTTTAGCCAGCCCCCTCTTCTCGGAAAATACTCGCATGGCAGATTCCTTGTTGGCGTTGCATATTCTTCGTGCACGGGCGCGGTAGCGTTGCAGAAGTCGCGGGGCGCCTTTTTCATTGCGGGGTGCTGTTCTCGTCGCGACGATTGCATTCATAAGGCTGACGTAATACGCAACTTCTGTCACTGTCGGGCTTGAATTGCCTGTGCTGTCGCTTCCCATGTTGTCCTCATCACTGTCGCTAGGCGACACTTCGGCAACAACAGAGGCAACGATGGCGAAAAGTCAAACCTCGTAGCCAACATCTCTTCGCGGTTGCAGCAGCGCTGCCGAGCAACTTCTTTACATTCCAAATGCCACACATCGTAGTCAACAATGGGCTCCCTGCAATGGTCAGGCGGTGCGGCGATCGGCTCAGCCGTCAGCGCCACCGTGTCAGTTGCGTGAAACACTGAGGCGGCCGCTGCTGCGGACGCATGCTTTTGCGGCGCTCGTTTGAAGCATTTCGAACGTTTTAAATTCCGGTTTTAAGGCAATCGAAAACGTCGAGGCCCATTTTTTACCATCGACGCTTGAGAAAGGATGTCAAATTTGCGACTGCAACCACGTATACCGTGTCAAAGAAGTAAACAGCACGGACATTACAGTGAGGTGCTTAAATCAAATTGTGTTTTAGGTGCCAAATCCACGATCTGATTAGGAGGCACGCCGTGGCGGGAGACTCCGGAATAATTTGGACCACCTGGGGTTCTTTAACGTGTACCTAAATCTAATTACACGGGTGTTTTGGTATTTCGACCGCATCGAAATTCGGCAGCCGTGGCCGGGATTTACTCCCGCGACCTCGCGCTCAGCAGCCCAACACCGTAGCCACTAAGCAACCGCCGCAGGTCACGAAGTATTTATCAGAACAAAGAAACTATGCTTACGATGTCGATCTCAAAGTGCGTTAACAAATCATTATTTTATGCCACTTAAGTGAGCAGATTCGGCCATGGACGTCATTGAACTGTAATTTGTCGCTTCCTTACTTGGAGCATGCCTTGCACCTCACATTGTAGAGGTTCTGGCGAATTGGCCGGTAAGTGCTTTTTTCTCCGTTAACAAAGTGCCTCGAGCATATTCTGGTGTTGTCGTTCGGGCTCGAATGTGAGAGACACGCATTACCGCTGAAGCATCATAGATAGCAATCAGCTGAGATTAAACAACGTGAAGACTTAACAAATATGCGCTTGTGTGTGCGAGGCAAATGCTAATTTTCGAATATTCGACGTGTTCTGCAGTGTACTCCAACCTTAGTTCAGTTGTTCTAAGCGCGAGTAAACATCGGCACGAATGAGCTCGGTTCCAGCATTTGCGTCTTGATCTTGGCGCAGGAAGAAGCACAGCGCATACAAAGCTCCAGCACGGAGCGCTTACGAAGCTAGATTTGACACCTAACAACCACTGCGCGTTTGTTTTGGAGCAAGACGAGCTAAACCACTATCAAAACTGATTTACAACAGCCGGAATCAATTCACGCGTTTTTATGCAGCTGACGCTTTATTGCGTGTTTTTATAGATGCCGCTGCTGGCTCTTTTTCATTTTTTTTTCTTGTTGTTGCACTTACGTCTTCGTTCTTTTAACAGAAAGTCGCAAGACCGACACGAACTGCGACGATCCACTTCAGCCGCCGGGTTGCTTCCACTGGTTTTGAAGGGAAGCGGTACAATTTGACGCCGACATCCCCTTCGCGGTTGTGACAGTCCTTAACGCAGCAGTATCTGCGCTTGTTCTTTTTGTTCATGCTTCTCCCGAAGGAGCTGCGAAGAGGCCGCGGGGAATCCATTGGAAAATTGGAAAAGCAGGCTTGCAGGCGGGCCTGAGCGCACCACGGGCAATGGTGAAATGACGGTGAGGGCCTACCCGCGGGTGCCCACCGCCGCCACCAGGTGGCGCGACATGTGCAGGCAAACTGCATTGCAGGGTGCCTATAGACCCATGTCGCGTGCCAGCGTCGACTCCATGTCACGTTCGATAGCACGAACTATGTCCAATTTTTCTTCTATGCTGAGCACCCAGCATCTTTTTTATCCGAGCTTCGGCAATAACGCGAGTCCTTGCTTGCACGACGCTACAAAGCCGTAGAATAATGAACCAAGACAACGCTCACTGTATCGGACGCGTGTACTGATTATATCAGCGGGGATGCGCATCTGTGGTGCGCAGTTGTACAGCGCGCTGCATTCATGTCTTTATAAGCCACGCTCTCAATAAACCTTCGTTCTTTCCTGCACTGACCATGTTGCTGTAAGCGTCGTCTCCCTTGGCACGTTACATGGTGTCAGAAGTTACTGCGCTGCCTGTCGACGCCTGAGGGGAACCGTTCCCGCGAAGAACGCGTTATGGACCTGCTGAAGGCACCACAACCATTGCGGCTGACGGGTAACGTCACGGAAAACTGGAAGCGTTTCAAGCAGAAATTTGAGTTATTTCTGCAGGCAACGGCGACAAAGGACCAGCCGAAAACGGAAGCATCGAAGGCAGCCCTCCTGCTGAGCATGGCGGGTGACGACGCGCTGGACGTCTTCAACAACTTCCAGTTCGCGCTGGATGAAGACAAGACCGACTACAGTACAGTGGTGAGAAAGTTTGATGCCTATTGTGCCGAAGTGAGCAATGAAGTGCACGAGAGATATGTATTCCGTTCAAGAAAGCAAGCGGAGGGAGAACCATTTGAAAATTTGTTCGTGACCTGAAAAAGCAAGCAGTGCAGAGTAATTTTGGCGTTTTGCAAGAATCCATGATAAGGGACCAGATCGTATTTGGCACGCAGGATCCTAGACTACGGGAGAAAATGCTTCGTGACAGCCAACTGACTTTGCAAAAAGCAGAGCAAATGTGTAAAGCAGCGGAGACTGCAGCACAGCGAAACGAAGTATGGCGTAGCGGGGAAGACAGGGTCAATGCCGTATCGAGGCGCACGGCGCCACCCTCAAAAGAGCGGAAGCAAGGAAAAGAACAATTTCACTGTCGTAAGTGCAACCGCTGGCATAAACCGAAGCAATGCCCAGCGTTTGGCAAGAGGTGTCGTTTGTGCCACAAGCTGAACCACTTTGCAAGTAGTTGCGCGTCAGCGGTAGTCAGCGAAGTCCAAAAACAGCAAGACGAGGACTTCGACATTCTCGAAATCACGACATCTAGTCACGAAAGGGATTGGACGGTTAAAGCCCAAGTTCGCAATCGCGAGATAAGCTTTAAAGTGGATACGGGGTCGCAGGCAAGCCTGTTTCCCATGTCAATTTACCGCCAACTGAGGGGAGCTGAAGAGTTGAAGCCAACGAATTCGGTGCTGAGGGCGTATAACGGCGGTACCATAGCGTGCTATGGAACGTCTACGCAGGAAGTAAGGCTTCGTAATACTTCTGCTACGGTCACATTTTTTGTTGTGAAAAATGGCCGTCAGGCCATACTCGGGCTAGAAGCTAGTGAGGCTTTGGGGCTGGTCCAGCGTAAAGTAGGCGCCGTAGACAAGATTTCCTACGACGGACTTCTCAAGAAATTCAGGCATGTTTTCGAGGGCCTAGGTTGTTTGCAGCAGGCATACAGCATGGTCCTGCAACCTGAAGCGGTGCCAGTCGTGCAACCAGCTCGACAAGTTCTTTTGGCACTGGAAGAGCCTCTAAAGAAGGAACTTGAAAGAATGGTGCGTGCGGGCATAATTGTCAAAGTGAACGAGCCTACCGACTGGGCCAGTCCTTTAGTTCTGGCAAAAAAGAAAGATGGCACACTACGCGTGTGCATGGACCCCAGAGCTGTGAACAAGTACATAAAGCGGCAGCATTTCCTGCTTCCTAGGCGCGAAGATTTGGAAGCCCGTTTAACCAATGCCGCGTACTTCAGCTGTCTTGACGCGAACTCCGGCTATCATCAGATACCGCTTGACGAGCGCACATCTAAGATCTGCACTTTCTCTTCACCGTTTGGGAGATACCGTTTTCTGCGTCTGCCTTTCGGCATTTCGTCAGCACCGGAGGTATTTCAACAAACCATCAGTCAAGTATTCGAGGGCCTACCTGGGGTGCTGGTATACATTGACGACATTTTAGTTTGGGGTTCCAGTAAAAAAGAACACGATGAACGGTTGACGGAAGTGTTTAAGGCTGCCGAGAAAGCGGGATTGACTTTCAACGCGCAGAAATACAAGTTCGGCGTGAAATCAGTCAAATTCCTTGGTGACGTCATAAGCCGAACGGGCATATCGCCTGACCCAAAGCTTATCGAAAGCCTGGCGAACATGCCGACACCAACGTCCAAGACTGACGTCCAGCGGATGCTGGGAGTGCTGAACTATTTCAGCAAATTCGTGCCACGGTTGTCCGAGCGAACGACGCTTTTACGAGAGCTTATCAAGTCCCGCGCAGAGTTCCAATGGACAGAAAACCACGCGAAAGAGTGGCAAATCTTGACGCAAGTTTCGACTACCGCCCCCCTGCTTGCAATCTTTGATCCGCAATGAGAAACTAAGATAACGTGCGACGCATCAAAGGAAGGTGTTGGTGCAGCATTATTGCAAGGCTACAATGGTGAATGGCGACCGGTAGTGTATGCATCTCGTGTATTAACCCGAGCCGAGCAAAGCTATGCACAAATTGAAAAGGAGGCACTCGGAATTTGTTTTGGCTGTGAAAGGTTTCACGAGTTTGTATACGGAAGAAAAGTGCTTATCGAAACAGACCATAAGCCGCTTATAGCGATCGCGTGAAAGGAAATCGCCGACATGCCACCGCGAGTGCAAAGATTCTTTTTGCGGCTACTAAAATACAACTTTGTCTTGTAGTACATTCCCGGGAAACAGCTGGTTCTCGCTGACATGTTGTCACGCTCAACGGCTGACCAGGGCAAAGATCAAGTTGGCACCACTTCTGGTACCACCGACGACGTGGAGATCCATGCGGTGCAGTCCTTGGGCTACATGGTCACTTCTGAAACGCAGCGGCTACTGCAGCAAGAAACGTCTCGTGACGTATACTTACAGGCCGTGAGGAAGAGCTTAACAAGCGGACAGCCGGTGACCGGGGAACTCAAGCCTTTTGCGAAAGAGCTGTCAGTCGTTAATGGAATAGTGTTGAAGGGCTCGAAAGTTGTAATACCGAGGAGTATGAGACAAAGCATCCTGAACAGGATACATGCTGGCCACCTCGGGTTGCAAAAGTGCAAAGAGAGGGCCCGAACTCTCGTATTTTGGCCCGGTCTGAACGGCGAAATAGCTGCCCTAGTAGAAAGCTGCGCAACCTGCCGAAAGTACGCGTACAGGCAACTGCATGAACCACTTTTAATGCGGCCAGTTCCAAAATGTGCTTGGTATAGGGTCGGCGTAGATATCTTTTCTTATGCTGGAGATTCGTACGTGGTTGCTTACGACGCCTTTTCAAATTTCCCTGAGGTTGAGAAACTTGACGACACAACTGCAGCAACTACGATCGCAGCCCTTAGCGCCATGTTCGCCAGGTACGGCGTACCTGTAGAAGTTTGCACGGATAACGGACCCCAGTTTTCAAGCCATGAATTTGCCAGATTTGCCAAAACATACGATTTCAAGCATGTAACCTCCAGCCCCCGTTATCCGCAGTCAAACGGCTTGGCTGAGAAAGGTGTCCAAATCGTAAAGCGCATCCTGAAAAAGACTCGAGAGGCGAGGGAGGACTTCTGGCTGGGTTTACTAGCCTATCGCTCAACACCACTGGAAGATGGGCATTCTCCGGGTGAGCTCCTGCAAAGAAGGCGACTTCGTTCTAACCTTCCTGACTTCGGTAGGGTGTCCCGGACCCCTGTGAGGAAGCGCCACCAAGCCAAGGCCGGGAGGCCTTTGCCAATGCTGCCCAGAGGCACGAAGGTGAGGCTTCAGGATGCGACTGCGTGGTCCCCAAAAGCGAAGGTCGTTGGTGAAACTGCTCCACGTTCCTATTTGGTACGAACGCAAGACCGACGTGTTCTGCGGCGCAACCGCCGACATCTACTTAGGATGGGTGAACCGTATAGCAGTGAAAGTGATGACGACTGCGAGGAGATTCCACCATACGAAAGTTCTGGTGCGCCGGCGCCTGCAGCACCAGCGGAACCAACAGCGCAAGCCACCGAGACGTCATCTCTAGAAACAGCCGTAGGATCAATGCTACCAGCAAGTGACGGCGATCCTTCGCCTGGCATCCAACCGACGCGTGCTACTAGAAGGTCGACTCGTGTCGTCCGGCCTCCCCAGAAGCTTCATTATGATGAACATTTTCAGCAAGTGTCATAAGTTTTGGCAAATGTGTATATGTGTCTAAGTCTCTTTTGTTTGTTGCCCGAGGGAGGATGTATCGGACGCGTGTACTGATTATATCAGCGCGGATGCGCATCTGTGATGCGCAGTTGTACAGCGCGCTGCATTCATGTCTTTATAAGCCACGCTCTCAATAAACCTTTGTTCTTTCCTGCACTGACCATGCTGCTGTAAGCGTCGTCTCCCTTGGCACGTTACACTCACTGGCACGGCGCCGAAACGATGTTGATGTTAATGTGGCTTTATGCACAAACGCACAGGGCGCTTGGAGGCTGTTGTTGTTATCTCTGAGGCTTGTTGTTCTGCCGAGCCTCCCGACGGAGCCGACGTACCACCATGTTTGCGCAACGAAAAGTGGAAACTCTACGTGTTAACTGATACGTATGCAATAAGCCGGTACGGTTTATGCGGATACAAAACACATTATGTTCAATGGCCGCTGAGTCGGGGATTTGACTTTACTACTTTTAAAACGAAACTACTGTTAAGCGGGTATGGTTTAACAAGGTTTTACTGTATACTGAACCCATTGCAATTTGCTACCTCTCTGCGAAGTTTGTGTGCAAATCAGCCAGTGCGTTAGCTGAAAGAGTCATACAAACCTGATGCTCCTACTTATGCAACACTCAATGTATAATTTAGTTGCATGTCAAGGCGTTTTTAAAGGGACACTAAAGGCAAATGTGTCAATGTGGACTGTCAAAATACCATTCTAAAAAGCACACAGCGCATGTTTCATGCCAAAAAAACACTTAGTTTAAATGAAAATAGCATATAAAGGGTCTGCATTCGTCTAGTGCAATTCAATTTGTCCATTCGGGAGCAAGGAGTTGTGACGTTGCATACACCATTGCTGCCCTTTACTGCCGTCGGTGAGTAAAAGGATGCCAGATGGCCGACGCTATGTTTTTTTTCTTTCTTAAAAGCAAAAGCACAGCCAGAAACTGAGCGAAGACAGCTGACAGCATCCCAAAACATTATGTGGACGTGGAAATTTCTGCTGCTTGAGGGAATCTTGTTCATCACCCGGAAGTCTGCATGGTAGCCCGTCTATTGTCGTATGATTGCGTAACAGCAGCAACCAGTGCGCCCGCCTCAATCCGAGCTCACGCTTGCTACTTGCTCTCCACTGTGACAGCAAGAAATGAATGGTAAAATCAGCCTTCGCTTTGTCTCATCTCATGCTGAGTACAAAGCATCTGAGATCACGCACGCCGTAATCTCAGAAGCCATGGAGTCCTGAAAATGTTTTTATTTTGAGCTGTCAGATCATTTACTGCTGTTAACATGGAATGCATTTTTACTCTCAATCGTGGCATGTGTAGACTAGATCTAGTAACTTGGTTAATCCCCTTCCTTCTCGTTTAGTTGTCCCACAGCGAGACGTGACAGTACAACAGGGTCCATCTATCGTGTCACTTGAGTATCACGTGTATGTGGTTGCTTCTTTAAAATGAGCTTTGCGAGCCAGGGAAACAAGTACAACTCTACACAACACAGAAACTACCAAAACAGGAGGGCATGGGCAGCGCAGACTCAAGCGAAAAGAACCTTTTGACCACCTGCTGCATCATTGACAAGGGTAACATCAATGAATTCTGTTTTCTAAGAAGCAAACAGAAGTAGACAAGCAGCATTTTATTCCATATTATAATACACCACAATTACATTTTTGCTATCAGTGGTTGAATACAAGTTACAGAATTATAATGACTAGTTGCTATGTCATTGGGTTAGTACTAGGCTGTCCCAGTGGAGTCTCAATTCGTATTCCCCATTTACCTCAATTTCTCTATTACTACAGCTGTGTTCTGAATAATATTGGCGCCTTAGACGTTCTTGAGCATTAGTGTATCACTTTAGCTTGACTTAAGATTTACCTTTAGTTTCCCTTTAAGAGAAAGCTTTAGCTTAGGAGCTCCTATCCTAATACATAGGAAAAGAGGAATAGCCCTTCTGAGCAACTGCTGCACTGATTGTGAAGAGGTTTGTTGCATTTAAAAGAAAAAGTTAAAATCTAGTGACTGTAGGAAGTAGAGTTTTTATTCAGGCCGTGAGTCTTTTAATGATGATATGTGGTGTTTAATGGCGCAAGGGCCAGGCATGGCCAAAGAGCACCATGGCAAATGGTAATTTTAACAATGTAGTGTGAATGGCGTGGACAGTGAATTCATCATGGTAGATGTGACATGGCTGTAAAAGGGCCCAAAAACTGGCTGCATATAGCGTAAAATATACAGGCACTAAAACGATGACACTGATTAGTTAGGGGCATGGGCGATGGCAATTGGGTTTCGTTAAAAACATGATGCAACAAATGAAAACATAACAGTGACACTAGCGCTTCAAGAGGGCCCTTGAATAGGAGGGCTGTTAGTCGTGTGCTAAAAGTTACCTGGCCAAATGATTTTCAAAGTATCTGTTTCAGCTAAAAACTCGTAAGACTAATATCAGGTTAAAAAGCGGTTCATCGCTAAGAAAAACTGCAGGGTGAAGAGGTATATTTTCACGATATGCAAAAGGGAAATACTTTTTCCTCTCGGTTTCTGTTGCAGGGCACTGAATAAGAACATGGAGAACTGTCAAACAATTGCTGCAATTACTACAAGTTGGAGGATCGCCCCCAGTCAAGAGATAAGAGTGAGTACCATATGTGTGGCCGATTCTTAATCGGCAAAGAAGTACTTCCTTGTACCGTGATGTTTTCCCACTTATCCAGTTCCCCAGTTTTGGTTTTATCACGTGAAGCTTATTCATTGCTTGTGTAGTCCACTCACCTTGCCAATGATTCCTCAATTTACGGTGCAAGAAAGGCTTTAGGTCTGTGGCAGGGGTGGAGATATTTCCATCTGTGTCGCTAAAACTCACTGACATAGCCATTTCATCAGCAGCTACATTAACTTCTATACCCAGCATAAGACGATCACTTGGTTGCATATATTTGCGGAGCACAAAAAATCATATAGTTCATTCAAAATGGGGTCCTTGTGTTTTCATAGGCTAATTAGGGCTCTCACTACACTTAATGAGTCTTTGAAGACAATAGCGTTAGCGGCATTTGTGAGCCTTATGTGTTCAATAGCCTTAAGTACAGCGTATGCTTTCGCTGTAAAGATACTGGTGTGTGGGTTTAGTGCTCCAGATGTTGAAAATGAGGGTCCCAGAGCTGCGTAAGCAACACCAGCAAGTGACCTTGAAGCACCTGTGTAAAATTCATCACAGGAGTATTTCTCCTTAAGTTCCAGAAAATGCGAATATATGTGTACCTCTGGTGCTCATTTTGATATTTCTAAGAAAGAGATGTCACATTGGGGTAGTCTGCCACTCCCAAGGCAGTGGAAGCCGTGTAGGAACCATTATGACATTCTCTAAAAGTGGGACCCCTGTTTTTTTCTGAGAGTGCTTCCAACCGGAGGGACAGAGGAGGCCTAATGGCTAGGCGGTTACGAAACAGCCTAGCAGTGGACAAGTCGCAAATAGTAGAATGACAAGGATGTTTAATATCTGAGTTAACTTTCAGGGCGTATGAGAAAGTTAAATATGTCCTTTGGTAGTGCAATGACCATTTGTTAGATTCGACGTAGAGGCTTTGCACAGGGCTAGTCTTAAAGGCGCCTGTAGCAAGGCGGATGCCTAAGTGGTGAATAGGATCTAGCATTTTTAGAGCACTAGGTGCAGCAGAATTATAGACTGTTGCTCCGTAGTCAAGCCATGTTAATAGACTGTTGTACAGCTTTAAAAGGCATCTCCTGTCGCTTCCCCAAGATGTGCGTGACAAGAGCTTCAGCAGATTCATAGTCTTGAGGCACTTTGCCTTCAGATACTTCAAGTGTGGTACAAAAGTTAGCTTACTGTCTACAAGGATCCCTAGAAATTTGTGTTCACGGCTCACAGATAGCCGTTCTCCATTTATATCTATTGCGGGGTCCGCCAGTATCGTATGCCTCTCTTGCTAGAGAACAGGACGCATGTACTTTTTTGAGGGTTTAGCTTAAACCCTTTTTCGTCCACCCACTTAGACAATTTATTAATGCAAAGCTGTAATTGTCGCTCGCAGATACTCAGATTAAATGATTTGAAACCTATTTGGATGTCATCAACATATACAGAATAAAACATAGTGCATAGTATGACAGTCTGGATTGAGTTCATTTTGACAATAAAAAGAGTGCAGCTCAGCACACCACCTTGTGGAACAGCAGCCTCCTGCGTAAAAGGACGAGATAGAACGTTACCCGCTCTAACACAGAACGTACAATAGGAGAGGTAACTGAATAATGTTCAGCAAGTTGCCTTGAACTCCCATTTCAGATAGATCACAGAAGATTCCAAACCGCCAGGTTGTGTCGTATGCCTTCTCCATATCTAAAAATACTGACAAGAAAAACCAAGTTTGTGGACAAAGGCATCACGGATATTTGTCTCGATGCGCACAAGGTGATGTGTTGTGGATCTGCCCTGCCTAAAACCGCACTGTAAGGGATTGAGTATCTTGTTGCTTTCAAGAAAATGGATGACGCAACGGTTAATCATTTTCTCAAATAGTTTGCATAGACAACTTGTCAGAGCTATTGGCCTATAACTGTTGGGTGAGGAAGGGTCCTTGCCCTTTTTGAGAATAGGGATTATGATTGCTTCTTTTCAGATGGAAGGAATGTAGCCGACAGAGAATATGGATTTGTAGAGTGACAGTAGTGCTTTTTCGGTTTCGGGGTGTAAGTGTCTGATCATCTCATACATTATTCTGATCATCTCATATATTATTCATACTTCCTGGAGTGGACTTGTTGCAACAGCTCAGTGATGCTAGGAACTCAGGCATTCTAAATGGACGATTGTATACTTCATTGGATGTGCCTTTCCGACCCAGAGTCAGCTGCTCTGCTTGTCGCTGTTATTTTAGGAATGTATCTGTGTAATGAGATGTCCTAGAGATGTGCTCAAAATGTGCTCCTAGATAATCAGCCTGGTCCTCAAGAGTGTCTGCTTGTGTGTTTACTAATGGTAGAGGATGAGTTTCGCAGCCTTTTAATTTGTTTACCCTGTTTCAGGCTTTTCTTTCGTCTGTATAAAAATTCATGCTGGAAACGTATTTTTGCCAACTGTCCCTTTTGGCACGGCGGCGCAAGAACGAAGCTATCAAGTTTACAGCTTTGTAACTCAGCAATTAAAAATGATATCACAATTCAACAAACTGCACATACCTAATAACAAAACTAAAACAGACAAAATTGATATATTATATACCACTCTGAAATATACGAGAAGAAAGGGGGTTAACTGAGGGGCCCGATTTTTATTAGTCATATCATAAGAAGCGTTTGTTGGCTTCTTATTATCTGAAATATGCCAGTGATACGTAAGTAGGACTTTTGGAAAACCCTTGTAAACATTGTAACAAATTCACATAAGCCGTAATTTCATATATCAAATTTGTCCGCTTTAGATGCTCTAAAGAATGGAGATAATAGAATTGCGATACCTGCTTTTGGTGTAGAGTTACCAATTTGTAGACTTCGTGCTTCTATCTTTTATAACTTATCGATTTTTGTCAATCTTTTAAAAAAAATTGCAGGCCAGAAATCAGAATTCTGCTTCCATAGTCAACAGAATTTAACTTTCTCTCTCAAGTGCAACAAATTTCATTTGGCCCAGGGGTTGTCTCACTGAGACGATTCCTGTATTTTACATATATGTGTGTGAATAGGCAACATCGGATTCACCCCTAGCCAAAGCTTCCCCTTAACTTTTTTGTTACCATGCCTATTCAAATCGATCACCGGTGAATGATGCTTTAGATCGCCAATTTTGACTTATTGGAGTAGTTTCTTATCCATATAAGGCCATCCAGTAGCTAGTACAGGCACTGCACTTTCAGAATCAGCTTAAATTTTTGCACTCAGGCGATGTCGTGATTTTTTATGGGCCTTTCTTGCGAACTAATGTGCGCATCTTGTAGCGAGACGAAAGCATGCCGCTTACAATTAAGTCGCAGTAGCATCAAAATTTTGTAATCAAATGACTCCTAGCACACAACAAATTAAATTATATCACCGGTTTTGCCGTACAACAGTGCTGAGCGGTGATAATTAACAGAAAATGATGCCACCTGTTCGCTTGTGAGCTTTGGTTTGGAGTCCGAGTCGTTTTATTCCACTAAAGTGTATTTCTGAAGGTCCGCCGCATGTCCAACATGTGGATGCGGCTTTTGCAACCAGTTTCCAAAAGTTTTGGTAATGCTTCTCTCATAAAATCTTGGCAAGAGACGCTGCCAGTGTCACTGCGCAGTTATCGAAAGTTGCTCCCATGGCGCCGTCCCGTGCGGCTGCATCGTGAGAAAAGTGTCCTGCTCGAAACTATGCTGCATCCGCACTTGAATTTAGTGATGAGGAGTCGAGTTATGATTCCGAAGATGACAGTAAAGCAAATTCAAGGTCCGACTACGACAATGTTTTGAGTCAAAATGGGACATCCGCAGCTGTTCACCAGCAAGTTTCCTTTATGGCCTTGAGTGGTCTCCTTCCTTGTGCGTGCTTATCTGCTGATCTTTGTTCATGACTGAGAGCTCTACTGATTATCTTCAGGGTGCATACTTAGCTTGGTTATCATGTGCCACCATCGGCAGCAAAGAAACTTCTGTTCACGCCAAGAAGGCTGCCCATAGCACATCTCGGCCCAGCCCTACGGATCAGTGCAAGATAGTTTACAATGGCACGGGGTTTCTTTCTGCTGCAGAGGGGATAAAGTCAATCTGCAAGAATGCAAACAGATATGCTTGGATGCATAATCTTGTAGTTGCCCAGCTACGCTGAAAGTGATCTGTCCTGGAAGAGGTGCATGACTCTAGACGAACTGGTGAAGTGCGTTCCTTGGACTTCTCATCAGACCATTTTCAGAAGATGCCGAAAACGTGGAACTGCAAAATGTGTTACGAGGACCACAAAGTTGAACAAAAACCATACATTTTCTGGGAAAAATGTGCAGTGCTCCTATGCTTCACAAAATCCAGGAACTGCTTTGCCGCATGGCATGAGCGATGAACTTGTCTTAGTTTATTTTTTGTATCCAAAGAACGGCGATGTACTGAGCATTTATTTTTTCAGACACTATTCCTGGGTTATTCATCTTTGAAAAGTATATTCTGAATTTTCTTTGATATTAATATTTTAGTAGGTATCATGTTTTTTGTTGTTTTTATAAACTGGCAGCAAAAATAGCGCTTTATAGAATTTTTATTTTTTACCTAATAAACTTTTTTGTTTGGCAATGTGTTTCTGGAAAGGGCATTTCATAATGCACAATATGCTGTGCTGCAATGTGTAATGGAACATTATTTGTAGTCGTAAATAATTTTTTTCCAAGACCTATAAAAAACTACCATTTTCTCATTGTAACAAAAGAGTTATGTTTCTTAGCTGGTCGAACAAAAATTTGTCTCCAAAGATAACCTAACTCTTGTCATCTCTATTTTGATATATGCAGAAGACGAATTCTCTGTTTAAGAAACCACCAAACCTTCTTAACTGAATAATGTTGCATTTAATCAGAGAATACGAATTCTAAAGACTGGTGGAAGAAGATACTTTATTTAGGCTCTTCAATCTTTTATAAAAATTTTAAAAAATAAAAAAAAAACTTGCTGCATGATGTCTACACAAACCTGGCACTGTGCAAGAAAAAGAGATACTACAATTCCATAAAGGGATCCTGATAGCTCTTTTAAGTTTATCATATCGACTTACAGTTCATGTACAATGCAACAATTTTCTGAGTTTCATAAAAGTCTTCATTCACAAAGTTGTGGTACTGCCTAGAGTCACTGCAACATAGAAATTTATTCTGCTTTAAATTCTCTGTTGCCGAGTTAGAGTTCTGGTATTGACACTTTGACTTTTCTGACAGTTTCTTATTTTTGCCAATTTTTGCGGCAAGTTGTAGAGCCTAATGGAAAGCTCAGTCTGTTATAGTCTTAAGAATTTGTCTGTTTCCCTTAAATGCAACCACTCTCATTGAGATTGGTTCATGTAATGTCTAAGAAGAGTTTTTCTGTATTTCACATGTGTAGCATTCCAATAGGGAGAATAAGAGCTAAAGCTTCAAAGCTTAAAGGTCAAACTGCGATGACATTTTGGACCACCTGACAAACCTAGCGTCACATGGTGCAGGCGTTGAGCAGCCACTATGCAAAATTTTCAGCCTCTACTAATACGAGTGGGTGTGTCTTGAGAAACTAGCAAAAATAAACGCTTTTTGTACTGAAACTCTAAAGAACACTGCCATGACTTTCGCTGGTAACAACGCAGCCCATGGAACATTCAGAATCAGCCTTGAGCATAAGCATGACGCTCAAGATTCGGAAGCACCTGCAGTACACTGTAAATCTTGGGGGCCATGTTCCAAGATCAGTACCATACCTGCAATGCACTAGAGGTACTCATTGTTTGCTAAGGTGCAATTTAAGATTCCTTAAAACAAGTGCAGAATTACCATCCCAACAGAATTGCCAAAGCTGCCTTGATAGCGTATACTACTAATTTATAACCAATTTAGCCTAAGGTAAATTTAATTGCAGTTGGCCTTGCTACAGTCATTGTATTAGAGCTTGCCTTTCTTGCCTACTAGTCTTTGAACTGCTTTGCCTTTACCTCATTAAAGCTTTCTGTCTCTCTTCTATGCTGCGCATTTATTCTGACAATCTCTGGCCTGGTTTTCCATGCTGATCATGCTTACCTGGTTTGTGTGGGTCGTTCATGCAGAACTTTGACTTGAACACGTGCTGCATGGAGGACAGTGGCTTTGCTAGTGACTTTGAACTGGATCTCCAGCCAGGCACACAACAGGTCACTGCATTGGCCGTTTACTTTGACTGCACCTTTGAGCTACCAGTGCTGGTAAGCAGCAAAAGTATTTCTTGTTTCAAGTTGAAAAATAACTGGTACTGTGTCTCTATACTTCGTGTCTCCCCGCCCTTTTTTTCTTTCTGTTTTTCTTTTCTCAGTGCTAGAGACTCAATTCATCTAAGCTGTTATTGCAGTTTTGCATGTCTACCTTGTTTGCAGCGCTGTGTTTCCTGCAGATCGTGCTTAGCTTTTATGGAGCATTAGCACGTACAGTGATTTTCCAGCGCTCCCTGTAGGCTTGTTGTCTTGCTTTTGTCTTATTTTTTGCAATTTCTCAGTCTCGCTTTCCTGTGCTCTTATTCTTTACTCTTTGTGGCGGGCAGTCGTTGCACTCTTTTCAGAAACAGTGCCAAGCCTGTCCCCAGCTCTTTATGTTTTACTGTGCAAAGCAGTAATGTCCTAAGGAACCAAGTTTGAGCATCTGCAATGTCACATCGTAGTGTAACACTTGGAGTTCACACTTTACGTTGCTCTTGTAGACAGGTGAAGAGTGACATGAATATCGGGTGTAGAAAGAGAGTTGAAGAAATTATAGAGACCTGCAATATGTTTATGGAGTAATTGGCATGGTCATGATTATTACTAAAAATGGGTTAATTCAAGGCTTAGTGAGGCATGGTCATTTGCACCAAGACTTTCAGCACAGAAGTCATTGTTGATGTTCCTCATCTGAGGACGGTTATTTGTAGTCTTTGATGTCAGTTGATAAAGTCTTCTCATTCTCATTCTGTTTTTGTCATTCAGCCAACCTTTTTGTCATACCACAGTTGCCATTTTTGGTGTGCTATCATTGTCATTGTGCTGTTTTGTGCAATAAATTACTTAAAGGTGCCAAAGGTCCTCATTTTGTCTTTTCTCAATTCAGATAATAGTAATAAAATGCTGGTTGAAATAAGAAATATGATTGTCACATACAGCTATAACTTTCCAGTTACCCTGCTGCATTTCTCCTGTGGAGAGGGTACAGCCTGGCGCCTGCCCTCATCCCCTCTCTCCTCTTTGCATGCACTTCCCTCTCCACTATTTACTCTCCTCACTCTTGTTACCCTCTATTTTGTTAGATAGCTGTTTGCCTGTTAGATAGTCCGTACACTGGAAACAGACAGTATTCTTGCTAGAAGAGCCACTCTTATTAGCTGAAGAGTGCTTGTGTTTTTTGAGGTGGTTACGTTCTCTCATTGTGAGGATAAAGGTGGTAGTCTATCCTTGCTATAACTAATTGGCATCTGGCATGAGAATACCTTTGTTGTAAATTTATATTTGTTACAAGCATATATTCGCTACATGCTGGTGTTGGTGAGAAAAATTTAATATTTACTTAGTTTGTTATATTGAAGTTCGACTTAGCAGCAGGACAATTAATCGTTTGCCAATGAGCAATGTGCAACATTGCTTTTTAAAGCATCAGCCTAAATGAATACAAGACCCACTGAAGTGGCTTAGCAGCTGCAGCCAGTGAGTCACATGTTTTGATGCGAAAGTGTCAGATGGCCCATTGAGCGAAAAAGATGGCAGTGTCTGTAGTAGCGAAATGGCACCTAAATTCTCATTGACTGAGTTTCCTTGTCACGAGCATGCCTCGACAGAGCAGAGCGGGCGTAACGGAACACCTGCTGCTGCGTTAGCGCGCCACATGTTGCCTAAGGCGAGAGGGCATCACCGTGATGCTACGTCACCAGTATGCCTGCACGGCACGGATACAGCAACGTGGTGCCTGCTGGCCTTGGGGGGCCACTGCTGCTTCCTTGGTTTCTTGTCACCCATGATGTCGGTGGCATGTGATTTTGGCAGCGCAGGCTGCTGCTGCGGCACCTACTGTGTTGGAACATTACTCACAGCGCAAAACTTAAAGGACTGCTCAGCGGTGTTCAATCGCACATTTATGCTTTCACATTCATTACTCATAGAAATGCTTAGGTGTTCTCGGATTTTTCGTTAGATCACATTTTTGGAGATTATCGGTGCTCTATTAGAGTAACACAGTTGTTATGAATGATAAAGAAATTGCCACAAAAAGAACAGACGCCACAAACACTGACGGTGTCTGCATTATCTTTCTGTGTCCAATTTAATTTTGCACTGGTAACATGAATCAAGAATCCAGCAACCAATAGCCTGTCCAAGAGCATCACTTACAGGTAGGTTATGCAATAAGATCAAGAGATTTATAGGCATAGGATGTAGTTGGCTGATGCAAGATGGGTGTTGGAGAACATTTGGAGTGGCTCTTGTTCTGCAGTATATATGAAATGTGCTGCCACTATTTATTGCAAGTATAGTTAGGAGCAAGTGCACAGTTGTCCGATTTCACTGCGGTACACATAATTGGTTTCACAGAGGCCACTTCCCCAAGAGTAACGCTTGCACTTTTCATCTTGTGTGCAGCTCACTCCTCTCATGACCCCTCACATCATGTGTTAAGCTGCACACGTACCTCACTCCTTTCACATGGTTGCCTGTCATTGATTGTTCACAACTGCTGCAGCACATGTGTTCTGCTGGCACCCTCAATAGTTTGACATGCTTGTATCAGCAGCAACATTTCTATGGGAATGTAATGCAAAGCATCTGTTCACTGAGATTTGGAATACGTTAAAGAACCTCCATGCAGCCAAAATTAATCCAGAGGTTATTGCTGCTGTGCTTCTTATAGGCTAGGTGTAGCCACTGGATTAAGAAATCCAATCAATTACTGCTGCAGCTGTTATGATATGTTACATGGAGGCACAATTTTCTGTTGCGAACAGAATTCTAGTTCTATGCAGTTGTAATGGTATATGGTTGAACTTCGTTATTACAAAGCAGTATCTGACGCAAAATTATGTTTGCTATATCTAACATAAATCCCAACTGTATATTTGTTGCACGCTAATATTGGTGAGACACAGTTTATATTTACTTCGTTATACATGTATCTGATAATTCGTTATATCTGTGTTTCTTTATATAAAAGTTCGGTAGTGTTGCTTAGCTGTGTTCAATAGTGTTGAATGATGCCTTTTCTCGGTGACCATGATTATCCCTGTAAGGTGGCAATGTGCTGTATTCTGCATTGCTTTAAAGGAGTACTGACACATATTTCCAAAGTTTTGACAACTCAGCCACTTCACTTCTTGTGCATAAAAGAATGAATATTAATGTTCAGAAATGTAAGATATTATTATTTGATGCTAAATTTGGTCTTGAAATGCCAGGTCTGTCAAACATTATCATAAAGTCATGACAGCAAAATTTGCTGGTGTTATGCAGCAAGAGGTTAGGTATGATAGTAATGCTTATAAAAGAGTAAACCATTGTGTTTTCCTCGCCGCGCCCACATGTGGCACACACCATGATCACAGGAATGGAGCAATTCAGTGTTTCATGACATCATGCTTCATCCACCTATGTACCAAAGCTGGTTCATAGGAGCAAGTACTATATTACATTAAATTATTTAGGGTATTCTGACACTCGCCAGTATGTCTTATAGGGTCTAGAAAGTTCAGACCTTCAATTAATGCAAAAAAATATGAGAAGTCGAAACTGTCACGTCAGTATTATGTGCAAAACTTAATGTTTGAAGCATATGTGGATGTGTCATGAAAAGCTAGCAAGAATAGGTATTTTTGATGCTGAAATTGAGTTTAAAAAATGCCGCCATTATCATTCACCAAAAGTGATGCATTACCGAGAACACCCACAGCTCCTCAGCATAACCTCTGGGATCAGGTGGTGCCTGCTGCTGCTTGTAGCGTGTTGAGAAATCTCTGAGGCGACATACTGGGACAGATGTCATATCCGCTAACCACCAGGTGTATGCATTGTCTTCTTAGGTGCTGTTTAAAGGCTGCTAATAATAAAAATAGGCAATTACCAGACCTTTGGCTTTCGCAAGAGTGCTTCAGTAGTATGTGCTACTCATTTATAACAAATTTAGCAGAAGTGAAATTTCACTGCAGTTGGCAGCTTAACTCTGTGCTGAAGCAGTTAGCAGCTGCAGGACACTATTGGTATGCTGTTTTGTTCCGTCTCATTAATAGTCTCTTGCCGTCTCATAAATAGTAGACAAAGTGTGCGGAGTTCATAAGTGTTAGCTAATGCACGCTTATGCACGCAGGCGAGAAAATGGTACGAGGGTGATTGGAGTGTCAACGGCAAGGCCGCAGAGAGCTCCTGGTCACGATAACACTAGGGTCAACACAACAGCGGTAGTGCTGCACTGAAGAGTTGCTGCAACTGCAGTTGATGCTTTGTCGAAAAGGTGCCATGTTCATGGCAGTATGGTGATTTTTTCTGTGTTGGAACAGGGCAGACATGGTTGTAGCTGCCAGATGAACACAAGTGTTCCTCTTTGTTGTGAACAATTGAGCATGTGTTGTTGTCCACATTGAACATGTAATTTGTACAGATCTGCAAACAGTGTGCTTGGGCATTGTGTTGCAAAGAAAAAGAGAGATCCATAACACATCAGTTGCTATACTTTGTCCGTAGTTCCTTGTAGCAGTGTGGAAGCTGTAGGATTTCTTAGCCGTTAAAAAGGGCAAATGCCCCTCAAGATGTGTTCTTCTGTGCCGCATCATCTTCTGTTTGTCCTGTCGATACATGCTTACGGGTGTGAGCGTTGATGCAACAAATGTATTAATGCTATGACTATAAGCCACGTTTACATGAATGTGACCGTGGGGCTTCGCTTCGTATGTGCACACTCTTTCTCAGCTGTTTTTTGCGGCCTCCTTAGCCAACACTAAGGGTGAACACCCCTTGAAGTGTGTTCACTCGTGCTGCATCGTCTGCCCCGCCTCTAGCTGTTGTTTGCTTACCACTGTCACCATGTGCCATACTGGAGTGTAGTAGTAAATTAATGCAGTGAACAATTCGGCTTTCAGATCATTTTGCATTATCAGTGCATCACCAGTGCTAATGCTGTTAAGTGGAAACCACCTGCAAAGTGGAAATCACACCTCTTTTATGGCTTGGTGTCTCCTCTGTAGGCATAGCAGCGTCAGACAAACAGCTGATCACAGTAATATAAGAACAAAACATACCTCATGCTTCACCATTAGTGTAAGGTGAGACTAAGCGATGGCTAATTATACCATTTATTTCTTGCTGTCAGTGGAGAGCAAGTAACAAGCTTGAATTTGGGTTGGAGCAGGCGATGTGGATTGTGTGGGCATTGCCATGTTGCTATGTGGTCATGGTTACTGGTGGTAACAGCCACAATAATTCATGGTATACGACGTGCACGTACAGAGGGTGTAACATATGGTGTATTGCTGTAACACTTCAACCAAAAGCTCTAACCTCACCAATAGTTAAGACAGTTACACCCAGAACTGTATTCTGTTAAACAAGGATATTGTCTCATACCTTTGGCAGTGCTGCAAGTTACTTGTGAGATAGAGTATAGGTTCCAAAGCCCTGGGCTGAATACTACTGTATGGCTCAAGTGTCCTTGTGTCTTCCTCTATTTGTAAGCGTTGTCCCTCGAACTGGCCAGTAAGGCACACATATTGATTTCTTTGGCACTGCTGTGTGTTGGGCCTGCTGGTATGCAAACTTAGATAACATTTTAGCCCCAGCAGACAAGGACAAAAGGGACACGTAGACACCACAACAACTCGTTGTGGTGTGTATGTCTCCCTATTATTCTGGCAATAAAATGTTATCCATGATTTACTTTCATTGCAACACACTGATTCAGTGCTTCAGAGAGAAGCGTGGATGAGTATACATGAACAAGTATTTATGTACAGATTTTTGTGTCCAGTGAATGGTAAAAAGTTAAAGAACAAGCAATGTCTTTAAGTGGGACCACAAATGCTGCAATTGAGGTGTTGCGAATATTTGCTGACACTGAGAAAATCCTGAATGGACATCAAAAAACAAGTGCAAAAGAGCCACTGTGTTTTCATATTTGTTTGAGCATCTCATCTTTCAGAAATAAAGAACAATATAGTAGTATCTCATTTCTGTAATCTGCATCAAGTGGTATGTCTAAACCAGACGAAACTGATATTGATGCTCTTCATTCAGAAATACGTACATTATATCCTGTGCTTGTTTACAAGCACACATTTGTTACATGCTAGCATCGGCACGAAACCTTGTAGACTTCCTTTATTAATATCTGGTAATCAGTTATATCCATCTTTGTTATATCATACTTTGGCTGTTTCATACATCAATCTGAATTATATTAACTAGTTGTGAACGGGACTTTTGCAAGGCTTGCATAGGCAATGCGACAATTTTATGTAAGCTATACCATATTTATACCTGCATTATACAAACTACAATTCGCAGGTTGCATAATTGTGAAATATGTTTTTGCAGCGGAATTACAAAGCTCTAAACTTTCTGATTCAAGTTAATTAAATTTACTCAATTTTGCACATTGTAATGAACTTACAGGAACTATATATTTTTTATACAATGACTCAAATATACTTTGTTAAATGCAGCAATTTTAATTCATATCAAATAAACGATTGTCCAAGAGCATTTCTGCATTTGGCATGTATATATGTATAGGGAAATCAGAGCTGGCCCCAAACTAATGCTTCCTCCTGATATTCTTTATGTTCACTGCCATTTAATCTAGTTATTATTAATTTTTTTAAAATCTGAAATTCTGCACACAGCAGCTGTGTGTATCACAATTCAAATTTAAAACGTTCACTGTGTTGCTGCAAGTAAATCTTATATTTCAATAAATGTAGCCATTACTGAAGAGCACTTGTATTTTTATTCTAGTGTTTTGCTTAGACACCATGTCATTTAAACTGAAAATTTTTGAAACCATCTGTCACCATATGGACAGGTGTCGAAAAAACTAACCAGAACATGCGCTTTCTTTCATCCGACAGCTTGCATAGTTTGAAAATCATGAGATTAGGTACAAGGTTGACATTGATGCAAGATTTGAGTTGCGTATTAAATCAAACAAGAATAAATAGTAAAAGTAAGGCCCTGCGCTTAAACTTTTTTCTTTAAAGTGCAGGCCCACCTTGTGCACCAATGTTTCTAGATTTTTCTCAGTTGCGTAAGAGCTGCGCATAATGTGCAGTGCTATTTCGCACACTTGTCAAATTCTGCCATAGGGTTGATTAATTTTGATGGTGTTCACAGTGTACACAGATTTAAGGAACTGAGTAAGGGACAAGCACGGAGTGATAGAGCACTGAGCAGTATCGAAATTAACCACTGCTAAACTGCCCAAGCTTCCACCCTTGCATACTGTTGAACTCACCATTCTGTCAGATCTGATTGGCTCACAGGGCTGTTACAGTCTCTCAGATTGGCTCACAATGCCAACATTGCGGAATTCTAGAACTGTGCCCCTGTTTCCATTGCCTTCGACAATAGCGTGGCATTTCTAGTGTTCCCTGCTCTCCCTCATGGCTAGATTAAAGGCTAGCTAGATTCATGTATCAGATTATAGAATGAGGTTGTGTGTGACATGGCATCTAAGATAGCATGCAATTAAGAAACAATGTACTTCTCCCAAAGCATATACAGAATCAGTGTAGCTGGCTACGTGTAACTGTTTGGATTTGCCAAAATGTGGAAGAGTAAAAAAAAAAAATGTAACACTAAGTGGTTGTGTTTTATGTCTTACTTTATTTAATGTAAGCGCTGTAGTAAGATAGTAATGTTTTCTGTTCCCCACCTTAGCGAGTGTGAATTGAGTTGTGCAACTATCTTCAGGTGTGCTGTGAGATGTGCACTTCAGCTCTGTAGCTTTCCTTTCATTATCTCAAAAAGTTGTTTACGAGTTTTTTTTTTATGAAATGCTGCAAGCCTTGGAAAGCCCGAGCAGGAGAGAAAGTACATGCACAATAAAGCAGAACATGTAGAATCAAAGTACAGCACAAATATATTGCAACAAGCACGTTAGAAGAGGAAAGTAAAATGTAACATTATACAAACAATACAACAAAATCATTTTATGCAACACACCTGCAGTAGTGCAAAAGTACAAATCATTAATAAACTAAAAAAACAACTGCAACGATAACAAGTTCATTAGGCAGTAGGTTCAACAGAATAATTAAACACGAAAAGTTCGGCCAATTTGATTAGATATATGTTCAATCGAGTCAATGCTGGTCAGTTGTTCAATGGGCAGATCGTTCCACTCTGTTATTGTGCGAAGAAAGAAAGAAAATATCTGAAAACATTAGTTCTGGCACTGTGAGGTGTTAGTGACGCAGAGTGCAATGTCTTGTTCTGCGGGCCATAAGTGAGTAGATGTAAGGCTGGTGGGAAAGAGACAATTTGCGTTTATTAAGTAAAAAAATAAATTTAAGTCTGGATTTTCCTTCTCAATTGCAATGTTTGAATGTTACGTTCAATCATTGCCTGGCTTAAGAAGTCAGTTAAGCGATATTTCAAAAAGATAAACCTTACTGCTTTACGCTGAATCATTTCTAAGACATCAATGTTAGTTTTAGTATAAGGATCCCATATCGTAGCTGTATATTTTAGTTTAGCACGGCCAAGGGATGTATAAGCAATTAGATGAGTTTCAGCGGGAGCAGGTTTTAATTTGTGTCTTAGCAGGCAAAGTTTCTGAAAAGTGGAGTCGCATAATTAAGAAATGTGGGAGTTTCAGCTAAGGTTATTGGTTAATGTAACACATAGGTATTTGTACTGGCTAACCTCGGTAAGTGGGTGATATGCAAGGCTGTAGGCAAATGATAGCGTATTAATTTTTGTTCTAATTTTTGTGGAGACTGTTTCGCTTGTATTAAGTTCCATATTCCAACGAGTGCACCAAGATTGAATGTCTTCAGACACGAATTTAATGTGATTTGGTCTTGAGGGCGGGTAATTTCAAAGGTAAAGAGCAAACAGTCGTCAGCAGACTATTTAATTCCTATAGGCGGAGTAACGGTGTCAACAATGTCATTAATATATATCTTAAGTAACAATGGCCCCAAAACACTACCCTTAGGAACACCAGAAATAGTGGGAAGTTCACTAGAAAAGTACGTATCAACAACGATGGATTGTCTGTGATTAGTAAGGTAAGCAGCAATCCTATTTATAATATACGTGGGTAAATTGAGCAGCTCAAGTTTTCTTTATTAGCTTTGAATGTGTAATGTGGCCAAATGCTTTTTTGAAATCCAAAAATATGACGTCAATTTGTCCAGATTTGTCCAGTATGCTAGTGATATTGGAATGCATTATGTAACCGAGCAAACGACAATTGTCCATTGGAATGGTTCATTGTCGTTTGTGCGGTTACATAATGTGTTCCAATATCGACCACCAACTAGCCCGCCTCTCCCTGTTAAATATGCTAGTGAAATCATAAATAACAGTGGTTAGTTGGGTTACAGTAGAAAAGCCCTTTCGGAAACCGTGCTGCAGGGGTGACAAAATGTCTGTCTCCAAAAAAAGTTTACAACAAGAGGGGGTGAGTGATACGGTACGATGGTTTGCTATTAGTATGCAATCGCCCTTTTTTAGTACTGGGATAACATGGGCAGTGAGCTAGTCTCTAGGAATCGCAGCTGAATACAAAGATGCTCGAAATATAACTAAGAACTGTGATAACACTTCTCAATACAAATGTTGTAATGCCAGCTAGTATGTGATGTCAAACACAAATGCCAAAAAATATGATGTGAGAATGTGTCGTATTGCTATAATGCTCATTTTCTGCAATATTAACACATTCTTTATCATGTTGAGTGGCATTAGGCTCCCTATGCTTCATCCGTGCCTCTCAAGCTTGTTATCGTGCGATGTGATGAATGCAAAAAAAAAAGGGAAATTACATTACACAGGGCAGGAAGTTATGCAGATCATAATGTATAAGCACTAGCGCTGCAAAGGAGCAGCACAGGAATATATGAAAAAGTCAGAGTAAGGCACATACAGTGCTGTGTATGTCTTTTGTTGTGCCTTAAGCAGTGACGTGGGCACAGGAGCGATGACACAAACAATAATAAAGCGTATATGTTTCCCCGCTTTCGGTTAGGCTTAACTTGCATCACTGTTGCATAGCATAGAGTCTCCTACTAAGTAACTCAATCTCTTGAGTTGATCAAGCTGCATACACTTTCGTCAAGTGCCAACTTGGTCGCAAGACTGCCATGTAGTATCCTGAGCTGCACACCAATGACCTTATTCGCTTGGTCGATTGGAGCTCATTGCACTCATGTTGCCAATTAACGACTGTGACCAACCTTACTTAGCGACATTGCGGCCTCCTGGATCCTTCCGTAATATTGCCATGCGCCGACAAAATGCCAATGCAGCTTTTCTGAAGTCGTAACTCTTGTGCGGTCACCACGAAGTGACTCCACATTACCTGAGCCAGGTGCCACAACTCTTCTCACACCTCTATGTCAAACTTTTAATGCAAATTATTATTTGCCTCATTCCTGACACTTATTGTATAGGTAAATATATGGCCTCTTCGATTTGGCTGCATGTGCTGCACTAGTTCATGGTGTGCAGCACTTTTGTCTTCAATTTTACAGTGCAGCGCCATTTTCGATTTGACTTCGTGCAAGGCAAGTTCTGCACAAGTTAAAGTTCGCCTGCGCTCACCCTTTGGAAGCGTGGGCATCGTGCAGGCCCTCAGTAGCAGGTGACACGGTGTAGCGCTAGTTTAATAATGGCGCGCTGGTATAAATATCTCCCATTTTGGTTACAACAGTTTCTATGGCTGACTTAAGAATGTGAGGGACAAATTCGATGACTGAATGTGTTGTGAGGCCAGCTTAGTAAAGTTATGCAAGGTGTTGATGCTTTCGATCGTTAAATTGCTTGGAACTCATTCTCTGACAAGAAAAAGAAAAACCAGCCTCTACCACTTCGTTATCACGACGTAGCAGTACTACCACGATAACGGCTTTTGTGATAACGAAAATACCCTCCCTTTTGCTACACATAAATTTGTTGGAATGGTTCACGACAGACCTGCACTAAGTTGATGGGGAGTGCTGTCAGATTGCAGAAGCGTCTTTGCACAGGAGCCAAACTTTGAGCACAGCGTAGTTGAAAGCAAAACATATTTTGAACCACGAGGAGCTGCACCAACTCAAAAAAGCACCGGCAGAACAATATTGTGGCGACAACAGCTGATGCTACGACACGCCTCGGATGGATGGATGGAAAGTAGGAGCGTCCCCTTTGAAACGGGGTGATGGCAGTTGCCACCATGCTCAGCTTTTTATTTTTGTTTAACTGTGTTGTAAGTTATTAAAATTTGCCATTTTCTTTAAATACATCTTGCTACACTTTTAACCTTATGTCACCTCTGCTTTTGAGCCACCAATCCTCTAATCGCTTTTTGCTAATTTCCACCGCATTATCATCTCTGAATCCTAGGGCCTCAGGAAGCGTGACTGTGCCCGCATCAACATCGGGATGGATACCATCACATTTTAGTATGAGATGTTCTATTGTTTCTACAGATTTACCACACACAGTACATGTGTCTTCTTTGTTAAATTTCTTTTTATAGCTCTGCCTTCTAAGAAATCCTGACCTAGCTTCAAAGAGTAAGGAACTGCCTCTTGAGTTATCATAAAACGCTTCCTTCCTGATCTGCTGTTTCCAGTATCGATATAGTTCAATGCTATGCTTCTTTTCCATTGAATTTATCCATTTTTTACCTACCGCGTTTTTAACCTGTTGTTTAAGGCTGTCTTTTTCCGTCCTCTTGTCTGGGATACTTACTGGTTAGCTTCCTAGTTCTTTTCCGCCATTGTGAGGCGGCGCTCTTTCTGTATAGGTATGTAAATACCTTAGCTGCCCACCTTTTATCGTCAATTTTCTCAGGCATTTTCATATAGGAGTTTACTCTGAGTTTCCTGTGCTTCAAATGATGCCCAGCCCATATCCCCCTGTACTGCTTCGTTGGTGCTTTTCCCATGGGCACCTAGTGCTAATCTTCCAACAGCTCTCTGATTTACTTCTAGTGTCGACTGAACTTCTGCCCTTAAGCACATGACCGCATTCCCGAGAGTAAGCCCCGGCACCATTACTCCCTTCCAAATACCTCTCAGTACCTCATACCTGTCGTACCCCCACAATGCCCTATGTTTCATTATCCCGGCATATCTTCGCCATTTTGCTATGCGAGGCTGTTCATGCTTTTCCGTATACATCTGCCCTTTGTTTATCCATACCCCGAAATATTTGTATTCGGCCACTTGGGGTATTTCATGGCCTTGTATTGTAAGCTCCTGATCAGTTGTATCATTGAAAAACATCCCACTGGACTTAGCTGCGCTAAAACTGAAACCTAGACTGTCTCCTTCGTCTCCACAATAATTAGCCAGAGTTTGCAAATCTTCCTGGCTATGTGCTGACAGTACAATATCGTCCGCATACATTAAACCCGACAGTCGTTGCTCAACAACCTTCCTGCCTAATCTGTACGACAGATTATACCCTAGATTGCTTCCTTGTAGCCTTCTTTCCATACTTGTCATGTAAAGCATGAACAGCAGCGGTGATAGAGGACAACCTTGCCTTAATCCTTTGTGTACCTCGACAGTTGTCGTACTCGTAATTCCTTCCCATGTTATTTCAGCATTATTTTCTCGGTATATTTCCTGTAGGAAATCAATTACCTCATGACTGATACCTTCATCTTTTAATATGTTCCACAGGAGTTGCACCGCTGGACATGCACCGGACATGCACCGCTTATGTCCAGGAAGGCTAAATACAGAGGTCTATTTTTCGCCTTAGCTATTTCCATGTACTCGATAAGCACGAACAGGCTATCATCTAAGCGCCTACCACTTCTGAACCCGTTCTAATGTTCTCCGAGTATTCTATTACTTTCTACCCATGACTGCATTTTTAATTTCACCGCCTGCATCGCCAGCCTATATATAACTGATGTTATCGTAATTGGTTGGAAGGATTTTATGTTCGTCTTATCGCCTTTCCCTTTTGATGGTTGGGGTCAGGCATGAAATTGATGGTAGCTGGCCCATGCCGTCGTCCAACTTATCCATGCTGAGCAAGTTGTTGAAGGGAGACACTTGTTCTCATCGAGAACGAATATGGGATTTATTTGCAGTATTTACATGAGAATGTTCGTAACACCTTTTATAAATCAAATTCATTTTACTCTGTTTCCAGCTATGCGGAATTTGCTTCTTTGTTTTGACTGCCTCCAATGCTTTTATCAGAGTTTCCTTGCTTCTTGGGCCAAGTTCATTAATTAACTTGATTAGAATTTCGTCTATCCCTGCGGACGTGCATTTTGGAACATTTGCTTCCGCCTTTTTCTAGTTAAGATTGGTCAGTTCTAAGCTGTTTTCTATTGTGCTATCCTGTGTTGCTCCGTCATTTGGGGCGATTACCCTATCGTCTTTCCTAAATGACTTAGGTCTAACTGAACCAATGTAGTTCACAGCATCGTCTCCCTCTAAACAATGTCCCTCGGCATCATGAATATGTTCCTGCTTTCTGTGATTGGCTTTACCCAGCCAGCTTATATGGTTCCAGAATTTCCTTGACCCCCCTTTAGTTGCATCGCGAACTTCAGCCAGCCAACGATCAGAGGACTGCTTTATTTTAGCCTGGACGAGGACCTGCACTTGTTGTTTCTTTTGTCGTTAAGATTCCCATTTTTGGCCTATTTCCTCTTGAGATAACTGCGCCCTCTGTGCTTCTTTATGTTCCCGTGATGCCAACCGTCGTTGTTTGATGGCCTCCCTGATTTCCTTATTCCACCAACTTCCTGGCGCCCTCTTTCCTCTCCAGCGGTTTATTCCTTTTACTTCTTTTATTTTTGTACTAATGAGTAGTTCTAACTGATTATAATCACACTTTTCCATGGGATGTTTCTCTATTGCTTCCTCTATGCCGGCCGCTATTTGCGCTATTTGTTCGTCATTTAATTTTGCGTACTCTTCTTGACTTCCTTGACTTCTCTCTTGAGCAGGGCTCCCAACTGTTGACTAATATGCTTATGATCACTTCCTAGGAAGTACTTCCTCTCTTCATCTATTTCCATTATTGCGAGCTTGCTATACATCCCCTGCGACATTAAGCAGTAGTCAATGGTCGTTTGCCTGCTACGGAATTCCCACGTGATGTGTCCCTTACACTTAGTTTCTCTATTTACTATAACTACGTTGTGTCGCTCACAGAAGTCTAGCATCAACTCCCCGTTACAATCTGTGTATCCATCCAGATCCTCGATGTAGCCATTCATGTCAGCCAGCAGACAAATATCGGCACCTTCTCCAAACGGCTTTATATCGTCATTGATATACTTCACTAGATCCTTGTTCTCTTGCCTGCATTTGTCCCCTGTCCCTAAATAAACTACTCCTAGCCATGTCTGTTTACCGGCAATTATACCTGATACCAAGACATGTTCTTTGCACGTTGACTTTATTCTTTGCCCGCAGCGCGCTGTTTCGCGCCACAGGAGCAGAATGTATGGCACTAGAATGACAAAATGAGCCAAACGCGCAAAATTCACCGAGCAGACAATAACGTTTGCACTTTTCATTTTTAAAAATAAACGTGCAGCGTTAGTGCAAGCAATGCAACTGAACTTTCTGAACTGGCACTACACTCAACCGCACGCGCACTGTGCCGCAACTGAATATATAGTCACGATACTGTAGCCAAATTAAATATACCCATAGATTCGCTTTCTCGCATCATTTTGGACCTCTTCAATAAAAGAAAGTGGTAAAGCAGTTTCAAGAGCATGGCTTCACTGAAAATAAAAAGAAAAATGGCCCGATGCTGGGATCGAGTCCCGGTCTCCCTGCGCAACAGCCCGATGACCTAACAATTAGACCGCACTCGCAAGCATACGTTTAGTGTTGAGAGGACCGGCTGGTGCGTAACGTTGCATAGCTCGAGCTCGAGCACGTATACACAGAAGAGTGCGTGCGCCAGTATTCTTCAGGCCACAAACGCAGGAATGGAAATTGTATTCCAGTGACGTCATGTACACCATTTTGAAGTCCTATTTACAGCTATTATTGGTGTTGGAGATAAGAGGACCGAGATAACGGGCAGCTTTTCACCTCGTTAGCTTTAACAATGGCGACCTCGATGACGGGCAGTGCATACGCCCTAATAGCCAGCTTCACCCCTGACTTTCGCGGGCGTCAGGTCGCGAAATAACGAGTTCATTATAAAAGCGAAAGCAAATTTCTTTCAGCCTTTGCGCGTGGTAGTTAGCGCTTTGAGACGCTGTGTAGGACCACACAACTTTCGGCATCGGCCCACATTACTCAATCCTTTTCTTGTAGTTCCTAGCGCTACGCAGGCTAAGCGCGACATTGCCTTTACGAGTAGTCGGAACAGGTTGTAACGTATTTGTTCGTCGGACTAAGAAAAATATCACAGTTCCGCCATAAAGGCAAATAATTATTTACAGCGGTAGTGCTTAATACACGAAGTAAAGTTCGTAGTTTTATCGGCCGTACAGGGCCAGATTAAGAGAAATGGGGGCCTTGGGCTAATGCGCATGCAGGCCACCCTTCCCTATACTGACCGCCCCCCCCGCACCTGTCGCCTGCTACGCTACTGGAAATGTGCCATGTTTCATTTTAATTCCACCAAATTAAAAAAGAACGAAGTGCGATCAACGGGATTATTATTATTGTTATTATTATAAGGAAAACAACAAAACTTGCTTGAAACGCGTGCTGTTGTAAACACCAACATATATGTTGACTTTGTGAATAATCAGCATTCTGTTTTCACCAAAAGCTAGGCTTTAAGGAAAAGTTAAAAGTTTAGTGCACTCAAGACGAACAAGAACGTAGAAAAGACAACACAGCTCAGATGTCGATCCTTCTGAACCTAGGCTTTATTTGCATCACTAAGTTTAATCCCGTGAGGAGACGCATATGGTTGTATCCAAAACATTCTTTATTAAAATTCAAGCATCAGACTGCAATAATCGTTATACACGTTACTCTATAAATATGAAATAGATATATACAATACTTAAGGCAATACAAACACCATAAAAGTGCACTAGAATACAGATGAAAATTACCAACTGTAATTACAAAACATTATTTGAAAATATTTTCGTTAAAGGTAAGACAAGCAAGGACGACACCAAATAAACGTGGCACTATCAAAAACAGCAAAAATACAGTTCTTTATAAGCACGCTAAATATCACAAGAGACGAACAACGAAGATTTGCATATATTGAATTGCACTGCTCAGCGTTTCATTGGCAACATGGAGGCTGGGAGGCGACACAACAAACTTATTGGAACTATTCATGTATAGCGCAAACAGTCCTCTTTTAAAATGACATTTTTCGCGCCTTCGCTTTGGCGAAATCCGATATAGTCTGTTCGAAGGATAGATCGTGGAGTAGGCCACTTTCAATGGACATTATAGCAAGCGAGTTCACCTTGTCGTCAAGGGGGCTCGAACAAAGGCGATTTTTTTTATCAGCGACAACTTGGAAAACGATCGTGCGGTCTCACAGTTTGCCACGGGTATGCTTAAGTACATTCGCAAAGCAATAGGAAGGTTCGGAAGCACATCAATAAGCTTTCTTTCGTGCAGCAACTTCATTATTCCCAGGGGAATCGTGTCCTGGCCCACAGAGCTGTGCAGAAAGTTCGCAAACTGAACGATTTCAGCGGAAAATGCTGACTTGTAGGTTTTCACTAACTTCCCAGCCTGCTGTGCCAGAGAGGCCTCGCTCCCAACTTCTGTCAGCAATTTTAAGAATCCGAACCTTTCGCAGAGTTCAGTGTAGGCAGCCTTTCGCACTCGCAAAGCAGAGCCTAGACTGTCGAGTACAACATTGTAGGTATCTACGATAAACTTTTTTCTACCTTGTAGCGCACTATCGCTTTTTCTGTCCGGATGCTTACTCAAAACGATGCGTTTGCCCTCATCCTGATAACATTGATTGGTACTCAGCGTGCGTGCTCTCTCTTCGAATGTATCAAAGAGAGGTAGCAAAGGATTAACAAAGCCTTCTAGAGAGCTCAGCAGGTCTACAGGAGTTGAACTGTCTAGGCCTGGTATGTGAAGTGCTACGCTACGCTCGTTTTGTCAAAGCGCTCCAAGATTTCATTCCAGAAAATCTCCATGAATGCAGTCTCTAGTTCTGTCATTTTCTTGAAGAGAAAGTGCGCTTCGTTCCAATATATATATAGTGTCACCGTTTTCTTCCTAGTTCTTTGATATAGCTTCAAGGCAACACAAGACTGCATTCAAATTTTTCAGAATGGCCGTACATGATCCAGCGTGTCTTGACCACCTGGTCTCAGAGAGACTTTTCAAAACAAGCTGCTGGCCAGTTCCGCCCATGCTGTCCAAAAGATCCCTCCATCGCTTAGGTAAGGCAGCAAAGAACACATACAGTCTCTGAATTACAGTGAAAAATTTGACTGCCTCAAGGCAACTGTCAACGCTACACGCGCCAACTAAGTTCAGTGAATGACCAACACACGAGACGCAGACTGCCAATTCGTTCAGGTGTTAGATTTGAGCTTGCAGTCTTTTGTATTTTCCTGACATATTACTCGCATTATCATAAGCTTGGCCCCTACAATCATCAATTGAGATGTCATTGGTCGTCAAAAGGGACATCACGGTATCGAAAAGATACAAGCCAGTATGCGATTCAATTGGAACAAATACAAGAAAGCGTCCGTACACTCTCCCATTTAAACAGTATCGTAAAACAACTGACAGCTGATCAATGTGAGCAAGGTCTGGAGTCGAATCAACAATTAAAGAGAAGTATTTTGCGCGTTTCACTTCGTCAACGAGACGTTCCTTGACAGCCTTTGCCATATGCTCGATAAATTCATCACAAATGGTTTTTGACAGATACGATGGGGGACCTTTTCCTGTTCCCGTAGCGTTTGATGTGCTCCTCGAGAAAGGGATCAAACTTGGCAATGGCCTCAAGCACTCCCATATAATTGCCATTTCTCGGTGAACCAAAAATCTCCTTACTGCCCCTAAACGCTAGGTTGCGCTCAGCTAGAAGCTTAACTACAACGACTACGCGCTTCCACACCTCTGTCCAGTAAGCGGTCTCAGTGACAAGATGCTTAACCAGCTCCTTGTCAATTGTGCTGCTCGAGTTAGAGCGGGCAAGCCATGCTGCCACGTAGTTCCGGTGCTCGACGCTATTTTCATGTGTGCAAACCTTTTCTTCTGCTATTTTCCAATCAGAAAAGCCGTGCGTGGTGAAAGCACTGGGGTTGCTTGAAATCGAAAATAGTTTGCTCATGAAACAGTAAACGGAACCTTTGGACTCCGAGTACATTTACCAGTGTCGCTCGTATGCCTCTCCATTTACAGCCTTTCGCACGAAAAGATGAGGTGACATATAGCGTTTCTGAGTTTTGTATTGCCTCTCGGCTCCGCGGAAGCTGCATTCAGTAGGTACTTTGTCATCTTTGGTAACTTATTTTCACGCTCTTCTCTTTCTAACTTCGCCTTTCGTTTAGACGCACCACTGTGATGCTTCCGACCGAGCATTTTCGCATGAATGGATGCTAATTGTTCACCGGGCACTTCGTCAGTCCGACGCGATCGCAGGTGTCCAACGGTGGCCGTCCCGATGACTGGCGCACGCTGCCTGGATGGTCCGTGGCTTGCCGAGAGTGGCGAGTCCCCCGGGAGCTCCTCAGGGGACGGGCTTATGTAAGCTTAACCGGCGGCTCGGGGCTGAATCGCAGCCCGCGATCGACTTCCTTCTATAGACGCGCGCCGCGTCTGTCTGTTACTAGCGCCAAAGCAGGCGTTCACATACGCATAGAGTTCCTTGTACAAATTCCCTCCTCCGTACAAACTCACTCCTTCATCCCGTTCCGGTCTCGTCTTCCTATTGGCTAGGAGCAATCGTCTGTTCTGGGAGGTTCTCAATTTTTCTTTCGCCCCGTCGACGCCGAGCACGAGAACGAAGGGGAGAGGGCGACTCCTAACGCGGGCGAAGTTACGCGCCCTCCGTCGCCTCTGAGTCATCTTTTTCAACTTCTTTCTGGAAAGTTCGGCGGCCAGCCTGACCTACTTTTCCCGTCGAGCGCGCGCGAGAGGTGCGCAGCCACTAGGCAGAAATGGGCCCTGGAGACAGGCCTTTGTGTCCAGCTCTCCAACTTCTCCCTTCACTTTTCCACAACCCTAGCCCGAACAGTGAACATTCCATGCCCCACGGCACGCGGACAAAAGCACGTGTGACGTCTTCTTTCCTTTCCTGCCTAGACTCTGCCATCAGACTCATCATCATCTGCTATCGGACTCATCCTCCCCCGCCCAAATTACCATCACGGTAAAGAAAATTAAGTCGAATGGGAGGCACTGTTGGGTACTGCAGCACATCCTTTCTATGAGAAGTACAGTGGCGGAACTATTTGAGAGGTGGAGGGTGGCGTGGTGGTGACGAGGGGCAAGGGAGGTTTAGGTGCTCATCCCACATTACATGTTTTATGTGTTTCCCCCTTGCCCCTCCTCTCCAGACAGCACTGGACAGACTGACTGACAGCAAACCACGAAAACTTTTCCTAGGAAACGCACCTCGCTTCGTAGCTGCTGGTAAACAGCGGTTGGTAAATTGAGCACTCTCTTTAGAGAGCGTGGCTTCATTCTATTTAAGCGTTTCGCAAAGTACTGCTACTCATGGAGGAAGGAAACTAAGGAGAGGCCCTGACGTCACTCTTTGTGAAGCTAAAGTGAAGCCGGAAGTTGGCGTTGCTCATGGCGTTGCTCCGCCTCTTGGGCCAGCTCTCCTCTCTTGTTTACCGTTCTCGCGAAACCACGCCGCGCTGCGCGCAACCGGGCTGTTCGGACGTGCGCGCTCCGCAGCAATACTAAACAATCGCGATGTATTATTGCATTGCCGTTGCCGAAGTCGTGTTAAAAAAAGTTTATAATGAACTTCGCAAGTTGGGCCGTGAGGTCGAATCGGCTGCTTTTACCAGCGTTTATAAAAATAAACATGCCTTATAAGGCCAGTGGACTGAACTGTTCTCATCAGCCGCAGGTACGGGCCGCTGCCCAGTTCTTGCGTGCTTTTATAAAAAGGTCACCTATCGCTGCCTTCTACTTGCTTTTCTCTGCTTGGGCTTCCTGGGGCCCTCAGACAGACTTGCGAGCTAGACTTCTGGTGATACGAAAAAAATGTACGCATTTTCACTGCACTGCAAGAACGCATTGGAGACACGTACGACACACTGACCCATTTGCGATCCATTTGGAGTTTATGAGAACAAACACATTCTCGCTTGAGGAATTGTCGTGCTTTATTGATCAAAATTCGGGTGGCCGCGCATCACTACGACAGCGCGCCGGCGAGAAGGCAGAATGTCATTTCTGACTCCGCGGTTAGGTTCATTGACTGCGGCCTGAGGTGCCTTCTTCCCACGGTAAGGGAAGCATCATAGAACCAAAGTTTTGCGATAGCTGGCGCACGGTGCAGAACAGTACGCGCGTAGAACCGGCCTACGTGCGACCATGGAACAGCCGTTTGATTTGTTCGGAGGCGTACGTTCTGTGGAGCCTTGCCGACTCTTGCAGCGCATCCGCTAACGCTCACTTCCCTGCGTTTCTCGCGCGCACAGATAAGATACGCCTGCGGTAGGGAGGATTCGTTCCTTAAATCAAACCAAGCAGCTTCTTTCCCATTGTTGCGTACTCCAGGGTATCATATCGTACTGCTGCCGAGTTGTAGCGGCGCCCGCCTATCGAAGCTCGACCGATGTTACTTATTGGGTAGCGTGGCGTTGTCGGCGGGCTGCAGGCATCCGGTAGACCATGGCGACCAAGCAAGGGTGAGACGATTTCTAGTGCAAAACTTGCACGGTTTATTCAAAGGTTGTTGAAAGATGAAGAGAAGAGAATGAAGTGATCAAAAGTACATTTCGGAGCCCCTTAAATAGGCTCTCTACAATCGTGGGAGGGATCTCGCTTCCGTCGACGTCACGTGACCGGCACTGAAAGGAGGAGGCCGTCCCGCCTCCTGGATTGTAGACCCTTGTCCGTCTCCCTTGCGCGTTGCTGGTTCGTGGAAGTTCTAAAGTCGCGCGCGCGCGCACACACACACACACACACACACACACACACACACACACACAAAAGAGGCATGTACGCTGCGGGGCTTCCGCCAGACCGGCAGACACTTGAAATGGTCATGGCGAATTAGGAAGTCACGCTTCATTTCGACGAGGCCTGGTAGAAGAAGGTCGGGTGAGAGAAAGTTCTTTCTGCACGAGGTGCGGGACGCCAACCATAGCAGGAGAAGTCACGCCTCATTTTGACGAGGCAGGGTGAGAGATGGTCGGTTGAAATTCCTTTCTGCACGTGGTGCCAGACGCCAATCCTAACACCATTTTCCAGGATGAAGCGTCGGCTGGCCGGGGCACGGTGCCGAGGGCAGCAAAATGCACATATTCTGCGTAACACTCTATCAGCACGTGAATTGAGGTACACCTGTGGAGGTGTGCATGAACCTTGAACGCGCTCTGCCTAAAAGACTTCGTGCTGTCGCGAGTACTGCGAGGAAAAAGCATCAGTTAAGCAACATGTGTTTTAATATGCACAAAAGCAAGTTGTTACGTACTGAACACGAACTATGCATTCATAACGTACGTTCTACGTGCCGCAAATGCACCATATGCGCTTTCAAAAGCAGGTATCACTGACCTGCAAGGCGTTCATTGTACAGATTCTGAAACGCATCGGTTTCGGCCTGCGATGGCAGATTAGCATGAATCCGCCAAAGAGGGCAAAATTTCCCGCGGTGTTTTCCTTCGTCCGTTGCCATTGCCGTGACGCGGTACATTGCGTACAGCGTTGCATGCGCGTTCATTTCACGAATTTTAGTTCCTCCTGTCCCACCTGGCCACAGCAACATCCGATAGAGCATGGTCCAGATAACGCAGCGCAACAAAACAAGGAGACCATCGCAAACCTGCCCCCACGGCTCCTTTGCCACGGTACGAAAACCACGGAGCAACACGTGTGAGCGCACAGACCATAACAAAGCCGCCATTGTGGCCCGCAAGGCGTGGCCACTAGAGCAAAGAAATAAAAAACAGCAAAAAAAGGAGAACCTTCTACGTCATTTCCTCCACACTTTTCTCCTAGCGCGCGGAGGGGGTAGGGCCTCTCCTCAGTTTCCTTCCTCCATGACTGCTACTACTACCATATTTGATACAACGCTTGAAGTGCCTCCTTCCGTGAGCAATCATGAAAAAAAAAATGTTTTTACTTCCTCGGTAACGCCTGCGGCTAATAATTAACTTCTGCTTGCGCGTTCAGCTGGTGACACGATTCTGTTTACGAGAGAACAATATCGTGTCTGACTGTAAACAGGGACTTATGACTTCGTAATGGCGAAGGCTCAATAGAAACTGCATGAAGGACCATCCTGCCACCTTGAATTTTTTGCAGAGGGGTGTCGAGGTCTGCAGCGCCTTCGAACAAAATTATGCAACTTTGGTACTTTCACTCACAGTCCGTCATAATACGTGACTGAAGAGATATAAATACGCACATAAATTCAAAATAACTTTATATTGGTAGATGAAACGATGTGTCGTAACCGGGGTGGTAGAAAGACATTCTTTGTCTTCGAAACTGCAATCGCTGACCTTTTGTAGCTGTCAATGCAAATGGTGGTCAAAGATAAATTAAAGCTCTTCACTGAGCTATTTACGCATTTGGACATTGCTCGAGATTTCACTCCACTGGAGAAGAATGCAAATGAATTTTAGTTTGACAGCGGAAATATAGCTTCTTGTATAGTTGAAGAGCGCAACGAAGACGCGGACTAAAAGAGGAACATATATGACGGACAAGGCGCTATCCGAGACTGACAGGAGTTGATTGCGGTGAGGTTGATGCACGTGGCGATGGGACAAGGTTGAACTTGCGAAGACAGGAAAGACCGCAATGTAGAAGAAATCTGAAGCAGCAGAAGCTTGATGTGGGCGAGTTGGTTTTACATACTTGAAGAAAAGAGCGCTACGAAGACGCGGACTAAAAAATTGGAGGACGCTTAAGCTTCGCCTTCAAGAGTGGAACGCGATAGCGTTATCGCACCCCGTTCGCACCGCCCACTCATTTGCTCGGCATGCTCTTGAGTAACACAAAAATGGCTGTGGCTTAGGTAAGGTTAAGCCCAGGATGCGAAGCATACTAGCCTTTATTTTAGTTGTTGAACCACTGTTTAGCCTGGTGAACTGCTGTTGCTTGGCTATATTTGGTTCGGCTAGACGAAGAAACAACTCATGCATTACTGCATCGCCTTCAAGAGTGGAACGCGACAGCGTTCCCGTCGACCCGCCAAGGGGTGTAAGACAATGGGCTACAGGGCAGCGACTACGCGCCCCGCATTGGACGCGGTGAGCGTCGAGCAAAGCAGCGTTCGGCGCGGCAACGAAATGTGCGCCTGAGCAAGAGACGCACGCCTTAGAAACAGCTCGTTTCTAAGGCAACACCGCATTCACTAGAGGCGCTTTTGTACCGCTTTGAAGCATCGTACTCGTGGCTCAGCGGTAGCGTCTCCGTCCCACACTCCGGAGACCCTGGTTCGATTCCCACCCAGCCCGTCTTGCAAGAGTTGAGCCAAAGCCACTGCTCCTCTGTCGTGACGTCATGGTGTCACGTGGTTTCAAGGCGACACCAGGGGGAGGACACTCCCCGGTTCCGGTGGCACAGGAAATTGGCGCCATCTCTGTAATGGGCGACGCAAAAATCCGTTTCCCTTGCATGGCTTCATAGATCGTCGCGCGCACGCGCGCCGATCCAGGTGGCCGAGCCCTTCCCCCCGCTCAACTCCTCTCCTACGCCCTCTCTCCTAATACCCTCTCAACTCCCTCACCTTCGAATGTCTACGCGCCCGCGCCGCCGTGCCATCCCCGCCGGGCCGGCTGCTGCTTAGTCCGCTACGTAACGCTTCATTTTTGTTATCTACTGTCATCGACATGCGTGCGCTGCTGTGCGTTGACCGACGTGGCTAGTTTCGTCAGTTCAGTGGTCCTCGGCAGCTGTGTGCTTGTGCTCCGCGATGTTTCACCCGTTTCACGACTCGTACCGCTCGTGCATCGTGCAGTGGTGCACAAATACCCCAAAAACAAGTCCTGCAAGGTTGTTCCGGGTGCCTAAAGACAACAGGTGAGCGCTCAGACCCAAGGACATCAGAAGGCGCATGTACACGAACACAGCCCTGTCCATTTGTGTACTCCATGAGGCTCCGGACGTCGTTGCGCCTTGATTGTGCTACACTTCCTTCTTCCCGGTAGAGAAAGCTGGCAAATAGATGTTCCTCCTCATTGTCACCTGGTCTGTGACTTGTGTTTTTCTGTTCCAAGTCTCATTCTGCAATATCAGTAACTTGCCCAGCTTTCCATACTGCCCTCAGTGCTTTTTCTGTGTATCACGTTTTGCAAACCAACTAACAGCTGAAAAATTTCTGTTAGTGTTTGTGTACTATCTCAGTAACCCCCGATGGGAAAACCGCGCGAACAACCTTCATGTGTAGGCATGATACGCTTTTTTTTCCTCTGGAAAGCATGAGCATTGCAAGTGTCCTACATGCAGATTTTTGCAGTTCGTGTTTATTATACAAGGGAGAGCCCAGTAGGTACGACTTAGTGCCTTAAGTGACGTAATTTTATTGCTAAGCATTGCATTCGGGTAGAAAGAAAAGTCGTGTTGGCTTGTTTTACCTGGTCTTTGATTGAGGAATAAGCCTGTCTGCGAATGTTTTCTATGTGCTGCTGCAAAAGCATACTACCTTCTGTTCTCCTTGTCACCGTTACTCAAGTTGTGGCCAAGTGCAAAATAATGTGATAATGTGTGTTTCAGTTTTTAGTAAAATGTTATTTTTTTCTGCCATGTTTTTTTCAATTTGTTCAGCAATAATGAACATGTCAAGCATTTCATATACTTTCGTGCAGATTTATAAGTAAGCTTTCTTTTGGTATGGCTCTCAATCAAACAATGTTAGCATTTTATTCTATCTTTGAGGTATTTTGCGTGTCATTGTTTTTGCCATTACCAGTTAGTTTTCCCTTTTTATAGTTGTCATGACTATGTCATGCACGTCGTCCAATTTCGTGCAATATCTTAGTGCACATATCAGGAGCTCGTCTACATTTAGGTCTTGAGGACGTTATATAAAAATCTTGTTTTTATATGTGTGTACATGAAATAGCCTTCGCGTTTTCTAGCACTTTCTTTTGTTATTTCACCATCTGTGAACTTTTGTCTTTAGTACTCTTGTATATATCATGCACCTCTCACTATTGCTCATTTTTTGAGCGTGTATCACACCACGTTGTAAGAAAAATCTCTTTTCGGGAACGAAGTCAATAAAGCGAGACTAAACATCTGTTGTGTTGGAAGTGGAATTTTTTTTATATCTCGGCACATGCTGGTATAATATAAGTATGGGCAAGACTGCGTGCGTGCCAACGCATAGCCCACGGCGCACCACGCGCCAGCTCGCAAGCAATGCGCGCGCTACGCCGCGCATTGCTTGCGAGCTGGCGCGTGGCGCGCGATAACAAGCGCGCTATAAAAAAGAAGAAAAAACGCGCCGCTTACGGGTAAAAACAAAAAAAAGTTAGCAGCGCGCGCGGCATGGGGGAAAGGGGGAAAGGGAGTGGAGCGGGTCGGCATAATAAAAACAAAAAGAAAGAAAAACGTTTGGGAGAGGAGGTGCCGCGCGGCTGCTGTTGCTGTTGCCATGACAACGTAAACAATCATGTGCGCCGCCATTTTGCTTAATGCGCCGCCCATTGGTTAGGGCCGTAACTGAAGGGGACCTTGGCGCTAGCGTCGAAAGAGCGTCTGCTCGAAAACGGCCAATGGGATGTATACGGAGTGTCCGCCCCCTGGCGACACCGCCGCGTCTGAGGAGCTGGGTTGAGCTCTCGTAATATGCTTCGCATAAAAACGAAACGTGCGCCTGAGCAAGCGGAACGAACCAAAGAACTCGGTGTCTCGGAGGGAGAAACGATCTACGCGAGCCAAACGTGATCGGCACGGACAGCCGGGCCGCGACGCGCCATGAAGGCGGACGCGATCATGGGGCTGACGCCTCGATGGGATCGTTCTCTATCTCGCTTGGGAGCACCACGCAGACGCATGACTCCTCGCCAGCAGCACGGCACACATCGCAGGGGACGCTTGCCCAACAGACGCGCTACGGCGCAGCGATCACGTCAGAGGCGTCCCGCATTGGATGCTGCACCTAGGAATCGCGCTGTGAGCGGAGAGAGGGGCCACGTCGCCTAAACACGATGCTTCGAGTGACGTACGCTGGAAATTGGAAGGGGAGAGAGCGAGAAAACTTATTACACGCAAGGGTATTGGGGCGTCCTCGCACGGCCCCGATGCGCTCAAACGAGACGACGGGGAGAAGCGGGCGAGTGGCGCGCCACCTGTCGGGGCAGCGCCGTACATTGCGAGGAGGGGGTCTTCTGTGTTTGCCGCAAGATGGCTCTGCTTGCGCGCCAAGCGCAGAAGAAATGTAGCGGAAACGTACTTCGCTACGCGTTTAACTGCGACTTCTGTAATCAGGTTCGAGTGTTTTGAACACAGTATTTTTGCATGGTGATGTCACCGCCAGGCCATATCGCGTCGAGCATTTTCGCGACGCCCTAGCGCGTCTGCCATTGCTGCCGGATGTGGTTGCCCTTGGGGCATATCAGATGAACCACCTGTGGGCCGTTACTTTCAACAGCGAAGGAGCGAAGGCAAAGATTCTGCAGGCCGAAGCTTTCAATGTGAAAGACCACCGCTGCGTGGTTATTGACCCGACCAACCGAGGTGTCAGGCTGAAGCTGTTTTGGTTGCTCCACGGTGTGCAAGACGACGACGTGCGAGTGGCATTAGCAGCGTTCGGAAAAGTGACTGAAATAACCCGCGATAAATGGAGGGTTAAAGGCTGCGTCGACAAGGCTTCAACAACACGGTCGGTTACACTGAAACTGAAGGTGGGGGTTACCATCCAGGACTTGCCCCATCAGTTGCGTGTTGGTGAGGACGTTGCCCTCGTCCATGTTCCTGGTAGGGCTCCGCTCTGCCTTCGGAAAAGGACATATACGCCGTGAGTGTCGGGTGCCACGCTGCGGGCTATGCCGGCGTTTCGGCCACGATGAGAGCCAGTGCGTGCGTAGCTACGCTAATGTTACGGGCCATGCACGAAGTGATGAAGTGGCCGAACACCTCATGGATGAAGCAGACGCGGTTGAAGCAACCCACGGAAGTGAGGGAGATGATGCCTTCAAGGAGTCAACATCCAAGGAAACCGCACCCACACCCCTTGCAGATACCAGCCAAGGCGGTAAGGACCAAACCCAGCCGGCCGTCGCATCAAAGCCAGCGTTCCTTCCGGAAAAAGCGGATAGCGTGACTGCTGTAAGCCTGGTTACGACTGGGCAGCAGGGCGACAACCAGGAAGACGCCGATACCGAGATGCCCGCCGCGTCAAGTGTACCAGTGAAGCGGGTTCACGAGGATTCGGATATTGAGGAACCGAGGTTGGTCGGTGAACGCGGCGAGGAGCCTCCGCCGAAGGCACCTTCAACGCGCCGCGGACCGTTCAAGCCCAAACCGAAATTGCCACCGGAACGCAGTACTGCGTCTGCTCTCCCTCCGCCTTAGCGGAGCTAGGCTACGTTTGCCACAACGGTTGAAGCCCGGTCTTTGATCGGGTCAGTACTAAGCTGAAACGCCTTAATGGATATGGTTTCACCCTGTTTGATGTGTGAGTAGACTGATCGGCGTCTCCCTTTTCCTTAGATGGCTACCAACCTCACGTCCAGCCTACGTGTTGCTACGCTTAATGTAAGGGGCCTGTCGGCGCGTAGAAGGCAACTGCAACTGAACCGCCTTCTGCTAGAAAACGAAATAGATTTGCTCGCGGTACAGGAAACTAAAATTGAACACGAAGAACAAACAGACAGAATGGTAGCGGTCTATCGTAGCAGATACAGCGTTTGCGTATGTCATGCTGTTGGAAGAGCGGGTGGATGCGTTATTTTTTTAAGAAATGGTATTGGGGCTGTTGGTACTGTGTTCTCGTGTGAAAGTGGGCGCCTTGTAATGTGTGATTTTGAATCGGATGGAGTGGCTTGGAGAGCTGTGTGTGTATACGCTCCGAATATAATTGCTGAAAGGGAGAGTTTCTTCCGACAGGTGAAGCCTGTCTTGCTTACTGAAAGGCGGGTGATCTTGCTTGGTGATTTCAATTGCGTCTGTAGACCAGAGGATAGGACCACAAACCGTTCCTTTCGAGATCGGAGCGCCGAGTTACTTTCCGAAATTGTAGGTCAGCACGACCTTGAAGATGTAGGCTTGATATCGACGCATGAAGGCCAGGCAATGTAAACTCACTTTCAGGGAGGCAGTCATGCTAGATTGGACCGTATATATGTTCCTGTCGAATGTTCGCTGTTATGTTCTGACTAACAGACGATCTATGTCTCTTTTAGCGATCACTGCCTAGTCATGGTTACAATCGGTACGAAGAGAATAGCTGCGAAATTTAATTGGGACTTGTGGAAGTTTAATGATAAATTACTGGAAGATGAAGGGTACGTGACTAAAGTCAAGGATTATATAGCGAACTTGCTGCGAAGTAACTCCGGAAGTTTTATGCAAGTATGGGAGCAGTTCAAATGTGATATTAAAATAGCCGCTATTGATAGATCATGTGCACTACGGCGAAAAGAAAAACAACGAGTTAAAGAGCTGCAGAGTGCCCTAGATTTTATGCTAAATACGGAGTGCTACGAGCCGGGATTGTTCACAAGGGAAATTAAAGAGACTAAAACTAAGCTCGAGGCAATAGACGAAGAAATGTACCGTGGCGCAGTGATAAGGGCGCGTAACGAGAAACTTTGGTCCGGAGAGACGCCTACCAAACGCGCGCTCAGTGATGAAAAAAGGCACGCTTTGTCGAAAGAGATAACGGAAATATAAAACGAAATCACAAATCGAAGAGAAATAATCAAACAGGCATTCGTCGAACATTACACAGATATTTTCAGCCTTAATACTCCGGACACTGACTACTTCAGAACAGAATTCCTATCGCTGATGCCGAGATTAGAGGATGACCTTGTGCACGCTCTAGAAGCCAGTATTACGGTTGAGGAAATTGAATCAGCGATTCTGGAGCTTAGTTCACACAAGTCACCTGGGCCAGACGGTCTCGGTGCATCTCTATATAAAGCCTTTAGAACAGAAATGGCAGTCGCACTTGAAAGACTGATTAGCGAATTCTATGAAACGAAAACAAGTCCTCCATCCTTCCGAGCGTCCCACGTAGTACTAATTCCTGAAACGACTGATCCGATTAAGTTACAGTCTGTTGAATCATACCGTCCCATCAGTCTAACAAACGTGGACTATAAGATATTCATGAAGATTTTAGCTCGGCGCCTTCAAAGTGTTATTAAGTCACTTGTAGGGCCACATCAGACATGCGGCATAAAAGGCAGGTCAATCTTTACCAATGTTCACACAGCTAGAACTGTCCTTGAATGCTGTGACGGAATGTATGGGCGCGTGGCCATGTTGCAATTAGATCTGCACAAGGCGTTCGATAAAGTCGTACACGAAGTTCTGTTTTTGATCCTAGACCATATCAATGTTGGAACTGTTATTACAGAAGGTGTTAAAATGATGTACAATGGTTGTATAGCGAAGCTGATAATTAATAGGCAGTTAAGTGATGGTATTCCTGTGCTGTCGTCTGTGAGACGAGGCTGCCCTTTATCCCCCCTGCTTTTCGCTCTCTACCTCGAGCCCTTTAGTTTGCGGCTGCTGAAGAGCCCAAACATTCGGGGTTACACTTTTCATAAAACAGAAGTTCGAGTTTTAGCATATGCTGATGATGTAGCAGTGTTTTGTACGGACCATGACAGTGTTAAAGCAGCTGTACAAGAGGCTGTAAAATTTTGTACTGCAAGTGGAAGTGCTATTAACTGGAACAAATGTCGTGGTTTTTGGCATGGGAATTGGCAATACAAGCCCGAGACTTTTTGTAACATGCAATGGGCGGTAACTGCAGGCACCTACCTAGGTGTCCCCCTCGAACATTATCGAGATAGCAAAGAATATTGGGACACTGAAGTAGTGCGAATGAAAACCCAGACCGGCAAATGGGGAGGGCATAAATTTTCAATGTTTGCAAGAGCCACAGTGTGTAATTTGTTTTTAGTCGCGAAAATTTTTTATGTGATGCAAGCGTTATGTCTGACGAGGATGTCTGTGCAAAAGCTACATAAAGTATTTGCGATATTCATTTGGGCCTCATCATGGGAACATACAAGTCGTAGTAATCTGTTCCATAGAGTGTTGAATGGGGGGCTGGGGTTGTCACATTTGTTCCTGAAACAGATTGTAAGCAGGTTTCTTTTTTTGCGTGATCAAAAGGATGCTTTTCTGAGAACAATGATTCAAGCTAGACTGCGTGATTCATTGCCTGATTATGTAGTGTCGTCCATGTATACGGGGCCAATGCCTTTAAGTGCTTTTTTGCGTGAAGTGGTCGCGTCTTTCCGAATACTAAAAGCAAGATTTTCCAGTGAATATCTGGCCGTTGTTACTAGTAAGAAGTTGTACAAAGATCTTGTTGATGTATTCTTGCCTGTACCGTTGTATCGTACAGTATTTGTTTTAGGTTCAGAACGAGATGTTCTTAAGAGAGTTAAACGAATGCCGGTAAGAGCTTCTGTAAAATCTTTCTTTTTTCAACTACATACAGGCACTCTCCCAGTGAAACCGTGGCTGCAAAGCAAAGGCATTTTTGTACCTTGGTCTGTGAATTGCTTTATATGCAAAAAACCGGAGACGATTGAGCATATCTTTTTGGACTGTCATGACGCAGTGTTTTTGTGGGATATTCTAAAACGTAGCCTTAAAAAGGAATTGCCGTTAAGTGCTTTCGGAATACGCTTCCTGCATAGTATGGCTGCGTCCACATTGTAACACTTAGTGGAGGCATTTGAAGTGGTAGCCAGAAATATAAAGAATCTTCCTTGTCTGCCCGAATGCTTTCAATTTCTAAATGCAGTGATAACTATCACTATTGGTGCAAGGCCCCCCACGTCTGTGTGACAAGTGCTATAGCTCCAAATTGAATATTTTCTTTAGTGTTTTACAAGGTGTCTGATAGGTCCACATTAGATGTGATCCGTTTCTTTTTATTTATTCCCGTGTGGAGAGAGCATAATTAAATTGTTTTTTTTTATTTTTGTGTGTCTTGTTTTTTGGTTGGTTTCTGAATTTATCAAGCAACAGTCTCATGATTCTTAAAATGACTTATGCAATAACGCTCATCAGCTTTTTTTTTTTTTTGCACAAAAGCAACGCATTTCCTGACCCATTGTTTGCCATCCCATCACTCGCATAATTATGCAGAGTATTCTACCTGCATTGACTTGCTTGACCTCCACTAAATAGTCTTGCATTTTCAAATACCATTCTTTCCTTAAAATCATTCGACACTTCTCATCATTTCTGTACCCTGGGCTTCTGATACTATGCATTCACCATTTTTGCTTGTTGTTTCTGACTAGAAATGTCTTCTTTAATTTAAAGCTTAAATTTTACCTTTGGAACGCACAGAAGGGCTTGCCATTGCATATCTGCATAACAGGGAAACATGTTTCATTAAACATTTGCAAAATCCAATTGAAGATTGATGAATGCAGCTTGCAGTGTGATTTGACTGAATGAGCCATACAAGTAACTCATCTCACTTGTTAAATTAAAGCACATATTAGTGCGATGTACAACATATGTTACACTAACGCGGTGGGTTCTCTTGCTTATACAGCAAAATAATCGGTGCGCGAGAAAAAAAAATACTTTTGCAAACCCCTTGTACACATTGATTTAAGGAAAATGAGCTAGAGCTGTCCACATGATCTACTTATTTTACCTGCGAGTATACTCAAGAAAAATGTGTCGCAGCTGCTTAGTGGTATTTGAGATTATGTCAGTATTGCATATGTGCGTGTTGTCTAAAATAATTGAATTTTGAAAATGCTCCTAGGAATCTGATGTGCATATCTGTAGTTTATGGATACACGTAAAAGGCTCAGCATCAAGTGCAAGTGAACGCTCCCACAGGCCCGGAGTCGATCACGCAAATAGATTCGCTGTACATATTTGTGACCAGAGAAGATATGCCACATGAAATGGCATGCAAGGAAGTGTTGAAAAATTGGAGGACGCTTAAGCTTCGCCTTCAAGAGTGGAACGCGATAGCGTTCCCGTCGACCCGCCAATGGGTGTAAGACAATGGGCTACAGGGCAGCCATCACTTACGAGGCGCCCCGCATCAGACGCGGTGAGCGTCGAGCCATATGGTCGAGCAACGCGGCGTTCGGCGCAGCAATGAAACGTGCGCCTGAGCAAGCGGAGCGAACCAAAGAACTCGGTATCCCGGAGGGGGAAATGATGCACGCCAGCCAAACGCCGTGATCGGCACGGGCAGAGAGATAGAGAGATAGTGATCTAAAGAAAGGAAGGACGCTTGATTCTGCGGAGGGAGCGAGGCGAAGCGTTGTCAGGGGAGAGAGTCCGAACCGCGACAGCTCCAATGCGCGCGTGGCGCGCCATCTGTCGGGGCAGCGCCGTACATGGAGAGGAGGGGCTCTTCTGTGTTTGCCGCAAGATGGCTCTCCGTGTGCGGAAAGCGCAGAAGAAATGCAGCGAAACGCACTTCGCTACTCGTGTAATTGCGACTTCTGTAAGTTACATGTTCATAATTACCTATATACACCACAGTATAACTTTCCACGGCTCGTTTCGAAGGCAACACCGCATTCACTAGAGGCGCGTTTGTACCTTTTGGAAGCATCGAAATCGTGGCTGAGTGGTAGCGTCTCCGTCTCACACTCCGGAGACCCTGGTTCGATTCCCACCCAGACCATCTTGGAAGTTGCTTTTTATTTATGGAGTGCCTGCCGTGATTTATCGCTCACGGCCAACGCCGCAAAAACGCTGACGCCGACGCCGACACCGACGCCGACGACACCGGCTTTTCTGCGACACGAGCTCCTTAACGCTATCGCGTTAAAATATTGCGCAGTTAATGAAACGCCTACGCAATTAATATGTGGGTTCATGCACTCGATTTCGTCCGCATTATAGGCACTCGCGTCTTGATTGCTTCGTGGCACAGAAATACTCGGCATCAGGCTGCTTTTCTGCTGTGGCCTTTGTGGAAGCATGATTGTTCAAAGTGCAACAACTACACAGATTCTATGACTTGCTTGTGGATTCACCAGTACAATTCCGGTGCACTGGTCCGCCTGTCCAGCAATTTCCTACTGAAGGGAAACCTGCAAATAAAAATACCGCTCCGCATGTAAAAAAAAAAAAATGCTCTACTGTGACACTTTTCAAACGATTGTGATGCATCACAAGAGCTGTCTGCTCGCGTGATGTTCTGAACAAGAAGATACATTCGTTTACTTACATGTGAAGGTATAGGCCAGAGCACTTAGGGGCTTGGGTGGCACAAAAGGCACGAATGTGCTATAGCGTCCGATGTTGACGCGCGATCGCATGTCAAACCTAAACTGTACGAAACTACTACGCATCCAAAAAACAGAGATTCGAAACCAAAATTCGCGTCATCCTTTATTGCATGAATGCGTACATCGTGATTTACAAAAGTCACGCACTTAAAAAGCGCTTTCTGTAAACTTAATATTAACGAATCACCTTCATAAAGCCATCAGGTATGCGTTTTTAAACGACAAAGCATAAGGTGACCTGCACTTATTTTCAGCTCTTTCATAGTAACTGCGCTGGCCACATTGACCATTAGCAACAGGGCGGCGCCCTCGCGGTTCCCACTCTTTCGGGCCAGCTTTCCTTCTAGAGTTGGTTATATTAACTCTATGATGGAAACACAGGAAAAAACAATAACAGTAAAGGGGAAGAGAAATGCGACCATAATGAAGTACAGAGCGCTATGGGGATACAATAGGTACGAGGTGCTCCGGGGTATGTGGAAATGTGTTATGGTTCCAGGACTTACTTTTGGAAATGCGGTTGTTTGCTTGAAATCAGGGGTACAATCAGGACTCTATGGGAACCAAAGGTCAGTGAGTCGCCTCGCATTGGGTGCTTACGGGAAGACTACAAATGAAGCTGTGCAGGGGGATACTGGCTGGACTAGTTTTGAAGTAAGGGAAGCTCGCAGTAAAATTGAGTGTGAAGAACGACTGAGGAATATGGAAGAAAGTAAATGGGCTGAGAGAGTGTTGAGGCATCTGTACAGGGAAGACATTGGTTCACAGTGGAGGAAGAGAACTAGGAAGCTTACCAGCAAGTATGCGGCCTGTAGGGTGGGCAACACAGCAACAAAGAACGTCAAGCGGAAAGTCAGAGAGGCTGAAATAACCTCATGGGTGGCGGCAATGGAAAAGAAACTTGCCATGAGTAACTACTTAAGAGGAAAAAACGAAATCAGGAAAGAAACAATTAATGATAGCTCAAAGGGAAGCTCATTACTTTTCGAAGCGAGATCGGGATGCCTTATAACACGCACCTATAAAGCGAGATATAAGAAGGAAGAAGAAGCATGTGCTTGCTGCTGTAAAGCTAGGGAAACGATGGAGCATGTTTTATTATAATGTGAAGGCATCTGCCCGGCGGTCGAATTAGGCACCACTGGCCTCCTTGAAGCCCTTGGGTTCAGCGAGAGCAGGGGAACAGTAAACATGTCCGCGATAGAGATTAGTAAGAGGCGATTGGAAGGTTGGTGGAAGAAAAGTAGGGAAACGACAAAAAACGGAGACGTACAAAAGCAAAGTTCGCAATAGGGGGTCAGAAAGTGTGGTTTTGGGAGTTCATAGTACTTTTTTTCTTTTCTTTTTCTTTCGTAACTTGGGTGGGACATTAGGCAGTATAATAGCAAGAGCTTGGTGGCGCAACCCACCGCCCCGTTCCAAAGGGGACGCTCATAACATCGATCCATCCAGCACTAGGGCGGAGCTAGGATTGCTTCGGGAAAGTAGGGAAAGCAATAGAGGCGCCACTGAAAGCCACCTAGCGGGCGCTTCCAACAGTACACGCGGGAGCAGTAGCAGACGACAACCCTTTGCAGCAAGGATGGCTGAAGTTCGCGGCTGTGATTTCTCCTTTGTTCGGGTGCCAGGCTGCTTCTTCTGCGGTGGCAGTTGTAGGGAAGATGCTGACCTCTGTACGCGCGGGTATGAACACGATGTTAACGGTGTTTGGGACATGGTTCACGTACGTGCAAGGCGTGTCCCGCAGACAAACGCCATGAACCCCATTTACATGACGTGGAGCTCATGTTCACTAGCCAATAAATTTTGTTGAGTGATGCGACCTCTCGATGTTTTTTTTTCCTACCCTTGCCGCAATGCTGTTTCTGTACCTGAATAATAAGCACCCGTCGTTAGTGCAGACTTATATCAAACAAATCCGCACGGTGCAATCTCTGCATATGACGCTGTGATTTTTCTGCCGATGAATACATGTGACATCCAAGAATAACTGCAGTCGAAGTCGCCTCAAGAAGAGTAATTGCCAATTTATTGATGGAAACGCGTGTACTAGCCAACGAAGTCACCAAACACACGGGTTATAAAAGCGCGTGTTAGTGCTTTACCGCCGATGCATTTCTGCTGCATACGCCGATGAATTACCGTTCCCGCTGCAGTTTGTGCAATTTTAACTTCCCCAAGGGAGCTGCTTGGAAACGTACAAAGCTAAAGACTGACTAACTTTTCAGTACTTTTTTATATTACTAGAGATAGGTGCCACATGATATATTTAAAGGCAGAGCAGCGCCAATCAAAGTAGATGAGCGCTGGCGACAAGGCCCGGTTTAATCGTCTGCAGCGTAAGTATAAGGAAGAATTCAGTTGAGTACAAAACTCACATGCAAGAAGGGACTACGTTGTGAAACAAACAAATCACTCGGCGTGTTAAGTTTGCTCAGGCAGCATCGAGGTGTGATGACTTCCCAAACGGGACGCGAACTTTTCAGCGAGAAATGGAACAAAAATACCATATGCAGCAGCTATTAGCGATTCTCGCCCCGAACTACCTATTTTCTAAACACATTTCCAAAAACGCAAACAATATCTAAGATGCCCTCGGGCGAAAAGAATGAAGCTGTTAAAGAAGCACTTCCTTGGTATCATTCCGATAAGACACAGCGTGATTTATACCCTTTACAAACAAGGCAGGGTGAAAACTTCGCAGCTCAAAAGAATCGACAAGAGTTATGCATGGAGCAACTATCAACAGTTAAACATGTGCGAAGCCACGCATAAAATAGATGTAAAAACATGAAGTGCGCGACAGCTGGTGCGAGGATTTACCGCGCCACATGAAACCAACAATTTCAGTTCTTGCAAACTTCAGTAGCTTTAACATACAACGCAATGCGCCCGTGAAGTCGTGCTGCCTAGCTAGCGCAACGCGGTAAAGAAGCGGAAAACAATATAAGCGGCAAACAGCATTCCGAACTTTAGCGAAATGCCTTTAAACCTCATGCTGCAATGCAGACGAACTTTGTTGCTCACGCGTCTAACTATGATCGAGTGGAAAAAAAACACCGACGAGACAAGGAAAGGTGAGAACAAGAAATTTCCCTTCGAAGCGACGATCCATTTTCTCTACCGTTGCTCCCGCTGATGAGGCTTTGCCGGGAATGATTAGAACCATATCGCCGGCACGTTTTCACCGGTATTTGAGCCCCCCACCCTGCAACAATTTTTCTTCGACATTCCCTGAAGCTTTGGCCACCCCACACCTGCGAATGGTGTTGCCTATTTTGCTCTGAAAACGCGAAGACAGAGAAGCACGATCAACGACACAACAAACTACGGCGCGCGCCAGGCTCCTCTCCCGCGTGTTCTGCGCAAGGCCGCCACCAGTGGCGCGTCCGTCGGCGTGCACGGCGCGTATAGTCGAAGCAGAGGGACGTAGGGAGGAGAGAGATCACAGGACTGTGGAAGACGCGGAAGGAAAAGAAGACGCATCCCTCAACGAATGACGAGTCACTAGCGTTCAACCAATCAGCGTGAGTCTCCCGCGATACCCTCTCTCGTACGAGCAACCCTCCACTCCTTCCTCTCTCCTCCCCATTAGATCGGCGAAATCGTTTCAGCAACAGGCGACTTTCACTTCAAGCTCGGGCTTGTCGGCGCTGGGCCGTTGTTCTGTTAGTTTCGGTTTGCGTGGTCGTGGTTGCCAATAATAAAAGCACAAGTACTGTCGAGCGGGGAGGCGGAAGGACTTTCGCTTTATTTTATTTTTTAATTTCCCTTTCTGGTTCGAAAGGAGCACCTAATGCCGTTGGCAGAAAGCGTGGGCGCTGTGCACGCCTAGAGAAGAGCCGGATGGGGGGGGGGGGGGGGGGGTAGTGTCGCGCGCTGCTCACTAAAACTGCTGCGGTGCCAACCGAAACGGCACCACTCCGCTTCAGCCCGCGAGCTTTGAACAGACAGTCAGTGATCGCTGCCGTCATCGAACAGTCTTCTCTGAGAACATCTGCCTGTTCGACCAGCGTCGTCGACACAAGACATTTGCCACCGGCACCAGCGCTCAACGTAAGTGGCCAACTTAGAGGCACTGACTTACAGTCAGTGCTGTAAGTTGCAGTCGACGTGTGCTGCAGTCGACGTGAATGGAATCGCTAGAAATAAACTACGTCGTGTCTTCGCATTTCCATGTTCATTACTGCTGGTTTGCCAACTAAAGTTTTAAATCAATTGGACATTTAGTAATATGAATGGTAATATCAGCTTGTCTTCTTAATTATTTTCTTTTTTTTTAAATATTGGCGCCAGTATGGCCTTCGGCATAAACTGTAACATATGCTTGTGACGTGAGTTACTTAGTGATTAGTAGCATTTTTGTCAGTAACAAACAAGATACGAGCAATTGTCGACCTTCAAGAAATATATGCTCCCAACAATTGTTGGGAGCATATATTTCTTGAATACAGTACATGTGACAGTTTAAACTGTCACATGTACTGAATTTTGTAAATCATAGCACCATGACATTTTATAATGCACACTATTCGTAAACTACATTATTTTCTGTCACTTGTTTCTACGGTAGCAAACAGTTCGTGCCGAAGAGAGAACTTCCTTCTCACTGGTTCTCTTTCTTCTCATGTTACTGTGTAACCAGTCTACTAGATAGTATTAAGTACTGAGGCTTCTAAAGTCCCATATATGGCAACTTATGTGGCAACCTTCGCCAACTTTTTCTCTAAATACTACGAAGGCTTCTCTCCTTTTTTCGAGCGTGCAGCTCAAGCATTAAAGCCAAGTCAAAACAACCAAAAGAAGGGTGCTGGGCAAGGATGGTTTAAGATCGCAGGGTCACATCCTAGATAAAAGTCATCGTTTTTTACGATATCCTGAGCTTTTTCTATAAAGTGAGCCTTCGCGTCTTTGTGCATTGCTCTGCATGAGCTCATACAAGCTCGTACAATTTCCAGTGTTTCTTATTCTTTTCTTAGCTGATTTGTACCTCTTGTTTCGGGTTGCGCTTTTATACCTTGCGATTTGTTCTTCGTTTTTCACGCTATTTTTCAGCTGTCGAAGTGCACCGCGGTCTGTACGAATGAAATCAGGGGTTGTCTACGAATCGTCAAAATACCGTGTTTTCGTCTTTCTTTCCGAAATGCAAATTTCGAGGTCAAATGATCACCGGTTCGTGTGATCCAGTGCACCACAAATTGGAGTCGGCAGCGTACTGGTAGTCGCGAAGTTTTGCTATAACGAATTACGTGGAATAAAAAAATCGAAAAAAGCTGTAACAAACCCTATGGTCATATGAAAGCGTCTGCTGCTTAATTCCCTATCCCCCCCTCCCATTCATTACCCTTTCGGTCCTCGTCTAACCTTACGCAGGTTTTTGGGAAGTCTGCAAGTGTTTTTAAGAAGTCCTCAAACGGACTTCGTTTGTAGCTTTATTCATTCTGCATTCAGATGGATGGTGACTTTGCCTGTGTGACTTTATCCCTCGCATGAATTCACCTCCACATGGCAAATTTCTTCGGAACTTCTTTAGTGACAATGTGAACATCGAAATACAGAAGATGAAACCATTCATTCATTCAGTCGCGCCTGTCGCACTACTGAAGGAAACATTGAAAAGGAGGAGGAGGAAAGAAAGAGAATTAAATTAAATTATGGGGTTTTACGTGCCAAAACCACTTTCTGATTATGAGTCACGCCGTAGTGGGGACTCCGGAAATTTCGACCACCTGGGGTTCTTTAACGTGCACCTAAATCTAAGTACACGGGTGTTTTCGCATTTCGCCCCCATCGAAATGCGGCCGCCGTGGCCGGGATTCGATCCCGCGACATCGTGCTCAGCAGCCTAACACCATAGCCACTGAGCAACCACGGCGGATAGGAAAGAAAGAGAGAAGGCAGGGATGAAACATTGAAAAGGATAGTTAAAATTTAGAGCGGGACGCGAGTAATTAAACATGAGAGCCGACCCTGAAAATAAATTATGGGGTTTTACGTGCCAAAACCACTTTCTGATTATGAGGCACGCCGTAGTGGAGGACTCCGGAAATTTTGACCACTTCGGGTTCTTTAACGTGCACCTAAATCTAAGTACACGGGTGTTTTCGCATTTCGCCCCCATCGAAATGCGGCCGCCGTGGCCGGGATTTGATCCCGCTACCTCGTGCTCAGCAGCCTAACACCATAGCCACTGAGCAACCACGGCGGGTGACCCTGAAAATGACGAATGCGTTCTGGCATTTTTCTATTTAGCTGTTGGCCCTGTAGCATAGGTGGCATAGATGTTCGTTTAAATGAAGGCGTGCATGTGATCCTCACGTAGAAATTTCAGCAGTGGCTTAGCGAATTTATCGTCCATGAATGAGCCAGCGACTGTGTCTATTTTAGAAACTGAAGGCTAATAAAAATTCACAGAACGACGCTAGCGACAGCTTAACCGCTGCCAGTCAGCGCTGTGTCCTGTTGTTCCTCACTCTGTCCCCGCCTGTGTGCGCTGTTAACCCTTTAAGATGCTTTACCAACTAGCCCACCAAGCGTGCTTAACCAGCGATAGTAAAAAAAAATAAAAAAATTGAGCTGCGTGTTTTGCAGCGCTACTGCTGATTTGTAGAACGTGCACATTTGCGACCGTCAAAAAATAAATAAAATAAAAGTACGACTTCCCTAGTCCAACAAAAATGTTGAGTAGAGCGCGATTATTGATTAACGTTTGTTCGCAACGACTGAGGTAGCCTCGTTGATTAAATAAAAATATACAAGAAACAATACACAAATAATTGCTCTTACTAAACCAGCAAAAAATTCGACGTATATTTGCTAGAAAGAGCTCTAACATTCACTTGCGGGATTTTCGCTCAGACGGACGATTTCTCGGTGCGATTATTGAATGTATATTGCAGTCAAAGGATAGCGAGTGGCATCCCAAGAGAGATCTATGACTCGAGACATATTACGGTAGACGTAGTGCCGCCAGGAGATAGTAATGGAACAGGCGAGTATCACGCAAGCGAATACGCAGTGACGTTCTACGCGAGCTAAAGGTGAGACCATGAGCTGCGTAAAGTACGGGCACAAGTAAAACAGAAATGACAACAGAAACGCCGGCTATGAACTGAAAAATTGTTGAGTGGCGAAAACATTTGGCAGAAACAGCTTCAGTTGAGCATTACATAATGCGAAGCATCGTTGGTATAAAAGAACACTCACGAACTGTGGTAATGATCAGAAGAAAAACCGTACACCTTGGGTGGTGAAGCTGAAATGTTTATATGATATTGCATTGTTAGAGATTATGATTAAGTTCAATTTTAGGATATTATATGCTTAGACTATGTATAACTATACATATGTACCTCACTTGACACAATTACTGATGGTTCGTGGTTGGTGGTTTCGACCGTCTCTTGACTGGTGAATCACTGGTGGATTTCGCTTGTAGGATCCGCTGGTTAGGATGGATTAAGCCCAATGTGCCTCATCACTGACGCCAACGGGCAGCTGTGGAAAGAACCCAGATGCGCTATGCCTAGGACCCGAGAGCGAATGTGTCGGCGATAAGTGATTGCACATTCACATCGGGTCCGAAGGTGACATTAAGTGCTAGTTGGGCGTTTGAACGCTTAAAATGCGGTCATAGGTCAACTTTGTTAGAGTGCGCTGCGCTGCCCATGGAAACGGTGAGACACCCGGCAGAAAAAAAAAAAAAAACGATCTACATTCGCCAAGAATTCTTCGCTTTAAAAGATCAGGAAGGCGCGTGCCATACTACCTACGTATGCGCTCAAGGAAAGGGCAGTGCCAACTCGCCAATCATGAACACATGCGGGCACTTCTTTGGGCATGCGCATGTGTACGTCGTGTGTCTTTCTCCTTTTCCACCATTGTGCGACCCTTCAGCTGATAGTCGGCATTTGTGTTTTCACTGTCGCTGTCGTTCAGCATGTGTCCGCGTTTTGCACGCCTTCCTTTCCGTCACGTGAATATAGCAATTTGCCGAGTGCGAGACAGAAAAAGCCAGGCAGACCATGTTGCGCCTGCTCAGCTACCCCAAACTGCGGCGAAAGGGAAGCGGAAAAAAATTGTGAGGACCAAGCTGCTGAACTATCTTAGGTGCGTCCTTGGGCTAGTTGGCACATATTTAGAGTGTAGGAACGAGCACAGAATTCGATGAGGACGAGGAAGGACGCAGGGCAGGTGCGAGGAACTCTGTGTCATCCTAAGCGTAGTACGGGTTCAGTGAAGCGAAGGGAAGCGAGACACAAGGTGGCAAGGAACCTTGGGAAATCGGACTAGCTCCTTGACGCAACTTCGTAGCGCGTAAACAAAGTACGAGGCAGAAGCGGCGAATTGTGCATGTCATTTCCCTACTGTCTCGTCCTTTGTTTACACGCTACGAAGTTACATTAGAGGACCTTGGCCCGTATTTGTGAAGCTTTTCTTGCGGTCAGCGCCATCTGTTACTGGCCATAGCGGACGCGATCATTTAATTATTACATCAATTTCTATCCTGTTTGGTCGAAACGTGAACGACAATCTGCGAAGAAATGATGCAGGAGAAGTTTTGCGCTAGTCTTCTCTGACGCGTCATAATATCGGGGATTTCGCAGATACGAAATGCGAAGTCCAGTAAAGTTGCGGAGGGGAGAGATCATACATAGCAAAAGTTAAAGAAGAAAAAAAGAAACGGGATGCCATGGTAAGTGGCAAAACAAAGAAACGAGCTTGCAAGAAAACAGAAAGCAGAAGAAAAAGAAAGGCTCCGTATAGGACAAACAGGACGCCTTTTGTCTAGTTTTTATTTGCCGCGACAGCTGCATGATTGCCCCTCTGCTGCTTTTACGGGGATGTGTTCGCCAGCGTAACGCGGATAGTTTAAATGAATACAAAACACGAAGAAACTCTTCAGGTGACTGCAGATTTCGAAGCCGAGTCTGAGGGTCAGAGTCTTGGCGACTATAGGCCACCCCACCAGGGTGACCCTTCCAACAAGGTGCTTTCGTACTGGTTGTAGTGACTCGTCGACTCTGACTGTTATACACCCGTGCAGCTGTTTGCGAAGAACGCAGCGGACCACACGTTGACCGGTCTACGCGGAAAATTCATTTCTGAACCACAAGAAAGAAGGACGCAGCGGTGAATAAGGAAGAGGGCAAGAAAACATCGGCACAGCGTGTGTCATCTTTGCCAGCATATATCTTCAGGCAGGCTGGTGCCACTCGAGAGGGCCGTTTGCGTACTGCTCTCGAGATCACGTTGACGCCTGCGGTTAGAAAAATTCGTTGCCACGCTCGCGGATGGCCCTGCTTAACAGCCGAGGACTAGGTTTAATTCATGTTGCGTGCACTGAAACCCAAGAAAGTAGAGCCAGGGTACTGTGGTTAGAAGCGGTAGCTATAGTCAGGGGTCAGCCGCTGCCGTAGCTGAACTAGTACAACATCTCAGCATGCTCGGCGAAGTTTGTAGGTTCAACTCCCATCAACGACGTATTTTATTGACCGTTTTTTTAAAATTAGGTATATGAAGTTTATCGCAAAATTAATAATTGTAGGTTCTAATAAAATAAGAGTTAATTATCCCTACGCTTACCCTGGCTTCATTATCTGTTGTCCCCTTGTTGGTAACTATGAGCAGGCGTTTGTGAAGCGGCACTAATTTTATCACATGCATACGTGACAGAACACGTGCTAGTTGAAGCATTAGTCCATTCGATGCTACAGGACATTGATCAAATCCAAAGTCATTGCACTGTCCTTCTGAGCCCATGGTCGTTGATTTTCAAAATTTGCTTCTACAATGGCAATATAAATTCAGGTTCTATGCATCCAGGTCTATTCATTTGTTCAGTTTTCTGAAATAAACTTCAGACAAACATTATAAGAGTAAATGAAGGACAAAGTTTCGTTTTTCAAATTTTGCGTCAAAACCATGGAGCGTCCTCACGTCAGTGTGACGTCACAGATTTCAAGCTATGTTTATATGTTTGGGCCGCGTTGCCCCAATTAACGTTCCAGAATCTTGCCGCGCTCAACCTTTGGCTCCTGTACAACACAAGCAGGTCCATATTTAGCTATACACAATTAACTTAGTCCCAGCAGACGCCATCAAAGTCCACGATGTCATGGTGCGCTGGTGCAGGAACTTCGAGGCGGCGTCGCCACTCGTCTTTTGCTGTTGCGCGCTTTCCGGTGTGCCAAGCCTGAGCTTACCGCGGTAAGACCGGTGTTCTTGGTATTGTAAAAATGGTAACTGACTAATACAGGTGAAATTATTTCTTTCTTTTTTTTTTGGTCTTTGTGTCCCCTTAAGGAAATAACTGTTTGCTTGAAGACGTACGCTTGTTGCACTGAGGATACTCAAGTTCATTGTTTGGCAGCGTTTAGTTGCATATAACAGAGCCGGTCACCGGAAAATGTGCAGGATAATGTATAAATGTCAGCTCACATGTGGTTACTATAGCTCTAAAGCACATCGACCACTTGACGGTATAGCGCGCTATGTTTAATGGTTTCTTTGATATACTTCTTTGCGGTTTATGCGTAGCCATTCGGCACGTGTGTGATGTGCCATGGTAGCTTAGTGGCTACGGCGTTGCGCTGCTGAGCTTGGTGTCGCGCGGGTTCGATCCAATCCGCGGCGGCGGCCGCATTTCCACGGGGGTGAAATGGAAAAACGCTGGTCTGCGTAAATTCAGGTGCACAGTTTGAGAATCCTAGGTGGTAAAAAATTGTACGGAGGCCCCCACTACGGCGCGCCTCATAATCAGATCGTGGCTCTGGCCCGTATAGTAACCCCAAATTAAATCTGGTTTTATTTCAGCGTGTTTATTTTCTGTGTACCATTCGGTATGAGGGGGGGTTCTAGGCAATTCGGGTTCCTGGCTATTCTTCGGCCAATTTTCCAGAATTGCGACAATATATGTGCGGAATCCGTAGGTTTATTGAGCTGAATTTAAATTAAACTGATTTCGACGCTGTCTTTTTCTTATTATTGCTTTCTTCTTTAATTTAATTAATTTATTTATTTGACGTGCCCGGCCTCTAGCGCCGAGACATTGTAGAAGAGAGTGGGTTACGTCACAATAAAGGGAACAATTGCAGAGGGAAACACAGCGCATTATACAACATTAGCGGCAAATCATAAATACACAAGACATATTGAACCGACTACAGGCATCGCAGTTGCAAAAAAAATAAGGGGGGGGGGGGAGGGACGCATTAAATGATCACGAAGGAATATATCACATGGTGTATATATATATATATATATATATATATATATATATATATATATATATATATAGAGAGAGAGAGAGAGAGAGAGAGAGAGAGAGAGAGAGAGAGAGAGAGTAACCAGATACGGGTGGGAAGGTGGTTCCAATCGTTAAGATGTGTGCGGTATGAAGGAACAAGAATAAGTGTTTGCCTTGCAGAAAGGCATCTAACTTTGTGTTGATGATCAGACCGAGATGAGCGATCAGTCGGAGGCACGAACACTTCGGTGCGCAATAAAGAATGGTGGTCAAAAAGGCAAAGCAAGTAAAACTGACGGTGCAGTGATAGGTTTGGTAATGACAGGCCGTGTTACAGTGATGTTGTACATGATGTGCGTTTGTAATTAGAATGAATAGAGTGGCGTTATTTCTTTTATTAATTCAAGATACATAATTAGATTTGTGGTATGGGAGATCCCAAAATGCGGCGTCGTATTCTAATTTTGAGCACACAGGAGCAAGTTACACTTACAATTATTTTTTGCGCTATGCTTTGTACTCTTGTTGTACGCCCACCTGCTTGGTTCTCAGATGGAAGTATATCTAAAACAAATAAATAAATAAATGTTCGTGTAGAGCTGATCTACGATGACCATATGCGGTTCATATGAGGTTGATTCTTTGAAGAGCGTCACATAACCACGTGAACGGCTCACATTTTTAGACTGCACACTTTCGGGATCGGCCCAGGTTTTTTGTGGGATAGCCAGATAGCTAGGTAGCCGGAAAGAAAACTGGTATGGCAATTGCAAGGATGCTATTTGCATTAAATATTGCATGGAGCAGAAGAAAGTATAATCGAGGCAGGACGCTACGTCTCTAGGGCTATACTTTCTTCTTTCCCGTGTCCTTGCGCTAAGAACATCTTAAGTAATGGAATCTCCATATTTTCTTTCTCCTTTCCACTATACCAGGTGTATTTTTTAGACCTACAGAATGTTTAAAAATCGCCTGTGGCAGATAGCATAATTGTAGTCACTGAGCTGGCTTACTCAAAGAGGCGAGCATTACTTGCACGAGAAATCGATATGCATGATGGACTAATTAACTGCAATCCACAAATAAACGGTTTTTACAACGAAGCTGTCTACGACTAGGATCCCAGGATTTTTTCGCGCCTGTCACGTCGACAGAAAACTCAGTGGGCCGGCGGCAGTGCAGGGCCAGGATAAATGTCACATATACCCGTGAGGTAGAGGCGTAAGGCGGACATACATCACAGCTTTCTATTCAATACGAAACGCACAAATAAAAACAGCCGTCGAACCACATGACTGATGACAGATGAACGCACGTTGCCGCGAATCGCTCGTCGGTGGTCGTTGTCGGAGACGTAGACATCTCACAACCGGAAACAAAGCAGTGGTTCACCAACCTTGTGGAAGATTTTGACCCCGGTTGCTTCAACTATCCGAGTTAACCAACTGCCCTACACGGGTCATGCGTCGATGTTTTTTTATTCACATATCCTTAAGGCACCCTTAGGGGCGAGGGGGGGGGGGTGCGTTACGATAAACGCAGGGGGTCACAGTGAAACAGGTGAACAGTCATTAACAGCAACATAGATGAAACAAGCAATAAACGACACTGGCGGATACAAAACATATTAGAAGGTTGTAGACATAAGGATTCAGACACAAATGTTAATCGATGCTAAGCGAACTATTCAGCACATGTACAAATGTATCGTAGTTTATTGTAGACACGACATCGTGTCGTTGAGTATTTCAAGGACGGATGGGACGAAATAATGGCGAGTTATTTAAAAGGCTTGTACGTGCATTCAGGATTACAACATTGAAAGGGTGGTCTAGGCGCGGGAAAACTCGATTGGCAGGCTGTATGCAAGAGGCCGCAAATGACGAATGGTTATGATAAAGTTTTGTGGGAACGGCGCGGTCTTTCAGTCCACGCCAGCAGGCCCCAGTCCTGGACGGCCACGCCCAAGGGCGTACAGCCGAGCCTCGAAGCACCGCTCGCCGCTCACGAGTCACTTTGTCCTCTACTTCGACTGCTGGTTCCGATGCCCGAGTTCCCATAGCTTGTGAAAGTGAGATAATAGTGCGAACAGTACTCTTTTCTCTAGTGATGGAAGCTTTAGCGGTGCTTTGATGTTAGAGCGAAATCTCTACTACCCACGTCTCTCAAGGTCGTTAATCGCGTCGCAACAACCTTGAGCCGCCAGAGCAAGTGTGTGGCAGGTGTGACGTCACGCCATGTGATCCGTTGCGAAGAGGCGTCGCAGCTGCGCTCTCTCTGAGCCTCTCCGCTATGGTACCACATGACTAGGCGAGGGTTAAAGGGCTAAATATAGCCCGACGTACCGTGAGCGCGCGCACACGTTACGTCACGTTGGCGAAAACAACAGCGTCTATAGGTGAGCGATGGTTCGACACTCTGGCGCAGCCAACGTAACCGGCTAACGCGCTCCGACGCGCCGATTACGTCGGACAATAAACGTGGCTTTCAAACGGCTGCTTCGCCAGCACTTGGTCCGCTTGGTCGCTCAGTCTCGGCGTGCCGGCTGGGCCGTCTGTGCGTGCGCTTCAGCACAAGCGACAGGCTGAATCCAATCACCCAGTAGATATAGCTAGACGGCAGGCTGTGAAATCTCAAGCAAAGGCAAAGTTGCCTACTGAAACACCGGAGCAAAGGGAGGCCAGATTAGGACGGTATAGAGAAGCTTACCAAGCGTGGAAGCGTGCCAAGATCACAGCTACTGCAACTGCAGCTGTCGTTCAGCAACACGAACAAGAAGGAGACGAAGCCGTGGATAAAAGTTACGGCAGCCACAACGAACGTTTGATGCCCTTTGGCTGGCGTCAAGCTCGACGGCGAAGGCCAGGTTTCACGGTGACTTCACGCAGAACCCGTTGGCAGCGCACGTGAAAGACGAGCCTAACTTTAATGAAACGGTGTGCGCGCATATTCTTTGCAAAACCAAGCCAAACAGACCTTTCGCTCGTGATGACTAGGTTTAAGATTGTTAAACCTCAGCCAATTTTTAGTTATGCTGGAATGACGTAAGTAGTTTCTTGTTATAAAATCAGGCCGCTTTATTCTGCACAGACTCTAGTTTATTAAGTACATTTGATGTGGGTTCCTAATGAATGACGCATATTCTATTTTAGAGCGAACCAGAGAGGTGCTTGTCGTAAGTTTCGTCTTCGAGTGAGCTTGATGTAAGCGACGTCTGATAAATCCGAATGTTTTGGATTTTTTACAAGTTCTTGCGTCAATGTGGGTATTCCATGTTAAGTCGGCAGACAGGTGCACGCCTAAGTACTTGAATGAAGAAACACGTTCAGTAGGCATTGCGTTATTCACGTAGGGATATCGTGGAGCGTTAGTAGCAGTCGTAAAAGTTATAACTTTGGTTTTGGAAGAGTTTACCTTCATTTGCCATTGACCACACGAAGTGGAAATGTTGTCAAGGTCTTTTTCTAAAGCGGTGTTGTCGTCGCGGTGAATAATCTGTCACGCAGTCGTCTTTAAATAAGCGAGTAGTAGATGTCAGGTTCTTAATAATGTCTTTAATGTAGATGAGGAAGAGTATTGGTCCAAGCCTTGTGGTACCCGGATTTAAATAGAATCAATGAAGACGAGCAATCATTCACAGTAACGAATTGACGACATTTACATTTAAAAAAAAATATCGCCGACGATTATGATACTTCCTAATGCGAAATTTGAGCGTAGCGCCACGCGTGTTTTCATTTCGCGATATATTGAGGCATAGAATTTCCGTGAGAAATCTATGTACGTACAGTTACAGACAACTATTTTCGGCGACGGCGTTTAGCTTGTGCTTCGGCGGCGCGCACATTTGGATTCTGACGTCGGTGCCGCTGAGCTGGGCAGCTCGTTCAGCAGCTGCGGTGGACGAAGCGCTTCAGCCGGTTGCGTCGCTCATTGTTCAGAAAGAACTGGCCGACACCATTTCCTATTATGATTATATCGTCACGTGGCAGTGACAGTGAAGAAGGAGACAGTGTCGAAACTGTGAGCTACAAATTTAACTCTTTATTGGGCGTACTTGTGCCCAGCAAAGCAAGTAACGCTCAAGCACAACGATAGCGGTGAGCAGAGTTAGCGGTCATCGGAAATTTAATCTGCGGGTCAAGCGCGTCGGCTTGTAAACACGATTCATCGAAGGTTCCAGTCTAATTGCGTGGCTTCCAGAAAGTACTACACAACTCGCGTCGCGCATACAATCAGATTACGAAGACTATGGCGCCATCTCGTGGTCTCGTGTGACACTCTGCTTTTCTAGAAGTACATGTTGCTGGGCTAGTCGGTTCATATTGCTTAGTAGACCATAAATATGATCGCTTAGCGCAAACAAGGAAGGACGGAAGGGAACAAGGGGCGCTCCCCTTGTTCCCTTCCGTTTACGCTAAGTGATCATATTTATGGTCCACTGAGCGCTCTGCCTTTCTCCTCACCCTTTCGCTATATTCTCTTCCTCCCCTTTCCGCCTCATGCTTTCACCGTAGCCTCCTCCTCCACTTTCCTCCTCACGGTCTCTTCTTTCATCTCCCGCTGAGCTCAGCGTTCGCTTTCACATTTCGCTGTGATCGTTCGCTCGGTTACGCCGACGAACGACGTCGAGGTGCGCCGGCGCTAAACGCAGGAATGGACGCCTAAAAGCTGCGCTCGAAAGCTAGTTATTCAGTCAGCAATGTCTCTATTTATCTTAAGGCAGTCAAGTTTCATTATCAGACGACTGGGAGGGACCTCATGAAATGCTTTAGCGAAATCGATAAATATGGCGTCAGTTAGTTATGTCACATGAACCGCATGATGGAGGTTGGTAAGTAATTTCAGTAATGTGTTTCACATGAACGACCGTGCTGGAGACCATGCTGGTTAGAAAGGAAACAATTGTGCTCGGTTAAATAATTCATTATTGCGGGTGATATGATGTGTTCTAGTAATTTGCAAGGGATACTGGTTAGGCAAATGGGCCTGTAGTTTGATGGCATGGAGGATTCGCCTGATTTCAATACCGGAGACACGCGAGCAATTTTCCAGGTTTCAGGCACATATCCTGCGTCAATAGATTGTTATTATAGCTGCGAAAACGCGTAGCATAACCGGCTTAGTAATTTTAAGCAATTTAGGACATATACCGTTTGGGCCAGGTGATGAGTTATGTTTGAGACGTCAATAGCTGATTCGATTCTTTCATGAGTGATCACGATGTTATTCATGGTGGCGTTAATGGAGTCAAATTTTAGATCAGCAGATTTTTTAGATTTTAGCTTTGGCCAACAACCTTTCTCAGATAAGAACCGGAAACATTTGTGTGTATCATAGCTACCACAAAGTAGTTATAGACAGTGCACGTCTAGAGGCTTAAACCCTATTACGACGCCCTTGTCCTCGCTTCTTGAGTTACCAGGATGGCTCCTTCTTCTCCAGGGGGCAGTTGTAGCGAAGAAGATTGGTGAGCCCTATGGACGCACTATCAACATCGGCCCGCCGACGAAGAGGGGCTAGCCCTCTCGATGTGTGACGCTTGACTGAGACGGTCGCAATTCTGAGTGCTCAATAAACCGCGTTACAATACATATGTGTCTATATGCATATATTTATATGTATATTGGTCTCGACTTTGGCAACCTTGACCCCACAAGGCAGTGTATGAGCTCGTGATCAGTACGAGAGGCCTGCCGTTAAAATGATCCGTTCCACGTCCGCCGCAATGGCCTCGACGGGGACGCGTGTTTTCCGCCCACATCGTACAATGAACGTCTCATACCACTCGATTCCTTCCAAACACCCTCGACATGCATCCAAGACTGTCACGTGCCTGTCGATTCTACAAGAGAGGCTGTAGTGAGTGGCGCTGGCCATCACTCCAAGCACTATAGATGCAGTACTTGTGCACAAATACACAAGAAAATAGATGGAAGGACGGCAGCCGTGATAGCTCAACAGCAGAACGTCGCACGGGTAATCCGCAAGACGTGGGTTCGGCTCGCATCGGCGGCAGTTTGTGTTCTTGTCGATTTTAATTTCCCTTATTAGTTTCTCATTTCAATTTGTAAAAAAATTAATTTTCCTTATGCTTGTCCTAACTCATTATCTATTGACTTCGTGAGCTTGTGTGTTCGAGCTATTTGTCTCGCTTGTCGGGCAATTCTTGATGTCGCGCAAACCTTGGTGATGATATTGCATGGGAACGCATTGCCGAACGGCTCTAATTTAATCCATACTGCAGGCCGTACAAAACATGTTTTGCTGAAACGACAAAGGCACAGGTTTCGTCCGGCCAGCGCTCGATTCAATTTAAAAGGAGTGCGTTCAAATACTCGCGCACGCAGTGGCGCCATTCCGGTGCGTTGTTCCTGTCACGGGAAGCAAAGCGTCCGGCGTTCGCCCACGCCTTGCAGTAAACTCCTCAGTTTGCTTGTGAGAGCCGTTTTATAACAAACAATTAAACCTGCGGCCTCATAAAGTAAAAAAAGAAAACATAGCTTTTCTTTCTGTGACATGAATGAAAGCATATGAAACTGTATACAAGTAACGCATACCAAACAACCAATGTGCCTCTTATTGAAATGTTCGTTTTAAGATTGTGCAGACGAGGCAATTGCACGAAGGGCAACGTATCACATGGCGGATGGCGACGTATCTGCGCAGGTTTAATTCGACAGCGCGTGTAAGAGCGATGCTTCTAATGTTCATACATGACGTTCAGATTGAGTTCCGGTGTATACAGTGCAAGAAGAGTAAAATACCTAACCATTTGCCGTGCTGCGCTGCTGTACCGCGAGCCCTATTTGTTACGTATGCCCCTTCGCAAAATGTAACTGCAAACGTTTCGCTCGCGCCGAACTTCAATGAGAAACCGCCCACCTGCAGAGGGGGCGCGTGGGCTGTTACGCGACGTGGAATCGGGCTCCTTCCAGCTCTAGCACCCCCCCCCCCCCAAAAAAAAATAAAAAGCAATTACCTGAATTCGCGTTTCTTACCTCTTGACCTGTTTGGCCTCCTCATAGTTTATGCGAGGCAAGATTTGAAATATCAAGCTACGCAGTGATTAAAATTGGGATTGCGATTTGCTCGCGTAAACCACGTGAATGCGTGTCATATATAGCGCCGTTTATTTTGTGTAGGAGAGCTTCATTGTCTCGTAGACGATCGCACTGCGTTCAATTAGGACGGCCTGTCGAAAACAAGACGTCGTCTGCAATGACATAGGCCTGTGCTTTTTTGTTACGTTTTCTTGCGCATTGGCAGAGCAAGGCGCAATGTTTAAGAGCGCATGCTTACATAAACGGGAGGCGAGTGCTTTGCGCTGTAACGCAATCTGTTGTTGACCCGCTGTGTCTCCGCTGCGTCGTGCTAGCTGGCCTTCACTGTAGGACAAAAGCCGCCAGGGAAGCCTGATGCTGGTGATTTCGATTCCATGGGGTCCTCGTACGCACAAAATGGAATACGCGTGTGGCCGTCCACGCGTTTGTATCCTTTTCCCGCGAGTTCTCCTTGCGCGCGCGCGCAAGAGAAAGAGGGCACGGGGACAATCAGTCGGGCATTTTTATTACTTCTTTCGCTCTCGTTCGGTATTGGATGGCACTTCGTTTCGAAATAGCGCGGCGTCTTTGTTTACATAGTGTTTTTAACACATGTCACGGCGTGGGGGAGGACTTGAAGAGATGTTCACGCGTTTCGCGAAAAGGAAGTTGTAGAATATGAATTTTCCAGCCACCTGCTCCACGAGGAAACTTTCTGAATAAATTTTTGATAAGTTGTCAGACAAACACGTTGATTAATTGATTGACGAATACATACATTAAATTATTCGCGGTTGGTTAATTAATTGCGTGAGTGACTAAATTATTTGTATTGCCACATGGTGTGGCGCAGCAAGAGACTGAAGAAGAGGAGAACGAGGTTCGTCTCGGCATCGCGCGTCGCCGCTTGCGTTTTCGTAAAGTGCAACCGCCTGTATCTTGATTCAGCTTGTATGCTGCAGCAGGGTATACGCGACAATTCGGTGGAGGTGCTTGGTACGCTCAACTTATGCAGGAGACCCCACTGGGCAGCAAGAACCTCACCCCACAGTTGTAGTTGACTCCAGTTCATCGCACAAGCCGGCGAATCCGAGGCCTCGCCCCAGAATTTCGAAACCTCCAGGAAAAGGTAATGACTGTAATGAAAGGTAATGACTGCGACTTCTACGGAACGGGTGACATCAACTTACCTAACGCTGCTGAACCCTCAAGTGCCGACGGCTTTTCATGGCGACACATTTGAAGACCTGGAAGACTGGCTGGCGGAGTTCGAGCGCGTGGCTGCGTTTAACGAGTGGGACAACAACGCCAAACTCAGGAACGTCTACTTCAGCCTCCAGGATGGTGTTCGCACGTGGTTTATGAACCGCGAAAGTGCCCTGTCATCCTGGCCTGAGTTCCAGCGCAAGCTATTGGAGACTTACTCCAGCCCCGATCGACGAGAAAAAGCGGAGCGGGCCCTTAAGTCACGCGTTCAAAAGGCCAACGAGAGCGTCACGGTGTACGTGGAGGACATGACGCGTCTCTTTCAGCGTGCCGATCCGAGCATGTCGGAAGAGAAGAAGGTGCGTCATCTGATGAGAGGCGTAAAGGAGCAGCTCTTTGTCGGTCTTGTTCGGAATACGCCCAAGACTGTTCCGGAGGTCCTCACCGAAGCCACCGCGATGGAGAAGACCCTTCAGCAACGGTGGAACTTGTACAAACGACAAGTAAATGCCGCCTGCACTCCGGATACGCCGGTAGGCTTAGGGCGCGACGTCGCCTTGCTTTGCGAGCTGATTCGCTCAGTCGTTCGCGACGTGCTGCAGAAGCACCACGGTACGTCGCCACCTCCAGTCAGCTCCCTCGCCAGCGTCGTACGCAAAGAAGTACAGCAGGCACTGCAGGCATCTCTTTCCAGCAGTGAAGCACCACCTCTGCCAAGCGAATCCCGGCGCAAGACGTACGCAGAAACATTACTGAGCCCCGTCCAAGCTTTCGCACCTACTTATGTGGCGCCGCCAGTCGCGTTGCAATCGGCGCAAGCCGCTCCGACAACTCCGCTACCGTATTTCGCCGATCGCCGAACACCCGCGAGGAAATCAGAGGTTTGGCGAGCACTCGATCGACGACCGCTGTGCTACCACTGTGGCGAAGTTGGTCGTGTATATCGGGAGTGCCCCTACCGACGACTCGGACTGTGGGGTTTTTCTATCGATTCACCCCGACCTAGGTTCGGCCAAAGGCCACCCGACATCGCAGAATTCCTCGAACAGCAGCGCAGACCGGGCCCATCGCAGCGGCATTCATGCTCACCCTCACCGCGGCGATATTTAACTCCACCTAGAGGATGAAGCAAAGGCGATCACCAAGTCCACGCCGGGAAAACTGACGTCAGCGACCTTCCGAGGCGGGGCCGCTGATACTCGACGCGCTCAATACCTCGCATCGTGCCAACCGCAGAATAACGAAAACACGATGACGCCAGAACCAGTTTTCGAACAAGATTTCACTGGACAGACCTGTGTTGATCGACAGCAAAAAAGCGAGTGCACTTGTAGATACCGGCGCCGATTACTCTATTCTTAGTGGAAAACTGGCGAGCGTTCTGACAAAAGTTACGTTGCCCTGGAACGGGGCACCAGTTCGTACGGCAGATGGCCACGTCCTCAGACCGCTTGGCCTATGCACGGCCAGAGTATAGGAATTTGCGGTGCTGCTTTTCTCGCCACTTGTCTGGTTCTGCGCGAGTGTTCCCGCGATTTAATCCTTGGGATGGACTTTCTCCGGGAATATGGCGCCATTATTGACCTCCGCGAGCGCTGCATCACTTTCTCGACACAAAGGGCAACACAGACCGACGCCACTGGACACAGATCCGCACTTCGCGTTTCGGACGAGAGCATCATGATACCGCCGCGTGCGAGTGTTATGGTTCCGGTCAAGTCCGACGAACTACAAGATGAAGCCATTGTTGAAGGCAACATTTCTATGTTGCTGGCACAAGGTATTTGTGTAGCGCGAAGCCTTGTGGAACTTCGTGAAAGCCAGACATCGGTCCTCGTTACCAACTTTACCTTTGAGCATCGGCACATTTTTCGTGGCACTGCCATCGCATACGCCGAACCATCAACTGACATCGTCGAGTGCTTTGCTTCTGAGGTGGACACAGACGACGGTTCGCTCAGAGACATCGATGTAAACTCCGAGCTTACGGACGACCAAAAGAGCGCACTGCAGGAACTCTTGAACGAATTCCGCGCGTGCTTCGCTCGGGCTACTATAGGTGGGCCAAACGCCAATCACGAAGTACCGAATAACGACATCCGCCGACGCACGCCCCATCAAACAACAGCCTTATCGTGTCTCGCCGAAAGAATGTGAGGCAATTCAAGCCCAAGTCAAGGAGATGCTAGATGATGGTGTCATTCAGCCTTCGCACAGTCCGTGGTCGTCCCCGGTCATTCTGGTCAAGAAAAAAGACGGAACGCTTCATTTCTGTGTTTATTATCGACGCCTCAACGATGTCACCAAGAAGGACGTGTACCCACTACCACGTATCGTTGACTCTTTAGACAGGTTGCGGCGAGCTAAGTATTTTTCGTCTCTCGATCTAAAGAGCGGTTACTGGCAAATTGAGGTAGATGAACGAGCCCGCGAAAAAACTGCTTTCGTCACTCCAGATGGCCTTTACGAATTCAGGGCACTTCCTTTCGGGCTCTTTTGGGCACCAGAACTTTCCAGCGAATGATGGACACCGTTTTCGCTGGTCTGAAGTGGCAAACCTGCCTCGTCTACCTCGACGACGTGGTTGTTTTTTCGGCGACATTTGACGACCTCCTGAAACGACTGCGGCAAGTTCTCGAAGCCATCCGATCGGCTAACCTCACCCTTCAGCCTCAGAAGTGTCACTTCGGCTACAAGGAGCTTATGTTTCTGGGACATGTGGTCAGCACGGAAGGCGTTAGCCCCGAACCCGCGAAAACTGCCGCTGTAGCCACGTTTCCAACACCGACCGACAAGAAAGGTGTCCGACGCTTCCTGGGCCTTTGCGCATACTACCGGCGTTTCATCGAAAATTTTTCGAAGATGGCGGAGCCGCTGACTCGACTCACGAGGGACGATGTATCGTTCGTCTGGGCCTCAGAGTAAGAGACTGCTTTCACTGAGCTTCGACAGCGTCTGGTGTCAGCACCAGTTCTGGCCCACTTTGACGAGGAGGCGGACACGGAAGTTCATACAGACGCCAGTAACGTCGGTCTTGGTGCGCTGCTTGTACAACGGCAGGAAGGTACTGAAAGAGTGATTGCCTACGCAAGTCGCATACTATCGCGTGCAGAGACCAACTACACCACTACGGAGAAAGAGTGTCTTGCCGTCGTATGGGCGCTGGCCAAATTTCGACCTTACCTCTACGGCCGCCCATTCAAAGTTGTAACCGATCATCACTCGTTATGTTGGCTTGCTAATTTGCGGGACCCTTCTGGACGGCAGGCACGGTGGAGTCTACGTTCGCAGGAGTACAACGTGACCATCGTGTACAAGTCGGGCCGCATACACGAAGACGCTGACGCACTCTCGCGCGCACCTATCGACACTACCGACCACGACATTGAGGATGACGGCGCTTTCCTTGGTGCCGTAAGCGTTACTGATTTGTCCACATGGCAGTGCGCAGACGACGCACTACGGCCTATATTCGAACATCTGGAAGGACGAAATCCATCAATACCCCGGCATATCGCTCGAGGATTGTCGTCTTTTTGTTTACCACATGGCGTCTTATACAAGAACTCCGCTGCCACCAACAAGACCTACCTTTTGGTCGTTCCAGCAGACCTCCGTGCCGAAGTTTTGTTCGCCTGTCATGACGAACCTCCGTCTGGCCATTTGTGTTTTACGTGAACGCTTGATAGAGTGCGCAAATCCTACTACTGGCCGAAACTTGCCGAGTGTGTTAAGCGGTATGTCCAAGCCTGCCCGGAATGCCAGCGCCGAAAGTCTCCAGCTGTGAAGCCTGCGGGATTGCTGAATCCGATTGACCCACCTGGCAAACCTTTCGTCCAGGTCGGCATGGATCTTCTGGGCCCGTTTCCACTGTCATCTTCTGGCAACAGGTGGATAATCGTCGCCACAGACTATTTAACGCGATATGCTGAGACAAAGGCGCTACCTCGAGACACAGCTTCCGAGGTTGCCCAGTTTTTCATACAGAGCATCGTCCTACGGCATGGCGCCCCATCGCACGTCATCACAGACCGAGGCAAAGCCTCTACAGCACAGCTCATTGAAGACGTTTTTAAACTCAGCTGCACGACTCATCGATGGACAACTGCCTATCATCCGCAGACAAACAGCTTGACCGAACGACTGAACAAAAGGATGACTGACATGCTGTCTATGTACGTAGACGTACAGCACAAGACGTGGGACGAGATACTCCCTTACGTAACGTTTGCCTACAATACTGCTACGCAAGAAACAACACGCTTCACGCCGTTTTACCTCGTTTACGGCCGTGAAGTGCAGACTATGTTAGAAGCAATGCTGCCGTGCGACAACATCGATCATCTCGACCTCGCCCAAGATGCCGAACTTTTCGTGCAACGCGCGGAAGAAGCCCGTCAGCTTGCCCGAGTGCACATAAAGCAACAACAGAGCATCGATGCGCACCGTTACAATCTCCGCCATCGACATGTCGAGTTCCAACCTGGTGATCAAGTTTTCGTCTGGACTCCCGTGCGCCGAAAAGGACTATCCGAGAAGCTTTTGAGTAGCTGCTTCGGACCTTACAGAGTGTTGCAGCGAATTAGTGATGTGAACTACGAAGTCCTTCCTTTCCCCGACGTCGACAATCGCAATCTGAGATTGTGCACGTTGTGCGGTTGAAACCGTACTATAGCCCCTAATATTCGACGTTTTCAGCCGCTTCGGTTAGTTTTGTGGTTGCTCGTCCATCAGTGCCTTGTGTCTATATCGCACACCACAGTGATTGTGACTATAGCCTATGTGTTCGTCCTAGACCATCTCGGCGCTCTCAGGTCAAGGCTATGCATGCTTTCCTTCTTTTTTTTTTTTTTGAAGAGGGGGTAATGCCACATGGTGTGGCGCACCAAGAGACTAAAGAATAGGAGAACGAGGTTCGTCTCGGCATCGCGCGTCGCCGCTTGCGTTTTCGTAAAGTGCAACCGCCTGTATCTTGATTCAGCTTGTATGCTGCAGCAGGGTATACGCGACAATATGAGCTTAATGTTTAACACCGTAGTGGGGGTCTCAGAATTACTACAGACTCTTCTGAATTTTTTAAGACTACAGACTGCAGTCTCTCTTGAATTCCTTAATGTAATAAAATGAAATGAAATGAAATTCTAATTAAGCAGGCGTTTCTGCATTACCACATAGCACTCGCGTTAGTGCATGTTCACGAAATTTGACATCAGAAAAGGCCACGTGGTGTTCCGTGTATTCACTTATATGTTAGGGGTGTTGCGCTTTACGTTGCGCAACACAGATGAATAAGCAGTCAATGAGTTGATAAGGAGTGACGAGGCGTTATGTGGGTCTCATCACGGTTGATAATGGTTGGACGTGTCTGTGTTGCGCAATGTAAAGCGCAACACAGATGAATAAGCAGTCAATGAGTTGATAAGGAGTGACGAGGGGTTATGTGGGTCTCATCACGGTTGATAATGGTTGGACGTGGGTGGATGAGGTTCCAAAGAGCAATAATGGCTTATGATGGTCGCAGCAATTCTGATAAGGTTGATAAGGGTTGGACCATGTCTGATAAGGCTGATAAGAGCAGATAATGGTTAATAAGGATCGGAATTCGTTTGCAATAAAGTTGATACCGACCAATAAGGGTTGATAATGCTCGGATCGAGTCCGACAAGGTTGAAAACAACCGATAAGGGTTGTTAAACCGGTCGTTTCACAAAGTAATTCCTGCGTTTTACATGTATTTCTATAGGGACATCGGAATTGGCATCGAGCTAAAGTTTCCTTTTAAGGCTAAGGATGTTATTCTTTGGACGACCCAGCAGCCGTGAGGGCGCAACGTTTTTACTGTGCAAGAAACATGAGGAGACGGTTACTTTCTCCACGTAGACGGAGATGCTGGCTTGGAGGTTTACGTTCTAAGCGCATCTAACCGCGGCGTCTTTTTTTTTCTTACGTTTTTAACATGCCAGTTGTTAAGGACCGACTTGAAAAGCGATTGGGACTCTGCGTTGTCATTTGGTCTGGGAAGGATGTAGATGTGGGTAACCTCCTGCCTCAGCCGAAGATTGTATGATCCCCCATTGCTGCCTGTCACGCACCGGTAGAAATGGGCACAAGCGTTCCGCTTTTGCCGCCCACTTTTTTATGGGAGATAAAACAACGCTTTAGGAAAAAGTTTGGAGGATGAGAGAGCTTCAAGGCGCTAACATGACAAAAAATCCGGTTGGCTACCCTACACTGCGTGGGGGGGAAGGGGAGAGGTATGAAGTTAAGAATAAGAAAGAGACACGCACAGAGCAAATGCACACGGCAGTGTTGCCATTTTAGCGATTTTGTGGCGACATTTATTTTATTTTTCTTTGAAGATACTATCAGTCCAATATTAGACCTATATATAGGAGTGGTGAACAGAAATAACAAATCAGCATATCACTACGTATATACAATATCACGTTGCGGCATTAATACAACAAAATAACGCATTATTGCTTCAATGCATTGTAATGAAGCAGACGCGCCCCTGTGTATGTGCCGTCTGAAGAGGAAGACGAAGGGCCGTGCCGTGATCGCGAGCGAGCCCCGTGCTACGGACAGCCCTTGCAGTGCCTTGAGATATCTAGCGTTCCACAACGTTGTGAACGACAATAAACCTCGTCGCAGCATTAACACTATACAAAATACAAAAGGGAATACAGTGCAATACGACAAGAACACTGTAGCTCATCAATAAATGAAAGTAACATTACCGCTTCAATCAACTAAAACAAAATCAGATGCTATCCTTGGAAGCAGTGTGGCACAAGGGTGGAAAATAAATCGCCACTTTCATTATTTGCAATGTGAGAAGGAAGACGGTTCCATTCATGCGCGGTCGACGAAATCATGGAGTGCTTGTTATGCGGGTAACTTCCATCATTTCTTCATCAATGTAGATACCCTTGCCTACTAATACAAAATCGTTCATTATGCAGTTACACAGGATAAGTATTTTTTCTTTCCTTCTCTGACTGAGAAGCGACTTTCTCGTCTCTTTAGCGACATACTTTTCTATATAGTGGCCGGCGACTTTTTCTTAGCGACATGAAACAACAATTGGGGACGTTTTAGCGACTCCGAATTTATGAAACTTACTTCGAAAATGACTTTTAGGACGCGCCTTATTATTTAGAAACTACAAGTAACGACCCTAAATTGCCTCTACGGTGCGTGGGCTCTGTGACCACGACGAAGCAATGGTTGCCTTCACGCCGAGCTTGTGCATGCTTTCCAGTGAAGCACGGCGGTCCTAAAAGGCCTCACATTGGACTCACAAAATGGGTTTTCTTTCTATATTTTTTTTACAAAACCGATTTTCAATAGGTCTTAATTGTGCAGGTTTCACAGTTTCACCAAAATTTTCAATTGGCGAACGTTCGCAACCGTAGCAGTAAATTACTTAACAAAAGTAAGTGCAATAAAGTGCATAGTGATATTTTGAACGCAGCAGATGCATAATAAATTGATCGAGAAACGCGTACCTGTGCGAGCGACTGGGCTCGTTCACAAGAGGATGAACGCACGCTTCCGTTTCTCACGGCTTCCGAACGAATCAATGCTGCATGAAGCTTTCACATGGATCGAGGACCCGCCGTGGTTGCTCAGTGGCTATGGTGTTGGGCTGCTGAGCGCTGAGCACGAGGTCGCGGGATCGAATCCCGGCCACGGCGGCCGCATTTCGATGGGGGCGAAATGCGAAAACAGCCGTGTACTTAGATTTAGGTGCACGTTAAAGAACCCCAGGTGGTCGAAATTTCCGGAGTCCTCCACTATGGCGTGCCTCATAATCAGAAAGTGGTTTTGGCACGTAAAACTCCATAATTAAAATTAAAACATGGATCGAGGGGCAGCAGCGTTGTGTTTGACCTACCATGGCCAGTCTGGAGCACGCCTCTGCTGTATGGTATGCACAAGAATGAGGTTCAAGTTTATTCGTGCTAACTTTCACACTAAGAAAATCACGTTACCTGTGATTTTTAATCTACTTAGCTTTCTAACCTTACAATCTGAAAGTAAAGGCAATATTTCAGCTTTCTCCATCCGTTGTTGTGTAGATATTAATAAATTAAAAGCCCTACACACCCTGCCGGCAAAGTTGATGCTTATTTTTCACCTGCACAGGCACTAAACAAAGATAAGACGCTTCGGTGGCTGATTTACACCATATTATTTATGTTGTAGTGTTATAAGCCTCAAGGCCCACGTTATTTCAAAATTCACTCGACAGCTTTAACAACAATTTTAGCGACCTTGAGGCAATATTTGCTGAAATTTAGCGAATTCTTATGTCACAGTTTAGCGAAATGTGGAAAAAATGGCAATACTGGCACATAGTCAGCGCCATTCGCAACACAAGATAATACTTGCCAGTTGTCCGTGCTAACGTCAATTGTGCAGGTTTGCCGTCAGTAAGAATTGCTACAATGCATTCGTAGCGCTCTCCTGCAACGGCTTGCGAGGTTGATGTTCCAAATGATTTGTTCGTTCAATTGTCTGTTATCAATGCGAGTTAGCGTAGTCCCAAGCAATCACCCCTGAACACTGTATCGAAGACAGGCACGCAAAACGCGTTTTTCCAAGAATGCAGGTTAGGTTTTCAGGGTGCGATATGTCCACTTTCCAAACTCTGAAGCATATTTATACACGAGAGAAGCAAAAGGAGTTAGTAGCAACTCTTGTTGCGGGAATAACTGCTTAGCTCATACGTTTTTTATTGATACATGGACACTCCAGGCGCATTTCCGTCGTCATTGTCTGTGTCGCCGTAATGTTCGGTATAACGTCCACGTACGATGGTCATGCGCCGCATGCTCTATGAGCGAGTGAAAGTGCGCGAGGGTGAGACCTCGATGACGGCTCGATCTTGAGCGTGCAAGGGAGGAAGGCGAGGAGGAAGCGCGGCGTCTTTCATCGCAAGTAAGGCGCCGGGGAGGGGGGGGGGGGTTCTGCTTCGGCGGCGGCTGTGTATGGTTTGGCCGAGCGGGCTTCAGCTTGAAAGCGATCTGCGATGGAGACAGAGTGCCCCAGATGCTGATAGCTGTATATGCGCTGTGTTTTCGCCGCTTAGTTCGTGTTGAAGTGAGAAGCGGCACGAAAGTCGATTCGCTCGCTACTGCTGCCGAGCTTCCGCACGTCAGCGTTTTGACAGCGAGTGCCCACGGTCATAGGGTGAGAAGTTTTCACGTTCGCTTGTGCACGCGTAACACTATGCTTGATAATGTATTCAGTAAGCGAATGTTTACAAGTTTATACGGCCAATAAAACTGCTATCCTTACTTCGCACAGCTACTAATAATTTGCTGTTGCAATCGATGCTTCTCCTCTTGGGCGAAATTGCGACTTCTTTAGGTCTATAGTACTGCTCGGAAAAATTTCTGGATAAAGATGATTTGGAAAGAGAGAGGCAATAGCAAATAAATGACAGTAAAGTCAGAGAAAGTGTAGGGGAAATTAATTGCTACGTTTAATAGAAATGTAGAAATGAAAAATGCGAGGACACCCACGCAGTTCTGATGAGTTGTGATGAGCAGTCCTTCGAGTTCTGCGCTGCGAGTATAGCGGTACGTGCTGCCCGATCCGCATGCCACCGCTACCCTGCGCGACGAGAGACCCAGGAAGTAGCAGCGGCCACCAAGGCCGGCAGGTGGCGCGCACTGCCCGAGCCCGCTAAAGCACCTCAATTTTTCAAAAGTAGCGCCATTCTTAGATCTTTCCGCCACCCCGCTCACCCTGGCGCGTCCTCCTCCACGCCTCCTGTCGTCCCAGCCTCCTCCGCTCCCCCATTGGCCAATCTGTGTCACATGGAAGCAGGCGCCGCGCTTTTGTATATTTTTATGCGAAGCATATTAACGTAGGTTTCGGGCCTTCGCGCGACGCCCGGCGGTGGCCACCATTGACCCTGAAGTGGGGTCACGTGACATGACGTCACGTGATGACGTCACACAGGCTGCAGATGGGGCCTCATATCGCGCCGTCGGACGTCGCCCGGCGGAGGCCTCCACGCTTCGGTTCGCGCCATCGCGCGCGACGCGGCGGCGGCGCCACCATCGCTGCATCACGTGATATGTGACGTCACGCCAGGGATGAAGCGGCGCGCGCCCGCCGTCGCGTCAGTCCCTGTGCCCGCAACCGCGCCAGCGTCTTTGCGCCGGGCGTGTATGCGGTCAAGATGCCTCCAAACGCTAAGGATACGCTAAGGTTAAACCCAGTGGATGCTTCGCATCCACTGGGCTTAACCTTGATGAGCCTCCAATTTTTTCTTTCCAGCGTGCGCCGACCTCCATTGTTGGGCCTGGCGACGAAAGTACGGCAGGCGGACTGACGGAGTGCGTTAGCGTAATAGAATGTGCAGGGCCGAGAACTTAATTGCGATGCCATGCTGCTGCGCCTTCGTTTGCCGCAACAGACACAGCGAGGGCAAAAAGCTTTTTGCTTTGCCGTCCGGCAGGCGCAACGCAAAAAAGAAGTGGATCCGCAGGATCGGGCGGGCTGACTTCGAGGAAGTGGCAAAGAACGCACGGCTTTGTGAAGTAAGGGCCACGGCAACTCACAACCTCTTATTTTGAGCCTAGTTCACGCCTTCCGCTTCGAAAAAAGTGTCTCTTCATGCTCTGCGTGGTTTTAGCGCGTTGTATGACTTTTTTTTTCGGATGTGCTTTCTTTGTTTCATGTAGTTTCGTCTTGCGGTGAAATGCACGCATCTGCAGTTGGCCTGTGGCATAAAAGCGACTTTATTCAGGGTGTGTTTTGAGCTCCACCAGAAGTTAGCACATTCTCGACGCTTTTGCAAGGCTCACTATGACTTACGATGCAGTCTTTTAGCTTCGAATGTACGCCCGCATGTATTGATTTGGTTTGTGGGGATTAACGTTTTTAACGTTCCGAAATGACTAAAGCTAGGATGGAGGTCGTAGTGGATGGCTCCGGATAACATTATCTAGCTCGCCTGGGGATGTTTAACGTGCACTTTGATCGTAGAGTCGTACGTGGGCCGGTAAATTCCTCGTTGGCGTTTCATAATACTCGCGCGCTAGCGCTGCTTCAGAAGTTGGCGCCTTGGCGCAATTGTATTCCTTCAATAAATTTTATTTACTAGTTGTAACAACTTGTCATTATTTCGCATTATTATTGACGGCGCCTCCAGGGCAACAAAGCGGCAACGGGAACACCAAAGCTAGAACCAGGGCTGGATGGGGCTCGCCGAAGCCTGTGCATGCCAAGGAGGTATAAGATCGCGGACAGCCAATTTTGTATGCGAACACTCCCTGCAACTCCTGCATTAGTGTAATGTTACGTGCTCTTCAGAGGCCTCCGTTAGCCATTACATGTGCCCTCCTGGAGCAGTACTTGCAAAAAAAAACAATATATCGTCATGATTACCAAAGCACCCCGCAATGAAAAAAACGCCCCTGTTGCCAGACATTGCTGACCGCACACAGCCGGAATCTCTCACGCGCCGACCGAACAAAAGTGTCCTGAAGGTACGCCTTGAATAATGGTCATTTTCTCTATTTCTTCCGCAATTCCAACACGAAATTCTAAAGGCCAGTTACCGACTGACGAAGAAAGATCTCGATTGAAAAAAACTGCTCCGCAGGGCTCGAACGAACTTTTCTGCGGATTTCCTCTAGCCGTCGTCTGCTACGGCAGGCCCACCAACGGCGGCGCCACCGTCGAGGCCACGCCGAGCGGAGGAGGAGGGAAGCGAACGGCGCTACTTTGGGAGAGGGCTTTAGAGCCCGCTAGCAGCAGCAGCCTGCGGCGCTGCCCTCTCCTCTCACGCAACACCTGGCACGCTAACGTTGCGGCAGGTGTTCCCGTTCTGCTCCGTCGAGGCGCGTTTGGGACGTGAGGTCGCAGCCAATGGGACTTTAGGTGCTGTTTCGCTGCAACAGACGCCAGCTTTTTCGCTCAATGGGCAATTTGACGCTTTCGCATCAATAAGGTCAATGAAAATGGACGAAAATACAACTTGGCGAGGGCAGAACTCATATCTTTCGTATTACGGTTGCGATGTCGCCTTCCTCGCGTACACTTTGTTAGGTGTGTGCGCGTACAAGATCAGCCCCGAGAAAGGCTTTGTCGGAGCGTCCTTCTAACGGCAGGCGTCTCGTAGCACGTGAAAGCTCGCGCAAGTATTCACGAAAAGAGAATGCCGCTCGTGCATTTCCACATACCGTGCAAAGAATCAGTAGTTAATGAGTGGGATCCACAAAAATTTAAGCAGTTGCTGACAGTCCATTTTCAGAACTAATGTTACTTTACTGACACCTCTGCCATACCTTACGTATACGTTCACTACGCCTTTAACGCCTATATAATTTTCGCTCTTGACATGTTTATTTGTTATATCCCTTTTTGTTGCTGTTTTCATCACCACTGTGATCACTTATGTACACCCGGCCACAAAAGTTTACGGACCACAGCATCTCAGAAAACGTTTAATTCCAAAGCAGGCTGTAGCAGGAGCCAGTAAGACTGTATACGACAATGTTGTTAGCATATTATAGTCGAGGCCTGAAATGCAAATACCATGCTGCGTTGTGAGGTTGACGAGATATACAGCTTTTTCTCAGATTTCATGGTCCGTAATATTTTGTGGCCGGGTGTACATGTTCCGCCCTTACGTAATACGCCGCAAGGGACCTTTCATGGAGAATCAATTATGATGATAATGGTGATATCCCTAACAACTTGCTTAACTTTCTGTAGTTCTAAAATTGTTTCGCTCCTCCTTGAACCCAATCCTTTGTCACCGCAGCAGTTCCGTCAATCGCGGAACGGACGTGATGCGAGCCACAATGCGAAACGTCCGCGGGTCGCTTCCTGCGCCAGCCGTGGTCTTGATCGTGTACTGGCTGCTCGTGGCGGGCGCTGCCTCGCCATCCTCTACGAAGCGCCATGAAAACGCAAACAAGCTGCTGTCCTCGGCGGTCCGCGTTGCTGGCGGAGACGCTGTGGACACGCTGACCACGCTCACTTGCCACCGGAGTGAATACTCGTTCCGGGCAGCACTTACCGACGCCAATGGGAGCCGCTGTTGGGACGACATCACCGTCATGGCCTGCGGGGGACGATGCGAATCCGGAGAGGTCAGTGCTGCAGCTGCCCCGAAACGTCAGTGTGTGCATTTTTTGTTCGTGCTGTTGCACCTATGTGATTGCGATAGTCCTCTTGATGTCTTATAGTGCCAGTGGTCAAACAGCAAAAGTCGCGCAGATGCGATTGGCGTCCGAGCATCTGTTCATCCGGCCTTCCGCTTGTGAGTTCGTTGATCTACACACCCTTTATGAAAACAAGTGGTACAAAGCGCCAAGTCATTAGGAAAGAAGCTGCTACAAAAAAGCAACCTGACTAGTCCTAATAACCAGAAGGTCCAACCCTTACAAAAATGACTTTAGACTGTCTATAGAAAGTCTATAGACTTTTTATAGACGACCTTGCCTTTCTATAGATTTGAACTTTAGTTGATACAAAGTCTATAGACTATATAGACGAAAGGCGATAAAGTTGCTATTTCTTTTTGTCTATTCGCAATCTATAGACAGTCTATAAAAAATCGATATGGTGTTTGTTTCTTTTTTATCTACTTCCCCTCTATTTATTTTTGTCTATTATTTGTCTATAGACTTTCTATAGGCGAAAGTCGATCAGGTTTCTATTTCTTTTTGTCTACTCGCAGTTTATAGACGGTCTATAGAAAAAAGTCGATAAGGTGTGTGTTTCTTTTTTGTCTACTTCCCCTCTACAGGCTACCTGTAGACAAAAGTCGATAAAGTGTCTATTTATTGTTCATCTTGGTCTTTAGACTGTCTATAGACGAGAGTCGATAAGGTGTATATTTCTTCTTGTCTATTGCCAGTCTATGTAGTTCTCTACAAACACGCACATGCACACATTCACGTACACACCCACGCACCCACCCACCCACCTACACACACACACACACACACACACACACACACACACACACATATATATATATATATATATATATATATATATATATATATATATATATATATATATGCAGAAAGTGCAAACGAATTATCTGAGTATCTCCAAGCGACGGCAAACAACATTAGTTCTCTCCAGCTACGTAGCATTTGCATATTTTAAAGCCTGGCTCAAATTAAGTGCAACACCCCGTACACAGGCCATAGGGTGGGACGTCACCAAAGTTCATGTTAACTGGTCCGAACAGCCCGTATACCGATTGTGGTAAGGCGTGAGATGAAGTAGAAAACAGCCGATATTGTAAAATTCTTATTGCTTCAGGTTTATATGCCGTCTATAGAATGACAATAGACAAAAGTCCTTAATCTCGGCCCAACCCGTGTACGCTGTAACCAAGCGCATGTACCGGTGAATAATATGGAGCTGCGTTTGATATAAGCCACTGAAGTTGTATACTGCTGAGATTGCTGTAGAGACTATATATAGACTTTAGTATACACATAGTGTATACCTCCGCATTTGTTGACCACATGATATGATCTACGTAGTCGCTCTCGGCAATCCCAAGACAGTCTTCACAGTTGTCATAACATAACGTCGGGGCAGTGCCGTACATTTTAAGAAAGACCTGCATTTTAAGAAGATTAATATATCACGCAATAAAAAGAGATAATTCAATGATGGTGCACTTGTTTTCTTTTTTGTGTTGCATGATTCAGCACTAGTGGGATTGCTTCAATCTTTTTTATGCAACATGTGAGAGGGCAGCTGGTTCAGGAGCATTATTAAGCTATCGAAATTAATGCATAAGTGCAGATGAGAAGCAACACGTGAACATACATAATATACATTCAAAATTCGTTTGCCGCCATATGTAAACAGAAATGTAAACTAACTTATAGATAGCAGATAGCTAGCAGATTTAGTTCAACCGGATGCATTGCATGCAACTGTAATATTTCTTAAATGTGCTCGTGCACAAATACTCATACAGTCTTGCATAAAGATTCACGCCCACAGGCATTTGAGATTTTTCGACTGCGTCCATCCGCATGCATGGTTTTCTATGTACAGTTACCTGGGTATGTTCCCATATGCATGCTGGATGCAGCACATATTTATAGACATTTCCAATAGACTGCTCATTAACAACCCCAGCAGCAAGTGCTTATATATAATGGAAACGTATTTGGCAAAATGTATGGTTTATATAGCTAGTATATAGGGTGTCGATCCCGGCTATTTTAGCCAATCTGAGCAATGAAAATACAAGATTTAAAAGGAACACGGTGCAATTTATACTATTGTAAAAAGACCTACAGGTCAGAACTCTGACGGTTGAACAACATAAGTCCTAAATTCGGATCTTACTGCACCGTCTTTTTTACATTATTCTTCCTTGAAGAGCTTCACTGAATTTATGTTAGCTCGAACACCCTGTATTGACAATAATCGACAAATAGTGTAAGGCAAAAATCTATGGATTAGCTATAGACTGATCTGCAGGAATTTTCTACAGACAGTCTATGGACTTATGACCTTACACTTTTTGTAAGCTAGTCTAAAAATGTGAGTCATAGGAACTCTATAAACTCTCTATACCTGGAAGTTCTGCAACTTATACAGCAATGGTAAAGGTTTCATTCACATCGCAGTCGAAAATTACTGGATCTCAAGCGGTGATGCAATATGTTAATAACGCAATATATCAATTCAATGCAGAACCTTCAACAACGCAATATGTCAGTGAGCGATTGTGTGATTAAACACCTTCTCGATATAAAAAAAATATAAAATAGGTTATTAGTGGGGGGGGGGGGTGCCAAGAGATTCAGGGTTGCACTTACTTCCTCCTACCAAAATCAGGAGGCTCGAATAAAATATTTCTGTTCAATTTCAACTAGACCATAAAGCGTCTTCATCGGAACCAAGCTAAGAACCCTTGAGCAGCCTGATAGTGAACCGTATTAAATATATTGTTTGCGGCCCAAATTGTCAGTACTTGGTTAGGTAAAGAGGGAGACTTCCGCGCATGTGTTACAGAATCAAGACACAGGGGAAAACACCCTTAAGGACACCTAAGTAGTAAAACGGGCGGAGCATGGGGCTTAGCAAATCTGGCGGGTGGCACATTTCAATATCTGACGTTAATGATAGCTGTAGCAATGATTTCATTGTGTCACAAGTGAAATACAACTGCCCCTACCAAAGTAACACTAGGACTTTAAGTACAGTGCTCAGCACACATTTTTAATCATGGAATATAAATGCAGAACAATGTTATAAACATTCATAAACATAGATCGCGCAATTTGAAAAGTGTGATTTTATTGCGGCTATCCGTGGTAAATACTGTATCGTTAGACACCTTGTTTCGGCCTCAGAAAACGGTATATTTCTCGATCATCTTTGATTGTTCGAGTTACGGAAAAAAAGGACGCCGAAGATTGCGACCGCATGCACGTGATTCGCAGCAGAGTCACTGTTTTCATGCGATATAGACTGATTACGAGCAGGGCGTCTCCAAGCTGGAGGTAGATAAGAGAGTGGCGCGCTGAGGCGCACTGAGGTCTGTAATCTCGTCTGATCCTCTGCCGTCCTAAACTTACTCCTTTTCGTTGTCATCTCAGTAAAGAGTCCCGTTATCTGTCGCACGCATTCCATCTCTTCTCCAAGTTTACTTCTTTCTGTTAATTTCAGCTGAACAAACTTGCTCGGATTAGTTCTCTAATCCTTGCCTCTCAGATTTCCGGAATGCACACTGATAGAGATCGTGGACGCGACTCTCAGCGTAGACGTTTCTTAAGCTGTACCACGGTTACAATTTAGTTAACGCGCAACGACCAGCTGTGAGTGTCTGAAAAATGTCTACGGCAGTAAAAAAATCACCGACTTTTACGATACTCCCTAACGCGAAATTTGAGCGCAGCTGTATACGTGTTTTAATTTCGTGCTATATCGGCGGACAATCTGTCTCGTGCGGCAAGTTGCAAACGGAGCGAGGTGTGGCGCGAGCTGCAATCTGGAGATCGAGTGATGCGTGGGCGCGATTGACAGCAGCCGCCGCAGAAAGGACTCTCAGACGACGCGCGCTATACTCTGGCGCCATCGCGTAGCCACTCAGCTCTCAAGCTTTGGCCATACCCTCCTCCTCCGCTTCTCTGCTGACTTTTTTCATCACCCGCTACGCTCGGTGTTCGCTCTTTCATCCTTCTCTATGTTCATTCGCTCGGTTACGCCAACGCTCACCGCAGGAACGGTCGCCTGCGCTCTAAAAAAGTAGAGTACACTTCGCGTGTGTGTGTCTGCTTATGTGCGTGTGTCTACACAAGGAGGAGGACTCTACCGTTTCTCCATTATCGTATCAGGCACCTCCCTGTGGCCATGCTTACCTTAACCTTCACCATATAGAACAAAATAAATATGCAGATCCCACACACTGTGAGGATCACGTTGACCTCCCTGTCATTCCCATATCACTTCTCTACATGTTACCCAAATCATTTTTCAGGTAGCTGGCAATTCATCGTGTTTCGGAGTCGAAGACGGCGTTGGGCGCACCACAAACTGGACGTTGTTCTTGAGAGTATGGCAGTGTCCACAGTCAGAGCCTGCTGCTGTCGCAGTAAATGAGTTCAGAGCTATATGCAGGAATGGCTGAATTCTGTTAATTTTTTTAGGGCTGCTTTAGAAGGTGTTCAATGAACGCATGGATCAATAAATTACTAGAAGAATTTGAAGGCTTCTAAAAGCCGTCGCGTACCCGCCGTGGTTGCTCAGTGGCTATGGTGTATGGCTGCTGAGCACATGGTCGCGGCATCGAATCCCCGCCACGGCGGCCGCATTTCGATGGGGGCGTACTTAGATTTAGGTGCGCGTTAAAAAACCCCAGGTGGTCGAAATTTCCGGAGTCTTCCACTACGGCGTGCCTCATACTCAGAAAATGGTTTTGGCACGTAAAACCCCATAATTGTTTTTTAATCCGTCGCGTAGCACATGAAGGGAGGATCCAGCGATGTGCTCTCGAACCGAGTGTCAGAAAGGTTAGCCAAACTTCGTGCAAATTCTCGAATGAGAGAATACGTTTCGACAGCAGGAACTTTTAATACCGGTTTAAGTTTATCATGGCTGAAATATGCGGTTTCATGGTTAAGAGCATCTCCGCGGTGGTATTCGTTGTTTGGAACACTTCTGTGAAGGAAAAAAAAGGGGGGGAACTACAAAATGTGGACAGCCACAAGAATGGCCAGCCCCTGCGTTTTCTTTTCTTCTTCGCGTGCGACGAGTAACCACAAGGTCGACTTCATTGGTAAGGACCACGCAACTATTTTCAAGAGCACCCGAGCGCCATTAGGGTGGCTCATCTGGTGGAGGGGCTGAATCACTTCACCAGTACTCAACCAGCCGTTCACAAAGAGAACATGGGAGGAGGTGTATAGGGCCCGCAAGGTGCCCGAGGACAGTGACACGCGTTTTTCTTTCTTTCGTTGACGTTTTCTTGAAGCCACTTTGCAAAATTACTTTCCTTGTCGAAGAAAACTTGAGCCCATTACCTTTTCTTCATTTTTTATTTTTTTCCCGGTTTTGAGCCTCCCCCAAGGATCCAGTCCTTGTTTGAACACTGGCGAAGCTCTCGTATGTATTTAGTTCTCCAAAAGCCGTGCTCTTTCAACGTAAAGCAATTCAACGCCGCAATGATACGTGAAGCCATCGACGTGCGTAGAACATGTCTTGCAGTTGACTTTCTTTTGTATCTGCTGCCCTTCTATCCTCACATTGGAAAATCATAAACTTGTCTGCGTCACCGAAATGGCAGCCTCAAGTAATCGTCTGCTTCACTTCAGCCTTCGGCTTCCACATCTGTAGATTTTCCCTACAAAAATTTTCGACTGCGATGTGAATGAAACCTTTACCATTGCTGTATAAGTTGCAGAACTTCCAGGTTATCTTGAGATGAGCTTCTACGAGTTATTCAAAAAGACTGACTTAAACCCTCATTGCGTGCGATATATGGTGCCAACTATAGGTGTGACAATGTACTGTTTTACATGTCGTCACTTACAGAAATGCATAGCCTATGAAAAACACACATGTTGGACCAAAACGGCGAATCTCTAGCTTCCTCAGCAACGCAAATTCAGTCAAATTATTCTCCAACTAAAGGGTGCGCATGATCCAACTGAACTTAGTCCAGAGTGGCATTCTGCATGGCAAAGCGTTTATTCTTACGAACAGTTTAGCGTTTTCTGTGAAGCGTGGCCGTTGCCTGAACAGAATCTTCGAAGGATGAAAAGAATCTGTCATCGGGAAGCACTGACGCCCCTCCTTGGTTGGGAGTAGTGATTACAAGAGCTTATTCTTACAGTATTGGAATGGCCTATAAACCAGAGTGCAACTTCTGTTTTTATTTGCGAGGAAACTATTGAGCATCTAATTGTACTTGTCCATAGTACGACGCCCAATGCCTGTCTCTCCAGACAATTTTAAATTGGCTCGGCTCCAGACTATATTTTTTTAAAGTGTGGGGCCAAGCTATTCACGCACTGGTGTAGTTTTTGAAGTGTACTGGCCAGAGTGATGTTTTATAGTCCTGCTGTGTGTGCGTGCGTGCGTGTATGCGTGCGTGTGCGTACGCGTCCGTGCTTGTGGGTGTGTGTTTGTGTCCTCCGCGCAGTGCTCACGCTCCCTCCTTTTGTCTTTCTATTCCTCCTTTCTTTTACCTTTCTCTTTATTTTCCCTTTAAGGACGCCCGTCCGGTCGACCTCCTTGCCTATCCTCTCATTCATTTCTGTGTGTGTCTCTCTCTCTGTCTTTGTGGGGCTCCTTGTACTACGTGTTCTTGTTTCTGAACAAATTGAAGAGGCTGTCATTATCTCGTTTGTTTATGTTCCAGTAAGTGTAACTGAATTGTGCCCTGAAATAAATACCTTGAAGAAAAAAAATTAACAACGCGTTAACCGATGACGCGTTTTCATGTACATCGTCCCGAGACTCGTCCACTGACTAATGCAGTTACCCTCGCAGATTGCTGAGTGGCGGTTCCCGTTCGAGACTGAGTCCTTCCACCCGGTCTGCACGTACGGCTCGGGCAAGCTGGTGCGCGCGCAGCTGCGCTTCTGCGACCCCGAAGACCTCGACGAATTGGACGAGCTGCGCTCGTATGAGTACTACGAGGCGCTCAGCTGCTCTTGCCAGGTTTGCAACTCCAGCTGGACCAGCTGCGAAGACTTCGGGCGTCCCTAGACTCTGCCGGCGGTGAAGGACCGAGAGCAGCCTTCTTCCGCGGGCCCTAAAGAAGCGCGCTGGGGCCTTGGATTGCACGGGACGCTCGGCAAGACGCTGCTGCTCTTCTGAGAGAAGCTTGTCACCCTTACCACGCCCGGACAGAGAAAGACGGACGGAGCTTGTTCACTTTCTGCGGTGATAAACGCCATGAGTGGCGAGGAATCTGGAGTTGTATTCTCGAAGCGATCGTTTTCAGTGATGCGAGCACTCAGCAATATTTTTTTTTAATTATGGAATTTTACGTGCCTAAACCACTTTCTGATTATGAGGCACGCCGTAGTGGAGGACTCCGGAAATTTCGACCACCGGGGGTTCTTTAACGTGCACCTAAATCTAAGTACGCGGGTGTTTTCGCATTTCGCCCCCGTTGACATGCGGCCGCCGTGGCCGGGATTTGATCCCGCGGCCTCGTGCTCAGCAGTCGAACAGCATAGCCACTGAGCAATCACGGCGGGTTCAGCAAGATTTCGCGTGACCCGGCATCGGACGTGTCGGCGTCAACGGCCGAAAGTGTTCCTCGCACAGTGCCAAACACGCTGTCTTAGCACAGCTCCAAGAACGCTGTAGCCTGTAGACACTCACGCGTCAGGTGTTGAAGCACTACAAATCTCGCGAGATCTAGTGGTTGTGTCTCCGAAAGTCATCGGGAATTGTACTCCTGGAGCTCTTTTTGATTAACATGCAATGCATCGTGAACACGGCACGGAAACAGCGTGAAACAACGGGAATTTTTTATCAGTTTCAGCGAGCATATTTGTATAACTTCTTGTCTAAGAAGAGAGGCTCTGTCCCAAGTATTGAAACAGGAAAATGCCTTGACAATGGCGTCCAATTCGTGAAGCTATGTAAAGAGGAATACTATTGTAACTTTCTTACAAAACCGCTAGAAATATAAAGTGACTTGGTCATCTCACTAAGTATTTGAGGCTATGGTTCTACATAATCTGGTTCACTACAGATGACTGGTTACAAGCTTCTGCAGTTCGATAACTCACGCACATATCAAATCTGGGCAGCCACACTTAAACAGCACTGTCGCTTAAGGTTTGAGGCTTCGGTCGCTTCAAGGAGACTTGAACACGATTGTAAGTCTGTTTTATTGGCGCTCGTAGGATTACGCCTTCACCTGGAGCTCCAATATTTCAGAGTCTACATTACTGCAGCCTTCGATGTCACCTTGAAACTGATGTTGCTGTCTACATTGGGATTAGCACAGGGCTTAAAAGTGCATCAACAGCAAAGTCTACACGGTGATTTGGAACATGCGTAAAGAGGGACGGGATGTTACCGTCGGTGACTGTTCATGACGGGATGTCTCTGTAATGTGTTTTTGCTGGTCCGAATGACACGGTGCACCTCAACAACAATGATGTGTGATATGACAACTTTATTTGGAATCCGGCGATTGGGAGGCCCGGGCCTGGGGTCGCCTAAATGGCCACTGGGAGCTGCTGCTCCCGTGCGGCTTTCTTGGCTCACTAGACGGCCCAAAGTTGGTTTTGGAGTTCTCAGCTGAGCAGCACGGCCGACCACCGTGCCCGTACATTTTCTGGGGAGACTGCCATTTTATTTTGGTATATTTCACATCTCCACAACATGTGTTGAAGGGTGTCTCTAACAGACTTGCATAGCTTGCACATATCGCTCTCGTATATATCGGGCTAGAAAGTTTTTAGTTGCATGAGACTTGTATAAGTTTCTGTTTGTAGTCACCTCCAAGTAACGGACTCAGCTCTGTTCAGTTTAGTGTGAGGCGGTGGTAATACTCGCCTCCGATTTTGATAGAATTTGGTAATATCGCTAAATCTTGTTAATCTATCTTTTTCTCTCCAGATTTCCTCCTCCGCGTTCTCCTGACCGATGGAACTCACTCTTTGCTCAGCTCGGCGAGTAAGACCTCGAGCTTCGCGGTGTGGTACCTCGTTGAGGTTGACTGCGGGAATGTCTGGAGTCGTATGCGCTGGGAACCAGAGCAATTGCCTGCCGTTCTTCTCTGTATTGGAGAATTTTGCTTCATTGACTCTGATAATGTGCCATTCCTCAGGAGAGATCCTACCTTTTGCATAATTTCTAATGACCGCTTCAGAATCGCTAATGATGTAGTGAGCATTCGTGGAGACCAATGCTGGTGCAATGGCTACCTCCTCTGCTGTCTCGAAATGTTTGGTATTAACTGATACGCTAGTAAGGGGTTTTTGGGTGTGATCTACGATTACTGCTACGTAAATATTTCTGTGTGGGTATTCAGCCGCGTCTACGAACGTTGCTCTGTTGTCTGACCCAAAGCTTCGGATCATTTTCTCTGATCTACTCTTGCGTCTGCCATCGTTGTAACCTGGATGCATGTTCTTGGATATATTTGGTACTAGGAGTTTGTCACGAATTTCTCTCGTTATCGTCCTCTTTTCCCCGTATAGAGTGTGGTAATTCATTCCTAGTTTGCTTAGTATATGCCGTCCCGTTGTGGTTTTCGTTAGTCGTTCTGCTTGAGATGTTTGTTGTGCTTCTATGAGTTCGTCCAGTTTGTTGTGGAGTCCTAACTTTAGCAAGATATCCGTGCTCGTACTGATGGGAATCCCTAATGCTAGTTTGTATGCCTTTTTTATCAGGTTGTTAATTTTAGTTTTTTCAGCTGCAAACCAATTGTGGAAAGCTGATATGTATGTGATCTGACTGATTACGAATGATTCTATCAGCCGTATGATACTTTCTTCCTTCATACCCTGGAGCTTGTTAGTAATTCGTTTGATTAATCTCATGGTGTTTGTTACCTTTGTGTCTAACTTCTTTATGGTTTCCCCATTTGTGCCTTTGTTCTCTATTACTAGACCCAGCACCTTGAGCTGGTTGACTATTAGGATATTCCGCCCGCTCGTGGTGTGTAGTGTAGCCTTGTTTCTGTCGTATCCTTTGGGAGGCCTGCCCCTAAGTGTGGGGTGGTACAAGAGAAGTTCAGATTTCTCTGCAGAGCATGTGAGGCCTGTTCCTATGAGGTGTTCCTCTACTGTGTTAATTGCAGTCTGGAGTCGTTGTTCTATTGATCCGTCGCTGCCATCACAGGTCCAGATAGTAATATCGTCCGCGTAGATTGTGTGATTCAGGGACTCTATATATATGTGATTTAATTTTTCGGGGAGTCCCATCAAGACGAGATTGAACAGCATCGGCGAGATGACAGCGCCTTGCGGCGTGCCGCCTCCCCCCCCCCCCCCATGTCGATCTCGGGCGACTTGAGCCCTCCGACGGAGATGACTGCTGTCCTATCTGATAGGAAGATCTTGATGTAGTTATACGTCCGTTGCCCGATTCCTATTCGTTCGATGTTTTCCAATATGGTGGCGTGGTTGGCATTATCGAAAGCCTTTTTAAGATCAAGGCCCAAGATGGCCCTTGTAGAGCGCGTTTTATAATCGATTATCTGATGCTTAAGTTGGAGCATCGTATCTTCTGTCACGAGGTTTTTGCGAAATCCTATCATTGTATCTGGGTATATGTTATTATCCTTTAAGAAGTTATCTACTCTCTTTAAAATTACATGTTCCATTAATTTTCCGACGCAGGATGTTGGGGAGATTGGTCTGAGGTTGTCGATCTCAAGCTTCTTACCAGGTTTTGGAATGAGCGTTATCGTCGCTTTCTTCCATTGAGCTGGCACTTCTCCCTTTACCCAACACTCGTTTATGTATTCTGTTAGTTTGGCTATAGATTCATCATCGAGGTTCCTGAGAGTCTTGTTGGTTATACCGTCCGGGCCTGGGGCGGATTTGGTGTTTCACTTTTGTAGGGCCTCGCGGATTTCTGCCTCCGTGAGTTCCTCGTCTAATTTTGTATTTTTATTCCCGTTGTAGCTAGGATAGTTGCAAGGGGGTCATCATCATCATCATCATCAGCCTGGTTACGCCCACTGCAGGGCAAAGGCCTCTCCCATACTTCTCCAACTACCCCGGTCATGTACTAATTGTGGCCATGTTGTCCCTGCAAACTTCTTAATCTCATCCGCCCACCTAACTTTCTGCCGCCCTCTGCTACGCTTCCCTTCCCTTGGAATCCATTAACACAGGGGGCGCCTGTGTTAAGTATTTCTGCTGTGATTCATTGAGAAATTCCTCTTCTGTGCTCTCATATGCGTGTATTAACTTATTAATGGCTTGCATGTGATCTTTCTTGTTATTGTCATGGTCAAGCAAGAACCTGAGCATGTGCCAGGTTTTGCCGGTGCTTATCGGTCCGTCCATGGAATTACATATATCGTCCCATTGTTTTTTGGTCAATTGCTTAGCATGTTCTTCTGTTTGTTGTTGTTGTTGTTGAGGAGCGCTATGCACTTTCTTAACTTTCTGTTATGCTTCTAACCGCTAAGTCTATTCTGAAGCGACTGCTTGGCTTCCCACATGTGGAGAAGTCTGCTGTCGCATTTATCCAAGTTAGATTCAGGTGGCGCTATTTTCGTGGCAGCTTTGACGTCATCACTGAGCTCCTTAGACCATTGTTCTATGTCTGCGATTGATCGTTGCTGTGTCGTCTCTCGCATTCTACGAAATAGTTCTCAGTCTACTAATTTGATCTGTCGTTCCTTGGGTCTATTCGGCCCTTCTCTGACGTGTAATTCCAATGTGCGGTGGTCACTACCCAAATCTTCCACTGTGTTGTGCCACGTCGCCTTTTCAATATTCTTGGTAAAGGTTAGATCTGGGGTTGTGTCGCTGTTTAGCGCCGTGCCTACTCTGGTAGGAGTGGCGGGGTCTGTGATGAGCGTGAGGCCTAATTCTTACGAGTCGTTCCACAAGTCCCTTCCTTTTGCTCTGGTATATAAGTATCCGCACGGGGGGGTTAAAGTCTCCTCCTATAACAATCGGACTTTCTCCAGCAAGTCTGAGTGCTTTCAGAAATAGGTTCTTGAATTTGTGTTTATGTAGCGTGGGGTTGCTATAAATGTTGAGAATAAATAAGCTACGCGTCCTGTCTTTTTTTTTGTGTGTGAGATGAGTTCCAATAGAATATTGTCAATGTGCGTTATGCCTGTGTTGCGCTGCACGCAAGTTATGTTTCTCTTTACCAGCGTGGTTAATGCCCTGGTGTCTCCTTCGGCATAGCCAAAATATCTGTATCCCGCTAGCTTTGCAATCCCGTGTGTTTCCTGCAGAATTATGACGTCCGGTGTATCCTTGTCTTTTAAATACTGCTGCAAAACTGACTTTTTGATTTCGTAACTTCTACAATTCCACTGCCATGTCTTGAACCCTTTATTAGCGTGCCTCATTTCGGGTGCGACCATGGGAGGGAGACGGGAGGTTGGAGAGAAGCTGATCTTATATAATTATGTGGTTGTGAAGTGGGTAAGGATTGTGGTGCTTCTGACGCAACGGAGGGGAGTCCATTACCTCGTGACTGGTTTGCCTCTAGGATGTCTAATCTACTTATAATTGCTGCTATTGCCTTAGCCATTTGATTCATCATTTCGTCCCGTTTTTCATTTGACTTTTGTATCTCTGCTAGGGTCTTTTGAATATCGGCTAATGCTTTATCTACCACTGCGTTATCTTGTTTATCACTTCTGGCTTGGGCCTTGCATTTGAGTGGAGGGGGGTCATCCCCTTCGTCCATCTTATTGTCCGGGATTTCAGATGGCTATTTCGTGCTTGCGCGTGGAGCGGGAGTTACCTGAGTTATTTGGTTTTTTCCTTCCTTGAAAATTTTTATTACATCGCTCATACGTGCTAGCAAAATCCTCAACTGCGCGTTCTCGAGTTTTAGTTGCTTTATCTCGTTATTAATGGTAGTCTCCCGGTCAGCCCCCGGGCGCACGCCATCGACCACGTCTGCCCAGCTCACCGTGCTTGTCTGGTTTGCTGAAAAGGATGGCCTAGTTCTGGACCTGGATCTGGATCCGGGTCATGTCCAGTTGCGTACTCCAGGGTAGCGTATCGTACTGCTGCCGAGAAGTAGCGACGCCTGCCTATCGAAGCTCGACCGACATTACTTATTGGGTAGCGTGGCGTTGTCGGCGGGCTGCAGGCATCCGGTAGACCATGGCGACCAAGCAAGGGCGGGACGATTTCTAGTGCGAAACTTGCACGGTTTATTCAAAGGTTGATGAAAATTTAAGAGAAGGGAATGAAGTGTTTGAAAGTACATTTCGGAGCCCCTTAAATAGGTTCTCTACAATCGTGGGCGGGATCTCGCTTTCGTCGACGTCACGTGACCGGCACAGGAAGAGGGCCTCTCTTCCTCTGGTTATACCGAGCCTGCTGCAGAGAGGAGGTCGTCACGCCTCCTGGAATTGTAGACGCCTGTCCGTCTCTTCTGCGCGTTGCGGGTTCGTGGAAGTTCTCCTCTAGGTCCAATTCGAGGAAAGGGCCTCGCTAAACTCGCACACGCACGCGCACACACGCACAGGCACGCGCGCACACACACACACACGCACACAACACACACACACAAAAGAGGCCTGTACACTGCGGGGCTTCCGGCAGACAGGCAGACACTCGAAACGGTCATGGCGAATTAGGAAGTCACGCTTCATTTCGACGAGGCCTTATGGAAGAAGGTCGGGTGAGAGAAAGTTCTTTGTGCACGAGGTGCGGGACGCCAACAATAGCAGGCGAAGTCAAGCCTCATTTCGACGAGGCAGGGTTAGATGGTCGGTTTAAATTCCTTTCAACACGTGGTGCCACACGCCAACCCTAACAGTCCCCGGTGTCCTGTAGCCGGACCGGGATAAGGATCTGGTGGTGGATGGAGACCTTGTTCTCGATCTGGAGCGTCGCTCCCTGGCGTTTGGGAGGCCAGGCGTTCCGCGAGACTCTGCCCTGTCTTCTCTTGAGGTAGCGTCTTCATGTTCTTCTTGTCGTTCTCGTTGCAGTCTGTGCCATTGTCTGATGAAGGGCTTTTTGAATTTGGCTTTCCACGTCTTGTCTGCGGTCGGATGGTCCTCGCCGCATAACTGACATTTAGGTTGGCACCTATGGTCTTTATCTGGGTTTGGTGTTCCACATCCCGCACAAGTCTTGTTGTCAGGGTTGGGACATACATCTCCTCTGTGTCCAAGTCTGTTGCATTGGTGACAGAAATCCACTTGTTTCCTGTACAGGGAGCCAGGGAGTAGCGCTGCCCTGTATCGGACGTACCTGAGCGCTTTGTGTCCTTCAAAGAACACAATCACTGTGGTATAGTATTACTTAGTCTCTTTGCTGCTATCGCCATTGGGTTTTTGCTCGTAACCACCACTGCTGTGATGTCTCTTGAGCCCTCGTCGAGTGGGATTTCTCTGATGACTCCTTTGGCCGTCATGTCAGGCGCTGTCTCGTAAAACGTGTCTTGGATCTTCATACGTGCTACTTCCAGTTTGCACGCTCTTGATCCGATGTTCTGACGATGAGGATATTTTGATAATTGTTGGGGCAGACAATGTCCTCCTCCCTTTCGTCTCGAGGAATGCCTGCCGCATCTTGTACCGCAGCTGTGAGGTGAACTGTACCGTGCTCGGATATTTTGAGTCCTCCACGGGATCTGATCACAATCTTGTAATCTCCTCTTGGCAAATGTGGCATTCTGCTTGCCTTGCGTATTTGCTCTACCCTGCCTTTCCATGGGTTATTGTTGCGCTTGTCGAGCCGCGTCGGCCACAAGGTGCTCTCACGATGTTGGGAGCTTCACAGGTCTGATCTTCTGTGTCTGACCTCCTTCCATCCCTTGCTTATATCCATTTCTTCCTGCGACATGCTGCGCCCCTCTGCGGTGACTTCCATCACTGAGAAAATGATCGGCAATTGTTGAGGAAGCCGGCTCCAGCGCGTGGCCTCGCGGCTCTCCCGCCACGAGGTGCGGCCAAAATATTGTCGTAGAGGCTTGAAAAATGGGAATCCCACTTGGTTTTCGGCATCCACTTGTTCCTGGCAACGAGCTGAGTCCGTTGGCGTGCAATAGCGGGTGGCTTTTCGGTGATTTGCGCTACAAAAACATTCGTGGAATACGGAGCCGACGTGATGTGCATCCGCTCCCTCCGGCTTCTTCTTCTTTTCAACAACAATGAGAGTGCAGGCAATTCCTCGACGCTGTGCGATATAACGTAAGCAGTCATTCCCATGCACCTAACTTGCCGAGCTCCCGCTTGTATAGCCTTCGAAATTGAGAGGTACATCTCGAAGTTGTGTGGTGCTAGATGTCGAAGGCGAAAGAGGTAATGGCACCAGGCCACGCGCTGATGCCTTAATCACCGTGATATAGTCCGAGGTGGGCCATCTTGTATAGATCAGGCTAGACGTGTGGAGAATGGAATGGAATGGAAAACTTTATTGCCTCTTTAAAGGTTTTAGCGGGTCGAGGCCGAAGTCTTCATTTTTGAAGCTTGAGTCCTCTTCAGCCATGGATGGGCCCCTAGTCCAGGGCTCCACTGATCCGGGCCGCCTCGCACACGTGCGCTATTAGAGCTCTTTGAGTCACTAGCTCGCGGCTGGTGAGCCAGCTCTCCCATTGCTCCGCACTTGGTGTTTTGTGTTTGTGGAATGCCTGGTTTCTTGTACACTCCCATGTAATGTGGTATAATGTTGGCTTAGCTCCACACCACGGACAGGTTGCGCTATACTGCGTGGGGAACATCCTACTTAGTATGTGTAAGTTTGGAAAGGTGCCCGTTTGCAGTCTTCGCCATCCTGCGGCCTCCTCCTTTGTTAATGCTTTATGTGGTGGCGGATATTGATATCTTAGACCCTTATAGAGGTTTAATAGCTCTGAATAGCTGTTCCCGCAGTTGATCTGCGGCCCCTCTGGGGCGGTTGACGTTCCTGCTCGGCTGGTCATCCCTCGAGCTAGGCAGTCCGCCCCTTCGTTGCCCCTGATCCCTGCGTGGCTTGGTATCCAGGTAATGTTATGTGTGGGTTGTCCCTCAGCGACTGGAACTCTGCTGAGGATCTTGAGCGCCGTGTTACTTATTCTGCCTCTTACATAGCTCCGGCACGCCTCTTGTGAATCTGTTAGAATATTGAGGGATATTCCTGTTCTATAACCTTCTTCCGCTGCCAGTGCGACAGCAATTTCCTCTGCCTCGGTTATGTTAGCCACCTCGGCCGTGAGTCCTGTGATTAATTCTCCTTGATTATTTACTACTACCGCTGCGGCGTTGTTTTTGTGTGCGTGTGAGTATAGGGACGCATCGGTATAGACTGTATTGTCCCGATGTCCCATCGTCTTTTCGTAAAACTCTGTTCTAGCCTGTCTCCTACTCGCATGGAGGTTTGGGTCCATGTTGCGAGGGATAGGTTGTATGCGTAGTTTCTTTCTTAGTGGGTCTGGTATTGTGGCCCTGCTACTTTGTGGTTTTTCTACTTCCCGACCTAGCTTTGTCAGGAGCGCCCTTCCCGTCGTTGTATTGCTGAGTCTTCGTACTCGTGCGTTGAGCTGGCATTCCCTTAGTTCTTCAAAAGTGTTGCTGATTCCAAGTTGCATGAGTTTGTCGTTGGATGTGTTCCTTGGGAGGTGGAGAGCTGTTTTATACGCTTTCCGGAGGATGATCTCCACTTGCTCTTTTTCGGTTTTGGTGATTGCATGGTACGGCAGTGAGTATGTGACCCGGCTGACTATCAGGCTGTTGACCAACCTGAGTGTGTCCTCCTCTTTCATGCCATATCGCTTGTGTGCCACTCTGCTAATCATTCGGCCCACCTGTCCTGCTGCTTTGTTTAGCAGGCAGATTGTGTGGCTGCATTTCCCGCTTCCTTGCAACCACATGCCGAGGATTCTAATCATCTTTTGTTCCGGGATGTTCTGTCCTTCTAGCCTTACTTCGAGCGGGGCATCAGTGGGGTGTCTGCCCACCCCGAGGAGTTCAGATTTCTCCGTGGAGCATCTGAGGCCTCTTTGCTTTGTGTATTCTTCGATGCAGGTGGCAGCTTCTTGTAGTGCCTCTTGTTTATCCCCTAGTGAGCCTTGAGTAGTCCAGATCGTTATGTCGTCCGCGTACATTGCGTGACTGATTCCTTGGATCTTGCTAAGTTTCTTGGTAAGGTTGACCATCGCTATCCCTATTGCAAAAACCAGCGCCACTGGGACCCAGTGCGCCGGATTATGGGCCCAGTGCAGCGCGCTGGACGCTGGGGCGCTGGGAAGGCGCTGGGAAGGCGCGGCACTGGCTACTCGTGCGAAAAACAGCTCTAGCGCGTTAAATATGCGGTGCCTGGACACCGTATATATTTTTTTGAATACAGAAAGCAAGGAAGAGCGCTGTAGTGCAATAAAAAAAAGAAAAAAAACGTAAAAAATAAAATTGCTCCGACAAGGATTCGAACGACCGACCTACTGATCCCAAGTCCGTCACTTTACCACTACGCCACGCCACCACAGGGAAATTCGAGGATAATTTACCATGTCAAAGCCGAGAAGCAGTTTGTTTCGCAGAGCTACGTCTCGTCCAGACATGGTTGATGCGCTATCGCCCAGCAACTAAAACTCACGCCTGTACCAGAAAGAAAAGGTTGCTGTCCGTATTCAGCAGCATGCTTGGAAGTGCCACACCATCGATTTTCACTTGCGATTGCTATTTTAACTACCCGCGCCGAGATCGCTCCCCACCGAAGCTTAGGCCTAGCGTATCCGCCGAGTCCATCCTCTGGGAGTATCTAGGCGCAGGAATCAAGGAATCTAACAAGGATAAATCACTCTATATGTCAGCTTTCGCATCGATGTTCTTAAATAAAATTTTTTTCATGTCTACAGTGCCAGCATAAGAAGCGATGACCGCAGATGTGACGCGTCATAAACACAGGTATGTGTGCTATCGCCGAAGGCTCCCAGCACTAGTCCGCGCTTCTATGACGAAGATCTATGACTAGCCAGGCGTCTTGACTGAAAGGCATCACTGTACTAAGGAAACGGTGCATATCCTTTGCGTGAAGAACCAGAAATGGCTATCGAAATCGGCAGTAACAGGCCATACACCATCCCGGGTCGGCGGTTCATTTAGGACTTTTTTTCGAAGTTAAAACTGCAATCGCAAGTGAAAATCGATGGTGTGGCACTTCCAATGATACTGCTGAATACGGACAGCAACCTTTTCTTTCTGGTACAGGCGTGAGTTTTAGTTGCTGGGCGATAGCGCATCAACCATGTCTGTACGAGACGTAGCTCTGCGAAACAAACTGCTTCTCGGCTTTGACATGGCAAATTATCCTCGAATTTCCCTGTGGTGGCGTGGCGTAGTGGTAAAGTGACGGACTTAGGATCAGTAGGTCGGTCGTTCGAATCCTTGTCGGAGCAATTTTATTTTTTACGTTTTTTTTCTTTTTTTTATTGCACTACAGCGCTCTTCCTTGCTTTCTGTATTCAAAAAAATATATACGGTGTCCAGGCACCGCATATTTAACGCGCTAGAGCTGTTTTTCGCATGAGTAGCCAGTGCCGCGCCTTCCCAGCGCCCCAGCGTCCAGCGCGCTGCACTGGGCCCATAATCCGGCGCACTGGGTCCCAGTGGCGCTGGTTTTTGCAATAGGGATATGTTGAAGAGTACTGGCGAGATTACTGAGCCCTGCGGAGTGCCCTTGCATGGCGTTTGAAAGGCGTCACTCCGTAGGTCTCCTAGGCCTACTGTCGCTGTTCTGTCGGTTAGGAAGCTTCTGATATAGTCATGGACTTTCTTCCCGCAATTAGTGGTGTTAATCCCCTCTATAATGGCGGCGTGGGAGACGTTGTCAAAGGCTCCCTTGATGTCGATGGCCATGACCACGTTTTCCCCGTGTTTCGGCATTGTCTCGAGTACCTCTTCCTTTAGCTGTAGCAAGATATCTTGGGTAGACAAGTTTGCCCTGAAGCCGAACGTGGTGTTGGGGTACCATCCTCCGTCTTCAAGATGCGTTTGGATTCTTCGGGTCACTATTCTTTCGTACAGCTTGCCTAGGCATGATGTAAGCGAAATTGGTCTGAGATTTTCAATTTGGAGTTTTTTGCCAGGTTTGGGAATCATCACCACTACGGCGTGTTTCCACTCCGCTGGTACTTTGCCATCCTCCCATAGTTTGTTGAGGTAGAGGGTGAGCTGATCAATTGCTTCGTCGCTGAGGTTTCGAATTAGCGAGTTTCGGATTTGGTCCGCCCCTGCTGCTGTGTTCTTTGTTGTAGCCCTTACAGCCTCGACGACCTCTTCTCTTGTGATGGGTCGGTCCGTAGTCGAGTTTTCGTCACCCTGGTAGTCGCCTCGGTAGCCTTCTACCGAGATCTTTTCGTAGCATTTTTCCCGTACTGCTTGGAGCAGTTGTTCTTCTGTTCCTTCATACTGGTGGATTAACCTCTGAATGGATTTGCTGCTTTCCTCCTTGCTCTTGCTCGGATCCATGAGTGTTCTGAGGATATGCCATGTTCTGGCTGTGCTTAGGGTGCCATTCAGTGAGGTACTAAACTGCTGCCACCCCTGCCTTGCCAGCTGCGTTGCATACTCCTCTGCTTGCTGAGTTATTTCGGCAATTTTCTTCTTAAGCTTTCTATTTAGCTTCTGACGCTTCCACCGCTTGGTTAGGCCTCGTCGTGCCTCCCATAACCGAGGAGTCGTTTGTCCACTTCTGGTGCTTGTTCTGTTCGTTCCACTTCTTTTGTGTAGAGATCTCTTATTTGTCTGAGTTGATGGCTCCAATCCTCTGCCGAGGTTATGTCCCCTTTTAGCTATTTACATTGGACTCGAAAGGCATCCCAGTCTGTTAGACTTGCCTTGCCAATCTTCCTCCTGATGATTTCTGCCTCTGTGCTGACCCTGATGATGTAGTGGTCGCTGCCGAGGTTTTCTTGCAAGTTCTCCCATTCGACTTGCTTAGCGCCCCTGACAAAGGTTAGGTCGGGACACGTGTCCACGCTTACGCTATTGCCCTGTCTGGTGGGTTGGCTTTAATCTGTGAGTAGCTCGCAGCCTATGTTTTCTGCAGCTGTGCAGATACTGCGCCCTTTCTTGTCTTCGATTCTACTGCCCCACTGCGGACTCTTCGCATTGAAGTCTCCTGCTATTATAAGGGTGTTTTGCCCTGCAAGCTTCTTCGCTTCCGCAAAAAGCCTAATGAAGTTTCCTCTGTTTTTAGGTGGGCTATATAGATTGATTACGAAAGTGCTCTTCGCTTTCTTTTTTCGTTTTGGAATCACTTCGGTCACTATATGTTCTAGATGTGTGTCTTCTAGTTCCTTATGTGTTATGGTTGTTATTTTGTTGCTTATTAAAGTCGCTGTTCGTCCATTTTCCTGACACGTATATCCTTTTAGGGTTGGGATGCAATTTGTTTCCTGTAGTAGTATTAAATCTGGTGGATTTCCTCTAGTGTTAATGAACTGTTGCAGGAGCCCTTGCTTGCGCTTGTAGCTCCTGCAGTTCCACTGCCAAATCTCTAGTTGGTTTGGTCCTGCCATGTTGATGTATTGGTGTTGTTATTTGTTCCCTGGGATTCTGATCCAAACCTGCGCTCGTTGTAGAGGCGGTCTCTGGCGTCGTTTACTGTTCTCTGTGTAGTTTGATTCTTTACGTAGTTGCGGAAGCTCTGGTCTTGCAGCGCTATCTTTTGATTTAGCTGCTGCATTTGCTGCTGCATTTGCTGCATGAAAGCTTTGAAGTCTTCAATTGAGGTGTTCCCCTCGCTAGTTTGCGTGCTCTCTATATGTTGCTGCGGCGGTGGTGGCGCCTTAACTGGTGAGAAACCTGCCTTTCTCATCTCTTGCATTTCCTGAATTAGGTCGTCTATTCTTTTCCTGAGCTGCCGGGTTTCTTCGCGGCAGAGCTCAAGTTCCTTTTTAAGATTACTGTTTTCGGCACAAAGCCTCTTCTCGTTTTCTGTCTGCATGCTTGTGTTATAAGAACACTTGCGGACTGTTGCATATCGTCTATTACCTCTCCTGCGCCGTATAATGTAGAATCTTTGTCAAAAGTCTCCTGGTGCCCCCTGTGCGCTTATGACCACGGCTGACACCGGAGAGTGGGCGAGGCTCAAGTATGCAAGACTCTGGAGGGTATAGAGAACTATGGTTCAGAAATTTGTAGGACTAGCACTTCAATTAGGCGCAAGGAATAAGACGCACACATTGCTCTGCTATGTCTAAGCGCTGGTCCCACAAATTCCTGAACTATGCCACGCCTAATGAACCAAGGTTTACGTCATTGAAATATGTCAGTTACCATACAGATGTCTGGCATAGGAGAGCCAGTGTATTCTCTCGTAAACAGCCCTTGCCCATGCAAATAATATCTAAGTTTATGATGAAGGAGGCTACACTCTTTTTTTCGTTCACGTGTACTGGCGATGAAGACAGCACAAATTTCGTGCTGCCCTTCTCTGTGTCGCGGTTTCCTTGTAACGAGTGCACAGTGCATTCTACGTGAAAACCGATTATGTTAACGGTATGCGCCTGATATCAGAATCCAGTTAGTGGCTAACCTGAAGTCAGTGGCGTAGCTAGGTCGTCTGGCACCCGGGGCCCATAGGTCTTCTGTCACCCCCCCCCCCCCCCCCCCCGGCTGTAGTCGAGGAAGGCTAAGATATCAAGTTCCGCGTGTCTTCAGACGTATATGACACCCCCCCCACCCCTCCCCATCCCCCTCTGGCCCCTTGCACCCGGGGCCCACGGCCCCCCGGCCCCCCCTGTTGCTACGCCACTGCCTGAAGTCCAATAAATCACGTGGTAATTGAAGTGTGAATTATTTTGCAGCGGGACAATAACGTTACGCTTCCATCTATTAAATATTAAACAGCTTTAGAATAGGGTTTGTCGCCTCACGTACGTTGAACGTAAGCACCTTTGCGAGACGTTACGGTGCGTGTCCTTTGAAGTATTTTAGTTTACCCTGCGGAAACGCAAACGTAAAAAGACGTTATAAAATAGGGCGCCGTCCGGTGCTTCGTACCAAACGTATTCAATCCAAGACAATCCATTCGACCATCCTGCTGTTGCTATGTGGACGCGTCTCGTTAGGCCTACCGGCGCCAGAATCGCCGAACGATCTCAGAAAATGGACGCGCTATGCGCTCATAACTAAACTTTCAGGTGAGTTTAGAGAAAGCGAAACCTAATTACAATAATTACTGGCGATCAACGCGAGTGAGAGCGTAGCCATAAAGAGAATTCACGCCGAAGCGGGAGTCATGGGTGCCGCCATGTCCGTAAACATTACGAACGTTAAACTCGCCAAATAACGTACGTTATCATAGCGCACGTAAACCACAGAAACCCAATAACGTTCCGAGCATGCGCACTGACGACGACAACGCTATTTCTTTACGTACGCAATGCTTTTACGTTCGGTTGCAAACGCTAAACTAAAACTGTCTATTGTCGGCTTTGCTCGTAAGCAACTAGTGTATGTGGCATGTGGTCTGTTGGATGTCGTTCGGCATGCAGTCTTCACTTCCTTTCATCATGCTCCACAGAGTAATAAATGAATATCAGTACTCGCCCTCAACTGAAGCACTTCGACCAGCCTGTTGTTTCTTCATTCCAAATGAGTGTTAGTTTCTTTGGCACCGAATTCTCGAACGTTGACATCATAGTGCACTTGTGTGTTGTCAATGATAACGAATGTAGTCAGCATTAAAACAAAGAATTGCACCAGTTTCGGCATGGTGACTACCTGCATGGATGCATTTCTCGGCAGCTAATGAAAGCTGAATGTCATCAAAGAGAAGTGCTACTGACCAAAAAAGTTTCACCGTTGTTTCTTTTTTTTATGTCAGAGCCAATATGATTTTAACAATCCATAAATCGAGATGTGTTATTAGCCAGACAAACTGGCAAGCAATTGCTTGCCAGTGTGTCTGGCAATTCTCACACATCAGGATAACAATTAGATAACGTGCCCCTATTTTTTATTCTGCCGCGTTCACTTTCTGCCTAAGAATAAGGTTTAAGGGCACTCAACCCAAAATCTTAGCGCTTGTGAAATCCTTAAAGAAGCCACAGCCTTTGCAAAGTCCTTCACCGTCAGCGCTTATTCGCGTTTCATCAATTTTCTGCAGAAAGAAATGCACTGAACGTGCAAGTGATAGTTAATCATTATATTGACAATTTCTGCGAGCCATTTGGTGATCGTATGTTACAGGAAACCTTAAACTATATTTTGCTTGTGTTACTGAAGGGCATGAGGAAAATGAAGTGTTGGCAATTATTACGTTAACAATTACCAACATTTTTTTTTTCACACTTAACAAAAGGTAGTACCTGTGTGCAACCCCTGATGAAGGCAAGCGTGAAGAAAATGTGTGACTGGACCGCCACTGTCGGAGCCTTTTTATGAGAACGGCGAGAAACTCAATGTAAAAAAATTCTGCATGTCTCATATTGCTCGCTCTGTCTGTCTATCTCTCAACCCCTATAATGAATTTCAGGCCTGGAATCATGTAAAAGGCAACGAGAGGATATTGAAAACTACCTATTCACTGAATCGATGCTAACGACCTCACTTTCCAGTGTTGAAGATTGGACTCAAGATGCCTTTTCAGCACAGAACTAACGACAAGTTTTGGACACTCAACGCGGATTAATTTTGGCAAGAAACGCAAATTATAACAATGACAAGAAACAGAGGCAGGACAAAGACTGCTACTCGTAACTTTGATTTCGAACAGGATAAAAGCAGATCTGACAACGCATTACAAAGGGATATTAAGATAAGCTGTACTGGAAAACTGCAGTTCCGGAATACCAAGAAGGCCAGTGTAGCTTGGGAGAGGAGGCTTAGTACGTGAGAGAATGCGCAAAAACGAAAGAAGGATGCCGTCGGCACTCGAAAGTTTCTGCATTAGCTCACCGCGACGTCATGAATTTAGACAGCATCTGCTTAGAAAAGTTGTGGCCAGACGAGGAGCAATTTCATTCTGATGGAACTGAAATTGGCATGTTTCGAAAACAGTCCTGCGCAGAGACGACCAACACAGGCAAATATACATGAAAACTGTGACTTCACATTAATCTACCGGCACTGCAGTTTGGGTGCCAAGTTCATAACGGTAAACCTCGACCGTCCGTTCTCCCCACTAGTAATAAACCCCATTACGCCAAGTAAAGCCCGTTTCATATGGTGCGCATTTGACTGCGTTTTCGCACTTGCGAATTCGCAGATGTGGCACATCTGAATATCGCACATCGGCACAGTTCTGAATAAAATCAGTCGCGAGTTTGCGCCCGTCCATGTCCTTACTCGTCCGTGTCTTTTTTTAGCGCAATTCCCTTCTTTAAGGAGGTCGGACCCTTCTTGCGCGCGATTTTTCGATGTTCGGGGTGCTGAACTTCTCTGCCAAAACGCACATGCGGCAACGACGGGGAACCAATCACAACGAGGATCGTAGACACGTCACTGTGACCTTCCTACTTAATATTTGTTTTGATAAAGTAACGCACTCAAACACTAAGAACTTTCACAAAAACAATTTCTAAATGGCTTTACTTTGTTCTTACCGAAGCAAACTGGCGCCAAGAATAATTCAGTCCTCCGCTAGGTGCTCGAGAATGCCAAACATTGCAGCTGCCGCTCTGGGTGGGTGCATGTGAAATGGCAATGCGAATTTCGCATTTGCGGAAATCGTAGCTGCGAAAAACGCAGCGTGAAATCGCACCATGTGGACCGGGCTTAACTGTACATATAAAGCTTTAAAACAAGGTCTAACTTCGGCAGAGATGTTTGTTATTTCTCTTTAGAGTCCCATTAAGTAAAAAGGAATGCGCCTATATTCCACACGGTATAAACTCGGAAAGTAAGAGTACATCTCATTATTTCAATCCTGGTCAAGCAAATTGTCTTTGTCGCAGTTTCTATTGGTTGTCTCTGTAACTGTTGCTGTTTATTTTTTTCTCCTCGAAACGAACCGATCAGGCCAGCAGAACGCTTCATCAGTTACATGTTGTTGGGCTATGAACAAATTCATTTCCGTGGTAGAAACAAGCCCTGTCTACACGTTTCTACCTTGATCAGTAAAACAAGTGCACTTAATGACCATTGCCGTATCTCTTGTTAGGTTCCATAGGAATGTTTTTGCGCTGTCACATGAGATGAAATAAAGGTACCGCTTTTACCGAGGTGTACCACCTGACTGCTGAGGAACTGTACAAAATGTGTACAAAATGATTGCGTCACTGCGACACACCGCCCAAGAACATCTCCTCACTACCAAATAAAGAAATTGCCTTATAGCCCACGCATGCGTTACCCTCAGAGAAGATATAAAACGCTTCCATCAGCTCACCAGTAGAGGAATCATTGCTTATCCTGATCCGACCACAAATGGAACTATCCGAGTAGACACGTCGATGCGGGTAACGACGATCACAGCGCATCGACAATCTTGTCTCAATATGATTTCGGTACTTTCAGCGATGACGGCAGGTGTTGTAAATCTAATACAACTACAGCACGACAGAAAGACAAAGGACACGAACGAAGTGAACACACGAAGCGCTGACTCTAGTGCAATTCTAGTTCTTGGGATACCCATGGTGCCACTCGTTGCCTTCCACAGGGTTCCTCGCGTGACACGTGGCATATATTTAAGGGTTGGCGTCCCTTGTTGCTGTTCAGGCCTTCGTGCTTGTGATGCCTCCTGAGGTTCTCTTGCAGAATCGCGTAGTGCAAGAGCACTGAATGTACATTACATAGTGATCCCTATGAATAAACCGTTGTGACAAAATATGGCATTTGTGAACACTGCATAACATTAATTTTATTTATTCAAGGTCCTAGCAGTCTCCGAGGTGGAGTATCGGGTGTTTATTTTTGAAGTACTAACGCGTTTACTGATGTACGTGTTTTCAACAAAAAATTGTCTACTGCTAAGCGACTAAAATTATATTAGTATGCTAACTAAATGTCCAGGGACAAGCGAAAACGAAAGGCTTCAAGATACTTTGTTGTTGAGCTTGTTGGCGCATGCACGTTATTTAGAATGAAAACAGTGCAAATAATAGGTAAAAAAAAGGAGGCACTGCAGTGTCTGTCTTTGTTTTGTTGTGTTGTTATTTGCACTCTTTTCGTTCGAAAAAAAAAACTAAAGGCATACCTTGCTTGGAGAAAGTACCTGCTCTGACCTACCAGTCTGTGAAATACATTCTGATGTAATTTTCAAGCTGTGCACAGTGAATAATAAGGTACCCTATAATGTTACTGAGCGAAAAGTGATGGGATGTATGGGGATGGGTGATGGATGAGATGAGTTTAACGCAAGGGATGACTAGCATTAAAGAATGATGGTGAAAAAACATGAAAATTTAGAGTCCTCATAACTTTTCCCGCTTCCGCTCCATGGGAAAACCAATAAAATTATAAGTCCTGACTTCTTGTAATACATCGTTAAACAGATTCATAGATATATTTCGACGCTGCTTAAACTTCGCCTATACTTGGCTTTGCTTAAAGACAACTTGGTTTTCTCTGGACCATTGGAAGGAGAAGTCTTAAAACAGCGAAATCCATCTCTTGCGTGTAGAGAGGTGGACGTGTGTTTTGTGTTTTTATTTTTCGTGCCTGTGTAAGCAAACAAGCCTCAAACTAGTGTTTGTGTTTACGAATAAGCGTACGAAACGGCAGTAAAATATAAAGCTTCCCTAGCCTGCTGCCAGGTCGTTGTGAAGTTTCACCACATCACTCATTTTGCGCCGCTTCTCAAACAGAGAAATTCTAATGTTCTTCGCATCCAAACATCTCTTTGACTGACACTGTACTCTTTACATCTCTGATACTGGTACTATACTAGCGGAGTTAATTCGAAACTGACCGTTGAGACTACTGCTGGTCACTGAGGTATGTCGACTTCAGGACCGGCAGTAATGCGCACGTTGGTTTGAGAGTTCTATTTCTTGTCAATCCTTAACATTATTTCCCCCGCGTGGGGTAGCAAATGGTATATGTGTCTGCCTTTCCTTCCTTCCCTTCCTCTCTTGTCTCTCCGTCACAACACACATGCTCTCTATATTACTGACGCAAAGCGTGTGCTGGAGGAACATTACATCAACTCCGAGGTGTTATAAAGTGATAGGGCAGGGTAGGCTTTCTGCTTGCCATCAAATAGGCGTATTTGACGTAGGTGTAGGTACAAAGAGTTTGTCTATTCTCTACTACGTTCTGCTCTTCCTAAGTTTCCGTCTCATTACATTTCGAATACCATTGTTGTCGAATGTCGGCATAAAAGGAAAAGTCGCAGTTTCGCAAAAAAGGTGAAGCATCGACTGCGACAGCAAATTTGGGGACAGATAGCTTAAGGATAGTAGTTTCATCGGCCGTATAAAGTCGTAAACATGGGCATACTAACTAAATTAGCTAGCATAGTGTCACGCGCGCACATGCAAACATGAACACATCTCACTCAATGACTGCGGAAAGTCGCTGTCAAAACGATGCGGTGAGGAAACGCGGCAGCAGCACGAAAACACAGCGCAGCGGGGACTCTGTACCCGTCGCAGATGGCTTTCAAGATACAGTGGCCCTGTATAGATACTGTAGATACTGTATCCGCCCGGACTAGAATGCACCCCCCATCCCCAACCTCCCCCGAAGCCCTGTGCGCGACGGAAGGCGGCGCGCTTCCTCCCCGCTTTCGTTCGTTGCGTGCGAGAGAATGAGCCGCGATCGCCGTCGCACGCTCGCACGTGCAGGATAGGGCGCGCGGCGACAATTTTATCGCCATTGGAATGTGTACGGAACCCCACGGTAACGCCCACCCCGACGGCAAAATGCGCCTGGAATGTCCATAGAATTGCTTTGCAATAAGACGTAATATCACAAGCTCAGTCACAGACAAGAAGCACAATGATGAGCTCTACCCCTTGTGGTAGCTAACCTACTACCACACGGGGTGCCTGTCTTACTACCACAAGGGGCAGCGCACCTACCTTTTCGGTAATATAGCTACCACAAGGGGTAGATGTCGCCCTCGTGTAAAGCTGCTTTTTGTGTTTCATTTTGATGTGAATGTTTCATTTTGCGCTGTCTGCACTACATGTCAACCGAGGAGCCCACCAACAAGCTTACTTAATTATATTATTAAAAAAAATTGCATAATCGTTAACTCGTAAATAATGCGCGTCAAAACCTCCAAGACATGTCGGAACAATTATAACTTACAGCATGCTCTCGCTACTATTAAATGTAACACCAAATTAATATTTCTGAATTGATTACAGCTATATTTTGACACAAGAGCTTCGGCAATAATCCTATGCCAATATAGGTTTACTTAGCGCATAAAGCTCTTTTCTGACGATACGTTCAACTTATGCTGTTTTTGAATAGGTGGGATGAGTGGCGCAAGGTTAAAATCAAAGGAAGTAATAAGAGGAGGAGGAGACAGAGAGAGCGCTCTGTCTGTCTCTCCATCCTCTTATCTCCTCCATTGATTTTCACCTTGTGCCGCACATCCTTCTTAAGCTATGCACCAACTAGCCTTATCATAGTTGTAGGTGTTGAATATGGTGTTGAATATTAATCAGGCGTTTCATTTAACAGCGGGGCGTACGTACTGCACGAGGCCATAAAACCACGAAAATTGTATATGCATCAGCGATGGCTAACTGCAAGATCTCGAACTTCTGTAGCTTGTCTGTACAGAACGTGGGAATGACTAAGAAAAACTAAGGTATTACGTGCCAAATCCACGATATGATTGTGAGGCACGCCGTAGCGGGGGAGTCGCGATTAATTTTGAATAATTGTGTTTCTTTAACGTACACCTAAATCTGAGTATGCGAGTATTTTTGCATTTTGTGTCCATTGGAATGCGGCTGCCGGGAGAGAAACCGCGACCTCGAGTTCACCAGCAGGACGCCACATAGCCATGGGGCTACCGCGGTGGGTTGGGAATGGTGAGCTCAGTGCTTGGTTAAAACAGCACAACTACAACGAAGACAGGCAAAGAGGGTACGCGCCGACTTGTGCACCTAAGGTAGATGGTTCGAGATCACTTTCTCTGGGCATGCGTTGACAGACGTGCCAGCACGAAAAACTGACTTAGAGGATACATTAGAAGCACTGACTTGCAAAATCTTATTATGGAAGTGTTCACTGCTCAAATGCAACGACGAAGGCCTGATAACTATTCACCTGCACATAACCATCGTGAAAATGCATTTCTCACTCATATTTGGATATAGAGAACACACACAGACGTCACCTGATTGACTATTAAGAATATCCTCGACTATCTCTCGTGCTGTTTTCGTCATTATTGAGCTCCTAAGGAATATCGTTTCCTCAAAGTGTGGTGAGCAGCCACATTATTCCAATGGTTTAACAGGTGTCGCTATGACTCGTTCTATGTTTTCAGCTCGTGTTCGCGTGCTCTTACGTCGAAGGGACACCCAATTTGATAAATGTTGACACACAAACATTTATAAGAGTCGGCAGCCACCAGGATGCGAAGCGACGACGTCCAAGCAAGACAGAAGTTCACAGGAAGATGGAGACTTGAAGTCAATAACAGTTATCGAACACAGAATGTCGGCTGTAGCCAGAATTTTGACAAGGCAAGTTGTCTTAGTCAAGCCATGCAACTGATTCCCTTGGCACCGTTTATGTACGCGTAGTTCACTTTCCCCCATCCTCAGTAGGGGAGCAGGAGAACAAACAGGTGCGCAGTGTGGGCTGAGAGAAGTCGGAGTGCTCAAAAAAAAAAGGGGGGGGGGGGTGCGGAGAAGAAAGAAAGGGAGAAATGGTGGTGATGGTGTTTGGTGATTAGAGATAGAAGAGGTAGGGGTACTGCTATCGGTTCTCCCTAGAAATAAGGTATTTTCCGTTTTAACGGCAATTATACGTTGGCGTTATCGTGCAGTCATGGTACTAATCTTCATTTGTGGACCACGCAAGGGCGGGTGAGGTCTTCAGAGACGCGGAGGGAGTTTGGCTGCATACACGATGAAGCCGGGTGGACGCACCATTATGCTCTGCTGAATCGGCTCTGCCGGAGCCGAGGCAGCGTTTCGCTGCCAGCGGCAGTATTGTGCGCCCACACATTAGTGTTTGGACTGAGTAAAAGAGTGCTTACAACACCATGGTGCCTATACTGGTATGAGCACAACCGGCAGAAGATATCACGCTGAATGACGCATCTAATCCTTCCCTTGGGTGCCGACAAGAGCCGTCGGCTTTCCGTCACTCTCACCGCGTGCACCCATCGAGGTGCGAACCACTGCTACCGGTGTTCCTCGTCGCGCCAGCATTCTGACACACCCGGTATCTGCCAGTCGATGTTCCTGCTGCGCAAAGGCAGTGGACTCGCGTGCTGCGTCGCGCCATTGTTGCCTCACTGTCCTGTCAGAACACTGCGTGAGGAGCTAGAGCACAACGCTAAACATTGCTGTCGCTTTGGGTGCTTCTAAAGTCCCCCCATGGCGTTTTCCGCCGAATAAAGCTGCCGGAGGCGCGTCGATCAAAAGGCTTTAAGTGCTTCGCCTTCGGGTGAAACTAGCAATTTTTTATCACCCCTAGTTCATGGAATAACCCGCGGCAGTACTCCTACTTGTTTCGTCTCTTTAGCAACTAAACGCCACCACCCCATTTTCCCATTTGTTTCTTTCCCCTTCCTTTATTTTATTTTGAAAACTTCGATTTCCCTCCACCCTACTTACAAGCTAATGGTCCTCCTTCCCTCCTCCACTGACAATGAGAGGTTGAGCTACGCGTACATAAACGCTGCAAAGGACAGCACTTGCTGCTCTAACAAAGACAATTTAGACTGCTTGTCGAAACGTTGGCTTCTAGCGAGATTCGGTGTTCGAAAGCTGTCGTTCACTTGATGCGTGTCTTATCTTCTCGTATGATATTTAGTGGCTGTGTTCGGCTGCACCGAGGGCAGCGTGACTCGCGATGGCCTGCGAATAAGGCAATGCTCACTGAGAAGAAAATTGCCTCGACCCAGTTGACTTCACTACACGGCGCCAACGAACGTTGCCGAGCGCAGCCCAATCGCGCTCAACCCAAGTGTGCTCAGGGGCCGTGTTCTGAAACGATCCACTTGGGTGATACAAACGCCTCGGCGATATTTTTACCGTTAGGCACGCTGATTGGCTGGTTGAACAAAATCGAATGATGTAGGTCATCCGATTTTGCTAAAACAGCCAATCAGTGCGCGCAGATGGCAAAGGTGTGGCCTCAGCGATGGTATCGCTCAAGTGGATCGTTTCGGAATACGGCTCCAGGACAAGTGCCCGTTGCGGTTGATGCGCAACGACAACGCTCAACGCCTATTGAAGCCTTCGATTTGCACAAGAGCACAGCACTTGCGATCCGCATTTTTTTTTTCAATTCCGCCTTTATCGAAATGCAATCGCCGCGACCATTTTTCATTAGCTAACGGCTAAATACATTTCTAAATAATTGCATGTAGTACATATTGCATTGATTGCGCCCAATTTAACTCTTTTTTGGGCAGCGAGAAGAACTCAGTAGCTTGGTAACCGATAAAAATTCTGTCATTTTACTAACTACACCTGGAAAAGTGACAGAAATTAATTATCGAAAGTATAGTTGTATTATTTCGCTAGGCTATCCATTTTTCTTTCCTTGTTGATTCATTCTTTAGCACGAACACATATCTTGAAAAATTGACCTTTTCAAGTGTACTTATGAAATAGCCAGCAATTACCTGCAGGATAAATTGGAATTCAAGGTAGCTAATTGAAATGTCCATTAATTAGCCTTTAAATATTTGCTTCAGGCCACATGCTGCCATTGCGTTATTATAGACAAGCGACAGTGAAGACCCGTTCGCTTACCAGGAATCGTAACACTAGCACATATTTCAACATATCCGGTATGCAACGAAACCCCATGGGCATTCGCGCTAACATTTTCCTTAAACCATGCGTCAAGACGTTCACCATTATTAAAGAAGGGAATTGCGCTAAAAAAAGACACGGACGAGTAAGGACATGGACGGGCGCCTTACTCGTCCGTGTCTTTTTTTAGCGCAATTCCCTTCTTTAAGAATGTACGACCGACTCGCCCAACAACGTGCTCTCCTGAATTACGTTCACCATTATCTTAGCTGCAACACCAGTGTACTTTTAGCAGAATTCGAGGGCTGATGTCCCGAAAGCGGCGCTTGTCTTAGGATTTATGCTTAACAGACACGACTTCACTGCTGCTCGGCTTTAATTTCGCCAATCGGAGCGTGTGCGCTAAAGTCAATAATAAACAAACAAATTGGTGAATCTATCTGATTAGTTACCAGGTTATCGTCATTTGCCATGCAAGTAACGCACGCGATTAAGATAGTCCGTGTGTCGGAATTTTTGTGGAATTGGCGAAACACCTCGACTTCCCTGCATTCGCACAAGATAGAGAGAGGGGGGAAGAGGAGGAGGAGCAATACATGGTTCAGCCAGAAGGAACGTATACGCTTGCGATTTTTTGAACAGAACACGCGAGTGTCAACCACACGCCATGCTAGCGCCTCATAGCAGCGAGATCGGCGATAGTATATGCACAAACGTAACAACCTCCAATTTGAATGCCATCTGCAACACGCTATTCTCTTCAGGAGTGCACACGCCTTGCATCTGTTTCCCGCGAGGCCCCATCGTGCACCGCCTTAAGTTGCCAGGCCACCCAGCTACAGGTATTTGCAATCGTAATTTTTTTTATGAAAATCCCTCGCACGTCATCACAAATTTCCTTTCTTTCTTTTTCTATTTCATGCCGCATGCGCACATTCGAGTAACATGAAGGAAAAATACAAAGCGCATCGCAAACAAAACATCTTAATCTACACACATATTCTCACACCGGATTTGTGCAAGCAGGAATGCGCGAACAACCAGGTCAGGGAGTGTCTTCCTGGTACTACATAGCGGGATATTGCTGTAAGCCCCGGCGGGTACTTTGTGCCCTTGCGCATACTGTCACCGATCTCGCCGCTTCTCACCGATTTAGGGCACTGACACGCCGTGCGCTGGACACTTGACGCATTCTGATTTTGAAATCTCAAGTGTGTGCTTTTTCTTGCCCTGCACTAAAAAGAAAAGGAATGGAGCCAGCCGAACAGAAAATTTCAAAAGATAAAAAGGAAATGCCGGAGCACACACGGTGAACTTTTAAAGATAATCAGGACCTGTCGCGCAATCCAGTTTCTTAAGTGCGTATGCTGATGACGTGATTGATTGATTTATGAAATTCCACTCCCCAATTGATGCGCACATGACGGGGACTATACAATATAGCATGAGAAACGCCGCAGTGGAGGCCTCCGAATTAATTTTGACCCCTTGGGGCTCTTTGCCGTGCACCTAAAACTGCACCGGCGTTTATTCGTTTTTCACCCCATCGATGTGCGGTTATTAATCGAACTGGCGACCTCGTGCGGGTGCGTGTGAACTGCGATGCAGTGTACGCGCGATGAGTTCAGTGCGAGCGGTTTGGGGAAAAAAAAATGTCCAAGGGAAGCGAAGTTCGCATGGAACCCGCATGCTACCACAGTGGTCCCCGGTCACACTATATCGCCGCTTCTTTCTGGTGCGTCCCTTTCAGAGCGAGAGAAGGTATACGCAAGGTCCAAGGGGAGATGCAGTACGCCTCACTACTCCATTTCCCACGTAGGCAAAACATAAACGAAAGAAAAAGGACACTTTCGATCGTACGCAAGAACGATAACACACAAAATAGACAGAAAGAGAGAGAGAAAAAAGACAATATGAACATCGATAACGAACGCGAGACTTTGTGTATATAATAGTCCCTAATACACGAACACATGTTCGCACGAATAAAGGAGAATAATGAAAGCTGGTCCATCGAGGCGACTAGCTCTATGATGCATTCTGGCCTTGCCTTACTTTCGGTTTACACTAGAGCGCTGGCTGTTCAGTAGGTTGTCTACAGGCTCTCGAGGTGTGCGTCCACGCGCTGTGCCAAAGAATTGCCCTTAATCTATCGTCATCGCAACGACAAGGTAAATTCACTATAATGTACTGAAAAATAGAAGGACCTGTGTAGATTAAGGGAGACTCCCTATTGAAGCCGTCATTGGTAAAGCTAACGCTGTTTTGCGCGGCACTTATAAATTCTTTAGAACGGACCTCTGAAAGAATTTGTTCACTTTCTCATAGTAGTTATCGACACTAAACGCTGTTCCTGTTGCCTCTAAGATGATCTGCTGTCAGGGAGGGTCTCTCGATTTCGTTCGTTCTGAAATTGGACACAACAACAACGTGGCCACATGTCCCCACCCTCCCTCTTTTTTTTTTTCTCTCTTCGTCATCTCACCGAAATAGCGGGCTTCTCTGGAAGGCAAATTTTCCTGAGCAGCAATAAATGGGTGACGTGGCAAACACTTAGCAGCACAGATCAGTTTGCAGGCAGCTCAGTCATATAAACGTTTCACGGAAAACCTTCTCTGTCTGTCGCACAATCGTAACGCAAATCAAACACACACTAATGGTATCTTCGACTGGTCGCCTGTATGCCCCGAAGCAGAGTCGGGTAGATGGGTCGTTTCCCGAGCTCAAAGGTAGGGGACAAGCGCGCAAGCCGAACGTGCGACTCGCTCTCGGAGGAGGAAGTTGCTGATGCGAAACCACGTAACTATTGCCAACGTACGATGTTTCGCCTATCCAAAGCTCCCGGCGCTGCCAGAAAAACCGGCGGACGTGCCGCCAACAGCAGCGACGCGGCGCTGCGATGACGTTTCAATTTCGATGACTGCTCCGACGACAGGGCTCGGAGCGCCTCAGAGCGCTCCAAGATAGAGGAGAGCGATGGAGAGGAACCAGCCGAACGCAGGGCGCGCACCCTCTTTCAACCAGCCGAAGACAACGCCGCTCGCGAGAGCGCTCCCGAGTGCTCAGAAACAACCAGCCGAAGATAGCATAAGAAAGACGCCCAGAAACCGAACAATTTTTTTTATGTGAAGCATATTACTAGAGCTCAACCCAGCTCCTCAGGCGCGGCGGTGTCGCCTTCAATACCACGTGACACCGTGACGTCACGACAGAGGAGAAACGGGGCTCCAACTCGCGCCGTCGCTCGCGGCGTCGCCTTCAAGGCTGACCACGTGACACCGTGACGTCACGACAGAGGAGAAACGGGGCTCCAACTCGCGCCGTCGCGGCGGTATATAAGCAGCTGCGCTTGCCTCTGCTAGACACTCACGAGGTGAGATGCCTCCTGGAGACAGAGCTGCTCGTTGGAATTAGAAGCGAAGGTTGCGGCGTGCTACAGAGACTGATTTTCTAGGTGGCTTTGGCTCAACTCTTGCAAGACGGGCTGGGTGGGAATCGAACCAGGGTCTCCGGAGTGTGAGACGGAGACGCTACCACTGAGCCACGAGTACGATGCTTCAAAGCGGTACAAAAGCGCCTCTAGTGAATGCGGTGTTGCCTTAGAAACAAGCTGTTTCTAAGGCTCAGGCGTGCGTCGCTTGCTCAGGCGCACATTTCGTTGCCGCGCCGAACGCTGCGTTGCTCGACGCTCACCGCGTCCAATGCGGGGCGCGTAGTCGCTGCGCCGTAGCCCATTGTCTTACACCCCTTGGCGGGTCGACGGGAACGCTGTCGCGTTCCACTCTTGAAGGCGAAGCAGAATAACGCACGAGTTGTTTCTTCGTCTAGCCGAACCAAATATAGCCAAGCAACAGCAGTTCACCAGGCTAAACAGTGGTTCAACAACTAAAATAAAGGCTAGTATGCTTCGCATCCTGGGCTTAACCTTAGCTAAGCCACAGCCATTTTTTCTTCTTCTTAGCGCGTTGTGCAATCGTGCAAAGGTGGCGTGCAATACCAATCGTGCAATACCAAGCTAGACGAGCGGCTCTAGTAGGGCCACTATCTAACATACATAACCACTCACCGCCTCTCTTGTCGTCATGACCTATCCCATTACTTTCACTCCCCTTCCCTCTTCCCCACTACAGAGTAGCAGACTAGAGTGCACTAGCTCAGGTCGACCTCTCTGTCTTTCCTGTCTATAAATTCTGTCTATCTCTTGAGGCGAATCACAGCTGAAAACGACGCACGTATAGACACGGAGAGCTGTTGGCAACAGTTTATTGGCAGGAAGGTCCATGAGAATGCCGAATACGCTGGTACTAACTGGGCCTTTTATGACTGGAAGAACCACCCCTGGTAAGTCGCCAAGACAATTACAACTTTATTGTGGAGACAGTCTCGGCGTAGTGAAATAACCCGCAATAATCCAACAACTCTACATCTCAGAAAGGCCAGATGTGCGCAGCCATGCAATTTATCATTGCCTTTGTTGAGTTCAGTTAGTCCTTCAAGCCAGCAGCACAATCACTGGGGCTAGTTGGTTCGTGCTAATTTTGAGAACGTGCTGGCTGGAAAGAACAACACGAATAAAAGAGACATACACACAGCTATGCATGAGAAAGCGTGGTTAGCAACGGCATATTTTCCAATGCGTTGTCATATTTATAGCGGTAAGAAGCTTCGTAAGATCTTTCGTAAGAAGCGAACGGCGAAAGCCTACTCTTCCTCCTCTTATCATTCGCCTCTTTCTCTTCTTTCTTTTAGTCATATCACTGCTCACTACTGAGCATTTTAGTCATCTGTAATCAGTTGTGGTCATTACATGCCGACGTTAGACATGTTGGTCATATCGTAGCAAGTAGTAGTCATTATGTCAGTTCAGTCATTATTAGTCATTACTGGTCATTAGTAAGCGTTTTGTCATTTATAATGAATTGTAGTCGTTACAAGCTGTCGTTAGACATATTGGTCATTTCGTAGTCATTACAAGTGATTTCAGTAATTATTAGTCATTACTGCTCACTAGTAAGCATTCTTAGTCATTTGTAACCAATTGTGGTCATTACAAGCCGTCGTTAAACATGTTGGTCATTTCGTAGTCGTTAGTAGTTATTATATACAAGTTATTATTAGCCATTACTAGTCATTATTGACCTCTGCCATTCTCTATTATAACGTTATCATTCACTAACTGTCACTATCAATCATTTTTCATTCTTTAACCTGTCTTTATATGGTGTGATGACGCTTCGGTAGACACTCTGGCGGTCAGGTCTGCTGACACAAACTTCACCAGGAGCTTAGAAAGGCTTTCGCCTTAAAAAAGTAGGTTGTTAATGAAGGAGCTAGGGTGGTGTTCTATCCTTCTTTTTAGACCCCTCCCAAACATAGACACTTAAATCTCGTCATAGCGAAACGGCTTATAACGAAATAATGGATGTAACGAAAGAATTGTACTTCCCCTTGAAAGTCTCCATAGAAATCCATGTGTTTAAAATTTCGCTTTAAGGAAAAAAGATTCATTGATCAACGGATATAACAAAAAATCTTAATTCCAAAATCACACCTAACAAGCCACTTTGTACACAACATATAGATTTCTTAAATTGCGCGACGCGTTGCAGTCCTCCGATGCGTCGGTTCAAATCTCCCGCGGCGGCTCCTCATCATCCGGCAACGCTCCAAACCAAGCCACTCCGTCCGTTGCGTGCAGTGCGCACTGCCAGTCGAGTTCCGCGCGCCTTTGTGTTGTTCCGTATGCTGTCCGTCAGTGCTTTTTCCGCCATGTCGCTAGTTTCACGACAGAGAAATGAATGGCAGCAGCAGTAGCTTGAAGCTAAAACGAAAAGTTATCGCCTTGGATCAGAAGGCAGCCTTAATCAGGGCTGTTGCGTCAGGCACGAATAAAACTCAAGTGGCCAAGGAGTTCGGCATCGCGCCGAGTACCGTCTTTACAATCCTCAGCAGCAAAGAAGTCATCGCTGTCGCTGTCGCACGTGGCGTGAAAGGTAGCCGGAAGAAGCTGCGGTCTCCTGCCTTTGAAGCCGTAGAAGAGGCGCTGCTCAAGTGGTTTTTGAATGCAGGGGCTGCTAATTTGCCCGTGAGTAGGGCACTGCTCCAGGGAAAAGCGAAAGACTGATTGCGTCATGGGATGCGACAGCTTCGTTGCAAGCGATGGCTGGCTGCAGCGTTTTAAGGAGCGCCGCGATATCGTTTGCAGGGTCGTCACTGCATGGCGAGTCCCAGGCTGTCGACAGTGAAACCGCAACGGCGTGGATGAAAGCTAACGTTGGTCCTCTCCTTGAAAAGTTTGAAGAGAAGGATGTGTTCAACGCTGACGAAACAGATCTCTTCAACAAAATGTTACCACAGATGACCGTATCATTAAAAGGTTAGCTCTGTCGCGGCGGGAAACATAGTAAGGTCAGCGTCACTGTGCTTCTTTATACGAATATGGACGGATCGGAGAAGATGCCCCCTTTGGTGATGGGAAAAAGCACGTCGTCACTATGCTTTATAGGAAAGAGGCGACTTCAACCGCAGTACTTATCAAACCGGAAAGCCTGGAGGACAAGGGAAGTTCTAGCTGGACGGCTGCGTGACTGGGACGAGAAGTTGAAGAGGCAGAATCGCAAGATATGTCTTTTCTTGGACAACTGTGCTGCCCACCACACCACTGCTGCGCTGACGAACATCGAACTTGGGTTCTTGCCCCCGAAATGCACGGCAGTGATACACCACCTTGACCAAGGCGTGATAATGTCATTTAAGGCTGGATGCCGGAAGCGGGTGATAGACCGACTTGTGTTAAACATGCAGTTGAACCGCGACACGAAGGTCGATTTGTATATGGTAATAGAGGTGCTTAATGCGGCAAAATTTGAGATTCCCAGTTGAGCGGCTTGCATGGAAATTGTGATAGGAAGCCTGGTGGGTTAACAGCTAATTCCGGGCGTTTGAACGCTGAGCGGTATTGTGTTGCCGGGTCGACTCATCTGTGCCAGTCGTTGTGAGATGGTTGAAGGCATTGCAAGTGCACAGGGGTTGCAGAGGGCAAAGCCATCATCTTGCTCGCCAGCCATTCTCTTCCTGCCCAGCGGTTACCAGCACTGGCCATGCGAGATTTTCCGGGCCATGGAGGAGCTGTTAGGATCGGACTGCAGCCATTACAGCCCGCTGCACGTGTTCCAATCAAACCGGGACGGGGCGCACTTCAGAGAACTGCGGATAACCAGCAGCCACGTGGCACGGGGTCAGCTCAAAGGAGTTCTCGAGGGGAGGTCATTGGCGGAACTTCGCCATGAGCTTTTCGAGACACCAGACAGTGTGCTACCCGGCCGCGCCACCCGGGACGGCTCAGAGTTCTACGAAGCCCCTCTGACGTCGGCTCCGGACCATTACACCTGTGTGTGTGTGCGGCACGTGTATGTAAGCCCTCATCCTCCTCCAAGTCGAGAGCCCTCATCCTCCTCCAAAAGGGCGGGTCATCTTCAATGACGTCGAGCAGAGTGCATATAAGCAGCGATTGTCGGCTGCTAGAGTGTGCTCGTTGTCGTGCTTGTTGTCGTGCTTGAAATGTACTCGTGAGCCGTGATGTCTTGCAGCGGAGTTGCCTCAGGCCACCTGTAGTGCCGGTCGACACACGTGAGGAAGTACCTGAATCCTTGGCAGAGAGGAAGAGGTCCCACCAATTCAAGTGCACATGGTAAAACGTCTCTCTGGTGGCTGGAGTGGCTGTACCGCTGTGCGCGTGTGCCGAGTATCTTTGTTAATGTCTGACTGAACGAAGCGGCTCATGATAAGCCTCTAAGCCTGCGACGATCCGATGCCGGGATGGCTTAGTCCACGCAGGAAATGAAATATTCGCCGCCGAAACTGATGGGGCACGATAACGGGCGAGAGACTGCCTAAGATGTGTCGCACGTCACCAATGTTATTGTGTAGGGAACCGGCAGTTCAGCGAGCATGAGTGACGAGTTTTGCTATATGACGGCTGGGGCGCTGGGGCTTAAAAAAAAGAAAAAACTATCAGACAGCGCATTGATCCGAGAGAGTGCATCAGCTGCCTGATTTTCGATACCAGAGATTTGGCAGATGTCAGTAGGAAATTCAGAAATAAAGGAAAGTTGTCAAGGCTCTTTCTGAGTAGGATGAACTGTTGTTCTTGAAGACTGTGGGGATGCGCGACCCTCGCGCCTCCCCTGATGTTTTTCCCGCATAGCGCGTCTCCTGTAATCCCGCTTCGCCGCGTGGCCTGCGTGACGTCAGCGCGGTCGATGTGGTTGAAGCGCAGTCCGAGAGATGGCGCTAGTGTTGCGCTGCTGCGGGGTTACTTGGGTGCGGGAGAGACAAGACGCTCTCTCTTTGGGTTCGAGACAGCCAGCGGGACGGACGTGCCGTGCCGCACGTGCAGCGACCCTCTTCCCCGGCGGGTCGGCAAACAGCGCGGACATTCCGCGCGCGCGGCGACCGATGCTTCTGCGAGACCGCCTCGCGTGGCCGCCTTCGAACGCGCCACGATTCGCGTGACTATACACACGAACGACCAGGCGTTGGGATCCAGCATGGAGCGAACATATTCGCTCGCGAGGACGCGGTGAGTCGGACTTCTAGATTTGTCGCGCGCCCATCGGCATGTTCTGTGGATAGCAACTCGGCTAGCAGGCATTGATGTATGAAAGGTGCAATAAATGCCCTTGTGATTGTTTGCACTACTGTGTTGTCGTTCCTTTGTCCCAAGAGTACGGTGTGAGAATCCCACATCAGACCCCACAAGACGAAGGTTGAGGGCTTGTGATCAGTCAGAACGTAAAATGTGCAGCCTTCAAGGAAGAAACGGAAATGTTTGAGAGCGCAATATATGGCCAACATCTCTATCCCGAAGGTGCTGCAGGGAGCCACTGTAGGTTTCAGGCGCTTTGAGAAGAAGCCAAGTGGTCTCCAGTCGATCTGTGCCGTGGTGTTGCTGCAGTACCGCACCCACTGCTTGTGATCGACACGTCTACCATGATGCAAGTTGGCACGTTGGGTAATGGATGAATCAGCGGCGTTGCACTCGCCAACCGCGTTTCAGTTTCCTAAAAGGAGTGCTTGTGCTCCGAGGACCAGTGGAAGATAGGATGGTTTCTTGGAGTCGCGACAGCAGCAGGTCGGTAAATGGCTGAAGAACTTACGCACAGGATGGTACGAATTAAGCACCTGTGAAAATTTATGAGCTCCAGAAACTCGCGCAACTTTCGAAAGGAAGTTGCAGAGAAGTCCTTGATTGCCCGCATCTGCGATTCCAGAGGCATGATGCCTTGGGGTGTGATGCCTTCGATTCTGATGTGATGGCCATTAAAATCCAGGGCTTCAACTCCCAAAATGCACTTCCGAGGCTTTAGGACCAGGCCATGTTCGTCAAGTCTTTCGAAGCGAAGGCAAAGGTGCTCTTTGTGCTATTCTTCTGTGCTGCTTGCAACTAAAATGTAATCAAGATAGACAAAAACAAGTGGCTGTTCATACGTGACCTCATCCATTGAACATTTGGCAAGTTTGTGCTGCATTCTTCAAGCCGTAAGCCATGCCAAACTAAATAGGCCAAATGAGGTTGCAAGTGCCATCTTCGGAGCGCCATTGGGTTCAATAGGAATTTGATGGTAGGCAATCATCAAATCGATTTTGCTGTAGATTTTTGTTTTTGTGAGCCGACTGCCGAAGTCTTGTATGTGGGGAAGAGGATACTGATCCAGAGTAGTGACAGCATTCAAAGCCCCGGTAATCACCTCAAGGTCGCTAGTCGCCATTGTCCTGCTTTGGTATATATGCAAAGGCGAAGACCATTGCTGGAGCAAGGACAAATAATGTCGACCTGAAGCACGTGCTCGAACTCGCATTGGGCGACATCTAGCCACTTTCCCGCAAGCCTTTGTGGACAGACGGCAACAGGTGGACAAGTGGGGATGATATGATGTGTCACCTTGTGTTTCACGGGCAGCTCCCTATTTCGGAGCTTCATAAGTTGGGGGCACTCAGCAAGTACTTTGTTGTACATTGAGACAGGCCAAAACGTACAGATCCCAGAGGAGCAGGCACGTACGCAGGATGTTTTTTCGGAGGGGGTGGGGGGGCAACCACAGGTAACTTTTCTATGCAACTGAGGGGGAAAGTACTTGTACTAGCACAAATGTGAATAATACCCATCATTCGCAATAGAGATGCGTAAAGCCGCAAAAGAGAATTGAAATAACTTTTATCTCACAGGTATACGCCTGTGAGATACACCTCTTCTTTACTTGGCAAAGAACCACACCAAATGGACTCACGCATGAAAGATGCGCAAGGAGAACCTTGCCAAGAACAAGTTAACCAGAGAAAATGCAAAATAAAGATTTGTAGTAGCGTTTTTTTTGAATTATACCTGGAAGAATTATAGAGAAATGTATATTTGCGGAACAACCGCAGTTCTTTCGGATCCCTCCTTTGCTCCTCTACCAAATGCCAAAACCGACTCGCGTTATTTCGGAAGTTGCGTAACGATGCGTGGTCACCAGTCCTGTACAACCGCGTAGAGCGCAAGACGCTGCGGTTCTAGACGTGCTGCGCCCACCGCGGAAGGTTAGAAAAAGACCCCTATTAGCACAGCAGGAAAGTGGGTAGGTCAGGCGACTTGATTGATAACTGTAGAATAGTCATTCAAAACACACGGAATTATTGTCCACTTACGACGCCGTTTTCTCTACTTCCTTTCCAAGTAAAAAGCCGTTGATCCATAAATATTTTCACGAACAATTTTCGCTTTTCCTCCCTCTTTGGCCTTGGCTTTCTCCCTTAGTAGATCGCTTAATTTCTTATCTCCTTGCGACTATTGTTTCCAGTTGCCAATTTTGCACGAGAAGTGCAGTACAATTAGGGATGAACCAGACGAGGTAAGGGGTGACAGTCATATTGCTTATGCGTTGAACGGGTATAGCAGGGTCTAATGATGGACGCTGTTTCGCAATATTTTATTTAACCCATGCCACGGATATATGCTTCTGAGGATCTGCCAGCGTCGCGGCGAGCCGTTACTCAAGGAAATAATGAAGCAAAAGGAAAAGTTAAACGTAACTGGCGTTTTCTCCGGCCGCAACTCGTTCCATGAGCATACAGACTAGCTTAACCGAGTCCCTTTCCTGGCCCCTGGGTCAGTCTATACGAAGAAGGTTGAACTAACGAAGCAACAGCGATGCGCGTTATCGTTGAATAGATGGTGACATAGAAATTGTGTTGGCTATTATAAATAAAATAAAATATTGTAATTAAAACTAAACCACGCCCTGCCTGCTGCAATGGATGGTGACAACTTAATTCATCTTGAGTTAATCGCGCGGGCACCGAATCGATGAGAAAACTGGCCTCCACACCCTAGGAGATGCCGATAACTACCGCCCTCCAAAAGGAGTGAAAAACATGACAACCATTCCACTTTGTGAAGATGCAACGGCAGCGAAAGCTGACGAGAGTCAAAGCTCGCAAACGAAAAGCAAAGTGTTTCACGTCCGCTGCAAGTTGGCCTGAAGATAGTGCAATATCGGACCGACCAGCGGCGGAAGTGAAGCAACCTGCCCCCCCCCCCCCCCCCCCCCCACGTGGGCCGATCCTGAAGATGTGCAACACCGGGCCGACCCCCGGCGGAGGTGAAGCAGACACTAAGAACTCCCCGTACGTGGGTCGATCCCGAAAGTAGTGCAACATCGGGCCGACCCTCGGTGGAGGTGAAGCAGGCGTTAAGCACTCCCTATACGGGGGTCGATCCCGAAGATAGTGCAACACCGGGCCGACCCCCGGCGGAAGGGACGCAGGCATTAAGAACTCCCCACACGGGGGCAGATCCTGAAGATAGTGCAATACCGGGCCGAGCATTCGCGGAGGTGAAGCAGGCGTTATGCACCCCCATACGTGGCTCCATTATGAAGGCGGTGCAATACCGGGCCGACCCGTGGCGGAGGTGAAGCAGGCTTTAAGCTCTCTCCATACGTGGGTCCGTGCCGACGATATGTGCCATTATCAAAGATATGTGCCAAGATATGTGCCATTGATCTTGGACCCTTTTTGCACTATCACCAGGATCGGCCTACATGATTTTTTCTGTTACCGGACACCGAAAAAAACTACGGAAGTTAGTCATACACTGCTTTCACTGTGAAAGGCAGCAACATCACAGAACACCTATTGGCAACATGTTGACCACCTAGTAGATTGATTTGCTGGCGCTTTAGGAATGTGTGTGAGGAGTGGTGGCGTGGGCGGATGGTGGCGTGAGGGGGGGGGGGGGGAGTATGCCGCTTAATTTCGGGGGGGGGGGGGGGTCGTGGGTACGTGCCCGACATGAGTACAAGTATCTCGAAGCAACTTCTCGTGTTTGGGCCGTTGTGGCTTATTAGTTCTTAAAACTTGCCAAGTTTAGTCTTTAGCTCTTATATATATAGTAGTGCTTTACTGATAAAAGATTAACTAGATCGGAGACGCATTCAAAATTCATGACATCACAACAAGCTGGTGTGGGACCTTCAAGGTGACGTCACTTGCGTCACCACCAGTATTTCGCTCGTCTCTTCTGGCTTGCCAAGCCTTTTCTCACAGCAAGTAGGTTTCTTTTGTAGTGTATAAGGGTAATTCACTAATGCGGCACACTAATGCAGCACAACTGACTTTCCTTTTTGGGCTTAAGGTCCCTAATAGACAAAGATTTCAACATTTATTCAACTACAGTAGGAGAGAGCGTAAACTTTTATTTTCAAATCAACAAGATTTGAGTCCGGCATCTTTTTAATGGGTCTGGGCACCCGCCGCGGACGTGGGTTCCGAGACCCTGTCTCGAAGCAGCTTCCTTGGCTTGCTGGACGGCCCAGAGTTGTGCTGTCAGGTTCGAGCTGAGCGGTGCGGTCTTCCAGCATGACCGAAGGCTGGCGGTGGAAGAGCCGAAGGGGTCGGCACTGCCCGACTTGTTTGTTAATCCCGACATTCCTATAAAATAAGATTTAGTGTGGCAACCTCACCACACGTAGAAAGGTGTTTGATTTGAAGTATTAGGCTGACATTTTGTCAATGAATTTTCTGGGACTTCATATAAGAACGGATTTCTAATTGGTGCTGGCATACTAATTTGGTGTTCCCTTTAATAAGCAGACCACGCTATACATGTCATTTCCCAGGTATTAGTTATTGACAGCTGCCAACATTATGAAGTAACAACAGTAAACTGCCAAGCTTGTGCAGTATCTGATTTTATTGGACAAAATTCGTAAGCATGTTTGTGCTAAATTTCATGGTATTGTCTTTGATTCAATATCTGGCTTTTTTTTTATTCAATTTGATATTAAATTCAAAATATCATATGTTCAATATTTACACCTGCCTGACAGGTGTGTCAAGGTCTTCTATGATATTATTATTATTATTGTTTATTACATCTATTTACTGTAAATACTTTATACAGTACCTCCAGTAGTTAACAGCATATGAAAAGTTGGAAATTGTTAGCATAAACACAGAGGCTTAATTCCTGCCAGATACATTTGCAATGTGAAATTGTTTTTATGCAATGCGTTTCATGAAAGAAAAAGATTATCCATCCAACTGACAGTAGCACAATGTTACAAAGGATACCGATATGGGCTTCTCAGTAAGAAAGCTTTGCGGGGCAAGAAAAAGAAGGGTGCCCTGGTCCCAGCGATGAATCCAAGACCAGTGCTTTTCTGGGGCAGTCACTCTACTATATGAGTTAACCAGGAGGCTAACAGAGTGTATGGCAAGGCTGAATTATTAACTTGGAAGCACAGAGCACATACACATACGATGATCTGTTTGCAGCACACTTATACTTTAAGCACCTATATGATCTGCTGCATCTTGAACAAAAATGCACCCATAATATTGTCTAAGTAAGGCACATCACACATCGTAGAATAATGAAAGGGCACTTACTAGTTGAATCGCTGAAAGTGGAGGGACCCTTTTCAACACTCTTGGTACAATTCTTGATGTGCTAGACACCACTTGGGAACACAGTCACCAAAAACTACAATACTGACAGAAAAAACTGGAGGACGTTTAAGCTTCGCCTTCAAGAGTGGAATGCGATAGCATTCAGAGATCCCCGACTGCTTCTCATGCTTTCCAGCAACTGCAGCTTATGTCACCGTAATGTTTGCCAGAAAACGCTGGCGGCGAATGCTATGCACAAAGGCGAGCTTTATGGTAGAAAGGCGACCCCTTGCGTGGGTTAATTCCAGATTTAGTGCACAGCTGTGCCCAAGAAATTACATCATTTTCAGGTTTCTGTTATTGTTTTGCACTTCTAATATTTAAGCCTGAGAAGATTTAACATAAAAGCCATGCATTGTCAGTGTCTTGTTTCATGACATTTCTTTGTGGGCTGTCATTCTCAAAATCCTGAGAAATGACAACTTTGTCAAGAATGTAACACATGGTATGATCAACTTTAGTGATAGAATGGTGTGGCAATATGACCCGCATATGCTGCAAGTCATATAGCAATGCATGGCATATACATATACCTAAATATATACGGCAATTTTCGCTCACGGCCAACTCCGCCAACACCAACATCGGATTTTCTGACTCGGGGCTCTTAACGCTATTGTGTTAGAAACATTGTAGAAACTGCTTCAGGTAGTGGTCAAGACTGCAATTACGGTGTGAAGCCTCAATTCCTCAAAAGCACAACAAGTACTTGTTTGTATCACCTTTTAATGAGATCAGTTTAAAACATACATACAGACATGGAAAACAGGGGGAAGACGGGAGATGGAAATTCAAGACGATGAGAAAACGAGAACAAGGTGAAGGTGGGAGCCAATGTTTTGACAAGTGGGCTTGTCTTTTTCAATGCAGACATGAAGTAGGAGGCACTAAACACTACTGAAATTGAAGGTAGTGATGATGAGCTATTGCCAACCACTCCCATGTGCACCAGTCAGCCTGGTGCAGTGATTAAAGCCACACTATGACCGTGTTCCTGAAAGCTGGCCATGTCCCACTAAATCTGCCCATTCGATCCCCTAGTCTGCACTTCTCTGTATTCGACACTGGTTAAGCCTCATCCTCTACTGTCACTTCTCTGGGAATGTAAGGAGTCCCTCTTACCTCCTCTTATCCTCAACTAATTACTTAGCCTTGAGTGGCAGGATTGTGGTGTGGATGCATGTGTCAATGGTCTGTGGTAACACATGAGCTTTGGTGACATGAGCCACCTCCTGCTTCCCTCACAAAGCCAAGTAATACACTTTGCATATATATTGAACTGGTCACATTAAAAAGTGATGTAATTATCTATTTGTTGTGCTCTCGTTGAATCTAGGCTTCATACCACAATCAATGGGTTAACGTCAAAATGAAAAAAAGAAAAAGAAGTTACGTCTGCCCTCATTTATGAATTATTGCTACCTACAACAGCCACCCCAGGAACTTGGTCGAAATCTCGGTGTGTATTGTGCCAAAGCAGAATAAAATCATCCAGACAACACTTGGGGTTCAATAACAAGATGTATTATTTAACATGTACATATCTCAATCAGTATATGATCAATCAACACAGAATCACATTTATAGGTGTTGCCAACAATTAATAATTAGCACAAATTGGACATAAGAGAAGAACACATTACAACAGAAGCATGGTACTCCTAATATTTAAATTGAGCATAATAAGAACAACATAACACACACACACAACCAGGTGAAAAATATATGCAGTATCTCAGAGATAACTTCTTTTTAAGGAGCCTAGATTTCCCATTTTTCAAAGTCCCATGTTAATGTGTCATGTGAATTCTAGCAGATTTTGACAAATGGAAGAGCAAGCACCTTTCTGAGAACATTAATAAGCCTGTTTAAAATATCATTCTAGGATGACAATTATCACATGCACCAGCACCGCCACACTGTTATAAGTTATGTCCATCCTAAGAACTCCATGCAGAGAAGTGAAAGCAATGGGTTACGTCAGCCAAACAGGGACCACTTAACTCTGCCTGCTCACAGTGAGCCACTGATCATACTGCAATCCTTGCAAATGGCATTATGCATTGAACAAATAGCAGTGGACAATGGGTGAGTCCTTTGCCTATTTCTCGTTCTCGAATGGCTCACGCAACCCAGTTTTCACTGTATTGCACAGAAGGTGAGAAAATGTGTATGTCTTGTTAAATGATCAAATAAGGGCATAAAAACAATGGTGTTTCGACACTAAAAAATTAAGGCATTTTTGTCACATCTTGTATATGGCACCAATCACACAACCATCACTGTAATATGCATCAGCCAGTGCCTTTTAAACACGAAACCTTCAGTTAGAATCTTAGCATCAAAGCTTCACTTGAAGCTAGCAATATTCTGGAAGCTATACCATCTCAAGCCAGTGCACATGCAACTTGTGAGAGCACCTGCACAGGGCGGTTAACAGAAAAATGTAGTTCTGGGGGCAGAATATTGGCTGAACAAAACTAGTGAAAAATTACTTTTTCATGAAATAGCACCTTAACATAGGCATGCTAAAACCCTACCAATACTACACACAGTACATATGTGCTTGTTGTGCTGTTATTTATGAAGGCATCAGTCATTTGCACAAGCAAAGCACCAACTACTGCAGACTGCCTTCAAAGCCAGGCCATGCTTTAGTTACACAGTGGTTAGATTGGAAGTTAAATTGCTTGCTGCACACACGTTTATTGGTAGAACCAAAATGTCAAGGACACCATGGAAGACTGAAGTGCCCTGAACTTGCAAATAAGTGCCTTTTGACATATTTGAATGATGCTATGAGTAAACATCCTCATTTTATACACTTTCAAACAGCACTACTGAATGTGCTTTTAGCAAGCTAATGAACATGCATACATCCCAATGATAGCAAATGATAGCAATGCTTTAGATGCAGCATGACTTTTCATTTTTAAGCAGAGTGAACTGCACAGCACTGACTTTCTAAGAAAAGTAATGCTACAATTGCCAAGATGATAATGCAACAAACAGTTTGTCTACAGGTAGACAAAGACAGTTTTTAATGCAGATATTGGCATGCTACCCTCTTTGTGCTATCGTCTTCATTAACAGTATTGCACTTTAAATGTCCACTAGGCCGATTTGTTTTAGACCTTCCTTCAAATAATGTACAAAAATCTAAAAGGCTTTCCAGTATACTGTAGCCACGATAAAATACAAGAGCATTATTAGACATGGTTTGCACAACAGTAGTTTTAGAATAGGGAACCAAGAACTGGCAGTACACAGAGCTTGGGCTGGCCAGAGTTGGCTTTACAAGAGTGAGATGGCTTTAGAATAGCAAATGATGTGTCTGTTATCCATTTCCTGCATGCAATTTGATGCAAAGACAATATCTGTACTATGTCTGCCTGCTTCAAGCTCTAGAAATTAAAACTGAGATAAAGAGATGAAGCCCTTTACATAATAATCGCTTGTTTCTGCTGATCTGTGCCAGAGGATTAACACACACTGCACTTCTTCTGACATTGCATTTCCATGGTGGTGAATCCATAGGGGGCACATACAACCAAGTTTAGAGACACAGTTATTGTAATGCAGTCTTGAACAGCATTGCTCTAATTCTCAATCTTTGTGGCAAAGGTAAGATGATGGAAAGCAAAAGGCTGATGCACCAATCACTTCTTCAGAACTTAAGGCACAGTGCACAGCAGCAAAACAGCAGTAAACTAGTGGCTCCTGCAGTGACCAGTGCCACAACATTAACCAAAGTCAGCTTTGCATGGATGTGCCATTTTTAAACTTCTTGTAGGTCAAACACTAACAGAAATTTTAAAGGGTGGTTTGTGCACTGCGCTTCCGCAGCAGTGAAAGGTTGCTTCTTTGCGTACCCAAAATGATAGGGTCCCCTGTTCTGAAGCTTTCTGAAACAAGTTCCAAGACAATTTGCTAGTCGTACATATTAAGAAATTACAAAATATCTTAAAATCTTAAACAGCAGCACAAAGAGAGAGAGAGAGCGCGACAGAGTCACAATACCTCCTAAAGATGTATCAACTATTAATGTTAGTAACTTCAGAAGGAAGTTGCAAAATTTAGCGAGCTTTCAGTCAACTAACAACTTTGCCCTCCTGGAGTCTTAGTGGTTTTTTCAGTGATGTAAATAGACAATAAACTATTCAAGAAAAATTCTTCAAGGAATCTTCATTAAGTTTAATGAAGTGCAACGCCTCATTCCCATTTTATCTCATGGAGGATATGCACCTCTACTTGTCACTATTTACAAAATCATACCGAAGCGATTAGTGAGCCATCTGGGCACATCAAAGCTGCTTGCTTAAATGATCTGATACAGTTTCTGATACAGTTTTAGCAAAATTGGGAGTTGCTTTGCCTTTTTGCATTTCAACTGCTGGCTCACCAATGCAGCCATTAACTCAAAGCTATAGTTTAAAAAATAATAAGGAAGACATCTATGAACAAAGAACAATTACAAGTCATCATCATCACTTTGCAACTTAAATGAGGCGTTTTGGGCTGCGAGCTGGCGACTTTGTCCAAAAAAAGTTACCAACACCGAGTTTGAAAAAGAGCAACCTATTTACGGCATATGACATACAGTGACCTAAGACTGAGTCATTAATGAAAAATAACACAGGTGGCCAAGTCACCTGCAGTACTGCCTTTCAATGGTTCAGAGTTCCCATAGGTAGTAGATCTTGGGGTTTTTTACTTTCTTTTTTTTTTGGTATGCAATCATGAACCAATAAACGTTCTCCAGCACTTGCTCTGGCTGCCAAATGTACAAGCTATTGTTTACAAAACAAGAAGCAATGCTAGAAAATGTGAAAGAATTAATGGCTCATGCCTTCCTTACTGCTGTATATTAAGTGTTCTCCTAATGTCACAAGCGTGAGAAAAATGTTCACATTTATTACCAAAATTAATCTTGACTAGTCCATAATTCTACTGAAAATTGCAACTGCTAACACTGTTAAACTAACAACACAGAGGCTGAAAACTTACTGTGTTATCAGCTGGACAGGTTCAGCTTTTACAATCAGCAGCATTCAAAAGTTGCAATGTAAGCTGTGCAGCAGCATCTGCTCAACATGTGCACTACAGTGACCTACATATAAACTCAAGGCTGGCAAGCTACAGGTAATAATGAGTATGTGTCTCAGATAGTACAGTTACTAATCTGTACAATAATAAAACATACTAGAGCATTTTTTTTAGCAAAAGGAATGTTAAAACCCAAACAATGTAACAAAGTAAAAACAATCCTGAGCCAAGTCTTACCAAATATTCAACATAAATTATCAATAAATGGGATATAACCAAAACCTGCAGAAAGTATCTGAGCAAGAACATTTTTCTCTTTTAATTAACAGCTACATCCATTTCAAGACAACTACATGCAAAATTTTCTGTGATGTAATTAAAGATTACATGCAAAGCATTACTCAGAAAAACAACAAACACTTGCAAACACACCACAAAACAGAACCACTAATAATTTTTAAAAGTTTACTAACCTTATCTGTACAAAACAAATGTCACTAATAAGTACACAGGAGCTTATTAAGAACATTAAATTCACTTCAACTAACTTTTTATGTAATGTTAGATGTACACCATGCCAATTGCAGCTTATTCAGCTTGTCACATGTGCCTGTAGTAAGGATGTGACCTCTTATAAATATTTTATTGCAAAATGCATTAATAGAATAATGACAATAGAAACTATTCAGCTTAGAGGAGGTTCAGAGCTAAGTTTCTTCAAGTGAAATGGCCACAAAATGCTTGGTGCTGCTTTGTTCTTTTTTTTTTTATAAAGAAAGCAAATTGAATGGAGTCTGCTACACTAAAGGTTATTCACATAAAATTTGCACACTAACTTTGAATGTTCCCTGAAAGGTTGCAATTTGGAAATCCTCATATCAATAAAACACTCACACAAATTAGTTGCACCAGTGACACCTTAGTCTACCATTGCAAACAAAAGTATGGAGACAATGTAAAAAACTATAATTTTTTTTTTTCTGGCACAGCCCTAGAGCCAACAAAATGGACATGCACTGCATTGGTTGAAATGCATAGTACATGTCTTTTGCCACTTCATTTCAAGCAGCATATCTAGGCTCACAAAAATTAGTTGTTTTTTTCTCAGAGCCCCCATGGTCTACAGACTTTTGCATGTGCTTGTACCTGTTTTCCATGAGAAGGAAAGCAAAAAAAGTTATTGGGTAAAAAAAAAAAAGTTTCAAAGGTGCATTTTTAGTATGTAGTGTATACATGTCCAGAAACCTGTAGCTAAAGCTACATGTAACAAGAACAGCTGTAGAGAGCAGCAAGAAAGAAAGAAAGAAAGAAAGAAAGAAAGAAAGAAAGAAAGAAAGGAAGAAAGAGAAGACAGTACACAAGCACCGGAGTAATTACATAAGGAAGCCCAAAGAACATGTTGTGCCACCTGGCTGCTCAATCAAAATGCTAGGTACTATGAGCGTCAAAAGTTTTCAAGCAAAGGCTACTATGAAAAAAAAACTGAGTTCCCGCATATTTTGTGCCTACAGCCAGTAGAGAAGTACAACAATGTGTCAGCTGCTCATAATAGCTGCTCACAATTGAACAACATATCACTGCATTTTTTATAAGAGAGGTAATGCGACCTTAGTGAAGACTGACACCAGGAAAAAAAAAAATCTGATTTTCTTAAATGCTGAATCACCAACCGTTTAACAAGTCTTCTTGCATATGGTGATCCAAGACAGAGACTGACTGGCAATTCTTATTTTATGTATTAACCCATGACAAAAGATAAAACAAGGCATATTAATAAGTAGGTTATTAATGTATTTTTCTCACAGAAATATCAGTTCAACTGCACACATAGCAGATGCTGGTGATGCTACAGTGATTCAGTAGACAGGTGCAGCATTAATGCAAGTATCAAACAAACATCAACAAAGCCATAGATAGCCTGCTGGGACTAGAAATTGGGGCATTCCCACAATACAGGATTAGCAACACCTATTCAATTTAAGGAATACTTGTAGCTAGGAAACAAAAGCTTCACCTTGTTAATTACTTCAAAAATGCAGCAAAGCATATTAGTTGTCACATATTGGAAAAAGAATCTCGTTAAATGAGTGGACTAATGGCATGTCTGACTTAGGTGCATTGGTGCAGTTTTTCCTGGCTTTTCTATACCAAGATGTGCTTCGATTGCATTTCATCAATTTGACCTGTGAGAGCAGCTCCTCGCCAGGGATTTAAATAACTGTCCCAATGTAGTCCAGCCATACATACCAGGAGTGACCACGTCACAAAGCAGGTAATCTAAAAGCAAAAGTGTTACGAAAACACAAATGCCATGCACATAAGACTTAACAATGGACACATGGGACCTATACGACGACAAATCTTGTACAAGTTTATGCATTTGTGCTGGGTCATTTTGCACGATACATGCATTGAGAAAATCAGCAATGTCCAAAACAACACAACAATGAAAGCACACCAGTCTCATCAGTACTATCAATATGGATAACAAATAACACAGTGCTCCTTGGGAGGCGTTTGCTGCCAACTCTCCATGTCTTGTTCTAGTGTCACTTCGGATCACATCACACCAGTTCAGGCTGTAAAGGCAAGCTTTAGGAAAATAGGTCTTATGTCAGGTCACCCCCCTATAAAAATAAGTTTGTTTGGTCTTTTTTCTTTTTTTTAATACAGAAATATCCCTGTGCTCGATCACCTACTGAAAATAATTATCTAAAAACTAAACTTTTAGAACATTAGCACCAAACATCGAGCAATATTTCTTGCCTGAAATATTGCTCAATGCTGTTAATCATAGGAAAAAGACAAAAAAGATTAGACAAGCCACTGCAAGGCAGCAATAATGTTTCCTTTCTTTCTCACCCATTTCATTACTTAATAAAGCACTTGGAATTTGAGCATTTCTGCTGCGCAGGTGCAACAAAATAGGAGAGTTGACTTGGTGCACAAATGTAAGCACTGTCATCTTAAAGGCAGACAAGGGTACAAACTGCATCTCCAGCAAGGCATGCTTCTACAAAGCACTGCTTTCAGGGCTCAGGTGTGCAGACAGGCTGAAAGTTTTTTCAAAAGAACCGACTGGGACCTCCTCATTAGACAAAATATGCTTAAAGCTGCACAGAGGATACACAAAATTCCGCATAGGATAAGTACCATTAAAAACTTAAAATGCTGGTAAACTTTGCATACAACCTTTTGCATGTGCCTGTTTTCATGACTCTGCAAGATCAGTTATTCTGCTTACCATAGTCTCTGGGCAAGTTCAGCATAGGTGCAGTTGTGTGTGCCTTTCGATATATGTACAGATTTACAGCATAAATTGGGACTACATGACTCATCTCCACAAGTAGTAGAAAGCTCTGATTATTTACAGTTAAAATACCACAGAGAAAACAAGCAAATACTCTGACTTAGGCACGGTTCAACTAGTGTCAAGTTTCATATGTCAATCAACTAAAACTCATAGAAGACAGTACTTCTGATGCACTAACACAGAGTCAGATGCAAAGCACCTTTCTCAGGTTAGATTATAGAGTCCTCATAATAAACTTAATGCAAAGCACGTGAGCAAGCATCAGTTTTATAAGCCAACAAAGCTACACGACTAGGTAATTATACTCAAGTAAGGTATTCCCTCCTGCAGAGTGCCCAAGGCACTGGGAACATTTAAAATATACTACTACATACTATATATGATTTAAGAACAGCAAGGTTAAAATATGTGTAACAAGCCACAGTTAATTCAGTATAACACATTTCAGATAAGGTCCTAAAAACATTACAGTACACCAAACACACCAACTGCCAGCGATAAGGCATCAGGAGGATATCTGACAGGGAAGATGCTTCTTGCCATCTCAGCAGTTATCCTACTACAAACTCCAGAACTCACGTAGAGGCACTGAAGCATTGTTGAATGTTTTTCCACAGCAATATCTGAAAGCAGGCGTCCTACTAAGACATCACTGGCAAGTGATCACCATGTAGAACCACCAGTCAACTTCACACAGTTATAACACAGGAAAAGAGGGAGTCACAGAGCCAGATCTCAAGGCCCAGTCTCAATTATATGGCACTGCATAATGACATACATTTACGGCTGATGCAAATTCTCGGATGAACAACAAAGGCAGCAGCCCCAGATCTCTTATGCTGGCCAGGTGCAGTGACAAAAAGTCCGGTGGCTCTGTTTCTGGCACCTGCAAGAAAGAAACTGGCTGTCACAGGTAAGCTTGTTCACATAAAAACAGATCCCTCTCAAGTTTCCTTTTTTTTTTCGGATAATGTTATTCGCTAAAAAAGAACAAAAGACTGGCCTCACTCTGGCCCCCAGCAGTTGAGTAGCCTAATGTCAAATCAATTTAATAATGATTCAAGGGAAGTTAATAGCAAACTTTAGCTTTTTTTCTTGCAGATAAGAACAATCATTGTAAAAAAGAACACTGCATGGAGGTTAAAAAATCATAAAAATCATACAGATTGAAAAAATATTACAAGCTGGTCACAACCATAATTTTCACGAAATAGCCAAGGTCAGAACAGTTATGCTAGGTTTATTTAAATGCATTTAAGTAATGTAAATGTTGCTACACCTTTCATTGTTGCAAACTAAATCAAAAGATGCCACAGGCATCTTTTAATTTAATTAAACTGGCCTGCGCAGCAATACTTCATGAGACGCCGGTGGTGGGGCACACCCCAGAGTGATGCCACGGGCTCCCGTGTTCCCACTAGCAGTGGCCGCACCTGTACATGGAAGTGTGTTCTTTTGCGCTCTGAACAAACTTACCAAGATTATACACTGGTTTTATGGAGATTGTGATGGTGCACTGAGAAAGCCTGAATGAACAAGCCAGTTAGAAAAAAACAGTTGGCGACTGCATTTTGAGTCATTGCTCATTCATGAGAGATCTACCCTCCCCCTTTTTTCCCTGCAAGGTATTACAACTACATTAAGTACATCATGAAATCGCCCACTCCTGAAAAAACAACACCCTTGTACATGGAAGCTAGCTTCAGCAGCTGAACTGCTTTACCACCCCTGCACAGCACAGCATTCGTAGAAAACATAAGTCCAGCACTGGGGTGTCTTGAACAACGGGGCATGACAGATGAGATTTAAAATCCTAAAGCTTATACGGATAAATTTTGACCACCTGGGGTTCTTTGACATGCACCTAAATCTAAGCACACAAGCGCTGTTGCATTCCACCCCCCTGTAGTATGTGATTGCTGGAAGAGGGATTCTATTTTGTGACCTTGTAATCAGCAGCAAAACAGCATAGCGACCATGCTACCACAGCGAGTTTTAGGAGCGAGGCGGGTACTCACATGGTTGCCGTATGCACCTACTAAGCAATGGCTTGCTAGAGCTGCCCTTAACATCTGCCTTAAAGATAAATTAAATTATGGTGGGTAATGCCCTGAGGCACCTCACAGGATATGAGATATGCTGTAGTGGGCGGCTCTGGATTCATTTTGAGCACCTATGTTTTTGTACCGTGAACCCAAAGCACAGAGAACAAGCATTTTTTTTTAATTCTGCCGCCATCAGAATATGGCCACCGCAACTGGGTGTCACACCCTCAAACTCGTGGTCAGCAGCAGAACCACTGAGCCATAGCGACAGGTATCACTTAAAAATGGCAGGAACTTATTGCAAGTCTCCCAGCATAGGGCAGGTGTGCGCAGTAACCATTTCTTGGCCAGCAGTGTACAGTAAAACCCCATTGATATGTTTTAGGGAACCATGTAAACAGAATGCAAGATCCAGAAAAATGCAACATCTGACAATGCTTGCAGCAGCATTGCTGATAAGACACACAGAAACCTTATTTGCAGTTGAATAGGAAGCTAACAAACTATGGAAAACCCACTCAGTAAAACTTGTTACCACTGCCTGGCAGTTACATTGAATGGTAAACATCTTTTTTGAAGTGACTAACTAACTAGCAACACTAACTGAAGCTTGTAATTTCCACCTGGTGCTTGGGGTAAATCTTCAATAACAAAAGCCTCTTTTCGTGCACTCACAGCCCTTTTTCAGTTTCTGTGCAGCCTTATGCTATATCAAAGCAACTGCGCAAGGTATCGAGAGACATGAGACAGCACCCATGAATGTGTGTGTTGTGCCAACTGCTTGTGCCTACATCCACTTCTTGGCTTTTGACTTCATGAATAGTTCAGATCAGTGACTGGCGATGATCTGAACATGGCTATCGTACTGTGTTCTGCATGGCAGGTTCTGCAAAATAACCACTTTCAGTGGTGACACGTGATGGGAAACATAGGTGCCGCCAACAGGCTATACAGTGTCGGTGGTGTGTTGGTGCAGTTTTTCGGACGGAACAACCAGGAAAGGAAGCATAACAAACAGGAGAAACAACTTAACAAACCCATGTCTATATAGAAACTAAACGTGATTGGCACTTCAGAGCATAAGCGAAGAAAACGTAACAAAACAGGAATGTATAAAGAAGCTCTACTGTACTTAATTTGCCCAATTTCTGCCCCAAGGACGAACTGCACCACTGTTGTGAAGTATCACTGATATGAAAGGTTTTACAAAAGGTCCATGGCAAAGGAAAACAGTGTAAATTAACGTCTTACTGAGTGTGTTTCTGGAGGCAGGCAAGAAGCCATCATACTGATGCTTGGCCGTTGGGAATGTCAGTCAGCAGCTGCACCAGGAGTGGGGGCAGATCACTGACAGATCCACCCCAGTGCCAGCCACATGGGATCAATGGATGACTGAGGCCCTCTTGCACCCGACGGATGCTACCTGCATGCACCATAAAGCAAGCCACATTACAATATGTGCTGTGTTCAAAATAGATAAGTAAATTATAAGAAGAAGAAACACAAATGAGGTGAACCACACCAACGTAGAGTGGGACAAATAATTTCTTGAGCAAATAATTTCGTTCGGGACCATTTTATACACTTCTGCAGGTACATTTGATAAACATTGCTCTATCTCACATCTATCAAGTGTTAGCTGTTTTGCACCTTCTAAGTGTGACATCCTTGGGATTCTACTTACGCACAAGTGTCATGTATTCCTTCCTCTGAAGCTCGTCCTGCTTGTCGCAGTAGCTCAACAGTTAAGTTGGTATTCTGCTCACAACGGTCCATTTACTCTTCAACCTTTCTACACTCTTGCGACTCCACTGGTCAGCACTGCTGCCCGAACTTAATCTACAGAGAATTATTGCTGTACCTTTTTGAGAAAACAAGGGCTTGCAAAAGCTGAATTATGGAGATACAGCAGTAAACACCAATTAATTTGATTCCACTTTTTTATATTTTTTTTCTTTATTCAATCCCTCTTAAAGGTCACCATAGTATTTCCCAGTGAAAGGACAGAAATGGGTGTGTGTATGTTTCTACATGCATGTGTTTGTATGCAGAATTTTTTTCCTAACATCAGCACAGGAAAACAGAAAGCCTAGCCATGAAGAAAATTTGTGAGAGATGTACATTTTGCAGCACGTGAGCTTGACTTAAGTGAGCACCAAAAGTGTATGTGCACGTAGCTAATACCACAATCTCTCACTTGCTTTTAAAGACCATTGAAATTGAAGGCTATTGAAATATTGTTGTGGCTCGAGGTAGTGTTTAGGCAAGGATTCCTCCAGGCACAGGGATGAGTACATCCGGGAGTAGGAGTGAAGGAAAAAGGTTTATTTTGCATTTACACCGGCTCCAGATATGGAAACTCACTCAATGTAGGAGCACATTAAACGTCTTAATCACATCAGGACATGTTAGCATGCTCTCACTTCACCAAATGTCTCCGCTTTTTGAACAGTTTTTTTCCCTAGGAGACTAGACTAGGGAATCTGATGAATGTATCTCAGCCAATCATAATCACCGAATTAGTTGCAAGCTCCCTCCCATGCTATTGCGCCGTTCTGCCGGCTCCGTCTCCTATGCTGCACCATCGCCCCCGCATACGTCGCAATCGCCTTGCAATCTGGGAAACCACGGTGGACGCAGTTCCCACAGTACTCCTTGACATTGGTCCCTTTTATCAATTAGTAGACTCTCAGTGACGGTCAGCTTGCAGTGACCCTTCACGGTTGTTACCCCATCTACAGAATCTGGTGGTTATTGTTTCCTAAGGCAAGCTTCTTTGTTGACCCGTGAACGGTCTGCATCAATGTCAGGATGGGTGCTGAAGAAAGGGGGGGAGTGCCTCGTGGGAAACATGTAAGGAATTTCCTTTGCCGTGTTGAAACATAAGAATATGCACGCCTGATTTGCTCCTTTGTGTGAGCATGCAGAAGGGATCTAATAAGGCTTGGAGATCTCAATGATCTCTGATTTTTTATGTTTATTGAAAGCGACCATGTGACTGAGGCATAAGCAGAGACTACGATGCCTCTAAGGCATTACAGGTATCTTTTTAAAGGGGCACTTCAACACTTTTTATCCAAGCCATACAAAGCATTTCAAATGAAAGGACAGAATTTTAGAACTATTTTGCATGAAAAAGTATTTCAATGCGTTTAGTAGACACAGAGTTAGCGGCATTCAAACGTCACCCTACATCCCCTCCGCAGTGCTCGTGCTCCTTCTTCAAGGGCTTGCACTGCGGAGGCTACAACAGAGCAGGGCGGTGCCCATAACGTTTTGCTCACCAAACCCCACAGTGGCAAGCAGTTTAAATTGGGTTTTAGATGCTCACATAGACACCACTACTTCTGGTTATGGTGCCTACAACACGCTAAGTTAAACTCGGAGAATGCCATTTAACAAGGATTGTCAAAGCCGCTCATCTTGCTTAACCGGTGCCGTTCATTTTGACCACTCTCACCACCTTTGCAGCCCACAACTTCACACCGAAGTAGGTGTTTCACATTCATTTTTATTCAAAGGTGTTAAGAATGCCGAGCTGCGAAACAAGACTGCCACACAGTTACGACAGGGCGACACGACGCGCACCTCTCCCTCTCCGTCGCTGCAGCTGGGAGGCGTTCGAAGAAGCGGCCTTTGCGCTGGAATCCGCCGCCTTCCTCCAGCCCCTTCAACATTGTGACGGAACTAGTTCGGTGCGTGAACAATGATTCCGGAGTTCCCCAACGCGGAGCTGATTTGACACGCATAGACAAGCTGCCGCGGGAACGACGTATTTTTGTGCTTCTCACGCTTCGGCGTGGCACGGAACAACGAGCGACCCTCGATCGGCACCGATAGTTCCCGGAACGGCACCCCGCCAACGCCGTCGTCGGGCATCAGAGCGCGGTTGCCTTTGTGTACGTAAACTGATCTGCAGAGCAGCGGCGAGTTGGTGATGAGTAAACGAACAGTCGCCGCGTCGTATGACCGGCGGATCGAGTGTATAAAAACTGTGGTTGTGCGAATGCTGAGGACACTTCTCTTGAGCAGTCATGTTAGACTGAGACACTTCTCTTGAGCAGTCATGTTAGACTGAGACACTTCTCTTGAGCAGTCATGTTAGACTGATTCACTTCTCTCATGCAGTCATGTTGGACTGATACTCTTTTTCTCAAGCAGTCATGTTAGACTGATTTAATTTCTGTAAATAAACCCTTTCCTCGTTCTCGATGAGAAACAGTTCTTCACTTCATCAACGATCTCAGCGTAAATAAGTTGGACGACGGCATGGGCCAGCTACCTTCGAATTCATGCCGTACTCCAATCTTGGCAAAGGACCACGGACGATGGGATTGAGCCCCCAATCCTGACAAAGGCCAGTGAAGTGCATCTCCCACAAATTCCACAGCCTGGAATGCGACAAGCAATGTCTGCACTACTTGTGTTCAAGTGAGTCAATCAGGGTGTCTACCAACCTGGAAAACCGGGAAAACTGGCAATTATCAGGGATTTCGCGCAGTCTGGAAATATTCGGAAAACTCAGGGAATTTGTGTTTATATCAGGGAAAATTACCGTATTTACTCAAATCTAGGCCGACCCCGATTCTAAGCTGACCCCCTAAAGTTCGAAGCCAACAAAAAAATATATATGTTACCTCGAATGAAGGCCGAACAAAAAAAGCGAGGACAGCGTTCACAAAATGCAAACAGCATTTATTGAATCTGAACGTGCAGAGCTCATTCAATGTCGTTGTCGCTGTGTTCCTTGTCACTGTCACCTTCAAACAGTGCACTATCTTCCTTACCGTCAAACGCATTAGATATGCTGCACTTTTTAAAGGCGCACACGATCAAAGTACCTGGGATGTCATCCCCTGCTGCAGCTACCCACCCCACCAGCTGCGATAGCGATGCACATTTGATGTGACCCGTTGCCGTTAGCGTGTGTTCTTCGTCAGTCAACCAGTCCGTGTAATATTTCCACAGACGATCCTTCAAAGGTTTGTTGATGCAGACATCAAGTGGCTGCAACTGGCCTGTCATGCCACCCAGTATCACAGCGAGGCCCATGTTCGCTTGGGCGAGCGCAGCCTTCATGTTGTCGGTCAAGTGCCCACGGTAAGAGTCGATGACAAGGAGCGAGTTCTTTATCAAAAGGGCTCCTGGACGCCATTGCCACACAATCTTAACCCACTCTTCCACCATCGCACCCGTCATCCACCCGTTCTCATTTGCCCACACAATGACATTTCTTGGGAAAGTTTCTCGAGCAGGCAGTGTCTTCCTTTTAAATATCATATAAGGAGGGAGTTTATGCCTTCAGCTGTGCAGCACAGCATCACAGTTGTGCGCTGCTTCTCCTAGCCGGCAGAGCGCACCTTCACCTCCTTGGCACCCTTTTCATTCATGGTGCACGCCACTGGCATATCAAAATACACAGCCGTCTGGTCGGCGTTGACGATTTGCCCAAGGTTGTAGCTTGCCACTTCTCTCTTTCACAGCATGTAGCACTGAAAAGCTATCAGCTTTTCTTCGAAATCATTTGGCAGCTTCTGGGTGATTGAAGTGCGACGTCGGAGGCTGAAGCCGAAGCGCTTAATGAATTTCTGAAGCCAGCCCCAGCTGTCTTTTAAATCCTTTGGCGTTAGGCCTCGCTCCCTCGAAAGTTCACAAGCTTTCGCTTAGAGCACTTCTGTTGTCACTGGAAAAGCAGCTGCTCTCTGCGTCCGAATAAAGTCATCCAAAACTGTCTCCACTTCATGTTGATGGCCTTTCTTTGGTCTGCTAAATGCCATCCTTGTTGCAGCGCACGCAAAAAGCTGCTGTCGTTGTCCCCTCCAATGACGGATGTTTTTCTCGTCAACACCGCAGTTCCGCCTGGCTTGAAGATTCGACGATGCCTCTGTGGCTATCTATCACGACTTTTCGCTTGAAAGCGGCACTGTAGTGGCATCTCCTGCTTGGTGCCATCGATAACACCATGCCGCACACCGATACGGCCGACACGACACAGGTCAAAATGGCGACCTCGCCTGTGTACGGTTGGCTACTTGCATAGCTAGTAGTGGCTGCGATACTGACTTTTCTAGATGGCGCTATCTATGCACCATATTTAGCAGTTTCAATGAAAAACTGGCGTGTTTATTAGAATCCTCGAATCTAAGCCGGCCCTAGAGGTTGGAATATGATTATTTGAAAAAACTATCGGCCTAGATTCGAATAAATACGGTAGCTATAATTTTATTGAAAGGGAATGAAAGTCATGCTAATGCTGGCTCGAGTAACAGAGAGGAATTGTAACGATTCGCCTTTGACTTTGCGTCATTGTCTGAAGGAGTTGCCAGTGTACAGTCAATGACGGATTTTCCGGACAGCCGATTTTTGATACATGCCCAATAATTTGGATGGCTTCACAGCACCACCATGTACCCCATAGAGTCAATGTCTAAGAACCAGGCATGTACCCAGGCCCCCACCCGTGAAATTAGGTGCCATACCTCTCCCCTCCCTGCCCACGCCACCACTCTTCACACTTATTCCTTAAGCGCCGACAAATCAATCTATTCGGCGATCAACATTTTGCTGCCTTTAACAGCGAAAGCTGTAATCGCTAACCTTCCGTAGTTTTTTCGGCATCCGTCAACAGAAAAAATCATCATGTGGGCCGATCCTGGTGATAGTGCAGAAAGAGTCCAAGCTCAATGGCACATACCCCTGTGGGCTCGGGAACCTGTAACGCGCCCTTCGGGATCTTCGGGGTGGGCCCACGTATGGGGAGTGCTTAACGCCTGCTTCACCTCCGCCCCGGTTCAGCCCGGCATTCCACTACTTTCGGGATCGGCCCATGTATGGGGAGTGCTTAATGCTTGCTTCACCTCCGCTGCAGATCGGCCCGGCATTACACTACCGTAGGGATCGGCCTACGTACAAGGAGTGCTTAACGCCTGCTTCACCTCCGCCGGGGGTCGGCCTGGTGTTGCACTATCTTCGGCATCTGCCCACATATGGGGAGTACTTAACGCCTGCTTCACCTTTGCCGCAGGTCAGCCTGATATTGCAGTACTTTGGGCCAACCCGCAGCGGAGGTGAAGCACTTAGCTTTTTGTTTGAGAGCTTTGACTGTCGTCAGCTTTCGCTGCCATTCCATCTTCACAGAGTGGAATCGTCAATTTTTTTGCTGCTTTTGGATGGCGGTAGTTATCGGCATCTCCTGGGGTGTGAAGGTCAGTTTTCTCATCGATTCGGTGCCCGTGCAATTAACTCAACATGAGTTCAGTTATCACCATGTATTCAATGATCACATGCATCGCTGCTGCTTCGTTATCTCAACCTTCTTTGTTTAGACTGTTCAAGGGACCAGGAAAGGGATTTGGTTCGTAGTCAGCTGGTCTGCATGCTCGTGGAACGAGTTGCGGCTGGGAAGACACCGGTTGCGTTTAACTTTTCCTTTTGCTTCATTATTTCTAGAGTGGCGGCTCGTCACGACGCTGGCAGATCCTCGGAACCATATACCTGTGATGTAGGCTAGATAAGGTGGAAAATAAAACAATGTGAAACAGCATTTATCATCAGACCCTGCAATAACCATTAAACCAATAAGCAATATGACTGTCACCCGTTACCTCGTCGGGTTTTTCCCTAATTGTACAACACTTTTCGTGCAAAATTGGCAACTGGAAACAAGAGTTGCAAGGAGTTGAGAAATTAAGCGATCTACTAAGGGAGAGAGCCAAGGCAACAGTCAAACAAGAAGGAAAAGCAAAAATTAACAAATTTAACCGTTGTGAAAATAATTATGGATCAACACCTTCTTATTTAAAAAGGAAGTAGAGAAAACGCCGCCGGAAGTGGAAAATAATTCTGTGTGTCTTGAATGACGCTTCTACAGTTATCAGTCGAGCCACCTGATCTAATCTTCCGCGGTAGGCTCAGTACATCCAGAACCACAGCGTCTTGCGCTCTACGCGGTTATACAGGACTGGTGACTATGCATCATTACGCAACTTCTTAAATAACAACACAAGTCGGTTTTGGCACTTAGCTAACAGTAAACGAGGGATCCAAAGGAACCTGTGATTGTTCTGCAAATATATATTTCTCTACAATTCTTCCAGAGCTAACTAAAAAAATGCTACTAGAAATGTTTATTTTACACTATAGCTTGTTTACTTGTCCTTGGCAGTGTTCTTCCTGTGCTTCTTTCATGCATGAGTTTATTTGATGTGGTTCTTTATTTGCCAAGTAAAGGAGAGGTGCATCTCACAGGCACACCTGTGAGATACACCTTATTTCAATTCCCTTTTGCGGGTTTACGCATCTTTATGGGGAATGGGGGGCATTATTCACATTTGCACTAGCAAAGGTACCTGGCCCCCTCATTTGCATAGAAAATTTACCGTGGATACTCCCCCCTCCCGAAACAAAAAATCCTGGGTACGTGCCCGATAAGAACGCTAGGTCGAGCTGCTTCGACGTTCGCTATTAAGCTTTTTGCCATTCAATGCCGTGTTTTTCCTTCAAAGAATTTGCCGCTGTCAGCAATGGCACTGACTCCGCCTTTGTAATCCTCACGATTGACTTCGAAGCTCAGAAAGTACAGCGCGTTGCACAATGCCGGTTCCCGAAATTCAGCTTCGCCTCAACACAGAACTGTTACACAGGGAAGCATATGTCAAGTATTTCGGTGAAGCTTAAGCGTGGGAAGGGGTAATGGTCACGGAACACAGTATGTATTAATACATGCGTGCACCCGCCGCCTCCTGTTACAGTAAATTGGACGTTGACTGTACAACTGACCAAGATGATGCTTCAAATGGTCCATGGGGCGAACGCGCGGCGGAGGAGGACGAGACCAGAAAGGACCAATGCATTGAGGAATGAACGGGAGAGGAAGTGTGCCGCCGCTTCTTTGAAGGGGCTTGAGCTCAAAAAATGAAGTGTTGGCTGACGCCGAGATGTAGGTGTACCTCATTACCAAAATAAACTCTTTAAAGCAGTGAAACACAACACTGAGGCGTTGTGCGCTGGCTGAGAGTATGTCAGGACAGTTGAGGTTGACTTTCCAGATGCTGAGAGAAAATCCCACTTGCAATATAGTTCTGGACTGAAACCAATGAACTTGCTATCAGTTGATAGATATAGCTAATATTAAAAATATTTGATTCTGTATGCATCTTTTTATTCGTATTTGAAAATGTTTGAGTCAATTTACAATGGGCTTAACCATTTTTTTCAAAAATATTTTATTCACTGTGCATTTTACTAACGCCTCCCTTTTGTCTTCTTTTTGAATAATATAAACACTACTCCTCACTATTCAAACTGGATTAAGTCGTTTTTAATTGTTAACATGCTTACTAGAGAGTGACAGCATCGGGCAACATGGTGTTAGTCTGTTTTGACATAAAACAGAGTTCTGTGTCACTCAGGGAATTTTGCAAAAGCACTCAAGGAAAACCTGGAAAACTCGGGGAATTTGGAAATGTCAGCTTGGTAGACGTCCTGGTCAACACAAAAGCGAAATACACACTGCACCGCGCAGATGCGCACTGTGATAGTCATAGAGTTTCTCACTATAACACCTAGAGAGAAATCTGGTGCCACCGTCTACGGGAGTTTCCTAAGCGGCACTGTGCAGTCATGGGAATGACAGTATATGTGTCTGTGAGGCTTGTGCTGGCTGGTGTTGTAAGAGGCTTTGTCTAAAACGTGGATATGGTAACACAAATAACGCATTCTTAAAGTAAAATCTTGATAAAATGTTTCCATTCACGCATATTACATCTTTACTCACCTACAATGCATGACCAAGCGAAGAAAAGCAAGAACATATGACAAGCTGTTTCAAAGCGAGTGTGAATCTTGTCGTCTGTACCTCAACTTTAGCAGCCCGCTGATACATTTTATGTATCATGTAATTGTACATGCAATAACAAGTTCTCATAGTTAAACAAAACATGTTTTTGTGTAATAATAAAGCTAAAACAGCTTTTTATGTGCTGTTTTAGTAGAAAATGTGTCATTGTGACGGACAGAATGGTGCTTGCCTGGCTCTCCGAGAACAATGCCAATCCGAAGTCACAATATACCAGCATTCCCATGCATACCACAGCGCAGCAGCGCCAGATTTCCCTCTAGGTAATATAGTGAGAAACTCTATGGTGATAGTAGTCGGCAAAACTTCAGCAACGTCACGACTGGCCACAGCATTGTGGAGGCAGCAAAACTCAAGCAGACGACGGCAGCTGAATACGGGAAGTACAAAACTGAATTTCGTGTAGACACTGAATGCAGCAGTATTTCGTGATATTTTAAGACATCAAGTATCATAAACATTGTTAATGTTGAAAACACTTTCGTTGCCACTGATAAAGTTAATATTGCTCGCAACATTCTCACCCGTCTAGCCTATAGTTATATGAGGGTGCCATGGTGTCATCATGTGCATTTTAGATGGTAGGGGTTTGAGAGAGCCGCAGAAAAGCATGACCAATCTTTACATCTGCATTGTGCGTTCCCCACTGCATGGAATTGAGTAATATTTGGCTCAGGTGTTCACGGACGCATTTTCTCTCATCTAGTATGATTTATTTACAACGGTCAAAGAGCGCTGCAGAGCTCATATTAGGATAAGACTACAAAAATGTCTGATTTCTAATGCTCAAACTTTAAATTTCTAACAAACATTTTACATGCATTCCCTAAAGTTACCAGAGTTTCCTGAATAATCTCAAACGTATAATTTGTTAACAGCCAATACTATGAGATAGCTACTAACAAGACCATGCACCATATTTTAACTGGTTCTACTAAAACCAGGCACCCTAAGTAATGTAAAGTATGGAAAATGAGACAGCAAGGTAGGATGTAGCTGAAGGCAAGGAAGATTCACTGCCATACCTGTGCAAAACTTGCGCAACTTGCTGGAGCACCAGATTTGTGTTGTATCATGGGGCTTTAACTTGCTCGGCCATAGCAGGTGAAACCCCATGTCCGAAAGCATTCGTACAGCTGAACATGCAAGATAAACACATAATCATAATACTACTTTATTTAATGGCAGGTTATATACAACTCTGCATCCAACGTGTCCAATACTAGTGCTCTTACCACGAAAATGAGGGCAAAGGCAACATGATGGAGACAGGCGACAAGATAGGACCTAGTCACCTGCAGTATCTCCAACCGGAAGTATTCAGTCATAAAATGTTCATGCTCCATTTCATTTTAATGAATTTATGAAACATGGTACTGTAATTGATACATGAAGTTCAAAATGCAAAAGTAAATGTACAGCTGGAAAGAAATTAACAAAAAAAATTTACAAAAAAAATTAAAAGCATGTAATTAAAGCAATACACTAGGCAAATAATTGCAAGTGACATGTTGCAAGCCCAAGTGCTCCCGAAAACGTATGCAAGTCTGAAAACTCAAGTTGAGCTGATCTGAGACATGACACCATAAATTTTACATGCAAGCTAACTTCAGAAGTGAGAAATCTTAAACGGACTTAGATGACTGCCCTTAGTGACAATGGGCAGTCATTTGGTATGGTAAATATATGGTAAGTCATACTTTGAAGTAAAATAGCAATGGCAACTGGACGATTCCACAAGATATGAAAACAGGTCCAAAAATGGATATTTTAGATTCCAATGAATATTTCATATTTTATGAGCATACCACTTGGTAGCATGAAAGTGAACTTCGTTTCTCTAGTAGTAACTGAATAATTTAGGAGGAAAAAAATACCCAAGTTCTTCAGTGTGGAGGCACCACTTTCGTGCACCAAGACACTCTTGCAAAATTAAGATAACAAATATGAAATATTACAGCTACAAAGAATATGTTCTTTTAGAGCGCAGCTCTTTGGCGTCCGTTCCTGGGTTTCGCGTCGTCGTCGGCGTTGTCGTCGGCCTCGTAACCAGCTCCGCCCCCCTTTCATCCCCCCAGCGCTAGCAGCGACCGACTGATACCGCTGGATGCCGCTGACGCCGCTAGAGAGTCAAGATAACGTGACTGCATAGAACACCGTCGCCGCCATGCAGAAAGAGGAGGAAAGGGTCCCCCCCCCCCTGTTCTTGTGTGGCGGATAGGGTGCTCTTCAGTTGCCGACGCGCCGGTTATTTCACGTAGGCCCCGGCACGTCGACGAATACGTGACCACCTTCCCACGGCTAGACCTGGTTCTTAGCGCTGCGGAAGCGAGGGTATCATATTGTTTGTGTCGGCATCGGCGGCGTTGTCCCTGAAACCAACTCCGCAGCTGGGGTTGACTCACTATCGGCGTCAGCGGCATCAGTCAGTCGCTGCTATCTCTTCCCTCCTCCCTTTATCGTGTTGTCCGCTTGCTGCGCGCGCTTCTGCCCCCATCGTTTGCCGCTGGGTGTACATGCCGCCCCCCTCCCCCCTCTTCCTGCGAGTCTCCGGTTGTCAAAGCGCCGGCTCGAACTTAATTCCTTTCTTCGCTCCTCCTCCAATGCAACCCCTGTGCGGTGGCAATCAGAGAGCCAGATCGGTGGCGGCGGATCTGTATATGTGCACCGCCCGAGCCGAAATTGCCGCTGCCTTTGCTGCGCTCAAATTTCGCATTAGGAAGTAACGTAATCGTCGGTAATTTTTTTGTGTAAAGCATATATGTAAAGAAGAGTAAGCTAGCATTACTTGAGGCTTCTGGGCAGAACAAATATTTTATAAATTTTTCTAAATAGGAGACACTTTTTAAAGGTTGCCACTTTTTTAGAATTTTAAAGTCAATGCATGTAGCTTTTTGAATCCTGGTGGACTGGGAGAACTTAATATGTTCAACAATTGTGATGAATATTGCTGCTGTAGCACAAATACATACTTTTACAAATCGCCTCAAATTTCCCCATTTTGACAAAAAATGAACCCTATTTAGAAACAAAATTTTAAAAATGTGTAATTTTTCTCAGAATATCGCAAACAGCTGTTCACAGACACTGGAAAAACAACATTAAAAACATGTTGCTTTATTTTGTTTGCAACGACAATATAGGTGGTAGAAATGAGAACTTTACCAGGATGCAGCCGGATGTAAGAAAACACAATTATGATTTCAAGCATGGCGTTCTACAATGTCGAACTTTCTGCTGCAATTTCAAGTGCTTAGTCCTCTCCTTGGCCATCGTTCGTGCCCCTGTGTTGTTTGCACTCTCAAATGAGGCTGTTGTAAAAGTAATTTTTCTTCAACATATTGGCAGAGTGTACCAGAATGGGGAGTGGGGTCCACAGGAGGATGTCGCAGACAGAGCAAGTGAAGAAAAAAATGTTGAAAATTTTGCCAGTGCTGTAGCTGCCTTAACCAGAAGCTGCACCAACTCCAGTTGTTTCAGATGCACTGTCTTCTGTTGTCCACTCGACAACTCCAAGACTGGGCACTGCACATCCCATCTTGGAGGCAATGCTTTAGATAATAATGTTTCAGGTATAGGCAATGGTAGCATAACCTGTAATTTCATAAAAGGAATGCCTGAGCGTGAAGCATAGTGTCAACCTGATGCGGACTTCCCCTTGGGTCAATCTAGTACACTCTAGTCTTGGCCTCTGCTCTGCGCACATGAAAGTACAGTCAATTCATGCATCGGATTCTTATCAGTAACTACTAAATCGACTAGGCTTCAATAGTTTCGGTTTTGAGGAGACGCTGGCAACATGGCCGATGACTATGCTGGTGACGTATCAAAACAAAAATATTGATTTATGCTTGACTCGGTGGCCAAATTACACACACGGCGCGCTGTAAGACATCAAAAATTTCGGTCATCCTTGTATATTAATTTTATGAAGCTGGTGGCGGTGCCGTGGAGCTGTTGAAATAATCAAGCATGTATAAATTATCATCCGGCGACTGTACCTGCCATGCACATGATGACAACCAGGTCTGCCAAAATTGCTTCAGAATCAGAGAAATGCTGTCTTTTTTCGATGTTTCCCCTGCTGAAATAGCTCGTGAATTTGTACCAGAAGAAGATGAAGTTGGAGGCCAAAAGCAGTATGTGCACCCACCTGAAACTTTGCCTTGCATGCACTGCAGAAGTCACATTCGCAATGTAGAAACTTTCATCCACAGCAGAAGCACGCTGAAATCGGTTGCACTGCAAGGGCCAAATGGCACTTCGAAGTGTCTAACCCCCATTTGGACCCTTCAGATAAAAAAGGTGGTGTGTGGACTCAATGACAACTTTATGGCAACTTTAGCCTATGAGGCATGCTCCTCCAACCAAGAGCGAATGAATGCAAGCTCTTCTTCGTAATTCGTCAGCCTATGTGAGATACAAATCCCGACACTGCCGCAAGAAGCATTGAATATGGTCAGCACCAGATGCGCATGAAAGAACACGGTTGAGTCCAGCGAACATCCAGACTGCTGCGGATTACTGTATGAAAGATGAACATGGATGTTCTTGACAGATTCAGACTCAGTGGGCATTGCCCAAAATACTGAATTACTAACACAGCCAAAACACAATATGGTAACCATGAAATAGAGGGGAAGGAAACAACACATGGCAGTGGGGAAAGGGTGGGGTTTCCTAGGAGATACGTAATGGAACTCAATTGGTGACAACTTTCCCTTGAGATGTGGCTTTATGGCAGCATGCACCATGATGCTGTCAAGCCATACCTCAACGCAAAATTTGCGTAGAACCAGCACTCCACATTTAGTGTTAAACTTTTCGAATTCTCAATGCAGGCTATATGGGCAAAAATACGGTACTGTATCACATGACAAATTAGTTGGTATAATTTGCACTGGTGTTTAAAATCTGGATTGCCAGAGATGTGGCACTGCTGCAGCTATATTGCAACCCTTTCACCCTCATAGATGTACCGGTACGTTTTTGCATTTCTGTCCTGCCACGTTTCTTTTGACAGTCGTTTCGTCAAATAGGAATGAATGTGAGGACCACATGCATCCATGCAAATATTTTCCTTTCTGCACAACTAAAAGTAAACCGTTGAGTTTGTTTCATAATATTGCTACGGGGTCGTATTCCCACTGACGAAGAGCCGCGCAGGAAGAAGACGAAGAAGACGATTGGAAGCTAGCGCGGGCTGTTGCCTCTTGGTCAACTGCGGCGTATTGCCTTGTAAATATACTTGTAAATAGCTTTTCGTCGGTGTCGTCCTACGTAACATATTTGGTGGAGGTGGACGTTCCCTGTACCTCGTCACGGAGCTTCGCAGTGGATGGTCTGTCGAGCCTACCTTCATGGCTCCCGGCGACGCCAACCCGACTCCACCGGCTCCGACACCTGCTGCCACTTCGACGACCTGCATCACCCTCTCCGCTCCCCGTGATCCTGGCGTATTCTCGGCAAAAGATGGGGAAGACGTCGAGGACTGGATCAGCCTTTACGAACACGTCAGCCGCAATAACCGGTGGGACTTAACTATCATGCTCGCCAACGTCGTCTTTTACCTCGGTGGCACACCTCGAGTTTGGTATCGGACGCACGAAGATGAGCTGACCAGTTGGGATTCGCTTAAGCAAAAGCTTCGAGACTTGTTCGGCAACCCCTACGGTCACCAACTTGCCGCGCAGAAGGCACTTTCCGGTCGTGTGCAGACGTCAACGGAGCCCTACGTCACGTACATTCAGGACGTCCTGGCTCTATGCCGCAAAGTTGACGCACACATGACTGAGTCCGACAAGGTCTCCCACATCCTCAAAGGCATTGCCGATGACGCCTTCAACTTGCTCGTGTTTAACAACGTCGCGACGGTGGATGCAGTTATAAAAGAGTGCCGCCGCCTGGAATTCGCTAAAAGCCGACGTATCGACCAACAGTTTGCCCGTCTGCCCAACACCCCAGCGACATCTTCCTGTGCCGACGCTCCTCGTCCCAACAACACTGGCGATGTTACCAGGATTGTCCGGCGTGAGATCGAGGCCGCCTATCCGGCTGCGTTCGACTCCAGCCCCTCCAATGCACCTGCAGTCACTGTTTCCCTGATCCAGGCAGTTGTCCGCCAGGAGTTCGCCAACTTGGGTATTCACACCATCTGCTCGGCCCATCGCCCTGATCCCCACCCGGCATCTTCGATTCCACCCCGTCCCGCACCTTCTTACCCTCCATGTTTCCGCAACCCCTCTGAATGGCGCACTGCAGACGACAAGCCAATTTGTTTTCACTGCCATCGAATTGGGCACATTTCTCGGCACTGCCGCAGTTGCTGGAGTTCCCTGAACCAGTCTACATATACTGCCTACTCTCGCCCCCCAGGTGGCCTTTCTCATCCTTATGCTGCCCGCTCAGATAATGCCGCCACCGATTCTCCTGCGCCGAACCGACCCTATTCTCGTTCGCCTTCGCCCCAACGACGACAATCTCGCTCTCCCCAGCCCCGTCGTTCCTATTCGCCGACTCCCTTCGGACGCCGCTCCCAGCCGGAAAACTAGACGATGCAGCGCCTCGAGGTGACGCTGCATTGCTCCCTACGCCGCCAAATCCTCTCCTGACGTTGCCCACCCATCTGAACCTTCTTGACGTGCAAGTCGACGGTATTCCTGTATCAGCTCTCATAGACACTGGGGCGCATTTGTCGGTAATGAGCGCGGATCTTCGTAACCGGCTGAGGAAAATAATCACGCCCGCCGCGACGCCTGTTGTCCATGTCGCCGATGGCGGAACAGCCCCCGTAATTGGTATGTGTGCCGCCCGCGTCTCCTTCGCCGATCGCTCCACTACCGTGCTATTCACAGTCATCGCTCACTGTCCCCACGACATCATCCTCGGCCTCGACTTCCTCTCCGCACATTCTGCTCTCATCGATTGCTCCGCCAGTACTCTCCGCCTCGACCTGCCTGTTCTGGATCCCGCTGAAGAACACCTTCCTCGCCTCAGTTCCGTCGACTTCGTTCGCTTGCCACCTTCGGCACTGACTTACGTTGACTTCGTGTCATCCCCGCCAGTGCCCGACGGTCACTACATCGCGGCTCCTATGCAAGACGTCCTCCTTACACACGGGATCACACTACCTCATACTATTTTATCTATTACGGCGAATTGCGTCTGCCTGCCAGTGGTCAATTTTGCCTTGACGACACAAGTGCTGCCACGCGGGATGTCTCTGGCCCAACTTTGCTCATTCGAGGATCACTCTGTAGCATCGATTTCAATAGACGACAATTCAACCGATCCTCCTCTACCATCGCAGTCGGCGACTTGTACCATCGCCAACTTACAGAAAATGATTGCACCCGACATGCCGTCCGAGCACGCTCGTGCGCTCTACCGCGTTCTCATTTCCTACCAAGATATTTTTGACTTCAACGATCGTCCTTTGGCCCAAACAACAGCTGTTAAACATCGCATTAATACCGGAGATGCCCCTCCTATTCATCGCCGCCCGTATCGAGTATCACCGGCTGAGCGTCAAGTGATTCACACCGAAGTTCGCAAAATGCTTGCCAAGAACATTATTGAACCGTCATTTAGTCCATGTGCGTCACCGGTTGTGCTGGTAAAAAAGAAGGATGGCTCATGGCGCTTTTGCGTGGATTATCGGCACCTTAACAGGGTTACCAAAAAGGACGTGTATCCCCTACCTCGGATTGATGACGCCCTTGACTGCCTCCACGGTGCTCGCTATTTCTCCTCTATTGACCTTCGCTCCGGCTATTGGCAGATTGCCGTGGACGATCTCGACTGCGAGAAGACTGCCTTTGTAACACCCGACGGTCTTTATCAATTCAAGGTGATGCCGTTCGGCCTATGTAACGCTCCTGCCACTTTTGAACGCATGATGGACTCCCTTCTTCACGGTTTCAAATGGTCCACGTGCCTGTGCTACTTAGACGACGTTATAGTATTCTCCCCAACATTCGCTACGCACCTCGAGCGCCTCTCAGCAGTCCTGGACGTTTTTCGGCGAGCCGGTCTGCAACTCAACGCATCGAAGTGCCAATTCGGCCGTCGCCAGGTTACTGTCCTTGGACATCTCGTTGACGCGAACGGAGTGCAACCGGACCCAGGCAAGATCCATGCTGTTACGCACTTCCCTGTTCCGAAGTGTGTCAAGGATGTGCGCAGCTTCATCGGCCTTTGCTCGTACTTCCGCCGTTTCGTCCAAAATTTCGCGGCCATAGCACGACCACTAACCGAGCTTTTGAAAAAAGACGCCCCTTTCCAGTGGGGCGATAACGAGGCCTCTGCTTTCTCGCTTCTCATCGATCTTCTCACAACGCCCCCCGTTCTGGCCCACTTCGATCCTTCTGCGCCTACCGAAGTCCGTACTGATGCCAGCGGTCACGGAATTGGCGCAGTACTGGCACAACGCCAGCGTGGCCACGACCGTGTTATCGCTTACGCCAGCAGGCTCCTCTCGCCCGCGGAGCGCAACTATTGTATCACTGAGCGTGAGTGTCTGGCCCTAGTTTGGGCGGTTGCAAAGTTCCGCCCATACTTATATGGCCGACCCTTTTCCGTTATCACAGACCATCACGCGCTGTGTTGGTTATGCTCATTGAAAGACCCTTCAGGAAGACTTGGTCGCTGGGCCTTACGCCTCCAAGAATATTCGTTCTCTGTCACCTACAAATCTGGCCGACTACACAAGGACGCTGACTGCCTGTCTCGCTACCCGGTAGACGAGCCTGACGACGCCGACAGTAGTACCGCCGACGGCATTTTCTCTGTGTTTGCCTTCGCTAACATCGCCGATGAGCAGTACCGAGACCTATCGCTGCGAGTACTCATCGAGCGTCTGCGCTCTGCACCTACCGACGCATCCGTTCGCCGATATGTCCTCCAGGGCGGCATTCTGTACCGAAGGAGCTTCCTCCCTGACGGCCCTGATCTTCTTCTTGTCGTGCCACAACATCTACGACAGACTGTGCTCTTTCAGATGCATGACGCACCCACTGCAGGACATCTTGGCGTAACCCGCACGTACGACCGCGTCTGCCGCCGCTTCTATTGGCCTGGTCTTGCTCGCTCCGTCCGACGCTATGTTGATGCCTGTGATCCCTGCCAGCGTCGGAAAACGCCTCAGGTGCTACCTTCCGGTCATCTCCAGCCGATCGCCATCCCTGTGGAACCGTTTTTTCGTGTTGGATTAGACCTCCTCGGTCCCTTTCCCACGTCATCCTCTGTGAACAAATGGGTAGCCGTCGCAACTGATTACGCCACCCGATACGCTATCACGCGGGCTCTACCTACCAGTTGCGCCACTGACGTCGCGGACTTTCTCTTGCGTGACATTATCTTAGTGCATGGCGCCCCGCGACAGCTGCTTACTGACCGCGGTCGTAACTTCCTCTCGAAAGTTATCGCCAACATTGTGCGTTCCTGCTCTATTCAACACATGCTGACTACCTCATACCATCCTCAGACGAATGGCCTTACAGAGCGCTTAAACCGTACCCTTACCGACATGCTGTCCAGGTACGTTTCGAAGGACCACCACGACTGGGACGTTGCCCTTCCTTACGTCACCTTTGCTTACAATTCTTCCCGGCACGACACCGCCGGATTTTCTCCATTTTATCTACTCTACGGTCGCGAACCGACCTTGCCCCTTGACACGGTACTTCCTCCTGCTGCGACCTCAACAACCGAGTATGCGCGCGACGCCATCGCCCTCGCCGATCATGCATGCCAGCTTGCCCGTGCTCGACTGACGGACTCGCAAACCACGCAGCAGCGTCAGTACAACGCCTGCCACCGTGACGTACAGTTTTCGCCTGGTGCACTCGTGCTCCTGTGGTCGCCCTGTCATCACGTTGGACTTTCCGAAAAGCTCCTTTCGCGATACCCAGGGCCCTACCGCGTGCTTCGCCAGGTGACGCCTGTGACTTATGAAATTGCTCCTGTGAGCTCAACCTCGTCATCTACTCTGGCATCCAGTGATGTCGTGCACGTCAGTAGGCTCAAGAGCTACTACACTGCTTCCGAGTCCAGCCTTTAGTCGCTCCGGGACGGCGCTTTTGCCGCCGGGGGTAATGCTACGGGGTCGTATTCCCACTGACGAAGAGCCGCGCAGGAAGAAGACGAAGACGACGATTGGAAGCTAGCGCGGGCTGTTGCCTCTTGGTCAACTGCGGCGTATTGCCTTGTAAATATACTTGTAAATAGCTTTTCGTCGGTGTCGTCCTACGTAACAATATCCAAGAAAAAAAAAAAAAAAGCACTGGAGGCATGTCACCTCTAAAAAACACTCGACACTGAAAGGGTTAAAACAGTAACTGAATCTATTAGCCTCGCAATAAGGCGGAGGGTGACTTTGAGGCTAAGGATTCTAGGAAAAAAACATCGCCTTATATTTGAATAAATATGCCGGCATCTGTTTGGCTGATGGGAACAAAAGATATGGTGCCAAGAGATTTATGACCTCATTCGGTATGTGAGATCTATTGCCTCTTTAAAGAGGCCAATCCAGATGCACCTATTGGGCTCTCAAAAGTTCTATTCCCTCTGGCCGAAAATGATTCTTCTTGCTCCACAACAAGAAATGTGCCTTTGCATTTATTGTGCCAATGCCACACAATGCATTTCCATGCTAGATGATGTCACTGATGATGCCTACAAGAATGACCACTTCAAAGAACTGTCTTTGCACCTCGCCTACAACTGACTGTTTACTGACTGACTGAATACTATAACAATGGGAATCTCTGAATTGACAGAGGTAAGCTATGCAGTGTGGAAAAATGGAGAACTCGTCAAAAAGACAGCACAGGCGACTTGACTTTCTGCAGGAGCTCAGTGTATGGCTTGTCGGTGGATCACTCATGATTAAATAAGGCACATTTGAGCATCATCAATACATGATGCCAAACAGAATCAACAGCACAGATCCTGTGTCTTCCACTTTCGCCTTGCCAAGAATTGGACAGCTATTGTACCAAACAAGGTACAGTCCTATCATAGGCACAAGGAATAGGTATCTCTATTCACATGTGTTGCCATCAGTAGATGTTCTACTCAAAAACTGGCTTTCATCAGCGATAACACATGCCATGATGCTGCGCACGCTTGCTTCGCACAGGAAAAATTTGCGAGTGAATAAAGGAAGAACTTCAGCCCGACACACATGTTACACACGTCTGATGGTGCCAGTAGTTAGTTCAAAATAAGTACCAGTTTTACAAGTTGTCACAGAACAGGGTGTCTACCAAGTTGACATTTCCAAATTCCCTGAGTTTTCCAGGTTTTCCCTGAGTGCCATTGCAAATTTCCCTGAGTGATGCAGAACTATGTTTTATGTCAAGACGGGCTGAAAACATGTCGCCTGAGGCTGTCACTCCCTAGTAGGCACATGAAAAAAATTAAAGAAGCGACTTAATCCAATTTGAATACTAAAAAGTAGTGTTTGTGTTATTCAAGAAGAGAATAGAAGGCAGTGGTTAGTAAAATGCACAGCAAATAAAGTGTCTTCGAAAAACATTGCAATGGAGTCGGACATTCTCAAATACGAATAAAGAGGAGATGCATATAGAAGCAAATATTTTCGAATATGAGCTATTCCTATCAACTGATTGTAATCTCAGTGGTATGAGGCCCGAATTCTGTCACAATTGAGATTCTCTCTCAACACTCGTAAGTCAACCTCGACTGTTCTGAAATACTCTCAGCCCGCGCACGACGCCCGAGTGTTGTGTTTCACTGCTTTAAAGAGTTTATTTTGGTTTGGATGAGGGACACCTGCATCTTGGCATCAGCCAAAACTTTATTTTTTGAGCTCAAGCTCCTGCAAAACGGCGGCAGCAAGCTTCATTTCCCGTTTATTCCTCAATGCGTAGTTCATTTCTGTTCTTGTCCTCCTTCCGCCATTCGTTCGCCCCAAGGACCATTTGAAGCATCTTGGTCAGTTGCACAGTCCACGACCGATTTTTCGAACTCCCTAGGGGCCGCGAAAACGTCCGAAAATTTGGTCAGTTGCAAAAAAATAAATGCGTGTCATTTACTGCCCTTAGGGACTCAAACCACCACAGGCACGTTCGAAAACGCTCTGAAGGCCTGTCGCTACACATATTAGACATATCGGTGCTCGTAATGTGACAGGAAATGCCGGGTGCACGCGTGTATAATTAAGGAATACATACTGTTTTCCGTGGCAATAGCCCCTTCCCATGCTTGTTATGCTTCACTGCAATACTTTTGTGTATGCTTCACCAAGTAACATTTCTTTCAGAGGCGAAGCTGACTTTCAGGAACCGGCATTTTCTATGTCAATCGCGAGGATCACAAAGGCGGAGTCCATGCCATTGCTGGCAGCAGCTAATTCTTTCAATAAAAACTCGGCACCCAATGACAAGAAGTTTCATAGCGAACGTCGAAGCAGCTAGGCCTAGCGTTGCCGCAGTGGTGGCAACAGCTGCCAGCGGATCTGCGTGCAAGAGTGCCGGTTCGAGGTGGCGAAGCAATCAAAACGGCAGCCGTGGTTCCTTTGATTATTGCCGTTTCGGACCTGCCGTCACGGCAAAACGTCCGGAAAATCGGACGGCGAAGAGTTCTTGCGTCGGAAATTTCACACGTTCTGATACGTTGACTCTGTGGGGTACGTGGCGGTGCCGCGAAGCCATCCAAATTATCGGGAATCCGGAAAGTCAGTCCTTGACTGTACACTAGCAACTCCTCCAGCCTACGGCAGGGCGTCAAAGACGATTCATTACGATTCCTGTCTGTTACTCGAGCCAGCATTACTGCGACTTTCGACCCTTTCAGTAAAATTGCCGCTAATTTTCCCTTATGGAGGCCCAAATTCCCTGAGTTTTCCCTGACTTTTTCCAGACTACTGAAAATCCCTGAGAATTCCCGGTTTTCCCGGTTTTCCCGGTTGGTAGACACCCTGCAGAACAACCACATGTCAACAAAGTGGCTTTTTTCAGCCACAGGACATGGCAAAAACTCTTGCGATGGTGTTGGTGGCTTAGTGAACCACCAAGCCTCACTCTACAACCTAAAAGTAGCGAGCACTGTTGTCATTGAAAAATGGTGGCGCAGGTGATTGCAACGCTGAGAAAAGTAAAATTGCTTTAAACAGATGCAAACGATGTAGAGAACTTTCGCTGAGTGATATGTCAAGTGCGCAAGTGCCGTGATCGGAGTGGGCCAGCCATGCGAAGACAATGACGATACGCAGCAGCAGCTGCACGAGCGCGCCGAAGAAATAATTCGAACAGCAACAACAAGCGAGCAGAGAGGAAACAAGAAGAGGCCAAGGAGACATGGAACAACAAGCTTGTGTGGAGGAAGGAGTTCGCCAGTGCTCCAAGGCACAGGAGTGAAGTCGTCGGGCGTCAGGCCCTAGCTTCGAGCCTTATAATCACACGCTGTTAAAAAATGAATCAGTGTAAATCTTTGCCACGTGTTCCAAGCATACAGTCTTCGCCTCTTTGGTTAAAAGAATACCAAAGCAAAACACTATATCAGTTTAGACAGATAAAGCGTTCTTTGAAAACTTCATTGTCGTTAATTTAGAAATAGCCTGGTTATTAGAAGAGAAAATGAAGGTCAGGGTTTCAGTTCTTGAATTTCGTGCCAAATTCCCAATGCCGGTATGCCACTGTGACATCACAAATTACAAAGTATTTTCTCATATTTGGGCCACACTGGCTCAGCAAAAGATGCTGAAACTCGCCATGTTCAATCTTTGTCTCCTTTAGAACACAATGCAGTCTATCATTACTGCTAAAGAATTAACTAGGCCCTAGAAGGCGCTGTCAAAATTCATAACGTTAAAGCGAGCTAGTGCAGGAATTTCAAAGAGGCATCGCCACCTATCTTTTGTTATTTCACTTTTACTGGCTTACCAAGTGTCTTATCGTATATTGTATGTCGTATCGTATATTGTAGAAGATAGTTTACTGCTGCAGAAGAAATCATTTTTCTCTTTACTATCCCTTTAAGCAGCCCTGACGGCACCAATTTTGATCGCGTTTCGTTAGTGTCTCAATATGCTGCAGGCCATATGGAAAATATTGTAGGTAATGGAGTGACACATTCAGTCACGCTACGTAGTAATACATATATTAACACACACTGGTGAAAATATGGCGATCAGGGAACAAGTGGCAAACCAAGCGTGGACAACTTCATCATCCTCTTCTCCCTTTGAGCCAACACACCAAAAAGTAGATGCTACAGGGCCTTCCCCCTAGTGAGGAACTCAGGGGGCTGCTGAGCTGTGTGAAAGGAAGATATGAAGGTTGTACCTGTAGCAAAAAGCACTCTAGGACAGCGATATGTAGGTTCAAAGGCATTTGTGGTTGTGTGTGTGCTTATCGATTCATTGCCTAAATGAGCTGGTTTAAGACGGTCAATGGATACCGTGTCTTCGTGCCGGTTGACCATCGCTGTAAAGTGTTTGGGCATACGGTTGAGTACCTTGAAGGGGCCATCGTATGGTGGTTGTAGCAGAGCAAGGACTCTGTCTCGGCGTATGAAGCCGTGTGTGCAGTCGCTGAGGTGCGGGCTGACAAACGTGTTCTGATGAATGGGGCGAACAGGTAGTGGAACAATGGTATTCATCATTGCTTGGAATTGGCTTACGTAGTTGGTGATTTCAAAGGGTACAGGTGATGACTGTGTACCAAAAAACTCTCCGGGCACGCGGAGTGTTGTGCCAAAAACAAGTTCTGCCATAGAACACTACATGTCGGTCTTCAGTGCAGTCTGGAGGCCAAGCAAGTAATGTAGGTAATGTTGTAAGTAATGGAGTGATGCATTCAGTCACTGTATGTAGTAATATATATACAAGGTGTTTCACATAACTTGAGAAAGGATTTTAAAAAAGTTGTTAACCGCAACTGAATGAAACCAACGACATATGGTTTGCCATCACGTGGCGCTTTTTAGGATATTTTTCATATTACGCTTAATTAGTTCATTAACTAAGATCAATGATGCAAAAATTTAATATTCTCTTTCGTTACGTTGTAGAGCCAATTTCAAAACGACCGATCCAATTTTTTGTGGCAATGCACATGCTGTGTGGTGATTTTTTTCAGCCGGCGAAATATGAAATAAAATCACGTGGCTGCGCTTGCGCCATAGGCGCCGACTATGGGGGGGGGCTCCAGAGCCCTCCCCCCCCTCCCCCCCTCCCCCCCTCCCCCCTCCCTGCCCTTTCCGGCGATGCAGAAGCCTAATACCCCCCACCCCCCTCAGACACACACCTAAAGTGTCATTACCAGATTTTTGTCACCCATATCATTTGATGTTTCTTTTGACTTGCCTCTGCCTTTTCACTTAAAATTTCATTGTGGCTAATAGCTTACAGCATTACTGTTGGTGCGGACATGCACAACTTTTAATTGATTATATATATGTGTGTGTGTGTGTGTGTGTATATATATATATATATATATATATATATATATATATATATATATATATATATATATATATATATATATATATATATATATATATATATATATATATTGTCTTGCTTTATTTTTGCAAATCCTAATAGGAGGACAAGCACATTAGAAGCACTGGTGGTGGCTGCCTCATTCGTATTTCCTCACTTCAACATTGTTTCAAATTTACACTAAATACAATGCACATACACTATATATAAATATATATACACAGGACAAATTTTATGACATTTTTATAACAGGAGGAGGTAGCCAATTAACAATTATTTCTAAAGGTATAGATAGCATATTCCTAGACAATTAATATGTTGCTGTATATTCACCTCACTTCAAATTGCTTTGCGTGCTTTTTTGACTCTGAAAAAAAAACCTATAGACTTCAGTGACCTCTTCAGCAGTCTTTTATCGATGGCGTGTGAAATGCACATGAATGATATGTGTTTCAGCATTGCCTGTCTTTCCAGTAAGCAATGCTAACGACTCATAAAAGAAGAGGAGAAACTCTTCCCATAAGTTACAGCATTTATTAGGGATGGAAACATCGTCACTTGCATGCAGAGGTCATAAATATATACAGGGTGTCCCAATTAACTATAATGCACCAAGATTTAAAAAAAAGAGCAATGCGTTACTTGAAGAAAGCCTAGTGCATATTGTTTCCAGTACAGTGGAGTAGCCGCCAGTATTTTTTTGTTTTTGTTTTACTGAGATTTAATTAGGTAATTGTATTGAATTATCTAACACGAGAGGTATTGTCCTAATTATCAAAGTGACGATGAGGCATCTGTAGACACAGCCAAAGGACATCTAACTGTGGTATTTTCAGTGACGTATTAATTAATTGCATACTAATTTTTTCTGACTGATAAATAAACCCTGCGAAATATGAAAAATACCACATGACTGCGCTCCCACCCGCATCATAAAGCAGTGCCCTCGAACAGGCTCCCTCTGAGTTAGCCAGAACAAAATAAAGGAAACAAAGAAAAAACAATAGTGATCGAGCTAGTGCCTTATCTGCCACGTCCAGGCCGAAGTAACATGTCGTGTTTGGTGTTAGTTGGGAACAAACTGTGATAGCTGTTGTCTTTGCGTAGATAAAGTGCACAAATGGTTCTTTTTATTTTTTTATATTTTTTTTTGCCACGAAAACTATCACCACGATAGCGAATCGATAATGTGAGTGCAAAGATTTAAAGGTGCGTTTTGTTTTGTCCCAGTCACCATGTCTTTCTCTAATGAGCAGAAGGAAAACATGATCTTTGTCTTGGGAGCTGCACATGAAGAGCTTCACAAGAAGGTCGTAAATATATATTAGTCATGGAATGTGGCGGTATACCAAACGCATCGACTATCATCAGAAATTTCAAAAACCTGAGATAAACCTCCACCTTCCAAAAACAGCGGCGGAGGACTCTATCTTTGAGTCCCAGCCTATGTATAAATGTCCTAGTGTTTATGGCCTCAGACCCTCATATATGTACTATCATGTGGGACGTGGCCGCCCAGGTACCAATTTCCAAGTCATCAGTTTGAAGGATTCTAAATCACTTAGCCTTTCACTCGTACCACCTTAACCAGCATCAATGCTTGGAAGATAGGGACCTACAGAATCATCTAGATCTCTTGAACTGGGTTCTCACAAAAGCGGATGAGTCACCGCACTTTTTGAGCAACATCATGTGCACAGATGAGGCCAATCTCTGCAGAAACACCCAGGTAAATTTGCATAATGCACAGTATTGGAGTGCATTTCGGCTCATTCGGTTCACGCAATTCGGCTCATTTAGAAGTGGTTATTTAGTTTCTTGAATGCATTGGTTTTGTCTTTTCTCAACGTAAGGGTTGCTTCCCGGTCTGTTTATTTCACTTTTCTTTTCCGACACGAACCTGTTTTCGCAGCACGTATACACTGTCAGGAAAAATAAAATTGTCACTTTAATTTGGCTTTGGTCCGAAGCAAATTTCTGGTGCGAAATATAGCTAAGCGCCCACTCTTTCAATGCAGTGCGAGAAGAACCGGGATTTTGAAACATTCTATGCCTATTCCATCGCTTTTCGCATTTTGTTCGTGGTCAGAACGGCGTTTCACCCATGTTATCAAAGGCCTTTTGTTATCAATGTGATGAGTCTGCCTTGAGAGACAGATAATAAAGGTGATGTACAAGTGAGAGGAAGGAATAGCTGCGAAGCCTCAAAACCTGCTGTTGGTGCTCCTTCTGTATCATTATCAAGGTGATGTGCTGTCTTTTTCTTCGGTTTTGAGATAGGCAAAGCAGTTCTTTCAATCAGTTTAATTGAGGGCGCTGCTTTATGATGTGGGTGGGAGTGCAGTCACGTGGTATTTTTAATATTTTGTGAGGTTTCTTTACTAGTTGGAAAAAAATTAGAACGCAATTAGTACATCGCTGAAAATACCGCAGTTAGATGTCCCTTGGCTGTGCCTGCAAATGGCTGATTGAGACTTTCATAACTAGGACAATAGTTATTAAATTAGATAATCAATTACAATTACCTATTTAAATCTCATTACCAAAATATTACTGGCGGCTACTCCACTGTACTGGAAACCATATGCACCAGGTTTTCTTCGAGTAACACAATTTCTCTTTATTAAAGACATGGTGCATGATAGTTGGGACACCCTGTACAATTCACTCAGTAACCGAAATGATCCCAAGTGCGATTCACTCGAAATCAGAATCAACCGCAGTCATGCACAGCAACACTTATACTCTGACTCACATTAAGTCAAAAAGAGAAAGAGAGAGAGAGGCTGCAGTTTCTCTGGAAAGGCATGCAGTATTAGTGATAGCGAAGTATACGACAATTCCACGAAAGAAGATTACACTACCGAGAGACGCCAGATGCTTGGTGGTGCAAGAAGGCTCAAGCTGTGAAACTGAACTGTCTCCTATATATATATATATATATATATATATATATATATATATATATATATATATATATATATATATATATATATATATATGAACGAGAAGAAAGGGGGTTAACCGAGGGGCCCGATTTTATTAATTATATAATGAGAAGCCAACAAACAAAGACTCCAAGGACAACATACACGAAATCCCCCCCCCCCCCCCCTCCCGAAAAAATTTAAATTTTCCGCCTACGGATCGTGCACTATCGTATTGCAGCGCCCTCAACCGTGCGCAGAGCCTATTGCTTATCAGGGACGACGGTGCTTCCTTTCCGTGCGCCACCGTCAAAGATGCTGACGCACTGTGAAGCCGATGCCTAGAGTCGCGGCCGCTCACTTTGCCACGGTCCACGCGCAGCGTTCTTTCGCACAAAGCGTGGTTTTGCCGTCATGTCTGCCGTCATGTAGTACATCATGGAAAACTATATGTCGTTGGTTTCATTCAGTTGTGGTTAACCACTTTTTAAAATCCTTGGTTCAAGTTACATGAAACAACCTGTACATTAACACTCACACTGGCGAACATGTGGCAATCGGGGAACAAGTGGTACACCAAGCGCACGTGACTTCATCGTCGTCTTCTCCCTTTGAGCTGACACACTGAAAAGAAGTAGATGCTACAATATCAAGACTTTTTGAGCACATCGCTCGGCTGCACTTCAAGCACCTTATTAAATTTTCTGATGCCCTAACCTCATGTTGAAGCACTTGAATACAGTATGTCAGGATTATATGGAAGTACACACTGATGGGTCAGCGAGTCAACAGGCAGGCAGCTGTGCCGCTGCATTTTGAATTCCTGGCATTGTAGCTGCGTGATCTGGCCATTTGGGACAGCTCGTCCATTGAAAACTGTAGAATGTGCTGCCATTACTGCAGTGCTCATAAACTGAGTACGTGTTCTGTCATCCTTTCAAATTCTAAAGCAATGCTCCAACAACTATTTCTTGTGCTGTCTACTGGCAAGTGCTGCCTACAGTCACTGATGTTGGTTAAGGAGATCAGCAATAGCCATTTCAGTCTGAAGTTTAAGTGGGTACCGTTGCATGTTGAGACTTGCAGGCAATGAAGCAGCAGATACTCTTGCAATTGAAGCACTGTCAAGAGCCCCAAAAATAAGAGTGAGAATTAATCACCCATGATGTAAAGATGACCTACTTCTGATTGCTTTGGATGTTACCTTAAAGGGGCACTAAAGGCAAATATTAGGTCAATGTAAACTGTTAAAATACCATTCCAGAAACCTCGCATCCCTTCTTTCGTGCCAAGATAAACACTTAGTTTAAGAGAAAATCGCATCTGAAGGGTCCGCGTACCTTTAGCGCAATTCAAATTGCCCGTCCCCAACCGAGGGAGTAGTGACTTTACATACACCATCATCGCACTTACTGCCGTTGGTAAGTAAAATGCGCCATTTTACTTACTGACAGCGCTACGGCTTCTTGTGCAAAACGCAAACACGTGGGCATGGAGAAGCCGAGCCAAGGCAGAGCATTGAATTCACTGCCGCAGCTGCTTTTGGTCAAGTGCCGTGGACCGTTTGGCCATCCTGCAACATCACCTGGACGTGGAATTCTCTGCTACTTGTAGTTTGTGTGAGTTTCACGAGCCAGCATAACCGGTGCAGCACTACGCGATAACAAAACTAGTGAAATGTGAAAGTGTGGGTGGTGCAGAGTTGAGTTGAGCAAGAATGAAACCTTTTGACCGCCCATGTCGTTGTCAAGGGTAACATCAATGAGTTTATTTTTTCAATGTTGAATAGAACTGGACAGGCAGCATTTTTTTCCATCTTACAATGCATTGCAATTATAATTTTATTGCGAGAGGTCGTGTTCTAATAATGAGAAGTGCCTACGTCATCGGGCTAGTAGTACTTTAATTTCCCGGGTGAGTCACACATCGTGTCCTGCGTTTACCTCAATATCTCTCACAATAATACTGACGCTTTAAGCATTCTCAAGCATTAATCTATTGCTTTAACTTGACTTAATATTTGCCTTAGTGTCCCTTTAAGAGGCATTTTGGTTCAAAGCTCTAACATGCAGAAGGTATACACTGTTGCATTGAGCAAGAACGGGCTCTGCGAACACCCCAGTTTGGGCCTTCAAGGTTGAACAAGCTTCTCCGCTCTGCACTTACTGTGATGAAATTGGCGATGCAAAGCAGTTCATCTGGTCCTACCAATGCTTCTATGAAAAGAGAAACGCTCCACTTGGGACTTTGCAAAGAAGAGAATTTCCTCATGAGTGCATGGAACAGGTAGTGTTTCCCAAAGGACCAAGGTCTTTCAGAAAGGAAGAGTGACACCTCTGTCTAGCTTTTCTAAGAGACAGTGATGTTTCAGACAAGTGGTGATCATTCATAGAAAATGTGAACATTTTGCTATGTAGTAATCTAACAGCTTCCTTTTTTTTTTTTAAGGGGCACTAGGGCAGAGCAATTGCTGGCACTGTCTGCTAGGCTAACACTGCATCATCTTAGGTTATATAATGATGTTTTTGTTTCAGCCATGGCCAGTGCAACAATTTTAAAGACATTTAACTGCCATAAATTTTCTGTTGTGTACATGCCCAGTGAGCTGATCATTGAAGACCGCAGCAAACAAGCAAATACAAATCAATATAAACAGATAAACCAAACTATCTATAATGGAAGCTACGCACATTTGCTGTTAAGTAAAATGAGCAGCCCAATTTATTGACATATCTTCATTCACATGCAAGCGAATGAGTATTGTACATAAACGCGCTTTTATAGTGAAATACTCCTCTTAAGGCCAATACTGTACTGCTTTCTCTTGCGATTATTGTCCCGCTTAGACAAGTCAGAGTCACTTTTTTCTTTCTCTCAATGCCTCTTTTTATTAGCACCACGCTGCATCCTGGCAAAGTCCTCACTTCTACTTATATTGTCGTTGCAAACAAAATAAAGCAACAGGTTTTTTAACGTCCTTATTCCAACGTCTGTGAACAGCGGTTTACAAGTTTTTGACGAAAATTAAAGCAGAGTTTTTTTTACTTTGCTTTTTAAATAGGGTTTGTTTTCGTCAAAACGAAAAATTTGGGACAATTTGTGCTACAGCAGCAATATCCAACACAATTGTTGAATAAAGTAAGTTCTCACAGCCCGTCAAGTTTCAAAAGGCTACATGCATCGGCTTAGGAGATAAAAATTCAGAAAAGTAGAAACATTTAAAAAGTAGTAGTGCATATTTAGAGATTTTTCAAAAATATCTTCATTTTGCCCAGCAACCTTGAACAATGCTAGCTTACTCTTTACATATACATCTTACACAAAAAAAATTTTCTTTATGGCCATATATTTCTTAAGTAATATCATTGTGAATTTGTGAGAATGCTTGGTACATGAAAATGACACCTCCACACTGAAGAATTGCGGTATTTGTTTCAGCCTAAATTATCCAGTGACTAAAGAAACAAAGTTTACTTTTGTGCTAAGAGTGATATGCACAGAAAACATAAAATATTCAATGTAATATAAAATATCAATTTTCGGACTCTTTTTGATCTCTTGTATAATCACCTAACAAACAAAACAAATGCAAAAAAAATTTTTTGACAGCTCACCATTTTCAGTAGGTGGCAAATCTCCCATCAGAAGAATGTTGTCCTCACCTACAAATTGTCATTAAAAAAAAAGCTTTATAATGAGAACTTGCACTAGTGTAATGTATGTCATCAAGGTGACCAGGAATATAGCTTTATAAGTTACATGAATAAATAACACAATTTATTTTAGTATATTTTTTATTAAATCATTTCACGACAGTGTTGAAAGACACAAAAAATAAGCGTGAGTGTGTACAAGGGCTTCTAAAGTTAAGCAGATAACAAAAAAGGTTACGATGAACATGCCAGGTGAATTTTTTTCAGAAAGCTTAAAAAAAACTGCTATATTTAGAAACATACATATATCTAGAGTATAGGTTTTATGCCACGTAAAGTACTATGCACAAGAGCGCAACTTATCACTGCTAATACTACTGAGACATTCTTCAAGAACAGCAAGAAAGTGACTTTTAAACTGCAGTTGTAACTGTAATTTACGCAATTGTAGCTGAGCTGGATCTCTGACTAAATATAGAGTAAACCATTAATCATGACAGAAAGATTTTGTGCCAGTGCTCCGGTAGGGTAACTTCTAACCAGGAGAAAACCAACAACATACCGCGGAGTCTCTGGCTGATAACTGCAACAAAGCTGGGAAACAGGAGGCTTATGTCATGCGCCTTGAGCGACCGCAGCAGAATGCTTACAACGACAAACTCCAGCCCAGGTGCCTGTCAAAGCAGCATCAACAATACCATGTAAGCGCTGTCCATAATAGTTCACATCAGATGACAAATACCAAATGTCTAGATATATTTGTGTTGTGAAAGCAGCAAGCTATAGTGGTAATCACAACTTAATACAGTCAAACCTCGATATAACGAACACGCATATAACGAATTATTGAATATATCGAACTCTTCCGAAATATTTTTGTCAAACACATGTATTTTTAACTTCCTATAGCGAACACGGTTTGGCATAAAACGGATATAACGAACTTCGCGACGCCAAGCCCTACCTCACTTTATTAGCAGGCGGCAGGCTTCGTTGCACTACAAGTGTGTTGTGCGACGCAGCAAACGTTCAGGACTACCTCGCAGGCGCTGACAGCGCCACAGATGCCACGTCGTCATCGAGAGTTGACAGCCAAAGAAATCGTCCGCATCTCACAACCGCTGACAGCGCCACTTCAGCAGCGGCAGCAGCGGCGTGATCGAATGTTGCTTTTGCGTTTTAGTGTTAGCAGTGGCGTGGCCGTCGTAGCGTTGTGTGGAGGCTCTTTCGGTGGTCGTGTCGAGTGCGGTGCGCAGGTGTGCGTAGTGCTGTGATGGCGATGAATGTGAAAAAAAGAGTGGCACTGACGTTAAAGACCAAGCTCGAGATTATTCAACGTGTCGAGAATGGCGAAAAGAAGTGCATTCTTGCGGACTTATTTGGCATCCCAAGGAGCACTTTGAGTACCATTGTGAAGAACAAAGCTGTCATCAGACTTCGTAGGTGGCGACGACATCTCAGCGACCACGGCTGTACTGACGGACGCCGAAATCGCTGCGGAAGTATCTGAACATCCCGCAGACGAAGCTCAGGCTGACCCTGTAGACGATGAGAGCATTCCGACTTCACAAGAAGCACTTGCTACGTTTGATTTACTGCGCCGCCACTGCAGTGCTATTGAGGGCAGTGGGTTTGCCCTTGTTGAGTGTTTGCAAACTGTGGAACAGGGCGTGATACGGAATGCGATCAACACCAAGAAGCAGGCCGCGATAACGCAGTTCTTTGTGCTTAAATAAATGAACGTGACCCAAGTAAGCATCGTTCAAGTTGCTGTGCCTTCTCTGATTGAATTTTGCTCCTCTTGCATGTATTTTTTTACGAAATTTTATATTACGAATTATGGATATAGCGAACTAATTTCCAACTTTTTAACTGTTCGTTATAACGAGGTTTCACTGTACTACGCAAAACCAAATTTGTTAAGACAGCACGCCACTAGAACAATAAAATATTTTCACGTTACTGCATCATTAATGAAAAGATATGTGACTGTGAGATGTTCCTAGAATAAAATGAAATTGAGTTGGGTAGAAGTGTTTAAATGGCCTACTTTCCCTGTAGTTAATAAAATCAATTGCTTCAAGTTTTTTTTGCCTACATTCTGCAATGAAGAGTTAATTACAACTAGTGAGAAGTTATGAATACAAGATGATGCAGAAAAAAAATGAGTGACACTCCTACCTTGAAGCGAGCAACACAGGGGCAAGGCCCCGTAAGACCATTGCTGGAGTCCAAGTCAACTGCATAGCATTCGGAGAGTCGAATTCCCTGCCGACCACTGAACAAGAAGCCTGAAAACTGCAAACACACCAAAGGCACCCATGCACCAGGTCAAAGCTTTTCACATAGTCCATTATACCTGAACCAAGTACTCTGTCGGAAGTTAGAATGTGTTTATTTACGTACTGCACAGATACTATATGGCAGTAGCTTTCCAACATCTATTCTTTTTGTAGAAACGTGTGAATGGACAAAGCTATATCAAAGTTGACGCAGTTAGGCTTTCTTCGGGCTCTCAATAACAGTAAAGAAATTACACTAAGGCTTGGTAGCATGCAGCGTGCATGCATGGAAGCTGCGTGACAGTGATGGAAAAACATAGTTTCTAGTCGCTGCACACAGAGGTTTAATGTGAATGCATTATATGCCCCACTGAGCAATAGTCTTTCGACAGCCTGTCGTTGTAGGCCATGCTTTGAACAAGTATTGATTCTTGGCAAAAGTAGGGACCAAACTGCAAGGAAGTTGTTGGAAGCGTTTTATATTAAAAAGAAAGGGTCTGATTGTGTCAGCGATACATCTATCGTATTATATTCCGCAGAAATGTGCTTCATCCAAAGTATGTTATCATGACCACGTTATTCTGCCACACCTTGGCTCCCTGCGCATGAGCGGAAGTTGTATTTTCTTCTATACGTTTGTTCAGGCTGTCATTAAACAGTTGGTAGTTTGGCGCTTCACTGTCTCCCTTTCTTCTGTCCCTTTTCAAGAAATGTATTTTGCACCACAAAGTATACCTAGGAAATCTAGACTATATTTCTGACTGCAAGTGTTCATTTTTCGTTTTACTAGCGTTAAGGGGACGGAGTTCTGCACAGTTCAACAGTTCTTGCTTGGAGCTCGAACCAGGTTGACCATCGGAGAGGGTTTGGCAGGGAAGACGAGGTGAAGTAAAAACAAATAACACAAGTTTAAAAAATACGGTAAAGTTCAGCATGCGTGCACCTGCACGCAAGGGCAGAGATTATGTGTCCACACGTGGCGGATCACTGGCTTTCATATACCCTCAACCATCCGGGCAACCTCATTCTCTGCTGCTTCCTGGTTGAGGGTCTTGTCAGGACACATCCCGTCAGCCCACTTAGAGGGTCATGGGAGGGAAACCACTCCTTGGCATAGTGGGGATGAATGTAGAACAAAGGAGAGTAGGATTTGCACATTCCACGCATAATCCCATCGCACACACCCGACAGACAAGCCTTTTCATGTTGACGAGCGTAACGATGAGGCACACCATGTCCCAGGTGTTAGGCATCTGTTCCATTCATTGCCGCACAAACTGAACCGTAACAGACTGCCTTGCTGTTAGGGCAAGGGATGACACCTGCTGGCCAGAGAGATGATGCAGGTCGGTGCTTGTAGTCATTGTCTGTTGTCACACAGCTCCCTTGAGCACGAAACACTGTGGGCGTTTTCCCACGCCGCTCAACATCTCAGTCTGAGTCTAAATGCCTCAGAAGAATCTGCAACAGTTTCCCGTTCATAGAGTGCGTCTGCAGTACTACATTGAGACTCAGCCACTCAGGCAACAAGCACAAGACAAATTCTCACTGAGCTCCGCCATGTTTATTTCCCACTCAAAAGTGACAGTTTTTGAGAACTTACAGCAGCACTAAATACACACATGAATTTTTTACATGCTTCACAAGGCATGACTCGACCCAACTGCGCGAACCAAAATAGGACCCTTCCCATCCCTACGTCACAAAGAAAAAAAAAACTAGTTTCATGAAACGTTTGAGGCTGATTTTTGATACGGGGGCTTCGAATCAAGCCGTCGGCACTGCTATTAGGAGTCCCCTTTTTCTAGCACATATCAAAAGAATGTTGCTGTAAAATGAGACTTCAGCGCAGGAGACAGCCGTTCTTGGAAGACATTCTCTGCAACCATTTGAGAGGACAATGATCTGTTTCAATGAAGAATCTCAAGCCCGCAAGATAGTAAGACAATTTTTGAACAGCCCATACGAGACATGCACACTCTTTCTGAGTGGCGCTGTACACCTTGTTCTCGACTAGTGAGTTTCTGACTTGCGTAAAGGATGGGGTGTTCCTCCTCACTCTCGCTCTTTTGGAATAGTACAACGCCCATGCCTCGCTCGCTCGCATCACATTGAACCACAAATCCCCTCATGCAGTCTGGCGATCTTGGCAGAGGCTGACTCGTCAGCGCACTCTTCAGGGTGTTCAAAGCGGATTCCTTTCTTTTTTTTTTTTGTCCCAGAGGACACTCTGTGGCTAAGTTTTTCGAACAGCATCACTTAGAGCGCTAGCTAGTTCAGAATACCTAAAGATGTATCACTGATAGTACTCGGCGACCCCTAAGAAAGATTGGATATTGGTCTCTGTGCAAGGCTGTGGGAAATCTCGTATTGCAGCCACCTTTAGCTCAGAGAGACGGCGATGGCCCTGTCCGCTTACGTGACTGAGATAGATCACTTAGCCGGGCAAATTGCGGTCAAAATATTAAGGTATCCCGAGGCTGTTACTGGAAGTGGGCCTACTGTGTCGACTACGAGCCGGTGAAAGGGCTCAGTGATGATCAGCACTAGTTTCATCAGCGCTCTTGCCTTTTCACCCGGCTTCTCCACGTGCTCACATGTGCTGCAAGTCCTTACAAATTGCTCTGCATCGCGGAAACAACCTGACCAATAATACTCTTGTATTAGTCGATCCTTAGTTTTCTTGACACCTAAGTCAGCCCAAAAGCTTCAGTGGTACAAGTGCAAAAGATCTTGTCGATAAACCTGAGGCACTATAAGCTGGTCAAATGTGACACCCCTACAATCAACATACTTCCTGTACAGTAGCCCGCCTCTTCCATAAAAATTCAAGTTTTTTCGTGCCACACCTTCATTTAGGTTGCTTCAGATGTTCTGTAGGCTGGGGTCCTGGTTTTGCTCGGATGTCAAAGCTGAACTGTCCCATTCTAACAGCCACTGTAGGCCTTCCGATTTAGGTGCTACAAACAAACCTGGTGACTGCTCTTCGAATAACTTGGCTGCTGCCACTACCAGGACCTCTGCCTGTGCAAATCCAAACTCCTGCGGTTCCAACTCGGTGGCATTCTCAATCTCCACTTTCTGAGGTTTCGAACAGCCGTCCACCTCAGTTAGTGGCATTTCTGCGACTGCTTTCACAGTTAACTAAAGAGCTTTTGATCTCATTAGTTCCATCACACCAGCCTCCCCGAACATTAGCCCTTTCTCGTGCAGATTCTGATCCGACCTAATTGAGAACAGGTAAGGGTACTGCAGGGGAAGCGTAGGCGATATGACAGCTCTCGTCTCAAGTCTGCTCAAAGGCGTTCACTGCGAGCTTCTACAGCTTGCTTAATCCAGGCGCATTCACCCATGAACATCTCAGGTTCCACATAATAGCTGTGAACCACGTCCATAGGGTCCATAGTAGCCGCAGAGTCACGCAGTATGCGACATGGTTTCCTGTTTACCAAAAGCTTGCAAATGTACGGTTCGAGCAGCTTCATGTTCTCATCATTGCAATTGACCGATAAAAACACAACCGTTGCCTTGTTACAATGTGCAGCAATGAGTCCTGGTTTGTGACAGTTGTAGCAAAGCAAGGGTTTCCTTGCTTCCAATTTCTTTCACTGCACTGCCTTAACTTCAGGGATCCCTTCCTACCAGTAAGTATTACATTTCAAGGTACCCTCAATCATAGGCTTGTGCTTTCTTTTTTTCGGCCTGGGCTTCAGCCTGCTGAGCCTGAAATTGGGATAGCCTTTTTGACCGTCGCTGACTTCGCGAACCCAACACATCACAAATTCCTCGGCTAGTTCAGCGGCTCTGGCTAACATGCTAACTTCTGGCCTATCTTGAACCCAGTACCTCATGTTCTCAGGTAACCGGTTATAAAATTGTTCCAGTGCAAAGCACTGAAGAACCTTTGCGTGATCATCATAGGCTTTTTGTTCCTTGAGCCATTTCTCCATATTTGACATTAGCTTATGTGCAAACTCTGTACAGGACTCATTCATAGCTTTTTCCATTTAGCGAAACGTCCGCCGGAATGCTTCCACTGACAGCCTATACTTCCTTAGCAAACTGGACTTTACTTTACAATCCCCAGCTTCCTCTTTGGTTAAGCAAGTGAGTACGTCCATTGCCTTGCCAAGTAACAGTGTGAGCAGATGCTGTGGCCACGATTCGTGGGAGAACTTTTGCTTCTTGCACGTCTGCTCGAAGGTGACAAAAAACAAACCAATGTTCTCTCTGAGCTTAAAAGGCCACATTATCTCTGTCATTCTTAACGGTACATGCTCTCCTGCACTGTTTCCTTCACTCCTCTGCCCTGCTGCTCGAGCTCGTTCCATTTCAAGCTCAAGTCGCTTCAATTCAAGTGCGTGTTCGCTTTCCTCACACTTTTTCTTTATGTTCCCGTTCTTCATGTTCACATTCTTTCTGTTCTTTACATTCCCATTGTTCACGCTCTTATCAGTGGCATCCAGGCGCAACTCCTTTGCCAGCTCAAACAACTGCAATTTACGTAATGACTTCAAATTCATGGCTGTTTACAGTGCTGCTCTCTCTACTGTACACAACTATCTTGCTGCAATCTAACCAAGCGACAATAGCTTGAATTAGTTGTTCTGTTCTAAGCCTTCAACTAAACCTGGCAAAACTCAGCAGAGAAAGTCTCCCACTCCCCACCTTGCAGCCAAAAATCCGGCTTAAACCATAGCAAACGCTGCATTCAGTTGCGACTTGGTGGACGAGGCTCGTAGATCCATATACCACCGCTGCCACCACTTGTTAAAGGGAGGAGGTTTTGAGATCTTCAATAGTGTTTGCTTAGAGCTCGAAGCAGGCTGATCGTCGGAAAGGGTTCAGCAAGGAAGATGAGGTGATGTAAAAACAAATAATGAGCTTAATACATCACTACAGGTAGGCGGTGCGCTCAAAAAAAAAAAAAATCAGAATTGTTCAGCGTGTGTCCACCTGCACACAACGGCAAAGAAGATGTGTCTCCACGTGGTGGCTCGCTGGCCTTCTTATACCTGCCACCATCCGGGCAAGCTCATTCTCTCTTACTCCCTGATAGAGGGCCTTGTCAGGACACGGGTCAACCCACACAAGACGGACACAAAGGGAAACCACTCCTTGGGGTAGAGGGGGTGAACGTAGATCATGTCAGGTCAACCCAAACAGAGGAACAAGGAAGGGAACCACTCCTTGGCATAGATAGGTTGAACGCAGGAAAGAGGAGAGCAGGATTTGCACATTCCGTGCATAATCCCATCGCACACACTTGATGGACATGTCTTTTGATGTTGACAAGCGTGATGATTAGGTACACCGTGTCCCAGGCATTTGGCATCTGTTCCCTTCGTTGCCGCACAAAGCGAACCGTAACACTTCGCACTCCAGATAGCACGGCTTGCAGTTTCACCTCTTCTGCACCTTCAAAGGTTGGCGTTGAAGTTCTGGTACCAGTGTTGTCCAATAACTAATGTAAAAAAAGCAATAAGTGACCTTCTTCAACAAAATTTATTTATTTCTCAACATAAGTCCCCTTGGAGCTTTACACACTTGCTCCAGTGGTGTTCCATTTTTCTGATCCTGGCGGAAAAGTAATTTGTCACGAGGCCACGAAAATACTCATCTACAGTGACAATGACTTCCTCATCTGATGAAAATTTCTTATCCCCAAGCCAGATTCTGACGTCTGGCTAAAGAAAATTGTTACAGCTAAAGAAAATTGTTACACAAAGCCAAATTTAAAATAGGGAGGATGGGCCAGCAGTTCGAACACTAATTCATGCAATTCAGCCATCAAATGCAACTGCAGAAGTGTGAGCCAGTGATTTGTCTGGGTGAAAGAGGACCATTTTGTGACTCAGTTTTGGCCTTTTACTTCACAGCTCATCATCAAACCTAATGAGAAGTGTCGCATAAAATTCTCTGTTGACTGTCTCACCCTTCTGCAAAGTCACTGAAAACTATGCCTTGTGAATCCCCAAAAACAATGGCCACCACCTTCCCGGCCAACAAAACGGTCTTCGTCTCCTTCAGGCCCCTTCTTTGACTGCTGTATCGACTTGGGTGTGTAATGATGTATCTATATCTCTCTCATCCACGTTCCCAAATTGACACCAGATGTCTTGTAGATTGTGTGTGAGCAGTGACAAACACTGCTATGAAATGTTTTCACGCATGTGCTTTTGGTCCATGGTTAACAATGGTGGCACTCATTGTGCACACAGTTTGTTTTTTCACTGAGTGCCATCTTGTGTTAAACTACCAATGAGCCTACTTGACAAGAGCCAAACCTCAGGTAGGTAGGCAAGAAAAGCTTTGCATAAAATAAAATGAAAGAATGCATATTCTGGCAGACAACAGTTGAAGTACCGTTAAACCTCGATATAACAAATGTCAATACATTTAAATTTTAATAACTTCTTGTCCACAGAACATTGTGTATTTAGAACCTCAATATAACAAAGTGTGTTTTGTGGGGAATTGTATATGTAAGAGGCATGTGGCACAAAAAGAAAAGAAGAGGACGATGTGCGCCGACCGGTCCGAACGGCACGAGCCCTCGAGGCGCGTGACCCGAGGTGTGATCGGAGGAGAAGCAGCGCCAAGCTGGGATTATCGACGTGGCTCTGGGCCAAGAAGGTTGGAGTGCCAGCTTCGTACTGGCGATGGGACCCATGGTGGTTCGGACAAGCCCGTGACGCTGGCAACCCAGGGTGTGGCCGTCGACCTCGGCGATGTTCGAGCGTGGCTCCCTGGACCTGCTGCAGCCTCTCACGGCAGTGTCGGGCACTCCAGGAATTGGATCCCCCTTCTTCAACAGACCAGCACGGACGGTAGGTAGTCCCCGGGGCATCCCGCCAGCACTCGGAGAGGCAGCGGCGGAGCCCGACGTTAAGCCTAGCCAGGCAGGCCTGAGTGCCACGTCACTGACATAGTTCGGGACACCGGCATCCGAGACGGAGGTACCAAGGAAGCAAAACTTGCGGAGTCGGCGGGAGCACTGACGGTGACCAAGAGCCGACACACATCAGACTTGGTGTGGTGTATGCTAACGGAACCTGGTAAGACCGTTCTTTTTCGTTAGTGTGCAGCCATAGGCCAGGGTTGCCGGACTTTCGCACGATACGCGCTAAGGACGCACGTAGGCAAAGATAAGGACACTGTTTTGGCCAAGCAATTTGTGAATTTTTATTTTTTGCCGATTGAGTTTTGACTTTTCCTTTTCGAGTGTGTTTTATTTTGGGATTGTTATTAGTAAAGTCGATTTGCTATGCTCGCCTGCATCTCTCGACTCCATCTCTCCCAACCTCCGCATGGACCCGAGATCAGTGTGAAAGGACTCCTCTAGACCCCCTACTCCATTTCACATGCGACTTAGGCCATTCGCTCGCGCGATCGCTAGGGATATGCCATTCCAGCCTTGTTTTGGATAGTGTAGATTCCCTGCGGCTGCTGCTGCCGGAGAGATGCAAAGCCTGCTGCTTGTGCGCACAGCTCAAACTGCACCATGCGCCACGCGTATGAACAGAGCCTGAGGAGTGGGGCTCTCTCACCCTCTCTTTGGCACATCTCTCCTTCGGCATCTGAGGCACGCGGGCACCTTCACCCAGCAAACACTTTCGGTGCTCTTGGCTGTCGGACGTGAGGACCCACTTCGAAAGCAGAAGCGTCACTGTCGAAGGTGGAAGCGAATAATTCTATGATGGAAAAATAATGCCTTGCAATCATTTAGGCTGCAGCGAAGTTTTGGCCTTACATATATGGCAGGCACTTCAAAGTGGTAAGCGACACATTTCAAAGAAAAAAACGGAGTTGAAAGCATAATAGCATAGTCACTGTCAATAAAGGGAAGCACATTATTCTGATGGAAAAACAGTGCCTTGCAATCATTTGGGCTATGATGAAATTTCGGCCTTACACATATGGCAGGCACTTCAAATTGGCAAAGCGACCACCACACCTTCTGTTGGCTGGCAAACTTAAAGGGACCCTGAAATTATTTTGATGGAATTGTACAAACAAACTGAGCTGTTAGAGTAGGTCCTTCTGATCATTAAGTGACCCATTTAAGTGCTCGGCATAAAGCACGTAATTTATCATAATGTGTAATGACGAAAATTGCACAAACGATACTATGGCCGTATGGCTCTTGAAGTGATGGAGATAAAGACCAAAGGGTCGGTGTTGCTGCTTTGGCTCGCGCTGTCGTTTGGCTGGGACTGCTCAGCTGCTATCTGCACTGGACCCGTAACCCACTAACCATCAATAAACCTCGTAGCATTTGGTGGAAATGCGGGGTACCCGAACGCCTCGCCCTGGAACTCTGGAGCCGCACTCTGCCCACCACTCCCACCAAAACCATGCCAGATGACGCCGGTAAGCGACCCACTTCAACTGGACCAGTCACCTGCGTTGCCGTTCATCAACGAGACCCAGCTGCATTCAGTGGCAACGCTGATACTGACATCGACGACTGGCTTTTGTCATACGAACGGGTTAGTAACCACAACAAATGGGACAATCTGACAAAACTCACCAACATTATTTTTTATCTTGCGGATGTATGTCACAAACCTCTGGTTCCGAAACCATGAGGCCACTATTGCGACATGGAATGGCTTTAAAACTGCTTTCATGGAGGTATTTGGCCGTCCGGCTGTGAGAAAGCTTCGCGCCGAACAATGCCTCCGCCAACAAGCGCAACAGCCGGGCAAGAATTTCACTAGTTATATCGAGGACATCATTGATCTCTGCAACCGAGTAAGCTGCATGATGACTGAAGAACAGAACATTAAACAAATCCTCACGGGCATTGAAGACAACGCTTTCTAAATGCTCCTGGCTAAGAATCCTACTACCATTGCAGCCGTAGTCACCTACTGCCAAAGCTTCAACGAATTACGCTGGCAACAAGCGCTCGCTCACCAAACTGTTTCTCACATGGCCTCCCTTTCCAGTTTGGCAACTGCTCCCAGACAGAATGATGACGGGTCTCTGCTACCTCAAATCAAAGCTTTCATTCGTGAAGAGGTGACCTGTCAGCTCTCGCTGCTCCCTCTCATCCAGGAGCCTGTCCAACCTTTGTCCTTGGCCGTGCAGCAGGCCATCCGCGAGCAGGTTGCAGAGGCTTTTCTACCAGCCTACCAGCACACTCCGGTTGCCGCACCGCTGACGTACGCTGAAGTCGTGTCGTGTCCTAGACCAACGATCCTTCCCTACCTGATGCCGCCACCATGCCCAGCACTTTTCCATGTGCCACAAATGCCCCCTCTGTACTTCTCGCCGCAAGATCCATGGTGCATGCGGGACATGTGGCATGCTTTTGACGACGCCGCCTGCCACGTCTGGATGTCGTCATTGATCGAAATGTACCCGCAGCCCACCAGGATGCTGATTCAAACCTATTGCCGAACTTCTGGACCAATCGCCAGAACTTTAGCAGCCATCGTTCATCGTCACCGTTCGATATCACCGATGCGTTGTCGCCCGCCTTCCAACAAGGGTACCTATGTGCTCCAGCTTCGGAGGCAAGAGCTGCACAATTGTCGAAATGCCCAAGACCTTCGCTATCACCGCAAAACATTGTAGAAATACAAGTTGAAGGGGTCACTACATTCGCACTCGTCGACACGGGCGTTGCCATTTCCATCACACATGAGGCTAAGATCAGGAAGGTCACCACATCATTTTCTGGCCTTGTACTTCGTACTGCCACCACAGAGCCTGTCGAACCTTCAGCCACATGCACTGCTAGGATCATTATTCAGGACGTACTTTACACGATTGAGTGCCTTGTGCTGCCTTATTACTCTCGTGATGTCATCCTGGGATGGGACTCTCTCTCGCACCACAGAACCGTCATTGACTGCACCCGTGCCAAAATTGCTCTGTCTGTCCTTAACAGTCTGCTGGCCGCCTCTCCCACCCCTGTAAAGATTACTATCGTCGCCGATACTGATCCACTGCCAAGCACCTCAACACCAGTCCCTTTGTTTCGTCCATCTGCACCCGACGCCAAGGTACTGTTCATGCCCTCATCTACTTTTCTTCACCACAAACCTCTACCACTTTTATCTGCCGTTGTTGACGTAGCTGCTGGCACAACAATTATGCTAGTACACAACCCGTTTGCTTACCAGCTCACTCTCCTTTGCGACAAGTCCCTTGGCTCTGTCAAGCCCATTGACATAGCTGAGTGTTTGGATGTACCGGGCTCCTCTTCTGGACCTTCACTCGATGCCATGACACCATTTCCAATGAGCACCCAATTGGCTACCCATGTCTTTGATTCATGCGTTGATGCCAACCTTTCCCTTGAAAACCGCGAGCAACTTATGCCTCTCCTGGATAGCTTCTGCTCTTCCTTCGACTGTACGAAACATGCCTTGGGTCGTACGGACAGTGTTTCCCACCACATCCACGCCAAGTCCCATCCTACCTTCAGACAACACCCTTATCACGTCTCAGCGGCGGAGTGGCGTGTAATCAACAACAAAGTGAATGACATGCTCGAGCGTGGCGTCATTCAACCATTCCAGAGTCCGTGGTCTCATCCAGTTGTGCTAGTGCATAAAAAGAATGGTTCTATTTGATTCTGTGTCAATTACCGCCATCTCAACAAAGTCACACGGAAAGATGTCTACCCTTACCCTGAATTGACAATGCACTTGATAGCTTACAAAGTGCCGAGTACTTCTCGTCATTAGACCTGCAATCTGGTTACTGGCAAGTTAATGTTAAAGTTAACGTTAAAGTTATTATTTCGATTCTGAAATTGGCCTTTGTCTGATAATTCGAACCTGACCAGTCAGCATGCATGCACCTAACCCCTATGTAGCTCTAATAGTGACCCCTTTTAGTAGCAGCATGTATTGGCGGAGCTTAGGGGACAATGAACATGTTCAACACATGCCATCTCACTTCAAAATCGCTTATTTTCAGCGTGCCCTAGCAAGAATTTTAAGCAATAACTGTAGCTCACTATGTCTGATTACAGTATTTACCTGATTCTAACGTGCACCTTTTTTCTAGAGCGCAGCTCTTAGGTGCCCATTCCTGCAGTGAGCGTTGACATCGGCGGTGTAACCGAGCGAACGAGCACAGCAAAAGATGAAAGACGCGAGCCACGAAAAGTGGAGACCAATGAGAGCGGCCCCTTCAGTGACGTACTTGTGGGAAAACTGGTGTCACGCGGACTTGCCCAACCACTCAATGCATAGTACTCGTATCTGGTCTCAGCCGGACCCCTTGTTTTGTACTATTGTCTGCTCAACGTCAGCGCTCGCTCGTGCTTGTTTGGTTTGCTTGGTTTGGTCTCATTCACGCTTGTTTCGATTGTCATGGTTTGCGATTGTTTTGTACTCTCATTGTATGCGCAACACGAATTGTGTAGTACTTTCTGGAAGCCACGCGGCACCAGCAATTACACTGGAACCTTCGACGAATCATGTATAAAAGCTGACGCACTTGACCCACAGATCAGATTTTCGACAATTGCTGACTGTGTTACATGTTTATATCAAAATCTTTGCCTCAATATATAGTGAAATGAAAACATGTATACAGCCTTCGCTCAAATTTTGCATTAGGGAGTATATTAAGTGTATGTACATGTTTCGCTAGAAAATTGGGCCGAAAATTGCCTGCGCGGTGCAGTCGAATATAAAACAAAAACCACCTTCAGTGTTTGTGTGCTTTACTGCATAATCTGCATGAAGTGCGGCGAAGCTGACTTCAGGAAATTGGGGGCCATTGTGCAACACATATTATACCCTTGCCCATTTTTCTTGCTAAAATATTGGGTGCATGTTAGATTTCTGCTTTTTTTAGGAGCTTAAATATTATGTCCATGTTGTTTTCTACTTTGTGCACATAAAATGGACAAATACTGCCAAAGAAATCAGTGTTGTGTCTTGGCATTTTTTTTCTGCATATTGTTTAATTCAACCCAGTGGATAATTCAATAAATTTTGTCGGTCCCATTAGGGTCAAATTAACGGAAGTCGACTGTATAACAAAGCGAATTGCTCATTTAACCAACTATATATATATAGTTTCAACTGTATATTACGCAGATGAAATGCAATAATTAGCCAAATAACCACAAGAAACATGCCCCCACAAAGCTAGTGATTTCCGTTGATATTCCAAAATGGAATTGGGGAAAAAACTTCCATGAGAAGTTCGCAGCACTGGAGGTGAGTGAAAAGTGAGTTTCGTGTTCATTCACAAATAGATCTACTGTTCATAAGCAAATTATGATATCAATTCTCTGTCCATCTGCAATCATTTGTGATATTTATAAGTGGGACAATTACACATAAGTTTAGTCATCAAATATAGGATGCTGCATTTCATTGTAACTGAAAGCAAGCGTAGCACCAAAAAATCTTTATCAGCTCTAGAATACCTCTCAGCAAATGAAGCAGCTGGGATCTGTAATCTAATATGCTTCACTCACCAGGCCAACGGGTCCAGAAGCAGGTAGGGGCGTTGCTTGATCCCACTGGCGATCATGAGGCTCCCATGAGGCTACTGCACTCAGCTGAGGGTCATTTAGCTCTTGCACTACCTGGACAGTAGACCACACAACACAGTGTGGTGTTCCCAGCTTGGAGGCCCAAGTTCAGAATACTCACAGTTTCATAAATTCAGAAAGCAGAGAGAAACAGCCTATCAACACACATTCAGTAATTGTTGTTGATGTTGGAGACATGCCCCCTGAGACATTGCAAACAGTGCTTTGCAAGCACTGTTTGCAAGCAGTTGCAAATGCATAATGAATAATTTCCAGGGTTTAATCACAAGATTATGCCCAGTCTATGATATGTCACAGTGGTAGGGCATCAGGTTCTTATACATGCACCTAAACTATGTATTGCGGCATTTTCACATTTCCCTTATTGATGCAGCTGCTGAAGCCAGGAATCATACCCTGTGACCTTGCGTTAGCATCAAATTGCTGTAGCTAAGGAGCCACTGCAGCAGGTAATCATGCAATTCCTGTTCAACTAATGTGCCCCTATGCAACCAATTCGTGAAAGGTATTTTGCCTGTGTTTAGAAACAAATTCTCGCCAAGATTAGCACACAACTTGCTTCCTAAATTATTGTAAAACACTGTGCAAATTTTTCAAGCTGAGAACACTGAAAAGCTTACAAGCACATGACCATTTTGAGCAAGGAATGCCGCAGCTCCTAAAGGATTTAGTTCTTAAAACAAGTTTAAATACGAACCACTTTATAGCCCAAGCTTCAGCTACAACGCAGCTTTCAAATGTGGCGAGGATGACAATTAGCTTGTCTCAAAGAAAATAATTAACTTATGGCTTTTTATGTGCCAAAACCACAATCTGATCATGAGGCATGCCGTAGTGGGGCACTCCACATTAATTTTGGCCACATGGAGTTCTAAAAAAAAATTAAATTATGGGGTTTTACGTACCAAAACCACTTTCTGATTATGAGGCACGCCGTAGTGGAGGACTCCGAAAATTTCGACCAACTGGGGTTCTTTAACGTACACTTAAATCTAAGTACACGGGTGTTTTCGCATTTCGCCTCCATCGAAATGCGGCCGTCGCGGCCGGGATTCGATCCCGCAACCTCGTGCTCAGCAGCCCAACACCATAGCCACTGAGCAACCACAGCGAGTCACATGGGGTTCTTTCATATGCACTCAATGCATGGTACACGGGTGTTTTTGCATTTTCCTCCTATTGAAATGCAGTTGTGGTGGCCAGGATTTGATCCTAGGACTTCATGCTTAGCAGTGGTCTCAAAAAAGCTACATGACCGTCTTTGTTTTCTCTCTTTGCTGCCATGGTATACAATAATGCAAATTTTTTAAAAATCGCGAGCTACCACTTGTTACTCCTAACACACATTTGCATGGCTAAGACATGCACCAAGTGCCTTGTATCACAATGATGGAATGGCTCTGTTGAAACTTGCAGCTCGGGCTTTAAGAAATCTGTGGTGTAATTTGGCAACAGCAATTATCAAATCCTTATGACATAACCTTAAAAACATGCAAGATTTTCATGAATGGTTGTATCTAGTGTAATTCAGTGTCATTACCAAACAAGCAGGCAAAAGGAATGTGCCTACCAGGTCAAGAGCATCCCTTGAACAAATTTCTTGGCAGGCAATGATGGCAGTCCTAAAATAGAAAGCATAGAAAAGTTTCAGATAAGGTGAGGTTGAGGTATCAGCACAATTTTAAAGTCACCAATCTTTATCTGGTAAAACTTACGCAAGTGCAATACTGCACTTTGGCTTTCTTTGACAACCTGTAATGCAGGGTTTCAAACACCTTAGCCGTGTTAACAAATAAAAATTGCCCAGAATTAATAACTAGTAGATCTGAAGATATCTTGAGTGATGAAGGTTAGTCTAGAAATACAAGTAAACTCTTGGGATAAATGCAAATGCTTCAGTCATGAAATCAACCTGCCAAAATAGGCCTCTAACTAGTACTCGGTTAGATGTATTTGATGTGCATGCATATAAATTTGAATGTTCCACTGGAGAGATGGTGCAGATACTATTGTTATAAAGTGTTAGCCTACCTAGTAAAGCAGAATACTCCTTTCTGATATTGAAATATTCATAAACATGCAGATCCTAAGTACTCCGGGGATTAATATCACGTGAAGCATTTCACAGCTAGCTGGCTATCAGCATCATCTAGGGTTCTGCAAATCATTAGCAGATGTATGGACATGTTTGTGTAAGGTGAGCAATTGTGTGTGTGTGTGACAACAGCAACAAAGCGCCAATGACAGTGGTGACAACGGTACAACGTTTATGGCATGAGCACTGATTTAGTAAAAGAAACATTACTATTAAAGGAAATGTTACTACCTGTTCCAATATGATTTGTGCCAACCCTGAAGGCAGTACAACATGGGGGAAGCAGGCGCACTGTCACTTTTGTAAGCAGCTTGCTGCTGGGGGATGTGATGCACAGGAAGGACAGTGGTAAGTTTGACAATTATTCACACGTTCCATTCCTTCACCTGTGGGCTAATGGAAACTGGCCTGCATGCACATGCCCTCACTTTTTAAAGCGCACTGTTGCTCTGGGGTATAATGTGTGTGTCAATCATCCAAAATCACTAGTTGGCATTGGCAAAAAGGCTGTTTGCAGGCATCTCTGGCCTAGTGGGTAGAGAGAGCATCGCACTGTTCTGCTGGGGGATCCTGGTTCAGACCCACGATTGGACACATAATTTCTGTAATTGAAGAGGCACAAAATAAGGCGAGACAGGAACCTACAGGAATGCTTCACGTTACAGGGTGTCTACCAAGTTGACATTTCCAAATTCCCCGAGTTTTCCAGGTTTTCCCTCAGTGCCTTTGCCCATTTCCCTGAGTGATGCAAAACTATGTTTTATGTCAAGACGGGCTGGAACCATATCACCTGATGCTGTCACTCTCGAGTAAGCACATGAAAAAAATTAAAAAGCGACTTAATCCAATTTGAATACTAAGGAGTAGTGTTTATGTTATTCAAAAAGAGAATAGAAGGCAGGGGTTAGTAAAATGCACAGCAAATAAAGTGTCTTCAAAAAAAAATTGCAAATAAGTCGGACATTCACAAATTCAAATAAAAAGGAGATGCACATAGAAGCGAATATATTTGAATATATGAGCAATCTCTATCAACTGATAGCAAGCTCAGTGGTATGAGGTCCGAACTCTGTCACAATTGAGATTCTCTCTTAACCGCTCGTAAGTCAACCTCAACTGTATCGACATACTCTCAGCCCGCGCACGACGCCTGAGTGTTGTGTTTCACTGCTTTAAAGAGTTTATTTTGATTTGGATGCAGGACACCTGCATCTCGGCATCAGCCAAAACTGTTTTTTGAGCTCAAGCTCCTTCATAACGGCGGCAGCAAGCTTCCTTTCCCATTTATTCCTCAATGCGTACATCATTTCTGTTCTTGTCCTCCTTCTGCCACTCGTTTGCCCCAAGGACCATTTGAAGCATCATGGTCAGTTGCACAGTCCACGGCCGATTTTAGAACTCCCTAGGGATCGCGAAAACGTTCGAAAAATCGGCCAGTTGGAAAAAAATAAATGCGTGTCATTTACTGCTCTAGGGGCTCAAACCTCCACAGGTACGTTCGAAAACGCTCTGAAGGCCTGTCGGTACACATATTAGGCATATCGGCGCTCGTACTGTGACAGAAAATACCGGGTGCACGTGTGTATAATTAAGGAATACATACTGTTTTCCGTGGCAATAGCCCCTTCCCACGCTTGTTATGCTTCACTGCAATACTTTTGCGTATGCTTCACCATGTAACATTTCTGTACAAAGGCGAAGCTGACTTTCGGGAACCGGCATTATGCAACGCACCATGTTTTCTAAGTTTCTAAGCCAATCGCGAGGACCACAAAAGCGGAGTCCGTGCCATTGCTGACAGCAGCTAATTCTTTCAATAAAAAACTCGGCACCAAACGGCAAGAAGCTTCATAGCGAACGTCGAAGCAGCTAGGCCTAGCGTTGCCGCAGTGGTGGCAACGGCTGCCAGCGGATCTGCACGCGAGAGTGCCGGTTGGAGGTGGCGAAGTAATCGAAACAGCAGCGGTGGTGCCTTTGATTATTGCCGTTTCGGACCTGCGGTCACGACAAAACGTCCGGAAAATCGGACGGCGAAGGGTTCTTGCGTCCGAAATTTCACACGTTCTGATGAGTTGACTCATGGGGTACGTGGCGGTGCCGCGAAGCCATCCAAATTATCGGGAATCCGGAAAGTCGGTCGTTGATTGCACACTGGCAACTCATCCAGCCGACGACAGGGCGTCAAAGACGATTCACTGCGATTCCTGTCTGCTGCTCGAGCCTGCATTACTGCGACTTTCGACCCTTCCAATAAAATTGCCGCTAATTTTCCCTGATAGAGGCCCAAATTCCCTGAGTTTTCCCTGACTTTTTCCAGACTACTCAAAATCCCTGAGAATTCCCAGTTTTCCCGGCTGGTAGACACCCTGCGTTAAAGTGAGGATAACGTCTGGACGGATAAATCACTTGTATGCATAATGAACATCATCAAGTATAAACAAAGTTACAACTTAATACTGCAGTAAACAGCAGAAATGTACGTGCGTGCATGCATGCATGTGTGTGTGATCGATGGTTCACTTATACATGCGCTCCCCCCACCCCCTCCAATCTCAATGTTGTACGATTCTGCTATTTCTCGTGCCATATGGCTTAAACCCACAAAGATGATCATTATGCAGACGCATGGTTTGTGGCAGGTAACTAGGTCAAAATCTCTTCACCAAATTTTTTACCTTGAAAGTGGGAGATGCGAGTCTTACACAAATAAATACAGTAAAATAACAACCTGCACTGGAAAGCATTAACTTGACATAAAGCTCAAATATATTCAGTAAGATTTTGCATATGCCATAATGCTACAAGGACAACAATGCCACAGGAAATGGACCCTACGCTACAAAGAAATTCAGAAAGTGGGTAGGAACAGCTGCCTATCTACATGCATTCAATTACTGCTATTATTGCTATATTTGTATTTAATTCTGAGTTGTACAATTAGAGGTATGTCACTAGCAACATACAGTGGAACAGCAACAATGTGCACAAGAACTTTCTTTCAGCTAACAGCTAAGACAACTATTCTGGATAGAACGACAACAAAAAGTGCGATCTAAATGAACTGTTGTATAGTTTATGCTATGAAAAGAGCAATTTATAAAGAACGGGTATTGAAACAAAGATTGGCCACAATGATGGTTGCAATGTGCCTTGACACTTGTTTTGAATGCAAATGTACAGGTGTGGGATATATTAAAATGGTAGAAAAACTTTAAAACCGGCAACAGGGTATGGAACCAAGCTGGTTAGTGTTTCATGGTGCTATGTACAAATCACAGCACACAACCGGACAAGAAGGGACAAAGAAATGCACTGGAATTTCTGTGTCTTTTTGAGATGCACTGCGACCTATCAGATACCATTCACTGCAGGATACTAAAAGAGCACTTGCGCAAAATAAAAACCTACAACAAATAAGAGCTGCACTTCCAGGGACACTAAAGGCCACACTGGTACATTACTGTTCTGCATCCATGTAGTACTTGTTTGCCAATAACTCTTGAGCCAAAGAAAACTAGAATCGAAGGCCAAACCTTCTTTGCTCAACTATTCTTGCTTTAAAACTGCTAAAGGAATGCCCAGGAATGTCGCATATTTTACTGTATTTTTGCCAATTTGGGCTTTCTGTTTGCAGAAAAAAAGCCTACAAAAGTGGTCAGGTTAAACTCTTTTCCTATTTCTGAATGGCATGCAATTTTTTTCATCAACTGCCAACAAATAATTTGTTTTGCCAAGGTTATTCCATAATATGCAATGTTACTAAAGCTGCCGGAATCCGAAGGTGGCATCATAACACACCCTAAAGGGACTAAAGCAAAACACTAAATCAGTTTAGATGGATAAAGCATTCTTTGGAAACTCTGTTGCCGTTAATTTCGAAATAATAGCCTGATTATTCGAAGAGAAAATAAAGGCCAAGTTTCAGTTTATAAAATTCGCACCGAAACCCCAACGCCAGTATGTCACTGTGAGGTGACAGATTTTAAAGTATATTTTTTGCATTTAGGCTGCATCGGCTCTGCAAAAGTTCCCTTTCATCAATTGCCAGCCAATAATTTGTTTTGGCAAGGCTATTCTATAAACTGCAATGTTACTACAGCTGCTGGAATCTGAAGGTGGCATCATGAACCACCCTCAAAGGGACTAAAGCAAAACACTAAATCAGTTTAAACGAATAAAGCGTTCTTTGAAAGCTCTGTTACCATTAATTTTGAAATAATTGCTTGATTATTAGAAGAGAAAATAAAGGTCAAAGTTTCAGTTTATGAATTTCGTGTCGAAACCCCAACACCAGTACGTCACTGTGACGTGACAGATGTTAAAGTATTTTTTCCTATTTAGTCTACATTGGCTCTGCAAAATTCAATTCACAAAACTTGCCATGTTCAATCTTTGACTCATTTATAACACAATGTAGTCTATCTTTACTGCCAGAGGATTAACTAGGCCTTAGAAAATACTGCCAAAATCTATGACATAACAGCGAACTGGTGCAAGAAATTCTAGGAGGCATTGCCACCCGTCTTTTGTTACTGCGCTTTCTCTGGCTTACCAAGTGTCTTACTGCGGTAAGAGTGGCGTTTTTGATATTGTAATAATAATATATAATATAATATTTGGGGTTTTACGTGCCAAAACCACTTTCTGATTATGAGGCACGCCGTAGTGGAGGACTCCGGAAATTTTGACCACCTGGGGTTCTTTAACGTGCACCTAGATCTAAGCACACGGGTGTTTTCGCATTTCGCCCCCATCGAAATGCGGCCGCCGTGGCCGGGATTCGATCCCGCGACCTCGTGCTCAGCAGCCCAACACCATAGCCATTGAGCAACCATGGCGGGTGTTTTTGATATTGTAAAAGAGTAGTTTACTGCTACAGAAGAAATCATTTTTCTCTTTAGTGCCCCTTTAACCTCAGCCATCTTTCTATTCACTTTTTCAGAAGTGAAATCTACCAGTCTGGCTCAACAGAACATTCTCATTTATTGTGCCTTTAGGCTGCTACTATTGAAAAGTCATGAACTTGAATAAATATGTGCGGCAAACTTAAAATAATTTCAATGAAAAGCAATAATAAGGCACCACCTTGCTGGAATTTGAAGCAAGAGGGAGCTGTAGAGTGAATTGTGTCTAACTCTGAACAATGCAACAGATACTTGAGTTCCCATATCAGACACTCTAAAAACGAATTGTGATGGCTTATCTTATCTATGCTAGAGGCAGCGCATGCGGCAAGTGCAGCGTCAGTATTCCGACAATAACGTAGATGTGACAGTGAAATTCTCTGAGTAGCAGGAAATGTTGAGTATGCACCCCTAAAGATGGTATTAAGTAGCAAAGGCACCTTGCTTTGTAACAGCAAAGTAGCAAGTAGCGAAAAAAAGAAAAAAAAAACTAGCTGTCCTTTGCATTGCAGTGCCCTGACAACAGCTAGTGGTACAGTTTGGTTTGGCACAACAACAACCTTGCAAATACACAGTCAATGAAATCATTTCTTTTGTTTCTTCCTGAACACTACAGCTTTTATACACTGTATACTTTAATGCCACAAACTGCATTGGCTAACAACACTAGGCGAGTCTTACGCCCCAAAACTACTCCTGGGCTGTGAGTGATTTTGGCAGAGACTTCCAAATGAACTGTAACCACCTGAGATTCTTTAGGTGGTGCCTAAATAAAGTCACAAATGTTTCTGTCTTCCACACCCATCAGAACACAGCTGGCATGACCAGGAACCGAATCTAGAGCATTGTACCCAGCAGCAGTGTGCCACAGCCACAATGCCAGTATGGCAAATGGAAGGCCATTGCACTGTTGATCAAACACCTGATAACATTTACCTGACCACAATAGTTTACTACCTCCCCACATATTACTGGAACGTAACCCATCCAAGCTTAGGCAGTTACTAACAAACAATTTCAGTCTTGCTGCTTAACATATTTTGATTTATTTACTTTGTAGCTTTTCCTTGCATTGTTTTTATTGGTTGTATTTTACTGCATTGTATAGGTTTATTCAGTTGCATTGTATTTTTTTATTGACATCACATGACCATGTTTCTGGTTTTGTATTCCCCCCCCCCCCCACCTTTATGTAATACCCCAACAGGGGATTTAAAGGGATACTAAAGGCAAATACTACGTCAAGCTAAAGTGATAGATTAGTGCCTGAGAATCTCTAGGGCGTCAATATTATCGCCAACAGAGCCTTAATAATTGAGAAATTGAGGTAAATGCAGGACATGATTAGACACTCACCCAGGACATTCAAGCACTTGCCCGATGACAAAAGTACTTGTCAGTTAAATTCTGTGACTAGTACTCAACTAGTCTTTGAATAAAACATCCTTGTATTGTATTAAAAGATGAAATAAAATGCTTCTTGTCCAGTTCTATTTAATTTTCAGAAAAAATAACAAATTGAAATTACCCTTGACAACGACGCGGGCGGTCAAAAGGTTTCATTTTCGCTCAATTCCACGTCGCCCATGCTTTTGCGTTTCGCTTTCGTTATCGCATAGTGATGCACTGGTTTTGCTGGCTCATGACACTCGCACAAACTGCATGTAGCAGAGAATTCAACTTCCATGTGATGATGCGGAATGCCCGAACGCCATTTGACCAAACAACAGCTGCAGCGGCGGATCCAACTTGGTCTTGGCTCGGTACTGTCGTCTGTCAGGTGCTGTTTTACTCACTGGTGGCAGCACAGGGCGATGATGACGTATACAATGTCACCACTCCCCCGGTTTGGTGGCGGGAGATTTGAATTTCGAAAAAGGTATTCAGACCCTTCAGATGTCATTTTGCTATAAACAAAGTCGTTTCTTGGCACGAAACAAGCATTGTGAGGTTTCTGGAATGGCATTTAGACAGTTCACGTTGACTTAGCATTTGCCTTTAGTGCCCCTTTAAAGAGCCCCTCACCAAATCTGGCAATTTTGAGCTGGCAAGCGCAGAGCAAATATTGAGTGATAATGATCAGGTCTGCAAAGAATTACAACGCTACGCACCGTGGAAAGGTCTGAAATTTCAATCCGAACGCCGTTTTCCCTTTCTCTCGCAGCGACTGCGCTCCAAGCCAGACAATGACGCAGTCGCGGCCCTACGCCTACGTAGTCAAGCAAGCAATGTGACGTCGCTCGTGGTGACATGTGATTTCGAGAATTGTTCAAGACAACATCTGTTATCCGTGTGATCTGTTGTTGTTTGAATTGACAAATCGAAGTTCAGAGAAACAATAAAACACACAAACGGAATGTCTGCATGTATTTTGTTTTACTTTGCACCGAAGCAAGAGAGATGTACTTCCGCTTCGTCTGCTTGTTCCCACAGTTGTGGGGTCACGTGCATAGATACCGAAACTATGTAATTTTGAAAGAGCGTAGGTTAGGGTGTGTTGGTGTTCCATAACTGAGGTTTCGTGCACTAAAAAACCTCAGTTATGTAATTTTCTATCGTGCTCCAGCGTGTGATCACGCTCTGCGATCCGCTTGTTCTGCCTCAGTATTTGTATAGCACTGAATTATACCGCTAGTCATGTTTCCTTGTGCACAGCGCGCAAAATCGTGCACAGCGCGAACGAGACAACAGCTGGCGCGCGGTGCCATCAGTGAATGTGCGTAGCACCAAAAAAAAAAAAAGTGAGGAGAAAAAAAGATGAAGACGTATGTGTCATGCGATCCTCGAGGTCTGTTACGGGAGGACACAGGGAAGGAATTTTGCTTGCAAAGGCTGCTAGACGGGGCAAGTGGAGAGAGCGTCTTGTTTGGCAGTGGAGACCGCGTGCTGAAATCATGAGTGCGCGGCACTGAAATATTTGTATCTCGGCTATTAATGAGCCGATTTGAAACATTTTTTCGGCAGAACACTCCATAGATTTTTTCAGCAGAACACTCCATAGACGACACGGAACAACTTCCAGTGTACAACCAAAATTTGCTATGGGGCCTGGTGAGGGGACCTTTAAGAGTTAATAAATTATGATGATGATGATGATTTGAGGATTAAGGTTCTCAAATAAGAAAACAATTCCTACGAATACCTGCAAGAGGCATTTTGGAAAGCCGGATGGCCAAATTTCTCATGGCTTCTGCGGTTTCTCTGTAATAACTTCTCCAAGAAAAGCTTATTGATAATGCTAGAGGCACATTATGTTGCCTAGTGAATTACTCATTCGTTCATGCTTTAATTGGTAGGACTTGCTAGAGTAACAGATACCGCAGCTTCAGAGGAATGCACACAAACCCATTCTCCAGGGCAGTGCGGCAGACTACTTCGAGCACTCCTAGGTTAGATGCCTTGTCACACGTGAGGCCAGCCAGGTTCCAAAGAGCAACCCAGAAGGAACCCACAGGGCCCGTCTCAATGCGGGCAGCCAACGGCCGTTGGCTCAGGGGTGCCACCAGCCGATACAACTCCATATCTCGCAAGGGGCTACGTTGAGGAACACCAACTCGTGGGGAACGTGAGGAGGGAGGCCCACGCCGCACTGTGATCTCAGATCGAAAAACCTGAGAAAAAAGAAAGCAGTCTTCACTGCACCAACAATTAAGAAATCAACATTTTAAGTTTAAAAGTTAATGCTCCCAAGAATTGTGCTGCTCAAGTTCTACATCACACATAGTGGGCAGGAGTTTTGGTACATCTCTAAGCAAGGTTAACACCAGCCCCTCCACAAACAATGCACTCACTTGTTCCATTTAGTGCAGAGAAAATAATTTTGTAGATGCAGAACACTGGAAGTAAAATATGCATCAAATGGCATAAAAGGCTTCTGCTCCATTTTAATATGTCCTACATTAATGGTACTTTTAAGTGGGTGAACAGCTACACTCAAATATTCTCGAAAAGTGCTCTTGGAAGGCCATGACTTGTGAGCCATAACAAGAGCATGTTGGGAGCATTTCTGAATGATCCTGTTCTGGGAGCTCCCAGAATGATCCATTACTGGGGGCATTTCAGAATGAGCCCACTAGAAAACAGCCATAAGTTTCTAAAACATCACAACAGTATCAAAGTCACAAACTAAGAACCATTTTCATTGTTGCATTAGAACAAGCATAAAAATTTACTCAGTGTATGCAACCTTTACACCAAACACAGCAAATGAATGCAGTTTGTTGACATTGGCCCATAATTATTACCTACAGGTCAATTTCTTTTTCAAAGCAAGGGACGCTAACATGATTCTTAAATTAGCATGCTGTGCAGCAGTGACTAAGTTTCTGACGCCTCTCATTATGAGAACACAGTTAAAATCTCGCACCTGGACTCACATTAGTTTGTCTTACACATTGAGCACGAAAAGTGTGAAAGCCCCACCCTGCCACCTATGTGGTAGCTGGTGGACCTCCTTGCGAACACAATGTTTTTTCTGCCTTTCTTTATTTTTAAGTTTTCACAGGTGGCAGCATTATATAATGATGGGTGTTGCAGCATAAACAGCTTTCCTGCATGTGATGCACATTGTATAATTAGCAGTTAATTTCGTTTTATTTTCAATTCTGAAGAAAGTTATGCTAAGTTTAAATTAACTCAGTAGAACTAATTTGTCTTGTACATCAACACAACAAAGTAATACTCTTCTCCTCCAAGAAGCACACATATCATAATGGGCACGACAACCAGATACTGAACACAAGATTAGTGCTTCGATCCTAGCTGATGCCACTGGTTTCTTTTTTAAACATCACTGAAGCATTTTCATTTCATATCCATGGTCCAGATTTACACTGGAGCCAGGGCATATAAAACATTAGTTGGAGAAGAGAAAAAAATTAGGTGGTAGCAACTGAGCACTGAAGCTAAGCAACAAAGCATTTCCACCTGGCCTACACAGTTAGGTTTGTCAATCAGAAGTGTTGAAGTAAGCAATAAAATAGTCATACTTGGAGACGCGAGGCTCCAACACCAGAAACCAGTGCCAGATCTTCAACCTTTTTAAATCCCCCGATGGCTTGACGGTAGTCAACAATGTTGCGTGCAATGCATCTTGTGACACCTGGCAGTGTCATCAGCTCCTCTTCTGTGGCAGTGTTGATGTTCAGGAGTTCCCAGCGTAGCTCTGTGTCCAGTACATGGAAGGTGGCACTCAAGTTGCGGCTGTGTGGGGTGAAAGGCCTGCATAACGACGAGAACCGCCGCCGCCTCGTGCTTCCTGTTGGGTGTGCCTGGCCCATAATGCTGCCCACGTCAGTGTTCCTTCTACCGCATCTTGGCTGCATAAAGATGGCAGTCAATCCCTTTAGGACCAAGCCGGTCTGCTCTGCCTGCAAGTTCAGCCATGTGTTATAGTGAATTTCAATGGCATAAATTACTGTAATTTATTATTTTTTAGCCCTGTTAAAGGGACCCTGAAACGATTTTGGCGATTTTCTACAAACGTACTGAGTCGTTAGAGTAGGCTCTTCTGATCATTAATTGATGCATCTAAGTGCTCTGCGTAAAGCGTGCAATTTATTACAAGGTTTTAAAAATACACATCGCTGCCGATCGGAGCGCACTGCTCAGCGGAATTTTAAGCCGCCCCTACCCATATGATGCAAATAACCCATATTACGTCACATGGGCGAGCTATCTGATTGGCTGACCAGGACGCGTGGTCGATAATTTTTCCAACTTTATGGTGAACAAATGATGCTCGTAATAGTTGGAATGTTAGTTACTTTGTTTTTGTAAAAAGAAAATAACTTAGAGAATACACAAGAATGGTTTTTTAGTACACTTCAGCACTTCCGGCACACAGCAAGTGTCGTCTGCTTGTGTTACAACGTACTCCATTTTCACGAGAGCTCCGCGGTCAGAGTCGGTCTCAGTCTTTTCGCGAGCACTATGATTCGACTTTGTTGCCTTGTGGACTGCAAACCTAACGACCTGCAAACCGCGGGTCCAGTATTAGGGCAAACGCAAGCAGAAGGGGACAAGGTCTGGCCGCTTGACTGTGCCGGGATGAGCCACGAGATGAGCAGAAGGGCAAATGTGAACGGTCTGCACGGTGCAGCCACCTGGTGGCACAGAGCTCAACCATACATAGTAGCAGCAACGAAGTGTATTCTTTGCTGCTGGTGTGTATTTTTCGCAGGAGTGTAATCATCAACACGTTGATTTATAGATGTTTAAAATGCTTTGCACTTGGTTAGAGCAATATTAGCGCTTTGTTTGACTGGTTAAGCGCTGCGCCAGCAAGTGTCTGGACCGTGCAGACCGATCAGGTTGCTCCCGTACGTCTACGCTAAAGTTCCTTCATCAGCTTGAGTTTATGCCTCCAGTCATTTGCCGAAATGACCAGCTTGCCTGTTTTTAGCGGAGTACCGGACACGTTCGGCGCTACGACAGTATGCTCGCAACGCACGCTGCTTCGATAGCTCTCGGTCGACGGCCAAGCGGCTAGCGGAGAGGTCTCGCGCGGGAGGGGGCGTGCTCCTAAACAACCGGAAGTGAATGATGTGACGTCGCATCGTGACGCTGAACCAGTGAAGGCGGAGCTTAGCGCCGCTCGCTCGGCGAGCGAGTTGAGGAGGAAAAGCATAGCTAGGGAGGAGGGTAACTTCTAATCGCTTGCAGCTCCATTAATACGTAACGCTTCACTTAAATTGTGGTGCGAATGTTCTACTTAAGCTGTACCCTACGCGCCTACAAAATTTGTCCGAACCGTTTCAGGGGCCCTTTAAGCCCAATCTGCAATTCTATAGTAATTTGCAGATACTAAATTCGGCAAAACAGAGGAATGTATAGTGCCATATGGAATACAATGTGACATACAACATGGTTTCTTCATGACAACAATTAATCACAATATGCAAGATATTAATAAAACCTGCATAAATTAAATCTCCATGAAAGTTACCTATGTTGTTTACAGTATTGCTTCAGTGTTGTCCTAAGGATATTTGACCCAATCAATCACATCTGGCAATAATTTCACATGACATAAATATCATTTCATGTGACACAGATGGCAAGATCACGCATCCAGTGGTAGGGCAGGAGCCTATAAAAGCATATGTGCCCACAACGTAAGACACACTACATCCCATTAGAAAGAAAACAAATAACGAAACAACAAATGTGAAAGAATTTGAATTGAAAAGAAAAACAAATTGTGGGGAAGTGGTCAAGTCGCACACATAGAACAAAAGACGCAAGAGAATAGGAGGATGTAAGACAATGACACAAGTTTAACACGGGTGGCGTTAAACAAAGTTACGACATGAAATAGACTGTAAGCTCCTATTCGAATCTTGTATTTGCATTCAGGATTGTGAAAATAGTTCCATTTTTAAACGCAAGGAACACTAGCAGAATGGATGGATGTGCTGCAAGCTTAGCAGATCTGGACAGGAATGGTCAATGTCATGGTTGTTTATGTATCAAAAAACTGCACTTCCAAAGGAAAATTCAAACTATTATGTGTGCAAAACAAAGCGAAATTTGAGATTCAAGAACTGAGTGCATATTTCCAAGAAGGAATCCCAAATAGGACGAGTGCTTCAAACAGCAAAGCTTTCCGGAGCATGACTGCCATAATAGCTTGCTCTCATTTGTACACCACCACCCTACTCTTGGGCCAAAATAAACACTGATTAAAGGAACACACCTGAATCACCATTTCAATCATACTACAGCTTGCACATAATTTTTTAAAGAATAATGTATTGTTTCTCCAGCCACCAAGTGCAAGCGAAACGTAATGCTGAGGTTTGCACACTAGGAGGCAAAATTAGCTTTAGAAGACGTTCACCCTGCAACTGCTGCTAAAGAAAAATACAGGGAAAGAAGCTTCTGCTAATATTATCTTAATATTGTTATTAGTACAAAGAAAAATAATGGTATGAAGAGGAAATGCTTTGGTCTGCTCAATCTTTATTTAAGTTGATAATGAAAACGTTACAGTATCCCCCAAAATATTATAACAATGGGGTGGGCAAATGTTTGAAGTTTTGAATCTAAATTGAATATAGCATTGTCTTGCTGTTGCCGTATCAATGCATTTACACGGCCTGCACGTGGAGGGTTAGATGGTTTTTAGAGACACGCCGTGTGTTTGGTTGCAAAAACAACAAAACCAAGTGGATGCAAAGTCACACTGCACTCAATCGGCTCTGCAGGAGCAAGGGCATAGTTCTGGCTTCTGCTGCTGGCATGCACACTTTGCTCACACACATTAACATTCCTGCCGAGCATCTGTGTGCAAACCACATTGTGGTGCACACACTACGCTGGGCGAAACAAACTCTAAACGTCAAGGTAAATTTATCTAATCCTCTCTTTGGGGCGCTGACCAACACCGATGGCTTCCTTCAGTTTCAGCCCATGCACGATTGAGATGCGGCAACTGCAAATGTTGTTAGAAGTGCACCCTAATCACGGCAGCTTTCTGAGGCCCCTTCAAGCAAAACTGCCAAATTTTTCTTTTTCGACTTCTAATCTGTTTTTTTTTTTTGGGGGGGGGGGGGTAACCATTTATTTAGTGTTTTCGGAAAGCTAGTCATACAGAAGCCATTCATCATAGGAAAGTTTCTTTGTAGCCAGGCTCTGAAAATGTTGAGAGGCTATTTGTGCAGTTTTTTTAATGACAATTAGTGACCTTATGCTTAAAACTGGTCCTTTGTACCTGATTGTTAGCAGTCTTTTTTGCACTGGTCAATATAGGCATCGCACCCAATTATACCAAAATATATTTTCCTGCCGGAAATATATGTGTCCCATGTTTGACTATTCAATATTTGTTTAGATATTTGAAACCTACTATATGCATTCAATATGTATTTAAAAAATTTTTTATTTGCTCACCTCTATATAAAATGTTTTCCATCCAAGGAACAGTAAAGCATGCACAATGCATGTTAGTGCAAAGAAAAATTAAATGAGCCAACAATAGTTTCTTGCTCTGTCAGTACGACAAATGGCTTACAAGTTACAGGACTGCATCCCCATGAATCATTCACAAAAAGGAAAAAGCAAAAAAAAAAGTGTGATCCATATTGCCAATACAATAGCAGCTATGGAGATAATTTATTGTACTTCTCAGGCTACTTTGAAACTGAAATTACTTACATTTGTAACACACGTTTTCTAGAATTATGATTTAGCACTCCATCTATCAATAAGCTACTTCCATTAAGCCTTTTAGACATCTATCAAATCATAAATGTCCCAAAAAGGAAGTATGAAAGAAAATATGAAAGCAAACTACTCACATTCATCCTCACCGATAATGAGCAATGAGCATTGCAATATGTGCTTTGAAATGCGAGAAGTTACAACACAAGGGTTCAGGTAGAGCAGAAAAAACAAAGGGCTACAATGACAGATCTCTTCCGACTCCCACAAAGTTATGAGGACACACGAACCAAGAGCCCCAAGCCCGTGACAGCCTCCCTAGTGTTGGGCGATGACAAAGGTCACGACAACAACTTGTCAATGGCAGTGCCACGTTATCTTATTATCGGACAGCAGAGAGTCTGAAAGCCTTATCAAAAAGCTGCAGAGATCAAGTTCTGAGGTATACAACAACCATGTACACTTATTATCAGTTGTCAATAACATTACACTTTGGCCATACGACAGCACGACAGCAGGTATTTTGCTTGCCTATTTCTAAAGCACTGAATTGTTTTTACCTTGTGAAGTGCCCTGCAACAGAATCATTGCTTTGACATATAATAAATAGCATAATCCAAAAATATTTTATGTACTCGTTTGCTTCTGCTGCTGAGAGGGGAAAAAAATATTGGTATCAAAAGAGAGCAGTCATTGGACAGTGTGACGAACTTCCTAGAGAATCCTCAACATTTAGACAGGTGCAGCAACTGACATACATGGTGACTATTTTGAAATTTTACGGAATTTAAAAAAAAATTGTGTATTGCAGATAGCACAATTCTAGTGCTTGAGCTGGATTATTCAGAGAGGCGGACATTACTTGCAAGGAAAATGGAAACACATATTCAACTAATTAACAAAAATCACTAATTAACTACTTAATTACTTTACAACACATATTGCAATTTATGAATTGTAGCTGATGAGTTTGCAAGGCCTGTCCACTTAGAATAAGTTTCTAGAATGACACCAGTTTGGAGATATGCACCATCAAACCCCCCACAAAAATACACTGTTCCGCTTAATTTTTTTAACACCCTTTTATGCATTGAAGCAGAAAAGTAAATCGAACGCCCATATATCTCGTCCCACACTTTCAGAAATAATATATCTCGAAACTGGAGTCCTTCTGGAAATTAATCTCAAGTGAATATGTCTTGCAACCTCAACAACTAAAAATCGTATTGCTAAGATCTTGATGAGGGCTAGTTGGTTCATATTTAGAACTGAGGTTGAACAGGGCGAATAAAACAAGGTCACCAGGAAACAAGTACCACAGACAAGCACTTGTCTCTGGTATCTGTTTCCTTGTGTCCTTGTTTTATTTGTGCTGTTCAACCTCAACTCTAAAATTCATAAAATGCAATATGTGCCATACAGTATTAAATGAGTTAATTAGTGAATTTCTGTTAATTCATTAAATATGTGTTTGAATTTCTCGTTCTAGTAATGTCCAATTCTGCAAATAATCCAGCTCAAAGACAAGACTTATGCTATCCAGCACAGGCAAATTTTAAAAATTCTGTAAAAACTTAAAGGTGATCTTCCCGTACAATGCACTAAATATACACCGGAAGGGAATATACATGATTCAGCAGAAAACAAAACTCCTCATGACTAAGACTAGCCACCAGTGTGTTCACTTCACAGGTGCACAGATGAGCTAGCAGTCGGGACAAGTTATTTGGCATGTAGTAAATGTGGCAGCAGAACAGGATTCACATTGCATCTCTGCAAGCAAAAATGAAGCATAATGTTGAAATCAAACATCTATGAGTTTGTACAAACAGGTCCTGAAGGCAATGACATCAGTAAAGGTGCCTGAGCATACAACATTAAAGGAATTATGTCCTCCACATTCAATTTCAGAGGATATTAGAGAGAAAGCTGAACTACACTTTGTGATGAATAATACCTCAATGGCAAAAGGTACAACAGTTGTTCCCTAATTAGGCAAATGCGAGAAATTCTTGCTCTACTAGATCTTGTCTTTTCTTTGGACTTTTACAGAGATCTGTCTAGGATTTTATTTGAAGTTATGCACCCAGCTTGTAAATCCCATGAACAAAACATCTTCCATTGAACCTGCACCAAATGTACGGTGAGGAAGAGCCCAGGAAAGATATTGACAAACTAAATGTAAAGACCGGAATATTAACAAAACTATCCCAATAAACTGTAGGTGAAATTGGTCTTGCAGTACACTTGGCTTATTTTTTTTCCCGGCCAAAGCAAATACATACACCTTCAAGCACTACCAAATACATATTCAATAAGCCCATTATAAGTGACATTTCTGTACAAACACACTGCCCATAGAAAAGCGGCTTTTGCGTAAATTGTTAAACAAAAACCGCCGTACCACTTGATGATGTGGTTATTAATGGCAGTAATGTATTGCAACTGCGGTAATTTAATGTTTACTGGCTCAGGCGCACCTGACGTCAAAGAGCGCCAATGCAAGTTTGGTTCTGCGCGGGCCTACAAACGATCATCCGTATCACCGTTATAGCCATGGTGATGGGATTGCTAAATGTGCGAGGACTCGGTGGTGTTCTACATGGGTAAATTCGGCTTTCCAAACATTTTCACAATAATATCAAATAATTCTTTAAAGTGCATTCCATGTGTCAGAAGTAGTACATATGTTGGGAACAACTAAATCCAGGGTAAAACCTTATTCACAAGTCTTATAATAGCCACGTTAAGGAAATGGGCGTTGGACACGATGTAACCAAATGACCACTAAAATATTAGCAGCTTATCAGTACTTCTGAAATCCGAGTAAACGGTTTCCAACAGACATGATAGCAGCAAGTCGCCAGACTTTCTTGTAAATCACGATCCGGTCTGCCAGCTCAAAACATGTATGCAGAGAAGATATAGTGAGGAAAACAAGCCGTAAACACTAAACAATATGAATGTAGTGTGTTAAATGACACTCGAACAGTCGGACTGCGCAAAAGACCTCACATGCGATTAGCGCACGGTAAATAAAATGACTGCAAGCTATCGCATGACAGAAATCGCCATGATAACACTAACAAACATAACAGCCTATCATACTAAAGACTGGTCATACGTACACGGAGAAGAGCTTAGCAAGAAGTGAGAAATGCGATGTTTGTACGGCAACGAAGCCCATCATTTGAAACACAGTCCGAGCTCTTATTATACAAAAGCGAAATGATCAGAAACCAGTATGATCGCGAAATTCGAAGTTTTCTCACGCATGTTCAGCGACTTCTTTATTTTTCATATATTTTTAGCGCAGCAACACGCTCAGTAGACAAGGAAATATTCACAATAAACGTACCGAGTGCTGCAATCTTTGCCTTCGGTGCTAGGTGCACATTGCGATGTTTAGCAACATACTATTCATTGAAGTATCACATACCGGTATGATCGTGATTAATATATATTTAAAGCCGCTAGCAAACAGCCTTAAGAAGAAAGTTTACAACGGTACCGACACCCCCACCCTTACTTCACCAAGCGCACACCTTCGTACAAACCAGAGCAGCTGACATTTTCGACCTTCGCGACACCTGCCGGAGTTTTTGCTTCTCTACGACTGGCTATGCGTACTTAGGCAGAGCACGATTCTATGGAGCACGGCTCTAGCCCTATGTCTAGCCGCTCACGGTCACGAAGATCGATCACGATTAAATTGAAACTAGATCTTTCGCACATCGGCACTACATTAATTAGCCTGTTTAGGAGAGGCAAATTGCCTGTCGGCTATCTTGAGAAACTGCCAGTCAATGGTCGCGCTGCATATTAATCGATTCAGCGTCTTCACCGCGGCAGTTTTAAAGTGATTATAGGCAGGCATTTTTGTTAACTAGAATGTTAACTAGATTGCGGAATTTGCAGAGGCCGGCTTCTATTGGCATACTCATTTACATTAGGAACAGCCTTCAAACGTATTAATAAAAAAAAGGGCCTGCAATATTGCAGAGGCTCTTGATGTTAGTTAGCTGTTGCAGTATACGAAGATTATCGAGAAAACATGCATGAAATAATTTTTGCTTTCAGCAAGCCGTATTCTTCAGCATACATGTATGTTAACATTTTATACGTACCTGTTGTCATGCGGAAACGATATAATTGGTTCCCGGAAGTATTCCGAAGTATATATTTTCTTTTTTTCCCATCAATCAGTAAACACATCAATGAAGGCTGCTTGTATACAGCACAATTTTATTGCACATTCACACATTAAAATAGGCCAGCCAGGGAACTGCACTCAACCTGTCATTGCAAAACAGACAACAGTGCTCAAAAGTGCACTTTCCCACATAACGTAATCAATAAAATATACTCCTCCTTTACACATTTGCAATATCTTCTAAATATCTTGCACAGCCCCGTTCAGTTTGTACTGCAAAAGTATAAATACTAATGTACATGTCTAAGGCACTGTTGCATATCGAGTGACAAAAATACCTTAATATATTTGCAATTCCAAGCTTCCATTAGTAGCATATGCTTATATTCCTTACCTAAGCTCCTGCTGTGGCCACAAGATTGCTGCATGTGACGCATAGTCGACAAACAGCTTGAAGTTTTTCAAGTATGTATGTTTCTAGCTCCGGCTGCATAATAATGATTTCAGTGCTTCAGTGTACAATTCCAAAACAAACAGATTCTGCACTACTAATAAAATAATTAACAAGTACTCTAGCAAGCTTAGATGTCAGCAAATTTCGGGCCTGGAACATACAGATGCACAACCCCAAGGAAATTAACAACATATGCTACAAACCATCAGCAACAGCCATACTGATAAAAGTATAATACTATATTTCCTGTACAAAGGCTTACACAGATATGCAACTAACCTCAAAAATATGATTGGTGTATGAAGTCAAACAAAACAGTTAAATTAAGACAAACAGTAAGAGGCAAAAAGGAAAAAATCATAACACAAACTTAAACCATAAAACAAAGCACTACAGTGATACCAAATCTCAATAAAGAAAAGGCAGTGGGTGGTCTAGAAAAACACCAACCAAACCACAGCAAAAGTTCTATAAATGTTGCCTTTCTGCCAGCACATCACATTAGCAATCTTTTGTAAATAGATTATCACATGATAACACTAGTTCAAAATATTTGTCACTATTCTAACTGCTGTATACATATATTTACTTCCTAGCTGTCAGAAGTGTCCATTGGCCATTACAGCTATTACAATCCAAACTCACTGCACTCTCAATATAAATAATGTACTGACCAAGTTCATGGTTTCAGCCGGCATGGGGCATCTTCCAAGTGCTGGCAATACTTGAGTCATAGTGACTGGTGGTTTTTAGGTATGCATAAACACTGGCTGCAGGAATGCAGCTGTGCACATAAGGCAAATTTAACAGCAACTTGTACTCTAATGTTAAGTGCCTCTGCACAGGAGGGCCAACGAAGAACAATGTGACATTTTTGTCAAGTACCACTATTGTCGGAAGGCTAACAAAAACGTCTTTTTCTTTTTTTCAATTCTGGGGTTTCACGTGACAAAACTGATCTGATTATGAGGCATGCCATAGTGGGGGGCTCCTGACAAATTTTAACCACCTGGGGTTTTTTAACGTGCATCCAATACACAGTACACAGGTGTTTTTGCATTTCACCCGAATCTAAATGCGGCCGCCATGGTCAGGATTCGATCCCGCAACCTCATGCTTATAGCAGCACAACGCCAAATTCACTAAGCAACCATGGCAGGTCCAGAAACGAATATTTTGAGCATGCACTTAGAGAGAGAAAACATTTTTTTTTAATCAATCAAACATTACTTTCTAATATCGATTTCTCATAATTCTAGAAGGCTGTAAATTTCCAGTTTCATGGGACAAAAATAATCACCACTATAAGAACAAGAACTGCCATAATTTTGTCACCACAGTACCAAAACTTACACATACACACACAAACTTGAATCTTAACAAGCAGTTTGTCATGATGATTTGCAAAAAAGACAGCGATGAAAATTCAGAGACTGAAGTGCAGTGTAGAGTGAACACACAAGCATGTGGCATGAGTGAATTTCCCACAGTGGCAAGTTCGAAAGCACATGGCTCTGCAGCACATGATCTAATGCAAACAGTGCTGGTTTTGCTTGGCATGCTGGTACAATGTGGTCCACAGTTAAAGGGAACACCCAAATGCGCGGTTCTCACGTTGTTGGCACTCTAGCTGCAAATGTTAGCTGAAGCTATGCACCAGGGCACCAGGGCCACCAACCACAATTTACCTTGTGGCTGGTGCAAAGCCATCCAATTGTACATTTGCCAGATGCAAAAATTTTGACATGTTATAAACTTAAATTGTCTTTAACAGTGGACTGCACTGTACAGAGTATAGGCATCCTTTCTGCTTGCTGCTGCCGATGGCAAGTCCTGAGGTGTGAACTAAGTGTTCTTGTATTGGCTCTAATAGTAGACCACACTATGCAACACTAAACAGTAAATGAGTCTCTCAACCTTTCTGATGGCATCTGTACAATGATATAGAGACCAAGGACAAAATATTAGTTTCTAATTATCCTGGAAAAAAATCATAATTTTTTTTTTTCTATTTGCCACTGGCTCAGACAGGAGAATGCCTAGCCATTATCACCCTTAGTGCCCAGTAGTAAGAATAATGTACAGACAAGCAAATGGGACTGTTATACTATTACATGAGCTAAGCACTCCAAACTATCCAAGCAAATGTTATTTTTTTTACAAAAAACAAAACAAACAAAAACAAATGAATCTTGTTTGAATTTTAAATACACAGTTGTGCAAAAAAAGCAACAATCTACAGAGCAACAAATAAATGTTCCCGAGATAGTTGCTGTGTCAATAATTGTCAAGTGGTCAGAATTAATCCAGAGCCGTCCACTATGATGTCTATCATAGCCTTTTTGTTGCTTTGGGACCTTAAATCTCACCAATTTATATTTCCCATGCTATTGAATGCTTTAGTTTTCCCGACATTGACGGGGAATACTCACTTGAATGAATCAATCTTAAAGCTAAAAATCTGCAGAATCATGCAACAAAATTTCTATTAATAGATTTCATAACAAACATTAGACTACCTTCACTTGCTATAGTCATATGTTACAACAAAACATTTAGCAAGGTGCTTACTAAAAAGGAAATCGATGGAAAAGGATTGTCATCACATCACTAATGCCTTACACAAGTTCATACAAGACCCAGGGCTCTTTCATGGCTGTGGCATTTGTTATAAACTGCGGGGTTTAATGTTCCAAAGCTGCACAATACACTATGAAGGCCAGCGTAGTGAAGAGCTCCAAATTAATTTTGACCCCATGGGTTTCTTAATGTGCATCCAAAGCGCAGTACACAAACATTTTGGCACTCTACCCCTCTGGAATGCAGCAGCCTCATGCTCAGCAGCACAATGCCATAGGCACTTAGCCACTGCCGTGGATGGCATTTGCTGCAACTACATGCAACAATGCACACGAGACCATTTGTAACATTTCGGTTTGACTGACTGTCACGAGTTCCTAAGAGAAAAATGCAGAGACTTGGCTCACACGCCAGTTTTCCTGATAACATGTGTGTGTAGAATCAGAATGTACCAAAAATATGTGCATCCTACTGCTTACTGCCTTCTATGAAAAATCTTGTTTTACATAGCATGTTCTCTAAAACATTAAGCCATGAAAGAGCTGCTGTCAAGGTAGAATGTTGTTTGCAAAATGAATTATCAAGCTTATGAACTACACATTTCTAAGAACTTTCATTAGAGAATCTAAGAAAAATTTGTTTAGCCTAGCATTCAGAGCCTCACTAATGAGCGAGTCAAGATTTTCCTTCAAGCTATTTGTGTGAAATAGTGCCGCGACAGTCAATCACGGAGCACTTACAAAAGCAAATTCTTCTGCATGTAGCGGGAAAGTGGCCATGAACAATCAAGTGGATACCATACGCACACATCACAAAAGACACAGCAAGTAAAGTCTGTCTACAAGTAAAGTGATTTACTGTATAAAAATATTTTCATTAAATAAAGGCATTAAACACATTTATAAATAAAAATAAAGCTAATGCATTGTCTAAGCTAAAACAAAACCATAGAATGGTGTGAGCAAACTGCAGTATGCTACTGCAACACAGTGAAACGGTGTTCACTGATATTTACTTTGCTTTTCACACATATCAAATATACGTCTAAAAAATGAAGTGCTGTACACCAGTATACAGTCAACATGTAAGCCGAAGTCGTGGAGGCAGTAGTAATGGGTCTGCTCTAGAAGCAATCAAAGATCACGTGGCTTGCAATTGAGCTCATTGAAATGGAAGCAGAACCAAACAATAAGGAGTACTTGCCAGTTCACTGCAGTGACTGAATTTCAGACATGGGAAAGCACTGCTTACCACAGGTGTAAAATAATTTTAAAATATTTAACTTATGAGAAAGTAGCCTACCCAGAAGCAAGACCTCCAGGTGTTTCCATTCTAAAGTATTTTATTTCTCTGGAGTGTCCCCAAAGATAGTATACAGTGTGCCCTCCATGTCTATGAAAAACAGACCTATGACTGGTGCTAATTACAGCAAAGTGAATAATTTCTCATGGCAGTGCTTACGACATATGGCCCCTTGTGCATATCCTTTACAAGGCTGTGCGAAACCAGATACAGCACCTTTCCAGATCTGAGTAACAGAAAGGTCCTGTAAACAAAGTGTTAGCTGTTTTTGATACTATAAGTATCATATTTTACAAAAGGTTCAGGTGAAAGACTAAAGATGTACAGTTGCAGCACTAAACAAAAAGCACATCACAGCACAAAAATGGAACATGACCAAGCACAATGGCCAAAATGTGCGTTAAACTTCCAACAGCGTGGACATGTTCAGCCTCGTGACTCAGAATGCACGAGGCAGGTGGCAAGCTTCAAGCACAAGGAACAAGGCAATGGGCCATTCGGCAACCAAGGCCCATTTGTTCCTTATGTCTCAGCACCAAGATGCGTGGCTTCAATCCTCAGCTTCAGCAGCACTTCTTGCTCACATTCTTTTTGAGGCTAAGCTTCAGTTCTGGTTGCCGTACTCCTTGGGGTAGGGGCACCTTCATGGCTTTAAATTTACAGGAAAAGAAAAGCAAGAAAAAGCAAATGGGAAGGACAAGTTTAGTGAGTATTAGGCACATGAAAGAAAATTACACTTGTGGCAAAAGTAGTAGTCAATATATCGGGTGATCCAATTTAACTGAAACAGGTTTTTTAAAAATAGCATTGAACCAATACAATAATGCTTTCTTCACTATTCATTCTTTCAGAATGTCGGGTGCTACATGGTTAAGCAGCCAGTAACAGTGTTTGTTAATCATCAAAGATCAGTTAATTAGTTTTTGCCATAGTCGGAGGAGGACGCTGCAAGAGGCAAAAGAAATTTACATAATTTTAAAAACACCATCCCCTGTTAAGGTATGCGTTGTCAAGAAATCTTCCTGTTTTGTTGCTTCAATACCAAACCAGGGCGTACAAGCAGCACTGGAAGCACTGCCCACATTATTCTCGACACTGTCATGACGTAAAGCAGCTTGCTGCAATGACCTGCTGTGGTGTCCAATCTGGCATTGCACGTTTGTACAGCAAGAGATGGTAGATCACCAAGACATGGGCTAGGTGAGATAAGGTAAGAGGTACACACAGATGGTCAACCTGTTGATGTAAAGAATCCAAATGAGGCAGGAAGCATCATGTGGGAAGTTCTTCCAGCACACTTCGTGCACCTTGTTTTACAATCAAGGCAAGAAAAGGTGAGTTTTTGTCGCCAACTATCTTAACAATGGATGGTGTTACCACATAAATTGCTTTTGCCCCCTGCAGTGTCCTCCTCCAATGCTACCACTGCAATGTTGGCATTAAAATCAGTAATTCAAAAGTTAATTAATCAATGTTAGTTAATTGGTAAATGGACTATGAAGGCGACTCAACCACCTAGTTTCCAGCGTGACGAAAGAACAAATGGCGAGGGATCACCACACTGGTTAAATTTTATATTTTGAAAATCAGTTTCCATTAAAATATAAAAGCCGTTTTTTTGTGCGTGTGTGTGTTTAGTTGTATGCATGTGCATATGTGTGTTTGTGTGCCTATGTGTGTGTGCACATGCACGTGTGTGTGCGTGACAGTGCTGATTTTAATGTAGGGACAGCACTGGGGGGGGGGGGGGGGGGTATTCCGTAAGTGTCCACTTAGTAGACTGTCCATTTCTGCTGCTGCTGAAGAGCCAATTGGCTGGTCTTGGGTATGAGCGAGAAGGATACCGATGCACACAGCCAGCCTCCTTCTCACTCGTACAGCTCCAGCCAATCAATGGAGGCCAAAATGGACATTTCACTAGGTCAACTCTTACAGAATAACCCCCCCCCCCCTCCCCTTCCTCCCAGGTCACCAAAGAAGTGACTACAAGTAACAACTATTTCAGCACAGCACCACAGATGTACGAGAGTTCATTTGTGTCCCTAATTTCCCCAGTCAAACAAAGGTTTCAGGTTCCAGCTCTGAGCCAATTCAACATTTTCATGAACTACAATGATTTTTTTTTTAAATGTGCTTTCTCCAAAGCCCTACAGACTAAAACATTGTGTCTACTTCAAGGAATCAACAATTTTAACCTTATGCAGCCATTTAATGGCCTACTAGTTTATTCATTGGGTAGAACTGCAAGCAGTCTACTAGGGGATCCCAGCAATAAGCCCCAGCTGAAACTTTTCCTACTCCTCATCTGGGATAGCATGCTATGTACCGTCTTCAGGCTTACATCATCAGTTCTCATTAAAATTATTGTTTCCTTCTTTCCAAATAGAATGATTTGAAATAGCTGTAGAACTCTGACCACAGTTGTACGGCTAGGTGGACTTATTACCATCACACTTGTGAGCAGTAGTATGACACATTACTACATAAACAAGACTAAAGGAATTAAATATAGAGCAGAAAGAAAAGGGAGAGGGGGAGATGAATATATAGTTACATGTTGATTTGCTAAAATAATTGACCATGTCCCTTATTTTTACAGCGGTAACACTCATTTTTAAGTAAATGATGTATGATATATGTATAGAAAAACTTCTCGGAACACAAACATATATCTAAGCTATCACATATACATAAAATAACAGGTCCTGTCATCCCAACTACCTGTATAAAACGGGTACTTTTTTAGCAGATGAGATGGTAAAGATGCATCAAATAAAAACATATGAACATGGTGTGCTTGTATCTAGGGGATACAGTAGAACCTCCTTATAATGAAGTCTCATCAGTGCCATAAAAAACTGTCACTGCCTAAGTATTCTCGCTATAATAGCAGTCACAAATTTAGTCATTTATACAGGAAGAAATATTGTTTGGACAGATACAGTTGATCCTCATTTAATGCAGTGTAAATTTGCACTTGGCCAATAAGCACTTATCACTCTACCTGAAATGCTGCAATAATGTCGGTTTATTCTATTTCTCTCATTCATTGTTGATCACAATGAAAACCAAATAACCAAACAGCAAAGGCGCACAAAAAAACTAACACCACAAGCATTATGCCTTTTTCATGTGCCCTCTCTGTGGGGTTGTTTAGTTTACGCTGTGATTTAGAATGAAGCATTACCAACTAGCTCAATTTACCTTCCTTTAAAGGGACACTAAAGGCAAATACTAAGTTGGCATGAACTGTTTAAATGCCATTCCAGAAACCTCGCAACGCTTGCTTCGTGCCAAGAAGAGACTTAGTTTACGAGAAAATTGAATCTGAAGGGTCCGAATACCTTTTTTGAAATTCAAATATCCCGCCACCCAATTGAGCGAGTGGTGACGTTGCATATGGAATCACCACCCTTTGCAGCCGTCGGTAAGTAAAACCGCCCCCGAGAGACGGCGATACTGTGCCAAGACAGAGCGGTTGACTCACAGCTGCAGCTGCTTTTTGGTCAAGTGGCATAAACCATTCGGGCATCCCGCGACATCACATGGAAGTTGAATTCTCTGCTACTTGCAGTTCGTGCAAGTTTCATGAGCCAGCAGAACCAGTGCAGCACTATGCACTGAATTACTGAAACACTGAAGCGTGGGCGGCACGGAATCGAGCGAAAACGAAACCTTTCTACCACCTGCATCGATGCCAAGGGTAATTTCAATGAGTTCTTTTTTCTAAATATAAAATAGAACCAGACAAGTACCATTTCATTTCATCTTATAATACAATACAATGATGTTTTTTGCAACAAGCAGTTGAGTACTAGTGACAGAATTTAACTAAGGAGTGCTTTCGTCATCGGGCAAGTACTTAAATGTCCCTGGGGAGTCTCTAGTTATGTCCTTCATTTACCTCAATTTCTCTATTATCAAGGCTCTGTTCGCGATAATATTGATGCCTTAGAGATTCTCGAGCACTAATCTATCACTTTAGCTTGACTTAATATTTGCCTTTAGTGTCTTTTTAAACACCATTTCTACAATTCCTTTTAGACATACTTCAAGCTACACAAGCAGGCTGATGAAATTGTCCCATCTTTTTTGCATTCATTGCTCACACCTCAGATTATGTGAAGAGCTGGGGTAATCTGACTACCCCTCACTTTTCCTTGGTAACCTCGTCATCACCATCCAGCAGATTTTTGATGGCAGCACAGGCGTGAAAGACTCAGTTGAGTATTGTCTGATGAGTACACCAGTAGTTGGCGTTTATAATATTGCACAAAATTTTAAGAATGTAAGAGTCCTCTAAATGCATGAAGCTTGATAGTAATTTGTGACCTTGCATATCACTATGGACTGCACAATCATTCTTGCGGTCAGATGCAGAAACATCAATACAGAAGTCTGTTGCTTTTTGGAAGCAACCTGCAATGGTCTTAATAACATACAAATGTAGTAAATAGGCTTCCTTACAGCAGTAAAATACATGGATGTCTGTACAAGATTACTTAGGGCAGCGGCTTCTCTTCATTACACCTGTGTATTCACAACTTGTGGTTTCACAGTAAGAAGGTTCTACTGTACTGCACAGCTCAACCTCCTTAGAGCTCCCTCATGTGGCAAAAAGTGATCACTATAAGAGAACCTTGCCACAGGCTGACTTGTCTTAAACTCAAAACGTAGTCAACAAGATGATAGATTGACTATTAATTTTTGAATGCAACAAATCACATTCATTACCAGAAATTGCTAACTATGATCTTTAGTAGTGTTGGCTTCATGATACATCAGGTTTGTGAGGCTAACTGCACATTTACGGAATGCAACCTAGCAAGGAGAACACGCAGTTGTACTGCACGCTATCACTTTAGCTTATACGTAACCTCTATCACAAGTTTGGTCCACTAAGCTGATGCTTCTGTTTTGGATTTCTACTGCATTGACTACCTCTGTCACATTAAGTCTGGTGCAAATGAAGGCGGGCACAATCAGTGCGAGTAGCTACAATAAACTGACACTCACTTCAAAAACCAAGCTGGAAAAAAATAATTAAAAATTAAAAATAAAGCAAGTGCTTAAAGCTTTTCGAGAACCATTAAGAAATAAAAAATGAAGATTATGTTAAACTTGTGCACATGGCCATACAGTCTTTAAAGGGACCCTGAAACGGTTTTCTACAAATGTACTGAGTCATTAGAGTAGGTCCTTCTGATCATTAATTGACACATCTAAGTGCTCCGCGTAAAGCATGTAATTTATTATAAGGTTTAAATATGCACATCCCTTCCGATCGCAGCACACTGCTCGGCGGAATTTTAAGCAGCCCCTACCCATATGACGGAAATCGCCCATATGACGTCAGTGGGGCGAGCTATCCGATTGGCTGACCAGGACACGTGGACAATATTTTTTGCAACTTTATGGTAAACAAATGATGTTCGTAATAGTTGGGATGTTAATATGTTTCTATAAAAAGAAAGTAACATAAAGAGAATGCACAAGAACAATATTTCAGTACACTTAAGCACTTCCGGCACACAGCAAGTGTTGTCTGCTTATGTTACAATGTGCTCCGTCTTTGACGAGACCTCTGCAGACAGTGTTGGTCTGTCTTTTCGCGAGCGCTATGATTCAAATTTGTTGCCTTGTGGACTGCAAACGTAGCGAATGGCAATATGTCAAGCTGCGATATCGTGTCCTTCTGCAAGCCAGTAGACGAGCGGACTGGTTGCAGCGCATTTGACAGCTGCTATCCGATGGGCACCAGGATTTGCGTGATTGCAGCCGCCACTTTACACCGGAAGATTACTAACGCAATAGCATTTCATGAGTGCGGTATTAGGGTAAATGCAAGCGCAAGGGCACAGGGCCTGGCCGTGTCCCATTGCCTGTCGTTTCAGGGGATGAACAGAAGCGCAAATACGAATGGTCTGCACGGTGCAGCCACCTGGTGGCATAGAGCTCAACCACTCACAGTAGCAGTAACAAAATGTATTCTTTGCTGCTGGTGTAAATTTTTTGCAGGAGTGTAATCGTTAACATGTTTTTGGTAATGTTTAAAATGTTTTACATTTGGTTAGAGCAATATTAGCTCCTTCTTTGGTAGGTTAAGCGCTGCGCCAACGGGTGGCTGGACCGTGGAGACCGATCAGGCAGCTCACGTACGTCTACGCTAAAGTTACTTCATCAGCTTGAGTTTATGCCTTCACCGTTCCGTCGAAACGTTCTGCTAGTGTGTGAATACCAGAATACCAGGCCCGTTTGGCGCTACGACAGAATGCTCGCAACACACGCTGCTTCGATAGCTCTCGCTTGGGGTTAATGGCCAAGCTGCTAGCGGAGACGTTTCGCACGGGTGAGGGCGGGCTCCAAAACAACCGGAAGCGGACGATGTGACGTCGCATCGTGACGCAGAACCAGTGAAGGCGGAGCTTAGCCCCGATTGCTCGATGAATGAGTTGAGGAGGAAAAGCATGGCTAGGGAAGAGCGTAACTTGTAATCGGTTGTAGGTCCATTAATACATAACACTTCACTTAAATTGTGGTGCGAATGTTCTACTTAAGCTGTACCCTACGCGTCTACAAAATTTGTCCAAACCGTTTCAGGGGCCCTTTAAGGAGGCACTTGGTGCTCAGTGCATATGGTACAGCGTGCAAGGTAATAAGGCAGGGAACTTAAAATTTGAAACAGTTCCAAAGATCATCACAAACACTCTCTTATGCATTGATCATCATCTCCCGTCAACTTCCAGGCATACATGCTAGCGAAGCTTCTGATGTGTATCCCACATTACATGCCAAATGGCAGTGGCACAGCTGTGTTACAGTTCAGTTCATTCTAACCAAACTGGAAAATAATTTAAAATTTTCTTCCAGGAATTGGTTATTGAGAAATTGTGCATGCTCAGAAAGAAAAGTATAACAGGGGCTGTTATAAGCGGGTTCGACTGTATGGCGATATTTTGTGGCTGGAATAGTCTGTCTGTGCTCACTTTTACACAATATGTTTTTTACTCACCAATTCCCATGAAAAGTTCCTGGATATTAGTGGCCTTAAGAGCACTAGTCTCAACAAAAACTGCACCATGCTGGTGGGCATATGACTCTCCAGCTGAAGGGGGCACATGCACAAAAAAGAGCAGACACAATACATGTCACAAAACAGATGAAAATTATTTCAAGCTGCAATGCCAGCACAGACTGCCTGCAACACACAGATCAACCAGTGCAGACAGTTGCCACACATTCTTACCAATATGCACTCATGTGTTCCATTTATTCTGCCTCATATATAATGACATCTAACTTAGTAGTGCCCAAACTGCAAAACACTGCTGATATTACAACACCCAGGCCCACCTATGGTACCACCCTAGCACCTCAAATAGCATACATAGTTGGCCATAAAGCGTGCTTTTTTCTTAAGGTCCCAATATACAATAATGATGTAAAAAAAATTGTCAAATTCGATCAAATACCATTTCAAAGTGTATAACTGAATTTTACGTGTTGGCAAATAAAATCAAATGGAAATCATGGTACATTTTTCTTAATAATGTCTGCTGTGTAAAATATAGACAGCTTCATTCTGAATTGATAAATAAGATAATTATTCAGTACATCAAGCAGGATGCACATAAAGTTGACCCTTTTGCATAGATATTGTTTACAAAAGTTAAAGTAATTCTAAGCTTGATACACGCACAAGAACTCTGCCAACAAAACAATAACTCAGTGCTAACGTGAAGAACAAAGATAAGAGTGCATGTAACAAGTGCCATCTCACAACTAAAATTTTATTCATACCTACCCAGAATACATACACATACAAAAGGAAAACTACACCGCAATTAGCGGCAAGAATGTGGAGTGGCGCCCTCTCGCAAGTGATGTCACGGCCAGGATGACGCTCGCTCCGGCTCGCTCGGCGGCCGCACGCGCTCGTTGCCTTCATGTATGCTTGAGGTATGGGTGGCTCGAGCCACAGTTATTGAGGGGTATGTCGGTTTCTTTCTGCTGCCATGCCTGAACCACTGTTCCTTGTTCAAAAGCGCGTGAGTCAAAGAAAGTTTGCGGCTTGGATATCGCAAGCTATGTAACGTTGAATGGCTCTACTAGTTTTGCAATGCATATGTGCACCGTGTCTGTCCATAAATTTTGCGTAAAAAAAAGAATGTCTGCAAATTCAATACGCGAAGTTGTGTACGATGCTTCGCTAAATACGTAACATTCCCTTAGTACTTAGCTATGAGAGACATTCTACATGGAAGGAAAATCTTGGTATTTGGTGTCAACGTGTTGTCCGTGTTAGAGACTGCCCTGCGAAGCTCTCATCATGATTATTATTACTCTGGTGAGTTGTTCTAGTCAAATATGGGCACTTTATTAATGCGTAAAAGAAAGAGTTAGGCACGCATTTCATATGAAAAAGTTTGCTACTACTTTCACCGCTCCCTGAAACAAGCCCCCATAAAACAAATCGCTCATGGCTGCTAACCCAATGGCGTGTTATGTAGATTATTTACATAGTTATTCACAAATACCATAGTAGCAATCACCTGAAAGACAAGTTTCGTGGTGAAGGTCAAGAGCGAAACAATAGCAAGGGATGAAATGTTTCATGGTGGCCCTCAGTAGCCTTTATCAACAATATGGCGTACCCTCAAACAACGTTAGCAACCGACTGTACTTATGGCGAGGCATGCATTGTGTGCCGTACAAGCTCGAATTGAAAACATTAAGCAGTTTTTTACAGTGCCAGGTGCAATGCCTAAACTATACTAGAGTACTGCCGCACAGCTTAGGCTGCCTAGAAAAGGGAAATTCAAGTACCTTCTGCTTCAACATGTCTCGATCCAGCGTTGTTTAACTCTACAACCGGAGAACTATTCGCTTCGCCAGTACATAAAAGAGAACCTCACAAACCTTCGTAAGGAAGACACAACAAGCCTTACATATTTCACTTGATTTTTGACCCTCCACCGGGGAATTATATCTTCAATGTGTCCCATACTACTAATGAATGGCGGTTCGGCTTCTTTCTGGCTGCAGCCATGCAGTCCAATATTCATATTTCACTAAAAAATTTGGGCCAAGCGGCCTGTGTCAGATTGCCAAGCAGATTCGTCATGTATATTCCTCAAGCAACAAACTTCAGTAAATTGCTCAAGTAAGTTGAATGTGTAGCACAGTAAAAGGTGTATATATTGGTATATTCCTTTTCGTATTCTGCAAACAGCTGTAAGCCTCAATTAGCTTTATTTAAAATTACCGCCATTAAACACGTGAAGAACCACCTAATTTTGAGAAGTAGTTGCAGAAGCCAAGTGGGGCTGGTATAATGTAAACTGCAGTGTTATCTAAGTCCCAGTGTTACTGCCGAGCGTTTCTGTGAAGAAATGCAAAAATTCGATGTTATACCATGAACTACTCGTCGTGAGCAAACCTGTTGTAGCTGGTTAAAATCAAGGTAAATGTTGTAGAAGTCATATATAGCCAGCTTTTGTGATATATTTGTTGCACCGCTGCTGGTATGGTATCCATAACTGGATTCTTATATGCTATGTTTTTGCGGTTGTCGATCCGCACATGAAAAAGCCGCACTGGGCTGGTCTGCGCTCCTTCAGCTGGCACTGTAGCGTTGCCTTTTAGAACTGAATTGTCGTCTAAGAAATAAGCTCTTTGAATAAATTTTCCCGAACGAAGACATTGTAAAGATATATTTGAGACGACCGCCATAAGCATACAAGCAGAAGGAACGAGAGCGTACAAACGAAAACACTGCAGAAGGCACCCGGACACCCCCCGAATTGCAGCAGACAACAAGCGCGACTACTTGCCCTGACATCACACAAGCGGTGCTCGCAGCGCTCCTGTAGTTCGTTCTCGGGGCTAATACAGCCGTGCTATGCAGTAAAGCATACAAACGCTATGAACACTGTTTGGTTTCATATCCGATTGCGCCATGCAGGCAATTTCTGCCCCAATTGTCGTGGTAAAAAAAATGGCACAGGTTAGAATCGGGCAAATGGTAATCGGACATTGTGAGCTACACCTATTACTTGAAAATCTTCATAGGCTTGCTGAAAATAGGCGCCTCTGAAGAGAGATGATGCATGTTCAATGTATTCATCGCCTCTAGGCTTCGCCGGCCATTAAAAGGGGTTGCTAATGGAGCTATATAGTAGGAGTCAAGCATGTGCATGCTGACTGGTCAGGTTCGAATTATCAGGCAAAGGCCAATTTCAGAATTGAAATAATGAAAGTTTGCTCACACAGAAATGGATGGGCGCTGGCCGGGACCTTCAGTCGAGATCAAGTTAACCGAAAAGCCGAATTAACCAGAGTTGAATTGTAATGGAAGTCTACTGTACCACAACACGATTACCTGACTTCTTGCTGCATTGCAGTATGTCTTGCTTTTTTACGCTTTCTTCTGTATGTGTGCGCATTCCAGGTAAATCTGAATAAAATTTTGGCTGTGAGACAGCACTTGTATTGCGCACTCCTATCATTGTCTTTTGTCTTAGCGCTGAGTTTTGTTTGTTCAAAGAATCCTATCAAACTAGCCTGATTTGGTGCCTTAATTAAACAAAATAAGAACATTTTTTAACCCAGCCCAACCCATGAATAAACTTTACTTAAATATTACTTTCCCAAACTTTCGTTGCACTTTTGTGAACAGTATTAAACAGCCGCTACGAGTTCATCATAATCATGAAATTGCAATCCTCAAGAGCGCTTCTTCAAATATCAAAACAAACAGATGACACTTGGAATGAGGCACAATGAATAGATAAAATTAAATTATGGGGTTTTACGTGCCAAAACCACTTTGTGATTATGAGGCACGCCGTAGTGGAGGACTCCGGGAATTTTGACCACCTGGGGTTCTTTAACGTGCACCTAAATCTAAGTACACGGGTGTTTTCGCATTTCGCCCCCATTGAAATGTGGCCGCCGTGGCCAGGATTCGATCCCGCGACCTCGTGCTCAGCAGCCTAACACCATAGCCACTGAACAACCACGGCGGGTAGTGAATAGATAGGGAATTTTGAAACTTCAAACCGGGGCTGCGAACTCGATAGAAACTTCCTCAGATTAAGGTAATTTTCATGTCCAAGTGGGAATAAGGAAAATCTTGCTAGTTTGAGGGAAACATTGGGTTCCGTATATAGCTGGAATTTTAAAGGTAACTAATATATATTTTTTTTCCGAGATAACTTCGAATATCAGCGGCTTTGGCTATGTTTGGGCTATCATCTCCAGCTGTTTGGCGGTTTGTTCTGCGATTATCTCGTAACACTAGAGCACTCAAACAATATTTTTCAGCAAAAATTAGCAAAAAAGAAGTTATTAAAGCAGTACATGTTCTGATGAGGCACATTACATATAAGCCAAAGATGGGATTTCATTTGTCAGTTTAGATCTCTCCTGGTAACACTTCACCTTGCCAATTTGCTTTGGCCACGGTTTTAGCCTGCAGCACAAATTTTTGTTAAATGTATGTGAGGTGTAAAGGCTATGTAATAATATTTCTCATCGTAAAAATGGACTTGATGAAGAAAACAACAAATATTTAGCATTATGTAATTATTTGGACAAACGAGGGAAATTTCGACAGGAATAGAGAAATTTCATGCATCGGAGAGGGAAATTCTGACTTTTCATGTTGGCAGCCCTGCTTCAAACTCACGTTTATGTACAGAATGTTTTTCTATGTTTGGGCCAGAGCACTGTTATGCAGGAGCAAAATGTTTTTCTGCATTTTTTCTCATTGCTCTACACAAATAATGCATTACAGGCACCCACTGTTGTAAGTTTTGGGTAGTAGGTAATCAATCAGTAGAACACCATTCTAATCCCAACTATTTATGGCCATGATATTTGCTGCAAAGAGCTATTTAAATTTTATGGGCAAACAATTTTTGTGTTTCCAAGTCTTGATCTCTTGCTTGCTATAAAAGAGAAGCTGAAGAGTCTTTCGAATTCAATAAGACGCTCATATACGGTTGCGGGAACCTTATAAACCATGTAGGTAAAATTTGGGGGTTTTTTTTCAATTAGGAGCGACGTAATCGTCGGTTGAAATTGCGCTGTAGCTCCGGCCCCCGTCGAGTGAGCGAGCAGAGCGGAGACCGGAAACCGCAGTGTTGTGACGTCAACTCTAGTGTTTCGTTCCTTCGCAGCGTCCGCGACCGTGCCTGACCGCGCTTGTTTCTGCGTGCGTGCCATCGTAATCTGCTTCGATCGACCCTGCATTCCTTTGTTGGTGCGTCTGCGTGTATGTAGAGTGGTAGTCAACGTGCGTGGTAGTCAACGCGAGTGGTAATCAACGTGAGTGGTAGTCAACAGATGAATACCACTACACGTACTGCATGAACCGGGAAGCTTTTCATGCGTTTAAACAGTCTTTGTAGATTGCCGACAGCTTTGGACAGCGCACAAATGCCGACGATCGCATCCCCGCTTACGTTCCACGAGGAGGCATGCAGGAACACAACACTACAGTTGTTTGACCGGAAACGAGCTCACTAGATTCGCGAAAGATCGGCGAGATCACTAGATCGCTTTGCAAAAGACATACTCACCAAAGAGCATTTCCAACACGAGGAGATCCCAAGACTTTGCTTTCGTTCGCGTCGAAAGCACTGCTCGCACCAGCATCGTTTGCTTCTTCGAGAGGCCGGCTCTTCGCAATCGGCTCGTACATGTAGGGAGTAACGCCGAACTCCTCAGAAAAACGCAGTCTCTCTAAATTTTCCATTACCGTCTCAGAAAAACAGCACCAAACTACCTGGCACGGCACTTCATGTGTAGCGGCAGCGGTCAGTTACTAGAGTTGACGTCACGAGGCGCACCGACCAATCACAGGCGGAAACGAGACGCGCAAGCTGGGCGTGTTCGCTGCTGCACTTTTCATCGAAATAAAATATATTTGCGCTTTCTTTCGCTCAATTTCGATACGATATTCGAATTCGGAGGGTTGAAAACCATTATGTACAGATGTTCACTCATTTTTTCTGGAAAACCTTTCAGCTTCCCTTTAACCCCAAGAAGTTTGAGTGGAAGCCTCTTGTGTGTGACGTTGGCTGGGAGACTCCACTGCTGCGCTGAGCACTTCCTTGCTACACGGAGGCTACTTTACACAGGTTTAACCTGCCCTGCTCGAGTTTTTAAAGCGAGACTGCAATTTGCACTACAAAGTACAAAATATTCAAATGCACTATTCACCATGAGAATCGGCAAAGTCACCACGTGGCGGGCTGTTGGAACCTGGCTCAGTGTGGAAAACTCCTCAAATCAATTGCTAGCCATCAGTGCACGTGATGTACAGCATGTGTACCTGTGACAACTTTGTTCCGTGAGTGCAGTGCCCTAATACAGTTAGGCAGGCGGGCAGGCTAACAAACTTCAATATGATGAAATTCTCGATATAACAAAGTATTTACTTTTTCATAACCTCTTGTTCATAGAACACCGTACATTTAGAGCCTCAATATAGTGAAGTGTGTTTGTATGCGATTTCAATATAATGAAATTTCACTGCCATCACAAAGGAATGCTGAGACAATAAATGGAAACTTCCGCGGACACAGATGGTCAAATGATTGAATTACAAGCGGCTGTTTACAAACGCATCTCTTAAATCCCGCACCACAAGACAAGAGCAACCATCGAAGTGGAGCCAAGCCACATCATGTTCTGTATAAAGTCTAAGTGCGATAAAATCGTATTGCGCCCACGCACTGTGTGCTTCAGGGACGAGTGAAAGTGTGCAAGGGTGAGACAAGAAAAATGGTGGCTACACATGTGATGCCTTCCCGCGCAAGCAAAGGGAAAGGGCAGCGAGCTCGCAGTAATGCGATCAAGCGCGTGTGAGGGGGCGGGGGGGGGGCAAAGTGGGGGGTAAGATGGCACTTGCCTCGCTGTGGCTGTGCATGGCTGAGCGCATACGCAGCCGCTCACCCTGCTTTAGAGGTAATCTAATATTAGAGGTAATCTAACATTAGAGGTAATCTGCCACGTGTACAAAAAGTGGGCGAGCCGAAATGGCATGGCACTATGTAAGCTGTCTTCCCATGCGTTTAGTATTGGAGGTTGCGTAATCTCAAGTTTTGGCGACCCGTTGGAGTGAGAGGCAGATGAAGCATTCACTCCCCACTGCCGGCACTTTTCCTGATAGCATCGTCCCAGTGCGAGCGATGCTATCAGTTGCGGGGCCGGTATGGCTAGCTTCGCTTAATTCATACCACCAATGTCGAAGATACCGTCGACGTACACAGCATTGTTAAGATTGGCCAGCGGGGTTAGTGACCTAGCCTCTCCTGCCCCACTGCGACGAATGGCTTCGTGAAGCTAACAATGCATCACCCTCGGACAGACCTGCGGCGCCCGGAAGGCGAGACACCTTTGGTGGACCAAGAACTGTTTGTTGGTTCACTGTCGCCTTCAAGGACCAATTGGAGCAAGAAAACCTCGGAAAAAAAGTGTTCCAAGGTTTTCCACCACGGACTCTGGTAACCACTACGGTCATATGATGGACGCTCCAGCTAACTGCAGGGTCATATGAGGAACCAAGACGAGCCAGCTTGAGTTGAGCATGGCAATCCCGGTCTACGAAGCTCCCCTCCTTTTTGTGTGTTCGGTGAAAAAAGCTGCGGGAGTGATTGTGTGAACCCTCGCCCTCAACACAGGTCCTTCGACTTTGGACACTCCGAATGGACAAAGAGGGGTGGCAGTTCTCCCTGGCGTAGGGATCTAGAAGGACAGAGGGGGAACTTTTTTGGCTCCTTGGAGTGCTTCACTAGAGTCATGCTAGACTGATGAGATGTAATATTCTCCACTTTACATGTAGGTATTGTAAAACCCAGTACTCCTCGTACTCAATGAGAACACACTCCACCCTTCAACAATGCCCTCAGTGTGGATCAGTCGGACGACGGCATGGGCCAGCTACCCCATTTGACATGCCAGACCCCAACTCTTACAGCATAAAACTATTATTCGCCGCCTACTCCCAAATTCATTAAAAAGAATTGTTTTCTCATTCAGATTTGCTTTTTTCGATTGCCCGATAATTCGGAAAATTCTGCGACCCCTTTCTGTGTAAGAAAAATCGATCGGCAACTGTACTTGTTTGCATAAAATGTCGAATTTCAATAGAGAAATTTGGATATAACAAAGAAAATTGCCAATTTTACTGACTTCGTTATATCAAAGTGTAACTGTAGCTTGAACACCCTCTCCCAATGAACTGCAGCATTGGGCCTTGTGCTGTTATCTCTGCACTGTGTTGGCCTGTGTCCAGTGCCCCTCGTGTGCTCGGTCGCATACTCCGTCATCCACGGAAATTTCAGTTTCGTTGCCGTCCAGCATTTTGACATCATGGAAAGCATCATGGCATTAAGTATGAGATGGATTGGTAATAATAAATGGCTGGGCATTATACAAGACGAATATAGCCATAAAGCACAAAGGAAGTGTGAAAACAGAGGATGTGTGGCCGAGTGCCAAGTTTGCCTGATGTGCTTATTTTACTTGCAACCAGAATATTCTCCCCTTTTCACATAAAAAGTGATGATCTAGCAGAGTACCGTATCATCAATTTACTGCAATCAGAAGGTTTCAGTACCAGAAAATCGACCAATATGCAGCGAAGCAACCCACCAATGTGGACCGCTTCACCGTGAATGTATGCTCAATGCACACCACCGGTCACTCATCCACAGGTTTTCGGCAATGTTTGGAACCTCTAGTACTGTATAACAGTGAAAAAAAAACAAAAACAGAGGGCAAAGCAAAGTTGTGTAGTCATGTGCTACAACAAAATTAATCTTGATTACTTCCACTTTGCCACACATCACGAAGGACTAAGCTCGGGCTTCTGCACATTAGCCAGCTGAGCATCCGTGTCAAGAACAAGGAATACAAGCTAGTCGCACAATTTCTTGATGCAGAGTTATTTGTTTGCTCTTACTGTAGGTAGCACACACACTTTCGGGTGATATTTGTCCCACCATACAAATAAGTGTTATTGTGTAAAAGAAACGGGGGACAACCTTGGCCAAATACATCTTGCATTGTTTTATAATTTCTTCTACAAAAGCGTCATGTAGCCTGAAACTAAGAAAATAAAATTAAGAAATTTGAGCTTGCTGGTACTTGACAAAATCAGTAATTGAAAAGAAGTATACGAGGGCAAGCAAGGGGATGTCCACAAGTACAATAAAACTTGTACACACCATGGCTGCATTTCTTAGTTTTCTTCATTTTTTTAAAAATCAATGGAATATTTTTATCCTCGCACTCACAAAGTGATGTTTACAATTGGTTTCATGTTTCCTAAAAGTGCAGTAAACAGGAAGCTACATCAGTGATTTCACTAACATTAAATTTTTGAATTCAAAATTGATCATGACGTGTTTTTACAGCAAGATAGTGTAAGCCAGACTTGACGATCCCAGAACATGATAAAGCATGGTGCAACTACTGTTCAAGAGAAATAAGATTTTTCATCTCAACAATACGTCAAATTATGGACAAGGGTTAGCGTTTATTTTTTCTCTTTTAATGAAATTAAATTATGGGGTTTTACGTGCCAAAACCACTTTCTAATTATGAGGCACGCCGTAGTGAGGGACTCCAGAAATTTCGACTACCTGGGGTTCTTTAACGTGCACCTAAATCTATTTGTTTTAATTCAGCATACTTCTTTTAGCTTTTATTTCAAATCAAACTTGAAACTTTTATCACCTCAATCATTCAATTACATCCATCATATTATTTTCCAGAAACCAAATTATGGTATACACGAACAGGCACTCACATTTTTGATGAGCTATCTTTTCCAGAAGTATCAGTGCATTTCAATAAGAGGTGAAAATGTCACATGAAAATAATTTCAAGTGTTTCTCAAGGAAGCCTTCAGCGTCCCTTGCTCTTCAAACCGTATTTAAATAATAAAGCTCAAACTTCTTCAGACTAAGCTTGTGGTTTACACCGATATCAGTATATTTGTAGCTTCTCCACCAATACCGAGACTATCACAAACGTAAACAAAGTTACACAATCTTTCGAGCCATGGACACAAAAGTTGAAATAAATACCCCAAGAACCAAGGCAGTAATTTTTAGAGCAAAGAATAGGCGAATCATTCGTGATCATGCAGTTATCTTAATCTCTACAAAAAATGAGTGTCAAATCTTTTAAAGATTGGGGAGTTTATTTTTTTGAAAAACTAACACGGGATGACCACATGAATGTTGTATTTCAAAACTTTAGCCATATAGTGGGCATGTTGAATAGAAACATTATGGACTTCCAGAGTCGGGCAAGTTTTAATGTGAAGCATTTTTCTCCAAGTGCAGCCACTCCTGTGCAAACAGCCAGGCCAGGTATACACTGTTTTGGTAGGCTAATCCTTGAGATAGTGCAGCTCATATCGCGATTTTTCATAGGCCGATTCAGGTGATAACGCAGCTCATCACGCCGTTTTTCGTAATCTGATCCCAGTGATAGTGTAGTCTAAAGGTATGTACCGCTGGGGCAACGGGTTTTAGTTTGCTTTCTATCTTCTATCTTGTGATCAGAAACATTGTCTTATTATAAATATAAACACCACAGCACATAATCTCTACATAAACGTTCATTACACAACAGCTACCCATTATCCATACAACCGTTCTCTACAAATCATGAATGCTTCGCATCATGCAGACATCAACTACCTATTGAGCAATGCAGTTGATAGCCCCACAGGATATGGAGTGAACTGCATGCTGCGATGAACTACATGTTCATATGCACGTTTATCCCTGCATGGTAAAAGGAGACATTCAGGCGAAGCAACTGCTGGCATGCCTTTGCAAGGCTCGATCCACCACAGATTGCACCATCCTCTTCCTAAATTGAGTCTGCCAAACATTTAAATTTACAAATCTTTTTCCACTATTTAAATTATTGCCACTTGGTTCTGTGGAACCAGAATGCAAACAATCCTGCTCTCAAACAACTGAAGGCTAGAAAAAATAATTTTATGAATGATTTCTAACAGTCTGTTGAACCCTCCTTGTGCCTAATTTCTTCAAATAAATCTACTGGTACACATAAGCCAAGGAGTATATTTTGAATATAAAATGAAAACTTCTGGTTAAATGACATGGCAATTTTAAAGCGTAACAAATCAGTCTATACAACACAAAGGAGAGCTTTGCAAGGTACCAACGTGCCATTAATGTATGACCTCCAATTATTGGAAAATATCCTACCCGATTCGTTGAACGATTCTGACAGATCTGTTCTGGACATCACTCAGGCAGGTAGGTCAGATTCAGCTGATGCAGTTGTTTTCTAATGTCTTGCAACAGTGCTTTAGTGGCTTGAGTGCCATATCTGGCCCTTGAGCCACTAAACACTACATATTACTTTTCATGACACTTCAGTGCTTCTGTTTCCTCTCGTGGATGTTTGAGACCTCAGATTTGGGATACATATGATGTTGAAGTTATAATTAAACTGTACATAGATGTTTTCATAATTCTGCTTCTATTATACTATATTTACAATTTTCATGTCTTTCTGCTCTGTCATGTTGTCAAAGCTCTTGTAAGAAGGTTGAGAATTTCTCAAGCCATTCATTGTGCTTTTTCCCCCCTAATTTGCGTTAATGTGAAAAAAATGTGTTTGATTTCATCTAATGAAGATATGCATATGGCATACAAACACCAATAGAATGACACTTAATTCATTACATCATATGGCTACAGAGCACCAATGAATATAGAAAAATAGAATGGAACCCCGTTGATATGGCCCTTGCTGTTGTGTTTTGCTGGCTGCTACGTCATGTTTCCACAGTACCAACCTAAATCCCCCTGACTCCCATATACTATGTTCCTATTTGATTTGTTGTCATTCTGAAATGTTCCCACATCTTACGTTGCATTTAAATGCGACGGCCACATAAAGTTAGCATTTTGAAAAGAAATTTGCTCTCACACGTTGCTACAAAGATGATAAATGTGTTGTAACAAGCGATGAATACACTGCAACAAGCAACCTTAGTTTGAAATAAGCAATCAAAGATGCACAAGCCAGACAAGCATATCGGAAGAAAACGTGCACAGGTAAGTTAACGAACCACCCAAAGTGGCATCGGCTAAAACATATAGGGATCCTCGCACAGTGGGCCAAATCCACTACGCACAGGACTACATTTATATTGGTGCCAGCAAGGGCCTTACTGTATGCACTGAAGTGCTCTTTAGTAAGCTTCACTGCAATAAAACTGTGTCATGCCATTGAGCTTACACAAGACATTGCAACGAAGTTTATATAGGGTGTTATGGCACAAAAGCAACTACGGGTATGATGAAGCATATCAAGAGTGGGAAGGGGCCGTTGTCATGCAACATTGCATGTGTCTCTTGATTATGCACACATGTACGTACCATCCCCGGTCACAGTAGGAGCACACTGAAGCGTCTAATAACTCTACTAGCAGCCACTTGGATCTGTTACTGAAGTTGCTCTGGCAATTTGGGGCCTTCCTCACTGTTACGCTTTCCTGCCTGTCATTTTTTTTTTCTTTTTGGCTCTTTTAAAAACATATCAACAGTCTTCTACCGTATCTCTAGGTAGATACGATGCTCTGTTACCCCAAGTGAACTTGCCCAGTTCATCCACTGCAGTGGCCACAATGCAAATACTGCAAGGACTTGGGCTAGGGCTCCCCTGCCCCTCCTCTGCAAATACTGCAGACATGCCTACATCATGGCTGGCTGGCCCCAGTCGTCATCATTCTGTCGATAGATGAGCCAAGCCAACTTATTGATAACGAAGGTAAAGGCAGCGCCACTTTTCTGCTCACTACAAACGAAGGCTTACCTATACATTGTAGGTCAGGAAAAACTTATAATAAAAAGTATACTGCATTTAAATACTAATAAAAATACCACAAACCACATACACTAGTAGATCACATGGTAGACCTCTTATGCAGGTTCATGCTTGTGCCGCCTGGGGCCCCAAAGATCATTTTCCGCTACTCTTAGTGATGAATTAAATATATAAATCTATGTTTAATGAGAAACACATGGCTCGTTTTAGCCACCACGATAGGGAATCATTCTATCAGCATGGTTATTTTGATGTTCTGAGCAGCTGTCTGTCCCTTTAAAGGGCCCCTCACCTGACCCCCATAGCAAACTTTGATTATACGCTGAAAGTTTTTACATGTCCTCAAGGAGCGTTCTGCCAGAAAAATTTTTCAAATCGGCTCATTAATAGCAGAGATAAAAATCTTTCAGTGCTGCGCACCCATGATTTCAGCAGGTGGGCTCCACTGCCAAGCAAGACGCTCTCTCCACTCAGCCCGCCTAGCAACCTTCGCAAGCGAAATTCCTTCCCTGCATTGTCCCATACCAGACCTTGAGGATCACATGACACATATGCCTTCATCTTTTCTTCTCCTCGCTTCTTTGTTTTTTTCTGGCACTACACACTTTCGCTGATGGCACCGCGCGCCAGCTGTTGTCTCGTTCACGCAGCGCACGATTTTCCACGCTGTGCACAAGGAAACATGACTAGCAGTATAATTCAGTGCTACACGAATACTGAGGCAGAACAAGCGGATCGCAGAGCATGATCACGCGCTGGAGCACGATAGAAAATGGCATAGTTTTGCTACCTATGCACATGACCGCACGACCGTGGGAACAAGCAGACGAAGCAGGAGTACATCTCTCTTGCTTCGGTGTGAAGTAAAACAAGAAACACGCAGACATTCTGTTTGTGTGTTTTATTATTTCTCTGAACTTCAATTCGTCAATTCAAGCAACAGATTGCACAGATAACAGATGTCTTGAATAATTCTCGAAGTTGCGTGTCACCACGAGCGACGTCGCACTGCGGACTCGAGTACGTAGGCTCAGGGACGGGAGTACGTCATCCTCCAGCTTAGAGCGCGATGGCCACAAGGAGAAGAAAAAACGGCATTCGGTTTGAAATTTTCTATCTTTCTGCGGTGCACAGCGATGTAATTTTTTGCAAACACAATCGTTAGTGCGCATTGTATGCTCTACGCTTGACAGCTCAAAAAGGCCAGACCTGGTGAGGGTCCCTTTAAGCAGTATCGCTCGAGACTGACAAAGTCACTACCCAGTACATGTCATGTAAATACATTTTCTTCTTATTTTCGCCATGATGACGCCAGCCTTCATCGCCATCTCCCAATTCCTCCGGTGAAGACGCACCTTGACCAGTCGTCATATCAGCACACAGTGCAAGCAGACCTTTGACTTGATGTGAACGTAAGTGCATGCAGGATAGCTTCATCAGACCTAGTACTGGTGCTCATCTCTACAGCAGTCTGGTGCTGTATTCCTGATCAATCACTTTTAGGTGACAACTGACTTGCAAAGCCACTGTGTAGAACACATCACTCCAGTCAGGTGCCACGTCAGATGCCATGTCAGGTAAGAATAAAAGTATCCCTGAAAGTGATAAATGGAGAACACGAACTATGTAAAACTTTTGCATTTATTAAAATTCCGATTTCTGCCTCATTTCTTTAGTGGTTACTAACTGGGTGATCAGCCGGCGACTCAGCTTAGGATGTCTTCCTGGCGTGCCTAAACAAACCTGGCCAAGTTTTCACAGTTGCATATGAAGGTGCGCAGTACTTGAAGGCATTCCTTGTGCACTCATGAATATATTCTAGTGCTGCTCCCTCCTCAGTCAAGAAATCTACCATGGCATGATAATTGATGCTGTTCTTCACTTCAGCTATTGCCAACCATCAGCCATCAAAGGATTATGAGATAGGATATAATCTGGGGTGAGCTATAAAACATTAAAAATCAGTCATGAAGCATGATGCAATATTGCAGTACATCATCTATTGCATCATGCTTGGCCTTTACGTCAATGAACACCCCAAACATAGCTAACGCAGTGAAATGGCAACATTTCTATGCTTTTCAAGTGGTATAATATTGTTACGGGGGGAGAAAATACATATATGTATTTACAATATACTATACAGTTACGAGGTTGTAGCTCAGTAGTCAGGGTATCACACTCTACCGAATGTCGAGACACTTCAACCTCCTCTTCACGTCACACCGTCCTTTTCTCCACAGCGGCACAAATTCGTGCGTGACATTAACCTACGGCAGCAGAAGCATCGTCTCGATGCTTCCTAGGGTGTCAAATCAGCGTGGGAGTTACAGGGCTTTAGTCGCGAAACATGCACAATATCAGTTCTTGGTTGGGTAGAAGACGTCGAAGTCACAGGTGATATCTCATATTTGAAGCTGGTGACTTCACGAAGAACTCGGTATGGCCCGACGTATCACAGCAGCAGTTTTTCGCAAAGGCCGACGTGACGGGAGGGCAACCAAAGCAGGACAAGTGACCCAGGGCTGAAATGACATCCCGATGACGACTGTCGTAAGAGTGTTTTTGGCTAGTCTGAGACGCCAGAAGACGGTCAAGGGCAATGCAACGTGCTGTGACCACGCGAAAAATGGCGTCGTGATCACAGAACGTGGTAGTGATGGCATCGGAAGGGAGCAGCGAGTTAAGAGGCAGGAGTGGGTCCCGGCCATATAGTAGATAGAACGGAGAATAACCAGTGATATTGTGACGTGACGAATTGTACACAAACATCACGAAGGGTAAGGTGCAGTCCCAATCCCGATGATCATTGGACACGTACGTCGAGAGCATGTCCGTGAGTGTACGGTTGAGACGCTCGGTAAGTCCGTTCGTTTGTGGGTGGTAAGCCGCCATGAACTTGAGGAACGTGGAGCAAGAGCGAAAAAGGTCGTCGACAACCTTAGAAAGAAAACAGCTGCCTCTATCAGTGAGTAGCTGACGTGGGGCACCATGATGTAGGATCACTTCATGAAGAAGAAAATCAGCCGAATCAGTTGCGCAGCTCATAGGGAGGGCCTGCATTATGGCATAATGCGTGGTATACTGTATTTACTCGCATAATGATCGCACTTTTCTGTCAGAAAAATTGATGCAAATTCAGGGGTGCAATCATTACACGGGTTAAATTTTCTGCGAAAAGAAAAAAACTATTTTTTTCATCCCACGTTTGCTGCGGGATGCAGGTGTCCTGCGTTGATGCGGGACACCAAAACAAAAATGGCGGCCAGCGGAGCAAGGCGAACGCGCCGAACACGACTTGTTTTTCTTGTGAGTACATTACAGGCATTTAAACAGTTTTTTTCCGTATCAGTAATGAATAATATTGTTAATATCGGCAAGTTTGTGGCAATCATGTAGCCATGTTCACTTTGAGGAAACAAAAACAAATGGGCATGCTTAGCTGCCAGTGGCATAGAAACACATGGCCGGCATGTTGCGAAAACTGCGGCATCTGTCTTCACTGTCTTCACTACTATCCTAATACGGCATGTTTCTGTTAAGGGTGGGCAAATATCTTAGCTGTGTTACAAGCGTTGGCGTATGTATAGGGTACACTCCTAACGTATCAGTGTAAATGTGGCTACTATCGCTGCCGCTCGCGATTTGTTACGTGCCCACGAGTGCAGATGAGAAGAATCGAAAGGCGCTTTCTTTGTTGTTGTTGACCACAACCATTATAAAGCCTACACACAATAAAGGCAAGCTTGTTTGTACTACCTCTTTTTGTCATGGAAGTGCGGAAAGTGATGAAATTAATGAAGTGAGGCATCTACTTAAGAATGTTTGGTGCGTGCAGACCGCTTGGTTTGTCTTGAAGAGTCGTTCGCGTAGCATTCGACAGATGGTAAGCGCGGTCATTAGCTAGACTTGGCACACAACATATCGCTACAGCAAGTTTAGGGTGCGATCATTACACGGGAAATTTAAAAAAACAAATTTTTATGACAAAATTCAGGGGTGTGATCATTACACGAGTGCGATCATTATGCATATAAATACGGTAGTCCGTCGCAAGAGCCACCCACTTGTTGCCCAAGGATGAAGTTGGAAATGGGCCAAGGAGGTCCAGGCCGACGCAGTAAAATGGTTCACTGGGGATATCTATAGGCTGAAGGTGCCCAGCGGGAGACAATGGAGGCTTCTTGCGGCGTTGGCAAAATACCATTACACAATTACTTTCATCCTGCGACAATGGGAACCGATACAATGAATGCATTAGCGCAAGCTCTTGGGCCAGTTGGTGCATGATGAAGTTGAATATGACAGCGTCCGTCGATGTCTCACACCTTTTCCTTGTGTGCGCATCCTTTGTGTTTTGCTGGTACCCCCTTTCTTAAGTTACAATGAATGCGTATTGTCGTGCAGCACTACACAACCAAGAATCTGTACAAACAGTTGTCATGATGCTGTGGTGACACACATAGACAGGTGTAGTCCCTATCCCTTGAATTGAGCATCATAATCTCAAGTATGCAATGTCTGCAATGGGCATGGTTTATTTGGCACTTCTTCATACATGAACAACATCTTGCTTTACTTGAGCAACCCATTATATGACAGTAAGCACATCATGTTCGTACTTATCTAGCATGATTTCAGCAGCTTAAGGAACTTTCCACAAATCATTGCAGGGGTAGGCAAATGAATTACTAACAAAGACACTAGATGATAAATGGCATTATCAAAACAATTTTATGCTCCTTTCTGTATCAAGAGGAAATCATCCTTGCTGGTTAGTGTAGCCAGATTTTTTTGACAGAGGGAGTTATGGGCCCTTCCAGCTGTCAACTTATCTGTACATCCATTATAGGCCACGTGACAATATTGCCTACCTTGCACGACATCCATAGTTGCTCTGTACCAGCTTGGAGGTCGTCTAGATGTTTCAACACTTGTGGTTGTTGTAAAGTACTAACAGTAGCAATACAGAATTATAGCAGTACAACCTTATTTATTTTATTATCACTGTTACTGTAATGCTGGCCTTTAAGCTTGCACTCGCAAAAATCAGTGGAAACCAAGTGCTGCCAATATGAATTGGAAAATTGATTAAACAATACAGCAAAACAAGTTTCTCATGGGACTGTAGCATCAGAATGTGGCAGCCAGGGATCTTATCTTAAATGTCACTAGGACGGTTATTTTCACCTGTGCGGTGTTCCTGGAAGGAGTGAAAATTGCCCGAACGCGTTCTTTTAGAAACATTTCATGTTTTCCATAACACAAAACAGCTGATGATAAGGAAAGCTTGTGCTAAAACATTGTGCTTCGGGGTCATTCAACCCTCCAAATTGTTGAATGACTGCAAGGTAGCTATATCATCACACAAACTAGTTGCTATGAAAACTCACACAAATGAGCAATAACAATGAAATAAAAAGGTAATAACTCACTTGCCAAACTCACTTCTCGATGATCCTCCAAGTCGCACTTATTGCCTGCTATACCCAGGGCAATGTTTGGGTCCCCATGAAGCTGTAACTCTCGCACCCAACTCTGCACTGCATTGAAACTCTCCTGAAATGTGCAAATATCAGCAACACCATATTCACATGCAAAATATGCACTAAAACGCAAATAATAGAGAGAGAGTGAGTCGGCATGAGTTGATAAGCTCATATGCACTTTTTCCGAAACATTTGGTGGGATTTGCAATAGCTGCTATTTGCCTATTTCAGCAATCAAGTATGTCGTATACAATAATAGTAACACAAGAACAGATTGCTATACAGTGTGTGCCATTATACTGCCCAGACTATTTGCATGGTCCCCTGCGCAACATTAAAAGCTAGATGTGGCAGCAGATGCTTCATTCACGCTTGTGTCTGTAGGGTTTCACAGAGGCACAAGAACATGTCTTTCAAAGGTAGCAGCAATGTTCAGGGGTTTCTTTATGCTACAGTAAACTGCTCGAGTGCTCTACACAAGACTGATGGAATCTGCACAAGCAGGTGGCAGCCAGAAATCTCTATAACAACAAGACAGCGAGGCAATATATCTGAGACAGTGTGAGATAGTTACCATAGACGTGATGTCATAAACAATGACAGCAGCCCCAGCACCTCGGTAGTACATTGGAGCCAAAGCTCGATACTGCAAACCAACATGTATATTTTATGGACAAACAATACTTTTATGTTCTCTTTAAATGTTTTGTTAGCTGAACAATAAATATAAAAATAGCTGGAAAGTTTAATAAAAACACAACTTTTATTCACATCAAAGTTCTTTACAAACCGAAGTGCTGGGAAGATCACTCTTCAAATATTGTATGAAGAAATGAAAATCCCATGGTTGAGTGCTAAGAGGGATTTATTGATAAGAAATGCAGTTAGTGTTCATACAAGGCAAGTTATATGAAAAAAAAATTTTTTTTTTTGAAATCCCCGGTGTTTTGCACACAATCCTTCTGCAAAATGTATTTACTCTCAAAAGTTGTCATTTAAAGCTTGCCAAGCAAACATTCAACATGTACGTAGAGTAACACCCAGTGTCATAGATGCTACCCAAACACTATCACAAATGCTTGTTTCTTGGATAGGATCGTATTACAAATGCTACCTTTTGTGGCTGCTATAACAGAAACTGTTCTCTGTGCATCCCTTCATGAACATGATAACACATAGTAGTTCTATTATCCGGGTTTTTTATTTGATGAAATGTCAGATGGCAGCTTCTAGCAAGCACCCGATGTTCCTAGCCCTGCTGTGAATAAATATTGACACCTGATGAAGTTTTGTTTAAGGTGCCCCCCCCCCCAAAATATCTCGTGTTTTACACAAAATACAAACAACTGAAGCTGCCAAATATGCAATTATTGAAGCTGGTGCACGAACAGAGCTTGAGCTTGTAAATGTTGTGCCCCATTCTGGGACATATACGTAACGTTTGCGCAGTAGAGTGCCACCTGCTTTACCACACATTAATTTACAAGCAAATTATTCTGCACACAATGCTGTCCACACAATTTAATATTGTATTCCTAACCTTTTGTGTCCCTTATTTGAAGCAACCTTTCATGTCTACTAGCCAGAGGCAGCTCTAAAGGGGGCGAAGGGAGGCGGCGGCCAAAGCTCCATGATTTTCTCCCTTCCTAGCAGCATTAAGTGCCAAGTAATGGAGTGTCCCTGCGCCTTCAGCAAAAACGGAGAATCATGCTCTGCAACTCCAATAGAAAAACCCTGATGCCACCCCTGCTACTAGCCCTGAGGCTCCCAGTACAAGAATTTAGTCCCAATACCTAACACGCCCAAGAAATGCATAATAAGGAAACAAGAACCAACTTAACTATGCAGATCGAAAGAACAGTGTCATAAATAGAGGAAATAGATAAAACACACTGCATACCCTTTCTTGGCCAGCAGTGTCCCAAATATTAAATTTGAATGTACGGTCATGCAACACCAGGTTTTTCATCATAAATGATGCCCTAAAATAAAACCAGACCATGAAATTAAACACAAGTATGCCCTTTCTGCAGCCCACAAATGAAACACTTCATTACTCGAAAGATTTGAGAGCATGCTGCAACATTTGTATCCAATTACCACACACATACAGCTTATTATTCATACATATACAAGACCCAGATGTACTATCATGGGCAAATTAAATGTAAACAGCATGCTCGAAGCATAACTGATGGTACAGTGCACGCCATCAGCTAATTCTCTTTGCCCACACGTGCATGCACATGGTTTTTAAAAAATTAAATTAAATTATGGGGTTTTATGTGCCAAAACCACTATCTGACTATGAGGCACGCCGTAGTGGGGGACTCCTGAAAGTTGGACCACTTGGGGATCTTTAATGTGCACCAAAATCTACGTACACAGGTGTTTTCGCATTTCGCCCCTATTGAGATGCGGCCATCGTAGCCAGGATTAGATCCCGCGAACTCGTGCTTAGCTGCCCAACACCATAGCCACTAAGCAACCACGGCGGGTTGCATATGGTTTTTACAGTGAGTGCGGGGCTGCTTGCCCTACTGCGATAATGCTGCCTGTACTGTACTGTACTGTCGGGGCTGGGCAAACATACTTTGCAACTGTATCACGATATGATATAAGATACTCAGGCAACAAGTATTTTAAATACAGATACAAGATACTACCGCAATTGTTGTATCTGATATGATACTTTCCATTTGTATCTTAATATACTTCAATACATTTGCTAATTTTTTATTGTACATCTATATAATGTTGCAGCAAATGTGTATGCACAATAATGTTTGCTTGGAAACCAACCTTGTTGCATTTGAATAAGATGTCTGTTAGTATCTCATTATTTTTGTCTTTCTTGCTTACACTGTAATATTTTCATTCTGCTGCTCAACATGAAAGCTCTTTACATTCTGCGCTGTGAGCACTTTTTGCTTGTCAGTTTTGTAATTGATGGGAGTCGCTGCTCTGCTTGCCCACCAGCTATGGCAGGTCGCCATCTAATTACAAGAATGTCAATAAGCCTCTGCACAATGGCACCAATACTGCTGTGGACTTTTACCTTGTTTGTAAACGTATCGCCATTAATGCAATATCGGCTTGCAGGACAGGTGTACAGCAGCAACAGCGCTGGCCAAAAGATAAAGTAATACTGCTGAATTTAGTTTTAAACAGGTGTCTTAGTGACAGCAGTATCAGCTTGAGAAGTGGAGTTCAGCCAACGTTTATATTTATGTTGTGATAGCCAGTATCTTGTATCTTGAGATACATGATACATTCTTTTAAATATAGAAAGTACAGATACTGATACAAGTCTTGCCAGACCTATCATGACACAGATACAAGATACCCAAAGAGTATCTAAGCTACATGTATTTTCGATACTGCCCAGCACTGCCTGTACTGTATTGTACGATTTTGTTCCCTCACCTGACCCACTGCAGTGCCATTCTCACCTTGCCAGTATGGTTATGGTGGCTAGCACCATTGTCACTCATGTAGTGCAATAAATTTCTGCCTTTAGTCACACAATTATTACACTCTGGAAGCTCTTTGACAGTTGCAGCAAAGCAATGTAGGTCAGGAAACTGAGTACGTGCCACCAATATCATGCTGCACGAGCGACAACGGTGCAAGCCACTATAATGGTACTGACAAGATGGGAATGGTGCTGCAGTGGGAATTAGGTGGGAAAACAAGCATCGAACAACATAGCATAGGCGACATTATCACAATAGACAAGCAGCCCCACACTCAGCATGAAAACCATTTGTGTACCCATGTCGACAAGGAGGACAAGCAGACAGCACCCACTATACCTTCAGTTATGCTTCGGGCATGCATTCCACTGTTTCCATTTTCCCTCGACAGTGCATTTACACACATATATATATATAAAATGGCTGAAGAACAGCTCTACTTAGTCACAAGTGCACACTGACGAGCAAAAAGGTTTGTCATCATATGCACAAACAGCACCGCACATGGGTCAGTTCAAGGCTGACTCACAGCGAAAATTTATAACACAAGATATCGATCTCTATCAAGGCACAAATTGTTTCCGCGTTAAGCGCTCAGCTCATGTCACACGGGAACACATGAGCACGCTCAAACTCGGCGCTGACTGAGCCCTGTTACATGCAATTCTGAAGCATCCTTGCATTCGAATCTGCTGTGCTCAGTCATATCTCGTACTTCTGTCATGCTGGAAAAGCTCGACACACACAGACTTCAACAACAAAGGTGCATGATACTGCCTGCGTGACAGGGGCGTAAGTATCCTTTTGAATGCTTGCACAGTTTTTGCAGTGCTGTTATAACAACGTATATGGCATGTTACTCACTAGCAAATAAGTTTACTTTTCAACCACCTTACTTATTGGGTACACAAGTTCTGTTTGCCCACAGTCACGAAATGTAAAGAAAAAATTTGGTATTCCTTTCTTTTCCCCCACTCATTGCTCAAACCGAGCGTGATGTTGCAGGGTAGATGTTTCCTCAAATACAAGATATGAAGTTATGCTCAAAATGCTAACCTTAGGAAATCACAAAATAGACGCGCTACATGTACAGCCAGTTTTCAGCAGCTAATAGAAGCGTGTGCTAAGAGCCACTTCAGAGATAGTGGTATTTGAGCACCGGACACCAAGCAAATAAGGACCACTCACGTTATAAATGTATACCCACCCTATAGTGCTCTCCGCGCTGGAATTAAACGTATTGTATACAAACCGCTGCAGGATGCTAGATTTCCCAACACCGGAGTCCTGCAAGCAAATAGACCTGCCCGGTTAGCTTTCAGCAGGTTCTCAATCTAAATGCGACATAACATAGTAATATACAGACATGATGAAGGAGCGCTACATCTGCAGTGTACGGGCCTGCAGCACAAATCATTACTATCACATGGCATATAGCAACAGGTTACGCGCTAACAGCTGACTCGGCGCGCAGTTCCGCTTCAGACATAAGCAGTTGACTTCACATGTCATACAGTTCTCTTACTCCAAGGAGGCAGACTTTGACTTCAGTAGTAGTATTCATCGTTGACAGTGACTCCTTTGTCCAGGGCTAAGATTTATCATTATCAATTCGAAAAGCTCTGAACACCTCCCCACCCACCCGACAAATCTACCGATCGATGCGCCATCTGAGAACCAGGGCTATGTGAGGGTAGAGAGCAGTAGAGAGGCTTCTCAAGCAGCTGCTCAAACCACGGAGGAAGGAAACTAAGGAGAGGCCCTGACGTCACTCTTTGTGAAACAAAAGTGAAGCCGGAAGTTGGCGTTGCTCATGGCGATGCTCCGCCTTTTGTGCCACCCTCCTCTCTTGTTTACATCTTTCGCTAAACCACGCCGCGCTGCGCGTGGTTTCGCGCGCGGAGCGCTCGCGCTCGCGCAACATCCGGCAGAGCACGGTGCAGGTAACACAGCGCAACAAGACACGGTGACTAACGCAAACCCGCCCACACAGCGCCTTTGCCACGGCACGAAACCTACCAGAGCAACACGTGTGAGCGCTCAAACAACGCCGCCATTGTGGCCCAAAAGGCGTGGCCATACAGCAAAAAAAAAATAAAAAAGCAGCAAAAAAATGAGAACCTACCACGTCATTTCCGCCACATTTTTCTCCTAGCGCGCGGAGGGGGTAGGGCCCCTCCTTAGTTTCCTTCCTCCGTGGCTCAAACAGACAGCGGGCTGATGCATCCATAGAGTTTTATACAATAATTAAAACTCTATGGATGCATCGACTATAGCTAGCGCCACCTGGCGCCTCTTTCTGAAGCAGCCTGGCCTGAAGTTACAGAACGAACCATGGAGCAAGGAAAACACTACTTCTTACTTCCTTCGTGGAACGTACATATAATTATAACGGAATAGTGGAACCGTAGGACTGCACTCTACATTCTTGAAATGGTTGCACCCGTTGGGGTGTGTATTTGTCCCGCAACAATAATCGTCATCTGCCTTCTGCGTTTCCTTTCCTGAAAACTCGGCGCTCGCTACTTTCATGTCGAGAATGCTGCGTCACACTGATAACGCGCATGCCGTTCGTGACTGGGAAGTACCGGGCTCGCAGCGTTAAAGAAAGGAAACGCGGGCAGCACGGATGGCGATTATCGCTGTGGGACAAGATACGCCCTAAAGGGTGTAAAATTTTCTAAAAGTGACACTCTCAGACAAAATTTACACCCTTTAGGATGTATCTTGTCCCACAACACTCTTACACTCTTCACTCTTAGAAAAATTTACACCCTTTGTGGCTTATCTTGTCCCACTACAATAATCGTCATCCGTCTTGCCCGCGTTTCCTTCACTCTAAGAACAGTTTACACCCTTTGGCTTGCCCCTTCTGCCACACAAAAATAATCGTCATCTGCCTTGATGCCTTTCCTTTCTTTATCGCTGCGAGCCCGGAACTTTCCAGTAAGAAACAGCACGCGCGTTATCAGCATAGAACAGTTTACACCCTTTGGAGTGCCTCTTCTGATAACGCGCGTGCCGTTCGTCACTGGAAAGTTCCGGGCTCGCAGCGATAAAGAAAGGAAACGCATCAAGGCAGATGAAGATTATTTTTGTGTGGCAGAAGGGGCAAGCTAAAGGGTGTAAACTGTTCTTAGAGTGTTTAACGCGGCGAGCCCGGTACTTCCCAGTCACGAACGGCATGCGCGTTATCAGTGTGACGCAGCACACTCTAAGAAAAGTTTACACCCTTTGGCTTGCCCCTTCTGCCACACAAAAATAATCGTCATCTGCCTTGATGCGTTTCCTTTCTTTATCGCTGCGAGCCCGGAACTTTCCAGTAACGAACGGCACTCGCGTTATCAGCATAGAACAGTTTACACCCTTTGGAGTGCCTCTTCTGATAACGCGCGTGCCGTTCGTTACTGGAAAGTTCCGGGCTTGCAGCGATAAAGAAAGGAAACGCATCAAGGCAGATGACGATTATTTTTGTGTGGCAGAAGGGGCAAGCCAAAGGGTGTAAACTGTTCTTAGAGTGCATTCTCGACAGGAAAGTAGCGAACGCCTAGTTTTAAAGAAAGGAAACGCAAGCAAGGCAGATGGCGATTATTGTTGTGGGACAAATATACACCCCAAAGGGTGCAACCGTTTTAAGAGTGTTAGAAAAATTTACACCCTTTGGGGCTTATCTTGTCCCACAACAATAATCGTCATCCGTGCTGCCCGCGTTTCCTTTCTTTAACGCTGTGAGCCCGGTACTTTCCAGTCACGAACGGCATGCGCCTTATCAGTGTGACGCAGCATTCTCGACAGGAAAGTAGCGAGCGCCGAGTTTTCAGGAAAGGAAACGCAAGCAAGGCAGATGACGATTGTTGTTGTGGGACAAATATACACCCCAAAGGGTGCAACCGTTTTAAGAGTGTAAAACGGTTGCACTCTTTGGGGTGTATATTTGTCCCACAACAACAATCGTCATCTGCCTTGCTTGCGTTTCCTTTCCTGAAAACTCGGCGCTCGCTGCTTTCCTGTCGAGAATGCTGCGTCACACTGATAACGCGCATGCCGTTCGTGACTGGAAAGTACCGGGCTCGCAGCGTTATAGCGAACTAGAATATATTCTAGTTCACTATAGCAGCGTTAAAGAAAGGAAACGCGGGCAGCACGGATGACGATTATTGTGGTGCACTCTTAAAACGGTTGCACCCTTTGGGGTGTATATTTGTCCCACAACAATAATCGTCATCTGCTTTGCTTGCGTTTCCTTTCCTGAAAACTCGGCGCTCGCTACTTTCCTGTCGAGAATGCTGCGTCACACTGATAAGGCGCATGCCGTAATTCGTGACTGGAAAGTACCGGGCTCGCAGCGTTAAAGAACACTCTTAAAACTGTTGCACCCTTTGGGGTGTAAATTTGTCCCACAACAATAATCGTCATCTGCCTTGCTTGCGTTTCCTTTCCTGAAAACTCGGCGCTCGCTACTTTCCTGTCGAGAATGCTGCGTCGCACTGATAACGCGCATGCCGTTCGTGACTGGGAAGTACCGGGCTGAGAAAGGAAACGCGGGCAAGACGGATGACGATTATTGTTGTGGGACAAGATAAGCCTAAAAGGGTGTAAATTTTTCTAAGAGTGAAAGGAAACGCGGGCAGCACGGATGACGATTATTGTTGTGGGACACGATACGCCCCAAAGGGTGTAAATGTTTCTAAGATCACTCTTAAAACTGTTGCACCCTTTGGGCTGTAAATTTGTCCCACAACAATAATCGTCATCTGCCTTGCTTGCGTTTCCTTTCCTGAAAACTCGGCGCTCGCTACTTTCCTGTCGAGAATGCTGCGTCGCACTGATAACGCGCATGCCGTTCGTGACTGGGAAGTACCGGGCTCGCCGCGTTAGAGAAAGGAAACGCGGGCAAGACGGATGACGATTATTGTTGTGGGACAAGATAAGCCCAAAAGGGTGTAACTTTTTCTAAGAGTGAAAGGAAACGCGGGCAGCACGGATGACGATTATTGTTGTGGGACACGATACGCCCCAAAGGGTGTAAATGTTTCTAAGATCACTCTGAAAACTGTTGCACCCTTTGGGCTGTAAATTTGTCCCACAACAATAATCGTCATCTGCCTTGCTTGCGTTTCCTTTCCTGAAAACTCGGCGCTCGCTACTTTCCTGTCGAGAATGCTGCGTCGCACTGATAACGCGCATGCCGTTCGTGACTGGGAAGTACCGGGCTCGCCGCGTTAGAGAAAGGAAACTCGGGCAAGACGGATGACGATTATTGTTGTGGGACAAGATAAGTCCCAAAGGGTGTAAATTTTTCTAAGAGTGGAGTGTTGTGGGACAAATATACACCCCAAAGGGCGCAACCGTTTTAAGGGTGTCTTTCCACACAACGATAATCGTCATATCTCCCTGCCCCCGGCAATTTTTAGAGTGTATCTTTCCACACAACGATAATCGTCATATCTCCCCGCCCCCGGCAATTTTTTTCGGGGGGGGGTCACCCACAATTGACTGTGGACTGGGAGGGGAAGAAAGGAGGGTGGAAGGCTGGGAAGACTGCATACTAACAGAGAAATAAATGGGACTGGTGACGCGCCCGATGTGTCACCCCGATGGCTATACACTCTTAAAAAAAATTACACCCTTTGGGCCGTATCTTGTCCCACAACGATAATCGTCATCCGTGCTGCCCGCGTTTCCATTCTTTAACGCTGCGAGCCCGGTACTTTCTAGTCACGAACGGCATGCGCCTTATCAGTGTGACGCAGCATTCTCGACAGGAAAGTAGCGAGCGCCGAGTTTTCAGGAAAGGAAACGCAAGCAAGGCAGATGACGATTATTGTTCACTCTTAAAACGGTTGCACCCTTTGGGGTGTATATTTGTCCCACAACAATAATCGTCATCTGCCTTGCTTGCGTTTCCTTTCCTGAAAACTCGGCGCTCGCTACTTTCCTGTCGAGAATGCTGCGTCACACTGATAAGGCGCATGCCATTCGTGACTGGAAAGTACCGGGCTCGCAGCGTTAAAGAAAGGAAACGCGGGCAGCACGGATGACGATTATTGTTGTGGGACAAGATACGCCCCAAAGGGTGTAAATTTTTCTAGGAGTGTTGTGGGACAAATATACACCCCAAAGGGTGCAACCGTATACACTCTAAGAACAGTTTACACCCTTTGGCTTGCCCCTTCTGCCACACAAAGATAATCTTCATCTGACTTGATGCGTTTCCTTTCTTTATCGCTGCAAGCCCGGAACTTTCCAGTGACGAACGGCACGCGCGTTATCAGAAGAGGCACTCCAAAGGGTGTAAACTGTTCTATGCTGATAACGCGCGTGCCGTTTGTTACTGCACTCTAAAAACAGTTTGCACCCTTTGGGGTGTATATTTGTCCCACAACAATAATCGTCATCTGCCTTGCTTGCGTTTCCTTTTTTGAAAACTCGGCGCTCGCTACTTTCCTGTCGAGAATGCTGCGTCACAATGATAACGCGCATGCCGCTCATGACTGGGAAGTAGCGGGCTCGCAGCGTTAAAGAAAGGAAACGCGGGCAAGGCAGATGACGATTATTGTTGTGGGACAAATATACACCCCAAAGGGTGCAACTGTTTTTAGAGTGTGGAAAGTTCCGGGCTCGCAGCGATAAAGAAAGGAAACGCATCAAGGCAGATGACGATTATTTTTGTGTGGCAGAAGGGGCAAGCCAAAGGGTGTAAACTGTTCTTAGAGTGTACCCCGCTGGGTCCAGCTTTGGGAACGTGACGTCACCAGTTGGTTACGTGGCTTTCTTGCCATCCGATGTTAACGCAGGACCCTCGCAAGATTTTCCGCTTCATAGCGCACATACACTCTTAAAAAAGCTTGCACCCTTCGGGGTTATCTTTCCCCACAACAATAATCCTTATCTTTCCCGCATATTCTTTCTTTAACTCTACGTGCCTGGTACTTTCCGGTCACGGACGGCGCGCGCGTTATCAACGTGACATCCCATTCGTTCCCGTGGTGCGGATTAGATCACGTGAACAAATTGGACAGGTTTAGGTTAGCTTGGGCGCAGAGCTAAAAGGCACTATATACGGAAAACTTGCACACGTACAAGTGCAGAAACTTTTGAGATCGGAATGTGCAACTGCACTCAAAGAAAAGTTTACTTCACTCTTAGAAAAGTTTACACCCTTTGGGGCTTATCTTGTCCCACAACAATAATCGTCATCCGTCTTGCCCGCATTTCCTTTCTCTAACGCGGCGAGCCCGGTACTTCCCAGTCACGAACAGCATGCGCGTTATCAGTGTGACGCAGCATTCTCGACAGGAAAGTAGCGAGCGCTGAGTTTTCAGGAAAGGAAACGCAAGCAAGGCAGATGACGATTATTGTTGTGGGACAAATTTACACCCAAAAGGGTGCAACAGTTTTAAGAGTGTTTGGAGTGCCCCTTCTGCCACACAACGATAATCGTCATCTGCCTTGATGCGTTTCCTTTCTTTAACGCTGCGAGCCCGGTACTTTCCAGTAACGAACGGTATGCGCGTTATCAGCATGATAGCATTCCCGACAGGAAAGTAGCGGGCGCGCCGTTTTCAACAAAGGAAACGCATCAAGGCAGATGACGATTATCGTTGTGTGGCAGAAGGGGCACTCCAAAGGGTGTAAACTTTTCTGAGAGTGTGCTTTTTCAGCGCGTCACAACGGCCTCTCAAGCTCTTGCACATGAATGGGTCGTATATGACATTACGAATTATAATCGTTGATGTTAGGGTGCATGCAAATGCAGCTGAGCCCCGTAAAGCTCGAAGCAATCGGTGAGGTTGGTTTCGGGGCGCCGAGTGGTTGGGAATCCAAAGAAGCTTTCGCTTTTTTTATAGCTTTCGAGAGTTTAGACGACCAAAAATCTGGCGTGTTTCCGTTCGAACATCCAAATGCGCAACAACGATAGACAGGAATACACGCGTGTGTAGGCGAAAGTTATTCAACCACACGAGTCGCCGAGAAGTGGTGTAAACATGGCGCCGCCGGGTTCCCTGGTCCCGCCCGGTCGCCGCGGTTGGCTACAGCTGGGGCACTACGTCACGAAAAGTGGGAGGCGCGGGAACCACGGCGTGATGAAAACATCGCCAAGCTCTACCGAAGGATATAGCAGATCCTGCTCCTGTCGCCGCCTATAGTCGCTTTGGTCGCTTGCCGTGCACATGTAATCTCGGCACCAAGTCGGCGAAGTTTCGTGGTAGCCGGGTTGGGTTTGGTGTGTGTTCGCTCTTCGAACTTGTCCGTCGGGGTTGGTCACCTTGCTGTATTCGAATTTTCTTTGTTCGAGGTTGCTGATTACCGATCTTCGCTCCAGCATGGCAGACGACGAAAGTGTGAGAAAACTTTGCATCTGCATAGCTGCTTGCTTCGGAATCGTAGCGTTTTATGAAGTGCAGTAGCTTTCAAACCTCTGTACCAAGTGAAGATTGCGCTGAATGTGGGTTTAATCAGGATGTGGGTGATGATACGAAACTTAACAAATCAGTTTTGTCGATGATCTGTTGTAGCGGTGAAACAGAATTCTGCCTGTTTAAAAATTTGCGTCGTGGTTAGGCTTAGCAGAAGCCTTGTCGCTGGCTGGGTAAGTCCAAACCCTTTAGACGGCAGGTAAATGTTGCCTAAAATACCTCGTAGTGGTAGCTCAAAACATGTGACGTTGCTACTGCACGTGGGTCTTGACACATGAGGCTACTGCTTTCAATGTCGTCGGCGATTAAGCGCTCTCTCTTGCAATATGTCGGCGTTGAAGCCTACGTGCTTGTAACACGGACTCGCCGACTTGCATCTCCGTGCAATAGTATTTTTTTTCAAAACATTCGGGAGCCCACAAAGTATGGATAGGACTGGTGTTCACTTTTTGGCGTGTACCGGCATTCGTTGTGCCTTCGTTAAATGTCCACTCGGTTGCGTCACGTTGACACTGTTCTTGACGTAAGCCATGTGACATGTTGCTTGACCTCGTTGTCATGCGGCCGAATCGTAAAGCGGCACGCACATTGCAAGCATTGTAACCGAACATAATGATAGTGTAGGGGGTGTGCACTTCGTTGTTTCTTGCTGTGAAAAATTGGAACTGCCGACATCGAAGTTAAGATTATGTTTTAATATCCGATGTGAGTGTGTTTTGCACTTGTAGAAATATGACAACTTTGTTCCATGATGTGGTTCCTGTGGTCGTGATAAAGCATTGCTTGCTTGTTCTGTTTGATGAGCAGCTCAAGGCTGATAGAAACAGGTTTTTGGCATATGGGGCACCTTTTTCATCGCTGTTGTTAATAGTGCCGAAATAAAAATTGTGCATAATTTAGATTGTAATTTCGTGACTTCTGATGTTACATTGCATGGTTAATACATCACTCCTTTGTCCACCAATTGCAGTGAGCACCTGTTCACCCTTATCAAGAAAATGAGATCATGAATGTCAAATATGTACTTTGTCAGAAGACTTTTATTCATTTTAATGGGGCATGAATGGAAGTAGGTGTTTCTTCATTATGCAGCTGAAGTTCCCATAAGACTTGCTTGCTCGCATGCACAAGGGCACTAGCAGGCACGTCAGCGCTAGTCACTGTCCTGCCCAACCAAGAGAAAATACATACAAAGAGCTTCACAGGTGCTGCCATATTCGTGACTGCGGTGGTTGCAGTGAAGTGGGGATCGTGTTCAAAAAGGCACCTACATAAAAGTTGGCTTTCTGGTGCTTTAAACATTGTCCATAATGCAGAATTAAGGCTTCGCATTACTGATACTGTCATATTGGTTGATTGTAGCAGTCGCCATGGCTTGCACCATTGTAATGTCATCTGATGGTGTGCATTGCAAAGGTTGCATTTTGCAGTGATGTGTAGCTAGGCTGGTGAAGCATAGCTTCAGACATTACCTGTGCTCCAGTGTCGTAACATTGTACTGGTTGAGTAATACATGCAATGTTTAATGACTGCTATCAATTAAGTGAACCATGCTTGTGTACAGATGTGTTAAAATTTATGCATTGTTAGTAGTGTGTGGCTTGTGTCCATGTATAAGCATGGGGTCATGGCTATGAAATATGTAGATGTAATGTGGCTGGCATATGAATAGCACAGAATGTAAGCTTGCTAGGGGAATGTTCCTCCATGCTTCCACAGGCAGATGTGAGCATGCTTCAGGTTTAAGCTGGAAGCAATGGAGCTAGGATGGACTGGTAAGAGAAAGGTTGAGGTGACGTAATGTCTATATTGATGAGTCTATGGAGCTGCATCAAATGACTATATTTTGAGATTTCAATCCGGCACTTCAGGTGATACAATTTTGCCCTTAGACGAGGACCTTACTATGTCCTTGCTCAAGGGGTGATCGAATTGCACGATGTCGCCCTAAGAGCTGGCCATTGCATAAAGTTTCAATGGATTCTGGGACATTGTGGCTTACACGGCAATAAGCTTGCTGATGAGGAGGCAAAGATGGCCCACATTAATGCCACGCGAGTGTCCATCCCATTCTCACGACCAGACACTAATGCCCTAGTGTACAGACTTCTTCGCTATAATATCGCAGTATATTAGGCCTTGCTAGGTCATTGTCATCACCGCCTTCATGCACTTGACCCAGAGAAGAAAATAAGGATACCACAAACATGAAAAGGTGCAATGCAAGCTTGCTGCACAGATTACGATTAGGTGTGGGCTTCACCCGGCATTACCTACATCTCATCTGCCTGGCGACAGTCGAAATTGTGAGGAATGCGGTATTCCTGAGACGACAGAGCACCTTTTGTGCATCTGCCTGTGATTTGATGTACAGATAAAATCGCTGACCGACATCTTGTCAAAATTTGTTGGACCGTTAACTGGAAACACTCTCTTGGGACCTTCACCTAATCCTCGTCATCAGCCTGTCTGAAGGTTCTCAACAAATTTTTGTATGAGAGCGGATGGACAAAAAACCTTGAAGAGTCTTGGTGCATGCAAGATTATAACCACCCTCTTCATCCTCGTAATAATCATCTTCTCCATTCTTCCTTTCTTGACATCTTCTTTCTTCTCCCAACGCCAAGTAGCAGGTCAGAAAATTGATTCAGGCCGGCCTCTCAGCTTTTCTATCATAATAAATACCTCTTAGTCTTAAGTTTCTTCTGAAGCTGAAGTCGGGGTTCGTACACCTCCTTGAAATTCTTGACAACCCTTGAATTTGGAGAGATTCAATGGCCTTTCAAGCTCCTTGAAAATATATGTTCCTTGAAATGGTTTGGGGGTGACCTTTGAACATTCAAAAGTACTGAACTCTGCATCGGGGCTATGCTGTGGACATTATCGAGAATTGATCCTAGATATCTTCTTTTCAGAGTGTCGCTAAGCGATGCAGTGTGGCGTGTCCACAGCTACTAACAGCAGGTTTGTTTAAATTACCACTGTTATTGGCAAAGCTAGGTGAAGCCCAAACAATAAAAATACTGGTAGGGCTTGGTACTCTACAGCTATTTTTGTTGTGCTAGTTAGTTCACACTGCAGCTATCATGGCTCCATTTTCCTACGTTCTAGAAATGCCTGGTGGAAAGTAAGTTTCAGCCATTTGATTTCAATGTGACGAGCATCTTTGGCTGAAGCTAGACACTACTAACCATCATGCTAGAAAGTGATTGACATTACAATGGGAAAGTCAACTAGTTGTGTGTCTTGAACTGGGACTGAAGCTTTCACAAGCTTAAAACAAAACCTGTACAGTACTGTGCACTGATACAGTGTTGCCCAGTAACGAGTACAGGTATTTGCACAGGCAGTGTTCAAAAAAGATATTCAACGGTTCGTGAAGCTTGTGCCAAAGGTCGGTCTGAAATCTACTGCGAGCTCTTGTTTGAGTGAAAAGTCTACACAACTAGAAGTATAGCTCGTAATAAGTTGTACATGCAATGTCAAAAACACTGATGGATAAAGACAAACCATGGCTAGAAAAAGTAAAGTTGCTGTTGATATTAGTCTAGTGCAGTCATCAAAGCACAGACTTTTGAGCATGTATCAATGTTTGAGGCATTGTTAAGTTGGTGTAGATGTTGGATCAGCAAATTAGACAACCCGACAGATGCTTCTGTGTCTTCACTGCTGATATTTTAAAATCGGCACCCTGATGTGCTAAAAATTCTCAGATCTGACGAATAGTTAAAGTGCAGTTGTTTCACACTGTGCTCAATGCAGAATTCAAATGGCAATGTTTAATAACGTGTCAATTTAACAATAGAAGGAAAGTCCCCTGAAAACCGCCCTGAGCAGACCGCTCTGGTTTCCATACTTGGCAAATAAAATCCATGTGTTCCATCCGAAAGCAATGCCTTGCGGTAATTTGTGATATCTAATGCCTGTTTGGCCATTCTCCCACTTTCAAAAGCAGAACATTGCCAGAATAAATTATTGAGGTCTGTGCGGCAGTCCAGCTTGCACTTAGTGCATGTTTGAGTGTTGGGTCATCAACATTTCGCTACAGGGTTTGGTGTATAAGCTGAATTTGGATAGGCCTTACTGATGAAGACTTCTTGGGAGCGTGAAAGTGAGGACTTGCTTGAAAAGGGGACAGGTGGGGTAAACTGTTTCAGTTGTAATTAACTTGAGGTATGGAGGGATGCACATGCATGAACATGGTAGCTGCTGCTGAGGATGCCTTGTCGTTTGGAGCTTGTATGGGTTACTGTATTTAGCATTGAGACACTCAGTGAAAGACCTTGCCACTGCTTTGATAAATCACTCATCTAACAGTGGCAGCGTTTTGCTAGAATTGCTTGTTAGGGTTGCATTTCTTGCAGCATAACACCATGTCAGTTGTTTAGGGTATAGCTTAGCACCTCTAGGCTGGTGTGCTGCTTGTCCTCAAAATAAGGAGTAGCCAAATGTTTGTTGGAGGAATACAGACATGCCAGTTTTCACTTCAATTTTTTGCTTGAAATTAAGGTTCTCTACCTCAAAACTAAAAAAAGTACTGGCAAGCCCCAGAATGGCCCTAAATAATTATAATAAACATTCCTACAAACCACTTTCGGTTTTGCTTCCCAGGAAGTGTTTGTGTCATGGAAGTCGTTATGCAGAAGGTGGTCATGCGAGAGCAGAACATCGTAACGTTTTGGCACCTACTCTGAATTAGTAGCAGACCGAGTGAGCCAGAGTGAACCCCAAATTGTTCTGCTCTCCTGTTAACACCTTTGCGACGGAACACATGCAGCTCCTTGAAAACAAAACTATTGTAAAAAAGCTATTGTACTACTTTGTTTAGTGTGCTTTGAGGCTTGCCAATATTTTATCTAGTGTTTTGCTGTTGATTAATTCTATTGAATGCAAAAAAATGAAAAGAAAATGGCATGTCAGTACTCCTCTAAGGTGACTAATCTAGTTGTATAGCAGAAAACAAGAAAACTTGTAGAAAGCAGTCACTTAAAATAATTCATGGTTCTTCTGCAGATCTTCGATCCATCATTGAAGAAGAAGAAAAAGAAAAAGAAGACTCCTTTTGACCCCAGTGCATTGGAAGATGGCAGCGCAGCCGATGTTGCTCAAGCAGAGAATGGCATTGAAAAGGAGGATGCTGAAAAAGAGAACCGTGAGGATAAGGATGATGGTGAGTTTTTAGGTGACTTCGTTGGGTCTTTGCAAAGCAAAAAAGTGAGTTCTGATATTTAGTCCTCATATAAAATTATCGAGTATTTCCACCATTTGTCAGCATGTGCACTGCCATTGTGACATTCAAGGTACTGTATTTGAACAGTAGTCTGCTGTATTTCAGAGGTACATAGTGTAAACATTTCTTTTTGCTTTGTTACGAGAGGCAACAAAGGCTTATTGATAATGACTAGGCTGATTAAGTGGCTGTACAACCAACGTCAAATGTTCTGTTTTTTACTATGATTAATGCTGAATTCCACTGGTCGATCTGGCGCATGTTTTTTTGCTCTGTGGCAAAGAAATAAAATTCCATTGGACGATCTAAAGCAAGTTTGCATTTTCCACTGGTCGATTGCGATAAACTGGCTCCACAATGAGGCGCTCCTCGTCGACTTGCCGAGCAGAGATGGATTTCACTGGAACTCTGATGATGTGTTGGCATCACTTTCGGGTTGGTCGTGTGGCTTGGCTGTTTTCAGCCCTTTTTGATGTGTTGTTTGGTAATTCTGTGCAGTTGTTTACATTATCGAAATGGCGTCGTTCAACTGTGAGGCAGTGCTTCTTGCCTTGAGTGATTCTGACAGCAGCACTAGTTCATAGGAGAGTAGCAGCAGTGACAGCTAGTAGTTGTACATGATTTACGAAATAGTATTTAAGGTGCAAATAAAGAAATCCCGACATGGCTGGCGGAAATAGCGGTTGCCGAATTTGCGTTGTGCTCCCTGCCGTAGCATGTTTATGTTTCACTGATCAATCTGGATTGGGCCGGCCCGTGCTGAATTTTGTTGATCTCTCGTGGATTCAACCCCCCCCCCCTTTCCCGCCTTAGATCGACCAGTGGACTTGACCCCAACTTTTCTCGCCGAGAAAGCACTTGGGACAGACTTGAGAGAATTAAGCGAGGTCAGCACTAAGTAGAGAGCAGTACAATCTCATTTAAAGAACAGTCACCTTTATTTATTTATTTTTTTTGCATGTCTTTCTGTGAGAGCGAGAATCAAAGCCTGCCCAACACGGATAGGAATTTTGAGAGAGGTCTTTGTAGTGTTGCGTATTCCAGGGTAGCGTATCGTACTGCTGCCGAGTAGTAGCGGCGCCTTCCTATCGAAGCTTGAACGACGTTACTTATTTGGTAGCGTGGCGTTGTCGGCAGGCCGCATGCATCTGGTAGACCATGACGACCAAGTAAGGGCGAGACGATTTTCTAGTGTGACACTTGCGTGGTTTATTCAAAGGTAGATGAAAGAAAATGAGAAGAGCATGAAGTGATCAAAAGTACATTTCGGAGCCCCTTAAATAGGCTCTCTACAATCGTGGGCGGGATCTTGCTTCCGTCGATGTCACGTGAGCGCCACAGAAAGAGGGCCCCTCCTCCTCTGGTTATACCAAGCCTGCTGAAAGGAAGAAGTCGTCCTGCCTCCCGAAATTGTGGACGCCTGTCCGCCTCTTCTGTGCTTTGCGGGTTCGTGGAAGTTCTCTTCTAGGTTCAATTCGAGAAAAGGGTCTCTCTAAACTCGCACACACACACATACACAATAGAGGCCTGTACACTGCGGGGCTTCCGGCAGACAGGCAGACACTCGAAACGGTCATGGCGAATTAGAAAGTCGCGCTTCATTTCGACGAGGTCTGGTAAAAGGTCGGGTGAGAGAAAGTTCTTTCTGCACGTGGATCAGGACGGCCACAATAGCAAGTGAAGTCGTGCCTCATTTCGACGAGGCAGAGTGAGATGGTCGGTTGAAATTCTTTTCAACACGTGGTGTCAGACGCCAACCCTAACAGTAGGCAGGAAGTGCAAGTCACCGAAGACCAATGGACAGTGGTGATAGCATCAGATAACAGCTTCAAATAACCTGCATCAGATAACATGAGTTACTGGTCATGCTTCGCAGATAACAAAAAGCCATTCTGGTCCTTTGATTTATTGTGAAACGCTAGCAGGAGCAGCATGTCATCAGCATTGAATGTTGTCTGTGCTGGTGGCACACATGATGTGCTGCGGTTTCAAAATTGTGATCCTTGGCTAGTAAGTTTTGAAATGCCGTTGTGCACGACTCGCATTCATTGGTGGGATTTGTTTGTGTTAAGTGTGCTGCCATCATGCTCTCTGCATGGTTGTGTAACTGGGGTGCCCAAAGGCTGCATTGCAATGCTTTCTGTACTTTGCATAATCTGCATACACATGCATTTAGTGATAATGAAAGTTTGTCGGGGCTTCTGATAAGTGCTTAAATCTCTTGGTATTCGCATGTTGATAGCAGCTTAGCGCTTGGTAGGGAGTCCATCTGGATGGAAGCAAAATGTTGTAAGCTCTAGAGTAACATTTTTTGTAGCCTGGGCTGCTAGTATAACATTGTAATAGTGTGATGCCTATATTCCAAGGCAGGTGCTCAAGGTCCAAGTGTTCCTGAAAGAAGTATGCATACCTAGGAATGATTAGTCTGTTGTTGCAGCATCACTGTTATGGAAATGCCAAAGTAATATGCACCTTCTAGATATAGGTACGCAATATTTTAAGGGTGGTGCTCGAAATTGACTATGACCAGTAGGATTTTCACATGTGTGCGTCAGTTCTATACTGTCTGTGTATGGAAGTGGTTTGTCTTGATTGACCCCAGTCCACCAATGTGCACAGCAATTTCTGTATACGGGTAGGTGGCGAGCTGTTGTAATTTGACATTGTACAAGTTCATCGCTTGCAGGCTGTTTAGTTTAGTGAGGGTCAGGTTTTTTTCCCAGTCCAAAAGCAATGGTGCCTTTTTTGTATGTTTGTGCAGACCCCACCCTGGACTTGGATGACTTTTCTGGACTGAAAAAGAAAAAGAAGAAAAAGAAGCCATTCAGCTTAGATGATATGGATGCTGCTCTTCCTGTAGGGGTCACTTCATGAATTTTTCCGCAATTCAGTTTGTCACTTGTACCCTTGTTTTCATTGGCAAGGTGGTTTCTTTGCTTTCTGAGTACCATGCAACTGCTGCAAAGACTTCTTCGTCCACTCCATACCATAGCTTTCTTTGCCAACTCCCAATGAAGCAGCACTAGTTAAGACTAGTTAGTGGCAGTGCTGGCAGCCGGAGTACTGATAATTTATTCCTCTGAGTAGTCCTCGCCAATGATAGGGATGCAGTTCATGTACAGGGGCTAGACTCGTGGCCGTAGAAGTGGCAGTGGGCCAGCAATCACCTGACTCACTGAACAGAATGCTCACAAGTGCTCATTGGACAGAATGGCAATAGTTAATGTGTAGGAAGAAAGTCCTGAGATGGAGTTCACACAGCATGGCCTAAATTGCCAGTACCATGCACTTGAGGTTGCATGCGATGAGCAAATGTGAAATTCGTCCATGGCATTGACCATTGTGAAATTGTAGGTAAATATAACATCTCACTGACAGACAGCACTAAGGAAAAGTGTTAATGAATTTTTTGCACAGCTGGCATTGTAAAAAAAAAAAAAGAAACCTTTCACATGAACCTTATTTTTTTAGACTGGCCAATTTGCACATTTTTGCAAATCCGGCTGTGTCCGGAAAATTGGTCATAAAAAAATTACTGGAGTTCTATCTGAAATTGTGTACTGACTGATCTAGAACATAGTTTTTGCTTTTAAAATTTGTCTTGAAATTTCAGGGTGTCTACCAACCTGGAAAACCGGGAATTCTCTGGGAATTTGAAAAGTCTAAAGATACTCTGGGAAAACTCTGGAAAATTGGACTTCTATCAGGGAAAATTAGCTGTAACCACTATGCTGTAACTTTATCAAAAGGGAACGGAAGTCGTGTTAATGCTGGCTCCAGTAACGGAGGAATTGCAACGAATCGTCATTGACGCTGTGTCATCGGCACGAGGTATTGCCAGAGTAGTTAACGACCGATTTTCCAGACGCCCGATTTTTCGGACATTTTTTCGGCATGCCCGATAATTCGTACAGCTTTGCGGCACCACCACATACTCCATATAGTCAATGTATATTGCCCTGACTGCGTGGCTGAAATGGCATTAATCAAAGCCACCACCGCCGCCATTTTGATTATCTCACCGCCTCGAACCGGCACTCTTGCACGCAGATCCGCTGCCAGCTGTAGCCACCACCGCGGCAACGTTAGGCCTAGCTGCTTCTACGTTCACTATTAAGCGTCTTGCCATGCGATGCCGTGTTTTTCATTGAAAGAATTCGCCACTGTCAGCAATGGCACCGACTCCGCCTTTGTAATCCTCGGGACTGGCTTCGAAGCTCTCGGATCACAGCGTGTTGCGTAATGCCAGTCTCCGAAAGTTAGCTTTGCCTCAGTGCAGCAATGTTATGTGGTGAAACATCAGCGTGGGAAGGGGCAATTGTCACGGGACACAGTATGCATTCCTTAATTATACACGCGTGCACCCCCATCTCCTGTCACAGTAGAAGCATCGATATGCCTAATAAATGTACTGGCAGGCCTTAAGAGCTTTTTCGGTCGAGCCTGTGGCAATTTTAGCCTTTAAGGGCAGTGAAAGACATGCATTCATTTTTTTTTCGGGCTGCCCGATTTTTCGCATGTTCTTGCGGCCCATAGGGAGTCCGAAAAATCGGACGTTAACTGTACAACTGACCAAGAGGATCGATGCTTCAAATGATCCATAAGGTGAACGTGTGGCAGAAGGAGGATGAAAACAGAAAGGACCGACGCACTGAGGAATTAACAGGAAAGGATGCGTGCCGCAGCCTCTTTGAAGGAGCTTGAGCTCAAAAAGCAAAGTGTTGGCTGACGCCGAGGTGCACGTGTCTCTCATCCAAACCAAAATAAACTCTTTAAAGTAGTGAAACCCAACACTGATATGTTGTGTATGGGCTGAGAGTATGTCAGGACAATTGAGGTTGACTTTCGAGCTGCTGAGAGAGAATCTTAGTTGTGAAAAAGTTGAGGCCTCATATCGATGAGCTTGCTATCAATTGATAGAAATAGCTCATATTCAAAAATATTTACTTGTCTATGCATCTCCTTTTCATTCGTATTTGAAAACGGTTGACTCAATTTGGAATGGGTTTTACAATTATTTTTCGCTGTGCATTTTACTAACACCCTTCTGTTTTCTTAAATAAAATAGATGTTACTCCTTACTATTCATACTGGATTAAGTCAGTTTTTGTATCAACATGCTTACTAGAGGGTTACAGCATTGGGCAACATGGTATCGGCCTGTCTTGACGTAAAACAAACTTCTGGCTCATTCAGGGAATCTTGTAAAGGTGCTCAGGAAAAACCTGGAAAACTCGGGGAATTTGTAAATGTCAATTTGGTAGACACTTTGAATCTGACTTCTTTGTGAAATTATATACGATTGTGCGTTAATGAGTTGATAATTCATGCTTTTTGTTGCGATATGACATGTTGCTACATACAACAAATGAATGTTTTTTGTGTATAGCCTTGAACCTATACTAGCATCTGTGACTATGGGTTCAATCAAGAAAGAAAGGTTTTACTAAAATACCAATGTGGAATTTCAAATTTGTGTTTGGGAGCCAGATTTCTGCAACAAGCGATAATTACTTGTGTGGCAGGGTCCAAGCCAGTGACGAAGGTTGAAAAAAAAAAAAAAGGGAGAATGAAGTATATTGTTACAATATAGGACAAATGTTTTCAGGAAATGGAACCAAAGGAAGAATTATCTGTTATGGCTGATGAAGATAGGGACGAGGAGCGGGATGGCGCTTTTGATGATGATTTGGACTTCAACCTTCCCAAGAAGAAAAAGAAGAAGAAGAAGATCACATTTGATGCAGTCGATACAGAAAGTGGTGCAGCTGGAGATGACGAAAATGATGATACAACATTTGGTGAGTGTAGCGCTGTTTCACATGTGTTAGTCAATGCACTGCATGTATTTTTGCTTATACAAGTATTTTTGTTGCTGTATTCTATTAAAGGTTAGTGGTTATAACTATGTACAGTCGCCGACCGTTTATTCGGACCTCACGGGGACTGCGAAAATGTCCGAATAAACAGGTGTCCGAAAAAACAGATTAAGAAAAAAAAATCAAATCCTTTATTTCCACGCACTTATTTGGGCTCTGCAGTAGGCTTGGAAGAAATCGTGAATGCGCCGTTGCACACTGTTCCGTTTACGCGCAATCAGATAAGCCTGAATCTCGGAGAGGGTCGTACGGTCACTATTAGCGGCTGAAAGCACAGTCACTGCTTGTACACGCTCCGCATGAGACGGCAGCGTACCACATGGTGCGTCTTCCGACTCAGAGTCATCGTCCGGCGGTACAGCAGAAACCTGACGAATGATCTTGCCGTCGTCGAGTTCTGCGCATGTCAATACAGCAGTGTCAGCACCTATGAAACTGTCAAATGAGACGGTGTCCAGGATCGCAATGTAACCACTGCGCAGGTCTCGGCAGAACATTTTCCGCGTCAGTAGGGAGCACATCGGAAGGCGACAAGTCTTAGGCCTCCCGGTACCCGCTTGCCGGCATTCCCCAGCGCAGTCTGCGCGGGCACTGTCGGCGCCATTAGACTCTTGACGCGATGTTTACGTATGCCGCGTTGGCTCACCGAAACCTCGACACAGCACACAATGCAAACACCATCGTGCCGACACCAGTCGCACTAACAAAAAACGCGGCCTGCTCGCAGCGTCTTGTGCGAAGAAACAAATTAGCTGCTGGATTGTCTTGACATGGCTTACTAAGCTGAAACCGGAACTGCTGCAGAGCCACTCTAACGAGGCAGAAACGATGATGATGAGTGGGGATTTCCAGTAGCGCGACTTAGTGGGGCAGCACGGAAGCTCTGTTCAAAACAAAAATGGCGTTCAGCAAGTCGAACCATGCACCGGTCAGAGTCGGTGCATGGTGCTCTCGACCGAGTTGGCTCAAGGAGTGTCTGAAAAATCAGACGAGAGGTTGCAAGGTGTCCGAACTTTCAACAGTTGTTATACATTATGGTCTATGGGGAGAATGGCGGTGCCGCGAGGCTGACCGAATAATCGGGCATGTCCGAATTTTCGGAGTCCGGAAAATCGATCGGCGACTGTAAATGCAGTAAATTTTGTGCAGGTTTGTAACTGCAGTACATGCTGCTTGTGGTGCAATACCATACCTGCCAACCGGGGAACATAAAAATTGGAAAAAACTCGGGGACATCACAAAAGGGGAAGGTGGGAGGGGCTAATAGCATGCATTTTATTAAAGGGCCCCTCACCAGGTCTGGCCATTTTGAGCTGGCAAGGGCAGAGCTTACAATGCGCGATAAGTATTGTGCTACGCGCCGCGGAAAGATCTGAAATTTCAAATAAAATGCGCTGTTTTCCCTTCTCGTCGTCGCGGTGCTGCAAGCGGGAGGAAGACGTACACGTGTTGACACTGTGACGTCGTTTGCGGTGACGTATGACTTCGAGAATTATTCCAGCCAGCATTTGTTATATGTGTAATATGTTGCTAGAATAGACGAATTAAATCTTGGAAATATAATAAAACACACAAATTGAATGTCTGCATGTTTTTTTTTTACTTCGCGCCGCAGCAAGAGAGATGTACAGTCGCGGTCAAAAATACGCGGCCCACGGCTCCAGTCGGCGGAGCGGCCGCGAGCCGCACCGCGGCGCTCGCGTCGGCGCTGCGAGAGTTTGCGCTCTGACGACAGGTATCTCCCTCGCTCTCGGGCGGATACGTAACACGGTTGATAAAGTTCAAGTGCATCGTTCAGCTGTTTCGCAGTTTACGGTCAGGGCGAAAGGGGGCTCCCGTTTGCATGAAGCGTCGCCGCGCTGGTGCCGCTTCGTATCTCGTCTCCAGAGTGTGCGGAGCCGCTGCTGCGCGCGGCCGCTCAGCCGTTCGTGAAGGGCACGGCGCGATTCCTGTTAGCATCGTAGTTGGGTTGACACCTGATGCATGTAACCCGCCGTGGTGGCCTAGTGGCTATGATACTGGGCAGCTGACCCGAAGGACGCGGCTTCGATCCCGGCAGCGGCGGTTGCTGCATTTCAGTTGAGGCGGAATGCTAACGAATGCCCGTGTACTGTGCGACGCCAGCGCACATTGAAGAACCCCAGGTGGTCGATATTTCCGGAGACCTGCACTATGGCGTCTCTCATAGCCTGAGATGCTTTCGGACGTTGCACACTACGAAACCAAAAAGTCATGCTTACGCGCTGTCCGCTTCCGTCTGATCCACCGCACCCGCGTGCTCAAGGCTTGGGTACCAGCATGCATGCACCTCGTTCTCAAATAATATGCCACGGTCGTTCGCTCTCTTAAAGCGGTAGCATGCGAAGAGCCGCCGCATTTGTGAAATCAATGCGCTTGCATTAAAAGCCCCATGTGGAAGAAAAACAGGGTGCGCAATAGGTAGCTACAGGAGGTTCATTATTGTAATAGATAAAAGGGAGGCATTACATGTAAACCATTAATATATTCACCGCTGGCAGCGAAAGAGAAATCTACAAAAAATAATGATCCCGCACGGGTCCAAAAAATGCACTGGGGATTATTAAGTCTGAAGGCGAAAATCACTGCGTAAAATTGATTCGAAACTGCGGGGGTCGTTTGGGTACGGGAGAATAACGTGAAAGAAGTGTTATCGGAATCTTAAGATTTGGGGCAAACTGAAGAAAATGTCCCGAAGTGATGAAATTTATTGCTAGTGCATTGACAATTAAGGCTCTTAAGTGTTATCTCTTACGGGTGCAATGTATCGTCATCATGAATATGAAGAGAAATAAATTGAGATGTTTGTGCCACACCGGCGAGTATAATGGTTTTAAATAGTGCATCGGCCTCATACAATGATAGTCGGATATGAGGTTTTTGAAGGTAAATATGTCATTTTTGAAGGCCTGGTAGAAAGTGTGACTGAGTTTCCCGACCTTTGCACTTACTTCTTTTTTTTTTAAATGATTAAATATATGCTGGCGTTTACCTTTTGTTCGGGATCGGTTTTTTTGTGTGTGTATATATGGTAAGAAAAGGTGCGCTTCTCCTGCCCGCTTGTATTTAAATATTGCTGAGTATAAGTGTACACGTTTGGTAAGTGTACACGTTTGGTAACTGGCGATGATAACAGTATTTAAGACCAAAACAAGATGGTGGTTTTTCGAATGCATCGGCTCTACGTAATAAATGGCCAGAAAGTGTAGGCTATGCGAATAATTTTTTTATGCGTGTGTTTTCAGAGCGATGATGATTGATTGTGGACACAGCAAGGGTATTTTAAGAATTTTTTTTAATGTGGTTATTCTCGCACATTTTTTAGCCGTTGATCTACCGGCTTCACGTACGATATTACTTCTGAACAATCAAATCTCAAGCCTGCCTAATGCTTGGTGAACGCCGATGACGTTCGCAGCCAGTCCTATTTAGGCTCGCGCGATGGATCGGAGCACTGTTCACCACGGCAGCCGCCGAAAGAGACGCGCAACGATTGTGACACAGCGATTCATTGCCGACATTGAGTGGCAAAAAGCGGATCCCGTTTAAGAACGCGATGAGACATGCGCGATAACAAAGAAAGGACAGGCATGCACAGACAATGGTTTCCAAAGCATGGCATTTTGGGATGATTGGGCATTAAGCTTGCAGTGACTCACACCAAAGATGTTGCATCATCCCAAAAGGCGGTGTTCGTCTCCATGGCGCCTTTTGTCTGGTTGCGTCGGAATAAAAAGCGCGATAACTGATGCGCTTCAACAGCGATTGCAAAGCATGGCTGGCGGATATAAAGCGCAGTGACAGGTTTGAGGTTTTCCATTAGCACAGCGTAAAGCACGCAAGCATGGCGCGACTTGATGCGGTTAAGACGCGAAAGGTGCTAGATCTTTTTATTGCCGGGCGCAGTCGGCGAGCAATAGCTAGAGAGGTTGGATGCTCAAAATGTGCAGTAGACCGGATTTGTCGCTCGTTTATGGCCACACGCCGAGTGGAGGACGCACCTCGATCAGGAAGGCCTTTGGCGACGACGGTGGACCAAGACATGGCAATCGTTGCAGCTGTCAGCTGCGAGCCCGCTATAACTGCTCTCGAGATCAAGAGGGAGCTTGAACTTCCGGTATCAGTTTCAACTATTAAGCGCAGGCTGTATGCCGCTGGTCTGAAGAGCAGGGTGGCATGTCAAAGGCCGCGCTTGAATGAGTCGGAAAAGCGAGCCCGGTTGGAGTTTGCGACAGAGCACTTGTCTTGGCAGCAGGAAGACTGGAGAGAAGTCGTCTCTAGTGACGAATCAACATTTGTCACCAAGTGGGACCAGCAGCGCAGAGTGTGGAGACTCCTCGGCACGAGGTAAGCCAGTTTCTGTGTAACCGAATACATTACGAATACTGTCTCTCTTTACAAGGTGCATTGGTTACGCTGCTTTGTGGAGCTCAACATCCCAAGCCTACACATGAGCTCTGAGGGATGCTGCATGTCAGGCTGCGAGTTAATTTAGACTGCGTAAGGTTCTTTTAACGTGCACTGTTATTGTAAAATACACAGGCGTCTTTCATTTGTAAGCAGAGTGATTTATTACAAGTGTTGGATCTGCGCAGTCATTGCGAATTTCAGTGTGAAATTAACGCACATTTTACAGACACGACGAGCAGTACATCCAACAAGTGGCAGCTAGTGGGCGCTGCTCTATCAGCGTGTGGGGCGCCGTTACCTGGCAAGGACTTGGACCGCTGCATCTTATTGATGGGAACCTGACCGCGGACCAATACACTCGAATTATAGAGGAAGTCCTTGTTCCCTTTGCGCTGGAAGGCCCATTCAAAGATGGGGTATATATTTTTCAGCAAGACAGGAGCCCTATCCACACCGCGAGGTAAGGAGAATCTCTGTCGTATTTAGAGATTATAACCTTATTTGCACCGTGATGAAAATTCTTGGCAACGTCTCTCTAAACACCTCCCACAGAAAGAAAACAGTGAAAGGACTTTAATGTGTAAACATTCTCGGTGGTTAAGTGAAGACAGCTATGTGTACCATAACGAAGGAAAAGACACTTGCAGCACATTTCTAGTAAGCCTTGCATTCAATAAAATCGATTCTATATGTTCCTAATGCAAAGCACGTTTAGCCTGTCATTACTCCAAGATAGAGTGCGCGGAGGTCGGGGGGATGGAGAGAATGAGGCTTAACGTCCCGATGCAGCTCAGGTTATGCGAGGCACCGATGTGGAAGGCTCCTGGAATTGCGACGAACGGGAGGGGTAATTAATGTGCTCTCACATTTTGCGCGCGCGCACGCACGCACACACGCGCACACTCACACGCGCACACACACTGCCTGACTATCACTCCAGCGTGTTAGGCTCTCACGAGAGAATAGCACATCCGCTAACGTTTCTTCTTTTTCCACAAAGAAATATCCCGTTTCTTAATCAAACATTTCATTCCTCTATTAATTCCTGCCTTTGCATATTGTGACTCTCCTATTTTTTTCCCTCATTGCTACGCAGGAAAGTTGGAAAAACGCTTCAAGAACTTGGCATCCAAGTATTGCCATGGCCCCCAAAGGGGGCAGACCTCAACATAATCGAAAACGTATGGGGACAAATGAAAAGGCGACTGGCCCGTCATTCCATTTCAGCTCAGAGGCGAGAGGATTTGTGGAGGGCAGTCAAAGAAGAATGGGACCACCTTCGTTCGCTCCCCGCTCTCGTTCCGGCATTGTACGCCTCCATTCCCGGGCGGCTTCGAGATGTGGTCGCTGCCGGGGGGGCGTTCACCAAGCATTAGGCAGGCTTGAGATTTGATTGTTCAGAAGTAATATCGTACGTGAAGCCGGTAGATCAACGGCTAAAAAATGTGCGAGAATAACCACATTAAAAAAAATTCTTAAAATACCCTTGCTGTGTCCACAATCAATCATCATCGCTCTGAAAACACACGCATAAAAAAATTATTCGCATAGCCTACACTTTCTGGCCATTTATTACGTAGAGCCGATGCATTCGAAAAACCACCATCTTGTTTTGGTCTTAAATACTGTTATCATCGCCAGTTACCAAACGTGTACACTTACCAAACGTGTACACTTATACTCAGCAATATTTAAATACAAGCGGGCAGGAGAAGCGCACCTTTTCTTACCATATATACACACACAAAAAAACCGATCCCGAACAAAAGGTAAACGCCAGCATATATTTAATCATTTAAAAAAAAAAGAAGTAAGTGCAAAGGTCGGGAAACTCAGTCACACTTTCTACCAGGCCTTCAAAAATGACATATTTACCTTCAAAAACCTCATATCCGACTATCATTGTATGAGGCCGATGCACTATTTAAAACCATTATACTCGCCGGTGTGGCACAAACATCTCAATTTATTTCTCTTCATATTCATGATGACGATACATTGCACCCGTAAGAGATAACACTTAAGAGCCTTAATTGTCAATGCACTAGCAATAAATTTCATCACTTCGGGACATTTTCTTCAGTTTGCCCCAAATCTTAAGATTCCGATAACACTTCTTTCACGTTATTCTCCCGTACCCAAACGACCCCCGCAGTTTCGAATCAATTTTACGCAGTGATTTTCGCCTTCAGACTTAATAATCCCCAGTGCATTTTTTGGACCCGTGCGGGATCATTGTTTTTCGTAGATTTCTCTTTCGCTGCCAGCGGTGAATATATTAATGGTTTACATGTAATGCCTCCCTTTTATCTATTACAATAATGAACCTCCTGTAGCTACCTATTGCGCACCCTGTTTTTCTTCCACATGGGGCTTTTAATGCAAGCGCATTGATTTCACAAATGCGGCGGCTCTTCGCATGCTACCGCTTTAAGAGAGCGAATGACCGTGGCATATTATTTGAGAACGAGGTGCATGCATGCTGGTACCCAAGCCTTGAGCACGCGGGTGCGGTGGATCAGACGGAAGCGGACAGCGCGTAAGCATGACTTTTTGGTTTCGTAGTGTGCAACGTCCGAAAGCATCTCAGGCTATGAGAGACGCCATAGTGCAGGTCTCCGGAAATATCGACCACCTGGGGTTCTTCAATGTGCGCTGGCGTCGCACAGTACACGGGCATTCGTTAGCATTCCGCCTCAACTGAAATGCAGCAACCGCCGCTGCCGGGATCGAAGCCGCGTCCTTCGGGTCAGCTGCCCAGTATCATAGCCACTAGGCCACCACGGCGGGTTACATGCATCAGGTGTCAACCCAACTACGATGCTAGCAGGAATCGCGCCGTGCCCTTCACGAACGGCTGAGCGGCCGCGCGCAGCAGCGGCTCCGCACACTCGGGAGACGAGATACGAAGCGGCACCAGCGCGGCGACGCTTCATGCAAACGGGAGCCCCCTTTCGCCCTGACCGTCAACTGCGAAACAGCTGAACGATGCACTTGAACTTTATCAACCGTGTTACGTATCCGCCCGAGAGCGAGGGAGATACCTGTCGTCAGAGCGCAAACTCTCGCAGCGCCGACGCGAGCGCCGCGGTGCGGCTCGCGGCCGCTCTGCCGACTGGAGCCGTGGGCCGCGTATTTTTGACCGCGACTGTACTTCTGTTTGGTCTGCTTATTCCCACGTCGTGCAGTCGTGCGTGCAGACACCAAACTGTCATTTTCTATCGTGTTCTAGCGCAGGATCATGCTCTGTGATCCGATTGTGTCTGGCTCAGTATTCATGTAGCACAGATTATACCGCCAGCCAGGTGTCCTCGTGCATAATGCGCAAAATCATGTGCTGCGCGAAACGAGACAGTCGCAACAGCTCTCACGCAATGCTGTCAGTGAAAGTGAGCCGCACTGAAAAAAAGTGAGGCAAAAAAAAAAAAATACATATGAAGGCGGGGCCCATAACGTATGCGTCACGCGATCCTCGAGGTGTGGTATGGGAGAACACGGGGAAAAATTTAGCTTGCGGAGGCTAGACAGGGCGAGTGGAGAGAGTCTGTATTTGCGGTGAAGCTCTCCTTTTGAATCATGGGTTCGCGACACTGAAATATTTCAATCCCCCCCCCCCCCCAATCGTTTCAGGGTCACATTTTTTATTGCATATTTAAATTATTCAGGGCAACTTACGTGTAAAAGTAATTATTTTGTGTTGCACATTTCACTGACGCACTTTGAGCTGGTGGGGCTCTAGCAGGCTGAAACACATTTTTTTGTCTTCGTATTGCCTAGTGTTTTAACACATCCAACAAGCGAATGAATGAATGTTTTACTTGCTGAGCACTCCACTACTGCATTGAACCTTCGGACACATCAAAGCTCATGTGCATCAAAGGGATATAATATTGCAGTTTGACCACGAACGTGCCCCGCAACTCAGTTGCCAGAGAGCGTGCTCACTTTGCACCAACGCCTTATTGTAGGGAAACAGAACCAAAATCAAGCTTGTGGGGCTCTAGCGACGGCCAAGAGGTGCTTTGGCATTTTGCTATTGCCTAATGTATTAAGATGCCAAGGGGAAATTGAACCAGCTAAATTGTTGTGCAATGCCTGAATGTGATACTGCCAGAGCGAAAGTACTAGATGCTTACTTCGCTTGTGAATCAAGGTCATTTGTCAACAGAGCTCACTATCATGCAGTTGGATGCCCCCCCCTCTTATCGTCTTCCGAGTGGCTGCCAACTGAAGCCTCAGCTACTTCTTATCCTTGACTGCAAATGGCGGTAGTTGTCTGCTTCTTGACCCATGAATATGACGAGACAGAATAAAAAAAATCACCACCCCTTCCAGTCTGTGAAGGTGGTCGAACAGCGAAGCTGTGTTAGTTACACTGAGTGTTGCACCATGCAAGTCAAAACTTCGCAAGCAGTCTCTATTGTAAATCTTTAGTTTCACCAGTTTTTCACCTCATTTTTGCTTTTGCGTCCTTCACAGGGGAGCATGCTTTAGGAGTGCTTCCTTTTTGGGGTATATTTGGCATTAGGCATCTCTGGCACGCAGCTCAGGGTCGGCCCTACGATGATGAGCCCGTTCACGAGCCAACTTTCGTTGACACTCTTGGTAGGCAGCTTCTTTCTCAGTACGCACTACTCGTGGTCTTCCCATAGTTGTAGCTGGGATGAAATGTGCGGTACCACTAATCCAAAGCTCAATATATTATGCGCAAGGCCCACCACTGGAGATGCAGGCGCTGCAATCGTTTTGACGATTGGCTGGATTGGTTTGACGATTGATGTGGCTGCTGCACTTCTTGCTGGCGTAAGAAATGCCTGCAGCCATGCGCTCCTTCCTACTATTGCATTTCAATCGCTGGACACTGTTCGTTTGTCGCAAACCGCCAGCATAACATTTGTTTCTTTCGCGGCAGGATGGAATCTATCATTGATAAATATGATGCCGATCTGGCTTGATCGCTAAAAATGCACTGTGTGACAACCGTATAAAATTCACATATAAGATAGCACTTCTTTTCGTCTCCTGCAAGGTCACGTGGCCCCTTTTTAGCGAAGTCTGATAACGACAGCGCAATGTCTGCATAAACAGCTTTGCTGTCAAAACTGGCTTGACTCTGAGAAGAATGCTTTGCATGAAAATCTTTTCCAGCAGGCTGCGACATGACTTCAGAGCAACACAAGGATGCCTGGATTAGCACTGTTTATCGCTTCCTTTCAAACCTGTTGACTCTGCAACCACCTTGTCGAGCTTTGGGCCGTCAAGCTTCTCATTTAAAAATGCGGGATGGCCTCCTCTATCGCCAGAACTACCTCTCTGATGGCCGCAAGTGGTTGCTGGTCATACCTCGACATCTTCGTGGTGAAATATGTTCTGCCTTCCACGCTGACCTACAGTAAACACATGTGGGTGTCTTTAAGACATACACCTGGTTTCGCTCCAGGTCTTATTGGTATGGCATGCACCTTGTGTCCAAGTACGTTAGATTGTGCCCTAAGTGCCAACATCACAAGGTTCCTTCTCAGCATGTCTCTGGTCTACTCCAGCCAATCCCATGGCTTGCCAGGCCCTTCGATCGCATAGGCATTGACCTGTATGTACCCCTTCCCAGCATGGCTTCCGGAAACTGTTGGATAGTCGTCGCCATCGGCCACTTGACGAAATACACAGAAACGGCCGCCATGCCTGCTGCCACAGCTCGTGATATAGCATCCTTTCTCCTGAAAAACTTCATTCTCCGTCATGACGCACCTTGCGAACTTCTGAGTGATAGAGGATGTGTGATGCTCTCCGAAGTCGTACATGCACTTCTTGCCGAATGTCGCATCGTTCATTGCGCCACCACTGTCTACTATCCTCAAACTAAAGGTTTGATGGAAAGATTTAACCGGACCCTTGGCGACATCCTCTCTAAATACGTCGCCTCTGATCACACTGATTGAGGCCTTATTTTGCTGTTCATGACTTACACCTACAACACTGCACCACAGGCGACCACAAACTTTTCCCCGTTCTTCCTCTTGTATGGCCATGAACCTTAGACTACGCTTGACACCATTCTTCCGTACCAACCCGACTCATCTGAATGTACGCCTATCTCTGAAGCTGCCTGCTGCGCCGAGGAATGCGGTCAGTTCGCCTGTTTCTTTACAACTGTCTACCAATGGCAACAAAAGTCATGACGTGATGACCACCTGCATTGGCACTTTCTTTGAGATTCCCTTGTGTGGCTTTGGGTTCCAGCCGTTTCTGCTGTCTTCTTCCAAGGTTGTCTCCAAATATCAAGGACCCTACTGTGTTGTAGGTTAGACATCACCTGTGAACTATATCGTCGAGCCAGTCACGCCACCTATAGACTAATGCTGTCGTGGTCGTAAAATTGTCCACATTGTTACATCTCAACACAGCCAAGGGCATTAATTAGATGTTTACCACGAGGCAACCGCACTCATTCATCAGCACCTATCCAGAAGTCAATACAGCATTGGCACCAACAGTTGATGGGTCAACAAAAGGTCCCTCTCCCTTGACCTACAGCCTGAACTTATTGATGAATAGGGCCAGCATTGAATGCTGAAGTGGGAATGGCTTTGACCTCAGATTCCCAGGTTAGTAAATATGCGGGGGAAGGTACAAAATCGGAGGCGGAGTTCAGCAGAACAGTGCAATATCATATATGGGATATTGTGACCGACTCGACAATTGTAATTGGCCGTGATAGTAATCAGATTCCCTAGTCTAGTTGCCTAGGAAAGACGACGGTATTAAACGTGGAGACTTTGATGCAGGGAAGTGGTGCCGACGTGTCCTGATGTGAATGCAGATGTTTAATATGCTCTTCATGGAGTGGGCTTCCGTATCTGGAGCCAGTTTAAGTAGTGTAAAATAAACACTTTTTCTTTCATTTCTACTGCCGGACGTACTCGTCGATGGGCTTGGTGGATTCCTGGCCCAAACACCACCTCGAGCTGCAGCAACGTACAGCGCCTGAAGCCTTGTTAGGACCTACTGATACTATGTTCACCAAGAGTCGCTGGGATGGCTCCTTTTCCGATGGTGGCATCAGTTGTGAAGAGGAATGCTCGGCACTGCAGTCATATAGCCAGTTCTGCAGGGAGGCGCGAGCGTGAGATTGCTTGGGCTGCTCTTGTGCCCTGTCCCTTGCTTACTTAGAGTACATTTATTAACTCGCATAATTTTGTCGCAAAATTAATTAAATTCAGATAACTTGCTGTGTTTGCATAGATATAACGTGCCGCAGAACGTGTCTCATGTTAAATTTGGGTTCAGGACATGTACAGTATAATCATATTTTTTCCTTTCTCACAGACTGAAAATTCCCTCTTGCGTTATTTGTGGTCACCTTAGTTGCATGCAGTTAAGCATGATTAATTTTTTTAATTAGTTTGACACCTAGTAACCTTCTATTTCATTTTTCATTCTTATCACGTGTCGTTCCAAGGAGTCAATTCCAGCAATGACAAACGGCCATAATTATTAGAGAATACAGCCCCTCAGACACAGTGCAAGTGTGGCATACCAAACCACGTGCACACCCATCAGGGGGGAGGGGGGGGAACTAGTGTGAAACTTTCAGTAATCGGTGTTGTTCACTGACCAAGTTATCGCCTGCCTCGCAAAAAAAGATGCACACACCGAAGTATCACCGGTTTGTGAATATTTGCCTGCAAACAAGGGGATTGCATTCCTACAGGAAAGCCATGTAGGCGAGCATCTCATGGTAACAGCTTCAGAGATAAGAAACTATAGCAATCAGTTTTCAAAAAGCTCCTGATTGAAATATGTGCAACAATGCCAAATATAAAGTGTGCAGTTGTGGATGTGAGCATGTGATAGTAATCTAAGTGAAGGGGGGGAATCATATACTCTTGAACCACCACGATGGCAGCCACTGTAGAGTGAACCGAAAATTCCATTCTGGTGGAAGCAGAACAGCAATAAAATTCGTGGGAGTCTACTACCACAGGAGTACCGACCACCGTGGGTTTGGGCTTAGCAAGCCACAGGGTCACGCGTATTGCCCTAAGTTAGCGGAAGCTGTTTGTCTCCGACGACAAAAAAATACTGAAAGGGGTGCCACTAGCACTTCAGTGCGAGAGGATGGCTCCCCATGACACAATGCTAGGAAAAGTCCCTGCAGCCATGCTGCTTGCTTTCGTCATAAGTCTCCGTCAGCTTGGACCTCCAATAACTGTAGCTCAGCATAGAATGCGCAAGCACTAGGCACTGCTCTTCGGTTAGCATTCAGAAAAGGATCCACACAAGGTAAGCGCTTGTCGTACATGCAGTCACTGATGAGAGCTCAAGTCTGAGACACTAGCAAAGGGGCTGGCATATGAGAGGAAAATGTGTAGGTACCCAGTGTTGCCCTGAAGAGATCTCCCTCGCGCCGAGTGCGAGGGAGGTCTCTTCAGTGCATGGCAAAGGCCACCAACAACAACCATTGTGAGTGGAGAGAGACGTGTAGGGACAACACAACAGGTGAGTGCCCGCACAAGGGCACCTAGGCCCAGTCTACCTCAATCCCCACAAATTGCAACACATTTTTTTTTTTTTTTTTGAAGTCATGGGAGGTTGCTGCATCTTGAGAGCAATACTGGGCCACGTTTAATTCTAAAAAGATGAGCTTTTCAAATGTTTGGATACGCACCATGGTTGCTCAGTGGCTGTGATGTTGGGCTGCTGAGCACGAGGTCGCGGGATCGAATCCCGGCCACTGCGGCCGCATTTCGATGGGGGTGAAATGCGAAAACACCAGTGTACTTAGATTTAGGTGCACGTTAAAGAACCCCAGATGGTCAAAATTTCCGGAGTCCTCCACTACGGCGTGCCTCATAATCAGAAAGTGATTTTGGCAAGTAAAACACCATGATGTTGTCAAATGTTTGGTCACTGCCGTCTATGTTTTTCTGTGACTAGTTTGGACTCGTTTGCACAGCTGTACTATCGTAGCAATATGAGTGGAAACACGTAAACGTGTGGCAAAAAACCTTGAAACCGGGTTAGTGCGATACGCGGATGGCGCTGTCGTAAAAGGAAGGGAAAGGGGGCACTCTTCCACTAACTCTTGGCACTCCCGCCTCGCTAGTGTTGCTATGAAACGGCTGCTGATTGTGTTTCACCGGCTGCTAGCGTTGGTAAGGCGGTTATAGCATGCAGAGCGTGGCAGTGTGTTGCTTATAGTCCTTTGCAAAATACCTCTCTTTTTCTCTCTGACACGCATGGAACATCTGGCAGTAATACTGGCTTTGTACTTAGTAGCATTCACGCGCAGGAAAAAGCAGTATTTTTTTATACCCATTTTGCTGTATCCTGGTTCTCGTGAACGGAGAGAAGCTGCACACAGCAGTCAGTTGCAAAGTTTTTATTGGGCGTTTGCGACACGGTAACAAACTTTGAATGCACATAAAAAAAGTACCCCAATATATCAGTATCAGATTGCCCTTTTCTTGCACGTTTAGTGGGCTAATAACTGCTCATGGCTCTGCTGGCTTGAATGATGGCCTCCATTCTTTCTGGCAGAGACCCATAAAGAGCCTCGATGAAGGCTGTCTCACCTTGAAGACTTTTCCACTGTTCTTGTATAGCGTCCCACAGTTAATCAGCGATTGCCAAGTATAACGAGAATGTGGAAAGGTCAGCCTTCGTACATGCCCAAACATGCTCTATTATGCTCATGTCTGCACCCTTTCCACACCACTCAAGGTGCGTTACCCCTTGTTCATCTAAAAGACATGTCTCGACCTCTGCTGTATGTGCAGGAGACAAGTCCTGTTGGAATAGATAGTACCCACCTGGGTGTGGGCCATCCAGTGCATATGGGATCATCTCATGCTCCAGCAATGGTGCAATACTCAGCACTAGTAAATCTCCCAGAGATTCTTACAAGGGAACTTAGGCTGTCACACAAAATAGCTGCCCACACACTTACTGACGTGCGTCCGCTTATGTTCTACGGACAGAAGCATGTGCTCTCTATGTGCCACACTCTTTTAACGCGACAGTGTTAAGGAGCCCGTGTTGCCAAAAATCCGGTGCCAGTGTCCCGCATCCGGGGTCAGACGTCACATCACCAAAAAGGTATTCGAACCACACATACCCAGGCCGTTCATGTGATGCAAGGAATTCACTGAACTAATTGAATTTCCCAAGCTAAAATTCGTGCAAAAATCGTAAACTACGACTTGCACACAACCTACAGACATGATAGCTCTTGGATTGTAATTTAAATGTACAAGAAAACATAATTATGTTATGCAAAAACTCAAACCCCTTTTCCAGTGTTCTACAAAGCACAGACTGGATATGGCGTCCGACATTTGCACACGCCAGCACGTAAATATCCCAGAGTCCACTGAGCAGCGCACCCGCTTCCTTGAAAGACTTCCAGATGGTGCTCGCCTCTGCCGCATTGCGGTCCTTGCAAGAGGCCGCGTTTTGACCAGAAAGCCCGCCTTCGTGCATAGCATTCGCCGCGAACGTTTCCCAGTAAACATAACAGGTGCATACGCTGCAGTTGCCGGGAAGCGCGAAAAGCAGTCGGGGATCTTTGAATGCTATCGTGTTCCACTCTTAAAGGCGAAGCTTAAGCATCCTCCAAATTTTTTTCTGCTGGTACCAGTGGCTCGAGAAAGTAGATTCGCCGGAGATGACATATTTCCAATCCGCCATCCTCCAGCTGCAGCCAGTCATGGCGCTCTTTGGCCATACCTGGCCCTTGCGCCACTAAACAACACACATCCATCCATCCATCCAGCTGCAGTGATTGACAGCGAACTTCAGGTGAACAGTTTTGTTGGCAGCTGTGAGAAGGGGCTTCTGAGCTGCAATGCGACTTCAGAGTGTGGCTTTCCTTAACCTTCGTCGTACCATGCTGTCACTTACGTTTGCCAGGTCGAGAGTACTGTGCATGTCCTTTGCACTTTGAAGTGGCTTCTCATTGACTGCAGGAGCAATTTGTAAGACTTGGTTCATCGACGTGGTGCGGGGGTCACCTCTTGCACGCCACATCCTTCATCTCGGTATGCTTGGACTATCCTGTCGACGGTCTTCAACTGGCAGCCTGTCAAGGCAGCCATGTTGCTCTCCGTGTAACTTTGACAATTCGACGACTTCTTCCCACTTATGCAAAGGCACTCGCGACATTGTTAGGCGCTGAAACACTGATGACTGCTAGGCACAGGCAGCCGTGGTCTAATTCATAAGCATGTTCTAGAAAAAAAGAAATAAATAAAACAGACATATCAATGCTCAGCCAACACTTTCTAGATACTATAAGCAAATACTGTGTATCATGGCAGGCTATGTCACGGCCGACCCCTCAGTAGTTACATAGCCTGATGGGTCATTGGGTGTGGCTGTGTCCACTGATATGAACTCATATTATCCCTAGCAGCAGGTGACACACAATCAGCTGCCGTTTTGTAGCAACGCTAGCGTGGCGGTAGTGCAAACAGTTAGCAGAACTGCGGTGCCCTTTCCACTTTGTTTCCGGCAGCGGCCGCCGCGAATCGCCCCACGTCGGGTGCGAGGCCATTTGTCACGTGTTCATGTGTTCCTGCTCATATAGCTCAGTGTAGTACACATATGGTGGAGATCCTTGAAAGGTAGAAGTGGCACTTATTAAGTCAAGCTAAATATATTTTTGTTTCCTGTTGTTCCCAGTTCCACTTGCACCGAGGACAGATCTTTTGAAGTGAGAAAAAAAATGCACATGTAGGAGCGGTCTGGCACCACCACTTCAGTGAAAATATACTACCAGCTTCCATGACATAACATGACCTGTTTATGTGGCAAATTTTAGCTAATAGCTGATAATAAGATATGCTTATTACTTTGCATTTTAACATTGAAGAAAATGCTCTTAGGGTGATTTCATAGAGAGGAGCATTTATTATGATAGAAAAGCTGAGAGGTCGGCCTGAATCAATGTTATGACCTGCTACTCGGCGTTGGAGGAACTCTGCTGCCTCTTCAAACTACCTAGTGTTTTTCGCTTTGTTGGCACTTTTTATGGGACTGCGGCTTCCTCTGTGCACACTGACTTGAAGCAGGTGAATGTCTGGTACTTGTTTGCCTTGCCAAACGTTTGCTTCGCTATGATGGTAGAGCAATATGATCCTAAGGCTTCTGTACTTGTGTATACATATTTGTGCACATTGCTTTTTAGCAGATGACATGGACACCAAGTCGAGCACCACCAGCAGTTCCAATACGTGGTCAGGCAGCGACAGAGATTACACGTATGATGAGGTGAGTTTTCCGAAATTGGTTGCATTTTTTTTCGAGTTTAAGGGCCCAGTTGTGTTTATTCTTTTTTCTGTTTCCATTGGCTCCTCAGGGGTGCTCTTTCTGCTCAGTGGTAGGTAGTGCTTTGAAATAATCACCCAACTGGGATTGCAACACACTTGATGGAACCACCTAGCAGACTAAGGCAGCAGTACTATCACATATGCTGTTTACATGGGTACTCTTGCCTGTGTTGGCACCATTCTCTGTCATGTGGTGCTGGTGAAATTGCTAGTCAGTGCTTGCATGGCATATTACAGGAGTACTGACACAAAATTTTTGACCTGGTTTTTTTCCGCTTTAATAAGTAGCTAATGACCCAGTTATCACGGCACGAAACCTCATTTACTTCAGAATGTGACAGGTAATTATTTGGAGTCTTGTTGGTAGTGACCACTCCAAGTTTCGGTTTCAGAGAGCAACGAGATGGGCTAGAGAAGGAATGTAAACACAGCTAGGCACATGAACGCAAAAACCTCTGACATATGCTAGTTTGTCTGCTATGCCTGCACGTGCTTTGCGATGTCCTCACCACCATCGACGTCATCGTTTTCGTCGTCATCCAGCAGCAGCATTTTCCTGCAGGCTGGAGTCGCCACTGTATTAGATGTGGCCAATCATTTTCGATTCGATCCACTAGAAAGCAGTGACTCGGATATTGCGGTCAGCGACAGCAAGGACGAACCTCAATACCCTTGCATCGGCCATGTTCAATGGTCAGTGCAGCGCAGTCAAGCTGATTGTGTGGGAAATCTGCGTACACGACAAAAACTGCCGCCTAATTCTGCAGTTGCAGCGACATGGAGAGCATCCCACTACAAACAACAACTGAGAAAAGCACATGCAAGCAGCATGGCAGCGAACGAAAATTCATGACCTAGCGTTTTCTCTGTTTACAATCCTTCCTTGATGTCAATGTCGTGAGGTGTTGCGTTTTGCAGTTGGCTGCACACATACTTTAAAATTGATTTTGAGGGGGGAGGCTACCCTGGAGACCGAACTTTCTTATTTAATATATCCAGATGAAACTTTCAGGGTACGTTCACACCACCAAGCTATGAGGAACTGCAAAGTTTCATGAAGATGTGTTTATTAGTTCCACAGTTGTTGAGGTCTAACTAGATGATTCATGTATATGCCTGAGGAAGAGCCTGGAGAAATGCCAGGACATCGTAGGAAACTGAAATTCACTGTGATGATCGCTTGATAGATATTCCAGGGGGCTAAAGAGCCCTTTTCTTTAATTTCCCCTCCCAAAAATTTTAAGACAACTTTGAATTTGATGTAGCCAGTAATGACCGCATTCATCAAAAATGAATTGCCTAATATAAGTGAACTGCACCAGCTTTCCAGAAAAGAAGCCTGTTACCCCATGGCAAAGTCATTCAGGAACAGAAATAAAAAAACGGCATAGAAATCTGAAGAGTGGTTCTTGAGATATCGCCTTCCCCAGCACCACTAACAAAAAAAATCCATTTCGAGAAAACAGGCCTTAAAGTTGAACACGTATTTTCTTATGAGAAAGCTCCTGTGGAGCTTTTAATTAACCCTTGCGGCTTCAGGCACACTCAATGTGCCGGATTTTCGACTGGCGACAGCCGAAAGCACAGTTCTGCCGCTGAAAAGCGTCTACGCAGTCGGCACCGTCTGTGGAAGATCGGAAGTTCGATGCTCGTACAAGACGAGACTCATATCGCGCTCCCACGCACCGAACATCTGCACTGTCTTGGGCTTCGCCGGCATTGCGTGCGGCAAAGTACTAGCGAAAAAAAAAAAAGCTGACAAAATAATCTAAAAGATAGCGCAAGGGGCAACGATGCGAGCGCGGCGATCGCGACATCAAAGGGAGGAGCCGCGGCCGCCCGCACAGCAGCCAATGGCAGGCACGCTTTAGCCCGCGGGATTTGAACGCGCTGCTCCGCCTGAGCAGCAACCAATGGCAGGCGTGCTTTAGCCTGTGGGATTTGTACGCGCTGCTCCAGCCAATCAGTGCTCCACATCAAATCGCGGGAAAACACCAATAGTACCTCAACCACGCCGACGATGCCATTTTGCAAAGCGGCAAAGCAAAGAAAGAATTCACGGTCAAAACGACACCAAGATGGCGCGGGCAGGCCGCATGGGCCGGGAATGGCGCACGCGTGAAGTTTGACTTCATTTCAGCATTCGCGCGTGTTTTCTGTGCCGCGGTGGCCCCAAAAGTAGCGTTTTTTTTTTTTTTTCTTTGCGGTTGAATTAGGTGTTGATTATTACAGAACAGTTGGTTTATGAGACGTACAACCCAAAAATATGGTTTTTCAAAAATCGCCTTTTTCGCGATTTTTAAGTTTTCGAGGGACGCGTCCCCCCTTAAATACATTCTAAGCTATATCCGCTGTTTATATTTTGCAGATGATGTGTATGTGCCCACATAAATCGATCTCGCGTGTTACCTCCACTTCAAAATTTTGTGTTTTCACTCCTTTAAAAAATTTGGAGATTTGCACAGGCCCCGTTTATTCTTTGGGATGAGTAAACACTGTTAAGGAAGTACAAAGCTTGGAACACCGGGGAAGCTTGGCATGCTTGGAAGTACAGTCGCCGGCCGTTTATTCAGACCTCACGGGAACTGCGGAAATGTCTGAATAAACAGGTGTCCAAAAAAGCAGATTAAGAAAAAAAAAATCCTTTATTTCCATGCACTTATTCGGGCTCGGCAGTAGGCTTGAAGAAATCGTGAATGCGCCGTTGCCACTGTTCCGTTTACGCGCAGTCAAATAAGCCTGAATCTCCAAGAGGGTTGTACGGCCACTATAGGCGGCTGAAAGCACAGTCACTGCTTGTACGCACTCCGCATGTGATGGCAGCGTGGCATATGGTCCGTCATCTTCCGTCTCGGAGTCATTGTCCGGCGGTGCAGCAGAAACCTGATGAATGATCTTGCCGTTGTCGAGTTCTCTGCATGTCAGTACAGCAGTGTCAGCACTTGTGAAACTGTCAAATGAGACGGTGTCCGGAATCGCAATGCAACCACTGCGCAGGTCTTGGCAGAACAATTTCGGTTTCAGTAGGGAGCACATCGGAAGGTGACAAATATTAGGCCTCCCGGCACCCGCTTGCCGGCATTCCCCAGCGCAGTCTGTGCGGGCACTGTCGGCGCCATTAGACACGACGCGATGTTTCTGTATGCCGTATTGGATCACCGCAACCTCGACAAATTGCACAAAGCAAATACCACCACGCCGTCACGCTGACACCAATCGCACAAACAAAAAATGTGGCCTACTCGTAGCGTCGTGCACGAAGAAAGAATCAAATCAGCTGCTGGATTGTCTTGACATGGCTTACGAAGCTGAGACCGGAACTGCTGTGGCCACGAACTAGGCAGAAACGATGATGATGAGTGGGGATTTGCAGTAGCGCCACTTCGTGGGGCAGCAAGGAGGCTCCGTTCAAAACAAAAATGGCGTTCAGCAAGTCAAACCGTGCGCCGCTCAAAGTAGGTGCATGGTGCTCGATCGAGTAGGCTCAAGGAGTGTCCGAAAAATCAGACGAGAGGTTGCAAAGTGTCCGAACTTTCGGCCTATGGGGAGCCTATGGTCTACGGGGAGAATGGCGGTGCCGCGAAGTAGACCGAATAATCGAGCATGTTCAAATTTCTGGAGTCCAAAAAATCAGTTGGTGACTGTACATGACAAGAGCATGAAAAACCCCACCGCGTGGAATGTGCACAATGCCCTCTGGAGCTCCCTGGGTGTGTTCATATTAGCCTCTTGACAGCTGTAATTACATGTGACCCCCCTCAAAATCACTGCAGAAACTGCAGCGCTTTGTCTTCTATCCGGAGCAGTCCGGAGGGGACATAGATAGAACTGTAGAGAGGAGGGAGGAGAAGAGGCAGTTCCCATATGGGAAGGGGGGGGGGGGTGATGTGAGAAGGCAAGGAAACCCTGCTGTTATAGACAGGACAGGCGGTTACGAGGAAACTGGTAACTGGTGCGGTTTGGTACGTTTCCGCTATTTCTGAAAAATAAACATGCAAATATGTCAAGCGGGCAAATTACGCAGGGCATGCAGAAGCAGAGCCGCATTAAAGCGCACCGCAAGGTCCAGGCGACACTATGGATGACCATGAAATCAACACTCTGTGCCCGCTGCGGTAGCTTTGCAGCTGTGTCATTGCTCGAGGTCACGGATTTGATCTTGACCGTGGCAGCCGCATTTTGACGAGGGCAGAATAAAAACGCTCGTGCACTTAGATTTAGGGACATTTTAAAGGAAACGAAGGTGTCAAAATTAATCCGGAGTCTGCCACTATAGCGTGCCTCGTGTGTGGTTTTCGCAAGTACAGCCCCATAATCCAATTCAAGTTTAATACTTCTGCCATGATGTGATGTGCCATGAGAGGCAACAACAATGCTCAACCCTCACGGAGGTTATGAAATAGTGAACGCCTCCTCAAGCAAACACCTCTCCCTGTGTGTTCTGTATACTGCACAGACAGACAGCAGTGGTGCATGCATGCTAACGTTTAACATCAACTCGCCACTCTCGTGTTAGACTAAATGTTGAACAAATGAAGCTTTCGCTGTCAACATCACTGCTAATTATCGGTAATCAAAGCAACCAGCACAGAAACCTTCGCTTACATCGATTCCCACAGTGTGTTGGGATCTACATAATTTTTTCTTCGTTGAACTTGTTAACACTTGAATTATTGGCAGACCACTGCTGTTCTCTGGAACCAGTAGGTCTGCTTTGGTGTTTCCTGCTAAATGTTACACTCCATTGTCCTTCTTGTTAGTTATTTTTATGTTCTGTGGACCAAGTTGTTATTTATTCTGGGATATCCTCAGTTTTCTTTGAACATGTTGGTGTAGTCAATGCGAAAAATTAACCTCATATGCATCGTTTTGCCACTGTAGCTTTTACAACGGGTGTTCAACATTATGAGGGAAAAAAACCCAGACATGGTGGCTGGTGAGAAGAAGAAACTGGTGATGCGGCCACCTCAGGTACTGAAGGTGGGCACCAAGAAGTCCTCTTTTGCCAATTTCCTGGAGATCTGCAAGATGTAAGTACAGCCACTGTGCTTGTGAAGTTGCTTGACGTGCCAAATTGTAAGAGTTGTGATGTGCAGAATTTATGAATGGACTTTTATTCATATTGACCTTCTATAGATGTTTTTGTGAGTTTTTTTTTTATAGATAATTGTGTGCCACCTAGCTTAAACAATTAGAAAAAATAACTAGTGCTGCCTCTGTAGCAACAGCCATCAGTGCATTTGCACTCAGTTTTCACAAGTTGTAATTTTTTGTACAAAATATGTAAGATTAAATAACTGTTCAAGGATGAATTTTACAGTTTACATTGACGTGAGAAATTTGTAGATTTTGGCTGAAAACGTCAAATTAAGTTGCATGCAAACTTTAAAAAACAGGCGCAACTACCAGCTTGCGCCTAGCAACGGACATCACTACTCTTCTGACGCAAGTCAGCAGAGCTGGTTTTCAGTCTTGTTTGCCACCTTCATGTTGCTGGAAGGAGTAGAGGTGATAATCTTAGTTTTATCACGGTCATATAGCAGTGTGCGCATTTCTCCCCGACTCCACCATCGTAAAGTACTACAGCTCGGGTTTCATTCAGTGATTTTCTTCCCAGGGGCCATTAGATGTTGCATGGTTATAGCACTAGTACAGTAGAACCTCATTCATATGTTCAGGAAGAAGTGCACTAACCGGAAAGACGCACAATTCGAAGTAACTAAAAAACTTGCACTCAACTATTGTTGGCATCTACGTAATGCGAAGTGTCGCGCCGATCGTTGCAGCATGAGAAGCCAATGACGCATGGCTGGTGGTGCTTCGGTGGCCCAAGACACGTGTTGTTGTTTTTGGATTGTGTGGTGTTTTAAGAGTGCCACGGGATTGAAGCGAAATCGATCTGTTGGGTGATGCTGGATGCGAAACGTGATGCCCACATCGCGCCGCCTACAGCAGGGACCTGCGGCACCTTTGGATTATCGCCTACTAAAAGCGTGCAGTACGCTACCAATAGCACTATGCATCACGCGCTGTAAAACAGATAGGTGAAGATGCTTATTGAAATAGGTTTGGCTGCGATAGCTGTGAATGTAGTATGCGACGACCCGGGCGGCGATATGCTGCTACCGGAATAAAAAACTGGGCGCACCGTCGTCTTCATGTGAGACGGACGGCTATATACTGTTCTCGACTGCATTCACGCTTTGTGCCTTTTCTTCTTCACGTGGAATCTAGCAGCCGGAAGGGTGGTCGCAATCTGCAACAGAGAATGGCGGCGAGTTTCGGTTATTGCCTATTAAAAGCGCGTGCTAGGCTTCTGACGGCACCACGTGTTGTGAAACAAATAGGCAAACATGCTTATCGCAATAGGATTGACAGTGATAGTTGTGAATGTCACATGTGCCGACCCCAGAGAAGGTTTTCTTGTACCGAATGAGAAACTGAGTGCGCGCTACAGTTTTCTCTTGAGATTGGTGGGCGAGTATTGCGACGAAGCTGCCGCACAGGCAGCTATATATTATTCTCGATCGCACACTTCGCACATTTTCTTGTTTACGTGGGATCTCGCGGCCGGAAAACGTATCATACTATCACAGTTTGGCAACGTACTGAACATTGGTGCCGAAAATAGTGTTTCCAGGGAACGTATCAACCGGTAAAAAAATGAGATGAACTCTCTTGGGACATTTTTTGTGTTCTCGATCGTGAACGTTAGTGCCGGGAAAACGCGCACCGTATTTATTCAAATTAGGCTGACAGTATTTTTTCAAATAATCATATAGCAAACTCTAGGTTCGACTTAGATACGAGGATTTTAAAAAACATTCCAGTTTTTAATGGAATATGATACATATGGTGCATACCTTGCGGCATCTAGAAAAGTAAGTATCGCAGCTGCTACTAGCCATGCCAGTAGCCAACTGAAATACATGAGTGACATCGCTATTTTGAGCTGTGTCGTATCAGCGTGCGGTGTGGCATTATCTTAATGGCACCAAACGGGCGATGCCACTGTACTGCCGCTTTCAAACGAAATGTTGTGCTGATGGCAGAGGTATCATCAAACTTTCAAGCCGGGTGGGACTTCGGCATCGATGAGAAAAATGTCAGTCTTTGGAAGGGGGGCAATGGAAGATGCGTTTTGCATGCGCTGGTTGCAGTGAGGGATGACAGCGATGTAGAATAAGCTCACCATGTTCATATTTAGTAAATGCTGTTTTCATTTTGTGATCGCTGTCCTCGCTTTTTTGTTCGGCCTACATTCGAGATAAGTGTTTCTTTTTCCTTGCTTCGGACTTTTGGAGGTCGCTTAGAATCTGAGTCGGCCTAGACATGAGTAAATACAGTACGTAACGGGAACATATTAACAAGGCTCTACTATTCTCAAGAGTACTTTTTTTCTTGGCGTGCCAGAACTTTGAGCACATTAGTGATTTTATGGACGTGTGCAAAATGCCCTTAAGTCAGAGGCCTGTGTGCTGTGCTAGCGCCAAACTCGGAGGGCACCTGGAGGTGGAGAAGAGGAGCGGGGGCCGGGGGAAGGTACACTGGTTACACCTCTTATGGCAGTTGTTACGGACTCTGTGTGCGCTATGAATGTACCGGATTCATCTGTTGATCAAGAGGCCGTGCGAAAGCCTACCAACCCCGGAGTCGCCTGCACACGCTGGGCACGGGCTAGAACTTTCTTCGGAACTCCCGAAGAAAGTTCTAGGCACCTTGCGACTAATGCAAGTGTGTTAGGCAAAACGGCATAGCTTAGAAACTTCGAAACAGCACACATATGCTTGCGTGTAACCCGCCTTCACGAAGTGATGCGTCACTATATAATTTTTTTCTCTGCTGAAGCTTGGGGTTCACTCTGAAATTTGCTCCAAATTCTATTGCAGCTGTAGCACCAACTGCAAATTCAAGCTTCTTATGTGGTCATTTTCGTTCCTTTACCAAATGTGGCCTTCCTTGTTTACTTTATTCATTTGTTATTGATCACCTCAATGAATTCAAAATTAGCCTTTGCTGTTTGCAGCATGAAAGTGTGCCACATGTTTCACTCCTGTGATATAGCCATACGTCACTAATAATGCAATCAGCTGTGCGATCGCTCTGGCAAGTGCATTTCTCTTATACATCTTGCTTTTCTTTACTGCAGGTTGCATCGTCAGCCCAAGCATGTGCAAGCATTTTTACTAGCAGAATTAGGAACGAGGTAAGTTATTTGTGCCAGTAAAAAAAAAAATGGTTGTAAACTGAGAATTTGTATATATCCTGTCATTTGGTGCTTTTTTTTGCGAGCAGTTATGTGACAATTATTTATTTGGGCGTAGTAATAAATTGGGCTTGTGCAGATATTTGATATTTTCAAATATTCGATCAAATATGCTATTCAATATTCACTTCGGCTCGAATGTTAGGTTTCAATGTATTCGAAACAAACTAATGTCCTACAGCTAAAGTTGAAATTCACATGTCCCGTACTCCAATTTTGCTGCTAACCTTTAAAAAATTTCTGGTGCATATTGTGCCAGCAAAAATGTGGTCAATGTTAAATGTGTACAGTTAAACCTTGATATAACAAACCTCAATATAATGATATTCGATATAACGAAGTATTTAACTTTTCATATCCTCTTGTCCATAGAACACTATGTATTTAAAACCTCAGTGTAAAGAAGTGTTTGTATGGGATTTCAATATAAGGCAATTTCATTGCCGCCGCAAAGGGATACCGAGACAATAAATGGAAACTTTCACAGGCGCAGATAGTCAAATGATTGAATTGCAAGTGGCTGCTTGCAAACGCAGCTCTCAAATCGCTTACCGCGCGACAACAGCGACTGCTGAAGTGGAGCTGCATCATGTTCCATTTAAAGTCCAAGTGCGATAAACTCCTATTGTGCCCTGCGCACTGTGTGCTTTTGGTGTGAGGTTGAGACAAGAAGATGGTGGCTTTGAGTGCCACCCATGTGAGGTGGGGAGTGGGGTGCAAGTTGGCGTCCGTCTCTGCCGTGTCTGCATGTAACTGAAAGCGCAGCGGAGGGCATACACAGCCGGGCGTCCTGCTTTAGAGGTAATCTGCTGGCTATGCAGAGAGTGGGCGTGCCGAAATGGTGTGGCACCATGTAAACTGTCTTACCGTGCGTTTAGTATTGGAGGTCGAGTAATTTGGAGTTTCGGTCACCTGTTGGAGCGAGAGGCAGACGAAGCATTCACTCCCCGCTGCTGGAGCTTTTCATGATAGCATCATCCGGCCCAGTGCGGGTGACGCTATTAGCCGCGGGGGTGGAGTGCACGTGTAAGCGTGGCTGGCTTCGCTTAATTCGTACCGCCGAGAAGATATCATCAGCGTACATGGCATGAAACTGCATAATTCGTTCGCGACTTCCAAATTTATCAATGAATTGTTTTCTCATTCACATTTGCTTTTTTCGATTGCCCGATAATTCTGAAAATTCCGCGGCCCCATTCCGGCGACTGTACTTATTTGCGTAACAAGTCGAATTTCAGTACAACTACCATATTTATTTGAATCTAGGCCGATAATTATTTTCAAATAATCATATTCCACACTCTAGGGTCGGCTTAGATTCGAGGATTTTAAAAAGCGCGCCAGTTTTTCTTTGAAACTGCTAAATATGGTGCATAGCTAGCACCATCTAGAAAAGTCAGTATCGCAGCTGCCACTAGCCGTGCCAATAGCCAACCGTACAGAAGCGAGGTCGCCATTTTGACCTGTGTCGTGTCGGCCGTATCGGTGTGCAGCGTGGTGTTATCGCGATGGCACCAAGCAGGAGATGCCACTACAATGCTGCTTTCAACCGAGAAGTTGCGATAGCCACAGAGGCATCGTCAAACCTTCAAGCCAGGCGGGACTTCGGCGTCGACGAGAAAAACGTCCATCGTTGGAGGGTACAACGATAGCAGCTTTTTGCGTGCGCCGCAACGAGGATGGCATTTAGCGGACCAAAGAAAGGCCGTCACTACGAAGTGGAGACAGTTTTGGCCGACTTTGTTCGGACTCTGAGAGCAGGTGCCCTTCCAGTGACAACAGAAGTGCTCCAAGCAAAAGCTAGGGAACTTTCGAGGGAGCGAGGCCTAACGCCAAAGGATTTCAAAGCCAGCCGGGGCTGGCTTCAGAAATTCATGAAGCGCTTCGGCTTCGGCCTCCGACGTCGCACTTCAACCACCCAGAAGCTGCGAAGCGATTTAGAAGAAAATCTGATAGCTTTTCAGCGAGCGCTACGTGCTGCGAAAGAGAGAAGCGACAGGCTACAACCTTGGGCATATCGGCAACGCCGACCAGACGGCTGTGTATTTTGATATGCCAGTCGCGTACACCGTGAATGAAAAGAGTGCGAAGGAGGTGAAGGTGTGCTCTGCGGGCTACGAGAAGCAGCACGCAACTGTGATGCTGTGCTGCACAGCTGATGGACATAAACTCCCTCGTTGTATGATATTTAAAAGGAAGACGCTGCCTGCTCGAGAAACTTTCTCCAGAAATGTCATTGTGCGGGCAATTGAGAACGGGTGGAAGACGGGTGTGATGGTGGAAGAGTGGGTTAAGGGGGGACGCGGGGATCAGATCGCGAAAATCGCAAAAAAGATCTATTTTTGGCAACGACGCATTTCGGTGTCTGCAATGCCTAATCTACATTGTATCAAAATGGTTTGACTGAAAACGCACCAAGACTGCCGGAAAAAAATTAATTTATCAGTGCGTAGGGCGAGAAAACAGCTTTAGATCGCGTAAAATCACCGCAGTTCGCGGAGCCCTAACTGGTCTTTCCCGCCACCAAACGCCGCCATCTTGGTATCGTTCGAAAGCTCGAAGTTTCGCCATTCCAATTCTGAATTCTTCGGTCGTCACCATCTTGTAACAAACACACTTACACAAAAGAAGCGCGGGTCTGCTAGAGGCTGTCACACGGGCCCTGCGATGAAAGCGGGCCTCCGATTGGTTGCCGTACTGAAAGGCGTCTCGCCATTGGTTGCTGCTGCAGCAGCTGGCAAGCTGGCAACCACAGCGGACCGCAGTTGTCTGCTTTGAAAACCACGGCGGCGTCTTTCTTCGTTTGACACTTGCAGAATTCGGATTTATGAAAGCTCCCAGGTCAGTGATGGATCGTCGCTCGTTCGAGAAGAACTTTTAAATGAAGCATGCCTTCGGAAAACGGAAGCGCAAGCCTCCTACGGCGAGAAAAAGACGGCGGCCAGCGGGAGAAGCGGAGAACCCGACTGAACACGCGGATAACGTGCCGCGTTATCTTGCACCGTGCGATTCCAGCAGCGAAGCCGACAATCGCCCTGTGACATCGACACTGATAACCAAGCCACCAGAAAACGTGCCAACAGAGGCTCTCGCACCTGTGCGTACGGCCTAGCGAGTCGGCAACCGAGATCGCGTTGTTGAAGGCGATGCGGGTCGAAGGTCTCCATCGCCGGCAGAGACGGTGTGCGTTTCCGATGCATGGTGCTACAGGGACACGCAGCCTGTGAGTGAGCCCCAACCGTCGACAAGCTACATACTGTATGGTGACTCGAGGCTCACCAGATGAATCGTCGTACGATTCAGACGCGCCTCGAGCCGCGTTTTGTGTCAGCGGTGACTGTAGAAGCGCAGGCATGCAGCGTTCGCGACTCCCTTCGCGCAGTGTCCGCGACTGAGCGGAAGCAGCAATGCCAAGAACAAATTTTGGCCTCCTGTGACTGTGAGTTCATTATTATGCCTGTTTCCGCGATGAACTCTTTGATCGCTAAAACTCTCTGCCCAAGATGCCAACAGCGTTCTGTGGGTGTACACTGCGATACCAGGCTTGGTCTGGCAGTAACAATGGTGGTCATGCACTACTCCAGACGGCGCAAGAAAAGGATAAAGAACGCCTGAGGAAGGAATCCAAAGCCCACCAAACAAAGAGGCAAAGGTGTAAGAAGATGCCTGACAGCAATGATTCAAAATATTACAGCCCTGGTGCTTTTTAATAAATTTGCAGTGCTTTTAAATTTTTGCAGCCAGTTTTCTCAGTTGCATTTTTTTTGTCAATCACCTCACTCGTGGAAAGCGTAGCACAACAATGGCTGAACCGATTTTGGTCCAGTTTGTTTTGCTGTGATCCACAAGCTGTGCTGTACGTAAAGACAGTCTTGAAATGTTTCATTACCTTTCCATTATTTAATTATTTCACAATTACTACATGGCTCCATGCAGTGAAGCGCAGTCATGTGTATGTTATGTTGAGCAAAAAATTATTAGCGCACAAAAAAAAATCGAACACTGTCTTGATGTAGATTAGACATCTAGGCAAATATACAAAGTATTCCCAGCTCCCTATCATGTTTCGTTACTGTGCCAGGCTTTCCACAAGCAAGGAACTTATAAATTCTTATAAAAAAAAACTAGTTAAGATATCCTAATGAAATTTTACATTTGTCTCCTTATTGCAATGTGCAGTGTGTGTGCCAAATTTCAGCCCTTTCTGTCAAAAAAGAAAAAGGTTAATTCTGATCCCCTCCTCCCCCCTCAAGATTGTGTGGCGACGGCGTCCCGGAGCCCTTTTGACAAAGAACTCGCTCCTTGTCGTCGAATCTTACCGTGGGCACTTGACCGACAACATGAAGGCTGCGCTCGCCCTAGCGAACATGGACCTCGCTGTCATACCGGGTGGCATGACAGGCCAGTTGCAGCCACTTGATGTCTGCATCAACAAACCTTTAAGGGGGGATGAGGGGATCGGAACAAACTTTTTCATTTTTTATCTTAGAGTGATGAAATTTGGCATACAGGTTCGAAATAGCATCAAACAGACAGCTGCAAAGTTTCACAATAATATCTTCAGTAGTTTTTATTTTATCATTATTTATATATTGCTCACATGTTGCTTGCTCGTGGAAAGCCTAGCGTGACAGCAAAATGGGTTATGGGTCTGTAAATGTTTTTAATAGTTACTAAGAAGTATACTCTAAGTCAAGATTCTCTTAATTTCTTTTTAAATTTCTCTGCTCTTCTTCTAAACGATATAGTATGCACCTTCTCTTTATGTTTAGAATGTATCATGCTCCAATTATTGTGTAATAAAAAAATGGGGAGGCTAAATGGTAAATCTGAGACTGTCTTGACATAAGGCACACTTCAGCAATTGCAGCAAAACAAACAGGATTAAAATCCGTGCTCCCATTGCCGTGCTATGCTTTCCACGAGCGAGGTGATAAGCCCAAAACAAACTTTTGAGAAAACAAGCCTCAAAGTTCCATACTGGCACACACTGTCTAGAATGCTCCTGCATTGTAAAACTTGGTGTCCTTGGCAGCAGGTGACTTCTTAGCCCTCTGTCCTTTCAGGAGATGGACTTTGCGTGCCTTCTTCATTCGCTGGGAGTCTTTCTCGACAGCCCGCTGAAGAGAGAGGGCACCGGGGCGCAGGCCCAATGTTGTGCACAGGTCTGAATAAGCTTTCAGACTGCCCGAGTTGTACTTTGAAATTGCCTCGTGCACTGCTGTTTCCACGGCAAACAGTGAGGCATGCTGGTCTTTTGATACTAGTGACCATATCACTGAATGGAGACTCTCAGCCGCGTTTTGAGTTTTGCCTCCTCTGCACCGGGCCAGCAACTGAGGGTCTGAGAGGCGCTGGTACACAGGCAGGAGTGCTTCAGCAACTTTAGCTGAAAGCTTGTACTTGTGAGCTGGTGCTGGCTGCCCTTCTGCCTCAGCTGATCGGTGGTTGCACCAGCTAAGGGGGCCAGGGGGACACAGCTCATGATGGGGCTCATCATCTGTTGATGTGATGTGGTAGTACGTCGCCATTACTGCCCTTTGCATTTCCTCGACTTCTGAGTGGTTCCGCAGAGCAAGGCCATAGTAGTTCGTCAGTTTTTTGATGAGCTGCTGTGTCAGGCCCCCCTTTCCACCTAGTGGCTCTCCTTTCTTTGCCTTGGCCACCAAAGAGCGAAGTGCAGCCCCCATTCGTTTTTTAACATGATTTATGCAGTCCTCTTTAGATAGCTGCACAAAACCATAAACTTCTTCATCACATAGGGTGCGAAACATGCGGCTGTCCCCATCACAAACTATATTTGTGTACCGTAAATCATTTCTGCTCAAGGAGCGCCTGAAGAGCTGTAGTGCAGCCTCAACCTCCATTCTTCCAGAATTCACATCAGTGTTTTTCTGGCACTGGTGTTGCTGCTTCCATTCAGCATAGTTGGGGTCACTTTCTGCTGGCTGTCGGCTGCACCCAAGGCAGAAGTTGGACAGAACTATGCAGTCCAACACAAGCCCTGTATGGAAATCAATTATACAGCCTACGCCGGTATGGGAGCTGTGGCCGCGTGTCAACCATGTGCCATCATACACTACTGTTATGTTCTTTGAAAATGTTGTCTCCATTTCAGTGTACACCTTTTTCACTGCCTCTACAGCCTCTGTGAAGATGTTGTGTGCAGCTGCCGCTGCGGCAGGCTTGAAAGTCTTTTTGAGGTGCCCATCATATGTTTTGTGGTGTAACCCACGATGCGAGACATTCATGGTGGCCCAGAAGTCATTAAGAGCAGTTGGTCCTTTCCCAATGCTCTTTATTGCTTGCATAGCTCTGATGTTGACCTCGAAAGCTCTAGAGCCGCTCTTCCTTTGTGAGGACCACTCAGACTGTAGGGTACTACCACAGGAAATGCATGAAAGTACCATCTTCACAGCTAGTCCCAGTTCAGTCTCGCGGTGCACTGCTAGGCCGGGCTGCTGACAAGTTGGGCAAAGCAGGGAACCAATCAGCGAGTTCAAAGCAGCAACTTGAACAAGCATAAACTCCTCTTCTGGAGGTGCGGGAATGGCATTTTCCTGTGAGCCAGTCAGCCCGAACTTGCGCTCCGTTGCTGAAACCGCGCGAAGCGATTCGCGAACTCTCGACGCTTGCAGTTCTGCAGTTTCCGCGGACACAAATCGTGTTTCCAGGTGAGCTTGAATAGTGCGACGTTCACTGGGCGAACAGTCAACACTGCGATGAGCGGCAAGGTCGGCCGCCGGCGCATCCGCGGCAGCGAGCGTGCGCCCGCGTTGCAGCTCCGTCGAAGCGCCGGAACTCGTCGATGGCATGGGACTGCCTTCACTGGCGGTTGTTGGCTGCGGAGACATCTCGGCGTTGAACGACTCACCGCGGAAGCGCGTCTCCGATGCTCTGCAGTCGGGCGGCGATGACCGCTGCAAGCTCACTCCGTGATCTGTGCTGGACGAACTTGCGACGGGACGCTCGCGTACGGCGAGACTCACTGGCATGTCGATCGTCACCGGTGAAGTAACACTGCGCCCGCGCTTCGACGGCAAAAGGTCATGGTTCGTCTCACTATCGCTGGCTGGTGCTCGACTCGGCGCAAGATCCCGCAGCACGTTGGGCGAGAGATCGCACAGCACGTTGGGCGCGTACTCCGCCGATTCTGAACGGACGCTCGGCTCGGCCGAACCACCTGCTGACAATCGCAGCTTCTTCCTTGCTGTGACGGGCTTGCGTTTCCGCTTCCCGTAGGCATGCTTCGTCCGGTACTTCTTTTCGAACGTGCGCGGATCCATTGCACGTGGTCGACGTCCTCGATACACAAGAGAAGGAAAGTCCAGAAAGCCTTCCCAGCAGCGGACAAAAGCAGACGCTCCTTGCGCTCCTTGCCTCGGCCGCCATTAGGGCGCGGCGTCGACCAATGAGGAGGCGCCTTACAACGAGCCGCGGCGCAGAGCCAATCGGGGCGCGGCAGCCATTGGCTGCTCCGTGCTGCCACTCTCCTGTTTTTCTTTTTTTGTGCGCTTGCTGGCTGGCAGGGGAGGAAGGGAAGGGCTGGGACAAAGAGTCAAAGAGTCGGGCTTTCCAACGATACCAAAATGGCGGCGCTCCGTGGCGGGAAAGCCGAGCAGTCGCGCGTTGAACTTCGCGGCTTTTTCGCGATTTCGGGCGGATTCGTGGACGCCGGCACCGACAAATATATTTATTTTAAGTGCTTAGAGTTTGTTTTTCGGTGAAATATTTCAGTACAAGATAGAAATGATGCTGTAGATTCTGAAAAGCGTACTTTTCAAAAATCGATTTTTTTCGCGAAAATCGCGATCTGATCCCCGCTTCCCCCCTTAAAGGATCGTCTGCGGAAATATTACATGGACTGGTTGACTGACGAAGACCACATGCTAACGGCAATGGGCCGCATCTAACGTGCATCACTGTCGCAGCTGGTGGGCTGGGTAGCTGCAGCATGGGACGACATCCCAGATACTTCGATCGTGCACGCCTTTGAAAAGTGCAGCATATCTAATGCGCTTGACGGTACCGAACATAGTGCACTGTTTGAAGGTGACAGTGAGGTGACAGAGGTGACAATGACAGCGACGACGACATTGAATGAGCTCTGCACGTTCAGATTCAATAAATGCAGCTTGCATTTTGTGAACGCTGTCCTCGCTTTTTTTGTTCGGCCTACATTCGAGGTAATATCTTTTTTTGTTGTTGTTGTTGTTGTTGGCTTCGGACTTTAGGGGGTCGGCCTAGATTCGAGTAAATACGGCAAGTTTCGATATAATGAAGGAACTTTCGTATTTTTTCGTCTTTGTTATATCGAGGTTTATCTGTACAATTGAATCCTGGGGCAATGAAGTCAACTTCAACAAAATTTTTGCCACAACGAAGATTTTTTAATTCCTCGTCGATGACCCATAGAACACATTGCATTGAAATTCTCTCCAAAATGAACTACTTCGCGAATACGTTTTCACTTCAACGAAACAAGATATGCCGAGACTGTCAGTGACGCGAGACACCACTGACAATGCCAGTAGGATTACTACAGCCCATCAAGCTTCCTTGCCGACCATTTCAGCAGATCGAGATGGATTTGTTGGGACCCTTTCCGACATCAACGTCTGAAAATAAGTGTATTGTATCGACAGACTACCTCATCCGCTCCATTGAAACTAAAGCTCTGCCAAAAAACAGGGCAGCCAAATTGGCGAAATTCATCCTCGAGAACATCTTGCTACAACACGGTGCCCCAGAAGTCCTCATTGCCAACAGAGGAACCGCCTTTACAGCAGAGCTCACTCAAGCCATTCTGCAATACAATCAGACAAGCCACATGAGAACAGCTGCCTATCGCCCGCAGACGAATGGTCTTGCGGAGCGCCTGAACAAGACCCCTGCCGACATGCTAGTGATGTATGTTGGCGTCGAGCACAAGACGTGGGATGTAATCCTGCCGTATGTAACGTTCGCTTACAATGTGGCGGTGCATGAAACCACATCGATTACGGCGTTCGAGCTGGTTTATGACAGGAACCCAACGATGACTCTTGGCGCCATGTTGCTGCACATCACTAATGAAGAAAATGTCGACGTCACCGCCTATCTCAAGCGCACTGAAGAAGCCAGACAGCTCACCTGCCTACACATGAAGAACCAGCAGAGGACCGACAGCCGGCACTACAATCTTTGAGGACACTATGTGAAATACCAGCCCGGCGACCGTGTTTGGACCCCGATATGCCAACGAGGACTTAGCGAGAAGCTTTTACGCCGATATTTCAGACCCTTTAAGATCATCCGACACATTGGTGCACTCGACTATGAGGTCGTGCCAGATGGCATTTTGCTATCACAGCGCTGTCACTCACGACCTGAAATAGTCCATGTTATGCGACTTAAGCCATTCTACCAGTGCTAACGAACTTTGGGACTTTGCATAGCTGAGCTTTGGACTTTCTTTGGACATTTTTTTTTTGTTCTTTTGTTACTTTTTCTTAGTAAGTGTGGTTTTGTTTTCTGCTCTCCTTTTATGTTTACAGCATAGGGACGGTGTTTCTTTTAAGAGGGGACTAGTGACACGTGTACTTGTTTATCGAATGACCGCATTTCATCATCTAAGAAATATAATCACTCAGTGCAGGATGCGCCTGCGTGTATCAGAAGTTCCTGGAATGTCATCGATGGTTCTATCCGCTGTCTGTTGTCGCCGAACCTTGTGTAATCTGATTGCGTGGATGCGCGACGCGAATGTTGTAGAACTTTTTGGAAGACACGCAGGCACTACTGATTACTTAGAACATTTGATAGCTCATGTATAAAAGCTGATGCGCTTGGCCCGAGGATCAGATTTTCGACGATCGCAGACTGTGTTTGCAGCTGTCATTGTTCCTTGAGTGTAGCCTATTCTTGAGGGCACAGGTTCGCCGAATAAAATGCGTTTCGTTACTCACAGCTTCGCTGCTTTCGTCACCGTTACTATCACGCGACAGTATATTCGCAATGCAGGCTAAAACGTGCCAGAAAGAACAAAACCCAGTGTAGACTTGCTTCATTGAAAGCCCAGCTTGCAGCTTGGCTAACCGAAGCGAAAACGCGATACCTCAACCACTCACTCCCTAACTTGAAAAATAACCGTGATAGATTCTGGCGGTGCTTGAGCGACAAGCACAAAAAAACTGACCAAGATGTCAGTGGATGGCCGTATTGTCAATTATTCTACCAAAATAGCGCACAAATTCAATTTATTTTTCCACATGGTATTCACTCAGGAACACCCTGCGAACATGAGTAATAATTATCTTCCTACGATATGTGCCAATTTTAAACTGTCAAAGCTGTGTTTCCTTCGTTGCTGAATCTTAAAACTAAATCATCGAGCGACCCGCCGTGGTTGCTCAGTGGCTATGGTGTTGGGCTGCTGAGCACGAGGTCGCGGGATCGAATCCCGGCCACGGCGGCCGCATTTCTATGGGGGCGAAATGCGAAAACACCCGTGTACTTAGATTTAGGTGCACGTTAAAGAACCCCAGGTGGTCAAAATTTCCGGAGTCCTCCACTACGGCGTGCCTTATAATCAGAAAGTGATTTTGGCACGTAAAACCCCAAATATTATTATTATTAAATCATCGAGCGATCCAGACAGTATTCCTAACGTATTTCTGCAGTGGGTACGATGATCCTTTTGCACACGCCTCTACCCATCTTTTTTGTCTATCGTTGAATGATGCAATTCTTGCTGATGATTGGCGTACAGTGTGTGCAGTTCCTGTCCTTAAAGAAGGTGATCGTCTGAACGTAGAAAACTAACTGCCTGTATCGATAACTTCCGGTCCCTGTAAACTACTAGAGCATTTCATCTTGCAGTACACAATCGCTTTTCTAGAGGAAAGCAATATTTTTACTGCCTTCCAGCATGGTTTTAGGGAAATCGTTTCGACTGCCACCCAACTCGTCGCCACTATTCACGACTTTGCAATAAATAACACTTGATAAAGGTGGTCGAATAGATGCTACCTTCTTAGGTTTTAGAAAGGCCTTTGACTGCGTCTGTCATGGTAAACTACTCATGAAGCTTTCTAGTATTGTCTACACATTAATCAGTTGGATCTGCTCCTACTGCACCAACCGAAAACAGCTTGTCCAAGTCTATGGTTGTAGTTCTGAAGTTGTGCGTGTAACATCGGGAATTTCCCGGGTAGAGTCCTTGGCCCTGCCTTTTTACCTTCATCAATATCATTTCATCAGTAGAGACCTCTGCCATAAACTTAACTTTGTGCAGATGACTGCATTCTTTACAATCCAATGAAAAGTGGAAACGAGCCAGAGTGCTTGCTGAACAACCTAAGTTGTCCCTCTGATTGGTGTAACACATGGTTGATGGAATTAAACATTAGCAAATCTGTCTTGATGAAAATCTCAAATAAAATTAGTCCATTCACATCTAGGTATACGTTAAAAAATAATCCCTTGATTGAAGTCAACAATTTTAAATACTTGGGAGTCAATATTACAAATCGACTATCATGGGGTAGCCATACATACGTTTGTTGATATTCTTCTAGAAAGCTGGGATTTCTTAGACACAAGCTAAAGAACACGCCATCCCAGATCAAACTTCTTGAATACAATACTTTTATCCGACCCCATCTAAAGTATGCATGCATGGCCTGGGAGCCTGGGACCTGTAATTTAAGAATGATGTTTATAAACTAGAAATGGTCCAGAAGAGAACACCAAGATTCATCTAGAATACCAGTCACAAACATGATTAGTCTTCACTGATGGCTAGTAACGACATCTCACTTTTGGAACAGCGTAGAGCTATCGCCAGGCTAAGGTTTCTTTTCTTGCTCCGCACTCGGCAGTTTAACATCAATCCTGGTAAATACCTTTCTCCCACTTTCCTGGCTGGCCAAGCATAGTCACAATCATGACCTGACACCATACTTGGCACATATTAACCTTCTCAAACACTCATTTTTTCCGCGAACCATCAATAGTGGAATGCACTTCCTCCAAATGTTTTTTTCAGAACGTGGCCTTCCTGACTTCGAAAGCCACACGTATAATTTCGGGCAAACTTCATTGCTGACAATGCCATACGCTTGTTTATATTTTGACAGCTCATGAACTAACTTGCGATTGCTTTTGTCTTTTTGCGCATAAAATTGATTTCACGGAGTTGTACAATTTTTGTTCCCAACGTATCTTTGTTGTCTAGTCTATGCCTGTCTGAGTGGTAATGCTTGTCGTATGCTTTTGTATAACTTGTTCACTATGTCCCGTTTTGTGCCCCCCCCCTCCCACCCCACTTGTTCTTCGGACTGCAGTATGTACTAAATAAAAAAATAGTATGGGCACAGAAAGAAGTGCGAAAGAAAGAGGCCTGCGCAGAAGGGTGAAAGAAGGAAGAGACAAGCCGCCGTTGCTAGGCGACACTTTTGTGGGCGCAGTACGCACTTGCAAAACCTGATGCGTCGTCGCCTATGCAATAAATTCTCTCCTGTGTCGACACAATCTCTGGTCTTCCAAAGTCATGCACTGTGGCGTCAACTTTCTGTGCCTTGTTGCCTGCTAGCCTATTGTTCTGGCTGCCTTGAAAGGGTACATGGAAATCTAAGATTTCAGAATATTAGTTCGTAGTGCTGAGGTTTTAACATGATAGGGTAACTGAATAACGATCGTTATTCTGAGGTTCATAGTACTGAAATTTTTTTGCATTAAAACCATACAAAGTCAGCAGGGGATTTCTGAAAATATTGTTAATGTGGAGTTCGTAGTAACAAGGTTTTACTGTACATTGATTTAAATCTTTTTGCTTTTCGGGATTTTCATTAGCAGCCTCACTTGCAGGCTCACGCGAGCATGTTTGACGATGAGATTTGACCTCATTGGCTTCCAGAAGGTATGTCATGATGCATTAGTAAAGGTGTCTCCCCTAGCATAGTAGATCAATGTTCATTTGTGCACAAGGGAGTGTAGAGGTCAACTTTAACATGTAAAATACCACCCTTCATTTTATACTTAGAAAGTGTGAGCCTAAGATGCTTTATTGTTTCATCACTACATTTATGTTGTTCTGCATTGTCTTCTGCGTCATGCTATGATACATCAGAAGGCATATTCATTGTTGTTCTTTTACCTTTTGCAGTGGTTCTGTGGATGCAAATAACCAGCTAATCATCAAGGGGAGGTTCCAACAGAAACAGATAGAGAATGTGCTCAGGCGATACATAAGTAAGTCATCAGCTTGCTTAAATGCTATACATGAGTGCTGCAGCTGCTGTCCTGTTTGGGGAAAGTCTGTCTAAAACCACCTGTGGAGACAGGTTCCCATGCTAAAATGCCTCTTTTCTAGTGTTTGATCTGACATAACCAATCAACTTCCTCTCTGACCTTGCAGAATTTTTTTTACATATACATATGACATGTATTTATCATAATCTGCCCATTCTTTTGAACACGATCCCTTAAGTTTTGAAGGTAAACAAGGAAAGCTTAGAAGGTACACTTGCAGACTGATTTTCCAAACCTCGCGGAGACCGAAAAAAAGTCCAAAACATCACACAGTCCGAAAAACTCGTTCACCCTAAAAAATAAGTTATTAGGCTTAGAGCGGCTTAACACTCTCGTTACCATGCCTATTCAAATTGATCAATGGTGATCGATGCTCTAAATCGCCGATTTTGACACGTTGGAGCCGTTTCTTGTCCACTCAAGGTCACCCACTAGTTAGTACAGGCACTGCACTTTAAGAATCATTAGAATGACAGAAAGCTGAGCTAGTTAGTAAGGATTCATTATGCTAAAAATAAGAGATGTGAGGCATGCCAACATTCAGAAAGCCGAGCTAGTTGGTAAGGATTCATTATGCAAAAGGGGGGGGGGGGGAGGCGTGCAGACGTTCGTGTTGTCCACTTCCCTTGTCCTGCCTGCATGCCTCACCTCCTCTTTTTTTTTTTTTGTATAATGAATTTTAGAATCAGTTTAAATTTTCCCGCTCTGGCGATGTGATTTTTAGCAGAACTTCTTGCGAACTAATGAGCATATGTTGTAGCAAAAAGGGGCGTGGCTGTCAATGTGGCTGCAAGCCAGAGTTAGATGAATGCGCGATATTGTACAGTCATAAGAATGAAGATACGCGTCTTATGGTAGAGGCATGGCATATCTATAATGGTGGAAGTGCGTGCGTGAGTCAGCCTTCGATTACTTTACATAAGGAAGAGATTAAGTGCCTTAACAGTTATCTCTCACGTAGACCAGCACGTGTACCCGATTGACACGTGGTGTTACCATTCCTGAGCATGCACAGATGAGTTTTGTGTCTTCTTTCATTTTTTGCCTCAGTGCTCCCTTCAGTTGATAGTCGGCGTTCATGTTGTCAACTTCTCTACTCTTGTGTCCTGTCTGCACACCTCACTTCTATTTTGCATAATGAAAAAAGCATGCTGCTCACAATTACGCCATGCTAGCACCAAATTTTTGTAGTCAAATGACTCCCAGCAAGTCAAGAACTAAATTATATCGCCGGCCTTGCCATCTGACAGTGATAATTGCCTTGCCATCCGACAGTGCTGAGCAGTGATAATTACCCAAAAATGATGCCAGCTGTTCACTAGTAAGCTTTGGTTTTGTAGTTCGAGTCGTTTTATTCCACCAAAGTGTATTTCTGGTTTCGCTTCTCTCGTAAAATGCCGGCAAGTGACGCTGCTAGTGTCACTACGCAGTTATTGAAAGTCACTCCCGTGGCGTGGTCCCCGTGTGGCTGTGACACAAGAAAAGCGACCTACACTTGAATTTGGTGATGAAGGTTCGAGTTATGATTTGGAAGATGACAGCAAAGCAGACTCAAGCTCTGATGGTGACAATATTTTGAGTCAACCTGGAACATCCGTGGCTGTTCACCAGCAAGTTTCGTTTACGGCGTTGAGTGGTCTCCTTCCTCGTGCGTGCTTATCTGCCTATCTTTTTGCATGACCTGAGAGCTCTACTGATTACAGTAGCTGAACGATTTTCCGGACTTGGAGAGGACCGAAAAATAGTCCAAATAAAAGAACAGTAAAAAAATCTGAGTCGCAAAACTGAACTTGTTTCCAGCTAAACTGGACTGAAAAAATCGCGGATGGTCCCTTGTTTCAAATTCCCGTTTTTTGTATTGACATCTGCTTGCATCTGTGCAAACGTCATGTTCTCGTTATACGCTCTAGACAACAATATTAGAGCGTTGACAACGTCTTGCGTTGATGGTTGTGGGCGGCCAGAAGTGTCGTCGTCGGAGTCCGAGTCAATTTGCAGCGGTGCAGTCACCTGGCACACAATCTTGTTGTCCATGAGCTGCGCGCGCAGCTGTATGTTGTTTTCGATCGCGGCAAACTCGTGAAAAATAACAGCAGCGGGAAGGTCCATCCTACTGCTGCGCAAGTCGGCAATCAGCAGCTCGCTGGTGTCGGTATCTTCAGCGGTGCCATTTGCCTCTTCGGTCACGGGCTCTTCAGAGTTGCAAAATCTAGCATGCCTAAAATAATTTGCAATTGTCGATGGCTGAACAGCCTTATAGGCATCCGCCAGCATGCCGAGTGCCGAGAACAGTTAAACGGAGTATATCTTCCCATTGTCAAAGCACATAAGTGTGCGGCCAAGTAAACAGGCCCGGTAGTGCACCTTGAAGTTCTTAATGACTCCTTGGTCCATCGGCTGGAGCACATTCGTTGTATTCGGCGGCAGTAATTCAAAACGAATAGCTTGCAGGTTGTCTACAGTGCGTGCGCCCTGCAGTTGTCTACGACTATTACCACTTGCCTCTTCTTGTGCTCAAACGTGTGGTCCATACGGCAGACGTAATCTTCGAACAAGCTTTGTGTAATCCAGGCCTTTGTATTACTGCTGTACCACACAGGCAGGTTCTTCGCACCCTTAAAGCAACGTAGGTTTTTTGCCTTCCATAACTAGAAGGGGCAGCTTCTCGATGCAAACCGTGTTTGCCCTGACCATGACAGTTACCCTCTCCTTATTATGCTTCCCCCCTGTGCAGGCCTCATTAGTAAAGGAAAGTGAACAGTGTGGCAGCATTTTGAAGAATAGGCCTGTCTCGTCACAATTAAAAGTGTCTGCAAGAGCATACTCTTTTAGCAGAGCTTTCAACTTACTCGTCCAGTAATCTGTGACGGTACATTGATAAACGGCGCCGCTTACCCCGCAAACTTTTATTGAGACTCCTTGCCTTTTCTTAAACCCACGGATTCACCCAACGGTGAACTTGAAGTCCTGAATGTCCATTTTTAAAGCGAGCGTCACGGCTTTCTGCTTGAGCATGTTGCCCGAAATGGGTAATCTTTGCTAGGACTCCTTTCAACCACAGCTGCAGGGCCTCTTCAAGCTTCGGATGTTGTCCTTTCCGGTCATTTTTTGTAGTTATGCAGTGCGACTGGTCAACTGCAGACAAGATCTTTTCTTTGTTTTTCATGTAATCAGACAAGGTCTGTTTGGAGATATTAAACTCCTACGCTACGTTGACTTGGGTCCGTCCTTGCTTGGTAAGCCTGATGATGGCGGCCTTCTTGTCCAGCGTCATGGTCGAATATTTTCCACGCTTCTCCGACGCATACGGTGGAGGCGGGTGAAGAGCAGGGGCCATGGCGTCGAAAACACATTGGTGTTGCGCTGAATGAACGGTCGCAACACCCTGAAATAGCGATATGTTGTACTGTGGCTAGTGATGGCAGGCGATGGTTTCAGTTGCACTGTACTGGATAAAAGCCGGTGGATCACTGCTGGACGTAAACGTGCGTGACACCACCTGTGACACTGAGGCAAAACTGATGATGGTGGTTATCGTGAGCTGCACCTGGCATTCATAGGTGGTGTCCAAAACTGGCCGCGTATGACCGGTTTCCGGCTCTCAAAATCGCTTCCGCTGCAGGCTACAGGCAAAAGCATGGCCTCTAAGATTTGCATTTCTTACAACAGCCACCACCGTTGCCGCATGGATTTGGATGCCTCCTATACTTGCTAATCAAATTACTACACTGAGCCATTGCACGTCTGATCCAAAGCTACTCAGCCGGCTCAAGATTCAAAACGGCGTCCTCCCTGACCCATAGAGTGGTCCATCTTGGCAGATTTTGTCCGGAAAATCTAACTTCTGGCTTTATGTTGTCCAAAAAAATCTGTCGCGAAAATGCATTATCTCTATGGGAACCCTGATGGTATATTTATGAAGTCCGGCATATCCATCGAGTCCGAATTTTGGGAGTCTGAAAAAATCGGTCAGCTGCTGTATCTTTAGAGTGCGCACTTTCCTTGGTCATAATGTGCTGACATCGGCAGCAAAGAAACCTCTGTTCACGCCAAGAAGGCCACCTTGAAGACGTATTGATCCAGCATTACCGAGCAGAGCTATATGATTTACAACAGATTTCTTTCTAGTCTCCTTCACTGCGGAGGTCATAAAGACAATCTGCAAAAATGCTGACAGATGTGCTTGGATGCATAATTCTACATTTGCCCAGCTATGCTGAGAGCGATCGGTCCTGGAAAGAGGGCTATTCTTTTGTTAGGTACACAGGCTGCACGAGTATAGCTAGTGTAGGAAGTCGCCATTCTTTTTGCTTGGTGTAGAAAAGTAGATCCCCCACCTACACGAAGCCATTTTTCATATCTGTAGTGTAGCATGAAAATACTTTCTGCACTCCGGTTTTGATGAGTGTAGGCAGCAGACGACGAACAAGCAGGCTGGCGTTGCAAATGCATGGCACCATTTTGTCTGATACTGTCAGGACTGTTATAGTGACAATAGTGCATACTCGCTGCAAAGACAGTAGCGCAGTGCTTGAGTGACCATGTGTTACAGAGGAAGGGTAGCTAATCTTCCAAGAAGATAGCACTATCTTACTCACGGATGGTGCAGGCTTTTTCAGACTTCATGCTGTATTATACGCATTGAGAAGTTGTCTCTGTGCACTGCGCATTCACCATATATTTAGCTGCGGTTTGTCTAAATTTGTTACATCGAAGCTGCCTATGGCTAGAGCAAACCGTTTGTTAGCGAGCAGAAACCCCTCCTCCACAAGGCGAGCGCAAAACAGAATGAGGGAAAGAGAATGTTTGTTTCTATCACATCGAAGCACAGTTTTAGCGGCCACCTGTCTGAAACCACGTGTCTGTGATGTAGTTGGCTCCGACGTGGAACCGCAAAGGGACAGAGAATGCTCTCGCATCGAAGCGCGGTTGTAGCAGCCACCTGTGTCTGAAACCACGTGTCTGTGACCGTCAGATAAGGAGATAGAAGCCAATTTACACTCCGACGTTGCCATGGGATGGCCGCGAGTGGTTTGTGCACTCGTGGAACGGCAAATGTATGAGGAGCTAATACGAGAGCAGTGGTGGGATTGTGACCATAGATGTCGTGTTGCAGTGAGAGAACGCGCCCTTGCCACTGAATGCAACCGCCAATGTCAGGGTCGGTCCGGCTGCCCGGGAAGAAGCGCGTGCCTGCGACACCGAGCGCAAGAGACGGTGTTTAGACAATGACGATGATAATGGCCGTAGCGACCTCGCTGGTGCCAACACGAGGTTTTGGAGAGACTTTCTGGGCTGCCACTTTGGATCGAGCTGCTGGGTGTGCGACAGACTATGGTTTCACAACAATCTCTCCGAAATCAATGGAATACGATCCGAGGAACAACACGCAAAGCGATTCTTGCTGCAAAACGTGCCCGTGTAACTCTGTGTTGTACATGCAGTCGTACCCCCATGCCAGCCAACACAGCTGTGCTGGTCAACTACCTTCAAAGGTTGCAGTGGAGTTTGTTTTCTGGTGAAAGGAAACTCGTACATTGGCGCTTAGTTTCAGATAAGGGCATATACGCAGCCAGTAAGTGTGGAGTCTGGTGCGTTTTGTCTATTGATGCAGAGGACAGCGCGCTGTTTGCTTTGATTGGCTACATACAGCCCAGCGAGCCAAGTGCAGCACACGATGTCATAGCCTCTGTCCAGTGCTACACTTGTCTACATGAGCCTGCACAAAGTGTAGCTTTAAAAAAAAGCCCTATTAATAGCGTGCACCTCCCAATCTTAGAGGCTGTAGAACGGGCCACTGGAAGCCCAAGTATGGTTAAGCCAGCCGAAAATCCAACATGGCAGCCTGCAAGATCGGGTAGCAAGGCTCGGAATGAGCGGTTTAGTCCAGAAAATCGAACTTTGAGGCTTAAATTTGTCTGAAAAATTGGTTGCAAAAATGCATTAGCATTATGGGAACCCTGATGGTGCATTTATGAAGTCTGAAATATCCATCAAGTCTGAATTTTTGGAGTCCGAAAAATTTGTCGGCTACTGTAGCCTATTAAGAGATTTTGGTGTCATGACATAAATATTTGTAGCAGCTTGACTGATGTGTCCAAATGCAATGGTGGACTTCGTATGGGACAAGGCTTGTGCCTTAGGCTATCCTTGACTGAAACTGGCAAAAGCACCTTGAACTATCTTTCTCGTCGACTGTAAAATTGAAGATTGTAAAATATGGTGCCAAGAAATCATAGGAAATGGCATAATTCAATAAAATCTAGTTAATTAGATTATCGTTAATTCAGATAATAGGCGTATGTATTATTTAAATCAATGAAACTCAATAATTTGGACATAGATGGCTGCACATTGGTTAATTCGGACATCTCTCAGAGCTTGGCGTTAGCGTCCCGTGAAACAAAGCAGCGAAGTCCGCATCACCATAGTCCTCAGTGGAAATCGTACGTCAATGATGCCAATGCCAGAAAGGTTCGTGCCTATTGTGCCTCTAAAGCCTTTATTCTTGCGTTTACCGCAGTGCATAGCACTGCGTTGGCCACATGCCTTCATGACTGCGTACATGGGGTGTGTTCCAATTCTGGGCAGCATCGGAGACAGTTTCGAGGCCATGTAATGGAATGTGTTTTGAGCCGTCTGGAAGACCCATGGAAAACGCTTCTGCGACGTGAGGCCACCTCGCGCTGACAAGAAAAGTTGAGAAAAGCAGGAATTCTTTCTGTATTTCAAGTCCTTGCACCTGCAAACCTATGAAAAGCACGATGTAGCTTATATTAAAGGGCATAGGATAGCGTGTCTACGTTTTCTTGTGCAGAGACTACCTTTCAAGCTCTCCTAGGCTTTCCAAGCGTCCCGCTCAGCCGCCGTGTCATTTGGACAGGAAAGTAGCCTGCATCGTTTTTGACTTCGATACTGTCTTCGTGAAGCTGTCTACTTCGACGTCTTCGTGAGAATTGGAACGAGACTTAAGATGGCCGCTGTCTGCTTAGCCATCTACTTTGCCGTTTACAGCGAGAATTGGAACACAGCCATGATAGCGGCCACGGTCAACAGTTTCACTTTAATTTGGTGCGCGCGCCTGTATGACTGCATAGTCGCCATCCATAATCACGTCGATAGCAGCCACCATTTTGTCCACTGAGGTTGCGACAAGCAGCGGTTCAGTTTTGACTCTGTACACGCATCAGCCACGTGCCTTCATAACTGCGTAGTTGCCATTCATGATTGTGTCACAGCGACCGTGGTTTCATCTGCAGTTGCAGCAAACGCTGGTTTCATTTTGACTCGGTGCGTACGTCGGCCGCATGCCTTCAGAACCACAAGGTCACCGTCCATGATCATGTTGACAGCGGCCACGGTTTCGTCTGCAGCGTCTGCGGCAAACAGTACTTTCGTTTTGACAAGTTTTCGATGATGAGAAGCACCGGCTACATCGCAGTGGACAGTAACCAGCTCACTGGTGAAAAGTATTCGATTGCCACAACATGCCTCTGTTTTCACGGCCGAAGTTTTCGCCATATGGGTTGTTGTGAAAAAAATTATCGCTGATAAACACACAAATGCAGTCATATACACAGATTCTTTAAGCACACTGAAGGCACTGCATCTGAAATCTGAGTGTGAACCCCTGATTGGAAACATTTTAAACATGGTGGCTTTTAATGAATACGGGAGGTCAATTCGTTTCTGCTGGGTCCCAAGCCATGTTGGGATACTGGGTAACGAAGCAGCTGATACATATGCATTGATGGCAGCACACGAAGACATTACAAACACAACACTCCCATACAAAGATAGCATCCGCGCAATTAGAAAAACCTTAACGGTAAAATGGCAACGCGAATGGGACCGTTGTTCCGACAACAAGCTACATCTCACGAAACCCATAGTTGGCGAGTGGAAGTCATGCTATCATCAGGAACGGTTCATCGAAGTAGTTTTGTGCCGACTACGCATCGGGCACACACACATCACACACAATTACCTACTTAGGAAAGAAGACACACCAACATGCGAGAAATGTCAACAGCCACTAACAGTTATGCACATATTACTCACATGTACGCAGATTGAAACACACAGACGAGCACTCTTGCACAAATTGTACGAACAACACATACCGTTACACCCTGCTCTAATTTTAGGCAATGATCCACTAGTCCCATTTTGTAACGTCCGTAAATTTTTAGACGACACTGGATTTTTACATAAAATATAAATTATTAACTCAGTCTTTCACTTTATAAACTGTATTTTAGAACACCTCGTGTTTGGCGCAGCATAGCCTTAGCTGCTTTTGCGCCATTAAACTAAACTAACTAAACTCACTGGTGAAGAAGTGATCGGTATGTGCGTGCAGTAGTAAGAAAACCTGTCTCAAATTAAGACGCGCGCCGCAGCTGTGCTGTGAAGGAAATTGCTAGGCTTCTCGTCTCTGCGAGTGCTAATCAGCCACGAGATGACGAGAGCTGCAGCTTGCACACTGCTTTTGTGCAAAATAGAAACAGGATTGGCTCATTCATTCAGTAAATAAAAGTGTGTTGACGTTGTAAGCATTTATTGTTTTCTTTATGTCCTCCATAATTTGACATTCGGTCAATTCGGAAATTTTTTCGGTCCCGTGAAATCCAATTTAATGAGGTTCTGCTGTACGACGCTTACAAAGCGCAACTATCACTGCATAGCTAAAAATGCCAGACACCTTCACTTTCATTGCATAGTGTGGCTGCTCACACCCACACCGACAAAAACAGATTGTGCACAGCAAAACTAACAAACAAACAAGGGGAATTTTGAAGGCAATAGAAACCGACATGTGGAGGACACTTGTATCAGCTGCCCCTTGGTGTCATTTTTAGAAAAAGTGCGCCGCTGCCTGGACATTTGAGTCGGATCTTGAGTGCACGCAGTGATGGTGGTCTTTGTCTATTTGTTATATTTTATTTCCCCACCATGCAGCTGTCGCAGCTTGCAGCTTACCAAGCGCTTACTAAAGAAGCATATCTTTGAGCAATAAATCAATCATTGCTGTTTAGTGCCTGTGTATGTCCTCATCATTCATGTTTGTGTAAGCGTGTTTTCCCAAGTGCGGTACTTCACAAAAGACATGTAATTGTAGCATTTGTTAACCAAGCTTTGGCCTATGTAATTATGTGCTGCTATCATTTAGATTAGTAGTCATGCTGAATATAATTCATTAATCACTACCTTCATTCTCTGAAGTCCTGTTTTTATTATTTTGAGCTAATTAAAACAAATGCAGTCTACGCTCGTTACAACAGACCAGTGTACAACATAATTTTGGATATACAGTCGCCGACCGTTTGTTCGGACCTCACAGGGACTGCGAAAATGTCCGAATAAATGGGTGTACGAAAAAGCAGATTAAGGGGGGGAAAATGAAATCCTTTATTTCCACACACTTATTTGGGCTCGGCAGTAGGCTTGAAGAAATCGTGAATGCACCGTTGCACGCTGTTCCGTTTACGCGCAATCAGATAAGCCTGAATCTCGGAGAGGGCCGTATGGTCACTATAGGCGGCTGAAAGCACAGTCACTGCTTGTACACGCTCCACATGCGACACCAGCGTAGCACATGGTGCGTCATCTTCTGACTCGGTCATCGTCCGGCGGTGCAGCAGAAACCTGACAAATGATCTCGCCGCCGTCGAGTTCTGCGCATGTCAGTACAGCAGTGTCAGCACCTGTGAAACTGTTAAATGAGGCAATGTCCGGAATCGCAATGCAACCACTGCGCAAGTCTCAGCAGAACATTTTCCGCGTCGGTAGGGAGCACATCGGAAGGCGACAAATATTAGGCCTCCCGGGACCCGCTTGCCGGCATTCCCCAGCACAGTCTGCGCGGGCACTGTCCGCGCCATTAGACACTTCACGCGATGTTTCCATATGCCGCGTTGGATCACCGGAACCTCGACACAGCACACAAAGCAAACACCACCATGCCGACACCAGTCGCACAAACGAAAAGCATGGCCTACTCGCAGCGTCGTGCGAGTAGAAACAAATCAGCTGCTGGATTGTCTTGACATACGTTACTAAGCTGAAACTGGAACTGCTGTAGAACCACTATATCGAACCAGGCAGAAACAATGATGATGAGTGGGGATTTGCAGTAGCGCCACTTCGTGGGGCAGCAAGGGGGCTCCGTTCAGAACAAAAATGGCGTTCAGCAAGTCGAACCATGCTGAGGTCAGAGTCGGTGCTTGGTGCTCTCGATCGAGTTGGCTTAAGGAGTGTCCAAAAAAATCGGATGAGAGGTTGCAAGGTGTCCGATCTTTCGGCAGTTGTTACCCATTATGGTCTATGGGGAGAATGGCGGTGCCACGGAGCAGACCGAGTAAGCGAGCATGTCCGAATTTTTGGAGTCCGGAAAATCAATCGGCGACTGTGACAGACTATCAGCTACAGCGGATGAAATTAGCAGTTTTCGTCAAAAATCAGGCATATACAACATACTTTTGCCATGTCGACACGGTCCGACCACAGACTTGACCACGCCGGTGTCTGTGCACTTAAAGGGCCCCTGAAACGGTTTGGACAAATTTTGTAGACGCGTAGGGTACACCTAAAGTTAAGGGGGTACACGGGTCTTGGAGATGAAAAAATCGCTAAAAAGTCGATTTTTCAGTTTTGTTATTTTCGCAATCTAGACGTCATCACGCGCTCGTCGACAAAAAATTAACGCGAAATAACGCGTCTTTGGGCAAAAGAACGCCGTATTTATCACGCGAGACGCTCATTTTCATCCGCAAGACGCACCGAAAACGCCCCACCTTGCACCGCTCACAGTTTCGAAACCGATCAACGGAGCGCCGCCATTTTGGTCTCGTTCGAAAGCGTGTGCTTCCCGCTCCCTTTCCCGCCGAAAACGGGCATTCAAGGTTGCTTCAGGAGGGAGCAACCAGGCAACAACGAGAGAGACAGTCCCGCCATCCTGTTGGTCCGCCACCATCACGTGACTAAATAGCGCCTTCTGATTGGAGCGCGGGAACGCCGGGCGTCCACGCCGGCGACGCCATTTTGCCTAGACTATCGCTCAGCGTGAACGTGATCAGTCAAGATGCCAAACCATGCACGGAAATTCTGTACAGTGCATAAATTTGGGAAGCGTAGAAGAAAGCGCGCGGTGCAGCGAAAAGATGCACCGGAACTTCCAGTGACGTCTGACGACCTTATCGGACCGGCGGACTTGCAGACGCCGCGGAACAGCGGTGTAATCGAGGAGTTGGGTGCAGCACAACCGGAAGAGGCGATCGTGACGGCTGACGGCGTTGGCGCTCGGCCTGTGCTACAGAAAACGTCGGTGCCGTTCGCGATGTTGACGGCGGACCGTGAACATACAGCGCACACCCCTGCTTGCGGAGCGGCGGTCGTCACGGGCGCGTGTGCTACGGAGATGCGCACTCGGCCGGACCACGCGAGAATCGACACGGCGTATCTCACGGCGGTGGAGCGAGATCAGATCGAGCTACAAGCACGGGAAAAAATAGCGGAACTCTCCTCAGTTTCAGCGACGGAGCGCAAGGTGAAGTGCCTAACAAGCGAGCCTCGTCTGGAAAGTGCGTCGACAAAAACGTACACCATCGTCGACCTCGACGATGGTGAACTGTTTACTAAAAGTTGCTGGTTGCCGAGTGTGTCGCGGAGCGTTGACTATCGAATGGGACTCGCGGGAGTACGGCATTGCCGTGAAGCTGAAAGTTCTGTGCAGCAACTGCAGCGAAATTGACACGAAATGGAGCTCGCAACGAGTTGGTGGCACTGCCAACTGCAATCCTTTCGAGAGCAATGTTCTCGCGGCGCGTGCCATACAGAGCACGGGAAACAGGCAGACGGTGCTTAACGATATTTTTGCCGCTATCGGGGTTTCGCACAGAGGCCTTCACAACAAGACCTATCAGCACTATTTGAAATCAAAACTAAATCCAGCTGCAACAAGTGCCTGCACTGAGAATATGGCTAAGTGTGCCGCTTCGGTGAAGAATGTATACCGAAGCCTGAATTTTGGAAATGCAGGCAATATTGCAGTTTCTTTTGATGGCACTTGGCACACTCGGGGACATTCATCTCACATAGGAGTGGCCACAGTGATAGAGCTTTTTTCAGGCTATGTTTTGGACTATGTTGTCCTTTCAAATTTCTGCCTTGGCTGCGAGCTTGGCCCGAAACCAGGAACCCCAGATTATGCTCACTGGAAGTCACAGCATTCATGCCAAAAGAACACGTCTTCCAAGGCAGGCCAGATGGAGGTGGAGGCAGCACTAATTTTATTTCAGCGCTCGCTTTCCCTTCATGGCCTGAGGTACACAACCATGCTCTCCGATGGTGACAGCAGATCATACAGTGCCATTGATGAAGCAGAAGTCTACGGCTTCATACCTGTGGAAAAGGAAGACTGCGCAAACCATGTGCAGAAACGCATGGGAACGGCGCTGCGGAATCTTGTGCAGAAGCAGAAAGGGGAAAATGGTGAGCGCATCAGTGGTAAGGGCCGCCTGACAGGAGACCTCATAAATAAGCTGACAAGTTATTATGGTTGGGCGCTCAAATCACATTCGGGAAATGTGGATGAGATGCACACAGCAGTGTGGGCTACATATTACCACGTAACCTCAACTGATGAGAAGCCCAACCATAGCTTTTGTCCCCACGGCCCTTATTCATGGTGCAAATATAATGCAGCCATTGCAAAGAATGAGCCCCCCCCCCCCAAAAAAAGCAGATACAATCTGCCATATGCTGTAAGCAATGCACTGCGGCCAGTGTATGAGCGCCTCTCTGATAAGAAGCTCTTGCAGAGGTGCCAGAGAGGGAAGACGCAAAATGCCAATGAATCGCTGCACTCGATCATTTGGAGCCTGGCGCCAAAAGAAAAGAATGCATCACTGTTTGCTGTTGAGGCTGCCGTGGCAGAAGCTGTTATGCGGTTCAACCTCGGAAGCCACCAGTCTAGCTCGCACATACTCAGTGAGCTGCATGTGCAACAAACTTGCGCAGGCAGTAGGCGAGCATCCGAGAAAGACAGCCGCCGTGTGGCCAACGCAGACAGAAAGCGCACATCATCGGCAGCATTCCAGGAAGCCATCAAGAAGAGACACAAAGAAAAGCCTGCTTCGGACTATTCTCCAGGAGCATTCTGATTCATTGTAGTGGTGAATTCTATCATTTTGTCCCATAAAAAGTATTTTTCACATTGCTAAATGTTTTTTGCGTTTTTCTCAGATCATGATTTTCGCACGCGCAAAGATTTGGGATGTGCACTGTGTCTCTGTAAGTTCTTCGATTTGCACGATTCTTTTTTTTTTCCTGAATGCTAAACAGTCGGAGAGTGCAAGAAAACTATAATATAGTATGCTAGTGCAATGCAACTTTTTCAAATCTTGCAAGAAGTAACAACAAAAAATTTTCTTCCAAAGTTGCTAATTCAAATTTTGATAACTTTGGCTAATATGTAGATAGAGATACAAAACTTTATATGTGCACTCTTCAAACATTCAGAAACATACCCAGTTAATTTTAGGTCTCTCAGTACAATAAATTTCTTGAAAGTCACATCCTAAATTTATAATACTAAAGATTGCATAACTTTTTTTTCATTAAACATAGAAAAAAACTGATTACATATTTGCACTCGGCTCACTAAACTTAATATAAGCTGCAAGTTTCAACTCTCTAGAGTTAATAACGATAAAGCTCTGCTCGTGCACCAGGTCCCCCCTTAATAATTCGCACCACAATTGGTGTGAAATATCTCTTATTAAGGGGGGAGGAGGGGATCAGAATTAACTTTTTTGTTTCTTGACAGAAAGGGCTGAAATTTGGCACATACCCTGCACATTGCAATAAAAAGACAAATCTAAAATTTCATTAGGATATCTTAATTAGTTTTTGTTTTATAAGAATTTATAAGTTCCTTGCTTGTGAAAAGCCTGGCATTGTAACAAAACATGAAGGGAGCTGGGAATACTTTGTATATTTGCCTAGATGTCTAATCTACATCAAGACAGTGTTCGATTTTTTTTTGTGCGCTAATAATTTTTTGCTCAACATAACATACACATGACTGTGCTTCACTGCATGGAGCCATGTAGTAATTGTGAAATAATTAAATAATGGAAAGATAAAGAAACATTTCAAGACATTCTTTACGTACAGCACAGCTTGTGGATCACAGCAAAACAAACTGGGCCAAAATCGGTCCAGACATTGTTGTGCTACGCTTTCCACGAGTGAGGTGATTGACAAAAAGAATGCAATTGAGAAAACTGGCTGCAAAGTTTTAAAAGCACTGCAAATTTATTAAAAAGCACCAGGGCTGTAATATTTTGAATCATTGCTGTCAGGCATCTTCTTACACCTTTGCCTCATTGTTTGGTGGGCTTTGGATTCCTTCTTCAGGCGTTCTTTATCCTTTTCTTGCGCCGTGTGGAGTAGTGCATGACCACCATTTTCACTGGCAGACCGAGCCTGGTATCGCAGTGTACACCCACAGAACGCTGTTGGCATCGCGGAAACAGGCATAATAATGAACTCACAGTCACAAGGGGCTGAAATTTGTTCTTGGCATTGCTGCTTCCGCTCAGTCGCGGACACTGCGCGAAGGGAGTCGCGAATGCTGCATGCCTGCGCTTCTGCAGTCACCGCTGACACAAAACGCGGCTCGAGGCGTGTCTGGATCGGGCGACGATTCGTCTGGTGAGCCTCGAGTCACCATACAGTATGTAGCTCGTCGACGGTTGGGGCTCACTCGCAGGCTGCGTGTCCCTGTCGCACGATGCATCGAAAACGCACACCGTCTCTGCCGGCGATGCAGACCTTCGACCCGCGTCGCCTCCAGCAACGCGATCTCGGTTGTCGACTCGCGCGGCCGTACGCACAGGTGCGAGAGCCTCCGTAGGCACGTCTTCCGGTGGCTTGGTTATCAGTGACGATGTCACAGGGCGACTGTCGGCTCGCTGCTGGAATCGCACGGTGCAAGGTAACGCGGCACGTTATCCGCGTGTTCACTCGGGTTCTCCGCTTCTCCCGCTGGCCGCCGTCTTTTTCTCGCCGTAGGAGGCTTGCGCTTCCGTTTTCCGAAGGCATGCTTCATTTAAAAGTTCTTCTCGAACAAGTGACGATCCATCACTGACCTGGGAGCTTTCATAAATCCGAATTCTGCAAGTGTCAAACGAAGAAAGACGCCGGCGTGGTTTTCAAAGCAGACAACTGTGGTCCGCTGTGGATGCCAGGTTGCCCGCTGCTGCAGCAGCAAATAATGGCGAGACGCCTTTCAGTACGGCAACCAATCGGAGGCCCGCTTTCATCGCAGGGCGTGTGTGACCGCCTCTAGCAGACCCACACGTCTATTGTGTTTGTGTGTTTGTTACAAGGTGGCGACGACCGAAGAATTCAGAATTGGAATGGCGAAACTTCGAGCTTTCGAACGATACCAAGATGGCGGCGTTCGGTGGCGGGAAAGACGAGTTAGGGCTCCGCGAACTGCGGTGATTTTACGTGATTTAAAGCTGTTTTCTTGCCCTACGCACTGATAAATTAATTTTGGGGGGGCACGTTTAATGCGTTTTCAGTCAAACCATTTTGATACAATGTAGATTAGGCATTGCAGATACCGAAACGCGTCGTTGCCAAAAATCGATCTTTTTTGCAATTTTTGCAATCTGATCCATGCATCCCCCCTTAAGAGAGCTACGGACGATTACAAGTTACCCTCCTCTATAGTCGTGCATTTTCTCAACTCCTTTGCCGAGTGATCAGGGCTAAACTCCGCCTTCACTGGCTCTGCGTCATGATGACACGTCATGTCGACATGTCATGTCGTCTACTTCCGGTTCTCTAGTAGCGAGCACGCGAAGCCTCTCCAACCTCTCCGGCAGCTTCTTGGCAGTTGACCCCAAGCGCGAGCAATCGAAGCAGCGTGCGTTGCGAGCATTCTGTTGCAGCGCCGAACGTGTCTGCTATTCTGGTAACCTCAGGCGAGGTCAACGTTTCGACGGGCTGGTGGAAGCATAAACTCAAACTGATAAAGCAAATTTAGCATACACATACGTGAGCAGCCTGATTGGCCTTCATGGTCCAGCCACCTGTTGGCGCAGCGCTTAAACAGAGAAACAAAGCACTACTATTGCTCTAACCAAGTGTAAAACATTTTAAACATTTACAAAAAATGTGTTAACGATTACACTTATGCGAAAAATTTACACCAGTAGCAAAGAATACATTTCGTTACTGCTACTGTGTGTGGTTTAGCTCTGTGCCACCAGGTGGCTGCATTGTGCAGACCATGCACATTTGCACTTCTGCTCATCCCATGAAACGACACGGTCAAGCGACTAGGCCCTATCCCCTTTTGCTTGCGTTTACCCGAATACCGAACTCGCGAAACGCTAATGTCTTAGTAATCTTCCGGTGTAAAGTGACGGCTGCAAACGTGCAAATTCTGGTGCCGATCATAGCGGCAGTTCGATTCGCTGCAGCCATGCCGCTCATCTGCTGCCTTGCAGAGGGACACAATGTCGCAGCTTGCCATATTGCCAGTCACTATGTTTGCAGCCCACAATGCAACAAAGTCGAATCATGGTTCTCACGAAAAGACAGACCGACTTTGGCCATGGAGCTCTCGTCAAAATGGAGCACGTTGTAAGACAAGCAGACGATGCTTGCTGTGTGCCGGAAGTACTTAAGTGTAGTGAGAAATTGTTCTTGCGCATTTTCTTTCTGTTATTTTCTTTTTATAGAAACAAGTTAACTAACAGTCCAACTATTACGAACATCATTTGTTCACCATAAAGTTGGAAAAATTATGACGCATCCTGGGCAGCCAATCGGATAGCTCGCCCTACTGACATCAATCCGCCTCTTTCATGGCGCGACGACGCATGCGCCCTGCCCTAGCGGATTTGTCGCGAAACATTTTCGAAGGGTAGCGCACGTGGCCGTGCGCCGGAAAGTCCCTCGAAAAAAAAAAGGAAAATACAATCGCTCGGACACGCGCTGCTGCAAGCACTTGTGCACCACGTTGAAACTCTACTTGACGTCGGTGTGGTGCTGAAAACATGCGTAGCGTAAGACTGCACTCCACTTTAAAATAGAAAGCGGCCAGGGCATCGTCCGAGATGTCCGGACTGCACCGTGAGCCAGGTAGTTGCCGCCTTTCATGAATGACTCGCTAATTTAACGAAAAACCCGTGCGTTACACTTCAGCGACACTTAAGTGCATCACGTTGCTGATGAAGTCTTTTTGCAGCGTCGGTCCTCACTTGCTGGTGGTGGCAGCGCGTTCCTGACTGCACGTCAACACTGGGTCGATACGAGACCGACAAGATGCTCACTCCAATGATTGATTGACTATTGGCCGTCACTGAAACCTTTTTATCGTACCAGGTTGGTGATGCAACCGACAAGCACGAGTTGTACTGCGACAGGCTTTCTTGTCGAAGGAACCGGCAAAATCAGCGTGCCGACCATCATTTGACCGAACCTCTTGCGATCGGCCGTCGAACCGAACACAATAGCGACAGCGTCTTTGCTAGTATATATAATTAATCATGCTCAAAATGAGTTAAGCACGCCTACCAAGTTCAAATGCACAAGCTTTAACCCTCTCAAGCCGTTCCCACGAAGTTTGAGCCAATGTCGATCCTATTCAGAGAAGGTTGAACTGGCGCCGTCGAGTTCGTGCGCTCGCTACCAGCAGACCTGAACTGAAATGTAAGCAATGAGGTCGAACGAAACTGCTTCTATAGTTCAATTGTGGCCTTAGCGATTTGAAATCAGTTACACTTCATTTCACAAGGTGCGTACACAATAATCGGTAAGCGGCGACACAGCGCTGTGCCTACATCTGTACATCACCGTACCTGTAGGCTGTCGCTCGCATTCGCTACGTATATGGATGGACCTGTACGCGTTGCTTTGCCGACACATTTCTCAATTTCAAATATGCATCATTTGCCTCTGCATCAAGCGGCAAACAAGAGATGATGTATTCTGTATACAGCAGCATAAACAACCACCTCGCTCATTTATACCAACGCCGTGTGAGCGATGGTATCCGTGCATTTTCGTGAGAGAACAACATGGCCTACAGATGAGCGCTCTCTAATGAGTTTTCTCTAATAATGCTCTATGGCATGCTAAAACTGTAAATGTGATGGCGTTAAAGAAAAGAGAGAACAGGTTAACAGCCCGTAATATATGTATCTGGATTGCAGTTAAGTGCTTCGGCCACTCTTGTTGACTCATCTCGGGGTGTAACAACATGGCACATATGCGCAGATATGCATGTTTTGCTACATTTTAACACTACAGTCAACAACCGATTTTTCGGACCCTCTAGGTAACGTAAAAACGTCCGAAAATTCAGGCAGTCCGAAAAAATGAATGCATGCAAAAAAATGCACCCTTTTTCTTTTTTTCTCAGAACTAGAGGTAAAGGGCGAAGTAACAGGCTTCCGAAACCCTGCCACAGCATCAGTGAAGTGCCTATAAAAAGAGGCGGTCAAAATCTCTGTATGCAGCCGACTGCCGGTTTATTATGTACATGTGCATCGCTGGGCAGCCGGTGTTATTGCTGCAGTGGCTTGAAGAACTTGTTGATTGTTGTTTTGACGGCGTTCCGGTTGCATGCGATCATATTCACCTCGATCTGAGTAAGGGTCATGTCAGCACTGTACACCGATGAGTCAACAGTGCTCGCTTCAACTCGGCGCTTGTAGGCGGCGCAGGCATTGGCTCCTCATTTTCAACATCGGAGTCTTCTGAATCCCCCACAACCTTCCTCGTCAGTCAGTTCTGCGCGGAAGTCGAGCTCGTTGTCAGCGTCAAGAAACTGTTCAAAAGTTATTTCCGTGGGTATGGACACCCCAGCAGAGCGGAGGTCGTTGGTCACGTCGTCCGACGGTACTGCTTTCCGCGCTTCGATGCCATCGGCGAGGACGATGAAGACGGAGTGGGCGCCATTGAAGGCAAGCAAAATCCACAAGTTGCAAACAGTAGAGTTCGCTGACGAGCGTCGCAGAGCACACTTGACACAACAGCACAACCACACACAACGCTAGCCTGCGCAAACAAACAAACAAAATGGCGCCTCTCCGGAAACTCCGCCGGAGGCGAAAGTGCGGCGATGAACATAGCCAGCGTGGCCAGACCAAATCGGTGTGCGACTGCTAGATTCGGCTAGTTATGGTTCAAAGTGGTGATACGCTTCGGCTGCAAGTGGATTTCCTTTGCAAGGGCGCTGCGCGAGGAGCCAAAAGACCTTCCGTCCGTCAAAAAGTCCGGAAAATTGGATGGCGGGGGGTTCGAGCGTCCGAAATTTCAGATGTCCTTATACATTGATTCTATGGGGCTCGTGGCGGTGCCGCAAAGACGTCCGAAATATCAAGCATGTCCGAAAATTCAGTCGTTGACTGTATTTCATATGAGCGAAACGACCTGCGGCGGTAGGTGTCGATGTAAACAAGGGCACCACTTTAATAAATCCGACGCAGAAGGCTGCGCGTGTAAGACATTTTGAATATGCAAAACGTCTAAATAATGTGTAAAAGGAATACAAAAAGTCATGTCCAAGTGCAGAAATCAGTGACAAATTCCAAGGCAGCCGTGCAGCCAAACGGAACTCGGCGTGCCTTTATCGGCCGCACTGTTTGCAGAACAGCGCACTCAGGCCTGCTCACCTAGTAGTCATCGAGTGCTACATGGCTTCAGGAATGACATGCTGTCCCGAAGAAGCGATTAATAATGATTCACGATCCACGAAACACACAACCGACGCGCACTCGACGTGGGCGCAGGTACACAAATCAACCGGCGAAATCCCCGGGACCCTTCCAAAACATTTTCAGTGGTGTGCGGCAGAGGGCAGCACAGGAAAATGAAAAAGGTGGATTGGGTGATATACGTCATATGGGTAAAGGGCAGCTGAGAATTCCACCGAGCAGTGTGCTGTGATCGGCAGTGATGCACATTTTTAAAACCTTAAAATAACACGCTTTATGCAGCGCACTTACGTGCGTCAATTAATGATCCGAAGGACCTACTCTAACGACTCGGTGCTAAATCGTCAAAATCGTTTCAGGGTCCCTTTAAGCCATAGTAAGACTAAATTGCGACTGGCAACATTGGTGGCTTCTGGCCAAGCCCATTCTCTAGCCAAGCTAGCCTGAGGGCACGTTGATCACGTGGGGTGTGTTATCGTTTTGACGCCATTTTGTTGTTTCTGTGCTAGTCGTGCCAGATCTAGATCCGAAGAGCGGAGATAATGGCTTCCAAAAAAAAAAGGAAGCAAATGCACTGAGCGACAAGATTTAAGATTGTGGATGAAGTTGCGCACGGTGAAAATCAGGCGAACATCGCGAAAACTATGGGACTGTTAAAACAGATCATGTGTTCACTTCTGAACAGCAAAGGCATCGCCGGCTAGCAAGTGTCGGGGAAAATTTATGTGAAGTGCTTCAGGCTCCATGAGGAAACATACCTGTATGTTGAGTCCGCGCTTTTGATGTGGCTGCATGATGCCAGAGCTTGTGATGTTCCAGTGAATGGACTACTGTTGAGGAAGCGAGCGGAACGGCTAGCCATGGTCCTCAGACATGAAAGTGTTACTTTCAGTGATGGATGGCTGGACCGTTTCAAGGCAAGGCATGCTGTGACATTCATACAAGCTTGCGGTTAACGCAACAGCATAAGCGTGGACCCCGTCTCTGAATGGAAAGCTAATAAGCTGCCAACGCTTCTTGCCATGTATGAGGACATTTTAATGCAGACAAAAGTGGTATGATTTTACCATGTTGTTTTGTTGCAACATGGACGGGACAGAAAAAAGAAAGCTGCTGTTTATTGGAAAATCAAAACAACCAGGCGAACGCGCCTTGCGGCACATAAAGAATATGCCAATTGACTGCACTGCTAACACGAAGGCATGGATGACGAAAGACCTCTTCAATGCCTGTCTGCTGCAGTTTGATAGACAAATGACCCAAGCAGAAGAGGAAGGTGCTGATTTTTTTGGACGACTGTTCAAGCCACATGAAGCCACCCAATCTTGAAGCAGTCGACCTGGCTTACTTTCCCCCAAATGCGACATCAGCACTCCAGCCAATCGATCAGGGTGTCGTGCACTCCATGAAAGCTGCCTGCCGTACACATCTTGTCGAACACCTGCTCTTTGACATTTAAAGTAGTCGAGAATCGAAAATAGACGTCAGATTCCCAGTCGAAGTGCGGACAAGCATTTGTTGACAGCTGAAAACTGATGTTATCAAAAACTGCTTCAGGAAAGCTGGTTTTCAGAGAAATAATGAGACTGCCTGCAAGGAGTCGTCAGTCCTAGATGATGAACCAGCACACCCATCAGTGTGGCCTCGGGTCAGGGAGGCATTCGGACATGTTCTTTACCGCAAGTTAAAACATACACAAAAGGAAGACACATAAGATAAAGACACAAGTCTTTTGTGTGTGTTTTAACTTGCAGCAAAGAACATCTTTTAGCAAGCACCAACTAGGCCAACAAGCAGTTCTGTTGAGGCATTCGGAGCAGAGAGGTTCTCCGACCTTATCACATTTGACAACGGTGTTGTCGACAACGAACTGACGGACGAGAAGGTGAGCCACAATCGAAGGCCATTCCAAGCTGTCACCAGATGACAGTGACCAAGAAAATGAGCCACATGCAGTCAGGCTGACTTCACAGCAAGTGACCACATCGAAGAAGTGAAAGAACACTTTCAGCACCAGTAAGACAACTGCTCCCTTCAGGTGTTGCAGTTGACTGAAATGAGACAAAGTGACTGCATCCTGCCTCTAAGGGGGCTGCCAATCTCTTGTTAAAAATTTCTTTTCGACCAGATATGAGTAAAAAGTTTTTTTTTTTTGGACATTCGTCACTTACTTTTTGCAATAACGTTAGTCATCACGACCAAAGTTTCGGAAGTGAGGCATTCCGATGCTCCAACCCCGTGCCCTGGTGTATTCCACTGCCAAATTAGAAAAAGTCATTATTGTGAGAGGTGCATTTGTATGGATATGTTAGGGTTAATTCAGATTAACAGCATAGGTGAGGGCAGCGGCGCGATCGGAGACCGTTGTTCGCAGCGCCCGTTCTGTAACTAGACGCGCGCTCCGAGCAAATCGCACCTATCAGTGCATTGCACACAACTTGCCAAACGTGGAAAGTACACATGCATAAATGGTTTCCTTTGAATGGTCCCCCCCTCCCCCCCTTTTTTTTTCTAATTTGACTATGTTTCCCGGCGTTTTGGCAGTGGTCTCCAGTTTGGATATTACGGACTTCGGATAAAAAAACATTTTTCATCAGATTATCAGGGTCCTTTGTAATGAGAGTAGGCTGTACCATGAAGTCCCTTGCGAAAAATTTAGAGGACACTTAAGCTTCGCCTTTAAGTGTGGAATGCGATAGCATTCAAAGATCCCTGACTGCACTCGCGCATCCCGGCAACTGGAGCGTATGTAACCGTAATGTTTGCCGGGAAATGATTGCTGCGAATGCTGTGCACGACGGCAGGATTTGTGGTAGAAACTCCGCCTCTTGCGGGGGCCGCGATGCAGCGGAGGCGAGGGCCAGCTGGAGGTATTGCAAGGAACCGGACGCGCAGCTCCGTGGTCCCCGTGTTACCCACATGCCGGCCTGCGCCAATGGCAGCCGCCGCTGTCAGTCGGTGAATTCGAGAGCTATGTCTGTAGGCGGTGTGTATGTCTGTTTACGATTTTTCCACGTATTTGAGCTTGAAAAATTCAATTATTTCAGTAAATTCCTTGCATCACATGGATGCCCTGGGTAAGGGTGGTTAGAAAATCTTTTTGCCGAAACAACGTCCGACTCCAATGCGGGATTTTCTCTGACACGGGCTCCTCAATGCTATCTCGTTAATAGTGTACTGGTATTCCACCAGTAATACCAGAACAGTAATATTTGATTTTGTTAAGTGTTTGCTGTAGTTGCAAGAAGCGTTGTGTCATCAAAGTATAATTACTGAGGCAGTCAGCAGATTGCCAGATCCCTCTGCTTTGGCACTTACTTGCCTGTAGGAACACAGAGCTAAAATCTTGCTGCAAACATAAGCTGGCAACTGTAGCTCTAATGTGCTGGAGGTTGCATGCTGCCGTTAAATTAGCCACAACATTTACACTCCTGCTATTGTCTACTTGTGCTGTTAGCGCACTTGGCTACTGATTTTAGCAAGCAGAAAACGCTACACATTTGAGTGTCAATCTTGAACATGTCTTTTGTTGCTTTTGTTTGTCCAGAGGAATATGTGACATGCCATACGTGCCGGTCTCCAGACACCATCCTGCAGAAGGACACACGGCTCTTTTTCCTTCAATGCGAAAAGTGTGGCTCGCGGTGTTCGGTCGTGAGCATCAAATCGGGTTTCCAGGCTGTTACCGGAAAGCGTGCGGCCATTCGAGCCAAGACTGCCTGAGAAGCTTGCCCACTTTGTGTGCTATCTAATAAAAGATTTTTTTTTTTTAGCCTTTGAAAGATGGATCAAAAATGAGGCTTGTGGACCAACATCAGCTTTATCATGTAAAAGTACCTGGCATAAGCTTCACATTCTAATTTAGCTTTTTTTAGGGGTGGAAATGTTCCACCAAATGTACCATCCTGTGTAAAATGCAGTTTTCAGCATCATCCTACTTTATTGCTCGTAAATGCTCGAATATTGAAATATGTATGGGCTGGACGGTTTTGTGTCAAATGGCAGAACTCTGTGGTAACATTGACGCAAGCCCCTGCCTGTTGGCATAAGCGAAAAGGGTGGAATTTAATCAAAATTTTAATCTTTGAGATCTGGCACATAAAACATCTGTTTATATTTGTTTTTTTTCTATGACCTTGTTGCAAAATTCGAGCAGGTACAGGAGTGAAAAGGGCAAATCGATTTTTTTTTAAAGAAAAACGCACATACCGTGTAGCAGCGTCAAAACAACCAATTCAGCTCGCGTCGCTAATGACAAAACATTGTTTATACTTCATCCTCAACGTGAGCTAAGCGTTTACAACTTCTTGATGTCGCGACATACGCGTAACGGGGGAATTCGAATCGAAGTATGCAGTCTGGGCACAGCTATGCCGTAGAATCACTATGGATCACTACAGTGATTCTACGGCATACTGGAACTCTTTGACAGAGCGGAATGGCACGAACTACACAAGAACGATATACGGACAAGCTATGCATGTCTGTGAATGATCTTGAAAGCGGTTCTAAGGAAAACGTCAAATCAGTATTGGAATTATTTCAAAAGTCCACTTTCGGCAATTCTGCAATAGTAGGTCGATTACCGAAAGAATGAAGGCAAAACTGCAATTTTTAAATTTCGCGCCGAACGTAGACCTTTTCTCTGACGTCAGGGATTAAGAGGAAGCTTTAGCTCGGGCCGAACTCCGACGCGGCTTATTCAAATACATGTAAAAACGCAAAAACGTTTTTTTGAGATAACCCCTGGACCGATTTTAACGAAATTTGTTGCATTTGAGAGAGCAAGTTAAATTCTAGTGACTGTTGGTCGCGGAATTTGTATTTAGGCCCTGAATTTTCTTCAAATGATTTTCAAAAATTCTAGAGCTTGAAAAAAATAGAAGCATGAAGTTTACAGATTCATAGCGCTGCATAAAAAACAGCTATCTCAGTTATGTAAACTGGATCCATTAGATCATTGAAAGCGGACAAATTCGATACGTAATTTTATATCTTACGTGAATTTGTTACGTTGTTTAGAGGGGTTCTGCAAAAGCTATATTCCCATATTAGTAAATTTTTTGAGATTCATGTGTAACATATCAATTTTGTCCGCTTTAGATGTACTATTAAATGCAATTCACCGAATTGTATTATCGATTTTCGTTGCTGAGTTGCAGAGTTGTAAACTTGATGGTCTCGGTTTTTGAAAATTTTCGATTTTTGCCAATTTTTAATAAAATATTGACGACCTAAATCGAAAATCCGAAACCAACAGTCACTAGATTTTAAGTTTTTCTTTTCAATGCAACAAACCTTGTCAAATTTTGTGCAGTGGTTGCCGAGAAAAACGAATTCTCCTTTTACGTGTATTTAGATAGGAGCACCCGAGCTAAAGCTTCCTCTTAAGTATTTTGTTTGGGCCACTGTGTGGTGCTGTAAACGTTGACTAAATAGAGAAGTTTTGAGGTAACGAAAAAAAAATACAAGGACACCTATGCACTTACGAGTTCTGAATGCGAAAACAATAAATTCGAACGCCGCTGAGCGGTCCGAGTTACGAACTCGCGGGAAGCGAGCGCTTTGAGACGCTTGGCCACCCATTGGGTAAGACACGGCTTCTGAACGTGTGGTCGTAGGTTAGGAACTCACTTACGCCAACGTTTTTTTTTTTTCTTTCGAAATGTTTATACATTAATTTATAGCGATTACCTAGCCGAAGTTATAGGGGTATTACTCAGGCTCGCGCGTGCGCACCTGACCCTTCTCTGGATCGCACAGCGCCGGCGGAGCGGCAGTCGCTCCCTAGCACTTTCGCAGCAGCCCTAGCAGTCAGAGCTGTGACCCCTAACCCGCGGTTCGCAGTGAGTTGCGACCACGGCGGGTTCAGGCCAGTGGGGACAGGGTGAGTCTCGACCTAAGGTGTTTATTCACCTTGGTGTACAATGATTCCAACAGACAACAACAGCCACAACACACACAAATACAGCACAAAACACAACCGCAGCGGCGGAGAATTCCGCACGTCTGGGGTGAAACAAACCGCACAATGTGGGAGCCACAAAAGAGGCTGATAAGAGTTCAGCTCACCCAAAGTGGTTCCGCGCTCGGGCCCTGGGGCGGTGAGTCGCACACAAAGGCCGGGCGCAACAGGGGGGACGGCGTGCGGCGGTCTCAGCGGCGGATTTGAGATGCGGCCGTTCGCTAGCTCTTCCACCGTGAGACAAAGATGCGTCGGGGGAATAGCGCTTCTCCCGAGCGGCGGAGAGGAGTCTGCCCGGTTCCAAGAAAGGGAAAGGAGGGAACGGGGTGCCTTGGCTGCAGCGTCACGGCCAGGCGCGAAGAGCAGCGGGAGCGACGAAGGTGCCCTCTCCCCGCTACCCTCCGCGAGCGAGCACGTGATTATCGCGTGATAACCGCGTGGCCGCTCCGGAGATATCGGGACGCGCGTGCGATCCCCACAAAGTAAACGGGCGTGTGAGAGCGAGGGTGGCGTGGAAGGTAAACACACTTCCTGCGCCTTGTGGCTATGGGAGGAAAAATAGTTGAAAGGGCACCATTATAACTCTGATACTGAAGTTGCAGGTGTGTCTGTGCGTTGCTCGTGGCTTGAAGTCCCTTCGGTGAAGGGGGGAAGGGTGGGTTGCTTCTAGGGCGGCGACCAATATAGCGCGCGCACAGTTGCACACGCTCATACGTATTGCGGCTCGAGGTGGCGTTCGGGCCAGGTAAACCATCAAGCCAATCGACGAATACTTCCAGTAGTAGGAATGAAGAAAGAAGGGTTTTTACATTGGGTAAGTACACTGCTCCTGTTACGGAAGCCCACTCCATGCACGAGCACGTTGGAGTCCGAGTTCACATAGGGGCACGTCAGCGCCTCTGCACGAAAAGTCCCCGGTTTTAAAAACCGTCGTGTTCACTAGGCGACTCGACTAAGGAATCTCATTAATTTATCGAGGCCAGTCACCATCGTCGAATCGGTCGCAAAACCCCGCCCATGGTATCGCTTCGTTCCGCAGCACTCCCACCTCCCAGGTATGGAATAGGTGATCGTAAGCAACCTGGGAATCCAAGGTTGAAGCCGTTCCCACGGTGCACTCTAAAAAATGTTAATACCCTTTGGGGTGTATGTTTGCCACACAACGATAATCGTCGTAACCCGTCGTGTTTGCTCAGTGGCTATAGCCACTGAGCAAACACGATTATCGTTGAATTACGGGGCTTTACGTGCCAATAGCACCTTGCGATTATGAGGCACGCCGTAGTGGAGGTCTCCGGAAATTTCGACCACCCGGGGATCTTTAACCTGCACCTAAATCTAAGTACACGGGTGTTTTCTCATTTCGCCACCCTTAGAAATGCGGCCGCCGTGGCCGGGATTCGATCCTGCGATCTCGTGCTCAGCAGCCCAACATATATGGTGTTGGGCTGCTGAGCACGAGATCGCAGGATCGAATCCCGGCCACGGCGGCCGCATTTCTAAGGGTGGCGAAATGAGAAAACACCCGTGTACTTAGATTTAGGTGCAGGTTAAAGATCCCCGGGTGGTCGAAATTTCCGGAGACCTCCACTACGGCGTGCCTCATAATCGCAAGGTGCTATTGGCACGTAAAGCCCCGTAATTCAACGATAATCGTCATCTGTCTTGCCCGAGTTTCCTTTCTTGAAAGCTCGGCGCTCGCTACTTTCCTGTCGAGAATGCTCAGTCATGCTGATAACGCGCATGCCGTTCGTGACTTGGAAGTACTGGGCGCGCAGCGTTAAAGAAAGGAAATGCGGGCAAGACAGATGACGATTATCGTTGTGTTAAATATACACCCCAAAGGGTACAACTGTTTTTTCAGAACGCAGACACCCCATAAATGGACAATATTGTGCGATGCCAAATCAGCGCTACAGGCGCTAAAATACTTTTTAAACAAAGGACCATACTATCTGCTCGTGCTGGAAATCGTCGAACTTTATCACAGTGCCGAGTTAAGTGGCCACGTGATCACCTTTCAATGGGTGCCTAGCCATTGTGGTGTTTTTGGTAATGAACTCGCTGACAGTGAGGCAAGATCGGCCTCCCCTTCCTGTGATGAAGTACGGATTGCCTACTCGCGACCTGACACCAACTCCATGATCAAGGCACTCATGCAGGACCTTACAAAGGCTTACAGAGCCCACTCTGATAACATTCACAGACGTCTACGTATGATTGACCCAGACGGTAAATTCTGTTTGCCCCCGAAGCTTACACGGAGCAAAACATCATTGCTACACAGGATTCGGCTCGGCGTTGCTTTCACCCGTCGCTACGCACACCTCATCGGCCAATCGAACAGCCCTGATTGTGTACACTGCCAGATGCCCGAAACACTGTAACACGTACTGTGCGACTGCCCAGCATATATGCTGGAGCGAAGGACGTTAGACAGTTTCCTAGCCAGCGTTGGCAGACAACTACTGTCGGAGGAAGCTATTCTCGGCCCATGGCCTGACACTGCAATTTCAATGCGTGCCACAAAAGTATTGTTGAAGTTCCTGCAGGACACCAAGCTCGACGAGCGGCTCTAGCGAGGCAACTGTCTCATGTACATAAGCACTCACCTCTTCTCTTATCATCATCATCCATCCCAATACTTTCACTCCCCTTCCCTCTTCCCCAGTACAGAGTAGCAGACTAGAGCGCACTAGCTCAGGTCGACCTCTCTGTCTTTCCTATCAATAAATTCTATTCATATACTATTCAGAGTGCAGCATTCGACGGTCGCCCTTTTCATCATTACTTCAGGCTGTCAGGTAGGTAGAGCGGCCTTTTGCGGACCCGTCAACAGTCTGTCATGCGTTGACTGCTTGCTGTCTCATGACAAAGAATGATCCCTTTTAGTGTACCGTCGTAGACTAGCTTCAGTTTTCAAACTCGGCGCCGTTACGCGGAACCCCCCCCCCCCCCCCCCGCGCGCCTTCGTGGCGCTGCAGTCGCGCCCGGCTTCACTTCCTCACTAGCCGGCTACACGGGCGGGCCGGACTAAGTACGTGGTGCAGCGTTGGTGTATTCTGTGGTTCGTTGTTGAGAGCGAATTTCAGTAAGCATGTCATCCGTGGAACTGTAGCCTTCGCTGAGTTTCTTAAGAATATGAGCAGACGATGCCGACGTGCTACGTACCTGGCTGCATATAGGCCGCGATCGGAACGATGTTTCGGCGCACTTTTTTCTGTGCTCCCAGCAATGCGACGCTTCGCTCGGCGTGAAACAGAGCGATTTCTGGTGCCGACCGGGAACTCTCTGCGAAATCAACGGCACGCGCTCGTGCCACTGCTCCCGCGTTCGTCGTCGTCTTCCACAGCTGGCTGCGCGGCCGTTCATCTTTCCAGCGTAGAATTTCACTTATGTCGTCGTAATGAGGAAGCCGCGTTTTGAGTCATTGCTTAAGGGAGTATGAGCCACTCATGGTCTTACGTAACGGAAAGATTTAATTTTGAAAAATCACAAGCGGCAAATCGCAGGCGAAGGCTGCTAACCACGCCGCCGAGCAAACTCGAGACATCGAACGCAAGCGACAACTGCGGACTGCGGGCATACCGTCAGTGACGTCGTTCTCTCCGTCGCAGCCGATTGTGTGTGTAACCTCATAACTGAGAAATACCTTAATGAACCCTCGGAATTAACCCAGTGATAAACACAGGGGCCGCACGTTTCAGCTTTGCTGATTAAGCATCTTCACGAAATAAAAAATCCGACTTCTTTTTTTTTTTTGGCTTGTGCGTACAAAGACCGACCTCATCTTTCTTTTTGTAGCGCTTCTTTGGTGTGGTGAGAAGCTTCGATGGGGATGAAGATCATCCTACAATCACGAACTTTGGCCAGATATTCAGGCTCGTGAGCCTAAATTGCGCGAAACGTTAAGACGACAGGAAGAAACACACGACATTTAGAAACGCAGCCAACGCAGCTTCTGCGCTTCGCTGTATGCGTTTCTTCCTTTCGTACAGTTTACCCTTCTTTCAGTATTAACGAACTGGCGCGATAAATCTTATTGCTGTAGGTGGACACCGCTTTCTCGTGGTATCACTAATTCAGACAAGGGAGAACGCCAGCGAGCGTGAAACACGCGCAAACTGCCCATCCGCACGAGCTCAAGGCTGTGAATGGCTGTGACGAGGCGTCTGCAGTGGAGCCCGATGGGACAGCGTTGCCCTCTGGCGGCTGTCACAGAAGTGGCGACAGCGACTGCAGTGTAAGCGCGCGGGCGGGGAGTTTTACAACTGAGGCTAGTCTAGTAACGTTGTCTCGGCGCTTGTCGGTGGCACAGGCGCACACAGTGTGTATCAGGATGACGTCTTATTAAAGGGACACTAAAGGCAAGTGCTAAGTCAACGTCGACTGTTTAAATACCATTCCAGAACGCTTGCTTCGTGCCAAGAAAAAGTTTACGAGAAAATTGCATCTGGAGGGACCCAATTACCTTTCTCGAAATTCAAATCTCTCGCCTTCCATCCGGGTGAGTGGTGACGCTACATACGACATAGACGCGTGCGCCGAGACGTCTGCGCGCTATTTAAATAGGAATAAATATTTCTAGGTCAATCCAGCTTCGTTTGAGATTTTGTGTTGTCTTGAATTCTTTTGCCTGCAGTGTGTCTCAAGCATAGAATCATGTTGAGCAGGGGAGCAGTCAAGGAGGTTATATAAAAAAACCTCCTTGGGAGCAGTGAAGCAACGCAATACAAACAAAAGTAACCCTGTTCTTCACGCGTCTGTGCACGCGTGTCGTCACAACCCACGAAACACGCAAGCAGCTATTTGATGTCTAAAAGATGTCTTCAACGGCTAATTCAAAAGCCTAGTAGCTGTCTTGATCAAGACATTTTGTAGCCATGGACGTCTAGAAGTACTTCAGTTAGCCCTGCTAACGTTACGCTAAAAGTTGGCTAATGGACAGCTTGACAAGAACAACTGAAGACTTTTATTAGACATTCCCTCAAATTTTTGCGGCAGCTCTTACAGTAACACGACGTTTGCCCACAGTTACAATTTATTTTAAACGAGGCATGGACATCAGAAAAAAAAAAGTTTATATTGCCGGATAGAGTGATGCAGAGGTAGTTTTTCCAGATGTGAAACATGGGAATAGTGTAGTACAGCCTCATTGGTCAATTTGTGCTTTTTAATTAGACCAATCAATTGAATGCCACCTGTCAGAATTATTTTGCAAATCAAACAAGAACATCTCTGCGTGAAACACACCATTATTGACAAAACTTCACCCTGCTGGGTCTCCACCAAATTGAAATAGTTTCTAGCAAAGAAAAATTTTGTCAGTGATGCTGCAGTTCAGGCAAAAATTATATCCTGGTTTCAGCTACAGGGGGCACAATAGCCTTACACCAGTATACGAAACAGAACACTGTGCTGCAATGAGTTAAGAAATAAAGGATAGTACACATCTGGAAAAACACTCTGCGAACCACTCTAACTAGCAATATAAATATATTTTTTCTGATGTCCATGCTTCATTTAAAAGTAAATTGTAACTTACTTTCCGGGTGCCTCTTGTAAGGTAAAGCCAAATGCTTGCACAGCATCACGCAGAAATAATGGCCAGTTCTTCGGCATACCATCCATTAGTGAATTCCTTGTATGTTGCATGTTACAAGATACTGAAAGACAAATCATAATATGCTGTTATTTTTTTTTTCATAAATTGTATGATGAGCTTTTCATGCATAAAAGGTGATTGCAAGCTAAAATGCAGCAAGGCATCAACTTCACACCATGTCACATACTCATACTTTATTACCTAATAGATTAGAAAAGATGCAGAAAGTGTAATTAAGAAGAGTGACAAATAGCAGCAAAGGTGATCATCGATAAATCTTGAAGATGATTGCCGCCGCTGCCAGAGTAGGCCAGCCTTCGTAGGAGAGCACTGGCTGCCCACAAAAGCTTGCTGTCACAGGCCACCCGTGATGGTTCTTGTAGACATAGGAAAGCAATACCTGCACAGAACAGGAAAAAAAGGGCAAGGGAGGAAATGGGAATGTTGAAATTGGAACTTCAATTAGCAATATGTGCTACGTAAGAAGTTTGGCTCACATTAAAAATAAATTTAAGCATTCCTTTCTCTTAAATTACGGGTATCTTAAGGTATGTATGCGATGATGTTTAAAATGACTAGTATATTTCCTATCATGAGAAGCCAACAAACACTGACACCAAGGACAACATAGGGGAAATTACTTGTGCTTAATAAATTAAATAAACGATAAATTAATGGAAATTAAAGTGGATGAAAAAACACCTTGCCGCAGGTGGGAACTGAACCCACAACCTTCGCATTTCGCGTGCTATGCTCTACCAATTGAGCTACAGCGGCGTCGTTTTCCCATCCACTTTCTTGGGTATTTATGTGTCCTAGTAGAACACTGGGAGTGTTAGCCAGCGCCCCAACTCAGAGGCCTTGTTCCTGGCATATAGTCATTAAGTTGCATAGCAGAGTCAAAGTCAGCCTTTAAATTATTGTGTAGTGTTTTGTGGCTAAAAAGCCACTTATCAACCTGTCAAACAAGTCTGAGAAGCTTCCTGCAAAATATAATCAGTTTAAAACAGTAATTCACTCTGCAGGTAAATGATGTACTAACTTAATTAAGTTAAATAGCGTCTTATATTGTTGAACTAAAAGCAAGTTTGGCATTTTGTGCTGCCTAGCTGTTGCCTTTCTTTCAAACTTAAACATGACACAGTACAGAGTAAGCAGGTAGCATGCAAAGGAGGACTGGTGATAAAGTAGTGTTCCAAAGTAACACTCCTAGCTGGATCAATCACTTTTGTTGATATATTTTCAAGTGACCCTAATTGGCTTCGGGCAATACCTCACACAAATGATGCAACACCTTGGATGATGCTTCATACAAAGTTGAAAGTATCTCATGATGTGATCAAACGATAACATTGCCCACTGACTTGGAAGTGTTAACATGCTGTTTGCGTGAGAAAGTGCGAAGTGATTCGTATAGGTGGCAAATTATCAGTGTATCTATACTCTCAGGTAATTCTGAGCATCTATGCTGACTTGCAACTGAGAAGCTACTGCACACAAAAAGGTGTATTCAAGTAAAGGTCATTGCAGAATAATTGCCCACCTATAGTGAAGAGGCAAATGTGGCAGGCTAATGGGCCAGGGCAAATAGATTGATAAATTCTGATAACACATCCAATGATATTATTGAAATAGGTGATAAAAAACAGCACAAGTAAAATTGCAGTCATGACAAAATTTTAAAAGCACCTCTGCAAACTGCTGGAACCCTCAGCATCATGCCTGTTCTACACGCACATATGTTGCAGCGCAATCTATATCTCAGACACAGGCGCATCCACAGATCACTTTGTGATCTCCTCACAATAAGGTTAAAAAACAGTCTGGCACAAGCTACTTGATGCAATTCATTTTGCAAGCACCAGCCAAGTGCTCATGGTGGTAGAACGAAATTGAAGTTTGTCCTTGTATGGAAGCCTTGGCCCATGTTTTATCAATTCTAGCGGCAAAGCACACCTTTTACAGCACACATAAATCTTAAATAAAACTGCTTGCTGATGCTGTACAGTAAGTTCCTGTAAAGAAACTAAATCACACAGAAAACATTTAGAACACCAAACTAATCAAATACTGGCATGAATACATTTATGCATTAGGGAAGCAAGGTGTAATGTACACTGTTGTAAAAAATTTTTACTCATGTATGGAATACTTCTATGACACAGCAGAGTTAATTTGTGAGTTCTTACATAGCAATGACTACCTACAGGTAAATTTTGTAAGGCTTAGGGAAACTAATTATTAGTAGAACTGTGTATGTACACTGGCACTGAGAAATTGGTTATAATAGTGGCAGCTTATAATGGACCAGAGCTAAAAAATGGCCGTTGGTGAGACACCAACTAGCTATTTTACCACGAAGCGCTCCCTGGCCTTAACCCACATAAAAAGCACTGGGAGGACCAGAGAGGGTACAGTACATTGGCTTACACTGATCATGATGAGGTCCCGTCATCCAGCTAGCGCCAAGGTACAAGAAGGATGTCCAGCCGTCTATAGAGTGAAAGGGACAAAATAAGATAGCATCAAGTCAGTTGAAAGGCAGATTTGCAATTACACATAAGGTGACCCAGTCACAGTCATTCATTAATAAATGCCAAGCTGTCGTGATTTCACTCCCAGATGAAGCACCTACTAGGTTAAAGGTTTTGCTGCTTATTTAGAACAAAACAAGTGAAATTTGTACATCAGCAGACGATTTAATTTGGAATTGTATAGATGAAGTAAACATTGCAGTTATATTTTTTGTTTTGCTATAAAGTGGGATAGCTACAAACTGCATAGTCACTGACACACGCGCGCACACGTAAGTACAAAAGGACACAAAATAAGGCGAGTTCAGTCTGGTTCAGCATTACAGCCAGCGCGTCATCTTCGAATGCACTCCTTTCGGTTGGCTCGTGCTACGTTAACCACAGGCTAACAAGCAGGGCAAAGTTCTGACTGTTGTTGCGGAAGTCGTGGAGCGCGGTAGTGCTGAACGGCTGAACACAAGCAGAACCCTCGTATAAAAGTAATGACGAAAACTCGCAGGGCAGAAGAGCCCATATATCAAGAATTGCCGCGGGTAACACCTAAATATATTCACATTGTTGACGAAAAACGAAGCGCAATGTATTTCACTTACCGGAAAAAGTGTTATCCGAACGTGCGACGTACAGGGTCGTTCAAAATATGTGCGAACACGGCGTAGCGTGACCGCGCTCCGCGGAGCGTCAGCGCATCCGGAGCGGTCGCGCATCGAAACAATGTGGCGCAGGCGCACAGGAGTCTGGAGGCGGTGCATCGTGTCGTCTGCTACAGCGTGGAAGCGCACCATGCTACATCCGAGCAACGGCATGGCCTAGCGATGACCTTCCACTGAATTCTCGTGACATCCTCCTACAGCAAAGGCAGGGGCGGAGACGTTTTGGACATCCTCACTCCGATTTAAACAGCCAACAGGAGAGGGACTGGCGTCGTATTCAGACGAATACATACCCCAACCTGCACCACCTACACAGAATACACCCCACGAGGTTCACTGACGAGTGCCCGTGGTGCACAGACACACCCACACTAAAACACATCCCATGGGAGTGTCCCAGGAGGCCACCGCAAGACAGTCCCATATTACACGAACATCCACTAATGAGGAATAGGCAGTAGGAGGCATGGCTTGCGGACGAGGGTCGGGAGAGCCAGTTGGCTCTTCTGGACCAAGCCCAGCGAGCCGCTCGTGCCAGTGGGGCCCTGGAATAGGGGCTCCAACCATCGTGCCTTGTTTTATTTACATTTATTATAGTTTTACTCTCTCTCTCTCTCTCTCTTGCTTTTCTGGGAAGCGCACCTGTGTACTGGCAGCGCCCTGACGTGCCGAGATGGCATTGTCGCATTTTACTGACTTCAGCGCGTTGTTGTTGGTTCCACATACGGCAACTCAGCAGCGTGTGTTTGCAATGCAGCGTTCTCGGTTAAATGCAGGCGTTGTTTCAAATTTCTCAGCTGTAGTGTAGATCCGAGAATCATCCGAGAATCATTCACTAGTACAGAGGAGTCGCTTAGCTTGGCACTTATTTGCAGCAGCGTATCAGCCGCGCCAGCAGATAAGAGATTGCCGTGCCCAAGCTAGCTCCCTCTGCCCTCTGATACCCTTCCATAGGACTGAACAACGCCCTGCAATCAGTAAAATGCGACACTGCCATCTCGGCACCACGTCTGGACGCTGCCAGCGCAGAGTTAGGCGCGCTTCCCAGTAAAGCAAGCAAGGTGCGCTTCAGCACTGTAGCAGACGACACGAAGCACCGCCTCCAGACTCCTGTGCGCCTGCGCCACATCGTTTCGATGCGCGACCGCGCCGGATGCGCTGACGCTCCGCGGAGCGCGGCCACGCTTCGCCGCGTTCGCACATATTTTGAACGACCCTGTACAAAGACGCACCGAGACACGAAGGCGGTGACCGCAGATCCCGCCATTGTGGTAGTAAGCCGTCGGCGAAAACACGCAATACAGCCGATGTCACGAAGCACTGATGCAAAACACACGGCAAACAGCATCAGCACAGCTAAATGACTCCAGTTAATATCCAGTATAAATGTACAGAACGGCTTGAACAACTGGCATAACGAACCCACGACCGAGACATTGCGGGCGGGAGTGGCCATTTTTTTCAAACTTCCTGCCTCCCAGTGTTTCCAGCACAGAATGAGATGTCCGACAAATTTGGATTGTGCCGCCGAAGTGGTCGCAGCGCGGTGGCTCTGTGACACCGCTGTGCAACACCGGCATTTCGCTGCTGCTGCTGCGCGAGCATAGAATGGTTTCCAGGCGTCGTGTGCGCGCCCTGTATGGAAAACAATAACACGCCCTTGATTGTTGAAGTTCTGGTGTGAAATTATTTAATATTAAAGCCAATTAACTTATGTTGCTTCGAACGAGTTCGATTTGTCTGAGGCGTCTTTCATTCGCTAACGTCGACGGCCGACGGTAACCGCACATTTAACACGTCGTTTGGCATTTTATGCACTTTTAGACAAAAAGATCTAGAAAAGTTCTTGAGTTAGACATTCTGAATGCGTTTACCAAAACAGACTCTAGTGACACCCGTAGTGGGTTTTGCCGCAGATAGAATATATGCTAGCATATTCCAAGTGCTGAGGTTATGTTTAGAAGAAATTCTATTTTCAGTCTTATCATAGACCAAGACGTCTATAGCCGTTTGTAGCCATTTCAAGAAGTTTTTAAGAGGTTTTGTGTTTCGTGGGAAGTCGGCGCAACGTAGGATTCCGGAACTTCCAAAGCGCAGAATCGTGGATTGAGGGCCGTGGGCACTGTATAGTTGCGGCTAGAATCGGCGATATGTCTGAGAGCGGTATCAACACGAGATATGCGACTTGTAGCAACATATAAATTTCTGACCCCGATGTGTTTAAGATGCCGGTTGGAAGTTTCCCTATTATTCCGGCCGTTGCATTGCATTCGAAGTTTCTCTCTCTCTCTCTCTCTCTCTATATATATATATATATATATATATATATATATATATATATATATATATATATATATATATATATATATATATATATATATATATATATATATATATATATATATATTTTACATACCTATTGCATGGTGCGGCTTCGTTGCAGCATTCATATAAAGTGCAACTGACACCGATAGCTGCGCTGAACTATAAAACAGTTTCGATGTGCAGATTAAGAAATTTTTTTTCAGGAAATAATTACACCATCCGAGCAATGCCTTCCTTTCTACTAATCCGAACTTCGTTCATTCAACCGGGTGACGACGAGTTCACAAATTGAGCAAACTTGTTTTCTACCGCATCATAACATGTCTCAGCTGAAAAAAAAAATTTCATCTGCTTTGATTCTTCTTCGGGCCGGGAAAAAGACGTTATAAGAAAAGTTAATTACATAAGCAAAGGGTGACTAATGTTCAGAAGAAGTGATTTCACTCATTGTGCAGTCGGGAATGTGCGTTATAACCTCTGCCGATTGGTTGACAGCTTAAAGGGCCCCTCACCAGGTCTGGCCATATTGAGCTGACAAGCGCAGATCATACATTGCGCGATAACGATCGTGTCTGCAAAGTATTGCATCGCTACGCGCCGCGGAAAGATCTCAAATTTCAAACCGAACGCTGTTTTCCCTTTGCCTCGCGGCCACCGCGCTCCAAGCCGGAGGATGACGTACACGTGTTTGCACTGTGCCATCGCTCGTGGTGACATTAGACTTTGAGAATTATTCAAAGCAACATCTGTTATTTGTTTAATATGTTGTTCGAATAAACGAATTGAAGCTTAGAGAAATAAAACACACTAACCAAATGTCTGCATGTTTTTGTTTTACTTCGCAGCGAGGGAGATGTACTTCCGTTTCGTCTGCTTGTTCCCACGTCGTGCAGTCGCGCGCGTTGACACTGAAACTATGATGGATGGATGGAAAAACTTTATTTTCGTCAGAACGCATGTGCGGACGATTCCGTGCTAGATGGCCATCAGCTCATGGCTGACGGCGACCTGGATGGCCCACTCCACGGCCCTGGTCTGGACGACCGGGTCTATGATATTTTCTACCGTGTTCCAGCGCGAGATCATGCTCGGTGATCCGGTTGTCTCTGCCTCAGTATTCGTGTAGCGCTGACTTAGACCGCTAGTCAGGTGTCCTCGTGCACAGCGCGCAAAATCGTGCACTGCACGGAACGAGACAATCGCAACAGCTCGCGCTCGACTCCGTCAGCTGAAGTACGTCGCACCGCAAAAAAGCAAGGAGAAAAACAAATGATGGTGGGACCCGTGCCGTATGCGTCACGCGATCCTGGAGGTCCGGTATGTGAGAACGCAGGGAAGGAATTTCGCTTACGGAGGCTAGACGAGGTGAGTGGAGAGAGTGTCTCGCTTGGCAGGGAAACTCGCCTTCTGAAATCATGGGTTTGCGGCGCTGAAATACTTCTATCTCCGCTATTAATGAGTCGATTTGAAAAAAACTTTTGCGGCAGAACGCTCCCTAGAGGACACGTAAAACTTCCAACGTATAACCAAAATTTGCTATGGGGCCTGGTGAGGGGCCCTTTAAGGGCTGAACCCAGCAAAAATTAGTCATAGGTATTTTTTTACGTAAAGAATATTTTATAAACACAATCTCATTCAGAAAAAGTGGAAGCAAGGTTAACATACCTAGAGAGCGTCACGTGCGTCGGTGCTGGCTTAGCAACTCTAGACGAATTTACTGACGCTTTACTCAATGGGGAAATCTCGTATAAACCGAGACATAGCAAAAAGATAATTGCGACTACGACGCAAAAAAAAAAGAACAACAGCAAGGATCTGCATATTCGTGGAGGAAGGAATATACAAACACGCTCAACATAGACGCTTTTATATATGTGCCCATTTTTTAAAACAAAAATATGTCGGCTGAAAAGCAAAAGGTTTGCAAAACGGTTTGTACTTCTCTCACTTTCAACACCTCTGTATTCCGTCCTCTCGGCCCTTAGTATGAAAAGGCCAGAATTTCAACCAGTTTAGCTAAGAAACGGCTTTTTAAATTTGTGGTTTTGGTTTCCACGCCGCCGCCGGTCGAAACCGACACGGCGCACACCCCATCTAGGCGTATTCCGTCGCGCGCATCGCACCTTGACCATTGCGCTTTGGCCGCGCACGGTCGCGCGCGCTTTATCTTGAAAGCGACTGCTTTGGGGCACAGTCTAGGTGGGCCGACGGCTTGTAGCTTTGGTGCGCTGTGTTCTCACCGCTGAATTTGCGTTGAAGCGATAGGAGCACAAAGGTCGCTCGCTGCTGCTGCCGCGATTCCTCACGCCAGCGTTTTAACAGCGAGTGCCCACGGCCAATGCTTATATACAACTGGGCGTTCTACTCCGGCGGCTCCTGCGTGTGGCACGGCCGCGCGAGCCTTGTGTTGAATATGATCTGTGATGCGGACAGTATAGGTGTCAAGGCGCACCGAGGGCCGATAGCGCCTTCTGCGCTATATATAGCACCCATACGCTTGCGCGTCACCATCGTTCACGAAACGAAACGTCACTGAAACTTCTTTTTTTTTCATTTTTTTTCTTTTTCTTTTTTTTACAGCCAAGCTGTTTATCTGACGGACCTGTATGAACCATCCGTATGCGTTGTCTCGCAGGGAGTGGGGGGTGATGGATATCTGGGCTGGCCATGGTGGAAGGAAAAAAAAAACCTGAGGAGAGGCTCTACCCATTCCCCTTCCGCGCTCTAGGAGAAGAGTGCAGATGAAGTCAATTGGTTAAAACACGTTGGCGGGCTAGTTGGTTCCATGACGGAGTGTATAAGCGCGACTGAACGAGGACGTAGACAGAAACAGATACGCAGAGACAGCGTGTCTCTGTGTATCTGTTTCTTTCTACATCCTCGTTCAGTCGCGCTTATACACTCTATCATAGAGGAAGTCAGGTCACATCACGTGATATTTTCTCCTTTTTTTGCTTTATGTTCTTTTCTCTTTCGCTGTAGCGGCCATGTTCTCGGGCCACAATGACGGCTTTGTTATGGTTGTGTGCGCTCACACTTGTTGCTCCGTGGGTTTACTACCGTGACAAAGGCGTCGTATGTGCTGGATTGCGTTCTTCTCCGTGTTTTGTACCGCTGAGTTATCTAGATTGTGCTCTCTCAGCTGTTATTCTGGCTAGGTGGGATTGGAAGAAGTAAAAAGCGTGAAACGAGCGCGCATATGCAACGCCGTAGACCACGCCACGGACGAAGGACGACGTGGGGATATTTTTCCCGTCTTCTGTGGATTCATGTTAACGTCCCATCACAGACTGAAGCCGCTGTGCTTCAGATGATGTACGCTGAACACCTTGCACGTCAGTGATAGCTGTGCAGCGTTCCTGCTTTTGACAACGGACGATGCATTTGAGGCACGTAAAACAGCCATGTGGAAGGATGGGAAAGAAGCGCATGCTGTGAGTAATAAAGAGACGAACCGAACCCCTTTTAGTGCAGTAATATTATCTGCGTGCTCGAGGGGCGCAGGAAAGTGAAGGTTGGCGGATGCGGTGAAATAGCGAATTAACAAGGCTCGACAGAAGAACGTACGCTTGCACGTACTTGCGTAGACCCGGTCAACACGCTAGCCGCACGCATATACTGTTCTAAACTTCAAATTAACATTCCTGCTAATCATAACTCCCTAAAAGCCCTTCCCATGGCAATTCGTCAAACGCTACGCATTCGACCGCTCCCCCGTAACATGCGCCCCGACCAAAAACGCGAGTGACGAAAAGCCAGAGCAGCAGCCCTTCATAAACGGTGCGGCGATGAACAGAATGCAATATGGGTAGGTGCTGCATGTGATCAGCACGGAGCCACAGCGGTTGCTTACACACCGAACACCCTTCCCTTAATACAGGAACTACCCCCGGGAACAGACCCAGAGGAAGCGGAAGAGATCGCTATAGCGCTAGCGCTCGGCAGCTCCAGTGCTACCTACATCCTGAGTGATTCTACAACTGCACTGCTAAATTATGCTAGGGGCAGAGTTCACCCTGCCACCTTCCACATACTGACCCAGAAACCTCGCTTCTCCCGCAGCGCTGAGCTCATCTGGGTGCCCGCGCACTCGGGAAACCCCGGCAATGAGGCCGCCTATTCTTTAGCCCGAGGGTAGAGAAACCCGGCACAGGAGGACCTCATGAGGGGGGTTTCTCGAGGGAACGTGCGTGTACCTTCACTGACCTCATCGCGAATGCTCGTGCCGAGAGGCAAATATACCCCCCCCCCCCCTCCTTCTCTTCCCTCACTACCAGGGCGAGAAGACTTATGGCGCCACCTGCAAACGCGCACGCTATGCTACTCCATCCCTCCTATCCCACTACCGACTCATCCCACCTTCTTGTCCTCTGTGCAATGCGCCGAAAGCAAACCTCACCCACATACTCCTGGCCTCCCCGGCTTCTCCTCCCCCCGGCGGGCCGGTACCACTCCAAGCCTGGTAGGACTGGGCTGGGAGATCTCACTACGCTCCACGGACCTGGCAAGGCAGAAGATCGCCGCCAGCCGGGCTGCCAGCGTCATGGACGTGTTAAACATATGAACGTTTAAGTGCGGTGGGGTCGTGTGGGGACCCAGGGGGCCTGGCAGGTCCCAAATTCCTTTGCAAAATAAAGTTTTTTACTTCTCCTCCTCCTCGGCACCGCAGAACTTAGTTTCCGTGAAGCTTCACTTACCTCACGGGCCGCGGTCAGTGTATTTAAACGCGTAACGACGTTCTCCTCTGCGCTGTGGCTCGTCGCACCAGTGCCGCATTAAGGCGGGGGCTATGGGGGCTGCAGCCCCGGGCCCCCAACTTTCAGGGGTCCCGCTCGATTATTTGGAGATCGAAAAAAAAAGTTGCTGAGCGTGTTTGCTGCCTACGTTATCATCGAAAACCGATGGCCGGGGAAACTTCTCGACGCCATTGCGTTCGTTTCGGCGAAAGCCCCGAGCTCGGCTCTGGTCTTTTCCGTGCAGGGCGTTTCGGCGAAACAACTCTGAGCATGGCACCTGTAAGAGTTGTAGGACGATCTCACCGCTGGCCTCCAGTTGTAAGGTTTGTAGTCGATCATGAACTATGTGGTAGCTGGCCCATGCCGTCGTCCAACTCACCCACGCTAGGAACGTGGTTGTAGGGAGTAACTTGGTCTCATCGAGAACTGGGAGTACAGGGTTTATTTACTTATTTACATGAAAAGAAGAGATACATTTCGGCAGTCTAGTGTGACTCCCAAATGGAGCACGCAAGACGAAGCACACAGCACACGAGCACAAAGCTACAAGCACACTGTTTCTCGAGCACGAGCACACACTAGCAGCCGACAAACTGCTCCTTCAAAATCCTCTGTCCTCCCTAGATCCCTAGGAGAGGGAAAACTGCTGTCCAACCTTCGTCCAATCGGACCGTCCACAGTCGTTGGGGCGTAGTCGAACCGCCTTTGAGTGGGGGAGGGCTCACACACTCACGTACGCACTTTGGTTTCCCAGAACCCGAGTTGAGCGAGTTCGTAGTAGCCAGGTGTTCACGCCTGACCCCAGCCGGCGCCTCTTAATTCCAGAGCTGACTTTCTCCGGTAGTCGCCACGAGTGTCAGCAGACTGGGACGAATCCTGGGGCCCGAGGAAAAACGTACCGCAAAGCACCCTTTTGTTAGAGAAGCTCTTCTTGCTGCAAATAAATGCGGCAAATAAACCAACACTACACGGTCCGCCAAACGTGGCCAGCCCTGCTGCCGTCGCCAACTCTGCGAAGAAGGCGCATGGTGGATTAACGCTGCCAAGGTCTCCGATTCTCCGAAGTAAGTTCATGGTCGGTTAGCGCTGTCGTCTTCGCCGGTTCTCTGAAGGGCGCCACCACCGCGGGTCGATCGAAGCACCTGCAGCTGGCTGAGATAGCTTTGCAGAGCAGTACCCCTGCAGGTCGATCGTAACACACCAAAACATCCTAAAGTATACCTTTACCATAAATAAATTCTAAATTGTGTAAGCAACAAATAAAGCTTCAGATTACAATGTCTAACAATAGCAACAAGCAGAATAATCACTTGCCGACGCGACAGAATCGCCGGAAGGATGTCGTTTGCGCGAGGGACCGGCGGCGATCGAAGCATCTACCATCTTTGTGAACAAATGAAGTGAACAGCAATCTTTGATCCGCCGGTAAAAAAATTGGAGGGCGCTTAAGCTCCGCCTTGAAGAGTGGAACACGATAGCATTCAAAAATCCCTGACTGCATCCATCTCACACTTCCCGGCAACTGGAGCGCATGTAACCGCAATGTTTACCGGGAAATGCTGACCGCGAACGCTATGCACGAAGGCGGGGTTTGTGGTAGAAACGCGGCCTTTTCCGTGGGCCCCGATGCGGCGGAGGCGAGCGCCAGCTGGAGGTATTGCAAGGAGCCGGGCGCACCGCTTCGTGGCCCCCAAGACGCCTACCCCCGCGCCGGCGCGCGCAAATGGCGGACGCCGCGGCCGGTCTGAAATGTAGAAACGCTGGAAAACAGGTTTCTTTTAGTTTTCGCGTAACATAATTATGTGTTCTCGTAAAGTCAAATTACAATACTAGAGCTATCATGTCTGTAGGTTGTGTGTATGTCGTAGTTTACGATTTTCCCGCGTATTTTAGCTTCAGAAATTCAATTCTTTCAGTACATTTCTTGCGCCACATGCATGGCATGGGTATGTGTGGTTCGAAAATATGTTTGCCGAAACGACATCCGACGCCGACACCCAGTGTTCTGCGACACGGGCTCCTTAAGACTGAAAAAATAAACGAACTACTCGGGGAATGAAACATTAGTGCTTTGAAAAATTTGGAGGACGCTCAAACTTCAGAGTGGAACGCGATAGCATTCAAATATCCTTGACTGCATGTTTCTCACGCTTCCCGGCAAGTGCAGCGCATGTAACCGCAATGTTTACCGGGAAACGCTGGCCGCGAACGCTATGCACGAAGGTGGGGTTTGTGGTAGAAACGCGGCATCTTGCATGGGCCAGGATGGATGGATGGATGTTATGAGCGTCCCCTTTGGAACGGGGCGGTGGGTTGCGCCACCAAGCTCTTGCTACTATGCTGCCTGATATCCTACCTAGGTTAACCAATGAAAAAAGAAAAAAAAACACTATGAACTAACACGTCCAAATTTTCTGATCCCCTATTGCGAACTGTGTTTTTGTACGTCTCCGTCTTTTGTCGTTTCCCTACTTTTCTTCCACCAATCCTCCAATCGCCTCTTACTAAAGTCTATTGCGGACCTGTTTGCTTTACCACTGCTCCCGCTGAACCCAAGGGCTTCAAGGAGGCCAGTGGTGCCTAAATCGACCGCTGGGTAGACGTCATCACATTCTAATAAAATATGCTCCATCGTTTCCCTAGCTTTACCGCAGCAAGCACATGCTTCTTCTTCCTTCTTATATCTCGCTTTATAGGTGCGTGTTCTAAGGCATCCCGATCTCGCTTCGAAAAGTAATGAGCTTCCCTTTGAGTTATCGTAAATGGTTTCTTTCCTGATTACGTTTTTTCCTCTTAAGTAGTTACTCATGGCAGGTTTCTTTTCCATTGCCGCCACCCATGAGATTAATTCAGCCTCTCTAACTTTCCGCTTGACCTTCTTTGTTGCTGTGTTGCCCACCCCACAGGCCGCATACTTGCTGGTAAGCTTCCTAGTTCTTTTCCTCCACTGTGAATCAATGTTTTGCCTGTACAGATACCTGAACACTCTCCCAGCCCATTTACTTTCTTCCATATTCCTCAGCCGTTCTTTATACTCAATTTTACTGCGAGCTTCCCTCACTTCAAAACTAGTCCAGCCCATATCCCCCTGCACAGCTTCATTTGTAGTCTTCCCGTGAGCGCCCAATGCGAGGCGACCCACAGACCTTTGGTTCCCGTCGAGCCCTGATTGTACCCCTGATTTAAAGCAAACAACCGCATTTCCAAAAGTAAGTCCTGGAACCATTACCCCTTCCCACATACCTCGTAGGACTTCGTACCCATTGTATCCCCATAGCGCTCTGTGCTTCATTATGGCTGCATTTCTCTTCCCCTTGACTGTTATGATTTTTTCCTGTGCTTCCATATATCCATTGCCTTCGTTTATCCATATACCAAGGTATTTATATTCTCTTACCCGAGGTATTTCTTGGCCCTGTATCTCCACTGTCTGTTCACTGTTCTCATTTCTAACTGTTCTCATTTCACTGTTCTCTGATTTTCTAACACTAAATTTCAAACCTAAATTGTTGCCTTCCTGTCCACAGATATTAGCCAGACGTTGCAAATCACTTTGCTTGTTAGCGAGCAACACAATGTCGTCCGCATAAAATAAACCTGGGAGTTGCTGCTCTATTACTGTACCTGTCTGTTTGTATGAGAGATTAAACCCGATATTACTTCCTTCTAGCTCCCTCTCCATCCTCACCATGTACATCATAAACAGCAGCGGGGATAAAGGGCACCTCTGCCTCAGTCCCTTGTTGATTTGAACTTTCTCCGCGCTTCTCATCCCTTCCCATTCAACGCAAACGGTATTTTCTAAGTAAATCTCTCTCAAAAGCTGTAGACAATCGTTACCTAAGCCTTCCCCTTCCAGAATATCCCACAAAATGCTGCGGTCTACGTTGTCGTATGCGAGCTCCTGTAATGTCCAAAAAGGCCACATACAACGGTCTGCTTTCCGCTTTTGATATTTCGATACACTGAGTAAGAACAAACAAGTTATCATCCAAACGCCTACCTATTCTAAAGCCATTCTGAAGCTCTCCCAAAATGCCATTATTCTCTGCCCATGCTTGAAGCTTTAATTTGATTGCCTGCATTGCTAGCCTGTATATTACCGATGTAATGGTAAACGGTCTATACGAGTGAATTCTGTCTTTCTCCCCCTTACCTTTGTAAATTAAATTCATTCTACTTTGTCGCCAACTGTCTGGCATTCGTCTATTTCTTAAAATTTTTTCCACTGCTTTCACCAGAGCTTCCTTACTTTTTGGTCCCAGTTCATTTATCAGCCTAACGGGAACCTCGTCTAGCCCTGTGGCTGTGCGCTTAGGAATTTTCTCTTCCGCTTTCTTCCAGTTTAAATTTGTCAGCACCAGCTCCTTTTCCACTTGGGTCTCTTTCATGCTATTTTTTTCCTCAAGTACAACCTCGTCATTGCCTTGGAAGGATTCGACTGTTGCGTTTCGGATGTAATTTATTGCCGCTTCTCCTTCCAGTCTGTTTTCATCTTCGTCTAGGATATGTTGTTGTTTTATTGCTGACTTCCTGCCTAATAATTTTATGCGATTCCAAAATATTCTAGGTGCGGCCTTCTTTTTCTCACGTATTTCTGACAACCAACGTTCACTTTCAGCTTTTAATTTTGCTTGCACCAGTATTTGAACCATAGACTTTTTCTCCCGGTATATTTCCCATTTACTGGTTACTTCATCCTGTGGCAACTGCGCCTTCTTTGCCTGCCTGTGCTCAAGAGAGGCTTTCTGTCGTTCGGCGATCGCTTCTCGTATATATCTCCTTGTTCCACCAGCTTTTCGGTTTCTTTTTTCCTTTCCAACGAACATGTTGTTTCTCTTTACGTATTTCTGTCGTTATTACACTTAGAAGCTCACCATATTCCCACTCCTTACTTAGCCACTTGCCAAGTTCTTAAACTCTAGTGACTATATTTGCTATTTGTTCAGCGTTCAAATTTGGACTGGCCATTGTGCTTTCCTTGCTCTCTTTCTCAACTACATATCCCATTTTCAAAACGATGCGTTTATGGTCACTCCCTATGCTGCTAAACCCTTCCTCATCGATGACCTCTCTCAACTTATCATGAATTCCTTCTGTCATCAGACAGTAATCAATGGTCGATTGCCGGTTTCCCGCTTCCCACGTGATCTGTCCTTCACACTTAGGCCATGTATTCACGATCACGAGGTTATGTTGCTCGCAAAGGTCTAGCATGGACTTCCCGTTATTGTCGGTATAGCCATCTAAATCCTGTATGTGGGCATTCATGTCACCTAATAGGACAATCTCAGCACCATTCCCGAAACCCTTAATATCAGCGCTTATGCATTCCACTAACTCCTTATTCTTCTCTGTGCAATTTTTAACGCGATAGCGTTAAGGAGCTCGTGTCGCAGAAAAGCCGGTGTCGTCGGTGTCGGCGTTTGCGGCGTTGACCGTGAGCGATAAATCACGGCAGGCGCTTCATAAATAAAAAGCAACTTCCAAGATTGGCCCGGTGGGAATCGAACCAGGGTCTCCGGAGTGTGAGACGGAGACGCTACCACTCAGCCACGAGTTCGATGCTTCCAAGCGGTGCAAACGCGCCTCTAGTGAATGCGGTGTTGCCTTCGAAACGAGCCGTGGAAAGTTATACTGCGGTGTATATCGGTAATTATGAACATGTAACGTACAGAAGTCGCAATTACACGAGTTGCGAAGTGCGTTTCCGCTGCATTTCTTCTGCGCTTTCCGCACACGCAGAGCCATCTTGCGGCAAACACAGAAGACCCCCTCCTCTCAATGTACGGCGCTGCCCCGACAGGAGGCGCGCAGCGCGCGCATTGGGACCGCTGCCAGGCCAACACCCTCTAGAGAACTGAAGGCCTTCTGGCTGACCCTCTCCCCTTGAGCTACGTCACGCATAAGAGGCCAACATAGAAGTTCCGTGCAGCGCGCTGCGAAGCTACTAGGGGCGCACACGTGTTGAAAATGAAGCGCGGAAGATATACAATAGTTAACCCCGGTTATTCGGAGAAGAACGAGGCGACGACGGTGGCGAAAACAATTAGATTAGTTCCAGGAACTCTGCCGCTCCCTGAATAGCTTCAAGGTTAAACAAAGTCCCGGCATGCTCAGCCATGCTGCCACATGCTTCCGAACGCACATTTTTTTTCTAGACGTGACTAGTGCATGCAGTCTCAACACTTGTGCTGTGCTTGTGATTGTGTGTACCGGAAGTCTTCATTGCCCCGGAATGTGGAGTGCCATGCCTAGATATGCCTAATAAGTGCTGCGTGCCCAATTGCCGGAGCAATTACAAATCGGGGCAAAAAAATCACGGTCTCACACTCGGATGGACAGTACGACCTCGTGAAACAACTTGACAGGGGAGGACTTGTCTATCCAGCTATATTTGCCGTCAACGCTGTCGCACACAACTACGTGGTTGTTAAGCAACTATCAGCGAAAGAGGAATTTATTAATCTGCCAAACCAACCTCGTTTAGTGACTGACCTCACGCTTGAACTGCTCGTCAGTGATGATTCCTCAGAGTTCGACGCTTGCGAGGATGGACACAAATGTGAATTTGTGTTAAGGCACCTTTTGTGGTGTAGCACGAATATTTTATTGAGGAATTACTGCTGCAAGATGAACGACAAAATATTGGATGCCAATGCAAAGGCAAGGAAGAGAAAAGCTGAAACTCTGCGCAATAAGGCAGCTGTTTCCTTGTAAATAGCTGGACGAATGTTCTATATTCCGTTTCTATACTTATGTGAGTTGTTGTAAATTAGTGCACTGCTGTAATTAGTGCGTCAAAAGCAAAATTATTCGTTTAAGCATAATCCAGATTCGAAGAAATACATGTGTCCCCAATAAAATTGTCCATACGCAATTGTAAAGCTGATAGAGTGCGTTACATTCACCATTGCCGCGCCATAAAAACCATAAGTACAAAAATATGGAAGAAAAAACTTTTATGGATTTAGTTTATTTGAAGTAATAGGTATGAAGAGTGGGGTGTAATAAATCACTATTATTATTATAAAGCACAAAAAACGTACATTACAAAAACGACAAAGCGCGGCGCTATAAAAAGCTGCTGGCATCAATACATGCACAAGCTTTACAAAGCTGTTTTGTATCTGAGCCTCTAAACAAATGCTTTGTAAGGTGTCTGCTGCTCATTCCGCAGTTTCGACTGAAGAAAACGTGTGGAGCGGTCAATAAAAGCATACGGCTGCTAGGTGAACCAAGCCGCGATCCCTTCACTGAACCCGTATCGCCGAGCGTGCCGATGGCCTCTTGCCCGTGACGTCACTCGCCGAGCACTCCGGCCTTCTTGTCTAGGAGGTGTTGGCCAGGCGCGTCGCGGGACTCCCTCTCCCCTGACGACGCTTCGCCGTGCTCCCGGTTTAGATTACTATCTATCTCTCTGCCCGTGCCGATCACGACGTTTGGCTGGCGTAGATCGTTTCCCCTCCGAGACACCGAGTTCTTTGGTTCGTTTCGTTCGCTCAGGCGCACGTTTCGTTGCGGCGCCGAACGCTGCGTTGCTCGACGCTCACCGCGTGATAGGTGGGCGCTAAGTCCGATGCGGGGCGCATCGTAAGTGATTGCTGTGCCGTAGCGCATTGTCTTATACCCCTTGGCGGGTCGACGGGAACGCTGTCGCGTCCCACTCTTGAAGGCGAAGCTTAAGCGTCCTCCAATTTTTTCCGGTCCACAAATACGTAACTCCCAGCCAAGTTTCTTTCCCACTCATTGTACCTGATAACCAAAGATGCTCTTGACATTGTGAATTTACTCTTTTCCATTTGGCTCCCTGATGGATGAGCATTCAGACTCCCCCTCCCTTTCTTTCCGACTTAGTTCTGTTGCACCCTTCCCATACATCATTCTCAATAACTGGCGGCTCTTCTGAGTCTCTAAGGTGCGTTTCTGTAACCGCATACACCCCTATTTGTTCTCTATGTAACTGCTCCTAAATCTCTGCCCACTTTTCCTTTCTTCTGCCGCCCTGCATGTTTATGTAGCCTATTGCATGGCGAGCTCTTGTTCTTGCTTTCCTCCTTTTTCTGTTACCGACGGCGATGCTCTGCTGATGTTCCCTTAAGGGACCTTCTTCATTACTACCTACTCTGACCTCCTGAGCGCCCGCGGGCCCCCTAAAGAAGCAACAGCGCGACCCCCAAGTCGCCAGCCCCACTTCTCGTGCTAGCCTGTAATTGAAGTGAATCCCATCTCGTTTAAAACCACCACACCTTCTCACTTCCCTGCTTACTTCGACAACCTCGAAGCCCTTCTCTCGGCTCATTTTGCATATTTCCTCATTGGCAGCCATTACGGCTCTTTGTACGTGACTGTCACGCACAGGCACCCCCGGCACCGTGCACACCACGATCTGCAATTGAGGGGATAGCTCGCGCAAGTCGTCCACCCCCTTCGCCAAGCGCTGGGCTAGTCCTGGCCCTTTCCTGTTTAGGACGTCATTTAGCCCACCTGCTACTACGACAAGGTTGCGTACGCGGGCATTTTCCGTGAGCTTTTCTTTTGCTCGCTCCATGACAGCACTCAGTGTCCGCCCTGGAAATGTGCCCACCGCCACTCTTTTGTTGCCTTTCACCCTCTCCACAATTGCTTTTGAGCACCCAGCCATGTTTCTCTCCTACCTCTCCCTGCTTCCCTGTGTCCTTTTCCGCGTGATTCTGACTCGACAAAGGGCATTGTCCCCTCGGCTCCTGCTTTTTCCGCGTGGCCTCAAGGTAGGTGCCGCTCTTTCTAGCTTCCTGTGGCTGCAGCGTCGCTCTTACTCGGGGCGTGTTGCGATATGGCCTCGAGCTCCACCACTGGAAAAGCTGGCGCCACCGTCGGCGTGACGTGCTAGGAGGGATCACGTGGACATAGCGGCCGCGTCGGCTGCTTCGGGAGCGCCGAAGCGAGCTGAAAACGAGTTTAAATTCCCTCGTACGCTGCGGTCCTCATTTAGTGGCGAAAGGTTTCCCCTTCGAGTGTCTCCTTTACAACGCTTGAAAGCACTGCAATAGGTAGTGGCTGCCTTTGAAGGCGCGCAACATGGTAGGCTACTGCTCGGTGCCGCAGGGCCGGACGCACGTAACGGAGGCCGGTGTCAGCCTTATTCACACGTAGCCGCAGGACAAGAAGCTGCGTGAAGCTTGGCTCGCGAAACATAAAACCGGCAAACAGTCATTGGCTACAACTCGGGTATGCAGCAAGCACAGACGCGAGGAAGATTTCTGCTACGGCGCCGGGTCTGCGGTCTTCGGAAAACGCGCACTGAGACGCTCGCCCCAGTCCACTGCTCGACTAATGTCATGATGGTTTGGTCTATGAACTTGTCGGTGCTATAGATACTGGCAAGTTCAGTGGAGTGGAAAGGCAGCGGTAAGAAGCACATTTAAAGAAAGCATGGCATATGCATATGGTCATGTTTATGTTATGAATTAATGCACTGGATTACAAAAAAGGAGCAGCGGGAAATTGCGCGCTGAGAACACCGATAAACATACAGTGCGACGCAACTCGAGAAATAATATTGAAAGTTCAAAGAATTTAGAAGAAAAAAAATATTGAATCGGCGCGACGGCACATCACAGTCCCTGTAGGCGTCGAAGTCTCTACAATGAAATTATTTTTGAACAGCTCTGATAGCGCTCACGCAACAATGGTTGCTTGGATACTGTCAAATGCTCATATTCTGCGGCCTAAAGCTCATGGCACGGTGCGAAAACGCGCGCGTGGAGAAAGCGAAACAGTGCGCGGATAAGCATGCAGACGCGCAGTCGGTCGCTGCGAATCTGCGCGATCGCTGCATTGAGGCTTCGTTCTATTACGCTCCATTTAGTTATACAAACACTATAAGAACATATTTCACATAGTTTGCTCTCAGCGTTTACCTACCTTTCACGCAAGAAGCTGGTTCGGGAGACTTCATCGCGGCGACCGCGCGCAGTGGCGTTCACTGTACGTATTCGGTAAAGAGATACCGTCTGTAAACGATTGTGTGCTTTCACAGTTTGCCCAAGATTATTATTTAGACAGTAAGAAACTTCTCTCGTTTCGAAAGTACTTGCAGAAATGTCCGGGATAGCTCACGCGTGGTGTTTTCAGTGAGCGCTGACAGCAAAACCTACGAGGAGCGCGCCACGTGATCCCTCATACTACGCCAGCGAGGCGCTTCCGATAGATGGCGACTGCGTAACTCCTCGCCAGGGCTTTATCCTCGCCGCCAATAGCTACGCCGATTCACCGGCGGCGAGCCGGCGACCACTTGCTTTGGCTCCCTGCCTCCCACTTCGCCTGTAGGGTCTACCCTACTTTCTGAGTCTTTGCCACCGCTTTGGTGTCCTGACCCGACATTCTCCGCTGCACGCGTCTCAAGTGCGTCGAACCGCTTTTTCAGTTCGGCGCTCCTTTCTTTCTCTTCGTCAAGCTCGGCCACGGTCCTCACTAACTGCGCGGCCTGCACCGCTTCCACCTTGACCAACTCGGCGACTTTCGCCTGCAAAGCTACCCGCTTCTCCCGCTCCTCCCTCAGGTCTGCTTTCAGCTCTTCGAACTTGGCTGTCCAATTTCCTTCCAGTTTTTGGACTGCTTCCCTGACCCCTTCGCACAGCCTGCAAGTAAAGCTAGACAGCCGCACGGTAAAGCCCCTCAATTTTCCAAAAGTAGCGCCATTCTTAGATCTTTCCGCCACCCCGCTCACCCAGGCGCTTCCTCCTCCACTCCTCCTGTCGCCCCAGCCTCCTCCGCTCCCCCATTGGCCAATCTGTGTCACGTGAAAGCGGGCCCCGCGCTTTTGTATATTTTTTTCTTTCTGGCGCAGAGCAGGCGCCGCGCTTTTGTATATCTTTTCGTTCCAGCGCGCTGCGACCCCCATTCTTGGGCCTGCGCGACGAAGTACGGCAGGCAGTTTGAAGGAGCGCGGTAGTTTTATACAATGTGTTAGGGCCGAGTGCTTAATTGCGATGCCGTGCTGCTGCGCCTACGGTTGCCACAACAGACCCAGTGACGGCAAAAAGCTTTTTGTTTTACCATCCGCCGGGCGCAACGCAAAACGAAGAAAAGTGTGGATTCACAAGATCGGGCGGGCTGACTTCGAGCAAGTGGCAAAGAACGCGCGGCTTTGTGAAGTGACACGGCTCCTCCAACGTCTTCTTTTGACGCCCGTGTCAAAACGGGCCCGTGTCCAGTGCATTGGGGGTGCGTTAAAGAACCCCAGCTGCAAAAAAAATTAATCCAGAGCCCCCATTATGGCGTGCCTTATGAGATCGTGGTGTTGGGATGTAAAACCCAAGAATCAACTTTTCTTCTGTCTTTTGTGCCTTGACTGTTCCAGTTAACGCAACACTGCTTCCTTGTAAAAACTTACAACGCAAAAGAATACAGACGCACGTAGTATACAGAGATAAAATTAGCACTTCAACAAAAGTGTTGCTGGTGCCAATGAGGGAGGGGGATAATTATTTTCTGAACCTCTTTCCAGTTGTCCCATCAAGTTCCTTCTTTCTTTTCTATCAAATTCTAACCATTTGCACTGTAATAAATAAATAACGATTTCATATGCTGGTACGTTGTTAAAATTATCTATACCGCCTATGTGTGAAAACCTTGCTCATGGCCACCACAACCTGTGCATGAGCTACGTACATCTGTAAAAGGCGCGGAACAGAAACGGCCCTGCTGCCAGGCATTGCTGACCGCAGACAGTCGGAATCTCTCACGCGCCGGCCGAACAAAAGCATCCTGCAGGTACGTAAATTAACCTACGAAACCACGTGCACATACTTTCGCGCTGTCAAAACCTGAAACTCTAGTAATTACTCGCGTGTCTGAGCACACCGCGTGCTTGTGTCGTGTTTCAGCAACGCGAACTTTCAACGTGCGCGCGCTTTACGCCTTAAATACGCCTTGAATAATGGTGCTTTTCTCAATTTCTTCCGCAAATCCGACACGACATTCTTAAGGCCAGTTACCGACTGACAAAGCAAGATCTAGATTGAAAAAACTGCTCCGCAGGACTCGAACGAACTTTTCCGCGGATTTCCTCCCGTAGCGTGTTAGCCGTCGTCTGCTACGGCAGGCCCACCACCAGCGGCGCCACCGTCGAGGCCGCGCCGAGCGAAGGAGGAGGGAAGTGAATGGCGCTACTTTGGGAGATTGAGGGGCTTTACCGCACGGTCGATTTTTTCGCCCTCTGTGGCCATTTGTTGAACTTGAGAGTGTGCGGGCACGGCCGGTCTCGATGGTTGCGCGCGCTTCTCGCGCGCTTCTAGAGACGGAAGCGCGCGCTCCCCTAGAGACCGGCCGTGGTGAGGGGCCTAGGACACCTCAACCGCGCGCAGCGCCGCGCCGGATCGCACAAGCCAGAGAGGAGGGAACGCTCGTGTAGAGGGTGTTGTCGCGTCGCGCCCTTTCCTCCTTGCCCGATGAAAAGGTATTTGCACAACAGGTTCAAATTTCGCGCGCTAGGCACGCCGGTCGATCGCAGCGTCCTATTAGTGTCGTCATCGCAGAAGCGTCCTCAGTTCTCCCATTGTTTTTCCGCACAGACGATACACTGCCCCATTCCATACACCGTACTTGTGTCGTTGCCTGCCGGCAGCAGCAGGAAGGAGCTACTGCCGCGTAAGCGGCCGGTTTTAAGATGCCGTTTCGTCTGCTAAGCACCGTGCTTCCGAGCCTCCGTGATTGTGCGTGCTATATTGGAGGCCATGCTTATAGCCCAGGCGTCATTGCCAAGCAACAATAGTGCGCTTCATGGCGCTGGAATCGCCAGTTAAGTAGCTACGCCGGCGTGGACTTTGGAATATGTCATCAGTAGAGCAGTAGCACGTGTTGTTTATTGCTGTTTCTATCGAGAATTCAGCGGTACAATGGAAGTTAGCGAAGATCCTTTGCCGTTTTCAAGGCCAAACAACTCTCATGTAGTTACGTGGCTAGATTTTCTGCTTGACGATTCCCTACTTGAAAAGCACCTCTCGAGGGAAAAACCAGGTACGCATGTACTATGTTTCTGTACTTTATGGTTTAAGTAAGAAGGGGCGCCCGCGTATAACAAAAGGCGTGATGCAGCCTGTGGGTCATGTCCACTCCGAAATTACTTTCCGTCGGACCGCTTGGCTCATATGCGACATTAGTTTTGTGGAGAGCTCTTTATCAAAATGACCCCCACACTAATATTTAGGCTCGTGATAGTGAGCCATTCTGTTCTGAAACGGTGAACTGCAGTGCGCTGTTTCCTCGTAACTATAATTGTTTGCACCTCACTCTTGTGTGGGCTAGTAATCTCGGGCTGGTCCGGATGCTTTCGTTCACTGGACCTGCATAATTATGAGTCGCTCCTCTGTCAGCCGGAAATTTTCGAACCCTGTATAAGTCGAGCTATAATGAAATTCTCGCGCGCGGTCGATTCGCGAAGCGTGATTGAGTATAGCAGAATTAAAGTGAAGCGTTCTTGAAATAGGCGTGTAGCAGCGCGAAATGCGCGTGCGGTTCGATCTATACATTGACCCAAGCACTCTTGGAAGCAGCCATGTGTCAAGGGTACCAGGTCTCTTGACAATAAAACGCAGACCATTACGCTGTTTCTCTGTCATCTTTGTTGCAGACAAAGCCAGCTTTGTTGTCTGCGTACCTGGCCGGCAAGTTTGGGCACCTGTCGAAGAAAAGCCAGTGCTGACACAGAAATTTAAAAAAAATAATTTCTCGCAATTAAAAAAGAACCCCTTTTTATAACTTCTCACATGCATAGCAGACATCAAGCTATCTAATCATCAAGTGATGTATTGCATATATTTTTGATCCAAATATCAAAGCTACTTTGTTTTTTACCTTGAAGATGAACCTTTTTGCAAATAAAAATGAGCTTAACAGTTTTTTTTTTCTGATAATCAGTTGAACCTTCAAAGGATAAAACATTTTTTGGGCGTGCTATGTTGGCCGGGCTACTATTCTGTATTCAATTTCTACTTGCTGGAGTTTCCTGCGTTCCAAGAAAATAATTCAAACTGCAATTTTACTTGTTTTTGTCAATGCGAAAAGCATGCTAAGTGTTATAATGTTTGAAAAATTTACTACTTTAGCAGTCGCATCTCTTCACTGTCTCGCCATGCAACCATTTGAATGACTGGATCATACAATGTGCCTTCGAAAAAAAAAAAAAAAATTCTGATTAATGCCTTCTAGCTGAGCTGGGCAGGAAAAATAAATTGTCACCAAAATGCTACAAAATTTTTGGCAAAAAGATAAACGGGGAGAACAAGTTTTAAACTGCAGCAGCCACGTAGAAATTTCTTCATCTATTTGTGTGATGTTTGAAAAAATGCTGGTTGATTTGGCGTGGAATGACCCTTGAGTCAATGCAGATCGCTTTCCATGCACTTAGAGTGCCGCTGCACATTACTTTTCAAGCATGCTTAATTCCTTCTCTGTATTCAGTCACGTTTTGTGGTTTGAACGTGTTCATGCAGGTTGATTTTAGGGCTGATCGAAACGGTTTGTGTAACATTAGTGTAAGAGATGGCTTATACCACTGCCACAGAAGGAGCTTTAAACGTGACTAAGGTTCAAAGCATGGTTGAGAACAGCAGCATTCAACAATTGTTGGAAATGGCATAGAATTTCAGTGGGCCAGATTCCTATAGGTAAAATGATCAGAGAAGATATTGTATTGACAAGGGGATGTAGCGTGAGCAGCTCCGCTTAACCAAGGTTGGGCATGTCAAGCGATTGTGGTGTTAGAATGCCACACTAGAAGCATGGAGTGCAACATAATACTTTGTAGGATTCAGCAGTTGTTGCTCGTATGGCCAGCAAGTGTAATTTATTAAGAAAAGTTTGGGCAGCATGAAAGTTGTTATGTAGTGATGTCATTGTTGCTCATGTTCTTATATATCTTAAATTTTAGTATAGACAGTGCGATGATTATTCTGTAAAAGCAGACTTACCAAAATCTTTCAACTGACAAATATTTTTTGCCATTTCTTGTGATTGTTATTCATTGGTCACCTTTCTGCAGATCCTCCTCCATACGAACTTGTTATTCAGTTTTTGGCAAATGCAACTGAGCCACCATCTCAAGGACCAAATGGAGGCACTGTGCAACAGGCTAATGGCCTCCAAGGCATGGTCAACCTCGATGGCACGCCAAATGAACCAGGAAATTGTATGCATCACTTCCTTTATTATAATTTTGCCTATTCACAGTAGAGCTTTGATGATCTGTATTGCTTGTTTGCATAAAGTTTAATTGCCTCTCAACAGAACGCATATGTGCAATGTGTCCCGTTGTGTAGTCGAAGAGATGAAACATTTAGTTTATTTAGGCATGTATTGTTAAGTTTGCTGGTTCAGTCTTTTACGTATTTTGTGGTCAAAGCAAAACACTTGTTTACAGAGAGCTGGTTGTGTGTTTTTTAGAAACTAAGTGGTTCTAATCCTTGAAACCTCAACAGTTCCAAAGCAGTCTTGCAACTTGCTTTAGGAAAAAAAGAATTGCTTGCATTTGTCTTCAGGCTAGTAAAAAAAAATTGTTCCTGTACATCATTATGAACAATACGAAGGAATTGCAGGTAGATGGAGGCTTGGAATCATAGGTGTGCGCAGGGTTTTTCATTAGGGGGGGGGCAAAACTATCTTGTGCATGCTTATGCTTGAAATCGATCAACATTGGCACTGCTGAACTAAAACATTCTGGTGTGATGTGTTAATGCAGCTAATGTGTGCCCTGTAATACTAAATTACCTTGCTGGAACATATTTTTCATGCCTATGTACTGTCTGTTCAAAGTTTAATTACATATATGCAGTGTATGCAATATGATTTGTTAGAATTTAAATGACAGATGCTTTGTCCAGAAATTTCATTGTGCTAGGAAAATAATGCTGCTCCAAGTTTGGTGCACACCATCGAAAGCATGATTATTGGTGTAGATTGAATTCACTTGACAACAATGCAAAAGCAAATCCTAGCACTGCATAATGAATCCTAAATTAATTATTGCTCTTTAAAAGTTTTTTTTTTCATGTGCACACAATAACAGGCTCACCTGAGGAAGAGCCAGGAAACCGGAAGTCACTCCCTCTTAAGTTGCTGGCCCTGAAAGCAATAGCTTTCCTGTGTTGGAACATGGACCTTTGGGAGCAGAAGTAAGCCTGGTTGTCATGCTTCACATGTTTACAAAACTTGTTTTTGTGCTGGCAATGAGCCCTCAATATAGACTTTTTATAATGTGACGTCAGCCTGCCGCTACCTATTATCATCTAAATTGCATTAAACAAATCAAATAGCTCAGGCACGAATTGTGTGCAGGCATGAATATGCTTGCAGGACATTTGATGGTTAATGAAGACCTGGCAAACTTCTTTTTTCTAAAAGATGCTACATAGCTTCGCCTATGAAACCTGCATTATACATGTGTCACATCCTACCCCCTTGTCATTCTCTGGTTATCTATTGTGACTGACTTGTTGAATATGTTTACTTTTTGCAGGTTACCACTGACAATGCAGCAGACGTTGATAGCAGAGCTCCAGAAAGCAGTTTGTTGCTCCGAGCTGAATGAGGAGGAGAGGCTGACCAATGCTGATGCAGCCTTTGCCTTCATGATCAAGTCCCGCTGGGTTGTGCGCACAGTTGTGCGCTCCTCTGTGCCTACTAGGAGTGCCAAAGGGATCCCTGTTCAGCTGTGAGTGCTCCTCTAATAGCCCTTTTACTATGACTGTGTGCATTGCTTGTATTTCATGGAGCAACGACTTGTGAGCTCGGCCATTCTACACATTGTTGGCTTACTTTTGTCACAAAAAGGATCATCTGCTCATGCCATGCTGGCTACAGAGTAGCTGTGTTCGCAAAGCTAAACAAGATGAGGGCTTTATTTGTGAGTTGTGTTGTGTGACATAGTGACACATACCATTTTCACTATTTCACGGTGACGCATATCAGTGTGGCAAAGCATTTTTGGCACTCAAGCTTCTGTGGTGCAGTGCTATGATCGTTGCAAAAAAAAAAAGGCATCAGAGTTGCAGTAATTTAAATTCGTATAGTTAGTATTTCTGGTTCCACATACTACAGTTGAACTCACTTATAACGATACTGGGTTTAACAATATATCTGTTATAACAATGAAAAGCTGCTGCACCGTCAAGTTTTGTATGTTTTCTATGCGAAATAACCCACTTACTACAATGTCCCCATGCCGCATTATCGGTTATAACGATGAAGTCTGGCTGCTGGGTGTCCGTGCCAAAATTTAACGGAATGTGAAATCCTTGAAAAGAAAAAAGGAAAAGTGAAATGCGAGCCGCTGCATGATAGCCTGCCACCCCAATTTCCAATGCGCGCTTCTCACCATGAGAGGTGCACGCTAGCCTCGCGCACATCTCTCCCGTCACCCTTCCACACCTCTGAGCACGAATGGGCTGTGGCCATAGCTCTGCGCCGCGCCACCCTCCGAAACACAAATGGACCGCACCAACTGCACTGCCAGCGCTGCTCCCAGATTGTTCGCTGGGCCCTCACAGTTGGTTCTTTATTCTATGGCCCTCATTCTGCAGAATTCTGCTAACAAATTAAGTTGCTCATGCTCGTTTTTGTTCATTGCGTTGAAGTCGTTCCTGGCCACGTTGTTTCCCAACCTCGTTTGACTGACCGCTGAAACGGAAGATGGCTGATCTGCCCACTGATCATCGGCAATGCATGAGGTTGCCGGTGTAAAGAAAGCACGCTGCTATAGATTTGTTAATGAAGTGCTTCTAACCAATGAGGCGATCGTCGTGAACGTGTTTGCATTGGGTAGCAACAGTGATGGCCACGACGGCAGCGCTGACGCGGTACGGCAGGCCGCCTCAACATTGTCCCCACAGGAGGTCCTTTATATGATTCAGTCCCTCATGGGCTTGTTTTCACGAGTGACTTTCCGCTTCACTACGTGGAGCACCTGGAGGCCTTGGAGAAAGATGTTGGCAAGCTTCACGTAAAGCAAGCAAGGCTGACGGACATGCGGTTTTCTCGTGCAAGCCAGCAGGAAGTACGTAGCGAGATGCTTGTGGTGGTCACGTCCCAGCACTTCTGGATTTCTCAAGCTGAGATGCTGCCGCTGGAACCTTCCCGTATTTTTTAAAAGGCACCTTTTGGGGCCACCAAAGCGATGCCTCGGCAGAGCTCGTATGTCACTTGCCACCCATGACCCCTCTTCGTAGTTGTTATAGCAGTGCCATTCTTGAATGCCGACGGCCGTGGCTTGTTAACAACACACAATCGCAGCACGCAGGAAGCAGAGTTCAACAGGTAAACGGGTCAACACAATCGGAAGCCAGATGGAGGAGGAGAACTAGCCTCCCTGCCATTATAGTTTTCTCGGAACAGCTATGCCATCCCCCATTTTGATTTCTTTTCATGCAACCCGGTTATAACAATTATTGATTATAACAATGGAATTTTGGTTGCGCTTGAATATTGTTGTAAGTGGGTTCTAGTGTTATAAGTGTAATGCTAAGTGCATTTCAGTGTTGCACTATTTGTACTACCTCTTTGCTTAGTTGAAGCTTCCTCTTTTGTTACTCAGTATTTCTGGCATATAAAAAGAGGATTCTGCAAGAAGAATGACTGAATATTAAGTTAAAAGTCTGCAAAGATGGAATATCAGTGGCTTAGATATTCAGCCCATCGAAAATCATTAAAAAATTATATGGTGAGCTGTGTATTGCTGGTTAAGTAAGCTTGTACAGTTTTGTTGGTATCATTTTGATTGCTTGTTATAACTGGGACTATGAACAAAATGTCAGCTCTGGTCATATGCCTATTTGTTTACAGATTACTGATTTTGAAGCTAATTATTTTTCATTGTTCAACCTTGTGACAGCTTGCTGCATTGGCTATATAGGTCTACTGAGTTTGTTCATTGCTCTTGCACCTTCTTATAGTCTGTTCGAACTTGACTTTTTAAATAGTTTTTGCACACCATGTGCTGTGTGTAATAACCATTTCAGGCAGCATTTTAGGCTGAGCATTATTTCACTGCTTTCTTCTTGCTGTGTTTTAAAAATGTGGTGCATAGTTTAATCATATTCATGTCATGGGTTTGCTAATGTTTGTCCATTCACTTGCTATGTAAATGAAGTTGATGCATGAACTTGCACACTAATTGTGTTGCTTTTCTTCTCAGCTGATTGTTCTCCAGTATGAATAGAACTGCAGAGGAAGTTTGAAACTACTTTAAATATCCTAGTGTAAGGTGCAACATCAGAGCCCGAATCATTCATGTTCTCATAAAATATTTGTGCCATCCCAAATGTGCATGCTCTAGAATTGAGCCTTGTTGGTAGGTGAAATCTGTGTACAGAAAGCATAGTTGGGGTTTATTTATTCTGCTGATATATTTCTTGCTGACATAACTTCCTCCTTGTAATTACCCAATTAGCCCAGTAAACCAATGCAACAGCATATTATAATGCAAGGTTTTTTATCTTTTGTTTTTATTGATGCAGTCTCATGAGGTGCTCCTTTAGAGCGGTTCTACTCTACTTGCAGTAGAAGAGTATACTGCACGATTAGGGCATATGTTCTGTGGGATCACTCACTAGACATATTCAGAGCATTTTGTATGTGCAGACTGATATTGGTTGGCCTGGTAATGCAGTGTGCATTGGCATGCACTGTTTTTTTCTTTTTCTCCACAACTAATTACCACTGTTAAGTCATTCTGATCAGTACTTTTCCTCCCCTTCCCTCATTCAAGCACCTGCAGGAACTAGATTGTGTGGGTGTACAGTGAATATTCCTCCATTGAGCCAATTCACCACATGATGCTGTGCACCAAACTTGTGTTAACCCAATTCACAGCAAAATAGGCATCCATGAAGTTAAAATTTGCTACAGCAGCTTCTGCATTCCATGTATGCGTGAGCAGTCTGATTCTGACCAAGTGTTGTTGTGCAACAAAATGTTATCATCCTTGTAAAATGTTTATTGAGGGATACTAACTTCGTATTTGATATTGATATCATTAGAACGTTAATGAGAACAGTGCAGGGGATCAGGGCTGGGAAGCAAGTAAATGAAAGAAGTCTCCTGTACTACTGCCACACACTTAAAACTTTACTCCATGTCGTGCACTAAACTAAGGTGCCATATTTTGCTGTCAAATAGGTATAGTTGCGTTTGCAGTATTGGTTTTTCACCTGATTCTGTAGTACAAGCTATACTAAGTGTTGTCTGCAGAAAAAAAAAAAAATGAAGGAACACTGAAGAGTTAAGATTGGGGAAAATGCATACGGTATGCTGCTGTGTCGAATATATAAGATGAGAACATATTGGTCTGGTTGGACATCTGATAGGGTGCACATGTTTGTATAAACCATAATCGTTTGACTGTGCCCTTATGTCATACCACACTATGACTTTGTTCTTGTGGCACATTGTCAGGGACACGAATAAAAAGCCACGAAGCTGTCATCTCTGTGATGGTAGTACTAGACTAAGGTATCTATTTGGACCTGTTGGTGTACCATAAGCATGTACAAAGTTGTGCATAAAGGACACAGACACAACAAAGAACGATAGAATAAATTGTAAATGTGCGCCTTGTGTGTCCCATCGTTTGTTCTTGTGTCCGTGTCCATTATGTGCAACTCTCTACGTACTTATGGCAGTACTAGGGTTCTGCTATGCTTAGTTTCCTGCAACGGAATAGTAACATACTCCACTTAGTTCCAGGAAATGTGGGAATGTTTTGCTTTTATTTGCCATTATCTTCAATTCTCTTTAAAGATGAAACTTCTGTAATGTTCATGTTCAAAAGCATACAGGGTACTGCATTCTACCTGGGCAGCGTCGTGGTGTTTCTATAGCTCCCTTGGTGCTTTACAACTTGAGTGATAGAGTGCAGCTGTCTTGCCCACTTGCTAGAGCATCAGAGGTCCTAAGAGTGCCAGCTACCATGTGGCGTTCGTTGTAGAACTTCAAATAGAGGAAAATGTGGTAATGGTAACTGCAGAAGACGGAAACATGGCAGTACAGAAAGATTGGTATTACCTACATGAAATTTTCTTGAGTTCATGATTATATCTGAGCATACTTGGAGCTTCTGGCATTTACCTTCTTGTATCTAATTTGTCATTATATATTTATGACCCGCCGTGGTTGCTTAGTGGCTATGGTGTTGTGCTGCTAAGCACAAGGTCGTGGGATCAAATCCCGGCCATGGCAGCCGCATTTTGATGGGGGCGAAATGCGAATACACCCGTGTACTTAGATTTAGGTGCATGTTAAAGAACCCGACGTGGTCGAAATTTCCAGAGTCCCCCAACTACGGCGTGCCTCATAATCAGAAAGTGGTTTTGGCACGTAAAAACCCCATAATTTATATTATGTATTTATGGCAATAAGAAGTTCAACATCGAAATGTTACAATTAAGCTTTTTTCGGAGCTTTGCACAGAAAACAATGAAAAATATAAAAAATAGTTTCCCTGTTGGTTAGTCTTAACATAAAATGTTATCCACTGTCCTAACAGTGCCAAAGTTTATTGAGACACGTGTTAAAAGACATCCTTTGTTTAATGCAATAAAATCATAATAAATTGAATATTTTCTGAATATTGTATGTTGAGCTACTGTGATGAAATGTTGTGCTGCAGGCAGCAGATACAAACTGAAATAAGAGAAGCCAGCAGATAACATTCAAGCCCACAACCAAGGCAAAGGAAAGTCCTTATGCTACACTATTCCAATGGCACTTGAATGGTGCCACAAAGGCGTCTTGTAATCTCAGTACACTGAACTCCATGGTGCCTGTCATGGATGAGGTGACTGTTACATTCTTGACAAAATCCTGCAAACTAGGAGACAGGTGCTCACTGCAAGAAATTATTTTTCTTTTATTCAGCCCTGGGCAAGTGGACCCAACTGTGGTGACTTCAGAAATGGCTGATGCGATTACAAAAAAGGTGGGTGCCCTTTTATTCAGAAATTTATAATTCAGAAACTGGGAAATGACACACAAGCAATTGAAAGAATTGTGTCGCTTACCAGCTTTCATACAGTGCAAAATTGTGTAGGCATTATGCAACAGTCAAATTTATAACTTTGTAAATGTTTAGCCTGAAGTTCCCACGAGAGGTTGACCTCAGCAGTTCTTAGGGGGTCTGGGGCATCAAAACTTTATTACAAATGTTTTCTTCCTGAGCACTTGCAACAAGTTTCTTTGAATTACAACACATGACCTTCAAGTGTGTAGTGATTATGACAATATTTATCTTCAGCACGATTTTGTTTTCTGAATATGTCTAACGTTCTAAGCTAATGTGACTGAAGCAGTGTAGAATTTCAATGCTGGCCCATGGATTTTACAAAGCATGGAAGAATAGCTGCCATGATGCACACATGGGCGAAATGGAAACAAGCCATTACTTACAGAGCAGGAAAGCAGGTGTCATGAGATCTCAATGTGTCTTGTTAACCACCGGTTGAACACAAAACATACTAGCAACACTTTTGCACAGATATTGTTAGTTTAAACAGAGCATTATCATTTGTGACAACACATTTGTCATTAGGTTTTTCCATGATAAAACCTCTTGAGCTTAAGAAGCTTGTTAAGAAGAAAAAATTAAACTCGGTTAAAAATGCTATTTGCCATAATAGCAATGACTTTTCTGTAATTCTTAGCGCAGTGACTATGGCGGTCTGCAGCTGAGCAAGAAGACATGGGCTCAGATACCAGCCATGGTGGCCGCATTCTGATGAGGGTGGTATGGCCAAATGCTTATGTCATTAGGTTTAAGTTGAAGAAGCCCAGGTGTTGAAAAATCACCATGATCACCACTCTGCTGTGGCATCAGTAATGGTCCCGAGTGCAGCATTTGGAAATGAAACATCAACATTTTTTCAACACAAAGAAAAAGAACATGCAAGGAATTGAAAGTTGAAACTTTTATATCCTTACTCATTTAAATTATACGTGGGCCATGTCCTCCTTGTGCCCTGATTTTGTCATCTTATTATGGTAACGTAATTTTTGGAAGATATCTAAGATTGTTTATATCTTTAGCTTGTCAGGAATCACAGTATTGATTTTGCTTGCTATTTACATGCTTGCAGTGTGAAGAGGAATTGGAAGAAGCAGTGGCATTCTTAGAAAAGTTGTTGTCTCAGCGAACAACAGGCGGATTGAGCATACGAGTTCCTGCATACGAAAGTTTTTCTATTGTCAAAGCCGAGATATTGGATCCTGAACATCATTTGGAAAAGGGTGTAACGGCCACTGTGGATGACGTGTGTTGTCAGGTGAATAGAGCTTGTCTTTAGAAGTTTCATTGGAAATGTTACTCATGCTTTTCTTCAACATTAGTGTAAATGTTCTCATTTTGTGTGCTTTGAATGCTGTTTCTGCAGGTAAAAATTGAACAGAATAAAATATAATGTGCCGGTTATGTTGTGCTAATCCTGCCTCCCAGTATACCTATGAGCAAGCAATTGTCAGACATATTGTTACATTTAATATCATTGGAGCCATAAAGCTAGACTACTAGAAAAGTATCTTAGCTCAGCAAACACCTGTGTCATGACTGAAGATCATTGCATGCAAGATTTTCAGGCAGAAAGATATACCAAACTGACAAATTGCCATTGTGTATTTTTGTTTGTTTGTTTGCTTGCTTGTTTGTTTGTTTCAAAATACCTCAGAGGTGTCTATAGAAGTGCTGAGTCAAAGGCAAATCTTAAAGAGTATCAGTAAAACACAACTGTTTCAATAACAGGGAATATCAGCACATTCAGTGTGAATAAGTGCAGATAATAAAATACAGTGTAAGAAGAAAGGCTGCCAACAGCACCAAACCAAGACATCCAGAGTAAAAAGAAGAAAAAAAATGCAAAGGAAACAAAATAAGCAGAAATATGTCGCACGAAACAAAGATCTGTAAATGAGAGGCGATTGCATTGTAACTGCCTTGTGCAAGGAAGGTCGTCATATGCAGAGGTCTGCAAGACAGCAGAACACTGTTAAAGTGCATCCCTGCATTTCAGATGCTGCGCACTATGTTGACCAGATTAATTCTGGCCAACATTCAGAATGAAGCCCAAATAAGAAGAAAAACAAAGGCGAAATACGCAGAACAGCTAGTTCAAAAATAGACCAATTCAACTGGTGTATCCTGTGCAAATGTGTTTAAACTTTTAGCCAATTTCATTTAAAGATATATTATACAAATTCTATTTCCATACACATTTAGTGATCTAGGTGACTATGTTGCAAAGAGGAAGGAAAGCAGTAAAAAATTGGTGTAATGATTAGTTAACCATACACTGCTTAGATTAATTATGGTGATAGCTTTTGGGATGCTTTTTAAGTTTCTTTTTTTTTATAACTCAATCCCAGCAAGCCCCCCAAAATGCTTCAAGCAATTAAATAATTTTACGTGTGTATTTGAATGGCAGTGAGGCCCTATCCGCTTTACAGTGAAACCTCGTTAACCAATACGTATGCAATAAGCTGGTATGGTTTATGCGGATACAAAAAGCATCATGTTCAATGGCTGCTGAGTCGTGGATTTGACTTTACTACTTTTTAAACAAAACTACTGTTTAAGTGGGTACGGTTTAACGAGGTTTTATTGTAGTAAGCTAAACTGGTCACTCTGCTGCTAACCATTTATAGATATCTTGCTGGCTATACGTGCATGCACTCTCTTTCAAGCAGGCATATTTGTTTGGTTGTTTCTGCCAGACTTGATCCAGTTGCTGAGGGAATTTGTCAGGCTCCAACTTATGAAATACAGCGGAACCTCATCCATACATACTGGAAAAAAAAAGAAGTAGTAGAAGAAATGTACTAACTGGAAGAATGTATGATCTGAAGTCGCTAAAAAATTTGGCAGACTCAACTGTAGTTAACATCTACACAATGTGAAACATTGCACGAATCGTTGCAGTACGAGACGTCGACGCGCATCAAGCTGGTGGGGGCCCAAGCTGTCTCGTATGCAGATTGTCTTATTTACGGCTTCAGCAAGCTTACGTTTGTGCTTCTCAAATTCAACCTGGGTCAGAAGCTTCTTCAAGCGAGGCATTTTGGCAGGAAGTTTTGACGTGGGACCTGAACCACTCGTGGCGCACATTGTCTTTTTCGTGTTCTGAAGTGTTTTGAGATGATGAGTCAAAACTGAAATGAAATTGAGCTGCTACGCTGGAATACGATGCCTACGATGCCACCAGCACGAAACACGACTCTCACTAAGCGCTGCCTGCAGCAGGGAATGGCGGCGTGTTTGGGTTGTCACCTATTAAAAGCATGCAGTACACTTCCAATGATACTACACCCCCACGCTGTGAAACAGATAGGTGAAGTTGTTTATCACAATATAGTTGGGTTGGTGGGGATACCTGTGAGTGCGACATGCAGCGTCCCAGGAGAAGATTTGATGGTACTGGAATAAGTAACTTGGTTTACACCGGTGTATTCGTGGGAGACGAGCTTGAGAGTATTGCGGGGAAGCTGCTGTGGATTGCGGCTACCACCTGCTAATCACCCACTTTCTGTAGAGGACACATGCATGCTCGTCCAGACACATCTCACTGCAGTACATCCGAATCCTCGAGTCATGCACAAGGTACTCCACGTTGCTGACCGATGTTCAGGTGTCGGTTGTGTGCTAGACAGTTACAGTGCAGTTGGAAAGCTTTTTTTCTCTGTCAGCCAGTCTCTCTTTCTCTATCTCTCAACTGCACGTGCCTCGCACCTTGTTTACATGGGATCTAGCGGCAGGAAACTGTATTATACAATTGCAGTTTGGGGGTGTACTGAACGTTGGTATCAAAAGATTTTTTTTCCGGGAACATACGAACCGGTAAAAGAAAGAAGCATTACTATATTGGGTCATTTTTTGTGTTCTCAATCACGAACATTGACACTGGGAAATCATACGTTACAGGATCATACCAATAAAGTTGTACTGTACTGAGCAGTGCATTAGAATTAAGGTCCGAAATAAATAACAAAGCTTGGTGGGCTCACATTCAGTGCCACTCTGCAAATTAAACTGGCTTTTATTCCAGTTATCTGTGCCCAAAAACATGTTACAGGGATGTCATGCTGCCTATAATATTATACATTAATTAGAGCTTGAGTTGCCATCTTCCATCTTCTCTCACTTCATCCTTCTCATAATCTCTCTATTTGCACACAAATCTCCTTAAACTACATGTAGTTACATTTCAGACTTCCTCGCAGCATATCCCCCCCCACCCCTTACCACCACCACCACCACCACCGGCAGATTGACTCTCCTAGTCAGCACGACCGTGTGCTTCTTGGCCACCTGTCTCTAGGCCAGCATCTTCTGCATCAAACTGTTTTTGATGGGTCTCTCATTGTGTGGTTCTGCTGAAACTTGTGCAACACGCTGCTTGCAAGCTTCAGTTCGTACATCTTGTTCATGTTGTCATTGCCCGAGGTACGTCCACTGACATAGAGCCAGATTTGTCTTGGCCAAGCACATGGCACATTGATGGGTCTGGTGAGAACTGGTGTGGCGTGTCCCCTGTAGTGGCTTCTAAGTAAACATTTTCCACTCTGTGCGCAAGTGATGCAGCAGGAGCTGTGGTTTGATGGGTCTGCATTCGGCACAGATGTCACCAAATCGGTGTTCTCATCCACGGTATCCATTTTTGATGTAGCCCATGTGATGGTGGTCACATTGTACTCGGTAATCAGCACACTAATGGTACCCCTCACAGACATGCAAATTCATAACCCAGCAGCAGTTAAATGTGCCTTCCTCTGTGAGTGGCGGTGCCAGTGGAACTGATTCCCCAGGCTCCAGTTGGTGGTTCTCTTCAAAGGCTGGGCTCCAAGCAGAGGACAGTGGTACTGTTCATGCTTTTACATACTCAAGCAGAGCCTTTCAGGGGCAGCTCCTGTGTGGTTGTTTTGCTCTGGATAGTATCTTCAGTTTCCTCAGTTGACTTCAGTCTGGCTTTCCTCATTGGCAGTGGTGCCTGTTGCCATGGCTGGGCATGCCGCATCTTTCTGGTATGACAACAAAATAAATAGGTCTTCACATACACAGATGTCTTGTAGCACTCTCTGAGTGGCTGAATGGATGGTCAGGGCCCTCTCGCTTGTGCCACTGTAGAGACGTGAAGGCATTTGTCTCCACAAACGCGCACTTGCAGATGAACTGAGGAACTTCATTGTGATGGCACAGCCGCTTTGAATGCACAAAAAGAGAGGCTTGGTAAATGATGCACAATGTAAATGCTGCTAGGCAGACTGCCATTATGTTGGGAAATCATCTGCTGCCTTAGCTGCTTCAGATTGTTGAGGTCTCTGGTGAACCTTGTTGAGGGTGGCAGAGCAGGTAGGCTGAAGGATTAGCATGCTGATAGCACTGCCCTAGGAGACTAACAGACATCAATTGCATCCAGCAGGAGACTGACTTCCCCCGCTCGGTAACTTACTTTATTGCATCAAACCATGATAGGTGCCCTGGTGCCATCTACATTAAGTGGGGCACACTACAAACTTCGCCCGTGTGGCTATGGGTAGGGCTTCTGCGCTTTTCCTGTCTTTTTCTAGTGACTGTGCCTGTTGACTTCATACAAACTTTGAGACAAGGGAGAGCTCACAGAGCTGCTCTCCATTGGAAAACTTTGCTGCCTCTCCAATATGTTTGTAAAGGTACATTCCAGAGCTCGGTCTTTCCAGAGTTTTATCGGATGGGGTCTTCCACCCTCACTTTTGTTCCTATCAGGCTATGCTATTTCTTACATTATTTCCTGTGTTCTTGGTTTACATTTCTTTCGCGTATACTTTTTTGTCGAGTTTGGGGGAGCAAACTAAGTTTGCTTGTGCAGAGCTCTCACTGGAAGACTCTGGCACTTCTCCATGTATTCCTTGCTGCTGTCTTGATTCAAGCCCTCTTTCTTCACGCACGTGGCCTCCTCACTCGTTTCTCTGGCAACACAGCCTGTGGTACTAGCAGAAGGCCCAAGTCAGTTCATCAAATAAAGGTGCAGCTGCTCTATCATTACTTCCCGCTTGCGATGATACAACACCAAAGCCTCTTTATGCACTCGCCAGTTTCTCCTGACAGTTCCATGTTGCCTGATCCCACTTCCACCAACGTGTTAGTCATTGCGCTGCCTTAAATACTATACATTAATTACCACATGAGGCACTGTCTTCTGCTTTACATGGTTCATCCTTCTCCTCCTCTCTGCCATTGCCATCGTCGACTAGTTACTGTTCTCTCTTCTACTTGTACCAAGATGCTCTGGCAGTTTGAAATGCACCGGAAGTTTTCAACTGTTAACTTATCCTAGGTGCTTCTTGTTCAGGGTGTGCGAGAACATCCACTGAAAGCAAGCAAACAAGCAGGTGCGCATAAAATAAAGGTTGCACATCATGCTTAAGGGGGGACACGGGTCTTAGAGATAGAAAAACAGAAAAAAATCACTTTTTAGAAAAGATTATTTTTGGATTCTACAGTGTCTCATCACGTCAGCGAGCTGTATTTTTACTGATAAATGCGCAAAAAAGGGCCATTTTCTGTGACACGCAGTCGCCGTTCTAAGTTTCCGATTGCAGCCATGCTGGTCTTGTTTGAAAGAGCGACTCTTCTTGCTTAGTTTTTGCATCACTGCTACTCTGTGCGCAGAATGGCTCTGAAGAAAAAGCCAGCGAAAGAGTTGTCCGGATGCGCAGTTCCATTCATTGACAGAGACATGTGACCGTAAGCACTCCATGCCATTGGCGGATTTTTGCTTTGTCTGCCCGTGCCGCTCGTGGTTGTGCGCAACGCGGCACGAAACGATGTCAAGTTAAGTTTGCTATGAACCATAAATTCAGCGAACAGAAGAAATGAGTGGTGCTAAACTTTCGAAAGTGCGCAGTAGCTTTGGAAGATACCGGCAATAGTTTGCTACTAGTGCCGAGCGCCGCCGAAGCCTCCTGCCGTGGCTGCAGAATAGGCTTAGCAGATGAACGCGGTTCTGGCAGCGGCCGGCATTCCTGCAGCATTCCAGCACAGCTACTGCAGCCTTACAATTTGGAGAAGGCGAAAGCGGCTCAAGAAAAACTGCAAGACTTTGCTTCAACGTCAGCTACCAAGTGAAAATCGGATTTTCTTGCTCACGCTCATGCCGCTGCGGCTGGCTCAGATGCGATGCAGATGTGATTCATTGTGCTAAGCCACGATTCTATAAATGCTCTGCTGTCTTGTGTAAAACTCAAGTTGCGGTGTGATAGTGGGTAAAGGCGAACGTGACTGCAGTCTTGCCATAGACAAGAACGGCACCGGCGTGAGGGTGCCGCATGCATGGCAAAATTCAAACTAGTGGGTGTACATCTCTCGTTCACACTCCCTTGATTGCCTCCTGCACTGCACGTGTTTCGGCACGTTTTGTACCGCACGCAGTGTGTGCCTACGTGTGTGTGTGTGTGGATGATTTATTTGAAGGACGACGTACACGCTTCTATTTGTCTTTAAGAGGAAGCTTTAGCTCGGGTGCTTCTATATAAATACATGTAAAAAGAGAATTCGTTTTTCTCGGTAACCACTGCACCAAATTTGACAAGGTTTGTTGCATTAAAAAATAAAAACTTAAAATCTAGTGACTGTGCGTCTCGAATTTTCGATTTAGGTTTTCAATTTTTTATTAAAAGTTTGCAAAAATACAAAATTTTTCAGAAAACAAAACTATCAAGTTTACAACTCTGTTTCTCAGCAATTAAACATGATATCACAATTCTGTGAATTGCATATGATAGTACATCTACGGTGGACAAATTTGATAAGTTGCACATTAATCTAAAAAAATTCAGTCATATCGAAATACAGCTTTTTCAGAACCCTTGTAAGCAACGTAACAAATTCACGTAAGATATAAATTGACACATCGAATTTGTCTGCTTTGAATGATCTAATGGATGCCGTTTACAGAACCGCGATTTCTGTTCTTGATGCAGAGCAATTACTATATGAACTTCGCTCGTCTATTTTTATCGAACTTCCATTTTTTTGAAAATGTTTTTAGCAAGGTTCAGGCCCTAAATCAAAATTCTGCTTCCAACGGTCACTATAATTCACCTTGCTCTCTCGAATGCAACACATTTAATTACAATCGGTCCAGGGGTTATCCCAGAAAAGAGTTTTTGCATTGTACATCTATCTGAATAGGCCGCATCGAAGTTGGGCCCGGGCTAAAGCTTCCTCTTAAGAAGATCGGTATGCTAGATGATTATTTTCATGGCTGCAGTGTGGCGAAAGGGCAGCGTCTGCTTAGCCATGTAAGTAACACTGAGCAGGTAATTGGAAACGACATCGTATGTGCCACTGGAAAAATCTGGAAAATTTTTTTTAACAGTGCTCAAGAGATGGAAGGTAAAAGTATTAGTAATCGTTTCTGCTTCATCAATGCCGGTGCGACCAAGACGCGGGCATGTATCGTCCAGTAACTCAATCGATCGGTGCAGTGGTTACGCAGGAATGAACTCTAGTCATGTTCAATGCAACTCTGGTCGTGTTCAATGCATCATGCACATATTCAATTTCTGAGCACGCGTGAACTTTGGTCACTACTAGCGCATGCAACAGAAGTGGTTTCCATTCTTGGGCAGCGCATACACAAACGAAACACGAGTAAGAAAACAAGACCAGCGCTGGTCGAACAATTCATAGTTTTTATATTAATACCGTATTTACTCACATAATGATTGCACTTTTTTGTCAAGAGAAGTGACGCAAATTCATGGGTGCAATCATTACGCTGCAGATTAAATTTCCCACGAAAAGAAACATTTTCTTTTTTCATCATGTAAGCAGGCGGCTGCTGCTGTCAGTGCGGGACAGCAAAACAAAAATGGTGGCCGGCAGAGCAAGCCGAACGCGATTATTTTTCTTCTCGTGAGTACATTATGTGCATTGAAACAGTTTCTTCCGTATCAGCAATGAATAATATTGTTAATATCGGGAAGTTTGTGACAATAACATAGCCATGTCCACTTTGAAGGGACAGAAACAGAGATGGGCATGCTTAGCTGCCAGTGACATAGAAACACATGACAGGCATTCTGTGGAAACTGCGGCATTTGCTTTCACTGCTATCCTAATACGGCATGTTTCCACTAAGGGTGGGTGAATATCTTAGCTGCGTTATAAGCGTCGGCGTTTGAATAGGGTACACTTCTAACGTGTCAGTGTAAACGTGGCCACTATCGTTGCCGCTCATGATTTGTTGCTTGCCCACAAGTGCAGACAAGAAGAATCGAAAGGCGCCCTTTATGTTGTTGTTGTTGACCAAAACCATTATGAAGCTTACAAATAATAAAGCCGAGGCAAGTTTGGTTGTAGCTTCTTTTTTTTCATGGAAGTGCGGAAAGTGACGACAGGGATGAAATGGGGCATCTTCATAAGAAAATTGGGTGCGTGCAGACTGCTTGGTATGTCTTCAAGAGATGTTCGCGTAGCATTCGACAGATGGTAAGTGCGATCATCATTAGCTAGACTTGGCACACAACATATCGCTGCGACAAGTTCAGGGTGCGATCATTACACGGGAAAGAAAAAAATAGAATTTGACGACAAAATTCAGGGGTGCGATCATTACACAAGTGCGATCATTATGCGAGTAAATACGGTAAAAGGATTATATACCCAGTAATCGTGAGATTCATATGGATTACATGTAAAAACTGTCATAGGCTCACGAGTGATCAATGAACGCGATCGCTTCGTTTGCCAGTTGTTTACTCTGTTCGGTGCACCGCAGTAACCCTTGTCTGTCGTCTGCATTTTTTGTACCATTTTTTTGTGAATTGGCAGAATTTTACTGGTGGCATCAACCCTTTTGTCTTTACGTTGCTGTCATGACAGTTAACAGCGCAATAATAATTTCCAGTCATCCGAAGAGGCGCTGTCGCAAACAAGATATGTTTCACGCGGAGCGTGAACTGAACGCGGGCGCTACCTTGAAGGGCAATGGCGGAAACATGTACCCGTTGGAAGTGAAATTGTTCCGCCAGGGGAGAGATGGGCGCTGCCGTCTAGGATGAAAACTTGGCGTGTGGATGTCTATAGAGATAGTCATCTCGTGTGCAATCTGTGGTGATGCCGCATTGGCGCGGAGTTCGCCACACATAAGCGGTGCTCAAATGCGCATCTCGTTCCTCGTGAGCAATCTCACTGTGCACGAAATTTGGAGCACCGATAATTGGCAAACAGCATTAAATGAGAATTTTTGCAATTAAAGATAGTAATCTCATGTGCGATCTACGTTGATGCCACATCGACTAAATGCGCAGCCCATTCCTCGTTAGCAATCTCTGCTGTTTGCGAAATGCGGAGTACCGGTAATCGGCAAACGACACGCTTATTTTTTCTTTTCTTTTTCGATAATAAACATTTCACACTGCGGCATGCATACTGGGGCATGTGCCAGGGGCATGCTAGCCTGTTACAACTGGTGACATGTACATACTTTATTATATTCCTGAATAAGTTAGTTCTTCGTGTTTTTCTCAATTTTCTCAAAACTAACTTTTCACTAAACCTGCTTGTTTGTGGCAACAGTATCCCAAGATTGAGGTCAGCCACCGCTGTAACTTCTTTTTTTTATGGAGCTAGATGCAGAATGGTTGAAGTGCTGCAAGCAGATTCCCTTTTTTTCTTCTTCAAATTCTTTTTTTATTTACTTTTGTTTTGTTCCCTAGTAGCCATACTGTAAACACTGAACTTTGATGAGCTGTTAAATTGCCTATTGTTGTTGGATTTGAAAACTGCCTTCCACACTTCACTCCTTAAACATTCTGTGGGCCACTCTCGCATTATTATTGCTTTCTGCCGAATATTTTTTTACCTATTGTCTCCACAAACAATAGCAATTGACTTTTAATTGTCTCCATAATTATTTACTGTATCAAAAAAATAATCACATTTATTTTAATCAGCTCAAAAGGCTGAAAAAGACTGTCTTTTAATTAAATTCGGTCTAAAAGTAAGTAAGACAGCTCTATACATGATGCCCCCCCCCCCCTTTTAAAAAATGCCTCTGAGTAGCAGGTGAGCAATGTCATATAGAACAGTGGTTTATAGTTTACATTGCTAATTGTACAGCTTGCACCACCAATACAAAATATGGACAGAAGAGAAATGAAATAGACAGCAGTAATGCTAGCATTTGTACTTTCCTTTTCACTTTTCTTGTGTACACATTGTAAGATTTGGCAGTCGTAGCTGTAGGAAGGACCTTGGGGCGACAGGACTAGGTGAGCAGGAATTATTTGCAGGATTTACATTTGAAACATGAGGTACATCGACAGTCTAGCGTGACTCCCATATGGAGCACGCAAGACGATGCATACAGCAAACAGCTTACGAGCACACAGCTCACTAATACATTTCTAGCATGACAACGAGCACTGAGCTCCCGACGACGAGCACACCCTAGCAGCCGGCTACCGCTGCTTATAAGCCCTTGGTCCCCCCTTGAGTCCCAGTGGATGGAAACGTTCGTCCAGTCATCGTTCGACGTCACCATTCGACGTCACAGTAGATGACCCGCCCTTTTGGAGGAGGGCTCACAAACATGGGTTGCACAGGTTTCAGTGCTGCAAACACACACAGGTGAAAAGGGCCGGAGCCGACGTCAGAAAACTTCGTAGAACTCTGCTTTGTCCCGGGTGGCGCGGCCGAGTACCACATTCCTGAGCTGACCGCGCGCCACGTGGCTGCCGGTCATCCGCAGTTCTCTGAAGTGTGCCTCGTCTGGTTGGATTGGAACACGTGCAGCGGGCTGAAAGCTGGCACGTTGCCACCCCGTACGGCCATTCCTAACAACATTTTATGCGTGCCTAACCATTCAAACCACTGAGTTCCCCATACATTTCTTTTTTGCACCTTATGGCAACACGGTTGCCTTCTGGTTGTGTAACCTTTTACTTCTGTGAGGTGGGAGGGGAGCGAGCTTGTGTTAATGCGATCAAGCTTGTGCATGGGCTGGGCATGTTGGCGCATGTCTTCTTTTCTAGCCCGGCCATGGCTGCGCGCAACTGTCAGCGTAGCTGATCATATATGCAGCCCTGTTTTAGAGCTAATCTGCCACGTGTGCTAAGACTGAGCTACCTCAGATGGCATGGCATTGTGCGCTGTCTTCATGCACGTTCAGTTCTAAAGGTTGTGTAATCGCAAGTTTTGGAGACGCATAGAAGCGAGAGGCAGGTAGGGCGTTCACTCTCTGCTGCCAGTGCTTTTCATGATAGCGTTGTCCAACTGCGGGCAACACGATCAGCCACAGGGGCAGAGTTGATACGAAAGTGTGGCTGGCTTTGCTTTGTACTGCCGATTTGAAGACGTTGCCGACATGGCATGAAATCGTATCTTTCGTCGCTGATTTTTAAATTCAACAAAATTATTTTTTTTTCTCATTCAAATTGGCTTTTACTGATTGCTCAATAATTTGCAAAATTTTGTGATCCCTTCCGTGCTAAGAAAAATCCATTGGAGGCTGTATTTATTTGCATAAAAGTTCTAATTTCAACATAACAATATTTCACTATGCAGAAGCAAATCGCTAATTTTACCGACTGCATTATATTGAGGCTTAACTGTAACTTGAGCTGCATTGACCCATGTATACTCAAAGGCGCCAGTGCAACAGATGTAAAATTGGCGTACGCTTCGTTCCATTTCTTTGTATTTCTTTCCATTTGAAGATTTCTTTGAGGCTGTGAACCTTTTCAATAATTTATCTGCTACAGCAGTAGGTGCTTGTCGACGCCAGAAAACATTGAATACATCAAAAGCTAATTCTTCTTTTTTTCTAGTCAAGGAAAGGAAGAAAGTATTATAATTTTCTGTTGTTATCAAAGCATAGTAATGAGCTTTTTGATTGTTTATGATTTATATTGTCAGCACAGAAGTCATCCTATAATAAACTGGCTTCCAGCTGAACCACTTGAAGTGAACAGACAGTCAAGCTGAGAAGAGCATAGGGGAAATGAACTTCTTTCTGAACTGTCTTATTAATTATAGGTGATGGTTAAAGTTGCTATAAACTTCATATTAAGAAAAAGGGAAATGAATGTAGAAGAAAAGACAACTTTGGTGCTGATGGGAGCCGAACTTGGAACCTCCACATCATGCATGCAGTACGGTCCCAATTAAACAGCGGCAACAGCAGTTCATGTATTTACTTTCCCTTGTATTTATGTTCAGTCAACCACAAAAGTTTACAGACCACGGGATCTCGGGAAAACATTCAAATTCTGAGCAGCTTGTAACAGTAGTCAGGAAAACCGAACATCACAACATTGTTCACAAATACTGGTAGGGAGTGTAAATCCGGATACTAGGCTGCGTTGTGAGGCTGCGAAGATATTTAGCATTTTCTCAGATTTCGTGACCCGCAATATTTTGTGGCCGAGTGTACATGTACGAAGACAGCACTGCATATATTACATGGTGGTGGATGTAGAACATACGTTAAACATGAATTTACCTTTGCCCAATGTGGACATGGGATGTAGGCCCAGCACTGGACCACTAGCTGGCATTGATGACTGCTCCCACAGATAAACACCATAGAGTTAGACTAACTCCACACTGAATAAGAGCTTTGCTACTCATTAGTACTATGAAGCAGCGTGGCCCAAGAACATTCAGAGAGCCTGTCCAGCCACATTCTTTCTCATGACCAAAGTTACGCAAGCATGGGCCCAAAAACATTTAGGACCCTCTACAAGTTAATCAAGGGGATTTTATTGATTTGGTTCCCGCTGTTGTCAAAGTTGTCTTCCACTTTAATTCCTTTTTTTGTCTCTTCATTAAGAGTGTAACATTTATTGTAAATTTTACTAATTATATTTATACTGTTCAATAAAAGCACTTTATCTTATGCTTTCCTTGGCTTCTGAGATTTCATGTGGTTCTTACCAAAAATCGAGCCCCTTGGTTGCCCTTGTTCTTTGTGCTGACATTCTGCTGCTGTTTTTAAATTGATGCATGTCTTGTAATTATTAAAAAGCCATAGTTTCAGTGCTTGCATACCTAAGAGTTAAGTTTGCGTGCTGCGGAAGCCATGTTTGTAACTTATTGTAATGCAGTTTATCACTCTTAAAAAAAAAAAAAAAACGTGGCTAACTAGTTTTTGCACTTCCTCTTAGTGCAAAATGCTCCCTTTTTCTTTCATAAAAATGGCTCAGGGACATAATTAGTGGTAGGCACAATGACCTTTCATTTTCATATGGTTGCATGTTCTCCTGCATGTTTATGTGTCCACTTTACTGAGACAGCAATGGAAAGAAAGGGCACATTTTTTCTTTCATGGCAGCATTAGAAGTGCTATTGCTCTTTCCGTTTGCAGTTCATTTTGTTTCTTCATTAAACTTGATGTTCTTCACCATTTATAGTTCTGATTCATTGCCACTTAGGCCCAAAGAAAAATATTTGTTAATTTAGTTTCAGTATACTTTTTCTGTATTCACCAGGAACAGGTGTGCATTTTAGAATAGCATCTGGATTGATTGCCCTTAGCAAATGCTACATGTCATGTCTCATAGACGACACATCTGGCTGCCTGTGTATGCCTTAGACGCTGCCTGAGCATAGTGGTGGTACCTTTGATGGGTTTCTTTTTCTCTCTATTTGGTCCTGCTTCAGATGCTCAGAAATACGTCTCTTTTTTCATGCAGAAGATGTTTTATCCAATTCATGGTTTTGGATGTGTTTCATGGAATTGTCTATATAAACGGCAGCGATACCTTGTGTACAAACAGCTTATCATATGCTTTTCACCGTTTCAGGTATCATACGAACTTGGGACATATCATTTCTTCAAGGAGAACTACAAGAGGGCCGGGGAGCTTTTTGAAACTGCCCTCTCCCTTCACCCAAAGGTGAGCTGTAGTAGACCACTAGTAAAGCAAGGGAAACACTAATCTTTTTGAGTTCACAACCTTCAAAATGGTGTTGTTCGTATACCGGGTGTCCCAGTTAACTTGGATCAAGATATTGAAAAAATCAGTGCTCAGATATTAAAAAAATCAGTGAAAAGTCAGTGCTCTAGAGAAATCGTACCGACTGCATAGTAGCAGTAGTCATTTGTACTTACAGCCAGTATCTTTTTCATCTCAAAATATTAATAATTGCTTTTAATTAGTGAACTTTTAATTATTGCTTGAATCATAAACATATCAATTACAGAGTTGTAGGGCACCTCAAGTAACCACCAAATGCAGCATTTGTTTCGTGCTCAACTTTGCCTTGTTAGATTTTCCGAGAAAAAACAAAGGTGCTTGACACATCCAAAATATGAAATATATACGAGCTTGCGTGCCACTACTCAAGAGCTGCCAAGTGAATAGCTATGGATACACGGCTTTACTAGTGGTGGCAGCTCAATACAGGGCTTCACGTTATGTGATGGTCGCGGCATCATAAGAACACGCTGCCGGCACATTGATAAGCATATTGCAGCCGGAGGGGGGAGGGGGGGATTTCGAAGCCGAAAACCGGGATGGCACACTTGGGACTGTAATTTTGTACACTCATCTTGTTCTCTAGATAGGTGCGCCCAGAACGTATGTTCCTTTTGTTCCCTTTAGCAATAGAAACAAACCTTGCGCAGGCTATGTCCATCTAATGTGTTCTGGCGGGTCTGTATAGCCAACATATGCTGTTTTCAACTACGTAAATCATTTTTCCTTGATGTGTCAGTGCGTAGATAATAACAGGAGATCTCAACAGTACCACACCAGCCTCCTGCTCGTCAAGAAGGCAGTCATGCCCTTCACGAATGATCACAAGGCTGAAATGATCCTCGCTCTGGGGGCAGCGCACGACAACAAGAGGAAGGCAGCCAAGCTATTCTGGATGTGGCATTGTGGAGGATGCCCTGGTCTGTCAACAATATTTAGAACGTACAAAGTACTTTGCGAGATGGGTAGCTTCACAAGAAAGCGACACAGGACTGTGACAGTAGTTCAAGAAGCGGAAACGGATGTTTTGGCATTCTTTGTTGCTAACCCTCACAGTAGTGTGTGCGCGACGCCAGTGCGGAGGCCGGAACCTCAGGGTCATCAGTGTGGAGCATTTTAAAAAGAAGGTCATATGCACCCGTACCATGTACATCTTCATCAAAAACTTGAGACCGAGATTTTGAAAACAGACTTGACTTTTCCAATTGGATTTTCACGAAATGGGAAGAAGAACCAGACTTTCTCGCGTGTTTTGGACGGATGAGGCTAATTTTTCCAGAAATGCACAAGTTAATTTTCGCAACGCGCATTATTGGAGTGATAGGAATCCCCACTGGCTAGCACAAACACGACATGAATACTAGTAGTCGTTTAATGTGCGGTGTAGTATTTTTGATGGCAACATCATCGGACCCATCTTTTTTGACAACACACTAGCGTTGCAACGCTATGTCAACGACATCCTCGAGGGCCCCGTGAACGACGTCTGTTGCAACGTTCCACTTGTGCACCTTTGGAACATCTGGTTTCAACACAATGGTACTCATCGTAGTAGTAGTCAGTCTCGAGCGTGGCTCGACAAGCTTTTTCCTGGAGAGTGGATTGGCCGACACAGACCTGTACGCTGGCCTGCACGGTCGCCGGACATGACACCACTGGACTACTTCTTGTAGGGCTACGGGAAAGATCCTGTGTATAGCAGCGAAAGTACCACACCGGATGCCCTAAAGGCAAAAATAAGCAGAGTCTGCTGCAAGATTCCAATATTGCTGGTCAAAGCTGCAACAGCACGAGTGTTGGAAAGAAGCAAGTACTGTATTGGTTCAGATGGTGACCTGTTTGAGCACGTGCTACAAGTGGCAGTGGAAAATAACTGTTTAAAACTGGTGTAAAATATGACTGTTTAACGCACCTTCATGATGTCACCCTATGCTTACATAAAAAGAGCTTGCGACAAAAATAGAAATAGGTAAAAAACTGCTTTGCTTTGCCTCTTTTCCGGAGTTCAAGAGAGAGAAAGGGTAAATGGCTAAACAGGTCGCACCTTTGGATGTTTATTTGTGGGTGACTAAGACGCCTTACATGCTTTTGTTTTATTCTTTTTTAAATGAACTCCTGAGTTGCTCTGTTCTGTTCTTCTGAGAGCTGCCTTTTTTTTTTCTTTTTTCGTGCTCTTTTGCGCACCGTTTTTTTTTTTTCTAACATTGGTTGAATTTTTTTTAGCTTTGTGTCATGATACGCAAAGGTTAAAACTATCCTGAATGCCTCGTGATTGAGCGCAACATTCCTGCATTCGCAGATGTTGACACTTATTGCACCAAGCTAGTGAGGTCGCGAAATTTTTTGAGCCATCCTACATGATGAAGCCTTGTACGATGCGGTGATAAATGAATGCAGCCATATATCTTTCGAAGGTAGCTTGGAGGTGCTTGAGTAGGGGCACGCTAGCGAGCATCTATTTCATATTTCGCGTATCTTGCAGGCTTTTGTTTTTTCTTGGAAGAAACAACCAGGCATACTTCAGCACGAAATAAATGCTTGATTTGGAGGTTACTTAAGGTGCCCTACAACTTTGTAATTGACATGTTTGCAATTCAAGTAATAATTTAAAAGTTCACTAATTTATAGCAATTAATACTTCGCGATGAAAAAGCTACTGTAAGTACACACGACTGCCGCTACTATGCAGTCGGTATGATTTCTCTAGAGCTCTTGGGTTTTTTGAAAATCCTGCTCCAAGTTAACTGGAACATCTGGTATAGGCTGCAGCACTTAATGGTGCACTTGGGTCAAAGCCATAGATTTACTTTTTTAAGAGATCACACAGACTTGACCTCACATAGGGCAGTGGTTCCCAGACATTCTGAGTGTCAAGGAACTTTGACCCATTCAGCTGTCATTCATAGACCATTTTTGAAAGCGTACCGAGGGAGATGCCGAGATTGGCTTATAACATCCTTAAACATGCAATGTTTTTGATAGCCGGGATCACTCTTTAGGCACTTTTTATGTGGCATCCATGTCAGACAGAAAGAAAGATGCTGACATAGAGTTTTTCAAGAGGGTAATTGAAATTATATATCTGGTTAGACATCAGCTGAGTCTCTTGTCCTTGATCTAATCTGGATGAGTGTGGAGAATGCATTATGAGTAGCCATTGCTAAATACTGTAGGTACAAATAAAGTACTTTGGTTTAATGTTGGGTCCTCTGTATGTGTAGTTGCATTTACTAGTTAGTTTTTATGTCGAAATAGAGAATGCATCTTTATGCAGAGATGTCATTGCAATTTCCTCTCCAGACCAACCTTTCATATTAACGATACTCATCATTGGCATGTCTCTAAACACCTTGTTGAACCTTTCTAAGCTGTCCCAAAGACTTGTGGCAGTCGGCAGTTTGCAATTTTATAAGTTCTTATTCAGAGACCAGAGGTTCTCTAATTACTTTGTGCACCATTTTTTTTTTCTAACATTGGTTGAATTTTTTTTTAGCTCTGTGTCATGATACGCGAAGGTTAAAACTATGCTGATTAATCAAATTACCTACCGATATCGGTGCTCCCCATTTTGTCCAAAATATTTGAAAGTGTGATTAACCAACGGCTAATTTCTTTTTTTGACAAACACAAAATCTTGTCTAGTAGCCAATATGGATTTCAAAAAAATAGATCAACCGAAGAAGCGTTGTGCTATATTAAAGATAGCATACTTACTAACATTGACAGTAAAAAGTTAACACTTGGTTTATTTCTCGACTCAAAGAACGCATTTGATTCAATAAAATACGATATCCTACTGCACAAACTGTCTAGATATGGTGTGCGGGGAGTTGTATTAGAGCTCGTTAAAAACTACTTAAGTGACCGCTATCAGATCGTGCAAATAAAAGACGCCACATCATCACAGCTAAAGTTAACACAAGGCGTTCCACAGGGGTCAATATTAGGACCGTTTTTATTTCTTGTTTAAATTAATGACATTGTAACTATACCCAACTCTCCTGAACTTATTATGTATGCCGATGATACTAATATCGTTTTTAATTCCACAGATTTAACAGATTTAGAAAGAAGGGCCAACACTTACCTTGCATCCCTTGCGGCCTGGCTCCGGGAAAATAGGCTGCAGCTTAACACAACAAAAACAAAGTAAATAATATTTCGTGCACTTAACAAACCACTAAGTAGAGAAATAGTTTTAACTTTTGAAGGGCAACAGATAACCAGGGTTAAATAGCAAAAGTTTCTTGGTGTTTGGTTCCAAGAGCACCTTTCATGGAATGTACACATTAATAATTTAGCTACCGAACTCTCTTGATCTGTTGGATGCTTGTATAAAATTGCACACTTAATACCTATTTGGCTGAAACAAAATCTATATACTTCACTGTTCTACTCCAGATTATCGTACGGCATATTGGTATGGGGTGCCACAACAAAAGCTAACTACAACAGGCTCATTATTCTACAAAAGAAAATATTGCGCATTTACGAAAACTATCAGGGACCATGTCATGAACTAAGCACATTACCATTATTTTTTAAATACCAAATGCTTAAAGCTAACGACGTTTACGATTTTAAACTACTGCAGTATATATATAAAAATGCACTCTATATACACGAAAACATTAATGAAGCTCCTTACGATATGAGACTAAAAAGAAAACGGACCCTAAACACAAGGAACAAGTATGGTAAATAAACAACCAGGTACCAAGTAATCCTAAATAAGCTAGAAGATAACATTGATTTCAGTATGACAAGAAACGCCTTCAAAAACCATGTGAAGGAATTGTTACTAACACAGTGTTTGAGAGAGTGATTGTTGCTACATAAATATATTATAACCCGCTTTTTTTCCTGTTTTTCTGTTTTACGTGGATACGTACATGTTCATGGTTATATGCTGCACTTTAGTGTACTATGGTAATTTACCTGTATAACCTGTACGTTATTGACTGTGAACCGGGAGAGGAAAGGGAAGAGGGGAGGAAAGGGGGAACATTTTTTTTTATTTCACCGTCTATATTAGTAAACAAACTGTAACCCCAAAATTTTGTTATTTCTGTTCTCAGTTTGTGTAAACTCGTGCATAATGTGTTAAAATATGTAACGTTGTGTGTGTCCGCTCACTGCCAATGAACTACCACTAAATAAAGTATAATAAAAGCGTATATTGGGGGTACAGGGGCCCCTGTCAGGCGCTGTACGCCTTTTGCCCCTGCACCTTTCTTGAAAGTGTATTCAAGATGAAATAAAATAAACAACAAAACAACAAAGAACTTTATCTGTACCTTGGAGCTGAGGAAATTTTCCTTGTGAACCAAAGAAATTTTCCTCAGCTGTATGAAATTATTTAAAAATGACCACGAATGCAAAATTTTGTGCATTCAATTGTGACACTGCTGTAATGGATTGCAGTTTGTTATGGATGACTGGTGCTTTCTTGAATGTGTTGTCAATAGCACTCCATGCTTGCAGTACAGGACTTTTAACCATTTGGCAAACAGTAGATTAAAAGTTTATTTCTTCGTTCCCCTAGACAAAAATACACTTTTTTTTTATAGCATGGCTGTGCTATGCATAGGATTTTTTAAATGCAGACAAGTTCGTAAAAGATGTAGTTCTGCTATCATTGATGGCAAGAATTGCTGATATTGCTAACATGTGAACTATGTGCCTTATGAATATTTTCATTTTGCACAAAAGTAGTGCCATTGTTGTCTTTCTGTCTCTTAACATGTCTGCGTAAGAGGTATACATCAACTCATGTGAAATCAGGTTTGTAGAGCACAGCTGGGAGTACATGTTTAAAGAGCTCAAGAAGCTGAACAAGCATACATACAAAAGTGTGAATGTGGATATTGCTGGGTTGTACCTCTTAACTTTGTTACACGAGGTCATTCTTGTCCTTCCTTCCCTTTGGTCCTCTAGGTTTAGTACGTCATAGGAAAGTTCTGCATTTATAGTGTTTACTACTGCAGTATTGAAGCAATTGGACACTGCATTTGTACCTTTGATGTTCCCTAATGAAATTTTCTACCCCAAAGCTGCTTCAGAACTTTCTTCAGCCAGTGTGCCCCTTTTGTTTTGAAAAAATTTCCTCAGAAAACTGGTTCCCAAATGCTGTATCTGAACAAAATGGCTAAAAATTATGGGGAAGTACCAGGTCTTAGCACTGGTTATCTTGCTATCTGCTATGCCTTTCCCAGGTAGATTGGCTTGGGGCAACAGCGACACTAGCACCCGTAACATAGGGCACCAAAAAAAGATTAAATGATTCAAATGTGTCACATGGCTGTAAGGTGTGGAAAGCTGGCTAAAGGTGTTTTTAAAGACTTCCCTACAGAGCAGCTTTAACGTTTTTGTGAATAAAAAGAATTTCATGCAAGTCATTTTTTTTTTCATTTGCAAACATATGGAGCTAAATGTTGGCAATGCATGCCTAACAAGGAGCCAGATAAATTATATACAGAGCAGTAGATTGGCTTAACATTAAAATTGCTGATGCGAGGCAAAGGAACCTTGGACCGCCACCATCAAACCTAAACAGAATGGGTTAGTGCATGGCTCGCACACCCGCCACCACTGCAGAGTGTTGCCTGTTGGGACCCAGACAGAATCACGAGCCAGCATGCAGCATCTACCAACAGCTGCTGCAACTTCCATGGCTACATTGCAGCAGTGTGTTGATTTTCAGTAACTAACTGCTGCATGCCTGCCCATGTTGCTGTCTGGGACCCAGCATCCATTATTGCAGCACTGGCGTGTACACAAGCCATGCACTCACGCATTCAGGAGTCTGATCGCAACAGTACGCATGAAAGAGGGTAGTACACAGTAAGTAATCAGTAAATTACCCCGGGCCAGCTCAATACTGCAGTATCTGTTATAGCATCTGCATTGTTGCTTGAGTACATATACTACCACTTATTCTTTGTCACTATTATTATCAATGTTATTAAGGCGAAAGCCTTTCTAGGCTCATGGTGAACTTTGTGTAAGCAGACCTGACTGCCATAGTGTCCGCCGAAGCATCATCACGCCATATGAAGACAGATTAAAGAATGAAAAATGATTGATAGTGACAGTTAGTGAATGATAATGTTATAATAGAGATTTGTAGAAGTTAATAATGACTAGTAATGACTACTAATGACTTGTAATGACTACTAATGACTCCGATATGACCAATGTGTCTAACGACTGTTGTAATGACCACAATTGATTAGAAATGACTAAAAATGCTTACTGGCAAGCAGTAATGACTAATAATGACTGAAATGACTTATAATGACTAGTAATGACTATAAAATGACCAATATGTCTAACGGCAACTTATAACGGCTATAATTGATTAGAAATGACTAAAATGCCTAGTAATGACCAGTAATAACTAATAATGACTGAAGTGACTTGTAATGACTACTGATGACTGATATGACGAACATGTATAACGACGGCATTTAATGACGCTATTGATTACAAATGACTAAATATGCTTAGTAGTGAGTAGTAATGACTGAAATGACTTGTAATGACTACTGATGACCATGATATTGTTATGGGGAGAAAATATATGTATTTACAATATATACTGTTACAAGGTTGTAAGCTCAGTGGCCAAGGTAACGCCATCTACAAATCTTCGAGACACTTCAACCTCCTCTTCACCTCCCGACGTCCTCGTCTCTGCAGCGGCACAAACTCGTACGTGACAATGTGACCAACATGTCTAACGATGGCTTATAATGACTGCAATTGATTACAAATTACTAAAAATGCTTAGTCGAGAGCAGTAATGACTGAAATGACTTGTAATGACTACTAATGACTATGATATGACCAACATGTCTTACGACGGCTTGTAGTGACCACAATTGATTACAATTGACTAAAAATGCTTAGTAGTGAGCAGTAATGACTAAAAGGAAGAAAAGAAAGAGAAGCGGTAAAGAGAAAGAGGCGAATATTAAGAGGGAAAAGAGTAGGCTTTCGCCGTTCACCTCTTAAGAAAGATCTTAAGAGACCCTGTCATTTTTTTACAGGTAAAGAAGAAGCTGGTGTGCCATCTGAACATGGAGCGACTAAAAGGCTTCTGTGTGGCGTGCCGTCCATCAACCACCAAGAAAGCCACCTCTCCACTGGACAAGCTGAAGGCAACCTTGCATGGCAACTGCAAGGTGATCTTTTTCACTGGGCCACCGGAAATCCACATTTCATACATTGATGTTAAGCAGTAGTCATGCGTGGTGCACTTGTGCTCAATTGGTGTTGAAGCTACACATTGTAAACTGTCATGCTAACATTACTTGACAGCTTAGGCTTATGCCTCAGAAGTCCAGCTGTGTGGGACTAACAGTGCCCCTCACCAGGTTTGGGCATTGCTGACAGACAGTTAGTTGTGTAGGTCACACAGTGGTGATTGCCTCTGCACTAGTGTATGTCACGAAAACAGCTGAAGATATGAACGAAAGCCTGTGCACTCTTCTGCTCAAAATAGCCAGACTATTCATGAGCAAGATGGCATTGTACGCAATGGACTTAGTCCCACATGCATTCGGGGATTTCCATGAATTGCGCAACTTGTTGAACCAATTTCATAAATGTGCTGCACAACAAGAGAAGAAGTTGGGTTCTTGGCTCTGATATCAGAGTGTGCTATGGAGGAATGTCATTTTTCAATTTTCAATTTTTCAATTCAATTCAGTTTATTTTTCATTGATAATAATTTGTACAAAGGAACTGTTGGGCCTGTAGCCAAAGGCTAGTGTAGGCCCATAGTCATATTTGTAGTAGCAGCTACAATGTCATGCGCTTATCTAGTTTTTTAATGATACAACCTAATACAGTTAGGTGGATACATACAATCAAAAACATTACAAACGAAAAACAGTGCATATCAATCAATGGTAATAAAACAGAACTGTCAGGAGAATACATGCACATACACAATGAAAAAACGGAGATAGTATATTATACGTAGAAGTGACACATTTGAAAGGGTCTGTGTTGAAGTGTTTAGGCTTTCTGAAAAGATTCAGCACAGTATGAAACAGGTGGAGAACCAGACTGACAAAAAATCACGTACTTTTTGATAGGTATAGCTTTTTAACAGTAGACACGAAATTGTTGGCCATTTTTACCTCAAGAGGTACTGTATTCCAAATTTTAGCACCATGAAACTCAAGTAGTCGTTGGCCATACGTGTTACGAGCGATTGGTAGGTTAAAATTTATATTTGTTGCACCCCTTGTATTGCGATTAGGTGTAACAAACAGGCTTGGTGATAATGAGTGATTCCCATGTAAGATATTGTTAATCAAAATTGCAACTTTCATTTCGCATGCCAGAGATAAAGGTAATATACCGAGACGACAGAACAGCATGTCAGTATTATCATGTGGGCTTGTGTATGTCATAATGCGCAAGGCCCTTTTCTGTAACCGAAAAACGGGATCTATGTATGTTTTATATGTGCTTGACCATGATTCAGAACAATATGTGATGTGACAGTGAAATATGGAAAAGTAAACAACTTTAAGTACGCTAAGGTCAAGATATTCCCTGCATTTTATTAATAAATAGCAAGCCGAAGCTAATTTCGCGCATATACTAGATATATATGGTCTCCAGTTCAAGTTGCAGTCCAATAATACCCCTAAATATTTTATGTGATCGAGCTGTTCTATTGTTCCACCTAGAAGGTGAATTTGCATGCCAATTGTGTCACCCCTGGAATAACGGGAGTTGAATACTATGTATTTTGTCTTATCTCTGTTAAGTGTTAATTTATTACAAGCAAACCAAGTTGATATGTTGGATAACTCGCTGTTTATAGTGTTCTGCAATATTCCAGGAGATTTACCTGAAAATAATAGCGTGGTATCGTCAGCGTACATGATACATTTTGATGACTTTAGTATTGTTGGGAGGTCGTTTACATACAGCGAGAACAGTATGGGCCCCAAAACTGATCCTTGCGGAACTCCTGTGACTATAGTAGTATACTGGGAAACAAAGGAGCCAAATTTTACATATTGTTTTCGACCATTTAGGTAGCTTGAAAAGAGGTCCATTGTCATTTCGCTAAAACCATAAGTTCGTAATTTTTTTAGAAGTATGGAATGACAGACCGTGTCAAATGCTTTCTTTAAATCTAAAAATAATCCTACGGCAATCTCGTTTTTGTGTAGGGCTGTGTTTATACTTTGGGTTAATTCTAACACTGCTGAAGACGTTGATCGATTGGCTCTAAATCCATGTTGGCAATCTGTTAGAAGCTTGTTTTCGTTTAGGTAGTGCTTCAGTTGAGCCGCGATTACCTTTTCAAATACAGTATTTATTATGCTAAGCACAGAGATAGGCCGATAGCTTCCAGGGTCATTGACGTCACCATTTTTATATATAGGAGAAACTCTTGCTATCTTTAATATATCAGGGTATGTGCCTCGACTTATACAGTTATTAATTATTTTAGTGAGTACTGGCACAAGAATATCCATATTGTCTTTCAATGCTTTTACAGTAATGCCATCGTGGCCAGTAGCTTTGTAGGAAGGCATGCCTGATATAATTGAGGTTATGGTATGCTCGTCCACTTGAACCAAGGAAAAACATGCATGGATGATGGGGCAATCGACATTGCTTTCAGTAACTGGAATACGCTCCGCTAGTTTTGGGCCAATGCTAGTAAAATACGCATTAAAAGTGTCGGCGCACTTGGCATCGACATGTTCAGGAGCGATTGGTTTTTTATTTGGTTTATCAATTACTGCTTTTATAATTTCCCACATTTTTTTGGTATTGCCTTGTGCTTGTTTTATTAGGAATGCGTGGTATTCTTTTTTCCGCCTCCGGATAACAGCTACTACGTGGTTACGAGATATTCGATAATTTTGCAAATAATAGGTGTTATCTCTATGTTTTTTCCATTTTTGGTACCACCAGTCCTTTTCTTTTATTGCTGTAAGTATGGTGTTATTCATCCATGGGCACAAAGGTTCCTCGTATTTGTTTTGTTTATATGTGGTACTCTGAGATATCATGTGGGCTAATACATTTGTAAAGTTTGCGCATTCGATATGAGAGTCACTGCTAAATTCATCATGAAATTCCTTTTCTTTAATTTTTTGTCGCAGTATTTTGTAATTAATCCTGCGATTTGCCAAGGTAATCTTTTTTGCAATGGTATTATTTGCGCTGTGTAATAACGCAAAAATAGGGCAGTGGTCCGTGAGACTCGTATCGTATACGCCAGAACGTATGTTATCACTGTTACACAATACATGGTCTATAGTTGTGGATGCACTTGGTGACAATCTAGTAGGTTCTTGGATTGTATTTTTGAAGTTGTATGAATCCAGTAGGTGCGTGTATTCACAATTCGCGTCTTTGCTGATATCAATGTTAAAGTCGCCAACAATAGTGATGGTACCATAGCTCTTACTGCTTAGGGTGGAAAGGATAGATTCCAACGATTGATAAAAAACGGGCAGACTCGAGTTTGGTGGCCGGTATATTGTACCAACAACTATGCGTGAATCTAAAAGAACAAAGAGAGATTCAACCGTATTGTTACTTATTTCAGTATTGGTGATTATCCTAAAGGGTACTGTCTGCGTGATTAGTAGAGCCACTCCACCCCCACGAGATACTGTATTCCTGGGATTGCTTACAAGACTGTATCCCGGAATGGAGATGTGCTCACCTTCTTTTAACCAAGTTTCCGTTAAGCCAATTACATCAAAGGTAAAATTATGCTGTGCTAAAAAGGAACACAATGTATCTTTGTTTCGTCGAAAACTTCGAATGTTACAGTGAAGTATCGATATACCCTGGGTTTTGTGGAATTCCCGTTCAACATCACTGATTGAGAACGCCATGATTGGTGTGGCAAGCAAGACTTAGCACTAGAGGCTCTAAACTACCTTTTTCAGGTCGTCTTCAGAAATGATGTGCAAGACACGAGAATTCTCGGTTTTCCGCATTAGAATTTTGGCCTGCGATACCCATACATACTTCCAATTTTTCTCTCTTCTCGCTTGGCGAGCTTTTGCGAGAAGAATCTTATTCTCTTGGCAGAGGTGTTCATTAATGAATATGGGCTCATTCTTTTGGAAGCCAAGGGCTGATGTAGACAATCTCTCTTTCTTGGCATTCTTTATCATTTTGTCTCGGACTGCAATGGATGTAAACCTTACCAAAATATTCTGTTGAGCCTTGTTTTTGGTCGGAACTCGATGCACTACATCGATATCTTCGGTACGAAGTTCCATCTTCAAGCAAGTCGCTATGTTTTGCATCATGTCTGGCAGCGATTCGTCTGCCGACACTGGAACATTTCTTATTTCCAAGTTGTTTCGACGACTGTACTGCTTGAGCTTGATTATTTCCTGTCGCATTTCCCTCACTTCCCCCTGCAACTGGTGCACATCGCCAATAATACTAGCCTGCTGGTGTTTCACTTCTGATAGTTCGCGGTGCACGTTGTGCACGTCAGTCCTTAGTTGCTCAAATGTCCTATTCATTACATCCATGGATGTCTTAATGTCCTGCATGTCCCTCTGGGACTGTTTGTTGTCTGCTACTAAGCTTCTTATGTCAGCTCTGATGCTTGTTGTGATACTTTCCAGCTTTGAGGTTATGTCAAGCAAGACTTTAGCTAGTTCTTTAATGGTACCCGGCGGTTTGTCCGCAAGAACCTGTCCAAATGATTTCAACGGATTTTCACCCATTACAATTTCCCTACAACAGAGCAACAATGCAACAATGCAGAGCGATCCAGCAGCTATAATTTGAACTCGAGATGAACGTTTGAACGCTTACGTACCTGCAAAGATGCAAGGTCCGGGTTTAGTACGTGGCAGGTGCTACTTGCTGCCTGGATCGCTCTGAAGTGATGCTGGCTCCATCCAGACAGGGCTCTTATAGCAAAGCCAAGGTGCGTCGTTTGCCAGAATAGCCGCTGCGCGCACCAGCTCCTGTGGTGACAGCGCGATCAGCCGTTCGGGCGATAGGTCCGTCTTAGGCCACCAGTGAAGTCACCCTCTTCTTAAGCAATCTTTCGCAGATATGCCTCACAGCTGCGCCGTCAGAAGAGGATTCAGCAGGCACGGCGACGCTAGATCCGTGTTGATCCACTCACTGGGAAATGCTGCAAAGATGCAAGGTCCGGGTTTAGTACGTGGCAGGTGCTACTTGCTGCCTGGATCGCTCTGAAGTGATCTGATTCAAGGCATCTGGATTCAAGGCATCTGGAGAGAGAGCGTCCCTGTAGGGCGACTGCTTGTATTACTGCTTTATGACATTTCTTTGCTTCTATCTCTGCTACTACTAAACCCTCTTTATAACTTCGTGTGGTAGAATTGGACCTCTTAGTGTATTGCAAAATTTTCCAACATTATCCAGTGAGGGCCCCATTATCTAGTCTACATACCTGCCAACTCTATGTTTGTCTGGGAGACTCCTGTATTTTTACCACTTCTCTCGATTGTATGGACACGACTCAAGATCTCCCGAAAAATAGCCCGGCCTTTATCAGGAAGCACTATTTGCAAATCTAAAGTCGGTGTTCTGTTCATCACTTTTTGTTTGCTTGCTTTATATGTAACATTTTCATAGACCTTTGTCATCGTGGAACTGTGCACCAGTGATGAAAAATTAAAATTCACTGTTTAGTTTTGATACAATAAAAATAATTTTTCTATAACCTTGTAAGCTACATGGCACTTTGAAAGCTGGGAAATATCCCTATCATGGGAGATGCAGCTACTTCCATCTTTTACAGGCTTGATAATCATGTCATGGTATGTGTGGACCATGTCCAAAAAATTGGACAGCCATTGCCCAGCATTCACGCTTCCTATTGCCTGTATACCTTAAAGATACATTAAAAGAACACTAAAGAGAAACACTTAACGAGTTTATGCTGATAAAGTATTCTTCCCAAAACTCTTGCTTTAAGTTATTTTGCAATAATAGATTGGTTACTAGAAGAGATGCCGAAGTCCAAACTTCTGTTCCTTGAATTTTGTACCAAAATCTCAGCGCCAGTACGTCTTGAGTGATGTCACAAATTTCAAATTATCTTCTCATATCTAAGCTGTTTTGATGGAAAGAAAGTTCTCGAAGCTTACTAGGCTGAGTCGTTCAGAATTGAAATGTAGTCCTTTTTTTACCTGTGGACCGGTACCTAGATCCAAGTGCAGATGCTGTCAAAATCCATGGCGTCCTAGCAAACTGGTGCAAAAGCTTCAAGGCAGTGTCACCATCCGGCTTTCATTTTTTGTGCCTGGCTTATCAAGCTTTTTCTCATGGTAATAGTGGCTTTTTGGTGCTGTAGTAGCATAATTTACTATTACAGCTCAATTTACTTTTCTGTTTAGTAAGAAAAATAATGCATTAAGTTATATCAGTAGATTATACTTCTGGAATTACAAATAGGTCAGTCTTATGAAAAAAAGCTTCAATAAGTCACAAATTGGAAGGGGGGGGAGGTAAAAGCAAAAGACTGGTGCTGATGCCATCTCGAAAGTTACACATCAGCTCCTTGCGCCATTATAAATTTCGACGCCTTTTGTTCAGGACTGGGCAGTTATTCAACATAAAAAAATGAAATAATTGCATTATCAAGTAAGTGAAAATACTACCCAATGACTTTAGTGGGCTTTTTCTGCAATAAAACATCCCAAATGAGCAAAAAATACTAGGGAATCTTTGATGTCATATTGTTGCCAATAATACTACTGATGGGTGCAGATTTCAAAAGTGACTTTTGGACATTTTTTTATCACTAATAATCAACAACTTCTTGTGGAAAATAAATGTAAATAAGCTATTTCAGAAATGGTCTACCTATCTAAACTGATCTAGTGATTGTCTTCACTGTCCCTAATCCCATGAAGTACTAGATTGGAATAATTTGGAAGGTCTCTGAAAAAATTATAATCCTAAAAATGATGTAAGATGCTGTAATGAAATTTCTTGTTGAATTCTTTATGAAATATTACTAGATACTTGCTTGGGCTGAGGTTACATTTCCTATGGTGTATTATTGCTTTTGGCTTGCTTTGTTTTTATGTGTGTTTAACACTGTGCGTGCATGTGCTCCTGGTTGCTGTTAGCTGCTGTCGTGCTCAACACTTCGCATCATTACTTTCTCTGATACAGTTGAACCCACTTATGATGATACCGGTTTTGACAATATATCAGTTATAACAATGAGAAACTGGTGCACCGTCAACTTTTGTATGTTTTTCATGGTGAAATAACCCGCTTACTACAATGTCCCGATGCTGCATTATTGGTTATATCGATGAAGTTTGGCTGCAGGGTGTCCAAACCGAACAGTAGTGAAATGTAAAATCCTTGAAAAGAAAGAAAGAATATGAGAAATTCGAGCCACTGCGTGATGGGCCACTGCTCCAACAGCCACTGTGTGCTCATTTTCTAGCCATCTCCGTGTGCCTCTCTCCCATCGCCCTTCCCCCCCCTCTGAACACAAATGGGCTGCACGCACAGCTCGGTTTCACCCACAGCTCTACGCCACCCCACCCTCCAAAACTCGAATGGACCGCGCCAACTGCGTTGCTAGCATGTTGCTCGCTGGCTCCTCATTCAGTGCAGTTCTGCAAACAGCTTAATCGCTCGCGTTCGTCATAGTTGGTTGTATCGAAATTGTTCCTGGCCACGTGGTTTCTTCCAGCCGAAACGGAAGATGGATGAGCTGCCCGCTGATCATCGGCAATGCACAACGTTGCCGGTAGAAAAAAAGGGCACGGCTGTAGATTTGGAAACTTAAGTGCTTCTAACTGATGAGGCAATCGTCGTGACCGTGCTTGCATCAGATAGTAACGACAGTGATGACACGGTAGGGCAGATTGCCTCAACGTTGTCCTCACAGGAGGCCCGACAGATGATTCTGTCCCTCCGGGGCTTCGTTTTCATGAGGAACCTTCTGCTACACTATGTGGAGCACCTGGATGCCTTGGAGAAGGATGTTGGTAAGCTTTGCGTAAAGCATGCAAGGCTGACAGACATAGGGTTTTCTCGTGCAAGCCAGTGAAAAGTATGTGGCGAGATGTTTGTGGTGATATCGCCTCAGCGTTTCTTCTGGATTTCTCAAGCTGAGAGGCTGCCGCGGCAGCCTTCTCGAAATTTTTAAAAGGCCCCTTTTGGAGCCACCAAAGCTATGCCTCAGCAGTGCTTGCATATCACTTGCCACACGTGACCCCTCTTCGCAGCTGTTATAGCAGTGCCATTTTTTAACGCCAACAGCCACGGCTTGTTACACGCGATCGGAGCACCTAGGAAGCAGGTAAACGAGTGAACACAATCAGCAGCTGGATGGAGGAAGGTGGTGGGGAGGGGCACTGGCCTCCCTGCCATTATAGTTTTCTCACAACAGCTCTGCCATCCCCCTATTTTGATTTTTTTCATGCAATCCGGTTATAACAATTATCGGTTATAACAATGGAATTTTCGAGGCACCTAAATATTGTAATAAATGGGTTCAACTGTATAGAGTTAATGCTCTTGGACAAGTTGTTTACAATGGTTAGATTTTAGTAGAAAATAGTGTGGTTTTATCTTAGCTTGTGTCTTTAGCAAAAGGCAGTAAAATTCAAAATTTAAGAGCTGGAGTCCTTGCTGTAACCTGATTGTTTTATTGATGTCCTGTTTATTTTATTTCATATACATTTGTTTTTGTATTTGTGTAACATTGTGATGTCATTAGTGATATATGACTAATATCAGACCAGTGAAATTTTTATTGTGTACCTAAGTCAGTCGGGAAGTGCCATATGTACTCGTGTTAAAGCCGCACTTATTTTCGTCATCTTAATGAGGTGCGGCCCTTACATGAAGGTGGGCCGTTGTGGTCTAATTTTTATGCCCTTATGTAATACCTTTGATTTCTTTGGGAAAAAGCCTTAGTCGAGTATATATGGTATGTTGTTTTTAATTTCTGTTGCTTGCCATCAAGGTTTTGATACTTTCATGTTCTTTGCTATCCACTGTGGGAGTTGTCGGTGATGTTATTTTCTCTGCAGGCAACAGTATCTGTGCTTCTTGAGGACAATGTGAAGCAGGAAATTCCTCTGTGGGAAAGGGAACTTGCTGAAGTCTGTGTCCACCAAATTGCGGCTGGGTAAGATTTTCTGTTTATTTTGATCTTCTTATGGCACAATACAGTCGCCGACCGATAAATCGGACACCGATAATCCGGGCATGCTCGGTAATTCGGACAGCTTTGGGGCACCGTCAGTGGCCCCATAGACTTAATGTGCAAAGACGACCAATGTTTCGGACAGGCACGAGCTCTAGATTCGATCATCCAGACTCCATCCATGGCTCTAGCATACGCCGACCGCCATTATCTCCTCTGGCAACCTTGATGAGACATCAAGTGTGGCTTCAGAGATTACACACTACATCGTCATCCTTGAAGCCTTGCCTTGGTCACAGCACTGCGCCTCAGAGGTTTAACTGCAAGTGCCATTCTTGGAGGCTTTGTCTGAATTGTGAGGTCGCATCAACATCGCGATCATCACATCCATTCCGGCACCACCACACATGGCCCGCTCTTCTTTGTTGAATTCAAATTTGCTTTCTGGACAGCGTTACACCATTCTGTGCTTGCTTGTTTGTTTACTATGCATTCCAGACAGCGCTCTGCTGGCTCCAAGAAGTCTTTCTCGGGAGGTTGTGGACAGTACACGTCAAATGGCACCAACAGTGCTCTCACAGTTTAACACCGCATGAGTCGAGTCGCAGTCTGAATGAGCCCGGCTTCGCAACTGAAGTGCCTGAACTGCCGCCTACCACAACAAGCTCAAATGAGGACATTATTAAGCTGCGGTGTGCTAATTCCTGACGCCGTTACATTTGAAGACTTCGCAGACGTCAACAGTGCGGTGTCGTCATGTGCTGAACCAGTGCCTCATTTACTACATGCCTGCTGCATGAGCGGAAAACCAGCTGCCAAACCCTTTCCCTTTTATCCTATCCACTAGTGTCAGTCGCGAGCGCCACATGTGGCTGGCGGAACCACTGGGCACTACCTCTTGTGGCCTTCAAAATCTTCATGTGTGCGCGCTGATCTCGAAGGCCATTAACCTCAACCATAGCTCAGCGTATGTTTACATGCATTACAGGTGACAGCTATTCGACAGCCAGGCAACCAACCTTTAAAAAGCACACCCAAAGGATTGTGCCGACCGTGGTTTCACTGCGGTACCGACTTTGTAAACACCGTGCGCTGAGTTACCAGCCATCGGAGATGATAGTGTAGATTGCGAATGCCACCTCACGACGCTTCTTCACAACTGAGGGCAGGCTCGTTACATCGGGAGCTCGAGCCATTCTGCAGGCACCTAGTAAAGGAGGCAATGGCCGCACTGAACGATGACGAAACAATTGAGCAAGTTCCCCACTGTCAAACTGCAACTCTAACTGGGATGGTGATGATGATGTGCCGGGAGTTCCGGAGCCTTCACATGCAGATCTAACTCGAGCCTTTGCAGTCCTTGCATCAGCATAAAGAGACAACATAAAACTGGCAGAAACACAGGTGGACTTGGTTGTACGTAAGCGGAAATGTGTGCAGCAATGAATCAACCACTTCTTCCTTGCATGGGGGCCTTAAAACGTAAATAATCTTTTTTGGGTACATTCTTTTTTTTTTTGGGCATTCGATAGTTCGGACTTATTTACATTCCCTGTGGAGTCCAAATTATCAGTCGTCGACTGTGCTGTCAACATATACAACCAGTCTTCATGCAACGTAGCCTTCTTTACCAGATTGCATATTAGCATCTGCATTAAGTGGGCTGTTGACACGCACGTCTTGATTTACTGACTTGCGTTTCACTTAACTGATTCAGTGAATTCAGTTCCTCCTCATTTTCATTGTGTTAAAGCTTGCTGCCAGCCAGTCTTTGTTTGCTAAACATCCCTGTATGTATTCTTATTGAAATTCGCTCAGCATGTAAACAAAATACTTTGTCATCTGTCATTTTGTGGGAAATTAAGCTCACGTATATATCTCACTTTTGCTTTTGTTGCTGGCTGCAGTACAGAGGTGGCTGCACAGGTGTCACTGTGCAACTGTGTACGCCGTGTAATCGATGGGGAGCTGTTTGTATGCGGAGCTCAGGTGAACTTTGCTTCTCTTGACAAGGGCTGCATCATCTTCCTTAGTGAGGTGAGTGACACCACACTAAATCATTTACATATTCATGAGTATTGTCCTGGTATCATAAATTGTTAGTCTGCAGACTAACATGCAGACTGTTAGTCTGCATGTTTTTTTTTTTTCTTTGAACAACAGCATTCATTTTGAAGAAAGCAATATTTTGTAGTACAGTTGAGTATGAATTCAATATTGGTCAGAGTAATTCTGTATATGAATAATTCTATGTATAAAAATCTGCTGATGTTGGATCACATTGTGCTATTGAAGTAGAATGCATGATTGGGCTTGTTGATTAAACACACTAAGAGAAAATCCTGGGTCGATGATATGCAAATGTATAAAGGACAGGCATAGGTGCTTTTCAACATTTGCACATCTTTTATAACTTCCTGTGCTATCAAGTATGCAGGACAGCTGGGCTGACAAATAGCAACTGAACAGCTAGGTCACATATAGTGCCTCAAAAAAGCCCAGCAGCAACTTTTAAAAAAAGAAGCACAATGTCCAGGGTGCGAAAAGAAACTGCTTCACAAATATTCTCCTACAGCAATTATTTTAAAATGTTTTGTATTGGTGTATTTAAAAAGTAAACAGTTTCCCATCCTCACCTTCAAAAATTTGTCCGTGTCAGCAGGTGTTTGCTGTGTTGCAACACCACGTACCCAAGCACATGAGGGTTGGACCCTCCAACGATTAACCATGCGTGGCTTAACCGTGTATGAGAAAAAGGGGATCCTGGGGGTTGAGCTGATGCAGAGTGTTTGGACCTTTAAAGCCCCTCAGCAAAGGCAACACACCCCTTTGGCCTTGGCTTCATGTAGACGGCACTCCCGGATTGACCCACCCAGGCGATATGGTAGTCGCCTTTTCCTGTCTTCCTCTTCTGTCTTCGTCTTTCTTTCTCGCTTTCAAATCTTTCCTGTCTTCTCTTCACTTCTTCTCACTTCCGAGTTTCCCGTCAGCAAGGGTTAACCTGGTGTAGTTATCCAGCCCTGGTTTACACTATATTAGGTTATAGCAGCAATGCATGGCTGGCATCTGCAGGTATTCTTCTAACCTAGTGGCGTCCGCTTGTTGGGCTTGGTGGTGGGTGGCCACCATCGCTGCGGAATTTACCAAAGCTTACATGTCAAAGGTTTTTCCCCTCCTCCAAGATCACCCTCTGAAAAGAGGGTGCACCGAAGCAACTTTCCAGTTCTTTTTGAAACCAAACCAAGACACATTTCCAAGGTACCTTATTTACTCGCATAATGAATGCACTTTTTTTCCTGAAAAATATGGGCAAAGTTCGGTTGGAGGGTGCGTTCGTTATGCGGGGTAAAATTTTGAGTGATCTTTTTGTCCGTGGCCACCTCTAAAAAACTCAGTTTCATGCGAAATGCGAACCATCCATTGCTATAGCAAAATGTGTAGATAGCTACATGAAGTAAGGATGGTAGTTTTATTGGCTGTATAAACTTGCAAACATTTGCTTCAATGCAAATTGAATGGCGAGAACGGTGAGCACAATGGTACAAGCCACCATCAACTTGGCTCCCGACGCAGATCGCTTTGAAGGTAGGGCGCGCCACAGCCGTGCAATGCGCAGTTGCTGCCGGAGTAGAATGCCATGCACCCCCCCTCCCCCTGGTGACATGCGTGCGACGGAAGACGGCGTGTTTCCCTCCCACTTTCCTCCTTGTATGCGGGAGATTGAGCCGCGATTGTCAGCGCCCCTCGGGCAGGGTTGTGCAATACGCAGTTGCTGCCAGAGTACAATGTCGCCGTCCCTCCCTTCCTTCTCTTCGGGGCCTTTTGCGCGACGAAAGAGGGCCCGCGAGGTTGAGCCGCTATCGTCGGCTTTCCTTATGCGCTTTTACTCACACCTATACCATGCGGTGCGCAGCGACGACAAAGACGACAGCAAAAATTTGTCTGGAGTGTCCACATAATTGCTATCGCAATAAAAGTAGCAGACACGGTACAGTTTGGCGTCCAACACAGCATCGGACACAATCGCACCTGTCGAACACCGTATCAGACACTGAATTTTACCGTGTGTCTCCTACTTCACGGCAGCAAGTTCATGGTGCAACAATTATACGAGAAAAAGAAAAAACACACTTCTTGATTGGAAAAGTTGGGGCTGCATCCATTACGCGAGTAAATACGGTACTATTTTCTTCACAGTGAAGGCAACACAACCGTAAAAGAACTGTCATCATTCCTAGTTTCTAAATGCCTAGCATACACGACTGGACCTAACTACAAAGCTTTAAAGATGGCTAGTGGAGACCTCCTCTTTGAACTGACCAAGAAAGATCAAGTTGAAAAGCTCGCTCTGAACTCACTATTATCGGTGACATTAACGTGACAATCTCTTGACATCGCTCGCTCAACACAAGCAGGGAGTAATATCGGAAGATTTCCTGAACCTTACTGATGAAGAGCTCCATTCCAAGATCTAAATGTAATTAAAGTACAAAGAATAACACTTCGACGACGAAATGACCAACAGATCCCCACAAAACACATAATACTCACATTTAGTACCAGCACTGTACCCACTTCACTTGATGTAGGAGAGTTGAAAATCAACATCCGACCATACATACCAAAGCTGAGGCAGTGCTTCAAGTGCCAGAGGTTCGGGCATGCCTCACAATCATGTAGATGGAAAGAAATGTGGGAAATGCAGTGCCAGTGACCCTGCTTCTGACAACTGCAATTCTCCTGCACAATGTGTCAATTGCAAGGGAGACCATCCAGCCTACTCATGATGCTGCCCTTGCTGGAAAAGAGAAAAAGAAATCATCGCAATTATTATAAAGGAAAAAATTTCGTTCTATGAAGCGAGAAAAAGGCTTGGGCACCTACCTCAAGTAAGCTAGGCCAGTGCAGCATGACAGGTGGCGGCGCCGCACCTATTACCGGACTCTGGAAAGTCCACAACTGGTATTCCTGTAGAAACTTTATCCGCCCCTTTGGTGGATGCAGCCAGTGCTGCTCCATCATCAACGAAGACGGGCCGGCAGACTGCAGTGCCGTAAGGCCCAAAGTTGAACTGAACTCCATGGCCCGAGACGCGTGTCTTGGCACCTGGCTCTCGATCATCCAGCGCCTCGGAGAAGGCTATGGAGATCGACCCAAAACCCAGCATCATTGACGCCAAAAGATCTGTGCTCCCTGGAGTTCTCCAAGAAGGAGAAACTTCTTGTAACGGGGCTGAAAAAGGGTCAGGTAACCTGAAAAGTTACCACCCTTGATTAGAGCAGTGATCTTTTCATTGCATGTCACCTATCACTTTATATCTCGCATACACATAAGTTTTAATTGCTTTGCAATGGCTTTCATCATCTATTGGAATTGCAGAGGCCTGGTCCATAGTGTAGGTGACAGAGACATCATAAATAAATTTTTGTCAGTGGCCTTCTGTCATCAAGAAACAGACCTAGGGCCCAAGAACAGTCAAATTCTTAAAGGTTTTACCGTTGTCCAAAGGGACCGCGAAAACTCCAGCCGTGTCACGACGAGCGGCCATAGTCGTTCAGGGTGCCACTCCTACCCGAAATGTTCAGTTGAATACCTTTTTCGAGGCTGTCACCATCACCGTTCTGTCACATAAAACGACCACCATTTGTTCAGTATACATCCCACCCTATACTCATTTTATTGCAGGACATCTGGAAAATCTAATGCAGCAGTTGCCGGAGCCTTTTGTTTTAGCAGGAAATTTTAATGCCCATTGTACCCACTGGGGCAGCGATAGAACAGACTAAAGAGGGCAAGTCATTGAAGACTTTATTTTGTCAACCAACATATTGTCATGAGCTCTCATAACAAAGGGCAGAAGGAGCACGAATTGCAAAAATATGGAGGGTGGAGAAAGAGGACGATGTTCGGTGGGCTACCTTTGGACCGTTCCCGGAAAAACGCCAACCGTTCCCTTTGATCTGCCTTGCATATTTAAGTAAACTGTTCGTGCGTAACATTTGGTGGAGCTGTGCGGGGTAACTCCCACTGCTGACAACGGAGCCATCAGTACAAGACCTTCGTAGAAGCCGCTCCCTTGCCAGACTTGTGCCCTCGGCCACCATCGTGCCTCCCAGTACTGCATCGGCAGGACCAGCACCGATTCAGCACTACTGAAAGCCACCTACATTCTCCAATAAGGCAGGGGAAGATGTTGATGAGTGGCTCACCCTTTATGAGCAGGTAAGCCAGTACAATCACTGGAACACTGCCTCCCAACTGAGGAACATTTTCTTTTTGGCCGACATGGCGATGGTTTGGTATGACAGGCATGCGGACGCGCTAACTACCTGGGCCTGTTTCGTTGAGGAGATAAGAAGTGTTTTGACGATTCAGATGCTAGGAAGAAACGAGTGCATTAGCTCGGAGGGCTCAAGTCTCTGGAGAGACATGGACCACATTCATCGAGGAAATTCTAAAACTGTGCAAGACCATAAACCCTTGAATGTCAGAAGAAGATAAGATGGGACACCATTTAAATGGAATTGCAGAAGACGTATATAACTTCCTCATTGGAAAAGACAACTTGGAAACCGTATCAGATGTGATACAGCACTGCAATGCCTTCAAAACACATAAGACTCGTCGACTTACACCGAAATTTGGACAGCTAGCTAATGTGACGACTGTGGCCAGTGTGGATACGAGTTCTCCAACAGACTTATCCTGCACCATTCGTCAGATTGTCTGTGAGGAGCTCCTTCCACGCGAAGAACAAGCACGTTGTGTGGCGCCACATTACAGCTCCTCTGCTTTCTGAGATGCTGTTTGTACAACCCCCTCAACTCCTTGGCAGCACTCGATAAACGCTACAGATTTTTGCAGCTATAGAGATGGCCCGCAGCCTTGATCAATGCCCACATTCTCGATGACCAGCCCTGCCTATGACTTACAAGGCGAGAATATTCATTACTCTCCACGCATGGCCGCGGAAGAACATTGTCATCAGTACTCCGAAGTTCGCCCTATGCCAGTGTGCTACAGCTGTGGCGCACCAGGTTACATAGCCAGATACTGTAGCCAACGTCGACCATCAAGCTATGGGCAATTGATGCCATCTACGTGGCACAGTGGTCGCGGCTTAGACACAGTGGCCAGGGAACTCCGCTGCAGGAGACCACTTCCGAGAAGACAGGCCACGTAATTCTACCCTAGGAAGCTACTTGGCAGAAGGAAGAACCTGCAACCGTTTGCCTGCTTCCGATCACACTCTCTTACCACCACCAGCTTTCCAAGTGTACCGATCACCATCTCTCCGGTGGCACATCGCGGCATCATCTCCACGGCGCTGCTTCATGTCGCCCCCACTGGAAAACTAGCCAGCACGGCCGTTAATGACGTCGCTGGAAAACCTTTGCTGCCGACTGATATACCTCCAACTATTTTTATGCTCAAGAATAGGGTTTGTGTGATTATTAAGGGCTCTCCACCATGGCTTTAGTTGACGCAGGCGCAACGGTTTCCATCATGAGTCTGCTGTTTAAAATTCCTCTGGGACGCAAGGTCATGCTTCGTTGGGACCAGGGCACTAGTTTTCATGGAGTGAGCAGTGACTGGTTATACCCAGTTGGCGTTTGCAATGTGGATGTGTCCTTTAGTGGCCGAGTTTTGAACACTGAGTTTACTGTTCTTGAGTAAACTGTACTGTACACTGAGTAAACGGTTCGCGCGTAACAATGTCTTTTACACTCAGGTTCACCAACATATCTTTCACCAAGCTCACGCAAATTTAGTTGTCTCGATTTAGCCTTCTGCTCATCATATCTGTTTTTAGTGATTTTAAGTGGGCACTCTTTGACACTTCATATAAAAGTGATCATTTACCGGCAATCATCAAACTATCGTCCACATTTCCTACCATAAACTCTAAACCACGTCACTGGATGTTACAGCATATGGACTGTCCTGTATTTATGGAGAACACAAAACTCGAAAATGTCCTTTCACCAGAACTCAACATAGATGAAATGAGTGAAAAACTCATGGCAGTCATAAAAGCAGCAGCAGCAAAGGCAATACCCTAATCTTAGAACATTGTGTGAAAAAAGCTAAACCCCTGGTGGACAATGGTGTGTACACAAGCAAAGAAACAGCAAAATAAGGCTTGGGGTATCCTGAGAAGGCACCGTACTAATAGTAAACTATAAACTTCAAACAGGCTAAAGCGAAATCGCGATATGTCTGGAGGCATGCGGAAAAATCATCTTGGCAAGAATATGTGTCCTCAATGAATAGTTCAGTCACATCCAAAAAGTCGTGGGATCAGCTCAGGAAGTTCAGAGGAGACTGTTCATCGTATACAGTACCTTCACTCACAGCTCCAGGCAATCGGACAACACTACAAGAACAAGCTGATATACTAGGGGAACACTTTGATAATGTTTCTAGCTCAGCGAACTACTCTGATGCATTCCAAAAGTACAATTAGTCTGTAGTGAAACAGCGATTGCCCATTGCAAGGACATCAAATGAACCCTACAATGCTCCCCTAACACTTCAAGAATTAAACAGGGTACTTTCTGTGGCAAAGAAATAGCAGTTGGCCATGACCGCATTCATTATTCAATGTTTGTCACCTTTCACTTGTGTCTGTAAAAGCTCTGCTAGACTTCAGCAAAATATGGAATACAGGCATAATACCAAAATCGTGGAAAACCGCAGTCATTCTACCTTTCCTGAAAGCCGGAAAGCCGCCTACATCTCCCAGCAGCTACCGGCCCACTGCTCTCACAAGCTGTTTATCAAAATCCTATGAAAGCATCTAAATACAAAACTGACATTCACTCTTCAAACACAAAGTATACTAGACATTCACCAATACGGTTATAAGAACTGCTTGACAACTGATCACATTGTCCAACTAGAACATGAAAAGGCGCACAACACAGCTTGCTGATTTGGCATATTAATAGGTCTGGCAGATCTAGGGATCCATGGAAAGATGCTAAAATGTCTAGCTGACTTTATGTGTGATCGAACATTTTAAGTCCATCTGGGAACAGCATTTTCACGCATATTTGTCCAGGAAAATGGTGTGCCACAGGGATGTATACTAAGCACAACTCTGTTTGGGGTGAAAATGAACTCCGTAAATAGAATAATTCCATCTTCTCTCATGCATTCATTGTACATTGATGATCTACAAATTGCGTGCTGAGGATTGAACATAGTAACCTGCGAAAGACAAGTTCAAATTCTATTAAATAAACTCGTACAATGAGTAGCCAAAAACGGCTTTTGGTGCTCCACTGAAAAAACCGCCGCTGTGGTCTTTTCCCCAAAAAAGGGACTTAGTATATCCAGACCTTGTCCTGAAGATGCACCAATGTGCCCTACCATTTATAAAAGAACACAAGTTTATAGGCGTTATGTTTAATAACAAGCTAAGCTCTCTAGCACACTTAAACAGTTTGAAAATTAAAGCGAACAATGTACTGAACGAAATACTGGGGCTCTGACCGGAAATGCCTTCTGCATATACGAGGGTCGTTCAAGTCAGTCCGGGACCTTTTTAAAAACAAATAGAACAAATTTCAAAGTGTGGAAAGTGGATTTATTTTTCCACATAACCTTCAGGTACAATTATACACTTATCCCAGCGTTTAACAAATGCCTGAAATGCTTCGGCATAAAAAGATTTTCGATTACGATGGAACCATTGTATGACACCATTCGTCACTTCAACATCAGTGTTGAAATGTTTGCCTCCAAGGAATTCCTTCAGAGGCCCAAACAGGTGGAAATCACTTGGTGCTAAGTCAGGACTATAGAAGTGGGGGGGTAATATCTGCCAGCTAAGTTCCTGGATTGTTTGGAATGTGTGTTGAGCGGTATGCGGTCGTGCATTGTCTTGCAAAAAGACCACACCCTTTGTGATCAAACCCAGACATTTCTTCCGTAAACGCTTGTGCACATCATGCAGAACATGGCAGTAATACTCACTGTTGATAGTGACACCATGAGGTAAAACATCAACGTAAATGACTCCCTGTTTATCCCAAAATACACTTCCTATCACTTTACCAGTAGACGCAGCTGTCCGAAATTTTTTGGGAGGTGGTGATTCCGTATGCTTCCACTGCATCGATGCTCTTTTGGATTCTGGGGTGAAATGGTGAACCCACCTTTCGTCGCATGTCATAATGTCACATGTCATGTCATAGAAAATCCTGGGCTTCCCTTTCATAGCGTTCCTTCAGTTCTCTACAGACTTCAACTCTTCTCTGTCTGTCAAAAGCAGACAGCTGCTTTGGGACCCAGCGTGCACTCATTTTTCGGAACAACAAATGATCTTGAATTATTGTGTTCACTGTTCCTAACGACAGATTACACACCCTTGCAATTTCACGACAGGTTATGCGATGATTGTCCACAATCAGCTGCTCTACACGCAGAATGTTCTCAGGAATGACTATTGTAGGCTGTGATCCACCCCGATCGCCATCGTCAGTAATAGAGATACCGCCATCTTTGAAACGCTTACACCATTCAAATGTCTTACTGCAACTGAGTGTCACATCACCGTACTGAGCCTGAAGTATTCTGCAAATTTCAGCAGGTTTTATGCCCTCGTTCACTAAAAACTTCATCACAGCACGCTGTTCCATGTAGACGTTCACACTGTTGTCCGCCATCTTGAATAACAGTCTATCCAGAAGCATGGGAAATGAGCGCCGTCTACCAGTAACAGGGCACAGGTGCCAGTTTCTACTGCATACAAAACCTCCAGCCTAGGCATCCATTTAAAAAGGGAAAGAAAAAAAGTCCCAGATTGAGTTGAATGGCCCTCGTATGTATACCGATCTTTGGTACGCAGCCAAATAGACTATGGCTGTGGGGTCCATGAGTGAGCCATACAGTCTTACCTAAGGCAACTAGATCCAGTACATAATCTAGGGTTATGCTTAGCAAATGGTTCCTACAGAACTTCCTCTGTTTATAGTTTATATGCAGAAACTAAGAAGCCATCCCTGGAACAAAGAAGAATACAACTTAGGCTTACTTTTGTTCTTGGAGTTCGATCATCACCAGGACACATATGCCATGACTTTGTCACATACTATAACACACGAATACACTACGCTAATAAACCACATGCCATCAAACCTCTCTTACTTAGGTACGAAGAAAAGTGTCGTGAGTGCGATATCCCGAAAGAGGCACTTCATGTTGCAGGTAAGCCACCCAGATTAGCCCCCTGGTGAGACCTTACGCGATCTTTAGACTTTTCACTGACACACCTTAAGAAGCAGGATACCCCACAGGAGCACACAATGCAAGAGTTCTGCACAGTACAAGAAACATACAGCACTTAACAAGTTTTACACACATGGTTTAAAGACACACGATTATGTGGGAAGCAGTGTCATATCGGCACTGTGGGAACAGACTGTTAGACTCCTGCTGTTCATTTCTGTTTTCACAGCCGAATGTTATGCTCTGTGAATGGCAGTGCAAGAAGTTCTAACTGGAAAACTCAAAAGATCAGACGTTTTCACAGACTCGCTGAGTGCTCTTAAAAGCCTAAATTTAAAATCCAAGCAATAACCTCTAATCTGTGAAATTCTACACACACTCTCACGCATAAATCAAAACCACCCAATTCGTTTCTGCTGGGTCCCAAGTCACGTTGAGATCCCGGGAAATGAAAAATTAGATATATGTGCTGCTAATGCGAAACACAAAACTGTATCCAAAATAAAGGTACCCATCAGGGATGGGCTTCAAGCTATTTGCACAGCACTGAATAACAAATGGCAGTGTCAGTGGAACATGATTGATAATAGTAACAAATTGGACCTCGTCAAACCGTTGCTAGATGAATGGAAAACCTGCTATCACCAAGAACGCTTCACTGAAGTAATATTAGCCAGACTCCGAATAGGGCACACACACCTCACACAATTATCTACTCACAAAGGAAGCACAGCTGATATGTGATAAATGTCATGAACCACTTACAGTACTACACATTCTAATTACATGCTCACATATAAAATGACAAAGACAAAAGCACTTCCACGATCTATACGTATTGCACGCACCACTACACCCCACTCACATTTTAGGAGACGATTCACTTGTTCCTTTTACAGATGTAGTGAATTTTTTTAGATGAAGTAGACTTTCTAAACATACGTTAAATGATGCCCGTTTTACTCTTTCTACGGTTGACTTTCTAGCACCCTGTGTCCGGCGCAGCAAAGCCTAAACTGCTTTTGCGCCAATAAACCCAATTCAGCTATCTAACTTCAAAGATTTCCCTCCACTTTCGCCATCGTAAGTTGGTGGGAAGGTTATCTGCATGATTATTGGTTCTTGTCTATTTTGTTTTAGTATGTATAGTTGAGTTCTCTCTTCACTAGTGTCCCCCTATTTTCCTTACACCTATTTTATTGGAACTTTCCTCTCCCCAATCTATTTTCTTACCCTGTATCTTTCAACATAGTACTTTAGAAGAGTTAACTGCTGGGCTAGTTGGTGATCTTGCATACTGAGAATATTTTGCACCAAAAAACACAACACACACAAGAAAGACGACAACACCACGGGCGCTTGTGGTGTTGTCGTCTTTCTTGTGTGTGTTGTGTTTTTTGGCGCAAAATATTCTCAGTATTCAACATAGTAGTTCTGCGGAAACCCGCAAGGTGGAGAGAAGTAATGAATAAAGGGAAAATTATTATTATTATTAAATTATTATTAAATTATTAGGGAAAATAAAGGGAAAGTCCCGGACCAGGACGAATTTTTCTTCAACTATGAGGCTTTTCTTTCGAAGAACCCGTATGGGTTTCCTTTGTAGCAATTGCTACGAATGGGTGGATGTCTGATTATCCCTTTATTCATTACTTCTCTCCACCTTGCGGGTTTCCGCAAAACTACTACGTCAAAACTCTTGCCTTTGCTTCGTGTTGTCGACAAATTCGACTTTGCCCTGCCTTCTGCTAGCCGCCTGGTTAGCTCAGATGGTAGAGCGGCTGCCCCGGAAAGGCGGTGGTCCCGGGTTCGAGTCCAGGACCAGGACGAATTTTTCTTCAACTATGAGGCTTTTCTTTCGGGGAACCCGTATGGGTTTCCTTTGTAGCAATTGCTATGGACGGGTGGATGTCTGATTTTCCCTGTATCTTTCCCATGGCTGCTGTGCAGTTCAGGTGTCCACTGGGAAGTGAGACAGTTATGATGCCTGTGGCCTTTCTTTTCCTTCCTGCTTTTTGTCCTTCTTAATACAATGAACTACTACTACTAAGTGCACTGGGTTGCAAGCTGCAACCCGTCTTATGGTGTTACTGTTCCTGGAAGAAAGCACAGCCAACAGGATGCACTTTCTTTCCTTTTGGTTTTGTCACATGATGTGCTACTTGACAAGTTCACTTGTCGCTTTCTTCAAAGCACACTGTCAAGAGTAAGGCGTGCGGGCTTCTTTTTTTTTTTTGAGCTGGTTTTGCACCATTCATTTGTTTTTATACTATGGAGACACGATTGCAACCGTGTGATCTACGCCCCATGCTTGTCTGTTTGCAATGCCCAAACCTGGTGAGAGGCTCTTTAAAGTTTTACTGCAGTTGGTTGAACCAAAGTTGGAAGCAATTTCAGTTGGTTACAGGCAGCTACTGGCAAAAACATAGCAGGATTGTACTTTCTCTTATGGCTGTGGAGGCATACTTTGTTCATATTCATGATGGCATGCTTTCACAACTCAGTGTACTATTTATTTGCTGCATTCAGAAAGAGTTGCATATACTCTTGAACTTGAATGCATGCATGCAGTAGGCACATGCATGTCAGTTTGTTCAGAGTTTGGCATTTGGTGCATGAACCTGTCTGTGGTGTAAGGTGCAATGGCAGTGAGTAGTATGTTGATGCATATGTCGGCCAGAAGACAGTTAAGTGCTTTTTTGTGTCTACATGTCATTATGCGATAGTATGCGGCATACTCCAACATACACCATATTTTATTGAGCACCTCAAGTTCAGCACACCTGCAACCTGCAGCTCCTGGGTTGCCACTCATTAAAAAGGGCACACAGAATAACATCGTCAAGCACCAACTGCAGTATCCCGCACCACATTTGCCTTTTAGCCTTAAGGCCATGCTCATGCCATACAGATATACAAATCAATGGGAAATCTGTGGGCTGGAGGAAGTTTTATAAGAGGAAAAAAAATTGTCATCCAACCGAAAGTTGCGTAAACCTACAAAGGAAACCTATATGGCTTTCTCATAAAGAAAGCCTCAAAGCTGAAGTAAAATTCATCCTGGGCCAGGGGTGAAACCCAGGACCAATGCATACTGTCTCCAGTGCAGTCACTCTACCATCTCAGTTAAGCAGTTGGCAAGAAGACAACAGCACAAGGCCAAATGAATTGACAACTCAAAGCACAGGAACATTGAATAAGCAAATGAGTTCTGCAAAATTCTGCAGCAGGAAGTTTCATAAAACGAAAAAAAAATTGTCATCCACACGAATCCAGCAAAGGAAACCTCATCATCATCAGCCTATTCTATGTCCACTGCCATACGAAGGCCTCTCCCTGCGATCCAGTTACCCCTGTCCTTCGCCAACCGATTCCAACTAGCGCCCGCAAATTTCCTGATTTCATTGCCCCACCTAGTCTTCTGCCATCCTCGACTGCGCTTCCCTTCTCTTGATACCCATTCTGTAACCATAATGTTCCAACGGTTATCTAACCTGCGCATTACATGACCTGCCCAGCTCCATTTCTTTCTCTTGATGTCAATTAGAATACCGGCTATACCCGTTTGCTCTCTGATCCAAACCGCTCTCTTTCTGTCCCGTTAACGTTATGCTTAGCATTCTTCGTTCCATTGCTTTGCACGGTCCATAAGTTGTTCTCAAGCTTCTTTTTCAGTCTACAAGTCTCTGCCCCATATACCAGCACCGGTAAAATGCACTGATTGTACACCTTGCTTTTTGATAATAATGGTAAGCTTGCAGTCAGGAGCTGACAATGTCTGCCATATGTGCTGCACCTGTACCAGGACAAATTTTTCTTCAACTGCAAATTTTTTGTTCTGAGAAACCCATATGAGTTTCCTTTGTGCCAAAGAAGCAGCTGTGTCAAAATGTACCGTAAAATCCAGAGGTGCTCCATCCCTGAAAGATAACCCACCCCTCACTTAGCTCTCAACTTAAACAACTGAAAGTTACACACCTGAAAGTTACCCACCACAGTGAAAATGAGCCCACCTCATATTTTACTGGGATTTTCTCTCGATTTTAGGTGGGCTTCCTCTTGGGATTTTACGGTACTCATATTTCATGGAAAAGAAAAAGGCATAACCGAACATAAAAAAAAAGGTACACAGCCAATGGTCGCTTTTTCCAAATTTTCAGAAGAAGTGAAACTTGTTTAAAGTAGCATCTCACCTTAGCAGTAAACATAGCACCCTTTTTTGTCAGGTTTACCTCTTTCAGTTCCTTCTTCTTTTTTTTTCATTGTAAACCGTATATACAGTTGAACCTCGCAATAACGAAATTACCTGCCATGGTTGCTCAGTGGCTATGGTGATAGGCTGCTGAGCACGAGGTTGCGGGATCGAATCCCGATCACGGCGGTCGCATTTCAATGGAGGCAAAATGCGAAAACACCCGTGTACTTAGATTTAGGTGCATGTTAAAGAACTCCAGGGGGTCAAAATTTCCGGAGTCCTGCACTGCAACGTGCCGCATAATCAGAAAGTGGTTTTGGCACGTAAAACCCCTTAAAAAAAATTAAAAGAAATAAGGAAATTGGTGGGGACGCGAGAAAATTTGCTTTCGCGACAATTTTGTTGAGAAATGAGACAGCACAGATAGGTAATGCATCGCAGAACAAAACTTTAAGTCAAAATTCTGTTTGCCTACTATGGCAAGCTTTGCTTGAGGATACAGAGCTGCATTGCTGACTGTACAATGTGTGCGACATGCTTCGATCAACAGTGGCAGCACTGCCATGGAACAATATTCTCGGTCAATTGCTTTTGGAGATACAGTCACTTTTGCCAGATTTTGCGCAACTTGGCACAGAGCAACAGCACTTCACGCATGCAGCAGCATTTATTCAGCACACGCTGTCGCTCGTAGGCGCGTCCGGTGCCGTGCAAGAAAGTGATTGTATCTCGTATACCCGAAGGCAATCAATCGAGATTGCCGCCCCTTCGCGCAAATCTATGTCCGGTGCCGAATCTGCATGCGATGCCTGTTGGGTGGCACCGAAACCAGCGTTCTGGAAGCAAGGGATGCATACTCCTGGATGATTGCTCAGCCATGGCTCGATGAGTGGCACTCCATACTGTGACCACCATCTAAAGCACCACAAACAATTCCACGTCAGTGGGACGGGGATTTCCTTGTTTTTGCTACATTTTTCTCCGAGAGGCACGCATTACACACTGCACTAGGTGTGCAAAAACTGTTGTCACATGTCGGTAGCAACATGCGTGCCGCTTCAAATGGGTGATCAGCAAACAAGATGGTGGCCATGACGTGTTTTTGGCACACACGATCGCTTCTGGCGCTTGGTTGTTTTTGTTAATAAAAATGGCGGCGCCCGTGCAAATGTAATGTAGTGGTGTTTTGCGCAATTTTAGTGCAAGGCAATTACAATTGAGCACATTTTGGAGCCTGCTGGCCTTGAAGGAGTAAGTAATATTGCGGGGTTATGTTCTGGCAAATTTCGTTGATGCAGGATTGTAGTACAGTGACAGTCCGTTGTCAAGAGGTACGAAATACATTGAATCCTTTGGGCGTTCGCTGGGGATATGAAAATATTTCGTTGTCAGGAGAATTTTGTTGTCGCGGGATTTTGTTATCGCGGGGTTTGACTGTATTGTGTATGATATTATTGTACATAATTGTATGTCTTATCGTACTGTTTCCTTGTCAGTGACGTATACAGTTTTTACAAACACTATGCTCACAATATATTTTTCTGTCCTGCTACAGCTAATGCCTGGAAGTTTAGGGCTTGTCAAGTTGCCTTTTAGTAACTTTGTGCCCCTCATTTACCCCACAATCCTATGCTTGTTTGTGGAAATAATCCATTCTCTTTATCATCATTATCGTCATCATTATTAGGTAATTAGTTTTTACATCTATTTAGTGGGCAATATTTGTGATTGGAACATGCTGAAATGTTCCGTAGTGGTTTCCAATATTCTACTCAATAGGTGCAACATTATTTGGAGGTATCATTTAAAGGTGTTTTAATGGAAGCAGTCAATTATAATTGCTACGTGAAGAAAATAACTTTGCAAGCCTCAAGAAAATATCCTTTGCTTTACATGACACATATTACTAACTTCCGACACTCGCCTGTCTACCATCCTAACTTACCATCTACATTCCAGCTATTGCAAGCTTTTCTCACATGTGGCTCTTTTTGTAAATATAAATGGGTCCTGAACCACCCGTTAGGTTTGGTGAAAAAACACAGTCCTTGGATAGCATACACTGCTGTGAACATCTCAGGCAAATTTTGCAGTCGTGCACAGTGCGTGGAGCTTGCAAGCGGAGCATGTAATCACATTTTTCTTAAATGCTCTCTTTTTAACGGAAGCCTGCTCTTCACTCTTTTCTGGACGCATCATTTAATAATATAGTAGATTCCCATATCCAGCTGCTGTTTTCCAATAGCTGACATTACTCAAGAAGGGTGTTTGGATCAGGGCACTTCTTCCTACTGTTGCTGTGTATATTTATTGATGCAGCTTAATAAACAGGCTGAAGTAAGCAAAAATCTGCTTTCGAATTTCAATAATAATTACTTACTTTGGGAAAAAGTCAACTATCATCTGCTCGTACTTGGCCGTGGCCGTCTGTGTGGGAATTAAACTTTAGCCACCCTGCTTATTGCTGTCATAGCCGTCGGGCTTTGGTAATTTCGACTAGTTTTGAACGGTCAACTAACCTCGAGACACGCAAAACTTTAGGTGAGATGATACTCATGCTTGCCAGTGTGCGCTCACTCCTTGCCGCTCCTGGTTAGACGCTTTGGCAGACTTCACTTCGTATTGAGTTATTGATAGTATTTAAAAATGTGTAAGTTGGATGTGGGCACTATTCAATCGGCTAAGCTGGTGCAGGACAAAGCCTGTCCACGCCACATAGCGCAGCCAACCTAGAGCATATGAGTGCAAGCGTGCACTCAAGCCCCGTTCATGCACAAAGCAAGCACTGCACATATGTACCACAGTTGCACCTAGCTAAGGTCTGCTACATAGCGTAGATACCGTGGCCACTGCGGGGTGCTGCAACAAGTTCACTGGCCGAGTACACTGCAGCTTGCTGAGGACAGCCATGTTTGGCTACATTTGGCGCGTCGTAGGTGCCAAAATCCGAGGTAGTGGCATCTATGTGAACATCCAAAATCATATTGGAACTGTGTGCCATGGTGACAGTCATTAGGCGGAGCATTGTGGGCACTCTCCACTCCGCCGTAGCCTTCGCAGTGCAAGGCATTGAGGAAGGAAATGGAGCGCAGCGAACGGGATCGTACATGACATTTGAACGCTTCTCTGAACGCGTTGAAGTACTTGTGGCAAAGTATTTCTGAAATAGTCTATTTTAACTTCAGATGCATTCCTCAAATTCGATAAAAAGTAGTTCAGGGCCCATTTAAGTTTGAGTTTCAATACAAATCTCAATGACATTAATATTCTTAGTTTATTTTGGTATCACTTGAATCCATAAAATAGAAATGTGTTTGCTCATAAGGTGATTATACTTTTTTAATGTAAATTGTTGACAACTTTTTACTGATGTTTCCTTTTCCTTCTTTCTTTCTTTTCACCAGGCATTGAATGCTGTTATCCCAACACTAAACGAAAAACAAATGGACTTTTTGAGGAATTTTGTAGGGTATGTGAGCATGCTTCTTTTTCTTTCTCATTGCTTATCTTTGTTTCAGATAATTTAAAACACTTGAACCTCATTGTTATTGAGCAGTAGTGTTATAAAATAATGGAACTTTGTTGGGGCTATTAAAGAGCAAGAAATGTTCTGTATTAGTACATAAGGCACTAGACCAGCATCAAAAGGACTCTGAAATGATTTTGATGGTGGTGTTGAGGGTAGGTTCTTGTAATCATCAAGAGCTAATTTTAAGTGTTGTGTAAACCATGTAATTTATTAGGTTTTAAACATCTGCATCGCTGCAAATTGCAGTGGTGTTTCTCCTTGCGTGTTCACTTGCCTCTGCCCATTCTATGTAGCATGGATGAGTAATCTAATTGGCCTACCATGCAGTGTCATCAGGTTTACTTCAGGTGTTACACATTATTAAGCTTTTTTCTTTTTCAATAGTATATGTATGCATAGTAATTTGTGTACCTGTAAAAATAAAAACACAAATGCAACAAAAATAGACATTTCCCCAAACCACTGCTGCGCTTCCACCTGAGAATGCAGATTGTCTACTGTGGACATTTAAATTTACTCTTGCATTTGTGCATACAAGTGAGGGAAATAATTTCAGAAAGGGATTCTTCCAGTAAACTTGGCTCTTAGTAGACTTCTACATATAGCAATGAGAGGGGTGAGAAAGGATGTGACAAAGGTTTGCAATACCATATGTACTCACGTAAGGGCTGCACTTCTTTTTCTAGAATCTTGGCTGGGTGGGGCCCTTACACGAATCAGGCCTATGATGGCCCGCTAAAGGTTGTTTGCACTGATTTGCCCTAAAGGTCTTCAACTGTAACAGAGGGTAAGAAAGGCGCAAACGACATAACGCTGCAGTAAATAACCTCAAATGCCAGCCCATCGTCTATGATCAGCATTGACCCAAACAGGGCTCCCTTCTCTAGAGGCACTGTCTGTAAACACTGCCAACACAGCCAAGACGATGCATCACACAAAGAAATAATGGCACGGTGGTGCTGGCCTTAGTGGCGTCGACGAAAAAGCAGCTAGTATCATCTAGCGGCAATGGAACTAACTTTGCTTTTCGGCAGGTCGTTTTTAATTTTTTCCCAAAATTTTGCCCTCCAAAGGGGGAGTGCGGCTCGTAGATGAGGGCAGCCCTTATACAAATATATATGGTAGTTCAGTTGTTATGGCCGCCATTGAGATGCAGAGGTGCAAACATTGGTGCAACAATGCCTTTTTTTTTCTAGTGGCAGAAATATGAGTGACGCCAGCGCTTGTGTTTTTGTGCTGTAGATGTGTACAAGGAGTAAACTGCAGCAACTGCACACTGTAGAAAATTCAATATCTGCAGTAAAGCTTCATTTTGAAGCCATCATCACTGCAGAAATTAGAAAAACTACTTGGGTGAGTTCAGTTAAGAATGTCGGTGTATGTCTGCCGACCCCTTTTAATTTTGCCCCCCCAAAAATATGTTTTGCTGTGCGAGTCCCCAGAACCACGAAACCAGTCTTAGTTCTGCGAAAAAGAATTCTGCCTTCACCGAAGAGCTGGAACCACTGAGTGGAAACTCAGTGGAAACTGGTTCCACTGAGCTGGAACCAGTTTTTGCGAATTGCACGAAAATGAGATTCCAATGAGATCTCCCCCCCCCCCCCCCCCAAAAAAAAAAACTGTTGTAGCTGAGGGTCTGAAAAATTTTGGTAACACACTATGAACAGTGTGCATTTACAAATCCAGAGCGGATCTGAAAGCAGATGTTTATCACTACCCATGGCATGGCAGTAATCAAGTTATGCAGATTGAGCGTGGCGGTACAGGTGGTGCTCTTGCAGCTCTATCACTGGATTGGTCCACACTGTAGGAAAGGGCAAATATAAAAAGAGAGAGAAGACTGCTCTATACATTTTAGAAAGGTCGAAGTCGCAACAAAAGGCAGCTTTAACGGCCGTCCGTCAGTGACCATCCGCAGTCCTCTACTGAGCAACCTATGTGAGTATACATGCGCACCGTTTACTCCCCTGAGATTGATGGCTGAGTGGTACAGCTCAAAGGGCGAGCGTCTTGCGCTGATTATCTGGACAGGCATGCGAAGAAGATTATCTATAAGCTGAACTTTCGGAATATGAAAGATTTGGATATCGCCTTGTTAATGAAGCCAGAAGAAACTCTCACCACCGAGAAACCAGTGCTCTGTGTCAGAACTGCTATAGTCGCTTTAAACAGATCACTGTAGAGTCTCCGGATGCATCTGAACTTGACGAAATTTTTGTTCCTGAGCAAACCACTGTTGAGCGAAAGTTCACTCAACAATCATATTACTTGTGAATAAGCTGACAAAGGTGAAATGACATTGTCAGGAGCCATACACCAGGCGCAAGAAGGTGGAGATCAAGGTTGCTGCCCCGGGACAATTTCTCGTGGCCTTACTGCAGTGTACAGAACTAGAAAGGAACCCAGTGCTTCAGCTGAAACCTGCAACGCGTGTCACAAGTGGCTCTGCAACCTGAGGGACGCGTTCAATTCCTGCAATTCATACCATGAACGTTGCCGCCTCTTGACAGTGCTCTCAGTGAATCTCTCCCACCAACTGATTCAAAAGGTGATTCCATTCACAACTTGGCGCCTCATCCAGCATTACAGGAAGTACAGAGACATCCTTGGGGTGTGGTCAAGTCTGGAGCTTTACACCAGAACGAGGCTGAGCCCAGAAGACATCCAGGCGGCACTGAACTACAGCACTAAAGATAAGAAAGAGTATGTTTCAAAATGGCTACTGACCAGGTCCATTCATGAACCATTTCATATGTTTAAAGTGGCTCACCCTTACACAGGTATCGGACTCACAAAGTTAGCATCTGCATGTACTGTGCAAACGCCAAGCTAAGTACATGTGCCTTAGAAATGGCCACTGTTCAGATAAGGAGCATCAAAGACCTTCGTGATCTGAGTCTATGTGACCTGCCATCCTCGCAGTGTTTCCTTTCTTTTTTTTTTTTTTTTGGCGGTGTGAGTCATGCTTGACACCTCAAATTCTTAAGGCAACAGACCTAGGAGTCCCAGAAAAAGATAAAGTTTTGTTTGCAACCTGGGAGAAAGGATATTTTATCAAAGAAGAAATGTGTCCTGGCGCTTTTGTGGGACACCTTCAAGAGTGCTTAAAAAAATGGGTGCCACATAAGTACATTCGATGCATTCAGGTCAAAGCCATAAGTGAAGCAAAACAATCCTTTAAGAAAGGTTGCATCCTCCTTCATTTTGACTTGGCAGGAAACTGAACCGTCATCCCGCCAGGACCAGTTCAGTCATATCATTGGCAAAAAACCCAAGTCTCCGCATTCACGTGTGTCGTCACGACTAGAAAAGGAAGACACACTTGCGCTCTTAGTGATGACACCACCCACGATTCTGTCCACACATTCTACACTGTCGTAAAGGTGCACAAGTGGCTCCAGGACATTTCGCTGTTATATGCACATGTCACGCACGTCAGTGTCAGCGCACCAAACCAGTTCAAGAACAGATACCAGCTCCACGAACTTACAAGGACCAAATGTGTCTCATTGAAATGTCTATTTTCCATAGTAGAGCACGGCAAGAACGCTTGCGATAGAATTGGGGGCGTCGTCAAGCACCACACAACCCTAAACAACCTCTGTGGCCTCGTTATGTCAGTTTTTAATGTCGGAAAGATATGGTAGACAACCTAAATGCAGAACTACGGAATGCGATGTTGATTCACTTTCCAAGTGCGGACTTGAAAGTCTTCAGGGAAATGAAAACAAAGAACTGCCAGTGCGTCCATCCCATGCCTGAAATTCAGTCCTGGTACTTGTGGCAGTGGACGTGCAACAACCCAGACCACCACGAATTGCTTGTTGCAAGAACATCCTAATCTCCAAAGAAGCAAGTGTGGGAATAAAAGCTGCTGTTCAACTACTGCTGAAATAGGTGCAGCTAACGGCCGGCAGTAATGAGGGTAATGAAAACGTATCAAGCAGAAGTATTTCTTAGCAATGCTTCCCCAGCCCAAGATTTCTGTATGAGAGAAAAACAATCAGTACGAAATAAAAGACTTTTATTGAATTTCTTCCATGCCCGGTCTATAAAGTAGAAACAATAAATATTGGCCAGCAATACAAATTCAGTGCTCAGTGATACTGGCATAACAAGGAAAACTTCACACTGGGTGTTAGCACCCATCATTGCTCTATTAGGTGTGAGAAGTGTTGTGTACCCTTGCGATCATATCCATGTGGTGGCCACTCTCCACGACGGTTGCTCCGGCCGCCACTGACTCATTGTGCGAGACACTCCGCTAACCATGTGCAACCAAAACCGCAAGGATGCTGCACCAGGAACAAAAAACCCAAAGCACCTTCAGGGCACGCTGGCATTTGTACCTGTGTACTTCTCCGTGGACCCACTCTCTTTTTCTCACTCCACTGCCTGTCTCACATCACACCCTGTGTATGTTTGGGCTGAATAAAATGTTTCGTATGAGAACCCTACTCGAATACACCTCTAGATGTTTTCCAATAATTCTTTTTGCCAGGAACAAAACTATGACAGGTACAAATATGCAGGTGTACAAATTTGCACTTTAAAGCAACTCTTAATTTTTTGCACTGAATTTGTTGTTTCTTGACTTTCTTGACAATAGAACCCATTCAAGGCCTAAAAATAATGACCCTGGCAACTATAGCTACATGCTCACTCATTTCCATGGTTAGGGCGTTAATGTCAATTTGACCATTTTCCTGGTTTTATAACTCCGATCTCGCAAAAATAATGCAACATGTTATTGCAGATTGAGTTGGGACACATGCTTGGCTTTAATTCTGGAGAAGATGGCCTCAAGGATGGCCATCTTCGAAATCGAAGATGGCCAAATCGAAGATGACCTTCTATTTTAAGTGATTTTCAGAACATTGCATTTTTAGAGACATTGCCTTTTAAGCATTTTTGATTAGCGTCTGATGTCACTCTCGGCAATTATATTTAGCACACTTGTTAACCTAATGTCTGGCAATGTGCTGGGAAATTTTGAAAATTCTGAATTTTATACATGTGAATTTTATACATGTGTGTGAATTTTATACATAAACAGATCTAAAATTGGAGCATTATTGAACAGTGTGCCGTATTTGAAATTTTGTTCTTAAACAGCACCAACGCTGCAAGGTAATATTGTTTTGTCAATGCATGCTGTTCACAGCCTGTCACAAAAATTTTTCAGACCCACAGCTGGAATATCTTTTTCTAGAATTTCATTGGAATCACATTTTTGCGCAATTTACAAAAACCGGTTCCAGCTCAGTGGAGACTTCCAAATTTTTTTGCCAAAGGCAATTTTTTTTTTCTTTGAAACTAAGATTGGTTTTATGGTCCTGGGGACTTGGACAGCAAAATATATTTTTTTGGCGAAACTGAAAATGGTCGACGGACATGCATCGACGTTCATAACTGAACACAGCGAACTGTATTTGTATGTAAAGGCTCCACTTCTTTTTTCCATAAGTATGTACCTGAATTTTGTAGAGATGACCCACATACGAGCAAAAAGTAAATAAATTTGCATCTGCTTTGAAAAACCAAGATGCTTGCCACTGTGTGCAATGACTTTGGGAAGCCTTTAGTTTAGCTTCCATTGCTACCCCATTCGTCGTCACTGGCATGCAGCTGTGGAGCCGGAGTAGATGGAATCTGGTTCATCTCATGCGCATGTTTTAAGATGGAGCCGTGCTTGGAGGCGATCTCAGATGTTGCACAGCACATAAGGGTGTGTGATGAAAAAGGTATGGTACTTCTCCGGTAATATGATAGTGCCCACGTATGTTACAAGCAGTTTGGGACTGACGAAAGCTCAGCGCACCAATGTGCGCAGTATATATGAAGAACAGAGACCATAGGTACCATGGTATACATAGATTTCACAAGCACATACCAAAATTCGCCTTTACCATTGTGTATAAGTGAATGGAACTCCCTGCCGTCCAACATTGCCGAGATATCAAATCCCTCAATATTTCACTCAGCACGCTTGGGCCATCTACAAAATGAAAAACATTGCTTACCCGTATCTGCCTGTCTTCGTTTCATACACGGTCTTGTATGCTATATCCAGTGTTCTTCCCATTGTATATATGATCAGTGTTTTAATGGCTATTTAACAAAATGTTCTATACTCGGTTTCAATGGATTTGGTTGATTTTTTTTTTAACTATGCTATTCTGGACACCTTGGTTCAAATCAACTTGCTGTTTCTTTTTTCTTTGTCTTGTTGTTAGCATTCTTGTCTTCAATTTGTATTGTGTATAAATGATATTTATGTACTCACCTGAAATCCCCCCCTATGTAATGCCCACTAGGGCCTTTAGGTTATTGAAGTAAATAAATAAATAAAATATGTACCCATGCGAGGAATGTCTGTGGACATTTTTTGGCAGGAATGCTGGAGGAATGTGAAGGGTGGCTTTTCCCTGCTATCACTGAGATTAAACAAGTGCCCGACGAAGTCATGTGCATCCTCAGCAGCAGCATTCCTCTTCAGGAACAGAGTGGTGCAACTACATGGCTCAAGTCCCTTGAACCGCTCTGGCACCAACTGTTCCTCATAACCAAGCGCATTGCCCACCATTGCATAGGTACTGGGCTGTGCGCCCAAATCATGATGCAACCTATACTTGCCTCCAAGGCGTGTTACGGCACCACATGCTTCAAGCTCGTGAAGCTTTAAATTGAGAAGCCGGAGCACCTCCACCGCATGGGTCTCTGAATGGCTACTGTACTGCCTAAGCACACTTATGTAAAAGAGGGAAGAGCTCCACTGAAACTCTGGAATTGCCAAACTCCAGAAGATCATACAGACTAGAACAGAGGGTCGCGCATATCATTGGAGTTTCTCCAGGGCTTGCAAAGCACTCCTGGCTCCGGATGGGTTGAATGTAACTTCCTTGTCGGGTGGTGGTGTTTCCATTTTCCCCACAATACCACCACAATTAAAAATTTAAATTATGGGGTTTTTACGTGCCAAAACCACTTTCTGACTATGAGGCACGCCGTAGTGGGGGACTCCAGAAATTTTGACCACCTGGGGTTCTTTAATGTGGACCTAAATCTAAGTACATGGGTGTTTTCGCATTTTGCCCCCATGGAAATGCGGCCGCCACAAGAATACATGCTGCTACGGTGTTGCAATTAGCCGTCAACTAGAAGACAGTGATGTGAGGGCCACAGGGAACAACTAGTGGGTCGTACCGCATCAGCGGACCCGAGATGTTATTTATGGGCATGTCCTGGGAACCCACATTCTGCATTTCTGCCCTACCCTTCACGTACAGGTTGCGGCCTTTAATGACTGACTGTTCCGTGCAAGTGACACATGCAGCGCTCTAATTGCACTATGAAACTTTGTTGTAGAAGCTGGCCCGCAAGGTCAATATTAGTATTGACGTGCTCTTCTACTCCCTACTAAAGCCTATGGCCATCCTTTGTGATTGAAGATGTATTCATTCACTGCTACAGGACAAGCCGCGCAGCATTGGGATATGAATTTCATGTGCTTAGTCGACGACTGTGGAAGCAACGAAAGAGGAGACCAATATTCCTGTGAGCCGTGCCAATACTGCGTTGTTCAGAGGTCAAGCTGTCCTCGGAGGCTGACTCAGATGTCACACCATGCATAAGGTTGCATGATGAAGAGCTGGGATTTCCACGCTAAATGCTAAAAGAATGTTAAACTATGGGGCAATGGGAAACAAGTTTTGTGAAGATTCTGACTGCCAAGCTGACAAGTTCCAGCCAAAAGATCATCAACCGCAATAACAACCGAAGGGGAGATCGTTACATATCTTGGTACTGCATGGAAATACCACTGTGTGGCTGCAGCTGATGTGTGTGTGTGCAAGAAAGAATGTGTGGCCAACACAGATATTTTTCTAAAATATTTAGGCCCAAATTTAGAAGTACGGCTGTTAGATAAGAATATACGGCACATGGAAAGAGATGCAGGAACACTCGCTTCGCTCAGTTCATGTCAACTGGAAAAAGACAATGCACATGTCATCACATGACATTGTGCTCAAGGAAGAGGGACATAGCCATGGGAACATGGTATATTCCATGGCTCGAGAGCAGCAGAGTAATTTTTAACCACGTGTAGCTTGTGAGAATTCCTTATTAGGCTTCACCAGTGGTTTTGCAACTAAATAAGTTTTCACTCTGTTTGTTGACTTATTCTGTCATTAGGAAATATGCCTTGAAATTTCTGCATTGTGCCTGGTGCTTTTGTTTTTTCTAAGCTTATACTGTAGTAACACCACATCTGCCATAGCCCACTTAGGGCTGCAGTATGTGAAAATAAATAAAAAGGATCAATTCCATGAGATACTCTCTATGTCTAGGTGGTACAACAAAAATTGTTTCAAATACCCTTTGACAGTTTCGGGATAAATGGGTGTTATTTACATTGTTTGTAGACATTTGTGAACCAATGCTGCCCTCTTTCACTTTTGTGTGATTTTCAAAGAAGCTCGTAGGATTTTATTGGCAGCACTTTTCCAGCATTTTTTCTGTAGCTGTTGTGGCAACTACAACAGCAGCAATACATAGGATTTTCTTATTTTTTGCCTGGATTTCACAACCACATGGCGAAGCCCCATGCTCTCATAAGGCAACTGTGCATTCACAAACAGCCTATCATTGGCACTGCTTCTGACCAGTGGTGCTTCATGTGAAGCTTGACACAGTGTATGAGGCCTATATATTGAAGCTGTAGTAAAATATTTACAGTTAAGGCGATGTATGGCTATTATCAAATTTATTATAATGAGGTTAAACTGCTTTTTCTTTGTGTGTAATAGGTAATTTTTCATGTAATTGTCTTGGCCATTGTTAATCCAAGCTTTGTATACATTTCTGAACAGCATTTCACCTGTTTTTGTCATTATGTAAGATGCTGTTCGTTTTGTGGGTGGCGACAGCTTGTTAGGCCCCTGCAATTTTATGTTGACTAAAAGGACTAGCCACCATCAGTGTGCTATGACTGTGTTCTTTTTCATTTCAATTAAAGAAAAGTAATGCCATTTTATTTAATAAAAGCAGCTAACAGACTTCACATGGCAGCGTGCAAACTGCATTGCATAATGGCCAGTCTAAGCATATCAACATTACTCTAACAGTTCTTGATCGATGAGACCTAGCCACAGCTTAATGGCAGCACTTTTCATAGTGGGAAAGGTTGATCTGCCCTGCTATGTCACATGTGATGTGCAAGTAATGTTGCATTTAATTTCGCATCACTTTCCAGGTACTTGTGCAATACCTCAACAGATGTAGCCAAAGCACTCTCCTGCTCAGGTGTGATGTGCAAGTACTTCCCATCAGAGCAGGTGACCCCACCGGGTGAAATCCCACCAAAGATTCCTGTGGAGAGGGTCTTCTTTGCTGGTCAGTGAATCAATATTGTGCTTTGGCTTCCTTGTTTCAAAGCAAAGCTTTTTTTGCAGATCCTCCTGGACTTTTCTGACTGTGGCTGCTAGGTGCTGCTGTCTTGTCGTGTAGCTCACACTTTAAACAAAAGGTCACAGTTTTGGCTGAAAGGCGAAGCATCTATTGTGATAGCAAATTAGTAGACAGCTTACTGAACTAAGGATAGTAGTTTTATCGGCCGCACCCTCCGTGGTTGCTCAGTGGCTATGGTGTTGGGCTGCTGAGCACGAGGTCGAATCCCGGCCACAGCGGCCGCATCCCGATGGAAGTGAAATCCGAAAACACCTGTGTACTTAGATTTAGGTGCACGTTAAAGAACCCCAGGTGGTCGAAAGTTCCGGAGTCCTCCACTACGGTGTGCTTCATAATCAGAAAGTGGTTTTGGCACGTAAAACCCCATAATTTAATTTAACTTTATCGGCCGTATTAACTTGTAAACATTTGCTTATTAACTATATTAACAAGCATGGTGTCACACGCACATAGGTAAACAGGAACACATCTTACTCAATGACTGGAAACTCGTGGTCAAAACGCTGGAGTGAGGAATCGTGGCAGCAGCAGTGAGCTAATTGACCTTCGTGCTATCTCTCGCTTCAATGCGAATAAAACATTGAAAGCACAGTGCATACGAGGCTAGCATCACTAGGCGACACTTTGTCCATGTTGCAGATTGTGTTCAAGATACAGCACCTGCGCAGCCACGCCGTAAGCAGCAGCCAACCCAGTAAACCCTCCCTCTTTCCCTCCCTCGCCTCACCCCTGTGCCTCGTGCATGATAGAAAAGGGCTTGCTTCTGTCCTGCTTTCCTCCCTCACACGTGTGAGATTGAGCTGTTATCGTCTGCTGACCCTTGCAAGTTTTCACTCATACATACAGCATATGGCTCGCAGCAACAATGTTATCATGTTTGGACTTTATTCGAAACATCACGACCATGGCAATGGCAGAAATGCGCTTGAAGTATCCATATAATTGCTGTCACAAATAAAATTTAATTACATGCTTGGTGATGGGAACGAACTTCTGTCCCTCAGCACAACAGCCCAATGTTCTAACCATTATGCCACAATCACACATATACTTTTATTGTGCCAATGCCAGCGAGCTCTTTGATATGATTGCCACATGTGTCACATTGCATAACAGGAGAACACATGCGCGCACAAGTTTCCTTTACGGCAAAGCTGCAGGAAAAAAATGGGCAAAGTTATAGCATTCGATTAACTGTTTCATTAAAGGTTCACTTCATATAGATTCTAAGCTGTGGGTTGAATCTGCATATTTTTTGTTGTGAAGTGCACTCGCAGCCATTCTCTGTATTTGTGATTCCAAACAGTACCGAGCTGATGTGTGGAAACATCATTTTATAACATTTCTTCTTTCAGCTCTAAGGGGTTAAGAAAGCGAAAAAATTGTACCTTTCTTGAGGTATTGGGCGATGAAATACATTGTTTTTGTATGTCTGAAGATTTACCCTAAACATCTAACAGGTACTAAAGGGAAGCATTATTACCCCTGTGATGTGCACATCTTCAGTAGCCATTTGAAGCCAAGAAATGGTCAAATTCACAGGCTCTATTGGCTCCCTTGTGTGAGCTCACAGATTTCAGCAATTGTTGATTTTAGTGGTCTTTGAAAGTGTGCATGTAAAAGATATATAAAACAATTCAGACTGGTTGAGTATTCCCTCGTATTGCTGTTTGCCAAATGTTATTTCCACAGAATGAATTCCATATTCTGTGAATTTTCAGTAATGACTACCTAGCCCCCAGATCACAGGTTGCCAAAATCTATGATGTCATGAAAACATCTAAGTGCGCGTTAAAGAACCCCAGGTGGTCCAAATTGTTCCGGAGCCCCCCCCCCCCCCCCCCCACACAGCATGCCTCGTAATCAAATTGTGGTTTTGTCACATAAAACCCCATAATTGATTTTTTCCCATGATGTCATGGGGAGCTAGTATGCAGCATGCCTCATAATCAAATTGTGATTTTGTCACATAAAACCCCATATAATTTTTTTCCCATGATGTCATGGGGAGCTAGTATAGGAATTTGTTGGTGACTATGCCACCCATATGTCATTTTTATATAATTTCTAGCTTATCAAACCTCTTCTAATATTGAGATTGACCTCTTTGCAATTCCCATCATGTAATCATCAGATCTAGTTTGACTGAATATTTCTTCATTGTGTTTCTTTATGTACAGTAGACTTCCATTAATTTGACTCCAATTAATGAGGTTTTGCATTAATTAGCTCCCTACCAAAGATCCCAGCCTGCGCCCATGCATTTTCATGAGCCCAAACTTTCCTTATTTCGATTCTCAAATTGACCTTTGCTGAATAATTGGAACTTGTCCACTAAGCACACATGCACCTGACCCCTATGGTGACCCCTATAGCGACCCCTTTAGTGGCAGCGTGGGTCTGGGGCGAAACTTGGGGACAGCGAATGTGTTGAACAGATGTCAATCTCTTGTCAAAAACGCCTATTTTAGGCCTGCCATAGGGCAATTTTCAAGCAGTAGCCATAGATCACAATGTCTGATTACAGTAATTACCCCATTGTGATGCCCCCCCCCCGCTTTCTTTCTTTTTTTCATAAACTTGGGCTGAAAATAGTGTACGCTGTGCAATCGGACAAAACCAAAGCCGCCTTTGCAACATTTGTATTCTTTACCGCCTAACACAAATGTGCTGCGGCGAAGCTGACTTTAGGAACCCGATCGCTGTGGTATAATACATATTAGACCCTTGCCCATTTCTCTCGCTAAAAAATCGAGTGCTCATTAGATGTCTACCTTGTTTAGGAACCTTAATGTCATTTCTTTGTTAGTTTTTTACTTTGGATGCATAAAAAGTGTACGTGCGTTAAATCCGAGGCATGTTAAACTGAAGCATCACTGTGTTTTGGCATTTTTCTGGATCTTGTTTAATTACACCTGCGGGATAATTCAATTGATTTCATCGGTCCTGTCAGGTTTGAATTAATGGAAGTCAACTGTATAAGGACACCTTAAATTTTTGATGCCACATGATCGTTTAATTTTTCTGACGTGATTCATGCCTAACATCTTGTGAATACAGTTGAACCCTGTTATAATGAGCAGGTTTGTGCAATAAAGATGGTTCAACATATTAGGCAATTCTGTATACTGGAGATGGGTTAGTATCAACTTTTTCGAATGTGTATTGAATACGAATAGTAAGTATTGAACATTAAAATGGACCTGTATGTATTTAAAGCAAGAATATTTATTTTGGTATAATTAGGTACCATACCTGTACTGTCTAGTGCGATACAATAGCTATCAGGGACAAAGAATAAATTTTAAACACAAGATCACTAGTTGTCATTAAAAAAAAACGGCTCAAATAGCTTAACATTTCTAGAGCCTGACTGCGAACAAAATTTCCAAGAATGAATGGCTGCATTGCTGCTGTATAACTAGCTTTTCTAGAAGCTACTCAAGGACTTCTGCACTGTATACACTGCCAAAAACACTAAATGATAGACCACAAGTAAAAATCGGACTTCATGCAGGCTTCTGCCGCTAAAACCTATACAAAGCTTGCATGGCTCATTTTGTTTCTGCAAAACTTTTGTCATTGTTTCACTTCTGATAATTTGTGATATTTTCCTTAACACACGGAGACCAGTAACCAGACTTTAACAATCGGTTGTTGTGAAGTATTTTATTTGTTTGAAGTATTCGCAAATATTGCATAGTTCATTTTTAAATACCGATAATGTGTATTATTTTCAATTTGTGTTCTAAACTATTCTAAACCCAAACTTGCCTTGTGGCGGATTTGTTATATGTATACAGATTTGTGATCAGGAGTGGAGAAAAGAAGCATGGAAGGAATTAATTTATCAAAAACAAAATGCGTCTAGTAGAGTGTCATTTCTGTTTGTGCCTTGAACTGTTCCTCATAACACTAAGAATGGTATTAACACTAAGAAAGAACTGAAATAGGAGACAGGTAAAACAGTTCTTAAAAAGGCAATATTAAACATAATTTATCTTTCAGTTTTATTATGAATAGTCGTTTACAGAATGTGAGCCTAATATATTCTTTTTGAAACAAATCAAAGGTTGCTGAGATATTCGTCGTTGATCCTCACTCCTAAGCCTTCCCAGTTTAATAGCTTGAATACTTCTTCCACTCACACAGTGAATAGCATTAGAGACATTGTGTCTCCTTGTCTGACCCCTTTCTTTATGGGTATCTTCCTACTTTTCTTGTGTAGAATTAAGGTAGCTGTGGAATCTCTGTAGCTATTTTCCAGGATATTTACGTAAGCGTCCTGTACTTCTTAATTGCATAATGCCTCGATGACTGCTGGTATCTCTACTGAATCAAATATCTTTTTGTAATTTATAAAAGCCATATAGAGAGGCTGATTGTACTCTGTAGATTTCTCGATTACCAGATTGATGACATGGATGTGTGATCAATTCTAAAGTATCCTATCCTGAAACCAGCCTGTTCCCTTGGTATACCTAAGTCCAGTGTCGCCCTTATTCTATTGGAGATTGTCTTGGTGAATATTTTATATAATGCTGGAAGTAAGCTAATGGGCCTATAATTTTTTTATTCTTTAACGTCTCCCTTTTTGTGGATTAGTGTAATGTTTGCATTCTTCCAGTTTTCTGGGATCCTTGCAGTCGATAGATACTTTGTATAAAGAGCCGCCAGTTTTCCAAGCATTATGTCTCCTCCATCTTTGAATAAATCGACTGTTATTCCATCTTCTCCCGCTGCTCTTCCTTGTTTCATGTCTTGCAAGGCCCTTCTGACCTCATTGCTAGTGACAGGAGGAGTTTCTGTATCCCGTTCATTACTGTTTCCAGTTGAGGTATCCTGTCTCCTCTGGTTACTGTACAGGTCAGTGTAGAATTCTTCCGCTGCTTTTGCTATATCTTCGAGATTGCTGATGATATTATCCTGCTTATCTTTTAGTGCATACATCTTGGTTTGCCCTATGCCAAGTTTCTTTCTCACTGATTTCAGGCTGCATCCATTCTTTACGGCTTCTTCAGTCTTTCTCACGTTATAGTTTTGAATATCACTTATTTTCGCCTTGTTGATCAGTTTTGACAGTTCTGCGAATTCTATCTTATCTCTTGAGTTGGACACTTTCTTTTTTTATCGTTTCTTTATTAGGTCCTTTTTTACTTGGGAGAGCTTGCCTAGTGGTTGCCTTGGTGCCTTGCCTCCCACTTCACTTGCTGCCTCTGAAGCCAGCCTAGTTATGGTTTCGTTCATTAGCTGTATGTCATCATCATCTCTCTGTTCTAAGGCTGCATATTTGTTTGCAAGTACCAGCCTGAATTTGTCTGCTTTTTTCCTTACTGCCTCTAGGTTGACCTGTTTCTTCTTGACCAATTTTGCTCTTTCACTCTTCAAATTGAGGTGAATCCTAGCCCTCACTAACCTATGATCACTGCACTTCACCCTACCTATCACTTCTACATCCTGCACTGTGCTGGGATTGGCAAAAAGTATGAAATCAATTTCATTTCTTGTTTCACCATTAGGGCTTTGTCTGCACCATTAGGTCTGTCAGGCGAACGCACGGCGGAAGGAGCATGTCAACAGAAAGGATCTATGCATTGAGAAATACATGAAAGGAAGCGTGTCACCACTTCTTCGAAGAAGCTTGAGCTAAAAAAAAAAGTATTGGCTGATGTCGAGATGCAGTTGTCCCTCATCCAAACCAAAATAAACTGGGGCGGCTGAGAGTATGTCAGGAAAGTTGAGGTTGGCAATTACCAGCTCTTGAGAGAGAATCTCACTTTTGACAAAGTTCGGGCCTCATACTTATGAGCTTGCTGTCAGTTCGTAGAAATAGCGCATATTCTAAAAGGTTTGCTCCTGTATGCGTCTCCGTTTTATTAGTATTTGAGAATGTTCAACTCGATTTGCAGTGGTTTTTACCATTTTTTTTTTTCAAAGATATCTTATTCGCTGTGCATTTTACTATCTCCTCACTTCTTTTTTTCTTTATGAATAAAATAAACACTACTCCTTACTATTCAAACTAGATTAAGTCACTATTCAAACATGATTAGGTCGTTTTTTTTAACATGCTTACTAGAGAGTGACAGCTTCGGGCGACATGGTGTGAGCCCGTCTTGACATAAAACAAAGTTCTGTGTCACTCAGGAAATTTTGCAAAGGCGCTCAGGGTAAACCTGGAAAACTCAGGGAATTGGGAAATTTCAACTTGGTAGACACCCTGTTCAGGGTGTCTACCAACCGGGAAAACCGGGAATTCTCAGGGATTTTTAGTAGTCTGGAAAAAGTCAGGGAAAACTCAGGGAATGTGGGCCTCTTTCAGGGAAAATTAGCGGCAATTTTACTCAAAGGGTAGAAAGTCGCAGTAATGCTGGCTCGAGTAACAGACAGGAATCGTAATGAATCGTCTTTGACGCCCTGTCGTCGGCTGGAGGAGTTGCTAGTGTGCAGTCAAGGACTGACTTTCCGGATTCCCGATTATTTTGACGGCTTCGTGGCACCGTCACGTACCCCATAGAGTCAACGCATCAGAACGTGTGAAATTTCGGACGCAAGAACCCTTCGCCATCCGATTTTCCGGACGCTTTGTCGTGACCGCAGGTCCGAAACGGCAATAATCAAAGGCACCACGGCTGCCGTTTTGATTACTTCGCCACCTCGAACCGGCACTCTCGCACGCAGATCCGCTGGCACCGTTGCCACCACTGCGGCAACGCTAGGCCTAGCTGCTTCGACGTTCGCTGTGAAACTTCTTGCCGTTGGGTGCCGAGTTTTTTTATTGAAAGAATTAGCTGCTGTCAGCAATGGCATGGACTCCGCTTTTGTGATCCTCGCGATTGACATAGAAAATGCCGGTTCCTGAAAGTCAGCTTCGCCTCTCTAAAGAAATGTTACTTGGTGAAGCATACACAAAAGTATTGCAGTGAAGCATAACAAGCGTGGGAAGGGGCTATTGCCATGGAACACAGTATGTATTCCTTAATTATACGCGCGTGCACCCGGTATTTCCTGTCACATTACGAGCACCGATATGTCTAATATGTGTAGCGACAGGCCTTCAGAGCGTTTTCGAATGTGCCTGTGACGGTTTGAATCCCGAAGGGCAGTAAATGACACGCATTTATTTTTTTTGCAACTGGCCGATTTTTCGGACGTTTTCGCGGCCCCTAGGGAGTTCGAAAAATCGGTCGTGGACTGTGCAACTGACCAAGATGCTTCCAATGGTCCTTGAGGCGAACGAGTGGCGGAAGGAGGACAAGAACAGACATGAACTACGCATTGAGGAATAAACAGGAAAGGAAGCTTGCTGCCGCCGTTTTAAAGGAGCTTGAGCTCAAAAAATAAAGTTTTGGCTGATGCCTAGTTGCAGGTGTCCCTCATCCAAACCAAAATAAACTCTTTAAAGCAGTGAAACACAACACTCGGGCGTCGTGTGCGGGCTGAGAGTATTTCAGAACAGTTGAGGTTGACTTACGAGCTGTTGAGAGAGAATCTCAATTGTGACAGAATTCGGGCCTCATACCACCGAGATTGCAATCAGTTGATAGAAATAGCTCATATTCGAAAATATTTGCTTCTATATGCATCTCATTTTTATTCGTATTTGAGAATGTCCGACTCCATTGCAATGTTTTTCGAAGACACTTTATTTGCTGTGCATTTTACTAACCGCTGCCTTCTATTCTCTTTTTGAATAACATAAACACTACTCCTTAGTATTCAAATTGGATTAAGTCGCTTTTTTAATTTTTTTCATGTGCCTACTAGGGAGTGACAGCATCAGGCGACATGTTTTCAGCCCGTCTTGACATAAAACATAGTTCTGCATCACTCAGGGAAATTTGCAATGGCACTCAGGGAAAACCTGGAAAACTCTAGGAATTTGGAAATGTCAACTTGGTAGACACCCTGTAATCTTCACGACTTAGAACTAAGATGCAAAATTGCAAGGCAATGCCTATATCACAATTTCCATCACTCTGCTGCTAGTCAACCTGCAATCTTGTCTGGACATCGCCGCTCTTAGCGCATCTGTCACAACAAAGCTGTATATCCTCCACCCGCACGTTCGTCTTCGCATCTCTACCCCCGCACCCCCCCCCCCCTCTTTTCTTTTTGTTCAGGCTGCAGAGGACTGGTATGATCTGCCAGAAGAAGCCATGCACCACTCCAGAACAGTGCACTTCAAGGCCACTGTTGACTTCATTTTTTTCATTAAACCAGCCCACCCTTCATATAGTACCCCTGACTGGAGCATTTGAGGAATTGATAAATATATTAAAGGTTATTTGGCCAACTAAAATTCAGAATATTACTTTGGAATGATAACCTCCAACGTAGTTGAATTACCCTGTATGCACAACAGATAGGCAACAGAGGTGTAAACAGTATACATACTATAAGCAGTGAACATTCTGAGTTGCTAATATAATTCTTGTTCCTTCTCTTGAAGTTTGCAGAGTGAAAAGTGCAACTGAACTCATTTTTCTTTGAACAGAAAACACAGCCACAAATATAGGAAGCATGCAGAGCGGACTTGCGGCTTCACATGACCCAGAAGAGATTCTCTCTTACATCAAATTGCTCCAGGGTGTTTCACCTCCCGTTCGGTTGACATCACTAAGCTCACATGTATGTTCCTACTTTATCTCTTTGTGATTTCTGTTGAATGTATTTTCTCCTTGGGAAAGTACTTAGTGCACCTTGCACTGCTTTTGTCATAACTTTTTCAAGTTTAATGATTGTGTTGAAATAAGTTAACTTGCTATAAAGTATTAGTAAATGAATTTTCCTTCTTTCTGATCATTAAAACCTCTCTTGCTCTTCAATTCAAGTATTTTTTGCAGAGCTTTGTGCCAACAATAACTTCAATTTAATGAAGCATCAGAACCTTGCAATGAGTAATTGTGGAGATGGTGCATTTTATGTGAGTGTGTTTTCTTGAATGTTGCTGATGAAATGACACCTTAAATGAAGCTTTTGCTGCAGTAGTCTGTGGAATGAAAAAAAAAAGAAGTGGAAAAATAGTTTCTTGGTAAGTTACAGCATCTATCCATGCACGACCTGGGAAAAAAAAATCAATGCACCCAACGCATCTGCATTTCTTGTGAAGGGTGCCGAGGATGTGTCTGTGTTCAGGTTGAAAGGTGTGGAGGATACTCCCCCATATAGCCAATTTATTGCTTACCTGGATTCCTGGCTGAGTGGCAAAGTAGGGAGTAATTTTGAATTTTTGTGGAAATCGTGTTTAGTAAACCTTTATGCTCAGTTGTGCATTTGCTGATAAATGCTATCTAACCCAGAAGCAGCAGACGGACTCTGTGGGTGCACTCTTTGTCAAATTAGCACCGTTATTGTCATGTCATCACCTGCACTAGGTACAATTCAATTTTATTTATGCTGGAGAATTCTTTTCTCACATGTCAACAGAAACAGGTGGGCAGACAATGGCAGCTGCTGCTGCAGCATTTGTTTGATTACTCTACATATGTCTCTTTATGGTAGTCACGGTCAATTCATATTGTGTGCGACACAACCTCCAATTGAAAAACTTTTTTAAATTTTGGACTTGAGAAAAACTAAGGGGAAATTGATTCTTAAATCAAAGGTGCGATAGATATTGCTCACATTGCTCACCTAAATTCCAAGCAGAATGGCGAAATTGCAAGGATATTAAGCTTTTTTCATAGATCACATGCTCCAAAAGTTTTTGTGGTTGACCATACGTCCATGGTTTGCGGGTACCCAAGCTGAACTTATTGTGCATTGGCAGAAAGTTGGACATGTTTTTGTCTAGATCCCTGCTGTAGTAATAATGTGGGCCATCACGTTTGTTGACGTGAGGTGCAGTAAGGAAGGACTCGAAGGTGATAATCAGGCGGGTTGCACAGTTGGATATATAATTAACAACACTGCACTCTTGCATAGCCACAAACAAGATTCCTTAGCACAAATTAGGACTGTCTTCAAATGTGCGAAATCGTACGACGTGGCACACTGCAAAGTTCCTTTCACTTGCCCGCTAACACACGAGGTCTGGGTGTCGTGGCATACAGCCCAACTGAGTTCGCTCATGTGTGGTTGCAATTTTCGTTGGCCCACCATATGTGATGGCGATGGCTTGGGTTGGGTAGGCGATGGCGATGACACAGTAACAAGCTGCTTCAGTGGTGGCTCAGGATCCTTGGTAGTGCTGGAACTCCGAGAGCACTGGAACCAGCCAGACAAAGGTCATGAGGCTGCCCAGTGGTATACCTGGGTAGCCCTCTCAGGACTCGTTGCACAAACCTCCTCGGCTTGTTCGATCCGCCTTCGTGCCCGCAGCTTCCCGCTCGCTCGTGTCCTCTGCTTTTTTTTTTTTCTCTTCTGCCAACCCTTGTGCCCTCTTATTTCCTGCGTCGTGCTGCAACTGCCATCGTCGTCTTTCACGACAAGCACTTATAGTGAATGAAACAATTCTTAGTAGTTTGCTTTAAAAGTTTACATAGTGAATTTAACAATTCTTAGTAGTTAGCATGAAAAGTTGGCGAAACCATTTTTCAGCACTAGCATTCAAAGGCTTATAAAATAACCCGTTCGTGCGTCTGACACCAGATGCCACACAACTTGCACCTTGCTTATGCTTTGGTCTTGTTCCCACTCGGCTCTTTGCATCCACATTTATCACGCCATGCCGCACGCCAATATGACACAGGCCAAAATGGCGACGTCGCTCGTGTACTTGAGTTGGCTACTGGTGCGCCTAGTAGCAGCTGCGATACTGATTTTTCTAGATGGTGCTAGCTAGGCACCATATTTATCAATTTCAGTTAAAACTGGCACATTCTTTAATATCCTCGAATATAAGCCGACCCTGGAGTTTGGTATATGATTATTCAAAAAAGAACTATCGGCCTAGATTCGAGTAAATACGGTATGCTATATTCACTATGTCACAATCCTCCCTCAACGCACTTTTTTTTTCTTCTCTGTCTTTCTAGTTTTTAGAAAAAATGATGTTTGCAACTGCTTGTGGCTCTAGTGTTTGATGCGAAACTGAAGCTGCTGTATCATTGTATTTACTGCGCTGCCTTCTAGTGGTGTAGCCAAGAATTTTTTCGAGGGACGCTACACTTGGCAGGCAGATGTTGTTTCTCATTGTTTTATGCCAGGCATCCCTGATACACAGTAATATGGCAGTGGAAGCGGGCCTGTGGTGCCTGCTGCCTTGTCTAGCATAGAGCTACATGTGATGACATCAAGCCAAGCACGTATTACCCTGTGTGCTGCCTCTTCCTATGCTTTGTGGCCCTTTGTCAAAGTCCTGAATGAGTGGACATGGTGGCATCAGCGCGCTTTCACATTATATTTGCTGCTGCTAATCGCTGCATTAGCTGGCATGAGGACGACATGGTGCATGGACATGGCCTGACGAATTGGTTTTAAAGCACACATATTTGCCTGCACATATGCAAGCTATTTGTAGCAGCTTGTGCAGCAAGTGAAGTTTCTGCTGGGATTTTCAAGCAGTGTTGTGATGACAGTTATGAAGCAAATGACTACAGTACTGTGGATGCACAGCTCAACATTGTGCCCCATGTTGCAGATTTCACTAACATCAATGCAGACAAATGTTCGAGACTTATGCACTTAAAAACCTTTTAATGGATTCAGGGGCAGTAGGATTCACAACTTGTAATCAGTGTTTTCTTCTTCTTCTTCTTTCTTTTTTTGCAACTAGAAAGCAATCTAGAGGTGTGCTTGTAGTCTCTGTGGGTTTGGTTTGTGATGCAGTGGCAGTGATGGATGAAATCTAATGTTTTTGAATGAAATCACAGCTATATTGAAATCCTGATTGATTTCTATTAGTACTGAGCAGAAGCTGTATCCTGAACCAAATTTTCAGTGCATAAAATAAATAGGATGTGTACCACAGAACAGGGTCTGTTATCCAAATGCCAGAGAGCAGTGTCTCAACTTAAAAAGACAATTTTCTTTCACAGTGGCAGCTAACTCAAAACCTGCGGGAGTTTCATCGAGGCCTTCCACAGCAGTGGCAAGACCGCATGTTTGTCCATCTGGCAAAAGCCCTTGAGTTGCGCTCCCTCAAGGTGATCAATAACATCTTTGGTTCTACATCTGCTCTAGTTATTTCTTTTGAAGAAAAGAAAAAATAATTATATTCAGTTCTTTATTAACTTTTTACTAAGCTTATGGTATCATTTAGTATGCATGTTTGCCTGCTGGAAAATAAAGAATTCAAATTTGGACCACAATGAGCTCGAATAACAGATGTAAACTCGCCCATGACTGGGTTGTACAAACCTTCTGCTAACCTAAGTCTGCTTGACAGAGCCATAACCTAAAATATCCAATCCATATAACTAATATAGCAGCTATTTTTAAGAAATGGGTGGAACAAGTGCCTAGCTATGCAAAATAATATAAGCTTAGAGCCGTGAGAAAACTAACTAGGGCTCCTTTAATCAGTATACTTGCAGGACTCCGGTGATCTTTTTGCATTTAGTAAACACTGGTCTATAGAATTTTACTTATGGAGAGCTGAAACAGAAGAAACCAGAGCCTTCCATGACTCTGCTGGAGTTAACAGCATTGGAAGCATCAAGTACAGTGTGGTGGAACCTAGCTTGGTGAAACTTTGCCCAACATAGTATGCAAATGAGTATGCACAAGGAGCAAAGAGAGCGGATTGGCTGGACACTGTCTCATCATAAAAAGTAATATAGGCCAGATAACTTATGAAGCCCAGCTCTAGTGCAGAAATAAAGCACTAACCATGAAGTGCAAAACTTTTTTTTTTACTAGCTCCTATCCTGTTGAGTCATATGCCATTCAGTGCAGTCTGCATAGGATGCCATCCCCTGTCTTGCTCCTCCTGCTGCAGTTGTTTGCTCCGTCACTGTTGCTGTTCCATGCGGTGGAGGCAGAACTGCGTCTTCCACAGTGGCGCCGCCTGGCAGCACTTTTGGTGGCTGAGATGCGCTACACAGAGGCCCTGCAGGCAGCTGAGTCACTGCCCTTACCAGCCAATGCCCGCATGCCCACAGATCTTATTCAACTGGCTCGCACCTCCTTACTTGCATTCTATGCTGAGGCTGACAAAGGTGACCACTTTATGCCATTACTGCTTTGTAGCTACATTTTGTGTAGCTGTAGTCTATATGTCAGTATGCTGTGCAACTTGTGGAGAGGCTACGAACCTATGTCAAATAAATATGCAAACGTTTGGTCAATGACTTTGACCCTATGTACCTATGTACTGCATCTGAGACCATGCAGTACATAGGTATTGTATGGCGCACACCAAGCTGTTCACTCTTTTTCTTACTCTAGTACAATAGGCATCCTTCTCAAGCTTTGCCTTACTCTTCTGCACCCATCACAAATGTCATCTTAAACATCTGAATTGTAGATGAAAATTCTTTTTAATTTCTTCTGTCCTCCTTTTCTTGGCCTTGTCTCTGCACCTCAATATGTAGATGAACACACACTGGCAAACATCTCTGCTTTTCAATAAAGCACTGTTTTCTATTATTTGCAGACCAAAGTCTTAGTGTTCTTGTATTGCTGTACCATAGAACATCTTCGAACATATTTCTGCATATATTTCCAATACCTTGTTAAAACATTGATATTTAATTTGCCTTTTTGTAGAACATGTAGTAACTTGTAGCACGATGTAGTAGAACACATGTATTTGGGTGTTTCTGTGTATGCATGAGTGTATGTGTGTGTGTGTGTTTTAAGGCTGAAACAGGAGGCAGGGTTCTTCACAATCAAACCGACTTCAAACTTCACCTCAAACTAACTTCTTCACAACAGAAGAAGTTAGTCGCTCCTTTTGTCGAGCACTGGGGGGTGTGAGATGGCACCACTTAGCTGCTTGACGTGTGGCTCCTCTGTGTCTGCCCTGTGCTTTCCCTGTGAATTTTATTTGTTGTTACTTTGAATGCTTTAACACTGGCAAGGGTCTCTTGATATTTTTCTGTGCTGTCATTTGCATAATTGCAGGATTAAACATTTTCTTGCAAAGCATGGATGATTGTAGCTGGCCATTAAATTTTTGTGTAAAGTTTGTTAAGGCAGTTATGTCTTTTATATATTAATATTGTCTTTACACTTTTTCCAGCCATCGTAGCCTGTTTTACCAACTATTGTTATTTCTTATATTCAGATTATCGACCATGTCAAGAGATGGCTGAACTGTGTTGCACACTGCTTATAAACTTGGCTGAGTGGGATGCCTTCTCTGAGATTGAAAAACAGCAGAGAGGAGCAATAGGTGTATTTGAGGTGAGCTCATGATAGTCTCATCTGAGTAACATTCCACTCAATGTTTGGTCAGTAGGGTATGTAGAGGAGAAAGAATGTTTGAGGAGCCCTGCAACATTCTTTTACAGAAGCTTTGTAACATTTTTGTTATGAAAGGGCATCACCTTATGAGTGTCCTCGAGCAAGAAGTATTTGAATGCATTACATACGAATGATGTTATTGGCAATCAAAGGCTACCCTTCAACTCTTCTGAAGTGCTCTTGCTCCTTCCTGGTTTGCTTGTTGGAGGCTATGGAGGGGAGGGCCATTGCCTCCAGTGCTCTGCTCACACTACATTCCTGTGGCATGGTGTTTCTTCTGTATTTGATGTAGGACGTTATGGCCACTATTTAGGGTCTTAGTGGCTCTTAATGGCTTGCTTAACTCGAAGGTTCTCGCTTGGCTTACTCGCTGGAGTAACTCAAGCAACTAAGCCATATGCACCCGTCAACAAGGCTCGTTGTTCAAGTTGGCTCAAGTATATTTTGTGTGCTCCCGCACCAAGCTGTAATGCAGAATCGCCACTAAAATGAGCTGACTGCAGTGCCATAACACACATGCTAGCAAGTAAAGGGAGTAGCTTTTACTTGAGCATGTTGCAGTTTTGAAATGCCACCTATCTAACACCACATCTCATAGAATTCCTGTTTTAGCTGAAAGGCAACTGCATGGTACAGTTAAACCTCGATATAACAAAGTCGGTAAAATTGCCAATTTGCTTCATTATATTGAAATTTCGTTATATCGAAATGGGACCTTTTATGCAAATAAGTACAGTCACCGATTTATTTTTCTTAGATGGAAAGGGCCCGCAGAATTTTCTGAATTACTGGGCAATTGAAAAAGGCAAATTTGTATGACAAAATAATTCATTTTAATGAATTTGGGAGTCAGTGACGAATGATAACGGTTTCATGCCGCATACGTCAACTATATCTTCACATCGGCGGTACAAATTAAGCGAAGCCAGCCACGTTTTTGCGTGCACTCCACCCCTGCAGCTGATGTCGTCGCCCGTACTGGGACAACGCAATCGGCAAAAGCACCCCAGCGAGGAGCCTGTGCTTCGCCTGCGTCTCGCTCCAACGGGTCACCGAAACTTGAGATTATGCAACTTCCAATACTAAACGTGCAGGTAGACAGCTTACATGGTGCCATGCCATCGCGGCACGCTAACTCTTTGCACATGCAGCAGCGGCTGCATATGCCATCAGCCGCGCTTACAAGCATGCGCAGCCACAGCCGAAATGTGCGCCAGAAGTGGAGACGCACGCCAACTTACCCCCTACCCCCTCGCTCGCACTTGATCGCGTTAACGCAGCTCGCTCCCCTCTCCCTCCTTCCCTTTGCTCACGTGGAAGGGCGTCATTCGTGAAATCACCATCTTTCTTGTCTCACCCTCACACACTTTCACTCACGCCTAAAGCACACAGTGTGCAATAGGATCTTATCACACTTGGACTTTATGTGGAACACGATGAGACTCCACGTCGGCGGTCGCTCATTTGCAAGCAGCCACTTCTAATTCAATCATTTGACCGTCTACATCCGCGGAAGTTTCCATTTATTGTCCTGGCATGCCTTTGTGGCGGCAATGAAATTTTGTTATATTGAAATTGCATACAAACACACTTCGTTATATTGGGGTTCTAAGCACATGGTGTTATATGGACAAGAGGTTATGAAAAGTTAAATACTTTGTTATATCAAGGTTTAACTGTATTATGTGGCTGGGCTCTCAACTGCAGGAGTGCTTGCATTCCTCGCTACTCTGTTCGCTACTGGCTCTAATACTCGTGCCTCAGTGTGTGCATCAACAATTACTAATGAAAATGCATATATCTTGTCATTCCATTTTTTGAAAGCCCCAGCAGCTGTCCAGTGGACTCTAAGGATACTTGCCAGAGTTCAGCATGTTGCAACACTTGATGTAAAATTTAATATCAATTTCTTCTCCCTTGCAACCAGTGACTTCACTAGTGCATCAAAATTTCGCATTCATCCTGATCACCGTGACTGTTGAATGGTGTTCCATTCAGCTTGTGTGTGAAGTGCAACAAAAACGTAGCATTTATGCTGCATATTTCAAAACACAAACCTAGCATAGCTAATGATAACACTTGAGCCTACATTCAAATAATTCCCCACACCTGTGGAGAATTCATAAACACAGATGTGCAACAAAGCGTGCAACTGCAATTTTAGAGAGGCAGTCAACAAAACTGTAGCAATGAGACAATCTAGCACAGTGAGGGAGGTGTTACAGCATTGGTAGACAAGTCACTGATTGGGGACTGAATTTTTGTTGTGCTTTTCAAAGCAGTGGTTTTTCATCTTCTTTTATAGAGGAAAAGGTGATATGAAGAATGACAGCATTGCAAATTATTTGCTTGTTTTTGCCAAAGCAAATAATTTCTCATTACTTAATTAGCAACCTCGCCAAAAATCCTTGCCCTCGGTTGCTTCTTCAGATACATTGAGAGATGGCTAAGATTCGAAAAGACTGCAGTGAAACATAGCTAATTTTAAAGCTTTTCTAATTGTTCCTTGGTTTGCGCAAGTAATACTTGTTTTAGGTGTTCATGAGAGCATTGTCTTGTTTCTAGTATGGTTTGTTTATAACAGCTTTTGAACATACGTTCGAAATGTGGTGCAGGGACTCTTTAAGTTATATAAATGAAGACATCTCAGTGTCTTCATACACATTAATATAGTGTGTATGAAGACACTGGGATGTCTTACTACTTCTAAAAGCCCTATACTTTAAGCACTGTTTATACAAACCAAGGCTTGGTTGAAGTGTGCAGTCTCTATAAGTTGCTCTTATGGGACAAGCAACCGTTGGACCGAATTCCTGTGAAATTCTAGTTTTCGAAATTCTAGCCACAGAATTTTGATTAGGATATATTTTGTAGAGTAATTTTCGCTTGCTTGACTTGCTGCTTTAAATATTCAAGGCATGTTTAGCTGTATGAAAGGAGCTGCACAGGGCATTGTGTTGCCTCTTCACATCACTAGTCACAGCCGTATCACTAATTTCTAGTATTCATCATCTTTGTTAGAATTAAAATGTTTGAATCCAAAAATATAGTGATTTTGTTAACGTTAATGTGCCAATGAATAGACATGAAAAGTTGTTGCGCTGAATCAATAGTGTTGTAATTGAAAAAGAACCAGTATCAAAGAACATTTAAAAGAAATTTGTTGTAATGGAGTTTGTTTGTGTTTGTTTGTTTGTTTGTTTATTTTAGTAAAGCTTTTGACTGCCTAAACCTTGATACCATATTTTTTCATGGATAACCAGCACAAGAAAATTTAAGAAAATTAGCAGTCAAGTCAGGGGCGGGTTATATGTGAATTTTGCCTTGAAGTGTGCCATTGATGTGAAGATATCGTCGATGTACATGGCATGAAATTGTATCATTCATTGCCAACTCCCAAATTTATCAAAATTAATTGTTTTCTCATTCAAATTTGCTTTCTTTGATTGCCCGATAATTTTAAAATTCTGCAGCCCCTTTTCATGTAAGCAAAATCGATCAGCGGCTGTACTTATCTGCATAAAAGGTCAAATTTCACTACAACGAAATGTTGATAAGCCGAAACAAATTGCTGATTTTACCTACTTCATTATATCGAGGTTTAACTTATTTCTAAATCTGGCATTTCTCTTTATGGTTGTATTCCTTCAAACTTGCTATAGAATATGGTAACATGGCTTTAAGTATTGTGTAATGCTTTCATATTTACTCTCCAGTGTTGCTAGGATATCTTCGTATTTACTTTTATGTGTTAACTATATTTTTGGATCATTTAGCTGTAGAGGCTTATCATGCGTCTATGTATAAATTTCTCTGCGTTTGTTTTTCTTTTTCTCTCATTTATTTAGTACTGTATTGAATGTGTGCTACATTTCTGTGTCTTCATTAATTTGGCACTTTATATATGTTGGCCAGAGTTCTCTATATGCTTCTTTTACTTAAAAATGCCAGTTTGCCGCTGCCTTATGGAAGTTATGGGCCTAGTCAAGCTGTTAAACAAAGCCTTTAGCCCATGGTCATTTCCAGGAAGTTTTCTAGAAATAAACTCAAATTGAATTGAATTAAACATGAATATTTCCTGTTGAAATTTTAGTCTGCACTGCAATCAAGTTCTAAGCTCACACTTTTGTTAGTCATGCAAGCTGCTTGTGTGTTAACACAGTGCATTGCTTTGCAGTTGTCGAAGGCGCTGGCAGCAGTCTGCAAAGACGTCTACTTAAACAAGTTTACCCGCTCTATTGCCCAAGAGCTCTGGGATCTATGTAAGTGCTCTTGATAATTATCCGTTTCTCTCACCTTCCTGTTTAATTTCTCTCACCTTACCAGGTAGCATGAAAAGAAAATGCAGCTGATAGGAAACACAAAAATATATAGGAATGGTTGAGTGCTTTTGGCTAAAAACTAAAAACTGTAGAGCTCTGGTGTACTACTTTGTACATCACAGTCCTTTTCCACTCAGCTTTTAAGCAGAAGTGGAACGTAACCCCCGCATATTACCTACTTCCGCAAGGTTAGAGGCACCAATATGTGCTCTAATGTGATTGCTTTACACTAGAATTGTGTAAAATAGCACCACGTTACACATATGTGGGTGCCGCCATTTTTTGTTTACAAAAACATCCAAGCGCCGGAAACGATCGCGTGCTCTGGAAACATGTTATCGCCGCCATCTTGTTTGTTGATCGCCCGTTTGAAGTCGCATGCATGTTTCTACTGACATGTGGCAATGGTTTTTGCACACCTAGTGCGGTGCGTAATGTGCGCCTCGGTGAGAAAAATGCAGCAAAAATAAGCAAGTCCACGTCCCACCGACGTGGAATTGTTTAGGGCGCTTGAGATGACGGTCGCAGGATGAAGTGCCCCACATCGGACCGTGATTGAACGATTGTCCGGGAATACACATCCCTTCAAGAACTCTGGTTTTGGTGCCACCCAACAGGCATCGCATGCGAATTTGGCGCCAGACATAGGTTTGCATGAAGGGGCCGTAATCTTGATCGATTGCATTCGGGTATACAAGATACGATCACTCTCGCGCTTGGCACCAGACGCGTTGGCGCCTACGGATGATAACGTGCTCTGGTGAAATGCTGCTGCATGCATGGAGCGGTGTTGCTCTGTGTCCGATTTCGAGTTATGCAAAATCTTGCCAAAGTGCTTGACGCATACGGTGCACGTTGTACTGTCGGCAGTGCGGTTCTATATCCTTGAGCAAGCTTCCCAAAGTAGACTAACGAAATTTTGACAGTAAAGTTTCTTTCTTCAACGCATTACCTGTCTCTGCTGTCTCATTTTGCAACAACGAAATTCTAGCGAAAGCTAATTTTTTCTTATTCCCCGCCGATTTCGTTATTAGAAGGTTCAACTGTATATCTAGCTGCTTCTCTGAATAATATCAATGGTAGTTTTAAAGCAATATATAATGAACTAAGCTCTCAATGTGCATCTTGTCACATGCAGTTCCTTTCTTTCATTACTGTTATTGTCTCGTGGACACCAGATGTAGACACTGTTCACCAATTATTGTTTTAAGCTACTCAGTTGCATGAGCTTTTGGCTGTGAAAAGCATTATGTGTATTGATGGACTAATAAACATAGTTTACCATATAGCATCTGTCTGACTCTTTGTGAAATTATTTAAAATGGAACAAATATTTGCTATTCTATTTGATGTTTTAAGGCCAGTTCTTTTGTAAATGTTTATATTCAATACGGGGAAGAGAACTCACTATTTCAGCGTGTTTATCAATAGTTTAAAATCATCATTTCTTTCCATGTCCAATGCACAGTACTATCAATGCTGTTAGCACCAGAAAGCCAGCAGCAAAAAAGGACTGCTACGGCCGCTGTCAAAGATGGTGCCCAGCAGGACACAGCCACACCTATACTAAGCAGGTGAGACCTTGTCTGGCCAAATAGCAACCTAAGAGTGTCAGATTACACATTTTATAGGGTATCTTACATTATGTGTCCATAACACAGAATAATATGTCTGCACGACAGGCATGTTTGCTGAGCATTACTGTCTAATGCACTCACAGCTCATGAGCAACCATGATATCGATGCATTTGTGATGTGCTATGTTGCTTATTGCTATATTGCTATATTGATGTGCTATTAAAAGTTTGCAGGGACAACATGGCCACAATTAGTACACGACTGGGGTACTAGTTGGAGAAGTATGGGAGAGGCCTTTGCCCTGCAGTGGGCGTAACCAGGCTGATGATGATGATGAGGAGGAGGATGATATAAAATGAGCTGCTTGTTACAATGCGGCTGCACAGTGTCAGCCATTATAATAAGGCTGTCTGGCTGCTGTGGGCAGCCAACTTGAAAGAAACATGAAACAAATTTTTTCACTCTAATACCAGTCGTTTACCTTATTGGGTTGCTCCAAAGAGTTGTTTCATTGAAACACCTCAATTATTGGCAGTGAAAGCTGCATTTGACAGCTGAAGGTAATTTTTTTTACACAAATTATAATGTTGTATTGTTGCCTGTGTAGCATCACAACTAAAAAAAATAATAAAAACAGAAAGCCACTACACTTAGCAAGCAGGCACTACTCTTGGCTGGCAGATGCGTAAGATCCCAGCAACATACAAAAACAACCATGGCTTTGCCACCGGTAAGGCTGGTGGATTTAATGCTCTTCTGCACCTTTACCGTTAAACCTCGTTATAACGAACTTCAATGTAATGAAATTCTGAATATAACATAGTCTCTGATTTTTTATAACTTCTTGTCCATAAAACACCATGTAATTTGAACCTCAATAGAAAAAAGTCTTTTTATACATGATTTCACTATAATGAAATATCACTGCCACCGCGAAGGAACACTGAGACAATAAATGCAAACTGCTGTGGTTGCAGATCGTCAAATGGTTAAATTACATGCAGTTACTTGCCAACGCCCTTCTCAAAACGCACAACGCGTGACATAGAGTGGCCACCAAAGTGGAATAGCGTCTTCACTGGTAGTATTGAATTCAATCTGTAATGGCCTCAGAAATCTCGTGGCGTGCGCTGCCTGATTTGTTGGTCATAATTGGTGAGTGTGGGGTCAGTGCAGCGTATTGCACATTTGTATCAAAGTTTTCTGGTTCGCATATTCATCGGATGTGCATACACTGAGTGTGTGTTGCATTGACAGTTGCTTTGTTGTTTGTAGTATAGTCAATTAGCCCTGCCTCATGTGGAAATAAGTCATAAAAATGAGTAGCGGCATAGCACTGAACACCAAAGCCTCACGGTGTTTATAAAGTCCAAGTGTGATCGGTATCTCTGCGAGAGTTAGCTGAGAAAGATGGTGGCTTAATGCGCACTGTCTTCCCCCATGCGCAGGGGAGAAGGGAGCGCACAGTATCGGGAGTAACAGTGGGCGGGGTACTGCTGATACCTGAGCAGTCCACTGATAAGGCTGTCCTACGTGTTGTGAATGACTATCAGCCACATTGGCGGAGTGGACATAAGAGCTTCGCGAGTTTCGCTTCAAACCACTGATTTGAAGATATCGTCGACATGGCATGAAAGGGTATCTCTGGTCGCGAACTCTCGTTTAAAGAAAATGCCTTACCTTTTTTTCTGTCTGAAATTTGTTGCGTGTAGCCGTGGTGTTCTACACAGTGTAGATACTGCGACTTGTTGAGGACAACCGTGTTTGGCCCATCATAGTTGCCAAAGTTGGAAGTAGTGGCATCTACATGAACATTCAAAATCAACTTTGAACTGGGCGATACGGTGAAGTTCAGTAGGCAGAGCATTGTGGGCATGCTCCGCTCCGCTGTAGCCTTCACAGTGCAAGTCATTGAAGAAGGAGTGTAATCACCATGAAGGGGATGTTTGATTGCCAATAACTCTGCTTCTGCTGAACACATTGAAGTCCATTTTTTGGCTAGGTATTTCTGAAATAGCCCATTGTAACTTCATATGCATGCTCGACTTCGATAAAAAGTTGCTCGGGACCCCTTTAAAAGAAAGTTACTGTGTACCTGATGCAAAGAGGTCCTGCACTGCCTGTGCACTGCACTCCCAATGATGACTGTAAGTTAATGCAATATGGCAACGTGTTCTTTATCACAACTCAAACTATGCAAGCTCCCTGAGGATATTTCAGAGATTTGCATGAACTTGCAGTCACCAATTTTGAGCATGATGTATTGTAGCAAGATAACCATGAGACAAGATGAAGGAAACACAGAGATGAAGTGCTACACTTTCAACTAATGCTTGTTGGTAGAAATCAAACAGTTATGTATGCAAAGAATGCTGGGTATGCACATAGAAGAACAATGAATAAGGTAAGAGAAACGGGACTCACTACACTGGCATGTGGCATCTGTAAAGGTAGTTTCATCTTGGCACAGGGATAGCTGAAGTCTGACTTAAGCACGTGTCGCGGTTAGAATGAGTGAAGTATGCTTTTACGATCTCTCTTGTACTCGTGTCAAGATGGCAATAGAAAACACATTTGTTTTCAGAGAGTGGCTGACATCCACACGTGGTGCAATGCTTCTCCAGTTTCAAACATGGGGAGGAGAAACAGCGCAATGAATAGCTGTGTTTGCCCAGGGACTCATTGACACAGTGCCCTGTTTGGGCAATGTAGCATCGACTGCACATCAGGGTATCTTATATACTATGCCTGCAGACATCAAATTTTTTTCATATACTTTGTCTGACAGCCTTTCTTTCTTTCCGTTTTGCAACTATATTGGACTGCAGGGCTAATTCTTTGAACTTCATGCTCTGCAGAAAAAAGAATCCTTACATTGTAGCTTTCTTAATATGGCAATACCAATGTCTTTTTGAAACGCTTGCACCTTTGTGGCTACGGTACTTTTGGTCCACCATGCTTATGGTGCATCGGGACTCTTTCACAGGTGGACAAAATGACATTGCCTAGAAAACCAGCTTCCTTGGTATTGCAGTGCCATGATGAAACTGTGTTTATAAATGCCACATGATAATGTTATGAGTCTTATCTTTTTTTGTTCATCCTGTATCTACATACTTGCCATTCTTTGCTTGCATAAGTGTTTGATTTCATAAGTGTCTGATTTTTGAAACATTATTTCTGTATAGTGCTTTGTCTGTGTGTTTCCTTAATCTTGTGTCACATTTATTGCGGTTCAGTACATCATACTCGGTCAATAGCAATCCGCTCAAGTTTCTGTTCTGCTAAGCTGCACCAATTCCAGGCCCTTATCTATGTCACAGTGTAGTGCTTACCTTCACACAAACCTTGCACTTCATGAACAACCTTTCTGTCCGTGCACATTTCTCATGAACACATCAGGATTGTTTCTCAACCACTCTGATGTCCTTTCATTGTGTGCCTGTTCCACATTACCGCAGGTCTTATTGTGCTTGACTGTTCTGCTTCCTTTTATTTCTTCCTTTCTTTTCTTCTTTCCTCCCTTTGTTTCATTTCTGTGCTCTCCATCAGCTCTTTACAACCTGCTGCATGAAGGCTTCGAAGCATGCGCTCAGTAAGTCCCACTCACATTGCTGCACGACTGAATCGCAGCTTGTGAAAGAGGCTTTACAATGCCTGTATGTTCACCATAACGGATAGGCAAGGCTTACACTTACAGAGGCTTACTGTACATTGTCGTCGTGCCATCACTGTTATGGGTGTTTTGATGGCCACATGTTACAACTGGGTTCGAACATAGCGATAAAGTGATAGAAAAGTAAGTGAAATGCCCATTTGTGAAATTTCCGAAATGCTACGATTGGATGGAAAAGTGCCTGCGTAATGGTGTTATGATACAGGTTAAAAACTTGCAACTTCGTCCAAAGTATCAAGCAGTTATAGGAGGGAGTTTAGTAATATAGGGCACTCAATCATCTTTGCCCACCCAAAGTCCCATGTCCTATTTGCGTTCTTTTGTTTGCGTTCCCTAATTTTTGGTATGCAAAACCTAAAACTGCCTAGTGATAGTCCAGTAATAAGCATCATAAGACTCGCAGTGATTCATGCAATATCACTTGCACTAAACCACACAGTGGCATGCAGACAATCTGTACTTCACTGTCAGGTTGAAGTTGTCCTTTGTATGTAGCTGGCCCATCAGATATGAACGTACTTGTCCAGTCGCCTGAAATAGAATTTCCTTTTGCTGAGTAGTGTTGATAATTGTTTTATCAATAATACAGTCAGCAGCCCAGGCTGCATGAAAGCCTTCAGGTGATCCTGAACTCGTGCCCTAAAGGCATCCACAATCTCACTTCAAATGCTAAATCATGAGCACAGAGCTATTGTGCAGCAGTGTACTTCATGTAGGCTATCTTGCACAGCCATTATTGTTATTCAAGTCTTCTTTACTATTTCATGTCAAAATATTTTCTAGGAAAATGGGAGAAATGCAAAGGATTTGCAGAATTGACAAGGGATTTCTTCTTCGGTGTATGCATTTTAGCCTATTGCTGCTAATACAAAACGCTAAAAGCAACCATGATAGTCCTATCGTCACAGTTTTTAGGACAGGATGGTGCCAGTGCCATAAATGCAGCTCAGTAGGCTCTAATTGCTATTGCTGTAAAGTTCCCAAGCATGCAGAATGAAACCACTTTTCTTCACTGTGACATGTACCCATTTATCATAGCCCACTATGCAGCTTTTGGGCGGGAGTCCTTACATCACTGCTTCTAAACCTTTACACAATAAATACACCACTTGAACCTCTCACAGGTCATTCAGGAACCCCTTTGAGTACATTTTCTTTTTTAATAGTGCAGAATCATATAAAGTATAGAGTATTCTGGAGTTTTGCTCGCCAAAACCATACATATTACAAGTCAAGCTGAGGCTATAATAACTAAGCACATATTTGAACTGCCAAGATTGCATTTCAGGTGCTTCATTTGTCATTAGTAGTGTAGAATTATTGGGAGAGGAGATTAGTTGAAGTCTGTCAAAAGCCATAAGTCCCATTGAGCATCGATTCTGCTTTTTATTATTCATTTTATTATTTCCTTTCATCTGGTCACTGTATAGAATGTGGCTTTACGGGCGAAGGTTGTGGCAAAGGCCTCATCGTGTGTTTTCTCTCTCATTTTGTGGACAATGTCAGTCGCATTGACATGTGCCATTGTATGCTGCAGTTTGGGGAAACAATGTCATACCAAAAAGAAAACTTTCCTATACTTCAAGTATCATTGGCAAAATGCCAGGGAAAGAACAAAGTGGCCACCCACATGCTGTGTGTGACTGCGGTTCTGCCAACTTGTGTGCGCAGTAGTAACAACCAGTAGCGTGCATCCCACAAATGCAATGCAATCAGTTGAGATGTTCAACCACAATATAGGTAAAGTTTATTAATTGTTTCAGAGATTAGAGGAAACTCTGATGAGTGTGTTATTAGGTGTTATTAGCCTTTCAGTTATTTCCCGTGATTCATTGTTTTTTGTTTTGTTTTTTTAATTTCGAGAACTAACATTCCTTGTTTAAAAAAGTCTAAAATAAAGCAAATGCTGCACTGACTTATTGGCTATGGCCTTCTGCTCCTGAGGATGAGGCCGTGGATTTAACTTCCAGCCACTGCGACCACATTTTTGTATTATGCATAGGGTGCACATTAAAGAACTCAGGTTGGTTGATATTAAACCAGAGCCCCTACTACAGCATCTCTTATAGCCTGTGAGTTGTTTTGAGATGTTAAACCTCATAATTTCCAAATACTAGAAGGATAAACCTGCTTGCATCAGACTGATTTCATCAGATAGCTCTGTTAGTTCATACTTGTGGAATGCATTTGTTTTATAACTGATGTAGTACGGTGTAAAGTTATCATGAAGGTAGGCAGGGAGTGATCAATATGTTGTTTGTTATCCTCACCTTTTCTCCCAGTGACGATATTTTTATGGCAATAAATAAAATGGAAATAGTATTTTTCTCACAGTGGCAGACATGTGAAGGCTGGCATACTTAATATTTTCTGGCTTTCTCTTTCCTAGGCATACATTTCATTCTTTTCTTCAGCAACTAAAGGTGAGTCAATTCATCCTTGACTTTTATGACTTTTATAATCAAGAGTACTGGCTCCGAAACTGGGGAACAGATTTTTTTTTTTTACCAGCTCACAACCATGTCAGTGCCTACCGCATGCTTGCAGACAGGGGTGGCTTATGTGAAAAGGAGCCTTTGATTTGCACTCAAGGTCTTTAACCGACTGTTTTATTCTTAAATTATTATTATTTTTTTTTCAATTATGAAAGCGCATATTCAACATGAGAACTAGTACTACTAGCGCAAGCAGGTGTCTGCGATTGAGATTTGAACTCGCAGATTTTCAGTAATTGTTGTTTGAATACAGATTAGGTATTCTGTATTATGTTGGACCACCCTGCGGCTACTGGCAGTTATTTGTGGTACAAGCCATTCCAATAACAGCTTTTGTTCTTATTACTGGGTCTGCTACACCTGTTGCTGTCCTCTGTTTATAAGATACATGAGAGGATTGTGGCATACTGCAGTTACTGCTTATCCTTTTTTTACTACCATGTATTTCTTACGCTTGCCATGCTGCCTCCTTGTTTGTGTTTTGTGAGGTCACAGGCTAATCCATCCAAAAACTGGCTAGCTGGTTCTATAAATAGACACACACAGCATTTCACCACTTCATAGCAAAAGGAGGGGGTGCCCCGGCATGCCGGTCACAAAACTCCAATGTTTATGCACCGCAATTGCAAGTGGCACACTTGTTTTACTGATGTGGTCAAAGGTGAACGCAATGCCCTTTTTCACAGCTATGTATGCACTTGAGTTTAGTACATAAAGATATCACATTTTCATTGCAACACAATACAACTGATCCAGAAAGCCAGTTTCCTGGGATAACAATTAGATGGTGTTCCATGGTGTGTGACATGGGTTTCCATGTCTGAAAACAGTTTCAACTTGCTGAAATCAAAGATTAAAATTGTAATTTGTTTGTAACTGATTTGAATAGCTGTGGTAACAAAGGTCTTAAAAATGAAGTCACACTATCAATATTATTAATCTTGTGCGAATTGGAATTCGGAACCTTGGCTTCTGGAATGATCACAAAAAATGCAAGAAATTAGTTCAGGCTGTTTGGGAGCTGGCGAGAAATTAAACAAATGAAAGAAAGGTAAAGTATGTACAGGCTGCCACACAGTCCGTCTGGAGCTGCCTGGTACTGGAATGTCTGGTTCATGAACTAGGTCATCTTGAAATGCAAGACATTCACAAAGTTTGTGGGTTGCTTCCCACTACATTGAACATTCTCTTGCAGACTTTCAAGTATATAAATGTATGCTATCAATGCCCACTATTGGCATCTTGCTTTGCATATCTGTTGGCTATGGTGCTTCTACACTGTTCTTTGTGTTCATTGTAACTAAACAGGCATGGCAACCACATCATTTACAAGTAAAAGACCCTTTATTGGCTGCTTGCAAGTTTTGTTGAATTATAAAGCATTTACTGAGAAAGGGCTTGATTTAATGCAATCACCATAGGTAGAAGTTTGACTCTATAGCTTGCACGCACACACTTGTGCAGGTTACAGTATAAATTTATGATAAGGGATAGGCTGTGTGTGTTGGCATGTTTAATTCCTCACTGCCTTTTTCTTTTCTTGTTTCTAAACAAGGACAACTTGGCTTTGACAATACTGTTGTCATGCTTTGCCAGGATATATAATATCTTAAGGGTAAGTCTTTTCCCTCTGGCATGCTCTAGTACCCCAACGGATTTCAAGAAAACATAAACTGGACAAAATTGCCGTGCCAATGGATATTGACGAGTGATATTTGTCTCCAAAACCAAAAAATACCCAGCAGTTGTGTGCCGAGTACATCGCTTTCCATGGGGTTTGGCACTCATCCACCGCAGCGGTTCAAAATTCGTCCCCAAGTCGAATACATTGTAGAGCAAGACTGGTCTATTAGAGCAAGACAGCAAGAGTCTGGTAGAGCAAGACTGGTCAAGTTTGCTTGCCACCTCGATCACACAGCGGAGCACTGTGTTGTATGCCACGTACTGCTCAACCACAACAATATATGTGGAAAGCGGATGCGAAAGACTATCACAATAAAACAGAAGCTACCTAAAGGTTGTCCCGTCGGGTGCTAAGTCGAGTGTTGCACATGCCAAAGATTCTTTTGTTGTTTTATTCAAATTTAATTGCATACGTGGCCGTGTAGCGATTCCGCGGACCGCAAAGCCGCCATCTTATTTCCATGTTTACAGTTGTGCACCCCATTGGGCACGTATTGCAGTAACTGGCAGTAATGGATATAACGGAAGTAACAGATGTAACAGAGCAATGTCGGCTCTCCCTTCAACTTCGTTTTAACGAGGTTCAAGTATAATTCATTGTTGTTCACATGCCTCATATCAGCATGGTAAGATGTTGTTGGTTCATCAAAATCTCCAGGAGATCCTTTGCGGGCCCATCGGAGGTATTCAGCTTGTATTTCTTTCGGATAGACCTGATCAAAATATTTTTTGATGATATCTGCATGTGTGCTTATAACAAATACATATTGGGTATAATGAAGGCATTTTCATGTGCGATGGTGCTTCATTATAAGGAGGTACAACTGTATTATTTCAGCTGTTTCATCTGTGTAATTATATTTTTGTGCTATGCACACAAACATACATTCTCTTCCAGCCATTATTTTGCTAAAAGCAAAATAATTCATTATTATCCAGTATATATTGTCACATGCTCTTGTTGGCACTTAAGCAGGCAGCAAAAGTGATGACTCTTGGAAAACAAAACTGTTAAATTGTGCAAGCTTACGCTAATCTGAGCTACAACTCAAACATGTTGGTGATGCTGATAGGGGCACACACAGTTGATAGTTGTTGGCCGAAGGACATGGCTAAGAGTTGGCTGCCTATATCTGTAGAACATTGTTGCAATTTGTGGATCAACCAGTGATCATTGTGGCAATTTAACATTATGCTCTGTGTATTGTGCATGTATTGTAATGGCCGGTCTCCTGCAGCAGACACTGTGAGACTCATAGTGTAATCAAAATCTGATGCTGCAAAAGCATTTTGCTTAGGAACTGGTACTAAATATATTGATAGCTGGCAAAAAGCAAATCATAACACTGATAGTGCTGTAAAAGTACAATAACAATGTGCGCACGGCACATTGTGCTTTTGTATGTGGCTTTTGTTTAGACTGGGTCATTCCATGCCAAACGTCCCGACCCTGGAAGTGACGATTGCTGAAGTTCCTGAAAAATTTGGGCTAGATGACTTTTGTGTGAATAAGGTTTCGCCAAAGTATTTTCGTCGAAAAAAAATTTGTGATCACGTGATCGCTCTTTGAAATTTCCGGGAAAAGCAAAAGTTGGTTGGAGGAAATTTTTTTTATTCAAGTCTGAAAGTAGGTACAATAATAAACTTTAGTTTAGAACATTGTACTGGCATCCTTCTTTCATATTGTGTTATAATTGAATGAATTTTAGAATTTTCCGAATTTATTTGGCTCAGTAAAAAAGCAAAAAAAGTTGCGTATTCAGACATTTCTTGCATAAACTACGTTGACTGTGCAGCTGCAATAATTTTTCTGACTTTTTGCCTTTTGCTATATTGTATGTTAAAAATAATTCCCAATTATTAAGAAATATATTTTTTGAGAAAAATACCTCCGAAGTTGGAAAAAAATGACTTTTTGGCAAGATTCAAGCCACATTTAAGCATTAAGGCCCTCCAGATAATCATATGTCAGATAGGTCAATATACGCACCGGCCTCTTAGCTTGTGATATAGAAAGTTTCATTCGAGTAAATTTTGTTTGAAGTGAAAAAAAAATTTTTTTTTAAAGTCAGCAATCCATGTCATTAGTAGCCACTGCTGAGCTCGGTCTTCACTGCACGATGCACATGAACCACCAGAGAGTTTTTGGGCTCACATATGCACTCAGGCTCTTCGCCGAAAAAACGTTGACTGTGTCGGCTATGTCGCTTGACGTCAGTCTAAACACATCGTAAATGGCCTGTTTTTGTCAGTTCACCTCTTGTCATTTTTGTGGCTCGGGGCTGTCAGGTTGGCGAACACGGCATCGATGTGGGTGTCTTGTAATAACAGTTAATGGCTAACTTTGCCTCCGGCAGAGCGGGAGTCAACGCGGCCGCTTCTTTTCTGCTGTTCCGCACCAGAATGAAGACGGCTGTTGACCGGGCCACAGACGCTCACAGCTGGAGATTAGAGCCTGATTCAACTTGTCAGTTGCCTTCCGTTTTCTTGTTCACTCATGTTCAACTCTTCAACACATGAACCTTTACAGGCAAATGAAAGACTCCATTGTATTCATGCCCGCTTCTTCAACTTCTTCGGTATTTGAGTATGAGGTGATAGCAACCCGAAGAGTTGAAACCGTCACTGGTTTGAAATGGTGGAATAATCGTGTTCCTTTAACACCAGTTGCTGTGCTGAATCTCAAACCAAGCTCTGTTCTTTTTCCTTGTATTTTGCAATTAGGTACCCACATTACTGTAATTCCCTTGATATTACTTTTGGCCCAGTCAAACAGATCCTCTGGAGATTGAATCTGGCTGTGATATGGCCGCTGCAAGCTTGCTCTTGCTGCCAGACGTTTGAGTGTGCCGCCGACACCATCACATGCACTTTTGTCGTGTGAAGTGGCGAAGAAATTCCATTCTGCCGATAGACTAAAGTCCTGTTCATGGTAGCAAAGATTCAAAAAGTTCTTTTTGTTCTTATATTGTGATGAAACTCCATCAAAAAAATAATGAATTTTTTTTACTTCAGGCAGCTATTGTTTTACTACCTCGAGCACTGCACTCTGAAATGTGTGTACTGTGACTGTATCATGCTCCAGGCAGTCAGAAACAGCAGCGAAACACCACGCAGAAACCTCTCTAGGGTCGCTTTGCGCCTTCCAAAAATAGACAACTACAGGATGTATTGTAGCTTGGGTGTTAACCCAGTGATACGACTGTGGTGCGTCCTGAAGTATATAACTGTAATTTTCGGCGAAATCCAACACCATGACGACCTCGTGTTGGCTTAGGTTAAACTTCAGTTCTCGAAAGTAGGGAGCTTGCTGCTTACTGATAAAATGGTGGATCTTAAGTTGATTCAACATGTCTGTGAACTTTTCGGAAAACTCTTCTGATGTCAAAACCATGGTTTCGAGTCTACAGCAGACTCCACTTATCCATTGCCGGACAAGGATGTTGTCTCTGCTCTCTTCGACATGGGCAAGACTTTGTCGAAGCAAATTCTCAGCGTGCTTTATGCCAGGGCAGGACGCGCATTTGCCGAAAATGCAATCTTGGTTATCAAGTCGACATACAAGTGTAGCCAGGAGCTCTTCAGTTGTCTCCTTGAGCCCACTGGAATGAAGCATTAGTTTGAAGTTCTGATGGCTCATGCAGACACACACTGTGTGTGTGCCGCTTCCACCAGCCAAAACACAGTAGGGAGGACGCAAAGCGGCGAACGTTGAAAAGCCACTCTTTAAATTGTAAGTCTTCTTCCATTCTTCATGCATTTCCTTCATGTTCATCAACAACAGTCGCTTTTGATGGCCTTTCAGAGTGTCCCTTTTTCCTGGTAGGCAATGAGACACAGAGTCATCCTCGTAGAAAGCTCTGACCGATGACTTCACTTCCTCACTAACTGTACGACCACGTCTTGTTTGCGGCCTGCCTAGAATCCCACTGTTAGACTTGACTTTCATTGCCTCGCGAACTTGTTGTTCCGATGCACCAAAGAACTCAATCATTTTTTCACGAGACCAAGATTGGGGGGCTTAAATGAGGTACTGTATTTTTTTTTCTCGGCTATGTTCTTGGGAAAACTTGTTTTTCAAGTCTTGCATCAAGCAGACATAATCATTCAGGAGGAGTTCAGTGCCCTCGCGTTTGTCAAGGGTCGATGGTTGGCACATTTCCGGGGACGTAGCCGTTATTCCCTTCGCGTTTTCTCGCATTGTTTCCACTTTCTTTTTAGCGTGCGTTTGTCTTCCGCGCTGCAGTTTCCTTTTTACGCTGCTGCCAACACCTCTTTCTAAGGCCTCCTTTTCTGTTCCTGTACCACATGATTCAGGCTCACTTTCACTACCTCCGAACAGAACATTGAGTTGTTCTTCTGGCAATGCCAAATTTGCCATTCTTTGCGTACTATACAAGTGCCGCTTGCAAGCTTCACAGATTCGATTTCCTGGAACCAGTCCCAGAGAAGGGTGGGCATCAACAACAGCCAGTGTGATGACTGTCGACCCCCGGCAATGCTTCGCATGTCTAAAGAATGGGTCTGAGCAACACTTCAAAGCGACTTTAGAAGTGTATCAATGAAGGTAAAGTTGTTTGTGGTGCATACAAATGGTCGCTCGTCACCCAGGCTTCTTCTTGAGCGCAGCGCAAGAAGACGCCGATCTATGTCAGTCAAACTAACTACAGTTGTCAGCCACTGCTCGCTACAGTAAGTTGTTTTGTGGCAGTTCTTTGGGCCGAAAGAGCATGGCGGATGTTCGCTTCCTGAAAAATAGTGATAAGTGTACCAGTAAGCCTCCAGAAGTAAGCTTGTTTTAGCTGCACTGCATTCTGTTGGTCTCATTGTCTAAGATTTTGGCTTTTCTGACATACCTCAAAACATGCTGCACTGTAAATGGGCTGATTAGATAACCTCGGTCTGTCCATGAAAATATCGTGCAATTGATATAGCAAGCATCGCTTTAGATGATGCCTTGAAATATTAGTCTCGTGGAAAAATGTGATTCAGTTCAGGCGCTCTAGGTGAACTCCGTAAAGATTTCAAATCGCAAGTCAATGCTCAAGACATTTTCTTACCTTTAGAATTGCAAGAAATTGATGCTGGAAGGCATGATACTGAAGCTTGGATTTCGCATCCATTCTGAGCGTGTTGGACCGAGTTATGTGCCATATTCTTTCCGATGTTCCTTCGTTGCGACAACGTTTGTACGCATTCCCTTAAAATTCGCTCACAGGAAGCCTCGTCTGCCGCCTTGTGTGTCTTTTAGCTGATCACACTATTTTCATCGGAGAAACACATGAATACAGAGGTAAGGGTAAACAAACATCCCCAGAAGGATTTAGTAAAGCCATTTTCCTTGCGTATTCTTAAGCACTGAAAGAGCAAAAACCAAAAGAACGTCAAAAATTTTAATCTGCAGTAGTTTTATATACTAGCCGCCGTCCGCTGGGCGGCAGACAAGGAGGAGAAAGCAGACAACGATATGGAGACGACAAGGAGAGCAGCGGCACGTATGCAGTGCCTACTAATGACATGGGTTGCTGACTTAAAAAAAAAGATTTCTCGCTTCAAACAAAATTTACTCGAATGAAACTTTCTATAGCACAAGCTAAGAGGCCGGTGCGTATATTGACCTATCTGACATATTTTTATCTGGAGGGCCTTAATGCTTAAATGTGGCCTGAATCTCGCCAAAAAGTCATTTTTTTCCAACTTCGGAGGCATTTTTCTCAAAAAATATATTTCTTAATAATTGGGAATTATTTTTAACCTACAATATAGCAAAAGGCAAAAAGTCAGAAAAAATATTGCAGCTGAAAAGTCAACGCAGTTCATGCAAGAAATGTCTGAAAACGCAACTTTTTTTTTGCTTTTTTACTGAGCCAAATAAATTCGGAAAATTCTAAAATTCATTCAATTATAACGTAATATGAAAGAAGGATGCCAGTACAATGTTCTAAACTAAAGTTTATTATTGTACCTACTTTCAGACTTGAATAAAAAAAATTATCTCCAACCAACTTTTGCTTCTTCCTGGAAATTTCAAAGAGCAATCACGTGATCACAAATTTTTTTTCAACGAAAATACTTTGGCGAAACCTTATTCACACAAAAGTCATCTAGCCCAAATTTTTTCAGGAACTTTGGTGATGGTCACTTTTGGGGTCGGAACGTTTGGCATGGAATGACCTGACCCTTCTATAAAACCAGATTTTTTTTGTCATTTGTATTAGTTTTATCAATGTTTTCTTTTTTCTTTCTTTTTCATCACAGTGCATGCTTAACCCCACGAAGCTCAAACACTATTCCACACCACATAAAATTAAAACAACTTGTTCACCTTTATTTGTGGCCATGTAGAGTACATTCATGCGAAGGAAAAAAAATGACATCTTGAGTTGTAAATTAGTATAGTAATTGGTTTGTTGAGCTATCCAGAACTGGAGAAAAACTTCAGTTGAGCGTGACAGAAATGCCACTATGGGTTTTGTGTTAAGTTTCGCGCACTTTAATAAGTATATTAAGGTACCAAACTCGGCGTGTCAAAGTGATACATTAGACATTGTGGGGTTAAATAACAATGAAGGGTAACCTGCAGCAGCACATAACATAGTACCTTGAAGCTTCCAAGTCGTTGTATCAGAGGCCAGTTGTTTTACAGGAGGACAGTGGGTCTGAGGTGTGCCTGGAGTACCCACAGCTGTGGCCGACAGTGATTAGCAGGTGAGCTTACTGTGGTCATGATCAGCATAGTTGAAAACCTCAGTATAACATTGGTGACAAATTTACAAGTTTGCGTAGAGCTGAAATGCATAGATGCTTTATATAAAAGGTGCAGCTGCTCTTGTAACTTATTTTCATGCCATAGATATAACTTTTGATCAGCATAGCTTACTCTGCTGAAATGGAAAATCTATGGCAGCATCAATATAGCTTTCCCACCTTGTTGATTGTTGCTTGCAGCAATGCGGAGAGATGCTAGTGCATAGCAACTTCATTGCGGAAGAGGCATGCTGTTATACTCGTGGACAACTTTTCTTGACTATGAAGCAAAAGCTACAGGGGCAGAGCTTCTGTACATGTATTCGTACGCAATGTAGTCCAGGCGAGTACGGGACCGCTTTCGGTTTCGATTTTACTGACTTTGCATTCTCCTTTGCTTTAGTGAAAGCACAAATTATGAAGTAAGCGTGAATTTCTGAAGCTAATCAATGTTTATACACAACCGATATGTATCGAGTTGTGAACAGTGAGCAATGGCAGCCTGTGTTGGAGTCCCAAAGTGGAATAATATGCATTATATGATGCAAAGTGGATAAGATGCAGTTAGGAGCAAGATGCATAATTGATAACGTGTTGGTATGTAAAGGTACATAACGCTTTGGTACTGCCGCCACAGCGTGTAAGTCAGCTCGCTCACTCATTTGTGCATGCTGACATTGGTGATTTCCAGATGCATTCATTTGATTTCTGCATAGACTCTGGAAACACTTGTTTTGCGCGGTTCAACATTCTTTTGTTGCTGAAGTTGGTCATCTGTCTCTCAGGGGAGCTGACAAGCAAGACAGCAAGTGTCAAATACTCACCAAAAGACACAGGCTCCATTTTGTCTTTGAAGAATGCGTAAAACATGCAACAGTCTTACGTGTGCAAAAATTTGAAAGTGCATACTAAAAACACAACAAAATATCAGTAGCTGGCTAGAGTATGTCACGTATCATTTAAAATGTATGCTGTAAAAAAAAATATTGGGATCTATTTTGCACGTCAGAAAAAATGTGAACAAAACTGCAGGACTACTTGTATCTGCGATGCAGGAGGCACGATTTGGTGCTGTAGCATTCACTTCATAGCCAAGAAAAGTTGTCCACTGGAATGGAATTGCAAGCTTTTAATATAAAAGTAGCATTTCACATGCTATGAGCCTGACTATTTTTTAAACCTGCAGGTTTGTACACAAAGTTATGCATATGAACTGAGAAAGTGTCTAGTGAAGTATTTCACTTGTCATTTTAAGAAACTCAGTTAAGGCTCTCTTTTGACTGCTTATGATCTACAGATTTTAATCATTAAGAATGCTTTCTCTTTGGTGCACGCAGCCCATCAAACTATTGTCGGTCAACAGCGACTGATGTGTTTCATGCCACGCTACAACACTGCCTGGCAACAAACAACTCCCATGCTGGATGGGTTAAAGTTTTGGCAGACTTCTCCTATGGTATGTTCTATGGCCACTAATACATAGCCTTTTTGATATACTTCAAAGGCACAGAAAATGATGCAGCTAAGGCATAAGGCAAACCATGTATCTCAAATTCTGATGTAATACCTAATTGGTGCTGTGAACATGTTGCCTTTTTCAATTCATATTTTATCACCTGCTGAAAGGATTAGCACAGTCAGTACAAGTAGCAGTGTCTTGCTTCCCGTGTAGTGGCAAACTCTGACAATCCAAATATAATAGCTGAAATGTATTGCAGGCATAGATATGAGCAACCAGAAGTCTGTCCTCATTTTGCTTTTACCACAAAAATGAACTAAATGTGCTTCTTGTCACCGTAAATAATTCTTGGCCAATGAATGAGAGAATGTTCTTATACCCCTATGTCCAGTAAGATCTTCAGCTTATTTAGTTGCGAAGTTGATGTTTTTTACTTGTTAGCCCAGATAGTATAAATTTGTTGCATCTTTTGTGTGTGTGTGTGTGTGCGTGCGTGCGTGTGTGCGTGCGTGCGTGCGTGTGTGTGTGTGTGTGTGTGTGTGTGTGTGTGTGTGTGTGTGTGATGTTTTTTGTTCTTGCCACTTTCACATTCAAGGCTAACTAATGTATGCAGAGCATAGCGCCGCAAGAAAGTTATTCTAAAGGTTATAGTTTGGTGTAAGTAGCACTGCACAACCTTTGCCTGTAAAAGATTTGTCTTCAATATGTCTCATATATGATATGACTGTCTTCAATATGAGACGGAGTCCGTTACAGCCTTGTTAAAATCTTGTGAACTAGAGCCTCTGGAGGAATGCAGACGTAAACATAGGCTAAAGTTTCCCTTCAAAATCATGAGTTGGCGAACAAAACTAAACAAGGATGTATATCTACAACCTCCAGCAAGGAGACACAATCGTCTAAACAATAGCAGAGCTATCCAACCTTATCTAACACGTACTGATGCTTTTTGTTTCTCCTTTTTTCCTGACACGATTGAAATGTGGAACAGATTGCCTAATGTAGTTGTGAGCAACAAGGGGTCTGGCAACTTCGAAAATGTGTTATATAATTTCTTTTGCAAAGATGTATACTAAATTTTGCTACAAGCATTTTTGTTGACTTTTCTTTGTATAACTACTGTTCTTTTCTCTTTGTGTTTTTTTTTTTAACTACCAATAGTGTCAGTGAATTTGTATGTTACATAGAATGAAAATTATGTATGATGTATTCTTGACACATCACCCTCCCTGTAATGGCCCCAAGAATGGGGTTGACAGTATCACATAAATAAATAAATAAATAAATAAATAAATAAAATATGCAGCAGTGTTTATAGACAACTTTGGCAGGGAAGGGTTCCTGGAGATTCCCAAATTTTAATGAAAACTTGTCAAATTGACTGTTTCTTACTGTTAAAACTACTGTTGAATTGTTTATTGAACTCATTTCTCTGGACTACCCTTGAGCTCTAGAGCTGTACTGTAAACATTTATTCTACTAGTACTGAGGTTTTTTTCTAAAAAGCATAAACGAACATACCAATATGTCTGATATGGTCCACTTTCAGACCCAATTTGCGAACTGATCTGATATGAGTAAAAATACGACCCAATGTGCATTGCATAGGTCCATTTGTTGGCATTCCATTTCTGTCATCTTATTTTGATATATATTTTAAGTGTGATGTGAATTCTTGAAGTTTGCCTCTATGCCATGCTCAACATACCACCACTTCACCGCAGAGCACAATGGATGTCATACTTGAGGACATTGGCACGTGAAGCATGGGATTGTAACCCCCTAGCACAGGAGTAATCCCAAGCTCATTGCAACTTTGCGATTGTTTAGTTCAAAGTTTAGAGCGCAGCTCTTTGGCACCCGTTCCCGCGTTTCGCGTCGCCATCAGCCTCACCGTAACCAAGGTCATCATCCGCACGCTGTTTTAGCTGCACACGCTGCTGCTGCCATCTCTCGCGTGCGTGATGCGAGTCTTGCTCTCCCCTTGTCCTCCAAAGCCAGATCACGTGTTCTCGCCTATCCTCTCACCCCCTTCTCCTGCTGTCGCAGCTCTGCCACGGTGCCGCCGGCGGCTGCTCCTTGCCGCCTTGCGCGTGATCCACAGCTCTCAGCCGTGTCTCTTGCTTCCCCGTTTGCTGGGCGCGTTCCTCAGTGACATTTGTCGCCTCCAGCAGTGCTTGCGCCTGGCTGTCCTTCTCCCGCCTCCACTCTTGCCCTATACCTCCCCTTGCCTGGCGCAGTGCCGTTGCAGTGATTCGAAGGACAGTTATAGCATTTCGTCCCCTTACTTCAACTTCCCACCCCAACCTTGTGCGGCTACATTGAGGCCTGTCTGTGAGTGAATGAGTGTGTGACCTCTACTCAACACACCTGTTCTCCACCTGTTTCCTCATCCCACCTCAGAAGAAACATTAAATAATAATTGCTAATCTCCTCCCCCCCTCCCCTCTCTGCAGCAGTGACCCATTATAACATGGCGCTGGCTCGATCGCCACGGATTGCGGTGTGTGCTACACAGTCTGAAATGCAGAACCACCTCTGTTCAGCACGGCGTGTTCTGTATGCGCTTGCCTGCTGTGTAAATAAGGCAGCAGCTGCACTCAAAGATCGCATTTCTAAGAAGCCTAATCGTCGGTCAATTTTTTTATTTCTCACATGGAACAAATTTCGCTTTTTAAAGCTTTGTAGATAAGTTAGCAACAAATCATGCTATAATATGCTCTATATTGCTAATTTTTACTTGGATTTCTTCACTGCATAATTGACACCACAAACCTTTTCTCAGAACTTTAAGAAACCGCTTGTTTTATCTTTTCCCTAAGTAGTTTTGTCATCTAGTATGTGCAGCTACAGAGCCTGTAATGTCACTTTATTTCATATAAAGGATATTTTTTCTTTAAAAAAAAAAGAGTACTTCGAAAAGTACTCTTTTCTCCTTGCTAAAAACAATGTAAATTGAAATACTGATAAAGTATAATAGTTATGAAAGATTGCTGGCTTCACATTACAGTGGCTTCTCATTGAACTCGGAATAAGTTTAGCATTTCTGGGTCAGAATAATAACTTTGTAAAAATTATTCTGCAAGACTTGCAAGTTCATATAGCATTACAAATTTTTTAATAAATAATATCAATATAGTGCTCACATTGAACTAAACAAACATGATTTTTCTCAAACGAATTAAAAATGTGGTAATGAAAAACCTGGTACGTGTGTGTGTTTGCATGTGTGTGTGTATGGGCTTGCGCGCACGCACATGTATGCGCATGGCTAAGCAGATGGAAGGAAGAAAAAAACCTTGACAGATAAAATCTTGTCATATGCATTAGCTTCATACCGCATACTTCTGTAACTGCATTTAGTGGTATGGTTCTTCAAGTGCTGGTATGTGACACTATGTTGAAATAATTGCAACCTGTAATTAAGGCCAGGTGTCTGTCATTGCATTTGTACCTGTGGGAGGGTCTTTTTCGGTGTGTTTCATATTAAAGTCATGCTGTATGGCATATTTTTGTTCCATCTTGTAACAGCTCAAGGCCACCATTCAGCAGCACTGAAACAGTATCTGACTGCCCTGCTCATGAGTACTGACTACTTCACTCAGCCCCCGCCAAGGTCCCTTGCTGATGACGTCATGTACAAGAAGATGGCTCACTGCTGTAGCAAGTTGCAGTGTCACACACAGGTTGGCATGCAAACTGTTTACTGCCTTAATATTTACTTTGATCTTAGCACCATTAAACGTAAAACATTTTTATTCAATAGCTTTTTAAATAGCATGTGGTGAAATAGCACTCATAGTGAAATTTCGTTTTGGTGAACCTCCATATACTTATAGTGAAGAAAAATGCCCATCCTAAATACACTCCAATAGACATCCGCATAGTTTTTCATTGGGGTTATAAAGACAGGTGCAGTGAAGAAACGTATGTGCAAAATAAAATGGATATATTTAGTATAATTCAAAATAGCAATTATGACAAATAATGACAAAATAATAAATAGAAAAAAAGAAGGCTCAAGGAAATTGACTTCCTGTTGATAATGAAGTAAACAGTGCCAATCGCAGAAGTTTCAACTCACGTTTTCTGTAACGGCAACAATTCTTGCATGCACTGGCTGCCTTGAATTATCAGGGCTTTCCTATCGCAATGCGCTTGATGGCAGCGTCTCTACATTGAATGATAGCAGCCATTCCCTTTGATTGTTCCGCATCTTGCATGTTATGTCATCCAGCCTTAGGCAACACAAACCGTCTCTGTGAGGCTGTCTGGTGCTTACATATAAGTGTCACATTGCATTGCGCCAGTTAACTGTGCATTATGTCAAAGCAAAGTGTTCTGTTTCTTCTTGACAAGTAGAAGAAGCTTTGTGAAGTTTGTGCTCAGATGATGAGATGCAAGGACATAGCTAAAGATGTGTAATATGTGTTTCAATAAAGAACAATATTGCACTCTTTTGAATGAGAATCGACTGTACTTAGAAAACTTTTATTGTATTTACAGAAAGGGCAAAATAGCGAACTGCTGCTATATCAATGGTACTGATGTAGTGATTTTTTTCCAGCTTTGACAACTTCGCTATAACGAGGTTTTACTGTATAACTTATTACGCAAAGTTAAGATGCAACAAAGGCCAGGAAAAATGTTTCAGGACAGGAAAGAGCGTCTTAACTTTGCATAATAAGATGAACTAACTAGCCCATAACAGGTATTGATACTGTATAACTTTGCCTAATTGTACAAATTCAAAAATATTCCCTTCAAAGCGTTATCAACAAGCTGCAGAAATGAGATGGCCATCCTTTTTGTGTGAAGTGCACAAATTAGCTTGTGGGCATAATTAGCAAAATTACAAGAAAACACTGTATGTGACACTTGTAAAAAGTCAAGACAATGACACTGAGGCGAGTTTATGAAGGCTTATTGCTGAAGATTATCATCCATTCTGGGAAATAGAAAAGAAGTGAATAATTATTGCATATATGTACGATATTATTTTCAGCTAAACCTAAGCTACACTTTTTCCTTTTTGCAAACATGCAATTTGTCTTTGAACTCTTTGCACAGTTGGTAGCACTATCATTCGCACATGGTCATTCTTGCAACATGATGGCATGCCTTATTCTCAATATGTGTACGGTGTGAAGATTCCACATATCCTCTGCTTGCTAAACACAAATCTGGATGTAGTAGCCTGGGTAAGCTCCCTGCATCCACATTGCTTGTAACACAGTTGTGGCTTAAGCAGTGAAGGACTCAGTAGAAGATTGTTCATGTGGAACCTAGGAAATATGGCACTAGACACTTAAAAAGGTATCAACAAGCTGGTCAGACAAGACCCAGTATAAACTGATGCATATAGAATGGGGTTGTCACCATATGGGAACAGTATCATTTACTTTGTCTTCTTCCAGCTCTTTAGTGTTTTTAGTGCATCATTTAGTGCTTCATTGCATGAATTGCACCACAAACAATTTGTTTTATTATAGAAACCTTCTACACACTTGCCAATTGACAAGTAAAACCTTCAGTACTCAGTGTTTGCTTTTTGCTCTCCACTGCATGAAGCTCCAATAATGTAGCTTGCAAAAACTACACACATCCTTATATTGCAGGTAACAGTTTTATCATGTTACAGAAGTTACTGTGTCATGTAGGAATATGGTGTGTTCTGAAATGACCACATGACATCTGACATGGTGCCTCACTTCAGTAGAGCACACTTGCTAATATATTGCCAAATCTGCTGACATCCTTCATCAGATGCAGCATACTACTGCATACATTCAAGGTAACAGGCTAAAATCTGACATGTGCTCCACAACAGTATCACAACATTTCTTGGCATGCAAAGCATACCAAGTAGCATTAAAGAATGTTAGCTTTTCCGTATATATGTAATTATCATTCACAAAATGCTGGGTTACCAAGGGCATAAACGTGAGCAGCCTGGTTGGTCACGCCATCTTGTGGTTTTGAGTTTAACCAGAGAGGACACGCAGTTATTATTGCAGTAACTGGCCATATGCTACTTATCTGCTGATGAAAAGCATTAGCAGCGATGCAGTCGACAACATGCAGTCCCTGTTGCTTCATATTGCTTCTACGATAATGCCCATGTAACACAAACGTTTCACATTTTGTTAGTTGTAGCATCACAAGATGTTGTTGCCAGCATTGTTACTGGCGTTTACGTTTACTGTAACCCAGTATTTTTGTAACAAGTGGACAAGCTAAAACTCTTTATTGAGAGCATTAGCCTCATTAGCAGGGTTAGAAATTCACCAAAAAGTCAGCAGTTTGACTGTTTCTAAACAAAGATGTTAAACAATTCATTAATGATTGTATCATTACTATGAATATATACCAACTAGTTCAGCTATCCACCCTTCTGCATGTCTAAAACAATTTATTCAGTCCACTCCACACCAGTGCATTTCTTATGGTTGGTAATGGGCACAACTTCACAAGTAGGTTTCTGGCATGACTGAAGTGCTTTAAGATGGCCAGTCTTGCCCTTTAAGAGGGGGGCAAGTTGGTTTCATGCACTCATAGCAAGAATGGGAAAGTAGCACATGTGCATGCATCCCCTGCTTTGTATCTACTTTGAGTCTAAAAGCTGCAATAGAAAAAAAAAAGAAAAAAAAACTTGGTTTTAACATCTGGAAACTGCACAACATCTTATGAGGGACACCATAGTGAAGGGCTCCAGATTAATTTTGACCTCCTGGGATTCTTCAACGTGCACCTAAATCTAAGCACCCCCCACAAGTGTTTTTGTATTTTACCTCTATTAAGTCCGGTCATCACAGCTGGGAATCGAACCTGCAACCTCGAGCTCAGCAGAAGAATGACATACCACCATTCAGCCCACGCAGTCCTAGGGAGGTAGACCACCGGGCAAGCTACTATATGGCTTTTTTTCTTCCACAGAATAGTTTGGGTGTGCACCTGGTTTCTTATTTTGTGGCCACCGTGAGTGAGACAGTTATGGTAGCCACAGCGAGCAGACTCCCACTTTTAGAAACAATTTCAAAAGAACCCAAGGAGGTCAAAATTAATCCAGAGTCCCCAACTAGAGCATGCCTCATACTCCTATCATGGTATTGGCATGTAATGCTCTATAATATAATTATATTTATTTAATTTTAGGAAACCACTTGCCTCCTTCAAAATGACATCACTGATTCCCCTTGAATACACAGCTTACCAGCTGTTTTATTAATGTTAGCAGTGATCTAGTGCTATACTTATGTCTTGTGTTCTCAGAGAATGAAAATAATATCTTATTATTGAGATGGCGGGAGTATTTTTGTCTTGAGTGCCTATTGATTAAGGTTCTAACGAAGTTTTCAAAAAATTTAGTGTAGGTAGCGTGCTTTAAAATTTCAGTGTTCCTGAGGCTCTGTCTAGTAACATACACTGGTTCACTGCAGGCTGCCTTGCTCTGCCAGTTGATGGAAGAGCCAGACTATGGTGCAGCATTCAAGTCCCTGAACGAGCGCCAGTGCCAGGACAGCTGTGACTCGCTCTATGAGCACGTGTTTGATGTAACACTGCTCGAGTTCCTAGTGCACCTACACACACGGCGCGGTGAGATAGAGTCCCGCCAGAAGGCACTACATTGCATGGGCTTGCTTGAACTCAATGCCAGCAACAATGAAGAGATTCAACGAGAAGCTGCCAACGTGCGCCGGGGAAACTTTCTGCGAGTCATCGCTCGCCAGTACCTCTAGGCACCTCTCTCATACATTTATCAAGCGGAAATTCTCCTCACAAACCTTTTTTTTTCAAGATTAAGGCTATGTAAATGTAAATTATGTAAATGTAAATTGTGTGTGGCTTAGAGCTTGATCTCCTCATTCCAAATCTTTTTCTAGTTTTAGGATAGCTCGATGCTTTCATGTCCAAAGTGCCATGCATAGGTGAGAAACAGTGCATGTTTGTGCAGCTGCTGGACATAGCAGTTCGCATGATAGAGCAATGCAGATTGGTTTTTCTTGTTCCAAACACTCCGCTGAGAGAATTTTATATCTGGTGCCTTGTTTTCAGTGGCTGGTGTCCGAGTATATTGAAAAGTTTCATCCTTAAAAATAATCTGATCACATTAAAACCTAGATAAGTGCATTCTACACATCTTAAAAATTATGCACACCAAATTTGGTCTTGATTGGACCACAATAAGTACATGAAATGTTGTAAACAAAGCCATGTTTGGCCCATAATATGAAGTTGGTAAAACGAGATTGACAATTATAACACTTGTCTTTTTCTGTTGTAGCAGTGATATCTACATGAAAATTGCACACAATGCAGGCCAGGGTATCCTGATCCAGTGAACAGCTTTAGAATTCGCCCGCACCATATGTTCCCACGTAGTCTTTGTGAGCCGCATGCTCAAGACAAGCCTCCTTAGCTAAACGGCGATGATGAGACCTTACCTCTGCTGTCAGATTCATTGGCATGGTTGAAATCCTTCTCTTGTCACAATCTTAGCTCAGTGCAACTAGTTCCTTTGAGGAAAGCACTCCTAGTTCCTGTAGGACTTGTTTGTAGCCCTTGTGACCTTGATTTAACCACAGGACAGCGAGTGTTGTTGCCATCTCTACAACTGTGCCCAAAGCAAACCTCGTCTTGGGGCACAACAGCCAAGTCTTACTGTTCAATGATTCTGCTCCATTTTGAGTTTCCCCTTTGACACAGTGAGTCAGTAGCCGTTCCTCTGTTAGCTTTTTGTATGTGGGTGGTATTGTCTTGCCCTGGCTGTTTGTGAGAATCGGAGTGTGTGCTGGGGCTGCCTGACCCATTGCTTCTGCCCGCTTGAACTTGCACCCAGAGTCTTCACCATCTGGACAAAACTTACGGCTCTTGGCGGTATCTGTTGAGCATGAATGTAAGAATGATGCCCAGATGGTACAATACCATCCCATGCATGCTTCCTCTGTTTACAGTGATGGCTACTTGAAAGCATATAGTTTCATACAATAATCCACCTTTTTCATGGCGCGACAGCGCAGGCGCTCTGCCTTAGCGGATTAGCCACAAAATGTTTTGGAAGGGTCGCACGCCGAAAGGTCCCCTGAAAAAAAAAAAAAAAAAAAATGCGCTCGAACGCACGCTGCAGCAAACATTCATGCCTTGTACTGCATTGAAACTCTACTGGTAGCTCGACGTCAGTGCGGTGCCGAAAACGTGCGTAACATAAAACTGCAACTCCACTTTAAAACAGAATCCCTACTGGATGTCAGAGCGTGTCCAAAAAGAAGGGCGAGGGAGGAGCTCGGGTGCCGCATAACGCGCGTCTAAGCATTGGCACCCACCGTGCGGTGCGCCATAGATTAGCGGCAAGGGTTTCGTCCGAGCTGTCCGGATTGCACCGTGAGCCAGGTAGTTGCCCCCTTTAATTAATGGCTAGCAAATTTAACAAAAAACCTATGCGCTACACTTGGGCGACACTTAAATATATCTCATTGCAATATATCACAGCGTCGGTCCTCACTTGCTGGAGATGGCAGCGCGTGCCTGACTTCACCTACTCGTTTAAGGCACGGTAACACTGGGTCGATACGCCTCCGACAAGACGTTCACGCCATTGATTGACTGACTAGTGTACATCGCTGAAAACATTTTATCATACCAGGCTGACAATGATGCAACCCATGAGCGCGAGTTGTCGCACCAACACAATCAGTGTGCCGACCATATTTCGTCCGAACCCCGCGCAATCGGCCGTCGAACTGACAACGCAATAGCGTCAGTGTCTTTGTACATATCATTAATCATGCACAAAATGAGTCAAACATGCCTACCAAGTTGAAATGTACAAGCTTCAACCCTCTCAAGCCTTGCACATGAAGTTAGAGCCAATGTCGATCCTGTTCAGCGAAGGTTAAGGCTGGCGCCGTCAAGTTCGTGCACCTGCTGGCGGACCTGAACTGAAATGTAAGCAGTTAGGTCGAACGAAACTACTTTTATAGTTCAGTTGTGGCCTTAGCAATTTGAAATCAATTACACTTCACTTCCCACGGCACGTACACAATAAGCGGCAAGCGGTGACACAGCGCTGTGCTACCATCTGTATGTCACCGTACTTGTAGGCTGTCGGTCGCATTCGCTGCGTATATGGGTGGGTATGTACATGTTGCTTTGCCGACACGTCTGTCAATTCCAGAGATGCATCATTTGCCTCTGCGTTAAACGGCAAACAAGACACTGTGCATTCGGTACACAGCAACATAAACAGCCGCCTCGCTCAGTTGTACCAACACCGTGTGAGCGATAGCATCCACGTGTTCTTGCGACAGAACAACACGGCCTATAAACGAACGCTTATGCGAGCACAGTTTCCTGTAATAATGCTTTATGATATGTGCAAACTGTAAGTATGATGGAGTTAAAGAAAAGCGAGAATCTGTAATAAACTAACAGCCCATAATATACGTATCTGGATCACAGTTGCCGTTGTTTAAGTGGTTCGGCCGCTCATATTGACTCAACCCAGGGTGGAAAAACATGGCATATATGTGCACATATGTATGTTTTGCTATGTTTTGACATTATTTCAGATCAGTGATGCACCTTTTCCACAATATTTGATGATAACAACGATCTGCGGCCGTAGATTTCGATGTAAACAAGTGCACCGCTTTGATAAATCCGACGCCGAAGGCTTCTTGGATATGCGAGATGTCCTAATAATGTGTAAAAATACAAAAAGCGAGTTCCAAGTGCAGAAATCAACGACAAATTCCAAGGCAGCAGTGTTAGTAAAGGGAACTCAGCGTGCCTTTATTACGGCTGCACTGTTTGCACAACAGTGCATTCAGGCCTGCTCACCCAGTAGTCGGTGAGTGCTACGTGGCTTCCAGGAACGACATGCTGTCCTGAAGAAGCCATTAATAATGATTCGCGATCCATGAAACACACAACTTATGTGCACTCAACATCGGCGTAGGTCCACAAATCTACTGGCGAAAGCCCTGAGACCCATCCAAAACGTTTTCAGCGGTGTGCAGCAGAGGGCTGCACAGGAAAATGAAAAAAGCGGATTACTAGAGGGAACTCTGGAGCTAGTGTCTATGGTAGCTGCAATGGAGGCGGTTGAGCCAGTGGTTGAGCCAGCATGGAAATTATGAGAAGTACATGGATTTGCCTAAACTTCGTCCTTCTGACTTCAAACGGCTTCATGACTTTGTAAACTCATCATTTTCAACAATGCACCTGCAACAATGCAACACTGCACCTCTAACACAGAAGCCCGATATTGAAACCATTATGCCACGAACGCATGCATTGACAAGCGATATGAAACGCCCTTATGAATTTATTGTGGGCAAGCCAGTGCCTTGAGACACTTGGCGCATTTCAATTTGGCCACCTCAACAAGCTCACTTGTTGCAATTAGTAGCGATTGTGCGTGTTTGCAGCCTCTTCTGCTCATGGAAGAGTAAAGATTGCTCTAAAATTTACGACAATGAAGGCATATAAAGCATAATAAACAAAGCCGCAAAAATGTTTGAATCCACAAGCACGAAGATGAGACAAAGCCATGTACTTCCCATCATTCCCACGGTGGCTCAATGATTACAGCGCCAGAGTTCCCTCAACTATATTGTAGGAAACTCTATGCTTGAAAGTAGCTCTGTAGCTTCTGAGTGACTGCATCTGTAAGCTTCTATCCTCGTGGCATTTTGAGCTCTCATAGGGCAGCCTAAGCCGCTTGGCTACATGGTTGGTGCAGTCTTCTTTTGTGATGGGCCCACTTCCACACACCTTTGCTGCTGACACAGCTGTATAAGCCTTGCTGTAGCCATTGCTAAGAAAGTTGCAAACCTCAGTGGAGCACTGGAGGACTTGGTCCTCTTCCATATCCTCTCAGTTGCATTAGTCTCCATGGCAGGTGCTGAGCAGTCTACATTTTTTTGGCACACTGGCATATGAAAAGCTTGCCATATTTCTTCCTCCTTTTTGCTTTCAAATGGCTTGCGTGTACTGCAACTCTGGCAGTAGTTGGACAAAACTTCAAAGTCTAGTTAAAGCCCTATTTCCACAGAAATGGCTGTGCCTATGCCATTATGACTCTTTGCCTCATTTCTCCCAAGTGCCATCAAAGATAACAGCTACATTGGCAAATGCCGCTTCCTTTGCTGTTACTTCCTGAGCCAACTCCAGGTTATCAGCCATTGGTTTTGTAGCAGTGAGGTGCACTTTCTTTGTTATGGCATTGAACAATTTACGGTGAATCGATTTTGGCAAACCAGGAACTGCACAAAATCGGATGAGTTGATTGTGTCTAGCTTCAATTGCATGCGGTGCAACCACTGCCTTGATGTTCATAGCAAAACTCTCTCTTGGGCCGACTGAAGGGCGCATTCCACCGTTAGTGTCGTCTGCCAAAGCTGCATGCCATGACGAAAATGTTGACAACACGACAGACGTGGAACGCGCTGCATTGTTGCAATATAATTCTAAAAACGATGCGAGTCCTTTCTGCTTTCTGGCCAATTCACAGATGAAAAGGTCGGGCCGTCCGCACGCAGGACGTGTTCTGTATGTTCCTGCATGCGTACTCGTGAAGCAGTGTGTAACTGCAGAAGAAGTGCATGTGTGGGTGGTGTCTCTTGTGCATATTGTCAGTGAAAAAACATAGGCTGCAGATAGCATACGCTGCTGTGAACATTTCAGACAAATTTTGCTGTCGAGCACGGCGCATGGAGCTCGCAAGCAGACCATGAAGTCACCTTTTTCTCAAGCACTATCTTTTCAACAGAAGCCTCCTCACTCCTTATGTGCTGCCATATTTCTTCATGCAGCAGATTCCCAAACACGGCTTCTATTGGCCAATAGCTGACATCAATCAAGAAGAGTGCTTGGATCAGTGCGCTTTATATGCACACTATAATAAATATACTGTTTATATTTATTGATGCAGTTGAATAAACTGCCTCATGGAAGCAAAAATCTGCATTTTAGCGTTCCCAATTTCAAAAGAAATTATGTACTTCCAGAAGTACGACTATCATCTATTACCGACCATCATCTGCTAATGCAACATTGGCTACACTGCTTACCAGTGTTGTAGCTGTCAAGTCTCGCTAATTTTGTTTAGTTTTGAACACTCATCTAACCTTGAACCACACCCACCGTGGTTGCTCAACGGCTATGGTGCTGGGCTGCTCAGCACGAGATCGAATCCCGGCCACGGTGGCCGCATTTCGATGGAGGCGAAATGCGAAAACACCCGTTTACTTAGATTTAGGTGCACGTTAAGGAACCCCAGTTGGTCAAAATTTCCAGAGTCCTCCACTACGGTGTGCCTCATAATCAGAAAGTGGTTTTGGCACGTAAAACCCCATAATTTAATTTTAATTTTAACCTTGAACCACACAAATCTTTTTAAGTTCAGACCAGACTTGCGCTTGCTAGTGCTCACTCACTCATGGCCGCTCTTGGCTAGATGGCCTTGGCAGACTTCGCCTTGTATTGAGCTGTTGCGCAAAATGCACAATTTGGGTGTGGCTACTATCCGTTCGTCAAGCTGGTGCAGCACTGCAAAGGGGATCACAGGCAATCTTTAATTGCCAATAACTCTGCTTCTGCTGAATGCATCGAAGTACCTTTCACTCTGAAGTATTTCTGAAATAAGCTGTTTTAACGTCAAATGCATTCCTCGACTTAGATTAAAGGGGTTCAGGACACCTTTAAGGCTGGCATTCAAGACAGCTAGTGGGATCCTAGAGTGACGACACAACAGCTTAACTGAAATATAGAATGGCAGAAAAGTTGCAACTATATTTACAAGGATTATTAACATGAGATCAAGAGTAGCCCGACAACATTCAGAAGTGTTGTTGATTCCTTAGCTCATGGCACATAGGAAATGGTTTGGCCACACACCGAAAAATGAAATAACCAGTGACAAATATCAAAATATGGTGAACTAAATGTACAAACCAGCATACTCCATCATTATAGCTTCTGTTGACACTTTCCATAGCTATATATATATATATATATATATAGATATAGTCACCAACTGGTTTTATTGCCATAGCTATTATACGGACCCTCAAGGCTTATTGGCACCAGCATTGTGCTCTCACGATATCGATGATACAATAGCCATCTACGCAGAAGGGTTAGAACTCCAGAGAAACGAGACATGTGCACTGCATTAGGCTGTGAAAATGATGAAGCCAAGTGAATGCAGTGTTACACTCTGCCAAATTGGCTCTGGAGCAAAATGAAGGTAGCGTTGTGCCTTCCACTGCTAGCATGAGTGTTGTGCACACAAACAGCAGCTGTGAGTATACCACACATGCTACATACATTGGTCTGAGCGGAACGGTTCAAGTTATGAACGTCGATAGTTTTCCATCATTCTCATCTCGTGCACCATCAAGGTGCGACACCTGCAATGCCACTGATGTCACTCATCATGCCAGCATTGCGAGACATCTGGTAGCTGCCGGGGCACTGCTGTTCAGTTTCTGCTGTGCAGTAGCAGTGCCCTTGCATTGTGCCAACATGTCACCCCTGCATAGTATTGTTGAACACTGTTCGAGGATTTTCAGTCCAATGCTAAACCTTGCTATCACTGTCGAGGCATTGCCTTTGAAACGAAACTAGCAATGTTTTCACAGACGAAAGGGGCTGAAAAAAATGAATAATTGGTACTTATAAAAAAAGAAAACTAAATTTGAGAGAAGTAAAATTCGTTCTTTTTTACAACGCTGACAGTAAATTCGGAGATTCATTGAAATACAGGTAAACCTCGATATAACGAAGTATTTAACTTTTCATAACTTCATGTCCATAAAACACCATGTATTTAGAACTTCAGTATAATGAAGTGTGTTTGTATGCGATTTCAATATAACGAAATTTCGATGCCGCTGCAAAGGGATGTAGAGATAACAGAAACTTCTGTGGATGTGGATGGTCAAATGATTGAAATAAATTGAATTATCGCGAGCTGTGTGGTTTGGGTGCAAGTGAAAGTGTGCGAGGGCGAGACAAGAAAGATGGTGCCTTCCCGCGCGAGCAAAGGGAAAGAGGGGGAGGGAAGCAGGCTCACGGTAACGCAATCAAGCGCGCGCGAGAGAGCGGGGATAAGTTGGCGCGCGTCTCGGCCATTGCTGCGCGTGGCTGTAGAGGTAATTTGCCGCGTGTGCAAAGAGCGGGCATGCCGAGACGGCGTGGCATCATGTAAGCTGTCTTCCTGCGCTTTTGGTATTGGAGGTTGCGTAATCAGTAGTTTTCGTGACCCATTGGAGCGAGAGGCAGACGAAGCATTCACTCCCCGCTTCCGGCACTTTTCCTGATAGCGTCGCAGTGCGGGCAATGCTATCAGCCGCGGGGACGGAGTGCACGCGATAGCATGGCTGGCTTCTCTTACCGTAGTTCCCTGTGTTAACTCACATCTGTTGTTTTGAATTTTTCATTCATCATCATCATCATCAGCCTGGTTACGCCCACTGCAGGGCAAAGGCCTCTCCCATACTTCTCCAACAACCCTTGTCATGTACTAATTGTGGCCATGTCGTCCTTGCAAACTTCTTAATCTCATCCGCCCACCTAACTTTCTGCTGCCCCCTGCTGTGCTTCCCTTCCCTTGGAATCCAGTCCGTAACTCTTAATGACCATCGGTTATCTTCCCTCCTCATTACATGTCCTGCCCAGGCCCATTTCTTTTTCTTGATTTCAACTAAAATGTCATTAACTCGCGTTTGTTCCCTCACCCAATCTGCTCTTTTCTTATCCCTTAACGTTACACCCATCATTCTTCTTTCCACAGCTCGTTGCGTCGTCCTCAATTTGAGTAGAACCCTTTTCGTAAGCCTCTAGGTTTCTGCCCCGTAAGTGAGTACTGGTAAGACACAGCTATTATACACTTTTCTCTTGAGGGATAGTGGCAACCTGCTGTTCATGATTTGAGAATGCCTGCCAAACGCACCCCAGCCCATTCTTATTCTTCTGGTTATTTCAGTCTCATGATCCGGATCCGCCGTTACTACCTGCCCTAAGTAGATGTATTCCCTTACCACTTCCAGTGCCTCGCTACCTATTGTAAATTGCTGTTCTCTTCCGAAACTGTTAAACATTACTTTAGTTTTCTGCAGATTCATTTTTAGACCCACTCTTCTGCTTTGCCTCTCCAGGTCAGTGAGCATGCATTGCAATTGGTCCCCTGAGTTACTAAGCAAGGCAATATCATCAGCGAATCGCAAGTTACTAAGGTATTCTCCATTAACTTTTATCCCCGATTCTTCCCAATCCAGGTCTCTGAATACCTCCTGAAAACACGCTGTGAATAGCATTGGAGAGATCATATCTCCCTGCCTGACGCCTTTCTTTATTGAGATTTTGTTGCTTTGCTTATGGAGGACTATGGTGGCTGTGGAGCCGCTATAGATATCTTTCAGTATTTTTACATACGGCTCGTCTACACCCTGATTCCGTAATGCCTCCATGACTGCTGAGGTTTCGACAGAATCAAAAGCTTTCTCGTAATCAATGAAAGCTATATATAAGGGTTGGTTATATTCCGCACATTTCTCTATCACCCGATTGATAGTGTGAATACGGTCTATTGTAGAGTAGCCTTTGCGGAATCCTGCCTGGTCCTTGACAGAAGTCTAAGGTGTTCCTGATTCTATGTGCGATTACCTTAGTATATAGTTTGTAGGCAACTGATAGTAAGCTGATCGGTCTATAATTTTTCAAGTCTTTGGCGTCCCCTTTCTTATAGATTAGGGTTATGTTAGCATTCTTCCAAGATTCCGCTACGCTCGAGGTCATGAGGCATTGCGTATACAGGCTGGCCGGTTTCTCTGGAACAATCTGCCCACCATCCATCAACAAATCTGCTGTTACCTGATCCTCCCCAGCTGCCTTCCCCCTTTGCATATCTCCCAAGGCTTTTCTTACTTCTTCCGGCGTTACCTGTGGGATTTCGAATTTCTCTAGACTGTTTTCTCATCCGTTATCGTCGTGGGTGCCACTGGTACTGTATAAATCTCTATAGAACTCCTCAGCCACTTGAACTATCTCATCCATATTAGTAATGATATTGCCGGCTTTGTCTCTTAATGCATACATCTGATTCTTGCCAATTGCTAGTTTCTTCTTCACTGCTTTTAGGCTTCCGTTCCTGAGAGCATGTTCAGTTCCATCCATATGATACTTCCTTATGTCAGCTGTCTTACGCTTGTTGATTAACTTCAAAAGTTCTGCCAGTTCTATTCTAGCTGTAGGGTTAGAGGCTTTCATACATTGGCAATTTTTCATTGGTGCGACCTATATACATTTGTTCATTCTTTTTTTTCAGAAAGAATTAACTGCTGTCAAAATCGGGTTGGATGTATGGTCATGCGAAGCGCGCTGGGTTGCTGCTTACGGCGACTGGTGCTTACAGTGCGGCTGTGTGGGCGCTGTATCTTGAAAGCGTCTGCACTTCTTCGTATGCGCTGTGCTTTCAACATTTCGTTCCCATTGAATCAAGAGATGCACGGAGGTCAATTTGACAGCTGCTTCCGCTGCGATTCCTCTCCAGCATTTTGACAGCGAGTTCCCACGCTTGTCGAGCGAGATGTGTTTATGTTTACCTGTGCATGCGTTATACCACGCTTGTTAATTTAGTTAAAACACATTGGCGGGCATGATTGAATGTGTAAACACGATTGAATGAGGACATAGAAGGAAACACACATAGAGGCAGCGCTTACACATTATATCACTGTTAACTTATTAAGCGAATGTTCATACGGCCGATAAAACTATCCTTTGTGTAGCTATCTAATTTACTGTTGCAATCGGTGCTTCGCCTTTCGGGCAAAACTGCGACTTTTCTTTTGCCATTACAGTTATATGGACACTCTAGGCGCATTTTTGCCGTCGCCGTGATGTACCGTATAAAGTCCAAGGGCGATAACACCATCCATGCACATCGTACTCTTAATAAAGTTTACGCTCTTTGGGGCTTATCTTGTCCCACAACAGTCGTCATATGCCTTGCTTTCGTTTCCTTGAAAACTCTGCGCTCGCTACTTTCCTGTCGAGAATGCTGTGTCATGCTGATAACGCGCGCAAGCCATTCGTGGCTTGGAAGTATCATGCTCACAGCATTGAAGAAAGGAAATGCGAGCAAGACAGATGACGATTATTGTTGTGGGACAAAACCCAAAGGGCGTAAACTTTTTTAAGAGTATATGCTGTATGTGCGAGTGAAAGCACGCAAGGGAAGCTGATGATCGCGACTCAGTCTGGCGCGCGCGAAGGAGAAAGCGGAGAACAAATGCGGGGTCTTCCGTCTTGGTTATTGGAGGGAGGGGGGCGGGGGGCGGCGTTGTACTCCGGCAGCAACTGAGCAATTCGCGACCAGGCGCAAAGGGAACTGATGATGGTGGTTCAACTACAGAACACACATATATATAAAGGATCGCGGGGAGACAGCACGAGAGGTGAGGGAGTGCTAGTGTATACTTTGCACGGTCGCGCGTGCCGTATATTGAAAGGGATCTGCAGACAGTTCATACCTTTGTGTGCGTGTTCTCGCTGTTCTTGCGTTGAAGCGATAGACTGCACGAAGGGCTCTTCGCTCGCTGCTGCTGCCGCACTATCTCAGACTTGTGTGCAGTGTTTTGCAGCAAGTGTCCGCGCTCATCGACTGTGATATAGAGTAGACTCCCTTTAAGATTAACTCCAAGGGATCATGAAAAGTGTTTGTCTAAACAGGAGTGCTTCTAAAGATGATGTTTGAGTACACAGTGTGTGTCCAAATACCTCGTATATGAGAACAAATGAATGAAATGGCCTTTCAGGGAAAAAATAACTGCAATATAAGCATTTATTGCACTACTAGTGGTATACTACACATTGCCCTAGTAAGGCACTGTTACTGTTACTCAGTCTGTTGTATTTTTTGTGCCTGTCGAGGAAATCCAGGGAAGCGTCAGCTGCATTGCAGATCACTTGTGCAGATTCGGGCACAACATCCATGCTGTCATCGTCAGCAGCAGTTTCTGATGGCAGGTCGAGCACCTCTTCAATTAAAGCTTCCAGTGTGTCAGCCCTACATGTTTGCACACCTTCGTCAATGCTGACATACACACTCATGTCAATGGAGACACCCTTACTGCTCAGTGTAGTAACAATGCTGCTCTCCTCCAAGTTTACAGTAGAGTCCTCACTCATAGTATCGCAGTCATTCTGCGCTGAGCTGTCACTAGGTGCCATAAACCCCGCATGGTAGAAGGCATTGGCAGTGGTCACTTCAGTAACCTGCCCCCAGGCACTTGTTAGTAAGTGGACAGCACTTAGCAGTTTCACTGTATACTCTGTACCGCTCTCCATGCAAATTAGCATCCTCTGCAACAGAGAGCGACGATTGTGCCTCTGAATTCAAGCTGCTGATTACTCCCTGGTCCATGGGCTGTAGCTTCGAGTTTCGCTGGCTTTACTGGCCAGGTCGCGCTTGTTCTTTCTCTCTCTCTCTGCGTCCTGTTTCCTCCCTGCAGTTTGCAAGTTCGGAGAATGCCAGCGCGATGCGAACCTGCTGCGGCGACAAAGAGGAGAGATCATTGTGGGAGGCGCTGCGGTGGGGGGTAAGGGGAGTAGCACAGTGCTGAAAATGCCTCGTATGAAGGGCTCAACGCATCTGCGCTGTGCAGAGGGGGAGGGTCCGGCAATGGGGAGGCAAAGGAGAGAATGAACTTGAGGGCGCGGCTAATGGTTGTAGCCGGGCCGGGAGGAGACAGAGGAGTGAGTGAGAAAGGGTGGGAGCAGAGGAGCAGCAGAACCTTCGCAGAAACACCAAGGTGGTTAGGTCTCCTAGTCTCCCCGCGTCGCACAGATGGTCGATGGCACAGAAAAGCTTTCATTTTTTTTCTTTTTTTCTTCTTTCTTTCCTCTAAAGTGCTGCTCGGATGGTCGAGCAAAGCTGCGTGGGTAAGGCACGGCTGTCCGTGGAAGTTCATCTTAACCGATTACCGCGTGTGCAGTGTTCGTATTAAGCGGATTTTTTTTTGCATTGACTCTTTGGTAAACCAAACAAACGACTTCCACTGTTCATCTTAACCGAGGGTTCATCTTAAGCGAGTTCGTCTTAACGGGAGTCTGCTGTATTCATGTTTACTTGTGCACGCTGACGTCATCCTTGTTAATTCAGTCAATAAGCAAACGTTTCTCAGTTTATACAGTTAATAAAACTAAACTAATACCCATACTTCATATAGCTGTGTACCAATTTGCTCTTGCAATCGAAGCTTCGCCTTTCGGGCGAAACCGACTTTCTTTCTTGGGGGGGAGGGGGGGTGCGACTGATACAAAGGTGCAAATTATAGACTGGAAAATACGTTAATTCGTACTGCCGATGTGAAGATATCATCGACGTACGTGGCACGAAATCGTATTATTTGCTGACTCCCAAATTTATCCAAATGAATTTTCTCATTCAGATTTGCATTTTTCGATTGCCCGATAATTCGGAAAATTTTGCGGCCCCTTTCCATGTAAGAAAAATCGATCACCAACTGCAAAAGGTCAAATTTCAATACAGCAAAATTTCAATAGAACGAAGCAAACTGCTGATTTTATCGCTTCTTTATATCGAGGTTTAATTGTACGTAGGCGCATTTGTGCGTTTCACGTCAGCTCTAAGGCTGGGAGCATGGCATCTGCGAGGAGAAGAGCAAACGGTGTTAGGTTTGAAATTTAAGCTGTTCAAAACCACAAATGCATTTTGTGTTTGCCTGTCTTGCAGCGTAATGTGTGTCTCGCATCATAGTGAAGTGCAGCTATCTCATGCAGCCTTGTCTGCACACTGCCAGTGGGTTAGGCTGAGTTGCGTGAATTTTCTGAGCTTGATCCATTCTGTCCATAGGTTGTTGTACTGCCTAAGTGTTGCTTGATACCGCATTTTTCAGTTTGAGGTAGTACATGGCCTCTGGTAGTGATTGTGTGGAACTGGAGTATTTGTCTGTCTGGATTTTGCTGTGGTGACTGCTTTGCGCATATGAAGTAACCACACAGATGAACTATACTCACGGACAACTTTCTGTGGCAGTGAAGAGAAAGCTACAGGAGTGGAGCTTCTGCACATGTTTTACTGCACCAAGTAGTGTCAGCATTTGACAGTGTTTTCTTTCATTTTCATGGAACAGATATTGAATTAATGTAGCTTCCATGTGTGATAGTTTCGCATTTGCCCTAACGCGGAAAAGCAAAGTAGTAAAATAAGTCAAGTTTAACATTAATTGGTGTATTTTGTCATGATTTCTTGTAAATAAAATGTTTTTTCTTCCCCAGCTTAAGTTACCAGGAATGAGAATGTGGGGCTTTGCTCAAGAGCGCCCTTCTATGTGCTTTGCCTCCGCAAGTTTGCCTTCATTGCCACAGAAAGGTGTCTGCAAGTGTAGCTAGGTGCACTTGCGGTAGTTGCCAACCATTTGTTTGCTGATCCTTTCGCCACTTACATAATCTGTCGCAACAAATTATGGGCCATTCACACAGACCTATTAGTGGCAAACTTTCTGTGTTCTGCTTAACAGGCAAGCAGAGCACAGAAAGTTAGGCCTAAATATCTTGCACAGAAAGAACATGCAATTTAGGTTTAGTCAATTAGCCCTAAATAGCATGCTACTTTGTCAGGTGTCAGCGACCAATGTTATGATTTACTGTCAAGCAGATCTATTCACAGCAGCTGTATGCCTACACTATGACACTCAAAGGCTGAGAAACCGCCTTGCCAACTAAAGCAAATGAATGACAACAACATTGATGTCCTGATTATGGCTGCCATTTCTGATTATGCCTGCCATTTCTGTGACAGCAGGAAACATTATATGGTGTCTGGGATTGCAGTCACTCTTATAAATTGATTCTACGGATGAGGTTGAGTCCCTGAGATAATGTCCAAATATTCGAGCAGGTCAGAAAAAAATCAATCGGTGACTGCATGTGCGTAGAGAAAGAAAAAGGAATATCGATCATGGTGAAAAATGTTCACAGATGTTAAATGAACCTTTCCCCCTTGAAATAGCTGGCTTTACACTGACTAGCACAATTTCAAATTTTATATAAACATTTGGCAATTACTGTCAAGAGGACAGCTTTCCAGTTGTGATATGACACCAAAATGGCAACTTCATTTGGAAACAATTCGTTACGATCCATAAAAATGCTTGAACACACAACTTTATGCATTTACAACCACCTAGTCTTAACATCTTCGTCATTGGCACTGGATTCGGAAAGGTTTAACATATTTATTACAATTTGTTACTCTCTTGCATTTTAGTTACCTTTTTATGAAGCTACGATAGTTTCTTTATTCTTTGGGTTTTCATTTGCTATCACTGTCACTTTTCTGCACCAACAACTGTTGTAACTATTCCAGTGCACCACTCAGATAAGCTGTGTGTGATAATGTGGTGAGTTATGCTTAATCTTCTCTTCATAAAACACTGAATGCACATAGGTGATATCTCTTCTCAGTTACCGTGTCATAACCTGATAATGATTGGTGCCACTGTATGTAAACACTTCTGTATCACTGAATAAACATGTTCTTTCACAAGCTTACTTCGAATCTTGGTCATTGTGTGAAGCAAGTATTACAATGTCTGAACCAGCCCCTTTGGTGAAATGGACATCATAAGCAGTTGCATGCAGCTCATTTCCTGTAAAAATTTAGGGAAAATTTAAAAAGGAAAAGCCTGTTAACTCTAAGCTGTAAAAACTGGGAAAAAATTTGACATCAGTGGAGTTTTGGCGTAAGCGAAATCGTGGAAATAGAAACCCACTGGCTGCCTATAGAAAATGCCACCAGTAATATTCTTGATCACTTTTGCGTGAATCAGCACCGAACATGTGTCTACGGGCAATGACATTACTGCCACAAAACAGAACCTCTTAACGTCTTGAAACGGTGGCAAATGGCTATAGACATATTGGTCTAGAATAAGACTGAAAATAGAATTACTTGTAAACATAACCTAAACACCTGAAATATACTAGTATTTTTCTATCTGCAGTAACAATCCACTACTGCTGTCACCAGAGTATTTTCGCAAACGCATTCAGAACATCTAACTGTAGAACTGCTTTAGATGTTTTCGTCTAAAAGTGCACAAAATGACAAATGGCATGTTAAAAAATATGCCAACTGTCGGTGTTAATAAACAAAACACACCACAGACAAATAAACTCATCAGAAGCGACATAATAAGCTGACTTTAATGTTCAGTAATTTTACACCGAAACTTCAACAATCAAGCGGGTGTTCTTCTTCAACTCGGGGCACGCAAACTATGCCTGGAAACCAATCTTCCATGCTCGTGCAGGTGGGGCTGACAGCAGAAGCGAAACGGGTGCCACAGTGATAGCAGCACGGTGAAAGCAGCAGTGTCGCAATGCTAGCCACTGTTCTGCGACCACTCGGCAATAGTAAAGCAGAGGTGGCTCTAAATTTGTCATGCATCCCATTCCATGCTGGAAACACTGGGAGGGAAGAAGTTCGAGAAAATGACCGGTGGCACACGCAGTGTCTTGGTCGTTAATTCTTACTTTATTTTAGTTGTGTGCTGTTCTAAGCTGTTCTGTACATTTATTGGTGCGAAAACATCAAATAGCCCATTGAGCGAAAAAGCCGGCGGTTTATGTAGCAGTGAAACAGCACCAAAATTCCCATTGACTGCAACGCCACGTCATGAGCGTGCCTCGACGAAGCAGAGCGGGCGAAATCGGAACACCTGCTGTAGCGGAAGCATGCCAGGTGTTGCGTAAGGGGATCGAGGGCATCACCGTGATGTCACATCACCCGCGTGCCTTGACAAAGCAGATACGGCAATGCAACGCCGCATGCCATGGACACCGTCGGTGACGTGGCGTTGGTACCTCAGGCTGCTGCTGCTTGCTGGCTCGGATAGCACGTACCGCTATGGTACATTACTCGCAGTGCAAAACTCGAAGGGCTGCTTAGTGGCATTCAATTGGTTATAAATGCTTCCGCATTCCCAACTCATAGGAAGTGCTTAGGTGTCCTCGAATTTTGGAATATCAGCTGGAGTCGTTTAGCTGTGCTGACGCTGTTTGCCATGTGTTTTGCATCAGTGCTTCGCGACATCAGCTGTATGTGTGTTTTTGCCGAGGGCTTACTACCACAATGACAGGATCTGCATTCACTGCCTCCAATGTTCAATGTTCTTGGTGCACCTTCTTGCATCGCACATTCGCATAGCACCTTTTCCGGTAAGTGAAATACTTTGCACTTAGTTTTTTGTCAAGAATGTGTGAATTTTTGCAGGTGTTAAACATGAAAATTATTGATGGTTGGGCTTTTCTGCGTTCCCGATTTTCGTCAACTTAATTTTTATATGAGGCTTCTGCTTGCTTAATGTCGTTATGGTTAACGTAGCACCAAACAAACGAAGGGAGTGCATTCAAAGAGGATGCGCTGGCCGTAATCATGAACTAGACTGGACTCACCTTATTTTAAGTGCATTTGTTCTTACATGGGGTTCAGCTTTGTGTACTACTGTACTTAATTTACTGTGCTTTGCATGCATGTGTGTGTGACTATACAGCTTGTAGTGTTCCCACTTTATAGCAAAACAAAAAGATCACTGTAATGCTTGCTTGTTTTATGCAATGTCAAATGTAATCGGCTGCTGATGGAAACATTTCACTGGTGCTTTGTTCTAAAGCTGCAAAACGTGTAGCCTATTAGGTGCTTCACCTGGGAGTGCAATCATGACTGCTTGTCTCTTTTAATTAATGACTGTGGTTCAGTTTATTTTTAATTGCAATTCTGTCTTTCAGACGACTTGATGCTCTTTTATTTTGTTCCTTTCACTGTTTAGATAGCTGGGCATCCCCCTTGTCTGTTGGCACTAGCTGGATGACGGGACCTCGGCATTATAATCAGTGTAAGCCAATGTACTGTACCCTCTCTGGTCCTTACAGTGCTTTGTATATGGGTTAAGACCAGGGAGCACTTCGTGGTAAATCGCTAGTTGGTCGCGGGCACTTTTTTGCACTGATCCCAAACAAGCTGCCAGTATTATTCCCAGCTTCTCAGCACCAGTGTACACAGTTTACTTTCACTACTACTTCGTTTCCCTAAGCTTTACAAAACTTCTCACTGTAGGTAGTTAATACTATGTAAGAACTCGCAAATTAACTCTGTTGTGTCATCATTTATGAGCATTCCATATGTCAGTAAAAATTTGCTACAACAGTGTACATTGCACCTTGCTTCCCTAATGCACAAATGTATTCAAGGCAGTATGTGATGAGTTCTGTATTCTAAAATGTTTGCTATCTGATTTAGTTTCTTTACAGGAATTTACTGTACACCATCAAAAAGAAGTCTAATTTCAGGTCTTTGTGTGTGCTGCAAAATCTATGCTTTGCTGCTACAATTGATAAACCATGTACCGAGACTTCCATATAAGAACATACTTCAATTGGACTCTACCACTATCGGCACTTGGCTGGCACCTGCTGAATTAATCACCTCGGGTAGCCTGTGCAGACTGTTTTTTAACCTTATTGTGAGGGGGTCACACAATGACATGTGGAGGCGCATTTATCTGAGATAGGGATTGTGTTGTCACATGTCGCGCATAGAACAGGCATGATGCTGTGGGTTCCAGTAGTATGCAGAGGTGCTTTGCAAAATTTTGTCATAACTCTAATTTTACCTGTGCTGCTTTTTTTTTGTCATCTATTTCAATAATATCAACTGGGGGTCTTATCAAAATTTAGCAACTTATTTTTCTTGACCCTCTGATTAGGCTGCCACGTTTGACCTTTCGCTAGGTGGAAAATTTTTCAGCATGGACCATTACTTGAATACAGTTTTTTGTGCATAGTGGCTTCTCAATTGCTATCAGTGTAGATGCTCAGAATTACCTGAGGCTATAAATGCACTAATGAATTTGCAACCTCTACAAATCACTTTGCACTTTCTGGCGCAACAAGCATGTTAACACTATCAAGGCAGGAGGCAATGTTCCCGTTTGATCACATCATGAGATACTTTCAATTTTAAGTTTAACACGATAGCCCTTAACGATATCCCTAGCGTTAAGGGCCCTGTGCCACAGAAAATCCGGCGTCCCACGTCGACAGTCGTTTCGGGAACATACATTCTGAACCACGCAGGCCCTCCATGTAGCACAAAGAAGTTACTGAACGAATTTAATTTCTCAGAGTAAAATGCATCAGAAAAATCGTAAAGTACAGCTTACAGACAACCTACAGACATGATAGTGTCCGATTGTAATATGAATATGAAAAAACATAATTCTGTTAGTATGCGGAAACTCAAACACAAACCCCTTTTAACGTGGTAGCATTTTCCAGCTGCTGTTTAAGGTTTGTCTTAGTAGGAGCTGCGCGGCCCACTCGGTTCCTTGCACACCATCAAAAAAAGAACCACAAAGCTCACCTTCATGCATAGCGTTCACCAGCAGTGTTTCCCAGTAAACAGTACAGTTACATAAGTTGCAGTTGCCGGGAAGCGTGGAAAGCATTCAGGGATCTTTGAATGCTGTTGCGTTCTGCTCTTAAAGTCAAAGCTTAAGCGTCCTCCCAATTTTTTGTAATGCTTATCATCTGAGGTGATGCATTATTGGTGTGAGGTGTTGCCCTAAGCCAGTTAGGATGACATGAAAATATATCAACAAAGCGATTGACCCAGCCCTAGAAGCATTGGTTTGTGATACTTAATCAACAGTCCTTTGTATGCTACCTGCTTACCCTGTACTATGTCATGTTTAAGTATGAAAAAAAGGCAACAGCTACACAGCGCAAAATACCAAACTTGCTTCTGGTTTAACAGTATAAAATGCGATTTAACTTTTTAATTATGATAGCACATTATTTCCCCACAGAACACATAACCGTCTTAAACTGATTATATTTTGCAGGGAAGCTGTCAGAGTAGTTTGACAAGTTGGTATGTGCCTTTTTAGCTGCAAAACATCATATATTAATTTGAAGGCACTTCTCTGTCTGACTCTGCTCTGCATTTTAATAACTATATGCCAGGAAATATACTACTATTTTAAACATCACATACATACCTTAAGAGCCCAGTATGTTAAGAGAAAGGATGGCTTAAACTTATTTTTAATGTGAGCCAAACTTCTTCCTTGGTACATATTTCTAATTGAAGTTCCAATTTGCACATTCTAATTTCCTCCCTCGCCTTTTTTTCCTCTTCTGTGCAGATATTGCTTGCCCGTGTATACAAAAGCTGCTGTGTCAATACATAACAAGAACCTTCACACGTGGCCTGTGACAGCAAGCCTGTAAGGGCAACCAGTCCTCTCCTGCAAAGGCTGGCCTGCTCTGGCAGCGGTGGCAACCATTTTCAAGATTCATGCATGACCACCTTTGCTGCTGTTTGTCGCTCTTGTTAATTACACTTTCTGCATCTTTTCTCATTTATTAGGTAATAAAGTTTCACTATGCCACATTGTAAAGTAGATGTCTTGCTGCATTTTCGCTTGCAATCATGTTTTATGCACCGCACGAAAAACTCATCCTACAGTGTAATAAAAAAAATAACAGCATATTATGATTTATCATTCAGTTCCGGTAACATGCAACATGCAAGGCATTCGATCACTAATGGGTGGTGTGCCAAAGAACTGGCCATTATTTCTGCGTGATGCTATGCAAGCATATGGCGATACCTTACAAGGGGCACCCACAAAGTAAGTTACAATATACATTTAAATGGGGTATGGACATCAGAAAAAAAAATACATTGCTGGATAGAGTGGTACAGAGTGTTTTTCCAGATGTGAACTATCCTTTATTTTTTAAGAATTCATGGTAGCACAACATTCTGTTTCATATACTGATGTCATGCTATCCTGCCACCTGTAACTGAAACCAGGATGTAATTTTTGCCTGAACTGCAGCATCACTGACAAAATGTTTCCCTGCTAGAAACTATTTCAGTTTGGTGGAGACCCAGCAGGGCAAAATTTTGTTAACAATGATGTGTCTCGTGCCGAGGTGGCATTCTTGTGTCAGTCAATGGGCGCACATTGGCATGATATCAGCATACAATACAAATCTTGTTTTATTTCTAAAATAATTCTGGCAGGCGGCATTCAATTGATTGGTTTAAGCAAAATGTACAAGTCGACCAATCAGGCGGTGCTACACTATTCCCATGGTTCACATCTGGAAAAACTACCTGTGCATCATTCTATCCAACAATATAAACTTTTTTTTTTTCTGATGTCCGTGCCTCATTTAAAATAAATTGCAACTTTGGGCAAACCTCATATTACCACTGCCACAAAAATTTGAGGGAACTTTTAATAAAAGTTTAAGTTCTTATCAAGATGTCCGTTAGCCGACTTTTAGCGTAATGTTAGCAGGGCTTGCGAAGTACTTCTAGATATCGATGGCTACAAAATGTCTTGATCAAGACAGCTACTAGACTTCTGGATTATCCGTTCAAGACATCTTTTAGACGTCAATACCTGCTTCCGTGTTTCATGGGCATGTGCCAAGACAGCGTGCTTGGCACAGTGAAGACGATTTATCCTAATATTTGAAGCCAGTCATCCAGGCACAGCCAGTTCCAGACATAGAAAAAGTTGACGCTGCTACTTTCTGCATTGTAATGAATTCCTAACAATTTCACTGCACTGCAAAAGAGCACAATTGTCATCCCATGAGTGACGTGGCATTTATGCCTCATCATGGCGCAAGCATGAAGCGAGCGTTATTATCAAACAGCAATCTCGCATGCTGGCTTTTTGGGCACAGCATTTGGGCTGATCGCTACACTCTTTAAAAAAAGTTTACACCCTTTGGGGTGTATATCTGCAACACAACAATAATCATCATCTGCCTTGCTTGCGTTTTCCCCGCAGGGGCGTCTGCGTCAGCAGGCGTTTGGTGTGTTGCGACACCACGTACCCAAGCACACGAGGGTTGGACCATCCTGCGTGTAGCCGTGCGCGGCTTAGCCGTGTCTGGGGAAAAGGGGATCCTGGGGGTTGAGCTGATGCTGGTTGTTTGGACCTTTAAGGCCCCCCGGCGGAGGCAACACACCCCTTTGGCCTCTGCTTCACATAGACGGCACCCCCAGACTGACCCATCCGGGGAAAATCGGTAGTCGCCTTTTCCTGTCCTCCTCTCCAATTTTCGACTTTCTCTCTCGCCTTTTTCATCTTTCCTGTCATCTCTTCACTTCTGCTCACTTCCTAGTTTCCCTGCGGCAAGGGTTAACCTTGTGTGTCTGGCCAGCCTTGGCTATGCTGTATTTGGTTATAGCAGCGATGTACAGCTGGCGTTGGCACAGTTTCTCTTGCAGGAACTTCTGTCACGTCCCCCTGTTGGGCTCCATGGTGGATGGTTGGCATCGCGGCTGAAAACCCAACTATACTTATGGAAAATGCTTTTCCTAGACTTCCTGATCGCCCTCAGAAATGAGGGTGCACCGAATATCTCTTTCAGTTTTTCGGACGACAAGTCCAGAACTTTCCTCGATTCCATGTGATTCACTCAGAAAAGCCAGACAAACTAGTGCGCAACATTTCACCGTTCCTTGTTTCGATGGAATGGATGTAAGGCGATGGAATGGATGTAAGGCGAAAGGATGTAAGGCGTCGAGAATGACAAGTGGTGATCTTCTCTTGGAGCTCCACGATCAGAAGCAGTACGAGAAACTGCCGAAACTTGTGTCATTTGGGGAGACCCAAGTAACAGTAACCCCGCACCGTACCATGAACACTACCCGCGGCGTTGTCTCGGACGATGACATGCTAGAGCTCACTGAAGCTGAACTCTTAGAAGGCTTCAGTGAACAGAATGTCATAAATGTTAAGCGAATTAAGATGAGGCGAGATGGTGAAGAGATCAAGACGAAACACCTGATACTCACTTTCGGTTCTAGTGTCCTCCCCGAGTCCATCGAGGCCGGTTATATCAAACTTTGTGTTAGGCCATACGTGCCCAATCCTCTTAGATGCTTTAAGTGCCAGAGGTTCGGCTACAGTTCACAGAACTGTCGAGGCTGGCTGACATGTGCCAAGTGCAGTGACAAGGAACGTTCCTCCAAAACGTGCCAGAACACTCCACATTGTGTCAACTGTGATGGCGAGCATGCTGCATACTCGCGGTCCTGCCCGTCCCGGAAAAGAGAAAAAGAGATTGTGAGAATCAAAGTCAAAGAAAACATATCTTTCAAAGAGGCATGTAGGCGGGTGTCATACCTCTCTAAGAGCAGCTTTGCCCATGTGGTGCGTAAGGGGGCAGCGTCACAACGGCCTCCGGCGGCTGTCCGACCCACAGGCAGTGAGTCGGCAGTTACGCCATCTACCCCCGCGGCAGTTGCAGCTAGCGCTGCTCCGTCAACACAGCAGAGGGGACCATCGACCCCGAAGGTTAGCGCAACTGAGGCTGCCCCAACCTCCCCAGCCCCTTCCAGCACTGGCAACAGCCAGCGCAGCCAAATCCCGCAGGGTGCCCCATCGACCTCCGGGCTGGTGGGCGCAGGGGTCTTGCCTTCCAAGGCAGGACTCTCTCTTGTAACTTCTCGCTCGCAAGAGCACGTGTCCGGCGCCCCACAAGAGGCAATGGACACTACACCTGTCCTCAAGGCGCACCAAACGCCTAAGGAGCGGCGAGGCTCCCTCGAACGCTCCAGAAAGGGCAGAACCCCCGTTACAAGGCCTCGAAAGAGCTCTGTAACCTAAGGCATCACCTCCGTTTCCATACACACAGCACTTATTTATTTTAAATGTGGATACACAAATTATTCAATGGAACATCGGAGGTCTCCTTAGAAACGTTGATGATTTGCAAGAACTCATCCACAAACATAATCCAAAAGTGCTGTGTTTACAGGAAACACACTTAAAATCCAAACACACAAACTTTCTCCGACAGCATGTTACTTTTCGCAAAGATCGCGATGATGCAATCGCATCATCGGGCGGTGTTGCAATTGTAATTCAAAAGAACATTGCGTGTCAACATTTACAGCTACGAACAGCCCTTGAAGCAGTGGCGGTTCGAGTTGTGTTGCTGAACAAACTAACCACTATTTTCTCGCTTTATATAACCCCCCATTACAAACTTAGCAAACATGAATTTCAGACCTTTATAGATTAATTGCCAGAACCTTATATTGTTCTTGGCGATTTCAATACACACAACTACCTGTGGGGCGACCCTCGTATAGATGCGCGAGGACGACTTGTTGAACAATTCCTTTTCTCTTCTGGTGTGTGCATTCTGAGTAAGAAAGAACCCACATATTACTGTCTTGCCAACAAAACCTTTTCTTCAATTGATCTCAGCATAGTTTCTCCTTCTATTCTGCCTGAACTCGAATGGGAAGTTACAAACAATCCTTACGGAAGCGACCACTTCCCCATACTGCTAAGAACACCTAAAGAAAACGAATATCCACCACAGGCTCCTAGGTGGAAGATTGACACAGCAGACTGGGAGAAATTCCGAAACTTAACTAGTATATCATGGGATGACATGTCCTCGTTAGGAATTGATGCTGCTGTGGAATATTTTACAGCCTTCGTAATAGATGCCGCAATTAAATGTATATCACAAGTAAATGGCTCGGCATGCAAACGTCATGTCCCGTGGTGGAACGACGACTGTAGGATCGCTCGTAAGAAACAGAACAAAGCGTGGGGGTTGCTACGTGCCTCCCCCACTGCGGAGAGAGAGAGAGAGTAAAACTTTATAAAATGTAAATAAAACAAGGCACGATGGTTGGAGCCCCTATTCCAGGGCCCCACTGGCACGAGCGGCTCGCTGGGCTTGGTCCAGAAGAGCCAACTGGCTCTCCCGACCCTCGTCCGCAAGCCATGCCTCCCACTGCCTAATCTTATCAATTTTAAAAAAGTAAAATCCCAAGGCAGGCGAACCCGCCGACAGGCCAGAAGAAAGAGTTGGCAGAAGTTTTTGTCCGGTATCAACTCCTATACAGATGAGACCAAAGTTTGGAACAGAGTTAATAGGATAAAAGGGCGACAAAGACATTCACTTCCTTTGGTAAACACACAAGGTGAAACACTGAAAGATCAGGCAGACTGACTTGGGGAACACTATGGGAGCGTGTCGAGTTCAAATCATTATTCGCAATCCTTTTTGAAATACGAACAAATAGAAGAATGTAAGCCAATAATACGAAAATCCAAACAGAATGAACCTTATAACCGGCCTTTCAGTATTGCTGAGTTGAGAGCTGCCTTGAACACATGCGAAAGCACTGCACCGGGACCTGATAGCGTCATGTATGACATGATCAGAAACTTACATACTGACACCAAACTTACACTACTCACACTTTTCAACGCTATTTGGGCTACGGGATACCTCCCATCTACATGGAAAGAAGCGATTGTGGTCCCTGTTCTTAAGCAGGGTAAAGACCCTTCCTTAGCGGCAAGTTACCATCCGATAGCTCTTACAAATTGGCTTTGTAAGCTTTTTGAAAAAATGGTTAACCGCAGACTTGTACATTTCCTTGAACTCAACAATATGCTCGATCCCTTTCAGTGTGAGAAGGGCGGTCCACAACCAATCACCTTGTGTGCATTGAGGGAAACATTCACGACGCCTTTCTACATAAACAATATTTCCTATCCGTATTCCTCGATATGGAGAAGGCGTACGACACTACGTGGCGCTATGGAATCTTGAGAGACTTGTCAGGAATTGGCATCCGTGGCAATATGCTCGTCCTAATAGAAAGCTATTTGTCCAACCGTACATTCTGCGTGAAAGTCGGCAATGTATTGTCGCGACCTTTTATACAGGAAACTGGTGTACCTCAAGGAGGTGTACTTAGCTGCACACTCTTCATCGTGAAAATGAACACCTTTCGTGCTTCATTACCGCCAGTCATTTTTTGTTCTGTTTACGTAGACGACATACAGATGGGTTTCAAATCCTGCAACCTTACAGTATGTGAGAGGCAAGTACAACAGGGCTTGAGCAAAGTGTCCAAATGGGCAGAAGAAAACGGACTTAAAGTGAACCCCAACAAAAGTTCTTGTGTGCTTTTCACAAGAAAGAGAGGGCTCATTGCAGAACCCAGTATCGAAAGGTATGGTCAGCGAATTCCTGTGAACAAAGAACACAAGTTCTTAGGCATCATACTTGATTCTAAATTAACTTTTATTCCACACATAAAGTACCTCAAGGTCAAATGCTTAAAAACAATGAACTTACTGAAAGTTTTATCCCACGCAACATGGGGCAGCGACAGGAAATGTTTAATGAATCTCTACAAGAGCCTCATTTGATCGCGGTTGGACTACGGTGCCGTGATCTATCATTCTGCAGCCCCGAGCGCGCTAAAGATGCTAGATCCGGTCCACCATCTAGGAATCCGACTGGCTACTGGAGCTTTCAGAACAAGTCCCATTGAAAGTTTATATGCAGAATCAAATGAGTGGTCACTTCATCTGCAGAGAACATACATCAGCCAAACATATTTTCTGAAAGTCCACTCAAATCCTCAACATCTGTGTTTTCATACCATTAACGATATGACATATGCTACACTCTTTCATAATCGTCCCTCCGTAAGACAGCCTTTCTCGCTGCGTGTGAGGGAGCTTAGTGAGGAAATGCATGTCCCACTCCTCGAGCTCCGCCTAATGCATCCAGCCAAGTTGCTACCTCCTTGGGAGTGGCAGCTCATACAATGCGATATATCTTTTGTGCAAGTCACAAAGCATGCTCTGGAGATTGAAATCCAAATGCATTTCCGGGAACTCCAGTACAAATACTCCTGCACGGAGTTCTATACAGATGCATCGAAGTCACACGACGGGGTATCCTATGCAGCCGTCGGTCCATCCTTCTCGGAATCCGATGTACTACATCCGGAAACCAGTATCTTTACGGCTGAGGCCTACGCACTGTTGTCGGTTGTAAAGCATATAAAGAAATCAAAACTCCAGAAATCAGTTATATATACGGACTCCCTTAGTGTTGTGAAGGCCTTGATGTCATTCTGTAACCACAAAAATCCGGTAATTAATGAACTCTACTCTGTCTCTACTCTACTCTGCAAAGCATATATATCTAACCGTGTAATTATATGCTGGGTGCCTGGACATAGGGGCATCGAGGGTAACGTTCTAGTGGACCAGATGGCCACATCAATTTCATTGCATGCAGTTAATCCTACTGCTTCGGTGTCTGTCACAGACCTGAAGCCTTTCTTAAGAAGGAAACTGCGAAACTACTGGCAATGCTTGTGGGATCTAGAAACAAATAATAAGCTGCATGTAATAAAGCCACAATTAGGTTTCTGGCCTCCTGTAACAAAATCACGCCAGACAGATGTCCTATTCTGTCGTCTAAGAATAGGACACACATTTGGCACACAATTTTTTACTTACGGGAAACGAGCCTCCAACCTGTGGTAGATGTGGGGACAGGCTGACCGTCCTCCTGGACTGTCGGGCAGCCGAATCTGAGAGAAAGATTTTTCTCTAGCATACCAGCAGCACATCCCCCTACATCCCGTAATGCTACTCGGCCCAGAACCTTTATTTGACACCAACGCAGTCCTAAGTTTCCTGAAAGATGTTGTCCTGCATGTTTTTAGCCCCACATGTTCAAAGTGGGTCCTCTCTTCAGAGGATGCCGCTGTGATAGCTCTTTGGTATAGCACATGCCTCTAGCCCCTTGTGTTTCAAGGGCTCTGGCGAGGCAGCAGTGCTCCAAGTAATTTTACCATCTTATATATTTTATATTTTGCATCATTCTTCTACGATGGATTTTAATGTTCATAGTATTCGTCATTAGTCATCGCCATAATATTATAGCGCGTAGATTTTACGCACTTTACAGCGACTATTTTTAAGCCCCTTTACAGCCAAGTCACATCTTCGTCACAGAACTAATAATTCCACCGCGAAATCACTAACACTGTCTTGGCGCTCTTTGGCTATATCTGGCCCTTGCGCCACTAAACCACACATATTCATTCATTGCTTGCGTTTTCCTTCTTAAAAACGCCGCGCCTGCTACTTTCCTGTCGGCAGTGCTATGTCATGCTGATAATGCGCATGCCGTTCCTTACTGCGAAGTACCGGGCTCACAGCGTTAAAGAAATGCGGACAAGACAGATGACATTTATTATTGTATGGCAAGATACGACTCAAAGGGTGTAAACTTTTCTTAGAGTGTACTGCTGAAAAGTAGCGATCATCTTGTTTAAGGTCATGATTAATACGCTGCGACCACGATCATCATCATCAGCCTATTTTACGTCCACTGCAGGACGAAGGCCTCTCCCTGCGATCTCTGAATACCGCTGTCCTGTGTCAACCGATTCCAACTTTCGCCTGTGAATTTTCCTCCAGATGTGTCACAAAAAAGTGTCTAAATAAGAGGGGGGAAAAAAAAGCTTCCGACTCCCAGCTCACTGCTGCTGTGTGAGGCCACATCGAAGGGTCAGCGAGCTAGCAGGGTAGGCAGAAAGAATGGGGGAAAGATAATCAGCTAGCACACGGCCCCGTCATGGCTCATCTAGTGAGCTGTCGCTGGTTGAAATGCTAGTGCAAGCGACATTGCCGGCGCTGCTCCATTTCCTTATCCCTGGTGTTTCCAAAGTCAATATTTAGAGATATCCGGAGTGCGGCGCAAAAACATTTTTAGATAAGTGATGAAAAACAGGCTGACGCCATGTGGCTGGAAAAGAATTTCGACTGATCGAATATTTTGAGATATCAAAGCTTGAATTAACGAGTGTTTATTGTATTTACCGTAGAAACCGGAATATAGGTCGCACCGGAGGATAGGGCGACCCCCCAAAGTTTTAACTTCAAAAAAAAAAAAAAACCTGGCATAAACTTGTAAAAAATGAACGGTTATAGGACGGGGGTCGACTTCTTGCTGCATTTTTTTTTTTAAGAGTTCAACCTATATTGCGGTTTTTACAGTAGTTTTTCATGTTAATCATAATATGTTGCCCTTTATTGATAATGACACAAGAATCCATGGTGACCTGGTATTGTGCTAACATCAAGCTGATTTACATCAGCGTTTCCCACACTGCATTGTGCGCTTAAGACATACAATATCGACCATGGCTAACCTTAGCTGGCAGCACATGCTGGCACAGCTATTGTTCTGTGTGCTTGTGTAAAAGTATATCGTACACCAGGCTTATCTTTCCTCACTAGCGAGAATGAGTCTTAATTTCTGAAAGTTCATTGGTGCAAGTGGCAAGTTTTCAAAAACACTTTTGGTGAACATTACTATAGCAAAAAGCACATGCACATGACTAAATGCATTTAATCATGTATACCTTTGGCTCTTGGAAGAGAGTTGGAGGGATAATAGCATGCATGTCTACCAATAAACTGGCTTCATTCGTGTTTTCTTTTTCAAAAAGGGTGGTTAGGGCAAATACTTCAGCCATAGTGCCAAGTCATTTTATGCTGCCACAGTCAAGTAACAGCAAAAATGAAGCACAGTTGGTTTGTGTGTTAAACTCTGCAAGCATACTTCCCCACATAACTAAAATGTTGCTTCAAAGAAGGTGGATCTCATGCTTGCAGGGTGTACTAAGTTGGAGCGTACACACTGGAAGTGAAAATAGGAGAGCGGCATGTGTGAATGTGTTCGCTGCATTGTACCTATTGTGGGCATAATTGGCATTTTTTTAGTGGCATTATTTAGATTGAGCAGAGAAACCTTCTTGCGGAGTTTTGCATATTTTAAGCATTGCTGTTATGATATCTGTGCTTATATCTGTCTAAATATGTTTATGAAATTTTATACATAGAACAGTATCCCGTGGCATATTCATGCTTTTGACTTCCTTTCTCTGGCAACATAGCGATATTTTTTTGCTTTGACTTGCTTGAATGTGGCTCCACAGCCTAATAATTTAAAGCGGGAGAAAGAATCACGTTTGATGGTGCGCATGAAGGCCCATAGTGATAGTAGGGTGTACTTGGCACGAGCGGCATTTTGAGGCACAGTGCAATGCCTTAAACATGAGATGTCGGGGGCGAGGCTTTTCTTCATATATTCTATTGACGCCATTCTCTGCAATGGCCATAATTTAGTATGCTGTTAGCTGGCATTACCTGACCATCATTTCCAGTATTGGAATGGTTGTCATATCTACTGCATTTCATCTCATGCTTAGTATTGCTCTCGTTCCAAGACACTGAGAACAGCTGTTGCAAGCAATTGTCATAGGCAAATAAAAAGGCAATAACTGAAGAAAGTTCCCTTTGGGTAAGGGCTGGGACATTGAACAAGGCCTGTAGAAAAAAATTAGCTAAAAAAATTGCCAGCTGCACAATGATGCCAACAAAAACCGTGGCCAAAACAGCTTAACTGGAAAGATTACGCATCATTACTCACAGTTTACGCGAGTGCTTGTGTTGATGGTTGTTTTGTATCTCTGGCAGACTTGTCAATAAATTATTGCAGTGTTGAAGTTTGTCAATTGGTTAAAATTATTTCATATTTTTCTGTAACCTTACCTGAACATTATACAACTCTAGAAAGCATTAACTAAATTTAAATCTGTTGCCACACTCGATCACGCGTCATGAAAACTCTCGTGACAAAATAGTACAATATTGATTTACTGAGTCTAAGAAGCAACACCGAGCATGAGATATAGTAACTGATAGAATGCCGATTTGGATCTGCTATCACGGCGAAAGGTCCGGAAAATCGGATGGGGAAGGGTTCTTGGATCCGAAATTTTAGATGTTCTTTACATTGACTCTACGGGGTATGTGGTGGTGCCACGAAGGTGTCCGAATTATGGGACGTCCAGAAAGCCGGTCGTGGACTGTACACTGGCAATTGCTCCAGCCAACGATACGGCGTCAAACATGATTCGTTATGATTGAGTCTGTTACTCGAGCCAGCATTACGACTTTCGTTCCCCTTCAATAAAATTACAGCCAATTTACTCTGACAGAAGCACAAATTCCACGAGTTCTTCGAGACTATTCAAAATCTCCGAGACTTTCGGTTTTCGCAGTTGGTAGACATCCTGTGTATTAGTTCCTGCATATATTTTTCTGCATGTCAGTTTGATTTATTAACACCTGCAAGTCCAACACAGATTTGAGGCACAACCACGCATTGAAAGAAGTTACCTGGTCAATGTAAGTGAATGTAAACAGTAGCACTTGAAACCTCTAGTTGAGAGAATGACTGAGAAAAAAAAATTGAAATTTCAATGTTAAATTTGGCTGCAGGTAAAATCTAGCACCACTGTATGGTTAACACCACAAATACATTTGAAAGTATATAAATGTGTGAATACTTTATTAGGTCATTATAACATCTTGTCATGGTTTGCTCGTGCAATTTTATTGAAACCAGTTACATAGCATTTACTAATTTGTGCTGTGTGAGGAAACACTTGGATGATACATTATTGGAAGCAACTCTTCAGCAAAGCTTCAGCCACACCCTAGTTCACAGTGGAGTTGAAAGGGTGGGCATCATCGTGTTGCCCAGAAAGAGTGCTTTAAGGTGGTTGCTCATAATATCTTCTCGGGTCTTCTGTGCACAGAAGACCCTTTAGCCTCATCCACCACCAGGAATGGAGCAGTTCATCGTGCCTGTTAATAAAAAAAAAAAGGTAGAATGGAGGAGAGGGGGTCGACAGGAGTTTAAAAAAAAAAGAAAGCACTTTTGGCTCATGTTTTCCTGATTTGATAGTATTTTGGGTGACATACGGAATACTTAAAAAACAAAAAAACATGAAATAAGGAGAGCATGTCGCCCCTATGCATTCAAAATCTTCGTAATTAGAATAAACAGTTGTCAGTTAGCACTTATCTAGCATGTCTTTGTATGCTTCACACTAAACCTATTGTAAGCAATCATGCCCCAACTACAAATTCTACTTGAACAATATGGCTGGCTCACGTGCATGCAAGGCACCGTACAACAGTGAGTACTAAGTCTGTACAAAATATTTGCTCCTAACACGACCATTATCACATGGCAGTCGAGTTTCTTGCAGAATTCTGTTCATAACGCTTAGTGAGAAAAAAATCTTGCGACTGTGCCAGTAACCTGTGAAGCAATTTTTACTTAAACGGAAACCTCAACTGAGTGAAGGTTATGATTCAATCAAGTTTTTGACTGCAAATGTGACTGCACTAAACATTCGATTTCATTACCAGCTTCATTTCAGCTGGGGCAATAAGAAAAGGAGGTAACACTACATTTTACTATAGTTCATAAATGCATGGCACCCACAACTACTTATGCACAGCATCCATGTAATTTACTAATACTATACATAACGTGTTTGTATTGCCCACTTGCTATTTTCTTTAATGAGAGTAGCAGTGCTGAGAATAAAGATGTCATACTTAGAGCGACAAATTCTCAGGTGTAATAACTCGAAAGTAATGTTCCTAACAGAATGCATGAAAAATTTTTGATGCCACTACTCCCTTAGGACTAAAATCCTAGTTCGTAGATATAGAAACAGTGTAGTTAATAGATCAAACCAACAGCAAATTTGGACGCAGCCAAGGGAAACCACAACTAGCTGCACACAGTTTCGTATTTTTCATTTTTCTCCACCGTAAACCAGCTCAACCTTAAGGGTAAGGGAAAAGCTGCTACAAGAGAATACAATTCCACTGATGGAAAAGTGTTGAAAAGCCACCCCAGCAGCAAAACACACATCCCCCTTCGTAAAAACCACAATGCAACTCTTAGTCGTGGCAATAAACTTAAGTCTGTAGTAATAATTTATCATATTTACAGAAAAGGACAAAGGAGGGAAAAGAAAAGCTACAGGGATCATGACTGTCTCACTTTCCAGTGGATACCTGAACTGTCCCACAGCTGTGGAAAAACAGATACAGGGAAGAGGAGAGTTAATAAAAAGAGATGTAAAGAAAAAATAATTTCTTGCACCTAATTAAGTGCAATGGATAAAGTGAGGTCCACCAGAATCGTGGCACTGCCAGGACTGGTGCACATGCACTCGGAGCCTGGCGAAATCGGTTCATTCTGACAGAAAAAAAAAGTCAGTCATTCCTATAAGCCTCTAATACATGCTAATAGTGAGTTACTGGGGTCATTTTTATCTCCATGCATAGCCAACTTGCATTTTATGTGCACCTAGCAACATAAGCTACCCAAAGCATGCTGCAGAAATGGATGTGGTACTAGCATAAAAACTTTCATTGGTTATGCAATTTATTTACCAGAGTCAAGGTTTCCAAAACCACCAAGCCTGCGTCTAGGCTGTGGCCCAGGAGGTCTGTAAAAGAAAGTGAAAATATGCTGTACAAACCGACTCCCCACTGAATACACGATGGCTAAGGATATTTTGAAGTAACGTTTTCATGAATCCTGTACTGCCAGATGCTGGTTCCAGTGCTAAGCACACCACAATATGACTGAAAGGTGGGCAAGTTGGTGCATATTAACAACTATGCCTAGGCAGCATGAAATATTTATTTGTCTTCTTTTGTCTGTGCTATGTTGAACTGCAAAGGCATAGCTGTGGCACACCTATTTTCTGTGTTCACCATGCTTGCTGTAACTTCTAATCAAGCCACTACTACTCATGGCAATGGCCTTTCCATAAAATTAAATTAATAAGTCAAGCTCTCTGTGCAAACAGAAGCAACATGTCATCATCATCATCCTATTTTATGTCCACTGCAGGACGAGGGCCTCTCCCTGCAATGTCCAATTACCCTTACGCCAACCGTTTCCAACTAGCGCCCGCGAATTTCCCGATTTCATTGCTCCACCTAGTCTTCTGCTGTCCTCGACTGCGTTTCCCTTCTCTTGGTACCCATTCTGCAACCCTAATGGTCCAACGATTATCGAACTGGCGCATTACATGACCTGCCCAGCTCCATTTTTTTCTCTTGATGTCAATTAGAATATGTGTAGTCACTGGAATAAGCCTCCAGCATTTCTTGCCTACTCCTTCATAACTGAGCAATAAGTAACAAATTAATGAACAATTTTACAGTCACTATGCCATAAAGTTAATGATCAACTTCATGGTTGCTATAGTACATTTGAATACACTAGTAAATTACTTGTGGTATGCTATATTTTGTGTGGCTCCTGTGTTTAAAAGAAAAGCTGCAAAATTTCAAGCAGATATGGCCTCCTGCTTGCACACAACAGCCAATGCTGCTCTCGATTATACCATGAGTAAAGCAATTATGCTTGCGTATTTGGTCAGTCTCACTCACAAATATGATGTGTTACCTTTGTTTGAAGTGGGCTCTACATTCATGCTACTATTTGGGGTGGCCTGTTGTGATAACTTGGCTTTCGAATTCCTTATTGCAGTTACTATTTGTCCCATGTGCAGGCTAGACATTTCACTCACTTCTAGCAAAAATCTAGCAGCCATGTTGAAAGATCAAATCGGTGCAGCCACCTTATTAGGCATGGAACAGATTCAGTTTGTTCACAGTGTGTTTGGGAGCAGGTTTTTTGTTTAATTGTGAGGCTTTTATCTAAAAGCAGGAAAAAAACTGTGCTGACAATAGCATGCCACAATTTACATGTTCACTAATGTGCTCAAAAAGCCTTGTCATGTTGGGCTTAAATTATTCACAAGTTGGTCAATACAAAGTAGTCAAGGTGAACACAAAAAATACTGCACATTTCATCATGCGGCTTCATCTGCACAAAAGGCTTTGCTTCCTTTTTTAAACTTGGTGGACTTAACCTAGGACGTCGTGCATAGGTTAAAACATGGCAGAAATACTTTTTTCAAAGTACAGCTGCTTGTGCATATACCTTCTTGCATTTGTCCCTCCAGGCCTTGACGACGATGATCTGCTTGAACTATCAGAATCCATCTGGAATGCAGATTTATAAGCGCAAGGATTCTAAACTATTCACCTAATGGTTTCTGTGATACTAATATTACAAGTACTGAATGCACTTACCATAAACAAAGTCTGAAAGCTGAAATACAAAAATATGCCACAATAAGTGTAGTAGATACAAGTAATACATAGGAATACTATGGCGTGTACTTGATAATGGGTTTCACATTTCACGAAAGAAGTAATGCCAGTGCCACGTATGCTTCACTTTCTACACTCACTTCACTGTCAGCTCTAATTTCAAACATTTGCAGTAATGCCTGCCAAGAATACAGGTCTCAGATGAGTAATAACTACTGGTGGTACCAAATCGACGGCGCGATGCGCAATGCAAGGAATAATGTTAGTTGATAAGCCGTGACAGCTTCCAGAAGAGCGGTTCTTATTGCATTATATAGTTCAAACAAAAATAAATTTGGCTAGCTCTAGGTGCAGCAGAGCGCCTTCGCTGGATTTTTCCGCACAATTTGAAACACAATTGACTGCAAAAACAAGCGAACGTCGAGGTGTAGTCCCCATTCGTCGTAGCAATAAACAGAGATAGCTCACTGAGCTCCGTCAAAATGCAAGGTGGTAGGAGACCGCAAGCAAACAAATGGCTATCCTACAACTCATTCCTCTTAGCTTGTAAGAAATTAGACAAAATAAAACAAATAAATAAATGAGATAAATAAAAAAAAACTCACAATAAAGCAACCATCCGTGCGAAGCCTTGGAAAAAATCGGTAATGGTTCCTATCCGCCACAGAGGCCGCGACTCCATGATTTCGCCTCCTATAAAATAACATCGTCACCATGATGAAACACAGCTTCAGCAAACGTATATGGGCAGTTCCTTCGCTTTGCAGCTTACGTTCGTTGATGTAGGGCATGTTGGAAGTCGATAGCACACCGCAGATATCGGACAAAAACCAAGCAGCGAATTTCCTTGAATTAGTCCCGTCGAATTACCGTCGCCAAGGGAAAATATCCCCTCCAAGGGCCTCCATGCCCTCAGTCAGGCGCTACTTACAGAGAACTTGCGTTGCCTCAGCCAGGAGGCTATGCCTCAGCCATAGCCTCCTTTATTTTTCTGTGCCTGGTCAATGGCAGCTGCGGCCGTTGCCAAGCGCCGTTCGCGCAAGTACGCGAAGCCGCTCCCAGGTGGCGCCTGCAGACCTGGGTTGAGCAGACGCCGCAGCAGTAATACGTAGCGTAGAGAACGTTGCGCATTGTTACAGCGCAGCTTCGATTTTTCTCCGAACATACACAATTTGGGAAAATGGTCACAATGTTGGCTACCTATATATTGTTTTCATACATATGCAAGCGTACATAAATGAGTAGTAGTAGTATAAGACTTTATTCAGGCACAAAACATTAGGCGTCTAGGATGTCGATGGCCTGCTGTACGAGCAGGCGCCGTTCACTTTCAGCTCCAAGCCAGTCCAGCAAGTATGGGAGGAGGTGGGAAAGAAACCCCATTACAGCGCAACAGGGCAGAATAGGTTGGCATAAAGGGCAGGGCAGTTGGGACATGATCGCGACGGAATTTGTTAGATTACCAAGCAAATTGTGAGCAGCGATTCCAAGGTGAACATTTAGTTTGTCGACTTCATCACCAGCGATGCTATTCATTTCGCTAGTTCCCTATAAAACACACTAACATTATAAACTTTAGGTTACCTCATTAACAAACATTATATGAGAGTATAATAGGCAAGGCACATCTAGTCGAAAAGCAAGAACTTTACTGTCATAAGCAAAAAAAAGTCATAAGGGCAAACACATGTCACAGCTTCAGCAACTTCCTAGAAAGCGGCTTGGATGTAAGTGGCTTGACTATGTCCCTCCTGTCTGTCACAGACAAGGCATAGTTCGTGAATACTGGTCTGAAGAACTTTGCACAAACAAGTTTCAAAAGTTCTTTGTGATGGTCACTGCATGCACGTGCACATTTTAATGCCCCATGTTCTGCAAGGACATCCACGGCAGTTGAGACTGCAGCTTGAAGGGGCTTTGCCAGAAACCTCCTTTTCTTTAGCATCACTTCAATGTACTTTCGCAGTGTATAAAGCACATAGACGAACTCGGCAGATGGATAAAAAAGCCCTCCCCTGTCCTGATGTCGTATCAGGCTGTCGCTGGGCGCAGATGAGGCAGGTCGTGTGAGAAGAGCATTGCAGGAGCTGCAGTCCAACTTCTCTTGCACAACACGGGCCAAGTAGCCTCCTAACATGGAGAGTGCCGCAGTATCTGGTGTAGGCAGCAAGCTTTTCGGGTTCTTGAGGAGATCACCAAGAAGCCTTCTTATCTCTTGTGGAAATAAATCCACATGCTGGCTCACTGCAGGCTCGCTACTCAGTGGTCCAAGTGAATGGTTTGAAGTGTCAACAACGTTGCTGTTTAGCGAAGCTGAAACTAAGCCAGTCTTCAAGACCTTCTCCACCCCAGAGAGGACTGCTCGAGCATCTGTCTGATCGTTGCTCCCAGCAGATCGCCTTAACCATCCAAAGAACGATTCAATTGGGTCCGATGAGAATTTTCTTGTCAGAACGAACTTGAAGCCTTCAACAGCAAGGAGGTGCTTGACGCACTCCACATTTGATGTTGTTGTCATAACAAGAGCTTGATAAGTTTCCTTGCTAAGGAACTGTTTCGCTTGGCAATGACGTCGCATGTTTTCAAGGTAACTTAACAACGATGTCATCAGCCAGTTTAGACGTGCATCTTCAGCACTGTCATACTGCCTGCTATCTGGCAGTTTTTGATGAATGTGTTGTGAACAATTGCTCACATCCATCAGCAGGAACCAACTGTGCATCATGTCCATAAACTCCACTGTAGGCCCCACAGAAGCAAAACTCATGTCGCATGTGTGTCCAGCTTGTTCTTTAAGAAGCTTAAGTGCAGCAGTGACCGGCGGTGATAAAACCTGCACAGCTCTTGACACATTCATTTTTTCTATATTAGATGGGAAAACATGCTTCCTTGTTAAAAAGCGAACCGGTTTAACAATGCTGTCTTGCTGCATCCGGTACAGTTCTTTCAGGTGTGAGGAAGACACTTCGCCATCTTTTCCAAGGTCCCTGGCAAGGAATTGGGACCGCACATTCTTGATAATGTGGCACTGGTCAAACGCGAGGAACAATTTTCGTTTTGGATCCTCAGGGTGCTGTGTGCAATGGCTCAAGCTTCCACCACACAGAAGTTGAAATGCAAGGACATTGATCTTGTGATTGTCAGACACAATGCGCACAATCTTAAAGCCTATTACTTCAACTTCCTTTATCACAAGCTTTATCAATGGTAAGAGATCCTGTCCAGTGCAATTCCTTGTAAGGAAATACCCAACAGGTATTCGAACATGCACCGACAACCCTGCAAGCACAAAACAAAGAAGTGAGTTGGCCAAAACAGGTTCACCAGTAGCTGTGTCTTGAACTCTATTTCCCAGATCAACTTCTCCCACAAACGCGTCTCTTTGTTTGTTGTACTGCAGTCTCTGTTGTATCCGCATCTCGTCCACAACTAAGGAGCACACTTTAGCTTGCTCGGCTTTTAGGTTGCTTACCTCCGCCTGAAGACGTTGTTTCACAAGGGAGGTGAACCCTACCTCGCCAGAGTTTACTCCTAGGTATCTCTGTAGGGTTGACCGGCTTGGCAGCTTCAGGATGCCTTCTTTGCGGATATGCTCATAGGCGCGGGTTGATAGATTTCTGAGAATAATGCAGTGGCGCACTACTAGCTCAGACCAGGTAGGTCTGGTCTTACTGAAATTCTTGATTTGATCGACGAGAATGCTTGCACCCAAGTGCTTCTCGCCCGCCGCTTTGACAACATCAGCAAACGCAGCGACATTGCAGTCCTCTTTCAGTCGCCTGAGCTCCTCCTTATACTTGTCTACAGTTCGTTTGAGTCGCTCTATTTGAGTTTTCATGTCGCGCTCTTTTCGTCGCCACTTCTGGCGTTCCACGACAGACATCGAGCTGCGAACATCTACCTGGGTCGCTTCGTCTTTCGAACTGCAGCAGGGCTCGACGTGGAGCCGATCGTCACCACTTGCAACATCCATGTTCGAGGAGTCAAGCACGGGGGACGATGCAGTCGGTAGCGGAGAGTCGGCAGTGACATCGCGAGGCAGGCAACTTGCAGTAGCACGGACAAGGGACGTGGAATGCAAAACGGCAGCCTCCCGTTTTCTCAAAACAGCATCGCTCCGGGACTTCTTCGCAGGTGGTTGCATATACTCTGGATAGTCTGGAAACACGCTCGGTGCCGCACCTCTTTTAAGCTTCCTAGTCTTGCATCCTTCCTTGTAGTCGTCAGGGAGGAAATGTTTGCTGCAAACGACCGAATAGCGTGATGTGGTATTCGGTACCCAGTCCTTTCTGGATATCACTTGCAGCCACTTCACTCTTAAGTCGTTATCACTAGGAATTTCATGGAATGAAATTCCTGGCACTTTCCGCTTCGCGTCTGATTTGCATCCCGGCACACAGCAGTATGCCATAGCTCTTGGCACACGCGAAACGCTGCGTAAACACAACGCGAACAATGCGCCGACTGATCGCCGCAGCCCGCACACCCGCATGTGCCTTCCCCAGGGCTGGCAGCGCCGCCCCGCGGAAAAATTCGGCAAAGGGGCGTTGCCTTCAGACGGCGCTTCAACAGCCTTTGAGCAGGCACAGAAAAATAGAGGAGGCTATGCCTCAGCACATCGAGAGCTCCTAATCCCACATGGCTTCGGCCGACGTTGGCTAGTTCATCAACTGTATGCCGACATTTGCATTTTCACGTAACAAACTATAACAAAGTTATAGTGTTCTGTATATTATTTGTGCCTCGAAATACAATTTTTCGGTAATCATGTATCTGGTAAAAAAAAAAAACGTTGGCTGTTTGCATGCTTTGAAAGTTACTTCTTGCTGTCTCCGCTAGAGCGCCCGCACAAACTCCCATCAGACGCTGCTTTGCGCTTAACATTCCTTTTTTTCGTGGTCCCTCACGATGGTACGTGGCGTGAGTAATTTCTCGTTCTTTTTTGTGGCGAGCTTAGGCTGTTATATTCTATATGATTTGATATATTGCTACAATATGGCGTGTTAACAGTATAAGCCTTAATTCTCTTGCTTTATTAGTTTTCAACACGACCGCGATGTTGTTCAAACGGTGTTGTCCGGCGCAATGGTGAACTGCACGTGCTAAGCCTTAATCTCTTGCCGTATTTGTCATGATTTGTCATGGAGATCAAAGTTAAGCTTTTACATGTTCTGGATATGAAATTGGTAAAACAAAATGTGTACCGCTACGAGTTTTTGTTAGTTCTATGTGGTGGTGGTTACCTTATTTAATTTCCCTAGATGCGTGCTTGCTGTCCAGCAACACGTGTAGGTCGCCCGACGTGCATTCAGAGCATGTGCGCTTATCGAACTAAGCAGCGTTTTGGTGAAATCAAGCATCATATGAGATTAAGTAGTGCAGGAATTTTGATGTTTTGGTGGCCGTTGAGCAACACGTGATGAACCGTCATGCTTTTGATAGGAATTGCCGTCAGACACGTACTTGACGACGACATGAGTTCTGAGTGTTGCTCAATTACTCGCTTCTGCATGTTACGTCTCCACAGTTCAGTGGATATTGATATCAATGAGGATTTTTGACGGTACTGGGCTTCCCAGGCGTGGATCTCGGGACAGAAAAGCGCATAACCGTTCTATTGTTCAACAGACCCTGCGGACATTTGTGGAGATCGGCCGGGTGGTCTACCTGACCCATGGCAAATATCGGGGACGGCTCTGCGGCATCGTTAACATTGTCGACCAGAACAGGGTGGGTCTTTTGTTTCAACGCAATTTCGTGAGGCAGCTTGGTGAAGCACATGTCACGTTTGTGCGTTGCTCGGTTCGTTGTGTGGACCTTCGCGAACTAAAGGCAACATTTGTGAGTTGCTGTTTAGATGTTCTGACGTGCACATTTATTCTATAATCGTAATTTCGAAGGCAGGTCGTATGCGACTAAAACGCCACTTGGGGGGTTGTACAAACGACTACAGTTAGTTGAACTGAGTACACAGATGCAGCAGTGGTTTTGAAGGACGTAGCTGCAACATGTATACACACATAATTCGGTTGCAACATGCTGCTAACATCATGAATCTGAAATTCTTGAAACAGTGGCACAGCAGGAAAAGTAAAGCTCCTTGTAGGGACTGTTCTTGTTGCAGAGCAACATATGATGAACCCTCATGCTTTTGATAGGAATTGCCGTCAGACACGTACATGACGACAACATGAGTTCTGAGGTTGCTCTTGCTAAACAGTCTGCTAATTGTCTTCCGTCACCTAGAATCCCTCCCCTGGTGGTCTAAATTATACCGTTGTCAGAGGGCAATTTCGATCGTGATTGGCTCCCTGAATCTGCAAGTGAACCAAACGATGGAGAAATTCGATCCAGATCGAAAGTTACTCTTAAAGCACCAATGTTGCTTCGAGGTGTCCACGATCTGACCACTGATTCATCTAGTAAAGGGTAAAGGCATGTCTTGTTTGGCCTCTCCAAAGCCTGTCACTTGGTCACCTTGTGGGAGAGGATCATCTTTTATTCTGGTGGCATTTGATGCAATACAGAGTTTAGGCAGAAAAGTGTCAGTTGTACGATTTTGTCTACATTCAATGATGCCAAACAATGATAGTGCTGGTGCCACAGGTGCTTGCTATCACATCGGGCTTTTAAAAAACCGTATGCGTACCTTAGAAGCAGCTATAGCCAATATTTCGACTTGCACTGGCATAGCAATCAGTGCTGTTGACTGGAAGCTGTTGGCCTATCACTTTGTAAAACATGCATTCTCAATACAATTGCAAAACACATGCTTTTATTACTGGATGAAAGAAGGATCTGACCACTGTTTCATCTCTGTAGTAAAGGCATGTAGCCTTTCCAAATTGCACACACCTATCAGTTTAGCATTGGGGTGTTGGCTGCTTCAGCTGGCCGAGGATGGATGGATGGATGGCAGCTATACCCTTTGTAACGGGCGGTGGCTGGCGCCACCTAGCCTTTTGCTCCCCCTCCTAATGCAAAGTTTCAGTTGAATATTCCCATGCTGCCGTGCCAGAGGTGATAATTATATCCGACTTGGCTCAATCCACACCACCTTCCACATGTGTGCATGAGCAGAAAACTGCACATGTTGAACGCTGGTGCGCAAATTTCAGTTTGCACTGCTTATGCAGACTCGGTGTAAACAAAAATTTGTGCAGCATGTGCAGTTTCTCAGGCATGCAGATTGAGCATAAGTTGGCCCTTAGTGGTTCTGGTAACTCCTGGAGGTAATTCTAAATGTGTAGCTACATATGTCTAAAATTTTATGTAAGCTGTGAAATGGCTTACAGTATTGACAAACCAGCTTACAAGTCTTGCTTCCAAGATGCTGTATACTGTAGCTTGATTTTTACAAGTTCAGAGTTTTGGGGTGTTGAACTGGTTGGTGATAAAAGTTCAATAACAATAAACCGCATGTCCAGGTATGTGGGTTCAACACATGACATTAACATTCATTACTTCAAGCTATTAGCTCTCTTATATGCATATTCCTAGTTTACATAGCACTAAGGAACAATCCTTCGCAAGTGGCAAACCAGTTACATTATTATTCAGTCATTGTGGGCATTGCATTTAATAGAGAACAGCCACCATAAGGTCTCAGTATCAATCTCTGTAAATGTCTACAAGTGGACAGCTTCCGCCGTGTTTGTGACATTGCCTGCTTGGCCATTGCACCGTCAAAGCGAAACTATACGTGATGACAACTTTCTGTGCCAATACAGCCTACACTATAGGCTGCACGCACGTGCGGAGTTTCTGCTTTTGTGTTACTACGCAAAGTAGTGCTGATGTTTTTCTGGCAGTTTACAGGACCAGGAAAAACAAGACACACACCAGAAAACCAAAACTAGTACACAGCAAACAATGGAATGCCTTTTCCTGAGCAAGGTTTTTATTTGTTAGGAAATATATTGCACAAAAAAATTTAAATAATAGTACAATTTGCCTTGCACTTTGTAGCTTCCAGTTGCTTGCATTCATAGACTACATGCTGATACACAGTAAATAAGTTCTTTGGCTTTGTAGCTTTGGCTGTGCTGCTGCACAAAGTTGTCGTTGGGTTTACTGTTTGCTGCAAACACTGCATATGGAACCACGGTCACTTGATCATGAAACATGATCACGGACGGTCACCGCAGCTCTGAAGGCATGATGGTGACGTGCTTGCCAGTAAAAACTATGCTATTTGCCATGACTGCTGCAGACGAAACCGTGGTCAATGCAGTGTTATGTGCTGCGGTAAATGCAAATAAAAGCTATAAAAGTATAAATGGGCACGACTCATTGGTTCCTGTCATCACACGGTTTGCGCTGATAACTATGGTGCTGCAGATGCCACTGCGTCGTTTCGGTTGGATGGTGGCATCACTACTGCTCTTTCTGATCAGATTTGCAGCGTTCCAAATGGATGAAATTAACGAGAGTTTTATTTCTTTAAGTAATGCATACACCTGTAAGGTAAAGTCCAAATTAACAAGGTTTTATTGTACTGCTGGCTCTGGCCCTTAACGCACACTGTGGTGGGCTGTGGCTATCTACAGTCAATGACTGAATTTTCTGACATGCCTGATATTTCGGACCTCTTCGCGGCACCGTCACGAGCCCCATAGAATCAGTGTATAAGGACATCTGAAGTTTCGGACGCTCGAACCGCCTGCCGTCCAATTTTCTGGACTTTTTGACGCGACGGAAGGTCCTTTGGCTCCTCGTGCAGTGCCCTTGCGCAGGAAATCGACTTGCAGTCGAAGCATATCACTGCTTTGAACCAGTACTAGCCAAATCTAGCCGTCACACACAGATTTGGTCTGGCCACGCTGGCCCTGTTCATCGCTGCACTTCCGCCTCCGGCGGAGTTTTCGGAGCGGCGCCATTTCATTTGTTTGCGTAGGCCGCGTTTTGGCTAGCGTGGTGTGTGTTTGTGCTGTTGTGTCAAGTATGCTCTGCGACGCTAGGCCTAGGTGCTTCGACACTCGTCTGCGAACTCCACTGTTCGCAACTTGAGGATTTCACTTGCTTTCGATGGCCCCCACTCCGCCTTCATCGTCCTCGCTGATGGCATCGAGGCGCGGAAAGCTGTACCGTCTGTAAATGATGGAGAAGAAAGCCGCCATTATTAAGCAAGTTGTGAGTGGCCCATCGCAGGCTGACTTGAGCAAGGAGTTCGGCATGGAGCAAGGAGTCGGGTTGTAGGGGATTCAGAAGACTCCGATGTTGAAAATGAGGAGCCAGTGCCTGTGTCGCCTACAAGCGCCGAGTTGACGCGAGCACTGTTGACTCTTTCATCGGTGGACAGTGCTGACATGACCCTTGCTCAGATCGAGGTTAATATGATCGCGTGCAACCGGAACGCCGTCCAAACAACAATCAACAAATCCTTCAAGCCACTGCAGCAATAAAACCGGCAGTCAGCTGCATACAGAGTTTTTGAATGCGTTTTTTTATAGCCACTTAACTGATGCTTTGGCAGGGTTTCAGAAACCTGGTACTTCGCCGTTTACTTCTAGATCCGAGAAAAAAAAAAAAGAGCGTTTTTTGCATGCATTCATTTTTTCGGACTGCCTGAAGTTTCGGACATTTTTACGTACCCTAGAGGGTCCGAAAAATCGGTCGTTGACTGTAATTGGATTGGTGCTAGGTTGTACCATGCATTTTCTGCACTCACTGGGAAAGTATCTCCGGAACTGCGCTTGTGTGAATGACCAACCCAGCACATGTTAATTTATGCACAAATTCATGAACATGTTTAGACATGTTTGACTTCACACTGCAATGAATACAGCTGTGACCATGCTGCTTCTTGCACATGTGATGAGGTTGTTAAAAGGGTTGGAACACCAAATTTTGAGGCTATAAAAAGCATGTTGTAGGCTGCTTCTGTATGCAAGGACACCCAGAACGAGGTATTGAGCGCTTCAAACATTTCAAAATAATTTTAATTCAGCTCCAAAAAGTCATTAAAAACTTCTCGTAGTCAAGACCCATCGCTAGCGCGGCAGCTACTACGTCACAGAGGAGGAACGAAAATACTGACGTCATAGCACGCTAGCGCAAAAACGCGACGTATGATGAGTAGCGATGAAATGCCGAATACGGAGCCTGCTGAGCCGAGTGATCGAGCATAGCCTCCACTATGACCAAGCTATCCTTTTTTAAGGGGAGACACAAGTCTTCTGGCCCAAAAAAATCTTTGAAAAATCGACTTTTTGTAAAACATTTTTTCGCAATCTAGACATCCTAGAGAAGCTATTGCTGCAATCATAACGCAATCTGACAAGTACTTATTTTGTTATTGCACTCTAAAGTAAGCTTCATCACCACTTTCGCTCGCAAAAGCCCCTCGAAAAGAGGCGAATTCAATGCCTTCGTCTACGCCAACCGTTACCCGCAGCGCGACCATTTTGGAATCACTTGAAAGCTGGATTTTTCTACATTCCGTTTTTAGCGGAAAAAGGGCACAATCTGGCTACTATGAAGGTACATGCTTTCGAAAAAGAGGAATACTCGCACGGCATTGGCGCCTTTGTACCACGTGGGGTAAATCCTGATCTCCGATTGGTCGACCAGGAGTTCCATTTCTCCGATGCGAGACGCCATGTTAGACATGGTTTGCATGCAGTCTAGTGCGCTGTAGCAACGCGACAATGGCTGGCAGTCGACGGAAGTCCGCGAAGCCTCATGCTTTCAGGAAATAACGCAAGCGACGTTCTCGGATACCCAAGTGGCGTTGGATGAATCGGCAGCGACGGCAGCCTGCACAGCGACATGCGCCAGCGAGCGAACGGCAGCAACCGAAGCTACGGCCGCGCACGCGGTGCTTGCGGCCAGCAACGCGCGTCGGCACGCTTCTCATCACAGAAGCCAAACCAGTGGCAATTGAACGTCGCGCGGAGGAGGAACGACAGAAGCTGTATTTTTAATCAGCTACCCGCCGAAAGCTGTCATTGATCAGATTCCCCAGAAGCGGTGGTGAGCGAGACCGCGTTTACGATTCTAAGCCTAGCGGCTCTAAATTGCCTGCTTCGGTGCGCGAAATGCGAATTCTGCCGTGGCCGTGAAACTAGGGGTGAACTGTGCCATTTGCGCTTTGTGACGACATAAGCACCAGCTGAAGCTTGCCAAAAAGAGGGGAATACAGGCTGAAAAAGACCAGCACCAGCTAGTGGCGTCTGACAAGAAGCACGCCAGAGCAGAAAACTTCATGCATGCCATAAATAAGAGGCGCATGAGAGAGAGCGATGGTGATTATGTGCCTGGTGGCTTCTAGTGCAAGGTGGACTTGAATTTCTTGCTGTAATTGCTAAGAATAAATCTAGGTCATGTCCTAGAACTTCGTTTTGCGTTTTCTCAAAAGCTGCATTTCTCCTATGACACGGGCTGTTGCTCACAGTATCTTTTGATGTAATAGTCCGATTTCAATTATTCTTGTTGCATTCAAAAGCTTATGAGTTTCTACACACAATAAAACTAATAAAATATGATATCCCTTATGCTAGATTTTTTTATGGGGCACTACAACAGATAAGAATTGTGGGCTTCATAACCACCACATTAGATATGGCAATAACTATTGTAAAAATAGCTAAAATTACAGTGATGGTCTATTGTGATCTCTGATCCTTGTAGAATGTGTACATATAAATTTTCGTGATATTCAGTGGTAAAATTGTTAAATTGGGCAAATTGATTTTCAAAAAGTATTATCTCAAAAACTACTTAAAGTAAGAAAAAATTGATTGCATATATGCTTCTAGCAGGCTAAAGTATACCTTGCCTGAAAATTTAATTTGTATATGACAAATTAAAAAAAAATCAAACACCAGTGTCTCCCCTTGATGCAAAGAAGGGGTAAGGCGTGCAAACACGGACACAAGAAGAGAGAAGTGGACAACACGAACGCCGCACAGCTGCCCGTGAAAGGCAAACTGCGTGCGGCGAGTTGCTGTGCGGACAGGCCTTTACTACACGTTTGAGTGTAACACTAGCCGACACGACTCCGAAAGGGACCAGGATATGCAGCGTTCGTGTTGTCTGCTTCTCTCCTCGCATAGTCACATAGTTCGGCAGCTCGGAGCCATCTCTTGTTCACTTGGCCTTTCTCAATGTGAGGGCCCGTCCACGTTACTGACACGGAAACTTGCAGTTCGCGGTCGGTCCGCTTTTGTGCGGCAGCATCGTCGCTATGCCTTTTCTGGTTCACTTCAAAGCTAAAGCTTACGGTGCTTCGGAATGAATCACCGACTCTCACAAGCCCCAATATTTTCTTACCGTTGTTGTCGCTCTTCGCAATAATTATAATAATCGCGACATGCACTTCAAATCGCCAGTTGTTGACCTCTGCTGGCAGAGCATGCGTATGCGCGAGCAGATGACGCAACATAGTTTTATGGTACGTCACTATTTTTTGTGGCCCACGTGACCAAGCCATGTTGAGTTTCCTCCTCTGTGACGTCATAGCATCCCCCGGAGCCCAGAAACCGAAATCGCTCGGTATAATAATGCTATTATTAAATTATTTATGGGATATATACGTATCCCGCTGTGTGTATCGTGCTCCCGGAAGCATGATGCAACGTTAGAATCAACAAACGCATGAACGAAAATTTTGATGTCTCCACCCCTTTAAGCTAACCACACTGCAAGCATGGCCTGCATTTAGGCACACCTACTCTCTCTTTCAATGCTAATCTATCCTGCAGTGCAGTATGAAATTGGGATGGCAAGCTATTGATTGGGCTAAAAAACAACCTCAAGATAACTACGATGCTGTGACAAAATGTTGGGTGCATAGTCGATGAGCTGGCGTCGGATCCCAGCCTTCACATTTTACCGTGATGGCCCATTGCTTGGAATAGGAAACCTATAAAAATTTGAGCTTCTTTAGCTTCCTTTCCTGCGAGTTTAGGAGCAATCCACCATAATGCAGCTTTTCAGCATGGTATCTCGTTTTGACAAAGAGATATGAAATGTTTTATCCACCACATTTTTACTTGCACTTTGTCACACTCAGTTACGTTTCTTAAGAAATCGCTGTTTTGTGCATAGAAGCACAAAAGTAACTGCAACATAATGCATTTCGGCGGACACTGAAAATTATCTCGGAACTGGTACTGTCAAGAGAATTCGTTCTAAGTGGATATGCTGTACAAACTCAGCGGCTATAGTTCGTAGATTGAAAGATGTGGCATAATGTAATTAAGTTAATTACAATAATTATTCACTTGAACATTTTTCTCGTAGGAGTAATGGTTGCCTCATTGGGTAATCTAGATCAAGGGTTAGAATTGTGCTATCTGCCATAGGCAATCATTAAAAAATCTGGTGCAGCTAAAAAAAGCACCCTGTATACCAAGCTGAAATAAAAAAAAAATTTACTAGCCGGCTCTACTTGTTTGCAAAAGTTGTGTATGCGATAGCAAACTACCTATGCACTCAACTATTTGCATAGGTAGCATTAGTTATCAAAATTACCTATTTTTAGAGGACTTGTATAATCTGGAAATAAGGACGTTGCCATAACAAAATTTTTTTTAAATGCCAATTACATTTAAAAAGGTAAAAAAAGGAAAGTGTGTCTATTAGATCAGGCTCAGCTGTATTGTCAACATCCCTTTACACAGTCGAGGTCCAACTGCGCCACTTGCGCCATTCTGCTACAATTCGACTTGCCTTCTCCTGGCTGCGCCCACTCAAGTGTCATTTGCGCTAACTGTGCGAAAGTGTGGCATTTTCGCGTTTTTACGGCAATGCAATGTTTTCAGTAGGGTTATGCAACTACACGTACTCCACCACACGAATCGATTTGTGAACATTCAAATACAGTCACCGATTAACTTTTCGGATAAGACCGAAAATTCGGACGCATTCGCGGCACCGCCACCTACCCAGAGTAAATGTATATGAACGTCTAAAATTTCGGACGCAAAAAACAAACCTTAGCCATCTGATATTCTGCACTTTTTGACATGACCACAGGTCCGAAACGGCATCAATCGAAGCCTCGATCCGGTGCTCTCGCACGCAGACCCACTGGCAGCCGTAGCCACAACCACGGCAACACTAGGCCTAGCTACTTCGACGTTAGCTTACGAAGCTTGATGTGCGGCGCCGTGTTTTTCATTGAAACGATTCGCCGTTGTTAGTAATGGCGCCGACTCCACCTTTGTATTCCTCCAGTAGTACATGTTGCTGGGCTAGTCGGTTCATATTGCTGAGTAGACCATAAATACGATCGCTTGGCCAAACAAGGAAGGACGGAAGGGAACGTGGTGCTGCATCTGTTCCCTTCTGTCCTTCCCTTGTTTTCCCTAAGCGATCATATCTATGGAATCAGCAATTTGTAATCCTCGCCAATGGCATCGAAGTTCGGAAAGTACGACGCGTTGCATAATGCCAGTTCTCGAAAGTCAGCTTCGCCTCAATACGGAAGTGTTACGCGGTGAAGCATACCAAAAGCATTAGTAAGGGGCACCGATACGCCTAGTAAGTATGGCAGGTCTTTAAAGCTATTTAGAGCTTTAGGTGCATATCTTTGTTCTCGTTAGCCTACAAAATTTTATTGTTTACAAAATTACATTCCTTGCCTACCCAAATAAAAATGTTTGCAACATAGCGTGCATGGTATACCGCCCGTGGGAAGCTTAATTGGTTGCTGTTGTCTTTATGCTTTGCTTCACTGTTGAACAGCGCTTACTGATTGCACAGTAATAACAAGCTTCACCACATGGCTACAGATTACTGCTTTACTACTCTAAGTGTTCCAAAAAGACCTTTTTTTTTTTTCTGCTCCGAAACTGCCCCCAAAATGCTGGTGTGGCTGTTCCTCTAAATTGCTCCAAAATGTCATTTTTTCTGCTCCAAAACTTGCTCCAAATCCTAAACTGGCTGGACCACCACTGTTTACAGAATTCTGTCTTAAAGGATACATTTATAGCGGTGAGATCACGATGGTTATCAAAATGCCTCCAGAGTCTGCATGTAGCACTTCAACTGCTTCTGTGCTTTTCTAGTCACTGAAGTTGCTTTTAAGCGCATCTTAGGACACCGAACCATCTTCACAGTCCACAGTAAGGGCTGCAATGCAGGGTGGGGGGAAGGGGGTCAGTTTGTGTTTGGATAGAGTTTATGAACCAGTGACCCCTCACTACCTTCACATGGCTCGCCCACTGTAAAAGCTTCATATAATATAATTTGCAATCGCTTTGATAAACCTGCTCCGAAAGTCCATTTTAGTGCTCGAAATTGAATTTTTGACTGCTCCAAATGCTGCTTTGAAATGGCATGGACCAGTAGCATCACTGCAATTATTAAGGGACATTGTGTAACAAGTGTTTGTGGCAAGCACCAAACAGCCTGAACACGGAGGGAACTCCATTGTTTGTGAGGTACAGTGCTGTTGATGCCACACTAATGTAACTTATGTAGATCATTTTCCCCTCCCTTTATTTATTGAAAAACACTTATCTGCAACTTGAGCACACGCAGACAAGTCAACAAAAAAATACTGCCCTTCCACTATTGCATACCTGCCAACTCTTCCTAATTTTCTGTAAAGTGTATGAATTTCGAGCAGCCTTACGATTTTACTAATCTTGCTTGAAATTTTGTGGAAAACATTTCATTTGTAAAGAAAACCCGTGAAATTGTTAAACTACACCCTGTTACCTTACGCTGCCACAAGATGGCAATACGTATGCGTGGTATCAGCAGCTGCAAGGTTGTAGTGACTTCTGTCTACTAGGGGGGTCACGAATCCATATAATATTGAAAGCTCTATAGCGCCTCCGCAAACTTGTTGTCATTCTTGTGCCTTTGTTCGTGCGTGTTTGGACTTTAGTCAGCTTCAGTCACTGCAGTGCTGGCCTCGCTTTTTGTGACTAGCTGCCGCATCGGGCACAGTGAGACTCTGGCCTGTAGCGGCTTCACAGTGCGATGACGGGCTTGAAGCCCCAACAGTACTTCCAAGTGTTTTTGAAATCGTACAAGGCAGAATATCCGTGCTTCGTGCCCTCAAAGAAAGGGGAGAAGTTTGGATTCTGCACCATGTGTGCCTGTGATGTGAACATCCAGCATGGTGGCAAGTGTAGCATCAGGGTCCACATCGCTTCGAAAAAGCATCGGGGATATGTGCGAGCTGCGGTAGAGCCAGCCAATCCTAGCAAGTTTTGTATGCAGCGACCTCGGTGTGATTTGTGCAGAATGCCTCTTAACAGCGTTTTCAGTTGAACACAACATCCTGCTGAGTGTCGGCGATCATGCCGAACCGCTTTTGCAGTAGATGTTCCCCAAGTGCGAAGAAGCGAAACACTCTGCTTGTGGACGAACAATGACGACGTCAATTGTTCAGAAAATGGTCGCCAACACGGAGACTCCTTTGCTGGATGCCCTAAAACAGCAAGTATTTTCGATCGCTGTGGATGGCAGTAAGAATAGGGATACGCAGCTTTACCCTATTGCAACATATTTCATTAAAGAGTCGAGTTGAAAGCAGACTTTTTTGCCCCGGGACAATCCAACTGAAAGTGACGGGTCACAAGATTGCAAATCTGGTTCTGGACGAAATGGTCTCGGAATTTTTCTGTTAGAAACCTGTTAGGACAATGCCAATGTCGTGATCGGCAAGAAGAAGTGTTTCTACTTTATTGAGGGAGGCTCAACCCGCTTTGATAGGGGTTGGTTGCCCGTGCAATCTCATCAACTTGGCTGCCCAAAAAGGAGCTTCATGTTTCCTTGTAAAAGTTGATAAGGCTTTGACATCTTTTTATACCTAGAGAAAAGCTCAAAACAGGAAGATCGACCTGAAGAGTTCCAAAAAATGGCAAGACGCGGAAGTCAGAAAGATGTTGAAGCATTCGCCGACACGGTGGCTGTCGTTGGGAAAGTGTTTGAAGAGGCTGCTGGACCAGGGGAAACCACTACTCAGCTTTTTTTTTTTGTTATCTGAAACAAAGCAGAGCTTGTTTTTGGAGTCATACCAAATTTCGAAGACTTCCTCACAAACCCCCCAAGAACCCTGCACTGACCCCAGTCTGCTACACATCTTCACAAGACTGCTGCAGGCCTTGGGAAGAAAAGCATTGACGGCGATGAACTCTCGCTAAAGAGGAAAGGAGCTCATTCTGGGGAAGCCAGCCACGTGAGGAACGCCTGTTTTATTTTTTGTCATTGGAGCTAAACAGGGCATGCTGTCTTTTTCTCCAAAATGTTATACCTCTTTTTGAGAAGGCAAACTGCCTTCTTCAGGCACAGGCTCCTGAGATTTATGTACTGAGGGGCCTCTTGAACAGCCTTTTCGAGGATCTCCCAACTAGATTTGTGTGCCCAGGTGTTGTCAAGGCATGCGATTCATTGCTGGAAGGTGACGAGCTGCAGAGAACCAGAAAGGTGATGAAGACATTCATTGGCAGCACAACCTACTCTGTGGTTGAGACACTGAGCTGCGTTAATAGAGAGCAGTTCTCTGCTGTACGTCTATAGTTAACGGCAGCATGCGATTACACTTGCCACAAATTCCCGCTAGAAGCCGTCAATCTCAAGATGGCTGAAGTTGCTCAAGTACAAGTTCTGGAAACTGCTTCATTCAACAGTACATGATTTTATTATGGTGTTCCCTGCTATCCTACCCCAGCAGAGTGGTGATGCGAAAGAAGTCTAGTTTGCCAACTTGCAAGCACATCAGGTTCCAGCCGACATATTGAATGAGCCAAGGTGCGACATGTGGTCGCAATTATGAAGCTTTCGAAGTGTCGAGGATCGCTCAGGTTCCACAGCATTTCAGTGGTTATGCTGGGTATTCTCTCCATTCCCCACAGCAATGCTGAATGTGAGAGAATATTCAGCACTGTGAACAAAACTCGAACAGAGTTTCGTTCATCTGTGTGTGAGAAAATTTGAAAGTCTGCTGATGGTCAAGGGGCACCAGAGTGGTACTTGCTTTGAGCAAATCTACACAGAGAAGTTTCTGAAGCAGGCAAAGCTGGCAACAGCAAAATCATTGCAAAGATAAATTGTGCCCTAGTGGAGTTTTCGCTCTTTACTCTCCAAGTCACGGATTTCACTTGCGGTTATGAATAAGTGAGTAAGCTTGTTGCAAAAGGTTAATCCCTTCAAAAAAGATGCCCCCCGTTTTACGAATTTCAAAATCTTCATGTTGGCAGGTATGCTATTGCAAAGAGGAGTCCAAGCGAAGCTCAGAATCTGCGGCTCTTCATTGTCAGAATGCCGGCGGCGTTCATGAAACGCCGCTTGTCCTTTGGCCGGACACATGATGCGCTGCCTCCCCATCTGATTGCCTGGCATGAACTGGAACATGCAATCACACCCTTTCCCTCCTCGGGAAGGAGGGGATGCCTGCGATTGTTTGACGATAAAACCCTGCATTAATAACCCTTAAAAGGTTTTTGCTGTATATGTATGGCGGCGGTTTTCTCTCCCGCAAGTTCTTTGCCGTACGGGTACGATTTGTACCCTCCATTGGAAATTTCGCGCCATAATGATGATGCATGCTCACTGGAAGGTGCTGCCACCTCTTAGGACTTATAGGAGTTTGAAATTTGTGCTACCTTCTTGCGGAGATAAACAGAACTGATTTCTAGCTTCAGCGTGTTGCGCCGTGTGATCGCAACGGAGGCACGCGAAACGTGCTTTTTCTCTTTGTTGGCACTCCCTTGGAGGGGTGGCAGTTCATTTCTACATTTATTGGTGCTGCTCTTAGCTTGTTTATCACCGCCACTCACGAGGTGTTCTCACTCTCTCCGGCAGCGCACTTACGCGAGAGAGTGCCTGAGACCTCTGCCCAAGGCAGCTGCAGGCAGAGAAGATGTCATGTTTGTGCCAACACAACTCACCACTTCAAGAGAACACACACATTTTAGGTGTGCAGACTGCGATAAGGCGCTGTGCGTAGACCCGTGTTTCAATGAGTACCACACTCTGAAATATCATTGAACATTTTGCAGTTCTGGGTGATGCCGACACCGAAATACTGTTCCTAATTTTTTTTTTTTTTACTATTTATTCTCGATTTTGTACATTCAAGATCCACAGTAATTTGACCACCTGGGAAAGTTTTTTTTTTTTTTCGAAATAATTTGGCCTTCAAAGGGTTAAGGGTGTGTATGATGAACCGATAGTGGCCGAATCAGTTAGCATGGTCTCACAGCCCAAAGGTCGGTAGTTAGTCCGCAGCCCGACAAGCAATTTTTATTTTTGCGCAGCTTGAGTTTTTTCATAGTACAATACCGACGCTGAGACAAGTGAGGCAATACAAGCTTTGTTCGAATATCAAACTGAAATAGAAAATGAGATGTTTGCTGGAGGCAGCTGTGTAGGTTAGTGAATATATTCAAGGAGTGCAAAACAAGTATCTGCAAGCGCTACGAAGGCACCTCAGGTCAGTGTCATTCTTGGGACCATGCATCCTTGCTGGTAATAGGATTGAAGCACTACAAGTTGCGACAGGTGCAGTGATGATGCATATTAGGCTTGGCCTGGTTTTTGTGAATGTGCCTTGACAAGGCTGGAACATACAGTTAATGAACCCTAATCTGGCTAATTTCATTTTTCACTCAAGTACCACTGTTTTTGACATATTGGCAAACCACTGGCACAAATGCTGATGGCACAACAATTAAATTGACTTCAGAGCTGCTTTAACACCGTACACCATTGTAACTGTTTCGGGATAAGGCTAGATGTGGTTTGACAATTGTTTGTATTAGGTTTGCTAACACAATAATTATTGTGGCAGTCTGTTTTCACAACACCTTGCATGTCATTAAAAGAAAGAATACTGAAAGTTTAAAATGAATATTTTCTGAACACCCTAGTAATACACATGAAAGCATTTATAATTGGTGACTGTTAATTAGTTCTGTCGGACCAATGTATGATCGTTGAAATAAACACGCTTGCTAGCTTGGTGATGGCTTTTGATTGCTGTGGCATGCAGGTTGAAGTAGACAGAATGAAAATGACTTATTGCTTCTGACGTGGGCGTTTACAGTGCAATTTTTAAATTAGAGCTTTTTTTTTTTTCCACTATCACGGGTTGTTGCGAATGTTTCTGCTCTTTGTAGAGCATGGTGCCTAATAAAGTTTCTTGTGCTAGTTCAGTGGCCAGTGTGCTATTATTTTGAGAGTGTGCAGTCACACATTTAGTATGGCCATTCTTACAAAACATAGAGCTTCAAAATGGTGCCATTTGTATTGCTGTAGATTCACTTCAGCTAAAGCTACATTTGTTTGAAACTTCAAATGCGTTTATTTCTGTTCAATGTTTTTGCACACTGTACTCCGCCTTACGGGTGTTTTTTCTGTGTTGTCTTTGGCCAAAAATGACAAGGATGGTATCATTTTATTCGTATTGAAATGATCTGGGGGGTGATGCTATTTTTATTACTCTTGCACCGTCATGAAAATTACATTCAGGTATAGTACTCGCTGTTAATTAGAAAAGAATTTTCATAATAAATGCAAGATTGTTTTCTTGTCCGCAAAATGCTTCCAAATGAATAAAAAAATAGCATCACCCCCTACAGTAGGTCTTTAGCAAGACGGAATCATCAAACAGCTCCGTAACGAGTTTGAAATTAATTTGACTTCAGACCTCAATATTTTTTTAACTGCTACAGCTATCAAAAATCTAATTACAGATCTGAAATCAGCACGAAAAATTACCCCAGACAGTGGAGTTTATGAAATATTCACCCAAAAATAAGAAAAAAAGTTTTAAGACCCACTTCCCCCCTTAAATTGCGCAAAGAAATGTGTCTGGCAGAAGGATCCTATAAAGAGTCCAGGATCCTGCTTAATTTATGTGCTATAGCTCCCCTCTTGGCCGCCTCCATTGCTGAAAACTTGCAAGGTGGAGGGCAGTATTGGTGCTGGGTATAGGTAGTGCACTCCTTTACTTGAGGTGAAAAGACGTCGGCTCACTTTCCAATGTTGTACCTCAGTGACCTGTAGACATGTGTAGTCTGCTATAACACGAAGTCTTCCCTTTGGAAAAAAGGGTGAAAGGTGTCAGAGCCGTGCTTGCCCGTATTCCAGCAGATTATGATAGGGTCAAACTCGCAAAGGGTTTCGTTTGCAAGCGATTTTTGCCGTTGGCTGGCCGCCTCAAACAATATTTCCAGCATCAGAATTGCCTGGAATTTTCTTCCAAACAATTCTAGCGTAAAAGCATTTCCTATTATGTAGGCATTACAACTTAAGCCAACACTGGCAAACGATAGATGTGCGTTCTGATCAGTCAGTGCTCGCACTGTATGCTTGTCAACATTCTTTTCATTTTCACGGCCGGACTGCGATTCATTTCTCACGGAGACTCTGATATGTGCAAAGTACCTGAGGCAGTGGAGCATGTACTTGATGTTTGTCCCCAGTACGACTTTGAAAGGCAGCCATTGACCTCCCCATTAATGTTGCGAACAGGCAATTGACATAAAAGAGTGTTACTAGAACTTTGGCAAGACATAATGTAAACAAAACTGCCTATCAAAGCTGAGAATATTTTGTTACTTCCAGCTTAGAATCAAGGCTGTGAATGGATCATTTGGACAAGTTGCATCTTACTGTCTATCCTCATACCTCTTTTTCTCCTCCCATTCTCTCACTGAATCTTCCTTTTACATGAATACCAGCATTGGTGTTGGATCTGCATAATTAGTTGGCGAAACTATGTGCTTCCTGAAGAACAGCACTTGCAATCTTTCCATGCAGCGTTGGACTTTTGTACGGAATAAATTTATGCTGTTTCTTTATAATTATCCTTTGTGTATGCACATCGACCAGAACCTGTTTGGACTGTGATGTTTTGGCTCCAGAGTTGAACAGGAACGAAAAATATTTAGACTCGAAACTCTGGTTGGAGTATATTGCCTCCTGGTAAAGCTCATGAACACTAGATGTCACACATTTGTTCTGAGGTAGCAGTGCCACATGTCAACATATAACTATAGTCGGATACAACTTTAGAAAAAAGGGGAGGTCCCGCCCAGATGACCAAAGCGCGACAACCAATTGCCTCTGCGACTAAAATAGTCCCGCTTGAAAAATCGTGCTCCTGAAATGCGTAATTCTTGGCATAAATAAAGACTTTTGTATTTTGATGACAGGTTTAGTAGAGCTCTCGTGCTACACCACATGCCGGATAGCAACAGAAAAATAACCCTGTGCCTTCTACAACACTGCCCATCGTCTGCTCTTTAGCTTCATTGCAAGTGGCAAAAGTATAAAGAGCAGCTCTGCATGGCTTTTGCGCTTGTTTACATGTACACGGTGTATCTACTACTTGTTTTCCAACCTTAAAATGAGTCAGTTGCTATTGAAAAAGTACTTATATAAAACAATGCATTTATCGCAACCAATACAAACGCGGGGCGAGAATACGGGCGAGGCAGGGAGGTACAAAAATGCTTCATTCATCGTTTTAAAATAGCACAAAATTTATATTTTTTGGTTTGTGTTTTCACAATTTCACAGCACGCATTCTACAGCTTGCGCATGCAGTGAGCACTGATGGACAGCAATCAATCGACGGTGCTAGACAATGCTCGAACACCGTCGCTAGACGCTCGGCTATCTCACTGCTGACAATGATCGTTCACGCTAAGTTGAAGACGACAAATCTTTGCGTTGAAGGCTTCTTCTCCAAATATTTTCTGCTGAGACACTCGTAAGTTTGTTTCATACGGGCACACATTTCTGATTTTTCCTGAGAATGGTTTTGCTCCATCACTTCACCCCGTCTGATGAAAAACGCAGCGACACAGTACACGAACACACCCACTGCTAACAGTAGGCACTAGTCTGGAAAATTTTTCTCGTAACTTCACTCGGTAGAAAATAAAACATGGAACAAACACGCAGGATGTGTGTTCGTAGCGGTCGCCACAGGGTCCTCTTTTCAGGAAAAGCGTAGCACAGCGCCAGCGATATTCGCTGCAATGTTTCTTTGCCGGATCACGGCTCCGAACAAACGCACGCGGCACAAATGCCACATCGTAAGCTTGTAGTCATATTTCCGACATGATAGACCATCAGAAACAGTTCTGGAATTCACTCTGACAAGTGGCTGAAGCACACAGATGCGACCTCACCCAGTTCGAAGCGCGTGCGGCTGTCTTCTCTGTTGGCGGGCTCATCGGCCGTCCGGCTGATGACGTTAGTCCGGAGTGCGCGCCCATTGGCGGGTGCTCGTGTGCCTCCGCCTCGGAGAAGTAAACGCCCCCTTTTTTCTAAAGTTGTATCCGACTATAGTGAGTTACATTTACAGTGCAAAAGCCTGGTGTTTCACTATAAACCATTGAACAGCTTGTCATGTGTTGGTGCCTGCTTCAAGCTATCACCACAGTGTCGCCTCTTCCTTTCGCACAGATTTCTGTTTTTATAAAATAACTTTTGGTTTAACTACTAGTATCTTGCTTAATCTTCTAATACAAAAATATATTTTTGCCTAATCTGCTAAAACATTGTTTGTTGGTCCCTTGAGCACACTGTAACACAATTTTTCTTGGAATAGAGCGCAGGAATCTCGGTACACAGGGAACTGTGCAACGTAACTGCTATAACTGTCTTCGCTGACCGATCGGAGCACACATCATTTGCAAGGGTCAGCTAAAGTAGCAATGCATTATCTCCTGTGCTTTTTGCCAAAGTTATGAGAAGTTAAGACAACATATGAAAGGTCAGACAGCTTTACCATACTGATGCGAGTAGAAAAGGTTGATTGAGGCTCTTTTGGTTCCAGGCTGTTGTTGATGGTCCTGAGACAGGAGTGCCACGCCAAGCAGTGCCATTCAAGCACATGAGGCTCACTCGGCAGAAAATCCGGGTGCCTATGGGTACATCCACAAAGGTTGTGCGCAAGGCCTGGGTGAAGAATGATGTTACTCAGAAATGGAATGAGTCTGCACTTGCCAAGAAGCTGGCTGCTCGTCGTCTGGTGCGTTCTGTTAATCATTTGTTCTGGGTAGTAATGTTTTTGGTTAAGCCCCTTGTATGGCAGTTCGTTAGCCTGACAGGTCAAGTGGAAGTTGAAGGTTTTTTTTTTCTGGTCCTTTTACATGTCTTCCTTTATTGTTATGTGTTAGTATACATTTGTACAAATCTGGCCTGTGAAACTACTGCTGTGTATGTGGGCCCTCAGGCACATTCAAGTGGTTCATAACTGCTATCGCCTGGGGTATAACTAACTGTTCAAAATAAAAATTGATTGAAGCAGTACCTTTAACGGGTACTGTAAGCTTACCACCCCCTCACGTACGCTTGATGGCGTTACCACATGCTCCCTCCCCTTCTTTCCCGGTGCACTCGTGAAGCACTCATGTCTGAAAATAAACTTAATGGTTACTTCTTGCGGGGCTCTTTGGCAGTATCGCATTGCTAAACACAAGAAGTGCATGATGCTAATGCCAAAGACTTGCTCTGTGGGGTGATCCTATATTTATTTGTTAGAAAGCATTCTAAAGGTAAGAAAACAGACGAACATTTACTTCAATATTTTATCTTTTCACTCAATATTTTTTATTGTAATTAGCACAATGATGCTAGAGTAACAGTAATAGCATCACCTTCTAGATATTTCAATATGAATACACTTATACCAAACTTTTTATTGTCACTCAACAAAATCACAGAGAAAAGCCCTGCGAGGCTGAGTGCGATGTGTAAAAACGGCAGCATCTACACATTTGCGCCTGCCTCTTCATGCGAGAGGATTACTACCCCAATGGAATTATAGTGTGTCCGGTATTCTGATAAGCGCAAGCGGACTGGGCGTTTTACTCAATGAGCGGAGGTGCAGTTGTGAACAGCCTACACGGTGCAGCCACCTGGTGGCACTTAGCTAATATAGCAGTAACCAAGGCCGTGATTCTGTAGCGATGACTTTTTCCCTATGCTAATGCCTTTCGACGCTTTTCACTTTGTGTCTGGTCACGTAACGCTCTGCCCTGGAAGTAAACATGGTCTGTTAAAATACCATTCCAGAAACCTCGCAGTGCTTTCGCAGTGTTGCTGGAATAGGATGTGATGATCGCGATGTTGATGCGACCTATAATTCAGGCAAAGCCTGCAAGATTGGCATTTGTGATGAAACCAAGTAGTGATGCAACCAAGGCAAGGTCTCGGGGATTACCGTCCAATGTGTAATCTCTGAGGCGATACTTGGTGCCTTGACAATGTTGCCAGAGGAGATAATGTCGGCATGTGCTACAGCCACAGACGGTGTCCGGGTAATTGAATGTAGAGCTGGCGGCTGTCCGAAACATCTGGCGGCTTTACACATTAAGTCTATCGGGCCATTGGCAGTGCCGCGAAGCTGTCCGAATTGCCGAGCATGTCTGATTTATCGGTCGGCGACTGTAGCTGACAAGCAACAGCTTTTGTAGCAACAGGGTTGCCTTGGGGCATATGATGAATTCATCCAGGAAGTGCCGTCTGATTCGTGCATGACGATATTTGGATGCTGATTTACAGTACTTCATGCTTGATTGCCTTTGTATGTTATGCTGTGCTTAATTCTGCTAGTTTTTTTTTTTTTTTTCCAACAGAAAGCCAACATGAACGATTTCGACAGGTTCAAGCTGAGGCGGGCAAAGCAATCGGTGCGTACTACATCTTGTAATCTTGCAGTCATTGTTAGCCATTGTAGCAAATGGCTGGCTTTTGACTATTTTTTTTTTTAGATATCTTAAGTGCTTTTGGTTGTGAAGCCTTGTTAATTTGGACAATTGGATAACTTGTTTTTACTGTCTGGGACTGCCAACGTATCTGTTCGATTGGATCAGGTGAGGCAATTTGCAGGTATTTGGATGTGCACTGGTTAATAGACTAGCCCAGAACCAACTACAAAACCTCTTGATGGCTATTTTAGGCAACAATTCTTGCATCACTTCAATTTTTTTTATTGGCTGTGGTCCACATCAACAGATCCAGTTAGTGTGTAGTATCAAGTTCGTAGCTAGGCGATGAACCTGTCTAGTACATGGTAACAATATTTCACAAGCATGAAAGGCACTTAGTCACACATTGCATGCACATCGTAATGAGCAATTAACTGACTGTGTCAGCAAAATTGAGAGGTGGACACAGTGAAAAGCATGGCTATTTGGTTGAATATAGTGTCCTGCCACCACCATGCTGCAAGGGAAGTTGCAATGGACTTATTTTCTTGGTTCATTTAATCACTGGGCATTGAGGTAATGAAACCCTTTTTAATCTCATGACATCCAAATTGACAAGGTTTTACTGTTTTGCAATTCAACCTATTGTATTTATCAATGAGACATTCGATTATCAGCTCCAGGTTTACAAAGAATCATTTGTAAATTATATTTCTATAAACTAAGCAACAAGTCAACTGTGCATGTGAAGTAGACTGGTTTTTGCTTATACATAACACATCCTGTTAAGAATTCAAACCCACTTGTCAGCGAACAAAAGGGTGCTAGCTGCAGCCTTTTGTCGCATTAGTATGGGTGTGACTAATTAGCTGATGCTGTCAACTATCTGAAATGTGCCTGCCAACCTTGTCTGCGTGCTTGCTGTACGGAATGGGTTAATTCAAGCCCATGTGTACGTGGAAAGCACCGAGCTCCACAATGCTGCCTAAACTGCTATGGCGTTTCACAGTCATGATGCTTACAATTTCTTAAATAATTCATGGCATCCCGACTGGCAAACTTTACACTGCCACAGCCTTGGCCATTGGGAAAGTGTACAACACTGAGCAAATGTCCGTAAACAAATTTTTCTTTACTGCTGGCATTCTAGAAAATGCTTAACTTGCATTTTTGCATGAAGTTGTCTTGATAGCAAGCAAATATATTTTTTTGATTTGCTGACTTCTGGCTGTTGTGTAAAGGTTCTATGCTGATTACACAGCTATTTACTTTGGCATTCTGCTGTTCACATCGGACCCCCCCCAATAAAAATGACACAAGCCTTGTACTTCCTGCCAAAGTTTATTGGCTTGCAAGCCACTCCAAGTGTAATTTGGAGTGAGTATATTTCAAGGCTGTCACACAAAAATGCCAGGCTGTTCTGGGTATAAGATCTAAGAGTGCATGGCACTCGCATGCAAGGACCACGTCTGCACTTGCCTTTAGGTCTATTCGATACAGTAAAGTTTCTCTGCACCTTCTGCACCTAGACCCTCGATTCCCCGAGGTGCAGCAGCGCACCCTGCACCCCCGTGCTCGATTGAACGGGGTGCAAGGCAAGATGCCGCCGTGGTGCACTGCACCCTTGAACCTTGCAGCGAGTGGGTGCAGCCCGGCACCCCCTGCACTTTTTCGTTTGAGGTGCCATGCACCTTTTTCTGAATCGAACAAACCTTTTGTTATGGTGTAGTATTGCACCAAATACTCAAATGTCAACAATACGGCTCCTTTGGAGCAAATTCTTTCTAGCTTCTTTCGCCTTCCTTGACCTTTTGCAGTGGAAGTGTTTTAATATTCAGTGCTTTCTTTTTAATATTTTATTTTTCACATATTCTTTAAATAGCGAAGTTAACATAGACGCCGTACTCCTTTCATTGTCCACAGTTGAACAAGGTTGTGCGGCTCCGGTTCTTGAAATTGAAGTCGCTTTCCAAAAAGGCTGCCAAGAAGGGTCAGCCGGAGAAACCAGAGAAGAAAGCAGCACCCAAGAAGAAGTGAATGCAGAAAATAAACTGGCGGATGTGCTGACTTTTGCAGTCGTCTTGTGCAGGTGTTTTGTCAATTGGCTAGACTCATTATCGAGCTGGTCAGATGGGCACTTTAGCATCAAGTCTATAGTGGGACTTGAAGTACAGCCAAGGGTAGATTTTCGCTGCATTGTATTAAAAAGCTTGCACATATGCCAGTCTGCCAATAAAACTATCCATTATGGAAATAACTGGTTCTGTTGAAATTGCACTTTTGTCTTCAAACATCGTTTAAAAGTATTCTCGAACTTGCTTATAATGATGCCTACAATGCTCCCATGCCCCATTATAAGATACAACCATGAAATTGGGCTACTGGGTGTGTGCACAGCGAAAAGGAAACTGTATACATAGTTTCACACGCCCTTGTCCCAGCCCTGATGTCTGTGCAGTTGACCAACTTGTTTTAGGGGGTTAATATTCTGCTTGTGTATCAGAGGGGTGAAGGCAAAGGTGCGCTCGAGGCCAGCAGTGTAACATTTTCCTAGATTTCGTGTTACTTTTTTAGTGCAAGCACCCAGTAGGCAGATTAATTATGGCCTATAATGTGACACGGGAGCATTGTAGTGTGGTTTAATTTGTATTGTCAAAATAGGTCATTCATGAAGTAGTAAAGGCAAGGCGCAAAAGACCAGGACTTAGGGAGAAGAACACAAACGACAGGACCAGCGCCACTCGGACTTGAGTATTTTGCATACGCGCCTGACGTGCCCAGAAGACGGTTCCAAGACGCCGAAGATAGACTGTACTTCCAAAGGCACCAGTCTTTTTCTCAAGCAATACGACACCACTCGAGACTGGCAAGCTGAGACGGCGGTCAGGTTGACGCACAAAATGGCAGGATCGATGCGAAAGCTTTGATGAAAGAAAGGGCCCAATGTATAAGAAATATGCCCAAGTAAAACTCTTGCTTGGGCTAGTTGGTTCATGCTTGAAGTAGTAAAGGCAAGGCGCAAAAGACCAGGACTTAGGGAGAACAACACAAACGACAGGACCAGCGCCACTCGGACTTGAGTATTTTGTAGGGGTGTGCGAATATTGAAATTTTCGAATACGAATAAGGCGAAAAACTGTCTTCGAATATCGAATCGAATATGTCTGCAGTATTAAAAAGTTGCAAAACAGGTAACAATAGCTTTATTACCTTTTTAAAAATAATATTGCACTTTACAAGGCTCCTTAAGGTTAAAGAGGCACTCATTATAGCTAATGCTTTCAGGTAATGTCAGGTAATGTGCTTGTTACAGATTATCGTGAAGCAAAATTAACTGCTCAACATGTTCAGAAAGTAAGCGCTCTCTATGCACTGTCACAACATTTCCACCGGTAGAAAAGACTCTTTCACTAGGAACTGAGGTGGCCGGGATGGCCAAGTACTTCTGGGCGAGTGCACTTAGAAGCGGGTACTTGAAGCGGCCGGTAGACTGCCAGCACTCACAAGGGTCCTTGCTCCTTTCCAGAAGAGGCTTTTCCGCATAGTCTGTAACTTCCGTCTTAGGGGCAGATGCCAAATGTGTCTTCTCCTTGTTCATGACAAGATCGTCAAAAGCATTCCATACACTGGATGCCACCAGAGGACAGGAAGTCAACGCTGGCATGGCAGTGTCCCCACTAGGTTCCACGTCTGCTGCCTGGAGCTCCCTTGTCACAAGATCTTTCAGCCAGATCATCTGACCAGATGCCTGATGCCTGCCTTAAAGCGCGGGTCAAGAAACATGGCCAGGCTGGCCACTTCATCGAATTCGTACTCCGCGAAACTAGTCTTTATACATTTTGCAAGATTGTTAGTATTCCCTGAGTTGCCTTTGCAACCTTCGAGGCAATGCAGCATTCCAAAAATAATGGGAGTTTGACATGACAAGGAAGGGTACTTTTCAGCACTTAATATAATAGTAGCGTCAAATAAGGGCGTCAGTGCCTCCACAAACTCCACTGCATCTCTCCACTCTGCAGAGTTAAAGGTATCTATGCTTCTGTCCGAAGTGGTGTGCTCAAGTGTGATGGACTCTTTCAGTTCAAGGAGCCTCGAGAGCATGAGGTACTGACTGTTCTATCTTGTGTCAACATCCTGCACAACATGGAGCACGTCTTTGTTCAAGTGCCTTTGCAGATCGCTCAGTCTTTTCTGCGCACTAGGGCTGTGCTTGTAGTGTCCTACAATCGCTTTCGCCTTCTTGCAGAGTCTGTTGATTGCCGGAGTACACGACATCGCATCCCTGATCGCCAGCTGCAGAGTGTGCGCAAAGCAGGCTCGCCATGGCAGTCTCCTGGCAGCCGCTCGGATATTGCGGCCGTTGTCCGTCACAATGTACTTAACGCAGTCGATTGGTACCTCCCAGTCGGTGCAAAGCTGCTCCAATGACGCAGCTATGTTCACGGCCGTGTGACTCTCCGGAATATGTCGCGTGTTCAAAGTGAACTTTTTCATATCGAACTGCACCGTAAGAAAATGACACGTGAGGCTTAGAAAGCCCTCGTTGGCACGTGACGTCCAGATATCGCTCGTAAAAGCGAGAGCGCTTGTTCCTTCTTCAAGTGATTTTCGCAGTTCGTCTCGTACCTTTGTTCTTGTGTCGTCGTAAAGGCGCGGGACGAGCACAGCGACAGTTTTGTTCGCGATGGCAGACTGTAGCACGGTGCAGCTGCTTTCATCAGTGCTTTGAACCCCCGGTTTTCAACAAAGCTGTAAGGGAGAAGATCTAAGGCGACCATTTCTGCCACTTTCTGGTTAAGTGCGTTTTCTTTCTTCTGAGAAAATGGCTGCTGTCTGTGCTGTAGTATATCATCCAGCGTCGGTTGATTCTTCACCGGCGCGTTTGCAGCGGCATCGTTTTTTTACTCTTCCATCAACAAAGGGTGCTGTTTCATGTGATTTTGAAGAGTAGCAGTCGTTCCCGTCGGCGTTTGAAGAACACGTTCGCACGACTTGCACCGAGCTCTCGACGGCGAGAGTCTTGTGTAGTACCGCCAAAGAAGACTTCTTCTAGCTTTCTTTTCTTGCTTGCTCGGTGGCTCGTCATGCGCAGTTGATGCCATTCTTGGAGAACACGCCTGAGCGAGCGCTGTATCAGCACGGAGATAGTTGTAAATAGCGCAGCGGCGAATTTAGCGTGGTTTGCGTTTGACTAACAGAGAAGCAGCGCAGCACTAAGCAAGGAGACGGCGACCACCTTAGAAAAGCGGGAACACAATGCGGGAGTTGTCGATGGCGATGCAATGTTTTCCTCTTACATATATATTTTTTTCTTTTTAATTTCCAGACGTTTAAAAATTGTCTAGGTAACATTTTCGAGATACATATTTTATTGCGTATACTTAGAAAGCCCGAAAGTACGTCATATATTGATATAGAAGAGCCCTGGAATAAAGCTTGGTAAAAAAGAAACCGAAACTGATCATGTTTCACGGGTGTGATGCAGATAAACTGAAACAGAGCACACCGTTAATGAGCGGATCACGCGAAGTTCTCAGTGAGTAAACATGTTCTTAGGAGAATGCGGAGCAAGCTTATAACTCGTTAATTGCTCAATTATTCGCTGTCTGTCAGAATATTCCCTGTTTCTACCATTATTCGGCCATCCTCGAATATTCGAGAATTTCCGAATATGCATTTCTCGAATCGAATACGCTTCGAATAAGAAAAATATTCGATTCGTATTCGAAATTTCGAATATTCGCACACCTCTAGTATTTTGCATACGCGCCTGACATGCCCCGAAGACGGTTCCAAGACGCCGAAGATAGACTGTACTTCCAAAGGCACCAGTCTTTTTCTCAAGCAATACGACACCACTCGAGGCTGGCAAGCAGACTGGCAAGTTTGTGTTCTCCCTAAGTCCTGGTCTTTTGCGCCTTGCCTTTACTACTTCAAGCATGAACCAACTAGCCCAAGCAAGAGTTTTACTAGGTCATTCAATTCACCCATTTTGCAGAGCAGTTCTAAAGAAACAAGATGGCACTTTCGACAGTGTGCTGCATGTTGCCTTAGTGACGGTGCACAAATACTATTACCGCTGTTACCCTGCTTATGTGCGATCATCTGTCAGGAGTGCAGCGAAGTTTTACGCACTGTGCTCCAATGCAGAAATGTGCTGTAGCTGGCTGCAAAAATAGTGACTGGCATGTTAAGAGGAAGCTTTAGCTTGAGTGTTCCCATCTAAATACATGTAAAAGGAGAATTTGTTTTTCTTGGCAACCACTACACCAAATTTGACGAGGTTTATTGCATTTAAAAGATAAACTTAATATCTAGTGCCTGTCGGTTCAAATTTTCAATTTAGCAACTTGCCAATTCTTTATTAATCATTGGCAAAACAAAGTTTTTCAGGAAACGAGGCTATCAAGTTTACAACGCTAACTTGGCAATGAAAAATGATAGCGGAATTCTATGAATTGCATATAGTAATACATCTAAAGTGGACAAACTTGGTATGTGAAACAAATCCTGAAACTATTAAACAGTAAAACCTCGTTACAAAGAAACGATATAACTAAGCTATAATTATTCCCCTTGAAATTCCAATAACCGTCTATTGAAAACCTTGTTTCAACGAAGCTAAAATTTCCTCACAGTAAGTATAAGAAACCTGCTACCTTCCAATATATAACATATCAACATATAAAAAACCTTCCAGGATCCCGAAGTTCGTCAAACGAGGCTCGACACCAGTACCCTGCAGGTTCTTTCAGCGTTCCTCATGGCCAGCGAATTGATTTCACCGGCCATTCCGAACTTCCAGGGCGAGGACGAGCTGTTAGATACGGGACCTTTTCCTGACCCTCCTTCAAGTTGACCAGACCACATCGAATCGCGCCACAGCTAATTAAGGAGCGAGGCGCGGCACGTGCAAGCAAGTTGGCGCCCCACCTCGTACGCCGCATCTGGAGCTATTCACTGCTTGACTCTTCCCGAAAGTGAAGGGAGAGCCTGGCACTGTTCCAGGTAACGTGGGTCCAAGAGGCAAGACGGGTGTAATGCACCGTGAAGCCCTGGCAGCAATCTTCCCCCGTCCGCCTTTGTCACGGTTGTTGCAGACCGGGAAGGCAAGACCGCAGAGAAGTAAGCACTCGGACAATTGGGGACCAAGGAGCGACCCTCTCCGCCGGGTGTGACACAATCGCAAAGGCGCCTACCATTGGCCGAAAATGACGACACCTGAGCGGGCTCGCCGATTGGCCGAAAATGGCGTCACCTGAGCGGGATCGTCGATTGGCCGACTGTTAATTTCTTTGTACTCCCACTGTACATAATGTAAATAAACCAGTTTTCATCTCAAAGTCCTCCTCAACTCTTACAGCGCGCGGGAGCAGTAGCAGACAACCCTTTGCAGCAAGGATGGTTGAAGTTTGCGGCTGCGATTTCTCCTTTGTTCGGGCGCCAGCTGCTTCTGCTGCGGTGACACCTGTAGGGAGAGAGAGAAACAACTTTATTGAGCCGAGCTCGACATCTTAGACGCCGTCGATGGAAGTGGTTCCCTCTTCACGGGACCCATATGCTTCCCTAGCCGCCTGGCCCCTGGAGATCAGGACGAGCTGGTCTTCCAGGGCGGTGCTGGTTAGCAAGGTCTCCCATCGCTCGGTAAGGGTGGATGAGGGATGGGGTAGGGTAGCGGGGCAGGTAAGAGGTGGGGGGATCGCCTTGATGAAATCGCATACTCTAATGACGTGTTGGAGCGTGCCTAACTGAGTTTTGCAGAAGTTACAATCCTCCTCGTAGCTTTCCGGGTACATCTTGTTTTGAAGGTAAGGGTGCGGGAAGGATCCTGCCTGTATTTGCCTGTAGATCGCTTGCTGTTCTCTGCTAAGCGATTTGTGAGGATCGGGGTAACGGCGCCTCTCCGTCCTATAATGGTTCGTAATGTCTCTGTAACTAAATGTGGACTGTGGCTCACCTTCCTCAACCCGGTGTTCCATCTCTCGGGCGAACTGGTGGGCAAGTTCGCTGCCCTCCAGCCCAGAGTGAGCCGGTGTCCATATTAACTCAACTTTCCTTTCAGGTACGTCGCGTTAACTTTGGAGAATATCTAGTGCCGCAAGACACACCCACCCCTTCCTGTAGTTGTTATACGCCTTTTCCGAGTCGGTGACAATTCTTCCCACCTTGGGCTGCGCGAGTGCTAGCGCTATCGCGGCCTCTTCTGCCACCTCTGGAAAAGACGTCTTGATGGAGGCGCAGGTTACGAGCACATCCCGCGTCGTAACTGCTAGCGTTGCTTTCGATGAAAACTTGGGTAACGAAGCGTCTGTGAAGAGAGTGACCCCCTCTTCCTCTTCTACTATTTGACCCAAAGTCTCCGTCAAGGCCGCTATACGAGCCGCTCTGCGGCCGTCGTTACGACCCGACCTCATGTTTCTAGGCAGTGGCTTACTGTGGATTTTATGCGCCAACAACCTGGGTAACGGCCCCGTTTCCTACCGCTCTGCCTCTTGCCAGCCCAACTTGGCAAGAACGCGACGTCCCGCCGACGTCTGACTGAGCCGAACTCTTTGATTAGATGAGATGAGCTCTTCGACGACGTTGTGCTTGGCCATGCCGAGAAGCTTGTCTGTCGGAGAATGCTTCGGAATGCCCAGCGCCATCTTGGTTGCCTTTCGTATAATGACGTTCAACTGGTCCCTGTCTTTTTTCAGTAACTTGAGGTACGGCGCCGCGTAAACGATGCGCGACGTCAAGAAGGCCTGGACGAGCGTAGCGTAGGGAGGACGCTGACCTTTGTGGGAACGGGTATAAACACGATGTTACCGGTGTTTGGGGCAACATGGTCCACATACGTTCCAGGTGCGTCCCGCAAACAAATGCCATGAACCCCATTTACATGCAGTGGAACTCATGTTAACTTGCCGATAAATTTTTGAGTAATGCGATGTCTCGATGTTTTTTTTTTATTCTACCCTTGCCGTAATGCTGTTTCTGTACCTCAATAATAAGCACCCGTCGTTAGTGCAGATTTATATCAAACAAATCCACAAGGTGCAATGTCTGCATTTGCCGTGATTTTTCTGCCGATGAATACATGTGACGTCAAATAAGTGTAGTCAAAGTCGGCGCAAGAAGAGTAATTGCGAATTTATTGATGGAAACGCGTGCACTAGTCAACGAAGTTATGAAACGCACGGGTTAATAAACGCGTGTGTGAGCGCTGTACCGCCGATGCAATTCTACGTATATGTCGATGAACTTCTCGCTGCAGTTTCTGCAATTTTAAATTCCCCAAGGGAGCTGCTTGGTAACGTATAAAGCTGAAGTCTGACTAACTTTTCAGTACATTATTTTTAATGTTACTAGAGAGAGGTGCCACGTGATATATTTAAAGGCAGAGCAGCGCAAGTCAAAGTAGAGCGCTGGCGGCAAGGCCGGGTTTAATCCTCTGCGGTATAAGCATAATAAGAAACAATTCCGTTGAGCACAAAAGTCACATGCAAGAAGGGACTACGTTGTGAAACAAACAAATCACTCGGCGTGTTAAGTCTGCTCAGGCGGCATCGAGGTGTGATAACCTTCTGAACGTAACGCGAACTTTTCAGCGAAAAATGGAACAAAAATACCATATGCAGCAACTATTAGCAATTCTCGCCCTGAGCAATTCCTTGCTGTCTTTTTTTCGCTTGTTTTTTTTCGTGCGACGGCCGTTTTCTTTTTCGCATGGCGGGCTGCTGTGAGATTTGGTGGTGAGCACATCCTCTCTTGCTTGCTCTCTTAATTGTGAATAGAAATTGATAGTGGCTATGGTTAACTTATGGTTATAACGAAGTAATTACGACCCCCCCTTCAACTTCGTTATAACGAGGTTTTACTGTATACGGAAATACAGCTTTTGCAGAACCCTTGTACATAACGTAACGAATTCAAGGAAGATATAAATTGTCATATCAAATTTGTCCCCTTTGAATGATCTAATGAATGCCATTTACAGAACCGCAATGTGTGTTCTTGAAGCAAAGCTATTAATTTTGTAAACTTAATGCTTCTATCTTTTTTTGAACTTTCAATGTTTTGAAAATTCTTTTAACAAAATTCAGGCCCTAAATCGCAATTCCGCTTCCAACAGTCACTAGAATTTAATTTGCTCTTTCAAATGCAATAAATTTTATTAAAATCGGTCCAGGGGTCCAGGGGTTATCTCGGAAAAGCATTTTTGCATTTTACGTGTATTTGAATAGGCCGCGTCGGAGTTTGGTCCAAGCTAAAGCTTCCTCTTAAGGAATGGAATGAATTTGTGTGTCCAAGTTCACAGACCACTGCTACATAAGCACAGCCTGTGTTGCTAGCCCTTCGCGATGCACGACTTGAGGATAAAACAATAACTTTCTCATCTGCCAGTGTCGTATCGCTAACCTCCAGAGAAAGTACTTCAACCCCGAAACGTTGGCAAGAGTGAGTACCGCTCGTTAAACAATGACAAAGGGAGCAGTGCCACTTCCTGTCGTAAGTTTGGCACACATTATCTACACACCTGTACCCTGACTTACACGCAAACTTACGCCCACCTTTGACTATATATAGTTGCGCGTAACATCGCGTTACTCTGTGCATTTTTCTTGTTTTGTTTTCTCTCTTCCGTCTCCTTTTATTCCCTTTACCCCTTTCCCCAGCACAGGGTAGGCAGCCGGTATTTACACTGGCTAAGCTCCCTGTCTTTCCTTCCCTTTTGTCTCTGTCTCTCTCTACGCCCTCTCATTTGCCAAGGTATCGTTAGTGCACATTTGAATATATGCGCGCAATAAATGACAGCACTATACCGACAGCACACGAATGGTCAAGGCTGAAGATTTCGTCACAGTCCACAGGAGTGTGCGAGTTAGCGATAATGCGTGTTTTCTACAAGCTATTGCAAAGTGCAGAACAGCTATGTAGCAAGCCTTGTGTGCAGCAAGAACACGTCTATTGGATAGGGACCGCACCGAGCAACTTTACCGACTTAGAACGGGGCAAGCCGCTGCATCTGAGTATTTGCCAAATAAACAATAAAGAGCAGAACACACTGATTCTGATTCAATTCATAAGCGGAAATTTGGATAGCTTGGAATATTTAGCTCCACCTTTAGAGCAAGCACCATGTACACTCGCGCTGTTTGGACATATCTTAATCAGCACCAAAAGCGATTTTACATGTTTTCTGAAGCTTCGTGTCTACCACCAAGTCACCGTCTACGATATCTCCTGAAACTGGTTTGCTAAGTCGCCCTGGTGTCATGCACATCCACTGTAAACACGGAGGCAACTTAGGCTGCTGAGGTAAGCAATAGAGGCGTCACTACGTCATCAGACATGCCAGCGACTACGGGATTGCCGTGAAAAGGGTCGCTAAGTGAGTTTGACAGTACTTCTTTATGTCTAAAATGTTTGGCCACTCTGATTTTTTTTTACAACCCACTTATAACAATGGGATTTTCTTGCCTCTTAAAAGTTGTTATTAGTGAGTTCGACTGTAATTACTCATGGCAAGTGTTGCTGCTCATGTTAGTTAAAAGGGAAAACAAATTAAGGGCTGTTTCTTTCATTTGTAGCCTTATCGATTTTTGTGCTGAAATCTACAAGAAACTGCATACGTACCAAGTTTCAGTTTTTTTTTTATTTCAGATTTATTTACTATGCACATATTCGAAAGTGTTCCAGAAACTGGCTTTGAGCTGAAAACAATACTATAGAAAATTGTGGCTATAACTCTGTTGTTAAACCGCAACGATCAAAGTTGTTTTTCTCAAAAGGAATTTTACCTACTTGTAGGAAAGGATGGGATCAAAGCTGGCACCTGGCAACACCATCTAGGACGAGGGTGATACGTGGTTTGGCAAGCCACGTCTGGGGTCCCACTTTAATGTGTTAAAGCCCCTCCACCTAGTGCCACCGCCGCTTTTGTAGTAGCTGCTAAGTGCACCGCTGTTCCCTGATTCGTCGCTCAGACCAGTTCCACTTCCGCAATTTCTACTTCCAAGGTTTCCGTTTCCACTTCCGTGATTTCCGGTTCCTGAATTTTCGCTTGTTGCACGCTCGAACCTCTATGCAGCAGTGTTGTCGCTTCCGACTGAAACCAAAAGCTGTTCCGTGCTGTGACTACTTAAGTTCTGTTTGACGCCGGAAGCTAAGGGGATGAGCGAGGGAGGAGGCTAGGTTGGCGGTACTTAACCTGGTCAGCGAAAACATGTATGGAGGGGCTTTATGATGCATCTGCCGAGGTACACCAAATAATGACATGTTTACTTGCACTGCCAGCTCCATTTGCGCACAGTGCGAAATCGTGAAGAGGCTCACCAGCTGGAGCACCTTACAATGCCCAGAGGTATGCCGAGGAACACAGTACCGTGTTCTCAAGTGGCGTTTTTTTTTTAGGTAGTGTCGTGTTCACTCGTATCTCAAACATAAAATTTCGTCCGTATGCTGCTCTATACACTATTTGAAACTGCTTTTTACACAGTCCAGCATTTCGTTCCATTAGCAGCAGATTTTGGGGGCAGATACCTCGAAAGCGGTGCTTGATTTCACGATTACATCATGCATGCTCTAAAAAGTGAGCAATTTTAAAGGTAACTGGCAAAATTATAGTTGAAAATTTTCTTGCTGGTAATGTTTGCCTAGCCACATAGCTCAACTGCAAAAACATTAGTGGCCTAATATCGAATTTATTGAAGCGTTCTACCAAAATTTTAGAAGACGGTTCAACTTCCGGTTGAAGTCAATGAAAGAATTTCATCCTGGGGGAGACAGGGGGTGTATGAACCGTTCAATTTATTGAGAGCCGCGCTTGATTGACGTTAACTAGATGTTTGAATCGCCTTACAGATTTTTGTCATAAGTTATCATCATCATCAGTGATCAGCATGGCTTCCAGAATAAAGTATATGGTCAATCAGTTGTCAAATTTTTAGACTGCATTATCTTCGGAATCAGCCCACGAAAGAGGCAGGAAAAAGGTACCTGCTGCCGAAAAGTGGCGGCGCATTGCCAAGGAAGACATTGTCTTCAAGAGACCTGTCATGGCCTAAATATGCTTGCTGTAACGAGTGCACGCCTGCAAGCGCAGAATTTATGAAAACTTTATTTGCCTTCCTCCCCTTGTTTTGGCGGCTGGGTCCACTTGGTCATTGTCACGCCAACTAATGTGGACTGATCCCAGATACCATGACTTAAAAAGAAATATAATGGCTTATTACGTAGCCAAGAAAAGTTGGTCTATCATGTGATCCGCGGTAAGTCTATTCTACCGCCGCACTCCGAGTACGCTCTTTAGAAAAGACAGCAGGTGCAACAGCAACATGTGGCAGCCGCACTCGCGCAGTGAAAGGGACACTAAGGAAAAATCATTTTAGCTGTGTTAGTAATTATCCTTCCACGACCTGAAAACAGCGATTACGGTTACCGTGCGAACAGGTTACAGCACAAAATTAAAAAAAATGAAACTGACAGTGGCGTAGCAATAGGCGGGGCCGGGGGGCCGTGGGCCCCGGGTGCAAGGGGCCTGTGGAGGGGGGGGGGGGTTTCATATACGTCTGAAGACACCCCTCTTTCCGCCGGCTACACCCGGGGGGGGGGATGACAGAACTATGGGCCCCGGGTGCCAGACGACCTAGCTACGCCGCTGGAAATTGACCATCATTCTGTCTTCTTATAATCGACCTTATACCGTGAACTGAATGAAAGTAGAGTTGTGTAGAATATTTTCTGAATCTTAACTGATTCAGTGTTTCGCTTTAGTGTCCCTTTAAGCTAAGATAAATGTGTAAGAAATTACACGACCATATCGGGAGAAAATGTGCACAGGGAGGTTGGCAAATCACCTTATCAAGTGCGCTTCGATTACAACCTACTACGAATACTTGGGGCCGAGTCTGCCGAGTGCACAGGGCCTTGTGTTGGGCCGACTTTGAGAGAAAATGCAAAGGCAATGGCGTCATGGAGAGTTGGCGCCTGAAGGCTGGCTGCTTGACATAGTGCTCTCGCCTAGATTATGTCCTTCCTCCATGCCGGGGACATGGCGATCCAGCAGACGATCTAATGACAACTGGACTGATCCCATGTAAAGGAATTATAGGGGTTGTGAAGAAATGAGGTAGAATGTGATGATTGGAGAAGGGCGAGGGCGGTTGCGTGCTGAAGCCGTAACTCAACGGAATTCCAGTGTAATTCAAAGAAGGTAGCACTGGATATCATAACCTCCTTGATGTATATGTATACAGGGTGTCCCAGCTATAGGGCACCAATCTTTAAAATTTCTTTTAAAGGGAATTAAGCCTTTTGTACAGATACACTATACTGATGGGCGACTTCAATGCCAGGGTAGGCAAGAAGCAGGCTGGAGACAAGTCAGTGGGGGAATATGGCATAGGCTCTAGGAATAGCAGAGGAGAATTATTAGTAGAGTTTGCAGAACAGAATAATATGCGGATAATGAATACCTTTTTCCGCAAGCGGGTTAGTCGAAAGTGGACGTGGAGGAGCCCGAATGGTGAGACTAGAAATGAAATCGACTTCATACTCTACGCGAACCCTGGCATCATACAAGATGTAGACGTGCTCGGCAAGGTACGCTGCAGTGACCATAGGATGGTAAGAACTCGAATTAGCCTAGACTTGAGGAGGGAACGGAATAAACTGGTACACAAGAAGCCAATCAATGAGTTAGCGGTAAGAGGGAAACTAGAGGAATTCCGGATCAAGCTACAGAACAGGTATTCGGCTTTAACTCAGGAAGAGGACCTTAGTGTTGAAGCAATGAACGACAATCTCATGGGCATCATTAAGGAGTGCGCAATAGAAGTCGGTGGTAACGCCGTTAGACAGGAAACCAGTAAGCTATCGCAGGAGACGAAAGATCTGATCAAGAAACGCCAATGTATGAAAGCCTCTAACCCTACAGCTAGAATAGAACTGGCAGAACTTTCTAAGTTAATCAACAAGCGTAAGACAGCGGACATCAGGAACTATAATATGGATAGAATTGAACAGGCTCTCAGGAACGGAGGAAGCCTAAAAACAGTGAAGAAGAAACTAGGAATAGGCAAGAATCAGATGTGTGCGTTAAGAGACAAAGCCGGCAATATCGTTACTAATATGGATGAGATAGTTCAAGTGGCTGAGGAGTTCTATAGAGATTTATACAGTACCAGTGGCACCCACGACGATAGTGGAAGAGAGAATAGCCTAGAGGGATTCGAAATCCCACAGGTAACGCCAGAAGAAGTAAAGAAAGCCTTAGGAGCTATGCAAAGGGGGAAGACAGCTGGGGAGGATCAGGTAACAGCAGATTTGTTGAAGGATGGTGGTCAGATTGTTCTAGAGAAACTGGCCACCCTGTATACGCAATGCCTCATAACCTCGAGCGTACCGGAATCTTGGAAGAACGCTAACATAATCCTAATCCATAAGAAACGGGATGCCAAAGACTTGAAAAATTATAGACCGATCAGCTTACTGTCCGTTGCGTACAAAGTATTTACTAAGGTAATCGCAAATAGAATCAGGAACACTTTAGACTTCTGCCAACCAAAGGACCAGGCAGGATTCCGTAAAGGCTACTCAACAATAGACCATATTCACACTATCAATCAAGTGATAGAGAAATGTGCAGAATATAACCAACCCTTATATATAGCTTTCATTGATTACGAGAAAGCGTTTGATTCAGTCGAAACCTCAGCAGTCATGGAGGCATTACGGAATCAGGGTGTAGATGAGCCATATGTAAAAATACTGGAAGATATCTATAGCGGCTCCACAGCCACCGTAGTCCTCCAAAAAGAAAGCAACAAAATCCCTATAAAGAAAGGCGTCAGACAGGGAGATACGATATCTCCAATGCTATTCACAGCATGTTTACAGGAGGTATTCAGAGGCCTGGAGTGGGAAGAATTGGGGATAAAAGTTGATGGAGAATACCTTAGCAACTTGCGATTCGCTGATGATATTGCCTTGCTTAGTAACTCAGGAGACCAATTGCAATGCATGCTCACTGACGTGGAGAGGCAAAAGCAGAAGGGTGGGTCTGAAAATTAATCTGCAGAAAACTAAAGTATTGTTTAACAGTCTCGGAAGAGAACAGCAGTTTACGATAGGTAGCGAAGCACTGGAAGTGGTAAGGGAATACATCTACTTAGGGCAGGTAGTGACCACAGATCCGGATCATGAGACTGAAATAACCAGAAGAATAAGAATGGGCTGGGGTGCGTTTGGCAGGCATTCTCAAATCATGAACAGCAGGTTGCCACTATCCCTCAAAAGGAAAGTGTATAACAGCTGTGTGTTTCCAGTACTCACATATGGGGCAGAAATCTGGAGGCTTACGAAAAGGGTTCTGCTGAAATTGAGGACGACGCAACGAGCTATGGAAAGAAGAATGATGGGTGTAACGTTAAGGGATAAGAAAAGAGCAGATTGGGTGAGGCAACAAACGCGGGTAAACGACATCTTAGTTGAAATCAAGAAAAAGAAATGGGCATGGGCCGGACATGTAATGAGGAGGGAAGATAACCGATGGTCACTATGGGTTACGGACTGCATTCCAAGGGAAGGGAAGCGTAGCAGGGGGCGGCAGTAAGTTAGGTGGGCGGATGATATTAAGACGTTTGCAGGGACAACATGGCCACAATTAGTACATGACCGGGGTAGTTGGAGATGTATGGGAGAGGCCTTTGCCCTGCAGTGGGCGTAACTAGGCTGATGATGATGACAGATGAAAACAACTGCATATTTCTTCTTTTTTTTTCCTTCACTGCTGGAGGGTAATACACAGTCTATGCTCGTTACAACGGACCCGCATACAACAGACTTTTGGATATAACGGACCTTAGTTCAGCCTTAGTTTGTTCTACCTAGTAATGCAACGAAGTTCACTATTAACGGACCGCGCTGCAACGTACTATCGGCTGCAGCGGACGAAATTAACAGCATTTTCTTTTTCAATGTAGCGCGTATAAAACCTACTTTTGCCTTGTCGACATGGGTTGATAACTGATTTGCGAAGGTCAGCCGACGATTGCGGCTCAATATCGCGCACGCGAGGAAGAAAGGTGGGGCAGAAACGCGCCGTCTTCTTTTGCCGCGCGAGGCACGGGGGAGATGAGAGAGAAGGGGTTCTACTGCGGTGGCTTCTGCTGCTGCCGTATCTTGAAAGCGATGTGCGATGGGGACAAAGTGCTCGTCCGCGCGGGCCTCATCTTCAAAGTGATCTGCGATGTGGACGAAGTGCGCCCAGTGCCGGTAGCTTCGTATGCGCTGTGCTTTCAACGTTTAGTTCGCGTCGTAGCGAGAGACAGCACGAAGGTCAATTCGCTCGCTGCTGCTGCGCCGCGCTTGCTTAATTTGCTATCGTTATCGATGCTTCGCCTTTCGGGCGAAACTGCGACTTTTTTGTTTGTTTTTCACTTTGGACGTTCGTCACGCACTCTTTGCAATACGTAAAGTTGTTAGACATCGCGACGAAAGTTTCAGAAGTGAGGCGTTTCGGCTAAAACGGACGTTCTTTGTCGGATTATCAGGGTCCGTTGTAACGAGAGTCAAATGTATAGAGTCATATGGAGCCGACACACAAGGACAGCATATGGGAAATTACTTGTAGCTCTTAATTGAATTAAAGAAATGATAAATAATAGAAATGGATGAAAAAATAACTGGCTGCAGGCGAGACACGAATCCACGTCTTCGCACAGCGCGTGCGATGCTAATACCAATTGAGTTACCGTGGCACCGTGTTCCCATCCATTTTCTGGTGTACTTATGTTTATCTACTAGAACTAACACTGTGTTAGCTAGCGCCACCACTCATGGCCTTGGCGACAGATGTGGAACATCATTTCTGCAGCAGGCATCACGTCTACATGAACTTTTTGGTCGAAGGCAACTGGTCAATAAACCCACACATGCTACCTGAAGGAGAGAGAGAGAGAGAAGACAGGGAAGGCAGGGAGGTTAACCAGACGCACGTACGGTTTCCTACCCTGCATGCACTGGGGGAAGGGGGTATGGGGATGAAGAGAGAGAGCACAGTTTCGCGCACAGTACCTGGAAGGTTTGCGCCGAGTCTACACACGGTTCCCAAGACCTGTCGACTTGAGGTATTTCAAGAGCGCTTTTGTGGCTTTCTGTGCCATCGACGCGTATGGTCAGGGTCCAAGGATCTTCATTACGAAAAATGGTCTAGAGTCCAGCTGGTTCAGTGCTGTCCGGAGAACTTCGCGCTCGACGTCGTATTAGGGACAGATACATAGGATATGTTCAATCGTTTCTGTGTTTATGCGAGAGTCGCACATGGGCGCATTCCGCATTCCAATGCGGAACAAGTCGGCCTTCGTAAATGCCACCCCGAGCCAGAGGCGGCACAATACTGTCGCCTCAGAGCGGGAAATTCTTGGTGGCACTTTAGAATTTAAGGATGGATCCAGCCTGTGCAGATGACACTTCGGGATGTTGGGAGAAGACCAGTATGTGTGTGTCATAGCTTTAGCCACAATATATGAAGCTTGCTTGCAGCGTCGGTTCTGGTAAGGGGATTGGAACTGGTCGGGCATCCAGATGGGCAGACCGGGTGGCTTCGTCGGCGAGGTCATTACCAGCAATGCCGGTATGTCCAGGTAGCCACTGGAATATAATTTCATGCCCGTTAGCGATAGCTTGATGTTGGTCTTCTCTTATTTCATATGTCGGCTGCTCATGAGTCCTATGATATATGGCTAAATGCAGACCCTGAAGTGCTGCCTTAGAGTCACAAAAAATGACTCATTCATTCCTGAGGTGTCTCTTGCAGGAGATATTTGGAGCAGCACGCAGGGCAGCAAGCTCTGCCGTCGTTGATGTCATGTGGGACAGTTTGAATTTCATTGTGGTTTTCGTAGCTGGAATGACAGTGGCACCTGAAGAGCTGGTGAGACCGAACCATCAGTACAGACGTGTATTCGGTCCCCGTATTGCTCATTGATTAACAGCAGTGTCATCTGTTTCAGAGCTATTGTTGGATGGTTGGCCTTATTCTTTACACCCGGGATACTTAGGCACACTTGAGGTTGTTGGAGACACCACAAGGGTAATGAAGACCTTGCTGCTGTTATGTATCCTAATGGAAGACAATCTGCATGGGTGATTATAACTTCACAAAACGTTGCACGTGTTCTCTGCGATGGCAAGAACGCCAAGTGATGATCAGGGATGCGGGAAAGATGACAGATATGTGTCCTCAGACAATCCACAGCAACGTATGTTTGGATGGAATTATCTTTGGCTAGCACGATTGTTGTAGTTGTTGATGCACTGCGAGGAAGTCCTAAACACGTGCGCAATGCTTGGCCCAGTAAGCTCTCCAATGAGCGAATATTTGACTTGCACGTGCTGGGCAACACTGGAACGCTGTAGTGTAAATAGCCTAGGAATAGAGCTCTGTACAACTGAAGCGTGGAGCGTACAGATGTGCCCCATGTTTTCCCACACATGAATCTCAGTACCTGAGCAATCGACAACAGTTTTTTCTTCAGGTACATGTAGTGTGTGTGGGCTCTAGGAATGATTTCAATCGATTATTACACTCAAGATTCGATGGGTATTTCTCTAGGTGATAGTGTGTCCATTAATGGAGACCGCGGGTATGGTGCCATATGTTTACGTGTGAATGCAATCAATGCACATTTCTCGGTCAATACAGTCAAGCCTTGTGTTTGAATGTATGCTGATGCCAAAGTTGCTGCCCGCTTCAATTGCGCGCGAACCTGAAGGCGAGTTACCGCAGACGTCCAAAGGCAGATGTCGTCTGCGTACATCGAGAGGTAGATTGTTTTAAGTAAAACTTCAGCTGGTCCAATGAGTGTCATATTGCACAACGTAGGACTCAGTGCTCCTCTTTGAGGCATGTCGCAGTAAGTGTAATATTCAGTTGTGGGGTCATCTTCTGTTTGTACAAAAAACGACCGGCGAGTTGTATAGTCAGATAACCAGCGAAGCATGCGGCCGCCAATTCCAATAGTCTCCAGGAAGTTGATGACGGCGTCATGTGCAACGTTGTGATATTCGCCTAAAGCTAAACATAATAGCATTCTTTGGCTGTTTCGTCCGTTTTTGTAGTGGTCGGATTTTCAGCGCCGATCCAAAAATGCTGAGGCAAAAAAATTGCACTGTTGTTTTCGAATTTCACATCCCAACAATGACCATAAGGTTGCTTGTCATTGTTTGTGCTGACCAGAGAGTACTTAGTTCTTTTTAGGAGTATACTACATAATCTTATTTTTATGCCATGAATGGATAGCTGTCAACTCAATAATTATGCTACAGAGCCTGAAATACTTGTTTAATAATACAGAAATAATATTATCACATTAAATTTTCGTGTGACAGCTCAAAACATGAGAAGCGTAGTGTGGCTTTCACCATGGTCATGTCACCAACACTTTATGTTACAGTCTCGTGGTACCAGACGCAACTGGCGTATACGCACAAACTATGACGGTGCTGCAAAAACAGATCATTCAACACTCTACAGGATAACGGGGGAAGAGTCCTGCATTTCAAGAAGTGCTCAATTGGAATGGTCAGTTGGACAGCTTTTAGTGACAAGGTCATTATATCACGATCACCGTCAACTACTGCATTGGCCAACTGTCTCGTGCTTGAGTTGTTAATGACACTGTATGAATTTCAACTATGTTTTCACTGATGTGAATAGTCTCCTTTCACGTAGGAAATAGTGCTGCACTTGGAGTGAATTTTAAACTTGCTGCATAAAATGTGATGTAATAATTATTTGTGCTGCTCAAGGAATTGAGGCTTCATGTCATAATTGTGAGGTCAGCAACTCCCTAAAAAAAGAGCACTAAAGTGGGACACAAAGTTTTCGTGTCAGTACTCCCTTAATGAATTTCTCATAAGTGCATTAATTGATTTTAAAGGAGTAATAATTTCGATGCGCAATTTATTTTACACTGTTGATGTCTTGTTTTAACTCGTGCAGAATACTAGGGACCATTGAGGCTGCCAATCCCTGTGTAAGCAGCTGCACCTTTCCCTGTGGTGGCACGAAGAAGGAAGTTATGTAGCTGTGATCTCATGGACCAACTTTCTGCATGGGAGTCCCAGTTGCCTGCATAAGATTGCAACAAAGTATTTCAGGGTGAAAATCAAGCCTTTCCGGTCAGAGAAATGGTGGGCCTCCTAGTCAAAACAAGACTCCAGGGCCAACCACAACAGGGTTGGAAGTTGCCAAGGGAGTTTTGCAGCAGCTTTGGAAGCAGAAAATTTGGCACATTGGAACAGGTTTGGAGCAGGAATTGCTAATTTTGGAGCAGAAGATACACACTTTGCAGGATGCTATGTGAAACTCAACATGAGTGAAATACAGGAAAATTATGAATAGGTATTCTCTGTTTGACTTTGCAGAACACTTTCAGGCTACGGCGAATCAATTTTGGAGAAGCCCTAGGTGGAGGAAAGTTCACTAAAGAAATAAATGTTATACACCTGGCAAAGGAAACCCATATGCATTCTTCAGAAACCACCACGTATTAAGTTACCTACCAGCCATGCCAACTAAATTTGGCAAAGAAAGAAAAATACCAAAGGATTTACGCGAACAGCACCCCTTGTATGTTGATAGGCTTTTGTTAATGCTATAAATAGGTTTTTTTTCGTTGTGCAAAAGCAACTAATATTTAGGTTTAATTAGCTAACAATAATTACCTCACTTATTGGATAAGAAAATTGGATAATGCAAATCCTAGGTTGCAGTAAATCGAATTATCGCTCATGTTTCAACATCCACCACAACTTTTCCATTCACATCTCGTTGCCTAGGTGAGTTATAAAGTTAGCTAATTAGATGTATTCGTGCACAATGAACAAGAAATACTGACTGTGACAATAATGAACAATACCCATCAACAAGTGAATGCCGTTCGCGTAATGCCCTCAGTTATGCTTTAATTCTTGGTGACATTCACAGTAGGCTTGGAACGAGGTCAACATCCACAAGGATCCATTATGTACTTTCCACGAAATTGTTTCCCATTATCGACTGGGCAGGAGGACATTTCCACCCCCTCACCCCAAATTGAACAAACCTCAGGCTAGCACACTCAGATTTCTGCAAACCCGTTCGTATCCCACTCCTCGGTCCTTTAACAGGATCCTGACCACTCACAGTCGTGCCCCAAATGTGGTCACGATTCATGCTCTTTTGAACACGTACATGGCTGTGCCCAGCCCTTAGCGCCTCTCCACCCATCACGAAAGAACAATGGGAGGAATCCCTCAAGAGCAGCAATCTCCACATTCAATTCCAGGCTGTCCAGAGGGCCCACGACATTGCGGCCGGACTTCATCTCCCGGTCCAAGATCTCCAAGATCTCAGTCCCTCAGGGCTCAAATAAAGTTCTTGTCATGTCATGTCATTCACAGTACCACAGAATAAATGCGAAGTTAAACTATGACATTTATGAAAAGTTTAATTAAAAGGAAAGAAGTCTTCAATGGCTTTTCTATCACCGTCACCCACCAATCACACAAGTTTGCAGTACACAAGTTATAGTTTGCACAAGCTCAACTATTAGGGCTGCCTCATTAAAAGTCAATGTAAAACTGCGACCAGTATTTTGAATGTCAAACAATGGTTTCTTAAAATTTTCGGACTTTATCTACACAAGTCATGTCGTGAGCATCATATCCGCAAATGTAATTTCTGTTGTTCGCACATTCTGTTTCGGTTTCGAATCGTTACGTCAGGGCGCCACTCAGCGCCAAACGCTGTAAGTATACGTGCTGCGTTTCCCCTCGCTGGAATAATTATAGTAACGTCATTCTTTGCCTGGTCCCAGCCTCAAGCCGCATGCCGTAGGTCCCGCGTCCGGCCGCCCCGTCGAAGCTACTACAAACTGGCGACGAGGATGGGATGCGAACCCACAGCAGGCACCTTGTGCTGCCTTGATGATGTTCTTGTATGGGGTCACACTCAACGTGGCCACGGCAGAAATTTGCAAACCGTCCTGTCGAGAATAAGTAATGCAGGCATGCAGCTTAACCACAAGTGCGTGTTCATGCAGTTCAGAAAGTTCAGCATTAACTTTCCTAGGACATAAAATTTCCGGAAACGGCATTTTGCCGATGGGTAGCAAAATTCAGGCAGTCGTGGCGGCACCACAGCCTAAGGACAAAAAGGCTCTACATTCATTTCTGGGCCTCACGGCATATTATGCTAAATTTATCCCGCAGTATGCCGACGTAGTGGAACCGCTAAGGAAACTCCTAAGGCAAGGACAAGCCTTTGTCTGGGATCGGGATACTGAATACAGCTTTCAGGCGATGAAAGACGTACTTGCATCACGCCCGGTGGTACGCATGTTTCAACCGCATCTTCCTGCTGTGACGGTTGATGCTTCTGACGTTGACATAGGAGCCGTTCTACAGCAAAAATGCGGAAATTAGCTCTTTACAGCAGTTGTTGCTTCTCGTACGCTATATTCCGCACGCAGAACGACGGTACTCCGTAGGCGAACAGGAAGCATTGGCATGTCTGTTTGCGTGTGAACACTGACATGTTTACTTGTGGCGTCGACAGTTCACACTACGAACTGATCACCAAGTTCTAGTCGCATTACTGTCTTCAAGGGGTTCTGGACAGCGTCCATTAAGAATTTCAAGGTGGACTTCAAGATTACTGTATTACAATTTCACCATTGTTCCCGTGACCAAAATGTCATTGCGGACGCATTGTCGCGTTTACCTATCCCTCCCGTATGTGAACCAGCACTAGATGAGGAAATAATGTCTTTGGTTTCATCTTGTATTACAAAGAAAGAACTCCAAGCAGCTACACAAGCAGATCCAGTTTGCCAAGCATTAAAAGAGAAAATAGCAATATGATGGAGAAATGCGGCGGATCTCCCGCCAGAATTAGAGGCATATGCTGCTGTCCGAATAGTCCTACGTAGATAATCTGCTTCTCCTAGATGAACGTATCGTTCCGCCTGCTTCCTTGGGTCAGACACTCCTGTCTGTTTCTCATATGAAGGTCATTTAGGCATCACTAAAACAAAGCTCAGACTGAGAGGCATCTACTGGTGGCCTCGCATGGATAGACAAGTTGAGGAACTTGTGTGAAATCGCTTTGTGTGTCAACAAGCAGATAAATCTGCCAAACCGTCTTTTGCTCCATAGTCGTCAACCACGAACTCGTTTGGACGTTGCAAACATGCCCCCAATTCACCCAGAATTTTCTTCTCCGAAGCTACGCCAGGAAGTGCAGAGTAGAGACAGGAAAAAACAAGAAAATACCCAAAAATATGTAGATGGTCGTCGTGCCAGGCCGTTATAGGCCTCATACCGTAGTCCCGCGCCCGGCCGCCCCGGCGGCTTCTACAACCGCCATTCGGCCGCCACGGTAGACTAAAGCCGGAACTTTACATCTTCGGTTTGTGGCTGCAAAAGTAATAACTTGTAGGGTGTGGTTGTGCAGAATAAATTTGAGTGACGATTGCGGTTGCCATCAGATATCTCTGGTGAAGAAGTTTCACGAAAGCAAGCAGTTCGTTTGTCAGCGTGCCGAACTAGCATTACGGTAACCAGAGGTGTGCATGTGAGAACTATATTTTAACGTTACACACATGCTGTTCCACCATTAATCGACGGAGATTTACCAATAGCGCGTACAAGTGAGCCCTGATTGTATGATGACAGATCATGCGACTTATTCATTCATCTGAAAGCGCGGCTCTCTTTCCCGACTGCGCCATAAAAAGAGTGCCAGTTGAAATAATCTTTAGCTCGTCTGCATAATACCCAAATGCACAAGACTAATATCAAACATTCGTAATGCATTGTATAGCACAAAAGATTTTCATTTTCCTGCAGCCAAGTTTCAATGCGCCACCAAACACACCCACACTCCGAAGACATCAACGCTCAAACAGATTGCTTTAATAATGCAAAAAAGGGTAAGGTGTGCAGACACGGACACAAGAGAAGAGAAGTGGACAACACGAAAGCTAAGTATTACATCGCTATTGACGTAATACTTAGCAGACACGATCGTTAGCGCACATTGTATGCACGGCGCTTGTCAGCTCAAAATGGCCAGACCTGGTGAGGGGCCCTTTAAGAATTTAATATACAGCTTAAACAAGTGTAGCAGTACAGCCTACACACACACTGAGTGCACATAATGCATTGCAGTCTACTAATTTTACGCGCCTCGGAAAGCGCAGACATTTAAAACCGAACGCCGTTTGCCCTTCTCCTCGCGGGTGCTGCGCTCCCAGCCAGAGAGTCTACGTATATCGCAGAAGTGCGTCCACGTACAACATCGCACTACTGTCACGTCGCTCGTAGTGACACGTACGTGACTACGAGAATTACTCGAGGCAACATATGCTATTTGTATAACCTGTTGCTTCAGTAGACGACTCGTTTAGAGAAATAATAAAACACAAATCGAATGTCTGCGTGTTCTTGTTTTACTTCGTAACGCAGCAAAAGCGAAGTACTTCCGTTTGTCTGCTTGTTCCCACGTCGTGCAGTCGGTGCAGTCGCGCGCGCGGACAACTAAAGCATGTCATTTTCTACCGTGTTCCAGCGCGTGATCATGCTCTATGAACCGCTTGTGTCTGTGTCAGTATTTGTGTAGCATTGACTTATGCCGCTATAGTCAGGTGTTATCGCGTACAGCGCGCAAAATCGTGTGCTGAGTGAAACGAGACAACCGCAACAGCTCGCGCACGACGCCTTCAGCGGAAGTGTGCCGTGCAGCAAAAAAGCGAGGGGAAAAATGAAGGCGGGGCCCGTGACGTATGCGTCACGCGATTATGCTCTATGAACCACTTGTGTCTGCCTCATTATTCGGGTAGCACTGACTTATACACCAGAACACCGTGAATTCAAAGGGCGCCGCCATATTGATGAGCGCCGGTCGCGCCATCTATCCCAAGCGCCGCGAAGTAGCAGGCCTGGGCTGCCACGCCGGGAGATGCGACCCGGCGCGAAAGCGAAACTTGGGCTTTTTAGCTGGGCGGAAGGCGTGTTTCACGTTTTTTCTAACCTGTCATTTTCGCTGTCTGGATTCAATCAAACTTCAAGACCTCGTGCAAGTCCACAATGGACACACTGAGTGCTGTGCGGACAGCAGAAGCGAATACATCGGGTAGGTACGCTATTACGTTTGTACAAACCGCGCGCTATATGCTAGAACACCTGTGAGCTTTTTGGCACGTAACCTGTGAAGGAATTTACAGCACTGTGTTGGTGCCATATATTATTAAAGCACGCAGAACACTGTCATCTGCACTTTCAGTTTGGTCTTGTTTTTAATGGCTGGCCGCGCTTGGCAACCAACTGGCGAGGTCGTTTGACTGCCTGGGTAGCAGACGCCTGCCCTTCACCACCTGCACACTGAAAACAAAATAGATGTTATAGTAAGAAGGGCTGTAGTTCTTTCCCATGCCATCACTTTTGCGAAGATATAAAGTCCTCTCAAAATGAAACAGAAAATACACCAGGCCAATTGTATCGTGCAACCACTTAAGAGTAAAACATTCAGAACAAAAGCCTACAGCACTCGAACAAGCAGCATATTATGCTAAACCTGCACTCATTGGAAAATGAGGTACTACAGTAGTTATAATGTTCAACTACATGTGCAGTCAAAGCCCGTATAACAGGGCGAGCATGACAGATGCAGGTGTTGTACAGTTGCACAAACCATGACAGGGCACGTAAAATTACCATCCCTACTTACAGCTGCATCATCAGGACCCCTTTGGTACAAGACAACAACCGCACCTGCATTCCAAGAAATTAGCCCCACCAACTGCAGCTACCTGGTACCAGACCTGTTTCGCTTGTGCGAGGCCATCGGATTGTTGGCGCTCCCTTAGAAAAGAAAACAGTAAAAAAAAAAAAACTAGTGAGAAGGATCAAAAGTTTGTTACAAAATACAAGAATAATAAAGCACCTTATTTTCCTCGCCATATGAACGGAAATATTTTGCGCTTTGCCCCTCATAACAGCCCGCACGCAGTTTAGAGCTCAGGAGGCTCAAATGAATTCGTTACGAATGACACCTGCAACACCAGCTCGTAAAGGTAGGTGCGCTGCAAGAACACCTTCGGCGACGAGTAGTCGTCGTTTACGTTTTTGTGGACGCATGCTACGTGACGAGCAGACTTCGGTTTACTTTCATTAGCAATAACGCTCACCAGCAAGGCCTACAACTTGTCGTTCACGCTTAATGGCCATTCCGTGCACCAGCTGCAAGTATCGCTAACCGCAAACTCAACTGTTCCGCTTAACCGTCGGGAGCTCTGCCTGAATGAAAACACGAAAAGGCTTGCCTTTTTGTTATAGCCAAGGCGAAGCACCGGCGCGGGATTCTGCTCTGTAGGCTTGTTGCCCAGAAAGTGCTCGGAGCAAACCTGCGTATTACGTTTGTAGGGCGCAAAGTTGAACGTGGCACCAAAATATACACAGATCGAATACTCACTCGTGCATTTTCACTGGGTTGGTAGTTCTTCCTATTCACTGCAGCTATCCACCGGTGGCGCAGCTTGGCATTCTTCGTTGCGGATGGAAATCGGCGCAGGCTGAAAACACCGCACCGGCACGATTCCCTACGTGTGTTGTGCTCTTCGCCAACAGCGCTAAGCAACCTGCTCCTTTTCCGCTGGTTGTTTTGGCATCCAAACACGACGCAATGATGCCCAGATGACTTCTTCTACTTTGGATCCGTGTGAACGGACACATTTCCGCACTTTGGAGCCCTAGTGCTGGCGCTTGCCATGTCTACTGGTCGCCGGCGAACACACTTTGGCAGCCCAGTACAAAATAGCGCCGGTCGACCGGGCAACCCGGGTGCGAGAGTATGCGTTCGGTTAGTCTGGGTGCGAGACTAGCGTGTTCTGGTCTATAGCGGCCGCTAGTCAGGTGTTCTTGTGCAGAGCCCGCAAAATCGTGTGCTACGCAAAACGAGACAAGCGCAACAGCCCCCTCGCGACACCGTCAGCGGAAGTGCACCGCGTAGCAAAAAAGTGAGAGAACAAAAAAAGAAGGCGGGGCCCATGACGCTTCGGGAGAATGCAGTGAAGGAATTTTGCTTGCGGAGGCTAGACGGGGCAAGTGGAGAGGGTGTCTCTCTTGGCAGTGGCCCTTATCTCCTGAAATCATGGGTTCGCAGCACTGAAATATTTCTATCTCGAATATTAATGGAGAGTGTTAGAGTAGAGGGACGCAAGGCGTTTGGGCATTCTAGCGCTTTGGCCCACGGTACTGTGCACTGGCCACAGTCAAATTGAAAATTTTACTGTGGTCGTTGCCTTTCTTGTGCTTTTTAGTGACATGTAAAATAAGAATTAAACCTTCCTGGATTGTAAACATGGTAAGTAAAGCTAACTATAGCATCTGCGAAGCTGAAACAAGCCTGGACATTGAATGTATACAACAGTGCCTCCCAGGGTGGCTACTAGCCGTAAGTGGAAGGACCATTAGCTGAGCTACCATGCAGCTGGCTTTTAGAGGTCTAGGTCTAGAGTACATCTTACAAAATACAGCTACTAGCTGTGGCCATAGCTAGATCAAGCTGGAAGGTAGACGTCTACTAGCTAGCTGCGTGCTTCCTAGGTTTTGACAGTGGGGCATGGGCATGCAATGGAGGTTCCTTGGGTCGAGAGCTCCTTGTGTTCGCCGTCTTAGCGACTTGGCAGGCGTGGACCCAGGGAAAATTTATCAGTGGCTCACGGAACTCCGAGGCAGGGCCTGCGGAATCCCTGTGTTCCGCGGAGCCCACTTTCAGAACCCATGATTTAGAGCTTAAAGGGCCCCTCGTCAGGCACCATAGCTAATTTCGGTTATATGTAGGAAGTTGTTACGTGTCCTCTAGGGAGCATTCTGCTGCAAAAATTTTTTGGATCGGCTCATTAATAACCGAGATAGAAATATTTCAGTGCCGCGAACCCATGATTTCAGGAGGCGGGCTACACTGCCAAGCAAGACGCTCTCTCCAGTCGCCCCGTCTAGCCTTCGCAAGCGAAATTCTTTCCCTGCGTTCTCCCATAACAGACCTCGAGGATCGCGTGACGCATACGTCACGGGTCCCACCTTTGCCCCATCCCACCCTTCTCCTCGCTTTTTTTCCCTAGCGCTACGCATTTCCGCTGACGGCGTCGCGCGCGAGCTGTTGTCTCGTTCGCGCAGCGCACGATTTTGCGCGCTGTGCACAAGGAAATATGAGCGCGATCACGTGCTGGAGCACGGTAGAAGATGGCACATTTTCGGTACCTACGCACGTGACTGCATGACCGTGGGAACAAGCAGACGAAACGGAAGTACATCTCTCTTCCTTCGGTGCGAAGTAAAACAAAAAAACACGTAGACAATCCGTTTGTGTGTTTTATAATTTCTGTAAACTCCAATTCGTCAATTCAAGCAACAGATCGCACAGATAACAGATGTCTTGAATAATTCTCGAAGTCACGTGTAACCACGAGCGACGACACACTGCGGACACGACTACGTAGGCGCAGGAGCACGACTACGACACCGTCCGCCTTGGAGCGCGGCGGCCGCGAGGAGAAGGAAAAAAGGCGTTTGGTTTGAAATTTCAGGACTTTCCGAGGCGCCTAGAGATGTAATACTTTGCAGACACGATCGTTATCGCGCATTGTATGCATTGCGCTTGTCAGCTCAAAATGGCCAGACCTGGTGAGGGGCCCTTTAAGTTGTACAGATGGGCTATTTGTTAATTCAAGACTTAATCATTGTCAGTTTATTTGAAAACAAAAAACAAATATGGACACAGATAAAAATGCACAAGGAAAGTCCTCTGGGAATTCTCTAAGTATGCGTAAACATTGTGGCACTTGCTCATCTCCACGCAGCCCGGTGTCAATATAATTTTTATGAAACTTGATCCGACCATTATAAACGACAGCGCTGTGGCAACACGAACTGCTGTGGATGGCGGTGCAAGGCGAATTGATGACGCAAGCAAGCTACTGCAGGTGGCGGTGCCCAAGTTCGCTGATGACGTTCCCATCATTACAAGCTGTTATCGCTCTTAAGCACCTTATCCAGCCGCGTCGAACCATTATCCGGCAGCTGCTGCGTGTGGCACAGCCGTGTGGGCCTTAACTTGAAAGCAATTTGCGATGGAGACAGAGTGCGCCGAGTGCTGGTAGCTTCATGTGCGCTGTGTTCTTGCCGCTTAGTTTGCATTGAAGCGAGAGACAGCATAAAGGTCAATCCGCTCGCTGCTGCGGGCCCTATCTTGAAAGCGATCGTCTTACGTGATGGATGGGCGGACGGGTTTCCTCATTGGGTAGGCATAGAAATCATTACGCACTTAAAAATGAAGGCCTACGCGAAGCGCTGTCAGCGCTACGTTTTCTCTGTCTTTGTTCTTTAAGTGCACTGGTTCTGTTATATTTAGAGGAAATGCGGAAAATGTTAGCGTTGGTGCACATAAAGATTTTGAAGTATTTTGGGTGATTATAATTACTCACAAAGTTTCACACCATCTGACAGAGCTAAAGGTGGTAGCAATTCTATATTTGCAGATAATAGGAAGGACGAGGAAGGACGAAGGATTGTGCCCTCGACACTTGTGTCTCTGCATGGTTGCCTGCGGATAGACTGGGAAGAGGTCGCGCAGCGTGACGTCTGTCGAAATGTATCTTTTGTTTTTGTCTGTACTTTTCGTCCTGCTTTTTCCAAGAGACTCTTACTAATCGCGGCTCTGGCGCGGATGGCATGCATGGCACTGGTGAGCGTAAGCGGCGGCTCATTAGTGGTTGCGATGGGCTATAGCTGGTTGGGCAATGAAGGCAATGTAGGGGCCCTGCGCTTCCTTCAGGGGTCTTTTGAGAGTCCCTACCATGCGCTCAGCTTGCCCTTTAGCGTGTAACGATGGCTCGTTGTGACATGCTTGAGCCGCAGTTTCTTGCAAAATTAATGAAAGCAAATAAGATGATCTGGGGTCCATTGTCCGATATTACCGTTATCGGGATCCCGTGCCTGGTGAAGATGCTTTTCAGATGCTGGATGACCACCTCTGACGATGTTCCTCAATCGAGCAGGGCCAGCTCAGGATACCTGGAGTGGTAATCGACAAGACAAACAGCTCCTTTCAGCTCGAATAAATCAATTCCGATTTTCTCACATGGAAGCTCTTGTTTCAGATGGGATCATGGGTTCGGGAAATTGGGTGTCCTCTGTGGCACAAGTTTCTTTGACAGCATACTTCGCTTGTTCTTTCGAAAGGCCGGGATACTGAGCACGTGCACGTATATTTCTTCACTGTGTGAGCTACCGTAATAAGCAGCTACAAGACGCATCAAGATATGCGCGCAACGTGCTCAGTCTTTATTTGACTCGAAAGGAAAACAAAGCACTCAACAATGATATCTATGGGGGTTGAACACGATGAAACAAACGGATACGATTAAAGGAATGTTTTAGGTAAAGACAATGAGCTGGAAGTGATTTTTCTCGACAATCATTCACTACACCAGACAGATCCTGCCCGCCGGCGGGGAATTGGACACGTCACGCTCCGAACTTCAGTTATCTCGTCATGTCCCCAGTGGCAGCGATAGCCAGGCAGGTGGCAACACCTTGCACAGGACCAGATTAAAGTTTTTCCTCCTCCTCCTCCTCATGACAGCGCTCAACCTGAAAGGCAGTGAAGTGTAGAATGACTTGATCAGGGATGTGTTCATTCGCAGCACATTTCAGTCGCTGACGATGGTGGATCGAAGCCTATCCTCGGGCGACTGATAGAGGGGATGGTGCGCCAGCGATACTTTCAACGAGCCCCAGACATTTTAAATGATGTTGGCGCCCATGGATTGAGGCGGCCACTCCAAGAGAGTGACTGCGCGCTCTTCCAGCAGTTCTTGCACAACACGAGCAGTGTGGATCGGCGACCTATCGCGTTAGAATATATAGTCACCTTCGTGGAACGGACCGTCAAGAATGTATGGAATCAGTACGTCATCTGTGACTGTCCTGCACCTTTCAGCGAGGAACTTACCTTCGAGGCGTATGAGTGGGCGTCGCACAACGCTTAGTACAGAATACCGGCTCATTTCACGCAGTAACGATGAGAGCGGCGCACTGCAACTGGCAGTAGAACATGGTAGAACGCTTCCCGACAATGCGGTCAGCGCGCGCCGCCGTAGCAGACGACGCCGTTCAAGATCTCGCCCCTCGAGCACCTGCGCGAGCTGCTGCCGCCGCCTGACTCGAGCGCTCGCCGCATCGCGATGCAATGCGCTCCGAGTTTCCCCCTAAATGTGAAACAGACTGTACATCGCCCTTCGAATAAAACGTCCACGCACACACACGTAGGCAAACACCGCGCGCGGTACGAAACGGGCCCAAACACGCGCAGTGCAAGAGGCAATCAAGGCGGTGTGAACGAGAGATGGAAGAGGCGTACCACCCGCTAGTTGAATTTTGCCCCGGATACAGCGCTCTCAACGCCGGCGCAGCAGCGCCGCTCTCGGTGCCGTTCTTGTCTATGCCGGCATGCCTAGGGGACAAACGCATACAACACAAGTTAAGAAACCTCCTCCGTTGTGCCTAGGCAGACACATATATTAAAGGAGCAAAGGCCCCCACATTTTCTCTCGATCGCATCCGCTCTTACTGGCGCCTTCGCAGAAACGTCGAGCGCCATGAAAAGCTCCACGCCCCGCTGTACCTACTAGCAATTGTAAAAACGCGCCCAGGAATGCTACCTGCTCAACAGGCGGTTGTGTTCCACTTGATTCTTGCCGTGCACCAGAATGTCGTCCATGTAGTTCAGTATGCCGTCTAGGCCTTCCACGACCTGCGAGAACTTTCTTTGAAAAATTTCTGGTGCGGATGTTATCCTGAACGGTAACTTGCAGTAGCAGCACCGCCCATACGGCGTAATAAATGTGGTGAGCTTCTGACACTCTTTGGAAAGCTATATCTGGTAGAACCCAGAATTGGCGTCCAGTTTAGAGAAGACCTTGGCTTCTAGGAAGCATCCCATAACTTGCTCTATAGTTGGTAGCTGATGACGCTCCCGTCTAACAAACAGGTTTAGTTTAGTTAAGGCAACGCAGACTCTTATCGCTCTCGACGACTTCATTACTGAAACAACGGGAGCGCACCAGTCTGTCGGTTCTTCAACCTTTTGTATCATTCTTTCTCGTTTTAGGGTGTCCAGTTCTTTCTTAACCTTTTTCTTCATAATAGGAATCCGTCGGGGTGTAGACAGGGCGTACGGAGTTGCATTCGGAACGAGGCGTATGGTATGTTCCCCAGCTATGGAACCTGTGCCTTGGAACATATTAGGATACCTGCTTACGATGTCCTCAGCGGTCTTTACTTCATCTAGGAAGCGAACAATTCCTAAGGCTTTGATAGCTGGTAGCCCCAACAAGGGCGTGCGCAAGTTGTGCACGCCGTAAATGGTTTGCTGTGAACAGTGGCTCAACTTTCGGCAAAACGTGCATCTTTCTTGTTGCGCTGGGCAACCACTTCTCGGATGAAATGATCCGGCGCAGACACTGTAGTCCTTTTGACGATAAACCGGCTTTTGATCGCGAGTGAACGTGCTCTTTCCAGCGGTTTTCTTGGGCTTTATTAGGGCGACGCAAGCTTCTGGGATCGCGCCCTGGTGCTCTTTTCGCTCCGTGTGCTGTTTCTTTAAGGTTTCGCTTGTACACGCTTCTGCCAAAGCAGTGTTCATGGCGAGCTTAGGATCCATCTGTAGTTCTTACGAGAGAACCTGGTCCCGTAATCCTACTACGAAGCGGTCCCTTATTAGCCATTCCTTCATGTCTTTGAACTCGCATCTGTCTGCTAGCCTGTTAAGCTCTGTTTCGAACTGGTCTACCGTTTCTTCCAGTTGTTGGCGGCGTAGATTAAAGTGAGCACTCTCGTAGACTGTGTTCTTGGTGTGGACGAAATAGCGCTCAAATTTAGACTTCCCAAAGTTGAAGTCCTCCATTTCTTGGTCTTTTATGTTTAGCGAGTGAAGAATCTCCCGTGACTTTCTGCAGAGAAGAGTCCTTACTTGAACTTCGTCTGGTTTCTCGTGCAGTCCGGATGCGAATCTCTAGTCGTCGAATTCGTCCATCCATGAGGGCCAATCGGCAGCTCGGCAGCGTTCTGGAAGTCGAAGGGCTCTGGAGGCTTGATTCCCGCCATTCTGAAGTGTTGCTTGAGTCACCGGGAGGACTTGTTCTTGCTGAAGCAGCTGGCTAGTTGTTTGCTCGTTGACGTGGCTGTTGCAGCGCTACATCGGAGTCAGCTTTGATGTAGCCACTTCTGACACCATGTTAGACAGGCAGATAGACACTCGTCTCATGACCAAGAATGATTCCCTTTAATGTACCGTCGTGAAATAAATACATAACCAGAATGATCACATGCCTTTTGTGAGAACTTGTGTAAAGGAAATGAAAGCACAGCGCTTATCTCAGCGCCTGTCAGTGGCACAGGCGGGCACAGTGTGTATCAGGATGTCATCACACGTAAAACGCCAGAATTAATTTTTAAGAATTTACCCCGAGAGAACTGTAATTGTCGCTAAGATTGAATTTGGTAAAAGGCGGTCATGGGGGATGGGGAGTGTTATGGCCAATCAGCATGTGAAGTTAAATGTGTGTTGTTAAATTCTAAAATTTCTCCAGCAAGTGCTTGAAAGTGTGAGTCGGTCGTTATTCGCTGTTTCAAAGTGCCCCAAGATAATTGTGCATGCCATCAAATTCACATTCAGTGTAGATAGGGTGCCACATTAAGTGTGATGTGGGAAAAAGTTTAACATTCCTGGTCTAATTATGATCGTTGGAAATAGTTATTGCATACTCATCTTCTGCCTATTTCATGCGTTCCACGAGGCAAGATCGATAGCTTTCCCCGATGACCTAGGCGAATTAAATGAGGAACTTAGTTTGTTTAGTATTAGGAGAAAGCTTGGAGGTGTGTGTGGAGGTGTAGGCAATGCTTAGAGTATGTGGATCAACTGCGGCATTTCCAGTAAATTCCTTACGCAAGCGCTCCAGAACGTTATAAGTAAGTTTTACAAACGGTGCAGAATTTAGCCCGCCGTCCTATACCCGATCTATTACTGCCACCGAGATGCATGCCGGGTGAAATGTGTGTGCATAAATTATATCCTTTGTAAAAAATAAAAGAAAAAAACGTTTTGTCAAGTGCTTGAATGCATTATTCGTAGGACGTCATTCATTTCTTGTTTTTTTATTTTTTTAGATCCGAGGAGTAAAAATCGGGTGTCATATTTAAAGTGGAAAACCGGGGAGAAATTGGGATTTTGCGCTCGGGCAGCTCAAACTTCATGGTTTTCCTTGTAACTCACTCGCGATTAACACACGCAATAGCTGCTTCTTGGACACAAGCATACTTAAACAAGCGAAATCCCTCACAGGCACATTTAATGGCAAACATATCTGTTCGCAAGTCATGAGATGAACCTATAGTTATACAAATCCTCATTGGCAGGAAACCATATCAACTACACTCTTATGCTATCTTCGGCTGGTCGCTTCCATCCCCCGAAGCAGAGTCGGGCAGATCCGGCGTTCCCCGAGCTCAGAGGTAGAGGACGAGCGCGCAAGCCAAACGTGCCACTCGCTCTCGGAGGAGGCAATGGCAGATGCTAAACCACGTGACAACTACCAACGTCCGATGTTTCGCTTATCGAAAGCTCCCGGCGCTGCCGGGAAAACCGGCGGACGCGCCGGCGGGACGAGCGTTCGTCGCAGTGGCCTAGGTTGCCTAGGTTACGGTGGGCCGTCGCCAACAGCAGCGACGCGGCTCTGCGATGACGTTTCAATTTCGACGACTGCTCCGACGACAGGGCTCGGAGCGCCTCAGAGCGCTCGAAGGTGGAGGAGAGCAATCGAGAAGAACCAGCCGAACGCAGGGCGGGCACCCTCTTTCAACTAGCCGAAGACAACGCCTCTCGCGAGAGCGCTCCAGAGCGCTCAGAAACGACCAGTCGAAGATGGCATTAGAAACATTTAGACCCTCTGGTGCTTATCTTGTCTCACAACGATAATCGTCATCTGTTTTGCCCGTGTTTCGTTTCTTTAACGCTGCGAGCCCGGTACTTCCCAGTCACGAACGCCATGCGCGTTATGAGCATGATATAGCATTCCCGACAGGAAAGTCACCCCAAAGGAAATTTACACCCCAAAGGGTGCAACCGTTTTAAGAGTGTACACTCTTAAAGCGGTTGCACCCTTTGGGGTGTATATTTGTCCCACAACAATAATCGTCATCTGCCTTGCTTGCGTTTCCTTTCTTGATACTAGGTGTTCGCTACTTTCCTGTCGAGAACGCTGCGTCACACTGATAACGCGCATGCCGTTCGTGACTGGGAAGTACCGGGCTCGCAGCGTTAAAGATAGGAAACACGGGCAAGACAGATGACGATTATTGTTGTGGGACAAGATAAGCCCCAAAGGGTGTAAATTTTTCTAAGAGTGTAGAGTGAAGGACAGATGTCGCGGTTCTGTAAACGGCATCTATTCGATCATTCAAAGCGGACTACGTGAATTTGTTACGTACACTCTAAGAACAGTTTACACCCTTTGGCTTGCCCCTTCTGCCACACAAAAATAATCGTCATCTGCCTTGATGCGTTTCCTTTCTTTATCGCTGCAAGCCCGGAACTTTACAGTGACGAACGGCACGCGCGTTATCAGAAGAGGCACTCCAAAGGGTGTAAACTGTTCTATGCTGATAAAGCGCGTGCCGTTCATTACTGGAAAGTTCCGGGCTCGCAGCGGTAAAGAAAGGAAACGCATCAAGGCAGATGACGATTATTTTTGTGTGGCAGAAGGGGCAAGCCAAAGGGTGTAAACTGTTCTTAGAGTGTACGTTGTGCACAAAGGTTCTGCAAAAGTTGTATTCACATATTACCAAATTTTTTCCGCATTCATGTGCAACATATCAATTTTGTCTGCTTTAGATGTACTATCAGATGCAATTCACAGAATTGTCATATCATTTTTTATTGCTGAGTTAGAGAGCTTTAAACTTGATAGTTTCGTTTTATGAAAATTTTCGATCTTTGCCGACATTTAATAAGAATTTGACGGCCTAAATAAAATATTCGAAACCAACAGTCACTAGATTTTAAGTTTTTCTTTTAAATGCAACAAACCTCGTCAAATTTGGTGCATTGGTTGCCGAGAAAAACGAATTCTCCTTTTACACGTATTTAGAAAGGAGCACCCGAGCTAAAGCTTCCTCTTTGCTTCCTCTAAGCTACGTGAGGTACTAAATTCTTTTAGAGTGTGTATTTATTGGCTGCCTTCTGTGATGACATCACGCATACACCACTGATGTGAAAATCAGGGACAGACTTCCTAGGATACGAAACCGAAACTGGTTAAGCGCTCTGAGGCTTGTTATTTTTTCTAGGGTTTCGAGATTCTTCATTTAGGTTAAAATAAAAAGAGGTGAAACAGGTTGTGCCTGTACCCCCTGATAAGTGCGCTCTGTTATGAATCCTTGCTATGACAGTATGGATTGTTTTAAGCCTCTGCATAGTTTTTGGCGAAACGCATTTGGAAAAGCATTGCATTCGAGATCGGCAATTGCTGTGCGCAGGATTTGGACGCATCTAGTCCCCAAGCAATAGCCGCAGTTCGTAACACTGCATTCATGGTCAAGCCAAGCGCTACCAGCGGCGTTCGCTGCGAACTGCAAGCTACTGCTTTGGACGACGCGACAAGTTAACCGGTGACCGGCTCGAAAACTGAAATCAATTCTGGTGCGCTTGGCAGTCTTTGGCATAGCTATTTAGAAGAACAAAATGTTATACCTTTGTCTCTGGAATATTGTTTATGGCAGGCATGTTACAGAACAGCAGTTATGTATTTAACGTGGAGCGCGGGAATTCCGCGCCTCCCTAAAACCTTATCAGCGTGAAACAAATCGTTTTCCAACTTGTGTTAATTTACGTTTAGCCTGTGTGTGAGCCCTGAACAGCCGTATTTTTAAAAATAGTGTAATGGTTATCTTGTTAGCATTAAGATAAGGCATATTTATAATAGAAGCCGCATGACCTGCATGAAATTGCCGCGTATTGCATGGTGTGAGGCATTAGATTAATTTGACGCGCGTAAAAGGTCGTGCTTGCTTCCTTTGCGTTTGTCCGAACATATTTATAACGGACGCCGCATGACCTGCATAAAATTGCCGCGTATTGCACGTAGTATGGCATTAGTATAGCGCGTCTAAACGATCGCGCTTGCTTCCTTTGCTGTTCGAGCATATATATAACAAGAGCCGGATGACCTTCACATAAATTGCCGCATATTGCACGTAACGAGGCATTAGATTAATATAGTTCGCCTAAAAGATAGTGCTTGCTTCCATTGCTGTTGTCTGTAAACGTGCATGACAAATCCGTGCTTTGCGATTGTGAGCGTCCCTGAGGTGTGTTGCCTTTATTGCGAGTTTCTCACTCGACGTAAGCGCAGCAAGTAACAAATGCAAATGATGGGCTGCTCCACAGTGCACTTACTGTGTAGACATACTACTAAATGTACATAATTCCTGCACTCTGTATGAAGTTTATGATCCCCTAGGATTTGTATGTTGTGGTTTTGACAGTGTGGACTTTCACTTGCGTTTGTGCGTATGGTATTGTAATATCTTGAAGTCAAACGAACTTGCAGCATTGTATTGCAAGGTAAATGAACAGGAGTTATGATTGTGTTGTTACTGCTTTTCCCTCTGGAAGCAAAACACGTTTTCATGGATACCTGCTACTACCATTAGAAAGTGTTTGATTAAAAGACGCAAGTAGGCTTGCATGCCTAAGAACCCAGAGTCTACTTAGGTTTTGCTGGGACCAAAGCAGTTTGTGTACACAAGTGGAACATAATCCTTCTGTGTTCTGTAACCTAGAACCGTCTATCGTCAGGCTCGGACAGGTGCTATCTGGGCACTCTGTGTGTTGTCTTGGAGTAGAGGTTTGTGAATATTTGAAACCGTCGAATAACGAATCAGTGTCCTATTCGATTTGGTCTTTGAATCGAACAGTCACTATTTGTAAATGCGAATATTTTACTAATACATTTCAGTGTTTGAAAACATCAACTGCGGCCAAATAAACATAAAATTGGAGGGAAAATATGGTAAATTTTCATCCCTGCGGGCGTAGTGTAGACATAAAACATGAGAACTGCATAATGGGGCAGGCTACGTCACTTAGGTAGCCATACTTTACAGACTGTACAGCGATCATTCGCATTCTCTGAAGCCCCCTGTGCATGCAAAGAAACTACTTGTTTGCTCCTAAAGCTCCGTTTATGTTTTTAATAAACACTGCTTTGTGTAATGACAGAAACTTGCTAACCTTAAGAATACTGGGATGGGAACATCGTTTTATATTAATTGGGATAACAACTTTTCATTATCCTAAAAGTATTTGATATTGGTTTCGCTTGTGACACTATTCGATTCGGTCTCAAAAATCAGTGTTCGTGAATTCCTATCTTGGAGTGAAATTTAGTTTAAATAAATATGCGTGTCTTTTTGATGAATAAATTGCAAATTTTTGTGAAGTTGGCTGCCATGGAAAGCCGCTTTCCAACCAAAAACTCTTCTCAATAGACTTATTTTTGGATAAATTTCAAAACTAAGTGATAATGCCATCTGGTGCCCATTAGCTCATTCTTACTTTCATTGGTTAGAGTTCAAAAATGTAATGGCCTATTTTGCAGGCTTTGTACAAGTACAGGAGAACTAAACTCCAACATCAGATTTCAAGGTTGGTTTATGGGGGGGGGAAAAAAAAAGGTGGTGGTGGTGAGGGGGGGGGGGGGCAAAGGCAGATCCTAGCTATTCATTCCTCTTGCTTTTCCCCAGCAGCTAACTTGCTTGTAAATTGTTGCATCCAAAATGGGAATGGAGGTAGACAAGGAAGTTTGGTTGTTGCAGCAATATTTCTGAGTCTCTTATAATTGGTGTGCCAGTGTTGCTATTCTTATGCTCTTTAAGGTTATTTTTTTGGTATCTTTTATGTTTTCACTTTTCCAAAGGTTTATGTCGCCTGTTTTCTTAAGGGTATTGCTCGGTTGATACCTGATATTGTATTATTTTATTTTACTGTATTCCGAGGCATGCCAGGAAAACTACTGAACTGTATATCGGGTCTAATTTTATGCATGTATAAGCACAAAAGTTTCATCATGCTGGTTTTTGTGTATTAGAGGTGTGCTATGTATTAGGAAGAACATTGCAAATATTTTTATATACGGTTATTGGTTACATACAGTTGGCAATAAGTGTTGCCTCAATGGTAGCTGAAACGTTTGAATCAGGGAAGCTACTGAAGTAAACACCTGTTACAGGGCAGAGCATGCAAGGTCCAGGAAATAGGGATTTGACTACACAGTTCATTGTTTCTGTGGTATTGCAAGAATAAATTTTACTTCTCATTCTTGTTTACAAATTTAAATGAAATGAACAGGCCCAAATGCTTTGAAAAAACTAATGTGCTCATTTTGTAGCTTATGTGATTGTGAATATCTGAACTCTGTGTGATTCCTCGTTGCTCAAAACTTGCAGAACTTATAAACCGCAAGCTATTTATTAAAAATCGCAGTCTGGTTTAATCATGAGTTGTGGTGCTGCATTGTAACATGTTCTTTAATGTCATGGCTTGTATTTGCTGTGTTATGACAGTAAAAGTTATCCTAATGATTGGAGCTAAGGTGCCATAATTACACATGTAATTGTGGCACCTTAGCTGTAATGGCCTGAAAATTATTTGTGATTCTGAAAAGAGATTTAAGAAACCACAACACTTATTTTAAATTGTTTATAATGTTCTAAGCCATCTGCATTGCTTTGCTGGTACTAATGGCTTAATGAATTTTTCTTGTCACTAAGCTGTATTTTCTTTAATGCAGCCATAACCTTCTGTAACTGACCCTTTATTTTAGTCACCATATTAACAGACTAGGATAATTAATACATTTCTGAGTAAATCACTTATTTAACTACAGTTGTTTTGTATAGAGTGTTGTAATATATATTGAGCATTGTTGTTTTACTAGGTTAGGTGAGGGAAAAGAGTTTTGTTTCTATTTCTGCACGAGCAGCGCAATGAAGTTCGACGTAAGTGCCAAAAGGTTTTTTTTTTGGTCCGGAGGAGTAATAGAGGAAGTGGCCTCAGCAACAGAGTGCTATGCTACTGTACAGGTGCCTACTGCAGCAATGGGTGGAGGCCGAGCCCGCAAAGGCGGCAGCAACGGTGGGGGAGCGGAAGAGGCGCCAGCACGGGCCAAAATGAGTGCTCCTGGAGAAGCACAGCAGGTGGCCTTGGTACGGGTGAATACGGCGAGGAAATCCTTTCCTGCCGCTTGTGAGACCCACAAGAAGCACAGGAAAAGGTTCTTTCGTGGAGGCACCTATGGTCTATACCTGAGTGTCTCTCGGCGCAAACGGCGTCACCGCAAGGCCGGCTCAGACGAAAGTGGGACTTCTATGGATGGGGAGGCAACTGCACCTGAAACGGGCAAGGAGAACAGCTGCCCTGCACCATCAGCAGAGGCTCCAGCAGAGGAAAGTGCCAGTGAAGGAAACTCGCAGAATGGGGTCCAGCCTGGGGAGGGCTCTGCTGGTTGGGGCCATGATTCAAGCATTGCTTCTAGTGTCAAAAGTCGACAGCGAGTGAAGCGGCGCCTAATGGATGACCATGTTGATGTTGATGAAGTGAGCCTCTGCTCATCCAGCAGTCCACCTGATGGAGCTGGCAAAAAAGTTCCTCCACGCAAAGGTGGGTATCTATGAAGGTGTATTGCTACCCACCACAGGTGCTACCCTTGTGGTCGTATGGTCATCAAGTAAAATGCAGTCTTAGGCACATTAAGGACTGTTATAAAATATAACACCTGGCTTGCTGTCAAGAATGTTCATTACCATTTTCATTACAGTCATTAGCTTTGTTTGCCTACATTTAGTTTATGGTCTGGAGCACTGTTATTGTTTTCTGAATCCAATAGGTGCTAGAATATTTCTTCTTTATTTTGCAAGGAAGCCTGTTTACTCTGCACAAGGAGAAATAAAAATATACCATAGATTTTTTTTACTTATCGCTACAATCTGCCTGCTTTTGTAAAAAAGGCTTATTGAGCAAATTTTGATATCATTAGGGAATTTTAGGTTTCGTGCACCCAAAGTAAGGGGACGCAAACTGCAGGGTGTAAAAAAAAAAAAGGCAAATATGTGTGCAAAAGAATGTAAAAGGAGTACAAAAGAGGACTAGCACGGAGAGGGGCTTGGTTACACAGAGGGTGTGGGGTTATGCGCTGTTTTAGAACTCCCTCCCATGTCTACTTGAACTTACTTCAATGGTGTAACAACTTTCATGGATGTAATGCTCCCTTTATCCATGTATTTTATTAAGAAGAGCAAATAGGCAGATAGCATGGTGACGGGTTACAACAGATGATTGAGGACGTTAACATGGAGAGTGTAAGAGTGGGGCTGAAGATTAATATGCAGAAGACAAAGATAATGACGAACAGCCGGGCAAAGGAACAAGGGTTCAGGATCGCAAGTCAGCCTCTAGAGTCTGTGAAGGAGTACGTTTACCTAGGTCAACTAATCACAGGGAACCCTGACCATGAGAAAGAAATTCACAGAAGAATAAAAATGGGTTGGATCGCATACAGCAGACATCGTGAGCTCCTGACTGGAAGGTTACCGTTATCATTGAAAAGGAAAGTGTACAATCAGTGCATTTTACCGGTGCTGACATATGGTGCGGAGACTTAAAGACTGACAAAGAAGCTTGAGAACAAGTTAAGGACTGCGCAAAGAGTGATGGAACGAAGAATGCTAGGCATAACTTTAAGAGACAGAAAGAGAGCGGTTTGGATCAGAGAGCAAACGGGTATAGACGATATTCTAATAGACAGTAAGAGAAAAAAATGACGCTGGGCAGTTCATGTAATGCGCAGATTAGATAACCGTTGGACCGTTAGGGTGAGAGAATGGGTACAAAGAGAAGGGAAGCGCAGTAGAGGATGACAGAAGACTAGGTGGTGTGACGAAATTAATAAATTTGCGGGTACTAGTTGGAATCGGTTGGTGCAGGACAGGGGAAATCGGAGATCGCAGGGAGAGGCCTTTGTCCTGCAGTGGACATATATAGGATGATGATGATGATGATGATGATGTGCAGTTTTTCTGTTAGACACAGTTCTTTAGTGGTAGCAAACAATTGCTGCAAAGTTTGTGGAATTGGTATTTTCAAAATTCACATTGACTAAATATTTGCCTTTAGTGTCCCTTTAACAACCCAAATGTTAAATCAGAAGTAGACAGAGCTGAAATTCACTTCCATATTACGAAACACAGATACTTGAATTGCTGGCTGAAAAATTGATATTAGAATGAAGCTGAATGAAGCAATAGAAATTCCTTGTTCCAAATGGCAATATCATTGCACATGAGTGCTACCATTGCATGCCACCTGTTTGTATACAATAGAGCTGGAAGAGCTTCTAGCGGCATTGTATTATGTAATTCAGAAAATTGATAAACCAGTGTACTTCAGTTTACATTCCAGCCAATTTTATTCTCTCAAATTCTAGGATTGTATCTTGCAATGGTTCTTCGAGATTTATGAGTGAGATGAAAGGACTAGCTGTGTGTACAGGAGTAGTCACGTATGCTTACGCTGTAATAGCCACACAACTATTTGGCAAATGTAATACAGGTGTTCATATCACACAGTAATTCACAAGCATAATAAACAGGTGATGCACTTTTTTCTTTCTTTTTTACAAGTTGCCCGCAACAACTGAAAAACCTGATATTCAGATATTTTTCTATAGCAAAAACTTTGTGTATGACTTGTATCTTGTAAATAACCAAGAACTGTAACATACTTCGTTCAGGCTGAAGGGCTAATGGGAAGGGCCAGGCTGAGCCGGGCCAAGATTGAAACACTGACCTGGGCTAGGGCAGACCAGCGCATGGCATTTTTGGGCTCGTGCCGGGTCCGGGCCAGAAAAAACAGCCTATGTGATGCTCTATAAGACACTCTTACAATAGTATTATGAGAGCATCTTAGACTGCTTTGTTGCTCCCATTCATCACACCTATGTGGCGCTGCAAGGCACTTGAGCACTAACTGGGCACTTCATCTCTTGTAGAGAAGGCTTAATTAGTTACGGCAGTGGTGCAGAATTTTTTTATATTGTGCTTTCCCTAAGGCATAGAGTTTGTTCACTGGACTACGTACATGCTTAAGTAAACATTTTTATTCTTCTATCAGTTTTGATCTTTCGCTGTTTTTATCTCATAGAAAGGTATGTCACTTTACCGTTGCGCAGTTTGGGCAAGCTGGTAATGCATGATTGAGTGTAGGCAGCGCACAATAAATGAGCATGGAAAAAAAAGGGAATACACGTAGCACTAACTTTAATTGCTTTTTTTATTGATGTGAACCCTACAGCATTAGGTAGCGGTGTTAGTGCATTCTCGACGTGTTGACTTGTCATGATTTTGGAAATCCTAATCCTTTCTTGGATAGGCAGTCACTACGGTGAGGGGCCCCTATTTAATTAATCGCATGTTCTGTGCACAGACTTGTGCTAGTTGGTACATATGGTGCATATGTACGGATTCACAAATGCATTTGCTCATTTCGTTCCTAACCTATATTGAAAAGAAATAATAGGAAAAAAATTTAAAAGGTAAAGAAATAAATACTACACACACACATGGCTGGGAACGAGGGTCTTGCAGTCACAAATTCAGTGTTTTCCTATGGTGCCACCGATCACAAACGAGAAGGGGAGGGGGGCTATTACACAGGTTCCGTATTGGCTGCTGTTGCCCCGTCACTACAGTGTTGCTGCTGCAGTGAGGGGCGCTCTCACTATAGTCGCTTCTCTTCCGCTAGCACTTGTGAAGGCTTTGACATGCAAATGTCACCAAGCCTAGTTATCATATCTACTTTAATACCCTTCAGTAATCTCTGATTGGTTGGTTATGGATTTTTCCAACATTGATGGTTTTATGGTAGTTTGGCTTAAAACTGCACACTTTGTAATGAAGATCTTGAAAGCCACCATTGTTGTTTACGTTATGATGCTATCTTAGCAGACTGTTTACACGTTAACCTGTTTGGCTAACATAGGCCAGAAAAAAGCCATGCAATAATAGACATTCTTTGCACAGCCAACAAAGCTGCTTTTGTGAACTTTGTCACAGCCACAATCAGCAGAACAAGAGGTCCTGGTGCCTCAGCTTAGCCTCTGTAACTTATTGGATAGATACAGAGCATACAAACATCACATCTGAGTGCATCGCTATTTGTTTTCAAAGGGTAGGAAACACAGTATGTGGGACCACAGTAAACTTTTGTTTTTCCATGACTGCAGGTGAAACAGTAGGACGTTTTCAACATATTTCTTAATAGATCTTCTCTGCTAACCAGAACATGGTCAGGATGTTCTGCATTCACTAAGCTCCTAGTTTCTACATTAAAAGAAACATCACTGTGATGTCAACATGACTTTCACATAACATCGATCAAATATAATTTTACAATGGTCCTTCTACGTGATTTTATTGAGCCAAGTGGAAAGGAAGCAAAGGCTTGTTGGCAAATGGCTTGTAGAATCGGATGTGAAAGAAGTGCTCCCATCGACAAGCACCTCATGTGTTATCTTGAGAGCAGCTAAGCATGTCCGAACAAGTGTTAGTACATTGGCAATATCAGGTTCAAAGGAACTGGAACTGCATTCAAGTAAAAACAGTTAGTCTTCAACATACCTGAAAACCTTGATTACTTTTCACTGGCCTAAGCAAGCAGAAATCTTTGTGCCAAGTTGAGCTGAAAGCAAGTCTCTGAGGACCATTGTTAAACGTGATCCAATGCACACTTGTTTTTTCTAGGTAAAGCTTGCCTGTAGGTAAAATAGGGAGGTAATGCAGGGTATCCTGACCATGTTCTGGTTAGCGCAGCAGAAGTCTTTTTCAGAGGAAAATGTGAGGAATCTCCGACTGGATTCATCTATGACCATGGCAAAACACAAGCTAGGTGTGATCCCACATATTCACGGTGTTTCTTACCACTTGAAAAAAATAAAAATAATAATGCACTTAGATGGGAAGGTGGTATGTTCTGCATCCAATAAGCTACAGAGGCTAAGCTGTCTCACAAGTGCAAATTCGTTGGCTATGCAGAGCATGTCATTTATCATGTGTCTTCTTTAGGACCTATGGGGGCCAAACAGGCAGATGTGTGATGCTCTCTGAGTATCACAACAATAATGATGGCTTACTAGATCATCATTGCAAAATTTAGGGTTGAGGGCCAAATTTCAATAAAATTATTGTTGAGAAAAGCCGTACGTAACCAGCTAATCAGAGTGATTATTAGCAAAGCTATCAAAATGATAGCTTTGCTTAGTGACATTTGCATGTCTATGCCTTCAGTTGTGTTATCGGAAAAGTAATTAGATTTTCTGAGAGCATGATTTGTAAGTGGCACTGAGCATGCACTGGCGATTCCGCATAATGCTGCTGTATTGATGTCAAAAGCAGCAGAAAGACTGTGCTATCTCCTTTTGTTTGTGTTACCTACACCAAGTCACATTGAGTAACCACACTGTTTTCTGCCAGTGCGATGCTTTCTGTATTAGTCTTAACTTTAATTAAAGTTTATAATGTGTCAAACCTGTGGAAGTTGAATTCAGTCATTCTCAGACAGGGTTACACATTGCCAGTTAGCTTAAGGAAGTACACTGCTGCAATTAAGGAAAAAGTAAAGTAATGTAATTTCTTCATTTCATTGCCATATCATTATCGGGATGCAGTCTATGGAAGAAGTGGGTAGTATTTTGTTGTAAAAGTTCTTAAAAATGTTTTACTAGGCCCATTTTCAGGTTTCATTGACTCTGTTGGGTATGGCTCCTAATGGATAGGCTGTAATGTGAAGGTGAATATTATAGTTTTTTTTTCTGAATGTGTGTTCTGGCGTAAGCTTTCTGTATGGTAATGACTACTCAGCTAGTTCCATGTCTTCTTGCAGGTATTAATGGTGGCGGTCCCTTCTGCCAGGCAGACCTCAATTGTGTTCGACTAGAGGTTGTGGTGAGTATGTGAAAAAAAAAAGTGTGCATCAATTTTATAATTTTTCACCCAGAAATTCCAACACTACAGTGATGGAAAATTTGTGCATTGGCATAGATTGACAAAATAAATAGAATGTTCTCAAACTATTTATTTTTAACTGTATATCTTTAGCTTAGGGCTCTTTCAGACTTAGCCTGGCTCATCCTGACTTAGACTCACCAGAAATCATACCAAGGAGCACACTGAATGCCAACCAGTGTAGAAACTGTAGGGTGAATCCAGATAAGAACGAACAGGCAGTCCTGGTCACCATCATCGATTTTTATAAGTATTAATTTTGGGCAGGTTTTGGACCCAGGTCTATGATTGTGAACTTCGTTTTGGGAGAAAAAAAAATTTGCCTGCCTAAAAAGAAATATGCAACATTTGGCTGCGGAAAACCCTTTTTTAGCAAATTTCACAATTTTTCATATTTGAGCGTACCTTAGCAAAAAATTGGGAGAGTTCTTGATTGCAATATTTTTACAGCAAAAGAACATGTGAAGTAGAACCTGATATGCATTTTATTTCACTTCATTAGTGGACCAGTTTTGAAGGAAAAAAGCACAAATATGGAAAATGGTCCAGAATACCTGTAATCTAGGAATTTATTTCTCAGACACGTTAACAGGATGTCTACCAACCAGGAAAACCAGGAATTTTCAGGGATTTTGACTAGTCTGGAAAAACTCAGCGAAAACTCAGGGAATTTGTGCCTCTATCAGGGAAAATTAGCTGTAATGTTATTGAAAGGGTCGAAAGTCGTGGTAACACTGGCTCGAGTAACAGACAGGAATCGTAATGAATCGTCTTTGACGTCCTGTCATCGGCTAGAGGAGTTGCCAGTGTACAGTCAATGACCCTTTCCGGATGCCCGATAATTTGAACGGCTTTGCGACGCCACCACATACCCCATGGAGTCAATGTATCCAGAACGTCTGAAATTTCGAGTGCAAGAACCCTTTGCTGTCCGATTTTTCTGAATTTTTTCCGTGACCGCAGATACAAAACGGCATTAATCAAAGCCACTACCGCTGCTGTTTTAATTACCTCGCTGCCTCGAACCGGCGCTCTCACACGCAGATCTGCTGGCAACCGTAGCCGCTGCAACGCTAGACCTAGCTGCTTCGACGTTCGCTATTAAGATTTTTGCGATTGGTTGCCGTGTTTTTCATTGTAAGAATTCGCTGCTGTTAGCTATAGCACGGACTCCGCCTTTGTGGTCCTTGCGATTGGCTTAGAAGCTTGGAAAGCACGGTGCGTTGCATAATGCCGGTTTCTGAAAGTCAGCTTTGCCTCTTTACCGAAATGTTAATTGGTGAAGCATACGCAAAAGTATTTCAGTGAAGCATAACAAGTGTGGGAAAGGGCTATTGCCTCGAGACACAGTATGTATTCCTTAATTATACACACGTGCACCCAGTACTTTCTGTCACAGTGCGAGCACGGATATGCCTAATACGTGTACCGACAGGCCTTCAGAGCATTTTCAAATGTGCCTTTGGCTGTTTGAGCCTTTAAGGGCAGTAAATGACATGCATTTATTTTTTCCAACTGGCTGATTTTTCGGCCGTTTTCGCGGCCCTTAGGGAGTTCGAAAAACCGGACATGGACTGTGCAACTGACCAAGAAGATGCTTCAAATGGTCTGTGGGGCGAACGAGTGGCAGAAGGAGGACGAGAATAGAAATGACTGTCACATTGAGAAATGAACGGGAAAGGAAGCGTGCTGCCGCCGTTTTGAAGGAGCTTGAGCTCAAAAAACAAAGTATTGGTTGATGCCGAGATGCAGGTGTCCCTTATCCAAACCAAAATCAACTCTTTAAAGCAGTGAAACACAACACTGAGGCGTCGTGCGTGGGCTGAGAGTATGTCAGGACAGTTGAGGTTGTCTTACGAGCTGTTAGAGAGAATCTCAATTGTGGCAAAGTTCAGGCCTCATATTATTGAGCTTGCTATCAGTTGATAGAAATAGCTCATATTCGAAAATATTTGCTTTTGTATGCATCTCCTTTTTATTCATATTTGAGAACGTCCGACTTGGTTTTCAATTTTTTTCAAATACATTTTATTTGCTGTGCATTTTACTAACCCCTCCCTTCTACTCTCTTTTTGAATAACATAAACACTACTCCTTAGTATTCAAACTGGATTAAGTCATTTTTAAAAAATTTTTTTTTTCATATGCTTACTAGAGAGTGACAGCACCGTGCGACATGGTTTCAGCCTGTGTTGACATAAAACATAGTTCTGCGTCACTCAGGGAATTTTGTAAAGGCACTCAGGGAAAACCTGGAAAACTCAGGGAATTTGGAAATGTGGACTTGGTAGACATCCTGGTTAAACTTCGGATAATAAAACTCTATGGCCATTGACTTACATGTTTGGGGTTTATTTTGCAGTAATTTTGGTGTTGCATCAAGGCGCCATTATACTTCAAAATTTCACTCAAATGCAGTGGTTTAATAAATATGACGGAATTTGAAAATAGTTTCTAAAAAAAATGCTATTTCTTATATTTTTTTACGATTCACCCTGGTTAAATTCAAAGATGTAGTCTACCACTCTGCCTGAAAAAAAAAAAGGCATATTTGAGTGTCTAACAAGTTGCAAAGTGTCAAACGTGACCAACTCCACGGAGTCAGCATGGCTCTGATTTTGTGCTGCAAATCATTCAGGTCATTCAAAAAGAATTGCACCTGTTATAACACCAAGAGGCCATTAACATGAAAGACATGTGCCCAAGCTGCATGGTGCGGCAAGCTTTGTCCCCCGATCCGCCGCTTAGCAGACGGCCAGATATGGTGTGCGCTTTAATCGCGCCCCGGCCAAACTTGATACTGCATGCCCGCGTGCAACATTGAAGTGTAGAGGGCAAGTGAGTTAGAGAATGCAGCACTGTGAAAGGTGAAAGCTATCAGTGCACAAAGGAGGTTCATTTCGTGCTAGGGACAGTTCTGGCAATAGTGTTGCTGAGAGTGCCTCTAGTACAGGACGCCTGCATTTCTTTTTCCAATCTGATAAATGCAGCTTCAAAGCCTAGTGGGAAACGTGTTTTGTGCTGACTATTTGCAGAGACATAATAAGAAAATTTTCTATAATCGAAATTTTCTTCCACTTCGAGACACAAATTTTCTCTGTGGGAACTGTCAACTGCTTCAGGCTACTGACTGTGGATTCTTCAATGGCACTGGCACCTGAAGACAAGCTGCAAGTGAGGATGCATTGTTACTGGTAGAAACATCTGGAAATGATACAGCTAAGGTTGAGGATACTTCTGGGTCAGAGGAAGTGCTCGTTCCAAAATAAGCGGGGCATTGAAAAGCCTAACATGTGCATGCACTGCCCAGAAGTTTTGCCTTCAAGATTTCCTTAATGGTTAAAAGAAAACATCAAGGGTCATATGCCAAGCAAAAGGAAGAAGAAATGGAGCAACGTCTCAGAAAAAAAAAATTAAATCTAGTTTATCAGCATCATATGGCATAGAAAGCCAGCCCATGACATTGGAATAGAGCTGCAGTACCTGTTCAGAGTGGTTGAACAACTTAAAGCAACCTTTGGAAGCTTCATACTCATTCAGTTAGTCTTGGCGTCTATTAACTCTGCTACTAAAGTCGCTTGACATGAAGGAGATACAGCATGTTATTCCAGCAGCCAATGTTACATGATCCATAAATGTAGAGAATACCAGGAGAATCATGGTGTGTGGTCAACTTCTGACCCCTACACAAGGAGGGTAAACCAGGAGGATCTAGAAGCAGCATTGGACTATCACATTGAAGATAAATGTAACTGTTGTCCACCCAGCCCATTCAAGAAGGATGTGGTTGGCATTATGTGTGGAAAGAAAGAGTACATTGCAAAGTGCGCCATGTGTCGTATTTGCGAGGCTCATTTCATGTTTAAGGAAGCCCACCAAGACACTGGAATTGGACAGACAAAGTTCTATTCTTTGTGACCAGAACGATCACGACCACACCATCACATAAAGTGTGTGTCTGTGTTCACTGTGGGAACATAAAGTAGGCAGTTTGTGCTCTGAAAAAAGTTTCCAGGAGGCATTGTTAAGACATTGGTGGCATTGTGAAGCACCAGGTGACACTACACAATCTTCGAAGTCACACCACATCTGCCATTAACCCGGCTTCTGAAATGGTCCAAGTTTCGACGCCTAAACTTCCAAAGATGACAATAATTTATGTCCCGAAAGCTGACATTGAAGCTTTCAGGGAGTTGAAGGTGAGAGAATGGGTTTCTGTTCCCACAAGGCCTGGTATTCAGTCGGAGCACGGATGGGAGTGCAAGCGGGACCCATAACTCCGAAGTAGACTTATTTGGGGCAAGAACAGCTGCTTCAGGAAAGAAGTTACTTTGACATTAAAAGCGAATGCCACAAATTCTTCAAAAAGAAGGTGTAAAACCAGGCCAATAAAGTATTTATATCTGGCAGTAGTACCATTAGCCTCAATACATTATCCTCGTCCTCTGCCACACTGGTATCCGAATCCACAATTATGTTGTAAACAAAAGTCACAACAGTCACAGGACAGAGTAATGGAAGACAGAGTTATCAATTAATAATGAATTTCACCTCGCATTAGTTTGAGTGTTGCTCAGCAAATCAAAATGTGTAAAATCTGTGTTGCGGTAACTAGGTAAAATTGGTCACATTTGACACTTCGTAGCTTGTTAGACACTCAAGTAATGCGATGTTTCTTTTAGGAAGAATGGTAGACCGCTTCCTTGGCTTTAATCAGAGTGATTTCTAACTAAAAGAATTAAAAAAATAAAAACTAGCCTTTAAAAAAAGATTCGATTGTCGATGCTTTTAATAAACCGCCTTATGTTTGAGTAAAATTTTAAAGTATAACGACGCTTCACTTGGGCTGTCATACCCTATGACTTGCACGGGATGTCAAGCTTATGGGTGACTTCTAGTCTTGAGTTGACTCATTCATGAATGAGTTCCCTGATGTGTATTGGTGGTGTGTTTGTTTATATTAGCTGTGAAATTGTAGACAATTTGTAACTTGGCCAATGCAGTTAAGCTGCCTTCACTGTTATTGTAACTGCTGCTTAAATAAGCAGAAAAATGTGGCATATATTTTACATCACAGAGAGCAAACAGACGGTAGGTTACTGAACCAAAACAGCTCAGAGGATGCGTGAAGACTGATATTATTCTTTAATGAGTATCAAAACTAAACAGTATTGATTAGCATTTGTGAGTAACTAGGAGAGAACTAATTGGGAACCTTATTATGAAGATGTTCTTGATGTGCATCCAATTTAGGATTTTGTTGTATTGTACTGACATAGCCAGGTTGCTTTGCTATTTGTGCTTTCTTTGTGCTAGTTGGTAATTATTCTGGTTCGTTGTAAGGCCCGTTGAAGAATTGTTTGGTCATACTTGTTTAAACAAGACCATTAATCTTTGTCAGTTCCTATTTTCCTATGATTATCGCTTCCCATGGTTTATGATGCTCAATTTTGTATAAATGGCATTTCTCAACAATGAAGTACATCCTTTGTGTTTGCTAACACTGCACAAACGCCCATGCAGGGGCCTGCGGCTTCGTCAAGCTGTCCATGTGGCAGCTTTTTCTGCATGCCCCTCGCCTCATGTACTGATGTACTGATGCAAATAAACATCATTATCATCATTGTCATCGGTAACAAAGGTTGGAAGATTAAGAATGCAGCGAGGCAGGTCAGACGTAGGGCAGGAGTGCTGTCTTCCCAAACTAAGCTAAGCTTGAAAAGAGTACAGACATGCACACACTAATAACACCATCAAAAACAAGGTCCACTACTAACTGAATTTTATTCTGCAACGAAGAAGACCTTAGACATTCAGTGGTTCACATACACATTGTACAAATGGCTATCACTTGAAATCTATAGCTTGTCATACAAATTTTGCTAGACATTGCACAAGTTGTAAAATTTAGAAATATGACTATACTGATGCTTTTGTGCAACAGAAAAGTGCTACAAGTGGTCATAATTAAATTCAGGGCCATGCACCATGCCTAGCATAAGCTGGCAGTGGAAGCCTTATTGCGGTATAAGTATGCAAAAGGCTTTGCGAATTGGACACAAGGTGTGGATGAGGAGAAACACACAACAGGGAAGCTGCTTACCAGCTGATGCTGTAGTGATGAAAAACTATGGTACAGAACTACAGTGGTGTACAAGAAATCACAATGATGTAGAAGGAGGGGATCTTTTCATTTGTAGTGGGAGTTGAACACTGTATGCACTATGTTATGAGGTCATTTTACTTCCCTCTTTGGAAATTTCGGTTCATGCCACCGCGTGTGGCACTTTTTTTGCCTGGGAAGTTAAATATTGTTAGGATAAAAAAAAAGGAAAGAGATTAGCCTTGTTGTGTATATACAAATTTTTTGCATAACAGGATATCTATGTGCTTTTGTCCACTTTTATTAGCTGCATTGTCCTCAGAAATGTTACAATTCTACTAGTAAATGCAATGGCACTATGCGATGAACGGGCCCTGAAACACTATTTGAACATAATAAGAAAATGTTGAGGATCTGTAGATAAGGCTCCTGTGAACATATGAGCCAAATATTATTGCACTACCTGCAGCAGGGAATCATCAATCTTGTGTCAAAAAGAGTGAAAAATTTGTTGTTCTTTTCTTCGCAATGTCGTCATGCGGCTACGTGGCACGCAGCCAAGCCCACTAACAGTGTACTAACTATACGATGAACGGGCCCTGAAACACTATTTGAACATAATAAGAAAATGTTGTGGATCTGTAGATGAGGCTCCTGTGAACATATGAGCCAAATATTACGGCACTACCTGCAGCAGGGAATCTTCAATCTTGTTTAAAAAAGAGTGAAAAATTTGTTGCTCTTTCCTTTGCAATGTCGTCATGCGGCTACGTGGCACGCAGCCATTTTGGGATCATGAGAACATTCTCAGTAATACTATAATTGCTAAAAATAAATGTAAACCACGCAGGTGTGCATTCTCAAAAAGACCAAACAAATATTTCATCTTCGCACTTCTGGTCTAAACGTGCCAGTTGCTTGTAACTGCATCTGCTAAGCGTGGCTGCCGAGATCACACTGGTGTAGTGTTGCCAACTCTCGAGTGGACCAAGTCAGAGGAGAGGCGGGCGATGACCGACCCTGTCAGTACTAGAGGAGCTGTCAGTGCGTACGTGAAACAAGGCTGAAATATTTTTTTTTTCTGTACTACCCTCTCACAACTTACAATAAATGTAAAGCATAGTTGCCTAACACAGCTACCAATACCGATAGAGGTAATGTGAACGGTTAGGGTCTGTAACGGAATTAGAAGCATGATAAAAATGAAATCGCCTTTAAATTAGACAATGCAACAAAACACAGAAAGGAATATTGGGCAGACAAGCTGTCAGGCATTATGAAAAGAAAACCTGGTCTATTTATTGTTATCCTGTACAAAAAAAAAACAAAAGTCTGGGAACATTTTGCTGTCCTGACTGAGTCAAGTAAGGACACTGGACATTTACAAAAATTTGGTACTGTCTTTCTAAATCAGGGATGGTTGGCAACCCTAGTTTGGTGTGCTGCATAGCGTAACTATCTTGGCCACCACAAGGTGCTGCCACGAGCCCTCTTGTCGGCGAGACGATCAGACAACCATGTACGCTGATTGGTCTCTATAATTGATGTAGTTCCAAGTGCAGCCACTATGGTGGTGATGTTGCTATTGTACTCGAGGCGCCTGAGTGCCCATCTCGCATCGAGAGAGCATCGCACATGCCTAAAGTAGCGTCACAAAGAAAACAAAAAGAACGAAAAAAAACCCCCGTTTTGTTGGGGCCTTGCTCTTTTGCCATCCCCCGTGTAGCTTCCAGCACGCTAGTGGAGACGAAAGGAGAGAGAAGGCTGTGCATTGGTGCGATAGCTATTTTCAACTCTGCCTATACTTGAAGAATTTGAAAAATGTTTTTGGGGCAGGAGATTGTTGAGGGGATGTTCCTTTAATAGTGAGGCCATTCTATGATTAGTTATAAAAAGTGTTTCACAGCCCCTTTAAGGAGGGACATTATGTGCAAAGTTTATAGCGCAAGGCTGAATTGCATCTAGTTGATGGATAGCATACTTTTTCTGCATGCCATTTATCTGTGTGATGTGGGCTTACCTATTAAATGTTGCCATCATGGGTCCTGTGCTATGCTGTCATAACATCATGGTATGTGATACCATGATGTCATGCCAACACAGCATTTAGTGAAGTGTCTATGTCTTGACTTCAGTATGTATGCATCACATATAGAGTGTAAACATTGCCTTGTAAAGCATGCTTGTGATCTGTATTGTCAGCTGCCAGTTGTACACTTTTGCATTGTAAAGCTTGTGTGAACTGTATGGACTCGTAACGCTATAAGGTACTCTTCCAAGTGGTCACTGCACAGTTAAGAAATTCTTGGAGCCTAGGCCATGGTTCAGCATGTCTGTGCACATTCTGTCCTTATCTTTGTCAGAATGACAACTTGCGTGCTGGCAGTCATTGTTCTTTCTACTTTTCTAGTTCTAGCTTTGAGCAAGTCTCACCTGTCTGTATTATTTGCTAAGCAAGATTAAACACCTGTAGCATGTATGCATTTTCACATACATATTGTGGCCCTGAAGCTGTAAATTGTAATTTCATAGTGCTTTATTTCTTGTTACTTTTTTTCGTTTGTCTTCTGGGCTGCTTGTACCTTGTAGGTTTGTTTGGCCTGGGTCAGTTCTGAGAACTGTACTATCAGTATAAATTGAAATGCGAGCAGAAAAATTCACCGATGATTATGATACTAACTAATGTGAATTTCGAACCTGTGGCAGAAAGGATGTTCCACATCCGCTGCCAAGGTTTGTGAGTGGTGGCGCTGGCTAACAGTCCCAGAGTTAGTTATAGTAGCAACACATAAATACCCCGGAAAGTGGATGGGAAAATGGCGCCGTGGTAGCTCAATTGGTTAGAGCATCGCATGTGTAATGCGAAGACGTGGGATCGTTCCCCACATGCAGCAAGTTGTTTTTTCATTCACTTTCAATTACATTAATTTATTATTTCTTTATTTCAATTTTAAGTACAAGTAATTTCCCCTGTGTTGTCCTTGGTGTCTTTGTTCATTGGCTTCTTATACAACACGTTGAAGTAGTTTTGGAGTTGCTTGCATTTGAATTTATGCTAATAGTACAGTGTGGTACAAATGAGGCAACATCACCATGTGTGAATGTGGCCTGTGGGCATGCTGCACATGTGCAAAGATGCTGATGGTTTTGTCTGGAATGCACGGAGCTGATCCATGATGAGACATGCTGCTGGAGTCAATGCAATCCTTGCAACACTACTGATTTTTTTGTGTGCATAATCCAAAGGCACCATCTTCGTCTCGTACGCCCACACAGCTTGGAGCATGGGTGAAGTGCTTCTTTGTGTTTACTATGTTGGGCTTCACTGTAAATGAAAATGAAGTACGTACATGGCCCATAGTAGTCTTGGTTCCTTCTTGTATTCAGTGGGATAGCGAGTCACCGTCATGCCAGCGGCCATGCTGCTGCACAGAGCCAAGCAGGCCTGCAACAGAGAATCAGTCACATTGTCAAGGTCTGGACTCCTTGCAAGGCAGGGTCAGTTGCACTGTTTCTTCTCATGTTATCTTGTTATTTGAAGTGTGCAATCTTTTCAGTGCATAAATATGTTTCACTATGGCAGCTCTTAGTGATAGAGAGAAAGAAATGTTTTAGTGCCTAGCAGTGAGGTTACAAAGCATGCTGAAGTAATGAGGAGCAACTAAACGACATTTCGGACAAACTTGGATTGCTTTGATTTCTTTGTGCACTGCCCACTAATTATGAGGATGCTTTTGTTACTGGGTTTGTGTGAAAGTATTGCGACGATGCACATCACCAGCACAAAAGCCAAAAGGACAAAGTTGAAAAAAAGGAGTAGCCAAAAATGAGTGCTAAACACAGTGACCTCATAAAATTTTGACTGTACATAACTAGTACATACGTACTATAGGTATGTAACTATAGTAATGTATTTAACTAGTCAAATAATGACATTGGCATTTTGAACTGTCCACAGAGGTTTTACTTACTGAACAGATTATTCTTGTGGCATTAATTTTTTTTTTTGTTCAGATGTGTATTTTTCCAAGTTGGGACTTTGGTGACCATAGATGCAAACAAAGCAGTTGTATCGTGTAGGCCTTTATTTGCATGCCATACACAGTAGCAGTGCCGGTGCAGTGCACATGGGGAAGTTATTTATTTTTAGTTACGAAAGAAAAAGAACATGTTGCTGTTCTTTAGGCTTTGTGCTTAGCATTTCATGTAGTCCTGTAGGTTTGCTGTCTCATGTGCTCATACTACAGGTAGTGGGATGCACACGGCCGCTTAGGTCGCAGCAACTAGGACGTGCTTCAGTGCGGATGCCTTTCGGGGCCTTCTGTGGTGCCCACCAGCATCGGCTGCGGCTGCACCACTGCTGTCCCCACTGTGGCCTCTTCTGCACTCAAGTGGGTCACTACTCTCTCTGCATTACCTGCAGTTCTCAAGAAGTGAAATATTTTCAGCGCTTCCAAATCATAATGTATTGAGTAACCTTGGGGATTAACTTATGGTCTTTCTGCGTGAACATTTTTCTGTCATTTTGTTAAGGCAAATAATTGAACACCATTTCCAATTGTGGTGCAATCTGTGCACACCTTACCGCAAAAGTTTTTTGAGCACAGATTCATGGGAAAGTCGTTTCTTTTTTTTTTGTGTCTGCCATTTTGGCCTGAAATTCAGGGATGGAATGTGGTGACCTACTACACTTTCGCTTTGTGCCTGTTGAAGTTTTGTTTTGTTGTGGATTCCTCCCTCCAAAAGTTCGTGCAGTCAGAGGTACAAGGTTTTATTTCAAGGGCTTTTTGCTTCTATCAAGATTCTGTAGCTATTGAATGTTGACTTGCGTGGTAACCACAGAGTGTCTGCAAATGTCACAACACATCAGCACATGTTGTAACAACACAGCTGTTTGTGGCGTTCATGGTTTGTTCTCATGTGGAAGAAGTACACTGTGCAGTTTCTTATTAATCCTAATTTACTTTGGATCTTAAATGTCATAAATGGGAGGTTCCTAGTCATGCTTGGGTGGCACTGCTTTGTTTCTGCTTGTCTAGCTAAAGCGACTGCACAGAACAAGGATGACTATTTTAGGTATGCAAGTATTGTCCAAATTTATATTGAACACTTCTTAAAAAATGATCACTCCTACTTGATTATTTACCAGAAAAACATTATTTATTTATTTATTTATTTATTTACTTACTTACTACTCTCAAGGTAGAGACATTACAGAGAGAAGTGGGTAAGACAGACAAAAAAGAATATAGAACAAGATAATGCAATTATACAATGATTCCGGTGATGGCAGTTTTGAAGGCGTTTGTATCTGTTACTGAAGCAATGGTGGAGAGAATGTGGTTCTGGTCGGAGCTTGTGGTGGGAACAAATGAATTAAAGTAGAAATCGTTGCGGCATGAGGTACGCCAACTCTGTACTGGTGGTCCATGCTGTTGAATATATACGGGTTGTAAAAAAAGTGTCTCGTAGGACAGGGTTAAAAGGATTAATTTTATGGAAAAGACAGGGACAGGAAATATTCCGCGAAGTGACAGGTCATGCAAACTGAGGGATGATTTCATTCAGGTAACACTAGCTGTTTGTGAATAGTTCAATATAATAAAGCGTACAGAGCAAACTTGGATTGCTTCGATAGAAAGGATGAGGGAATTAACATGGGGATCCCAAATAGAAGACACATATTCCAATTTAGGATGCACTAATGTTTTATAAAGTAGGAGTTTTAAGCTGCTAAGGGCAAGCGAGAAATTACTCCTTAAGTAGCCAAGTGATCGATTTGCACTGTTGATGATGTGGTCTATGTGTACTTGCTAAGAAAGGTTCTCGGTAATGTGGATGCGTAGGTATTATTTGTATGAGGAAACTTGATATAGTGGAGCATTGTTAAGAGAATAATTAGAAGGTGGAAAATTACTTACATGTCGGGAAATTCTCATCACTTTACATTTCGTTACATTCAGTTTGATCTGCCAAGTATCGCACCATGCAGAAACCCTGTTTAGGTCTGCCTGAAGGATGGCACTCTTAGTGGTTGTTAATATTTCACGATAAGCCATGCAATAATTAGCAAATAACTTTATGGAGGAGGAAACATTATTGGGTAGGTCATTTATGTACATGAGGAAGAGTAAAGGGCCGAAAACTGACCCTTGAAGGACACTGGATGTTACAGGAGAGCTGTTAGAGTTATAGCCGTTAACTGACACGAACTGTGTGTGAGAGGACAAGAAGCGTTCAATCCATTGTAAGATATTAGTGTGCGAATTGAGTATGCTGAGTTTTAAGAGTTAAGAGCTTATGGCAAACAGAGTCGAAGGCTTTTGCAAAATCGATGAAGATGCAGTCGAAGAATGAGCAACGGCCAAGTCCAGAAAATAAGTCCTGGGTAAAGGAGAGGAGTTGTGTTTTGGGCATGAACAAGTTTTCCTGAAACTGTGTTGAGGCACATTTAAGAAGGAGTTTTCTTCGAGGAAAGTTATTAAGTGGCTGTAGGTGACATGCTGCATTAATTTACAAGGTATGCTTGTCAAGGAAATTGGCCTATAGTTGGCAGGAAAGTGTGCTATCGTAGACAAATTAAACACGAACAGCGGAGCTCGTGGCCAATAGTACAATCAGCGCCACCTGCTGGCCATGCTCAATTCAGGCGGCGAGTGCAAGAGTACGTGTCCCACTGCGGTATGTTCGACCGTAGTTTTCTGTGTGCTAGTTTTATCATACCGGCGCACCGCTGACATTGCCGTCAAAGCAGCTTCTCACCATGCGGTGTTGCCTATAGGCAGCCCGCACGTGTGAGACGAGCATTTTCTTTGCTCACTATCAAGCTTTGCTTTTTATTTATGTATTTATTTTTGCCACCATAGTCTCCTCGCTACCACTGGTGCTTTAACTGCTGGCAGGCAGCATTGCTCGTGCCACTCAATTGTACAGTTAAAAATGCCGCTTGCACAAGAGCCACACCTTAAAGGGAAGCTGAAACGGTTTTCAATTTCCATGAATTGCTGGGATTGGGAAGAACAGACCTAATAATTTACGGTTCTGAAATTTTTTTTTTTCGTTTTGTTAATATAAGGGGCGGAAATCGCTTTCTAAATCACCCACGCGGACACGCCCCCATCGCTTCCCGGAGCGCCGGGTGAGGTTGTTGCCAGAGGAGAGAACCGGTGAGAGTGACGTCATGGGCGGAGACCGAGCCAACCGAGCTGCGGACCGGCGTGCTGGCATGTGCTGGCATGCCTCTTTCCGTCCTGCGCTTTACTGAACGACGCTACGAGAGATCTGGCGCCGCCGCCGCCTCTCACGTTTGTTCTGCGATTTTCGTAAACTGTTCTTTCCTTCTGTGCTGCGTGAGTGCCTACAGCCAAGGGCGCCCAACATGCCCTCGTTCTGTGCAGCATTCGGCTGCGCGAACACAGGTGGGCGAGACGATGTGGTGTTTAACAAATTCCCGAAGGAAAAGAAGCTTGCAGCGCAGTGGGTACATGTGGTGAGGAGAGATAAGTTCTGCCGACGAAATCAACTATGCTGTGCTCGGACCATTTCCGCGACAGTGACTATCATCGGAGCTTGACAACGATGCAGGCAATCGGTATTCCAGTTAAATCGGCGCGACTGAAGCCTGGCGTTGTTTCGTCTATATTCTCCTACAAGAGAAACACCTCGCAACCTTCAAAAGCGGCCTTCGCCAAGAGGAGAAAGCGTGAGGTAAGGGTTTTTATGTGCACACGGGCAATTTTTTACCAGATGATCACCTTAGTGTCGAACAAACGGTCTACGACGAAGCGAGGTGGAGGCACAGCCGGGAATATGCACCTACGTGCAAAGTGCCTGCCGTTTTCATCCTGTTTTGCCTCTCCGCTTTGTCACGGAACACTGTACTACAGCTGTTTGTTCGGCGCTGTTCTGATACGGTGAAATAACTCGCCGGGGGTACGCTTGCACATTCAGTGATATTTGTTATCCGTCCTACCTTGCGGTGCCCGCAGATTTAGCCGTTCAGCATTCGTGTTCAAATCGCACGACATGAGGCGTTACGGTAATATTTTCATGCTCGTGTTAGAGTAGTTGAACTCGGCGTGTAAAAACTTCGTTCCGTAGATTTCGCACTCACAGCTTGCTACCAGCAGCGAAATGCCACAAAAGCGAGCGTCGGCACAGCCGCGCCCGTGGCAAGGCGAACGGGCTCAAATAATGAAGTAACGTTGTGAGGTATTGAATTTATCAGCGTTCGACGTGGTCTAGCCCTATACAGGCATCGCTGCTTGGCAAAAAAAATTTTCTTGGCCTTGTTCCTAGGGAACTGGCTATGCATCACGCATGGGAAAATTATTATTTGAAAGTAATTATATTACGTTACTCATTACTGTCTTATTATGCTCATTGATTTGAATTACATTACCAATTACCGCCTTAAAAAAGTAATGGTATTACTTCACGATTGCTTCCAAAAAGTTTTCATGCATACAAGAAGCAAAAAGCAAAGTATAAAGGGACGCCAACCTTTCTTTAAGGTAACATACACTTTCATGCCCTCCCCCCATGTTTCTCAACGACACCTCACCACATTACCTACGTTCTGACGCCGTACACAGCTTACTGGTGCATATTTAGTGCAATTACTAAATTACTTTAGCCATGAAATTACAGACAAAATATTTCACATTACTATCACTAGACAACTAATCCATCACATAAATTACTGAAAAAGTATTTCAATTATTGTAAGTAATCCAACTGCTGTCATGTATACTGATATGCTGAAATTCATGACATCCATGCCTTGCACTCTTTCAGATACTAGCAGAGCTCCTCGAGAACCGAGCCCCTGATGAACCTGTTCCACTACCATCACCAATCGAAGATTTTGAAGCAGCCAGTGTGACACAGGCATATAATGAAGAGTTTGAAGCTAAGATTTCCAGCGTGCGAGAAGGCGCACACATCACTCTCGCTGTTGGCACACTCAACATCGTCGTTGCCGCCGTTGCCGCCATCGTTTTCTGTATCGGCTGTCGGTTCGAACATGTACGGTGAAAATGCAAGCTGTCAGAGACAGCGAGAACGTTCCATCTTACAAGTCAGCTATGAAGCCAGAACAGCAGAACCGTGTGCTACCAGAGAGAAAGGAATGGTGCTACGCTCTGAAACGGAGACATGCGGCGGCGCCGACCGGCGACTACCGCCAACGGCGCCACAGCGACCCGGACCAATCACGGGCAACAGCGGCGTTCGCGCGATGCCCTGAGGCGCTGGTGGGCGTTTTCTTGAAAAAACAGCCGCTTGAATTTGTTTCCGCCCTTTTTGAACCAGATATTCGTGTTCAGGGGACTCAGAACTGTAGAATGCCGCAGAGAACTCATTTTTTTCGAAAAGTGTTTCAGCTTCCCTTTAACAGGGCGGTGTTGCCATGTCGGCGCTATTGTATATAACGTCAGGACCCGGTGTTCCTACGGCCATTAGAACTCAGCCATGCCTGGTATGTGGACAGAGGACAGACTTAAAGGGACCCTGAAACGATTTTGGCGATTTTCTACAAACGTACTGAGTCGTTAGAGTAGGTTCTTCTGATCATTAATTGATGCATCTGAGTGCTCTGCGTAAAGCGTGTAATTTATTATAAGGTTTTAAAAATACACATCGCTGCCGATCGCAGCGCACTGCTCGGCGGAATTTTAAGCCGCCCCTACCCATATGATGCAAATAACCCATATTACGTCACATTGGCGAGCTATCTGATTGGCTGACCAGGGCGCGTGGTCGATAATTTTCCAACTTTATGGTGAACAAATGATGCTCGTAATAGGTGGAATGTTAGTTACTTTGTTTTTGTAAAAAGAAAATAACTTAAAGAGAATACACAAGAATAGTTTTTTAGTACACTTCAGCACTTCCGGCACACAGCAAGTGTCGTCTGCTTGTGTTACAACGTACTCCATTTTGACCGGAGCTCCGCGGTCAGAGTCGGTCTCAGTCTTCGCGAGCACTATGATTCGACTTTGTTGCCTTGTGGACTGCAAACCTAGCGACCTGCAAACCGCGAGTCCAGTATTAGGGCAAACGCAAGCGCAAGGGGACAAGGTCTGGCCGCTTGACTGTGCCGGGATGAGCCACGAGATGAGCAGAAGGGCAAATGTGAACGGTCTGCACGGTGCAGCCACCTGGTGGCACAGAGCTCAACCATACACAGTAGCAGCAACGAGTGTATTCTTTGCTGCTGGTGTGTATTTTTCGCAGGAGTGTAATCATCAACACGTTGATTTATAAATGTTTAAAATGCTTTACACAATATTAGCGCTTTGTTTGACTGGTTAAGCGCTGCGCCAGCAAGTGTCTGGACCGTGCAGACCGATCAGGCTGCTCACGTACGTCTACGCTAAAGTTCCTTCATCAGCTTGAGTTTATGCCTCCAGTCATTTGCCGAAATGACCAGCTTGCCTGTTTTTAGCGGAGTACCGGACACGTTCGGCGCTACGACGGAATGCTCGCAACGCACGCTGCTTCGATAGCTCTCGGTCAACGGCCAAGCGGCTAGCGGAGAGGTCTCGCGCGGGAGGGGGCGTGCTCCTAAACAACCGGAAGTGAGCGATGTGACGTCGCATCGTGACGCTCAACCAGTGAAGGCGGAGCTTAGCGCCGCTCGCTCGGCGAGCGAGTTGAGGAGGAAAAGCATAGCTAGGGAGGAGGGTAACTTCTAATCGCTTGCAGCTCCATTAATACGTAACGCTTCACTTAAATTGTGGTGCGAATGTTCTACTTAAGCTGTACCCTACGCGCCTACAAAATTTGTCCGAACTGTTTCAGGGGCCCTTTAAGATGATTGCTCTTTACTGATACAATGTGCCGCAATGTGACAATGCCAGCATTACAGGCTGCCAGTTGTTGGCTGTTAATCAGATTCTCCAAGCGTAGCGTGACAAGGGACGGCTTGGAAATCTACCTCGTGGACGTAGACATCGAGCTACGACAGAGGACCAGGATCTTCAAATCGTGGCATGCACAGCTGAAGCCACAGCTGAAGCCCCATGCGCAGCGGAAGCCCCATCGATGTGCCGGTGCAGCGGTATGATAAAACTAGCACACAGGAAAGTGCGGTTGAACATATCGCAGTGGGACATGTACTCTCGCACTCACTGCCTGAATTGAGCATGGCCAGCATGTTGCGCTGATTGTACTATCGGCCACCCGCTCCGCTGTTCGCGATTGTACATTACCTGTCTTATGTAAGGGAACCACATTCCTAACCTTCCAATCACTGGGAAGTTCACAAGCATCTAGTGACTGCCCAAAAAGCATCGACAACATTATAGAAGAATAAGCTTTAGTATTTTTCAAGAACTTTGGATTGATAGCATCTACACCTAGCGAAGGAAGCTTTATTTTTTTTATTAACATATCAATTCCAACTGAGTCAATGATAATGGAATCCATTAGAGGAAAATGATATTGAGCAAGTATGGGAAGTGAGGTGGCTTCAATTACAGTAAAGGAAGATAAAAATATGTTGTTTAACAAAGAGCAGCGATTAGGTCTTGAAGACGATTGCACCTACTTTACCAATGAGCTCAACTACTGTGTTGCTGTCACTTTTCACCATCTTCCAGAATTTGTGTGGATTACTAAAAAGTAAAGAGGGAAGTGTTGTTTTAAAGAATAAATCCTTGGCTGATGACAGCGCATGTGCGTAGTCATTGGCTGTGTCGTGATAAGCTACCCTACGAGAAGCGCTCTAAGGTTACCTAGCCTATCTGTAAAGACTTGTTTTTTTGTTGTGAAGCCGTCTTGGAGATCGCGTGAACCAAGGTGATTTGTTGATCTTACCCTCTGTAACGGTATGTACATGTATCTGATAGTTCGATTACTTTAGACTTGAATGAAAGCCAGTTTTCATCAATAGATCTTTCTGAAAATTGCCAAATGAAGTTAGAGAAGAAAAGTTCAAGTTCAGCATTAACAACACTATAACTACCTCGGCTGTAATCCCTGATCTGCTTTTCTGTTTTCCTTATTGGCATTGAAGAATTTTTTAATGAGAAGTGCATCGCTAAATAATCGCTCAAGCCAGGTAACATTGTTACATTGCCAACTAAAGAAGGGTGAGTGGTAAGTAGTAAATGTAATGTAGTCACGCTAGAGAGCTTAATGTGTGTCAGACACCCGCTGTGGTTGCTCAGTGGCTATGGTGTTGGGCTGCTGAGCACGAGGTCGCGGGATCGAATCCCCGCCACGGCGGCCACATTTTGATGGGGGCGAAATACAAAAACACCCGTGTACTTAGATTTAGGTGCACGTTAAAGAACCCCAGGTAGTCGAAATTTCCGGAGTCCTCCACTATGCCGTGCCTCATAATCAGAAAGTGGTTTTGGCACGTAAAACCCCATAATTTTTTTTTTTTTAAGTGTGTCAGACATTTGATGAGCTGTGCAAGATTGAAATCTGAACAAGTGTTTATGAAAAAAGTACATTCTCAGGAATAAGAGCTTACATGAGGATGAGGCTTGGCCCATGAAATGCCCGGAAAGGTGAAATCACCCGCCAGAAGCAGTAATGAACAGGATACAGAAACAACCCCTATAACTAGCGATGACGTCTGAAAGTCCTTGCAAGACATGAAACGGGGAAGAGCGGCAGCAGAATATGGAATAACAGTCAATTTAATCAAAGCTGAAGGAGACATAATGCTTGGAAAACTGGCCGCTCTCTAGAAGGGCCCAAAAAAACTGGAAGAATTCAAACATTGTACTAATCCACAAAAAGGGAGACGTTAAAGAATTGAGAAATTATAGGCCCATTAGCTTACTCCCAGTGTTATATAAAATCTACCTGCAATAGAATAAGGGCAACACTGGACTTTAGCCGAGCAAGGGAACAGGCTGGCTTCAGGAAGGGATACTCTATAATGGATCACATCCATGTCATTGATCAGGTAATCGAGAAATCCGCAGAGTACAATCAGCCTCTCTCTACGGCTTTCATAAATTACGAAAAGGCATTTGATTCAGTAGAGATACCAGCAGTTATAGAGGCATTACATAATCAAGGAGTACAGACCGGCTATGTAAATATCTTGGAAAATATCTACAGAGATTCCACAGCTACCTTAATTCTGCACGAGAAAAGGAGGAAGATACCTATAAAGAAAGGGGTCAGACAAGGAGACACAACTTCTCCAGTGCTATTCACCGCGTGCTTGGAAGAAGTGTTCAAGCTATTAAACTTGGAAGGCTTAGAAGTAAGGATCGACGACGAATATCTTGGCAAGCTTCGGTTTGCAGATGACATTGTTCTATTCAGCAACACTGCAGACGAGTTACAACAAATGATTGAGGACCTTAAGAGAGAGAGTACAAGAGTGGGGTTGAAGATTAATATGCAGAAGACAAAGATAATGACGAACAGCCGGGCAAAGGAACAAGGGTTCAGGATCGCAAGTCAGCCTCTAAAGTCTCTAAAGGAGTACGTTTACCTAGGTCAACTGATCATAGGGAACCCTGACCATGAGAAGGAAATTCACAGAAGAATAAAAATGGGTTGGATCGCATACGGCAGACATCATGAGCTCCTGGCTGGAAGCTTACCGTTATCATTAAAAAGGAAGGTGTACAATCAGTGCATTTTACCGGTGCTGACATATGGGGCAGAGACTTGGAGACTGACAAAGAAGCTTGAGAACAAGTTAAGGACCACGCAAAGAGGTATGGAACAAAGATTGCTAGACATAGCGTTAAGAGACAGAAAGCGAGCGGTTTGGATCAGAGAGCAAACGGGTATAGGCAATATTCTAATTGAAATTAAGAGAAAGAAATGGAGCTGGGCAAGTCATGTAATGCGGAGGTTAGATAACCATTGGACCGTTAGGGTTACAGAATAGGTACTAAGAGAAGGGAAGTGCATTCGAGGACGGCAGAAGATTAGGTGGGGCAATGAAATTAGAAAATTTGCGGGCGCTAGTTGGAGTCGGTTGTCGCAGTACAGGGGTAATTGGAAATCGCAGGGAGAGGCCTCCGTCCTGCAGTAGACATACGATAGGCTGATGTTTATGACCAGAAATTTCGGTGCTATGGGGTATCGAACCTGCACCTTGTGCAGAACGTTGCGTGATTCAAAGCTGAAACCGGAAGGATGGCCGGGAGGGCGGTTGCAAGCACAAAAGACAATGTCTTTATGATGGAGACGGATGCAGACACAAACTAGTTCCAAGGGCGATACAACAGGAATAACAAAAGGAGGAAGATCATGGTTCACTGCAGTTAAAGCTCCGCCACCATACGAGTTCTGCGATCACACCGATAAAATGTGCACTTTCTTTCACAGTTCAAAATTTTTGTCGATTTTTACAGAAAGCCACGTTTCTCTCAATATGACAACATCAGCGCAACACATGTCCACTAACGATGATAGGGCATCACGTTTGTTTAGCAAACTTCTGATATTACAGTAGAAAAAATAAACATTGCTGGATACATTGGAACAATTCTTTTTTTTGCTATGCCAGTGGGGCTGGTGCCTGTGCTCTGGCCGCCTCTGGTGCTAGGGAGGATGCTGTGCTACCATTCGGTTCAAGTTCATATACTCTGTTAGTCGTTTTACAAAAGGTATAGCTTTTTTTTTTTTCTAATTTAGTAGACTCCCTTTATGATGAACTCGAAGGGACCATGAAAATTTGTCTTATCAGAAGTTTGCCTTATCAGAAGAATAATTGGTAACATGACCAGGTGCATCCAAATATCTTACTTCAAAATGGTTATTTAGCTGAACTTAATAGAAAACTATTTTCTAGTGGTACTCTTACTTGGTTTTATCCAGTCTGTGATGTTTGGCGCTTCTGTGCATATTGGCGAGCAGCCACAAACAATGTCATCTCGCCTAATGACCTTGAAAATTCTTCTGTGCCTTTGTGCTGCGGGAAAAAGTTAACTGAGGAGTTAAAGTAAGCATCTGCCACCTCACAGGTCACCGGTGCAGGCTCCGAGCTAGCGAAAGTACGAAGAAGTACGCTGAGCGTGCAGCAAAACAAGGCCACCTAGAGGAAAGTCTAGGTGACGTTGAGTGAAGTGGGGAAAGGGAAATGAGGCAAATAGTCGTGGAGGAGAGAGGTAGGCGGGTGATGTGCTGAGTTGACCTCCTCTGGCAGTTGCTGCAGGTTTGTTTGTGATAAGGACATACTAGGTTCGTCTCATGTTAACATCGTTCTCATGCACCTTACGCTGTATGTGCGAGGGAAAGTGTGCGACGCAGTGAGCCAATGATGATGGCTCTTTCTCGCGTGCACAAAGGAGGAAATGGGGGGAGCTCCATCTTTCATTGCGCGCATAGCACTGGGGAAGGGAGAGAGAGGGGTTGCTGTACTTCAGCCACGTGCAGTCACACAGGCTTTCTCTTGAAAGCAATGAGCTTTGGGGGCACAGTCTAGGTGGGCAGATGGCTCGTAGCTTTGCATGTGCTGTGTTCTCGTCGCTCAGTTTGTGTTGAAGCAATAGACAGTGCAAAGGTCACTTCGCTCGTTGCTGCTGCCGTGATTCCTCACTGCAGCATTTTGACAGCGAGTGTCTGCAGTCATTGAGTGTGTTTTGTTCATATTTGCCAGTGCGCGCTAACACCGTGCCTGTTAATGTAGTTAGTGAGCGAATTATTACAAAGGGGTGTTCTACTCCAGCAGCTTCCGCATATGGCGCGGCCGCACGAGGCCTGTCTTGAATACAATCTACGAGACAGACAGTCTAGGTGCACCGATCGTCGATAGCTTCGTATGCGATCTGGCACTAATACTCTTGCGTGCCACCCGTGTTCACAAAGTGAAACATCACTGTCTCTTTTTGTTTCCCCCTCTTGCTTTTGCCTCTGTCCACGGGTGATGCGCGTCGCAGGCCTCCAGTAGGGTGCCTTGATGCGTGCGCCTCTGGGCGCAGCACATTGAGGCCCCCTACCCTCCGGGATTCGTAGCAGTGGTGGCCACTCCGAATGTTCGTCTTGACTGAAGAGCACGTCTGAGGTGGTTTGTCTTTAAGCGGATTTTCTTTTCCATCGAGTCTATGGAAAACCAAACAAACATTCCCATGTTGTTCGTTTTATGTGAGAATTCGACTTGAACAAATTCGCCTTAATGAGAGGTCAATGTATTAGCTTATTGTGGCATAGCACATACGGCTGCCCACTGGCTTTCCCAAATTCAAGCAGTTTTTTGCGCGAGTTGCACGTCATCTGACAAAAATCTTCGCTAATAGATACTCCAGTGCCTAGAAGCCTAGATTTTTGAGATTACACAGTTGATTTGGCTTTAAATGAAAAGAACCATGCCATAATTGGTCTGCACTTGTTTGGAAGGAACGAACCCAACTGATGAGCGCGAGAAGTCCCGTCATCAGGCTACTGCAGACCGAGGCACTTGGATAGCAATTTTTGCACCTTTTCCTCGGCACTAGCCCAAGATTCTGTGCCACAATCTGCAATGCTGTAAAAGTAAAGATTTTCCCTTCTAGCTCAATCTTCCTGATCGTCCATATGTGCCTTTAGTGCTGCATTTTCTGCTTTGACCACTACAGAAACGAATTTCTCCATGTTTGGGATCAGGCAACTGCAGACCAATGCACTTGGATAGCAATTCTTGCACCTTTTCCTCGGCACTAGCCCAAGATTCTGTGCCACAATCTGCAATGCTGTAAAATAGGGGTGTGCGAATATTCGAAATTTCGAATACGAATCGAATATTTTCCTTATTCGAAGCGTAATCGATTCGAGGAATGCATATTCGGAAATTCCCGAATACTCGAGGACGGCCGAATAATGGTAGAAACGGCGAATATTCGGACAGACTGCGAATATTTGAGCAATTAACAAATTATATGCTTGCTACGCATTCTGCCAAGAACATGTTTGTTCACTAAGAACTTCGCATGATCCGCTCATTATATGTAGTCTCTGTTTCAGTCTATCTGCATAACGCCCGTAAGACATGATCAGTATCGGTTTCTTTTTTACCAAGCTTTATTCCAGGACTCTTTCATAACGATATATGATGTACTTTCGTGTTCTGTAAGTATACGCAATAAAATATGTAGCGTACATATATATGTATATATGTAAAATAAGAGTTTATGGAATGCTTTTGACGATCCAGGGATGAACAGGGAGAAGACACATTCGGCATCTGGCCCTCAGAGGGAAGTTACAGCCTATGCGGAAAAGCCTCTTCTGGAAAGGGGCAAGAATGCTTGTGAGTGGTGGCAGTCCATTGGCCGCTTCAAGTACCCGCTTTTAAGTGCGCTCGCCCAGAAGTACTTGGCCATCCCTGCCACCTTCCTAGCGAAAGAGTCTTTTCTACCGGTGGAAATGTTGTCACAATGCATAGAGAGCGCTTACTTTCTGAACATGTTAAGCAGTTAATTTTCCTTCACAATAACCTTTAACAAGGGCGTTACCTGACTGAGGGCATTACCTGACATTACCTGTGTGCATTACCTATAATCAGTGCCTCTTTAACCTGAAGCAGCCTCGTAAATTCCAATATTATTCTTAAGAGGGTAATAAAGGTATTGTAACCTCGTTTTGAACTTTTTAATACTACACACATATTCGACATTCGATTAGATATTCGAAGACAGTTTTTTGCCTTATTCGTATTCGATTCGTATTCGAAAATTTCAATATTCGCACACCCCTACTGTAAAAGTAAAGATTTTCCCTTCTAGCTCAATCTTCCTGATCATCCATTTGTGCCTGTAGTGCTGCATTTTCTGCTTCGACCACTACAGAAACGAAGTTCTCCATGTTTGGGTCCTCATGGCTATGTTCCAAGGAAATTACTTTGTCCTCTAGAGCAGACACCCTAGAAGCTAAGTCCAAGACCTTTGAGTCAAGCAGTTTTGATTTTCCTTGACCTCATTGATGGATTTGAGGAGCTCATCATGATGTGTGTCCAAATGTGTACTAAGCTGCTTGATCACAGCTAGAATTTCCCTATGTTGTGCACTACATTCTTCATGCTGCGTTCTGGGAATAAGTTCAACATTGGTGCAAAGTAGAAGAGCTTTTGAAACACTGAACAAAATCAATAGCAATAGACACCAAAACCCGTGGGTATGGGAATTGTAGAAGGGCAACATTGTTAGAACGTTTAGAAAAACAGGATGGGGTTTAACCAACCTGCACAAGTAGGCAAAAGCAGTTTGAGGATGCCTTCGGTGCCGCATTCCCATGCCTACTGAAGAGTAAAGCCGCTCACAGATTGCTTATATGGTTTCCGGGAGGCGCTGGCGGCATCAAAGTGGCTGTGTTGTTGAACGGTATGACCAGCGTTGCACAAAAGACGTTGCTATCCTTTATGGTGCAGGCGCCGTTGGTCCATGTGCTACACATGTCATAGTAAGTCGTCGTGTTGTTATTATTTTATTTATTAATACTGTCAAACCACAATGGGCCATTATAGGAGTGGAACAAGTACAGAAAGAGCATACAAAGTGTTACATTCCTTGGCAGGTAGTGAAACATCATACATCAATGTTCATTTTCTAGGTGCAAGAATATTCTGTCAGATGAAAACTTAGAGAAAACAGCAGTTACTAAATATACAAGATTAAGATAGTGTGTTGTACACAAAGACACTCAAAGTGACATACAAAGGTGATGTATAGAAAGACATACAAAGAGTGTCCAGACCCTAGCAAAAGTAACATGCGGTATGGATTGGAGCATTGCACTTCTGTTACTGTCTTCATAGTTGAGCAAATATTCTAACGAACGAACACTTTCTGGAAAACGCACTATAGAGGTATACTCAGGAACAAATTAAGGTCACAGGGGACAAATTATGTAAAATATGTAGACTTAACTTTTTCCTCAAATTCACCTATTGATGATAGTTTCATTATAGTGTCTGGTAGCTTGTTCCATTCATTGATAGCCCTAGCGAAATAACTAAATAACTTTAAAAGAATCGATAAAGACAGAGCAACTGTGTCTGTGCCTAAAATAGGTGTCTGGTTGGATGATAAAGTAATTGTTTTTATTAATGCTAACGAGATCATGAATGACAAGAAAGATAAATTTTAGTCTTTCAAGGGAAGTTCTCGATTCTAGAGAGGGTACATTGGCAATTTTGTTAAGTTCTGAGGGGAAGTCATGCTGCCGATACTTATTATAAAAAAACCTTAAAGCGAGACATTGAATTTTATCAAGTTTAGATTTTTTTGTCACCGTGTAAGGGTCCCATATTATTTTGGCATACTCCAAGATTGGTCTAATTAACGTTTTGTATGCCAGAATTTTTATTTCAGGAGTTGTGCTGTGAATGCGTCTTCTTATGGACCATAGTGCATTGCATGACTTGGTACACGCGTCATTGATATGAACATTCGCTCTTAAGTCAGATGCAATAGCAACACCAAGATATTTATGAGCGGAAACCGTTGTTAAGGAAGTGTTCTCAATGGAGCATGTATGAAACAGAGGTTTCTTTTTTCTCATAACCTTCATGACAACAGTTTTTTTTTGTGTTTAATACTATTTGCCATGTGTCACACCAGGTTCTAATCTTTTGAAAGTTTAATTGAAGAAGAGTCTGGTCATTGGGATTTTCTACCTTGTTATGTATACAAGACACAATCGTCTGTGAACAGCCGAATGGGTACTGTGATATTATTGGGCATATCTTTAATGAAAATTTAAAAAAAAGGAGCAGATCCAAAACGCTACCCTAGGGTACACCGGATAGTACCCCTGAGGGATCGGAGCGACAGTTTTCAAGCACAATGTACTGTTCTCTTTTGAAGAGATAGGATGAAAACCATTTAGTGATCATCAGATTTTTGAAAATTTTATCAATCTTTAGGAGCAATTTAGAGTGGGAAACTTTATTGAAGGCTTTGGCAAAGTCAAGGAATATTATGTCTATTTGTTTACGTTCGTTCAAGGCACTTGCGAGATCATGTGTTAATTCAACCAACTGAGTTATTGTCGAGTGCTGCTTACGGAAACCATGTTGGCAGCGATATAGGATATTGAAATCAGCGACGTATATGGATAATTGTTTTGAGACAATATGCTCTAGTATTTTTGCACATGTACTAATTAATGAAATAGGTCTATACCTATTAAGATCCAACTTATTACCACTTTTGTGAATCGGAACAATTTCTGCGCATTTCCAAGCAAATGGGAAGCAGCCAGTAGAAATTGAGGACTGGTAGATAACTGTGAGGTATTTAGCGGTCCACTCTGCATATCTATACAAAAGCTCATTAGGAATGTTATCGGGTCCTGGACTCTTTTTGCTATCGATGTTCAATATCAGATTTAATACACCCTGTTCATTCATTTCAACGTCATTCATAGGGGCTGATTGGGAACTTTGTCAAAATTAGGTGTGGAGAAATTATCTTTAATATAAATAGTAGAAAAAAAACTGTTTAGTGACTGCGCTCTGTCCAAAGCATTATCCTTACAGTCAGTATGAGGCGAGGGGTTTACATATCTCCAGAATTTACTAGGAGCATTTTTGAGGAAGGATACCAAGGCAGTGTTGAAGAAGTTAGTTTTTGAATCTTTAATAAGTTGCTTCAATTCCTGGCTCATAGTCTTGATAACATTAATGGAATGTGGGCAACCAGACTGTGGAAGCACCTGATGCCTTCGCTTTAATATTCTTTTTGCATGAATAATGTCTCTGGTTATCCATGGATTTCATTTTCTTGTATTCTTAAGACGGCGTGGAACATAGCAATTTATGTAACCTTGAACCACGTTGGAAAAATGATCCCAGAGTTTGTCAACGCTCTCACCAGAACGGTACATAGTAATGAGATCTTCAAATGATAAGGCAAGGTGATCTAGTATGCATACATCATTAGCATCTTTAAAATTCAGGATCAACTTTCGAAAGCGGTCCTCCGATATCCTTGCATCAAGCCTAAAGCATGTGATAACCATATTGTGGTCAGCCTCAACCGAGCAGCTAGAAAGATGGGGATGTAACGGCTCAGAAAGAAATACAAGATCTAGGATTGAGGGAGTATCCGCACACACCCTAGTATGTCCTAAGACAATCTTGGATAAATTAAAACAGAACGTCAAATTAAGCAGTTCTTCACAGGATCGAGGTTCAGATGAGCCAGGATCCACTGTTACCCAATTGATTCCAGGTAAATTAAAGTCGCCAGTCAAGCATATATTATCTGTGTGGCAAAAACTTGCTTCCATAAATGCTCTAAGGTTTCCCATTACGCTGTCGGTTGAGCTAGGAGCTTCCATAAATGCTCTAAGGTTTCCCATTACGCTGTCAGTTGAGTCAGGAGGTCTGTAAAATGCACCAAGGCAAAGTGAATGGTTTGGAAGTTTTACTTTAATCCATAGAGCTTTGATATCTCTGAAATCCGGCAATACTGTGTACGTAATAGAATTCTTTACAAGTAATCCTACTGCATCCTACTCCTCTACTGCATCAGTTCTTTCTCAAAAGAGTGTAACCGCAGGGAGTAACCTCAGCGTCGGAAATGTCATTGCCAGCCATGTTTCCGTAATGCCAACAATATCTGGCTCATGCTCGAGTAGAATACTTTCTAACATATCTAATTTATTCAGCGTGCTGTGGGTGTTAAGATTTATGATCTTGAAACATGCAAGGTCATTTGGTTGAAGTCATGCATCCCTGCTCATTGAAGGATCCGAGCACACGTACCGTTTATGATTTACGTCATCCCAAGCGCATACGGTGTTATTTTTTATCTTATCAAAGATGAGCTTAACTCTAGCACCCCTATTTTTTTCCTCGACTGCTGAGTTCCACAGGCCTTTGTGTGCGCTATTAACTCTCATAGAAAAATCCTCCTTGATGTTGAAAGGTGTTCCCTTAAGCTTCGAACAATTGATTAGTACCTTCTTTTTTTCCCTGAAATCAGCAAAGCGCAAAATAACCGGCCTGTTTCTTCCGTTTATCTTCTCACCAAGCTTGTGGATACGCTCAATCGAGTTTAACTTTCAGTATTTGCTCAAAAATGTCAGAATTTACTTTGTGCTTGAGATCTTCATCTGTTTCTTTGTCTTCTTATGCTGTACCCTTAATTATAAGGTTATTTTGCCTTGAGCAGTTTTCGATATTATCAGTTCCTTCAGCCAACTTGCCCATCTGACCGTCAAATTTACTTACAGCACAATCAAGCGCCGAAAGATGCTTATGAACATCGTCTAAGGATTCAAGTTTTTTTTCAATAGCTTGAAGTCTGCTGTCAATCTGTGAGAGGAAAGCCTCTGATGTTGCCTGCTTATCTCTAATTTTCGTCACTTTCTCAAGTAGTTCTTTTTGAGACAGCATGAGCTGCTCAAGCATGTTATCGTTACGTCCTGGGTTTTCTTCGATATCCCCAGAAAGTTTCAGTAGTAGGCTTATTACGGATAGGCATTCAGTGATACAACAACCAAGAGTGCGTGGGCACGGCAGCACTAATAAGCAGATGTAATCACTGCAGAAACCATTTTTGCTTTTACCAACCTGCACAAGAAACGGTACTTCAGGTGACATAGTCACGGCGGTGCCTCCGTGTCTACTGCTGGTTAATAGAGCCGGCATCCCTTTTAAAGGTGTCGGTCGGGTGATCACATGGGCATTTGTTGATGTCACTCCGTGAGCAAGGTAGGCGTCACCTGCATCATCCACGTGCTGTCCGGCCAGTCGGTCTAATGTAAAAGATGCGTGGTTCCTGAAACCTGTGTGCAGTCGCAGTGGCGCGCTGTACCCGTAGAGACGTTGTCCATCAGGTGGAAAAGAAGCATCCGTGAGTGATTCGAGGCAAATGCATCTGTAGAACACCTGCACAAGAAGCGGAACTTCAAGTGACATAGTCACGGCGGTGCTGCCGTGTCCAGTTGAAGAAGGGCTCTTGCACGGGGGACATCATGAACGCTGGCAAGCACGAGCAGATGACGCAGGCCAATTGCACAAATAGGCAAAAGCAGTTTGAGGATGCCATTGGTGGCACATTCCCATAAAATCAATTTAAACTTCTGAAGCACAAATACCTCAGTTTTGCCAAATCTTTTAAATAGTATTTTTGGCTCCATGTATGGCTTCATTAATTAGAGGTGCAAATGTCGACATTCATGTAGCTAAGCAAGGGTGGTACACTCTGCTTTTTAGCAACTTGTGGTATACAGAAAATGCATCTTTCAAGATGGCTCAATTCCATGGTCATGTGCGATAACCTATATTTGTGTGTTAAAAAAATAAAGTTGAAATTTAAGTGTGGACATAATCTTTATTTTCTAAATCAAATGATCAGAGGTGGGACTTCTGTGCCAATTGTGCCATTTTGATACAAATGCAACTTCCTGCACTAAACTACACCAAACAGAAAATTGACCGAAATTGTGCCATGCTGCGGCAGAACGTCTTCAGCACGTGCGCTCTTGCAGTGGTTGTGAACAGCGAGCGGATTTGTTTCCGAAAAAGAATGCAGTTGTTCACATTTCTCACACTGCATGACGCCACCTCCCGCACAATCTTTAATAATTTTCGTGCTTCTAGCATGCCTTTTCGGCGCTTCCAGCAAGTGGCCGGCATGCACGGCCACTTCCGGCTGTCATCGCGCTGCTGTCGGAACGGCCAGGGTGACTGTATTTAGAGTGTATTAGAATACGGTTGAGTGGGCCATGCTGTGCAGTGCTCCCTAAAGCTGAGGCGCAAAACAATGAAAAGTAGACTGAGAGTGCTGTGAACAAACTAGGTGTTAGGGCGACGCACGCTGCAGCGGGTCCAGCATGCGGGTGTCTGTCCCCAGGGACGGTATAATGTAGAACTGTTCCAGCCAGTGTTTATGCCCATATAGGTGAGGCCTGAGTCATTTTGACCTATCACGAATGACTAATGGCAGATTTGAAATAATAACAGATTGTGATAATTTTACATGTCATAAAGTTATGCATTAGGTGCTTTGAAATCGCCCTGGTCTGTTATGTGAAAAGGCTTTTCAAAAAAAAGTTGTTTCGCCCGAAAGATGATTGCAATAGCATATTAGTAGACAGCTATACAAAGTAAGGATAGTAATTTTATCAGTCATAAACACTTGTAATCATTAGGTTACTAATTAAATTAACAAGTACGGTGTCATGCGCGCACGGGTAAACAGGAACACATCTCGCCCGATGACCGTGGAAAATCGCTGTCAGAATGCAGGAGTGAGGAATCGCGGCAGGAGCAGCGGGCGAATTGACTTTCGTGGTGCCTCTCGCTTCAATGCGAACTAAACGGTGAAAACTCAGTGTACACGAAGCTGTCAGCACTTGCACTTGCACTTTGTCCCTATCGCAGATTACTTTCAAGATAGGGTCCGCGCGGCTGCACTAGCCACGTCATACTCGACAACCACCGGAGTAGAACGCCTTTCCCCTCTCCATCCCCCCACCCCTTGCTGTCCCCCAGGTGCCTTGCGCGTTACAGAAGACGGCATGCTACCTCTTCACTTTCTTCCCCTGCGCGCGTGAGATTGAGCCACCGTTGCCAGCTCACCCTTGTACGCTTTCAGTCGCACGTACAGCATACGGCGGGCGGTGATGATGTTATTGCCCTTGGTCTTTTTACAGGACATTATGGTGACACTGGCATACATGGGCTCAAGTGTCCCTATAATTGCTATCGCAATAATAAACCACAGTTGTCCATAACTTTTGCTTCTCCGTACGGTCTGCTGGTGAAGCGCATTTCCAGGCACTTGACCCACGCTGTCGAGGCATTAAAAATGATGTATTCGACTACATTTAAAAATGTCTGACTCACCATTGCAGAATGCATGTTTTTGTGATTGCTATCACTAATTAAAAATCTACAGGCACTATTACCAAAATTTGCATGCACTAGACAGTTTCAGTACCAGAGTAGTCTACTTCAAAAGTCAGTTTAAGATGTTGCTTAATACAGTTGTAGTACAGCGCTTGTGTTGGTTCGTCGTGGTTACGAAGTGTGCGGACATATCCATTATTCCACCAAAATTCAGATAGGCCTGCTATAAAATGCTTCAAAATGAAATTTTATCTGCTCCAAATTTTTCCAAAATAAAATCTATTCTGCTCCAAGCTGTACCAAAATAAAATTTTGCCTGCTCCAAAGTGCTACAAAACGCAATTTTACTTGCTCCAAAAATTGCTCCAGAATGACTTTGGGCAGTCCTGTCCCTGAATTATGTGCTAACTACTGTGAGAGCTAAAAGAAAAGGCCTAAAATCTGGGCTTCACTAGGTGGCATGTGATGCTTGATGACAATATTGTGTATAATGTCCAGTCGCCCGATGTGACTGATTTGGACTGCCCAAAATCCTGCATGAAATCGGAGAGTGTGCTTAAAGCACTGTCTCTGCCAAGTCCAGCCTGTATCAGCATTTTACTTTAAAAATAGTTTGAAAATTCAGATTGCTGTCATTACACTGACTAAACACTTGTGTGTTAAACACGACAATCAGTGTGTTAAACTAAGCCTAAACCTGATTCAAGAACCTTACCCAAACTGAAACTTTGGTAGCTTTGGCTGAAACAACCTGAAGCAGAACTGATGCTGTGGTCTTGGAACTTGCCTCAGTGGTTATCGATATGGAATTACATGGTTTAAGCATATTTAACGGCAAGGAACAGTGGATGGAACAGCTGTGCTAATTGCACCAAATTGTGCTGAGAGCAAGCCTTTGTGCCATCCTGTTCTAAAATGGCATTTTAGCAGAAAATTGCACTAAGCCTGTGCTGAAGAAGCACAAGATCTGCCTCACTAGTAAAACTGAAACCAGAACCTAAGCATGCTATCGTTATCATCATGATGGAGGTGAACCGAGCAGCCTTTGTCTCGGGCACAGCCGACACCATCAGTCTTTCCTTTGTTGTTTTCGCTCTTTGGTTGTATTATAGTGAGCTAATAGTTGCATTTTTTGTCTAGTGTAGGTTCTAATGTTTTACCACTGTGCAGTCTTGTTTGTGCTGTCTGTGGTGCAGTTTTGCATACCTCGTACTACTGTGGCACGGAGCTTGCTCAAGGAGGCTGTCAGGTCTAAAAGCAGCTTCGGATAATGTTTGGTCGCACATTGTCTAGCATAATTGCTGGCCGTGCCACTTTAGAGATACCTTGTAATTGCAACCACTGGCTTGGTGGAGGTGGAGGGAAAAGACAGGGAATTATGGGGAGGTTAGCAACTGCTGGCTATTAATTTACTACTAGTGGGGACTTTTCTTGGAGGCTTGCACAATAGGTAGAGCAGATCTCAGGGGTGTAATTTAAACAGCTTTCACAAGACCCAACATATGTTTGTGCCGGAGAGACTGCACGTTAAAAGTAAAGAAATGTCTCGACATCTTCACTGTAACTTACAAGCCCCTGTCCTGCAAACTGTTTTGCTTGCTTGATGCTCAGAGAATTTGCATATGCCTTTTGCATGTAAAAATGGTAGAAGTGGCTTTATAATGCAATGCTATGTGCCATTTTTCTTTTATATTTTTGCTTCCTTGAAGCGTGGAAAATGTACACACATTGTTGCAGGTCAAAATGGTAGAAGCGGTTCTGTAACACGATGTACGCATAGGGGAAGCTATTCTATTAAAAACTAGTAAAACTTGTTTGCTAATTTTGTTCCCAAATGCCGAATCGATGTGCATAAAGCCAGCTCTGCTAAATTTATTTATTATTTTAGTTAATATCTGGACAATGTGGTGTGCAGATGTGTGTTTAATACTGCGTGCTAGAGGTGCTTATCGCTGTGCTAAATGAGCTTTCTGCCTGCGCCAAGATCTGTGCCGAGAGGTCAGATGGCTGTTCCACCACTGAATACAGATCATTGGATGGGCCTGCAGAGCGAGAGAATGTGGCAAGCCAGCCAGAGGAATGCTGCTTCTTAATTCTTGCCCTGCTGCTTTCAGTGAATGTCATTGTGCTGAAAACTGATGCAATTGTGTCTTGAGTATACGGCCACCATCCTAATGTCGATGGGGAGGGACATGTGATGCAGTCGTGCGAGTACCCATTGCTTTGTCTAGGCTTCCTGATGCCACGCCGCTCCGCCTCATCATTTCACATCTCGCTTTACACCAACATAAATCTTCTGTGTCCATCTTCTGCATCCTCTGTTACAGCCTATATAGAAGAACAAAAAGGATTGGAAGTGCAAATAAAGTTTTGAAAGTCTCCTGAGCACTCGCCTAATCCTTCCCCATTTTTGTTTATCTTGTTGTGGTGTGGTTAAGAGCAAATTTGGTAATCAGAGCAGTGCTCCTGTCGCACAGTTCATCTACCCTTGTGACAATTTGTATTCTGTGGTGATGTTGTTGCTTTGTGGTGCAACTGGGACTGTGCTGAAATTCTCAGTGGCCAGAGCACCCTTTGATATAGAATGCACGATGGTAGGCTGGACATTTTCAGTATGTCATTAATCTTAGGTCAACAGCTGACCTGTGTTGTTTGAAGCGCTTTCTGTGTAGAATTTCAGTACCATAATTTTCTTGTTTACGCAAGGAGCTGTAGCTGTGCACTTGATGGGCCAAGCGCATTTAGAAAGATGAGAAGCACAAAACTGGAACAAAATAGAAGCACTTTGAACCTGGACTGAAACCCAAATTTTTTTTTGATGTGACATCTTGATAACTGTACTTTCATAAGGTATAAGTGCAAAGGTTGATACTGCTAAAGTGGCTCATTATTATTTACAATATATAATTGAAATTGAAACTTCTTTTTGGAGGACACTAACAAAAAAAAGTTGTTTAAAGCTGGTTGAGCTGAAATATATTTAATGCAAATAAATCAGTAGATGAGGCTTAAGTCACCAAAGAATGATTCTGCATATGTTGCAGCATTTTTATTTTAGATACTGTATTTACTTGCATAATGCTCGCACTCTCCTACATTGGCAATCAAAAATTTGATTTCTTTATTTCCTCTATTTAATCATTGCACCCTCGAATTGCTGCAGCGACAGTCGTTTGCTTCTTCTAACGTCAGTGTTGACACAGACTCTGAACAGGTCGGGCCAGTATCACTTTATCTGTTTTGTGACTAGGTGTAGCTAGAGTCTGCAAACACTAAAGGGTCTTTGCAGTTCCTGCTTGTGTAGGACATGTGCTCTTATTACAAAGGTAAGAGCTGTTTAGAAGTAATATATTGCTTGAGTTTACCATTGCTGGCAGTGAGAACCTCAATTTACAGCAAGTTAACTTTTGTTTTTCCATTTAGTACCGAAAATGTTCTATTGTAAAATTTTTTCCTGTGTAATCATCGCATCCCCCAACTTTGCATCAATTTTTTCCAAAAGAAAGTGTGAGCATTGTGCGAGCAAATACGGTAAGTATTTCTTATTCTGCGTTCTGCCTCTAAAATATTGTTATTCTCACCATGCTGCCACTGTGCCTTGATTTTTTTCATGTGTACAGAAGCACACACAATATGGCAGGCTGAAGCCAAAGCATCCAAATTTTTCAGTTGCCTCAATTGTGTGGCAGGTGCTTTAATGTGTCACTCGTAGCATGATTATATAAGTAGAAAAGTGCTGTTCCACACCAGTAGATGCTGACGTTGGTTTGAACTGAAGGCAAAGCGGTAAATTAGGTTTGACATCAACCCTCTTTCTCGCTTTTAAGTTGATATAAATCAGTGTGAAAAATTTAGTTTCACACACATCACAGGCCTGCACCAGACAGAGTTGGTTTCTCTTCCAAAAGTCAAGACTATTGCCTCTGGGACGGTCCTCATGGACTCTTGCACTCTCTTGAGAAACATTGGTAGTTCATAAAGTGTGGTTTGAGAAATAGTGCACTAGGTGTTTAGTGTGTAATATGGATGTATGGTGCAAAGCTGGTTTCTTCATACTTTCTTCTTGCACTATATAGTACAAAAAGACTGGGGAAAAAAAGGAATGGACAGACAAATGGTGTGCAAACTTCAACTGGTTTATTGGTGTCAGATGACATATACAGGGTATCTCAGCTAACTTTAGCCAGAGTTCAAAAATGTGCAAATGCCACGTAGCTGTACAGAACAAAGTTAATGTTGTTTGCCGTCGCTTGGAGATACCCTAACTACATTTGTCATTCTACCTAATTAGATAATTAGTCGTAATTAATCAATCAATTAATTGACTAACTTACATATTATAATTAAATGAAACATGTCAGTGATAAAATTGTAGAGGGACATATAAAACTCCCGATATAGCTTTCTGTTCCTAAATATGTGCTGCATAAAAGTGTTTTTCCGCGCGTGAAAGAAGTCCGCGAATACACTCAAAGTGCCTCCAGCAGCCAGTTGTACAGAAATTTTGCATTCACGGACTTCTTTCATGCTTGGAAAAACACTTTTATGTAGCATGTACTGAGCAACAGAAAGCTGTATCGGAAGTTTTTCAGGTCGCTCCACAATTTTCTCATTGACACGTTTCATCTATATGAAAACTTGAATAACTAACTAGGTGGAATGAAAAAAATTATTTGTCTATCTCCAAGTGATGACAGACAACATTACCTTTGTTCTGTCCAGCTACATGGCATTCGCATACTTTTAAACTCTGGCTAAAGTTAGCTGGGGCACCCTGTATATATATGTATATTAGGGTAAGGGTCAGATTGAAATAGCAATGAAAAACTTTTGTTTTTTTTCGAGAAAGAAAGAAGACAACGTTAGCTGTACACCAAACAAGCAGAAATTTATTTCGTGCAGAATGCCCCGTGATACCTATAATCTGTTGGAATGGCTCATGTGAGCATCAGCGATCATTGTGTGTTCAAAAATTTTTTTCTTGTTCTTTTTTTTTCACTTCTATTTCTAGTGGATCCTCGCCCCCCCCCCCCCCCCCCCACACACACACACAAATGTGATATAACAATAAGAAGTTGCACTTTGTGCACCATTCGTCTGCCCATTATTTTCTGACCCAGTCTTTTCGTACTACACAGTGCAAGAAAGTTAGAAGTGCCACCAATTAGGCCCTTTCATTGCTCTTTTCAACTGATTTCTTCAGCAGCCTCTCTTGAAATGAAGATTGACAGAAAGGCATGAATTAGTTCATATGTCTTGATGGATACCTGACAATTTAGTTATAAAAGGAAGGATAATTCACTGAGGAGTGAACTATTTCAAGATGTCTAGAAATGACTTTATTGACCCCAAAAGGGCATGCTGTACGGTAATTTGAGAGCCACTGTTGTAAATTATCTTGGCCTAGCTATGCTTGCAGGGTGCATTTACTGTGGCTGGTGTTGTCTTGCAGGGTCATTTTGTGATGTGCAGCGAAGGGCACCTGTGGCATAGCCAGTGCCAGCAGAATGGTCATGCAAAGGAAAGCTGCCCCCATTGTGGTTGCGATGGATTTCAGCCTGTGCGCCTTGAAGCCCTTGGCTGTCCCCTCTTCCAGACTTCCCAGCATTGCTCTGCACCAGGGTTAGTATTTTTCGTTTGTGTAGCAGGCTCTTAAAAAATTAATTCATTTTCTTTTCTGTCAGTTGTAAATGCATAGATAAGTAAATGTACCTTTTGATAATGACAGCAATAATTCTGCCAAGAGCACCTTGAAGTTTTGTGAAGGTTAAATTCTGGCTGATAAAAAGGAGGGAAAAAAGAAGAGAAGGGTTGGGGGGGTTGTGAAAACATGTAGTGCAAAGTGCAAGACATTGTAAAGTCTCTGGCTGAATGTCCATAAAGTAAAAGTGTTTCCGAAGTTTTAATATTTGCATAACTTGCATCTTGAAATCACACTTGTGTTAAAGGTTATGCACAGTTTGAAAAATTTCAGGATTTCTGTCGCTGCTGTTTTATCCTATATATTCTATTTTATCCTATGTGCCAAATCATAACCGTGACTTACTTAAATGACATTTGGAGATCCACTTACATGCATACATATCCTATTCTTCAGATGTTTATCTGAAAGTACCCAGTTGCCATTGTTGTGGATTTTCACATGGCTCAGCAAGTAAACATTCATTTTGCATCAAGTTAAAGAAATGAGCAGCTGCCGAGGCTTTACCCAATTGTTGAAACAACTTATGGGAACAGTGCCCTAGCTCTTTGTTGCATGTATCAATGACAGGCAAGGGATATAATGTTGAATGCACAAGGGAAGCGTAACCTTCTGACCCCTGACACTGCCTTGGTGGCCTGGTGGTTTTGGTCTGGATCAAATTCTCGCTGCAGCGGTGACACTTCAATGGGGGTGAAATGCTAAAACGCCTGCGCACTGTGCGTTGGGTGTGTGTGAGCCCTATGGCGTCAAAATTAATCCGGAGTCTCCCATGACAGCACGCCTCATATTCATATCGTGGTTTTGGCACGTAAAACCCCAGTATTTCAATAAATAATATAACCACCACATATTGCTGCAGTTGGCAAAGAATATGCATTGTAGAGCAGATTAATATACTGAATACTCTGATGTTGTTGCTGTCATGGCAGTTGGACACTGTCAACGTCCATACTATGCTAAGAACAAATAACTGCCATGCTCAACCTGTGTCCCAGGGTGGCCCCTTTAAAATTCTAGGGCCATATCGTAGTTGAAAAGGTGTACGGTAGCGCGGTTAAAAGACAGGACAAAAGACACACAGGGACACACATAGCGCTAACTTCCAACAATGTTTGTTCACTTTTGTTCACATTGCATTTGTTCACTTTGAATGGACATATTTTGCAGTGTTATGCCTTATATAACCTGAAAATTGAGTGTGCAGATATCACCTTCTAGTCTGATGTTTGCACCGCATTGCAGTCCTCGTGCACGTATGTCGCTCCCAAAGCCAAAGCCTCCAGCATCGAGTAATGAAAAAGGAGACCAAGGAAAATTGAAGAAGGAGACACAGGAGTGTGAGTGCCATTTGTTACCATGAGTTTAGGCCCCTTTACAGCCATGCTACATCTGCACATTGCAATTCATTGGTCATCGACAGCTCATTGACACTCTTCAGTGCAGCGCCCTTCGACCACATTGGCCCCTTACGCCACTAAACACTGTCACATCATCATTGTTACCATGGATGTAGTGTTAACAGTTCAGGGGGAGGTTATTGTTCGAGACTTTAAACACATTTGAAACCGTGTTTGCAATATATCGATGCAGTCACAGATGGTAACTGCAGTTGTGAAGGAATGCGACCAACATGCGGTGAATCAAAAAGAACCTGCTATTTGCCGCAGTCGGTGTTGATGCGATCATGGATGGTGATCACACAGTTTTAAAGGCATGTGGCTGATAGGGTGTCATGCATGGTGTTAATTGCTAGAATGAAGGCTGAAATAGGCACGATGAGTTCCGGTGCTCTTGTTGTTTCTTGTATTACTATATATATGGTTTCCGCTGATGACCATGGTAATGTGAACTCTGCCACTTCATTGTTGTTGCATGCTAGTGCCGCTTCTGGTCATTTGCCTCGCACATTTGTGGTGCTCCGTACTTGTCATGCTCCAAGGGTCGTCTGAAATAACCATTGTGTGACGAAATACGTTCAAATTAACGAGAGTTTGGTCCCGTTAAATAATGCATATGCCTGCCGGGACCAGAGGACGAGTCCGAATTATCTGATTTTCAGAATTACCTAATGAGGGTTGAATTCACGAGGTTTTACTGTGCTTCGCTTCTTGCTAGTTTGTTGTAACCTATTTTATTCTAATGAGGTTTTACTTTTGAGCTGAGTTGTTGGGCCTTATTTTGAATATTTGTATATTGCATATATATATGCAGTATAAGAAAGAAATGAGTAATCTTTTTCATAGGTGCAGCCACTGTTGACCAGCCTCCAATATCACCTGGACGCAAGGAATTAGACCAATTGGTGCGGCATCTGCGGCAGGCTGCTTCATCCACTAGTGGTCGTCCAGTTCCACAAGGCGCTGCGGGCACATCTGTTTTACTGGCTGCCTGCCGTCAAGGCGATGTTGATAGAGTTGTTCACTGCCTTTGTGAGCCACATTTTCATTACTGTTGTTCAAAGACTAGAACATTTTTCCGGCTATTCCATATGCATTAAAACTATACACTCTTTCAAGGCAAATTGTTTGTGTTAGATGCATTGTCCGACGATAATTCTATCTGGAACTCGTGTTGTGAAAGAGAAAATTGTATTTTATAATGTGACTGATAACATTTGCAAACATGTTGTGCTCCATAATTTTCGATGGTATGCTTGTACTGACATCAGCTGGTATTTGAGTGGTGAACTTCTGTCATTTAGTTTATAGATGGGGGCAATCTAAGCTGGCTTCCATCCTGAAGGAATTTGAAATGATGCAAATGGGCAGCACCAAGAGTAATTGAAGTATAAATTAGTTTTATCCGTATTCTTTAGTTGTAGCTTCTGCTGATGCCGTCAAGACCCGGTAATGATGACGAGGTAAAATAATGTTCGTTTCATAAACTTTTGTTTTGCCCTGCTGATGGCCCTGGTGATGTGTTTTGCCAAGTCAGAATAGGCCTCGCACATATACGACCAGTTCTTTTCTTAAGCTGATCTGAATAGCTGCTTTTTTTAAATTAGTTTCTTCATAGTATAGGGAAACCAGATGGTAGATATTTTGTTTCTCATTGTAATTTTTGGTATGAACTGTTCTACTAGTTTTTACAGTAGCCAAATAGTTGCCAATTATTTGCAGCTGAGTTGTTGTAAAAACGTGCTTTGTGCTGTAAGCAGAATTTGCCAAGTTCAGCATTAATAGCCTGGTAATTGCCTATGCTGTACAGACTGATTTTTTTGTGACTATGTTTTTGTAAGTCAAGAAGATACTAGCAAAAAATACTAATATTATTTTGTGATTGAAGAAGTAGTTTAATGATTGGAAAATGTAGAGAGGTCGGCCAGAAAATGGAGCATCTGGCCTGCTACTCTATGTATTTGTGTCCTTTAATTTGAAATGCTTTGAATGATTAATAAAAAGTGTTGCAGGACCCCCTAAGTACAACTTGATAAAATTGAGATTCCACTATATTGAGATTCTGTAACATATAGTGTAATTGCTTTATGGCTAGCACACTATTTTAGGGTGCTACAAGAAATATAATCCCATTCCCCATATTTAGAAAAAAATCCTACTTTCTATCTTGTCCCTGTGTGCCTTGTTAACAGCCACTGTGTTTTCCTACTTACACTTTGTTAAACCTTGCATATTGTTACTGAAAACGTATGTATGTTTTTATCAGTAAGTACACAGTATGCATTGCACTGACAGCTGGTCGAGATATTGGCCCAGCAGACTATGGAGCCTTGCATGCAGCAGCCCAAGGAGGACATCTAATTCTGGTTCACATGCTCCTTCAGGTTTGAACTGTTTTGTTTCTTTTGTTGATAATAATTGTAATAAGTAATTGTGGGATGTCTTTGTCATGTGTGCTGTCCAGGCACTGTAAGGTTGCTTTTTGGAAATATATTGAGCACCATATTTGGTTTCTCTTTGTATTCTTAAACTGCCTCTTTGTATCTGATAAACTTAGGATTTATAAGCTCATTTAGTACTGTCCACATCATTGTTCCTAGCTAGTTGCACTTTGCTGTGGTTCTGCTATGTCAAATGTTTGATTTATTAATGAGACGGCGTTTTCTTAGCATATGTGTATAGTAATTTTTTTTTTAGTATGAGGAAATGAGTAATATTTATCTTTTTATTGAATGTTAGTGCTTGTCGCGTTTTCTCATTACTTTATCAGTGCCTCATTTTCTTTATAATCCTTACCTCTTGTTCATTGCAGTTCAACCCAATTTCTGCGACGCTTGCATTGGGGGGGGGGGGGGGGGTGCGAAAATGGGTCATTAGTGGTATTATACTTGAAAATGGTAGGTAACAGTTCTACTGGTGTTATGCAATAGAAACATTAATGAAGAGAGTTTTAATTTGCACTTTTTTTACAGTGTAAATTAAGCTGAAAAATGCCATAAGACCTTTTCAGTGCAGGATAAGACAGATAACAAAATGCAAAAGGACAGGCACAAGCACTACTTTAATGCCAGAAACTTTAAATTTGTACACACATGAACAAAAAATAACAGAAAAAGAGTTTATGAACAGGAAAATACTAGACTGCGACCAAACTAATCACATCAAGTGGGAGCACATGTTCAATGACAAAACGTAATCAGCTATCACTGCCTACCATTTAGAAGGTAAAATTCTTTCTTGAGTAAGGAAACTGATGTAGGCAGCTGTGCACTGATAATCGTCACTCAGCATTGCTACATCCTGTAAACTCTTCCGTGTGTAGCGACCTCTTTCACAGAGCACAACCACTGAGAGGCAAGATGACTCTACCACAGAACAGTGGAATTTCAATACACTATGCCTTTGATGCAGAAAACGAAACTGTTCTTATGCTTTGCGTTGCAGACTCCCTTCTGCTACACTATCATTGACATAATCTTGCAAAGTTCGGCCTTTATCTGAGTCAGACATGACGACTTCCAAGCCAGCATTTCTGCCAATCTATTTACGATAATGGGACATGCTGTGCAGATAAGGGATAATCGTTACCCTCTTTCAAACTGTTTTGTTCGTTACATTCTGCACTAAAAATATGTTATGCATTACCAACTAGCCCTAACTATTCTCACTATCTGCAAAGGAGTGCATGAAATCTTACTCCAACTTGCCTGAAAAGTGAATAAGGAAAAAAGAAAACAAAAACTGGTGGTGTTGTGTACGCTCGTTAGTTGAAAGGAGTATAAGTGGGAGTTACACGTCTGCACTCTGCTTTCTTGCATTTGTCTCTGCATTTTCGTTGGGGCCGAAATGCGAAAACACCCGAGTACTTAGATTTAAATGCACATTACAAAAACCCCAGGTGGTTGAAATTATTCTGGACTCCCCCGCTGTGGCGTGCCTCACAATCACTGATCATCGTGGTTTTGCCACGTATACCCCGTAACTTAATTTTCATTGGTGGAATTTTGGCTCTTGGGAAACTGCTGCTGAAACTTTTGAACAGCACAGTCTAACTAGTGACAGCCATTCATCATCAGCTGGAGGCTGGTTTGCTGCTTCTGGCAGGGTATTAGTATTAGGAGCTGACTGCTAGTGGCACCACTATGTCTGAAAGTGGGTGCCATATGCCTCTTAGTGGCTCCACTGTTGCTTTACACAAATAACATTGCTCATGCACGAATATGTATTGTTGTGAATGCCAAAACGGGCCTTATGCTTTGGTGCAGGTGGGCCTTTCGGTTAACCAGAGTGATGATCAACTGTACACACCTCTGATGAGGGCAGTGGATGCTGGAGCCTGCGCTGTTGTGCAGTACTTACTGAAAGCCGGTGCTGATGCTCATGCCAAGGTAATCCTGAGCGCACAGCTATGCGGCCGCCTTCATAGTCATTAGTAGGTTAAGAATGCAGCGGCTCGTGCCCCTTACTGGGAACATGTGTACATGCACCAGTGAATCATTGTGTCTTGGTCACCTTATCCTTTTTATTCACGTCTCCACTTTCGCTTTGTTCAGGCGCTTTCACGTCAAGAAATCACTCACATTGCTGTGGTAGGCTTTTAAGCATAAAAAATTGGGTAGGATGCCCATGTCTGTGAAGAAACCAACTGGGCCATTCAGCCTTTATTGGTGCAACTCGATGCTGGTGAGCACCCACACAGAAGGTGGGGGTGGGGAATGAAGAAGTACTCTGCATGTGATGTCAATGAGATCCTTCTCCTAATTTTTTTTAAACAACCTGTCTGTGCCATGAGCTGCCTTCTTTGTTGGTACACCTGGCAATTTGGCTGTTTGTGCATTTCATATGGGACTGCAACATAGTCATTGCTTCTGAACAAGTAGGGCACCTCTTTGTGCTGGTGTGCTATCTATAAGGGAACTAGTACTGTTTCTTGATGTGCAGAGGGATAAAGGATAGTCGTATCCAGCTTTTTTAGGAAGAGGCTTCCCCACTTTCTTGACTTGTCACTCTAAGCGATTGTCACAAGCCACAATAATAAGAGATTTAAAGAAATAGCAGGCAGCTTACTAAGGTAATTACGAAAGGAATTCGTTGAAGCCTGCGTGCCCTTATTCTTAGAGCACCTAGTCTCCTCGCTTAACCCTTTCAGGGTTGATTTGTTTCGCCATATGTGACTGCCCAGGGTAGATTTTTTTTTATTGCAGATTCCAAATCACCTGAGGGACCTGTTTTGAAAAAAGCTTACCGTAATTTTTCTAGGGTGACCGTAAAGTGAGAAAAACATTTTTTGCGTTGGTATATATGTACTCTTCATTCATGAATAACAACAAGAACAGAAATAAACTTATAAGAATCAAAAATTTGATGCATTGTTATAGTTCACGGCTTTGAATATGCGCACGCGAGAATTTACACTAATATGTGCTAACCCATAGCATAATCGAACTGCGTAGGTGCGCGCACTGAAGAAAACTGTGTGGTTGTGTGCCCGTCAAAAAAGCAAAATGTGTGACAAACTTTCGCTAAGCTTCACCTTATCGCCAACCAGAGGCCATTAGTTTTCGAGAGTCTAAAAAAAAAAGATTAAAAAAAAAGCAGCGGGAACGCATGCACGGCGGCATCCGTCCTATGCGCACCCTGTGAGAACTTAACCAGCGAGAAACAAGTGGTCGCCCTTTGAGCGATTAGTAACGAGGTAGCCATCAGTTTTGCAAGTGCAAGAAGCCGAAAGCGCCCACGGAACAAAACCCAAACTGCCGCCCGCCCGCGCGCACGCCAACGCGCGAGTGGTAGTATACAGATGCGCGGGAGTGAACTAGCTCTAAAACAAACCATGCTACGAAAACCGAGAGAGGGAGGCGCGAGAAAAAAATTCCCTGTATTCCCACATAGTGCCAGCACATGCCAGGAAAGAAATTATGAAATTGCCACGCTTTTTAAACGTACAGACGGCGCCGCGCCGTAAATATACGGCATCGACCATTTTGGACTTGTTTGCGGCGGCGTATATTTACGTCATTGACCCTGAAAGGGTCAAAAGAAGTGACGAGTCTCACCTACCACGTCATGGGTCCTGTCTGCAAGCTGAATTTGCATGCTGGTTAGTAATTATATATGTTGTGGGCAGCAGAAAATGTTAAATTAAGGTAACAACAACTGACCAAACTGTGTCATGAGATTATGGTGGAAATGAAAATGCTATTTACATTGGTAGGATTGAGCAGGATGGTAGCAGTTAAATAAGGCAGCATAATTTTAAATTGACCGAGAAACTCGCAGGAAACTGGTTGCTGAGACACTATACTGGGAAACTTTGCTAACAAGTTGCTGCATGTGATCACAAATTGGTGTACATAAGTTAGCCTCGACTAAGAAGTGTGCTATGCTTCTTGTTTTAAGAATTTTTCATTATATATGTTGGTCGATATTTTTTTGTATGTACAGTGGAACCTCGTTGATACGTTTGCTTGCTGCTGCGCTTGGTCCTGACCTATATCCCATTAACTCCTATGTATTATGTTCCCATTTGATACATCACCATTCTGTAATGTTCCCGCATCTTACATTGTATGTGAATGCAGCAGTCACGTAAATTGAGCTGTGCAGAGGCAAATTCAGAAGCGCGAAATGCCGGAATTGTGTGGTCGTCAGTCTTGATAGGTGTGTCAAAGTGTGTCACGGCACAATTAAAGATAGTGCTGGCATTTTAAAGTCAGCTTCGCCGCAATACAACAGTGTTATGCGGTGAAGCACATTATTTGTGGGATGGGTTCATTGTTGCAAATCATAGTACATGCCCCTAATTATACATGTGCACGGAGCTGTTCTGACTTTTTAATGGCCATTTGGGGTCTTCCTCACTCTTACATTTTTCTGGCTGTTACATTCTTTTTTCCTGCAGTCTCTTGAAGAACGTATCAACAGGTTCTACTGTATTACAATGTAAAGAAAGTTCATGTTTGCAAGTTATGCTGCTGTCAAAGCAATGACTGGAACAGCAGAGTCTAGTGATCTCCCTCAATCCATGGTGGCACACATAAGTCTTTAGTATACGAATTTTCAAGTTCCCCTGTGTCCTTTATGGTGGTCTGTGGTCTTCTTATAAGATACACAACCCGCTGTGGTGGCTTAGTGGCTATGGCGTTGCCCTGCTAAGCATGAAGTCGCGGAATCAAATCCTGGCTGTGGCGGCCGCATTTTAATGGCGACGAATAGCAAAAATGCCCATGGTGTAGGGCATTGGGTTCACGTTAAAGATCCCTAGGTAGTCAAACTTAATCCGGAGTCCTCCACTACGGCGTGCCTCATAATCGGACCATGGTTTTAGCATGTGAAACCCCAGAAGGTTAAGAAGGTTCATAATGCCTTTAACTCGTGCCGTAAAGGCTTTATGCATAAAGGGGTGTTGGAATTGCCACATCCTGTCTAGATAAGCTCTATATACAGGTCTTGGCTTGGATTGGTCTGGAAATGACTGGAGCATAAAAGACAGTTTGACAGGAAGGTGAAAAAAAATGCATGCGTATTCTATAAAAGATTCAAGAGCACTGAAAGCATGAGCCACTGACAATAGTCTTGATAAATAAAGGATTATACCTTACAGCTGGGCTGCACTTGTTTGCTTCTCTCTCACGCTAAGGGACAGTTGCTAGCATGCTCACTTATCACTGTTTCCAGTATTCGGCTACGTGAACACTATCACGGATACAGATAGAAAAATTCTTATTACATGTTGTTTTCTGCACTGCCACTGCAGGATTGAGTACCTTGGATGGTACTCATTGCATTGCACTAAGTAAATTTTGTACTGTATACATCACTTGCTTGTCCCTATAATGTCAAAAAAACATTACGAAAAAACCCTGTACCTAGGGTCTTGGCATTGTTCTTAAAAATGGTTTTAACTTTTAAGTCACTTAGCCTCATTTGTAAACTGCTTGCCTATTCTTTATTTTGAAATTCCTTTTTTTATTGAATGTGTTTGAAATCTATACTTCTTGCAGATGTGCCATAGAAACTTATAGACAGCTTTATGTCCTGGATGAAAGGGAATGAATGTGTGTGTTTGTGAGGCTGAAACTCGTTTGCTTCAGGCATGAGTTTCCTTGCCACAAGTGTCACATTGTGTAGTAGACTTCGGGTAGTAGCAGTTTTATCATCTATTACTTGGTTACTCAGGCTTGGGAATCTAATGTTGAATTTCAATGGTAGATCGCGAGCGCTCGGCCGGATCACGTACGGAGCGCGTTGCTCCGACTGAGATCGCTCTCATCTGCTCACACCATATCTGCGAAGGGAATGCGTGCACTCCCGCGGGGGCACTTAGTACAGAAAAATCAAGTGAGAGGGCGCTAGAATAGAGACAGGAACAAGCGCTTGGAAGCGCAACCCACCACCCCATTTCACTGTCTGTGTCAGAAGAATCATCACTCGCCTTGGAAGAGTCATCATTCGCCTTGGAAATTGTACTGTCTGAGTCGGAGCAGTCTAGGAGCGCGAACAAAATCGCACGGCGCGAAGCGGCGTCCACGTTTCCGATGTCGTCCATAGCTGCCCACGACAGGAAACAGCCGACCGTGACAGGAAACAGAGGTGGGGTAAGGAAATACGTCACGAGGACTTCCGGTCAAATCCGCCGATTTTGGTGGAGCAAATATTTTTGCTCCACGGAGCAATCCGGGATCAGCGGCTGGTCCCAATCTGCCATTGGAACACACAGCTCACGCTCCCATTCTGCCATTGGAATTCAAAATTAGAACGCCAATCACTTCAGATCTGATTTTATTTTCTTTTGTTCATGAATGTGTGGTTAGGCAACATCATAACGAGCTTTATACATAAATTTCTATGTATCTGTGTAATTTCTGCAAAATGTGTTTTGCAGCATAACTGTGCACTGTTGCTTATTGTACACATTAAGTCTAAGCTGACTGAAATGTCCAGATGCAAAACTTTGAGGCTACAGTAAATATTTTTAGTTCTAGTGCAGCAAATGATCTAACTTGTCAGGCTAACAAAACTGCACTTTAGACAATAGGGTAAACAAGTAACATAAAACATCAAAGGGCTCCTCACCAGGCCCTGTAAGAAGTTATGCATTGGAATTTATAAACATCCTCCAAAGGAACGTTCTAACAAGAGAAGTTTTCATAATGGTTTAGTAATAGAGATATAAGCAATCTAAATGTGCGGTAATAGTGAAAAAAGGTGAGCTACTTTCTCTTCCCAAGCAGAGGCTCTTTCAGTGCCTTCACCAGCATCCACCTGTCTTCTCCCATTTTGGAGGTGAGAGCCATTGTCGCATTCATGTCACGAGACCTGCCTTTCTTTCTCTTCCACTCTTGCTGGGAAGTAGATTTCCACTAGAGGCTCTCCGTGCTCTGCATTTCCTAAGAAACAGTGTTGCCCATGTTGCTGCTGGCTGTTGGCAGGCTACAGGAGGGACCCGAGATGTGGTAGGCAAGATGTAGGATGTCTTTGCTGGGGAGAAGACTGGCTGCTCTGAGAACAAGGGGTTGCAAACTTCTGTTTCAATGTTCAGCTTGTTGTGGCATAGATAGGTGTAATATTTTGTTTACATGATTGTCACTTTGTGGTCTACATACTGGGCCTGTTTGTTTGTTATGCCTGAACCTGGTAAGGGGCCTTTTAAGTAGCTGTTTTGTAGCTGTTGTTCTTAGATACTTTTTTTGTTTCAACTATAGGCAGTGACAAGTCAAGAATGCAAGAGAAGCTCTTCCCAGAAAAGTGTGCTGCTCTTGCTGTTCCCTGTGCACTAAACAAGTACCTTAAGCCTTAGGACTCACAGACTGAGACAAATGTGGGCACTCACAGCCATGAAAGTTAAGAAATGGCAGCAACATGTCGTGAAAATGCCATGAAGACACCCACAGCAAAAATGCATGTACAAAGCACAGTGAAATATTGCCGCGAAAAGTAGAGCTGGCAAAGCGATGTGTACTGCGGTGCACTGCTGGGGCCTTGTGGGTACTTGCTCCAAGTAGACAAACACACACAAGAGGTGGTAATCTGTGTTTTGAGAGTAGTCGAGTACTCATTCAGCAGCTTTTTGCAGATATTTTGTCATAAGAGGGAAAAAGCAGTGAGTTTTTATAGCAGTGAGGGAACACAAATGTGTACACACACCATATTGTATATTTTACCTTGACTTCGAGAAAATGAGTAATTCATTCTGATTAATGCTAATCACTCTATCGTTGTCCTTGATTTTTTGCCAACTGTGTAGCTGCTAGCCTGCGGTTTTGGTTGTATATAATTTTAGGCTATGAGAATGTCTTTTCTATAATTCAGTGCCATTTGTAGAAGAAATTTTCATGTAACAAACTCCTGAGTAGGGGTCCATGTTTTTGGTTTTCAATTCTTTTGGAAGATTTGACATTTCTGTTATTGCTTTTCTCTGGGAAATATATGTGTGTGTGTGTGTGTGTGCGTGCGCGTGTACGTGTGTGTGTGTGTGTGTGTTTGGGGGGGGGGATATTTCGTTCACATGAACGCTTACTGAATTCACATAAGGCCAGTGTATAATTGCCAGTGTACTTCGTTTTTCTGCATGCCACATTTGTCTTGCATGTTTCTAGTTAAAACCAAAATATGAAAGATTAGTTTGGCACACTTTTCTGAAAACATTATGTATTCAGTTTTAATAAAAAACACTACGCCTTACTTATTTGTTCATTGGTGAGCTTATTGGACATTGTTTTTTGTTTAGGGTGAAGATGGTATGAGCTGCCTGCATTTGGCCGCTCGGTGTGGCAGCCTGGAACTTTGTCAGATGTTCCTGGATGCAAAACTGCCTGTAAATGATCAGGTACTGTTTTGTTTTAATTGTTTTCAATTCAAGTTCTCAGCCTGAAATTGTGGAGGCTTGCTAATGCAGGGTCATTATTGTCACGTGGTAGTGACGGTGAAGAAAATAAAAATGGTGAATGGCAAAACTAGCGTTTTATTGGGCGAACTTGTGCCCACAAAAGCAAGTTACACTCAGTGGAGAGCAATAGCGGCGAACATGATCGGTGGTCGTCGAAATCTGATCAGCTGGTCAAGCGCGTCGGCTTTTATACAACGGTCGTCAAATGTTCCAGAGTAATTGCTGGGACCTGCGTGCCTTCCACAAAGTTCTACATTATTCGTGTCACACATACATGCAATCAGATTACACAAGGTTCGGTCACAGACAGCGAATGGAACCATCGATAACATTCAAGAAACTTGCGATACATGCAGGCGCGTCCTGCACTGCGTGTTACGACATGCCTCATAATCAGATCGTGGTTTTGGCAGGTAAAACCCAATAATTTTAAGAAGTTGCTGGGACTGTGTCGCTATTTAAAGCACAAGTGAAGAAACGTGGAACTTGCACAACAGCTAACAAATGCAGTTGATGCAGCCTTTCAACAAGTAATGGCTTCGCTTGGCTTCCCCTGTGGATTAGGTGCGACTACTGGATTGACTAAGCTTTGCTAGTTTCGTTTTTGAGGAGAAGACGGTGACAAACCCAATCACCATGTCGGCAACATATTAAAAATAAAATATAACAATTTTTTGCTTGATTCTGTGGCCAAATTGGCACGTGGTCGTGCAGGTGGAGTCCGAATATCGAACGGTGCTCGAAATTTCCGCCAAGACTACACCGCCAAGGCTGTGGCGCATCAAATGCGTATGTTGGTGGTGTTCGGAAGTGGGGGGGGTGCAGCTCGGGTGTCAGCATGGTTTACATTTTTCTTTTAGTTCGAAGTTATAGATGGTACTTTAGAAGAAGAGTTAACTGCTGGGCTAGTTGGTGATCTTGCATACTAAAAAGATGGTACACTTGATATTTTCTTGCAATTATATGCAAAAAGTTCTACGTATCATGTGGGAACGTTGCGGGAATGATGACGTATCAAAGGGGGTTCTAATACATAAGTCTCTACGAGCACTTTGCTGGGTTTGGGCTTTACCAGCGTTATACGCGAGAAAGTATATGAATGAGGAATGTATCAGTAGAGTTATACTGTACATATAGCTTAGACAAATTTTCATAAAAAAAAAAAACATGCATGAATATAGCCTCTTAACCACTCAAGAGCCTGGTTGCAAATGAATGGTCGAAAGGCCCCAAGTTGTGCAAAAAGGGGGAAAGAAACTGTGGAAGGACTTGTGTGCCATAAACACATGTAAAATGTCACAGGGGATAGTGTAAAATGTAAAATGACTACAACTGCCGAACACACTAAATGGCAGACTACAAGCAAGTCATTGATGCCTTAAAAGAAGAAAAAAAAAGTATTTCTTCTGGTCTAGAAGATGTGCTCCATTCATGAAGAAACAACTCCTCCAGCCACAGGAAATGCCCTCTCACTTGGGATAAATGTGTGCCTAGTGTCACAAGGTGTGTGGTGCGAAGTTCTATTAGGTAGGATACCTGAAGCACTTTAATGGGTTGCCGTTACTCATAGTGGTCAGACCTTTTTTCACTATATAGTCAGACACAACTCAAGTCTGCAGTGAAGCCCCACCCACGCCCTCATAACCGCCAGCCACTGTTTCGCCGCAAGGCTGCAAATAGTTCGTACTTCAAACTTTCCCTGTTACCTAAATAAGGTGTTAAACACAAAAATAAAATAAGCTGGTGATCTTGTACTTTTTCATTCGTCTACTATAGGGGAACGATGAAAGCCTAATTCTTTCTTGAAGTGAAATAAAACGCTTGCTTCGCTGCAACTATTTATTGTCAAGTTTCAGTTCAGTTTGCAGTGCAGTTTCATGAGTAAAACGCAGTCGGCAGTGAAATTAACTGTACTGTGGAGTTTTGAGGAATGAAATGCTCAGACCACATGCACTTTGTCCATGTCTGTTGCACACCTCATCGCTTCCGCTGATGAAAAGACTCTTCATAAACAGCAGACGCTCCGAAGGTATCAAGTAGTGCAACGCTATTTTGAGATGGTTGCATGACGACAATTTTGTTTGCTTCTGTGATTGGCTGGTGGAGTAGCAACTCCGCGCAGTTTGTGTGCCTTGGTTGCCAACTGCTGATATTTAAGTTGTATCCTACTATAACACCTCTTCTAAATAGTGTGCTGTAGCCATCTACTCTGATGCAGGAACAGCGTTCATTTCCTTTATTTCATTCATAACTCTAGTTGTAGTTGGCAGCACAGCATGGTAGTGCTTCATGACAGTGACAAGTGCCTAATCGTTCTGCGGACTATTTCGGTGCAAAGTATCTGTGCTATTCCGCTTTTTAGTGAGGCTTCTGCAGGGAAATCAAAAGGAAACTAGTATTATTCATTTTGTTGTTTCTATATTGTTTCTTTTGAAAACTTCGTCCTTTTGTTTTGCAGACTGAGAACAGTAACCAGCCTTTAACATATGTTACCAAAGGTTTATTGGGTTAGATTCGAATTAAGTCAACTTCCGGTAATTCGACTCTGATGGGACCGACAAAATTGATAGAATTATCCGGCGGGTCGAATTAACAAGATGTGCAGAAAAAAACGCCAATACACACCTTTGTTTCATGTGGCAGTATTTTCCAGATTCTAACACGGCCTAGAATCACACGCGCACCCACTTTTGAAAAAGAAAACTGACATAGAAATGACATTAAAGCTCCTATACAAAGTAGAAATCTAACCTGCACCCGTGTTTTCAGCAAGAAAAATGGGCAATAATGTATGCCTTGCGCAATGGCAGCCAGTGGGGGGGGCGTCAGGAAGGGTATGGTTCAAAAAGTCAGCTTCGCCGCAATACTTTTGTTATGTGGTAAAGCACAGAAATGCCATGAAATCGGTTTTGGTGTTTTGTCTGATTGCACCGCGCAGGCATTTTTCTGCCCAGTTGTCCTGAAAAAGCAAAAAAAAAGTGCTTGTTAGAATCGGGTAAATACCATAATCAGTAGGAGTGTGCGAATACCGAATAGTGTATTTTGAATCGAATATGAGAAAATGGGAACACAAAATTAGTATGCTGGCACTGACTGTAGCTCCCTTCTGTTGTATGAAGGTCTGTAAAATATCTTTAAAGCAAAGCTTCCTTTGCCTGTTCCTTCGACTTTCCCACTGCTGCTGCTGCTGCTGCTGTTTTGCACACTGTTTTGGGGGTGGTTCAGAACATGCGTATAAATGACAGAAGCTTGGCAGAGAGGAAAGGTGACTCGAGAAACTCGTTTAGACTTTTGTACTGCGTCGAATGTGCACAGTGCCCTCTGGAGCTACCTGGGCATTGCCACAGAGTCTCCTGATAGCTGTAATTATCTGACTTGCCTTAAAAGCATTGCAGCAACTGCAGTGCTTACCTTTCTACTAACATGCAAGTCCAGAGGGGACGTGGATAGAATTGTAGAAAGGAGGTGAGAGAGTGGGCAGAGAATGGGTAGAAACAACGGAAGTCACGAAATGAGTGAATAACAGCCTTGCCACTCTTCGCTCGCAGTTCCCATACAAGCAGGGGGGGAAAGAGATAGGTAGAAGGTGACGTGACCAAGGCAAGGAAACGCTGCTGCTATGAACATGCCAGTGGTTCAGGGCAAATGGAATAAATGTAAGTTCAAAATATGGTAGATTTCTGCTATTTCTGAAAAATAATGCCATGTAAATTTAAGTGCACCATAGGGTCTAGGTGACACTACGGAATCGGTCACGCATCTGATCAACACTTAAATTAAATTATGAGGTTTTACATGCCAAAATCACGATTTTATGAGGCACGCCGTAGTGGGAGACTCCGGAAATTTGGACCACCTGGGGTTATTTAACGTGCATCTAAGTTTATACACGGGTGTTTTCAACCCCATCGAAATGCGGCCGCCGAGGCCGAGATTCGATCCCGCGACCTCATGCATAGCAGCCCAACACACTAAGCAACCACAGTGGGTGAATAAACACTTCGGTGCCGAGGTAGCTTTACCACTATGGCATTGCTCGGGGTCGCAGGTTTCGTCACGATCGCAACAGCCACATTTCGACGGATGCGAAATAAGAGACACCCGTGCACTTAGATTTAAGGACATGCTAGCATCCCGCGACAGCCGCAAGCTGTTGCGGGACGCTAGCCGCTGGCAAGTTTGTACGGGTGGCTCATCAATGATCATTCCCAAGGTAATGCGTGTGGGTTATATAGACGGCTTTTGAAGTGACGTAGACCAGCGCCGCGTATCCAACACAATTTGCTTGCCCATCGGCGGCTAATCGGTCCAATGTTTGCACATGCTTTTGCACTTCCCGAATTACGTGCTGCTTTTATTGCCGTTCTCCCTGTCCGTGTCTCATTATCATTTTGATCAGTCCTGTCGACCCGGTCGACCCTTGTATCCACAGAGGTGGCATGGCTGATGTGGCAACGTTCTGGGAATTGTGTCGTTCGGGCGCTGTTTGTGTGTGCGATCTTGCGCATCGGGCCTACGTCAGGGAGCCATAGATAAACAAATTCTACAAGAGCGGACACTCCCATAGAGCCCAGTGGCCAAATTGACTTTAGCGCACCAAGCGACTGATGTGAACACCTGAACCACGCTTTCGGTTTGAGTGTGCGCAGTTTGAACGCTGGCTAGTACGTGTTACGATGGCTACACTGATCGGCGCGGCATTTGTTTTGGCTTTTGCTGCTCAACTGCACACTGTCTTGGTGTGGAATGTCTTTTTTTTATTTAGTAAAATAAATATGATTGCAAGTAATCTTTACAAGCCCCCATCGAATCGGTCCTCTGTGCAACGCGCAATTTCATGATGTAGACGTAAGACGCCTTGTGAAATGAAGAAATGCTTATTTTACTCTGGAAAGGCACGTCCACGCTCGGGGCAAACCGGCCTCCAGAGCCACAGAACGTCTGCCACATGAGAGGTATCCAAAGTAGACAGCTGTTCAGCCGGCGCACCGCCCGCCGCACGACTGATGGGCCAATCGACGACTGTGAACATCACATCAAGAACGGGCACATTGGCTGCAGCTTTTGTTCCAAGCAAAAAACTTTCCGCTAGGTAAAGTGATGTGTAAATTGTACATTTTATGAAAAACAATATTCACTGTCAAACGTTAAACACGACAGAGAGCTCTGATACTTGTCGAGCTCAGCTGCAGTGCGCGGCTACCAATGTCTGAAGACCGGTGCATGTGTGCTTGCATCGCATCTGATGGCGTCGCTAATATTAGCATATTTTCTTTGTGTATACAGTAAAACCTCATTATAACGAAATGGGATATTTTAGAGTGCAGCTCTCTGGCGCCCACTCCTGCTTTTCGCGGCACTGTCGTACCTTGCCATAACCAGCTCTGTAGCCGGGGCCAGTACGCTCCTGGCACCATCTCTTGCGCACGGCGTGAGCCTTGCTCTCTTCGCTCCTCCTCCAATGCCACCCATGTGTGGCGGCAATCAGAGCGCCAGCCAGGTGGCGGCTGATTTTGATGTGCTGCTGCTCAAGCTTAAACGCATAGCCGCCGCCGTTCGCCACTGTGTGTACCTCTTCCCCCTCCTCTCCTACATGGCGACGACCGCGTGAGAGCGTGTCGTGTTCTCTGGTTGCTGAAGTGCCGGTAGAGCGTAGGCTTGGTATCAGCGTATCATGGTGAGTGCTTTCCAAGATGAAACGCAAAGCCACCTTCAGTTGACTTGCTAGCAGCATCAGCGGCGTCAGTCAGTCGCTGGCACCTGCCATCTCTTTGCCGGGCAACATTCCTATGCGCCTACGCACTGCCTCCAGCAACCTCCCGATAAGCGTGGCAGCTGTGCCAAGCTACGCTCCATTTGTGGCGGCGGGTGTGAAATGTTCCACACCAGATGGATTATATTATAATATAATCTGTATGCCTATATAAGTAGTTTATTCTCAGCCAGTTCTTTCTGAGCCATAAGTGAGGCAACCGGTCGAAGTCCTTTGTCTGCCGCTGCTGCTAAACGAGCTGCCCTGTTGCCGCCAAAATCCTGAGGTGCGCTACGCCAAACCAGGCATTGGTGCAGCAAGTCTAGTATATATCCATCTATTTCTCTGGCCACAAAGCTACCTTCATGACAATCAAGAACTGGGAGTGGAGTGTTTCTTGAAGAAGTGAAGAATAAAAAGTTGTGACTGTACATACATGTCTTGCTCAAATTATTTGCCTCAGTATATAGAAAAGCCGAAACAGCTGAAGAGCTGCGCTCAAATTTCACATTAGAAAGTAACGGAATCGTCAGCAATTGTTTTCCCATGGAACTGGTGGACCCGCCCGCTCTTTCACTGCGTGCGTGGGGCAGCGCCGACTGCGGTTTTGTTGTTGCTTGCCGTTGCCTCAGTGCGCATCAACAATGTCAGTGTTTCTGTCGGTTCGTTCGTGGGAGTTCCTGCCGCCAGAGAAGAGATGGACAACGACAAAGGGAAGCGCAAAACAATATCAATCGAGCAGAAGGTGGCTATGCTGAAAGCTGTTGAGTCCGGCGTGAAGAAGAAAAAAGTGGCCGAAGATTTCGGCATAGTGTTGAGCACGCTGTCAACGATTTTGAGCAGCAAAGAAGCTGTCACCACTGGTGTCGCACGTGGCATTAAAGGCGACAGAAAGAAGCTGCGAGCACCCGCTTGCGAAGTTGTAGAAAAAGGAAGTCTTCAGTAGTTTTTGGACGCAAAAGCAAGTGGCACTCCTGTGAGTGGGGCACACTATCAGCGCAAAGCGAGGGGCTTTGCGTGCATCATGGGGCATGACGATTTCGGGGCGAGTGTCAGCTGGCTGCAGCGTTTTGAGGAGCGCCACGACATCGTCGGCAGGGCTGTCAGCAGGGAAGCGCAGTCTCTCGACTGCGAAGCTGCAGTGGCGTGGGTGGAAACAAACGTTGGACAACTGCTAGAAAAATACAGTGCCAAGGATTTGTTCAACGCGGATGAGACAGCCCTGTTCTACCAGATGCTGCCGTAAAAAACCTTGGCCCTCAAAGGTGAACGCTGCCACAGTGGTAAGCAGCGCAAGGTCTGCGTAACCCTGTTGCTTTGTGCCAACATGGAAGGGTCGGAAAAGTTGCTGGCCCTCGTGATCGGCAAAAGTGCGTCACCACAATGCTTCAAAGGCGAACGAAAGCTCCAAGTGTGATATGTGTCCAATCGTAAGGCTTGGATGACAAGAGAAATTCTCGCACAATGGCTGCGAGAGTGGGACGAGCGGCTGGGCAAGCTGAACCGGAAGATATGCCTCGTACTGGACAACTGCTCGGCCCACCACACTGCCACTGTGCTCAATAACATCGAGCTATGCTTCTTGCCGCCAAACAGCATTGCAGTTGTTCAACCCCTTGACCAAGGAGTTCTCATGAACTTTAAGTCGGGCTACCGTAAGCGTGTTTTTGACTGGATTCTGCTCAATATAAGCATGAAGAGCAAGTCCATGATCGACTTGTACATGGCGATCGAGATGCTACAGCCTGCTTGGATGGCTGTACCGGCAAGCACGATTGCTAATTGCTTCCAGCATGCCTCATTTGGCATCAGTAACGGCAATTACAGCGAAGATCTCGGTGCTGCCATCAATGTGAGGGTGCCGCGGGCGAGCAAGCCCTAGCGTCATGGGACGCTCTCCTTGACGGCGTTGTGCCTGACTGCGACACCTTCTCCACGTATGCAGTGCCAATGCTGACGTGGTGATGACCGAAGAGCTAACGGAGGCGGAAATTGTGCACGCGGGGACGGGGGTGCCTATTGACGACAGTGACAAATGTGTCGATGACAGCCGGGAGCCTAATATTGGCGAACCCGATGTACCTACACCCGCACAAGCGTTGGATGCGGCAGAGCTGCTGCGCCGCTTCTTTGGCGCTCACGATGACGGCGAGGACGGACTCGGAATAGCGGCTGCACCTGAAAAAGCCGTCATTCGCCTGAAGAAGACGCGGCAAAAATCTATCAAGGTCTTTTTTTCTGCGAAGTGCGCTGCCAGCTGGTGTGCTGTTGATCGATCAGTGATGAGCTGTTTGGCGTGAATAAAGTAGCAATTCCTTGCTGTCTTTATTTTGCGTATTTTTTTTCCATGCAACGGCCGTTTTCTTTTTTGTGTGGTGGGCTGTTGCGAGATTTGGTGGTGAGTACATCCTCTCTTGCTTGCTAATTGTGAATAGAAATGGATAGTGGGTATAACAAACTAATGGTTATAACGAAGTAATTACGACCCCCCCTACAACTTCGTCATAACGAGGCTTTACTGTAATTATTTTGAAGAGTGACAACAACGGTAACAAAACATTGCGTCTTTTGAGCGTAGGTGTTCTGTGATTCATTCAGTAGTCTTTCCCTTTCAAGTGAATCGAAGAAGGCTCAGAGATGATACTGGCGCCACCGTGCAATCAGTGGTGGTGAGGCCACAGAACACCTATGGTGAGGCTGTTGTCGGTGCCAGAGTGACCACTCCTCGGTTGCTGATTGGCCACTTCACTGTATGGCTACTGCACAAATGGGTCCTGGTCCCATACTCTCTACGGCAAGAAAACCTCACCGTTTGCAAGCAAAACTACCGTTGAACGGCAAATGGCATGTGGCGAATTGCCATGCTGGTAACATGGACGGCTCTTGAAAGTGTTCGTTCCGGGCTTTTCATGCATTCATCCAATGCTGCGGTGTCAGGTAAGCAGCAGTAGTTCCCGTACGAAGTGCCACCGGATGGCATCAACTGAAAAAAGTGAATTGCAAGCATGTGTCATTTTGGCATTTAGACCTTATAGGAAAGCTGTATGTAGAGGTAGTACATGCGAAAATGATGAATGGACATTACGAACAAAACATGGCGTAGAAACACCCGACCCATCCCAAACAATACCATACATAATATGTGACCAAGCATTCGCACGTTCCTGTGCCTTATTTCCTGCTCTTAACCCTTTGAAGGTCAATGACGTTGTGGCAACGAGCGACCACGTAAACTGGTAAAGTCTCGGGCTCTCGCAGGAGAGGAAGAACCGACACTCTATCTTCTTTTAATAATAATCTCTTTCGGAACGCTAGCCCGTGCCGGAGCGTGCCAGCCGCTCGAGCCGTGGTAGACGCGAGCGTCTACATCATCTTTCGTGCGATGCCGATGCTGCTGCCGCTACAGAGGGCTCCCCCACTAGAGAGGAGGAAAGTTCGACGAACGATAGAAAGTCCATGTGACGCGGCGTGTCTTGGCGTTGGTCTTGGGTGTCACATGCGCAGGCGGCGGCGAAGGATACAGCAGGGTCGCGTCGCATATTGGTGGAGCTGATGGCACGGGTGCTTCGATGTAGGCGTGTTTGAGATGTTCCAGGGCAATCGTGTCTGATCGGCCGTTGACATTCACAACAAACGTCGTCGGACGACGCTCTAGAGCACAATATGGCCCAGAGTAGTGTGGTTGCAAAGGCTTCCGCAAGGCACAGTTACGCATGAAAACGTGGGTAGCAGAGTTGAGTGCGGGAGAAACGTATGGGGACCTTGCTTCTTGTGATTGTGTAGGCACGGGGCGTATCTGGCTGAAGAAAGCTTGCAGTTCGGCAGCGTAGTCGGCAGGTGATGGCATAGGGGTTTTGGTGGTGGTGACAAAGAAATCGCACGGAAGGCGTAAATGAGTGCTGTAGACTAACTGGGCACAGGAGCAACCTAGGTCGCTCTTGAGTGTGGCTCTGATGCCAAGTAAAACGAGAGGAATATGTAGGACCCACTTCGGCGATTCATGTGCCATAAGGGAGGCCTTGAGATGCCGGTGAAAACGTTCAACGAGTCCATTGGACTGCGGGTGGTAAGCAGTTGTGCAAAAACGTGTCGTTCCGAGTAGTTTGAGTAGCTCGTTGAAGAGTGCTGAGTCAAACTGTCGACCGTGATCTGTGATTATTGTGGATGGGCAGCCGAACCTTGCGATCCACGTAGACACGAAAGCGACTCTTGTGAAAGCGTCGGTGGCCTCTTCAGTCTACTGAAGCACTTGTTTGCATTTGTTTACCAGAAGAGCGTCTAGCGGAGCTATAAGTTGTGCGCACTCAGGAATGAATCGGCAGTAGAAATTGACGAAATGAGAAATTGGCAAACCTTGGTAAGTGTGATCGGTCGGGGAAGGTTTTCGATGACGCGAATCTTGGATGGTAGAGGTCGAATGCCGTTAGCGTTGACGATATGACCGAGGAACTCGAGTTCGGGTTGACTGAATTCACTCTTGGCAGCGTTGATGACAATTCCTTTACTGGCAAGGCGTGACAACAACAACCGCAAGTGGTGAAGATGTTCTTCTGCCAAAGAGCTTGCGACGAGAAGGTTGTCAATGTATGCAAAAACTAAAGGCAAACCTCGGGCGACGGAATCGATGAAACGCTGAAAGGATTGGCCTGCGTTCCGTAAACTGAAACGCATGCGGAGATATTCGAAAAGACCGAAGGGTGTGGTGATGGCTGTCTTGGGAATGTCTTCTTCAGCGACTGGTAGTTGATGGTAGGCGTGAACAAGATCGATCTTAAAAAAGATTGTCGCACCGTGCAACGCTACTGTGAAGCCCTGAATGTTCGGTAGAGGGTAGCGATCAGGAACTGTGACGTTGTTTAGTGCCTGGTAATTGCCGCATGGGCGCCAGTCGCCCGTCTTCTTGGGCACCATGTGAAGTGGTGATGCCTAGTTACTGGAGGAAGGGCGGATGATGTCAAGTTGCAGCATGTGTTCGAACTCCGCGCGAGTGACAGGGGACAGGGACAGGAGAGGAAGGACCGACACTCCATCTCTTAGCGTAGCATTCTTTTAATAATAATCTCTTTCGGAGCACTAGCCCGTGCCGGAGCGTGCCAGCCACTCGAGCCTCGTGTAGAGGCGAGCGTCTACGTCATCTCTCGTGCGGCGCCGATGCTGCTGCCGCTACAACGTAAATATACAGTGCCGCCAACAAGTCCAAAATGGTCGATGCCGTATATGCTTATGTACCGTATGTACCATATATGCCTTATGTAATGCCTCCGGGCATTTAAGGCTTCAATAAATGAAATGGAATGAAATTTATGGCACCATCTGTATGTTCAAAAAGCGCGCCAATTTCCTAACTTTTCCTTTTCTGTTTTGTGCTGCCATTATGTGGGAATACGGGGAATTTTTTTCGTGCGCCTCCCTCTTTCGGTTTTCGTTGCTTGGTTTGTTTAAAGGCTAGTTTGCTCCCGCACATCTATATACTACCATTGGCGCTTGCGCTGGCGGGCGGCAGTTTGGGTTTTGTTCCGTGTCTAAAGGTGTTTATTTGGCAGAGCTCGGGAGTAGCGTAACGTCGACGGGCAGGGCAGTCAGAGCTTCCAAGCACGAGAGCCGTTGCTGAGCAGGAGCGCTCGACCCACTAGCGTTTAGAGCCAGTAGCGCTGAACCCACTAGCGTCTCTTCTAAAAACTCTTCGCTACAACCACCCCCCGGGAGCGAGAAGGGAGCCGTCCGGCGACCTAACAGTTCGTCACGATGAGCGGGTCGTAGTAAGGCTTTAAACGGTCGACATGGACAAGGTCGCGTCCCCGGCGGCGCATGTCGTCAGATGGCTCAACTGGTTCGATGACATAGTTTACAGGAGATGCGCGTTCGAGAACACGATAAGGGCCTTCATACTTAGGGACCAGTTTTGATGAGAGGCCAGGGGCAGTTAAAGGGACTGAGAGCCACACGAGCGCTCCCGGATCGAAGGTGACCGTGGCAGTGGCGTCACCGCGAGTGCTCCTCTGGCGCTCTTGAACATCGGAAGTAAAGGCCCGTGCGAGGTCACGGCAGTCTTCTGCATATCGGACCGTGTCAGAAATAGGGACGTACTCGGATGCATCCGGCCGGTACGGAAGAATGGTGTCGATGGTGTGCGAAGGGTGTCGACCATACAGCAAGAAATAGGGTGAAAACCCAGTGGTGCTCTGCGTAGCGGTATTATACGCGTAGGTGACGAATGGCAGAACGGCGTCCCAGTTCGTGTGGTCGGAGGCAACGTACATTGAAAGCATGTCGCCGAGCGTACGGTTGAAGCGTTCTGTGAGGCCATTCGTTTGAGGGTGGTACGCCGTAGTTGTGCGATGAACAACGTGGCACTCTTTGAGAATCGCTTCAACTACTTCCGACAGGAAGACGCGTCCGCGATCGCTGAGCAATTCTTGAGGTGGACCATGCCGCAGAATGAATCGGCGAAGCAGGAATGATGCAACATCGCGCGCTGTAGCTGCGGGGAGAGCGGCGGTTTCGGCGTATCGTGTCAGGTGATCTACGGCCACAATGGCCCAGCGGTTACCAGCCGACGTCAGGGGAAGTGGTCCATACAAATCGATGCCAACGCGCCCGAACGGTTGGGTAAGGCAGGGTAGAGGCTGCAGGCCAGCTGGCGAGAGGTGGGGTGAAGATTTTCGGCGCTGGCAGTCGGGGCATGAACGAACAAACTTTTGAATGTAGTTGTACATTCCTCGCCAGTAATAGCGTCGTCGGAGGCGCTGGTAGGTTTTGAAAAGTCCCGAATGCGCACACTGTGGATCAGAGTGGAACGATGCGCAGATTTCAGAACGCAGGCTTCGAGGTACAACTAATAACCACTGGCGGCCGTCAGAGGTGTAATTGCGTCGATGAAGCAGGTCGTCGCGAATGGCGAAATGGCGAGCTTGACGGCGCAATGCACGAGTGGTTGGCTGCGATGACGTATCAGCAAGGCAGTCTATGATGGAGGCAATCCAGGGGTCCTTGCGCTGCTCAGAAGCAATGGTCCCAATGTCGACGGAAGAAACGTCAAGCTGGGATATTGCGCAACAGGCATTGTCGTCTGGCAAGGGAGAACGTGAGAGGGCGTCAGCATCAGCATGCTGGCGTCCGTTGCGGTACAGTACGCGGATATCGTAATCCTGTAAGCGAAGCGCCCAGCGGGCGAGACGGCCTGAGGGATCCTTCAATGACGACAGCCAGCATAGTGCATGGTGGTCCGTGACGACATCAAATTGGCGACCATACAAATAGGGCCGGAACTTGGTAAGCGCCCAGATGATCGCCAGGCATTCTTTTTCCGTGACGGTGTAATTGGTCTCGGCTTTAGTAAGCATACGGCTTGCGTATGCCACAACATATTCAGGAAACCCTTCTTTGCGCTGTGCTAAGACAGCGCCGAGGCCAACACCGCTGGCATCTGTGTGTACCTCAATAGGTGCCGTTGGATCGTAGTGGCGCAAAATGGGAGGAGACGTCAGCAAACGACGGAGCTTAGTGAACGCCTCGTCGCACTCGGACGACCACGAATGGAGAGGTCCGTTGCTGCCAAGGAGCTTCGTCAGGGGTGATATGACGGCGGCGAAATTGCGAATGAAGCGCCGGAAGTAGGAACACAAACCTACAAAACTGCGCAATTCTTTGACGGACGTCGGTTTAGGAAATTCAGCTACGGCACGAAGTTTGGCTGGATCGGGGAGGATTCCATCCTTCGAGACGACATAGCCTAGTATCATAAGCTGCCGCGCTGCAAATCGGCACTTCTTTAGGTTCAGTTGAAGGCCAGCGTTCGCTAAGCAAGTCAAAACATGCCGTAGACGTTGAAGGTGCGTGGTGAAGTCAGAGGCAAAAACAACAACGTCGTCGAGATAACACAAGCACGTGTGCCACTTCAAACCGCGGAGGACTGTGTCCATCATGCGTTCAAAAGTTGCTGGCGCATTACAAAGTCCAAACGGCATGACGTTAAATTCGTATAGGCCGTCGGGTGTGACAAAGGCTGTCTTCGGCCTATCGACGTCAGCCATGGGTACTTGCCAATAGCCGGAGCGTAAATCTAGAGATGAAAAGAATTCTGCTCCTTGTAGGCTATCGATGGCGTCATCAATTCGCGGCAGCGGGTATACATCTTTGCGAGTGATCTTGTTGAGGCGGCGATAGTCTACACAGAACCGTATCGAGCCGTCTTTTTTCGTAACAAGGACAACAGGGGATGCCCATGGACTGTTCGAGGGTCGGATCACTTCGCGGCGAAGCATATCGTCCACTTGCTCATTAATCACACGACGTTCCGTCGCAGAGACGCGATATGGTCGTTGCCGCAATGGTGGTTGGGAGCCAGTGTCAATATGGTGCGTGACAGCAGACGCCCGGCCCAAGGAAGGTTGCTCGACATCAAAAGAAGAACGAAATTCTTCTAAGATGCGCAGAAGCTGCGAACGCTGAGGTGGGGTGAGGCCATCGGCAATAGATGAATCGAACACACCTGTGGGCAAAGGGTCGGACGTCGACAGAGAACCGAGCGTGTTGTAACTGGCGCAGGACGTGTCTTCGGGAACATCCGTAATTTGTACGGCGTCGAGCACTTCTACGTGGCCAAGACATTCGCCTTGAAGCAGCATCACAGGGTATGAGAAGGGGTTACATACAAAAATAGCTGTGGAGCCCTGTTTGACGTTCACAGTCGCAAAAGGCAGCAGCAGACGTTTTCGAGTGTAAAAGCGGCCCGACGGAGAAAGTAGTGCGATGGCGTCAGAGAGGCTGTTGCACTGCATTGACACAATCACTGACGAGTTGGCAGGAACGTTTGTGTCGTGCCTGACGAGTAGTTTGTTCGCAAAAGGAGCATTATCGGCAAGCGTCATATCTGCTATCGGCGACAGTTCTAGTTCGGCCCGTGCGCAATGAATGACGGCATCGTGGCGGGCGAGAAAGTCCCACCCCAGGATAACTTCGTGGGAGCACGAGGAAATCACAATAAATTCGACGGCGTATACAACGTCCTCGATGAGAACACGAGTGGTGCACGCCGCAATCGGGTGAATACGCTGTGCGCCTGCTGTGCGGAGGGCGAATCCACCAATGGGCGTCGTAACCTTTCGAAGGAAGCGACAAAGCTTTGCGTCCATAACTGATACAGCGGCTCCGGTATCCACGAGGGCAGATGTGCGCACACCGTCAACTAACACGTCTATCACATTGGTCGGGCTACGTTGAGGACTTCCGCGTTTCGACGGCGTCGCAGCCCTTGCCTCATGGACTGCGACGATTAGTTTTCCTCATCCCGAGCTTCGGGACGAGGCCGCATCGGTGATGGGGAGCGTCGGCGTGGAGAAGTTGAGCGGCGGATGTTAGCGGACCGGCGGAATGGTGGTGACGCAGCCCGAGGTTCGTCATCGTAATAAGGGCGCGGAGAACTCGCCATAGAACTTGGCCCATAAGGTGTAGCGCTAGGCGACTGCACGCGACTACAGTAGCGTGCGACGTGGCCTGCATAGCCGCACGCAAAACATATTGGTCGATTGTCCGCTGTACGCCACCGAGTCGTTGCGGGAGGTCCCATCCATGTGGAAGGACGCGTTGGACGTGGCGCCTGGTGAAGTGATTGCATAGCCGGCTGTTGTCGGGGCATAGCGAGGACTTCGGCGTACGTGAGAGGTCCCCGTTGATGGAGTGGTTGAGGCTGGGTGACGACTTCCGCGTAGCTGAGTGGCGCAGCCGTCGGCATCTGTTGGGGCCTGGCCATGACTTCGGCGTAGCTGTGAGGCGCAGCCGCAGGAACACGCTGGTGGTGCTCAGGCAAAACCTCGTGCAGTTCTTGCGCTATGACGCGGCGAAGCGGAGGCGCAAAACTTGGCGTAGGCGTGTGTACCGAATGCGGCTGTGCAAAATCCATCAACGAGAGTTGCCGGGCAACTTCCTCGCGGACGAACGCCTTCATTTCTGCGAGCAACGCTGCCTGGTTGGACATGGCAGACAAACCAGCGAGGTGTTCGTCACGTGGTAGAGATCGACGGGTCAGTGACCGCTGCCTGCGGAGTTCTTCATAGCTCTGGCACAGTGTGACAATTTCAGCCACAGAGCGTGGACTTTTGGCCAGCAGCATGTTAAAGGCGTCGTCTTCTATGCCCTTGAGTATGTTTCGGATGCGATCAGACTCCGCCATAGTCGAATCGACTTTCCTGCATAGATCCAGGACATCTTCGATATAGCTGGTGAACGTTTCGCCTGGCTGTTGAGCTCGTTCTCGCAAACGTTGCTCGGCACGCAGCTTGCGAACAGCAGGGCGCCCAAACACATCGGCGAGGGAAGTCTTAAATTCCGACCATGTCTGGAACTCTGCTTGGTGGTTGTTATACCACAGGCTGGCCACTCCAGCGAGGTAGAACAGAACATGGCTCAATTTGGCTGCTTCATCCCACTTGTTATGGTCGCCTACTCTGTCGTACGCCGTGAGCCATTCGTCCACGTCAGTGTCGTCCGCTCCAGTGTAGATAGGAGGGTCGCGATGACGAGGCACCCCGGGACACGCAGTGGGCGCAGGAGGAGGCGTTTGCTGGGAGGCGTCTTGGGGCATGGTAGATGGTATGGTACGGGACCGGAGTTCCAGGATGATCGTCTGAGGTTACCCCGCACACTCCACCAATTCTAAAGGTGTTTATTTGGCAGAGCTCGGGAGTAGCGCAACGTCGACGGGCAGGGCAGTCAGAGCTTCCAAGCACGAGAGCCGTTGCTGAGCAGGAGCGCTCGACCCACTAGCGTTTAGAGCCAGTAGCGCTGAACCCACTAGCGTCTCTTCTAAAAACTCTTCGCTACACGTGGGTGGTTTCGGCTTGTGCTTGCAAAACTGATGGCTACCTCGTTGCTAATCGCTCAAAGGGCGACTGCTTGTTTCTTGCTGGTTAAGTGCTCACAGGGTGTGCATAGGAAGGATGCCGCCATGCACGCGTTTCCGTTGCTTTTTTTTTGTTTTTTTGGAGACTTTGGAAAGCTAATGGCCTCTGTTTGGCGATAAGATGATTAGCGAAAGTTTATCACGTTTTGCTTTTAGATGGGCACACAACCATATAGTTTTCTTCAGTGCGCGCACCTACGCAGTTCGATTATGCTATGGGTGTACATATTAGTGTAAGAGCAGGAACATTTGAGTCTTGCGTAATATTCTCGCGTGTGCATTTTCAAAGCCTTGAACTATAAAAATGCATCAAAATTTTAATTCTTATAAGTTCATTTCTGTTCTTATTGTAGTTATTCATGAATGAAGAGTATGTATAAACCAACGCAAAATATTTTTTTCTCACTTTACGGTCACCCTAAAAAAATTAAAATTTTCTTCAAATAACTCCCTAAGAAGAATTGGAATCTGCAATAAAAAAAATCGACCCTCGGCGGTCGCATATGGCAAAAAAAATCGACCCTCAAAAGATTAAAGAGCACAAATACATAGGTAACTGCACATTTTCAACACAGCTTAGCCTCAGCGGACGCGATGGTATGCCACGTACACAGGCTCCCAGCCAGACCGTGTTAGATGCCTTCTCCTCTAGAATCCTATTCTTCTACCCTAAAATAAGGCACATTTCTATGCCTTATTTTCTGCTCTTAAAGAGCACAAATACACAATGTCTTCTACTCGTGCTCAAGACAAATGCATGAATGCAAAGCTTGTTTTTTGTCGTTCAGAAGACTGAACTTTGTATTTACAAGTTCCTGGTTCTTGAGCTCCTTGGCATCATCTTTTACGCATTCTGCCGGCACAAGCAACGCACCCCTGTGTTATCACTTTTTGCAACCACTCGGCTCTGTTTTGACAAGTGTAAGTGTCAAAAGAATGTAAGGCTGTTTGGGGAGGGGGGGGGGGGGGGGGCAGGGATAAAGAGCATCACAAACTTGGCCCAGCAAGATTCAGTCAACGTGAACCTAACCAATGTTAATCTAACTGCATGACAGCGGCTGACCTGTCTATTGTTAACTGCATCATGATGCCCTGTGCGGCTAGCGTGCCCGAAAAGTACCTCAAGAAGTACCAAAATAGGTTACAATAATGTTGGGGCCCATAAAAAGTGTCCCAAACATGTCCCAGTAAGACCTGGTATGTGCCAAACTAACTCGCCACAACTGCCAATCTGTTTTTCGCTAACTGCATCACAACATTCGGTGTCATGCCCTAAGCCTAAATTGCTTGAAATGCAGCACAGACTGTCAAACGAAATTTCTTACCTTGCGGGGTCCAATATGCTCTTGACAGTGGAGTTTGCCAGCAAGCGCCGTGACACCTGTTGCAGCTGATGTGCAGCCACGGGATAGATGAGGAATAGGTACCCTTTGAGGCAGCACAGTTTGCGGCTTTGAAACCGGTTGGGGCACAGTATGGTATTGGTGTGTTCAACAAAAGGATGAATCTTTTTAAAACACGGGAGCCAATGCTTGCGCTTTCCGTTCTGCATTGTGGTCCTTGTTTAGTCGCCAGTCCTTAAATCGCTGGCAACTGTGTTTTCGGTGCTCTTGCGTTGACATTCCTAATGGAATCACTGGACATTTGCATCATTCTTCTGCCTGTCCATATAGAGGCTTGGTTAAGATGTTTTTGTTGCCATGTTTGGGCGAGAAAATTGTTTAATAAATCGAGATTAGCATAAATACACGTTTCTTTAGATTGTTGCTCCGGGCAATCTGATGCCTTGCTTGATTCCCTCAGCCGATGCCTCATAGGCTTCATCGTCTCTCTGCTCTGACACTGGTGAGCAGGGCAGGCTCCTGTTACTTCAACATCTGGGGAAGGTATGTGCCTGGGAGGTGCTATTCATATGGAGTGACGGTGTCTGGATAACCGGACTCATTCATTCTGATTTCCAACTAGGTACAAGTTAATTGCATTTATACTTTTGATGATGATGCATGGGGTTTTTTGGTGCAAGGGCCAGGGATGGCCAAAGAGTGCCAACCTTGATATTTTTCAATTACATTTTGGTAGCAGGATGCCTGTCACCACCAACTTGTGATAGCACTGCAATGCATAAGAATAATGCGACAAAAGTTCTTCGGGAGGCGGCACTATTACAAAAATCTGAATTTGTCTACCTTGACTTATCTAAGTTTCCATTTTGCTTTCTTCAAAGTGCGGCTGCAGTTGCAGTGATCCAGCGAAATGCATGGATATTTCAGTGGCTTGAATATTTGGTGGAGGTGCAGAGTCTGTTATGCAAACAAGGGATTAAACACTGAAGGCCATTTAAAATACAATGTATATTTACAAAAACACTGCTGCAGCGCTGGCCAGTTCAGCCAACAGCTCGAGACTCAGGAGCAGTTTGTCTTCTTCATCGGGGTACCCACACACATTGTCCAAAAGAAACCCGCAATATGCTTGCAGCAAAACAATGGGAACACTTCATCATTACCTCTGTGCCTCTTCATCATTACCTCTTCATCATTACCTCTTCATCATTACCTCTGAATTAGCACGAAAAGCTGCTCATCACTTTGAGCATGCTAAAGTAAGCGAAAATTGAGGGCTCGCTAGAGCGTTAAAGCAGTGCCATGAAAGAATGAGCTGCTCGAATAGAGCTGAGTCGTGCTCGCAGGCTCTATTGAATTGCTTTGTCAAAGCATAACTTCATTTGCGTCGAAAACTAAGTGAAATGCTCACTTGAGCGGCGTTGAGTACGAGGGGCTCTGCGGTGCATGCGACACTGCACAGGTCCCTATGCCGCACATATTTAATATTCAAGAAATCGAATAGTAAATATTTGATTCGCGAATCGAATTATTCGAATGTGCACTATTAAATTCAGGGATATACAAGTATTAGCATACGCCTAATAATCGGACATTGTGAGCTATAGTTATTGCTCTAAAATCTTCCTAGGGAAAATAGGCATTTTCAACCGCTTCCACTGTCCCATAAGCTCTGCTGAGACTGTTGCTGCTGCTAAAGGGTATCATCATGGGGGTCAGGTGCATGTGTGCTGACTGGTTAAGTTTGAATTATCCAGCAAAGGCCAATTTTAGGATCTAACTAATGCAAGCTTGAGCTCATAGAAAAGCATGGGCGACGGCCAGGACCTCCGGCCTGCATTGAAATAATTGAAAAATCATTATAACTGTAGTTGAATTAACAAAAATCTACTGTATTTGAAAATACTGAATATTTGCATTTCCAATATACATTGTTAGTGTGCTGTATTTGACCTGCTTTCGAAAATTCAAAAATATTTGCCTGTCCCTACCAAGCACCAAGAATTTGTGATTTAGAAGTATCATTTTTACTCATTAGTGGAGAATAGCACATTTAGAATGGGTTTTTGCTCTTCAACAAAATCTGAAACCTGCACATGTGTGTAACAACCTACAGCCATTTTCACTGTGTGAGCTGAGGCATTGTAATAAGCATAATTTGCTTCCATATTGGCTCATACAAACTTGTTAAAAATTCATTCCTTCTACAGAATTATTAGATGGATTGACGAGCCTTTATTTTTGTGTCCTACGAAAAAAAAAGTTTAAGAAGCCTTGCTTGCAGTGAATTAGTGGAGTATCTCTTTATTGAATCAATTATTGTTGTAAAACTTCTGACAGAAAATTTTATTTTGCACTGCATACTTGTTACGGTCTGCTGTGCTAATGCATATTTTACATGTCTATGTTTAATTTTTAAAGTGGCATAGCATGAAATTCATTGCGAATGTGTGTTTTCTGATCTGCTTAGTAATAAAGGAGACCTCAGTACAGTAATAGCTCATTAACTTGAAGTCATAAAAACCGGAAAAAATTTCAAGATAAGCAAAGTTGCAGAAATTGCGGTGAAAAGTCGAGTTCATTCTAAAAAATTCACCACTACTGACCAACCTTCCAACAAGAGCTTCTAAACTGGCTCTTCGTAATGGTTTCAAAGAAAAAATATAAATGTACCGGAGATTTCAACCAGCTCCGTTTTGCGGCACTGCCATTTTATTCAGTGCAGAAGGACTGCATAAGGGTGGTAGGCTTCACAGTAGCACTTGGACCTGGAGAGGTGTCCACGAGCTGCTTCACACATTGCATGAGCCATGAGCATGATTAGGGCTACCTTTCTTTGTAGCGTCGGTGACCTGGCTTGCTTTGGTGGCACCATCCTTGTCGCACTCATGCTCAAGTTGCCCGCACCACACAGCCAACGAAAAAAATCTGTGCTGCGTGCATTGCATAGAATAAAATTAAAACGGAAATCACACCTGTGATGGTAAATCACATGCGTTGCATAAAGAAACTGCGTCAAGCGTGCTATTTAGCAGGCCCTGCCTCTGTGCACATCTCTCCCATCATATGACGCGCCACATGGTCGCTTGGCAAAGTTTTTATGCCACTAGGTTGAGACTTCAGATTTGGGGGAAGTGTCCGCATTGTGGTAGGTGCAGCAGCCTCGTGTGAAGCTTGTTAAATGGTCTGGTGGCGGAGCTCTTGTTCTACTGTCAGTCAAGATTTAAAGATATCCGCAATTTGGCCCAAAAATATTTCGAGGTAAGGGGTAATAAATACATGGCATGTATGGAAACTGGTTCGATGCTGCGGAAAATTTCGACTTAGCTGATTTTTCAAGATCTCCGAGCTAGAGTTAGCGAGGTTTGACTGTATATGCAGATAAATAAGTAGATAAATAGTTTAATGCTGAACTTTGTTGGTGAATGCACGCACTGTCTTGATGCTGAGAGCAGTATGGTGTCGTTGCAAAACTGATTTGAGAGGTACCACTACTGCGCCAGCCTGGGCAGATGATGAACATAAATTGCAAATGATCAAGCTATAGGGGCTACACACTGGGGGGAACTGACATGGTATGACATGCGAGCCATCGGGAAACTTCTTCTCTCCCTCTGGTCTCTGCTTCCTCTGATTTCCATTCTTGCTATCTTTAATGTATTGTGCACCATTAGAAGGATCGTTGCACACTTTGATATGAAATCACATCATGATGGCGTGGCAGCTTTAGCTTGGAAGTGCGCAGTGCATTAGCATGCTCTATCAACAGCTGTGCTTGACCAAAGCTGCACAGTGCCTGGCAACTGCACAATAAGTCTAATAAGTGATGGTGAAGTGAGTACAGGTGAAATGAACGCAGCAATACAAATAATGGGATTTTACCATCCTTTTGAGCTGATGTTAAAAACTGGATTTTCCTGGGACGTAACAGGCATTGGGTCCCCCTCCCACAGGCATGTGCGCCATCAAGGCAGCACTGCATGGTATCAACAGATTCTGTGACATGTTGAACCAGACAGGTGTGAACAGTGGCACAAAATATTCAGCTGCCCTGTGTGCTCCATTGAAAAGGAAAACATGAGTGTAGAGCAGGTGCAAATTTTTTACTGTGTCAAGTGTACAATTAAATTGCCTTGCCTTGCAGCAGATTACCTGTGGTTGGCGATGTTGGCACCTTTGTACACATTCGCTCAGAGCATTGGCATAGCTTCAGCTGGCACTTGTAGTTAGGAGTGCCAGCAGTGTTGGGGCCGCACATGAAAGTGTCCCCTTTTACAGTGGACTGCAGTGCACAAAAAGCAAAGTTTAGGCAGCTTTTGTTGTGAAAAACTGTTTTCTTTGCTTATGAATTATTGTATTTTTATCTTTTGGTACAGCATATTCCTACCATTGTCCTGTTTTGTTCCTTTCCCAACTAGCACTACTCTGTGCCCAATGTGCATGGTAGCTGTATACTTTCTATTATCATTTCTTGCCAATCATATTCAGTTTAATGGGAAAACGTAGGAAATAAAAATTTGTTGCACTGCACAAACTACATTCACTTGTTCACGTTTCACTGTATTTGTGCACATGTTTGATTTGGGTATGGTATGCGTGTGACTCGTGCAGGATGAAGGAGGATGGACACCATTGGTGTGGGCCACAGAGCATCGGCGAGTCAATGTGGTGCAACTTCTGTTATCCAAGGGAGCAGACCCAAACCTCAGGGATACTGTAAGTAAATGCAGCTCTATTACATGTAAGCCCTACACCGTAAAAAAATGTTTGCTTCTCGTTAAAGACTATGCTAAATAAAAAAAAATTAACAACACTTCGATGAGTTTTGTGCTTTAGCAGTTCAAATAATTCCGTGTAAGCCAAACCTGCCTACATTGAATAAAGATAATTCAGATTACTGTCTATACCAAACAGTAGAAAAAAATAATCTTAAAAATTTCATGTAAGACAGTAGGAAAATTGCTTGTTTATGCTCAACTCCCACTTTATGGTAGATTTAATTGAATGACACTGTGCATGCCCCTGCAAGAGGGCTTTGCATCAGCATTGCTTTTCGTCACAGTCATCTGCACAAGATCAGCTAGTCATGTACACAGGCTTCCTATGCTTGGTGGTGCTGTCTGTGCTTGCGATGTGGCATTAATTTGTCACTATAATGCCATGCGCACAGAATGTCAGAAGTGGTGCAGCAGAGGGGAGCAAGGCTTGCAGTAACATTCAGAAAAGAGGAGACTTCTCTGTGAAGCCTAGTTTGTTGATAAGAATGGTAGCAATTGTCACTGTGAGCCTCTGTGCACCTTTCTCCAATCCACGTGCTCACTCTGTTTTCAGAACTGCTTTCATGTTTTATGTAGGTGTATGCGAATACTGAATAGTAGGTTTCGAATTGATTATTGAATCGAATCAAGAAAAAGGAAAGCCAAATGTTGAATTGAATATCAGGAAGTGTATCGCGAAGTTCAATGCTTCCAAATTTTATGCAAGCAATAAGGGAGCTGTGCATGTTCAGAAGTCTACTAGCATTCCATAACAATAATGTTGCAAGCTGTCAGTAACTTAGGTACCTAGGAATCAAAAGGTACAGTGGGCATTCTCTCAGTTCACTTAGTAAATCCCTCCATAGAAAGTCAGAGTGCGAACCTCTTCTCGGCGACATCCTGAGAATGCTTGGTGAAAGTGAAAATCATGGTAAATTAATTCGTCTCTGTTGGGTTCCAAGCCGCGTTACAATCTTGGGAAATGAAAAGGCGGGCCAATATGCAGTAGTGACAGCCCATGAAAGGCTAACAGAAATAAATCTTCCACTCAAGGACTATGTTCGGGTAGTCCGTGCTGCGATCACCACAAAGCGGCAAAAGGATTGGGACTGTCAAGTTAACAACAAACTACAAATCCCATACTGCAGGAGTGGAAGACATCATACCACCAGGAACGTTTCATGGAAGTTATGGTATCCTATGTCGCTTTCGTATCACACACACACATCTCACACATAACTTTTTATTGAAAAATGAAGAACAAGCAGTTTGTAATCAATGCCAAGGAACTCGAAAAAGTTTGCCTAGTTGGAGTTTTATTGCGTGTAATTTGTTTTCAGTTTCTTTATTCCACTGATGTTGCCAGCGCTGGTGCAGCCGGTTACGGACAGAAGATTTAATATCTCGAATAGGGACCTTAGTAACTTCAATGTCACCACGTAGATCGTAGATCAGCTTCTCTAGCATTCTAATCTGCCACCTCGTTTCCTGCTATGTCGCAGTGCCCCTGTACCCAGCATACCACGAGAGAAAGTTCTTCATTGTAAGCATCATAAATCGATTTTAGCAGCTGATTAAAAACAGGGTTATCCCCCAGCTTTCCCCTGGCTAATGCAGTCACGACACTCAAGCATCTGTGTAGATAATAGCTTTTTGTATGCTATGTTGTCGTATATGATCCACAGCCAGTCGTATACCATATGCTTTGGCAGTGAATATGCTTCAGTTTCTATTGAGGTTTTTTGTAATATTATAGCAGTGACAATGTGCAGCGCACGAGACTGCCTTAGCTGTGTTTGAGGCGTCCGTAAAAAAGGACGTTGCATTGTATTTGTCTTCCAGCGATGAGAAGTGTTGCATAATAGCCTCGCGTTGCACGTTTTTCTTGTCAAGTGCTTTAAAAGTCATGTCACACAGAACTGGTCGGAGGCACCAAGGAGCAATGAGATTACTGGGTCCAGTTTCGTAGATATCGGAGAAACTAAGCCCTAATTTTTCGGCAACAGTTGTGACAGCCAAAGGAAACAGCTGAGCTAGTGATGGCCTGTTTGTGTACAGCTGTTCTGATGTTCGATCATCCATTAGTGTTCTGCACAGGTGTTCCCTCTGAGCTATTTTTTGAGGGCATATGTAATTCCTAAGTGCATTCTCTGATACTCCAAGGACCACTGATTGGACTCTGCATAGAGACTTTGAACAGGGCTGGTCCAAAAAGCACCAGTGGCTAGCCGAATGCCTAAATGGTATATGGGGTCAAGCATCTTTAACATTGTTTTAGACGCTGACTGAAATGCCATGCTGCCATAGTCTATTTGGCACTTCACAAGGCTATTGAAGAGTGATAGCAGGCATTGCGTGTCAGTTCCCCAGGAATAATGAGCCACAATCTTTATGACGTTTATCGATTTGAGGCGTTTTAGTTTGAAATCCCTGATGTTTGGAATAAATGCAAGTTTGCTACCAAAAATGACGCCAAGAAATTTATGTTTGCTTTTGACCATCGCTTTGTGTCCATTTAGTTCAATGGACGGATCAGGGCTTAGGCCTTTTTTTTTTCTTGTAAATAGTACGCATGTTGTTTTTTCTGTATTAAAGCGGAAACCATTATCATTTGCCCATCTCAATAGTCTATTTACACAAAGCTGAACCTGACGCTCACGTATGGATAAATTACAAGATTTGAAGCTCACTTGCAGATCGTCTACGTAGACCGAGTAGGCGATTGCTGGTGGTACAAAAGTTCGAAGCGAATTCATTTTTACAATGAACAGCTTACAACTAAGTACACCTCCGTGGGGAACACCATTTTATTGCATGCACAAAAGTTCGAGATAGTTTGTTACCTATCCTCACCCGGAACTTTCGATCGGAGAGGAAGCTCTGTGTGACTTGTAGCATGTTTCCATTTATCCCATATGCGGTCAAGTCTTGCATTATGCTATACCGCTGTGCTGTGTCATATGCCTTTTCGAGATCAAAGGATGCAGAAAGACAGTACTGATTATGGACAAAGGCATCTCATATGTGCGATTCAAGGAGGACCACATTGTCAGTTGTTGATCTTGCACGAAAACTGGCTTGTAGCGGATCTTGTATACCATTGTATTAAAAAAAATGTATAATGCGGCGATTCATGGTTTTTTCAAACACTTTGCATAAACAGCTAGTTAAAGCTATCGGCCGATAATTTGCAACCACGGAGGGATCTTTGCCTTGTTTGAGGATCGGTAGAACGATTGTCTCTTTCCAGCTGTAGGGCAGACAACCAGCATCAAAAATTGTATTAAAGAAGCCCAGCAAGCATTCAAACGTCTGCTGCGGCAGTTTCTTTAGCATGTCATAACTGATCTGTTCCTTACCTGGAGCTGAACTTCGGAAGCTGTTTAGAGCTATGTTTAATTTGTGTATTGTTATAGCGCTGTTGTAGCCATCTCGACTTCGTTTATACCATCTCACCTTGCATTATTTTTATCCCATGACCCTATGTTTAGAGTCAGCAGAGTGTTTAAATACCTTGCCAATGTCAATTTTTTAAACAATATATACTACAACCCAAACCGCCATGCTCCATCACAAACCTGAAGAGCCTGAGGAGTTCAATGCCTCGAGGTCTTGCACCTTTTCGCAAGGTAAAAGTACTTTGCTGACGGCTTTGAGGCAAAATTTTATTGCTTATAACTACTGAAAACTAAAAATAATCTGTATAACACATACATAGAATATAACATATAACAAGTGATCACTCATAGTCACCGAAACCTCTAACCCATGCACAGATGAGGTACCTGATATAACATTAACCGCATTATTTAGCTAGGCCTTTTATATCTTTTTAACTAGGAATTATCTGCCCCTTTATATAGCACACTTCAACATGCTTACCACTCTGGTCTGACTCTTGTATTTATACTATAAATCGTTGAATATATCCATAGACTTGACGCTCTTTGGCCAAAGATGCCCTTGCACCATTAAAACCCAGCAATCCAGACCTGAGGTTGCACTGTGTGCGCTGTGCTCGAAATGAATCCCAGTCCGTGAGACTAAGCAGCCGTCCATCCTGTCAACTCGAACTGGCCGTGATCTATGTCTGGAGGATGAAGTGGTCACTGTTGAGAGTGTGTCCGATATTGAACCAATCTGCCATGAGAATACGCTTCGTCGGGGTTAGATCTGGTGTGGTATCCCTGAACATACTGTTACCTGAAAGAGTGTAGGTTTGGGCATGTTGGTATTCCATAACTTTTACTTTTTTAGCGCATGAAAAGGGATGAGACACAGAAGTACGACGCGGACACAGTGCTAACTTCCAACAATTGTTTTTTTATTCTGAATAATGAATTACGAATAATTTTCAAGATGTCTTAAATATTTAGTCTGAAATTTAGAGATGCAGCCCTTACATGGGTATGGCCCTTGCACAAAAATATGTGCTATTTCACTAAACTGAGGAAACAATTCATATCTGCTATGGAATCATTTCTGAAAGACATTTTTGAAGGTTGCTTTATTCAGATACCCTAAAGGCCCTTACAGGCATTACTAAGGGGTGGGGGGTTTAACAACAAGATATTCCAGACACAATTTGGGGGAAAGGCAATATAGAACACTGTAGTATAGATCACCAAATACAACAACATGAAAAAAAAATGCATAAATGATGGGAAAAAGAATAACACTCGGTACAAAGCTTTTAAATGCACTTACAATGCGTCAAAGGCACAAAATTTTGTTTTTACTCGACATGCGTATTTAAACTGCGCTTCAAATGAGTTACAAATGAGTCATAATCATGTATAGAAGCAATTTCTTTTGGCAGCTTGTTCCACTGACAAATAGCAAGAAAGAGCGGTGATTGTTGAAGGAGATTCATACGCTCAAACATGGGATGCACTTTGAAGGGATGGTCGAGGCGGCGGAAAATTCTTTGCGGGGGTTTGATATGGGATGCTGTAAAGGATGACGGGGTATGATACAATCTGTGGAAGTGGGAAAACAGTGCTAACAGTCGTCATTTTTCTAGAGAGGGTAATTGGAAGGACTCTTTGATAGCCGTGATGCTGGATGTTCTAGAGTAGGTTTCAGCGATGGAACGTGCTGCTTTATTTTGTAAAGATTCAAGCTTGTTTATTAGGTATGTCTGATTTGGATTCCATATTATGGAAGCGTATTCCATCTTTGAACGAACTGGAGCTGTGTAAGCTAATAGTTTAGCTGACTGATTTGCTAAATACAAATTTCGCCTAATGAATCCAAGTGTATTATTTGCTTTCGAAATTATTTCATCAATGTGATCATTCCATGTAAGGTTTGAAGTTAAATGAACGCCCAAATATTTTAACATAGGTACATTCTCTATGCATATGCTGTTCATAAAATATGAACTTAAGTGAACATTACTGGCTCTGGTAAATGACATTGTTTTTATTTTAGAAACATATATTTCCATTTTCCATTGCTCGCACCAAAGTGAAATTTTGTTTAGGTCGGCCTGTAAAATATTAGTATCTTCAGAGGTGATAATCTGTCTGTAAAGAATGCAGTCATCTGCAAACAACTGAACTGTTGAAGTCAGGTTGTTACTGATGTCATTAATGTAAGTTAAGAATAGGATTAGTCCAAGTACAGATGGAGTTCTGAGGAATGCCAGATTTAACTAGTGCTAAAGAGAAAACTGATGACTTACGGAAACAAATTGGTAGTGATTGGTTATAAAAACTTGAGATCCATTTAACACTTTTACCATGAATGTTAAGCCAGCCAAGTTTCATCACTAAGCGAGAATGGGGAACTTTATTGAATGCTTTCTTGAAGTCAATAAATATGGCATCGATTTTTATTGAATCGTGAACAGCTTGATGAAGATCAGCTATAAGTTCAAATAGTTGTGTTTCACAAGAGCGTCCTTCTGAAAGCCATGCTGATTATTGGAAAAAAGTTATGTTCAGGTAAATATTTCTCTGAATACCTCCTGTAAACACACTGTGAATAGCATTGGAAGTGCAGGAGGTATTCAGAGACCTGGATTGGGAAGAATTGGGGATAAGAGTTAATGGAGGATACCTTAGTAACTTGCGATTCGCTGATGATATTGTCTTGCTTAGTAACTCAGGGGACCAACTGCAATGCATGCTCACTGACCTGGAGAGGCAATGCAGAAGGGTGGGTCTAAATATTAATCTGCAGAAAACTAAAGTAATGTTTAACAGTCTCGGAAGAGAACAGCAGTTTGCGATAGGTAGCGTGGCACTGGAAATGGTAAGGGAATACATCTACTTAGGACAGGTAGTGACCGCCGATCCGGATGATGAAACTGAAATAATCAGAAGAATAAGAATGGGTTGGGGTGTGTTTGGCAGACATTCTCAGATCAGGAACAGCAGGTTGCCATTATCCCTCAAGAGAAAAGTGTATAACAGCTGTGTCTTACCAGTACTCACGTGCGGGGTAGAAACATGGAGGCTTACGAAAAGGGTTGTAAAGTGAAACCTCGTTAAACCGTAGTTGGCCGGAGCTCGGAAAAAGTACATACTGTCGGTAGTACTGTTTAACCGAAATAGCATGAGATCGCCCACTTACCTGTTGAAAACGGAACTCAGAGAGAGTGTGATGAAAGGGGAAAAAAACATGCATTATTTATTCACTTCGCGTGACAAAAATGTTGTTTTCGTTTGATGCCGCGGTGGCCTAGCACGACGACGACAGCGACCTCAAACTTACTGAAGCTGCGTGCCAGCTTTTCAGCCAGCCCCCTCTTCTCGGCAAACACTCGCATGGCAGATTCCTCGTTGGCGTTATGTATTCTCCGTGCACGTGCGCAGAAGTGCTGCAGAAGTCCCGGGGGCACCTTTTTCATTGCCGGGTGCCGGAGTTTGGAATATTTTCATTTGGAATAGAGTTACGTTATCGCACCCCTGTTCTCGTCGCGACAATTGCATTCATGAGGCTGACGTAACGCGCAGCTCATGCCACTGTCGGGCCTGAATCGCCCGTGCTGTTGCTTTCTGTGTCATCCTCATCTCTATCGCTAGTCGACACTTCGGCAACAACACAGGCAGCGATGGCGAAAAGTCGAACCTCGTAGCCGACATGTCTTCGCGGTTGCCGTAGCGCTGCCGAACAACTTCTTCACATTCCAAATGCCACACACTGTAGTCAACAGCAGATCCCTATTGCGTGCCTGCGCCGACTTCTTCGTGTAACGTTCGATAGCACGGACGATGTTTAATTTTTCTTCTATGCTGAGCACCCCGCGTCTTTTTTATCCGAGCTTCGGAACGACGCGAGTCCTCGCTTGCATGACCCCATAACGCTCTCTGGCACGGATGGAGGGATGCATGGTGGCTACACCCTTTGTAACGGGCGGCGGCTGGCGCCACCTAACCTTTTGCTCCCCGTCCTATTTTTTCCTTTATATCCCCTCCTCCCCACAAAATAAATATCTAAAATAGTATAGAAAACATTAGCTTCCCGATTTTTGGTATTATCTCTCCCTTGACTTCCTCCACCAATCCTCTAGCCTCCCCTTCGTTACTGCCACTCTTTTCTCGTCTATTTGCCCTCGTTCACCGAGGGCAAATAGACGAAATGTACCTGGAAATGATGTTGATGTTGATGTGGCTTCACACGCAAATGCACAGGCGCTTGGAGGTCGTTCCGATCTCTGAGGCTTGTTGTTCTGCAGGGCCGCCTGATGGAGACGGCGCACCGCCGTGTTTGCATGACGAAAAGTTGAAACGCTACGTTTTAACCGATGGGTAGCTGGTCCGCTTTATGTGGATACAAAACACATTATCTTCTATGGCCGCTGAGTCGGCGATTTGACTTTACTACTTTTAAAACGAAACTACTGTTTAAGCGGGTATGGTTTAACGAAGTTTTACTTAAATTGAAGACGGCGCAATGAGCTATGGAAAGAAGAATGATGGGTGTAACGTTAAGGGATAAGAAAAGAGCAGATTGGTTGAGGGAACAAACGCGAGTTAATGACATCTTAGTTGAAATCAAGAAAAAGAAATGGGCATGGGCAGGACATGTAATGAGGTGGGAAGATAACCGATGGTCATTAAGGGTTGCGGATTGGATTCCAAAGGAAGGGAAGCATAGCATGGTGCGGCAGAAAGTTAGGTGGCCGGATGAAATTAACAAGTTTGTAGGGACAACATGACCGCAATTAGTACATGACCGGAGTAGTTGGAGAAGTATAGGAGAGGCCTTTGCCCTGCAGTGGGCGTAACCAGGCTGCTGCTGCTGCTGCTGCTGCTGCTGCTGCTGATGATGATGATGAACGATTTCATAACTGCTGAAGATATATGCTCAAGTAATTTACCTGGAATACTAGTGAAGAATATAGGTGTATAGTTTGAGGGCACTGATCGGTCACCTGATTTGTAAATGGGAGTGATACGACCGATTTTTCAGTCATCCGGTACAATTCTTGTATCTATTGATTGCTGGAAAAGTGCGGCTAACACAGGAGGTATTATAGGCTTAATCATTTTAAGCATCTTTGTGTAGATGCCATCTGGACTTGGCACTGAGTTATTCGAAAGTCGATCGATGGCTGATTCTATTCCCTCCGGCGTAATTATAAGGTCATTCATAGATGAGTTAATTGAAAGAAATGTAAGATCAGGTGGTATTGGGTTTTCGTTTGTGAATACAGAGCTGAAAAATGAGTTTAATTCAGTTGCAGCTTCAAATGGTGAGAGTAGCACGCCATTATTAACGATTGGTATAGTGGATTTAGAAGAGTGTTCAGGGATAATTACTTTCCAAAACTTTTTTGGATTGTTAATTAACATGCTGACGATGTCAATGTTTAAAAACTTGTTTTTATATGCTTCAATTCCCGCTTTACATTTATTTGATTGCTCTCGGTAGCGCTGCCAATCACCATCCAAGCCGGACAACTTGGCTTTAGAGTAAAGACGTTTCTTTTTATTGATTCCTCTCTTCACTTGAGACGTGAACCATGCGCTCTATGTATATGAGGTGATTTCAATTTTGGAAATGTGCTTTTGTTTCAGTTCAGTAAGCTTTCTTCGGATAGCGAGCCAGTTATCATTTGTATTGTGATAAGCCATGGTTTCCAAAAACCACACAAAGAAAGATGACAGCTCTGCAAGAATCACGTTGATATTTGCACGGGAGTAATCGTAAATAGATTTCGGTGCTTTTTCTGATTGACTAATTTGTAAAAGATATTCACAGTGTACTACGTTGTGGTCGCTAATACATTCAAGGATGTGAACAAGCATATTTTCTGGTTCGCTTGTGAGGACTAGATCTAGAATTGAGTTTCCACGTGTTGGCTTGCAAACTACTTGATGCACGAGGGTTGCAATGTGGGCTTGTTGGTAATGCATCTTCAAGAGGAGTATGGTAGCGCGATTCAAAGACGGGACAAGAGAAGACACAAAGGGACACACACAGCGCTGTGTGTGTCCCTTTGTGTCTTCTCTTGTCCCGTCTTTGAATCGCGCTACCATACTCTTCTTGAAGATACTTGATGCAGATCAAATGAACAAAGAACATCAAGAAATTCCCTGCATTCTGTATACACATGTTGTTCATAAAATATGAACTTAAGTGAATGTTACTGGCTCTGGTCAAACAATCAAACATCTTTAAGTCAATGTTTGTTGAATCAAAGTTCTACTGTATTTTTTAAAGTAGTGGTATTATCAGTGATACTGATTAACATTGGGTAAAGAAGGGAAGCCTCAGCTTGGAGCCGACATTTAGACACGACCCTTTGATGAAATATGGGCTCCAGCCTGAAACATCTCATTTACTCAATGTTACTCAATTTATGCCTTTCTCTTACCAATTGTGTTGAATGTTCATTAATCAGTCAAATAATTTGTTAAATGATATGAGAAGATGAAGTTCATCTGCATCTTCTGTGCTATTGCTGTTTGCCTGATTAATAATTTTTTTATTGAACGTGCAACTGCCGTGAACCTGTTATGGTTTGTTCACTTAAGGTTGTTAGACACCGCATTAGTCTTTACATTCTAAATGTTTTTGTTCTGGGAATTGTACAGTTCCATGTGTACATGTTGTATCTAGACTTGAGTTCTTTGCTTCAGAAGCAGCAGAGTTATATTGTGCTTGTGGTAAAAAAATTTATTTTGGCTCTTTGATCAGGAGGAGAACACAGCACTACACTGGTCTGCCTTCTCAGGCAATGTGGAGATTTCGTGGATGTACCTGGAGCGCGGCTGTGATCCCAATGCCAGCAATGAGCGTGGTGACACCCCTCTGTTAGTTATTGCACCACTCTGATGTTACACTATTGGCCGTGAGATTGAGCTAGCCGCTACTTGTTTACATGTACACGGACAGCGCACATATCATTTAAAGTTTGTTTGTTCCGTGGTTGTATCGCAGTCGTAAATGGTGGTACATACTTTTTTGATGATGTAAAAACTAATTTGGCTTGTACTGCAATAAAATCAATGACTGCACATGTTGAGCATGCAATTGTGCAATTATTGCACCCTCTGTTCGTCATAGTTATTCAAATTTTATTGCTGCATTGTGATTCAAGTACTTCACAAAAACACTTGGCATTGTTTAAACAACTAAAGTGGTCGCTGCGATACTTGAATGCGGTGCTTTGGTGATTCCTTGTAGCAAAGTGTTGATATTTGCGCAATTTTGGGGATACCACGAAACATGAACGAGGAGGTGCGAGGTCATTCAGCAGTACGAAATAAAATATTAAGTGCTCATATCGTATCGCAAGGTACATTCGATCTTAAGTGTATGTTTGCATGACTGTCGCTTAGTGGTGACCATCCTAAGCTGTGACCATCCTTAGCTGTGACCATCCTTAGCTGACCATCCTTAGCTGTTCCTGAGGTGTACTAACATTATATGGGTATCCCATTATGCAGAATTCTACCTCATAATAAATTTTTGTGCTTATAAATTATCTGCCATAAAAGGAAAGTGGAAATTGAATATTACAAGAGGATCACGTGTAAAATTTCACTCGCTAGGCACAGTGTGCAGCAAAGCAAAGTTGCTGGCGGCTAATATATGCACTGTTTAGCACGTGTTGTTAGCTTGACAGAAGGTAGCAGTCATTATTTTCACAAATAAAAACAGTGCCATAAGGCTGGGTCTTAAAATAATTAAAAAATTATTCGCACCATTCTCACACATGTAATCATGCAAAAATATCCTTGTGCTAAAATGCTATGTGTTTAGCGTTACTGCAAAAAAAAAACAACAACAAATAAACAAACGGAAATGCGTGTGAAGCCACATGGTGACCCTGCCACTGCACTGCCACTCATAGAGGCCTAACTTGTATAATTAAGCTTATTAACTATCTTGTACATGACAGAGAATCAAAAAAGAAGTAAATGGTACTAATGTATGCAGACAAGTGGGGAAGTAGAGTCACAATAACTAGCTGGTTTAACTTCACTGTTCAGGAAAACACATTTTTATAACCAGTGCAAGATAGCAGAAAGTTGAGTTGTGCAACAGCAGTGCCAGCAGAATAGGCTGAATGCACTTCAACAAAAATCACCATGTATGTATACCAGAACAGCAACTGCATTTTACGCTCCTCTCACATATAGTAGGAATGTTCAGGGCATATCGTGCAAAAATGTGGCATTGGAGGGCAATATATCATCAGTATGCTGCAGTCAACATGTGTCATTAACATACAGTCGGCCCAAATCGCTCTCAGCGAAGTGCTGCCTGGTACATTTCAATGCACACCGCCTACTGCCCATCCACACTAATGCGGAGATGGTGCTGCCACCTATAGCCCGTTCTCGCGGCCTATACAGATTGTAAAAATTTGGGCTAGATAAGGCCTTGTCATCTCTATAGTCAATTTCAGAGGTAACTTAAAGAAAATTGAGCATTGAGCAGACATATCTATTGAGGCTAGAATCCCAGCCCAGCTAAAGGTGGGGGGAGGGAATGGAGGGATTAACAAAGAGATGGCCTTTCATATAAAATGAGGAAGGCCCACCTTTGTCATCTACCCCCTCACTTTATTATTATTTAAAGCTGTGCTGCATGTCATCCATTGTTAAACCCCTGAGGAAGAGGCCAAGTTGGCCCTGAGAAGTTGGGCGGAATAAAGACTAGTTTCATTTGGAAATATTCACTTTGTAATTACCCCAACTATGCAAATAATTCTGTCAAAATGTTTTAGTTTGCAGCATCTGACAATGCATGTTCTCTCCCTTTCTCCTTTCAAGGCACGTGGCTGCAAGGCAGGACAACTATGATGTGGTGGTGTGAGTATTTATGGTCAGCCTGATATTGTGATTAAAGTGGTCATAGAAGGGACCTTTGATCCTAGCCTGAGATTTTTTGCATGTGCAGGCTGCTGCTGAACCACAAGGCTCGGTTTGATGCCCCAAACAAGCTTGGTGACACACCATTGGCAGTAAGTAAAATTTCATAGCAGCTGCTGGTCCTGAGCTTTCCTTACTTATTTTTCAGTTCCACTTTTTTTGCTAAACCAGTATCACAGCAATAGCCACCCACCATCAGAGGTGTCTTGTAAAAAAGGGGGAAAAGGGGGCGGGGGGAGGAGCCTGTGGCAATTTGAGCCCTTGGGGGCCGTAAAAGGCAGTGCTTCGAAAGGTCAGCCGGGTATCAGTGACAGAAGTTATGGTTTTACGCTGAATCGACTTGAGTATCTATCCGCAGAGGCCACATGACACTCAGGAAGCTAACAAACCGCCTCGCAATAAAAGTGAGTGTACGGGATGGTACGAACGTTGTTTCCAACTGCCATCACCATGTTTGTGACACACCATACGGAGGCATCTCATCTCGGTGCCGTTCATAGATACATAGTTTCTTGTCGAGCTTCTAGCATTGTTATTGGGCGTAATAGACATTTTGTCTTATGCGGTAAAGCATATCAAAGCGCATCTGTCATTTGGAATGCACATAAGACATTTGCCATCACTTTTTTGCTTGACGGTGCAAATTATTCTCATTAGGCCCCAAAATTTTATTGAATTGTTTACAAAGTTAAGTTCCTTGCATACCCAAATCAATATGTTTGCAACATACTATGCATGGTATACCCTTCGTGGGAAGGCAACCTTAATTGGTTGCTGTTAGCTTTGTGTCTTGCTTCATGCTTGAGCAGCACTTACTGATTGCAAAGTAATAAGAAGCTTCGCCAAAATGGCCACAAATTACTGCTGTACTACTCCAAATGTTCCAAAAAGACCAATTTTTCTGCTCTGAAGCTGCTCCACAATGCTGGTGTGGCTGCTCCTAAACTGCTCCAGAACAACATTTCTCCTGCTCCAAAAATTGTCCCAAATGCCAAACTGACTAGACCACCACTGACCGTTGTTTGAGTAGACATCATTAAAACGGCCTATGTGTCGGATCGGAAAACAGACCACCAAAGAGAAGTTTCTGTGTCTTCACTGCTGCTGCTGTTCAAAAACGTTGCTGACTTGACGAAAGTGCAAATTTTGCACCTTTTAATTGAAAAACTGCTAGGGCTGTGGGAGGCTAGTCGTGACGATACCTCCAGTTGAAGTTTTATTTTGCCATTCTACCCAATCTGCCAATAATTGGCAAACCTGACAACTAGTTGAGTCATCATTTCAGAAACTGCATGATGCTGCTAGTAGAAGAAATTGAACAGAAATGTTTAACAATGCATAGAAAACCTGGCAATCAACTTGATCAATTTCTATAGGTGTGGTAACGAAACAGTTCAGGAGTCTGCACCCTCAAGTTCCTATGCAAGTTGTAAAAATCGGCACATTCGACCCCCTCCTAACCTCCACTCCCCAAAAATTGAACATCACATTTCCAGACTTCCAAGTGACTGCTAATTATTGTTGTCAATTTGGCTTCACACTTCTCGGTGTAAACTTTGACTACCATAGTGGTTAGTACCACAGTGGTAGAGCAACTGGCTCAGTCTGGGGCAAGGCTTCCAGTCAGCAAAGCAGGATTTCTCTCTTATACTGCATAAACCTTCCCTTTTCTTTTCTTTACTGCTTTCTGTGTGACCAAAGTGTCAATTTTCTTTGTAAAGCAGCCTGCATCTTTTACAGTTGCACATGCTTTTAAGATTGCTACTTGTGCAAAATTATTGCCAAAGCTACTTCCTGGCTTGTAAGAGATTTGAATTGTGACTTTTAGTTTACCATTACTGTATTTATGAGTTGCACAAGTAATTCTAGATATTCCCTATTCTGTGTTTATTGCAAGTTTCTCTAACCTTCAAGGAATTTCCAACACAGCAGCAGTTATAGAAGAAAACATGTTCACAAAAAAGGACATAAATAGGACAAGTTTGTCTTTTCTGGCTGAAGTTTTCGTGCTGAAACGAATTCTACAGCAAGCTGTGCACAGACTACCCTCACAGCAAGTTATACACACACACATGCTATGAGAAGGTAAATTAGTGACAAGCTTTAATAGCTTTCTATCCACTTGGAAGATAATGTTCCCTCACATTCATCTGTAATGAAGGTCTTCGTGTGGTTTTGTACACACATGATTTTGTACAGGCAACTTGTACACATTTTTAAGCTGTGTTTTGTGAGCACCATTCACTCCCAGGTTCAGCATAACTAAGGAACTTCATGAAGAGCTGGCGCACCTCTCTACTGAAGGACTAGTGGCCCAGTGGAAAGACGAAATCATTTATGGTAGTATGTGGTGCTGCCCTATGCTGTAGACTATTAAAAAGTGCCTTTTGCCCTTTCGTTTTCGCCCTCAAACACATTTCAGTTGCACTTAACTATTGAAGCGCTTTTTGTTATCTTGTTTGGGCATCTGTGCAGCCCCTTTGTTGTGCCCAAGTTAAGCCGTGCTACAATTTCTGCTCACTCTCTGTCTCTTGAGGTGAAACCCCTGTGTACTAGTGATGACATCTATACAGAAGTCTGTTAGATTTTAGGCTAAAGTTTCTTGGCAGCTCGCATTTGTATCTGATCGAGTGCATAAGAAAGCTTATGAGTCAGTGTTGCTGGGATGGTATACGTCCCAGAAATTCCAGCATAGTGAACCGGTACAAGAACGCCAAGTAGATTTAAAGTGATGCCAAAATTCAGGAACTTTTCATCTGTGATTTGGAGGACTTGGGCTGAAGCCCCATAAGCCCCCCCCCCCTCCCCCTCTTGAAATTTTTTCGCGCTGTCGATGCACCGTCGACCAAAGCAACCCCCAGCGGCGGAAATCATTCTGGATTTTATAACCTACATTCAATGTCTTTTCTCTGAGTAATGTGCTAGTTACCATAATTAGAGTAATTAGATAGCATAATCATTAACTTTGTTTGAGTGTTAAAATCAAGAAAAGTTTTAAAATGTTCTGCAGCATATTGCCAATAAATTTGAATTGAAGAGATCCACAAACTACTCTGAGCTCAAAGGCAAGCGAGCATTGTCTTTTTTTTTTCCACCTTTGTTGCCCTCCTCACTGCTGCTCTCTCCTCCTCGCTGATTACTTCGCTTGAAAACTTGTGGGTACCACATCACTACAGAACGTCACGTTGGCTCTCTTTTCTTGTTTGAAAATACCGTCACCTTTCGCTTATCAGGACTCTGTGCCTTTTGGCTACATGCTGTTTCCACTGCACACTCAGTGCAAAACACTACATGAAGTGAAATCAGTTGATAGCACGCAACAAACGAGTGAGATAATGATAAAAGAGCATGTGTGACTGCATAGCAAAGGCAGGCTAGCAAGCGGGTCAGAACTGGAGCCCCTTGTATATGGACTACTAAACTGCTTTTAACGGGCAGAAACACCCAAAAGGCCCACCACTAAAGAGGGTTAATTGGCTAGCACAGCAGTGTGGCAGCATCACTGTGTAGTTGTTGCTGCTGTAAGGTATCTCAAAGGTTCTTGCACATCAGGAAAAGTAGTGGTGCCAAAAGCCACTGTTTTAATGTTTCGCATTATCACCTATTAATTTATGAAGCTATTTTGACTGCATTACCATGACATAAATTGGTTGTTGAAATAGATATTTCGTCTGGCCTGGTGGTAAATTTGTGCAAAAAAAAAAAAAGAGAAAGGTCATTGGCAGAAAAGGTCAGGTCAATTAAGGTTTAAAAAGTTCCCAGACATCTATATGAAGCAAGGTTAATTGTTTTATCAGCTGCATAACCTGCTGTAAACAGTCACTTACTAAATTACCAAGAACATTGTCATGCGCATACAGGCAAACAAGAACACATTTCACTCGCTGACCGCGGGCAGTCGCTGTCAGAACACTGGCAGGATGAAGAGCAGCAGCAGCGGTGAGCTAATTCCCCCTCGGGCTGCCTGTCGCTTCAATGTGAACTAGGCGTGGGAGAACACAGTGCACGTAAAGCCTTCAGCTATCTCCAGTCGGCTAGCCTTCAAACCCATTGCAGATTGCCTCCAAGATAGGATGTACGCAGTCGATGCAGCCACTGCAGATAGAGCAGAAGGCGACACTAACCTGCTCCCCCCTCCTAGTGCACACGTCTCCCTGCTCCCCCCCCCCCCCCCCCTTGCGCATGTAAGAAAGTGGCGCGCACTCTCCCTGCCTTCCTCCTGTCTAAGCACGAGGAGACACCACCACATCAAGCCATTAGCCTTGTCTGCTCATCCTTGCAAGCTTTTGCTTGCACCTACAGCATATGGCGTGCGGTCACGATGTTATTGCACTTGGACTTTATACAGCACACCACGGTGACGGCGGAAATTTGCCTAGAGTGGTCCATGTAATTGCTATCGCAATAACAACATTTTGAATTTCATATCGAATCCTTGTCCGCAGAACATGCCAACTTACCTGTGAAACACACATGCTGAGCATGTGTGCCACAGGTGAGTTGCATTGAACTTGCAGAGAAAATTTGCCTATAAGATCACTCTGGGACACAATCTGGGACACAATCCTTCTAGGGAAAGTTAGAATTATATCTGAGGTCCCAATTTTACCGCAGATTTTTTGTTGTGATCCTGCTTCTCTTGGCATTGCAGTTATGTGCATGCAAGACTACTGGAAGTAGCACTGAGCACTGTCTTTTGCAGTGTTGTAAGGATGACAAAGCCACAAGCTACTCCTTGCTGAGCATCAACCAGATGCTTGGCCAACTGCTAAAGAACAAGCTGCGTGTTGAGCGTGTACTTCACAGGTGAGTTGCTTTGAACACACAGGGAACATCTGTTGTCTGACTCCTAAATTGCTGGAATATGGGCCACAATCACTTTAGTGGAAGTTATGTGTGGCATTAACTGGTGGCACTGACACAGTCTGAAACTGCGCAGCTTGCACAGTGTCTTATTATTGGATGTTGAGGTGTGAGCTGTGTTTTTGTGACAGTTTGACTAGATAAGCTGGCCATGTACATCGTGCTTCTCTTTTTTTTAACCGCTTGTCTCGATCCTTGTTGAACTGTTGTGAATGTCTCCCTTTGTCTATGTGTCAAGAACCTAATCTGTGGTACCAGACGTAAAGCAGATTAGGCAATAAAATTTTATATTCCATGAAGCCTGCCTGAGGACTAGCACATTTAGTAGTTTCACTAATGTGAGAAGTACTAATGAAATCTCTTACCTAGACTGCGATGTCTAAAGCCTTTCAGTGAAGGGCAAATCGTATTTCACCAAAGATACCTGATGTTTGTGTCAGGTGGCTTAGCATTGTTTATAATGTGAAATCACGATTTTGTCCAAGTCTGAGGATGTGACAGAAATTGTATTGATATTTATTCTATAGCATTAAACTTTTTCAGAAGTCTGTACACTCATTGCATAAACATATAAAGTTATTAAACCTTTATCAGCATGATTATAATTGTGGAAAATGGTTTGTCTGAGTTAGTATAGTTACAATTCTTTTTGCTTGATTCTGTGCTACTCATCCATTGCACTAAGTGGCAAATTTTGGTAATATATGCGAATGCTTGCTGATGAAGGGCAAAATGAATAGGTTTCAAGTTAGGGATAGATTAGACTTAGTGTATTGTTCCAGTCTTGCACGCATATTTTCAGTTTTTCGTGCTAGACCACTTATGTTATAAGTTAGCAATTTGTTTAGTTCAAATCATGAATTCAACTTCAAACGGAGCTCATCTTGAAAGGGACCTTACTGTGTAAATAAAAAGTTAAGGTGTGCTTTACAGCACAGTTCTTGTTGCCAGCACTCCACAACTACAGCTCCTTGAAGCTGAAACCAATCTGTGCCACTTCACAAACAACTGCAATGTTAATTTAAAATAAAACAGGGCTTTTTGAAGCGCTTTGTCGTGTCACAGGAGCAGATCCTGTTCTATGAGCCTAATATTCATTCATATTGAGATATTCTGTTCACATCTGATCATAACTGAACACCAACCTGAGTAGCCCAATGGCTGCATGGCTGCAGCATCCTGTTGTTGAGCACGAGGCTGTGTGTTCGATTCCAGCTTGCTACTGCTGCTTCATTTCAATAATGCTAAATGTAAAAATGCTGGTTTATGATGTTTCTGGCACACATTAAAGAACACAAGATGGTCACAATTGGTTCAGATCACTCCATTATGGCGTTTCTCATAGCCAGATTTTTGCTCCGAGTAGGAGTGTGCAAGTATTCGAAATTGTAAATATCAGTTTATGTGTTGAATATTTATTTAAATTTTTAATATTTAACTCTTTCATTACCGCGAGAAAACGGTCATTTTTTATAGGTCTTGAAAAAAAAAATTATTTACCACTACAAATAATATCCCAGCACACATTGCAGCATAGCATATTGTGCATAATGAAGTGCTTTTTCCAAAAACATACGTTGCCAAACAAAAAATTTATTTGGTAAAACATAAAAATTCTAGAAAGCGCCATTTTTTGCTACCAGTTGATAAAAACAATAAGAAACATGATACCTACAAAAGCATTAATATCAAAGGAAATTCAGAATATACATTTCAAAGATTAGTAAGCCCGGAATAGTGTCTGAAAAAATAAATGCTCAGTACACCGCCGTTCTTCGGATACAAAAAAGAAACTAAGACCAGTTCATTGCTCATGCCATGCGGTGAAGCAGTTCCTGGATTTTGTGAAGCATAAGTGCATTCTGCACTTTTCCCACAAGACCTCTGGTTTTTGTTTAACTTTGCGGTCCTCATAACACTTTTTGCAGTTCCGCCTTTTCGGCATCTTTTGAGGATGGTCCACAGAGAAGTCCAAGGAATGTACTGTCGGCCAAAAAAGTAAACGGACCAGGGCTCAAGTGGCCGGAGCAGCTGCGGGGCCACGCCGCAGCGCTGCTATCTCGCTCTGTGTGCTGACGGCGAGAGTTCCCCGAGTGACGCCATACTTCACCCTCACTCTCACACGAGGCCTTGTCACTCTTGATAAATTTCTAGTGCACCGCTCAGTTGCTCTGGTGCTGATAGTCGTCTCGAAGGGAACCATGCATTGCTGGCAGTCTAGCACATGGTGCCGTCATGCAGTAGCAGTCGGCCGCAGGGCATCAAACTGCGGCACTGAGAAAGAACGAGACCCGTTCTGATTGTTGTTTTGCTTATATTCACCTTATCTTTCATATTAGTACATGTTGCCGGCATCCACCACTGCTTGATTTTAGGCAACATCGCACAAGTCATGTTGCCGAAGTAGCGGCAACGGCGGCTATGGTGACGCACGCTTTTTCATGCCTGCACGATAAGTTACACAGTGGGAAGCGCTGCGCGAACGTTCGAAGCTATAGTGGTGGCGCTCTGGGACTTGATGCCAAGGCGAGTAAGCCAAGTCATTGCGGTTGACGGCAACTTTTCATCGCACTGAGGACCCCTTCAAGCCATGGAATGTTTCCGTGAATAAACTTTCACAATGAACTAGTTTTTCTGATTCGTCTTCCCAATCATCTCTTCCCGGCGGTACTTCTGTAAAAAAAGTTTCCTAACGGCATAAGTATTGTAGTAGCTAATTAAAGCAGTTTTCAGAGGTGTAGCTGTTATAAATATTAAACTGACTGCTGGAGCCAATGCCGGAAAAGTAATCTTGATAGAGAAGCCACGCCCGCAGTAAAGCTTGGCGCTTGTAACTTATCGCGCCGGTGTGAAAGAGCATGCGTCACCGTAGCCGCCATTGCGGCTACTTGCGTAATGTTGTCTAAAATCAAGCAGCAGTGGACGCCGGCGACATGCATTAATATGAAAGATAAGGTGAATATAAGTGAAACAACAAACAGAACGGGTCTTCGTTCCTTCTCAGTGCCACGGTTTGATGCCCCATAACTGTCCATTACTGTGCGACAGCACCATGTGCTGGACTACCGGCGATGCACGGTCCCCTTAATTATGACCGTCAGCAGCAGAGCAGCCAAACGGCGCACTAGAAATTTATCAAGTGTTACAAGGCCCCGTGTGATAGTGAGGGCGGAGTGAGATAGCAGCGCCCTGTTGTGGTCTCGCAGCCGCTCCGGCCACCTAAGCCGTGGTTTGTTTACTTTTTTGGCCTACAGTACTTCACCAGTCCGTGTAGAATCATGCACCTCTTCCAGGACTGATTGCTCTCAGCGTAGCTGGGCAGCTACAAGATTATGCATCCAGGCATATTTGTTTGCATTCTTGCAGATTGTCTTTATCACCTCTGCAATGAAGAAGAGTAGAAAGAAATCCCACGCTGTTGCAAACTGTCTTGCACTGCTCAGTGCTGGGCCGAGATGTGCTATGGGCAGCCTTCTTGGTGTGAACAGAAGTTTTTTTGCTGCTGATAGCAGCACATAATAACCAAGTGAAGTATGCACTCTGAAGATAATCAGCAGAGCTCTCAGGTCATGAAAAACGATCGGCAGATAAGTGCGCACAAGGAGACCGCTCAAGGCCATAAAGGAAACTCACCATTAAACAGCTGTGAATGTCCCAGGCTGTCTCAAAACATTGTCGCCGTCAGAGCTTGAATCTGCTGTGCCATCATCTTCAGAATCATAACTCGAGCCCCCATTACTAAATTGCAGTGCAGGTGCAGCATAGTTTCGAGCACGACGTTTTTCTCGCGATGCAGCCCTATGCTGCAAATAACTATGCAGTTAAGCAGTGCAGTGCAGTTAAGCTATGCTATGCAGTGCAGCAGTTAAGGGGCGCTGCCAGTTTCACTGGCAGCGCCCCTTGCCTGGATTTTATGAGAGAAGCGAAACCTAAACTCTTGGAAACTGGTTGAAAATGCCAGGTCCACATGTTGGACACATGGCGGACCTTCAGAAACACACTTTCGCAAAATAAATCAACTCGAACTCCAAACCAAAGCTCACTAGTGAACAGCTGGTGTCATTTTCGGTTAATTATCACCGCTCAGCACTGTCGGACGGCAAAGCCGGCGATGTAATTGAGTTCTTGACTTGCTGGGAGTCATTTGATTACAAAAGTTTGATGCTAGTGTGGTGTAATCGTGAGCAGCATGCTTTTTTCTCAAGCGTGGCAGAAGGTGGCAGCCACGCCCCTTTTCGCTACCTCATATGCACATTAGTTCACAAAAAGTCCGTCAAAAATCACAGCATCCCTGGAGCGTGAAAATTTAAACTGATTCTGAAAGTGAAGTGCCTGCTCTAACCACTGGATGGTCTTAGGTGGATAAGAAATGGCTCCTATGTGTCGAAATCGGTGATCTAAAGCATCGATCACAGGTGATTGATTTGAATAGGCGGGGTAAAGAAAGAGTTAAACAACACTTGGGAGAGAGATAGATGCAAGTGAGGACTATTCCAAATGAATCTGCTATAGAAGAGCTGCGGTTGTTGCGCAAAGGTGCACATTCTCGAGCGAATAATGCACAGGGCAGATAACTTTTGCTTAATAAAAAATTCCTGCAGAATCAATCTCACGATGCATGTCGATGTTAACGCAATTAGCATTGAAGTAATGTAGTGACATGCCGTATTGCCACCACGTCATGTATGCAGCCAGGCTCTTCTCTTATGCATCCCTCTAGGCACGCTGCGCAATCTAGTGCTACTGCTGTGAAGTCTGCGTGTGGCATTTGTCTGAATATACTGTAATATCTGGAGTCATTGCCCCCCACACCCCCTGCCACCTGAAATTAATAGAAAACAGGAAAAACCCCATAATTTCATTTTTTTTTTAATTCATAGAAAAAGTAGGGTGGGCCATGTCTTGGGGACCAAACAAAAGGAAGCGGAAAAAGCTAGAAAATGCATCTAGCGTGGTTTGACAAGACATAACCTCAACTTTTATCATGGGATGTTATCTTGCATTCCAAAGGAAAGAGGAAAGGCATCCAAGTTGCAAGCTAGCAAAGTGATGAGCGGCGAAAGCAAATGAGGAAGCCAGTTGTAAGCAAACAAAACTGGTGTGCGTGTGTACAATGTGTACACAGTAGTGGCTGGCTGGGTGTCTAGGCAGCATGAATGACACACTGCTCCACTTAAACCAAGGGTGACGAACCATGGATGGCTTTCATGAAATAACTGGAACAAAATGTTTCTTTGGCATCCGAGAAAACCTTTATTTACTCGTGCTCGTCAAAACCATCAAAGGAAACATCACTTTACGAATCAAAAAGAATACCGATGCCATCTTCGGCTGGTCGTTTCTGAGTGCTCTGGAGTGCTCTTACGAGCAGCCTTGTATTTGGCTGATTGAAAGAGGTTGCGTGGCCTGCGTTCGGCTAGTTCTTCTCGATTTCTCTCCTCCATCTTCGAGCGCTCTGAGACACTCCGAGCTGCGTCGTCGGAGCAGTCGTCGAGATTGAAACGTCATCGCAGCGCCGCGTCGCTGCCGCCGGCGTGTCTGCCGGTTATCCCGGCAGCGCCGGGAGCTTTGGATAGACAAAACATCGGACATTGGTAGTAGTCACGTGGTTTCGCATCTGCCATTTACTCCTCCGAAAGCGAGTTGCACGTTTGGCTTGCGCGCTTGTCCTCTACCTCTGAGCTCGGGGAACGCCGGATGCGCCCGACTCTGCTGCGGGGATGGAGGCGACCAGTCGAAGATACCATAAGGATTTCGTTCTGCAACCCCTCTTGTGTTCTGGCTCCAGTGCTGAAGCTGCAGCTTCATTTGCAGACGCCAGTCACTTGTTCAGCTCGCCATCTTCTGAGCTGTCGAGGGCAGTGGAGAGACCACACCGCTTGAAAGACCAATGGACGATGTCTTCGGAAAGTGCAGCCCAAGCCTCTGTCACAAAGTTAATCACATCTTGTCTGGAGGACTTCTTGAGGTTGCCCTTAGGTGGTGATTGTTCCTGCTCTCAGGAAGTTGACCCATATGCGTCGAAGATGATCCTTAAAGGGCTTGATCCAGGACACATCTGCAGGCTACAGGATTGATGTGTGTCGGCCTGGTATGAACACAATATTGGTGTCCACCTTGCTTAGGTCCTTCTGGGCTTTTTCGGTCTTGTGCCCGGTGCCTTGTCCAGCAAAAGAAGGCACCGGGCGTCGTTCTTGTTTGGCCCCCAGACTTGGGGGACACATTGGGCCAGCATGAGAGAAGTCATCCAGCCGTTTTTTGAGCACGTCACTTTTACGTTTGCTGCAATCAGTGTAATTGTCGATTAGGAATTGCAGTATCATAAGCTTTGGCGTCACTCTCTACACTAAAAAATGTAGATAAAGTAACTGAAAAGTAAAAGGGACGTGCAATACCTGGAATTTTGAGCATGAAATAGGCGTGGGGAGGTACGTTCAATGCAGTGGATCGTTGAACTGCTTCTTCTATTGGGAGAGGTAATAATGGGAGGCCACAAAGTTACCGAACCCCATCTTCCCGACAAGCTGCTTTGCATGCTCTTGAAGGCTACAGTTGCTCACCAATCATTCTGCCGCTCGTTCCGTTGTTAGGAAATCCACCAGTCCCTCGTTCACTTCTTCACTGAAGACAGCACGGCCGCTGTGGATGGTGCGTCTATACTTCCTACTTTCGTGGCACTCACACAGCAGCACTTCAAGTCCCACCCCCACACACATTTGCTGTCCACATTGAAATGTGTGGATGGCAATAGGGGCTTGTTGGTACGGCATATCTTATTTTGTTATAGCGCAAGCTTGACAAGGACAACAGAAGGCGCATATCTGACACACACAGCGCTACTTTAAAGAAAATAGCGCTGTGTGTGTCAGATATGTGCCTTCTGTTGTCCTTCTCAAGCTTGCGCTATAACAAAATAAAAAATGAAATGTTTGGTTGCACCCACATTTGTTCCGTGGTTCTGATACCATTTGATAATCTCCACTTTATTCTTGACTATGTAGCTGTTCCTCATCATGTACAAGAAGGCAGTAACACCACTGGCAACAACAGAGACAGTGGGAATATGGTCCGCAAAACTGCAGCTTTAATAGACCCCTTTCGAAAGAATGCACCAGCTGTTGCAAACAACTGCAACTGCCTAGGTGTGTGAATAAATGTTTCTTTCTTTCTCCTTTTTTTTTCATTTTGCAGTTGCACCATTCGAAAGGGTATTTTTCGCAAATTGCAAGGCCTGCTGTTTATGTCCTCTAGGGGTGGGCGATGACTTGGTGGTTTTGACATAATAAATTTTTTACCTAAAGGGGGTTGGGCGATCACTTGAGGATGAGAGTTGAGTCAGGATATTACAGTATATTCTGACAAGATTATCCGAATATTGTGACATGGGTTCGATTCCACTCAGCACCAAAGGAATTTTCAAGTATTTTTTTTTTTTATCATTGAAGAGTGGCACATACCCAGTGACCCAAGTTGGCATCAAAGAGGTTCATTGAAATGTGGCACATGTCTAGTGGAACATACCCAAGTTGCCGTCAAAGAGGTTAATTGAATAATGGCACATATCCAGTGTCACATAGTCACTTATTCATGTTGATCCAGCGATTGATATTCAGCACGGTTCCCTCTGCACAGCAGCCCAGTGTCCTACCCATTAGAACATTTACAACCCAGTGACCGAAGCTGATAGGAAAATGGTTAGAGACATAGATACACACATAGAGACGTACTGGAATGTGCACGAACTATCGAAAGAACGCTAATTACATTAGTATACAGTCATTCAATTAGAATGCCTCAGTTTTAGGCAGCCTATATACAAATTTGTTGTCATGATTTAGGCAGGGCTCTTTATTTTTTGACCAGCCTCACCATCTTTGCATACCTTTAAAGCGATGTAGGTTGTTGTTGTGTCGTACTTATCTCTTTATACAAACACAGTGCACTATGTGCGTCTGGTGATGCTCTGTCCCCTCGTTTCATTACTGTCATTGTCAGGGTACACCAAGTAGCCTAAAAAACTTGTTTCTCATTTACAAGCTTGTCAATAGACCAGACGGTTAGGTCAAACAGCATTGCATAACACATTTATCAAATGGTAATGTAGGACTAAACAACTTTTAGCCAAATGGAATTTCTCTGACGCTTTGTGCAATTGAACCCACGTCACAAAGGTTCCTCAAGTACGGCATTCTGACGTTTATCAGGCTGTGCCACAAATTCACTGGGTATGTTCTGCCTTTCAGTGAACGTCTTTCACGCCAATGCTTTAGCAAGCTGCACCATGAATGCACTGGGCATGTGCCGCTCGTTGAACCACTCGCCAACTTTGGGTCACTGAGTATGTGCCATCGGGTGTGTGGCAAGCAAGGGAGCAATTCTCAGCGTTTGCATACACTGGTGCACCTTGTTTTTCATCTCAAAGGCCACTTGCAGACTTCTCAGTAGGGCCAATAGATGGCGCTGCACATCCAGAAAGTTACTTTTGGAAATGCGGTTGTTTGCTTTAAATCAGGGGTACAATCAGGGCTCGGCGGGAACCAAAGGTCACTGGGTCGCCTCGCATTGGGCGCTCACGGGAAGACTACAAATGAAGCTGTGCAGGGTGATATGGACTGGACAAGTTTTGTAGTGAGGGAAGCTCAGAGTAAAATTGATTTTGAAGAATGACTGAGGAATATGAAAGAAAGTAAATGGGCTGGGAGAGTGTTCAGGTATCTGTACAGGCAAAACATTGATTCACAGTGGAGGAAAAGAACTAGGAAGCTTACCAGCAAGTATGCGGCCTGTGGGGTGGGCAACACAGCAACAAAGAAGGTCAAGCGGAAAGTTAAAGAGGCTGAATTAATCTCATGGGTGGCGGCAATGGAAAAGAAACCTGCCATGAGTAACTACTTAAGAGGAAAAAACGAAATCAGGAAAGAAACCATTTTGCATTATTTGCATGCACTGGTGTGCCATGCATTGTGGAAGCACGCGCAGGCTGTGCGGCAGCACTGCTAGATGTGCCAAGTGTTCTTATGGAAGCGCGAAAGAGGAGTCCTGCTGTAGTAGTACACACCTCATACATAACTCGCTTCGACGGTGATGTTGTGTCGCCATATTGATTCAATGCTAAACGCATTACCGTCGACAGGCAAATATTTAAATCTAAGAACTGGGCTTCAATTCACAATTTATGCCTGAAAGATTATCTGCGGAGGCAGGCACCTCCTCTACATTTTCTCACAACAAGGAAAAGCTAAAACACTCTTCAAGGAGGATATCATTCTTCTTTTTTTTTGAAAAAACTCAGCAGGGCCAGGATGGCAAAACAAAAAGCTGCTGATTTAAGTGCTGTCTACTAGTCTTCCGATATCATCCAGTAACTGTTCTAACAGACACAGAGCTACAGATGGGAAATAGGGGTCTCCTGGACAATGTAAACAGAAAGATATGTATTGACAAGCTTGACTCAGTCCATGCAGAAAGGCTTTCTGCCGGAGAATCAAAACCATATGCATAAGGACCTCCGTCTCAGATGCACTGCCAGCAGCATCACTGATTAGTGCGCATGACTTTGATAAGTTATCCAATGCAGAATGGGCAAAACCTCCAACTGAAGTGCACCGTGCAGAAAGAAAGAATTTGGAAAAGAAAAAGGCAAGGCTCATTATGTAAATGTGACACAATTACTTGGCAGAAGGCAGGGAAGGAATGTTGATTCCAGGTGTCAGCTGAGGCAAAGGGTGAGAGTGTTCATGTCGGCACTGAAGCTCACCTCCTGGCAGCATGGGAACGCGACAATTTAATTTCTCCTGTCTCCTTTAAAATGGACATATTTGAAAATTTTATGGAGTAAGACTATTCCTAGACAGCAGTTTAAGTTTTCTGCTGTAGTATAACCAAAATTTCCAATCGGGCCTGGTGTGGGGTCTTTTAAGGCACCTTTAATTGGTTCTCTACTTAAAATCTGATTAATCTATGTGCAAAGTGTCCTAGAGAAAAGAGTTTTGAACATAGATGTCTAGGTGTTTGCTCGTGGCACAAATGTGTGGTCATGTAGAGGGTCCTTTCAACATTTTTGAGTGTTGCTGAAGATGCAAGAACTTCGTTAAAACAAAATTTTTAATAGACAAATAATTGAAACCTAATGGGGACCATTTTGTAATCTGAGACTAAAGTGGCAGTGCCATCATAGCTTACTGGCACACTGCAACTGCTTGATATTGCATGCAAGGAAGCAACCATACCAGTTATTTTAGCTGAACTAACTTTAAGTATTAAAATTGGTAAGTTGAAAGAAATTTCATTTCTGTGCACAAAATTTATAGCAGTTGCGCACATTCAGTGTTCGTACACATCCTTGAATGCCTTGAAAACCCTTGAAATTAAAAAAAAAAGAGATATTAAAGGGTACTTAAAATTTCTTGAAAAAAAAAGAAAAGAAATGCACTCCTTGATTTCCTTGAAAACTGTTCTTGGGGCCGACATATGTACAATCAAGGTAACAAACTCCGCATTGGCACTATGCCGTGGATAGTGCCTATTGGGAAATAATTGATGTATTCTCGTTTGAGAGCTTCGCTAAGCAGTTGCAGTCTGGCATGTCAAGAGCCACAGACGACAGGCTGTTTAAACCGCCATTGCCATCGTGATGCTAGACGAAGCCAGATCAAGCGGCCAAACCACACCACCATTTTTGTTGTTTTGCTAGTTGGTTTACATTGCAGCCATGATATCATGGCACCATTTTTGAGGCCTGGGCTCTAGAAATGCCTCGAAGAAAGTAAGTTTCAGCTATTTGGCCATAATGTGACAAGTATCTTTGGATCAAGCCGGGCACTACTTATTAACCCTCATCAAGCGAAGTGTGCGACTTTTCACAATTTGATTGACATTGTTACAATGAGAAAGTCGACTTTAAAAGCAACCTGAAAAGCTTGAAGCATGCGTGCAATTAAGTGGCTGCTTAGGTATAAAGAATTGCTGCTAAGAAGAGGGAGATTCGGATTTTTTATAATTTACGTTATGAATGAAGCTTATATTAACCTCCTTTAATTTTGACCTTCAGCAATCTGGAAATCCTTGAATTGTCCTTGAATTTTGAGTTGGATGTTCTGTACGAACCCTGTGCACATCAGAAGTTGTGTTATAGTAAGTTTCTTAGTTAATGGAATCTTGCTTGTGAGCTTCTAAATAATAGCTTTAGCACACATATTGTAATTGCAGTATTGAAGCAAGTGCTGAAGGCATATTTACTTAGTAAGAATTCTGGAAGTTGTTTTCATTTTGAGATATTTATCCCCCAAATCAGCAATAAAATATGAGTATATTGGTATACCATGTAATTTTACCCTGTGGTCTTTAAGCAAGTTTGTGCAAGATGCTTTAAAATTGTATCCTTAATATAAACACATGATATTTGCAAAAAGAACTTCAGGTACAAATGCAAGATAGAGAAATATAAATTTTATTTTATCTGGATATATGCATTGAATCTTAGACACTTCACTATATTTAACTAAGTCTCAGTTCAGCTTTATTGTTTGAGCTGTTGGAAGCTACCAATTTTTTTGCCTCATAAATTTGTTGATCATGCTGCAGTTTTCAGTTTTGCAAGTAGGAGAAACTTTCGTTGGGTTAAGCAAATTACTGCCATTTTCATTTTCTTACCCAGCAAGTGAGGCTACGTAGTGCTCCTCAGAACCAGAAGCTGAATTCAGAACCAGAAGTTGCCACTGCAGGTCTCTAAACAACTAATTGAGTCACTTCTTGATCATGAAACACCACTTAGGTATTAGTATTTAGCTCTATTTTTCTTTAAGAGGAACCTTTACGTTATGAGACCATTAAGTCAACTGAATAAAATGTTTCCTGAAGTGAATTTTGTCATATCTAAGCCCCTGTCCAACAGGCTCTACTTGTTTGAAACCTAGTAACATGCTTCCACTTCATACCAGCATCTAAAAGCATGCAGTCTTTGGCTCAAGTCACTTCAAGTGAAGAATCTATGACTGGATGCTTCTTATTAGTATATGCTTGAACACTTAAAGCTTTCACCTGTTAATGAAATGTGCAAGAAGTCGGAGAAAAGACTGCAATGAAATAACAGCATCGAGAGAGGCATTTTTGCATTTCACCCCCATCGAAATGCAGCCACCATGGCCGGTTGAAGGTTTTCATGTGAGGCAAGATAGCAGATCCAACATTTACTCTTTAGATGACCGTAAACTTGATAATTCTTGCTGGGTAACCCTGTAATGTATGTAGTATCAAGAATCCTGCAGATCGTTGCCATCTTCAATGCTGCCCAGCCCTGTCGGCTCAAAGAATGCATTATAGGAAAATTGCATGGTGATGCATTTCATTGAAGGTTCAAGGATCTATATCAAAACTGGTCACTTTAAGTTCTTTTGAAGAGGAGGGCACGACTGTGCTTTGTTTTCCTTGGAAATATAATTTTAACAGATTCAAAAGGCAATAATGATTTGACACTTGAAAATGGTAGCTTGACACAAGATCTTAGCGCACTTCCTGTGAGTCCGTGATGTCGTGCTGGTCAGAGAAGCAACACAACTTTTTGAATTTGCTTTAAGCATAAAAGATTTTATTGCATGTGGTATTGATAACTTTATGCCGTAGACTTTTGCACAAAGCCAGGGCATCTACTTTTGTGCATTGACAAACTTGGGCTTATTGCCAGACTCAGCAGTACTGTGGATTTTGCAATTGTTTGATTTTGTGGTCACAGGGACATCAGCAGGGGCAAGGAGCCACATCCAATCTCGTGTGTCAATGGAGTTGATGATGAACCTGCTCCCACTGACTTCTTGTATCTGGTTGAGAACTGCCAGACAGCTGCTGTTCCTTTGGACCGCTCCATCACTGCCTTGCAGGTGTGTGACTCTGCTCATATCCTGGCCAAAAGCAAGCAGGTCACATCATCATTTAGTGTCCCTTAAGGACCCCTTTCAGGGTATTACATAAGGGGGGGGCAAGAGCATCAAGAAACACTATGGTCATTATTATACAATGGTTAACTCATTTGTACTACAGTAAACAAAACTTAGTGTACATGCTAGTAGACGATGGGCAAGAAAAATTAAAGACAAAACAAAGTAAGGTACGAACCGGCAGTAGAAATGGCAACACAACCGGCAATATAACAGAGAAGTAAAAAAAAAGCTAGACGTTAGAGTAACAGCATAGTAGTGGTAGGTTAAGGGTTTAAAAAACATGACAATAGGTGTCTAAATTTATCTGGATTTCTTTCATTTACTATGCTGTTGGGTAGCACGTTCCACAATTCAATAGCACTAGGTAAAAAAGAGTTGAAGGCATTAGAGGAACCATGAAGACGTAGACTCAGGTTGTTAAAGAGACGCTTAGGAAAGCGGTTGGGCGGAAGTAAAAAGAGTGTTCCCGAGATGTGGGAAATTATAATAGAGTTTGTGGAAAAGGGAAAGTTGTGAAATCTTCCTATGAAGTGTTAGGCTAGGGATGCTGAGGGATGATTAAATGCCGCTTATACTTGTATGCCAGTCATAGTTTGAAGCAGTAAAATGTGCTGCGTGATTCTGCACTGCTTCGAGCGAGTTAATAAGATAAGACTGGTGAGGGTTCCAAATTGCTGAGGCATACTCATTCATAGCGAGCTTGCGTAAGAGAACAGGAGACAGAAAAATCGATCTTTTGAGTAGGCCAAGTGATTCAGAACAAAAGTTGAGTTATGTGTGCAGACCACGTAAGCTGATTAGTGATTGTAAAGCCTAGATAACGGTAAGAGTCAACTTTAGTCGGGGCTGTGGAATTAAGAGAGTACTGGTGGTTAAGGATGTCCCGCTTGCGAGTTACACACATGTACTTGCACTTGGAAACATTGAGGGACATAGAGCACCAATTTGCTATTTTGCTTAGGTCTTCCTGGAGTATTAATTGGTCATTATTGGAGGATATGCACCAATACAGGACGCAGTCATCAGCGAATAACAGAATTGATGAAAGAATGCTGTTAGGGAGGTCATTTTTAAAAATTAGAAACAAAAGAGGCCCGAGCACAGAGCCCTGTGGTACACCTGACAAGACTGGACTACTTGACGACTTGAGGTTATCGATGACAGTGTGCTGTGAACGGTTTGTGAGAAAACATTCAATCCAGGACAATACAAGTGGGTCGAGATTAAGACAAGCAAGTTTTGCAGTAAGACGTAGATGGGCAACATGCTCAAATGCATTTTCAAAGTCAAGATAACATCGGTTTGGAAACGGGAGTCAAGGTGGAGGTGAAGGTCTGTGGTGAATTCGAACAGCTGCGTTTCACATGAGTGGCCTCGTCTAAATCCATGTTGATTGGGAAAGAAAAAAGAGTGCTTGTCTAAATGAGATGCAATGCTGGAGTACAATATATGCTCTAGAATTTTACAAGGTATGCAAGATAGGGAAATAGGGCGGTAATTACATGGATTGGAACGACTACCGGATTTGTGCAAAGGTACAATACTGCTAATTTCCCAATCATTCGGAATGGTGGATGAGGCAATAGATTGAGTGCAAATCAATTTCAAAAAGCGGCTAGATTGAGATTTGGTGCCCTTTAGAGCTTTGGACGTTATGCCGTCTGGGCCTGGTGCACTGGAAAGTTTAGGGTTATCGATTAAATTGGAGATTCCTTGAGTAGTTATAATAATAGCCGGCATTTCTGAAAAGTGAGTAGATGGCAACGTAGGAATATCAGTGGGAGGTTCATTAGTGAAAACCGAGCAAACATAAGAGTTCATGACATCGGGACGCTGATTCACTGAAATAGGAGACCCATCCGAGTTGATTAATGTGATACTATGACATGAAGTACGTTTAAGTGATAATGAGTTCCAGAATTTGTGAGGGTTGTCATGCAGAATGCTCAGCAGGTCCTGGTGAAATATTTTTGCGTTTAGATTGTCTCAGCAAACTTGAGTATTCGCGCAATACCGTGAAGTATTTTTCCCATTTTTGTGGATTGTTGTGTCATTTGAGTTCGCGGAAAATGCGCTTCTTTTTTCCTAGGTAGTTCTTTAAGGTTGTTTGAATACCAGGGTCTGCCGGCATCCCCCCGAATACGTACAAGAGGAACTTGAGCATCAAGAAGAGACAAAAGTTTATGTTTATAGAGTAACCAGTTTTTCTCAACTGTTCTGGAACCAGCTGCTTGATGGAAGTCTACAAAAAACAATTCTGACCGATTGCGGGAACATTGCCAAACTGTGAAAAATAAGCAAAACGGTCATCTGTCATCCCACTGTCAAGAATGCGGCTGTGCGCCGGTCTATGAATCCTGTCGGGTTCTTGCGAAGCACAAAGATAAAGACGTGCGAGAGATCATTGAAGCGCAGGCTATCTGGCGGAATAGAGACACGTGTGTTAGTGCCCCTTCAATCGACCTATTAGATAAGGAGACGGCTTTTTTGGATGGATAAGATTTGGATAAGGTGGCGCCACTGTGCATGGTTTATATAGGTGTACTTCCTGAAAATCAAGTTGTTGAAGTTAGCGCATTGTGTTGTCATCTCCCTTACGTCCTTGTTTGCTGGCGCTAAATATGCTTTCAATTCTAGCTGATTGTTAATTTCTGCAAGGTTAGCTTTATTGTGATCTCGGATGTATTTAGTAGATGGCTGGCGGGTAGGAAGTTCTATAGCTATGTTAAAAAACAAAATGTTGTGATCACTAACACCTCTAACATACTGTAATGCATTTATTTGTTCATTATTGGTAGTAAGTACTAAATCAAGAATGTTATTACTGCGAGGAGGTCTGGTAACTACTTGGCTAAGGTTGTACATAAGGACTGCTTCTAGGAAATATTTGGACGCGCGGGTTGAAGCGATGCAGTTTTCCCAGTCAGTATCCGGAAAGTTGAAGTCGCTGCATAGCACGAGGTTAGCATGAGGAAAACAGGAGATTAGATTGGATATGATGGAATTAAGTTTGTTTGTAAATGTAATGTCACAATCAGGGGGACGGTAACAAGAAATCAGTATGGTCGTGCTTGTCGGCAGTACGTTCTTGAGACAAAGGATCTCGTGGTGACCTTCAGTAGATAAGCGAGAAGAGACCAGGCATTATTTGACAAATACCAAGACCCCCCCCCGACGACGGGTCCTATTTAGCCTATATACGGTATACGATGGGTTGTTCAGAAGTTCATGGTCCTCGATATCAGAGTTTAGCCATGACTCTGCGATAACAACAATGTCAGTGTCATCCGTGATGATCGTTTCCAGTGTTTATTTTTTCCTCATGAAGCTTCAAGCATTGGTTAACATAACTTTCATTGTGTGAAACGTGGGGCTCCTTGACGGCGCATAACTGGGTGGGTAGAGTGGGAAAATGGAATATTTTAAATTCGAGTTGATGGCTACTTTGTTAGTTCTATGACTGAATCAGACTCGGCATCATAGACAAACTGCTTTACTTCTATGATGAGCCTGACATCCTGCTTTCACAGTGTTAGTTGTGGGGTCTCTCAGCAGCAGACTCGCTGTCTTATGTCCAGCCGCAAAAATGCATGGGCATGAGCAGATCGAGCTAAAGAAAAGAAAACAAAAATTATGTGGACCCCACACACTGCGGGAATAGATGTAAATGAAGCTTTCTATGCTGATTTCTTTGATTGATGATAGTTATCACAGTGGCGGACTCTGGATTAATGTTGACACCCTGGTGTTTGTTAACGTGCACCTAAATCTAAGTGTACTAGCGTTTTTGCATTTTGCTCTTGTCAAAATGTGGCTGCCATGGTTGGGACCAAACCTGCAACCTCCAGGAATGTCATAGTCGCCAAACTACTGTGGCAAGCACAAAAGTATTAATTTGACGTGCGACCTCGGTAGAGTCACGACCCTACGGTGCTTTAATGCGGCTTTGCAGCTGTACGCCCTGCGTCAGTTGTTCACGTCACAAATTTGCATGGTGTTCATTTTTCAGAAATAGCAGAAACGTACCGTACCATCTTCAATTTGACCGCAACCGCTGTCATGTCTATAATAGTAGCAATTCCTTGCCTTCTCGCGCCTTTTCCCTTTCCTGTCCTCTCCCCCTTTATGGGAACTGCGAGAGTGGCAAGGCTGTTATTCGCTCATTTTGCAACTGCATAGGTTCTACCCATTCTCTGCCTCCTCTCCCCCCTCCTCTCAACCAATCTATCTACCTCCCCCCTCTGGACTAGCATGTTAGTAGAAAGTTAAGCGGTTTCTGCAGTGCTTTTGAGGGGAGTCACGGATAATTACAGCTGTCAAGAGGCTAATGTGGCAACACCCAGGTAGCTTCAGAGGGCATTGTGCACATGCGACAGGATGGAAAGGTCCCAACAGGTTTCTCGCATCAACTTTCCTTTCTGCCATGCTCCTTGCATGGATATACGCGCTCTTCACTGCTATACTTCACCGCTATAGTGTAACTGAGTATAACTTCACCGCTATACTCAACCACCCGTCTTACATAAAAACACCGGCGCACACTCAATTTCTCATTTTCGTATCAGCAAATCTTTTCTGGGATCATCGCACGCGGCATTCACAGCTATCACCGCCAATCCTATTAAGATAAGCATCTTCGCCTATCTGTTTCACAGCACGTGGTGCCATCGGAAGCATAGCGAACGCTTTTAATAGGTGATAACCATAATGCGCCGCCGTTCCCTGCTGCAGACTGCGATTGTATATGTTTTCCGGCCACTAGATCCCATGTGAACAAGAAAAGGTGTGAGGCGCGCACGATCAAGAACAGTATATAGCTGCCCATCTCGCGGGAAAACGACGGTGTGAACAGTTTCTTATTCCGGTACTAGCAAATCTCTGTTCGGGTCGTCGCATGCCGAATTCGCAGCTATCGCCACCAAATCTATTGTGATAAAAGCACTTCACCTGTCTGTTTTACAGCGCGTGGTGCGTAGTGCCATTGGTAGCGTACTGCGCGCTTTTAGTAGGTGATAATCCAAACATGCCGCTGTTCCTTGCTGCAGGCAGCGCAATGTGGGCATCACGTTTTGCTTCGATTTCCCATCTCCCTCTTAAAACACCATGCAGTATAAAAACAAAACGCGTCTCGGGCTGCCGGAGCACCACCAGCTCGACGCACATCGGCGTCTCGTGCCGCAACGATACACGTGACGCTTTGCATTGCTTAGATGTCAACAATGGTTCAGTCTGTCACATTTTTTTATTTACTTTGAATCGTACGTTTTCCCATTTATTTATTTATTTATTTACAGTACCCTCAGGGCCCAAAAGGGCGTTACAGAGGGGGGTGGGTACAATAATAATAAAAAATACATGCTCAAACAATTATTAGTATTAAGGTGATAAATTCAAAAGATAATCAGTTATTGCAGTCTTGAAAGATGATGCCATTGTGTCATAATGTGATCATTGCAAATTGTAGCAATGTATCGAACACAGCTAGGGTTGGTTCTTGTCACAAAAGCTTGTAGTTCTGCATTACGGGTTCTTGATCACTAAAGGAACGTGCCCACTTTCACGGAGCAAGAATTATTGCGGTGAAACAGTGCTTGCTTGGGCGTCCTTATAATGTCACGGCGTAAGGCACGGCATTTAGTATGTTTATTCTCGCATTTTTTCGAAAACGTATGAACGAGGTTCTACTGTATTAGAAATATTTGAAAGGTGCTTTTCTTTCCTTCTGCTATAAATAAATTATGTGAATGTCACATGTAAATGAAAACAGTGCTTGGTAACAAGTGCGTGTGTGGTTGACAATGAAGGAAAGTTGCAGAGCAATTCACATACATTTATAGCTTGAAGGCTGTATTGTGTGTCAGATGCTGTAGCATGTGCCTAGCTCTGCTTTATATATTTTACCTATATTTTTATACTTATATTTACATGGCCTAGTAATGCAATGCCATGCCGTTAGGTAGTCTCACAACCTTAGTCATTGTTTCTCAGTACTTGCAAACTTACTTTCATTTATTACAGTGCTGTCATTGTGTCATAATGTGATCATTGCAAATTGTAGCAATGTATCGAACACAGCTAGGGTTGGTTCTTGTCACAAAAGCTTGTAGTTCTGCATTACGGGTTCTTGATCACTAAAGGAACGTGCCCACTTTCACGGAGCAAGAATTATTGCGGTGAAACAGTGCTTGCTTGGGCGTCCTTAGAATGTCACGGCGTAAGGCACGGCACTGATGCGCCCTCTGTTGTGAGTCGACTCGCTCTCCGAAGAGGCTCGCCGGTTCAGAGTCGTTCGGTGGCAATTCACCACTAGCACTTTAGGCACGAATGAGTGTGTTTCTTGCACCTCTTCGCCGGCTCTGAATGCCTTGAAAAATTAAAGAAATGCGTCACAAAGCAATTACCTGCGGGATGTACTTTTTTAGAATGCCAAATCTATTATGTATATGTTTTCTTTAAAAATGCGAGATCGAAAGTGATGGCAAATGTTGGAGGCGGCAGGACACACAGTCTCACTTTTCTCACCCAAGCAGTGGGGGAGAAGTGCTTCTCGCAGACATAGTCGCAAGACTTGAGCTTTCAATCCTTCCTTGGAATTGCATGAGCCCACAATTCCAACCGTACCGGGTCAGTCGGAACTTTGAATGTAATTACCGTTTCCTTGGAGGATGTGTAGTCATTGCAGACACATTTTTGCCTCGTCCTAGAAAAAGTACCGATTGAAAGTGCTTGCCTTTGTTGCAACCTGGAAAGTGCACGCAAGTTCTGAGAAGGCAGCGCCACCGGTGCAATGCGGAAGCCCGCGAGAGCTCGAATAGAGATGAAAAGCCTGTATATAGCAACATCGACAGCTTGCACGCCCAAATTGGGAGCTTTTCCCGCCAAGGTCGCCTATGCCTGCACTCGCACCACATGCAAGCGAGAAAAATATGGCGGCGTTGGCCGACGCCGTCCGCTCCGGCATTACTACTAGTAGCTCGTTTCAAGCGTAGTACTGCATGTAATTAGCTGCTGCTAAAATGTCCGCCACTTCTATTTATTGACATTACAGAATGAAATCTCGGAAAACTTACAATATGTGAGACGATATCACAATATCGCGAAGGTCTTGTATAGAAGAACATGTAAACGATGACAACGCACTCTGCGCATCATCTGTCATGCTGCGGCGAAAACTGCATTTCCTCGTCGCCCAACCATGACTTTATCGGGCTGCCTGCTCGCGCTCTCGCGCCCTAACAGATTCCTCTCCTCAAATACTTGTTTCTCCATGCTCACTGTAGGCTTTGACTGGTTTTCTCTAAAATAGCAAATATATGATGTAAAAATTTAAAAAAAGGAGAGAGAGAGAAAAGCTCAATCTTTTTGTGTCATGATGTGCAAAACTGCCGCACAATTTACAGTTGTGGATCAAAGCCAAACAACTAGTTATTTTGTGCAGTGTTTGTGACCGCAGTGCTTTGCACATGCGTTTGATGTGCTTTGGCACATGGCTGATGAAATCGATGTGCTCGCATGAAGCCCCAGCCTTAGAGAGCTAGCTGGCGCACCATGTAATCTAGGGGGTTGACTGGAGTTGTCAATGTATTTAAATGCCTGTGACAGATGGCACATCAGGTATGCCAGTTCGCAGAGTGTGGGGCGGGGCCTGATCGTGACATAATCTTACCATCGTTCTTTATAAAGGTATCATGGCTGGCTATAATTTTTATGTCTCATCACACTGTCATCATATGTGCAAGAAGTGATCACAGTCAGAGTAGCAAGTGTTGAGGAAAAATGCACTTTGCAGGCCATAGCGAGGCATGCCATTCAGTATATGAATGTGCTAGCATACTGAGTTAAGTATATGCACACAACTTTTGATATTTTTACATAGCATTTTTGAGGGGATGTTGCCACTGTTTGATATAGACAATAGTGCCAAATATCCGAGTTTGGTATAGGCAGGAGTGACTGTATATTGACTTCGATCCATCAGTATCTCAACACATAAGTGCCTTTCAATATTGAATGAAACAGTGGGGCACTTAGCGTTATGAAAAGCATGTGATTGATATGAATGTATGTATGAGGATGCTAGATGCAGCACCTGCTAGTTTTGTGTAGAATTGTTTTGGTGACAAATGCAAAGTGTTTGGTGTTGCTGTCTTAGTGAAAAATTGATACTACCTGTGTTCATAAGCTTGTCACAAAGTCATTGTGCTTTTCTTGCAGAGTTGTAAGTGCCAAGACAAATGTGCATCACAGAGCTGTGTCTGCTCGAGCATCAGTTACCAGTGCTGGTATGATGAGGTGCAGTATTTTTTTCTTCTACTTCTGCTTTATGCCTGCATTATAGTCAAGAATATTTGAGTCATTCACCTTCTGCTCATCGAACCTTGCACCTGTCAAAGTATGATAACCTAAAGCAGAGTGTTGCTTCAGCAGTCCTGAATGCTGGTAAAATTACTTTACATGAAGGTAAAGGGTGTGTCAGTATTTTGCTCTGTTTTATGATGTTATGACCTCTGTAAGCTGCTGGTACTTTTTTGCCCCCTTTGAAAACTGATACAAAATGTTTAAAAAGAAATTTAAAATGTGTTTGCTTAGTTTGTAAGCCAGTGAAAAATTTACTATGTTTTATTTAGACAGATGGATCATAACTATTACTAGGTGCTTGCGTAAATGCAAGTTGTGAAGCCTTTTTTTCCCCTGATGTTGTAGTTCGCCTGTGTACAGTGGGAAGTTGCAGTGATAGTAAACGCATTGTCACCACAGTGTTAGAGATTTTCTTTGACTTGTCATAAAAATGTGTTGCTAGAATTAAATGCTGGAAAATGGCAGCAGAAGTGAAAGGAGTGAGACTAAGGGTTGCAGCTTAGGGTGAAGATTGAAGGGTGAGGGAAAAAAGGGGGGGGATATTATTGAAGCATTGGTGGTGTGAAAATGTCAAGATTATTCAGTGGATAGTTTTTCTTTTTCTTTTTTCTTACCATAGGATGGCTGTCTTGTTCCGGATTTCAACTTACTGGATCCTCCAATGCTGTTTGAGTGTAGTAGAGCATGTCTCTGTTGGAGTGACTGCCGCAACCGAGTTGTCCAGAAAGGCATCACGTATGTTTTTTTGCCTGTTTCTCTTTTGTTTTTGTTTTTCCATTCTTTTCTTTAATAATGGGATTATGTTTGGTTGTATGACTTCAGTTACAGGCTGCTTGAAGCCTGTAACTATTTCACCAGCAGTGGAATGTAGAAACATCCATGTTTAGTGGACATTAAGAACCTCATATTTAGGAAATTATTCTGTAGCTTTTTGCTATGGTGTGTCTCATACCTTCATTGTAGCCTTAAAATGAAAGGTAAAAAAAATAGTCAAATGATAGTGTGAACGCTGCATGACAAGAAAAGAAATAGATTTTTAATGAAACAATTAAAATTTTGTTGAATGTTTGAATGGCACATGTAGTAAAAGCTTGTGGTTTGGATTTCATGGGACTGGCAAAAGCTTTTGAACTATCTGAAGGTTGAGTTATTGAATGGAGGAAGGAAAAAATTAAATGTTTATTTCATCAACACACTTTTGTTTAAAGGGCCCCTCACCAGGTCTGGCCATGTTGGGCTGACAAGCACAGAGCATACATTGCACGACAACGATCGTGTCTGCAAAGTATTGCATCGCTACACGCCGCAGAAGGATCTGAATTTCAAACCGAACGCTGTTCTTCCCTCTCCTCACGGCCGCTGTGCTCCAAACTGGATGGTGACATACTCGCGTGCCTGCGCCTACATACTCGAGTCCGCAGTGTGATGTCACTCGTAATGACACGTGACTTAAAAAATTATTCAAGGCACCGTCTGTTATTTTTGTGATCTGTTGCTTGAATTGACGAATTGAAGTTTAGAGATATAATAAAACACACAAACAGAATGTCTGCATGTTTTTTGCTTTACTTCACACTGAAGCAAGAGAGATGTACTTTGGCTTCGTCTGCTTGTTCCCACGGTCGTGCGGTCTCGCGCGCAGGTACCGAAACTATGCCATTTTCTAGCGTGTTTCAGTATGTGATCATGCTCTGCGATCCGCTTGTTCTGTGCCAGTATTCGTGTAGCACTGAATTGTACTGCTAGTCGCGTGTCCTTGTGCACAGCCCATAAAATAGTGCGCTGCTCAAAGCGATAACAGCTCACTCGCAATGCTGCCGGCAAAAATGCGCATCACAAAAAAAAAAAAAGTGAGGAGAAAAAGGTGAAGGCGAAGCCTGTGACGTGTGTGTCACGCGATCCTTGAGGTCTGGCATGGGAGAATGCAGGGAAGGAATTTCGCTTGCGAAGGCTAGAGAAGGCGAGTGGAGAGGGTCTTGCTATGCAGTGGAGCCCGCCTCCTGAAATCATGGGTTCGCGGCACTGAAATATTTCTATCTCGGCTATTAATGAGCCGATTTGAAAAATTTTTGTGGCAGAACGCTCCCTAGAGGACATGTAACAACTTCCTACATATAACCGAAATTTGCTATGGGACCTGGTGAGGGGCCCTTTAATGAGGAATTCTGTTATTTTTTGCATTTTGCTTTTGTGTGTGGCATGAAAATGCCCTGCAACCTTGTGAATATAGCAGTGCAGGGAAAGATGCACAAAGCTGCTTGAAATGTCATTGTAAGTGTAAGCGGGAAAGTTAATTCTGTGCTGTATAGTAACAGATAAAGAAATCGGGAAGAATATGTCTGTGCACAGGAAGTGGATGGTTTTCTTTTTATGTGTGATCGTGGAGTGAACCCCTGCACCATTGCTTATGTGCTGAATATAAAATCTTGCTTTATTTGCAGGACTTGCAATTCACTATTTCCTTTAGTCTCTACTGTGTGCAGTCACTGCTCTGGGCTAGTAAATGCCAGTGCACCTTTTTTTGCTTATGCATTTCTAGCATGGCTATTGAGGCATCACTAATGAAATATTGAAAACTGTGAAGGATGGCATTTTCTGTAGCACGTTTTCACTTTTACCTACAGGTGTCATCTTCAGCTGTTCCGGACGCAGGGAAAAGGCTGGGGTGTTCGCACTTTGCAGGATATTCCCCAGGGTGCATTTGTGTGCGAGTAAGTCTTTAATGTTTTGGGGAACTTGGATTGTTTAGGGGCACCTTGCTGCTTTACTTTTAGGCATATTGAGTAGGGGTGTGTGGGTGCCGAATAGTAGATCTCAAATTGAATATCAGAAAATGTATCACAAAGTTTAATGCTTGTAAATCTTGGGCAAGAAAACGGGATGCCACACATGCTCAGGAGTCTCCCGGCATCGCACAACGACAATGTAGCAAGCTATCGGCAACTCAGGTACTTAGCAATCAAGATGTACAATATGGTCTACCTTTATTAAAGAGAACACCAAATTGGTATGCCAGCACTGATACAGTTAAAATCTATATGAAGGTCTGGAAAATAATTTATCAGTACAATGTCAACTAAAATCAAGCGCTATTTTCCCCCTGAAGCTAATGAATTAATGATATGTTGTACAATACCAATGAAGTTCTCAGTTTAATAGTGGAGCTGTGTCATATGGCAACCTTTTAATGCATAGAAAGTTTTGCTTTCCAGTTTTCATCTAAAATCAGAAAGGCTTTTCCATCTTTACGGCAAGTGGGTTATGGTAAGGCCAATCTGTGCGACAGATAAAAGCGCGGATCGCGCATCACGTGGCTTAATCACCACTTCGTGCATAGTCGTTGCTGCTGTGTAGTTCGGTGCTGTCGGTGGAGAGCAGGCATCTTTTCAATGTCGCGTTCAATGTTATTTGCCACCTGTCAAATGTTCTCATTTTCGAAGGATGATGGCAAATTCGTCGTTGGCCGCTACGCTAATAGGCGGTAAGCCGTAGCGAAATGCTTTCCGCTAATATGTTTGTATGGGTGGCTCATTGATTCAGTGATAGCACATATGGGTTAGATTGGTTGCTGTTAAGTGGCGTTCATTGCCACGTATCCATCACAATCTGTGTGCATTCTGATGGCTAATTGGTCCGATCTTTGCACTTTAGAAATTATGTGCTGCTTTGTTACAGTTCCTATGTCTGCATCATGTTATCGTTAAGATTGATGCTGTTGATCTGGACAAACCTTGTACCGACAATGGTGGCCCTAGCCAACGCGGTGCTGTTCTGCTGTTCTGTTTGGGCGCTGTGTGTGCGATCCCAGCATATTGCCGAGAGTAAGAGACAAAACATTCAGCCGTTCAGTATATGAGGTGGAGCTTTATTCCAGGTAGCCATGTGCTGTCTTGGCTCGACTGTCCCTCTCTGCCAGCAGACGTTGATCTTGAGGTAGGGAGCTGGACAGCAGTATCTTCCACTGCCCAGGGAAGGGGGTGGCAGGTCAGGGTTGTTGACACACCCCCATATGATGTGACTGAGAGTGCCTGGTTGATTGCAGAATTTATGTTGGGCGTCGAATTGTGTGGGGAATAGCAGATGCATCCTGATTGGAAGGGGAAATGTGTTAGTCTATTAATATGAACGTGGCTTTCTGGCTTTTCGTGAGGTTTGGGTGTGGTATGGGGCGTCTTCATCTTCTGAGCCTGTAGTGTTGTGTAATTTATTGGTAGGTCAATGTCTTCACCATGGTCTGTTGGGCGAGATCTCAGGTCATAGATGAATGTGTTTGTTGCCTCTCTTGGAGCACTCAGGGAACACATGCAATAGGACAGAAACGCTAGCAGAAACCAAGTCTGCGACCATGTCAGCCTGGGCAGCCTGTCCGTGGCGTTCTTGGCACTCCTTTTGTGCTGAAAGCAATGATGTGAGGTGCTCGCTTGTGCGGCATTGAGCATGAGGGGCTTCGTGGCGCATGCATCATGTGGCACTGTGCAGGTCTCTACACCAATAAAAAATGAAATAGTAGATAATCATTTTGCTAATCGAATTAGTCAAACATTCACTATTTGATTTGATTCGGTGATATTTGAGCATTCGCACACCCCTATATTTAAGTCATCTCATAGAAGCAAGATGGTTCTAAATATGCACCTTGGACTAGATAAATGAAGGTTGAAAATTATACAGTTAACGGCCAATTTTTCGGACTCTCTAGGGGCCGCGATAACGTCCAAAAAATCGGGCAGTCCGAAAAAACCGAAAGCATGCCTTTTACTGCCCCCAAGGGCTGAAATCACCACAGGCACGTCCAAAATAGTTCTGAAGGCCTTCCAGTACACTTATTAGGCGTATCAGTGCTCTCACTCTGATAGAACATGACGGGTGCACACGTGTGTAATTAAGGAATAAATACCCTGTCCCGTGACAGTTGCCCCTTCCCACACTTGGTACGCTTCACTGCTATACTTAGCGTATGCTTCGCTGCGTGACAGCTGTATTGAGGCGAAGGTGACTTTCGGGAGCCGTCATTATGCAACTCGCCTTGCTTTCCGAGCTTCCAAGACATTGCAGAGTATTACGAGGGCAGAGTCGGCGCCATTTCTAATAGTGGTGAAATGTTTCCATGAAAAACACAGCAGCAAACATAGCGAAAATTGAAGTAGCTAGGTGTAGCGTTGCCGTGGTGGTTGGTACGGCTGCCAGCGGATCTGCATGCAAGAGCGCCTGTTCGAGGAGGCGAGATAGTGAAAATGTGGTGGTGCTGGCTATGGTTAATGCTTTCATGGTAGAAAGTCTGGAAAATTGGACAGCAAAGGTTTTTTTGTGTCCAAAATTGCAGACGTTCTTATACATTGACTCTATGGGGTACGTGGCGCCACTGCGAATGTGTCTCAATTATCGGCCGTCCGGAAAATCGGTCATTCACTGTATATGGAAACATATGCATATATGCTCTCATGTATGTATCTATATTTGTGCATGAATGTGTGTATGTGTGTGTGTAATCAGTTAAATGCAGTAATAATTTATTTATGAGCTGCTGTCTGTTTTCAATCAGAAGTCTGTCGAAGGCAGGCTGGAGATCAGCATTTTTGGCGGCAAATAATGTGTCCTCAGCGCATATACGATCCCCTAGTGCCACCAAGACAGATGCAGCCATCGTTGTCAGGTGCATGTGTACTGACCAGGAATGTTCAAATAATCCGGCAATGGCCATTTTCATCGAAATAACGAAAGCTTTCGCCTATACAAATGAATTATCAGGTGTTTCAGGCAAACTGCCACAGACAATTAAAAAAAAAAAAATTTGAAAGTGTTTGCTGAAACACCCTGTATACAAGTATATAGTGGCCGGAACCTTTGGTTGGGATCAAATTAACCAAGAAATCGGAACTAACTGTATACAAATTAACAGAAGTCTACTGTATGTGTAGTCTCAGCTGTCTCTGCAGCTAGCAGAGACATGGTAATTGAAATTACAAAGGTGTTGGCGAAGCTTCTAGTGCCATTTTTGGCCATAGGTTTAAGGGACTTGAAACGATTTTCACGATTCTTTACAAATGTACTGAGTTCTGATCATCAATTGACGCATCTAAGTGCTCCGCTTAAAGTGTGTAATTTATTATAAGGTTTTAAAAATGTACATCACTGCTGATCGCAGCACACCGCTTGGCTGAATTTTCAACCGCCCCTAACCGTTTGACCTAAATTGCCCTAATGACGCCATTAGGGTGAGCTATTCGATTGACTGCCCAGCGCACATCATCGATAATTTTTCCAACTTTATGGTGAACAAATGTCCTTCATAATAGTTACAATATTTTAAAATTCTTTTCTATAAAAAGAAAGTAAGAGAATGCACAAGAACAATTTCTCAATACACTTAAGCACTTCTGGCACATAGCAAGTTTTGTCTGCTTGTGTTACAACCTGCTCCGTATTGACAAGAGCTCCAGCGTCAGCTTCAGTCTTTTCGTGAGCACTGAGTTGCTGTTCTTGTGTTGTGGGCTGCAAATGTAGCGACTGGCAATATGTCAAGCTGCGACATTCTGTCCCTCTGCAAGGCAGCAGACAAGTGGAGGGGCTGCAGCGTATTGTACTGTCGATATCCAATCGGAGCCAGAATTTGCGCATTTGCGGCCGCCACTTTACACCGGAGGATTACTACCACGATAGCGTTTTGGGAGTCCGGCATTTGGTTAAACGAAAGCGCAGGGGGACGGGGCATGGCCATTTGACCGGGCCGTATCACGGGATGAGCAGAAGCGCAAACGTGAGTGGTGCTGCCTCCTGGTGGCACAGAGCTCGACCAAACACAGCAGCAGTAACGAAGTGTACTCTTCTTTTCTGCTTGCATACATTTTTTTGCAGGAGCATGATCATTAACGCATTGCTTTTGTAAATGTTTAAAATGTTTTACACTTGGTTAGAACAATATTATTTATTTATTTTTTATTTTATTTTATTTACATTACCCCTAAGGGCCCTCACGCGAGGGTGTTACATGGGGGGGGGCACAACCATGAAATATGCACAATAAAACTACATGAAATAAACACACACACAAGGAACATAAAATAAATAGTATGAACAAGGGGTACATGCACTTAGTCATGAAAACACAAGAACCTCTTGCATAATATGTTAATATGTGCACGTAACAATAAGTAATAACTAATCTGCTACCACTAACCGTTTTCTTGCAACAAGGTTTGGAAAGATGGTAAGTTAACTTCAGTAGCTATACGTGATAGTAGGTTATTCCATTCTATTATTGTGCGAGCCCTCTGTTTGGCTTGTTAAGCTCTGCGCCACCAGGTGGCTGGACTGTGCAGACCGATCAGGCCGCTCACGTATGTCTACGCTAAAGTTCCTTCATCAGCTTGAGCTTACACCTCCACCTATCCGTCGAAATGCCCAGCTTGCTTGTGGTTACCGGAATACCAGACACGTTCGGTGCTGTGACAGAATGCTCGCAACACACGCTGTTTCGATCTTGGGGTCGACTGCCAAGCTGCTGGCAGAAAGGTTGGAGAGGTTTTGCGTGCTTGCTCTTAGAAACCGCAAGTAGACGACACGACGTGCTATCGTGACACAGAGCCAGTGAAGGTGCAGCTTAGCCCCGATCATTCGGCAAACAAGTTCAGGAGAAAACACATGGCTATGGAGGAGAGTAACTTGTAATCATCTGTAGCTCTCTTAATATGAAACGGTCACACAAATTTTTGGTTTGAATGATTGACTTTGGCTGTACCCTATGCATCTACAAAATTTGTCTGAAGGGGCCCTTTAAAATAGCTTTATTTCTTTCTTAATTAATTAATTTATATATTTATTTTGTTTCCATTGTCAAAAAAAATTTGATAACTTTAAATGGGGCCTTTAGATTGTAAAATGATGAGTGGTGCTTCCACAGGACTTTCGGATATCGCTGTGAGACATCCTTATGGCAAAACATTGAAGAGATTGATGTCGCACCAAGGATGTTTCACTGCCTATCATTACAGGTACATTGGAGAGATGCTCTCGGATTCAGAGGCAGATAAGCGAGAAGATGACTCATACCTGTTTGACTTGGAAAATCGGGTAAGCCTTTTCTGTTCCATTGTAATGTGTGCCAAGTGCACTGCAGCACTTCCTTAAACCTGATAAAAATCTTCTTTAACTGTATAAAAAGGTTTTCTTTTTTTTGAAACTGAAAGCATACTGGATGAGTGCAATGCCTTTCTATGAAATATTCCCCCCAAAATTTGAAAGGACATCATAATAACAGACAGATAAAGAACACAGTATAAGCCTGAATATATTATGAGGGGCAATTTTAGGCCCGGGGCAAAAAAAAGGTTTCTTCATATATAATATCTATCACAGACATTTGCCATGCTTCAATAATATATTTTATTAGAGCTACACTGCCTGTCCATTTACTCTCACTTTCCTCAAATGAGAACCCACCATGGTTGCTTAGTGGCTATGTTATCTAGTGCTGCTTCCATGGGGCCTGCAAGTGGCCTCTGAAATGCATGGCACGCGAGTGAGTGTGAACACTGAGGAAGGTGTCATGTGGCAACATATCTCCTCTCTCACACTTCTTTCTGGACATGATGCGCCATTTAGTGGCACTGCTGAGAAGTCCACGCGTGGCGTCTGAGATGAGAAGCGTCGTGCGCCATACCTGTGAACGCTGAGAATTAATTGTGCCCTCGCTTGCTGCACAGTCAGTGGTGCATCCTCAATGATCCCAGTTGGCAAGAGGTTCATTGAAGTGCATTCATGGTGCAGCTTGCTAAAGCATAAATGTGAAAGATGTTCACTGAAAAGCAGCACATAACCAGTGCATTTGTGGCGCAGCCTGTTAAAGCGTCAGGTTGCCGTCTTTGAGAAACCCTTGTGATATCGGTTCGATTCCACTCAGAATCGGACAGATTTAGAGGATCTTTTTCGTTATTGTAGAGCGGCAAATTCCCAGTGGCACATGCCTACATACCCAAGGTGCCATCAAAGAGGTTCATTGAAGAACAGCACAGGCCCAGTGGCACATACAAAGTGTTCCAAGTCAGTGTCAAAGAGTTTGTTAGAACTGCGGTACCTACCCAGTCCCATGTCAACAGGGACTCATGTCGGCGTGAAAGAGGTTCGTCGTAGAGTTGCACATATGTAGACACTGCCACCTACTCAGTGACTGAAGTTGTTTCGATGGTTGGTTTCGAACCCTGTTACCTCGTCACAGCTGCTAGATGTACTACTCATTCCGCCATTGACTACCTAGTGACCAGGTGAGTGGGAAAATGGTTAGATACAAACACACATAGATAGATACATAAATAGGAACATAGGTAGCCTCCGGAAAATGTGTGAAGTATCCTAAGACTGTGAACACATTAAAAGTAGTTGTGACGAATCCCCAACCCTGTCTCCATAAAGATTGTGTTGGCTGACCGCTTAAACTGTAGTGGCTTGTCATATACCTACTAGTTAGTGTGTACCATGATCACCTGTAGAAGCTGACTGCGCTCTCTTGACTCGCAGTATGGCTGACGCTGCGCTGTGCCACAAAATATCTTGCACTGTTCCTGAATGTGCAGAGACTGGTATACCAATCATTACAGCTTCAGTGCAGATGCAGTGATGCTTTTACGGATAAGTATCGGAAATGCTCGGGAGACGTGGCGGCGGCCACCGATCGGTACACCTGTATGGCCTCTTGCCACTAACTCTATTGCGATAAACATCTTCACTTCTCTCGTTGGCAGCGCTTTTGGCTTAGTGTCATTGGAAGCCTACTGCACACTTTTAATAACCCAGATGAGGTGCTGATATTTGTCACTTGCACTCTGAAGTCGTCACATTGGCTCAGCAAACTATGCACTGCAATCGTGCATCGCCTGCACAACCAGGAGTGGCACAGGCACAAACAGACAGATGCTCTCACAAATGCATACAAGTGTACTGACAAAAGGGGACAGCATGCGCCTAGTAGGGGACATGCTGCACACAATTAATAACATGGTGTGATCGGCACTGTGCGGCAGCGGATACCGCATGCAAAGAAGCGCCGCCGTCTGTTCTCACTCACTTGATCATTGTATAAACACGTAGACACACGCATTGGGGAAAGAAAGCTCGATGAGTCAATACATTGTCCATTCCACTGCTCTGGTCCCCTAACAAATTTTCTGAATGTTGCCTGTGCTTATTGCACCACTTTCGGAGAGAAGAAGAGAGAAAAAGAAAAGTTCCTTTTAAGTGGGTACATTAAATAACATTTACTGTGGTGTCGCATTTCTTTCTTTGTTTAGGGTGGTGCATGTAAGGAGCCACAATTTTTTATAATTGCCCGTAGTGTAGTGTTTCGTGCGTAGTTATGACGTGTTCCCACCAGGTACGTATTAACAAGGTTCCACTGGTATGAGCTAATGGGTATAGCAATGTAATTGTAATTCTCCTTTAAAGGGGCCCTGAACCACCTCTCGGGCTTGGTGAAAACAAACAGCCAGGGGATAGCATACACTGCTATGAACATCTCAGCCAAACTTTGCAGTCATGCATGGCACGTGGATCTCGCAAGCGGAGCACGAAGTCGCCTTTCTCTCAAACGCTGTCTTTTCAATAGAATCCTGCTCCTCACTCTTTTCTGGATGCCTTATTTCATAATATAATGGATTTCCATATTGTCAGGATTGGGGGCTCAATCCCATCGCTCGTGGTCCTTTGCAAAGATTGGAGTGCGGCATGAATTCGAAGGTAGCTGGCCCATGCCGTCGTCCAACTTATTTACGCTGAGATCGTTGATGAAGTGAAGAACTGCTTCTCATCGAGAACGAGGAAAAGGGGTTTATTTACAGAAATTAACTCAGTCTAACATGACTGCTTGAGAAAAAGAGTATCAGTCAAACATGACTGCATGAGAGAAGTGACTCAGTCTAACATGACTGCTCAAGAGAAGTGTCCTCAGCATTCGCACAACCACAGTTTTTATACACTCAATCCGCCGGTCATACGACGCGGCGACTGTTCGTTTACTCATCACCAACTCGCCGCTGCACTGCAGATCAGTTTACGTACACAAAGGCAACCGCGCTCTGTACACAGAGGCAACCGCGCGGGGTGCCGTTCCGGGAACTATCGGAGCCGATCGAGGGTCGCTCGTTGTTCTGCGCCACTCCGAAGCGTGAGAAGCACAAGAATACGTAGTTTCCGCGGCAGCTTGTCCATGCGTATCAAATCAGCTCCGCGTTGGGGAACTCCGGAATCATTGTTCACGCACCGAACTAGTTCCGTCACAATGTCGAAGGGGCTGGAGGAAGGCGGCGGATTCCAGCGCAAAGGCCGCTTCTTCGAACGCCTCCCAGCTGCAGCGACGGAGAGGGAGAGGTGCGCGTCGTGTCGCCCTGTCGTAACTGTGTGGCAATCTTGTTTCGCAGCTCGCCATTCTTAACAATATGCAGCTGCTATTGGCCAATAGCTGACGTCAATCAAGAAGGGTGTTTGGATCAGTGCACTTCTTCATACTGTTAGTGTGTATATTTATTGACACGGTTTAATAAACAGGCTGAAGCAAGTGAAAATCACCTTTCGAATTTTGATAATAATTACATACTTCTGGGAGAAGTCGACTATCATCTGCTCACACTCGGCTGTGGCCGCCCGCGTAGGAATTAAACTTTGGCCACCCTGCTTATCCTTGTTGTAGCTGTCTGGTCTCGCTAATTTCGACTAGTTTTGAACACTCAGCTAGCCTTGAATCACACGAAACTTCACGAAACCACATGAAGCCACACGAAAAGTCAGGCCACACAAACACTTGCCAACATGCGCTCACTCCTGGCTGCTCCTGGTTACACGCCTAGGCAGAACGCTTTGTAATAAGCTTCAAAATGCGCGAGTTGGAAGTGGCTACTATCCAATCAAGCTGGTGCAGGACAAAGCCAATCTGCACCACATAGTGCAGCCAAACAAGAGCATATGAACATGAGAGCTCACTCTAGATCTGTTGTGCACAAAGCAGATGCTGTGGTTGCATGTAGCTGTGGTCTGCTACGTAGCGTATACACCGCAGCCGTCGTGGGCTGCCGTGACAAGTCCACTGGCTGAGCGCACTGCAGCTCACTGAGGACAATCGTGTTTGGCGTGTCGTAGGTGCTGAAATCGGAAATAGTGGTGTCTGTGTGAACATCCAATATCAAATTTGAACTGGACACCACAGTGATGTTCAGTAGGCAGAGCATTGTGGGTGCACCCTACTCTGCCGTAGCCTTCACAGGGCAAATTATTGAAAAAGGAGAGGAAGCACAGTGAATGGTGAGTTTAATTGCCAATAACTCTGCTTCCGCTGAATGCACTGAAGAACTTTTTGCGGCAAAGTATTTCTGAAATAGTCTAATTTAACTTCAAATGCATTTCTAAACTTTGGTAAAAAGTGGTTCAGGACGCCTTTAAAGAGAGAGAAAGTTTTAATGATACAATAAAATGCAGAGAGGTCGGCCTAAGGTACATTCCTTTAGCCAGCTACTCTGTGTTGGGAGAAGGGGAAGAGGGAAAGAAAGGGAAGAAAAAGGCGCATGATGGGTGATGATGATGAGGAAAGATTTAAAGCATATAGTAAGCAATTTGGACTACTTAAGGCCTATAGTTGAGGCCCGTGCTTTTTAAAAAATTCTAGTAAGGTCTGGATAGCCTTAAACTCAATTTAATGTCTGGCCAAGGGCCTAAAATAATGTCCTCTGACATCGGTGGGCTGCTGAGGCATGTAAGGACATTGTTCAGCTTTAGATGCTCTTCCACATACTGAGGGCAGTCACACAGCACATGACTTATAGTCTCATTCACATTGCACAGCTCACAGTGTGGAGACTTGGTGCATCGCACGAGGTGCACATACCAGTGCGTAAACACCACCTCCAACCGAAGTCTGTGCAGGAGACTGGAACAGCTGCATTGCATTTTGGGTGGTAGCCTGAATTTCATGGTGGGGGCCAATCTTCGGAGTCATCTGTGGCGACTATCCGGATTGTCCCAATGCTTTTCTGTCCCTGTTCGGATGACACTTGAGAGAAGGCAGTTGATGTCTGCCCCTGAAAAAGGAATTGCAAGCAGTGGCTCTGGTTCTTAGAGTACCTTCTTCGCTTTGGCATTGGCCAGTTCGTTGCTGTGTATGCCACAGTGACTGGGAAACCACTGAAATGTAATGTGGTGGCCATTCTCTTTTGCTAGAGTACATAGCTCGGCAGAAGACTAAAGACTAAAGACTTCCATACTTGAAGAGGCTGTTGCAAGATATAGTGCACTGCCTTTCCGTTTGCCACTAGTTCCGCGGATGTTGGTGTTGTCGTGTTTCGAAAACGAAAGCATCGAATGACTTGATGCGCAGGCATGACGAAAGCCGCACCTGATGCGTACGACGAGACCGCTCCATCTTTTTGTACGTTCACCGATGAGGCATATTCTTTTAACATATATTCAAGGGTTAAATGTCTGAGGCCCACGGTAGGTATTTGCGATTTTTTAGAAATTCTGGGAATTGAGAGACGTACCCATATTTTGGACATTACCCATGGGGGCATACGTGGAAGATCAGCAGGGGCAAAGTATGATAGTATGGCAGATTCTTGGCATTTAATGGCTCTCAAGAAAGTAGAGTCCAGCCATATGCTGGGAAGTGTCGATAAGGGTTGGCGGCGGTGATGACACAGCAGCCGCAGGAATAATCGCAGAGGTTTCTCCTCGCAGAAAGACAGGTATAGGGGTGACGCGAGCTTCCTCAATTGTACCATAAATTGAGGTGCAACATCGAATCCCTAAGCATGTTCTCAGCATTTTTGCCTGAGCACTTCCAACATACACAAACAGGACAGGCTCATTACTGATAAGACTGTGTTCCTGGCACGTCAGTTCATTGCGGCACTTTCCCCAGTAAGGATGGTGAGCATTGAAGTCTCCAGTAACAACATGAGGGCCTGGAGAACCTTGCAACACAGTCAATAGGTAGGAGAGGTCAAATCTTTGTCTAGGAGGTACGCAGGTGTCGATGATCGAAAACACCTGTAGCTTAAGTTTTAATGTCACACACACATACTCAGTGCTGTCATGTGGAGAGACCGTATGCCTAACAAACATCATGCCATTGTGTATACACCTTAACACTTTGCTCTTATGCCCATCTTGAATAAAGGGAAAATCAGACATCCACCCATTCGTAGTAATTGCTACAAAGGAAACCCATGCGTGTTCCTCGAAAGAAAAGCCTCATAGTTGAAGAAAAATTCGTCCTGGTCCAGAACTCGAGCCCGGGACCACCGCCTTTCTGGGGCAGCCGCTCTACCATCTGAGCTAACCAGGCGGCTAGCAGATGGCAGGGCGTAGTCGAATTTGTCAACAACACGAAGCAAAGGCAAGAGGTTGACGTAGTAGTTCTGTGGAAACCCGCAAGTTTCCGCAGAACTACTACGTATGTCCATCTTCACGTGACCATAGCTCAATGTATCGGGAAAGGTGAAATGGCGACGTGAGATTTGACTCTCATATCATGATCACTGGGAAGTGGTATTTGAAAACTTGTTGTCTAAAGTTAGAGAAGCGGCCATTTAGACCATTGCATTATAACAGAATGATGCATTTTCTGTTGCAATGTCCAGTGTTTTATTGTGAGAGCCATGATTGCCACCCTTACTTTAGATCCGCTAATAGCAGCTCCTTGGCATCTAACACCTTCACAATAGATATTGCAGTTGGCGTTGCCAATCTGGAGAGCAATATTCGCATAGTGTTTGCTGGCTGTTTAAGCATGCCTATCACCTTTTCATTTCCAAGCCTTTCATTACCCTCTTGGCTCTTGGTTAACACCGAAAAAATATTTCCACCTGAAGCCCTTTGAGATAGCGAAGGCCACTCAGCAGCCAAAGAGGTTAGATGCATGTTGGAGGATGCTTCGTTCCTTGACGGCCACAGAGTTACTGGGGAAGGCGTACCTTGTGTGTGTGGGCCTTGTCCTCTCTGTGGTATGTTTTGCAGCCAAAAACGCTAAGGAAGTGCCCGTTTCAGTCGGGACTCATTCTGGGAGCAGCGACGCCGTTGTCGCAACCAGCGCCTTTTCTTGCGGAAGGAATCGGCAGCCTCCTTGTGCGTGCAGTTCTCTCTGACCACTTTTCTCAGAATTTGTCTCTCCTCTGCCACTTTGGGGCAGTCCTTGGATGTCACTTCATAGGCTCCAGAGCAGTTTCACATTTCATGGCTTCAGCTTCACAGGATTCTGTCTGATGATTAGCACCACATCTTCGGCACAATGCAGGATTCCTACACACAGCACTCATGTGACCCAGTTTAATACACTTGTGACACTGTAACGGTTGTAGCACATATGGTCACACTGAGTGCCTCACATACCCTATTTTGATTGATGCTGGCAATGAGTCTGACTGGAAGACTAACTTTATGCACCGGGAGCAGCCAAATTAGTGAATGTCAAGGATTTGCAGTGTGATGATAGTAGAGATTGCAGGTCTTCATCCTTGATGTCAGTGTCCACGTCTGATACAACACCAGTGCAGGTGTCCTTCTTGTATGCTAGGAATGAGCGAACTGGAATGTTGCCAACCGCTTGAATAGCTTTCAAAGCCTCCAATACTGCTTGAGAACTCACGTCCACCATCAGAATGTTCTTCCGAGCATTAATACAGATCTCTCTGATATGTCCTGAAGCCATTTGATTGAAATATTCGGTCATTGATTGCCTGTTCAGCAAATTCATATTTGCTCCTGCTGTAGTTGGTGTGTAGCCAACGGAGAAGACCCGTATGCCACATCTGCTTTTATGAGTGGAATTGCTGCTTGTTAATGACCTGCGAAGCTTGTGCTTCAAGTGGAATGATTGGACTAGTGTGTAATCACTGTCCTAGTCCATCTCTGCTGCTCTTGAGCTGTCAGATAAATTGGGAAGCCTATAATTCGTGATGTTGCGGTTTCCCAAGGGCAGGGCTGCCGCCTTAGGACTCGCCTTGTCAGGAGGGTGCGGAGGTTGTCCGTGCCCCATCCTGGAGGACGATGTCTTTGGTGAAGCTCCTGATAGCTAGAAGGCGCACAACTTCAAAGAACCACAGAACAAGGACATTTGTTCCACCCTTCTTTCTTCTTCCAGGGCCCCTTTAAATTCCCATAGAAATGTAGGCATTTAAAATCTCATTTTGTCTAAGCAAAAAATGTATTTTAAATAAATATGACAAACCTTCTTAGTTCAGAATGAAGGTTTACTTATCGTTCTGTACCAATTGGGCCAAAATGTGGCAGTGTGCGACTTGACTTGTAACTCATCTGATTCAGCTGTTCAGAACTGCTGCAAGCTCTTGGCTACCTGGCAATGCACTAAGCTGGCCACACAAGTTGGCGGCCACACATGCACTCTACTGCTGCCACCTCGCAGTGCAGTCTACCAACGCTGCTGATTCCCGCACTTTCCTGTGCTCTGTGCTCACAGGTTGGGGTGCCTTGATTGGTAGAGCTTGTGGTTTGCGGCATATGGAGAAAGGATGCTTCGCTAGATGTTGCACCGTCTAACTATGGCTCCAATGAACTGCAACATATGCGAAGTCAAGAGGTCTTCAATGCCCTGGGACTGTATTTTATAACAATCCATTTCATTTTACATTCTTTTCCTTTCTTTTGTCATTGCCTCAGACAAAGTTGTGCCGCAATTATTGCCAAGATTGGGCACTCGGCGCAGCAGATAAAAATAGAAAATAAAATGAATTGTTACAAAATACAACCTCTGCTCGTACTATTCTAGGCCATCGCTTGGCTTATGTGTTTTGTATATATGCTGACAAAGCACTGCAAGCTTCCGATTTCATGCATAACACTCGTTGCTGTACTTGAATAGAGTCAATGCTCTAAGCCTCCTAATTCATGCACCGGCCATCGCCATCTTAAAGATATGCTTGTTTGTTTAGAAGTGTCCAATTGCATGGTCTGACGAGGGTACAAAATCAGAGGCTTGTAAACTTCAACGGCATGCTCGCCAAATGTTTTTATGATCCATTATGCCATTATACTTGTGTGCATATGACGGCAAAACTCGATTAGCATTGACAGCTATACTAGAGAATGCACTCATCTCGTTGATGAAGATGAGGCAGAAAATATTTTGCAATTCAGTGGTGCACAGCAGGTTTTTTCACTGGCTTGCCCGGTGGTTACTGATAACACTTCCCCCTTTCCTGGTGGCCAATGTCAGCTGCGAAGCCAGGCAACCATTACAATAAAGTAATGGATATAACAAAGTAATTACCATTCCTCCTTGAACTTCTTTATAGCAGACTAACATGTGTTTCTATTTAATTTGCGCTACTGTATTTGAGCTCTAGTGTAGTTAAACTTGATTAAAATGAAGTTGAAGAGGCGCTGTGATTGCTCTGTTATTACTATTTCTTTGTTGTAGCCACATGCGACCTTGACCACAGATGCTTTACTACGGTTGCTAGAATTTAAAATTGGTTGCTAGAGGTGCCATTACTATGACCCACCTGCCCGCTGGGCTGCTTTGCTTGTGGTAATAAAGCACTCACTGAGTTATTTCTCTGCTTTTTGGACATTCTCAATTATTTGGCCTGAATGGCGCCCTTGTGTGTCTATGGCCAATGTTATAAAGGCAACCTAAATTTTAGCCGACATGCAATATTTCTTTGGATTATTTTCGACATGGCTTGTGTGCTCAACAGCCATTTGGTTTGGCCACTGAGCCTAACCATTTTTATCATATGTGCTAAGCATCAAATGAACCAAACCTCAACTTTTTGATTTCTGGCTCACCATCTTTAGCAACAAAGTTGCTAAAAAGTGAAGGTGCTATGTTCACATTTTGTAATCCAAATATATTGTAGCTATTGTAATGATGCATCACCAGCACTGCCTGCTAACAGTGATCAAACCTGAGATTGGGCAGTCGTTGCAGACTAGCTAGTGGTGTTTTAACTGAGGTAGCATGGTGATTTGTGGCTGACTTGCTGACAAGTTGCCAGGGCTGAATGCCCGCTAATTTGTCTGAATACTAAAAGGTTAAAATTTATAAAAGCTTGCATGTGGCCAAAACGATCATGTTCTGCAGTGCCGGTAATGCACTCAGTCCTTGTGTAATTGCTGCATATCGTTGTCACAGAATCCATACCTGAATGTTGCACATTGAACTTCACACTTGGGACCTTTAAAATGCCACTCATGGTAGCACTCAACACTTTTCAAAGTGAATATACGAGTTGGAATGGCCATTTACGTTTTGCTTTAGGGAAAATATTTGTCATATGTGTTGGTAGGGAAGTTTTGCTTCGTGAAAATGAGGTGGCAGGTGCATGTATTGCTATGGGGCCTTGAAGGGGAATTTAATTTTGTTTGTTATATCCATTATTCTGCTCTATCCTGGGGCGATATTCTCGGGCAGTCACTTTCGCAGATAGTTTCACTTTCATGAGATTTCACGACATGCAGCACTGCACAACGCATCTGAGCGTACAACAGCTGACAGAATTTCTGGCACTGTGCCAAACTTGCTGTCTTCCCACAGTGCCAAAAGTGCTGTTTGCTGTCTATTTCAACATTTTCATTGCCATGTCTTGTGAAATCTCACAAAAATGAAGCTATCTCCGTAAGTGATCGTCCGAGAATGCGGTCCCTGTTGCATTATAGTGAGGTTGGCCTGTATAGGAACACCGTTACAAATTTAAATTGAATGAATTGTTAAAACATACTTGTCACCAGAGGTACTGTCGCATTCAGTATGAGCTGCAGCACACGAGCTGTGGTTGCAGCGACGTTCTCGAGAAAAAAAAAAAAATGGAGAGGGTGGCGCTGTTTGAGCATTGTGCATACTCACCTGCTTTCTGTCATCTGCTTACTTCGTGGATCGATGTACATCTGCTGACTTTGTGGAGCGATATACACTGGCCCACTGAGCAGCTGTCGTTCCATTATGGATTTAAATAAAAAGGAAAAAAAAGAAAAGAAAACAAGAATAGTTATAAAGCTAGGGCAGTGTGCACCATGACGAAGCACACTGTGCTAAGGGCTATAGACTTCCAGGCTACTCTGCAGGCCACTGTATTATCGCTCCGTGAAGAAAGCAGACAGCTGAAAGCATGGGTGTATGTGCATTTCTGGAATGGCGAAACCCTCCACTTCTCTTCTCGAGAGTGTAGCTGCAGCCACTGCTCATGAGCTGCGGCTCATCTTGATCGCAACAGTACTTGTGGGAACAAGGTGGTTGTCCTAAAGGCTAAAATTATCAAGTATTTTTTTTCAATAATTTATTTTGTTGGCATCATTGTGCAAAAGGCATATGCTGTTTCTGTCATAGTTAATTTTTTATTGTGCTCTCATTTACCGCCTCTTTCTTGAAGTGTCCTTACGATGTGATACTTTCTGTTGTTAAAGTTGAAATGTAAGCTAGCGTATTTGCTTCGACCTTTGTTAGACCATTAAACGAAGGTTGCAAGAGTCATGACATTTATAATTTTTGGTCACAGTGTCTATAGAAGTGTTAGGTGGCTACGTTGGCATGGTATGCAGGATGGAGAAACATACTGTCTGGATGCCCGGCATTATGGCAATGTGAGCCGGTTTGTGAACCACCTGTGTGAGCCAAACCTTGTGCCTGTACGAGTTTTTGTGGACCACCAGGACCTGCGGTTTCCTCGAATGGCCTTCTTCAGTTCACGGCCCATTGCTCGTAATGAAGAACTGGGGTAAGTGTAAGGGTGTTTCTTGTGGTTTTAGGCAGCCTTGTACAGTGTTGCATTGATTCACCGGCACCATGGGGTGAAGAAAACCTGTCATGTCCTTCTGATATGTCTGTTTCCTTTTGCATGATTGAGTTTGCCAATACTTTTATACTATTTGTGAGGACTGCCTGCATTACTTTCTTTGTGTGCATACAGCTGGGACACTTCTTGCATGAAAGTGACTCATATGTTCTCAGTGTTGAAGCACTCACTGACCTTGGTTCTGTATATTCTCAGTGTTGAAGCATTGACTGACCTTTGGTTCTGATAGCTCTGATTTCATGTGCATGGTTTTTAAATGTTCTTGCTGTACGTTTGCTGAAATAAATAAAAGGACGTTAGAGGTAGAATAATTTAAACTCTATATTAGAAAATTGCAGTTTCATAATAGCAAAATGGGGACACTCTTGCATGAGAAAAGACAGGAAAATGAAAGCCCCGGAAAAAAGAACCACATAAGAGATAACCTCGTGGAAAGAAAATGTTGATTGGGTTTTCTGAGCATGCTCTACAACTTTTACCATTAATGTTGGGCCATGAAACGAATATTTAAAATTTTTCATAATTATACTTAGCTAATTAGCTAAGGAATGACACTTAAATGAATAATCTAGCTCATGACAGCTATGAACAGTATGCCGGTTGCCTCAGTTGCCTAGGGTGTATAGCTATTTAAAAAATGTGGGTTCAAATTACATGAAACACCCTTTATATTGTGGGCTCATACTTAACGGAATAGAGAGAGAGAGAGAATAAACTTTTACTGAGCCCTTAGTAAAGGTTGGTGCGCACTGGCACCAGATGGGGTGGAACCTTCTTCTCAGGTCCCATATGCATCCAGCAGTTCCTGGCCCCTAGCCGCCAGCGCGTGCTGGGTCGGTAGGTCGGGGCTGGACAGCAAGGTCTCCCATCGCTCGGGGGGGGGGAGAGTGGAGGGTAGGGATGGTGGGGGGTTCTTGAGCTTAGTGCACTCTGCAAGGATGTGTGCTAGAGTGCCTTCCGATCGTCTGCAAAATGGGCATGAAGTGTCATGTTCTGCTGGGAACATCTTGTGCAAGAGCATGGGATGCGCTAGCGACCCCGCTTGCGCGCATCGCACGATCGTTTGCTGCCTTCGGCTGAGTGGATGCGTACGGGGAAGCCTACATCTGCCGCCTCTGTACATTTGGGTGATGTCTTTGTAATTTGTCACAGGGTGCGGTAGCTCTGGCTCCTCCTTGGCCCGGATTGACAGTTCTCGGGTATAGTGGTCGGCGAGTGCGTTGCCTTCCACTTGCGAGTGAGCCGGGACCCACACGAGCTCAACGGCCCGTCCCGGTGATTTGCGTTTTGTGAGGATCGCTAGTGCTGCAGGAGAGATGTTACCCTTGCGGTAGCTTGCGTAGGCGGTCTTGGAGTCTGTGACCACGGTCCTCACTCCCGGTTGTGCGAGTGCGAGGGCCACGGTCACTTCTTCTTCAGCTGTATTTGTCATCCGTATCGACACGCCTGTGACCAGTTTATCGATGGTGGCGACGACCACCGTTGCTCTGGTGCGGTGCTTGGAAAGCGAGGCGTCCGTGTAGAGAACCTCAGGGTCCTCTTCCAGCTGTCGAGCCAGTGCCTTGGCTCGAGCAGAGCGTCTCTCGTCGTTCCTCCCCGGCTGCATGTTTCAGGGGAGGGGCTTGGTCTTAATAATGTCTCTCCACGTTGTGGGGAGCGGCTCCGTTGTTGGTTGTTGTGCAATTTGCCATCCTATCTTGCGTAGGACGACCCGGCTGTGCTATGTCTGGCTCAGCCTTACTCTCTGGTGGGATAGGTGTGCTTCCACCAGCTCTTCCATCGTGTTGTGGGCACCCATGTCCAGCAGCTTCTGCGTTGATGAGTAGACTGGGATGCCCATGGCGAGTTTGATTGCTTTCCTTATCGTCGTGTTCAGCGTCTCGCGGTTCACCTTCGTAAGCTGGAGGTACGGGGCTGAGTACGTTACGCATGACACAACGAATGCCTGCACCAGGTGCAGTGCGTCTTCGTCTTTGATTCCTCTGTTCTGATTGGTGACTCTTCGGATCATGCTCATGACCTGCTCTAATGTGGTCTTGATTTTGTTGACGGCTGCGTGTGCCTTGCCGTCGCATGGTTCACAGAAGACTTCAAGCACACCTGGACGAGACGTGTCAGATGCCGGCGACCATGTATGGATTCCGCCAGCACCTGAGCACCCAAGACATCCTGATCCAATTACACGAACTAGTGATTAAGAGAGCAACGAGGCACGCGCCCCAGGGTATACTGGCCTTGGACCTCAAGGGGGCCTTCAACGTTTCCCATGCCAGCGTGCTCGGGAACCTGCTCAAGACGGGGTGTGGCTGCAAGACCTACGGCTATATTAAAGATTTTTTAACCAATAGAACGACGACTATCTGGATAGGAAAGGAACAGTCTGAGCGTGTGGAGCTCGGAGACTGGGGTACCCCACAGGGGTCGGTCCTGTCGCCTCTGCTTTTCAACCTGGCCCTCCTGCCCCTGCCCGAACTACTCAATCAGATCGAAGGCGTGGACCACGCATTCTATGCAGACTATATAACGGTGTGGACGAACTGCGCGGGGTCCGATGCCTGGGCGGAGGAAGCTCTGCAGAGAGCGGCAACGACCGTCCACGAGTATGCCACGACCTGTGGCCTGAGCTGCGCTCCACAGAAATCGGAGCTGCTCATGCTACAGCCCGGAAGACCAAAGAAAGAGCCATCGCCGAACATAATTATCACCATCAACGGCACAGAGATCAAGCCAACACAGCAGATCCGGATACTTAACGGAATAGCATGCGATATTCAACGACTTCTTTGATATTTTTTTTTATATTTAAGACGCCCCATTCTTAGTTCATTGGGTGTGTGCCTTTGAGTACGTTTCCATTCTCGGCCATTCCTTTAGACATCCAGAATGGTATCTGCCATTGTCACATAAGGGGTATAGAATTCTAAAATGTATTTAGATATGTGTCGTACTTCTCTGCCCATACAATTTTAATCACAGTTTTTTTTCTCAACAGGCATCATACATTGCCTTTACTCTTGAGACACCACTGCATTGATGTGCCACAGTGTCCACCCATCTGATTTGGTGTATGCATTGACATAAATGGAAACATCCAAAGAGAATAAAGTTTTTACTTACGTACTGCATAAACTAACATTGCATGAAAATACGCTTTGCATAGAATGAAAATAAACACAATTGTAAGCATAGCATTTAGTTTACCGTTTCACATAGATTCAAACATGTGCTTTGGATGAGCATAATTTTTTGCACCAAATGAATGAAATTCATTTTGGAGGAATTGCTTATCAGTCCAGCATGCATGACAGTTAATGATAGGTAGGCTGGGAGTTGGCAGTGGCTAAAAGAAGCAATAAATGATTATTATGACGGCAAAGTTAGAACTATTGCAAATTTCAGTGTCTTATCAGATTTTTGCACAGCGGGGTCATCAGAAAAGTGTCGTGCTCGAAACTGTGCTACACCTGCTCTTCAATATAGTGATGAGGAATCGAGTTATAATGCTGAAGATAACAGCAAAGCAGCAGCTGTTCGCCGGCGAGTTTCCTTTACAGCCTTGAGCAGTCTCTTTCCTTGTTCGTGCTTATCTGCTGATCTTTTTGCACGACCTGAGAGCTCTGCTGATTATCTTCAGGGCACATACTTCGCTTGGTTATGATGTTCTGTTATCGGCAGCAAAGAAACTTCCATTCACGCCAAGAAGGCCACCCATAGCACATCGCGGCCCAGCACTACAAGACAGTTGCACTACAAGACTACAAGCACTACAAGACTACATCATTGCAAGACAGTTTACAACGGCGTGGGATTTGGGATTTCTTTCTACTCTTCATCTCTGCAGAGATGATAAAAACAGTCTACAAAAATGCAAACAGATATGTGTGGGTGCGTAATCTTATAGTTGCTCAGCTATGTTGAGAGCGATCAGTCCTGGAAGAGGTGCATGTCTCTAAATGCTTCTTGAGGAGGCATTGCTCTAGACAAACTGGTGAAGTACAGCCGCGGTCAAAAATATGTGTCCCTGGGTTTCAGGCGCAAGAGCGGCTGCGAGGCCACACCGCGGCACTGCTATCTCCATCGGACTAAAGTCCCTTCATAATTTGAAAGTACCACCACTTTTTAAATTCCTCGCCTTTTACCCCCCATCACTCTTCCCCCCCCCCCCCCCCCGCAGTAAGCGATCTTGCGCCCGTTGTTCTGCATGTCGATTGGTCTCGCTGCCTGCCATTGCCCTTGGAAACGCGCAGGTCTTGCATTTTGCTTGTTTTTTTTTTCGTGCGCACTATTTTTATCCTCAGCTCGGCTGGCTCAGTGCTTTAGCTCGGCATAGCGAACATTGTACGCTGTGTTTCCTGCTCTCTGTGCTAGCGCTATGCCATGCTGTTGTGCATATAGCTGCAGCAAGAAGCCTGAAGAAGATGGTTATGCACTTTTTATGATACCACAAGGGAAGAGTCACGGCTTGTGCAGGAAGCAATGACTTCATAACATTGGCCGAAAGAACTTTGTTCCGACAAAGAACAGTGTTGTTTGTGAGGTGAGGTGTCTTTTCTTATTGCTCGTATCAAAGGGTCCCCTAATGCTGCATATTTTAAATTCTTCTGGCCTGCTTACTAGCGTTTTTGCTGCCGGAATTTGTATGTTGCCTAAAAATGGGGTTGTCCTCAGTATGCTTAATATTCTGCTGGGGCTCCATCACCTCGCACGTCGCCAACTGTTGTTATTCACTCGGAAATGTAGCACTATAGATTCTGCTTTCCGCTGTGAACATTTATGTGCGAAGATACAGCCTCTCGATCGCACTATTTACGATTGTTAGGATCCGTTGCCTGTTTTACTGAAAATTGAAATAGCGGCTTGTAGAGGAGCTGTTATTTTCAGCTTACGTCGATGTGTACGTCAGTCTTACAATGAATGCAGGCCTTAAAAAAAATTAGTGGCATACCCGTCGCAGATGCAGATGATGAGCGCTAGCTAGTCCACATTGCATTTTTTAAGTTTTAAGGCGAAAGCTTTTCGATCTCTGTTTCAAGGTCGCGTTGTGAACAGAAAATATCACGTGGACCAGGAAGGCCAGAAGCGACCCAAAGCATGACCAGCCATGTATGAGAGATTAATGATTAGCTAAGTTAATGATTCATTAGTGATTGAATAAGGTGAATTATGGAGGATTAAGGTTGATTACGGTGTATTAAGGTGTGTTAAGAAGGATTAGGATAGATTAGGGTGTATAAAGGAGGATTAAAATGCATGAACAAGGATTAAGACGTATTACGGAGGATTAGGATGAATGAAGGAGGATTAAGGTCGGTTAGGGCGGATTAAGGTGAATTAGGGTTGATTGAGGTCGATTAAGGTGAATTACAGTAGGCTTTACAAGGTTTTTGCATTCGCATCTCTTAGGCGATACCTAAGGACACCTTAGATTTTTTTAATTTCCTTTGAACTTCACTTCCATGCATGCACGAGTGGAGGACAATTATTATTTCATTTTCTCACAGATACAGGCAATGTGTAGTGGGTGTTCACATGATCGGCACATGCTTACTGTTGATATCGACATCTAGGCGGAGGCCGGGAACCTTCGCTTTAATAGCAAATGTTTTAAAAGTACCTTTCTGTGGTTTTGTTCTGTGGGAAGACTTTTTCCATTGATTTAATGCGAGCCAAAATAATTGCATCAATGCGCTTTGATAACGAAGGTTGAGCAGTCAGTCATGATTGTGGTCCTGATGTAGTAATGCAGAGAATATTTTGCAGGCAATAATGTTTAGCACTGCAACATATTTCACCCTAATCCACCTTCATCCTCCTCCTTCATAGACCTTAATCCGCCATAATCCTTCTTTATCCACCCTAATCCTCCTTAATCCACCTTCATTCGACCTTAATACACTTTAATCCTCCTTAATACACCTTAATCCATATTAATACAATCACTAATCAATCATTAACTTTGCTGATCAGTAATCATCTCTTTTACACGGCTGTACATGCTTTGGTTCGCTTCCGGCCTTCTTTGGATCACGTGATATTTTCTATACCTCACAACGTGACCTTAAAACAGATCTAAGGCTTTCACTTAACCACACACAGAGGGATGTGCCACAAGCAATACTAGAACCATAGAGTTTCATATTAGTATAACTAGAGGGAAATCAGGTGCTGCGATCGTTCAACCATCATGGGAATGATGGGAAGTACAGGCTTCGGATTGCCAGTTTTAGTTTCGCCTCAAGTGCAATTGCGATAACCTGCAGTGGTACAGTGAAACGCAAAGCTCTCTGCCTTTTTTATGTTGCTCGAAGTGGTGATAGCGCACTGGGCCAGCGGCTTGGACGGTGTTTGTGTCGCCGTGGGGTGTGAAAGCCCTGACAAAAAAGCGACGGCATCATAAACGATGAAAGAACATGTTTTGACCGTTTGGACCTTGGTTTGTTAAGTGTGTTGGGTTGACGCTGTAGCGTTACATGCTTTATGAAACTTCAGAATAGCAAAAAGAAGGCACTACTGACACAAAACATAGACAGTTATATTTCTAGTGGCTTGACAATCAAATTTTATTGAGGGCTTCATTATGCATTGCTCGTTTATGTGCTCATTGAAATGTGTGTTTTAGGAGTTTGCAAACACAAACTTAATTGTGGTAGGAAAAGTTGCTGCTTCCTGACTGTAGTCTAGTGTCGCAAAATGGGTAAGTGCAAAGCCACGCCATAACGCTTTGGAAGCCGTGCTTCAATATAAAATATGATGAAGCATACTCGTAGGAAGCCACTAGCGTCCTAGCTAGCACTGCAGTAGATGTGCTTAAAGGTACTTGAAGACGTTCAGTAATCGTGACAGCGGGCGCAACCTTTTGAAAGAGCGAGAGAGTTCACAAGTGCCTGTCATCTGCGAGAAAAGTTCTGTGTTTGCAGCGAGCAGGCGTCGTAGCAGACGACACTTGTAGCATTCTTCTCAAAGGCGCAACACTTTCTCACAATACAAAATTTTTATTTCCATAAATACTTGATGAGTATTTTTATATAAGTACATGCACGGTTGTTATTTCTGTTGCAAAAATAAGTAAATAATTATTCTCTGGCGTTAAATTGGGAACAGAATCGCACAAGAATGCATACCCTGGTGTGCCCTGGTGATAAACCATAGTAAACCGTGCTTCCATCTCAAAGTCATACAAAGTTTATGTAGCGTGTTGTACATTATATAACGTACTGCAGAAATAGAATTAGATTTTACGCGATAATATTTGAGTATAGCTTCGTTTACTGCGCCGCAAGCAAACGCCACTAGTCTAAAGATCAAAGTCAATCCGAAGCCTGTACTTCCCATCATTCTCATGTAGGTTGAGGCTGTGCTCATGAGAGCCCCCGTAGACACTAGCGCCACATTTCCCTCTAGGGTATTTATTTAGAAACTGTGACTAGAACAGTTGCACAAAGTAAAAGCACGAGTAAAGTGGCATTGCTCTGAGCATGGGTGCACTCCAATCTATGAAGACACCACAGTACTTTCTGCGCATGGTAGTCAGACTGCGAGGGAGATTATCGAGGCCTATTATATCAGGAAAAAAGGATCGCATTGTGGAAGCAAGCCATCATTAAATTTGTATGACAGTGAATTTGAATTCTTAAACCGCCTCATAGTGTAACATTAGACTACAGGGTTTTGCATTTTTTCCTGTGCACTAATAATGACTCCATCCATGGAAGAGCACGTGGGTATGGGTTGTAGTACATAAGTTCTTGTATGCCTTCTAATAAAGTCAGTTGTGAGTTCAGCGCTATCCTGTGTGTTTCCTGCTTTTTGTCTTCGTCGTCTTGCACTGCCCCTTCAAGGTGTTCAACCAGTACCGACTCGCCCAAATGTTGATTCTTCTACAGCATGTGACGCGCTTCCCTGAGAAAAGGTAAAACACCTACAATAGCAAGAAGCACATATAAAATCAGTGGTTAGGGGTATCCTTGGTCTTCATGTTGCAGCACGATATGTAGCGCAATGGTGCTGGCTTTTCTGGTGGTGGGTTGAATGCGAATGACGATTTATGACTCGAATTTGTGAGACTTTTAACTGTCAATATTTGACAGATCCGAAGAGCTGGTGTAGCTGGCATATTGTCACCTGAAGGTCTGGCACAGTCGAGATTCAGTCGAGCTTCTGCTCTTCGCTGCCAGCGGACAAGACCGGCAAGCCTTGCGTGCCTTTTCCGGTGGACACTCGTGACATCACATGAAGAGGTTCACTTGGCTGCTTTGTCAGGTTTCGGTTATGTTTTTGAGCTTTTTTGCTTATTTAAAATTTTTTGTTAATTTGCATAACAATTTTACTATCAGACGTGTGACAGGGGGTCTCGAAAACCTAAATATTCCATTACCTTGACGTGATCAAAGTACCGCCGGAGTTGCACTTTATGTGCTTCATGCTGGAATGCGCTGCGGTTGATTTTTCGCCCTCTGTGGCGATCGCTGGAACTTGAGAGTGTGTGGGGCTTGGTTGTACTCCGGCAGTAACTGCATATTGCATATTCTAGTTCACTATAGTAATGCACAACCGCGCCCGAGGGGTGCGGATGATCGCGGCTCAATCTCTCTTGTACAAGGTAGGAAAGCGGGAAGAAGACACGCAATCTTCCGTCACGAGCACGGCGTCGGGAAGGAGGGGGGTGTGCCTCTGGCAGCAACTGCGCATTGCCATTGCACGCATTGTGCGGCTGCGGCGCAAAACAACAACGGCACCGGCGTGAAAGCGCCACATGCGGGGTAAAATTCAACTAGCGGGTATACATCTCTCCCATCTTTCATTCACACTGCCTTGATTGCCTCTTGCATTGCGCATGTTTGGACACGTTTCGTACCGCGCACGGTGTGTGCCTGTGTGTGTGGACGTTTTATTTGAAGGACGATGTGCACACTTCTATTCACCTTTAAGAAGATTGGTGCGCTTGACCATTATTTTCATGGCTGCAATGCGGTGAAATGGAAGCGTCTGATTAGCTATGTAAGTGACGTGGAGCTGGTAATCGGAAACGACATCGTATGTGCCACCGGAACAATTGTTGGCACGTAAGATGCGTGTTACAGTCGCCGACCGTTTATTCAGACCTCACGGGGACTGCGGGATTATCCGAATAAACAGGTGTCTGAAAAAGCAGATTAAGAAGAAAAAAATACTTTATTTCCACACACTTATTCAGGCTCGGCAGTAGGCTTGAAGAAATTGTGAATGCACCGTTGCACGCTGTTCCGTTTACGCGCAATCATATAAGTCTGAATCTCGGAGAGGCTCGTACGGTCACTACAGGCGGCTGAAAGCACAGTCACTGCTTGTACACGCTCGGCATGCGACGGCAGCATAGCACATGGTGCGTCATCTTCCGACTCGGAGTCATCGTGCGGCGGTGCAGCAGAAACCTGACGAATGATCTCGCCGTCATTGAGTTCTGCGCATGTCAGTATAGCAGTGTCAGTACCTGTGAAACTGGCAAATGAGACGGTGTCCGGGATCGCTATGCAACCACTGCGCAGGTCTCGGCAGAACATTTTCGGCGTTTGTAGGGAGCACATCGGAAGGCGACAAATCCTAGGCCTCCTGGCACCCGCTTGCCGGCATTCCCCAGCGCAGTCTGCGCGGGCACTGTCGGCGCCATTAGACACTTGACACAATGTTTCCGTATACGGCGTTGGATCACCGCAACCTTGACACAGCACACAAAGCAAAGCAAACATCACCACGCCGTCACGCCGACACCAGTCGCACAAACGAAAAACGTGGCCTACTCGCAGCGTCGGGCATGAAAAAAGAAACAAATCAGCTGCTGGATTGTCTTGACGTGGCTTACTCAGCTGAGACCGGAACTGCTGTAACCACTGTAGCGAACCATACAGAAACGATGATGATGAGCGGGGTTTTGCAGTAGCGCCACTTCGTGGGGCAGCAAGGAGGCTTCGTTCAAAACAAAAATGGTGTTCAGCAAGTCGAACCATGCACCGGTCAGAGTTGGTGCATGGTGCTCTCGATCGAGTTGGCTCAAGTAGTGTCCGAAAAATCACACGAGAGGCTGCAAGGTGTCAGAACTTTCGGAAGTTGTTATACATTATGGTCTATGGGGAGAATGACGGTGCCGTGAAGCAGACCGAATAATCGAGCATGTCCAAATTTTTGGAGTCCGAAAAATCAGTCAGCGACTGTAGCTAGGCATTTTTTCAGTTTCCCACAAAATGTTTGCAACAAATCCGTGTCTTCTCTGTTGGCAACAATGGACTTCCACCGACACTATGCGGAAATCTACAAAATATATTGCTGCATAGCAGAAATACGACATGCACACACAACTTTAACTAGTATGACCCCACAGTATAGAATAGCGGCAGCAGCGTAAATAGCATGGCAATTTTTTAACAGTTGTCAAGTGAAGGAAGTTGAAAGCATTAGTAATCATTTCTGCCTGAGCAATGCCGGCGCGACCTATACGCGGGCGTGTATTGCCAGTAACTCAATCGATCGGTGCAGTGGTGATGCAGGAATGAACTCTGATCTTGTTCAATGCATTGTGCAAATATTCAATTTCTTGGCACGCATGAACTCCGGCCACTGCTAGCTCATGCAACAGAAGTGGTTTCCATTCTTGGGCAGCGCACACACAAATGAAACACAAGAAAGAAGACAAGCGCTAGTCTAACAACTGAAAGTGTTTATTTGAATAAAAGGATTATGTACCCAGTAATCATAAAATTCATGCAGATTACATGTAAAAACCGTCATACACTCCCAAGTGATCAATGAACGAGATCACTTCGTTTGCCAGTTGGTTACTTACTTTGTTCAGGGCACCGCAGTAATCCACGTCTGTTTGCTTTTTTCGTACCATTGTCCTGTGAATCGAGAGGATTTCACTGGTGGCACCAACTCTTTCGTGTTTACATTGCTGTTGTGGCAGTTAACAACACAATAATAATTTCCAGTCATCCGAAGAGGCACTGCTGCAAACAAGAGACGTTTTTTGCGCAGCGCAAGCTAAGCTCGGGCTCGACCTTGAAGGGAAGTGACAGAAACGTACACCCATGGGAGGTGAAGTCGTTCCGCCATGGGAGAAACGAGCGCTGGCGTCTAGGATGAAACTTGACGTGTAGACGTCTATCTTCAAAGCGATCTGCGTCGGGGGCTTAGTTGATGGCGGCTTGCACCTTTGTGTGTGCAGCACTCTCGCCATTCAGTTTGCATTGAAGCAGATGTTTGCAAGTTTATACGGCTGATAAAACTACTATCCTTAGTTCATGTAGGTGTCTACACATTTGCTATCGCAATAGATGGTTTGCATTTCGGGCGAAACTGACTTTTTTAGAGGGGGCCGCGAAAAAAAAAATCACTCGAAATTTTATCTTGCCTATGAATGCAACCCCAACTTTGCCCATATTTTTCGGGAAAAATAGTGCGTTCATTTTGTGAGTAAATACGGTAACTGGCGCTGATGGTAACGTGAAGGTGTTGAACTTTAAAAAAAATTGCCTTTATTGAAAAGGGAGACATGTGGCCAACAAATAACAGTTGCTGGTAAAGTGCATGACAAGTGCAGTTATTGCTCTGCTGTGCTGAGGGTATGTTACACTGCATTAGGTGCAACACTTCAGGTTGGACTGATTGACCTGAGGCACTGTGGCAGAGCATATGGCCGAGATTTTGCTTCAGTCAGAAGTTTGCTTGTGTGTGGTCAACTCCTCTGCCGATTGCATAATAAATGTTGACATGATTTTAACAATTGGTGATATTGTATCACCACATCTTATATGTGCTTTAACAAAACTTACATTTGCTGTTTATGTCAGCAGGCTTTAGCTAGCGAAACTGCCGAGCCTTTGAGCTCTGAAATATGAGCGCCACTTTCAAGATTTGCAAACTATCTTCACTTGATACCATAAGTATTTATAGCAATGTCATAATGATTGATTAAATCTGCTGGGCTTTGGCAGGGCACATATCTACATCCTGTGTGTTGTATTTCACTGCTGGATTGAAATCTGGGAACTGTGTGCTTCCACTTGTGGGTGCTTGCAACTGATACCTTTAAATGAAAAGTGTGGATTTTTTAAAGCCTGCATTTATCTTGCCATTTGTTTCTAAAAAAATATACCAGGAATGCTTATAGCACTTTTACTTCTCTTGTTGAAAAAGGTAGCAAAAGATATTGTATCTTATTTATTCATGTGTCAAAATTACAAGGTTGTGCAACCTTTGTCGTGACGAGTTAACTCGTCATCAACAGTTACAGGGTTAAAGGGACATTGAAGAAAATATTAGGTCTAACTGGGTTGTAGCACTGCTGAAGTAGCATATGGACCACTTGTTAGGAAAGCAGGGATTTGGTGTGGCATAAAGTTATAGAAAACTGAAAGACAGGTGGCAGTATGGTCTTTAAAGGGACACTTAATGGCGACAATAAATCAGCCTAAACTATTGAAGTGTTCTTTTAAAGTTACGCGTTTGTTTATTTAGCAGAAAAAGGGTTGATTGCTAGCTGATGAAATGAAGGTCAAAGTTTCTTATTCTGAATTTCATGCCCAAACTTCAGTGCTGGCTGCTTAATGGGACATCATGGATTTCAAAGTACTTTCACATGTTTAGATTGTTTCTGTGGAGAGAAATTTCTCAGAACTTGTTAGGTCGAGTCATAGGTTCTCATGATGCTCTGTAAGCTTTAATTATCGATGGACTGATAAACAGTTCTGTGTAGATTCATTCGAAGTTCATTATCTTTCGGGGAGGTAGTGTCAGAACTTTGAGCTGGTTTTGCAGCCTTCTTAAACTTTTGTGCTTGTTCTAGCTAATCAACCATTAAGATTGGCCTTTTCGGTGTCCCAGATATGGAATTCACCAACACACTTCACTTAGTGTTTCGTTTTATTGCCACTTTAAATTCCTGTAGCAGCTCACTATGATGGAGCAAATTGTGGTAACAACTAGCTGAGGCTAATCAATTGTTGTCTGTAAAAAATAAGCAGTTGCATTCATTGCACTTGAAAATGAAAGAAATTTCCGTCTGGCAATGTTTGTGAGTTTTTCCTGCTGAATAGTGCCCCAAATCATTATTCACGAGACCTTAAAATCCCTGTCATCACACAGTGATGCCACTGGTGCTGCTCTTTGGGGGGGGGGGACAGGTGGTAATGTTTAATCCAGAGCACTCTACTTCAAGAAGCGACTCTTGTACTCCGTTATGCAGCTTTTAAATGGAAAACTCCGCCATTTCATTACAAAAGAAGCTGACCAAGGGAGTTTACTTTTCAATTAGGATTTTCTCTGCTGGTAAAAGTATTTTCTGACTTAGTCAATGTGGTGATTTTCCAATGAATAATCTTCCGGTATAACCTAATTTAATGCTTACATTTTGGTATTATGCCTGTCTTTGTTATCTGTTGAATTATTGAGCAAAAGTTTTCTTAATAGGCTTCCTTATTATTTCCTGTTTGTGCTGTTGCAGATTTGACTATGGAGAAAAGTTCTGGATAATTAAATACAAAATGTTCACATGTGAGTGTGGCTCACCGAAGTGCAAGTATTCCAAGGAGCGCATTGGTGAGACCCTGCTCAATTACCGGCGCCGAGAAGAGGCTGCTGCTCAAGCTGGTGGGACCCACTAGCCTCTAGTGCACCTGTGGCGTTCACTGCCTTTTTAAGTCTATTCCTGTAAATCAGTTGTTTTTTGTTTCTTACCTGTGTGTATTTTGTACAACAGCGATTGGGTAACCACAGTGATCGCTAGCTAAGTTTTTTCTAAGTTTTCTAATCACCCTTGGCAAGTTTGGACTGAGGGTATATAGAGAGCTGCATGTATATGTCTCTTTATTTTATCCTATATCTCCCAGACATTAGTTAAAACTGGCACCAAAAGGTAGCAGTGTCATTTTACCACAAACAGCAGTTGTGAGTCAAGAAATTTGTGTGAGTTAAGACTTATTGTACTTGTTCGTTCCTCATGTTTGCCTTGGGCAGGGGTTGACTTTATTAAAAAATAAAGGTATCAAGCCCATGGTTTTAACCACTGCACCTGTTTGTGTGAGTGATCAGATACTTTATTGGAAAGGAACAAACATTGATTATTTTTCGTCAGACTCATATGATGCACCGTGCCACAGCATTGATTGAGATGTGGTGCCTAAAACACCGGTGCACGTATACTGTGTCATATGCTCTTTCTTCGCACCAGTGACATTCCCATTGCCATTGGAGCGATTCGCAGGTTCATGAACTGAACCTACAAATCTTGCACATGCCATTTGCAAGATTCACATGTTCATAAAGTCAATACACAAGAGAAAGTATGCCATGAGTAAAAGCAAACTTAGTAAAGGCCACCACTAACAAGATATATCTCACATGTCCTGCTTGCCAATGCTACTGCAGGCAGCGTGTGTGTGTTGCTGCATGCAAGCTGCATTCTTTGTCAGATTGCAGCGCATCCTCTTGTATGTTCAAGAAAGTGGCACTGTAGTTTTCTAAGTTTCCCAGGAGTTCTGGGGCATTCTGAAGATTAAGTGAGAGTCCAACTACTTATATAGGAGTCAGGAGCTTATAATGGCTGTTTTGAATGATTGAGTTATGAGGGAAAAAAAGTCACTTGTGTCTAGGAATATTTTTATTTGGCAAACATCTGAATTTGATATATATGATTGCAGTTGCTGCTTGCTGTGAGGTCAGGTCCATAATTTGTTTTCGTTGTGCTTAAGGATCAAAAACATTGCCTAAATTTACAAAGACTGTGTGCTAAACTTAGAATGCAAAGACGACTCCATGAATGCCCATGATGAGGACATTAGTGTTTCTGTAGATAAATGACGAAACTGAGGCAGCATTTGGCATGGGAAATGCCCCACTTGCATCCTACATCCCTGACGTGTGCCTGTAGGGTTTTAATCGATGGCATTATGCAAAGGAGTGGTCTTGGTAACGACCGTCTTTGGTAACATGAAGACCAGCTCTGTGGACTGGCTCAGTGCTTAAAGGGACACACTAAATCTGTTTAGAGTGGTAAAGTATTCCTTCAAAACTCTGTTTTCGTCTATTTCATGGTAAGAGGTTGATCGCCATAAGAGGAAATGAAGGCTAAACTTAATTTTTTTAAATTTCAAGCTGACACAGCAGCGCCGGTGTGCCAATGTGACATGACAAGTTTTGAAGTATTTTCTCGTACGCAGGCCATTGTGACAATATAGAAGTTCTCCAAATGTGCTCAATTTAGTCTTTGGCTCCTTTAGCATGTGATGTTGTCCATCTTGTAGTTCAAGTAATTGACTAGACCTAAACAGGCACTGTCAAAATCCATGGCATCACGGCGAGCTGGTACGGGAACTTCAAGACGGCAGCACTGCCATTCGGCTTTAGTCTTTGGATCTTTTCTAGCTTACCAAGCCTGCCATGTTGTGGCATTACTGGTATTGCAGCATTCAAGCCAACCTTTGAAGATGTGCTGTAGCTGAAGAGCCTTCAAAATGAAGCTCACCTTTTCCGTCGAAGACCGTGATCCGGAGTTCTTGTAACACATCCATTGAAAAGCTATTTTGTCTAAGGTCTCCAGATCATCCAACTTCACTTTCATGGCACTCTCCAAAGTAGTTCAGTACATAGAAGCCTTCTCCAAAACGAAGTTCACGAGCTCTACTGAGCTGTGGTTCATCTTGAGCTTGGTGTCTCAAGAAGATGATCTTTGCAGCAGAGGTCTCCTCAAGGAAGAATGTCATGCACATGTTGGAGTCGGTTGTTGGCTGCACCAAAATAATGTAGCATTCTTAGCTAAAAGGGCACAATACATTTAAAGCTTTGCTGTGGAAATGATGTACACTTTGTCTCCATTTACTCCCAACTTTGTCTTCCTTTTCTCCCTGCCCAGCCCCTTGCACTTCACCTTTTATCCAAAGGCTCATAACTATTTAACATGTATATCCTGTTTCAATGTATGAGCAGTAGACTCACATATGCCTGTCTAGAAAATATCAGAAATTATGCTTTTACCTTTTCTCATACCATGGAATTGCAGTATCTTGCCAGTGGGATGTGGTGCCAAGCATATGTACGCACAACTGTAAGAAGACTTCAGAGCACTGAAATCACAATAAACTTAAGTGTTATCACTTGTAGTACTCCGCCTGTAATTCAGGAGTGCAACATGGTAGTTCATACAAAGAAGCACATACTGCATCTTTGAATTTGAAGGAACATGCATTGATTGCTACGAAAATCAGTTTGTTCACAAATCCAAAGCACAAAAACTCCTTTGAAAACTCCTTCAAAAACTCCTTTAGTTACGGGTACATAAGAAAAATTTTAAAAAGCATACATAGTGAGATGTAATGTTTCATTCCAGTCACTTCATATTTAAGCATTAGGATCAACAAATAGTTTTGACTATATGGAGTGTATTATATCTTTATATTGGCAGTAAAATATGCGCATAAATTACAGGGGGCGACATTCTGTGGCGAAATGTGGCATCAGGCCTTGAAAACCCGTGTCCTCACTTTTTTGCGGTGTGGCGCACTTCCTCTGACAGCATTGCGCACGAGCTGTTGTGATTGTCTTGTTTCGCACAGTGCACGATTTTGCACACTGTGCATGAGGACACGTAATTAGCGCTATAAGTCAGTGCTACGCAGATCACAGAGCCTGATCCTGCACTGGAACATGGTAGAAAATGACATAGTTTTGATGTGCACGTGCGACTGCACAACGTGGGGACAAGCAGATGAAATGGAAGTACATCTTTCTCGCTGCGGTGCGAAGTAAAACAAAAACATGCAGACATTAGGTTTGTGTGCTCTATTATTTCTCTAAGCTTTAATTCGTCTATTCAAGCAACATATTACACAAACAACAGATGTTGCCTAGAATAATTCTCAGTTACGTGTCACCATGAACAACGTCGCAGTGAACACGTGTACGTCAGTGCACTAGCACGCATACATCATCCTCCGGCTTGGAGCACAGTGGCTTTGAGGAGAAGGGAAAACAGCGTTCGGTTTGAAATTTCAGATCTTTCCGCGGCGAGTAATGATGTAATACTTTGCAGACACGATCACTATCGTGCATTGTATGCTCTGCGCTTGTCAGCTCAAAACAGCCAGACCTGGTGAGGGGCCCATTAACAAAAAATTTATTGAGTTAAATTTTGTATTTGTGCAGTTCACTAAATTTCTGGTGTCTACAACTGCTATTAAATTTAGCCAGCAAACACCATAATAATTAGCCTGTTTATGTTCACAGCAGAAATAAGGTCTCTCTTGGTTATTTCTGATCACCCCTGTATTGTGGTAGCACGTTCTATCATATGCCTGTGAATGTCCCGCCTACACCACCTAATTCTTTGCCACCTATGACTGCATTTACCTTCTCTTGGCATCCATTCTGTTGTTCCAATAGACCGTGGGTTACTGCTCTGTGCATTACATGACCTGCCCAACATCATGTCTTCGTCTTAATTGCAACCAGAATAGCAGCTACACCCGTTTACTCTCTAATTCATGTAGTCCTCTTTCTGTCTGTCAATGCTACCATTTTCCATTCCATCACTTATTGCATGGTCCTTTGCTTTTTCGCAAGCAAAGTTATCCTTGAAGTTCTGGCTCCATAGGTTGGTACTAGTAATGTGCTGATTGTATACTTTTCAAGGATGTTGATAACAGCCCATTATAACTTTGGAATGCCTGCCACATGCACTTCAAAAGATCTTCATGATAATTATCACCAGAAACTATCTTGTCGCAAATCACTTGTTTGACCCTTTCAGGGTCGATTTCTTTCATCATATGCGACCACCCAGGGTTGATTTTTTTTTTATTGCAGATTCCAATTCTTCTGAGGGACCTATTTCAAAAAGTTGAAGTTCCGTAATTTTTCTAGGGTGACCATAAAGTGAGAAAAAATTTTGCGTTGGTATATATGTGCTGTTTATTCATGAATAACAACAAGAACAAAATTGAGAAGTAAGGGGATTAACCGAGGGGCCCGATTTTTATTAGTAATATCATAAGAAGCGAACAAACACTAACACCAAGGATAACATAGGGGAAATATACTTGTGCTTAATAAATGAAATAAACGATAAATTAATGGAAATGAAAGTGGATGAAAAACTTGCCGCAAATAAGGAACGAGCCCACAACCTTCGCATTTCGTGAAGGTTGTAGGTCAATCCCCTTTCTTCTCGTTTATTACATAACGAGGGTCTCGAATCTGGCAACATTGATGCCTTCAGGTAGTATGTGTGGGTTTATTGGCCAGTCGCCTTCACCCAAAAAGATAATGTTTTCGTGACGCCTGTGGCAGAAAGGATGTTCCACGTCCTCCGCCAAGGTCTGTAAGTGGTGGCGCTAGCTAACACTCCCAGGGTTCTACTAGGAAACATAAATATCCAAGAAAGTGGATGGGGAAACGGTGCCGCAAAGGTTGTGGGATCGTTCCCCACTTGCGCCAACTTGTTTCTTCATCCACTTTCATTTCCATTAATTTATTGTTTCTTTATTTCGTTTATTAAGCACAAGTAATTTCCCCTATGTTGTCCTTGGTGTCATTGTTAGTTGGCTTCTAACACTAAAAAAAGGAAATAAACTCATAAGAATTAAAAATTTGATGCATTGTTATACACATAATTCACACATAATTCAAGGCTTAGAAAATGCGCACACGAGAATATTTTGCAACTCTCGAATGTTCCTGCTAGTACACTAATATTTACGTCCATAGCATAATTGAACTGTGTAAATGAGTGCATTCAAGAAAACTGTGTGTGTGTGCCCATCAAAAAAGCAAAACGTGTGACAAACTTCCGCTAATCTTCATCTTATCGCCAAGCAGAGGTAATTAGTTTTCGTGTGTCTCCAAAAAAGAAAAGGAAACACGAGCATGGCGGCATCCTTCCTGTGTGCACCCCTGTGAGCACTAAACGAGCGAGAAACAGGCAGTCGCCCTTTGAGTGATTAGTAACGAGATAGCCATCAGTTTTGCGAGCGCAAGAAGCCGAAACCGCTGCTCGCCCGCCCGCTACCGCGCGAGCGGTAGTATATAGACATGCCGGAGCAAACTAGCTCTAAAACAAACCATGCAACAAGAGCCAAAAGGGAGGCGCGAGAAAAATATTACCTGTGTTTCCTCGTAGTGGCAGCACATGCCAGAAAAGAAAAAGTTTGGAAATGTGCGCATTTTTTACACGTATAGACGGCACCGTAAATATACGGCATCAACCATCTTGGACTTGTTCGCTGCGCTGTATATATACGTCATTGACCCTGAAAGGGCTAATAATCGGGAGACAGTCACCAGTGAAACAGCTATCAGTACTGAAAATCCTATTAACGCGATAGCATTAAGGGCCCCGTATTGCAGAAAATACGGTGTCGGCATCCGGTGTTGGCGTTGGCCCTCTTGAGAACGAAAATTGCCATATATATTCTATAAAGCACTAAAGTTCTATCACTAAAGTTGCTCATACCTTGTCTTACATTCTTTGCAAAGTTATTCCTTGGAATTTTGAGAATGACAGCCCACAAACAAATGTCATGAAACGAAACACTGACAGCACATGCCTTTTTTATATTGATTCTTCTCAGACTGATATATTAAAAGTGCGAAACAATAACAGAAGATCTGCCCACACGAGAGGCTTCATTTCTACGAGAAAGCTTGCCTTCGTGCATAGTGTTCTGTGCCAGTGTTTCCCGGTAAACATTATGGTTACATAAGCTGCATTTGCCGGGAAGTGTGGGAAGCAGTCGGGAATCCTTTAATGCTATCGTGTTCTACTCTTAAAGTCAAAGCTTAAGCGTCCTCCAGATTTTTGCTTTGCTATCCCAGGATATCCTATTAAAACTTCCACAGTTTTCTTGATTATTTATGTGGACTTTGTCTTAATCTTTCTTGCGCATTAGCAAACATTGTGGAGCACTGAATTCAACGAGCAAGCATTTAATTAGCTCTGCTTGTTCCTTAGCATAGTCCTGTACATCTTTCTACGGTTTATATTCCGACCTCGGAACACATTTCGCTTTTGTAGGCAGAGCTTGTGTTACATTCTTACGTTGTCGCCAAGTATAGCTATATTGTATATTTCATGCTGCGTCTGAGATGTAGATGCAGTTCCTTCCTTTAGAAATCTACTTCCTCACATGGCCAGCAGTACTGTTTACTAAGCATGTTCAGTGATGGCAGAGCACAGAGAGCCATGGCAGTAGTTGAACTCTAAAGGGTCAACTGTGTGGCACTTGCAGTGTAGCACATGAGATGTTACCAACCCTAAACTGCACATGTGAGCACAAAAAAAATAGAAAGTGTAACATAGCCTTGAAGTGGTGTGACTAGTTCATAATCAGAATGAGAAGCATTTATTAGCTGTTAAGTTGTAGTGAAATTTTGGCATAATGGTTTTTATCCTTGGCACATACAACATTATTCTGGTTGGCCATGATTAACTAGTGTAAAAGGAAAAGCATGAAGGTGCTTCACTAAAGAAGAGTGTGGTGAAGTATTCATTCAAGATGAAGGACAGTTGCTCAAATTGACAGTGGTAACAAGTTTTCTTGCCTACGTGAAAGGTCTGTTTGTGTCCCCATGTATGCAAGAAAGTGTTATTTTCTTTGCTTGCCTATTTTGTTTGCACAGTTACCTGAGAATGACTGAAAAACTTTGCTCGCGTTGTCAAGAGCTGTTGTGTATCTGTGGAGTGTTGTATGCTTATTTCCATCCCTCTTGGCTTCCCGAGTATGTAACTTATGTGTACGTAATTGTGAAATACCTGTGGACAGACTATTTATTTGAATCTCAGCCTCTCTCTCTCTCTCTCTCTCTCTATATATATATATATATATATATATATATAGGCTGATCATTTTTAAGTTTCATTGATTTCAAAAATTGCCTCTTTGCAGATAACATAATTCGAGTCCTTGAGCTCGATTACTCGAGAGGAGGACATTACTTGCGCGAGAAATTGAAACGTGTCCAAAATAATTAACAAGGATTCACAAATTAGCTTAATTGCATTACGACACTTATTTCAATTTAAGACTTGTAGCCAGTGAGTTTGGAAGGCATGTCCACTTGGAAAGAATTTCCAGAATGACACCTGTTTGGAGCTATGTCATCAAACTGGCCATAAGAATGCACTGTTCCCCTTATTCTTAACAAAACGCTCTGTTGGGTATTGAGCAAAACGTGAACAAGGTGAAAGCAGGAGCCAACGTTTCGACAAGTGGACTTGTCTTCTTTAAGGCGACGTATGCTTTTCTTGCCACAGTATATCTAGGTGGGGTTCTTGTAAAGGGGAGAGGGTGTATAGCGGCAGGGTGCAGCAACGTGGGAAGGTGTGTTAGCGTGTCGAATTGAGAGTAAAAGAATGCTGTGCACAAGGCCAAGGCCAGGGGCTTGATTATTGGTGAACCATGGGGCTTGATTATTGGTAATCATGGCCATGTAAAAACAATAGACATATGCATATTGAATCTTCAGTGCCCCTGGCCACACTTCGATGGTAGTAAAATGCAAAAACAGTCATGTGCTTGGTGGTCAAAATTAATTGTGAGTCTCCCATTATGGTGTGCCTTGTAATCACACCGGAGCTTTGGCACGTAAAACCCCAGAATGTAACTTTTATTTATTTAAAACAAAGCTCGGGAGAGGGCTGACAGATTTGAGGAATTGGTGTAAGGGCGCTCTTTAAGGCTGTGTGGAGAAAGTGGTGTGATGTTACATGGTGTGAAGGTGGTGCCACCTTTAAGCCAAGCCCTTGTTGTTATGTACAGAAAAATAAATTAATAGTAGTACAATTCCTTGTGGGTACCATATAAATAACTACTATACTTTAGCAATGGCTAAAGCATGCTTATTTATTCTACATCATGCAGGATGGCAACATTTTTGGTTATAATGTTTCACTACTGTTCGTTTACTTGTGTAATACTTTTGTGTTGAGTTAAGAGTATAATTATTTAATAAAGGGATAAGACTATACTTGTTTCTATAATTTAAACGTATGATCACTCCGTTAGCCAGCTGTTAGATGGCCTCTTAAACAAGTGGCTGACTGGGAAAAGTGCAAACCAGACTTGACTGATCACACCAACCATGTACATGTATTGCTAAAGTGGCAAACGATATAGCAGGAAAGCGAAAAGACATTTCCGCTGTGTTCATTTCAAGGCTTTTTCAATATTGACACACTTCAGTAGTGATGGGCGGTAGTTGCATGGATGAAAACAATAAGCAATCGTGTGATGCCAATTTAAATGACAGTAGTGCGTTAGATTGCTTCACAAAAATGAGCTTTTTATCTATTGTGCACCATTATCTAAATCATCTGCTACCAGCATGGTATGTGAAAGAAGTACAACTCATTAGTCTTGTTGATGTTCTGGTCAGCTAACATTTGGGGAGAGTTCGTCTCTTGACAGTCCAATTTCATTGTATCTGCTGCGATCTGGGTAAATACACCTTGTGAAAATGGCATGTTCATACCAAAGGAAAGTGAAGGAGTAGGTTTGTGCAAAAACAAAAACCAGCTTATTTGGAAAAGAAGCCAGAAGAGGCATCTCTGAACACAGTAGACGATATACACAAAGGCACAAGGCTGTGTTCAGTGGTCTCAGGCCATTTGGCTTCATCCATCCGTAGAACTCTGCAAAAAAGGATTTGCATCTGTGGGCCTAGAATAGCAAAAGTTTCTTATTGTATCTCTGACATTACTCGTTTTTGATGGTTGGTGCATATATGTTATTCCATTGTACCATTTTTGTCACACTTTAATGTGGCAAGGCACTTTAAAGGCACTTTAATGTTGTACCTTTTTTTTTTGCTCATTCTGCTTAAGCTTCAGTGTTGTGCACTTCATTTTAGGCCGTTGTAAGGTAGTTACATCCACAGAAGACTGATAGGAGTCTGACATTATGTAGTGCTGTGGACAAAGACAGCTCTGCTAGCACTGATGTTATGTTCGTGTGCATGGTGGGATGGTTTGTACTTCATACTTTTGTACTGCCTCTGAGATATTTTTCACATTGTAAATGGCTCTTATATTTATATATTTGACAGAAAACTTAAGTTGATTACATTTATTTTTAATAAATGAGAGAAAACTAGCTTTTAATTCTTGTTTAATTGCAGTCTCTTGTGTGTTGTGGACAAATAAAACACAAATGGGAAAGTATAAAGTAGAAGTTACTCGAGCTTTATAGCACAATGCCATGCATCTTGTCACCAAAGATGGTGTAGGCCCAAGCTGGAATCATGCCGATATCACACAAAGTAGCAAACGGGTAAATGAGACTGCATTCTAGTTAGCCCGAACTTGTTTGTATTTTAGTATCCACATTTGTACGTTGTGTGGTGGTTTTGAAGTTAGTGCCTGCTGCGATAAGCATGTTTGTACTTGTTCCAGAGATGTGTGCAGAATATTTTTTTTGCTTAGCTAGTTTAAAGACTGCAGTTAGTGGACAACCAACTGAATATCTGCATACAATACCTATTTTTAACATTTTGTTCTCCACTATGGCTTTTATGGTATGATCTGTTTGGTTTGATCTTGTATACTGCCTCTCTAGATCCTGTTGCGCACGCCATATTAAAATGAAAAGGGCCAAAATGAAGGCAGGTCAGCTTGTAAGCCATATTATGGCTGCACATGTGTCCCATGACAATGCTCTCTGTACCATTTACACCCACTAAATCTTTTTCAGTATACTTGCCTGGTGTTGTGTTACTTTTTAAAAAATGTAGCTAGGTTAAAAATGTAAGCACCAATTGCGTTGTGTGCGTTGTCTCTGGTCTTAGTTTTTTTAGCACGAGTAGCTGCCTCACTTCCAGACGTCATTAGTGAAAACAGCACGACCACTAGGTTGTAATTGGGCAGCCAAAAATTTACCAACAGTTAAGATACTCCCTAATGCGAAATTTGAGCGCAGCTCTATACGCCTTTTCATTTCGTGATATATTGGCTGCTGTGGACAATCCGTCTCGTGCGGCACGTTGCGAACGAAGCGAAGTGTGGCGCGACTGCCTCGCTAATCTGGAGATCTTGAGAGGCAGCGTGTGGGCGACGTGTGGGAGTGATTCACAGCAGCCGCTGCAGACAGACCTCCCAGACGATGCGCACTACTCTGGCAACACCTCATAGCCGCTGTCACTGCACTACGCTTCTCATGCTTTTGCCATACGCTCTTCCTCCGCTTTCTGCCTAATGGTTCCACAGCATCCTCTTCCTGTGCTCACCTTCTCGCGTCTTTAAAGGGACACTAAAGGCAAATATTAAGTCAAGCTAAAGTGATAGATTAGTGTTCGGTAATCTCTAAGGCGCCAATATTATCGCGAACAGAGCCTTAATAATCGAGAAATTGAGGTAAATGCAGGACATGGTTAGAGACTCCCCCAGGACATTCAAGCACTTGCCCGATGATGAAAGCACTCCTCAGTTAAATTCTATCACTAGTACTCAACCATTTGTTGCAAAAAAACACCCTTCTATAAGACGAAATAAAATGCTACTTGTCCCATTCTGTTTAATTTTTTTAGAAAGAGATCTCGCTGAAATTACCCTTGACAATGACGCGGTCGGTCGAAAGGTTTCATTTCCGCTCGACTCCGCGGCACTCACGCTTTCGCGTTTCACTAGTATCATTATCGCCTAATGCTGCGCTGGTTTTGCTGGCTCGCGAAACTCGCACAAGCTGCAAGTAGCAGACAATTCAACTTTCATGTGATGTCGCAGGATGCCCGAACAGTCTATTGCGGGCGAGGACTTACGGAGTCGCCATCTGTCGGAAGCGCCTCCCTTGCGTAGTATGAGGGACAACGCGGTGCGCTCCTCGTAGGTTTGGCTTACGGCGCTCAATAAAAACCACGCGGCAGCCCTCCTAGGCATATCTGTAAGTACTCTCAAAACGAGGGAAGTTTTTTACTTTCAAAATAATAATCTTGGGCGAACTAGATGCACAGAATTCTTTACAGGCGCTACCTCTTTACCAAATACGTACAGTGAACGCCACTGCGCGCGGTCGCCGCGATGTAGTCCCCCGAACGGCCTTCATGCGTGAAAGGTAGGCAAACGTTGAGAGCAAACTATATGAAGTATGTTCTTATAATGGGCTGTCTGTATTGGGGGCGAGCTCCACCACTGGAAAAGCTGACGCCACCGTCGGCGTGACGTGGCATGAGGGATCACTTGAACACAGCGGCTACTTCGGAAGCGCCGAAGCGAGCTGAAAACGAAAGTTTAAAGTCCCACCTGCGCTGCGGTTCTGATTAAGTTGTGAGACTTTCCCGTCTTGGGTGTTTGCTTGACAACATTTGAAAGCACTAATAGGTAGGGGGCTGCCTTTGGAGGTGCGCAGCATGGTTGGCTACTGTTCGGCGCCGCTGTGCTGGACGTACGCAGCGGGGCCCGGTGTCAGCCTTATCCGCAATAGCCGCAGGACAAGAAGCTACGTGAAGCTTGGCTCAGAAAACTTAGAACCGGCAAACAGCCATTGGCTACAACTCAGGTATGCAGCAAGCACAGACAGGCTGGCTACCAACCAGGAAAACCGGGAATTCTTGGGGAAATTGAATAGTCTGGAAATACTCAGGGAAAACTCGGGAAATTTGCTTTCATCAGGGAAAATTCGCTGTAACTTTATTGAAATGGAACGAAAGTCGTGTTAATGCTGGCTTCAGTAACAGGAATTGCAACGAATCGTCATTCCATTGACGCCATGTCATCGGCACGAGGTATTGCCATAGTAAACGCCCGACTTTTTGAACATGCCCGATATTCGCGCGGCTTTGCGGCAACACCACGTACTGCATATAGACAATGTATATTGCCCTGACTGCACGTCTGAAATAGCATTAATCAAAGCACGACCTACTGTATATACAGTAGGTCGTTAATCAAAGCCACCACCGCCGCCATTTTGATTATCTAGCCGCCTCGAACCGGCACTCTCGCACGCAGATCCGCTGGTAGCCGTAGCCACCACCTCGGCAATGTTAGGCCTAGCTGCTTCTACGTTCGCTGTTAAGCTTCTTACCGTGCGGTGCTGTTTTTTTCATTGAAAGAATTCGCTGCTGTCAGCAATGGCACCGACTCCGCCTTTGTAATCCTCGCGAGTGGCTTCGAAGCTCGCCTAGCACAACGCGTTGCGTAATGCCAGTCTCCGATAGTTATCTTTGCCTTAGTACAGCAGTGTTACGCGGCGAAGGATAAGCGTGGGAAGAGGCAATTTTCATGGGACGCAGTATGTATTCCTTAATTATACACGCGTGCACCCCCGTCTCCTGTCGCAGTACGAGCACCGATATGCCTAATAAGTGTACTGGCAGGCTTTAAGAGCTTTTTCGGACGTGCCTGTGGCAATTTTAGCCCTTAAGGGCAGTTAAAGACATGCATGCATTTTAACGCGACAGCGTTAAGGAGCTCGTGTCGCAGAAAAGCCGGTGTCGTCGGCGTCGACGCCGACGTCGTAAGCGTGGGAATCGAACCAGGGTCTCCGACGTGGGAATCGACGTGGGAATCGAACCAGGGTTTCCGGAGTGTGAGACGGAGACTCTACCACTGAGCCATGAGTTCGATGCTTCAAAGCGGTACAAAAGCGTCTCTAGTGAATGCGGTGTTGCCTTAGAAACGAGCTGTTTCTAAGGCTCAGGCGTGCGTCGCTTGCTCAGGCGCACATTTCGTTGCCGCGTCGAACGCGGCGCTTCTCGACGCTCACCGCGTCCGATGCGGGGCGCGTAGTCGCTGCGCCGTAGCCCACTGTCTTACACCCCTTGGCGGGTCGACGGGAACGCTGTCGCGTTCCACTCTTGAAGGCGAAGCTTAAGCGTCCCCCAATTTTTTTTTCGGACTGTCCGATTTTTCGGATGTTTTTGCGGCCCCTAGGGAGTCCAAAAAAATCGGACGTTGACTGTGCAACTGACCAAGAGGATGCTTCAAATGATCTATGGGGTGAACGCGTGGTAAAAGGAGGATGAAAACAGAAAGGACCGACACACTGAGGAATTAACGGGAAAGGAAGCGTGCCGCCGCCTCTTTGAAGGAGCTTGAGCTCAAAAAACAGTGTTGGCTGACGCCGAGATGCAGGTGTCCCTCATTCAAACCAAAATAAACTCTTTAATGCAGTGAAACCCAACACTGAGATGCGTACGGGCTGAGAGTATGTCAGGTCAGTTGAGTTTGACTTTCCAGCTGCTGAGAGAGAATCTTAGTTGTGGCAAAGTTCAGGCCTCATACCGATGAGCTTGCTATCAGTTGATAGAAATAGCTCATATTCAAAAATATTTACTTACGTATGCATCTCCTTTTCATTCATATTTGACAATGTTCGACTCAATTTGGAATAGGTTTTACCATTCTTTTTTTGCTGTGCCCTTTGTTTTCTTCTTAAATAAAATAGATATTACTCCTTACTATTCAAACTGGATTAAGTCATTTTTTTTCAACATGCTTATTAGAGAGTGACAGCATCGAGCAACATGGTGTCAGCCTGTCTTGACAAAAAAAAGTATGGCTCATTCAGGGAATTTTGCAAAGGTGCTCAGGGAAAACCTGGAAAACTCAGGGAATTCGGAAATGGCAACTTGGTAGACACCTTGACAGACGCGAGGAAGATTTCTGCTACGGCGCCGGGTCTTCTATGTTCAGTGAGTAGCAGAAAACACGCACTGAGACGCTCGCCCGCGCCCGCTGCCCGGCTAATATCATGGCGGTTTGGTCTATGAACTTGTTGATGGTAGATGCTGGCAAGTTCACTGGAATTGAAAGGGAGCGGTAAAAAGCACATTAAAAAAAAGCATGACATATGATCATGTTGGTGTTGTGAATTAATACACTGGATTACGAAAAAGAAGCAGCTGGAAATCGCACACTGAGAAGACCGATAAACATACAGTGCGACGGAACTTGAGAAATACTATTGAAACGCCCAAGAATTTAGAAAAAAAAAAAGATTGCATCGTCGCGACGGCACATCTCAGTCGCCTAGGCGTCGAAGTCTATAACGAAATTATTTTTTAACAGCTCTGATAGCGTCCACGCAACAATGGTTGCTTGTGTACTGTCAAAAGCTCATATTCTGCGGCCTAAAGCTCGCAGCATGGTGCGAAAACGCGTACACAGCGAAAGCGAAACATTGCGCGGACATGCAGGCAGACGCGCAGTCGGTCGCTGCGAACCTGTGCGATCGCTGCCTTGAGGCTTGATTTTGTTATGCTCCATCTGGTTATAAAGACAGCCTACCATAAGAAAATATTTCACATAGTTTGCTTTTAACGTTTGCCTTCCTTTCACGCGAGAAGCCGGCTCGGGACACCCTATCGCAACGACCGCGCGCTGTGACGTTCACTGTACCTATTCGGTAAGGAGATAGCGTCAATAAACGATTCTGTGCTTTCAGTTGGCCCAACATTATTATTTCGACAGTTACAAACTTCCCTCGTTTTGAGAGTACTTACAGAAATGTGTAGGAGGGCTGCCACGTGGTGTTTTTATGAGCGCCGTAAGCCAAACCTATGAGGAGCGCGCCGCGTTATCCCTCGTACTACGCAAAGGAGGCGCTTTCGACAGACGGCGACTCCGTAAGTCCTCGCCCCCATAGAGTTTCCTACAAGAATTACTAGAGGAAACTCTGGTGCTAGTGTCTACGGGAGCTGCAATGGGAGCGGTTGTCCCAGCATGGGAATTATGGGAAGTACATGGATTTGCCGAAACGATCGTCATTTTGGCTTCAAACGGCTTTGTGAACTCGTCATTTTCAACAGTATATTGCGCAACAAATAATTAAATAAACATCATTGAAATGGCCCGACGGCAGGATTCGAACACAGGGACTCTAGCACAGAAGCCTGATATTGAAACCATTATGCCACGGACGCATGTATCGACAAGCGAATGAAATGCCCTTATGAATTTATCGCGGGCATGCCAGTGCCTTGAGACGCTTCGCGTGTTTCGATTTGGCCACCTGGACAAGCGCAATTGTTGAAATTAATAGCAATTGTACGCGTTCCCGGCGTCTCCTGCACTTCGAAGAATATAGATTGCGCCGAAATATACGACAATAAGATTTATATCAACGTTCTACATTGTTTTCAGTTGTCAAACTCCGCCCCGGCACCTGGCCCCTTTCTGTCGCGCCCGCGGGGCGGCGCGCGCGACACTGTCAGCCTAGAGTTACTGTATATGCTACCTGCGGTAGCACATACAGTAACTCTATGTCAGCCCGAAGGCGGGTGGTGCGAGCAACGTTTGTGCGGGCGGACAGAGACGCTGATGCGTGCAGCAGCGTGGCACGTTTTGCTCGTGTTTCTTATTTATTTGCCAGGAAAATGCTGCTTGTCTTGTGAGCAAACATGCCTGCAATGAAACAATGAAACGGCAATGAAACCAGGAAAACCACGAGAAATAAAGTGATAGCTAGGGAGGGTGCAGCGCCCTTAATTCTTAACTATCACTTTGTCTGTTTTTACTCCTGTTTTTTTGTTTGTGTTAATAAAACCTTGCAAGCATTCTACGACGAAATAGTGTACCAGACCACCGCCTTTCAACTTCGTGCGCATTTCCTGAGGGCTATAAACTTGTTAAACTAATCATTTCAGGTCATCAAAGATTTTTCGGAACTGCTAAACTTGACAGAACAGAACGCAGTTCAAAAGAACCTGAAGCTTTTTGCATCATAAGAAACGAGAGAGCCGCTGCGAGTAACTCTGATGTCGAGTTTAAACATTGTCGATAATCTGCTGCGTCAAGGTGCGCTCTATGTTTTGACAGCCAAGTTAAATCAAGATCCATTGGAGGTACACTGTTCACATTTGTTGTGACTGCATTCACATTACACTGTTTGCTAGGAAATTCACCCACTCATGTTTTTTCAGCGACACTTAGGACTAGTGCATTCCTTCGGTGGAGGTGAGTCCCATCCAACTATAAACAACCTCACGCAGATATTCCGGCTTCTAAGCCTGTATACACCTGTTAAAAGCTTGTTAAAAGCCAAATGCCGCGCGGTGTTCCGCCTTTTTCTCTAGTGGTCGCGAGCTACAAGCTCCATTTGTTCGCAGGCGCTTAGCAAAGGGCACTTCTTAATACAGGCTACGCTCGAACGAGTCATTCGTGCAGTTGGAGGGGGTGGACTTCCAACCAACCGAAACTTTGTATGTACCTATGTAAACACGCATATACAAACACACACATACAAACACACACATGAACGTACAAATAGGGGTAGGACCGCCTTCGATTCCCCAAAATAAAATACTCCCGTGGCTCGAACTGCTCCAAAGTTCGCTCGCAAACGCGCAGTACGTTGCCACAAAAGGCGGTGCAATGATTTTCAGCATGCATATGAAGTTGTCTTATCATTGTCAGAAAGCAAGAAATTTAATGTTTTAAAGAGTGTTTAAAACTTCACACACGTAAGGTGGACACTTAGCGCATTTTGGCTGCCGAAACCAGCCGATTAATGACCGTCGCCAAGAGAGCTATCGTGCCTGCAGTTATGTCAGTGACCGTTAACAGAGTGTCATTTATCACTAACCATAGTTCGCAACAACTGCACGTTTTCGATACATGCGGTGCAGACACAGATTTAAGCGCATTTCAAATGTTCACATGCGCACATTTTAAGCAAAGCTTACTTTTACGATTCATTCACACCGCAGACTAATCAGCTATATAGTAGCAGCAAATCTGCAAGTAGAAAAAGATTCAAGATGCAAGAGCGTCTAGATCAAATTTATTTCATACAAGGGAATGCATGAACGGCTGCTGGCAGCAGGCCAAGTGTGCTGGTTCTTGGAACCTTGGGGGCAGAATTCAAAGAAACTGGAAAGGCAATAAGCTATTAAGAGTAACAACAGGTTATTTTTATTGCACTAATCACATCAAGATGACAAACTTGCAGAGTAATTATTCACACAGTGCAGACTGTAATCTGACAACACATTTTTCTTGATCTCTTACCACTCAGAGAAAAGCCAGTAGTTGAAGACACTATCAAATTAACGAAATCACTGAAGCAGGCTTTGGCCAAAAAGCCAGGTTACAAAGCTTTGTGACCTATCGCATCAGAGGCAAGGAAATTTTACGTCATTGAACAGTGCATTCACTCCACTCCCGCCCACAGGAAACAGCATTCACCGAAGCGCAACGTAGATTTCTAGCGTGTTCAATTGAACGACAAAGTTTTGTTCCACTGGCTGATACATGATGCTCACAAGCTAGCACACATACAGTTGCGGCTTAGCTTTTATGGCAGCAATTAATTAACAAAATAAATAAGCCTATGCACTTCAAGACAATAAATTGACTAGAATCAATTTTACTGTTCTCAAAACTTCACACGGAGAAGGCATATATTACAGTTATTACAGCTAGAGAGCTAAATATGCATATGCCAACTTAGCAATCGTTTTGTCCTTGTTCCCTTGTGTGCTTTCTGCAAAGATGTCCTAGCTCTTCAGAAATTGCGGTTGACGAGAGAGGTACATATTATTCATTTCAATTTTAAACTCTGAAGGGTGCATTCAAAGTCAAGAAGCCCAGACTTGTTAGCAACAACACTCTCATTATAGTATCAGTGTGTCTCCAGCTAGTTTGCTTGGCTGAAGCATTTACTCCTATGGCTGAATTCCGTGCGGATTGTGTAGTGTGGTGCGCTGCACCCCGTCGTACTGGAATACAAGTGCCAGTACGATGTGTTTCGTATCACTTCACCAAGGTCCTTGACTTCACATCGTCGAATACCGTACCTGAACCCCGCAGCTGCTCCTCTCAACGCATGATCGACGGTCCGCTGATAGCAATGGCGATGGCACTCACGGAAACGACGAATGTGGCCAATCACTTAGCGACTCGGATATTGCGGCCGGCGATGGAGAGGACGAACCTCAACAAAACCCTCGCATGGGCCACGTTAAATGGTAAGACACAACAAACCGGTGTTGAACGTTGTGGCCTGCATGGTATTTAACCAGTAGCGTGTATATATTCGTGCGTGGTCAGTGCAGCGCAGTCAAGCTGATAGTGTGGGAAATATCCCGATGGACACGACAAAAACTGCAGTAGCAGCGACAAGGAGAGCGTCCCACTACAAGTACAACAGCTGGAACAAGCAACAACAGAGGAGAAGAGCACATGTAAGCCGCATGGCAGCCAAAAAAAATTCGTGACGTAGCCACATGACGTATTGTTTTCTTGGCTATTTACAATCCCGCGTGATGTCAATGTCGCGAGGTGCTCCGTTTTGCGGTTGGCTGCGCGCACGTACTTTAAAATTAATTTTAGATATGCTCTAAGCTATATTCGCCGCTGATATTTTATAGACGATGTGTGTGTGACCATCTAAATCGATTTCATAAGTTATCTCGACTTGCAATTTTTGTGGCAGTACTCGTTTAACGTCCCAACTGCGCCGCGGTAAAAATTAAGTGGTTAGGTTTTACCGCCTTTGGTGTCTGCTTGACAACATTTGAAAGTACTGTAATAGGTAGTGGCTGCCTATGGAGGCGTGCAGCATGGTAGGCTACTCCCTTACAAAAATTTTTATAGAAAGTCCATAGACAGTCCGTAGACATTTGTCTATGAAGTCTATAGACTGTCTATAGACATTTCTTTAGACTGGTCTATAGACAGTCTATAGATTTATGGCCGCACACTTTTTATAGACTGGTCTATAAAAAGTCTGAGTTTATAGACTGTCTATAGACATTTCTTTAGACTAGTCTATAGACAGTCTATAGACTTATGGCCGCACACTTTTTATAGACTAGTCTATAAAAAGTCTGAGTCTATAGACTGTCTATACACTGTCTATAGACTGTCTGTAGACTTATGGCCATACACTTTTTATAGACTAGTCTATAAAAAGTCTGAGTCTATAGATTGTCTATAGACTTTCGATAGACTTATGGCCATACACTTTTTATAGACTACTCTATAAGAAGTCTGAGTCTATAGACCGTCTATGCATTACCGTTAGTAGATTAATAAAGCTCCTGAACCAGCTGTACTTTCATATATGTTGCATAAACAGAAAGAATTTATATAGTGCTGAATCATGCAGTGCAAAAAATAAAACAAATGCACCGGCAATGCATTAACCGTTTTTATTGCTGGATATAATACATGAATTCCTTAAATTCTTGTCTTATGCTATTATGGAAACAGATTAAATATTTACACTACTCCTTGGCAAGCATGGTCGCCAGGCTGGCCTTGACCTATGCGTCATTAGTCCCAAAGGTGCTGCAGGTGTATGCTGCAAATAAGTACATGCAGCAGTATGAGGCAAAAATAACAGATGTGTATTCTTTGTATGTTCATTAAGCAGCTGAATATATTTACTCAAACCATCTAAGTCAATACTTAATGCGGTTTAACTAAGACTAATGGCTGCTTGTCAATACAAATCAGTACCTTTATGCAATGTTCTATTGCATGGTATGGTGAACAATTAAACAGTCACAACTGCTGCTCGTGTCAGCAACAGTATGTTCCCTTTTATGACAAGTTCATATATGATGCATTAATGTACTTATCCCAAATGGTCCCTATATTTATTGCGGAAACGTTACCCAGTTGGGCTGTCTGTACAGTTTTTTTGGCTGGTAGTTAAGTATGCCCGTGCAGAGGGATGTTTTCAGAAGACGTGACTGGAATATTCCCAGTATCATGCCTAAGATTGTAATTTATTTTGCTTAGTACACATTGAAATGTATTTCTCATACTTTTAAATGAATGGGTCATTGGCCATAACTTCAACAGATGGCAGATGGGTTGATTGTATTGATATGGTACCTTAATTTCTTGCAGGTAATGAGGCCTCTTGGGCATGCTAACAGGTTTCCAAGTTAGGTATACCACATGAGCACCCGAAATACCACACGAGCACTTTGTGTCATGTCACGACAGATATGCACCTCCTAGGAAACAGAACTGATAGTATAGTTCGAATGAATTCTATCACAGTAAATTATTTAAGGTGTTTTGAAAGATGAAAATTTTTTCTAGGCTATCGAGGTTCAGGACGTTTAGTTAACGCAAAAAAAAAACATATTGAGTAAGAAATGCCTTGTCAGTCTGCTTGACTTTCTTTTTTATTTCAATAAATAGAACCAATTTCCCTCAATTTTTATGAAGTGAAACGTTTTAAAAATATATTTAACAAGAGACTCTCTGGAAACTTTGACATGCAACAAGACAGCATACCTATGTGGCCAATTTAAAGTTTCCCGATCTTTTTCCAAGCCTTTCCTGGCTGTTTTCATGAAAATTTTCTGGCAATCTATGACGCCTGCAGCTTAAGTGCAATAAAAAATACTATGGTTTAATGCTTGCTAAGTAGTGCCAGTCCATAATATTTAGATAAAACGAATAACACGTCAGTCACTTAACATGTAGGATTAGATGCAACTGACTTGAATCCCTTGTTTAATAAAGCTGACAAGGGCTTCGGCAAGTTCGTAATTGATGGCCACACGAGTACAGCACGGAAGACACAGAGACACGCGTAAAACAAATGCAACAATGTGAGGGAAAACTATACAACGAGTTATTTTTACAGTTCAATAGTAGTTTTCTATATAATTTGCTCTCACCACTTATGCCTCTAGTTAACTTTGTTTACCTATGACTAAAGACTACATGACAATATTAATCAGTACCATTATGATGTTTCGTTATATTACAGTATGATAAGCAGTTAGACAACCATAATGGTCGCCGGTGTTAGCAACGGTACGTTTCGTTTCAAGACAGGTTCATGTGACACACAGTGTACTTATAAAAATAAAAGAAATGTGAGAATCCCAAACGATTCCTATAATAATAATTGTTGAAACAAAGATACCCTGCTGGACTGTGCACATTTTTCAGGTGTTAATGCAATGTGCCCGTGCCGATCGAACATACTCAGCATACTGACTGCAGTTTTGAACAATCACGTTAACATTTGCAATTTATTTCCGCTTAGAACAGTCTGCATTGTCTCTTTTCTCATACTTCGAGATGAATACATTTGCCACACTTTCAGTAGAATGCACATGAATGGAAGCGTACTGATCAGGTTACTTATCAACTAAAACATGTTACGATCTCTTAGGTGTGTTAATAAGGGTAGAACAAATGCAATGTCCACTGAATTATTTGAATAATCTGTGCGTTATCTACTAAGAAATGACCACCAAATTGATAATCTGGCTCTTTTTTCTTTTGTACAGCGCATATAGTATGCAGTCTGTCCAAGACGACGGCACTACATGCAACAGTAATGAAAACCGGTACACTTATTGCGCACGACAAGGGCTTCATACCGTGCACGACTGGCACAATGCGAATCTGCGCCAGCAGCTGCCTAGAGATTAAGAGCACGTAAACTGCATAACCCCGAAGCATCGAAAGGCGCTTAACGCTTTTCATATAGCTCGAAAGATAACTTCTGCTGCTAAACTGTTTAAAAAAGAGACAAAAAACAAATCTTCCAACTACCGTCAAACGCAATGCCTTCAGTCTGAAACGTGTAAAGTTGCTTCCCGGAGCGACTAATTTATTGTGCTCCAATTTTTTCGGCTAAGTTGCGAAGCTGCGAGTGACTGAGCTTATCGCAGGTTTCATGCTCCAAAAGCGTTTGTGGTTGCATATAAATAGATTGGGTGAATCTAGAGATTTTCGCTTGACATTTCTTCAAGTCTCGTGTTTTGCTTGCGGTAACTTCCCAAAATTATTTAGATTGGTTGCCAGAAACCTTAAAAATACTGCTACCTTTAAACAATGCGAAAACGGCAGTGCACACACTGCTGATGCATGCCCCGCAAACACGGCCTTTCATCCGAGTACGTTAGCAGTTATTTAACTATACGTGTCTGTCAGAACATTCTTGATGCTAACACAATTTCGAGATATATACGTAAAGCGTGTCACGAGAATTTCACTACACATGCGGCGTAGCATTCATCGCGGCCGGATCAAGCGCCACGAAATGAGATCTACCACACTGGCTGCCCAACATACACAATCCGCTTAGTGGTAGCTCAATATCAAGTTAAAACATGGTGTAGCTTCCTTCTTTACGCACCTAAACTATTATGCGAAAATCAACAAGCCCGAGCGATCGCTCGCCCTAAAACATTCCGCAGGCACGTACCCAGGGGGGGGCCAGGGGGGGCCCGGGCCCCCCCCGAAATCAAGTGGCATACCCCCCCCCCCTCCCCACTCACGCCACCACTCCTCACACATTCCTAAAGCGCCGCCAGATCAATGTTGAGACTTCGCAGCTGTTCATCGGTCAGCATTATGCTGCCTTTTTCACTCCTTTTAGATGGCGGTAGTTATCGGTATCTCTTGTAATGTGAAGGACAGTTTTCTCGTAGATTCCGCACCCGCGCGATTAACTCGAGATGCGTTCAGTTGTCACCATCTATTCAACCGTCACGCCCATAGCTGTTGCTTTTGTTAGTTCAACCTTCTTTGTTTAGGCTGATCCTGGGACCAGGAGAGGGATGCGGCTGTTACTCAGCTGGTCTGTACTCTCATGGAACGAGTTGCGGCCGGAGAAAACGCCAATTGCGTTTAACTTATCCCTTTGCTTCATTGTTTCCTTGAGTTACAGCTCGCCGCAACGCTGGCAGATGCCCGCAACCATATACACGTGATATGGGTTAGATAAGGTGGGAAATAAAATAATGTGAAAGAGTGTCCATCATGGAACCCTGCAATAACCCTTAAACCCATAAGCAAGATGACTGTCGCCTGTTACCTCGTCTGTTTTTCCCTAACTGTATAGCACTTTTCGTGCAAAATTGGCAACTGGAAACAGAAATCGCAAGGAGTTGAGAAATTAAGCGATCTACTAAGGGAGAGAGCCAAGGCAACAACCAAACTGCAAGCAAAAGCGAATAATAAAAAAAGTTAACCGTTGTTTATGAGAATATTTATGGATCAACATCTTTTTATTTAAAAAGGAAGTAGAGAAAACGCCGCCGCAAGTGGAGAACAATTACATGTTTTGAATGACGCTTCTACAGTAATCGGTCGAACCACCTCACGTAGCCACTTCTCTGCTGTGCTTATGTGGGTGTTTTTCTAACCTTTCGCAGTGACCGCTGTACGTCTAGAATCGCAGAGTCCTGCGCTCTACGCGGTTGTATGGGACTGGCAGCCGCACAGCGTTACGCTATTCGCGGAACTGTCAAAACTGATCAACAAGGCGGAAATAACTGATATTCGAAACTATAACATGTGAAAGACTGAAGAAGCCGTAAAAAATGAACGCAACCTGAAATCAGTAAAAAAGAAACCTGGCATAGGACAAACCACAATGTATGCACTAAAAGATAAGAAGGATAATATCATCAGCAATCTCGAAGATATGGTAAAAACAGCGGAAAAATTCTAAGCTGACCTGTATACAGTACCCAGTGGAGTCACGATAGTTCACTTAGAAACAGTAATGAACAGGATACAGAAACTCTCCTATAACTAGCGATGAGGTCAGAAGGGCCCTGCAAGACATGAAACGATGAAGAGCAGGAGGATAAGGTGGAATAACACTCGATTTAATCAAAGATGGAAGAGACATAATGCTTGGAAAACTGGCCGCCCTTTATACGAAGTGTCTTTCGACTGCAAGGGTCCCAGAAAACTGGAAGAATGCAGACATTATACTAATCCACAAAAAAAGGAGACGTTAAAGAATGGAACAATTATGGGACCATTAGCTTGCTCCCAGTATTATATAAAATATTTGCCAAAATATTCTCCGATAGAATATGGTTAACACTGGATTTTGTCAACCAAGGGAACAGGCTGGCTTCAGGAAGAGATACTTTACAATGGATCACATCCATGTCATCAATCAGGTTATCGCGAAATCTGCAGAGTACAATAAGCCTATCTATGTGGCTTATATAGATTACGAAAAGGTATTTGATTCAGTAGAGATACCAGCAATCATAGAGGCACTACGTAATCAAGGAATACAGAACGCTTACGTAAAAAGCTTGGAAAATATTGCCACATGCGTGAGGTATTTGTTTGTTTGAACGAGGTGCGTAGGCGCCATCACTCCAGAAAAGAGGAGGGAGAACGAACTGGGCTCGCGCTGTGAATCTAACCGGTCAGCGCTGCAACCGTTGTTGTAAATATAATCTGTAAATAGTTTCTCTTCTTACTGACTCGTCTTTCGCGTTAGAATATCTAAAGAGGTGCTACAGCTACCTTAATTCTACACAAGAAAAGCAGGGAGATACCTATAGAGAAAGGGGTCAGAATGGGAGACACGATTTCACCAAAGCTATTTTCTGCGTGCTTAGAAGAATTCAGGCTATTAAACTGGGAAGGCTTAGGAGTAAAGATCGACGGCAAATATCTTAGTAACCTTCGGTTTGCCGATGACATAGTTCTATTCAACAACAATGCAGACGAGTTACAACAAATGATTGGAGACCTTAACAGAGAGAGTGTAAGAGTGGGGTTGAATATTATTATGCAGAAGATGAAGATAATGATAAATAGCCGGGCAAAGGAACAAGAGATCAGGATGGCCAGTCGGCCACTAGAGACTGTAAAGGAGTACGTCTACCTCGGTCAATTAATCACAGGGAACCCTGATCATGAGAAGGAAATTCACAGAAGAATAAAAATAGGTTGGATCGCATACAGCAGACATTGCCAGCTCCTGACTGGAAGCTTACCCTTATTATTGAAAAGTAAGGTGTGGAATCAGTGCATTTTGCCAGTGCAATATGTCCAGTGGCAATGCATTTGCCAGTGCATTTGCCAGTGTTTCGCCAGTGCATATGGGGCAGAGACTTGAGAGAAAGTTAAGGACCACGCAAAGAGCGATCGAACGACGATTGCTAGGCATAACGTCAAGAGAGAAAGAGAGTGGTTTGGATCAGAGAGCGAACGGGTATAGACGATATTCTAATTGACATCAAGAGGAAAAAATATAGCTGGGCAGGTCATGTAATGCGCCGGTTAGATAACCGTTAGACCATTAGGGTTACAGAATGGGTACCAAGAGAAGGGAAACGCAATCGAGGACGACAAAACACTCGGTGGAGCGATGAAATTAGGAAATTCGCGGGCGCTAGTTGGAATCGGTTGGCGCCGGACAGGGGTAATTGGAGATAGAACAGTGGACATTTGGTGGCAGTGGACATAGAACAGGCTGATGATGATGATGATGATGATGATGGAGGTGGTGGGCCCCCCCCGAAAAAAAATCCTGGGTACGTGCCTGACATTCCGTATAGTAGAAGCGAGAACAAGAGCGCGTTATGAAACCATGTCAACGACAAACCGACACTATACCCGAGTCGCCTGCGCTACATGCAGCCGCTTCGCGCTACGAAATGCGCTCACATAATCATGAGCTATTGACGCAAAACATCTTTGCTAAAGCTTACCGTTCAGTGTAGTTGACGTGTGATGCCACAAAGATGACACGCATACACAGACACCAACGTTCAGGCGGACACCGCACACCGGTACAACCGTATACGTGCCTGGCGCACTCGTTGAGATGGCGCACCGCCGCGCATGCGCAAGATCTCCGCGCATGCGCAAGAGCTCCGCGCGCGAGAGCGCGCGCGGTCGGAGGAGTGTGAGCGCCTTTTCCTCCTTCATTTTTTTTTTCGCTCTCTCTCTCCGCGCCATGCGCGCCGGAACGGGTGGCTTATTCATCTTTATCACCATTATTCATCTTTTTTCGTGGACGAAGGAAATGCGCTGGCAGGTTGTATGACAAACGCTGTGGGCTATCGTATGAGACTGGAACGCTAACTTGAATGCGCTGTTTGTAAAAGCCATTACAGGGCCCTTCAAAGGTTTCAGACGCATTATTGCCAGCGTCGATTAGTAATACAGCGTACTTGTAGCATATCTTCCAGCGTACCACCAAATGTGATGCCCGCACGTATGTTAGTGCTAATTTTCTGTTCCGATGATAGGTCAAAGCAATCAGTACAGCATTGAGGTACTCATATGCGTGGCTGCCCAGGCATACCGCCGGCGAAATACTGGGTGGGCTCTGATAATTTGGCACCTATTTTAAGTGAATGAGAAACTTTGATGGGTTTATAGTGCAGGATATCAGTCAACAAAAAACCGCCCTATGTTAGTGACGCAGCCGAGGTATGAAGAAAATGTGAAAAGTATCCGAGAATCGGACGACACACAACGCGAACACCACATGCGCGACATCGGTTCATCGCACATTCACAAAGTGCGCGTTGTCAGCTACAAACATTACGAGTGACCTTGCTGTTAGCTCGATGCCTGTTTGGAATCCACTTGTAGCTGAAGCTGGCGTTCATAACAACTATTATAACAATTGGATCGGCGTTTTGCTTTCTTTATTCTACTGCCGCAAAAGTGATGCGACAACTGTGAAGACTGTCTTGGGATTGCCGAGACCGACTACGTAGATCATATCATGTGGTCAACAAATGCGGAGGTATACACTATGTGTATACTAATGTCTACAAATAGGCTCTACAGCAATCTCAGCAGTATACAACTTCAGTGGCTTATATCAAACGCAGCTACGTATTATCCATCGGTACCTGCGCTTGGTTACAGCGTACACGGGTTGGGCCCAGATTAACGATGTTTGTCTATTGTTAATCTATAGACATGCAATACCACGACAACTCAGAGGCAGACCAGGTGGTGAATTCACCACCTGGTCTGCCGGCTTTCGCGACTTATTCGCCACCTTTGCCACATCATCACCATCTGACCTTCACCAGCTGGTCTCGCGAAGTGTACGTCCGGGAAGCAGCCAGGATTAGGGCCTTCGGGTGCCTGGAAGACCTTTGTGACTCGGACGTTGCCTGTTCCGCCGCGATCCTCGTTCGGTGCAGCTGCACCGAATGACGACTAGCAGTCTGCACGGTTTGCCCGCCGCGCCGGGGTTGCACGCGGTGCCGGTCGCGCATGAACCAGTGCCATATCATCGCCTTCGCAGAGGGCGGGGAGTATGGGAACTCGGCATTACATATTATCGACTTTCTTATATAGACATTCAATACACCAGGAGAGAAAAAGAAATAGAAACCTTAGCCGACTATTATTATTAACTGTCTAATATAGAGAGTCTATAGACAGAGTATGGACAAAAATAAAAAGAGACTGTATCGGCTTTCGTCTATAGGTAGTCCATATAGAGGAGAAGCAGACAAAAAAGAAACAAACACCTTATCGACTTTTTTCTATAGACCGTCCATAATCTACGAGTAGACGAAAACAAATAGAAACCTTATCGACTTTCGTCTTTAGAAAGTCTGTAGACAAAGTATGGACAAAAATAGATAGAGACCGTATCCACTTTCGTCTATAGGTAGTCCATAGAGGGGAAGGATAAAAAAAAAACACCTTATCGACTTTTTTCTATAGACTGTCTATAGACTGCGAGTAGACAAAAAGAAATAGAAACCTTATCGACTTTCGTCTATAGAAAGTCTATAGACAAAGTATAGCCGCCGTGGTTGCTCAGTGGCTATGGTGTTAGGCTGCTGAGCACGAGGTCGCGGGATCGAATCCCGGCCACGGCGGCCGCATTTCGATGGGGGCGAAATGCGAAAACACCGGTGTACTTAAATTTAGGTGCACGTTAAAGAACCCCAGGTGGTCGAAATTTCCGGAACCCTCCACTACGGCGTGCCTCATAATCAGAAAGTGGTTTTGGCACGTAAAACCCCATAATTTAATTTAATTTTATAGACAAAGTATGGGCAAAAATAGATAGAGACCGTAATCTACTTTTGTCCATAGGTAGTCCATAGAGGGGAAGGATACAATAAAGAAACAAACTCCTTATCGACTTTTTTCTATAAACTGTCTATAGACTGCAAGTAGACAAAAGAAATAGAAACCTTATCGACTTTCGTCTATAGAAAGTCTATAGACAAAGTATGGACAAAAATAGATAGAAGCTGTGTCGACTTTCGTCTATAGGTAGTCCATAGAGGGAAAGTAGGCAAAAAAGAGCAAACACCTTATCGACTTTTTTCTATAGACCGTCTATAGACTGCGTATAGACAAAAAGAAAAAGAAACTTTATCGACTTTCGTCTATAGACAGTCTACAGACTTTGTATCAACAAAAGTTCAAATCTATAGAAAGGAAAGGTCGTCTATAAGAAGTCTATAGACTTTCTATAGACAGTCTAAAGTCATTTTTGTAAGGGCTGCTCGGTGCCGCCGTGCCGGACGTAGGCAACGGAGCCCGGTGTCAGCCTTATTCACACGTAGCCGCAAAGCAAGGAGCTGCGTGAAGCTTGGCTAGCGAAACTTAGGACCGGCAGACAGCCAACGGCTACAACTCGGGTATGCAGCAAGCACAGACGCTAGGAAGATTGCTGCTACGGCGCCGGGACTGCGCGATGTTCGGTGAGTAGCAGAATACGTGTACTGAGACGCTCGCCCGCGCTCACTGCCCGGCTAATGTCATGACGGTTTGGTCTATGAACTTGTTGATGTTAGATACTGGCAAGTTCACTGGAACGGAAAGGAAGCGGTAAGACGCACATTAAAAAAAGGCATGGTATATGGTCATGTTTGTGTTATGAATTAATGCACTGGATTACGAAAAAGAAGCAGACGGAAATCGCACGCTGAGAAGACCGATAAACATACAGTGCGACGCAACTTGAGAAATAATATTGAAATGTCCAAGAATTTGGAAGGCAAAAAAAGATTGAATCGTCGTGACGGCACATCACAGTCGCCGTAGGCGTCGAAGTCTCTATAACGAAATCATTTTTGAACAGTTCTGATAGCGTCCACGCAACAGTGGTTGCTGGTGTACTGTCACATGCTCATATGCTGCGACCTAAAGGTCACGGCACGTTGCGAATACGCGCTCACAGCGAAAGCAAAACATTGTGCGCGTACATACATGCAGATGCGCAGTCGGTCGTTGCGAACCCGTGCGATCGCTGCAATGAGGCTTCATTCTGTTATGCCCCATTTGTTTACACAGACAACCCATTATAAGAACATATTTCACATAGTTGACTCCCAGCGTTTACCTACCTTTCACGCAAGAAGCCGGTTCGGGCGACACCATCGCGGCGACCGCGCGCAGTGGCGTTCACTGTACGTATTCGGTAAAGAGATCTGTGTATCTCTTTCCGGTCTGTAAAGAATTCTGTGTATCTAGTTTGCCCAAGATTATTATATCGACAGTCGAAAACTTCCCTAGTTTTGAAAGTACCTACATAAATGTCCAGGAAGGCTGCCGCGTAGTGTTTTTATTAAGTACATTGCGGAGCCCCTTTAAATAGGCTCACTAAAATCGTGGCCGGGATCTTGCTCACGTCACGTGACAGGCACTGAGTCTGGTCGTGGTTGGGCGGCGGACACCGTTTCCCCTGGTGACCTTTCTTCTAGGCGACGTTGTGTTTGGGGCGGCGAATACCTTTTTCCCTGGTGACCTTTCTTCTAGGCGACGTTGTGGTCGGGCGGCGGATACTTTTTCACCTGGTGACCTTTCACAAGCTTGCCTCCGCTGGTGGCAACCCGCGGGTCAGCGATGTGCGGCTGGTCCGTTCTTCTATAAAATAGGTGATGTTGGTTCGCGGAAAGGGTCCCTTCTAGAGTCGCACAGTTTGCGGAAAAGGTTTTCACGCCCACACACTAAGGGGCCTGTGAAAACGGCGGTGCACCTGCCAGACTGGTCATCCACTCGAGATAACCATCGCAATTTAAGCATCCATCCTTCGTTCCGGTTGAGCAGGGTGTTACATGCCAACCGTAACAGCATCTCCAGCGGGGGGGGGGGGGGGGGGAGGAAGATCCCGACGGGCAGGAGCCAGCATCCACTGGGCGAGGGATCGGCGTTTTAGCAGCAGAATTTCCCTTGGGGTGACGAACCCTTGGTTCGTAGCTGGTAGATTCCTGGGAGGCATTCATCAGTCCTTGTGGCGCTCTTGTGCCTTTTCTCCCTGGTCCGGTCTGGTGAATTGGACTTGCAAACCGGTCTCGCAACGCTTCGTCTCCTGTTTGGTCAAGCAATCACCCTAGATCAGTGCCGGACCCGCAACCACAAAGCAGCGAGCACAAGGCCACCCTTCCCCAAGAATCACCAGGCTTTACAAAAAAAGAAAATCCGCTACTGCTATCCCATTCCTTTCGCGCGTCCTCCCCCCATGAACACAAAAAACAGCCATAACTTGAAAGTGTTAAAACGTGGTTACTAAAATCAGCTAACAATCAACTGCAACTTCGCAAAAATAAAAGAAACGTATGAAAAAAATACAAACGTAAAAATGCCACGGAAACCCGAGTGAGCATGAGGCTTTCGTTACTCTAGGGGCAACGACTCATGCCGTCGGAATTGCCGTTGAGCTTACCCTTCATGTAGCGAATATCGAAGGTGTACTGTCGAAGAGCCAAGCTCCAGAGCAAAAGACGACCGTTTTTCGTAGACATGGACTGCAGCCATGTAAGGGGACAGTGGTCAGTCTCTATGGTGAAATTTGAACCAGCGATATAGCATGCTAGCTTCTGCACCGCCCATACTACGCAGGCGCATTCCTTTTCTGATGCACTGTATGCTTCCTTGAACTGAAAGCTTTCTACTGGCGTACAGTACAGGGTGTTCGTTTTCGTCATATCTCTTTTGACAAAGCACCACCCCCATACCCCGGTCACTGGCATCACACTGATGAATGGCTTAGAGTAGTCAGGCGCGTTCAACACTGGTTGACTCGTTAGTGCTTTCTTCAGCATACTAAAAGCCTTTTCTTTCGCCTCATCCCACTTTACCGTTTGTGGTTTTGTTTTTCTGAGAGATCCGTTAAAGAACTTGCAATCTCGGAATAACGCGGGCTATATCTTTGGTAATAACCTGCCAATCCAAGGAATGACCTGATGTCCCGCTTGGTGCGTGGTTGCGGAAAGTTGTCTATTGCGGTCAGTTTAAACTCGGAAGGCGGACAGTGCCCTTGCCCTATTACATGACCTAGATAGGCTACTTCCGCGCGCCCCAATTGACATTTGGGATCCTTGACAGTTAAGTTCGCCTCTCGTAGACGGCACAACACGGTTCGCAGGTGTTGCATATGATCCGCCCATGATGAAGAAAATATTGCTGTCATCGAGATACGGAAGGGCAAAGTCCTCCATTCTCCGTAGCACCTGGTCCATAAGGCTAGAGAAGCAATAGGGAGCATTCTTCAATCCAAAGCTCAGGACTTTCGGCCGAAAAGTTCCCATCGGGGAAATGATTAAACGCAGCAAGCCTGCTTGCCCTCTTGGTCAACGGAACCTGCCAGTACCCTCTGACTAAATCGAGCGTAGAGATGAAATTAGCACTGCTCACTTTCTCAAACCTTTCCTCGATATGCCGTATTGGATAAGTCTGGTCCTTTGTGATTAAATTGAGCCTGTGGTAGTTGATACACTGTCGCGGCTCCTTTCCTGGGACCTCAACCAAGATAAGAGGCGAGGTATAATCACTCTCTCCTGGCTCGATTACACCTAGCCCTAACATCTTGTTTACTTCAGCGGCCATGACTTGTCGTTGACGAGGTGAAACGCGGTAAGCTTTCGAACGAACTGGGTGCGATGAGGTTCACTCGATGTCGTGAACGATCGCAGTGGTCCTGCCAGGTGTGTCTGAAAATATGTCTTTAAATTCAAACACGAGTTCCCTCAGTTCGGCCCTTTGATTGGAATTCAACTCCGCCTGTTCTACTAGCTTGTCAATGGTCTCGTGAATGTCTTTTGCTCTCGATACTGATGTTAACTCCGAAAAGTCGACAGGTATCTCCTCAGGTTGGTTAAGGGACATGTTCACAATGGCCTCCCTCTGCCGGTAGGGTTTAAGTAGATTGTGTGGTACACTTGTGGGGTCCTTCCTTTTCCCAGTACCGCGATTACGTAGTTTGTTTCAGATAATTTCTGAATTATGTCAACCAGTCCTTCCCATTGAACCTGTAGTTTGTTTTTCAATGAGGGTTTCAGGATCATTACCTTTTTTCCAACTTCAAAGCGTCACGTTCGAGTCGTCCTGTCATAGTAATGCTTAGCATTGCTTTGCGCCCTACGCATTTCCTGCCCTGCTAATTCTTGTGATGTGTGCAGTCGGTCTAACAGCTCCAACACGTGGCCACAATCGAAGGATCGTCCGCCCGGCCTTCCCAGGCTTCTCGAACAATGCGGAGAGGGGACCGAAGGCAGCGACCGTAAACTAGCTCCGAAGGTGATAAACCTGTTGACTCCTGCGATGCAGTTCGAAGCGCGAACATTGCTGCAGGCAAGCAAACATCCCAATCGGCTTTGTGCTCATAACAAAGGGCTCGCAAAAGCCGTTTCATGACTGAGTGGACTTTCTCTACCGCGTTTGACTGCGGGTGGTACACTGAGCTATGAATGATTTTAATACAGCACGTTTCCAGAAACATCGAGGTCAGTGCACTCGTAAAGACGGATCGTTAATCTGACTGGATTTCTGCGGGAAACCCTACTCGCATGAAGATAGATAAAAGCGCGTTGACGATCTCCACCGACCTTAGTTCTTTGAGTGGCACTGCCTCCGGGAATTTCGTTGCGGGGCATAGTACAGTGAGAATATGCCGATATCGAGACTGCGTTGCAGGAAGTGGTCCCACTGTGGCTATTATGAGCTTGCGAAAAGGCTCCGTGATAATGGAAAGAAGTTTCATTGGCGCTTTAGCTTTATCTCCGGGCTTACCTATGCGTTGACATGTGTCGCAGCTTCCTATGAATGCTTCCACTTCTCGAAAGCAGCCGGGCCAGTAAAATTTCTGCAGTAAGCGGTCCTTTGTTTTACGAATGCCCAGATGCCCTGTTCAAAAGCCCCCGTGTACCAGGGGCAGGAGCTGCTCACGATAGGGATGCGGCAGCACGAGTTTAGGAACTTTGCGTTCTGTATGGCCACACCTTCTTTCGCGTCTGGCCTTAGGTTACGCAGGGTAAAATCTTTTTCCTGCTCAGCAATCAATGCGGCAGGGCTTACATTTAATAACTTTCTTCTGCATTCTGCCTCGCGAGACATTTCAGGCTCTGCTGCTTTCCCGACCTTTTCCTTAGCTGGTGCACTTTCCGCATTATCCCCTATAGGGCTGTCCTGTTTGGTGCTGGTTGACGAATCCTCCGTCAAACCTCTTTCCTTCACCACTGGACAATCGTACACTGCCTTGGCCGCGAGCTCCCTTCCCTTGGAACGAGTTAGGGCTTGCACTGTTCCCTCATTAAACATGATTCCCTTGCGTCATAGCAAATCCTCTGATTTGTTAGAAAACAAATACGGGTACTGCGGTGGGAGATGTGCCAAGATGGCGGCTTCAGTGTCCAGTACTCCAAAAGGGCCTTCGATACGAATCTTGGCCACAGGGAGACAAACACTGGAGGCCTCTACGGCTTGCCTTATCGAAGCACATTCTCCTGTGAATTGGCCTTCCTCTACGTACGACGGATGCACCACGTCCATTGCTGCCGAGTCGCGAAGCACTCTACACGGTTTGCCGTTTACCACGAGGTCTCGAATGTATGGTTCTAGCAAGTTCAGATTTTCTACGTTACTACTTAGTGACATCAATAGTAGTTTGGGATTTCTTCACCCCACGGAGATATGCCCCGTTTGCTGGCAGTTGTAGCAAACTATTGGTTTCTTGGCCTCGAAAGCTTTTCTCTTTTGCCTTTCTGCCCTCTGTTCGTGTGACTCCTCCCTTCCCTTGCTGTTCTCGTCACTACTTTTCACTGAATCTGACCTTTCCTTTGATTTATACTGATTCGACTTTGACCATCGCTCTGGCTTGTCGGGTCTGTATTTAGTCACCTCCTTCTTGGGAGCTTCGTTGCCTTCGAACGCACGGCGGGTTACGTACTCCTCAGCGAGATTGGCCGCTCTCGTGATAGTGTCTACGCCTGGCCTATCCTGAACCCAATGCTTGATGTTTACTGGCAGCCGGCGGTAGAACTGTTCTAAAGCAACGCACTGCATTGTCTTTTCGGCATCGCCGAGTGCACCCTCTTCTCTGAGCCATTCCTTCAGGTTTACCTCCAAGGTGTATGCAAAATCTGAATATGACTCACTTTTAGTCTTTTAGACTTCCCTGAATTTTCGCCTAAATGCTTCCGCTGACAATCTGTACTTTTTTAAGCAGATTTGCTTTGACTTCATCGAGTCCTCGGCTTCTTCTTTCCCCATGCGGGCAATGATATCAGCTACCTCACGTGGCAGTACCGTAAGCAAGCGTTGCGGCCACGTGTTTCTCGCGAATTTTGCCTTCTCACACTTGCGCTCAAACTGTACCAGAAAAAGGCCTATGTCCCCTCCTACTGCGTAGGGTGCCATCAAGTCTGTCATTCTGCGCTCGCTTTCACGTGCCTGCGGGCTAGGTCTTTCAGAATTTTGAGCTTTCAAGAGCTCAATCTCTAGGCGCTTCATTTCGAGTGCGTCGCGTGCAACACGGTCGCGCTCTTCTTTGGCCTCACGTGCTGCCCGCTCGCGCTCCTCTTTTTCCTCTAGGCGCTTACGCTCTTCCTCTTTCTCTGCGATGCTCTCTAGGCATTCCTTCAGTTCACCGTCGTCTGCCCCGGTCGCTTCGATCGCCTCTATGATCTCCGGCTTTCTCTTTGATTCGGCAATTTGGAGGCCCAACTCTTTGGCCAAGCTCAACAATTCCGGCTTCTTAAGTGCCTTCAAGTTCATGGCTGCCCTTAGTGCTGCTAAATCTTCACTCTATACAACCTTGACGTACTCAAACTTCCGTCAACGGTTAAAGAAAAATCACTGCACTGTACTTTCCAAAAAATACGTAAAGCCAAGTGATATCTTAGTGAAAAGCCGTGCACTCACCATATGCAGTCATGAATCCAGACACCTTGCTTCCGAACGTTGTCGCCAGGATGAAGAGGCTACGATCTCGTAGTTGTCGTCCAAGTTGGGGTCTCCAGTGTTCCGTATCGCAATCGCTGTCAGCCAGTTTGTTGCGTACTCCAGGGTAGCGTATCGTACTGCTGCCGAGAAGTAGCGGCGCCTGCCTATCGAAGCTCGACCGACGTTACTTATTGGGTAGCGTGGCGTTGTCGGCGGGCTGCAGGCATCTGGTAGACCATGGCGACCAAGCAAGGGCGAGACGATTTTCTAGTGCGAAACTTGCACAGTTTATTCAAAGGTAGATGAAAGAAAATGAGAAGAGCATGAAGTGTCTAAAAGTACATTTCGGAGCCCCTTAAATAGGCTCTCTACAATCGTGGGCGGGATCTTGCTTCCGTCGACGTCACGTGATCGGCACACAAAGAGGGCCCCGCCTCCTCTGGCTATACCGAGCTTGCTGCAGAGAGGAGGTCGTCACGCCTCCTGGAATTGTAGACGCCTGTCCGTCTCTTGCGCGTTGCGGGTTCGTAGAAGTTCTCCTCTAGGTCCAACTCGAGGAAAGGGCCTCTCTTAACTCGCACACCCACACACACATACACACACAAAAGAGGCCTGTACGCTGCGGGGCTTCCGGCAGACAGGCAGACACTCGAAACGGTCATGGCAAATTAGGAAGTCACGCTTCATTTCGACGAGGCAGGGTGAGATGGTCGGTTGAAATTCTTCTCTACACGTGGTGCCAGACGCCAACCCTAACAAAGCCAAGCGAGCAGCCTCGCTCAGAAGGTCGGTGTGTGCTGTCTGCCTGCAAAATGCCCTCGCATCGCGGCTCCCGATCTCGCCAGTAACTCAGTATAGTGCACTAGGCGCTGCTTTGCAGAACAGGCACACGTTCAAAATAATTTTACTGAACGTGTAACTATTTCGTGTCGGAAACGAATTGTAGCCGGCGAAAAAAGAAGGAAGAAAGACGGCGTGAATTTCGGCGCACCGGCGCCGCCGCTGTGGAGGGAACGTCAGAGAACGTCACATGCCAACCGCGCTGTCACTGGCTGTGGTCAAACGACGGTGTGGTTGTCGGAAGCGTCGGACGATGGAAACCTGCCCGGTTTGTCCCACGCCGGGCGTCCGATCCGGCGCTTCGGCACGGCAAAACACCTCGATTCCGGCTGCCGTTCTGGCGCGTCGGACGCCGGATCGAACAGTGTGTCTCCCACTTAATGCAGGCATAGTCTACCGGATACCCTTTTCGCGCCGAAAACCTTACGTAAGGCAAAGTGGAAGGTACGTCAAACAATCCTACGAGAACATCAACTGTCCCTGAAAAACGTAGCTCTGTCCCACCTGTCTGTACATTTGCCCAGAGTGCGGATGCACTCTAACATTTTGAAGAGCACGGACCCTTACAAGAAGAACGGAACAATTGAACCACGGAAGCTTTCCTTACAAACATGGGCGTGAAGCTCTCCCCCATCACATCAGAGCTCCTCCTCTGTAAACAAGGCCCAGGGAGAGACAGCCTCTTAGCTCCCTCCCCGTTCACCTACACACCAGGTACGGAGGAAACATCCCCAGGTGTAAAACAATCAAGGTCCTGGGCATAGTCATTGGGGCTTACAGCAATGACAACGCGGAAGCCCAAAAACGCAGCGAAAAGAGCACCCTCAACTTCACCAGGGTCGTATCACGGTTCACCAGCACAAGGGACGGACTGAAAGAGGACAACCTCATGAAAGCATTTCACGCCTTCCTCATCAGCCATGTAACCTACCTACGCCGCCGCCTTCCTCAACTGGAAGAAGACGGAGCTAAACAAAATCGACACACTAATCAGAACAGGATTAAAAAAAAGGTTATAAGCTTCCCTAGAAACACTAGCACGAAACGACTCCTCCAACTGCATGGGGTTACACAACACGGCAACCGAACTCTTTGAGGCACAGCGAAACGCCCAAATTAGTCGGCTCTCACTCACAAGGGCGAGCACCGAGATCTTACTAGAAGCAGGCATACAGCCCCTCTTCATGCCACCAGAGAAGTCGCAACTATGCACAAACGCCAAGAGGGCAATAATAGTTTATCCAATTCAAAGAAACATACACCTGATCCACAACGAAAGGCGGAGAAAAGCCAGAGCCAAGGCAATCCTTGACAACATCAAATGTAACGAAACGCAAGTCCTCTTCGTTGACGCGGCCAGATATGGAATCGAGGCGCCTACGCGGTCTCCGTGGTGGACGCCCATGGCTCGCTCGTCAACGCAGCCACGGTAGTTACCAACTTCACTTATGAAACAGAAGAAATGGCCATCGTGGTTGCCCTTCGAAGCTGCAAAGGAGCCTCCATCATGTACTCGGACTCTTCTCGTCGGCCCTCGTCTCTTGGAAAACAGCCGCGGTTGTTAACAAAATCTTCTGCCAGGAAATGGGAGATTACGTCCTCATGTCCTCACACATCACATGGTTCCCGGCCCACATGGGCAACATTTCCGGACGCCTCACTGTAATCCGAATGATCGGGCACACCAACCGGCGCGAGAACTCGCATTCCGCGTCTGCGGTCCGCCCCGTCGCTTCGAACCAGCCTGGAGGGACCTGGACAACAAAGACCCGCTCGTGACATACCACGAAATCACTTCAAACCATAGGTTAAAGGACGAAGAATTTTTCCTCCTCACCTAAAGGTAAAAAAAAGCACGGGCCGTCACCCCACGAACTGATGGCCTTAAACAGGGCTATGTCGAAAAAGGCCCCACAAGAAGATCGGGAGCGCTGCCTTTTGGACGGAGTGAACTGCCTTGCCAAGAGTGTCATGCAGACTGAACAGAACTGCTCTAAAGACCCTTTGCGTTCTCTAGTTAATTTCTTTAAGGATAATGAACTCAGCCTTTTGCAAGCAGATAAGATAGGCGGCTTCGTAGTATTGCCTAGAACCATGTATAGAGAGAAAGCAGCACAGGCGGTGAACAAAAACTTCGTGGTTGTGAAAAAAACTCAAACGAGAATTAAGAGCAAAGCGATTGAACTTTGTAAGCGCCTCGATCTGCAAGGACTAGCTAAAGATATAACTAAGAGTGAGAGGGGGGCGTTAAATGTTTTCTTTTCCGTTAAAACGCACAAACCCGAAGCTCCTTTCCGTACCATTGTGAGTGAAGCTGGTACCTAGCAACATTGCGTGAGTAAGTTCGTTCAGAAAAGTTTGAATAGCCTAGTAATAACTGATCCCTTTCTTACAAAAAGTTCAGGGAAGCAGCCCATTTTTTCGAAGAAAAGAATGACCTAGATTACGCCTTTTCTGTTGATGTAGAAGATCTTTTTTATTCAGTGCCCTATCCGGACCTGTTTGCCTCTGTTAAAGATTGCATAGACGAGAGCGGCCCAGTGGCTTTTCAAAATGCCGCTGGTATCACTGTTGATAACTTTTTAGTCCTTTTAGAATTTTATCTCCGAAGTACTTTTATCTTGTTTGACGAGCAACCTTACCTGCAGAAAAAAGGCATATGCACAGGCTCTTGCATAGCCCCCATACTTTGCAATATCTTTTTATCATCCATCGATCGCTCTCTACACGATCGTTTTAACCATTTTATTAATGACAAAGTCCTTAAAATGTTTCGTTACATGGACGACTTTTTAGTGGGTTTAAACAAGCAGTGCTCCGTTTCGAATGAGGCTACAGTGAGCAGTGTTTTAGATGATTTTAGAAACTTGGGGAAAGGACTATGTTTTACTTATGAGCTACCGGATAATGGTTTGCTTCAGTTTTTAGATTTACAGTTAAAGTTTTCAGATGGGCACATTTGTTGGGCTTACTCCCCTCGTGCGCAAAAAGGGCTCCTGCCGTACAATTCGGCCCACTCAAAGGTAGTAAAAAGAGGCATCGCCAACCTCTGCCTGGAGTCATCGCTCCGGAAGTCGTGTGTGCATGACATGCAAGGAAGTTTTGACAACCAATTGGGCAGGCTCGTTGCAGCTGGCTTCCCTGAGTCGGTATTGGTCCCTGTGGCAGAAACGCTTTTGAAGAAGGTGAAGGCTGGGGTAAGCAGGGTAGAGCCGAAGAAGAAAGAGTGGTTTTTAGTGATACCATACATCCATAAAGTCACGCACAGCCTGAAAAAAGTGGCAAACCGGTATAATGTACCGGTCGTGTTCTCCGCTCCCCAAAAGCTTGCCCAGCTAAGCCGTCGCATAACTTGCGAAAGCCAAATGCCTGGCTGTCAGAAGAAGCATGGCCAGCGTTTCGTTAAGTGTGCCACAAACGTCGTATATGAAATTCCTCTGTCCTGCGGGAAATCCTACATTGGACAGACGGGGCGTTGTGTCAACGACCGGCTTAGGGAGCATGCAAAAGGTATAAAAAATAATGAAGGTGAGCGACTTGTGGATCACTGCAGGGCTTGCACCGATTGTGTTCCACGGTTCCGCGAAGCGAGGATTTTGGATAGAGGCAAACATCAGACATCGCGTGAAACATTGGAAGCCTTCTACATCAAGAAAGCGGGTCCTAACTGTGTTAGTGATACATCGGTTTTTCTTTACGAGGCTGAGCTGAAGTTTTTATCACGCCTACTTTGATAAAACTTTGTACTCTATGTTGCCTTGTACGCATGCGCGGTGTTTTGGAGGGCTATATATGTCGAGGGCTTTCACCCTCATTAAACAGTTGAAGTAGCGCCCGTGGTGTCGTCGTCTTTCTTGTGTGTGTTTTTTTTTGGCGCAAAATCTTTTCAGTATGCAAGATCACCAACTAGCCCAGCAGTTAACTCTTCTAACGGACTAACTTGCCAGCGAAAAGGTATTCTTGCTTATCGAGCCCTTTCCAGACGTTTCGTCTGTGCCCTAACATTACAAGTGTGATCGACAATTACTATTATCGTGTACAAAATAACAGTTCTGATGTGAAAAATAAAGCTTTAGGTTGATTTTAGAGGCCCTAAGAAAAAGCCATAAAAAGTTAATAAATGATTTAAGTGTTTGGTTGCAACATTTAGAAAATTTTCTGAGCTCTAACTGCATGATAGTGCTTCCAAGTGAGCATGTGCACAAGTTACCACTTGGATATATTTGAGGATATTCGAGGAGATTCGCTAGTTCATTTATCACTAAATGTTACTGTGTTACTGACAGAACATTGTAGTCCGGATAATCACACTACATATAACATATGGAAAATAGCACGAAAGCAACAGTGCGAATCAGCGGTCCATTCGTGTAACACCATGAGGAACAAGCATAACGATATTTATAGCTGCGCCCTGTCAAACATCGTTCTTTCTTGCAACAATTTGCGTATTTTGAATACATATGGTTGTTTGTTTTCCGTCATGAATGAAATATCTTTTTCTGCGCGTTTCAAAAGAATGTGCCCATTTGTAAAATTGAGAAATAGAATGAGCAAGAGGAGACTAAGTCCCTTCTCTCTCTCCCTTGTGTATAATTTAAATCCGCATAATTTATACAGTCTTACATATAATATAGAAGATGTCAGGGGTGTCTGATTCTAGCGCTAACATGTTTCGGTTTAAAGGTGTTTGAAAGCTTTTCAGCTTGCTCTTGCACTCCTAAGGGGCTCTTCTTTTCGTTTGTAGTACTTTGTAACCGTTTTATCGACAAATGTACTGCTGCGATATATCTTAGCAAAGCAAACTGTCGGGCGAATTGGCACGTGTTGAATAGAAGTAATGCAAGCATGAAAAAAAGAGGCTGATATCGTGTTACATGCTTTCGGTCCTGTTTAGAATAAACATTCAAATTGTAATGCTATATTGATGTTTCTTTGTGTCATTATAAACGTTTAGTTGCCAAATGTTCAAGAAAACTGGTGAAAATCGGACGCTTCACAGCACTGCACTCGGCAAACTCGAGAAGCCCACCTGTCAAAATAATACCCGGTCATATCTGCGCTTTGTCAGCTGCCGGTTCGGAGAGACCCGGTGCACACATTGCTCGCAAACTGCCGTGTGTGGCCTGAAATAGATACACGAGCCGTAAGCACGAAAATAAAATACGATCAATAAGTGCACAGCTGAACTGCGGGACAGTGCGCAGCGCCGTAGAGCCGACTTTCGGGCAATCACTGCAGCGTTGGTTGCCCCTGTTTCCTGTAGATATTTCTTCCTAAATATGGAGCGATTGTTTAGCTTTTACTGCACCACCAGAGCATAGGCAAGTTAAACAAACGTCGTGCAAGGGCTTGCAGTCTTTGTCGGAATTTGTCAAGACACTGTTGCGCGACTAGAACAGCTTTCGGGCCGCGTGTATACTGCTCGCTGTGTAACTTACGGTACCCGCATAGCCCTTACGATTCGCATAGCCCCTTTGTTGTTTTGGCAGAATAAATAACATCTGTCAATAAACACCCTATTTCGGCCGTTACGATCTCATGCCCGAAATGAACTCTTTCTGCCCAGTATTGCTGCTAAAATTGCGGCGATCCAACCCCCCCCCCCCCCAACCGCTTCTCGCATGTGTCTATACTTGACTGTCGATAGATTCGCGTTCAACGTGGCACAATTACATGATCCGAAATCAGGTTTTCTCGTCCGTGTGATGTGCACGCATGCTTAAATCGTCCAAGCATGCACGCAAGCGCGTTTCTTTTTCGGCTCACTCAAACATTTTCTTTGCTTGTATGGTCCTGAATTGCTTTAATATGAACGATATGTGCTTACATAGTAGCTGTACTGGGTGTCCCACATAACTTGAGCCAAGAATTTTAAAATGAAAGGGGCGTCGGAAGCGAATTGAATCGAACGGATGCTATTCGCAATAGCCTATAGTAACTCAGACAATTTTTTGTTTTCCCCTTAGCTCACTATTTAATTAAGTTTAATTTTCGCCGTCATTCGACGGGAGCCGACCTTGTTCACCGAACGCACGTTTGAGAGCAGCACGATACCACTGTGTAAGCGCTCCGTCACGTGGCTATTTTTCATATTTCGCGAGCTTTCTCTGCAACCCGGAAAAAAGGACTACGTGAGACGTATCGTAAAGGAAACATCAGTGTAGATATTTGGGCTTGTTGCAGTGTTTTGCAGTTTTGCAGTTTTTCTTGTAGCGCAAGAAGCACAAGGACGTAGAAGAGAAAACAGACACCCACAGGCGCTGACTAACAGACACACACAGGTGCTAACTTCTAGGTTGTTGGAAGTTAGCGCCTGTGTGTGTCTGTTTTCTCTTCAACGTCCTTGTGCTTTTTGCGCTACAAGAAAAAACTGCAAAAAGTAAAGGAAACGACTGAAGGTGCTCTAGCTACAAATATGCGTATCATACTTTGGGTCCTCAGCCAATAATTAAGAAGTTGGGTAATTAAACTTAATTAATTACTGAGATGGGGAAAACAAAAAAAAAATGTCTGAGTAACTCTAGGCTATTGCGAATAGTATGCGTTCGGTTCAATTCGCTTCTGATGCGCCTTTCATATTTAAATTCTTGGCTCAAGTTATGTGGGACACCTTGTATAACTCAACGCTGTTCTCCATGTGTTTCATTCATGAAAGTTTCATCCATGTGTACTTACTATCGGAGAGAGGAGACGATCAACTTAAAAGCTATCAACAATATTGCTTAGATCAATGCAGCGTTGCAGCCAATGATTGCAACCGTATTTTAGCGTTTCTACAGCGAAGCTGTTTATGGCTAGGGTTTTGTCCATATTTCTTCTGCGTCAACAAAAATGTGGGCCGATCCCGGTGATAGTGCAGAAAGGGTCCAAGCGCAATGGCACATACCCCTGTGGATTCCGTGTAGTGGGCTCCGGGACCTGTAACGCGCCCTTCAACTGCCCTTGTCACACCTGGGACCCAGAGAGGTCCCAGGCGCACAAGGGTAAGAACAGATATTATTCGAATGTTTAGAACACAAGGAAGAAGGAGAAAAGTTTGAAAGTTTACAAGAAGGGCAACAAATAAATAAATAAAATATACACTGAAGTCCGTCCAATGAGGAGGAAGCGCCAACAGTAGGTCACTAACGATGAGCGACGTGGCGCTGATAGACCTCCTGCAATGAAGAGCTTGAGGTCTTAGCCCAAAAGGCCGACCCACGTCGGCCACGTCTACATTCGCACTGCCCCCTCTTTGTCGGCGTTCCAAGAGCCTGCGTATCTAGCTTCCTTTGCTCCTGCTCTCCCGTGGTGGCGGTACCGTCGAAACGTCACGCGTTTCTGCTTTCATCCAACTCCTCGCTGCGGCGGTCCCGTCGTCCAGGCGAACGTACATAAAAGAAAGTTGCCGTTCTCCATTTCGAATTTCACTTCTGGCGCCGTTATCCGGACTCCCGAGGAGCGACGCGCCCCCGAAGAGCGACGTCCCGCATGCGCTTGGCAAGTTTTGTCTCCATCGGCGCTGTTTGTCGACCGCCGGCGACGATTGCATTCTCGTCTCTGTTCCTGCCGTCGCTCTTCGTAGGCGCGTTCCTCCTCGGGAGTCCGGACTATAGGCGAATATGATGGAATTAATATAGTAAAACAGAGGCGATACGAGAATGTGCGTGCGTACCTATCGTCACGATGACCACCGATCAGGACAATAAATGTGCCCGTGCCTTTGTTAAAAATTCTGTGTCGCCTCTGTGTCGTGTGCTAAACAGCTTCGCTGGTCATCCACCTTCACAGAGTGGAATGGCTCATAATTTTTTTTCCAGCCTAAGTGTTAGGCGGATTCAACCACCTGCTTCTCGAAACACGTAGGAAAATGCACGGTATGCTTGTGCACAGAACGCTCTGTCGATATTCCACCATCGATCACAGCTGAGGTACAACACGAAGTCCAGTGCACCTTTTTTTTTCGCATCATGTTTGCCCCTCTTTCCACTGATTAAGTTGGAGGAGTGCTACAGTTACATTGTCTTTATTGCCGGCCAAGTGTTGCATTTTAGACTATTTTATATAGGGCGTTTCTTTTCAGACCTAATCGGAGTTTTAAAAAATCGCCTGTGGCAGGTAGCTCAATTCCACTCCTTCCGCTGGATTGCTCTAAGAGGCGGGCATTAATTGCACGAGAAATCGAGATGCATAATAAACTAATTACCGAAATTTTGTTGATCAAATTTGAAGCTAATTGGATTTACCCGCATATATTGCAGTTAACCAATTTCAGCCGGTGAGTTCGCAAGGCGTGAACACTTGGAAGCGAATTCTAAGGATGTCGCCAGTTTTGAGATTTGCGTTCCAAAAATGTTTGGTGAAATACAGTGTCGTTGCAGTTATTTTTGTGCTTCAATCCATAAAAGGCGTTTTCCGCGTTCTGCTGTAAAACTAAGCCGAACAACATCGTATTTTTAGCGCAAGTTCGACGGCGCTTATCTCAAAACTGGCGCTAGTTTCAAAATTTGTTTGACGTGAATGTGCCCTGAAAACTCACTGGCTTCAATTCGCAAATTGCAATATGTGCCTTCAAATATTTAGAAAGTTGATTAGTGAAAAATTGTGAATTAGGCAATTATGTCGTCTGATTTCTTGCGCAATTAATAATGTCCGCTTCTTCGTGTAGTCCAGCTCAAGGAGTAGATTTGTGCTATATGCCACAGGCGATATTCAAACATTTTCTTAAGTCTTCAAAAAAACGCCTGGTGTAATATAATCTTTAAACGACCTGGTGATTCCTGAATCTATTCCTAGGATCAAATATTCCACTGGTTTGTGACTACTTTTTACAAGCCGTGCCGCTTTTGGGGGCTTGTTTTGTGAGGCGAATTCGCTTGCATAAATAATTTTGCATGCATCTGCTCACCAAGTGTGAAACTCGGACAAATCACAGTGCTTCGAGACTTGTGCGCGAGGATTCGCTGGCCAGGCATTGATTGTCTGGCGTGAAACATGCTGGAAACGATTCTATCTGGCACGATTTCGAGATGCACAACCGTGAATAGAAGTATGTCATTTCTTTTTTTCTTTCCTTCCTTCCTTCCTTCTTTCTTTCTTTCTTTCTTTCTTTCTTTCTTTCTTTCTTTCTTTCTTTCTTTGGGACATTAGCCAATCATTGCACCAATTTAGTACGTTGTTAAGATCTGTCTGAAGGATATGTTGGTCATGACAACTGGTAATGGTGCGGTAAGTAACACAGTCATCAGCAAACATTCGAATACTACAGGAAACATGCAGGCGTATGTCGTTTATATTAAAAATAGGAGGGGACCGAGGACAGACCCTTGTGGAACGCCTGAGGTAACTGAGAGGGGTTTGGACAGATGGCCGTTAAGATAGACCGACTGAGAACGATTAGTTAGGAATTCTTCAATCCATTTAAGAATATTAGGATGTAGGATGTATTAGGATGAGTTTTAGTAACAGACGGCGGTAAGTTACTTTGTCAAAAGCCTTTGCAAAATCAAGAAAGATGGAGTTTGCATGTTACAGTCAAGATTAGTGTGCAAATCGCGAAGGAATAGTGCTAGTTGGCTTTCGCAAGAGACGCCCTTACGAAACCCGTGCTATGAAGGATGAAAAAATTCGCAAGTAGTTGATAATTTGCGAGTAGATGACGTGTTCCGTGATTTTACAAGTCACACTAGTCAATGAAATGGGGCGGTAATTCAAGGTTGAGTCTCTGTTACCTGATTTGTAGATTGAAACGACCTTGCCCGTTTTGAGGAAAGTGACTGAAAAAATGAGACATAAATATGTTGCACAAATTGATTCCACATTTTGAGGGGGGATACGCAGTGACCCTGAACTTACACAGAGGAACTAGAATTAGATATCCGCCACCACACAAAGCCCTCACAAAGGAGGAAGCGACCAGCTGGCGCAGACTACAAACAAACTCCTTCCCCAACTTACACGTGCTCAATAAGATGTTTCCGACACAATACAGGGCCACCTGCCCTTGGTGCGGTGCCACACCTACACTCTACCACATCACCTGGGAGTGCGAACGCAACAAAGCATTCCACAAACATGAACACCCGAGTGCGGAGCAATGGGAGAGTCGGCTCACCAGCAGCGAGCTCACGGCCCAAAGGGCCCTAGTGCAGCACGCGAGCGATGCAGCACGACTCAGTGGAGCCTTGGAATAGGGGCCCACCCTTGCTGGAGAGAAGTCTCAAGTCGCCAGTGCCAAGAAGATAAAGACGACGGAGACCTCGTAACCGCGAAGCTCTTGAAAGACTCCATAAAAGTTTTCACTAACTCACTCCACATTTTTCAAGAGCTTCGAATTATTAAGGCCCGTACCAGCCGACGATGAAACCTTCATATTGTGAATTGTGGATGAAATACCTCCTTCGAAGAAGGTGACAGCCGGCATGAAAGTTCATGGTTAAAGGATGGTGACTGCGAAGGCGCGTCAAGTTCAGTAGTGAAGACAGATGCGAATGCGTTGTTAAATATTTCTGCACAATCATGGTCAGTAACTGTCTCGTGTGACTAGTTCGTCAGTATAATATCGGGAGGATGTGTTGGATTTAAAACTTGCCGGAATTGCTTGGGATTCTTGATTAGTAAGTTTGGCAAGTCGTTGTGATAAAACGTGTATTTGGCGTTACGAACGGAAAGTAAGTATAATTTTTCGGTTTCGAAGTATTTTTCCCATGCAGCAGGTGTGTCATTGCGTTTGGCAGTACGAAATAATCGTTTCTTTTTGTTTTCTAGTTGTTTTAAGCGCCGGGTAAACCACTGTTTGTGGGATTAATGTGAAAGGTAACCTTCGGAATAAACATATTAGGGAGATGATTTAATTTGTTCTTCGAAATTAACCAGTTCTCATGAATTGAGTGAGTGTGAAATACGGATTCGTACCCTACAAAAAAGGTGTTGAGATCTTCAGCTATTGCATTATAGTGGACCTTATCGTAGAGGCATATTGTTTTATCAGACATTTGTTTTTGAGTCGAGGTAAATGAAAATAGAGCATGTATGACTTTATGATCACTGATTTCAGGGGGGTAACTGATGGATGATAGATGCTCTGGGGTATTGGTTAATATCAGATCGAGGGTGTTTGCTGATCCCCGCGAGACACGGCTTGGTTGAGAAAATAATTGTGTGAGGTTAAAATTTAAGCAGACATCGATGAAGTTTTTCGCTTCTGCATGACACGTTAATGTGGAACTAGTTATGTTTTGTCACTCATTGTCCGGATAGTTAAAATCGCCAAAAAGAATGATGCAAATATTTGGGTAAGTGGAAACAAGTTTATGAATGGTATTATTCAAATGACGTGGGAAGTCTCGATTAGTTTGCGGGGGTTTTTAGCAAACACCAAGGAGCGCTGTTACGGGGGGAGCATGACAGATGAGCCATAACGATTCGATATAGGATGCGATCTGAACAACGGAACAACATGATATACCCCGATGAATTGCAACAAGACCCCCCCCCCCCCCTAGCCTTTTCGATTGTTTCGATACACGTGGAATAGGCAAATCGGTTAAAATTTCAGCGTTCGTTACGTCACTGTTTAGCCACGTTTCTGTTAGTATGCGGACGTTGCTTTTGGATGACGAAATAATGTTCGATATTAGTTGACGCTTTGGAAGGACGCTACGGATGTTAGGGGATATTACGGAAAACGGGAGGCGATTACAGGGTGAGGTGGGTTGGCGTTTTGTAGATGTTTGATGACGGGGCAACTGCTATGCTATTTCCCTAACGGTATCGGATTATGTATCAAATATGTAGCGTTTCGACCCGATGTGCAGTGTTTTGAATCGCAAGGAATACGTGTTAGAACGCGTTTTTGCAAATGTAAGTAGCTGCTTACGCGCGTGTCGAACGGAGCGCGAGAACTCGTCTCCAATCCCTGCTTTATATTAATGATCCCCCCCCCCCCCCTACACACATCAGTTAAAATACCCGTTTTTCAGATGATTGCGTCTTATATATCATACAATTAAACCTCCTACTGATCACGTTGTCCTTAACAATTATTTTGCTGACTCCTGTAATTGGTCCAAAGCATGGCAAATGAGTATCAACTTTTACAAAACTGTATCCGCGTTCTTTACACGACGCTCATCCCCTTCCTTCTTTGCCTATGCCATAAACAATATTACTTTAAATAGGGTCTTCGAAGTCAAATATTTAGGTATCCTACTAACACACGATTGTCATAGTCGAAACACATTGATGTCACCTGTAATAAGGCCCTTAAAAGACTAGGTTACTTACACCATACATCGTCTTGCTTCTCAAGAAACTAAACTTCTTACGTATAAAACCCTGATTCGCCCCATCGTCGAATATGGCTGCGTTGTATGGAATCCATAGAAACACTGTGACGTCAAAAAACTAGAATCAGTGCAAAAAAAAAGGCAGTGCGTTTTGTTTGTAGGAGACATGACAAGGAATTTTCACCGTTCAACTCTCTTCCCCTACTTGGTCTCACTCCTCTTGCAGAGCGTCGCAAACTTGAATACCTGAAATTCCTTCACAGGTTAATCAATTCTCGCATCTCCTCTCTAGATTACTATTTGATTTTTTCAAAACCCTCATGTACGAGGAGTCACCATGCTCTAAATATCTCAATCTTTTTTTGCCCGCACTGATTCCTTTAAACACAGTTTTTTTCCATCAACAATTGAAGTTTGGAATTCATTACCGGGAAACATCCGTTCATTACCACTGAAACAATTCAGGCAAGCTTGTTTATAAATGTTTGTATGTTTGTTGTTCATCCCACTCCTGCAATAGCTTCATTGAGATTGCAGTATGTATGTATGTATGTATGTATGTATGTATGTATGTATGTATGTATGTATGTATGTATGTATGTATGTATGTATGTATGTATGTATGTATGTATGTATGTATGTATGTATGTATGTATGTATGTATGTATGTATGTATGTATGTATGTATGTATGTATGTATGTATGTATGTATGTATGTATGTATGTATGTATGTATAAATAAATAAATAAATAAATAAATAAATAAATAAATAAATAACTGTAATCCGTGTTTTCCAATTTACGGCCATTTGATAAAAGTGTCTTTTGGCTGGTTTTGTGCGACAAGAATTTCACGATTATTGGACGTGTTCGATGTGAAGTTGTAGTACGGGCGCTACCACTGGTAGCATCCATGGTGTCCGGTCTTATGTTCTTTGTGTCTTCCTTATTAGCCCTACAATGGCTTCGCCAAGTATCAAGCAATTTGCCCAAGAACGAGCTATCTTGAGCCACCTGTACTAGTCTAGGTGTTCGCCAGACACGGCCGACCATCGCAGAAGCCGTCGCCGCTCGTGGGACGTTTACGAAAGGTTACACGTATAACGTCACGCGGACTCCTGTTCTAGACTGCGAGGCGGGTTGGAATTTCAGTCCAACGTTCGTAGGTCTGCGTGGCAAGACTGGAGGAGAGAGCAGCGTGTCCGCAACCTCTGCTCGGCCAGCATCTGTCGGGGACACGCCCGTGTTGTGCGCCGTGCGCTCGGACGGGGTCCCGCCGTCGGAGGTCGGCCGGTGCGGGAGGCCGTCACGAAGCGGTCCGTCAGCCGCGTGCGGCGAACAATGCCGCTGCGCCGGAGACAATGCGCGCACAGCGCGAGCGAGGCGACCGCCCCGCTGCGCCGCGGCGGCAAGAGAACGTCTCCTCCGGTGCGCGCGCTCCGGGCCGAGCGCGCGTACCTTGGATCGCTGCCACCGGCGGAGTGCCGGTCCTTTCGTCGCTCTTTTTCGGAGGCGCGCGTCGTTTGCCACCTTTACACGACCGAGCGCCGCCGTTCCGTGCGTCTGGGGTTCTCACCGGGTCACCTTAACAATGGGCTGCCTCTGGCGGCGCACGACGAGCGCTTCTTTGCGCTAGGGGCAGGCGAGAAGGCCGAATGCGTTTGCCTCCTTCCGAACCGCCTCAGCCCCCATCGACTCGCGCGCCTATCTTTGCCTTCCTTTCCTTCCTGCCTTTGGCATTTCTGCCCCCACTCTATTTCCATTCTCAGGACGGGCCTGACGTGGCGGCGTGCGCCCAGTATATGAATTGCAATAAAAACCGGTCAGGCGGAGGCCTATACGCGAGACGGAAATATTCGTCTATATTGAAAGAGCGCGATCTCATTTCTCAGCTCGGAGTTCGTTCGTTCGCATCATGTAAAGCCCGGCGCAAAGACTTGGCGGCATAAAATATAATAAAAAGAGAGAGAGGAAAGGAAAGGGAAGGAAAAGGATCATTCTGCGGCGGGACTGCGTTATTAGAGCTGGTGACGAGCCGTCGAGCTGTAGAGACGCTGGCTATCGGCGCGGGCATGAAAATCTGTGCGGGAGGGAAACCCGCCACACGGCGCCATAGAAGACTGGATCAGTGAGCGTGTTCTCCGAGCCCTTGCAGGGTGCGCGGAAAATTCCACTCGCTACCGAAGAAGCTGATATTTATGCGTGCGGCGCTCTTCCGGTACGCGTCGCGCTGCGGGAACAGATCACAACGTTAGATGATCAGTTTTGTGAGAATTATGCAACGCCTTCTGGCATTCTGCGGTGTCGGGAAGCTCCTTGCGTTTTCGTTTTCATTCAGAACGGCCACAATAACTCAAAATTCGAACCTTGCCCCTCTCCGCCTCCCAGAATATGGGTACACAGAAAAAAAAGAGAAAAACAAAATGAACGCACCCTTCATTTATTCGAATTCTAAAGGGGGCCCTCGTGGGAGGTTTCTCATTTTAAATTTTCATTTTATTTTTTTTTTAAATTTTGAATGCTGCGATATTTGCGTGGGCCGTCTTAATTTTTTCCATGACTCGTTGGCAGCACAATGACAGCTGTGACTGATGAGAAAATGGCGTTTGAGGTAAGAATTGGTTAGCGTCTCACGCGCGGCTCCCGTATTGTTCGTTACACTCCTAAACGCGGTGCACAGTATCCCCCCCCCCCTCCTCCCAACTGAACCAACAAATGCTGCCAAAAATTCACTGAAAGCTATGTTCAGTGCTAGAGTATATAGCGTGGCGAAAGCTGCGTGAGACATGATTTGCCGCAGGTTCCGAGAAGGAGGAACGAGTATCCACGTTGAAGGCGTCCCCGCGCTGTTTCGTCAACGCTCCCGCATGAATTGCACGCTTCGTCCCAGCGCTTTAGACGATGAATGTTTTACCACCCGGCTTACAGCTCAGATTTGTCTTGGTACAACTTTCACATTTTGCACTGTACGAAGTACTGGTTGTTCTGGAAGCGGGTACTGGTATAGGGGCACTGGTATATTGATAAGATGAATGTGGGTTAAACTGGCTGGCTTAGTGCGCAGGCGGCGGCGACATTCTTTGATGTGGGTGTACAAAAGGGCGTGCCACGTAATGATAAATGACTACACCTCGTTAATTGCGCAAAAGTAGCCAAGGAATGCGTCTGGAAACACCTAATTTAAACATTTCTTTCTTGCCCCTAAGATTTTTTATATTTAATTGGTAGCTGAAAAGAAGCAACCCTCTTTGATTACCTTCTGCTCATAAATGTTCGCATAAAGAGTTAAATATTAGCCACTCGTAATTGTTTGTAAACTGCTCGCGCAATGAAATGGCCACGTGAGAGAGAGAGAGAGAAAGAGAGAGCAAATGATAAATGAAAGGTAGGGAGGTTAACCAGGACTGAGCCCGGTTGGCTACCCTACACTAGGGAAAGGAAAAACGGGACGGAAAGATTAAAGGAAAAAGAGAAAGTCCGCTGGGGATATCGTTCAGTCACTCAGTCCGGATCACAGACGCTGACTCAATCCTGTAGCTTTCAAATATCGCAGGAGCGCTTTTGTGGCCTTTTGTAGCAGCGATACGCAAGGCCATGGTCCCAAGACCTTGTTCAAGGTGAATGATTTTCTATCTAACTGGTTGAGAGCTATGCAGAGATCTTGACTTTCATTGTCAAAAAATGGGCAGTAGTACAGTAGATGTTCTATAGTTTCCTCGACATGTGGCCACGTGAGTTTCACGTTAATGGTGCTGATGGCTTACCACCCGATAATTTGATATCACGCGGACGGAGATGCTTGATAAAGAGCGAAAATTATTTGTGCATTGGAAAAGAAATAAGTAAACGAGGAAAACGGAGAAAACTAGCACAGAAAGTCGGAAACCACCACTGCGTCTACAATATACCAAGCTGATAAGGTGGGCCATATTTAGAGAAAAGTTCGATTTCGGACGCAGAACAACGAGTGACTATATATATCTTCTTTCGTCTCGGAGTCTCCGAGTGCTTTCTTTCTAGTGCGATAGCAATTACATGGACATTGCGAGAGAATTTCCGTCGTCGTCGTCGCTGTGAAGTTCTTCATATATTTAGGCATATGTATGCTATATACCACGCCCTGCTATATTACATGCGGTATACGCGGGTTATAGTGCCATATCATTCTGTCACTAAAGTTGGTCATAGCAGGTCTTACATTCTTGACAACATTAGTCCTTAAAATTTCCATAATGGCAGCCCACAAAGAAATGTCGTGAAACAAAACACCAACAGTGCACGCATTTCATCTTAAATGGTCTAAGACTTTAATATTAAAAGCACGAAACAATAACTTAGCTCCAACTTTAGAATGATGTAATCTTATTGGCGCGGCTGTGCAATACCTCCGCGATCGGATCGCGAAAGAGGTTTGGAAAATATCCGATACGGAAAATGGGTGGTAAATTCGCTAAAAAAGACGTTGGCTTTTATCAATAAACATAAATGAAATTGTCCGATGGCATGATTCAAACGGAGGACCCCTAGCACAACAGCTCGTTTTTATTTAATCAGCTTACGTTTACTTCAATTCACGCTGCCACTACAGTTACGAGTCTTACACTTCGTTTAATAGTCTAAGATGTTGCTATCGCATTCATTGCATCGCCTGCATGGCGAAACTGTGACCTTTTTTTTCATCTTTAGAGCTTCCCCACCTATTGATGTACAGCTGCCAGCTACAGCCGAACATGTATTAGGTCAATCTGATAAGCGTTTTTATGCTGCCAATTAGGAATTCCCAATTCCTTGCTGGAATAGCGAAAAGTGCTTACTGCAAAAATTGGGGTTTCTTAAAGAAACTGCGTATGAGTTACGTGCCTTCGATGGTCGATAGACTGGAGTAGTTAGACGGCAGAACTTTCACATAGGATTTCACCTTTGGACCGCGTGGTCTCATGCATCTCGCTATAGCAGAAACCAAGAGCAATGTTGCTGCGTTCTTTGACGTACCTTTACTATATGAACGCTTGTGAGTGTGTGATGAACTCATGAGAGTGCGCGCAATGACCCTCCCTTTTCTTTCCGTGTATTCGCATTTTTTGCCTTATTTCCTTTTCCTTCTTCCTCAGTGAAAATTGTCAGCTGGGTTCCACCTTGCCCTGCTTAACCTCCCTTATCGTCTCTCTGTCTGCCTCCATTTCCTTCTGCGAATGGGGGTGGTATGTGTCGCACCTGTTACGAGAACATCGTAATCTGCGAATTCGAAACGTGACTTGGCACAATCGCAGTATATTATAAGGCGTTGAGCAGCAACCCTAGCGCTGCGGTCAGCAAGTTAAATGGCCTCACGGTCTGCCTACGCGATACTTAAGAGGAGCGTACGTGGTCGTGTCGAGAAGATTCACAAACTCAACACACTACTTGAGGCTTCTCAGTCGTCTGATCACAATCGCAGCGCGCAGGATCAGGATCGAGTGTTGCGTGTAGCGGTGCAGTTGCTCTTGAGAAACTAGTGCGTCGCCCCCTTGATGTGCGGGCCAAGTCCTTCGGGCGTTAAGTACACGGACGGCTCCTGCAGCGCGTCAATAAATTAATCTCCGGAAAAGGCGAGGGGAGCCGTCGCTCTCTGTCCCACTCTTGGTGTATGAACGGTACGGAAGCTGTTGGGACAAGCTTTGTTTTCTTTATTCATTGCGTTCAGAGCAACAAAGGTATAATTATTTTACAAAAACAGTCATTTCTCATTCTGCGGAGTAGCTGTGCTTACTAGTGGCAAACAGTTGGGGATGATTAAGACACTCAAAGCGTAGTTCTACCGACAATACGGGAACACGTAGCAACGGTGTATATTCACTGAATGCTGAACTTAATGTGCCTTGTCTGTCAGCAAATATATATATATACATATATATTTGCTGACAGACAAGAGAGAGAGAGAGAGAAAGCAAGGACGGGAAAGGCAGGGAAGCAGGGACGGAAAGGAGAATAGAAACACGCAAATAGGGAGAGAGTGAGCACTGAGTGCGTGTGGGAGGATGCACAGCGACACTATAAGCGGTCTCTTAAGCAGGTGCACTTCAAGTACTGTTCTAGTGCACGAATCGCTTTTCGTGCCAGTGACGGGTGTGGCCACGGTCAGAGTATCTTTGACTCGGAGAATGGTCTCGAGTCCAATCGGTTTAAAATTGTCCACAGAGAGAGGCGTTGTACGTCGTAGCGAGGGCAGGTACACAATAGGTGCTCGATGGTTTCCTCGCACCTACAGGAGTCGCACATCGGGCTCTCGGCCATTCTCATACGTAGGAGTAAGAGTTCGGGAACGCTCTCCCAGCCACAAGCGGCACAGTAAGGTTGTTTCGCAGCGGAAAAGGCTACATGGCAGTTGCAGCCGTAGCATGGGGTCCAGTTTATGTAATCGGCAACTGAAGGCACTTGAACTCCAGAAATCTTGCGACTTCGTCCGACCTCGCCAAAGCGTCCGACCTCGCCAAAGGTGTTGGACGCGTCTGGGTGTGTTCATGGGCAGATCGGGCAGCCGTGTCAGCAAAGTCGTTGCCGACGATGCCACAGTGAGCAGAAATCCACTGAAAGATTATGTTGTGCCCGGTTTCCATAGCATGGTGGTGCACTTCCCTGACGTCGGATATGACAGACAAGCAACATATCATCATTATGACAGACAAGCAACATATTGATAATTGTATTGCTGCTTGCTTGTTCAGGCTTCTCAATTGAAAGATCAACACCCTGAGTTGATATCAAATGAATTAATCAATTAGTACTATGATTTTGCTTTTCGAACGAATAAAGGTCGCAATTAAGAAACCTTGTTCGGTCCTTTTCGTTGACTTTCTCCGATCCATCACCAAGTAGGTCAGCGAGAAATCATTCAGCTCTTCACTACAACAGAAAGGTTTCTAAGAATTTATGTATTTTTTTCTTCTAGCCTCTCTGTAACGGAAAGTGCCGGTCGTCCACCAGTATGCATAAGTTTTAATGAAGGATGAAAAGGAAAATATCCACCGCATCCAATCAGATAGATCTTGTACCTGCATCTAGGATACCTGGCACCCACTGCGGTGGCTTAGCTACTGTGTTGTTGCGTTGCTAAGCACGAGGTGACGGGATCAAATCCTGGCCGCGAAGGCTGCATTTCACGGGGGACAAAAGGCAAAAACACCCGTGTACCGTGCATTGTGGGAGCGTTAAAGAACCCCTGGTGGTCAGAATTAATCCGGAGTCCCCCACTGCGGCAGGCCTCATAATCAAATAGTTGTTTTGGCGGGTAAAACCCCAGAATTCACAGGTTACGTGGCCGGGAAGACACCCAGACCAGTTCATTGTAATGGTTCTATTAATTGTCCGCCTTGTAGCACATGTCAGCCACACGTTGGAATATGCTAGTAGACATCGAACTTAGTTCTGAAACACCAGCTGATGTTTGGGAGCTTACATGCAGATAAACCGCGTCATCCTTACCGGCCTGATTAAATGTCGTGAACCCGTATTAGTGCATCTTACAGAATGTTGCATATCTATGACTGTATCGAGAGCAATTTTTCCCAGTGGCTACTCGGAGTACTTGTTCGTTAGTGGTATTGAGTGACGTGGGCATGGAGTAACAATTACCTTCACTTTGGGCACGTGTAAGCATCATCCTTGAATTTTCGAGTAAATCCTCGATTAATTAAGTAAATAATTCGGCAACGAATGATCAGCAATGACCGTTGTTTCCTCACCTTTCTTCTGGCGTGCCTTTGCCTTTACTGACGGTTGCGCAGCCGTAACGCGTGATATCATCTCTTCTTTGCACAGCTTCCTCATTTATCTGATCTCTGTAACGGTGGTAATGTTGCATACATTCCTACGTGTACTGGTTGTGTCGGCTGAGAACTGTAGGCTCCAATACAGCCTCCCGATTGCAGGGCGTCTTGTTTTACTCAGACCGAAATGCCAATTTCTTAAACAAACCTATCACTTATGCGTCGGCCCCCTTTTTCCTATCCCCCCGCATATATATATATATATATATATATATATATATATATATATACATATATATATATATATATATATATATATATATATATATATATATATATATATATATATATATATATATATATATATATATATATATATATATATATGCGGGGGGATATATATATCGAATCCGGCAACAATGATGCCTTCAGGTAGCATATGTGGGTTTATTGACCAGTTGCCTTCACCCGAAAAGATCACATTCTCGTGACGCCTGCGGCAAAAAAGACGTTCCACGTCCGCCGCCAAGGTCTGTGAGTGGGGGCGCTGGCTAACACTCCCAGGGTTCTACTAGTACACATAAATACCCAAGAAAGTGGATGGGGAAACGCCGCCGCGGTAGCTCAATTGGTAGAGCATCGCACGCGACATGCGAAGGTTGTGGGTTCGGTTCCCACCTGCGGCAAGTTGTTTTTTCATCCACTTTAATTTCCATTAATTTATCATTACTTTATTTCATTTATTAAGCACATGCAATTTCCCCTATGTTGTACTTGGTGTCAGTGTTCGTTGGCTTCTCATTATATATATATATATATAACGCTGATAACGAACACTCAGCAGTAACGTTACGCCCTACCAGCAATGACACTGTGTTAAAAAAGAAAACATCGCCATGCTTACATTATAGCCGGCCCGTGCACGTTGTCATATGAACTCATAGCAATAGATACAGGAATTGCTTTATGCCATTACGTTGTACGAGAATCAATCAGCGTGCGCATATCAAAGGCCGCTCTCGCGAAGCATACCGAGCAGATTGCCGCTCGCTGTTCCCGGCAAGGGCCACTTTGACTGGCCATTCATATACTGTGCTTCGTGAACCGTACGTATACAGTGTGCCTGCTGTGTTCAGTTAGGATTGTTTAGCCACTAGCAGCGACTTACTGTTGATGCGGAAGCCCACGTCTGCGTATAGCGAACAGATGAACACTTAAGAAACACGCCCGCCATATCTTATCCGCAGGGCGTGGGTTTCTCAGTACGCAGTCTGCACAGAAGGCACTCTTCACCTGCACGGCCTGTGACTGCAGGAGAGGAGGCTGCTCGACACAATGGACGACACACTTTCAAAGGGCGCGTGAAATGAAGGGTTGTCGTAGACGACGCGCTCACAATGTGTGCTTTCTCAAACCTAGAACGATAAATACGAAAAGAAGATAGGGGTAGGTGGCCCGAAAGAGCAGAAGGACGCCTGCGTGCATTTAGCGTGCAAAGAGACTTGAGCGCGACTATATTTTGACCCAGGAGAAGCCTTCGTTTGCCATCCAAAAACAGAACCCCAGTGCAGCATAACTGTACTATTTGTATTGCCTGCTTACGGGGCTTGATGGCGGCAGGAAAAAAATATAATCGATAGAACCAAGTGTTACTTAAGGCAGACTATCAATGCTCTTGCAGCTAATTTTGACGTTAATTACATTACAAAAAGCGCAGACAATTGCATTACACGGGATACACAGTTCTTTCATTTCGAAACAGGCGGTGATAGAAAGAGTGCGAAATAATTAAACGCGTTCATCACGTTCACTTCTGCGTGCACTCCTCTCTCTCTCTCTCTCTCTCTCTCTCTCTCTCTCTCTCTCTCTATATATATATATATATATATATATATATATATATATATATATATATATATATATATATATATATATATATATATATATATATATATATATGCAGTTCTCTGTTGCGATTTTACAAAAGATGTCTGCATAGGCAGATGATTCATCTGTAGCATAATTCGAGTAAATTTTGAATGCTTAAAAAAGTGTTTAGAGTAAAAGAAAACGCACTTTGCAGTTAGAATAGAAGCACGAAAAGCCATATACGAGAAACACTCGTAATTATACGAGCAGAACAAACAAACAAAGAAAGAGACAGACAGACAGTGAGATATTTGTCTATGTTACATGGCTTCCCCCTAATAAAATTTGGTTCGTTAGTGAGCGTCAGTGTGCTAATATGTCTTAAATGTTAAGGCATTAAGCTACTAAACCGTTTGCAAATCTTCTCATTGATTTGATGCCCCCCCCCCCCTACCCCGTTCCTTACTCCTTCCTCAATCTTCCAAATGTTCCAACTTTAAATGTAGCCTATTTTCAACATCCCTGTGACCAGTTTTTGCACAGCTTAGTCAATTCAACCTGATCTCACATCTTCCAGTTTTTTTTTTTTTTACTATGTGCGCTGCAGCTTGGAAGAGCTTGCCGGTTTCTTGTCTTAGTGTATTTTGACATCATTTGCAGCCCTTGAACTTATTTTCGCTAGGGTCTCATTCAGTTCATCTATGCTATCCTCATCTTCCAGTTTTAAAGTCTTATGTACCTTATACATTGTTTTTCTTGTTTCTTTTTTTAGTTCTAACGCTTTCTTCCCCCAAAGATTACGAACTTTACTCGAATTACATCACTACAGATTACTTATTTCCCTAGGGGGACATAAGTTGCAAGAAAAGTCAAAGCAATTCGTACATTAATTACGCTAATTACATTAATCAACTTCTTAGTTACAAACATTACTGCACGTGTTTATATTGGAATGTTGAAGGGTACTGTTGTAAAAGTCTGTTTGAATGTTTCTTCATTTAAAAAAAAACCGTATAGGCCGAAATTACTGGCGTCAAATTATTTGTTGGATTTCTCTGATTAGGCACGCGGCACCGCCGAAACGGGGCTCTCCGTCCAACTCCTTTGTGACGTAGCAGTGTGGCATGAAATGAAGCTTCTGTCGCACCTCCCTCTCTCCGTGAGCTGATTCCGATTGGCGATTAGGGCGTGTCGACCGCGAATGGACGCATAGTCACTTTAGCAGCAGGGACGAGACAGACCTCTTTATCACGCGGTAGGTAAAAATAAAGAATTATGGGGTTTTACGTGTGAAAACCACGAGCTGATTGTGAGGCACGCCGTATAGTGACGGACTCCGGAAAATTGGACCTCCTGGAGTTCTTTAGCGTGCACCTAAATATAAGTTCGCAGGTGTTTTCGTCCCCATCGAAATGCGGCCGCCGTGGGCGGGATTCGATCCCGCGCCCTCGTGCTTAGCAGCCCAACACCATAGCCACTAAGCAACCAGTGTGAGTGACGCGGTATGCAGAAGATTTGTGAAGCCGAAAGCCTGAGACGAAAAATTCGAGACGTCATGGGACGAAAAATTCGATGTCCGGCGTTATGGCATCAAAATTCACAGAGACAATAGAAAATTCAGTGCATGTGGGAATTTAGGTGGCTTATGGGCAGCAGTATCAGCTTTAAAAGCGTAGTTCAGTCAAAGTTTATAGCTGTGCACAGTGATGTTGTGATAGCAGTATCTTGTATCTGAAGATACACTATATATTCTTCCATTGATCGGAAATGCAGATACTGGTACACGTCTTGCCAGACGTATTATAATACAGGTACAGCATGCCTAAAGAGTATGTAAGATAGTATCTACGATACATGCATCTTCGATACTATGCAGCACTGTTTGGTGGCAGGCGAACCTTGTGGGGAAGCGCGACTCTCACGCGTCCCCTGGTATGTTGTTTTCTCGCATAGCTCCCGTCTCCTGTTATCCGGCTTCGCCGCGTGGCTTTACTGCAGCGGTCGGTATGCTTGCACTGTAGTACGAGAGATGGCGTGAGTGTTACTCCGCTAACGCCACCTAACGTCGGGGTTACTTGGGCGCAAAAAGGAGAAGGCTCTTCCTCTTTGGCTCGGAGTCGGAAAGCTGCACCGATGTTCTGCGCGTGCGCCGATCCATGCTTCTGCGAGACCGTCTCGCGAGGCCTGCCCCGGGATGGACGAACACGATAGTTCGAACGCGCCACCGTTCGCGTGACTGTACGCGCGAACGATCAGGCGTTGGTGTCCAGCATGGGGCGAACATATTCGCTCGTTATCCGGTCGCGGTGAATCAGACTTCCGCGATTTGTCGCGCGCCCATCGGCATGTTTTCTGGATAGCAACTCGGCTAGCAGGCATTAGTCTATGGAAGGTGCAATAAATGCCCTTGTGATTGTTTGCTCTACTGTGTTGTCGTTCCTTTGTCCCAAGAGCACGGGTGAGGACACTACATCCTATGACCTTAGGCGGGAGCCGAACCCTCGGCCTTTGTTCGGAGCAAAATTCAATGGCACCAAAATTGATGGTGTCGTCATTGATGGTCGAACCCACAACCATTGGTGAGACTCGAATCCATGACCTTTGGTGTTAATTAGGGCGAATAGGTCATCAGTTTCTCTATAAGAAAGCGTGAAGCACAGGCGAAAAAGCGTCAGCACGACCTGTGGTGTTAATTAATGTGAAGTTGATAAATATACAGCTAATTTATGTATAATAAATAAGGCACACGAACCCACGTCCTTTGGTGGGAGTCGAACCCACTTGGAGATATGGGCGAACCGGCCATACCTCCAAGTTGGATTCCAGTTGATATCGTGAAGGTTGAGAGGCGAACCGACTACCTTTGGTGTTAACTAAAGCGAGGTGAATTAAGGCACAGTTAATTGAGATATAGTTAATTAAGGCACTTGAACCCACGACTTTGATGGGAGTCGAACCCACCTGGAGATATGGGTGAGCCGGCCATATCTCCAAGTTGGATTCCAATTTATATCGTGAAGATCCAAAGTCGAACCCCCGACCTTCGATGTTTATTTTTATTTATTTATTTATTTGAAAATACTGCCAGCTGCTTTTTAGCAGCCAAAGCAGGAGTGGTACATAGAAAATACAAAGGGATACTGTACAAGCAAAAAAGTCAAAATAAAATTCGAACACAGCAAGCTCACACACACACACAGTGCTTCACAGATCATACTTGTACGCTACTGCGCAGAACAATATCTCTGAAACTAATGACATGAGTTGAATAAAAATTCGGTACGAAAGGAATTGCGTGCTTCGCTCACAACTGAGAAATAGCCGATAAGAAAGAGTCAACAGTACGTTTGTGCGTTACCTCTTGTGGAAGCCTGTTCCATTCTCTTATCGTTCTAGGAAAAAATGAAAATTGATAAGCGATAGTTCTAATAATAATAATAATATTTGGGGTTTTACGTGCCAAAACCACTTTCTGATTATGAGGCACGCCGTAGTGGAGGGCTCCGGAAATTTTGACCACCTGGGGTTCTTTAACGTGCGCCTAAATCTAAGCACACGGGTGTTTTCGCATTTCGCCCCCATCGAAATGCGGCCGCCGTGGCCGGGATTCGATCCCGCGACCTCGTGCTCAGCAGCCCAACACCATAGCCACTGAGCAACCACGGCGGGTAAGCGATAGTTCTAGCCTGGGGTACAATAAGGGTAAGTTCGTGCTTTCCGCGGGTACTTCTACACGTGTTAAATTGTAAGTATTCCTCAAAATTCATTTTAGTTTGGCCGTTCACTATCGTGTAAAGCATCTTCAGACGGTGTAGCTTACGGCGTTCTTCCAGTGTTGGAAGGCCAGACCTTGAACGGAGATCAGATAGTGATACTTGTCTTCCGTAGGCATTAAAAATAAACCTGAGTGCCTTTTTTGTACTTTTTCCAGCCTATCTGTATCAGTTTTAGTGTGTGGGTCCCAAACGACATCACCATATTCAAGTAGAGGACGCACCAGTGAAGTATAACCAACTAATTTCGTCTTGCTTGTACAGTGCTTCAGACGTTGCCGCAGTAACCATAGTCTTTTTGAGGCTGTCGAAACTATCTTTTTAATGTGCGCACTCCATCTTAATTCGCGAGATATTTCAATGCCCAGATATTTAAACGTATCAACAAGAGTAACGCCAACGTCGTTAATTTTGTATGCATGCGATAGTGGACTCTTCTTTTTTGTTACGGTCATTTGGGAGCACTTAGGGATATTTAGGCTCATTTTCCAGGTCTGGCACCAATTAGCAATTGAGGTTAGAGAATTACTTAAGAGTAATTGATCATCTTTAGTTTGAATGGCATGATAAACAACACAGTCATCCGCAAAAAATCGGCATTGTACAGCAGTGTCAAGTGAGAGATCATTCAGATAAATAAGAAAAAGTAATGGTCCAAGGACGGACCCTTGAGGTACGCCTGAAAGTACTGGAAGCATTGATGATTTAGAGTCACCTATTTGAACATATTGTTGGCGATGCGTTAGGTAAGAGTCGAGCCACCTCAGAATACGCTCATTTCTAAAGAGATGCTTTAGTTTTAATATCATTTTGGAATGCGACACGCGGTCAAAGGCTTTTTCAAAGTCTAGAAAGATTATGTCGACCTGGCCACTGTTATCAAGAACTGCAAACAAATCATTAGTAATATGGAGTAACTGTGTCACTGTTGAAAGGCCACGCCTGAATCCGTGTTGACTGTTCATGAAGAAATTGTTGCCTTCTAGGAAGCTGCTTAAATGTTTGAAAAGGAAATGTTCTAGTACTTTGCTAGCTGTGCACAACAACGACACCGGGCGATAGTTAGTTACTGTGAGCTTATCGCCAGTCTTGTGTATTGGTACAATTTTGCCTATTTTCCAGTCGGAAGGAACTTCTCCTTTCTCCAAACTTTTGCTAAAAATAACATAAAGATACTTGGCACACCACTCCGCGTATCTAAACAAAAATGCATTGGGGATTTCGTCGGGTCCCGAAGATTTCCTAATGTCTAAGCTAAGCAATGCTGAAAAAATACCTTCTTCTGTGATTATTAGCTCTGGAAGTTCATACATAGTTGCGTGGCTGAAATCTATATTGTTATCGGCACTGCGCAGAAAAACGGACGAAAAATAGTCGTTGTATGCCGTTGCTATACAAGTTGGGTCAATGACGTCCTTATCGTGTATTTTCAATTTGTTAACTGGTTCCTTCTTTTGCGTCAAGTGAAGCCAAAACTTTCTCGGATCGCTGGAAAGAAAGTTGTGCATTTTGACGTTAAAAAAAGTGAATCTGGACGATTTTATTTTCGAACGCAAGTCCGATCGCAGCTCAGCCAAGGTGCCGCTATCTCTCTGGTTTTTAGTCTTACGTTTTTAGTTTTTACGCGCCGCTTTATATGAATGATTTCGCGCGTTATCCAGGGGCTTCGACGTTTGCTATTATGTTTTTTCGGGATATATTTGTTCATGCAATGACGCACCGAACATTTGAAGTGCTGCCACAAACTATTAACAGTTGTAAAGTTTCTGTGGCACTGTAAAAAGAAATCATAGTCTAGTTCTAAGAAATCTAATATGCTGACATCGTCTGCATTATTAAAATCATAGTAGGTCCTTGGCTTGTTGCGCTCAGCTTTACGCCACAGTTGGCTTTTAAAAAGGACAGAGAAATGGTCCGATATACCGGGCACTATATCAACAGTATAACCTAGTTGACTGACATTTTCGGATATGAAGACGAGGTCGAGAATCGAACTTGATACGGCAGTCTGGCGCGTTGGGGTATGCACTACCTGGTGTAGATCGAACGCATATGCGATGTCTAGCAACAGATCCGCGTGATGGCATGTTGAAGTAGCACACATCAAGTCCCAGTCTATATTAGGCATGTTGAAGTCGCCACTCATTATAACGCAACTGTAGCGCTTTTTGTTGTCGTATAGAAAGTCGTGTAGTGCCTCCAGCATAGAAATATCAGCATTGGGTGGCCTATAGACAGCTCCGATAAGTGCGTTTTGGCCGGAAAGTTTGGCAGCTATCCACACCATTTCAATCTGTTTATGGTGTGGGACCAGCGTATACTGAGTGCCTTTCTTTATCAGAAGTGCCACACCTCCCCCTCTTGAACAGCGATCATAACGGATGATTTCATGCGTGACAGGTACAACATCTGCATCATCTATGCTATCGTGAAGCCAAGTCTCTGTTACCACGGTGATGTCAGGATCGTAAGCAATGAGTAAACCTTCTAGATCGTCGCTTTTATTTACAATGCTTCTAGCGTTGACATTCATTAAGGATAAAGCTCTTCGTTTGTGAGGAACTGTCGGCTGAGGAGGGGGGTTGTTTGGATTGCATTGTTGGGTGCAATCATCCCAAGAGCGTGGTCATTGCCTAGTAGACTGAACAAGTTCGTTCCGCGCCTCATTCCAAAAGTAAAGGGTCCCATTAATTCTAACCTTGTCGAAAACAAGGATGACTTTATCCCCTTTGGACCTGTTTACTTTGGTACTTGCCCATAGCTTCTTGCGGATAGACTGTACCCTAGGCGAAAAGTCCTCCGAAATACTGAATTCTGTATCTCGCAATTTAGCACAGCTTTTCAAAATCCTAAGTTTGTCTCTCCCATCAACAAGCTTGAGAATAACTGGACGACACTTATTCTTTGTTGGCTTACCGATTCTATGGATTCGTTCAATGCCCACGTTGGGCAGCTTCAACAGGTCGTCAAGGATATTTTTCGATACTGTCCGCTCAAGAGAGGCAATATCCTCCCCTTTTGCTTCCTTTACTCCAAAAATGATGAGGTTACCGCGTCTGCTTCGGTTCTCGAGGTCGTCAATCTTCAAAAGTAAGCTGTCGACTGTCTCTTGCAAGGCATCAACTTTACTCGTATATTTGGTGACCGTTGAAGCTAAGTTATCCAATTTCATGTCAATGGCGTTCAATTTGTCGGTAGACTCTTTAAGTTTACTGTTCGTTGTTTGCTTGAGGTCTCGTATGTCGTCGAGTATGATTTTAAGAATGTCATCAGTAGAAGGACCCGGATTAGATTCAATGTCCCCACAACATGGTAACAGATTAACAAAACAGTGATACATCATCAATGTAAGATCAAAAATGGACCGTGACCTCTTCGAGACCTCTTCGAGGCCTATGGCAGCTAGACGCGCCAGTAAGCAGTTCAATGTGTCACCGTGCGTACGTTCGGGTGAGTGAGGCCGCCCGCTCCGCCATTTTTTCATTTCGTTCCCGTGTAAGCGCTGTTCAAACTTGTTGAAATGTATAGGGCACCTAGGCGCTTTCAAGATCGCCTGCTTACGCGCGGCTCAGAACCACGATCTAAGAACTATTCGTAAATCGTTCTTCCCCCTCTTCCTTTTTATTACTTTTTTTTCTATCGTGCCTCTCGACGCGGCCAGAGACAACGAAATGTAAAAATAATACCGACCTACCTAGCGCGACTTATCGCGCTAGGTAGGTCTATCGCGGATAATCCAAGCGAGTTTTTGGACATGAAGGATCCTCTAGGCTGGCCTTCTCCGGTTGATGTCAGTTTCTCGGTTGCTATAGTCAGAAGTTCACATCCACCGTTTTTTTTTACATGGGACTCCTAATCTGAAGGTGGTAAGTACGAATTCTCTTCCAGTACGCTACACCTCCATGCTTGGAGCGGCGCCTGACACCGGCAAAAAATGTCGAGAGCCTGTAAGGCTATACTAATCCAGGTGCAACCAAATTAGAAAGGTCTACTAAGCTTCAACAGGACACTCCTTCACCACAACGGGAATTGGCCTCTCTGGTGCAGTATTCGGCCTCTACCTCTCTCAAGACTCCTTCATTCAACCCATGACCCTCACTCCCCAGCAGCTGCTGAGCACCTGACCAAGGCCACAGCCAGACCTGCAACGCAGCAGAGGGTGTTAAGAATACCTGGATCTGGACAGGCCGTCACTGGAAACTGAACCGGGCAACGTTCAATACACAAACCCTCTCAAGTGAAGCTAGCTTGGCAGGACTCTTTGAGGAACTATCATACATTGTGTGGGATATTATTGCCCTTAGTGAGGTTAGAACCGGTGAGGCTTATACAGTGCTGACTAACGGCCACGTCCTCTGCTATAGAGGACTCCGAGATAAGAAGCGATACGGGGTAGGATTCCTAATCTATAAGGACATAGTCGGCAACATTGGCGAATTTTACAGCAATAATGAAAGGGTAGCAGTAGCCGCAATAAAACTTAATAGGAGGTATAGAATAAAGGTAGTACAAGATTACGCTCCAACCACCAGTCACGGTTATGAAGAAATAGAACAGTTTTATGAAAATGTTGACAAACTCAGTATACGGTAGTCGTGGGCGACTTCAATGCAAAGGGGGGGGGGAAGCAGGCTGGTGAACAGGAAATTGGCAACTACGGCATCGATTCTAGGAACACAAGAGGATAATTGTCGGTAGAATTCGCAGAAAGGAATAAGCTCTGAATAATGAATACCTTCTTCAGGAAGCGTAGCAACAAAAAGTGGACTTGGAAAAGCCCTAATGGAGAAACAAGAAATGAAATAGATTTCATACTTTCTGCCAATCCCAGCATATATTGCAGGATGTATAAGTGTTAAGTAGGGTAATGTGCGGTAATCATAGGTTAGTCAGGCCTAGGATTTACCTCAATATGAAGATAGAAAAAGAGTAAAACTATTGAAGAAGAAACAGGTGAACCTAGACGCAGCAAGGGTAAAAGCAGACCAGTTCAGGCTGGTGCTTGCAAATAATTATGCAGCCTTAGAACAGAGAGATGAAGATGACATACAGGTAATGAATGAAACCGTAACTAGCCTGGCTTCAGGAGCAGCAAATGAAGTGGGAGGTAAGGCACCAAAGCAACCAGTAGGCAAGCTCTCACAAGTAACAAAGGACCTAATAAAGAAACTAGAAAGAATTAAAGTCAGAGTCCAACTCAGGAGATCACAGAGAAATCACGCAACTGTCAAAACTGATCAACAAGGAGAAATTAAGGGATATACGAAATTATAACGTGAAAAAAACCGAGGAAGCAGTAAAAAACGGACGCACTATGAAATTGGTGAGAAGAAAACTTGGCATGGCACAAGCCAAGATGCATGCACTGAAAGATAAGCAGGCTTATAACATCAGCAATTTCGAAGATATAGTAAAAGCAGTGGAAGAATTCTATACTGACCTGTACAGTACCCAGAGTAGCCATGATACCTCCATTTGAAGTAGTAATGAACAGGTTACAGAGGCTCCTCCTATAACTAGCGACGAAGTTAGAAGGGCCTTGGAAGACATGAACCCGGGAAAAGATGCAGAAGAAGATGGGATAACAGTCGATTTAATCAGATGGAGGAGATATTCTTGAAAAGCTTGCGGCCCTTTATACAAAATGTCCAATGACTTCAAGGGTTCCAGAGAACTGGAAGAATGCCAACATTTTACTAATCCACAAAAAGGGAGGCGGTAAAGAATCGAAAATTATAGGCCAATTAGTTTACTTCCAGTATTGTATAAAATATTCACCAGGATAATTCACAATAGAATAAGGGCAACATTTGACCTTATTCAACCTATAGTCAACCTAGAGAACAGGCTGGCTTCAGGAAGGGATACTCTACAATGGGTCACGTCCATGTCATCAATCAGGTAATTGAGAAATCTGCAGAGTACAATCAGCCTCTCTACATGGCTTCCATAAATTATGAAAATGCATTTGATTCAGGAGAGGTACCAGCAGTCATAGAGGCATTACGTAATTAAGGAGTACAAGAGGCTAACATAAATATCTTGGAAAATATCTAGAAAGATCCCACAGCTACCTTGATTATCAACTCCACAAGAAAAGTAGAAAGATACGTATAAATAAAGGGGTCAGGCAAGGAGAGACAATCTCTCCAATACTATTCAACGCATGCTTAGAATAATTATTCCAGCTGTTAAACTGTGAAGGCTTAGGAGTGAGGAACAACGGCGAATATCTCATGAACCTGCGATTTGCAGATGACATCGTCCTGTTCACCAACACTGGGCATAAATTGCAGCAAATGATTGAGGACCTTAACAGAGAAAGTGTAAGAGTGGGGTTGAAGAATAATATGCAGAAGACAAAGATAATGCTCGATAGCCTGGCAAGGGAACAACAGTTCAGACTCGCCAGTCAGCCTCCAGAATCTGTGAAGCAGTACGTTTACCTAGGTCAATTACTCACACGGGACTCTGATCATGAGAAGGAAACTTAGAGAAGAATAAAAGTGGGTTGGAGCGCATACGGCAGACATTGTCAGATTCAACTGGAAGCTTACCATTATCACTGAAAAGGAAGGTGTGCAATCAGTGCATTTTACCGGTGCTAACATATGGCAAAGAAACTTAGAGGTTGACAAAGAAGCTCGAGAACAAGTTAAAGGCCGCGTAAAGAGCGATGGAACGAAGAATGTTAGGCGCAACGTTAAGAGACAGGAAGAGAGCGCTGTGAATCAGAGAGCAAACGGGGATAGCCGATATTTTAATTCACATTAACAGAAAAAGAAATAGAGCTGGGCAGGCGATGTAATGCATAGATAACCGGTGGTCCATTAGAGTTACAGAATGAGTGCCAAGAGAAGGGAAGCGCAGTCGAGGAAGGCAGGAAACGAGGTGGGGTGATAAAATTAGGAAATCAGCAGGCGCAAGTTGGAATCGGTCGGCGCAGGACAGGGGTAATTGGAGATCGCAGGGAGAGGCCTTCGTCCTGCGGTGGACATAAACTAGGATGATGATGATAAATTAAAGTACTCGAACCCGCGACCCAACATGGAAATATGGACGAACCGGCTTCTCCAAGTTGGATTCCACTTGACATCGTGAAGGTCTAAATTTGAACCCTCGACCTTCGGTGTTAATTAAGGCGAAGTTATTAAAGGCACAGTTAATTAGCATATAGTTAAAGCACTCGAAACCATTACCTTTGGTGGGAGTTTAATCCTAGACATTTGCTGGGAGTCGAACCCACTTGGACATATGGACGAAGCGGCCATATTTCCAAGTTGAGTTTCAGTTAACATCATGAAGGTCGAGAGTCGAACCCTCGACCTTCGGTGTTAATTAAGACGAAGTTATTAAAGGCACAGTTAATTAGCGTATAGTTAAAGCACTCGAAACCACTCACTACCTTTGGTTGGAGTTTAATCCTCGACATTTGCTGGGAGTCGAACCCACTTGGACATATGGACGAAGCGGCCATATTTCCAAGTTGGGTTTCAGTTAACATCATGAAGGTCGAGAGTCGAACCCTCGACCTTCGGTGTTAATTAAGGCGAAGTTATTAAAGGCACAGTTAATTAGCATATAGTTAAAGCACTCGAAACCACTCACTACCTTCGGTTGGAGTTTAATCCTCGACATTTGCTGGGAGTCGAACCCACTTGGACATATGGACGAAGTGGCCATATTTCCAAGTTGGGTTTCAGTTAACATCATGACGGTCGAGAGTCGAACCCTCGACCTTCGGTGTTCATTAAGGCGAAGTTATTAAAGGCACAGTTAATTAGCATATAGTTAAAGCACTCGAAACCACTCACTACCTTTGGTTGGAGTTTAATCCTCGACATTTGCTGGGAGTCGAACCCACTTGGACATATGGACGAAGCGGCCATATTTCCAAGTTGGGTTTCAGTTAACATCATGAAGGTCGAGAGTCGAACCCTCGACCTACGGAGTTAAGGCGAAGTTAATTAAGGCACTCGAACCCACGAACCACCATGGAGATATGGGCGAACCGGTCTTATCTCCAAGTTGGATTCCAATTAACAGCGTGAATGTCGAGAGTCGAACTCACTACCGTCGATGTTAATTAAGGCGAAGTTAATAGAGGCATACTTAATTAAGGCACTCGAACCCACGACCTTTGGTGGGAGAAAACAAGTAATTGGAAGTAACAACAACGCATTCGAATAAAAATGTCATCTATCTCCCCTTTCCATTCTGTTTCTCTTTTTATCCCCTGTAACCCTTCCCCACATGCTGGGTAGCCAACCGGGACTACCTCTAGTTAACCTCCCTGCCTTTCTATGCATCCTTCTTTTTTTTCTCTCTCTCTAAAGTAATGTAATGCATGCCTTGTGAGCGCGCAGGCTTTCGCCTCCATCCTCTTCAGCGTGTGCTAAAGTGACAGTCAACTTTTTTTTGCCGCCGTTTTACGTTACAGGGCGGTGGGAGGGGGTGCCGCACCGCGAGCTCCTCTTTTCGTGGTGCCGTGTAAGTAATCCGGTCAATGGAACGAGTAATTTGACGCCAGCTATGTTGATCTGCATGGCCATTTTGAAATGTAGAAACACGGAACTAGACTGTTACGATGATTCGCTTCAACCTTCCAATATAAACATGTGCCGTAACGTTTGTGACCAGGAAAGTGACAAACTTACATAAAGAACCCTTCATTTGTAAAAATAAAAAAACGAAGAAAAAAATTAATTTTAAGAAACTTGTGTCCGAAAGCGTTCCTGCGTGTAATTTAAAAAGGATAGTCCTCATACTTGATGGCGCCTGCATTCCTTCGACACGTTTTAGTAGGTTCTGACCCGGGCTTCCTTTGAATGTGGCTCTGCACTATGGTATGGGGAATATATTGTCCAATATTTCCTTACAGAGGTTCATCCTCTTGACATTCAGCGAAAAGCATACAGGCCGGAGACGTACACTATAGACACTACTTCATTAAAATATACCTAAAACCGCTCCAGGAATATCTTAAATGCAAACAGTAAGTTCTGGCAACAGTCGTCCAAGTCTTAATTACTTGGCACACAATTTGTAAAAAACGGTCATTATTTACAAGAAATAAAGAGGACCTATTTAACAACTGCCTAACAAATAAATGTATCATTCCCTAACCACCGTTCTTTATTATGATTACATAGGTACACGGCTTAAATTAGGAAGAAAACGCTGTGAGTAGCGTTGCTGGCAATAAAGAATCATTCAATTGGTTTTCACTACGAAGAAAAAATGAAAACTTGAATAAGTATACGGTGTCAGCGAATTGGGATGATAGTAGCGTGTATGTCTTTATGTTGTGAAGACGATATATAGGGTGATGGTTTAATTGCTAGGACCCGGTTCCAAAGCAAGAAAAGAAATTGCAAACGTAAAGTTTTCCTTTGTTCGAGACACTGAATGCCATTAGCCTGCATTATTTCAGAGGGTGAGTTGTACGGAGAAAATTTTGAGTAAATAAACTTCACAGCTTTCCTCTGTTCCTTTTCGAGACGGGTAATATTGTGTTTAGTAAGCGGATCACAAACAACGCATGCATATTCAAGTATCGGTCTAATTATTGTGTTGTACTCAAGTAATGTTACACTCGGGGGTGAATTTTTAAGCTTATGCCTTAAGAAATATAGTTTACGGAATGCAGAAGAGCAAATGTTATCTATGTGTAAATTCCGGCATAAAGTTTTAGTAAAGTGTAACACCTAAGTACCTGTATTGAGTCTCTTCGTGCAGTGGTCACCCCAAATATAGAGGCGCACCAGGTTGCACGAACTGAACGTTTCGCTCCAACTCCGATCTGCACCCGGGCTTCACCGACTTGAGGCATCGCTTCTATAGCGGCTGTGGTTGGGAGTGGCTTCCACAAAGGCGTGCACCACTTTGATTGGAAGGACCGACAGTGTTGCGTGCGATGGCTGCGGCGGCGAAGAGAACGTGGAACACTTATTGTGCCACTGTCATCGATTTCAGTCGGAAAGACAGGCACTATCTATCGCATTGCGACGACTGGACGATCGGCCGTTGTCCGTGCAGGTGCTACTTTAAGACCGTCTCCATCGCTCGTCGGCCGACAAAGCTGTGAAGGCACTTTAGTTTTTCTTGAGGGCGACTGACCTGTGTGAACGCTTTTGGCTTGCTCAGGCCCTCCGCTGCGAGCGCGAGCTCATCGCGTCTTTCCTCCCCTCTCTCTATCCCAACTTTATATTCCCTCTTTCCTGTCTCCCAAAGTCGGGTAGCCAACCATACTAATTTATGGTTAACATCCCGGCCTTTTTCCTTCCTCCTCCGCCTCCTTCTTCCTGCAGTGGTGACGAACCTGTCCTGTACGTAAAAGAGAGCGGAGCATTTTGGCGAGAGAAGCGAAAAAAGACGGTCTTATCAGTATTAAGCTGCATATCCCACGTTTCACACCATTCAAAAATGTTCGGAAGAGTGGAGTTAAGATGGTTCTGATCGTTAGTTTAAGTGATCTCTTGAAAACGCACGCAATCATCTGCGAACAACCTGATTTGCACGTTAGGATCAATTACAGTGATTATAACGAGCCTATTTTTACTTTGTTATTTTTTTGTTTATGTAGATCTCATCACGGTTGATAATGGTTCGACGCAGGTGGATAAGGTGCTAAAGAGCGATAAGGGCTTATAATCGTCGGAGAAATTCTGATAAGGTTGATAAGGACCGATAAGAGTTGATAAGGGTCGATTCATGTCGAATGTTTAGGTTGATAAGGACAGATAAGGGTTGATAAGGACCGGCTCGATTGAGATAAGGTTGATACCACGGTGTAAGAGTAGTTTCTTACACCGTGGTTGATACCGACCGAAAAGGGTTGATAATGGTCGGATCGAGTCCGAAAAGGTTGATAACCGATAAGGGTGTATAATGGTCGGATTTAGCCCGATAAGGTTGATAACAAACGATAAGAGTTGATAATGGTCGGACCAAGTTTCATAACATTGATTATCACACCGGGCGGCGTGGAGATGAGCAAGTGGCACAATGCTTTCCTATGCTTAGACAACTCCCAGAGGAGTTTCTGCGTGAATTTTTTTTTTCAGCAACCATTGATTTGGCGTTTTCTGAAAGCTAGTCATTGAGCAGCCATTTATTCTTGGAAAGCTTGTTTAATTGTAATTGTAATAGTTTGTTTTTCTGTAACGATTACAAGTACGAGTGCTCTTTACAGAAAAGAACATTCCACTTCAGACGTCTGTGCTCTCTCTCAAAGTCACCTTGCCAGCCGAAGATGATAGCGTCGTCGGTTCCCTTCTTTTACGAGCACATCGTTATGCTTTATCGAAGGGTGATATAATGCTACCGTACTTGCTCGTGAGTGTGTATCTAGTTGCCCTCTGCCCTCACAGCGTGGCTTCGTTGAAGCACTATAAGCTCACGAGACCGAAAAGGAGATCAGAAACCCGAAAGTAAACCGTGTCTGTCGCGCAACGAGCCTATTTTTGCTGTGTTATTTTTTTTCTCGCATATCTTCTGTCTACGCTGCTGAATTCCATGCTTCAGCGGGGGCGAGTCCACTAGGGCAATGGCCGGAGTTTGTGACGTTCTTCATCAAGTTCATCCCCCTTCATCGATAACGATGGCGATAACAGCTAGCCTTAATAATCGATGAAGGGGCTGGTGATTGTAGCCTCACAATGAAGGCGACGTGTGTAGCGGCATTTACACTGCGACTTCTTACTCACTCTTGCATCGCTACCACTGAGAATGATTCCAGAAAGCGAACCTCTTCGAAATGCGGCCCAAAGTTGGCAAGCGAGCGACGGAGGCACCTGCACTCCTTGATGCCGTTCGACACTCGAACGATAAGCGAGCGCCGTAAAGTGGTCTGAAGCGTCGCATTCCTATCAGCCACTTTGGCGGAGATCTTACGCGTGCACAGTCGAACAAGACCGTTCATGTTACTGACTTTCAGCGCTGGCTTGTCCTAGATACTTGAAACAGACGTCAGTGGCCCTAGCGTCTGATAAGGCGCAAGTTTGGATTTTCAGCATGAAATAAGTGGGCGGCGGAGCATTGTGTGATTGTTCCAGTGTGACAACGGTTACATATATGTCATTGCCATTTCAATCATTGCAGCGTTACGTGCATAAATGGCAGCTGCTGCCTCTACGCAAGTGACCACTTAAGTCATCTGACGCTTGCTGTACCGTGGCCCTATATATGGACACTCTTAGTAGTCTTATAGTGTCTGTAGTAAACACAGGTAACAGGTGCAGCAGGTGGCTCGATCTGAATGTTTTCACCAAGTAGAACGTCATACAGATACGTGGTACACAAAATAGAAAAAAAAATCTATGTACACGTTGATTTTCACAATGCGTGCTCTGTCAAGCTTAGCCTTCCTACGGCATGTGGAAGGTCCTCACCACGTCTGATAAAAAGCCAAAATCCTAACGTGATCTCCTAATTTGTAATTGCGAAATACTGAGCAAACATACTCGGCACAGTGAAATGGAAGAGGAATGCGCCCGTCAACGTTGCACGAGCGAAGAGAATGAAAAAAAAAATGATAATGTGTGGTTTTTCGTGTCAGAACCACGATATTATTATGAGGCACGCCATAGTGGGGGGCTCCGGACTAATTTTGACCACCTGGGTTCTTTAACGTGCGCTCAAAACATGGTACACGGGGGCGTTTTTGCATTTCGCCCCCATCTAAATCAGGCTGCCGCGGTCAGGATAGCGAAGAGAGTCTTGTCGCATGAAAAACGCAGCCTAAAGAATTGCATATGCACAGCAGTGACGTAGTCGTTAAAGATGGCACGTCGCAATCGAGCAAGTAGAGTACGCATCCTAACACAGTGACTAGTGGCACAGTCAGATTGGTGCAATTCCGCTACCTGTGGGACGCTGTCCAGACGGCACCAATGACCTGGAATCTATCGTGGCACGTCACCCAAATGGCGACGTGCGGTCGACACTAGGATTACAGTTTTTGTATCACGTGTAAATGTCACTGGAATATTGGCAGGTACAAGGTGGGGAAGTCATCCATCATCGATGATAAAGTTACATATTGCGTTGGTTGTCAACCGCGTATTTTCTTAAAACTGTCTTTCATCTCGATCTCCATGCGAATCTCAGACGATCGGCTAGAAACACTTCGTAGAAAAGGCCTAGGATTTCTCCTTGGCATATCACGTGCAACGGCGAGCGTCCAAGTGCTACCACGTCAAAGCGCTCGGCTCATGTTATTTTCGCTTCTCAAAGACTGCTTACGCAGTTATGTCGACTAAGCAACACAACCGCGGGGTGGGCCCTCCTAAATCGTCTTCGGCGACGTACGGAGCCGCGTACTTTCATGGCACTCAACAGTGTTAATCTTCTCGGTCTAAAATTTCCCAGCGAATGGTAGCGACCTGAGACACCATGACTGTATGAAAACCTGCACTGCCAGCTGACTATATTTCCAGTATTCACAACAAGCGCTTTATGCTTGTTGCGAAAGCTCAGTCGTTGGTGCTGGAAAACTTGGAGAGAACGTATGACCGGCATCTTAAAGTCTTCACTGATGGTTTGGCCGATATGGAACATGGAGCTAGCGCAGCGGCGTTTGTGATTCCGATCCTCATGGTGTCCTGGGCGGGATGATTTGACGCCATCGTCTCGTCAACACTATGCGACAACAGTGGCCATTCAAGCAGCCTATACAGAAACTAAAGTCTTGTAAGTCGCAGTGAGTTGTAGTGCTGTCAGACATCAAGCTTGCTCAGCAATTGTTACAGCAATGGTTTCCTCCTTAGAAGTGCACTTAAAAGTTCGTTTCGCCTTCTCAAGGAACTACGCAGCCTCGAATTTACTATAAGGCTTCAATGGCTCGCTTCGCATGTACGCGCAGCGGGAAACGAGGTGGCTGATGGACTTGCTCGCGATGCACTGGCCCTTAGGTTAACAACGAAGGCTCCCAGAGTGCCTCGACATCATCTAAAACAAGCCATTCATTTTCTGTATTTATGGTCATCACGTCCCCAGCCTATTTTGACGAAGGGACGGAGCAGGCCTGAAGCTTCCCTGCTGCATCGCCTCCGCACAGGGTCAGCGCGTACACTTCTACATGACTATACAAGATTGTACTTGCCACGTCGCCCTTGTGTGTGACCTATGGGACTCAAGAAGATGTTGAACATTATTTGTTATAGTGTCCTATACTTGCTACAGAGTGCAACACTTTGTTTGAAGTGCTTCATTGTCGAGGCGCCACACATGCTAGTGTAGACGACATGTTCTCTCCGCGAGAACACTGAACATTCATGTGGGAAGTGTTTCGGCTCCTACTCAACTTCTGAAGCGATGTGGAGTTATACAGTGATTGGTAACGTCTAGGGGTTGGCCAATGCATTTCTCCGCAAAGTTCGGGAATTTATATCTCGAAACTGGTGTCGTCCTGAGAATTCGCTCCAAGTGGTTCCGCCTTGCGAAGTCCACTGCTAGAATTTGTAAATTGCAATATGGGTCATCAGATTATTAGCTAAAAAGTTAATTAGTGAATTCTTGTTGATTAGTCGATTTTGCATTTCAATTTTTTGTGCAAGTAGTGTCCGCCGCTTCAAGTAGATCAGCTCATAAACTAGAATTGAGCTATCTGCCACAGGCAACCTTTCAAAAATTTTGAATATGTTCGCTGAAACACCCTGTATATGCCGTGCCGCTGCTGAGGGCGAGGTCGTAGGTTCGACTCCCGGTCTCTGCAGCAGCATTCCCATGGGTCGGAATACGTAACTGTTCGTGTCCCTTAGCTATATGTGCACTTTTAAAAACCACAGGTGGTCGAACTTAACCTCGCGCCCTCCACTACGGCGTCTGCCGTAGTCCCATGGTTGCTTTCTGACGTGAAACCCTATGAACGAACCGATCATTCCGTGGGACTTCATGACCGATTCGCGCTTACTGCACGTAGTCGGCTCTCACTTTACACAGATTGAGTTGGCTCACAGTTGTCAAAATTGATACCCCAGGCAGTTTTATACGTTGCAAAAGAGAGCCTATTCGAAGACATATGGCACGATGCTGACTGGGACCTTAATTGCAAAGCGCTAAGTTATGTTGTGCCCGAGATTCAGACAAAGTCGAAAAAACCTCTACTACAAGGACATTTGCGATGAAGTCACGACCCGTATTTGCGGTGATGTGCTGTGTTCTGCAAGCACTCACCCTTGAAATGAACGAGTGTGAGATTTCACCTGCTTCACTAAGTATGTTACTTTGAAAGCTTCCCATACAGCTTCTCTCGACATTGTACTGCTCCGTCAGGTTTGCTCTACTGATTTAGTTCGCAGCGCAAATATGTTTCTGTATGCTTAGAACTGCTACTCTCCCTACACGTAGGTGTAATAATTGGCTTTTTTTTCAAACATATATATCCTGCTTAAAGAGTGTCGCACGTCACCGTTGTCTTTCTCTTTTTTCTTCCCAGCGCGCGTTTTACGTGCCTAGAACAGCACATTTGTATTTTCTTTATTTTATGGCAGAAACCTCGCAATGTGCGCTCATTATTTTTGAAATATTTATTGCCCCATACCTGATTGTTTCTGGCAGAGATATTGTCACCGTCGGTCTCCAATATCGCCTTCAGGATGCCAGGCGATACTTGCCGCTGATTCTACGGCTTCGTTGAGCTGGAAAATTGGTTTTCTGCCAAAGACGAACTCGCGATTCACAGTACAAGCTCATTTTTCTCTCTCTGAAATAGCGAATGCCGATTTTTTTTATGGACGTGATAGAAGTAGGTGTTGGCGCACAAATACAGCGCCGGCTAACGCTGGGCTCTTAAGCAGGTGGTGCAGTTTCATATACCGAGGGCTTCTGCGAGGACATCAACCAATTTTTTTTTTAAATTCTGGCAGGAAGCACATTACAATTTTTGAGCTGCATTGCTCAATGAGGAAGGGGGGGCACTATTTGCACGAGAGATCGAAATGCATAACTGTCTAAAGAACAAAAATTCACTACTTAAATTTTTTAAAATTCATTACCTCACAGGCAGATAAATTGTAATTTACAAATTGCATCCGGGAAGTTCGTAAGGTGGATCCACTTGGAACGAATTCTCGGGATGACACCAGTTTTGAGATACTCCTGAACTTTGTGAATAAATACAATGGCGGTCAAGTTACTTTTGCGCATCAATGCATAAAACGGCATTTTGTTAGAAAAAGTAAGTGGAACGACAGTGCATTTTTTCCGCAAGTTGGATAGCGCATATCTCGAAAATAGTGTCGTCCACAGAATTATTTTCAAGTGGATATGCCTTGCAGTCTCACCGGCCACAATTTCTAAATTGCAATTTATGCTGTAAGGTAATCAGTTAAAAATTTAATTAGTGACATTTTGATTATTAGTCGATCACACATTTCAATTTCGCGTAAAAGTATTGTCCGCCTCGTCGAGGGGGCCAGATCAAGGGCTAGAATTGCGCTATCTGCCACAGGCGATTTTTAAAAATTGCTTAGAGTCTCGTCAGAAACAACTGGTATAGGTTTATGTACTTTTTCACATAGGCTAGTAGCAGAAAGAGCAGAATAACAAATAATGCACACACCACGACGTTATCACACACAAGTCAAAATAATTCCATCACATTACAAAGGGATTCTCAAATAAATAATGTATCAACAATACCACATTACGCAGCGACATCAGAAAGAAACATCGTGCAAAATGCAAACCACATTAATATCACATATCATACACAGTGACAGTATAGGACGCTTTTATAAACGAAACTTTCTTTTTTCATAGGATAGTACTTGCGCTGTTTTCAGGAAATTTCTTTAATGCTGTTAAAAGCGCACTTTTGAATTGAGTGGCTCCGGTTGGCCAGGGGCCCAATAATTTGTTGAGAGCTAGTGGCCTACGATCTTTGTCTTTAAGGACGGTTTAAGTCGACGTCTTGGTGTACGTGTCATGATGCGGGTATTTTAGGAGAAGGGGATATGTGTTTTGGTCAACAAAGCCACAATAACACTGCGGAATTTCAGCACGGCCAATTCTGTGTAAAACGTGTTTTGTGTAGGCGTTGCTCAACCGTAATCGATGAATAATGGTTTCTATGTTTTTATCTAAAGGTAATTGAATGTTCAACTGAATAATCGGATCAATATAAAATAGATCGTAGCTTCCGGAATTTCGGTCAAACCACGTATTTTTACATATACTGAATTATATTGCTTTTAGAATAGTTCAGTTCGCAGTACACTTCCTGATAAGGGAGGGGTATCATATCATCTCTGCGACGTACTTGTGCTGCTGCGTCGGCTGCTGTTTTGCAAGAAATTTGACAATGTCCCGTTATCCACTGAAATACTCACGCTGCGATTGGTTCGCCTTTGCGAGCTCTTTGAGGGCCTCATAAATAATGATAGCGTTAATTGTTTTCACATTTGTGCAGCAAAGCGATGTGGGTAAGCCCACTCTTGCGCCTCTCATAAAAGGACGACGAAGTGATACGTTATTTGAGCGCTTGCATCATTACCACCCGATTCGTGGCTTATCCCCCATAGTGGGTGTGTGCGATTAATTGAGGCTTCATCATCATCATGGCAATTGGCTCTGCGTTTTCGCTTTGCTTCTTTGAAAACTCTGAAAGATGCCGCTCCCACGTTGCGGCAATGGATGAAGATACTCCCAAGGACCTCCCTGGGCGCGCAGCCCCAGGGAGGTCCCACGTTTCCCGACTTACGTCCGGGAAACGTGGGACTGAGTCAAGCGACACAGGTAGCGTGGCCACCGAATTGTGCTCGGACAGTTGCGACTGCTCGGACGACGGCTTCAAGCTTTTCATGAGCCGAACGGCAAAAATAAGACTGCTGCGGGCGTCATCGCCGGTCAGTGTTTCAACCGTGCAGGATATATCACAGCGCTGGCCGCACACTGTGCTCTCTTCTTGCCCGTCGACCCTATATATGACCAATTTGCGGCTCCTGAACAGGCAGGTTCTCACTTTGTTGCTCGAGGGAATCGCACCGAATGAGATTAAAGACGTGCATTTCACTACAAGATCGCGCATTTGAAAATGAGTTAATGTAGAACTACTGAAGTAATTATGCAAATTAGACTAATTAACTTTTTAACCAAAAGAGCCTTGCGATTGACTACAATGGAAGACGAAGTTTACCATCCGAGGAGCTCATGACCCTTTCCAAAATTGCAAAAACTTGACGCTGCTAATTTTTACAACGTAATGAATTCCGGCCAATTTCATACAGGAAAGCGAAACTGTACTGCCCAGGAGCGCAGCTGTGTGAAATTCTAAGGAATTCATTGCGCTGTAAAAATGAGCAGCGTCAAGTTTTTGGAATTCTGAAAGGTACGCCCGACGTCTCCCTACAACTTTTTTTTACAGGTACGTTAGGCACGGATCCGGCACACTGTGGTATAAAAGTTACGAAAGGGATAAGGCGGGGGCCTCAGAAAGGCTGGCCAACGTTTCGACAGGAGTACCTATCTTTGTCAAAGGCGGCCTTGTCATCCTCGGCATGTTAGTTTTAACTGCTCAGTAGAGTGACATCACGTGCGGTTGTTGTCGGTGGAGGCTGGTTGTAAAGGGAGAGACTGAATAGAAAATGATCGCTCTCGCTTGACGTCTCTAGCAGTGGTTTCTATAAGACGAGGGGACAAGTGCAGGAGAGTCGGAAATCGGGAGAAAGATAAATAAATAAGAAAATAGAAGAACGCTGTCTTTATCGAAGTACGTCCGACGTTTCTCGTTGGTTTTGCCCGTTTCACGTCAGGATGCATCGGGAATAAGCACGCTCTACAGCCAAATACATGCTTCCCTCGCGTCAGCGCCTATTCTGCGTGCATTGTGGTGCAGCGTTACTGTTTCAGCTCAGACCGCGCGGATCGGCGCACTCGTCGTTGCCGTACCTGTTCCATAGCGATGATGCGCGCTTTCAAAGCAAGAAAAAACGCGTTCTATTCGGTGCCCATCGGCGCGACACTTTGAGTACGTGTGCTCATCGCCAATAGAGCAATGCTGCAATTACACTTCGCTACCGTTTCACTAAGTGATCGGTGGAAATCCGTTCGTATTGCAGAATTTCTCAATTACCCAAATGTCGAAGTAGAAACTGTAATCCACAAATTAACAGAATCGTTAACTAACGAAAGCAGACACGCACGACCCCTCTATACGTACAGTTAGCTCCGCGGACAGCTCTTCAAGTGGCATTCAGCTTTCGTTTGCGAACAGGCACGAGTGACCTTCGTCCGTACCGTTTTCTTTATCACTCAAACCAATTCTTCCTTAACGCTTCCTCGGAAGACAGCTTTAGTCATACCGCAATGCAAACCACTAATAAAGAACTTAAAAACTAGTAGCGCGAGTTATGGCTTCGTATAAGGCGTCGTGGTTCTGTGTACGTTTAAAAGCATATTCAGTCGTGCCGCTACAACATACACACTTATACTTTCAGGCTGCTTCGTCTTCTTAACATTGTGAATGGGATATAGATGGGGTTCTGCGGCGAGGGGGGTGGTTGGGAGGGAGTAAACGTGATCGAAAATACACGTACAGTAACTAACTTCGATGGTAAGCGGTGCCAACGCGGCTGAGGGCCCGCTTTTCTAACCAAATACGCCGCAGCTGTTTGTGTTCAAGACGTTTTAGATAACGTACGTGAAGCGTAGCAATATTGGTCTTTAGAAACACCGAAATGAGCAAAAATTATGCGGTAGAAATCAGAACAGCTTGAGATCAGTTGTTAATATTATACAAGTACAAAAACTTTCGCAAGTCGGTCGTTTTGTTAGAGTTGCGGTCAAATCTCCGATTGTTACGCCGGCTAGCTGGTTCGCATACGAATTGACTAAATCTTTTGTTGTATTTTTTTCTTCTTCCCCTGTGATAGTTTGACGTGGCGAAAGCGTTTTCACCACTTACATCTGATAAGGCAAGACGACACGAAACAGTGCGTCATCACTGCTGTCGGACCGCCACACGCATCAGGCCGTCGGGTATGCGTTATAGTAAGCTTCTTGCGCCGTTCTCGCATGTGCCACAGTGCACATGCATATAAAAACAGCACAATAAATGTACGACCCGACGGGGCATTTGATCTGGCATTTGAAACCAAATACATTGCGACCAGGAATCGAATCCTAGACCGCAGTGTGAAAGGCAGACACTTTGCCTCAGTGCTACCACTGAAACTTCCCTAGTGGCTTTTCCAGTTGTTGTACTAACCATCGCCTCGAAATTGTTAGTCTTTCCCGAATTATTGTTGCTGATTTCGCCGTTTCCACGGTCAATTCTAGTGCACTTTACATACATTATATCCTAAACTCTTATCCTATGATGTATTTAGCGCCAAGAGTCACTTCTAAACGCAACTTTTGTTAGAATAGCGAGCCCTCCGCCGCGCTAGTACGGATTGCTGTCGAAATTCGCTATGGCACGTACTCCTTCCTCTTGTTTGTGCAGGCTCCTAGCTAGCACCTATCACGCAAAGGTATGGGCGTGTGATAAGTTGCTCTGTACGTAATTTAGCCTCTGTATTCTCAACGTAGTGCGAAGCTTCGCAGAATGTCGCTGAGGAAGAACGTTCTCGTGACGGAGCCGCCATTCCTTCGTATATTTACATATAAGGCGACAAACTGGACTGTTCGCGCGTACGTCCCTACGTAGCTTTATACACTTCGATTCTGGAAAGGATTATGGGGTACCCGCGTGGCCCTCTTTAAGTATTCTATTGGGAGCAGTCGCACGACTCATTTGGTTAAAAAGTTAAATATTATATTTTGCATAATTATTTGCCTAACTACTACAATATGCAATTTCACAATTTTTTTTTTTACACAATGCGAATGTGTAGTCTCTTGAGCGTTTAGCTCAATACCAGAGTGGCGAGTTGATTTTAAACGTTACTGCGTGCACCACTACTGTTTGTCTGCGTAGTCCACAGAACACACAGGAAGACTTGTTTGTGTGCGTCATTGTTCATAATCTCTGAGAGGGTTGAGCATCATCGTTGCATGGCTCATCGCATCGTGGCAGCAGCGGTCTGTACCATGTTTCGCTGCGTAGCGCAGACGCTCCTTTTCCGCGCGACGCTTCTTTCGGGCCTGGGTGTCCTCGACGCTGAGTGCACGCTTAGGAGCCATTTTGCTGGTACGTGTTTCCGTGCTCCTTCTGCATACGTGGCCAGCACGCTGTTCAGACGCCAGCTCCAAGCGCTTTCTTCAGGCTGTGGAAGAGTGTAATGTCTACACTATCACAGCCCAGCGCGCAACCTCCACAGTGCAGCACCTGCACTTTCGTCGCATAGCAAAGCAAGCACAGCACGTGCCATACGCACAAACTGTGAAACGCTGCCGCGGCGGCGCCAACCGGGATGGATGGATGCTATTAGCGTCCCCTTTGAAACGGGGCGGTGGGTTGCGTCACCAAGCTATTATTGTTATATTGCCTAATGTCCTAACTACGTTCAAAGAAGAAAAGAAGAAAAGCAAAAAAAAGGAGACACGAAGAATTCCCATAACTAAACTTTCTGAACTGCTATTGGGAACTTTGTTTTTGTACGCCTCATTTGTTTGTCGTTCCCCTACTTTTCTTCCATCAATCTTCCTATCGCCTCTTACTAATCTCTATTGAGGACATGTTTACTTTCCCCCTGCTCTCGCTGAACTCAAGGGCCTCAAGTAGGCCAGTGATTCCGTAATCGACCGCTCGGCAGATAAATTCACATTCTAATAAAACATGCGCCATCGTTTCCCTAGCTTTACAGCACCAAGCACATGCTTCTTCTTCCTTCTTATATCTCTCTGTATAAGTGCGTGTTCTAAGGCATCCTGATCTCGCTTCGAAAAGTAATGGGCTTCCGTTTGAGTTATCATAAGTTGTTTTCTTTCCTGATTTCGTTTTTCCTCTTAAGTAGTTACTCATAGCAGTTTTCTTTTCCATTGCCGCCACCCATGAAATTATCTCAACCTCTCTGACATGCCGCTTGACGTTCTTTGTTACCATGTTGCTCACCATATCGGTCGCATACCTGCTGATAAGCTTCCTAGTTCTTTTCCTCCACTGTGAATCAATGTATTTCCTGTACAAATATCTGAACATTCTCTCTGCTCACCTACTTTACGCCATATTCCTCAGTCGTTCTTCACAATCAATATTACTGTGAGCCTCCCTCTCTTCAAAACTTGTCTAGCCCATATCACCCGGCACAGCCTCATTTAGGTGAGGTTCAATGCTGCATAAAAATGTGAGCGCGGCCTGTTACCTATACGTCGTAAGAGGGCTCTCCCGGGCGTAGACTCACTCAATCGTAGTAGCTGGATCATCAGAGCCTCGGAAGCCTGAAGTCGTAGAGGGCGTGACTCAGATTCGTAGAGCACTTTCTTGTTTGACGCTGGCTGAGGGACTCGAAGGCAAAGTCGGATACCTTTTCTGTGGATGGCTTCTAAGCGCTCGTATTGGCTGTCGGAGGGTGACATCAGAGGTAGCTGATACAGGACTCGACTGGTAATCAACGCTGTATGTAGCCGTAGCATTGACGTCGGGTGGTTGCCCCAGCGTATGCCAGCGACTCGCTTGAGCACATGTAGCCTGGGTGACGATGACGCCACAACGTGGTCAACGCCGCGGCGCCAGTGTAGCCTGTGGTCTAAGGTAACGCCCAGGAATCGGACGTTGGTGACTTGTCGAATCTGGTATCCGTCCAAAGTCAGCGTCAAGCGTGTAGATTTTCTTTTCACTCCAGGAAATAGTATGAATGATGATTTCTCTGCTGATAGTGTTAATCCAATCGTTGCCAAGTGACCCTGAATTGCTTTTACTGCTCCCTGGGCTATTCGTGCGAGGCGGCGATGCTGGTAGCCGGAGACCCATATGCAGATATCATCGGCATATATAGATATCTTCACTGGTGTTCGATGGTTTAGTACTGTTGGGAGGCTACTCATGGCAATGTTAAATAATAAGGGAGATAAAACACTCCCCTGTGGCACACCACGAAATATACGTATTTCATCGCTCAAAGTGTCGCCAAGACGAACTCTGATGCGACGATCATTGAGGAACGTATGTACGAAGTGCAAGAGATGACCCGTGACGCCTATAACTTGTAACTGGCTGATGATGGCTCTTTGAGACACGTAGTCGTAAGCTTTAGAGACATCCATAAAAACAGCAAGTGTCGACAGGCCGTCCGCACTGTAATGTTCTATGTGGCTTAGCAGGTCCAGCACATTGTCTTGAGCGCTTAGACGCTGCCGAAACCCAGTCGTGCACGATGGTAGTTTTCGACCCTGCTCGACATACCAAGTGAGTCTTGTGCACGCCATCTTCTCCATTAGCTTCGCTGCACACGAGGTCAGTGATACCGGTCTGTATGAGTCCAGAGCTGCAGGATTCTTTCCAGGTTTCAGAACCGGTACCACCCATGCTACCTTCCATAAATGTGGGATAGCCCCACTGACATAGACTTGGTTGAAAAATGCCAGCAAATCACGCCGCCTCTCAACCGGTAGGTTTGTCAGCATCTGATTACTGATAAGGTCAGGTCCCACCGCACAGCGACGTCGGAGGCTGCTCATGGCTAGTTCCAGCTCTCTGAGTGTGAAAGGAGCATCCATTAAAGACGACGACAGCGGCGGTGGCGGTCGGTTGTGCCGGCTGACCTGCCGGAAGATTATATTTCAGCGAACGCATTCGCAAGACAAGCGAGTGTCTTGCCTAACTTCATTGCTAGGGCTTCAAATGGCTTGTGTGGTCGAAAGTTTCCAGCAAGGTTATTAACGACCCACCATATCCTTGGAACTGGTGTGAAGACCGATAGGCTTGCACAAAATGATGCCCATTGATCTCTTCTTAGTTTCCTTGTATACCGCCGAATCACTGCGTTAATCCTGTTGTATATAGTCTTCATTGGTGGGTCACCCTTCGTCCTCATCAGCCTCCGTTCCGCTCTTCTACGGGCAGCGCATAGATTTTTGAGCTTTAGATCCGGAGCGGGGAAGTGGTCGGGTAGCTTCAGCTCAGCGGTAGCCAATCTCTTGCTACGTAGCATGTCCGCGAACAGGTCTCCAGATGATTCGCTTAGGCCATCCCTGTACGTATCCCAATGCGTCACAGGACAGGATCTTCGGCCGTTGGTTCTATATCCAGCAATGTTAACGAAGACAGGAAAATGATCACTGCCCATTCTATCCTTGCTAGTCGTTGACGATGCGAGGATGTCCGTTGAATGTAACGTCAAGTCAATGACACTGTAAGAGGCCGGTGGTCGAAAAAACGTTGGCTGTTTGTCATTTGCCACGCAGAGTCCCTCGGTGTTTAAAGCTCTAACAATTTGCTTTCCACGTACATCAGTCGTCTTGTCGCCCCAGAGAGTATGGTGCGCGTTAAAGTCCCCACATATAATCCTCGGAGCTGGGCAGCGGCTGCAGAGGTCTCTTATAATTTCTCCCATCGGGACCTTCTGACGAGAGCTCACATATACGGAGGCCACGCTGAGACTTCGGTTTCCCAGCCGCACTTGTACAGCAGTGACTTCCAAAGCACTGCTGCAAAGGTCTTGAACTGGTAGAACGCAATGTGGTATTTCCCGTCTCACATATAGCATGGCGCTTCCGTTCGGAAATGTCGGAATACTTTGATCTCCATGTGCGACATAACCAGCAATTGATCTGGAACTTGGAAGACCAGCCTCGGACAGGGCCAATATTGGCACAGGCATGTTGCGTAAGAAAAGCGACGGTTCAGGTAAGTGGCACGCAAGACCCGCACAGTTCCATTGCATAATAAGTGGCACCTGTGGACGAGATGGTGAACATTGTGTCCTGACCGCATCCATATTGCTTGGTGCTTTAAGAAGAGGCAGAGCTTACAATCACTGACTCGAGAGCCAGGACTACTTCGAGCATTTCCTTCATCGAGCTCGCCGGCATCTTCTCTATGTGTGATCGCAAGGCCTTGAAGAGAGCACGTAGCACCTGCTGACAGTCCTCCTGTTGATTTTTCCCATCGCAACGCGATTCGGGTCGCTGCAGTGCAGACACATAACTTCGCTGCTCCGGTTGTTCAGCAGTCTTGTCTTCTGCGGGGCCTCTGTTCACTGATTTGACTGCTTTAGCCGGTCCGCTGCGCGATGGCACCACTGTGTGCTGGATTCCTGGAGAAGGCTTCAGGCTTGGAAAATCAGTTTCACTCTTTGAGCTCCATTTGATTTCGTCCGACTCTCTGTGACTTTCTGTCTTTTTCTTCGTCGCATTTTTCTCAGCGTTTCCTGTTGGCCCCAAGATAAACGTTTTCTTACGCTTTATTGCCGCTGCACGCGTAGGACACTTGCTGTAACTAGCTGGATGGCAACCACGACAGTTTGCACATAGAAAGTTCTCGCTGCACGTGCATGTTTTGAAATCATGCGGTCCTCCACATCTCTTACACCGCTGCTCACCACGGCAGTACTTGGCCACATGTCCATAGCGCTGACACTTGAAGCACCGAGGTGGTGTCTCAACGTAGTCAATGGTCTCGTGCCTTGTGAAGCCCAAGTTGATCTTCTCTGGACGGTCTGTATTTGGAGCGAACGTAATAACCACGGAGCTGGTTTGCCTGGACTCCCAATCGGTTTCGGAAATTTGGACGCGTCGCGTGACTCTCCTTGCATGGTAAACACCTTGTGGTTTTAGGAATAGCAGCAGTTCCTCGTCAGTGTACCACTTCGGTACTCCTCTAATAATGCACGTGTTTTGCAGGTACGAATTGGGCACTCGTGCTGATATTGCAGTCCCTGAGATTGACTTGCAGCTGAGAAGGGAATTCACATGCTCTTCTGTCTGTACATCTAGAAGCAGGGCTCCTTGAGCAGTAAATCGGCTCCTAACTGGCGATGTGCCAAGAATCTTTTCAATTTCCGTAGACAGAACAATGGGATTTACCTTTTTCAGGTCGGCTCCTTCTGTGGCAGGGGTAATAATCACTGGGATTCCCACGGTCCTCTTCTTGCGGTGACGCACAAGCCTGAAGCCTTCATCGTCCAGATCTGTGATGTCAGCTATGTCACAATCGTCAATAAGCGTAGACTCGTCGTCTGTTTCTGTAGCCTTGTATCGCTTACAGCCACGGTTGCTCTCAGGGTCAGTCGGTGGCTTCTGGCCCGGTGTCAGGTCAGGCGTAGTCGTGACGGAGCTCTCGCCGCTACCAGATCGGGCTCTTCTGCAGGCTCCTATCGAAGCGACGGGAGGCGAAGGCCCCCCCGGCCTCCGGTAGGGAAGGTACCTTGGCGAGTCGTCCGACGTTTTCGACAAATCTATTTGACAAAACGTCGAAAAAATTCGAAAACACTCGGGAGCGAGACAGCAGTGCCACTGTGTCGAACCAAACTTCTTCTACGTAATTCTTCTACGTACTGGTTGCCACCCGTTAAATAAGCAGAAACCTGAGATATGAGGAAGCTAGGAAGACCAAGGAACTCTAAAATGAAAATTAATTTGTCATGAGGAAGTACATCGAAAGCCTTTAGAAAATGCAAAAATATTACGTCTACTTGGCGAACCTTGTCAAATATAGAAACGAAAGAGTGAATGACTGTGTTTAATTGGGTGGCCGTCAAGAACACCTTTGTGAGGCCATGTACGGAGAGGCGATAAAATGTTATTCTCGTTCAAGAAACCAGTAATGCAGTCAGCTGCAATGTGTTCGATTAATTTGAAAGAAGGCGATGGGATGGAAATCGGACGATAATTCAAGGCTGAACGTGGGTCGCCCTCTTTTAATATAGGAATAACAAAGGATACTTCCCAATCTTGCGGGAGTACTGCCGAATTAAGAGAGGCCTGAAAAACTACCACAAGAAATTTACTTAAAGGTTTAGCGTAACGGGGGGCCGAACGAAAGTGTTGGGAATGCCAGCTAGAGACGATTTTACATTGTACCTAAGGAGTATGTTAAGTACACCTTGACGAGATATGTCAACGTTAGAGGGGCATGAGGGTGAAGTTTGGACGGAGTGATGAGTGGGCGGGGAGAAGACGCTGTGGAAGTGGCCATTGAAAAAGTGAGCGATAGACATGGTAGAAAGATGGGGGAGTTGTACAGGACGCATACTTATTAATTCAGCGCGAAAACAACGGAAGAAACCGAGTTAGAAAGACAGAGGACGAGCGCTGTCGTGGGATCCGTTATTAGAATGCTATCGTGGATAATATTCGTTATGGTTATCTTTTTTTCCTCAACAAACTCCTAGAACTTCTGAGGGCCTTCTCTAAATAAATTGAGTAGTGTGTTGATAAATTAATTTTTGTTTTTGGCATGTTCAATAGATTCTGAAAGAACGACACAAACATTGGTTAGATTGCTAGAAGCGGGGCCTTTATTTATTAAACATTTGGCTTTACGATTTAATAGAACAGTACGCCTATTCATCCATGGTGCATGTTCAGCTGACTTTTTAAGTTTGTTCGGTATGAACTGAACAAGACAGAACGGACACGTGAATTTAAACATTTCCCAAAGCTGCAGGATGTCACTCTGACAAAAATCAACAAGAGTCAAGGTAGGCTGTTATTGCTCACATCATCGACATGCGCCAAATCTTTAAAAACCTTAGTCGGATGCGCGTCATTGGCACGTTTCACATTCAATGAGAAGGAAACAACGCCCGCCGCAGTGGCTTAGCGGCTAAGCACGATGTCACGGGATCGAATCCCGGCCGCGGCGGCCGCATTTCCCGTGTCCTGCGCATTGAGGGCGCTTCAAAGCTCCCCTGGTGGGCATAATTAGTCCGGAGTCCTACACTACGGCGTGCCTCATAATCAAATCGAGGTTTTGGCACGTAAAACCTCTAAATTTATTGATTCAAGGAAACAGGTTCGTGGTCAGACAGGCGAGATTCCACAGATACAGACTAATCAGAAGATGATCGTTCAAGACGAAGTCAAGGACCAAAGCAAAATCGTTTCCTGGCAGGTTCACGAACAAGTTCTAAAAAGCTGCGGTGGAACATCATATCAAAATGCACATTTTCAACGAAAACCGAACCAGCACCCGAATTAATACGATCCCAGGATTATGCCTGGCAGATTGAAATCGCGAAATATTAGCTTATTTGTATCGAACTGAGCCATATGCTCACTGGAGCAGAATACTGCCATCTGATATTACCAATCTTCATATTACGAAATTGACTAGATAAGAAGAATCGAGAAGCCCGAGCATAATTGCGGTCATTGCAGACAGACCCGACTGTGCCCACATTTAGCTCCAGCCTAAACTGACCCTTTTCGTCACTGCGATGACGTTAGGCAATATTGCAACTTCATAGCAGTTTCATGCATGGTTTACATACAGAAGTGGCAACTGTGCTTGCCGCAGACTGTAGCACAAACTAGAATTGCAAAATGCCGAGGATCGGCTATATTGAGGTGATGTTAGGGCTTTCCCCAAGTACATGAATAGCTTATGTCGAAACTTTATATCATTAGCTCGCGTATATGTTGTTCGTCGTTACTTTTGCCTCGTCCTGTGTACTGAATAATTTCTGTTTCAATCGGCTGCTCAGTAGTCACCGTCGTGGGGTACTCTGTCATGTGTCTTGACGTCACTGCCGGAGCTAACAATTATTTGCGCAGAGGTGGCTACAGGAGCTTCGCGAAGGCATTAATTGATATTCAAGCGATATAATTTAGGAAGCATCACTGGTCGGTGTGCTCATCACTGACACCATCTAATTCGCAATCACGTCATCAGCCTCCCACTCAGCTACGCCAAAGCACTTATGTTTAGCCAGGTAATCCCGCATCCGTTTCTCCTCAATTTAATGATGTGTATAGGAACACGAGATGCGCGAGGGGAGGAAAGGGCCACCGAACAGTGGCCGCGGCGCATGCCCGGACGAGGCGCGTTGGTCGGCAGCGGAAGGGAGGCGAAGCGGGCGGTCGAAAGGCCCGCCGCGCGGCCCAGCGCTGCTCCATTTTCCGCGAGGGAGAGGAAGGGGGGTCCAGCGCTGCTACCGCGACGCCGAGAGGAGGTTGCGCCAGCGGCGACCGCCAGGGCAGCGGCGGCGGCGTTACGGAGGCGGCCCCACGTGACGAGCAGCCGCCTGCGAGCACGGATCGGCGGAGGCAGGCTAAGAGTCGGTCGGCAGCGAACACCGTGAGCCAGTCGTCGTGAGAAGTCGAGCTTCGGAGGAACCCTGCCGCCCTCGGAATGGCCCCACAGCTGCAGCCCGCGGCCCTGGCCGCCGCCGCCGCCTTCTTCCTGACGCTGGCCACGCTGCCTTCGAGTGAGTGGCGTCCCTAAAGGTCGAACAGAGGTCGGCCTCGCACGCGCCGCTCTTCTGCGCGCCATCCCTTTCGCTGCCGCTCTTCATCTTTCCAGCGCCGGGTTCGAGCCGCCGCCGTAGTCTGTGCACCGGGCCGCTCGCGCGCGCGATGCGGCCAGCCCCGGCGACAGGCAGGCTCGTGCTATACGGGTTCCTGCTCGCGGCTATTGAGCGAAGGCCATTTGCACCGATCAGCCCGGCGAAACCGCATTGAGAAACCTCGTGGCCCTAGCGGAGAAACGCGCGCGCTCATCTCCTGATCTTTGACAGGCGCAAGCGGGGGCAAACAGCTTCTTGGGCCCACGGGTTCCGCATCCGGCATCTCGCCTATAATCGCTGGCTCTATCAACGGGCCACTGTGTTTTCCCCCTTCGTTGCTTCGTGGAGGCGCAAGAGTACGGCGTCTTCTTCGCAGTGAGCGCGGCGAACTCTCGCCACTGGTTTCACTATTGAACGTAATGTAGTGGCGGCGCCGCGATTTCAGTGCGTAACACTAACCACTCGTGGAACGAAGTGCGATGCAATAGGTAGCTACGTGAAACGCTAATGTTTTACCTTGCTGCCTATTGAAAACCATTGCACGGGATGTTTGCTTATATACACGGATGATCCTTTTGTCCCAGCAGCCAGGCTTGATATCATCCTAAGCGAGCGCCCGAACGTTACGGTTCCTTCTGACGCCTTCTATGACTCCGTTGCACAGTCGCTTTGTGAACATGCGTAGCTGAGTACATTCACGTTAAAACAGCAAATAACGAATTTCCCTTCTATCTGCCTGGCAATTTCACAGAGAAGAACGTTGCGCACCCATTATTCCGAAACTAATGTCCTTCATCTCATTTCCTCCTCCTCCGTTCTGGTATATGACAATTACCCGGAAATAATGTGCTGCTTCTGCTTGGATTGTGTTCATCTTGGACGAAAGCATGATTAACAGCTTCTCATTTTAGTTTTCACGGCGCATTTCTAATTTATTAATTGGTGATCACCGTGAGAAAACGACTCATCTTTCTGCTCAGAATATTAGCGCCAGTGGATGTGTTAGTGTTTAGTACAGCAATTTCTTCAATTTGCTTGAAGAGCGCATCAGTTCCACTCAATATTATCTGACCTCCATTTACATTTTGTTATGCAGTAACCAGTGCAGGGATCCTGCAGCCCTCTTTATTGACTGAACTTGAACCAGGTGCTAGAAAGATCAAACACCATTTTTCTCCGTTACAGCAACCAAAGTGGCACCACGGAATGAATTATTTGGCCACGAATCAATGATGTTCCGGTAAATGGGGCTACACGCGTAGGATGGAGAGTGATGTTCATGAGAACGGCACACCACGAAGGTTTCTTTCACGCTTTCAAGTGATTACATGGATGCAAGGACTCGCTCGTTGCAAGGATTTTCTTCTACAGTCCGTTATTTATTTTACACGTGACCGCTTCTTCCCTGCTTGGATTCCCTGGTCAGGTTTCCCTGGTTAGCCGTACCCGTAACCCCTGAGCTGCACAAGAATAATTAAAGGAAATTTTCGAAACTTAACGCATGCCAAGTTAAACAGACGAATATTTCAAGCGTAGTAGATGCGCGCTACCGCATCCACTGCCTATGCAGAAACAGTCAGTAGGAAAACCTTACCTTTTTTTCTTATTTGTTTCTACTACAGCACCTCGAGAGTACCCTCAGTAGCTGCAAGCAGCGCAGTTGTCGGCGCCTGCTAGGTATAACCAGGAGAATAACTTTCGGAACGCATGACTGCACGAGACGCGAAAGCAGATGATGTAACGGGCGGATGCACACACGCATAACAAGTACGGGCTGATATGCACGCAGACGGCAGTAACCATACCAACGTCAAAAGCCGATTAAGGTCTCCGCCGTACGTTACCGGTGTTCCGCCAGTGAGTGTACGTTAACAAACACACACTGATAGGACATATTGTGCATATTAAGCCATCTAGATAACAGCGCACTCCGCACGTCCAGACATATTCGTAAACATTTCGCCGTGAAAGACACGCAGTGCATATGCGCCTGCTGTTCTATAGGGATGAGGGAAGCAGGATGCGCGACGTCCTTCAGTGTATTGGAGGCCTAACTCGCAGGATGCGTCTCGAAAAAGTGGCGTTGAGGCACGACCTCTCGGAATAATGGCTCACCGAACGGTGGGCTGCTTTTCGGTACTTCAAAATGCCCTTTCACCTTGTCCTTATACTCTTGCCGTGGATATCTGACCTGTGCGTGTGGCAGAGTCTCGCACAGTTCGACGCGACCGCCTCGGAACCAGATACACTTGCTTATGCTGCGTCACTAAGTTTGCGTGTTCATATTCGCCTGGTTTCGATGCGCGAGTTGTTCTTAAACGGACAGGACGTTATAGCTGTAAAGGGACAGGTTACCGACGCCTTCTAGAATCCAGCAGGAGAGCCCACCTTTATACGGGATGGTTACAAGTGCGGCGTGCGACCATTTCTCGACTCTCGCGGCGGCATTTTGTGGAGAACTTTGCACGGGAGATACCGCGGGGTTTGTTCTTGCAGTGCAATGACAAGTTGATAGCAATGTCGCATGATGGTGATGCGGACTCGGCGACGAAAAGGTTTCAACGCGCAAGATGCGCCTGTGAAGAACTGTGTTGCCTGCGCGATATAGCTCTTTCGTCTCTGAACTTTACGGGAGCATCGCCATAAACCGCACAACGGCCCGCTTCTCAGCCTGCACGCTTTCTGTCACGAAACAGGCTAACAGAACAGGCGCTAAAAAATAAAGAAAGAACTCAATCTGTAAGCGAAGAAGGAAAAAGGACATCGTGTTCCGACCTATATCACTTGCACCTTTATTTTGCTTCATGAGAAAAAAGAAATGTGGCCGTAATAACGCAGATTTCAAATATTGAAAGATTTGCCTGCAGGCCCTCGCTCGAAATCGAGGTCGATATGAACGCTTGAATACTAACGAGGCGTTTCCCCCAAGAGTGGGGAAGCAGAAGGGTGTTTCGAAGGTCGTGACACTGTGCTGCGCACCGGCTTGTCATTGTCGGGCCCGCTTCTTGCGGGAGCAGCAGTGCAGCGGCGAAAGACGAGGCCGACAGCAAGGGGGTAGTAGCTGCTACACGGGAGCGCCCCTGCGCGGTCGCGCTTTGCACCCGCACGCGCCGGCAGCGGCGCGCACGCCTCGTTCGGCGCGGGGACCAGCGATCTGTGACGCTGGTTTAGCGCGTTTCGCAAGGACGTGCCGGCTGTGGCAATGGCTGCGAGTCGAGCGCACGCGGCACCAATCCGAAAATGAGAAGGGAAGTGGGTGGCGCGACTGTACCAAGGCCTCGCGCGACCGCTCTGTGCTTTCTTCATTCAGTGTAGACGTAGTTCGTTAGCGCTGCCGTCAGCGTCGTCACGTTCACGGCGATGGCCGGCCGGTGTAGCGGTTACCGTGCCTTCACCTGTACTTCCGCGGCAGTTGGCGGTCGCCGATGCAGCGCACCGGGCTATTGTGTACAGTAGGCGAAAAAGTAACTTAAAGAACGAGAAAATATGTCCGTACAGGCGAACTGAGAAATCGATGGCTGGGGTCAACGACTTGGGCGCGAACGATCGTTTTTTAGCTAAACGTGACTGAAAACGGAAGACTGCCGTCGTTCGTGCTTTCTTTATCTGTTCGGCATACACAGTATGCCATTTACGAGGGTTGCCGGTGTCTGGTGGAAACATTCTGCACCGGTATGCTGAGTAGGGCCTGCTGGGACACGATACGAAGTCAAGAGCTTCTGGATAAGACACGCACAGTAGAAAGGCACGAAAAAAAAAAATAATGCGGTGCCTGTCTTTTCACCATGCTCTACGTATCCCCTCAAGAAGCATTCTCAACCTTTGCGACTTAATGCTATTGTGTTAACTCGGGTGGCCCCGAGATCAGCACATGTGATCCAGCTCTTATGATACCAGAAGCCTTTGCAGATTCTTTCGCTAACGTCGACATAACGAGAGCCCGCAGAATTCTTGGATACGTATGCGGAGGCTTCCCTATTTTAGAAATCGGACGTCTTGCCGGCGCCCTTCTCGCCGTCGCTCGATTCTTGCGAAAGCGTCAAAGGTCGACGCACTCTTTCATCGTTATATCATAAAGCTTCCTTGACGGCCGCTACCCTTCACGGCTGGTTAGACTTCGTCGGTGGAGCTTACCCCTTTATGCAATGATGTGCTGCATATGGCTAAGCTGTGCCGTGTAGTTTGAGGCTGCCTCTTGAGAAGTTACAAATTGCGTGCGGGATACATTTCTCTCTGCCCTTTTTTGTTTTAATTGGCTCTTATGGCAAGGAACTACCTTCCAAGACGTCATCTTGACTTTAAGTACGAGAGAAAAAAAAAAGGAGGTGGAACTGCTTACGTTGTTGAACGAGCTCCCAGTACGTCAAACGGAATGACACACTAAGCATATTTATCTGACACCAGCCCGCTTCCTTCTGAACCCCGAGCTCTCCTCCATGACCAGAAGTCCATTCTCCGACGGAACAAGTGTACTTATACCACCCCACTGTGTCTGCTTCCTTCCCCTCAGCATCTTCCTGGTTAAATGCAAGTTTGTCTTTGGAGGCTTCGGGTTGGGCTGGCCATATAACACCTGCCGTCACGTCTACGCCTGGGGATCTGCAAGTGAAAACCCTACAACGTTTTGTCCCAGATGCTCAGCGCCTGTGTGTACGTCGGACGTTCACCAACCTTTGTGACTGCGCCCTGGAACAAGGATATTATAGACACAAGATGCTTAGGGAGGTCAAACGAAAGCCTGATGTTCCGGAGGACTATACCCGTTGGATAACGCACAAGTGCGCCAACTCATTGCCGCGGTACCTGCATCACACACGGCTGCTCGCATTTATGTGATGTCCCTTTCGTCAATTTTTACTACATATAGGCCTCGTGGCAGAACCCCCGAATAATAATAATAATAATAAAAGGGGGGGGCATCGGGTTAAGAATTTACTCGTTTTCTATACTCTCGCCTCAGACCATTCTCTTTGTTTCTTTCTTTTCATTTTTTTTTCTAAGCCGCTGTAGTGGCCCAGTGGCTATGTCGTTCTGCCGTCAAGCACGAGGTCGCGGATTCTATTCTTTTTCGTGGCGGCCGCATTTCGCAGGATGCGGAATACAAAAACGCACGTTTGCTGGGCTTTGGGTGCACGTTAAGCAACTCCGGGTGGTAGAAAGTGATCCGTAGCCCTCCACTGCGGTCATCCTGAAAGCCCGTGTGTAATCTAGGGAGGTTAAACTCTGCCTCGTTATTTTTTTCCGATTCGATAATGCGGAAAATACTTCAGAGGGTAGCATAAGGCACAGAGGTGGGGGGGGGGGGGTGAAGATTCCCGTGTTTCACGCATCCTCGTTCTCACCGTAAGCGCTTGTGCGGGCACGTTGCGTGGTTGCAGTAGTTTATTCGTGTTCCCAGCAACGCTGCGTTTTGACTGGCGCGGCGAAACTGCCCTGGCGTCTGCGCGTCTGGAGTTGCGAACGCTGTTCGTCACGCCATGCCACTGTGACGAATGGCCCCGCAGGAAGGGGCATGAATGTAGGCGCGACGGCACATAGGCGGCAGTCTGGCCCGCTGGGAGAGTCGCCCTTGGGCAAGCCGCTGCTGCCTGTTTATGCCCTTCTCCTCGTAGACAGAAGTTCTGGACGGGGAGTCGCGACGAGGGAATTACGATCAGCTGGATTCGCCCCGCTCAACAGGACACCAAGCAGCCGCGCGTTGCGCATACTTTACACCTCGCAGTGCAAACGCGTTGCTTGATAGGCCGTGCGTACTGCAATTTGTGCCTCTTGGATGCCCGAGCGCCACACTGTAAAGTAATTTACACCCTTAAAAGTTAAAAAGGGTGTAAATCTGTCTATAACTCACACCCTTAGGGTGTGATTTATATTAAACGGATACCCTAAGGGTGTGAGTTATTTTTACAGTGTATACTGTTGTGGCGACTGCAGTGTGCATCGAAAAGCTAGAAGGAAGTGTCGGAAACATGTCGGCGGAGACTTCTTTACTTTTTTTTTCTCTTTCTTTCTTTATTTTTTGACAAGCATGCTTCAAACGTAGCACAAAGAGTAAGCACGCATTCGCTGCTCACCACGCGGTTCCATGTGCCTTTTGTCGTTAAAAAATAATAAACACTGTTAATGCCACCGGCTCCGAGCGCTCTCCCTTTCCGTTGTAAAAGCGATGAAATTGAGCCATCCAGTGGGGGAAGATTTTGCTTGTACAGCACATCTTATTTTGTGCCTGCCCTGTGCACGTTATCGAGTAGTAGGCTCTGTGGTATATAGTGCTCAGCGTTGACAGCAGGCCACTGTCAGGAGACGCGGGTTTAGGACTTCGATAAACCAAGCGGCGAGTGGCGTGCTGTCATTTATACTGCGGTAGCTATTTTGAGCACTTTCTAACCGCAATGCATGGCGTTGCTGTTAACGTCGGTTGTGAGCAGCTGTGGCCGTAGTGATCTCCTATCATCTGCCTGACATCGTTCTATATTAGCGGCGAAAGAATGTTTACTGCACACCCACAGCTCGGTCGCGACGTGTGAAGCCGCCATTGACGCGATGCTGTCGTGGTTGTTATGGCAGAGATACTTACAATGAATTTAGTTTCACGTAGTTGTTATGGCAGAGATACTTACAATGAATTTAGTTTCACGTAAACAAGCGAAACGTTACGGCATTTTTTATACCAGCGAACCCGACAATTCATTGAGTTGCGAGAGGGGCTCATACGATTAATACAAATGATAATAAAAAGAACCGTGAATAGCGCTGGAGCATTGCTATTATCGCAACAATGTGACACAAAGCATCTGATTATTTTCAACTTCAATGCAAGGAATTAAAGGGGCCCTGAACCACTCCCTTCGGGCTTGATGAAAAAACGCAGTCATCTGGATAGCATACGCTGCTGTGAACATCTCAGCCAAATTTTGCAGTCGTGCGCGGCGCGTGGATCTGGCAAACGGAGCGCGAAGTCACCTTTCTCTTAAATGCTGTCTTTTCAACAGAAGCCTGCTCCTCACTCTTTTTTGGACGTTTTATTTCATAATATAATAGATTCCCATACGCGGTTGCTATTGGCTAACAGCTGACATCAATCAAGGCGGGTGTTTGGCTGAGTGCGCTTCTTCCTACTGTTACTGTGTATATTTATTGGTGCAGTTTAATAAACAAGCGGAAATCCGCTTTAGAATTTCGATAATAATTACGTACTTCTGGAAGAAGCAGACTGTCGTCTGCTCACGTTCGGCCGCGGCCGCCCGCGCTGTAACTAAACGTTGGCCACCCTGCTTATTGGTGTCGTAGCCGCCGGGTCTCGCTAATGTCGACTAGTTTTGAACACTCAACTAGCCTCGAACCACGCGAAACTTAAGGTCACACTCAAGTACTTCTTTCTCCATGGTCAGAGCACACGCACGCTTGCCAGCGCTCCCTCGCTCCTGGCCGCTCCCGGTTAGACGCCTTCGCAGACTTCGCTTCGTAATGAGCTTCGAAATGCGCAAGTTGGACGTGGCTACTATCCGTCGGTCAAGCTGGTGCAGGACAAAGCCGGTCCGCACCACGTAGCACAGCCACACGGGAGCACGTGAGCGTGAGCGCTCATTTTCGCTCTGTCGTGCACAAAGCCAGTGCTGTGGTTGCATGTAGCTGCGGTCGAATACGTAGCGTAGGCACCGCGGCCGTCGCGGGGTGCCGTGACAAGTCCACTGGCCGAGTGCACTGCTGCAGCTCGCCGAGGACAAGCGCGTTTGGCGCGTCGTAGGCGCTGATATCGGAAATAGTGGCGTCTGCGTGAACATCCAATATCGAATTTGCGCTGCGCGCCACGATGACGTTCAGTAGGATACGTGTTGTGGGCACACCTCACTCCGCCGTAGCATTCACCGTGCAAGTCGTTGAAGAAGGAGCGGAAGAACCGCGAACGGTATGCTTGATTGCCAATAACTTCATCTCTGCTGAGTGCATTGAAGAACCTTTTGCGGCAAAGTATTTCTGAAATAGTCTAATTTACCTTGAAATGCAGCGCCCGCCCTTTCAGGAATATGAAATTAACTGGTACTAAGGTAGCTTTTCATTGTTATATTTAGAATGTATAAATTTATACCATTCTAATTGAGACGTGGTAATTAATTAATTTAAAATAAAACGCCGGAGATGGAGGCTGGGGAAGTTTCATGAAACGGACCCGACTTGCACCGCTCCGCCATCAGGTTACCGCCGCCAAAGTGCTCAGAGGAGCAGCGCTCGCGGCGGCCGCTGATGCGATGGTGCGCGCTGCAGCAGAGGCGAGCACCGAGGGCAAGGCGCGAAGCGAGGCTCTTGTGGCGCGCGTAGTATCGCTCTAGCTGCTGCACCTGTTTCGCACTTCGGGCGAAATATTTTGTGCCGCAGTGGCCCTGGCTCATCACGGAGGAGTCGTCATTTCGCGGGCACGTGCGAGTTCCTCTGCTTGTAGTGCATCCTTCCTCATCGTATACCTGCTTGCACCGGCGCAGAACGGTTCGGACAGATCGAGACGGTCCCGAATTCGTTCTGCTCTTTGCGGATAAATTCTTGCTCTTCCGCTTGCTGCTGGCGTTAACTGCGAAGCGGATCTTTCGCCATACTTTATTTCATTGTTCCACGACTTCATTTGTGAGCAGAGCTATAAGTACAAGCTTCTGGGTTTCGTTGCGAGCCGTGGTTTATTTTTATTTTTTTGAAGAAAAAGCTTTAGTAAAGAGGGGAGTGGAGCTATGCGGGAGAAAACAGAGCGTTTAGTCAAGTGGTCCATAGTAGAAGGTAGACTCGGTTGTACACCATTATACAGATATAAAGCCAGCAAAATACGACCCACTCTGTCTTTTGAATTAGCAGGGAATGGAAGCTTATGATGTGAAAGCGGTGAATTAAGGTCACGTTCATTCCTTGGCATCGTGTGGTGACTTATGGTGAATGTCTCGTATGAAATGATTTTAACAGCCCGAGCAATTTGTTAAATAAACACGTGCAAAAACAAAACTAGGATGGACTTAGCTTGTCGGCTCTTCGCTCTTCCTTATCTCTTCTGGGTAGTTTTCTTCCTCATGCCCGAGTTTAAACAGAAACGCCATTTAATTATGTTTGCGGTTTAACTTTGCGAGTGCAGCGACCTCTGGGTGGTCGGGTTACTATAGTGAGATAGTTCAGTCATCTGCAGTGTTTATCGCTATAGTGGGCAACGCTTTTCTAGGTAACTGAAATTGGGCAGGCTGCTAGTCTCCTAGCTGGTTAATGGCTGTTGGTCGGTTTACCTGCCGAGCAATGAGCTACGGGTAATGATAATAGAATTATGACAATTCGCGATTCCTGGGGACAGGTAGAGCGAGAATAAGGCTGTATGACACCCAAGAAATCGCGTGTATGAGTGTTGCATCGCCCATGCTTATGGCTGATTGTCTCGCAAATATGCGTGAACAAGGTAATATTCCTTCGTTTTTATGCACAGTAATTTTGGTGGTCGTGAAAGCGGTATGTGCTGCGCCCTGCGCATCACGTATCGACTTCGCCGTCAGGCTGCTAAGTGCTGTTTGTGCCGCTTTTGTAGAATTACTTTCGTGCTGAGCAAACACTGACAGGCCTACGCATCCAAGGGCTGCGATACAGCTTAACAGCGCACATCAAAAAGCGATAAGGAACGGTAAACAGACACGGGGACTGACGCCAATGTGGGCGCAAACTTCAAGAGCCGCGATGGGCTCACGTCCTCTCTTCACCGCCCGTCGTCTCAAACTGTTGACACGCACGGATACAGAGAGGTAGTAACCCGCGCCTATCTGCTGCTGAGGCCGCGGATTCAATTCCTCTCCCTAACGGCAGCATTTTGATGGGAACGGGACGCAAAAAAAGCTACGTATTGTGCCATGCCTCGGGTGCGTGTTAAACAATCGCAAGTTGTCAAAGTTAATCCGGAACCCCTCGCTACTGCGTCTCTCGCTGACGGGTGTTATACGGGGCGTTCGTTCCCTCTTTTTTTTTTAGGGGGGGGGAGGGGGGCAGGAATTCAAGTCGATTTTCAGCAGCTTCTAAATGCCTGGCCCGCAAAATGTGGTCAAGAATAGCGGCCTTGTGAAGCATGGCACCGCGTTCGTTTCCCAAGGAACACGGCCGAGGCTGTAGTGTGCGCCGCGGTCTACTGCATCTTTGTTCTCCGGCGGTGCACGAGAGTTTTCTTGCGCGCACAGATTGCTGTCGTGAAGCGCGGCTCGCGGTCCTCGTCCCTTCTTGTCGCCGCTCCCTATCGCCAAGACGACAGCAGCCACTCGAGATAGCGGCCACTTGAGTGCGGATAATGGCGATCCGGCGGTGAGCACGCCGCCGGCAAACGCGCAAGACGCGTCTCTCGTCTTCGGGAGAACCGAATCGAGTGCTCCAAAACCTTCTGGAAAAACACTCGAGAACTACCGGAATTCGCCAGCGTGCTCCGCGCTTTTCTGAGCAGTCTCTGGAAGTTTGCCTCGGAAAGAATACGCCCGCTTCAGGCGACGTACGGGACCGATTTTTGGTGACGAACACTCGCTGGCGAGCGGATTCTTCTTTATGCTGAGCAGAATGGCGAACGGGGCGAAGTTGGTGGTCGTTCATGGTTGCAGGGGTAGCGCTAAGCTGACGCGGGACGAAAGAAAGGCACCGTACAACGGACAAATAAGCGCCGACTTTCAACTGATGGATTTTATTAGGAATGCGTTTATACATGTGCCCTGCCTACCGCGCGCTTCTGATACGCAGGAAATGGATGACAGGGGAAAAAAAAAAGACAGTTCAGCTGGGTGCACTGCAATAGCTACAAAGCGAAACACTCCCAACTCCACCCCCCACCCCCACACACACATACACAAAGAAGAAAGAAAAGGCAGGTTTTCGTTGTCACGCGATCGACCTCTAAAATGTCGAACTCCCAAAGAGTTATATTCAAACTTACACGAGCGTGGCACTCAACCGCGCAAGAAAATATTACAGCCTTCTAGCTCGGTCGATCTTTGTTACCTCACTTCCGTGTTATTTTCCATACGACGTGACAGGTCCGACAAGGTTGCCGCTTTAGTAGGCAGCGTCTGGGCATTTCTCGGAAGAGCAGGGCAACAATTATGGGACCCGACCTTTCGCGGGTGTATTGCAAGCGTCTGTCATTGACAAGCATTTTCCCCAACTCCACCGAACGGCTCGGATTTTTAAAGAACGCATTCTTATCCGCACAGATCACTTTATTCTTCTCATTCTGCTTTTCTGTTCGTCTTTCTAATTCGTGGAGTCTTGCTGTTCTGATCCGTTAACTAGGGTAGTTTCTCTTCTTTTTTTTAAATATGCACCACAATTTAAAGAAAAATTGCCTGTGGCAGACAGTACAATTTTAACCCTTGATCTAAATTACTCGATGATGCGGCCATTACGTCTACGACAGATCGAAATGCTTTATTGATTAATTAGGTTGATTACTCAAATCAACTAATTAATTACTTTACGACACATATTTCAATCTGCGAATTGTAGCAGTGAGTATAGTATATGCGAGGCATATCGACTTGGAACGAATTCTGAGGGGGGCACCAGTTTCGCGATATGCGCCGTCAATGCACTGTTCTACTTACATTTGAAAGAAAACGCTGTTTCATGCATGGAAGCACAAACGTAACGGCAGCGCCAATGCATTTCGTAGGACACGTTTAAAATTAATATCTCGAAACTGGTGTAGCCTTGAGAATTCGTTCCAAGTCGATATGCCTTGCATACTCACTAGCTACAATTCGGAGATTGAAATATGCGCCGTAGCGTAATTAAGAAGTTATGTTACTATGTTAATTATTCAATTAAGCATTTTGATTTCTCGTAGGAGTAATGGTCGCCTCATCGAGTAATCTAGATCAAGGGTTAGAATTGTGCTATCTGCCACGGGCAATTTTTTAAAAATTTAGTGCAGTTAAAAAAAACGCCATGTATAGCAACAGAGCAGCCGGGATCGGAGTTGCTCATGGGCAATGGCATGATAATCGCACCGTATAATCCAAAGCTAAATGCAGCTCAGCTACTTCAATAACGTGATTTGCAATAGTTCTGGACGAGCTCGTACAGTCATCCACAAGACCTTACGGAACACAAGATCTTAGAAAAAGCTGAATATCTGCGCAGCGTCACAACGCAGCCATTTACTGCCTCTGCCGGTATATGCGAACAACACTGTGATGGTCGGTTTTACTGACTATTGTTACAGGCTGTTCGGATATTGAACGTTTTCCGAGATCCCGTGGTTCGTAAGCTTTTGTGGTTAACTGTACCTATACGTTCGTTCTCGCGGCACACATTTCGCTTCCCCTTTTGGGCAGCCATAGGCGAAAACATCGGACGCAATTAGTAATCGCTGTCCCTGACTGTACGAAACGTTGTGCCGCTTTTCTTCTGAACATAGCATAGCTTTGACAAAACTCACCGACACAGTTTTAGACTGTGCGAAATTAGCTTTTCTCAGATGCGTATGCCGAAAGAAGCGTGACTGTTATTAGTAACTGTCTTTATTGAGATTGTGTACATTTCTCATCGGGACTACTTTCGGTAGCTATGCAGCACGCTGTGTTAAATTGCACATCACCGAGTGCGTTGTGTGTTGAAAGGTCGTCCATGTTTTCCCGTCGCTTCCGAACGTGAAAAAAATGGAAAAAACAATGAAGAAAAAAGAGAGAGAAAACGGAAAAAACAAACGAAAGGTAGTCCACCAATATATTACAGGAGCTTATAATGGGAACCTTTGTTTTTTAGCGACGCGTACGCTTTCACAGTATTCGTCTATACACGTCTAATAAGACGGATGCCGAGGGCCGCGCCATTCCGGTCCAACTCGCGAGGGACTCACTGCACAGCCAGCGGCGTGCTAAAATTTGCCCGGTCACTTAATAACCTGGCACAGCGCGAAACGCACTTTTTGTGAACTCGGATGCTTTCATATCCGAGGGGGGCCACGTCGCGTTGCCAGGGCGCTGCTCACTGGGCCGGTGAAGCCCGATCCGATCTCTCTCTCTCTCTTTCGCCGGCGACCTATTTTCCAGCGGTGTGGTGCGCTACCGGAGCTTGTCTCGCGGCGGCTGACGTCAGGCGGAGTTTGCGTCATAAAAAAAAAAAATTGCTTGTCTTCGCGCTGGCGGCACGTTTGCCGCCGAGCGACGCAACCGTAATCTCGAGGTGCACCGATAACCGGTTCGTCGCAGATACGTCGAGCACTAGGAATGGGCCTTTGAAGTACGCACCTTTGGCCCTTCGGGGTCTGGCCCGTTCTCGCGTTTGTTTCGCGGGGCCAACTTCGATGCTGCCTTTTCGAATGCGTGTAAAAGGCAGAAATGCTTTTCTGGGACAACCGCTGGACCGAATGAAATTAGTTGCATTTGACAGAGAAAGTTGTATTCGAGCGAGTATACGGGAAGCACAATCTTGATTTAGGACCTCGATTTTTTTTTTTTACAATTTTAGCGGGGGAGAGCAGTAGCGCGAAGCAGAACTAACTGAACACCGAGAAGAACAATGTAGAGCTCTGGTCCCTGTTTGTCTCGACGTGCAGCCGTTCTTTTGCCTCGTGCTCCCCCGGGTAATCGTGACGTACCGATTAGGCCGAACCGCGCTGCTCTTTTTACAAAAGTTGCCGAAAAATCGGCAAGTCAATACAAGCATGAAGTTTACAAGTTCGTAACTCCGCACCAAAAATAGATTTCCCAGTTCTGTAAAGTGCATCTGTTTGAGCGTCTCAACCATATAAAAGCGATATGTCGAATTTACAGCTTACGTGAAATTGTTAGTCTTCCAAAGGTATTACTCACGAAATAGTCGCATGTTTGAGAGCGGTGCGCAATACATACATTTTGTCTCCTTTAAGTGTATTATCAGGTTCACTTTGCAGAATTGTGGTATTTTACTGATTACATAGGCCCATCGTAGAAAACTGTGCACGTTGCTTTTTTTCCCCCTTTATTTTCAGTCATTTTTGTCCAAGCTTGTCGACCTCAAAGTAAAAGTTTACTTCCTACTAGCTACTAGCCGTTAACTTTTTTTTTTTAATGCAACAAATCCCACCAAAAGTGCTCCAGTGGTTGCCGAGAAAAACGATCTTTCCGTTCCCATATATTCAGATACATAAACCCTGAGCTAAAGCTGGTTCCTGCACATGTAAAATTCATCGGTGATGGGTATACGCTGTTCTGTGCATAAGTCATGGTCTTTCTTTGATTTGACGAGTGATGAGTGCTGCACGACGCCGCTTTGCTCGACCACTCGTGAATCACCACAGAGCGAGTGACGCGCAGTGCACACCAGCAGTTCTTTTGCCGGTCGCATGCGCTCGTCGGTTCAGGCTACATATCGCACAAGAACATTGTGCTTTTTTTCATCGGCAGAAAACTGCGCACGAGGTCCACTTCAGTGCAGTCTTAGAGCTTGCAGTATTATTTATTACACGTACCTTGCATTACCAGAATATAATTCAGTTACTTTATAACATTTTGTTTTTCCGAGCTTTTAGATGAACGCATGGTACAGGTATCCAGTATTGCAACATCAAACAGGTCCGAGTGTGCGCCGTACGAGGAAAGATGAAATTGTCAATACCGACCTGCACGGGGATACATTTTTATCAGGCGCTCCTAGTGGTCTACGTGATGCCATTCCGCTGTACAAAGAAGCACAGTTGCGCAGTTAACTGTTAACCTATTTCTAAATCAACCGCAAACTCGAGAGACCATGTGGCCATGGCGGGATTTCGCTCCTCGTCGTTGTTTGTTTGCTGCTCGACACGAAACTCATGGCGAAGGAGCGAAAATGGTACTTGAGCTTGTGATTAGCTGGTAGATCTGAGAAAGCAGCGCACCTTTTGTGTTTGAATTGATCACGTGGAACCTCTGCGGAACTAGGCCTTCCTACCAACTGAACATGTCACTATAAGGCCTTGAAGCTGGAGGCCCGTAAGTCCAGGGCGTTATTCCGGGAGGTTTCAATCTGTTCTTAATTTCAGTGGATGCTTACAGCCATGATTGTACACCCTGCTTCTACTTCTTAGGAGTGCGTCCTCATGGGCGCTGACAATTTGGGAAAGTGTTCCGACTTCAAAATAAAAAAGAAATGATTTAAACCTCCTCTCTCTCTTTCTGCCTCCCTTCCTCCCAATCCTCACTTGTGGCTATGCACTAGATATATACGTACTTGTTTAATAGATATTCTTGCTCGATGTTCGGGGAATAACAACTTCAGTATGATGTTTAAAGTACTCCGTGAGGTTTGATAAATCTGTAGATAGACTTCCTGATACCACTGCCTATATGTTATACGGAAAGGGTAAGGATAAGCGATAATTACAGCTTTTCTTTTATCCCTTTTGTGCACTTCTGTCGGAGTTTAAATTTACGCATCTACAAGGAACAGAGGTATTGCCGCGTTGATCACTTGAAGCTAATGTACTTGGTACTTTGTTGGTCTTATGCCAGTGAACAACTTGCATTGGCACCACGCGCTGTTCCCCGCTAGCTTCTTCTTTGCAGAGGACCTGTTTTTCGGTAAACGTCTCTATATCGAGTTAAAAAACAAAAGAAAATAGAAATAGAGGTTCAGACCATGTACTATTACTTCCTAGATATAATGCGCTACAAATGTAGAGCAACTTTCCCGGAGATGAGAAGCTCACAATTCTTTCTTGTTTCCAGCTATTGATCAGCGCAGGACTTGGGCAAAGTCTGGCTCTATTGTAGGGGAGTTCGGGTCTAGTAGGCCTGGCCTCGCTAAACGGCTCTCGCAGTCATAATGATCCACCGAACACGTAGCGCATACCGATCGAAGTACGCTGAGCTTTGCCTGAACTGCGGTCTAGCGGGCGAGAAAGCCGACAAGCAAGCCGTCATGCTTCAGAGGACGATGACGGAAGGCTTTTGATTGTACAGTCTCTGTCTTTGACGATTTGGCAAACTGGCTAGGCGCCTGTATATTGACAGTTGTAGACTATCCCGTAAGCAAATTAAGGACAACTAGCGAAAAGCTTTCCTCGAACGCTCCCCGTCCACGCTCACCCCGTCTAGCTGCAAAGTTTCGAGCTTTACAAGTTTTTTTCTCGTCCGCATCGTACACACCTGCTCCCATCGTCTTCGTGGACAGTCGGGAGCACTTTATTTATGCAGCAAACTAAAGCAATTCACGATGGCCCGGTGCGGCAACAAGAGATCGTAATTGGTATAGTTGTGCAGTTAATTGGGTAAAGCACGTTCACATAGACCAAGTAGCGAAAGATGGAAAAATGGAAGGTAACAAATATGAAGCCCAAAAGCGCACTACGGGAGATGGAGCGAGAAATGATTGCGTGAGCGAGCACATTACTGCAGCAAAACGATTCAAGACGCGGGTCCTGCTGTGGCTAGGGTGTCGCGCTGCTGAGCATATCAGATCGCGGATTCGATCCCGGCCGCGACGGCAGCATTCCGATGGGAGCGGATTGCAAGAAACGCTCGTGTATGCCGTGCTTCGGGTGCACGTTAACGAACCGCAGGTGACTGCCATTAATCCGGAGCCCTCGTTGCGGTTATGACCCACTGTGCAGTTTCGGGACGTCAAAGCCCGTAAGACAGAGAGAGACCCCGACAGGGTGAGGAAGAACAGAACGAACGACAGTACACAAACCGTCTATACGACAGTCTACAGCGTTTGTTCTCTCCTTTCTGTCCTTGTCTGCGTATTTAATCGTATCGCCAGAATAGTGTATTTTGCCATCCCGAATAAACTCGTCCAGCTTGTCACTTTTACCATGATAGGCGTGACGTTAATAGATAAAAAGAGGGCGGTTTAAATTAGAGGGCAGATGCAGGTAGCTGATATTTTAATTCAAATCATGGAAGAACGATTATAGGTGGGCGGGTCATGTAAGGCGTATTATAGGGCAGATAACCGGTGGTAACGGAATGGGTGCCAAGGGAAGCGACATGCAATCGAGGGGGCCCAGCAGACGATTGGATGTGTATAGACTCAGGCATAGGATGGGTTCGGCTGACGCAACACGGGGGTAATTCCAGCTCTCTGGTCCGAAAGGACTTTGCCCTGCAGTGCATGGTCTCGAATAAGTCTGGTGATATATTTCTTTCCTCACTTATGTGGCACCATGTCTCTGGTCGAAGCTTTAGAGTGGCGCGCGTAGGTTTCTCGGGGCATTTTTGTCCCCTTAGTGCCTGGGAAATGTTAAAGGGACCTAGTTCACCGGCATGTGCAAGATAGATAGAATAAACTTTAATGCCCAACGGAAAAAGGTGATCTACCCACCCCCCGACACGCAGGTCAGGGGGCGAGTGCCGCCGCCTCAGATGCAGGCTGGGAGGTCTTGGGTCCCAGCAGCCTCTTCAGCCAGTTGGACGAGGCGGAGCTGGAGCTCAGAGTCTGAGCTGCGCAGCAGGGTCTCCCAGGTGTCTCTACTATTTATTTTGTGCGTTCCCCCGGGAGAGTACGGGCATTCCCATATTATGTGGTCGAGGGTCCCTCTCGCCCCACAAAGATTGCATTTATCGCTCCTGGCCTCGGGGAACATGTGGTTCGCCATAACCGGGTGCGGATATGTATAAGTTTGTAGTCGTCTCCACGCGACTGCTTGTTTGTTGTTTAATTTTGGGTCTGGCGGGGATACCAGTCTACGAGCCAATCTATAATGCTGCGTGATCTCCCCATATTTTAGCATGCGCTCTACGCTCCCTCGGTCATCGAGGGGCCCCGTAGCGGCTCGGCGGTAGAGGTCTCGAGCCAGCTCGTGGGCCGCCTCGTTGCCGGGGACGGCTTCGTGCGCCGGAGTCCAAATTATTTGAATTTTTCTATCTAGATTTCTCTGGCCTAGGATTCTGGCCGTTAAAGGCGAGATCCTTCCCTTACTAAAATTTTGTATGGCAGTTTTGCTGTCACTGATCACAAATTTCGCGTCCGTTACAGCGCAAGCTAATGCGATCGCAATTTCCTCGGCAACTTCTATATTGCGCCCGCGCAGAGTGACAGCGGTCACGGGAAGACCCCGGCCGCTGACGGCCGTTGCCACCGTAAAACTGGCGCTACCTCCCGCCGCGTCTACGTAGGCCACCTCATGTTCCGAAATATTACCGAATCTAATTTTTAATGCTTCGGCTCGTTTATGCCTCCTGTCTTTGCTATGTTCCGGGTGCATGTTTTTTGGCAGGGGGGGAATAATCAGATTTTTTCTAACTTCCCTATCTACTTCCACCTTTTGGGTGGGGCCTCTGTCCGGATATATTCCAACTTTGGCCAATATGGCTCTTCCTGTCATCGTGGTGCTAAGTCTCTCAATGTGAGAGGTTCGCACCGCTTCCGCCAGTTCCGCCCATGTGTTGTGCACTCCTAAAGCCATCAATCTCTCTGTTGATGTACACATGGGCAGTCCCAGCGCTCGTTTTACGCATTTTCTCATTAGAGAATCAATCTTTTCTTTTTCCACCACTTTCAAATCGAGATATGGCGTTGCATAGCTCACCCGGCTGAATATGTACGCCTGTATTAGTTTAATTAAATTTTTCTCCTTTAGCCCTCGGCCTTTGCTGGCCACCCGCCTAATTAGACTCATAGTCTGCATTGCGTGATTCTGCAGCCTCTTGACGGTCTCGCCATTGTGGCCGTGTGACTGGAGAATCAGGCCCAAGATTCTAATTTGCTCTACTATGGGTACCTCTTTACCCGCCACTTTAATTTTAATCTCCGACGGTGCCTTGCACCTTAAGTGTTTCGGATTGTATATAAATAATTCTGATTTCTGCGGTGAGCATGCTAGGCCTCTCTCGGCCGCGTAATCGACTATGATGTCGGTGGCGGCCTGGAGCAGGCTTTCGACGGCTGAATCACTTCCCCGGTTGACCCAGAGGGTGATATCATCCGCATATATACTAAATTTTAATCCCTCGAGCTTTGCCAATTGGTCGGGGAGTTCTCTCATAGCCACATTGAAGAGTAGGGGAGACAGCACTGATCCTTGGGGCGTACCCTTACTCCCTAGCTCAATTGTGGGGGATTCCAGCGTTTGGAACCTCATGCAAGCAGTTCTTCCCGTCAGGAAGTCTCTGATGTATCGATATGTCCTGGTACCTACATTAATCTTGCTCAGCCCTTCCAGGACTGCCTCATGCTTTACGTTGTCAAAAGCCTTCGTGAGGTCCAGTCCCAGAATTGCTTTTGCATCTTTAGACCTTGAGTCTATTATATCATGTTTGATTTGGAGCATGACGTCCTGCGTACACAAGTGAGGTCGGAACCCGACCATCTCATGTGGCCACAGATCGCCCTGCTCCATAAAGCCCATCAATCTGGTCTGGACGACGTGCTCCATCAATTTCCCCACGCATGAAGTTAAGGAAATTGGCCGTAAGTTTTCCAATTGCGGAGGCTTCCCGGGTTTTGGTATTAAAATAATGCTTGCCGTCTTCCACTGTTGTGGGAGCTCGGGTTTTTTTCAACATGTACTTCGTTAGTTATCTAACGAAATACATGTTGAAAAAAAAAACCGGCATGTGCAAGGAATTCACGGAATGCTACAATACGGGCGCATCGCTGCGCCTTTGCCATTCGTCAAAGGTCAGACGTTTTCGCCAGCGCTCGAATTCCAATATCTGTGGTGATTAGGCGTTTCACCGAGCGCTTGTAAAAACTGGTCAGAAGCTATAGCTGGCGTGCGTCAGCCGACGCCACGGTTGTCGCGCGGTGCTTGCGTCAGCAGCGTGCGCCGGGACTGCGAATGGTGTCCTTAGAGAATGGGCGGCAACGTCTGTCTGCCTGCTAACAGTGCTTCCCAATGTTTTTTCCTTTCCAGCTACCAGTGCCATCGAGTGCTACGTCTGCAGCTCTGCCACCAATCCCGACTGCGAGAACCCGCCATCTACCATGAATACAACAAAGTGCAGTGATTTAAGCAAGGGCTCCAAGTACACGGCTTGCAGGAAGATTGATGAGAACGTCGACTTTGAAGTCAACGGATGTAAGTTAAAACAACTTTTAATCGTATGCACTGCCGAGCCAAAACACTTGTTCTTTGTGCAGCTGTAAGTACGTATATGACGCGAGCACTCAAAGCAGACTCACCTGCCTGCAAGACAGAGAAGGTTTTCTTTTTTTTTTTCTCGAGAAGGGGTGCGCGCGACCGATACATGGTTGTAAGGGGTCGCGTATAGCCTGCATGCGCTTCTGGGCATGTACTTCTGTAGCTCTGAGGCTAGAATTATTTTCAAGAGAAATTTTCAGTCAATCATATATTATAGTGCTAAACATAGCCAAAGGCAGCTGGCCAATGGCGAGAAAAAAGCGTAGTGAATCCGTCCCCCGGTTTTGATTTGATGAAAGGCGGTTGTTGAGAGCCATTCTTGCAGCAAATACTCGGGGATTACTGGCCCGTCACAGTTTAAAACGTTTGACGCCTAATGAATTGTTCATTCGGGAGGCTATCCATATATTGCCTGGCACGCAATTTAACACAATGAGTAAAAAAATGGAATGTTATTTTTGCTCTTGTTTTCTCAGCGCCGCTTTCTTTTTTTTTAAATGAGTTCAGGTGAGTTAGGCGAGAAAACCAGCCTCAGTAATTTCTAAATACTTTATCAGTAACTTTCTGCCTAGGGTCTTTTAGAATGACGGAATGATCGTCAATTCCCGTGCGGATGTGTAATTTATGATTCATTTTTCTTTAAGAGGGAAGCACTGACGTGACTTTCTGCGTTAATCGTATGGTATGGTGAATACGTGACAGTGGATTAACAAACAGCAAAGAAATATGTAAGTTGCCCTTCGGTTAGCCACGCGCTCCACGCTGATGAGTGGAAGTGTGATAGAACTTATTATTGCGATAGGAATTATATGGACGCTCCAGGCAAAATTTCGTCCTCGTCGCCGCAGTGGCGTTCCGTATAAAGTCCAAGTGCGATAAAATCTCGGCCGCGATGCGAGCGAAAGCTTGCGAGGGTGGACGAAACCGGAAGCCGTCCTAGGCCTGTGTTTGTAAATAGTGAAAGGCCTACGTAATATTTTGCGATCTTGAGCATGATGTTGCGGGTTGGATCCCGGCAGCATTCGGAGGGGGGGGGGGGGGGAATGCAGAAACACTCGTGGTACCGTGCATTGAGTGCACGTTAATAAACCCCGGGTGGTCGCAATGAATCTGGAGTCACCCATTTACGACGTGCATCATGTGATAGTAGTCTGGCTCGTAAAACCCCAAAATGTAACCTATGAACTATATAGAATATTATGAAGCCGAATTACTGAACATAACGGAAGTTGGCTAATTTTAACGCAAGTTCGAAAAAAAGAATAATGAAGTGTAATAAATAAAACCATGCACCCGCAGCGGTGGGCGTTCTGCTGCTGAACCCAAAGGCACCAGTTACAGGATCACGGTGCTCGCTTTTCGGTAGGGACAAAACATCAAAGCGCCTGGTACTGGAATTTCCGTGCACGTTGAAGAACCACAGGCGGTGGTAATTTACCCAGAGCTTCCAACTATGCTGCTACTCTTAGCAGGCGGGTCCACTTTACGACGCATAAATGTGTCAGTTAACAGCTTCTCACGATAGCAGCCATAAGATCAGTCGTATATATAGCAAGGTACGAGTTCTCGACTAGCCAAAGCAAGCAAACAAACAAAATATCCGCAAGGCTTGCTGAACAGTGGTGCGGCCGCGTTATTCCAGCATATGGCAACTTGGACGACCGTAATATTTCGCGAGTAACATCGAGAAGCGCGGAGTATCTGCAGCAGTTGCACAGCGTTTCAGTAACGAGCTTTTGTCAATACAAGGAACGCAACCATGCAGGATAAGTTCGTGCTCACGAAATTATTACTTGCTGTCGAGCACTCTTGGACGATGGTGTAGATCACGCGGATCAGGAGCGCTTGCCCCATAAAATGGGGGAATGGCGTATCAATGCCTACAGCCTTTAGAGGTGCGGCTAAGAACACGACAGTCTGCCTTTATTGACATTAAGCACGTCCCGTCGCGCTCTTCGCCGCTTCGTCGCCTCTGGAGTAAATTGCCGTGCTCGAGACGCCTCGCGCGTGCGCCGCGGTGTTTGTTGTCCTTTCCGAGCAGTGCTGCTTAGCGAGACCGCGCGCGAAAGTGTCGAGCGAGGGTCGCGGTCTCCTTGCGCGCCCTGCCGCATCGTGCGTTTTTTCCTTCCTTCTTTTTTTTTTCTCTTCGGTAAAAGTGTCAAGGCCGTGCCGTGCGCAGAAGAGACAGGCCTGCGAGCTGCGTTGCCTCTGCGTGCACGGCGGTGATGTTTCTCACCTGATAAACTGTCACCGTGGCCTGATTCCACTCTGCTTCAATAGCGGTGGAACTTAACTGCTACCTGTAATACCGAAACGGCTCGTGCACTCCATCCCCGCACCAACATTTTTCACGCAACCTGGCTGGTATGTTTGAGCAGCCTGCTGGTGGCGCCGTGAACCCTGCTGAAATTATTAATCTTACTTGTTATGTGCATTATGTGCATTACTATTATGCATTACTATTGTATTATAATGTGCATTACATTATGTGCATTACTATTATGTGCCCCGCGTCGCCTCACCCCGGGCCCTTTCTCCGCAGTGCCTGCCGTGAAGCGCGTGATCCGCCAGTGCGCCGTGGAGGGCGAGCCGGACAGGCCGTGCTACTACAAGGCCGGCTTCGGCGGACGCGTCAACGTGTGCCATTGCTTCGAGGACAAATGCAACAGCGCCAGCGTGCCGGCCGCCGCCGCCGGCCTGGCGGCCGTGGGCGTGCTACTGGCGCTGCGGGTTGCGTAGCGGCGCGGACCCAGCGCGCCCGTGCTGCGCCGCCCCCGTCGTGAGTCCCACAGCCGGGCTGTTGTGCTCGGGACAGATGCCGATAGCGCCGCCGGACCATAGTCTTCGAAAGTTTCCTTCTCTGCCCAACCTTGGTGACTCGGTTTCCAGTAGCAGCGCCGTCGCTGACCACCTGTTGTACCTCGGTCCCGTATGCTCAGAACCAGCGTTCCAGCTAGCGTCCCCGGTTTGCTATTTGTCTTCAGAGGCAGCCGTTACGTGCGTTCGTTCTTCATTCATAAAAACACACCTCTCGACACGTTCCTTTCGCCAAAGCATGCGCGTTCGCGCTGGCCGTGGCACATACGGCTGTCCTTCCCAAGCCGACACGGCCTGCGAAGCCGCACGCGTCTCCAAGTTGTTTAGCACCTGATCATTATACACGAAAAAAAAAAGGAAATAAAAGAGGTAAAAAAAATAGGATGTCGCTGCTTTACACGCGTCACTTGCTTCGCTTGTGCCGCGCTGCCAGAGCTGGCCGGTACGAAGCTGTCTGCGGGGGATGCGCACACGTGCCACGATCTACTTAGTATGCCTGTTGAAAGGACGTTCGATGTCGACTTGTGTGCGCTGTTCTGCAACACTTCTGCGATTTTAATCCGATTCGTGCGCGTAGCGGAGCGTAATTAGTGATCCTCCTACATACATAGATGATCTGTCCTAATAAAAAAATAGAAAACGGGAACTCGTACGTTTGTTTCTTGCTATTCGTCATGTGCTTGTTAGCGGCACACAGCACCAAGGCGAGGTCTAGAGGAAATGACACTCTACAGAACTGCGCATTAATAAAGTCCTGCTGCTATGTGCCGAGGTGGCTGGTTGGCCTCGTTACGAATGACGTTTAAGTGCTGCTGCGGACCCAACATCTGTCACACCGGTGGATGCTCTTATGTTTTTGGGTGAGTGCAGTAGCGACTACGGTCTCAGTGATCTTCCTGAGCCTTAAGTGAAAAGCAACGGGACTAGAAGATTTTGTGGGAGACCCTCGAGCCTTAAAGTGTGATACCAGCCCGCTTCAGCGTGGGATTGGGACAGCCATGCATCCTCAGCTTGCCCTCGATATCTGCCACGAGCAGAGCACTAACCAAACATCTTAAAGGCGACAGAACGGTGTAACCAGTTGCACTGCATACAGACAGTTCACCCCTTTCTCAGTGAATTGGCAGTCTTAGCTGCAACAGAATATTGAGAAGGTCACAAAGATTTCTGGTAAGCGACGTAAACAGCTTTGACTAAGTACGCATTTGCTAAAATCGTAGTGCATTTTTTTCTTGGTGCTGCGGGTAGTACATTGTCATTAAATTTCCTGCTCTTAATATTTCCCTCCCCTTTCCCTTCTCACAGTGCAGGCTAGCCAGCCGGGCTCAGCACTGGTTAACCTCCTCGCCTTTCATTTATCGTTTTCCCCTCTCTCTCTGCTCAAATTAATAACGATACATTTATTGTACAACGCAAGTGCACACATTTGGTATAAACTGAATTTGCATCTACATTTTTCACTGACGCTTGATTCATTCTTAGCAAAACTCTCGCAACACTAGTCCATTCATAGCTCCTTCGCAGAAATGCACGGGAACAGTCGCAGCCGGCACACAGCGAAACCTTGCGAGACCTTGCAACATCTGAAAATCAACTTTCGCCAACTCTTTCCAGGAAAGCAACATAGCCTTGACATTGGCAAGCTTCTGCACAGAGTCCAAAGCACGGAATGTCTCAGTATAGACATTATACTAATGGCCTGTTTGCTACTGACTCGCACGCGGCACTGTCTGCAAACATGAACTGGTTTATATAGATAGAAATATAGATAAATATATTCAATTACATGTACAATCTGAAAAATGTGAAGCTAACAAGTCTATTGCGAACTATTCAATGGATGAATAAAAGAACAAAATAATTAACGGCTCCTGCAGTTGTGAGTGAACATTTGTGCAGCCAGCATTGTTCTGGTTTTGTTTGGCATATTGGTGGATATCGCTAGGAACAACGATGCTGGACAGTTTGCTGGAGCAATATAAGATAAACAGTGCAGGTTGTTCCTACTACATTTTTATTCACACAGTGCACCATATACCGAGTAGATCCGAGCAGTGTTAGGAGGACTACTGCTATATAGAGCAACAATGCAACCTAATGTTGCGGTTCAAAATTTTTCCAAGAAAACTACTCTGTTTCTGGTATGTTATTTGCTAAGCAGAAGCAAAGGTTGTTTTAGTGACTTTTTGTGTTTGCGAAACGTAGAATAGGCCGCAAAATATCAGCCAGGGTTATATATATCTAGGTTTATATTGAAGTGGGAATTACATGCATAGCTAGCCTAGTTTTTGACGTCATGCTAAATTTTCATAAACTCTGTGAGTGATTGTCATATGTCAAATCACAACTGTCATTCCCTCAAGGCTGATTCCGCGAACTATTGTGATCGTTTCAAAATTCCTTGAAATGTATTTCTCCAAATTATTTGCAAGAGGCACCATGCAATATTAGGTGGCCGAAGCCGCCAAACTGATCTGCGAAGAACAAATGAGAGCCCACAAGGAGTCGCCTAAGGGGTGGGTTAAGTGGGAATGTACTCTTTTGCTTTGGTCATCGTAGTTGTAATTACTAGAAGAGAAACAAGAAGTCGGGAGTGAACATATTCACTGCTTGTTATAAAACAACCTTAAAAACAGGAGAGCTTGTATGGTAAATGTGAGCATTTCTGTCCAGTAGAATATGGCACTGTAAATTATTGGTGCCTTCGCGTGGAACCTCTACGTTTCCATACAATACCTAGCAGGCTTGTGAAGAGTCTGATAGGCCCGAGGATCAAGCGGGCCTATTTTGACTGTAGCCACCGTTTACTGTTTGGTACGTGTACTTTCCAGGCCACTTAGTTTGTGTACAATTATGCTTGAGCATTTGAAAAGAGAAATGATGAATCCGACACAAACGTGTACGCAAAATACGCGTAAACAAAAACTCGGCTGGGATAACGTAGCGATGCTATTCCAATTATTTTCCTTTTAGCGCTTTGTCAGGGATACGAGCGGCGCTCTCCCTACACTATCACCAGGATCGGCCCATCGTGAGCGGTGTATGATGCAAAGAGATGCGTGAGAAAGGAATCCTTACATTATACAGGACATTGTCTAGTAAATTATTAAATCACACTTAAAGGTAAGAGAGAGAGATAGAGCGAAGTTTTACTGAGCAGACACGAGGAGAGCGAGGTCTGTAAGAAAGGCGTCTCTGGCCTACTATTCCTCAACGCTCCTCGATAAAATGCGCAGAAACGTAACATGTGAACATTTTACCACTTGTTGCTTTCAGGGCTGTCACTTTCTTCGTTGATTTGAAAAATTTCCATAACCAATGTGATCCAAGGACGTGAACAACTTGAGGGCTGTCTCGGGGGCTGTGGGAAGAACAAAAAAAAAAAGAAGTAGCCACGATTACAAAGGTAGAAGCATCGGTGATTCGTGGCCAACCAAAAAAAAAAAAAAACGCGCACATGCACTCGGACACACTTATGCGCGTGCTCCTCTTTTTGTGATGCCATTCTGTGTGCCGTTTCTTTGATTAAACGACAATCTTTTCCATGTTGCACTATACTCTATAAACGCACTCAATCCTGGTACGAATTAATGCAGACAAACAGTAAAATGTTGCAGGCTTATAGCTAACTCTCCTCTATAAAATATAAAATAAACATTTGGCGCCCAGCCGGCTTGCCGTTGCCTGCGGTGCCTTGAGCACCCACGCTCGTATGTGATCTTGACGATGCGGCCTGAGGAGCGGCACTCTGACGGGCTTCGGATAGGTTTGGGGTCTGGGGCTGTTCCAGGCGAACGCTGTTGCAACGACGTCAAGGGCGATTTTTTTTATTTATTTATTTATTTATTTACCTACCTACAGTCGCCCAGATAGCATTACACAAGGGAGGAAAAGACATTTTACACTGGAGAAATCGGCGCAAAGCAAGAAACTAATTAATATCACAAAGAATACAAAAGATAGAGAACAGTTGCCTAACAAAAATACACGAAATAAAACGCAAAATATGACAAAAACACGACAAATTACACGAGAAGAGCAGCAAGCGGCAAAAACGACGAGCTTCGCTGGTTCAGACCGCAAAACGTACAAGTTATGTGCAAAGCAATGGCACTTGAACACTGGTACCTACGATTACCCATGCAGAATAAACAAATCAAAAGTAGTGCACAAATAAGAAATGTAATATACCATATGGTACAAGAGCCTGCTATGCTGCTTGCACAAAGTATGGCGCAAGAATAAACATGACATGAAACAAAGCATGAAACGCACACATAATATCTCAAGACTACAAGAAGTTCGTCAGGGTTTGCGACCTGCTTGGCGCCCCGAGGAAGCTGATTTTATAACTTAATGGTGCGCGGGAAACATGCACTCATGATGATAAACCGTACGCGCTGGAATTTCCGTCACTTTCAGCATGTGGTCACGGTGATGTAAGATGTACGAGGGCGGTTAAAGGTAGCCATCTCTGTTTATGGCCTTGCGATTAAAATAGGAGGAACACCATATGAAAACAGGCCCAACGTGATGCTAAGTGAGGCCAGGCGGGGGAATGTTTTATCGTAGCGACGCCACTTTGAAACATGTAGTTGCACGGGACGAACCGAGCAGCCCAATTTTGCATCTTCTCTAGACGGTTAATATTCTGCGTATGTGGGACCCACACGACTGATGCGTATTTAGGAATCGGGTGAATATTTGTTAGATATTACGTTTCTTTACCGTCCTGTGAAGTGCGCCTAATATTTCTCCACATGAATTTAAATATACGTCATGCCTTAACTCTTCCATTACCGTGGAGAAATGGCCATTTGTGGCTATCCCTTAAAATAATGACTTTAGACTGTCCATAGAATACTTTTTATAGACGACCTTGCCTTTCTATAGATTTGGTGTTTTGTTGATACAAAGTCTATAGGCTGTCTATAGACGAAAGTCGATAAGGTTTCTATTTCTTTTTGTCTATTCACAGTCTATAGACGGTCTATAGAAAAAAGCCAATGAGGCGTTTCTTTTTTGTGTGTCCCCTCTATAGACAACCTATAGACGAAAGTGGATACAGTATCTACTTATTTTTGTCTATTATTTGTCTATATACTTTGTATAGACGAAAGTCGTTAAGGTGTTGATTATTTTTGTCTGCTCCCAGTCTACGTAGTTCATCACAAATACGTACATGCACACATCCACGTACACACACACACACACACTCACACACACACACACACACACACACACACACATATATATATATATATATATATATATATATATATATATATATATATATATATATATATATATATATATATATATATGTATAGCTGGGCGACTGGCCGCTCGAGGCACATTGCTTGTAATCGCGGGCTTCTTCACGATCGGAAACACACTTTTATGGAGCACGTGTTGAGCAACATGAGACTTCTCATCTAATTACAATTGAGAAGTTGATTCAGACCGCAAAACTAATTATCTAATCAGGGGGAATGAAAAAGGTAACCCGAGTATCTCCAAGCGACGGCAAACATCATTACTTTGGTTCTCTTCAGCTACGTAGAATTTGCATATATTAAGGTCTGGCTCAAATTAAGTGAAACACCCCGTATACTTCTTGGGAAAACACGGGGAATGTTGGAGATGGAACTTCAAGATGATGAGCAAACCGTGAACAAGGTGAATGCATTTACCTTATTCACGTTTTGCTCATCGTCCCGTATACTTCTTTGCAATTTGAATTATTCTACACGGTTTCCTATATCACCGCCGATGAAGGCCATAGGGTGGGACGTCACCAAAGGTCATGTTAACTTGAGCGAACAGCCCGTATACCCAGCGTGGTAAGGCATGAGATGAAGTAGAAAACAGCCGATACTGTAAAAGTCTTATTGCTTCAGGCTTACATGCCGTCTAAGATTGACAATAGACAAAAGTCGTTAATCTCGGCCAAATCCGGGTACGCTGTAGCCAAGCGTAGGTCGCGGTGGATAATACGGAACTACGTTTGATATAAGCCACTGAGGTTGTATACTGCTGAGATTGCTGTAGAGCCTATTTGTAGACTTTGGTCTACACATAGTGTATACCACCGCTTTTCTTGAGCACATGATATGATCCACGTAGTCGCTCTCGGCAATCCCAAGACAGCCTTCACAGTTGTCATAACATGAATTTTGCGGCAGTAGAATAAAGAAATCAAAACGCCCATCCAATCGTGATAACAGATGTTATGAACGGCAACTTTAGCTTCAAGCGAATTCCAAACAGGCATCAAGCTAACAGCGCAGACACTCGTAATGTTTGTAGCTGACAACGCGGACTTTGTAAGTCTGCGATGAACCGATGTCGCGCATGTGGTGTGTGCGTTGTGTGTCCTATTCTCAGATACTTTTCACGTTTTCCTTATATCTCGGCTGCATCAATAACATCGGATGGTTTTTCGTTGACTGATATGCTGCACTATAAACTCATCAAAGTTTCTCATTCACTTTAAATATGTGCCAAATCCTCTGAGCACACCCAGTATTTCGCAGGCGGTATTCCTGCGCGGCCACGCATGTGAGTACGTCATTGCTGTACTGATTGCTTTGACCTATCATCGGAACAGAAAATTTGCGCTAACATATGTGCGGGCATCACATTTGGCGGTAAGCTGGAAGATATGCTAAAAATGCACTGTATTACTCATCGTCGCTGGCGACAATGCAAACCTATGACGGGCCAAGTAACGGCTTTTACGAACAGCGCATTCATCCAAGTGTGCGTTCCAGTTCCATACGATAGCCCACAGCATTTCCCATGAAGGAAATGCGCATGCCAGCGCATTTCCTTCATCCATTAAAAAAATGAAAAACGGAAATGAAAAGCAACCCGTTCCGCGCGCAGAGAAAGACAAAAAGAAAATGAAAGAGGGAAAGGCGCTCGGACTTCTCGGAGCGCGCACACCCTCGGCGCACTGAGCTCTGCGCATGCGCAATGGCAGCAACGGCAGTGCCCCATCTGTTCGCGTCAATTTGAGTTCTCAACGAGTGCGCCAGGCATGTAAACGCTTGGTGCAGCGGTGTGCGGTGTCTGCCTAAACGTGGCCTAAACCTTGGTGTCTGTGTGCATGTCTTCTTTGGGGCGTCACACGTCACTACACTGAAAGGTAAGTTTTAGCAAGGATGTTTTCCGTCAATAGCTCATGATTAGGTGTGCGCATTTGGTAGCGCAAACCGCTCCATGTATAGGGGACTCGGGCATGGTGTCGGTTTGTCGTTTACACGATTTGATAACGCGCACTTGTTCTCGCTTCTGCTGTGTGGAATGTTTTACAGCAAGCGATCGCTTACGCTTGTTGAATTTAGTGTCATAGTTGATGTACGTAAAAAAGAAAATACACCATGTTTTACCTTGATACTGAGCAGCCACTAAGCGGGTTGTTTGTGTTGAGCAGCCAGTGTCAGTAGATCTCATTTCGTGGCGCTCGATCGGGCCGCCATGAACGCTGCGCCGCATGTGTAGTGCGGCGTAGCGTTCGTAATTCTCGTGACATGCTTTACGTGTATATATCGAAATTGCGTTAGCGTGAGGAATTTCGCAACAGAGTTGAATAAATGCTAGCGTACTCGGATGAGAGGCCGTGTTTACGGGGCATGCATCAGCAGTGCGTGCGCTGCCGTTTTCGTATAGAGTAAAAGTAGCAGTATTTTTAAGGCTCCTGACAACCTGTCTAAATAATTTTGGAAGTTACCGCAAGCAAAACACGAGACTTGAAGAAAGGGACAGCACGAAGCGGTTAGGTTCATGGATATGTTCATGCATATATTTAGTTTCACCCAATCTAAATATATGCAACCGCAAAAGCTTTTGAAGCATGAAACCTGCGATAAGCTCAGCCACTCCAGCTTCGCAACTTAGCCCCAAAAATTAGGCAGCAATCAATTAGTAGCTCAGGGAAGCACCTTTACACATTTCGAACTGAAGGCATTGGGTTTGACGATAGTTCGAAATTTTTTTGTCTCTTTTATAAATAGTTTAGCCGCAGAAGTTATTTTTCGGGCTATTTGAAAAGCGCTAAGCACCTTTCCATGCTTCGGCGTTATGCAGTTTACGTGCTGTTAGCTGCTGGCGCAGATTCGCATTTTGCCAATCGTACATGGTATGAAGCCCTTGCCGTGCGTAATAAGTGTGCCGGCTTTCATTACTGTTGCATTTAGTGCCGTCGTCTTGGACAGACTGTATACTACATGCGCTGTACAAAAGAAAAAGAAAAGGGCCAGCTTATCCATTTGGTGGTCTTAGTAGATAATCGCACAGATTATTCAAATAATTTAGTGGACATTGCACTTGTTCTCCCCTTATCAACACACCTAAGAGATCGTAACGTGTTTTAGCTGATAAGTAACCTTATCAATACACCCCATTCATGCGCATTCTACTGAAAATGTGGCAAATGCATTCATCTCGGAGTATGAGAAATGAGATATTGCAGACTGTTTTAAGCGGAAATAAATCACAATTCTTAACGTGATTCTTCAAAACTGTGGTCACTATTCTGAGTATGTTCGTTCGGCACGGGCATATTTCATTAACACCTGACACAGTCCAGCCGGGTATCTTTGTTTCAGCAATTATTATTATAGGAATCGTTTGGGATTCTCGCATTTGTTTCTTACTTTGATAAGTACACTATGTGTCACATGAACCTGTCTTGAAACGAACGTACCGTTGCTGGCTCCGGTGACCATTACGGCTGTCTGACTGCTCATCATATTGTAACATAATGAAACATCATAATGGTAGTGATTCATATTGGCATGTAGTCTTTAGTCAGAGGTAAACCAAGTTAACTAGAGCCATAAGTGATGAGAGCAAATTATGTATAAAGCTATTAATGAACCGCAAAAATTAACTAATTGAATAGTTTTCCCACGTATTGTTGCATTTGCTTTGCGTGTGTGTCTTTCTGTGTCCTTGTCTTCCGTGCTGTGCTCGTGTTGCCATGAATTACGAACTTACCCAAGCCCTTGTAAGCTTTATTACACAAGGGATTCAATTCAATTGAATCTAATAATGCATGTCACGTGACTGACGTGTTATTCATTTTATCTAAACATTATGGACTGGCAGTACTTGGCAAACATTAAACCACAATATTTTTTATTGGACTTTAACAGCGGGTGTGATAGATTGCTAGGGAATTTTCATGAAAACAGCCAGAGAAGACTTAGAAAAAGATCGAGGAATTTGAAAATCTGAACATAGGGATGCTGTCTTGTTATATGTCTTACAAGGTTTCCAGAGAATCTCTCTATAAAACATATTTTTAAAACGTTTCACCTCACAAAAAATTGAGACAAATGGTCCCATTTATGGAAAAAAAAACCCAAAGTGAAGCATACTGACATGGCATTTCTTACTCAATTTTTTTTCCGTAACTAAAAGCCCTGACCCTCGATACCCTAGAAAAATTACTCATGTTTGAGATCACCTTAAATAATTTACTGTGATAGCATCCATTCGAACTATAGTTTCAGTTTTGTTTCCCAGAAGGTGCATATCTGTCGTGCCATGACACAAAAAACGCTTGTGCGGTATTTCGGGTGCTCATGTTGTATACCTAACTTGCAACCGTGTTAGCATGCCCAAGAGGCCTGATTATCGGTAAGAAACTAAGTGACCATATCAATACAATCAATCTGTCTGCTTCTGTTGAAGTTATGGCCAATGAACCATTCATTTAAGAGTATGAGAAGGACATTTAAATGTGTGTTAAGGAAAATAAATTACAATATTTGGCTTGATACTGTCAATACTCTAGTCACTCTTCTGAGCATATCGATCTGTCCTGTCATATTTAATTACCAGTCAACAAATGCACAGACAGCCCAACTCGGCAACCTTGTTTCAGCAATTGGTATAGAGGTCGTTCGGGATAATTACAATAATGTGTGATATATGAACTTTTCTTAAAAGCAACATACTGTTGCTGTAGCACCAGCAGCATGTGCGACTGTTTAATTGTTCATCATGCCATAAAATGAAATATTGCATAATAGTACTGATTTGTATTCATAAGCAGCCATTAGTCATACTTAAACCGCATTGAGTATTGACTTACGTGGTTTGGGTAAAGATATTAAGCTGCTTACTGAACATACAAGGATTACACAATTGTTATTCTTGCCTCACATTGTTGCATCTACTTATTTGCAGCATACACTTGCAGCATCTTTGGAACATATGACATGAAGGTCAAGGTCGGCCTGGCGGCCTTGCTTGCCAAGCGGAAGTAGTCTGTAAATCTGTAAAATGTCTCTTTCAATCATAAGGTAAGACCTGCATTTTAAGTAAATATAATATAACACGCAATAAAAAAGTTAATTCAATATCGGTGCACTTGTTTCCTTTTTTGCACTGCATGATTCAGAACTAGTGAAATTGCTTCAATTTGTTTCCTGCTTATGCAACATATGAGAGTGCAGCTGGTTCAGGAGCATTATTAAGCTATCGACATTAATGCATTAGTACAGATGAGAAGCAACACGTGAACATACATAACATACATTCAATTTTTTTTTTTGCCGCCATATGTAAACAAAAATGTAAACTAATTTGTAGATAGCAGACAGCAGATTTCGTTCACGCGGATGCATTGCATGCAGTTCTAATATTTCCTAAATGTGCTCGTGCACAAATGCTCATGCAGCCTTGCATAAAGATGCACGGCTACGTGTATTTTAGGTTTTTCGACTGCTTCCATCCGCATGCGTGATTTTCTATGTACAGTTGCCTGGGTATGTTCCCATGTGCATTCTGGATGCAGTATATTTTTAGACTTTTCCAATAGACTGCTTATTAACAACCCCAGCAGCGAGTGTTTATATATATAATCGAAACATAGTTGAAAGCATGTGGTTTATATAGCTAGTATATAGGGTGTCGATACCGGCTATTTTATCCAATCTGGGCAATGAAAATAAAAGATTTAAAAGAACACGGTGAAAAATATACTGTTATAAAAAGACCTACAAGTCAGATCTCTGACGGCTGAACACCAAAAGTATTAAATTCGTATCTTACTAAACCGTCTTTTTTTGCATTATTCTTCGTTGAACAGCTTCACTGAATTTATGTTAGCTCAGACACCCTGTATCGACAATAACCGACAAGATGTGTAAGGCTAAAATCTATGGATTAGCTATAGACTTATCTGCAGGAATTGTCTACAGGCAGTGTATAGACTTATGGCCTTACCCTTTTTGTAGACTTGTCTATAAAATGTCTGAGTCTGTAGACGCCCTGTAGACTGTCTATAGACTAATGAAAGTTGACGTTTGTACACAAATGTCTGCAGAATGTCTATAGGCAAAAGTGTGTACGGTTATACAGTTCAAATTTTGTAGACTGAAGTCTATAGAATGCCTATAGACAGATGTCTATATATAGTCTAAAGACATATGCTTAAATACATTTTACTGACTTCTGTCTATAAATATAGAACTCTATACAGCAGTTCTACTTTTGTAGACTGAATTCTATAAAATGTCTATAAGCAAGTGTCTATAGACTATCTATAGACATTCAATAGACTTCAGTGTACAAAAATAGAAATATATACAGCTTTACTATAAATGTCTATAAGCAAATGTCTATAGACCATCTGTAGACATTTGTCTATAGACATTCAATGCACTTCAGTCTACAAAAATAGAACTATATACAGTTTCACTTTTGCAGACTGAAGTCTATAAAATGTTTCTAAGCAAATGTCTATAGACCATACATAGACATTTGTCTATAGACATTCAATAGACTTCAGTCTACAAAGATAGAACCATATACAGTTTTACTATAAATGTCTATAAGCAAATGTCTATAGACCATCTATAGACATTTGTCTATAGATGCTATATAGACATTTGTCTATAGACATTCTATAGACTTCAGCCTACGAAAGTAGAGCTGTATAACCCTACAGACTTTTGTCTACGGACATTCTGCAGACATTTGTCTACAAACGTGAATTTTCATTAGTTTATAGACAGTCTATAAGTGTCTATAGACTCAGACATTTTATAGATAAGTCTATAAAAAGTGTAAGGACATAAGTCTATAGACTAGTCTAAAGAAATATCTGTAGATAGTCTATAGACATTCGTCCATAGACTGTCTATACACTTTTGTCTATGGACATTCCATAGACTTTAGTCTACAAAAGTAGCACTCTATAACTTTTGTCTATACACTTTTGTCTATGGACATTCTGCAGACGTTTGTCTGCAAACGTGTTTTCATTAATCTTTAGACAGTCTATAGACCCGGTGTTTTTATAGACTAGTCTGTAAAAAGTGTATGGCCATAAGTCTATAGACTGTCTATAGACTAGTCTAAAGAAATGCCTATAGACAGTCTATACACTTCATAGACAAATGTCTATAGACTTTCTATGAAAATTTTTGTAAGGGATATACAACACTCACGAATAATGCAGCATTATAAGTTGCAGACAACTAATTGGAGTTTCCAAACCCATAGGTTGCTAGGGGAAAATATATCATAAATGTTTATCAAAAATTTGCGAAGAATGTGCCAATTCAAAAAGAAGATGACACAAAAATCGGTATATATCTTAAAAAAATAAAAGCATACATGTAGAAAGAAACTCAAAATATATGTTTCACACATGAACGTTGCAAGAACACTTCTAAAAAATGAATTCGTCGTACAACTGTTCTTTGGGCATAAAGAAAAGCATTTAGTCTTTGCAGAGTCGTGCCGTGCAGTGAAGCAGTTATGCTATGTTCACACTACGGTCGTAACGCGCGTAACAGCTCTTTTGGCGTATCGAACGTAACGGCTGTAAAAAACGTTACGGCAGTTAAGCCGGCACCTTTGTTCACATTTACTGCTGCTTAAATTACGGCTTTTACAACAGGCCAATCAAATTTGGAGCTGCAGAATCGACGTCACCAGCGGTCCAATATGGCTCCTGCCAACATGCGAGCGCTGGCCGCGATCGAAGAAATTCACGCTCAAAACAAACTTATAGTCATGTATTTAATCGCCCAAAGACGACGAAGGCGACGCAGAAGGGTTTGGGTGCGGCAAGTATTTCTCGACAGGGCCGCGGACGGCGATTTTCACAACCTTTTCGCCAAGCTCCGAGTTGGTGACGCTGCGATGTTTCATAACATCATGCGCATGTCGCCCCAGCAGTACCGCTTCCTTGAAAACCTAATGAGACCACTCATTGAAGTTCGGAGCACGCATCTGCGGCCATCGATTTCCTCGGCGGATAAACCAGATGAACTGAAAACAGTCTCGCAAGGCGCACTGCAAAAATTTTTCATGAACACAGCCAATCGTGCGCACGGAATGGCGGAATGGCACTTCCCGCGCCCGGAGCTGTCTGCAGACGGGAGGACGGAAGTGTCGTCACCGGTTGTTGAAAGCCGAAAGCTTATCGGTCATTGGCTGTGTCGCAACGGTCGTAACATAACAGTCGTAAATGTTGCCGACCCTTTAACACTCTCACCCACGATTTTTGCGAGAATTGCGCACGTTGGTACCTTTACGTTCGCAGTCTGAACTAGACGCATACGCTTGTTGCGCTTCCGCTTACGTTTGTTACGAAAAATCGGCGCCTTACGAACGTAGTCTGAACATAGCATTAGTCTCTGCGGTGTTCGTGCGGTGCAGTGAAGCAGTTCGTCCACTTCGTTAGACAAAGTCTTTAGACAGTCTTTTCTGTCGAGACTTAGCAGCTGCTGAAGGAGCTCAATTATGAACACCTAGCTTACCTTGGCGTGTTATGAACGGCCTGCAGGGGTACCAGTTAAGTTTGTTCTTTTCTCCCTGAAGTCGATCGAAGTCTCTTCAAGGTGATTATCGGCGTTGATGAAGCAGGAGGTAGGTTGGAGGTATCAAAACTTGAAGATATATTCCAACGAAAATATTTACACAGTCAAATTTTATTTATTTATTTGATACATACTGCTAGGCTTATAAATAAGGCTGTAGCAGGGTCGGGACACAAATACAACTGTAAACGTGGTATCAAACATGGTTAACAGTTTCTGTTAATAGCAATTCCAAATATTGTGAACAAAGAATAAAGGACAGTACGGACACTTTCCGGCAAGTCATGTCAATGTATGCAATTCGTATACACAAAGGTATTAATAGCACTACAAACATATTTAAAAGAAAGAAAATTTACCACGAACTATTACTGACATGGAAAACACCGATACATACATTTAATTCTTAAAGCTAAGGCAGTAGAGAAATATATAATTGGTTAGTCTTGAGACAAACATATTAGTTGAGCTACTACCAGCGACGTGTTCAGGTAGTGCAATCCATTCTGTTATGGTCCGTGGGAAAAATGAGAACTTAAATGTATCATTGTGGAATGTGTACTCTTTCAAGTGTACACTATGTTTTGTTCTAGTGGGCCTGGTGTCTGAGAGCGATAGAAGTCGTCGGCTAGTTCCGTTTACTTCATTATTCAAGAGCTGGAATACGAACTTGAGACGTAGAAGCTTTGCACGTTTGTTTATTGTAAAAATACCTGCTCTCGCAAGGAGTTCAGAAGGCGAATCACGGCGTCGATACTTGTTGTACACAAATATAATTGCTTTCCTTTGTACTGCTTCTAATTTATCAATACATCTTATCGTGTGCGGAAACCAACCTATAATACCATATTAAATAATTGAGCGAACTAATGATGTATATGCTAATAGTGTTGTGCTTGGTGAAGCAGTCCGAAGTGACCGTTTTAGCGAGCAAAGAGAGGAAAAGGCCTTACCTGAAATATAAGACACATGTTTATCCCATTTTAAGTCTGGAAATAATTACCCCGAGGTACTTGTAATGGTCAACGCCTTTTAACGGTACTTGATCTATTACAGAGGGGAACGTCAGAGGCTTCTTTTTTCTTGATATTGCCATACAGACAAATTTATCTAGATTAATATTCATCTGCCATGATCGGCACCAGTTCGTAACGTTTCTACGTGCATTATTCAGAATAACTTGGTCCGTAGTATAGTTGATTTTTTTATATATTATACAATCATCTGCGAACATGCGGACTGTCACATCCGAGTTCTCAGCTAATTCATTAATAAAAATGAGGAAAAGAATAGGAGCTAGTACTGTGCCTTGCGGCACTTCAGATTGAACCGGTGAGCGTTCGGATGAGTAGCCGTTGCAGTGAGTATACTGGGTCCTGTCTGAAAGGCAAATTTTAATCCATTTTGTGACCTTGCAATTACCAAATAAGTTACCAAGTTTCCAGAATAACTTAGTGTACGATACCCGGTCAAAGTATTTTGATAGATCAAGAAAGATAACGTCAGTTTGTCCGCGGTTATTGATGAAGGTTGCGAGGTCCATGGATTGTTTCTGTTAGTTGCGTTGTCGTCGACCGGCCTTTTCTAAACCCATGTTGATTTTCACATAGAAGTTTGTTGTCGTTGACGAACTGCATAATGTGTTTAAGTATGATATGTTCAAATGTTTTGCGAACAGTACAGGTTAAAGAAATCGGCCGGTAGTTATAGAGATTTGTAGCATCTCCAGAATTATGGATTGGTATAATCTTAGCAGTTTTCCATTCACGCGGTAATTCACCAGTGTTCATAGGTTTTTGATAAACAAGTGAGAGGTATTTGGCCATCCACTCGGCGCATCTTTTCAGAAAAGTATTTGGAATGTCATCAGGTCCACTGGATTTTTTCTCATCAATGTTAAGAAGCAGGGAAAATATCCCTGGTTCCTTAATAATTATCTCGTCCATTGGTTCCATTCTAGTCCCTTCATCAATTCCTATTGGGAGTAAAACGCCATTATCAATGGAAAAACAGAGTTGAAGTAGTCGTTAAACATTTTCGCTTTCTTTAAAGCTTCAGTGTGTGGTACGTTGTTTTCTTTATTAGTTCGGGAGTTCAAATATCGCCAGAATTTATGGGGAGCCGTTTTGATAAAGTTATTTAAAGTAACATTAAGGTATCTATCTTTATCTGTTTTTATATTTGCTTATAGAGAATGGAAGAGCTTGCGGATTAGTTAAGTGAGAGTCGTCAGACCTATTTTTAGCTTTTCTTAGCCTTGTAATTCTACGTTCCATGTGTATTATATCACGAGTTATCCACGGATTCTTTTTATGCACTCTCTTTTTTCTTACGGGTACAAATTATGTGAAACAGTTTTGAACAGTGTTCTTAAAAATAGCTACAAGTCATCTGCTCGAACTGCATCGTTTTGGTAATCATTCAGAAAAGGCGAATAACAGCTTTCAAGAAAATCAATAGTGTTGAAGTCATCAGCATTTGACCAGTCTAAAACATTCGTAAAAAGCTCATCCTTAAGCTTTGGTGAGTGCAATACACGCCATGGAGATGCCTCTTTTCATAACTTTAGAGTGGCAAGAGTGGTACCACAGAAATTTCTTCTCTTCTCGAGTCTTACGCGACCAGCATGCATGGGAGCCTTAGGTTCGTCTACATATTGCAGTGGCCCTTCGACTGGCATCTCGTGTGTGAATTCGAGATCATCATGAGCACTTGCGAACATGTCGATGATAGTCTCTTCAGTTAAATAAAGAAAAATAGCAGAACGCACGGCACTAGACCGCAAATGCACGCACAACGTACCCTATAATCGTCATTTTAGTGTTGCTGAGCTGAGAGCTTTGACAGCATGCCGGAGCTCTGCGCCGGGAGCTGACACGATCATGTAAGACGTGATTAAAAACCTCCACACTAACACACAAATTAGACTTCTCGCACTTTTCGGTGCTATTTGGGCTGCCGGGTACCTTCCATCTTGATGGAAGGAAGCTATGGTCATCCCAGTCCTGAAGCAGGGCAAAGACCCAACATCTATGGCAAGTTACCGCCCAATAGCGCTTGAAAGTTGCCTTTGTGAGATCTTTGAGAAAATAACCAATCGGTGACTTTTCTATTTCTTTGAGCTGAAAAAAATGCTTGATCAATATCAGTCTGGCTTTAGAGTAGGGAGTCCTCACCATCACGTTGTAGTGACAGTGAATATTAATTAACACAGTACCAAAACTGTTAATCACGAAACCAGCTTTTTATTGGGGGAACCTATGCCCACAAAGGCAAGTGACACGCGAAGCACTATGATAGCGGTGAGCACAGTCGGCGTTCGTCGAATTCAGATCTGCGGATCAGACACGTCGGCTGCTATTTATACATGTCTCAATGAACTTCCCAGCGTAATCGCTGGTGTTCGCGTAAGTCCAAGAATGTAGATCGGCATTTGCGTCGCGCACATAATTTGATTACGCAAGGGTCGGAGACAGCATAGGCAACAGACTCCTAACTATCGATAACATTCGATAAACTTCCGATACAGAAAGGCGCGTCTTGCTCTGGGGGATAACCTCTGACATTGTTAGCCGGTGAAATGCGGTTACCGGATAATTATGAACAAGCATGCCTGTCAGAACGAACATACTGAAACTTTTGTAGCACACTAATGGGGGCAGTGACAGAAAATGCCTAATTAACCTTATGGCATCTCACACGTCGTGCTCTCTCTCTCTTGGGACAAAGGAACGGCAACGCAGTAGTGCAAACAATTAAAAGGGCATTTATTGCCCTTTCATTATTTTTTTTCTTTTTTTTCAACGATGGTGTATCTGCGTATGACATCCTCCAGTGCACTACATCTGCAGGCTTGGAGTGGTGCCTGACACCGGCGAAAGATGCCGAGAGCGAGTGGGGCTATACTAATCAAGGTACAACCAAATTAGGAAGGCCCACTAAGCTTGAACAAATACATTCCCTCACCATAACAGGAATTGGCCTCCCTGGTGCAGTATTCGGCCACAACCTCCCTAATGAAATGATCTCCTCAATTAAATGGCCCTCAGGCCCCAGTGGCTGCGGAGCATCTGACCAAGGCGGTGGTCAGACTTGCGATGCAGCAGAGGGTGCTAAGAATATCTGGCTCCGGACAGGCCGCCAATGGAAACTGACCCTTGCAACGTTTAACACCCGAACCCTCTCGAGTGAGGCAAGCTTAACAGGACTCTTCGAAGAAGTATCAGACATTGTTTGATATATTATCGGTCTTAGTGAGATTAGAAGACCCGGTGAGGTTTACACATTGCTGAATAACGGCCATGTCCGCGGCTATAGAGGTCTCCCAGATAAGAAGCAATATGGCATGGGATTCCTAATCCATAAAGACATAGCGGGCAACATTGACGAATTTTACAGCATCAACGAGAGAGTAGAAGTAGTCGTAATCAAACTCAATAAAAGGTATAGATTAAAGATAGTGCAAACCTACGCTCCAATGTCCAGTCACGACGACGAGGAAGTAGATCAGTTTTATGAAGATGTTGAATTAGCGATGAGAAAAATACAAACGTGGTATACAGTAGTAATGGGGGACTTCAATGCAAAAGTGGGGAAAAAGCAAGCGGGTGAACAGGCAATTGGCAACTACGGTGTCGATTCTAGAAACGCTAATGGCGAGATGCTGGTAGAATTCACAGAAAGGAATAAGCTGAGAATAATGAACTTTTCAAGGAAACGTAGCAACAGAAAATGGACCTGGAAAAGTCCTAATGGTGGTACAAGAAATGAAATTGATTTCATACTTTCTGCCGATCCCAGCATAGTGCAGGATGTTCAAGTAATAGGTAGGGTTAAATGTAGTGATCATAGGTTAGTGAGGGCTAGGATCCACCTGAATTTAAACAGAGAAAGAGTAAAATTGGTCAAGAAAAAACACGTCAACTTAGAGGCAGTAAGGGTAAAAGCAGACAAATTTTGGCTGGTACTTGCAAACAAATATGCAGCCTTAGAACAGAGAGATGATGATGATGACATAGAGGTATTGAATGAAACCGTAAGGAGGCTGGCTTCAGAGGCAGCGATTGAAGTGGGAGGCAACGCACCAAGGCAACCAGTAGGCAAGCTCTCCCAAGTAACAAAGGACCTAATAAAGAAACGACAAAGAATGAAAGTGTCCAACTCAAGACATGATAGAATTCGCGGAATTGTCAAAACTGATCAACAAGGCGAAAATAAGTGATATTCGAAACTATAACGTGAGAAAGACTGAAAAAGCCGTAAAAAATGGACGCAGCCTGAAATCAGTGAGAAGGAAACTTGGCATAGGACAAACCAAGATGTATGCGCTGAAAGATAAGCAGGGTAATATCATCAGCAATCTGGAAGATATAGTAAAAGCAGCGGAATAATTCTATACTGACCTTTACAGTACCCAGACGACTCAGGAGCGCCCTAGTCAAAACAATAATGAACAGTATTACAAAAACTGCCCCTATATCTAGAGATGAGGTAAGAAAGGCCTTGCAAGGCATGAAACGGAGAAAAGCGGCAGGAGAGGATGGAATAACAGTCGATTTAATCAAAGATGGAGGAGACATAATGCTAGAAAAACTGGCGGCTCTCTATACGAAGTGTCTATCGACTGCAAGGGTCCCAGAAAACAGGAAGAATGCAAACATTATACTAATCCACAGAAAGGGCGACGTTAAAGAACTAAAAAATATATAGGCCCATTAGCTTACTCCCAGTATTATATAAAATATTTACCAAAATAATCTCCAACAGAATAAGGACAACACTGGAATTTAGTCAACCAAGGGAGCAGGCTGACTTCAGGAAAGGTTACTCTACAATGGATCAAATTCATGTGATTAACCAGGTTATCGAGAAATCTGCAGAGTACAATAAACCTCTCTATATGGCTTTCATAGATTACGAAAAAGCATTTGATTCAGTAGAGATACCGGCAGTCATAAAGGCATTACGCAATCAAGGAGTACAGACCGCTTACGTAAACACCCTAGAAAATATCTACAGAGATTCCACAGCCACCTTAATTCTACACAAGAAAAGTAGGAAGATACCATAAAGAAAGGAGTCAGACAAGGAGACACAATCTCTCCAATGCTATTCACTGTGTGCTCAGAAAAAGTATTCAAGCTATTAAACTGGGAAGGCTTAGGAGTAAAGATCGACGGCGAATACCTCAACAACCTTCACTTTGCCGATGACATTGTTCTATTCAGCAACAATGCAGACGAGTTACAACAAATGATTGAGGACCTTAACAGGGAAAGTGTAAGAGTGGGACTGAATATTAATATGCAGAAGACAAAGATAATGATAAAAAACCTGGCAAAGGAACAAGATTTCAAGATCGCAGGTCAGCCTCTAGAGTCCGTGGAGGAGTACGCTTACCTAGGTCAGCTAATCACAGGGAACCCGGACCATGAGAAGGAAATTCACAGAAGAATAAAAATGGGTTGGATCGCATACGGCAGACATCCGGAGCTCCTGAATGGGAGCTTACCGTTATCATTGAAAAGGAAAGTATACAATCAGTGCATTTTACCGGTGCTGACATACGGCGCAGAGACTTGGAGGCTGACAAAGAAGCTTGAGAACAAGTTAAGGACCGCGCAAAGAGCGATGGAATGAAGAATGCTTGGCATAACTTTAAGAGACAGAAAGAGAGCGGTGTGGATCAAAGAGCAAACAGGGATAGCCGATATTCTAATTGACATTAAGAGAAAGAAATGAAGCTGAGCAGGTCATGCAATGCGTAGATTAGATAACCGTTGGACCATTATGGTAACAGAATGGGTGCCAAGAGAAGGGAAGCGCAGTAGAGGACGGCAGAAGACTAGATGGAGTGACGAAATTAGGCAATTTGCTGGTGCTATTTGGAGTCGGTTGGCGCAGGACAGGGGACAGGGGTAATTGGAGATCGCAGGGAGAGGCCTTCGTCCTGCATTGGACATGAATATGATGATGATTATGATGATGGTGATGATGATGATGAGAACAAGGCAATGGGCGCGCGACGAATCGAAGAAGTCCGACTCAACACGACCGGATAGCGAGCGAATATGTTCACCCCCGTGCTGGACACCAGCGCCTAATCGTTCGCGCGCACGGTCACGCGAACGGTGGCGCGTTCGAACGATCGTGTTCGTCCATTCCGGTGTCCTGCTCCTATGCCTTTCGCAGGATGGTCCCGCGAACTGTGGGCGAGCGCGCGTGACGTCAGCGTCGCTCGCCGATCCCAAGCCAAAGAGGAAGTCTACTCCCCTTTGCGCCCGAGTAACCCCGTCGTTAGGTGGCGTTAGCAGCGTGACATTCGCGCCATCTCTTATTAATCTGCAACCACACCAACCACCACTGGTGCAAAGCTACACGGCGAAGCCGGATTTCAGGAGACGCCAGCCATGCGGGAAAAAAAAGCATCAGGGGACGCGTGAGAGTCCAGCGTCCCCACAACCTCCAAAGGAGTCTTATGCGATCGCCTTTACACTTCGGCGTCTGGGTGTACCAGGCTGCTACGTCTAGCGCGGTTAAACCCACACATATTTTATTTTTTTCTTAAATTGCCTAAGATCAGCTGTACGTCCTAATATTGATGCACTTGTGTTGCATAAAGAACATTAAACTGCAAAACAAAACAGAATATCTCAAACAGTGGTACAAAGTGCAACAGAAAAATTGAATTATTCAGAGCCAGAAGTCAGATAATGAGCAAGTAGTAGAACTGAATATATCAAGATCATCACGCAAGTTATTTTTTTGTGTTACAAGGCGTGTTATTGCGTTAGAGGTGCAAGAGCAATTCACGTAGAAAATGCTAGGATTACGCAGGTTAGGGCGAGAAAACGCGAAGAAAACTTTAAAGGTGCTAGATAATGTTCGCCATCTAGGCATCCGCCTAGCCACAGGAGCCTTCAGAACTAACCCTGTACAAAGTCTCTATGTAGAATCGAATGAAAAGTCACACCATCTGCAGAGGTCGTTCTCCAGTTTAGTGTATTTCCTGAAGGCACACTCACCGTAGACATCCTTGTAACATAACCGTAGACAATATTGCTACGTAAAAGCACAATCGCGAAACTATTTACAGGGTGTATTTACAAGGGTAGCAAGCACTGGCCAACATGTTGTTGTTCTCCTGAATGATTGTGGCGCATACTCACAGTGGGGGATTGGCCATGAATCGGGTGGTTGAGTTAGGTGTATAAAAAACAAACAAGAGAATTAACAATGTGAACGTTGAAGTTTAGCAAGTAATTTTTTTGTGAAAAAAAGGCAATCAGAAGGAAACCGTGAATAAAACAACTAATAGATAAATATATAATTAAACAAATTAATAAATAAATAAAAGAAAACTATGGTGGGGTGGCGGGGAAGGCAAGTCTAACATGGCAATCAATTAGTTTCAATCTGTTGAGACATTTGTACTCACTGGTGTTCTTTTGTTTTGTTTGTCTGGTTCTTTTGTTTGTATCGTGAATTGAGATACTCCAGATGTTCTGCCGTAAGAACGGAACGGCGCTTTCCTCCGCCAACGGCTTCCCGTACCCCACGACTCTCCTCCAATTTACGACTTTGGTTGGGCCTGCCGTGGGGGGAGGCGGGCCTGTGGGAAGCTGGGAGAGCGCACGGAGGCAGAACGACTCGGAGGAGCTGGTGCGCAAGCACTTTGTAACGGCCGCTCTGACGAGATCTTAAGATGTTAAAGGAAGTGCTCTTATTTGTATAACTGTAACTTGAAGAATAAACGACAGTATATGCATCAAACGGTAGTGCCTTCCTGCACGGTCATCAACAACGACAACAACGATAAAGTGTAACAACAAACTATTTGTGCCGAAACCCGGGAACGGATTAAACAAGGCCATAGAGAACCATCGACCGGACCCGACAACAATTCACTGAATGAGGATGCATATACAGAAGAAAAAACGTAACGTCGTCCGAGTTCAAGTCAGGCGTTTCGCGAAAGAAGCGGAAGAACTTCTGGGCGCCACTTGTGCAATCAGCCTGGAAGAAGTGAGTGCTTTTATAAATCGTCTATAGCTTGCCGAGCAGCAGCTAAGGGATGTGGACGCCGCTATAGAGCCTCATCTTAGAGAAGAGGACGCTGAAAGTGAATTTGATACGATTTTAGAATACGGTGACAAAATCACAACTTAAGTGGACAAACTAGAATATAAAATGAAGTTGTGCTGCCTACAGACGGAAACGAAGAGTGCCAGCCAAAACAAACAAACCATACAAGAGGCTCCGTCCACGCGAATTGAAAGAACGAAACTCCCGAAGTTGCAGATTCTAAAGTTTGACGGAAGAAGAAGGAACTGGCAACCTTCCTGGGAGCGGTTAGCGGTCGCTATTCATAAGAATCCGGAGCTGAGTAACATCGACCGATTCCACTACTTAAAATCGCTGCTCACTGGAGACGCTGTCGCAGTGATTGCCGGACTACAGGCGACTTCAGAGTGCTACGCAGATGCCATCGACCTCCTGCAGACAGGCTTCGGGGACCCTTCCGCTTTAATACAGGGCCACATGCAACGCCTGATCGACATAAAACGTGTCATTTCGGCAACGAATGGGCGTGATCTCCGGCGTATGTTCGATTCCATTCAAGTGCTCATGAGAGGTCTGCAAGCCCTGGGCGTTGGAGAGGAATCCTACAAAGCGATGCTCTATAGCCTGTGCTACTCCGCGCACTTCCACGGCAGTTGGTGTTAAACTACCATCGGTCACTGGCAGAGAAAACACTAGTGCAGCGCGAGACCTCGGCCGAGGATGTCGACGCTTCGTCAACGACTTCATCTTCATCAGAATCATCCCGCCGAGTGGCACTTCGTCAACTACTCTGGCTCTTCGAGCTGGAACTGGAGAGCCGAGAACGAACCCTGGAGGACCGGCCGGACGACACCAGCGGTAAGCCACTTCCCAAATATAACACAAAAACGCCGCAACGAGGGAATGCCTGCACCTCGTCCGCAGCTGCATTGCATGGCACTGCATCAGGCACGAAGTGCAAATTCTGCGACTCAAAGGCCCACACAAGCCAAGAATGCGATGTCAAATTAGATTTAAAAGAGAAGAAAGCCATTCTTACAGCAAAGGGAAGTTGTTTTCGCTGTACTAAGCATGGACATATTTCAAAGACTTGCAGAGTCAAGGTTATCTGCAAGAAATGTCAACGGAGACATGTAACTACGATGTGCAATCCTGCATGCTTTCAACAGTGCCGCGCAGGCACAAGTAACTATCGAAAAGAACGCAGGACAGGTCTCTTTGCATGTCTGGGAAACTGGAGAAAATCGCCCTACTAGAACAGTCCTGATGCCAACCCTCACGGCAGTGACCAACGGAGCGAATAAAAGGAAAGTTTCAAGGATACTCTTTGACAGTGGTAGCCAACGGACATTCATAACCGAAGCAGGCTCCAGAACGCTCGGATGCAAATTACTCGGCACTGAAGCCCTGTCAGTCGGAGTTCTTGGCGGAACGTACAGCCAACGCATATTTCGCAGGGTTGAAGTGTGCCTTGTCTGTGCGGACAGCGACAGAGTATACAAGATCGAGGCGTTAGAAACTCCTTTGATATGCGAGCAGGTCATTCCTTGTCCTACTGAAGAAATCAAGCTAAGCCTTCTCGAGCTTTCACCACCTCTAGGCGACGATTCCCCGTAGAGTGAAAATCCCATTATCGAGGTGCTAGTTAGATCGGACCATTTTTGGGATTTCCTCACGGGCAAACTAAAGAGGGTAAACGGTGCTTTGACAGCATTGGAGACAGTGTTTGGGTGGGCGATTCCGGGAAAGTGCTTTAGCAGGTGCCGGAAAGTTAACTGCAGCCATTCATTTGTTTTGAGGACTACTGTTGCAGAGTTCGTTCTGGGAGCTTGAAAGTATTGGACTGTCCCACTCGTTGGAAGCCAACTCAGACGAGCGCGCAGTCAAAAAATTTTGCGACAGCATCAAAAGCGTGAATGGGCGCTATGAGGTCACACTTCCGTGGAAAAAGGAAGTTCAACTTGCAGACAACCGCGTTGTTGCGGAGAAGCGGTTCCGCCAACTGACCAAGCCGCTGTTGAGAGCACCGAGCCTACTGCATGAGTACGACAACAAAATGAGGCGATTATTGTCTGAAGGCGTAGCTGAACGTGCACTAGGCAGCACCCATAATGACTGCCCGCGCATTTATTGCATGCCTCATCAACCAGTACTCCGTCAGAGCAATACAACGACCAGGCTGCGCATCGTTTTTGACGCGTCATCACATGGCGCAGGTGCCAAGTCTCTTAACGAAAATGTGGTCGGTGGGCGTAACCTAAACCTTGACCTCGTCCGTGTGCTGCTTAATTTTCGACGGGACAAAGTGGCGCTCGTTGGCGATGTGGAGAAGGCATTTCTACAAAATCGCGTTCAGCACAAGGACCGAGATGCGCTGAGGTTTCTGTGGTTCGCGGAAAAACCCGAAAATGGCAGGCCAGTTCCTGAGCGCGCAGTCTTCAGGATGGCGAGAGTCCCACTCGGAACCACCTCAAGCCCCTTCTGGCAGCGACGCCTTAACATGATTTTGCAGCGTTGAGGCAAAGCTATCCAGAAACAGTGGCCACTTTGCAGCAGTGCATCTACGTAGACGACTTGCTTTGCGGCGCCGCTGACGACGAAGAGGCGAAGAAAATCTGTCGTGGGACCAACCGCTGCAAAACCACATCCAAAACGACCGGAACAAATGGTGTGAAGAGCTCACTTGTTATCGCGAAAACAAGGTCCCTAGGACATACGACGCTGACGCTGAAGGGAAATCGGCACGTCGAACGCTTCAAATTTTTGCCTGCGCCAGCCCCAAAGGTTACAGTGCTGCGGTTTATGTCTGCACAGAGACCGAAACTGACGCACACCACTCGACGCTTGTGCTGGCTTAATGTCGTGTAGCGCCGCTGAAGACGATCACACTTGCTAGACTGGAGCTGATGACAGCGTTGCTAGCGTCCCGACTCTGCCAATTTGTGCAGTAGAATCTCGATTTGGAAATAATTTCTACCTGTGGACCTTTTCTATGATTTCACCAAGCTGGATCCGAGGGGATGCATCGAGATGGAGGGAATTGGTGCGAAATGGCGTCACAGAAATTCCATAAAACGCAGCTACTGTGGCATGGCGACAATATGAGGCGGTTTCTGTCCATCGAATATGACACACGACGAGCGACACCCTGTTGTGATGCCCAAGCGACATCGGTACGTCGCGCTAGTTGTGCAGCCGGCCCACCGACCTTTCCACGCCGGCACCAGAGACCTGCTCGTGCGATTGCGCGAAAAGTACTGGACTCTCCGCGGACGCCAGTTGGTGAAAAGTGTTGTGGGGTCATGTGTGGCGTGCAGGCGTTTCAGTGCCACGTGTGTGGACGCTGCAACAGGACTGCTCCCACCTGACCGTACCACCAAGGCGGAACCTCTTGAGGTGGCCGGTATTGACTTCGACGGCCTCCTTTTAGTGAAGGAGAAAAACGTGCAATTGAAATGGTACATTGTACTTTTTACGTGCGCCGTGACTAGGGCACTGCATCTCGAACTCATCGACATCTCGAACTCGAACTCGACATGACTACTCAGAGCTTCTTGCAGGCCTTCCGTCGTTTTGAGTCGCGTAGGGGACTGTGCAAAATCATTTACTCAGACAACGCACTCACGTTTAAGCGTGCTTCAAGAGAGCTCGTACTTCTTGGGAAAGTCCTGCGGCACCCTGAAGCACTGAGTTATTTTGCCAATGCCAGTATAGAGTGTAAATTTATCGTAGATCATGCACTGTGTCGGGGAGGTTTCTATGAACGGCCAGCACGCAGCGTAAAAAGTGCTCTGAAAAAGGTAATCGGCCGCCAATGTCTTGACTTTGTTGAGCTGTCGTCGGCAGTGCTGGCCGAGGTGGAAGCAGTCATAAATTCCAGACCCCTGACCCACGTACCAGTCGACCCAAACGAAGGCGCTCCGCTCACACCGGCCGGCTTCCTTACTGGCAGACGTCTCATGGCCCTGCCAGGAACTGAAATCCGAGTGCTGGTTTCGAACGCGTCTTCCCTTCGGACGTTTTGGAAGAAGCGAAAGCAGATGGTTCACAGGTTCTGGCAAGCCTGGCAACGCGAGTATCTGCGACAGCTGCGCTCGGCCTATGCGTCTAAACAAACTAGAACCGAGGAACCCAAAATCGGAGACGTAGTCTTGGTACAGGAAGATATTCCCCGCGTTTTATGGAAACGTGGAGGCATTTGCTCTCTTTTCCCCGGGCGACACGGGAATATCCGCTCATGTGTTGTCAGGATACCGCAGGGCAAACTTTTGAGGCGCTCAGTTCAGCACTTATACCCGCTGGAGATTTGTGAACCATAGAATGAGCGACCTCATTCGGCGGGGCAGTGTTGAGACATTTGTAATCACTGGTGTTCTTTTGTTGTATTTGTCTGGTTCTTTTGTTTGTATCGTGAATTGAGATACTCCAGATGTTCTGCCGTAAGAACGGAACGGCGCTTCCCTCCGCCGACGGCGTCCCCGTACCCCGAGACTCTCCTCAAATTTACGACTTTGGTGGGCCTACCGTGGAGGGACGTCTCGGCCGGGGAGGCGGGGCTGTGGGAAGCTGGGAGAGCGGACGGAGGTAGAACGACTCGGAGGAGCCGGTGCGCAAGCACCTTGTAACGGCCGCTATGACGAGATCCTAAGATGTTAAAGGAAGTGCTCTTATTTGCATAACTATAACTTGAAGAATAAACGACATTATATGCATCAAACGGCAGTGCCTTCGTGAACGATTATCAACAACGAAAACAACGATTAAGTGTAACAACACAATCACGTAATTTTCGATTGCCAAGCAAACATTTATGTGGCTGAACCCAATAACAGAGGCTCCAGAAGATAAGATCACACGCACAGCTAAATCTAGGCCAATATGGCGAAGCGGGATTTCCAGTAGTCTTTTTCTTATTACAGAAAAACGCCTATAAGACAACAAGACATGGTCTATTGACTCCGCTTCGCCACAGAGTGAGCATAATAGTGCGGGGACCAGACCAGGCCTGTGTAGATAGAAGTTTAATGTCGCTATACGGCAGCACAGCCTCGTGATGGACACTTAAATGTTTCGTGTTTGTCAAAAATCTCTTTGCCAAAGGTATAGAAGATGTCGGTAATCCATAGGGTTAGGTAATGCGGAGCCTGACACTGCCTGCATAATGACACTCCTGCGAAATCTAGCACCTGTGACATGAGGAGCCGAACGACAATGAGGGAAAATCGGGCCGCTTATCGATGCCTTGACTAGAAAATTTACAGTTTCATTTATAATTAGTACTTTATTGCCAGGCACCAAAATTAGACGCACACTTCTCAAGTACTCAGATACCAATGAATGAAGCGTCCTCATTACGCGAGAGTCACAAGAAGCAGTAAGGGATGAGCACAATGATAACGATTCAGTGACTATCACGGCTGACGTAATTGATGGGCCAAATTAATGGACATCTAACCGCCTCTCCAGGGCACAAGGAGAGGAGGAGACAAAGGAGGGGAAAGACAGGGAGGTTAGCCAGTGTATAGTACCGGCTGGCTACCCTGTGCTGGGGAAAGGGGTAAAGGGAATAAAAGGAGAAAGAAGAAGAGGAAAAAAAGAAAAAAAAGTTCACAGAGTAACGCGAAACTACGCTCTACAACGTTCAAAGGCGGTCACACAATTCGCATGTCCTTAAAAACTTCAACAAAGCCCTTAAGGCCTTCAGTGCCGAAGCCCGTCTGGACCAAAGTCCTAGAGCTTTTTCCTCTGTAAAGGGGCGATTGTCCAGTTTTGCGAGAGCGGTCACAAGCACTGTTCTTCGCACTGCGTAACGGGGACAGTCACAAAGGAGGTGTTCAATCGTCTCCTCGCAGCCGCAGGTGTCACAAGTAGGGCTGTCGGCCATTCCGATACGGAATGAATATGAGTTCGTGAACGCCACGCCGAGCCACAGGCGGCACAGAAGTGTTGCTTCCGCTCGTGGCAACCCTGGTGGTAGGCGGAGTTGCAGACGTGGATCCAATTTGTGGAGACGTGCGTTCGTGAAGTCACTGGTGTTCCACAGATTTTGTGTAAGCTCGCGGGCGAGGGAGCGAAGACTTGTGGCTGCATCTGTTCTTGACAGTGGTATGGGTATAATCTGGGCGCCATCATGAGCCGACCGGGCAGCGTTGTCCGCACTGTCATTTCCTGAAATTCCACAGTGACCCGGTATCCACTGGTAGATGATGTTGTGTCCCTTGTTGATTGCGTGATGGTGGAGTAGTCGGATGTCTGCGACTAGTTGCTCATTAGGTCCATGGTTGAAAGGGGACATCAGACACTGAAGAGCTGCCTTTGAGTCACATAAGATGGACCATGAATGTGATGATTTCTGAACAATAAACTCCAGAGCAGCACGGATAGCTGCGAGTTCTGCAGCCGTCGATGATGTAATGTGAGATGTCTTGAACTTGAGGGTGACGCACTCTGTGGGAATCACCACTGCTCCAGCTGAACTATTAGAGGATACAGAACCGTCAGTGTAAACGTGGATGCGTCCTCTGTGTTGTTCATGTAGCACTGAAAGCACGGTTTCTTTGAGGGCAAAAGTTGACATCTCTGTTTTCCTTTTGATACCGGGAATAACAAGGACAGCCTGGAGTGGATGGAGGCACCACAGCGGTTGAGATGGTCGTGCTGCAGGCGTGAAGTTTGACGGTAAAGTTCCATTGTTGGCGGCAATAATCTTGCTAAACGCTGAACGAGGTCGAGCGGCAGGAAGGGAGGCGAGATGATGCGATGGAAGTCGGGCGAAGTGCCTGATATGCATCCTCAAAGTGTCGACTTGAAGATACGTGTTGATAGGGTGGTCATGCGCGATGGCTATTGTTGCTGCCGTGGACGCACATCTAGGAAGACCAAGGCAAATTCGCAGAGCTTGAGCTTGTACAGATTGGAGGGCACGGAGGTTGGTCTTGCCGGTCCCACCCAGTACAGGTAAGCTATAGCGCAGGAGACCGAGGAACAGTGCGTTATAGAGTTGGAGCATCGCACTCACAGACGCACCCCATGACTTTCCCGCAAGAAATCTGAGCACGTGGGTTATCATGACTAATTTCCTTTTTAGGTAGGAGATATGAGGACTCCAGGAAAGGTCTCGGTCTATTATCACTCCTAGAAAGCGGTGCGTCTTCTCGTAGGCAATTGGCTGTCCATTAATTCTGATAACGTATGGTTTCATTGCTTTACGCGTGAAAGCGACTATAGAGCACTTCTCGCAGGACAGCTCCAGACCTCGTGCTCGAAGATAACCTGATATTAGTGTGGCCGCTTTTTGAAGTCTGGCGCGCACCTGAGGACGCGTCGCTCCTGATGACCAAATGCATATATCGTCTGCATAGATCGACACATGGACGGATTCCGGAAGGGTATGAACCATGTCGATGAGCACCAGGTTAAATAGAGTGGGGCTCAAGACTCCGCCTTGTGGTACGCCTCGGTAGGTTTTGCGTTGTGATGACGCACCGTCCTCTGTTTGCACAAAGAATGACCTGTCCTTCAAAAAGCTGGATATCCACCGAAAAACAAGGCCGCCTAGGCCGACATCACCCAAGGCGTCCAGGATGGCTTGATGGGTTACGTTGTCATATGCGCCTTTAACATCCAGGAACATCGCCGCTGACAGCTTCCTGAGGCTTTTTTCGTGCTGAACAGACGAGACAAGATCTATGACGTTGTCTATAGAAGAGCGTCCGCGTCGAAAGCCTGCCATAGCGTCAGGATATAACTTGTAATGTTCTAAATACCACTCTAGACGCGTCAGCACCATCCTCTCCATCACCTTTCCTAGACAACTGGCCAGAGCAATGGGACGATAAGACGCCACGTCTAGGGGTGATTTACCTGGCTTGAGCAAAGGCACAAGGCGGCTGGACTTCCATGCAGCTGGAACTTCTCCTTCACGCCATGAATTATTGTACACGTCTAGAAGTGCATGCTGGGCTGTGTGACCGAGGTTTCCAAGAGCTGCGTATGTCACCCCGTCAGGCCCAGGCGATGAGGAACGTCTGCACGCTGCCAACGCCGCCTGCAACTCCTCGATGGAAAACAGATTGTCCATACGAGAATCCCGCGAGATTGGAACATCACGGGGATCACGTGTAGCGAACGATGACGGTAGACCAGCGACCTTGACACAGAAGTCGTCCGCTACGTCGAGCTCTCTGCGACCTTGGTAGAGAGCCAGGCATTTGAAGGGGTGGCGTTGTTGCGGTGATGTTCGAAGACCACGCACTGTTCTCCATATATGTGACAGGGGTTTATGCGGATCAAGGGTATCACAGAAGGTTTTCCATCTTAGAGACTGCAGGGCGTTGATCCGACGCTGGATCTTCTTCTGTATGCGTCTCGCCTCCCTTAGGTCGTAGATGGACTTGGTGCGCCTGTACCTTCTTTCCGCGCGACGGCGGATTGCTCGAAGCCGCTCCAATTCTGCTTCGAATTCAGAGAATTTAGGAATAGGCCTAAAAGATCTTGTGGCTTCTTGAGCAGCGGCGTTAATTAGCTTCTCGATGTTGCCAGGCAGACAGTCCCGGATCTCTTGGCAATTCTTCTCCATGAGCAACGTGTATTTAGGCCAGTCGATGTGATGAAGAACTGTAGTAGAGTGTGACTTGCGTATGCCGTCGATTTTAACATACGTTGGAACGTGGTCACTACCACGCGTTTCGTTGTCCGTGAACCATTTCACACTGGCACTGAGGCATCTTGAAACAAAAGTCAAGTCCAGGCAGCTGCTGTATGTCAATCCCCGCAGAAAGGTGGGACTGCCATCATTTAGGCAGCAGAGCTCATGGTCCGACGCGAAGGATAGTACACGTCTTCCTCGACAGTCCATCTTTAAGCTTCCCCATAGCGGATGATGCGCATTGAAGTCGCCGGTAATAACCCATGGTCCAGGTGTCGCTGTTAAAATTCCACCTAGTCTTGCGCTGTCAAATCGACTCGAAGGTGAGATGTAGGCACCTATGAGCGTGAGTGCGACGTTCTTGCATTTTATAGTCAAACACACATACTGATTGTTGTCATCAGGTGCCACTGGGTGTAAAACATATGTGAAATCGCATCTGATATAAACGATGACTTTGCTGCGGTCGGTACAGGTGGCAGACATGAAAGCTTCATATCCTGATAGGCGGATGGCGCTCTCAACGTTTGGTTCACAAATGACAATTATTGGAAATTTGTTCTTAAAAACAAACGGACGAAGGTCCGAAATGCGCGATTTAATGCCTCTGACATTCCATTGGAAGATAGACGCTTCCTTGACCTCTTTAAGGAACGAATGTAGAGGAGCAGCCATGGTACTTCTCAAGACCGGAAAGTACCGGATACAGGGCATCCAGTATTTGAAGTGCGCCTCGAGCCGCCGGAGTGTGTATGGCAGTCAGTAGTGCTCGTAGCGTGTTCATAAGGGCCCTTATCATGGTGACAACTTGTTTGTCGTTGTCTTGGTTGCTGCCAGAAGGTGAAGCATGATTCGGCGAGCGTGCTACATCTTGTCGCTCCGCTGGTGGATCTAGCCGTGGCAATGGCGGCCACTCCTCGCTTGAGGCAGTGAGATTGGAGACTTTCTGCTGAGGAACGTCGTTGCTGCTATTGCTAGTTGTATGCGGAAGTGTCTGGACTGTCAGTGGACGCGGTGCATCCTTGGCAATAGCAGTGGGTTTCCTAGAACTTCGGCGACGTGAACGTCGACGTCGCACCTTAGCGGCAGCCTCCCTGTGCGAGGAACCATCCCTGACCATTTGCCTCAAGACTTTCGCCTCATTTTTCACATGTGGGCAATTCTTCGAAGTTGCATCGTGAGAGCCCTGACAATTGGCGCACTTTTGGTTTTCTGCACGACAGGCGTCGGAGCTGTGCGATCCAGAGCACCGGGAGCACACGGCAGCGTTTGTGCAAACCGCACTAACGTGCCCTATCCTTTGACATTTCCTGCACTGAAGCGGCTTTGGCACAAAAGGCCGTACAATGTGTCGGAAGTGACCGACCTTGACGTGGGATGGTAGGCTGTCTCCTTTGAAAGTTAACTTGACACACTGCGAGTTTCCCAGGCGACGGGCTTGCAATATGGCAATTCCCTCTGTCGCCGGCTTGATGAGTATATGCAGGTCAGCATCGCTTATGGAATTATCTACGTCATACACAACGCCGGCCGTAGAGTCATGATGGTCTTGTTTATAGCAGCGTACGTTGATGCTATCCAGCACCTTAACGTTGCTTAGAATGTCTAGCGCGCTGCGGTTTGTGACATCTATAGCGAGGATGTTCTTACGGGCGTTGATCCTTATATCTTTGATCTGACCCGGAACGAGTGCCTCGAGCGATACAGATGTGGCTTGGCGGTTGATCCGGTTTAGATTGTCGCTAGCAGCCACAGGCACATATAAAATGGTGAGGTCTGATGGCTTTCGCGTCGGGATCACAGTTGCCTTACTTGTGGAAGGAGACGTCCTGACGAGTCTTCTCTTTGCTTTGTGCTTCGCTACGGGCACGAAGTCGCTGTCATCCGAGGTTTCATCACTGGTCCCTGAGTAGATCACAGTGTCCTCGCTGTAGGTGTCACTCTGGCGACTAGACCGCTTTCTCGGTGCGGTCGCTGTTGACGTAGAAGGACCAGGAACCTCTCCAGGCGACTCCTCGTCCATCGCCGTAGTTAAGGGAGTGGCGTCTCCCACTAAGTAGCTTCAAATTCACAGAGACGAAAAGGCAGCGTTCCACACAGGACACTTCGTCGTCGTCGTCCCTCCAGGGCACAAAGGCAATATTACAGTCGTTGTTATAGCGTGTGGATGTCGTTTGCAGATGCAAAAAATGCAATATCGTCTGCATAAACATGAGTACTTACTTCTTCATGACGAGGAAGTGTGCTCATGAGAATATTAAAAAGGATAGAGGAAAAGACTAAGCCTTGCGGCACTCCTCTCGCTTGTTTGCACCTAGAAGAAAAACCGCTTTTGTAGCAATAGAATTCTCTTTCACCTAAAAATCAGTGAATCTACGCTACTATATACTCAGGAACGCCACAGGATGTTAGCCGATTTATCAATACAGTGTGCTGCACGGTATCGTATGCTTTAGCGATGTCGAGCGTCACTAAGGCAGCATATTGCTTATGACGTCGAGCAAGTTGTATTCGACTTTCTAAGCCGACGTCGGCATGCCAGATAGAGCAGCCGGCCCTGAAAGCAATCTGACGGGCACTAAGAATTGAATTATCATTATCAAATTTCATGATACGAAGGTGAAGAAGCCTCTCAATTAATTTTACTACGTTTGACGTAAAGGCAGTGGGCCTAATGTTCTCCAATGTATACCCTTCCCCTTGTTTCTTATGCATCACTATCACTTTGGCAAGCTTCCGATGCAACAGAATCCAAGCATATTAAATTGAACAATTTACCAGGTCTAAAAGAACGTTAGGCGATTCCTGTAACAATATTTTTAACATTGAATTTGTGACTCCGTCAGGACCAGGGGCTGTATTCGGCAGTCTGATTTAGCTCAGATAGTGAGATTGACGTGGAGCCATGCGAAGGGTTTATTGAAAAATGAATAGCCGGAAGCCGGGCTGCAAATCGGTTTTCTAAACCTTTCGCGATCTCTTCTAGGGAGACGCTGATTTCTTGCGGGGTCAAAATGATTGAGTCTTATGCTAAGGGCGTTTCTAGCACGATAAAATGCGAATAAAGCACGCTTGCTTTTTGATTTTGAGAGATAATCGTAATGCCTGATATGTTCATCTTTGACTCGACTATCAGTATGCTTAAGTACACCAGCGGGAAACTGATAATTTTTCCAATTTGTCGGGCATTGATTATGGAGAAGCATTTTCCAAGCGGATTTTATTTTTATGTAGTCCGTACACTCATCCGCGTACACTCATCCTTCCACCAACGACAATGTCGAAGATGTCACTGTACGAAATCGAAGATGTCACTGTACGATTCAAGCAGGTGACGTATGTCCGTGGCCTGTGGACAGGTGAGGTCAGGTGCAATCATTTTCGCGAAGTCCGATCAAAATTGGTGAAGTGTGCCTTCCAGAAGTCGTTTTCTGTGCACGTCGAGCCTACGGCACTCTATAAAGAAATGTTCCATAGTTTCAGGTTCGTTCCAATAAAAACAATGTGTGGAAGGCGCCAAACCAGACTTGTGGGAATAAAAATTAAGCATTGGCATTCGGAGACGCATTCCCGTGAATGAAACTTCCAATTTTTTCTTGAACACAAGCTGCTGTGCCAAGGGAATCTAAGGTGCTGGAAATCGGTGTTATTTAATAAACATGATTTATCGTGTTCTTGAATACAAAATTTTCTAAATGTTAATGCTAATGATTTATAAAATGCATATGCGCATAATATTGGAATTCGGGTGTGTATTGTTCTCAGGCGGCCCTGCTTATAGCCTCTGGTTCTTTTGGAGCGTAAAGCCGTGCACCTGTGTCTGGGACTCCCCAGGTTTGTGGCTATTAATGTTATCTATCAAAAAGCGCGCCTGCCAAGATTGCGCTGCCGATTTCGCATCATAACAATTCAAACATTTCTGAAATTTTACAGGTTGCCGATAGACTATCTGAATACGCCTTTATTAATGATCCAAAATCCTTTTTTCTTGCTCGTGGCCTCGTTTTCACACTCCTCAGATTGTATTTGCATAAAAACAATTAGATAGTCTGAATGTGCACATTCTACAGGTAATTCCATCAACTGAATCAAATCAAAATGTTAAGGTAAAATTTGATGACATTTTCCCCCGAAACCCTAAGTTTCAATCACTCATGTTTTTAAATAACCTGTTACAAGATTACCTTGCACACGTACGAATAAATAACATAATAGCTACATACGTTTCAGTGAACAACGAAAGGACGAGCGTAAGCATTTTCTCGCTTCCGCTTGGCTGCTCATTGTCCTTGAGGCTGCCAGATTTCACTCCCATTTTTGAAGCCGAACTTTTAGCAATGACTTTAGCCTTTCGGAAACTCCCTTCGAACGCAATCAGTCCGGTTATTGTAACATATTCCCTTTCTGTCTGTACTTCGCTTACAGCTTCATACAGTTCGCCAACTCTAAAGATGTTTCTAGCATTAGTTCCTCCACAGTTGAATTTTCTAAAACTATTACGGGTACTAGGTCACTGTGGATTACATTTAAATGAAATGGCCGACTCATTAGCGCGAGCATCCTTGAGTGGACCTATAATGGCGGTTCCTCCAGCAGTGGCGCACATAACAGCAATTAGATAATGTGGTACCTTTCCTAGTTCGCTTAAAAAGGCAAAATTAATTCCTGTCTTTAAAAAAGGTGATAAATCTCTGCTGTCTAATTATCACCCAATCTCCATTTTGTCATTCATTAGTAACGTTACCAATAAATTTTTTTGAAACGTATTAACAGCTACCTAACAAAGTTTAAGTTGTTGAACTCTTGCCAATTCAGTTTCCGTCCTGGCAGTTCAACCAGCTTAGCTTTTATTGCATTAACCGATTACATAAAGTCTTCTATTGACAGCGGTAAATTTGTTGGCTCAGTATTTTTAGATTTTACCAAAGCTTTTGACACTGTTAATCATGCCATTTTATTTACTAAACTAGAATCTTTAGGTATAACAGGTCCAGCTTTAACTTTGCTAAAAAATTACTTATATGACCTTGAGCAAACAGTCCGTGTAGGGGACGCTTATTCCAAGTCGAAAATTATTAATCAAGGGGTACCACAGGGCCCAATAATGGGATCCTTGTTGTTTTGCATTTCCATTAACGACTTACCTGATGTTCTTAATCTGTCTAATGCTATTCTATATGCTGATGACACCACTTTTTCCATGTCAGATAAGTCTTTAACAACCTTACTCTTTAAACTGAACATTGAACTAGCGAAAGCTGTAGGATGGTGTCAGATAAATTATTTAATTTAAAGCCTCTCAAAACTCAGTTCATGATATTTAAAACAAAACATAGAATGGTGCCGTGTATCCCCCTAGTAACTCTCGACAGTCACCTTATTCCTACAGTGGGCTGTGTCTTGTTCCTTGGCATAAGATTAGATCCTAACTTGAAGTTTAGTAATCATATTGCGTTTGTTAAACAAAAATCAGCTTTCGGCATAAGAGCTCTCATTAAATCACGTGCATTCGCAGGACACGCATTATTATCTCTATACTTTGCGTTCATTCATAGTCATATCACCTATGGTACCCGCCGTGGTTGCTCAGTGGCTATGGTGTTGAGCTGCTGAGCACGAGGTCGCGGGATCGAATCCCGGCCACAGTGGCCGCATTTCGATGGGGGCGAAATGCGATAACACCCGTGGACACTGTGTGTACACTATTTAGCTGCACTTTAATGTACCCCAGGGGATCCAAATTTCCGGAGTCCTCCACTGAGGTGCCTCATAATCAGAAAGTTGTTTTGGCACGTAAAACCTATTAATTTAATTTTCTTAATATTGTCACGTGGTGGTGACGTTAAGAACACAGTAGCAATACTGTGATAGACAAAACTAACTTTTATTGGGCGAACCTGTGCCCACAAAACAGGCTACACTTATAGCACAACGATAGCGGCGAACACGGTCGGCGATCGTCGAAAATCTGATCAGCGGTTCAAGCGCGTCGGCTTTTATACACAATCGTCGAATGTTCCAGACTAATCGTTGGGACCCGCGTGCCTTCCATAAAGTTCTACATCATTCGCGTCAGGCGAATAAATCAGATAACACAAGGTTCGGCAACAACAGACTGCGGATGGAAGCATCGATAACTTTCCAGAAACTTCGGATAGATGCAAGCGCGTCCCGCGCTGTGCGATAAGATTTGTTAGGCGGTGAAACCTGGTCGCCCGATAAATATAAATACACGTGTCAATATCAACTATGGTAATGTCTGCTGGGGAAACACATATAACTGCCACCTCTCGTCTATTCAACGCATACAGAACCAGGCTATTCGCATAATCACCAACAGTTCCTTTTACTTAAATGATCTCCCGCTACTCCAGGCAAAGTTTATACTATCTGTATCTAGCTTGTTTAAGTATCGTTTAATTGTTCTCTTTTTTAATTTAAAAAGAAACAGCTTGGTTACGAATTTGTGGATTACAAATTACTCATTAATACCAACCACATTAGGTTAGCGCATAATTTCAACTTTTTACTACCTAAATGTATCACCGACTATAGAAAGATGACATCCTCGTTTTCAGCATTAAAAATGTGGAATGATCTGCCACATTCACTTAAACTAACGTCATCTTTGACTGTAGTCAAACAAGAATTAAAATGTTTTATTTTTTGTAAATAGTTTCATGCCCTATAACATATTCCATTACAGAACGCATCTATTCGCAATAGCCTATAGTAACTCAGACAATTTTTTTTGTTTTCCCCGTAACTCACTAATTAATTAAGTTTAATTACCAAACATCTTAGTTATTGACTGGGGACCCCAAGTATGATACGCAGATTTGTAGAGCACCTTCAGAAACCACCGATCGAGTTATTTACGATACGTCTCACGTAGTCTGTAGTGTCTCTGCCAGGGAGTGAACAGGCAAGGGTTCCAACGGTCTAAAAACGGTGTTTATTGCCAGAAGCTCACGGGCTTCTGGTTACATCAGGAATCAGTGGTTAGTGCACATAGCACGACATTATAAGCACTTGTGCGCACATGCGCACTAACAGCAGCCTGCTTATCAGGCGCGCTATCGCCGACACAACATCGTCCCTTTTTCCGGGTTGCAAAGAAAGCCCGCGAAATATGAAAAAAGCCTCGTGATGGATAGCTTGCGCAGTGGTATCGTGCTGCTCTCAAGCGTGCGTTCGGTGAACGAGCTCGGCTCCGTCGGATGAGGGCGAAAATGCATGCTGCTGGCCGAGCGCTGCCGATGAGATAAAGAGCGCCCTGCCGTTTCTTCGTCGCCAGTCACGACGCAGCCAACCTTGTTCACCGAACGCACGCTTGAGAGCAGCACGATACAACTGCGCAAGCTTTACATCACGATGCTTTTTTTTAATATTTCGCGGGCTTTCTTTGCAACCCGGAAAAAAAGACTATACGTGAGACGTATCGTAAAGGAAACAACTCCATCGGTGGTTTCTGTAGGTACTCTACAAACGTGCGTGTCATACTTGGGGTCCTCAGCCAGTAATTAAAGAGTTGGGTAATTAAACTCAATTAATTAGTGAGTTATGGGGAAAACAAAAAGTTGTCTGAGTTACTATAAGCTATTGCGAATAGTATGCGTTCGGTTCAATTCGCTTCCGACGCGTCTTTCATATTTAAGTTCTTGGCTCAAGTTATGTGAGACACCCTGTATAAGAAATCAAAGAAGGGGTTAAATATTCTGCGCTATTCCATTAAGACGTCTGTGTGCTTTGAAGATCCTCTTCTCCGGCATTACATGCACACATTTTATGTCGCGATTTATCGCTTCATCCCGCAGAAGTGAGTTGCGCTGACTGGCACTATACTTAGTCGATCAGAATTGAGCCACATTACCCCGCCCGACGTACGAACAAAATCTGGGATCCATCTCAGTGACATTCCGCATTTAAAAAAAAACTACGAACGTAAAAAGTGGTTGCGCAGCTTATTCGGTCACTGGAGGTTCACTCCGACACACGTCTTGCTTCCATGCTCAGTGGCGCAATTTGCTCCAACTTGGTGCAATAACATACGGACTCAGCCTCGCATTGCTCCAGAGCGCGAACTTTTCTACATATCTGTGGAAGAGCAAATGACATCTCGATAGCAAATGAACGTTGTCATACTCAGACTTCGTGTGGATCACGCTGAGCTTATCGGCTGCAGCTAATAGTGGAAGCCCACCAACTTGCCTAGACTCGATCGCTCACTTCTAAGCGGATCTACCTTGTTCTTACTTTCGCTTTCCACGTTTTTTTTTTTTTTTAGAGAAGAGGGGAGCTTGTTGGTGTTGAATATTTTCATCCATAAAACAGTAATTTGGCGCATAATCGCGCACTCACGAGTTATTTCGCAAGGACCTATTTTCTTGTGGTTTCTGCTGGAACATTCAACTTTAGTCGCAACCTAAAGGTGCAACACAATATGGTTGTGCCGATTGATGAACGAAATGTAACATTGTGATCAACGCTGACGATGGCTTTCCCTCAACGTTTTCATAAATTTCAGCCTTCTGAGTATAGCGGACGTAGAACCTACAATGTGTGTGTTTAATAGCACTAGGCAAAATTTCAAGTATATTCTTCGAAAAAATATTCCGCTTGTGTTTTGTCTATTTCTTCAATTAGCCGTGTACCGCTTGTTTGGGCTATAGTTTTCAGATATGTGACCGCTGTGCGCCCGAATTTATCCGATCACACAGCAGCCGCTAGTCTCGCCTGATTTTCACCACCAACTGCAGTTATTTTTTGGGCTCAGTCGGACGATGACACAGTTTGGAACCATTTCCGCAGTGGTCAGTGCACATGCGCGAGCAGCAGCCGGTCATTTTGTTCGAAAACAGCGACTGAATGGCCGCAGTAGTTTCCGGACGCACTGCCGTGGCGCGAACATGGCTCTCGGTGCAGAGGCAGCCGAGATCAATTCGTTTCCCTGTAGCGAGGGCCCCTTCTCTACCCAGGGCGGTGGGAGGGAGAGCTTCAATAGAGACACCCTATAATTAGCCGACTCAGCTCGGCAATCTGCCTTCCACGTACTCGACCGTCAGGAAAGCGCAACGATGTGCGAGGAGCACGCCCCCGGCGTGCTCCGGTCTTTCATTTTCTTTTTGCTGAGATTTTGAGCTCATTACACGAACAGCTATGTTACATCGTGACGAGAGAAAAGAAAGATATCTCACATTACTGAGAGTGGCATCGCAGCATCTCTTTCATCTCCACGTCTGTTCGGCTTTGAAAGAAGGTAACCATCACATATCAAGCATAGAATAATATTTATTTCGATCGTGAAATCACTCTTGATAAAGGCTTGTACAAGACTATGGCCTCTCTGAGAGGCATATAAAAACAACGGGGCATACATTTGATAAAGACGCGCGACACACGGCCGGCGCGTGCAGGCTCTGAGACTAGAAGCACGGGTAGGGGATGCGTGGTGGTCTACGGCCGGCTGCCGGCCATGGTGCGGCGCAGCCAGCGCGCCGCGTTGGCCACTTTCGCGTAGATGCCAAAGCGTCCTTGGCGTGCACAGCCTTCGCCGAAGCTGGTGACGCCGAACACCGTCCAGCGGCCACGGTCGTCTCTAGCCAGCAGTGGACCCCCACTGTCACCAGCGCAAGAGTCGACTCTCCCGCGCCGATAGCCGGCGCACATCATGTTGTCGCTGATGAGGTAGTCGGCGTACACTGCGCGGCACTCGGACTGCGGCACGAGCGGCACCTGTGCCTGGTGCAACAGGTCGGAACCGTTGGCGTGCCTCTTGCTGAGCTTGCCCCAGCCGAGTATTGTGGCCAGCGCTCCGGGAGGGGGGGCGTCGCCTTGCTCGGGCAGGCAGGCCGGCAGCACGTAGGGTCCGAGCGTCAACGTGCTGCGCAGGCGCAGTAGCGCCAGGTCCATGTCCACGGTCTCGGGGTCGTATTCTGGGTGCGCGATAGACTCGGCTACTCGTACAGTGACCTCGGAGCCCTCGGGACGACCCAGGCTGTGCTCACCAGCCAGCACCAGGAGCCGCCGGCGCAGGCAGTGTGCCGCTGTGAGCACCCAGCCCGGGGCAATCAGTGTGCCGCCACAGAAGGGTTCGCGCCGCCGGTTGAGCAGCGCCACCTGCGCGAAGGGCCAAACTCTGTAAGGCACGCTTCAGCGCCAAAGTATGACTCGGCATCGAAGCAATGTGCGCTGATCTGAACAAGCTGAATTCGCAGGACAGTCGTGACCATTTGAACATGAATATCGAATGGCTTCTTTGGCAACCTGGACCAATAGAATGCGTTCCTACCTTTATTACCTCCGCGACACTCTTAATGCAATTGAAGCGTCCAGAACAAGCGATATAAGTGCAACACGTTCATTGTATGCCCTTAAAGAGATCTCCAGCGCGTTGAGTCAGCACGTGACGAGACGGCCGTGTCTGGCAGTGAACGTAAAGTACGCAGATCGCCATAGCATGTGTAGCAGTGTCGTACATATTGTACACTTTTTCTTGCTACCGGTGAAAAGAGGTGCACTATCGCTGTAACGCAATCTGCCGTGCCCAAGAACTGCGGGAATCGGCAAGTAAGGCTTCCTTCCAAAGTAGGAAGGAAATTGCTTCGCTTGTTGGAGCTGTTTCGCACACCATAGCGACGATAGGTGTCCACGTATCGGGCACGGAAGAGTGCGTCAAGCGCTTTCGTTTTCAGTAAACACGATACCAGTTCTCCCGCAAGACTCGTGATAACTTTCTGTCGGAAACAACAGCGCTTTCGTCAGTTGCGCTTCCTGATTTCATTTCTCTTTTATAGTACATACATTTCTCTTTTATTGCGCAGAGCGTAGGAAAGAAATCTAGTCTACCCGTAACGTCACGGCCTGGCGCAACGCTCGAATTGCGCATCTCACGTCGTTATGACGGGCAGGCTAAAAATAATTTGAAATGAAGTTTTCAAGATGTCAAGCTTTTTTACTAATTGACATACGTGTAATTCTGCTATAGATGAGCAAATTCACGGCCAAGTGGCTAAATCAAGACTAAGAGCGGCGAGGAGCAGGTGCGCGTTTCGTTTAGTATGAACGATCAATTGATCGATTCATCCTGCAGCAACACTGGGGCTACGGAAGATGCCGTAGTGTAGGACTTCGCATCAATTTTGACAACCTCGGATTTGTACGTATACGTGTGCCTACACTTATTGAGGCCCGACTAGTTAGCGTGCTGCATTTTAGAAGTTTAGAAGTTGCTATAGAGATTTCATTAATGTTTTTCAAAGTCATGGGCAAGCCTCCACTTATCTATGACTATGGCTCCCGGCATTGCCTTTCGATCGTAGAGACGGTTAAGCGCATTCACTTAGCCTTGGAACAAGGCAAAGTTGTAAAGGCTGAAATCGAGTCCAAACAATTATGAATACATATATGGCTTTAGTTCCTACTTTTTGTGCTCCTCGTCTTCTGAACACAAAATGAAGGCCTGTCTCACGTTTTGCTGGCTTGAGGCTCAGAATGATGTAAACAGGATGTAACGAGAACCGGCAGCTTCTGTATCGAGCGCCACGAGCTGTCATGTGAAAACAAAGTATTGGAGAGACAACTGCTCATTTAAATTTATGCATTTACTTGCTGGAGTACCTACAGCACTTGACAGTAGAGCGAGTAGGGCTCATAAACAAGCAATTTATGAAAGAACGAAAAGCAGGCGAAGCTATTCATAACACCCAAGGGTAAGCGGACATTAAACTCGCAAATGCGCAACCTTCAATAGAAATAAAGAGGAAACATATATTAAGGAAAACAAAATTTACGACCGTAGTAAAGTCCATGGCCCGTATTCACAAAAAGTTCTTACGTTAAAAGGGCTCGTGCCAGCCAATTGTTATATAGGACATATTATTGGCGAGAGCGACCAACCAATGAAAAACAGCACTTACGAATGAAGAGCTTTGTGAATGTGGCCCCATCAGAATAATAAAAATGCAGGCCCGTATTCAGAAAGCACGCTCAGTTTGTACGAACAAGTACTAGCCAAAAGCCTTGCGAATTCTGCTTGTGTGTTTTACGACTACAAACCAAAACCACTAAGCATAATATTTGAATATTCACTGATGCCTTTAAAATGGAGGTCGAGACCAATCGACATGCTCTTTTCTAGATCGTACTCAGATGCGACACAAATCTGCGCGGCTGCGCGTTGATTGAGCCGAGTGATGACTCGCTATAGTGTTATCTGTGCCCGTATTCACAAATAAATAAATAAATAAATAAATAAATAAATAAATAAATAAATGTAATTAGATTTTCTACGTTAGAATTGTTCGTAAGAGCAAACGCCTACCAGTCGTGACGGCGGACATAACGAACGCGGCCGGCCAATGGCAAGTAGCACTTACAAACGAAAAGCTTTGTGAATTCGGCCAGTCGTGTGGTATGTTGTGGTTGCCAGGACCTATCGTGAGATATTTGTTGTGCAGTGACATTTGGCCTCGCTAATTGACGTGACCTCTGTTGATTGCAATGACGCCTGGCCTTATCGAGGCATGTCTGACGTTTACTCTTGCAAATAAGCGTCATCGCATTTACCTCAATTATGTAGGTCTATGACTACTGTTGGCATGAACAAACTGAACGAGCGGTCTAACTTATGATAATACGGGGCCATGTTAGAAACCAGTTAACTTTTTTTTTTAACTGCGAGACTTTAGTAGCGACGGTATGGTCGTCCTGTTGCCCGGTAACGAAGTGGAAAACAACGACTTCCGTCCCTCTTTCGCGCTCCTTTTCCGCTTCTGACGGGTCTGCTTATTGCGCACACTTTTCGGCCGCTTGGTCGCGCCTACCACGCAGACGCGCCCCACATCGTCCGTTTTGTTCCTCCTACTTTGTTTCCCTTCTGCGCAGCTTTCTTTCCTGCCTTTGCTAGTTTGTACGTGGTGGTTAGGGCGGGAGGGTGCACGGGAAATCTCATTCCCCGTCTTCGCAACACGCTCACCTGCCACGGCCACCTCCCTCGGGCGGCGGGCTGCCCTCCAATGATGCGCAGAGCTGGCCTCTGCGGGCTTTTTGGCACGCCGCAGCTGCCCACCTGGCTCCCGTCGTCGTCCTCGTTCTCGGACACCCCTCCTCCTCCTCTGGCTGTGAACGAGAAAAAGAAGGACGTTGCACTCCGGCGTCTGCGCGTTTGGCTGAAGCTCGCGCCTCAGCCTTGCCTGAGGGAGCGCATGCTCGGCAGTTCGCACATCACAAATCGGCGGAATTAGCACATATGACAGCGGTCCTTATGGACCTTCACGTCGGTAGCGATAACGATCGAGTCGAAAGCCTAGCAGGCTTCTTCGTTGCCACCTCGCGTTGGCGATCAGGATTGGCCGGCGCCCGTTGTTGCGCACGAACCGCTTTGTGAATGTGAACACAGGGTCAGCATTCACGCAACTTTTCATTCGCGTGAACTGTTAGTCACTGGCCAGACGCAATCACTGATAGTATGCTCACTGTCACAACTGGTTGACGCCCTTTCACTCTTTCTTTCTTTCGAATCTCTCTCTCTCTCTCTTTCTCTCACACACACACATGCCGGAAAGGAGAAAAAAAGATTGGAAAAAGAACAGAAACGGAGACGAAATTCAGCAAAGCACTTAAATCAAGCCCACCCGAACGCAAGAAGTATCTGGCTCGAACAACCTGTATGAGAGCTTACTGCGTGTCGGACGACGGGGCTACAGGTTTCTTAGCGTGACATCTAAAGTTTTTGCGGAACCTTTTCCTTCACTCTAAAAAACTGTTTGCAGCATTTTGCATCGCATCTTTGTCTCACTAAAGTAATCATCTACCTCACGTGTCTTTCCTTTCTTTAACGCTGCGCGCCCCGTACTTGCAGGTCATGAACGACATGCGCGTTGTCAACGCGGCATATCATTCTTGACAGGAAAGTAGCGAGCACAGTTTTCAAGAAAGCAAACGCAAGGTAGACAAATAACGATTATTCTTTGGGGACTAGATACGCCCGAAAGCGCGTCAATTCCTTTTAGAGTGTTTTGCTAGAGCGCGCATTGCAAGACGCACGTTTTCTTTAAAAAAGTATTGTGCTACCTAATATGAAGAAGTACGGCGTCGTTGTTGCGACTTGAGACGTAGTTTTTTATATATATAATATATAGCAGATAGTGCCATTCGGCTTCTCTAGAGGGCTTACTAAAAGAGTTTCATATTTGCCCGAAAAAATTGACATGTCTTAACTAATTAACAAAGCTCCACTAATTTAATCTTTACTTATTTATCTTAAGAATCAGATTGCATATCTGTGTCAAAGATGTGCCACAAAAATGCATCGACGTTCTAGTTAACAATGTTCCGAAAGCTTACACGCAGTTAAGGAAGAAACGACCTGGAACGCCACTGCATATGGGTGGAGATATTGGCGGCCGATATCTCAGCACTATTCGCCAGTATGAGGATTTATAGGGGGGTATGACTCTGCCGTTATCCTGGTTCATTGCTGCGATTGCAACGTGCACTATAAAGTCAGCACTTACCATTTTAATGTGAGAAAATTATTAGCGTAGGGCTTGTATTCACAAAGAAATTTTTCTGCTAGAGCATTGCATAAGAACAGGCTCCTGCTAATCAGACTCCGGCTAATCAGGCTCCGGCTAATTGTGATAACGTACATATTAGCGAAGGGGGGTGGCCAGCGACGAAGAACTCCTATAAAGGAAAACTTTCTTGAACTTGATCCAACGCAGTGCCATTTCTGGTTAAATTGGTCGTCTCGGTTCATTTAATTTAATTACATTTATTATACTCTCAAGCTGCATACTTCAGTGCGCGGTTATAGCTTGATCCGCGGCCGGTAATTGCCTGCGCCTCGCTTTTTGTGACGCAATAACGCGCTGAAAGATATGGAGTATTGCTAACGTTATATTACCCCAAGTTCGCCTCTCCATTGACCTTTAACTGAAAAATAATGAATATCGCACGCCCGCAGTACGTATAAATTGGTATATCTGCATCACCAAAGGGTGCATTTGACATGCGCCCATGCCTGATCAAGAAAGAAAGAAAGAAACAAGGAAATCGCAGCGTAGACAACAGGATCGGCATTTTTTTCCACATCAAAAACGCTAAAGTAGCGTACAGGGAAAAAGACAAATATCGCTCTATGCATCAAACAGCTGAATGCATCAATTTCAGACGACACGTTAATTATTGCCGTTAGCGTTTTTAATCTGGCGGCAGCAGTCGAACAAGCGGAGACTGTTCGGTGCCACTCGCAGCCTCTCCCGCCATCTCGCCATGCAGTACGCGGTCAACACGGCGCTGCCCGGCCGCCAGGGCGCATCACGCGCTGGCAGCCGCGCGTCGTCGTCGCGCGAGGTCGGCCACACCGTTGCTCTCACTGACCTGAGGCGAAGCGCTTCTCGCAGGGGCTGCCGCGCACGTAACAGAGTGCGTCCTCGTGCAGATGGCCTTGGCCACATACCAGCGGCATCTTGCAAAGCCGCTGGCGCCTCGTTTTGCAGTCGCTGCTGCAGGGAGACCAGCCAGACCAGTCCGAGTAGACGAGGCTCTGCAGGTGATGCAGCACGCGGAAGTTTCGCTGCGGGGCCGCCGGCCTCCTGGCAGCGCGGGCGCGGAGCCGCGGCTGCGGGCACCGTTTCCCGGGGCATGCGCGCACCTCGAGCCACGTCGGGCCGCACTCGGAACCCTGCGTCGCAAGCCGTACGCATTCGTGGTCAGCCACGGCACGTGGCCATGCCGGGAACGTGGAGGAGTGCCGGCACTCACCGGCGGACAGAGCTGGCGCCGACTCTGCTGGCATCGGCGGCAGGCGGACCAGGGACCCCAGAGGGCGGCGGCCGTCGGAAGCAGCAGGAGCGCGGCCAGCGCGGCCGCTCGGACGGCGTTCAGCACCATCTCTGGCGCACGTGGCCTCGGTCCCGTGCCAGGTGAGCGCTCAGGTGGGGCTGCAGGTGTGCCGCAGCTGCGGGCCCACGGGCCCTGCGCCGTAGGCGGCGCGCGACTCCAAGAACAAAGGGGCCGAGGGGTCCCCCTCGCTCGCACCGCTCTCCTCCGTCCCCCCCCGCAGGCGTTGCCCAACCCGGCGATGCACGTGGCGCCGCCGCTAATCTCGCCGGCACGCCGCCATCAACGGGAGAGGAGGGACGGCGGAGGCTCTACTGGCCCCGGGGGGGCGGGACCAGAAAAGGGAGCTCCAATCTGGGCCTTACCCAAAGAGCAGAAACAATGGTCACGGTGAGCTCTGGACGAATGGCGGCCTGCCGCAGTGGAAGGTCGTGCTCGACAAAGGTCGTGCTCTGTACCATGGTGGCAAAATAAAATTTGAAATTTGAATTTGAACGACATCTGTTACGTGTTGCCGAGCGCGGCATGGTCAAGCCTACCGCAGATGCCAATACGGAATGGCATAACCGACCGCATAACTATTCTAATAACCAACAGCATGATAACCCAAGGAATGATATGCATGAACGATGAAGTAGACACCCACACGAAAGTAGCGCGAAGGAATGAAAAAAAAGCGTATGCGGTTCTCTACATTTTTTTGTCTACTCTCGTATTACTTTCTAGCTCCACATCGCAGATTTCCGTACAACTGATTTGTATTTAAATAAGTTACAATCTCTTTATAATTTCTTATAAGTGCATGCGCATACAATATCACGTGCGCCTTCATACTGCAAGGATGTACGACCTAGTTTATGTCATCATAATTATTATTTTACCGCCCTTCCTTTCAGGTTCCAGTCAAGGGAACTTATTACAGGAATCTCTCTGTAAATAAACAATATGTTTTTTTTTTCTTATTCAGTGGAAAACGTTGACCATGGCGGATCAGACTGTGGTTTTCATTGCTATCGTACAATCTGCTATTGTCTTTACGAAATTTCTCTTCTTGCATATACTTACGGTTAGATTCGTAGCATCCATATCTATATCTAATATTTTCATGAGCGCTTATTATGTTTTTGAAGTTTAGTTATCATCGTATTCGGGACACTTTGAGGCGTTTTCGGAGTGCCGTTGGGTAATTTTGAGTAATGCGTAGTGACGTACGCATTCATCATCATCATCAGCCTATTTTATGCCCACTGCAGGACGAAGGCCTCTCCCTGCCATCTCCAATTACCCCTGTCTGGCGCCAACCGATTCCAGCTAGCGCCTGCGAATTTCCTAATTTCATCGGCCCATCTAGACTTCTGCCGTCCTCGATTGAGCTTCCCTTCTCTTGGCACCCATTCTGCAATTCTAATGGTCCACCGGTTATCTAACCTACGCATTGCATGACCTGCTCAGCTTCATTTCTTTCCCTTAATGTCAATTAGAATATCGGCTATCCCTGTTTGCTCTTTGATCCACACCGCTCTCTTTCCGTCTCTTAACGTTATGCCTAGCAATCTTCGTTCCATCGCTCTTTGCGCGGTCCTTAACTTGTTCTCGACCTTCTTTGCCAGCCTCAAGTTTCTGCCCCATATGTTAGCACCGGTAAAATGCGCTGATTGTACACCTTCCTTTTCAACGATAATGGTAAGCTTCCAGTCAGGATCTGACAATGTCTGCCAAAAGCGCTCCAACCCATTTTTATTCTTCTGTAAGTTTGCTTCTCATGATCAGGGTCCCCTGTGAGTAATTGACCTAGGTAAACGTACTCCTTCACAGACTCTAAATAATATGACAAAGAATGCTTTCTTATTTTTCGAGCGCGAGCATAGATACGAAAAAATAAAACGAAAAAAATATGGCAACGCATCCACCCTTTGCAGATGATTGGCGACGTTAATGCGATTAGAAATCTTTCCTACGATGGGTAGTATAATTGCTGATAATACGTTTTGTATGTTATGATAAATATTATGAAGGAGGGCGCACAGCCAGTGTCACAAGCCCAGCGACACAAGTGTTGGTTTGGAATGCAGCACAGCCATTAGACCATGAACTGCACAGTGGCCCGAGTTGGCGGGGATACGGTTCGAGACATGCAAACATTCCCAGAAAGTACGGCAGGTATCCTAAGCATGCTAATCCCAATAAAGAAAGGATCCTCCTGAGCTGCAATTTCGGTATATCATGCTCGTTAGCGGTACAACTTCCCCCTTAGTGTCGCGGGCGTAGCACAAACCTTTGGCAGGTTTATGCATATCCAGACAACTCATACATGAAAAATAGCGAAGCTGCATAAGGTGGCTATCACGCGCGCCCTTCGGAAGTCAGTTTGCCACTGCCCGAAATCTACCCAAGACTTTGCAAACGCTTCACAGTATGCGGCGCGAGTCCTTTCAAATGCTTAACTGAATCCGAGCTTAGTATATATATTTCTATAATAAGGCAATTTGCAGGCGCGAGTGAGAATCAGCTAGCGCAAGACAGGGGTAATTAGATTGCTGGGAGAGGCATTCGCCCTGCAGTGGACATAAAAATAGGCTGATTATTATTATTATTATTATTATTATTATTATTATTATTATTATTATTATTATTATTAATACTCTACGCTGTATCGGACGCATGCTCATGGGAACGTATTCTGAAGCAATCCATTTCTGCGATATATATGTATGTATACTCTCGCCTCGGCAATCGTATCGCCGTCAGGCGCGCGCTGATTGGCTGGTTGAGCAAAATCAGATGACGTAGTGCTCAAACAGCCAATCAGCTCACCCGATTTTGCTAAAACAGCCAATAAGTGCGCGCCGATGGCAAAGGCGTGGCCAAGGCGATAGTATCGCCGAAAGTGATAGTTTCAGAATGCGGTCCATGCATGCTCTATACCGATGTCTGCGTGTTGCTGGCTGCGCGTTCCAACGGTCTAGTGGGGCTCCGTGGCTGACTGTAGTTATGTTACGTTACTCTAACTATACCCTATTATAGACGCCGGCTTCCGGCTGGCCGTTCTCATTGACGCCCTGGTCATATGCGGCTGTTTCAGGTCTCCGGTGCCGGCTGCGGTACTGACTGTTCTCTGGTTGGCATTCGATTATCTTGATCACACGTTGCCGCCGCACGAGCACCGCTGCGGATTTCGCCCCAACGGCTTCACTGCTAATTAAGTACGTGTAATGAACAGCGCCGTGTTCGTCTCCTCCCGTAATCGTCTTTTTTTTTCTTTCCTTTTTCTTCTTCTTTTTTTTTTAAGCGCGTTTACTTTCAACTTACTCTCAGATAGAAGACACGAATGAAAATTGCCCGATCGCACAATGCGACTCCGCAGACTCCGGATGCCAAAGCGTCAGCTACACTTTTTCTTCAACCATTATGGGAAATTAAGCAACACATTGATTAATGCAAGTTCGACTTCATTTCTCAGTTTCTTCCATGCGGGCGCCGGTTGTTTCGGTGAAAAATCCAAGTTACCTTTGAAAAGAGAGAGAGAGAGGGAAGGCATAAGGGAAAGGCAGGGAGGTTAACCAGGCTGAGCCCGGTATAGACCGTTTCATCGGGCGAGGAGGATAGGGCGCGCGGAGACCATTTCCTCCTCTCTGGCTTGGGTGATCCGGCGCGGCGCTGCTTGGAAGTATTGCGGTCGCGTGTTGCGGAACGATTTCGAGATGTTTTAATCTTACTTTGTGAAATTTACGCCATGTTCGTTCATATAAGGTCGTCAGGGAAGCCTTTCGGTGCATCGGTAACTACTGTAGGCATAAATATGTCTTGGGGGCGCAAAAATGTGACGCGCATAATCAGCCGCGGTGTACGCGCATTATCAGTCGCGGTGCGTGTATGTGTGGTTTACTATTTTGCTTGTATCGATTTTAATTCAACAAAGAAAACCGGCGTCTCAGTATTACCAGAATTATATGGTTAATCAGCTCACTGTCTGATCAATTGGCGTAGGAAGTAAAACATAAAACATAAGAGCGCGTGCTCGTGCGCGGCCAACATAAGGCAACCACGAAACATCTGAGCGGCAGGCGCTATCAAATATTTCTGATACAATGGCATCGTTCTCACGCATTTCAAGTCTAGTATGCTTGAAATGGTTGGTGAGCCAGCACGATACATATATAAGCTGTGTGCTTCGGCATTGCCTTTTTGGCCTGCATACAGCCATAATATATGAGAGGGTTCGCATAAAAAGAAAGCGATGGCAATTTTTTAGCGCAAAATTTCTGTAATACGTATGAGTGCGTCGTAGAGAACTGAACGAACACAACCAAAAAAATAATTCTGCTATCATCCGCTTTCTCTAAAAAAGCAAGAGAAAACGGGCTAACGCCGCACAACGTTTCTAAATATATAACCGCTGATGCCGTATGCTTGGACCATGCGCTATATAGAACAAAGATATCTGTAATCCAGCACCTACTACTGCTTAGGACGCTCGCGAAGTTCGTAAACGGTCGCTTTGATGGACAAGCTTAATTCAGACTGTAAGGTATGCTGCTATTACTAGCCAAAACTATTTTATTCATGGGTGGGAACCTCATTCACCCAACCAAGTAGTCACGCAATGTAACCTGCAGCGAACAGTTTGAACGCTTGTCAAAGTATAACAGCACAGCTCTTATAGTAGCAGAAGGGTACCTACGCTGTTACGATCGTTGCGTATGTTTCATGACTTCTAAACCACAGCTTATAAATATAGGATAATACTGCAATAAGGTCACATTAGTGACTGGAGCATTCAGAAATACACAACTGATCTCCGAGGCTCATTGTAGGCTCAAATATGCGCGCACACATCGCGCTGCGTGTTCCGTCCACCTCACCGCCAGCAGAAATTCCGGCCACGACGCCTTAAACCACTTCAGCACGTCTCACAGAACCGTTTACCACGTCGGAAGACGCACGTCATACTAAACAGACCGTACGACTGCGAAAACAAACTGCAGAACCTACCGCCGAGCGCATACCTCCCATGCAAAAGACCGCTTTCACCCAAGCCAGTATGGCGCTGCTCATAGGCGGCGCCACTGCGTTCACAATATGGCGGCGCCTACGAAAAAACGGTCTATAGGCTACCCTGCACGGGGGAAAGGAGAAAGGGCATTGAAAGAGAGGGAGGAAGAAGTTGGCACTTTGCACTGTTACACACACAACCGTTCAACGCTGAGTCACTCACAGGCGGTCATGCAGGTTGGTGCATTTCAAGAAACGCAGCAGTGCTTTTGTGGCACTCCTCTAATCTTTTCATGTGGGACAGTCAAACAGGAGATGTTTGGTCGTTTCTTCGGCACCACATGTGCTGCAACTGGCACTGTCCGCCATTCTAATTAGGGATCAGTAGGCGTTTGTGACAGAAACTCCCACTCACAGGCGGCACAGTAACGTTTCTTCCCGTTGTTTGTAACAGAGTAAAAGTTGTAATGTCCTATGTGGGTCCCTGGCATATAGGCGCCGGTGTGTGAACTCCTGTGTATTCCAAGGGAAAGCGACGAGCCTGCTCGTCGCTTTCCCTTTCCTGTAAACTGTGTATATGTGTATATGTGTATATGTGTTCAAAACAAATAATAATAATAATAATTTCTTAGAGTAACAATAGGGGCAAGACCGCTGAGGTACCGCGCTGCATTAGTTCTCGACAATAACCTTTAAAGAAAATTCAAGGGTCGTATACTTCGCAGCTATTTTTCTTCTTTTTCTATTCTGTTTTCCCTTTGTCATGGGCTTGTTTAATGATTTGCCCCCGTTGTCGCTGAAATCGACCAACCGAGGCGAATGATGATGACTAGAAGCCATATTTTTAGGCGCTAAAAATGTAGGCTTTAGACATCTAAGACAGGCACTGAAAGCCTCTTTTTAGGCCGAAATAGCACTATGATTTGTTCGCAAAGCACGACTTTTCTGTACTGAATGTTCTTTGGCGATTTTCATGGTAAGATATTCCAAATGTCTGATACTGATTCAACGTAATATAAAGATTTTTAATGTAACGTAAAGAGATGTAACGTAAAATTGTAATGTATACCATTCCACATAGGAATTGAAGGAACTGAGAAAGCTGAAGCTCTTGCGCGCCTAGCGCTGACATGCGTCCCAAAAGTGAGAATACCAAACATTTTTCAGAACTCTAAGGACGCGATCAACCATAATTTTAGGTCGATCCACAAAACTCCACACCAAGCCTGTGTGTCCCATGGACTCACTCGCGCATAAGCAACCCTGTCGTATCGCATCAGAACCGACTCCGCTTACACCCCGGTTTTGGTGTACGCGGAGTCGGTTCTGATCACCTGTGGAAGGGAGGATCGATAGGGCTAGTCTCCCGGCCCCTCGCCTCCCTTGACTCCAGCAAGGGCTTTGAATAAAGTTCTCTATCTCTCTCTTGGTTATTCAAGATTGGACGATGCGCTTCACCACTCTGTGCCTCCTGTGGTGATATCAGCGACATCGAACATTTCACTTGGCTATGCCCGCAGTTCGACACAGAAAGAAAAGCGATGGTCAACAGCTTGCCAAAGAATGCTCTTTCGCACAGGACCTTTGAAGACGTCGTTTTCCCGGGGAGCCCGCGGCAATCAGGAAGAGGGTGCAAGGACTGCTGATTGTCTTCATGCGAGACACGGGGCTCTTCGACACGTGATGACAAACATAGTTACACTCACAGGAGGCTCAGGCGGAACAGTTGCCGGCTATGTATGCCAGGGTAACCCCGCCTGCTGCAACACCCCCATCAACACCCACCACCTACGCCAAAGGGCGTTCACTTGTGAGGTAGCAACGCTACCGTGCAAGCCATCGATTCCCAGGGATTAGTTGGGCACTCGAGAGGCCCCTTTTTTTTGTCAACCCGCATACCGCACACTGCAAGTTAAGGACCATACAACGAGCGATTGAACAAACAAACAAAAAAAAACTGTCGCGTGTACTTTTAACAGACAAAAAGAGAGCGGTCTGGATCAGAGAGAAAACGCTGATAGCCGATATTCTATTTGAAATTAAGAGGGGGAAATGGAGCTGCGCAGGCGGTATGATGAGTATATAGTGCAGATAACCGGGCGGTCAATTAGAGTTGCAGAATGGGGGCTAAGGGAATAAAAGCGCAGTCAAGGACGGCGGAAAATTAGGTGTGGAGATGAAATCAGAAAAGTTGCTGCCACAACTTGGCACCAGCTAACGCAAGACGGGTAATTGGAGATCGCTGCGAGAGGCCTTCATCCTGCAGTGTACGTAAATATACGATCATATGATCATACTGCAACCAGCGTACTTAGTACATCTGTTCTGAAACAGCGAGCCAGTAGTGAACATTTAATAGCCGCGCTTTACTGCTAACAATCGCATCAGGTAGTGCAAGCACAAAAACACAAAATACGCAGGGAAAACCGCTAAATGTTTAATGAGAAGCTAAAATTCGTGCCTTATGAACTGAAGTAAAAAAAAAATGTTACAATAAGGCAAGAAATGTTGAGTACTGTACGTTTAGAAGCCTTTTTAAAACTTATCCCACAAGCACATGTTTATCAAGTTCAAGACTGTGCCTGTTCTCACTCACAATGAGCTTGTACTGTATACAGCATGAAAACAAGTGTTCAACTTTCTCGGAGGTTAACGGAGGGTATTTCGATTGCCATATTTTTGAGGCCATCGAACTCTGGGATTATTGAGTGCGCCCTTGTGGGGATCTCGGAAATTTTTTTGAGAGGGGAAAATACGTTTCTTGTTTAACACATAATGCAAAATTTTCGACAGCTGTTGCGATGCACATAGGATACCTTAAACAACGTTATGGGGTGGTAGCTGTGTCTCACCCCGTAAACTGTTGACAAGAACCCTTCTCTAAGCGCTTTTTCTATATCGCTATGACTTTATTCTTCGCAAAGCTTTTTTTTGTTTTTAATTATTATGACACTTTCGAGCACAGCAGTGTGTATCTCCTTACAAGCACTTACTTAAATAAAAAAAATCGGAGCGTCAACCACTATATAGGAATAACTTTAATAAAGTGCCGGCAACCGACGGTTTAACGTGTCGTGACGCTGGCCAATTGAGCGTCCGACCCGGGGTTATACCCTACTCTGCACTACCCCAGTTGGGCCCGTTTGTAGTGGGTCATGAGGCTTGTGCTTTTCGAGCGCACCCCGGGCCTGCTGGACGGCCCATAGTTGTGTGTCCTTGTCTGCAGACTGCAGTGTACCTTGAAGTATGCTGGTTTTGTATGTGCAATCACGAAAGAGCGGAGGTGCTGAAAAAACATTCCGTGTAACTACAGTCTACAATAATTACAGCGAACATTGTACACTTCCGCTTAAAATAGTGACAGTGCATTTTACAGTCAGCCCTCTTTCCGAGCTACAGCCCACAGTACAACTAACTCTCTCAAAGATGATGCGCATTTTTCTCACTAATGCTCGCCTGCAATAACACGGAGTGACGTGTCTACTGCCGAAGAAACAGACTTTTTATCGCCTTTTTTATCTCCGATTGCTAACCAGTGGTGGGCGATGGTGGGGTATACCCTCAAAGATCAATAAGCGTTGCAACAAAAGCCCTTATTTACTGCGTCACGTTGCCAGGTGCATTGCCATTAGCAACATCATCTGCAAATGCTGCTGGGTCTTGAGGAAAGAAGACTCGGCTTTAGAAACAAAATTAGTGTAACAAAAAAGCATTTTGAGACACTAAACGCAAGAATAGGCACATATATAGGCACAAAGGATCGAAATAGGCAGTTATAGTCACAAATGGCCATCATAGGCATTTATAGCTAAAGCCCTGCTTAACCCATAATTTGTGCCCTCACGCCAAGAGGGTGCGGTCCTGACGCGCGGAAACAAATAGGCATTTGCATATAATGCGTTCTCTAATGATGTGACATGAATACAGTCGGCCGAAAATAATTATTACGAAATAAAATCCCGATAGATATTTAGAGAATATATACTTTTTCGGTGACACGTCATTGATCACGTCGGCGAACATCAGAAATTGCGCTGTAATCACAGGTTCGATTTCTAGATACAGTAAACTCTCAGTTGTACGAACGTCGGTTTAACGACTATTTCAGAATGACGAACTTTTCGAAAACCCCCGGCAGTTTTCCTATCGATTCATTGCAAAGATCTTTCAGTTAATTTTTCGAATATTTCAGAGAATAATTCAGTTGAGCGAACATGATCAATGGACCCGAGTTCATTTTCGAAATCAGTTCAACGAAGTTTTGCGCTCTGCAGCCTCGGCGTGTCCGGTGCCCGGGGCACCCAAATCGCCCCTCCAGCGGCGGCTACGTGCAGTGTGACAGTGAGCTGGTAACCTGTGCTGAACTATCAGATCTGGAAATTGTTTCCAGTGCTCGTCCCGAAGAGGGAGAGCGCGACGAGAAAGATGCCATGGCAGAGGCAGATTCAAATCCTGTAATCCTAGCCGAGGCTGTAGGATGCCTTGGAAGGTTGCGAGACTTCGTGTCTCAGCAACACGCTGTGCCAGAGAAAGTGCACAAAAACATAAGCTGTCTGGACAGCTTCGTTACTTCTTGCGCTTTAAGAGTGCCAGTGCAATCGAAAATTTGATTTCTTTTTCAAAATGAAATAGGCAGCAACGTAACTGTTACGCACTTCGTATATATTGATATAAATAACTCAATAAATTGCATTTCACACTTCTGACTCGATGTCTGCTGTGCCCTATGCTGTTCCTTATTCTAGTGAATATTCAGTTTAGTGAACTTTCAGTTTAGTGAACTTTCAGTTAAGTGAACTATTTCCTTGGATCCCGTGAAGTTCACTCAAGTGAGAGTTCTCTGTAATTAAAATCCACTGAGTGAGTTTGACCACAGTGTTGCGGTCTGTGGGCCACGGACCGACGGCGACGTGTATATAACAATTTAGGCCAAACGTCGACGGTGCAGAGTTGAAGCTGCTGGTCAGAACTCCAGGCAGTCACCTCTTTCGTAGTAATCCTGAAACCTGGTCTACCGCATAGTATCGTCCCGCAGTGAGCAAGAAAAACTTTCTGGGAAAATAAGTACTAAAGCGCCAATGCATTTGTCTACCATCTTGCTTACGGAAATGCAGAAACTTGCGCATAGTATCGAAGTGTCTACACTAAGCGAACGCGCCTTGAGTATACTGTCTGGTTTCTATTGCATAAGTGCAACCTGTTCTCAGATGTAATTAAATGTTCACTGGCGACGTTTTTGTTAACAAAGAGATAATTTGTATATAGTTATCGTAAAATTTTCCACTCCCGCCTGCGCGAAAAAATGTGTCACCAAAGGGGAAGAAGTCTGGCCGAGAGTAGTGTAGCACTTGTACTCTAATGCATTCCGCATTTTGTCAGTGGTGATAGCGCCGCTCCGTCTCGGTTATCGCCCCGGTCGTGAGTGGTGAATGAAAGGAAATGAGTTGAATCAAGCGTGCAGGAGGAAACATAGAGGGAGCTAAGCCTCGGAGCAGGAAGGAGTCGCCACGTTATGCACCGGCCCTGTAATAATTCTATCGCGTCTGCGCTGTTATGTATAGGAGTTGCTTAACGCCTTCCCTGAAACACGCGATATCATCGACACACACCTGTCACATCGTGTTTTATGTTCTAAAACAGCAAACTTTGCAGACATTGGGCGCGAGATGCACAGATGTGAGCAGTGGAATCGATCCTGAGGTGAACTGGCCCGCCATCGGGACACGTGGATGCACGACGCCAAGAGATGTCGCCGGGTGTTGTCGCACGCCTTTTCGAGTATGTCGTAGCCTTCGGCCACAAATGCCGACGGTCTTCGAGGAGTTCGCTTGCCCAACCGCAACATCGAAACGGTGTATTGCGCAGCTGAGCAATCACTGCTTTTGCGGTGTCTTTCAGCGTGTAGGCAAGGCATTCCGTTTCTGTGACGGCGAGGGGTGACGATGCCAGAACGATCGCCGCCGAGATCACGTCGCGTGCCGTGAAAAATACGGCGTGCCACAATCTCGAAGGTCGTGCCCCGCCGTTGCGCTTTCACTTCTTCGGCCGAAGGTTACGAAACTGGAAAGCGCTTGGTAAAATAAATATCTCTATGCATTGCTTTCTGACATGTTACTCGAAAGGAAACACGTGGCAAGCCGCCAGTCACAGCCTATTCTCAGTACTCTTTTCTTTTTTTTTAATGTTTTATCATGAGGAGGGACAAAATGGGAAAATGTGGATCTGTGTGCGTGTGAAGTGTCGGAAGCCGGCCTCGCGGTAAGGGGAATGGGAGGGCTTAGAAGGCGATATATGGCGCGTGTGCTATATATATATATATATATATATATATATATATATATATATATATATGGCAAAAGCATACCTTTTTGGTATGCTATACCAACACAGACAGTGTGCTTTTTTTCGCCGCCACAACTATATACTATATAATCATATCATGAGAAGCCAACAAACACTGACACCAAGGACAACATAGGGTAAATTACTTGTATTTAGTAAGTGAATTAAAGAAATGATAAATTAATGGAAATGAAGGTGGATGAATAAACAACTTGCCGCAGATGAGGAACGATCGCATGTCTTCGCATTACGCGTGCGATGCTCTACCAATTGAGCTACAGTGGCGCCGTTTCCCCATCCACTTTCTAGGGTATTTATGTTGTGCTACGAGATCTAACCCTGGGATATATATATATATATATATATATATATATATATATATATATATATATATATATATATATATATATATATATATATATATATATATATATATATATATATATAATGTGTGTGTGTGTGTGTGTGTGTGTGTGTGTGTGTGTGTGTGTGTGTGTGTGTGTGTGTGTGTGTGTGAACGAGAGGAGAAGGGAAACCGACGGGATAGATTTTTAAATCATAACGATATGAAGCCAACAGACAATGCTTCATTTCATTGAGTGTTGGCTTTTTATGATATAGTGCAGCAACTTACGGTGTTCTGCTCTGGACCACCGTCAGTTGCATTTCGCTCCTCGAAGAGGCAGGACGTGTGTCAAGCGAACTACTGAATAACACTTTGCAATGACTTGAGCGCGGTTTAAATCATAGATCATAGATCCCCGACCTCAAAGAGGTGTGACGTAATGTATTTCTCTCGCATTTACGGCTAAAGCGTCACATATATATATTTTTTGTGTGTGTGTGTGGAGCTTCCTCTGCCAAATCCCCCAGCCCCAAAAGTTTGCTTCACCTGCACGTTTTTTTTATTATTATTGATTTTTCATTCCATTCCACGTGCCAAGGGTGTGCAACATGTAAGAGAACCGAAAGCCACTCGGTGTGGTTTAGACACAACCTGCCGCGTGGAATCTTTGACGATTTCGCGTGGCATCTATAATGTGCTTGAACGAGGAGCTGGTATTTTTTTTTTCTGTTTCTGACGAGGACGGTTAAAAAAATATCGGACAGGAGCAAAAGTCCACTTCACAGAAACGCTTATTCGTGGGTTATTCAGAGTTGCACCTTAACCTAAACCGACGTTATACCAATGAGTAAGTTCTGTACCGGCGTGGAAGGACAACGTTGAAGATGTATGCGTTCTCCGCAAAAATCACAAAGAGAAATTAGACGTTGCTGCATAGGCGCACCTTGTTCAGGTATTACACGGTTGCGGATTACGCAATTTGCAGAAGGATTCTTTCGACTCTAGAGGCACGTGCATCAGCAACCAGTAACGGCTGCATTTTTCTTTTCGTATTCTTCTTTTCAGCATTCTACACTAGAAAACTGGTTTACGTCTGAAAAGGAAATGTTTTGAAACATCGCGCCGTTCAGAGTGCATCGTCTTTCCACTTTAGGAAAGGAGGTTATGAGAAAAGAGGTGAAGACAAACTAAACAAAAAAAAGAAGTACAAAAAAAGAGCGGTAATGGTGCAGCAGGCTGTTTTTCTTCTAATCTTATGTTATTGCTGTGTCAACAGGAGAAGGCAGGGCCTCCCCGACGCAGCTACAATGCTGGCCTGCACCTGTGGCAATATAGACGCGAGGAAGCCACTCCGCGAGCGTCTCTGGCACGCTAAAGAAAACACAATGACGCCGCTCGCACCGGTCGCTGGCGAGGGAATGACGAGGAGCGAGCCGTCCCAGCTCCCGCGCGCCCAGCGGCGAGCCTCATTGCCTCTTTCAGTGAGTAAAAAAATAAGTAAATATAAGAAAGGAAACAGAAAAAAAGAAAGTGCATCAGCTGTGCGCCATGGGCGAGCCCCTGCACCAAACTGCGCGAGAGTTGCTGCTCTCTGCGAGCCGCGTAAACCACTCGAGCCGGCGACATAAGCAATTAACTTTGCTGCAACTCACCCTTGACGGCACATCGACCGTGCTGAAGCGCAGGTCTCCGAGCGTCAAGTAAGGTTCAGCGGGCGGTGCTCTGTTGTTGCGAGCTAGTGCGAGCGAACGTGACAGGCGTGTCCGTGACGGCGGTTCGCGCTCGCGACCGAGGGACGTGCGCGGAGACCCGCACCGCTGGTCGAGTGCGGCCCGGCGCACTTTCCCAGCGCGAACGCGTTCGTCGCCAAGCGGGACGCCAGCGTGCTCCGGTGTCAACTTACTTGGCGCGCACACGCCGAGGCTGCTGCTTATCCTCCGGCAATGTGAGCCGAGCTTATCGCCGCGCTCGCTTCTCCGCCCGAAGAGGAGCGTCCGGAAGGAAGCTGCCTTCCACCGCGCGGGGAAACAAACGAGGCCGGCGCATTCGCCCGCGGGTGGCTGCAAGCGGGAATGCAGTGCGAGATGCCCGAGTTCTTCGCCAGAGCGAGGCGAAGTAGCGGGATCCAACTGGAGCTTGCAATAGAGTTATGTAACTTGTAAAAGAGTTATGGAGCTTGTAACGTTGAGCGTTTAGCGTAAAGCAAACGCCATTTGTACAAAACATGCAGGCACTTGTATACACTTGGAACTCTCAGGCACCATGGGCCACCTTGAGCACTGCTCATACGGTCGGGTGCACGGGTGCCGAATCTGCTTCGAGTGCACGATCCGAATCGATTGCACGGTCGAATGCACGATCGCTGGTCAGCGTGGTCCAGAAAGCTTGCAAACGGTGATTACATTTGTTTCGTTTGCCAAGGGACAAGGAGTAGCCGGTGCCACCATAAAGGCGCCAACCTCTCCTAACATTTCACTTCAATAAAAAAAAAAAAAAAGATTCTCGGCAGGCCGTTTCAAGTCTCCACTCTTACCGCTCCACTGATACCGTTCCTGCATGTTTGGTAACGCAGAAACAGAGCAAAAATGAAAAATCGGTGAAGACGCCCCATCGAATTTTCCACACTAGTACACCATGACGTCATGGATTTTGAAAGGGCATATCCGTCTCTAGTTAATTGTTTATCGGTAAGAATGATTACATTGCATTCAAAAGAAGTTGAAGGGCCAACCTGGCTAGCTTCGACAACTTTTCCTGTACCAAAACGATCCTAATACGAGAAAAGTCACCGAAATACCTCACGTCACAGTAACGTCACAGCGAATGGAGCTGAGGTTTCGGTGCGAGGTATAATAAAAGAAAGTTTGGCCATCCCTTCTGTCCGCTAATAATTAACCATTTCCTGTCAGGTTAATGAAAATAGAGTTCTGAGACGATGCGCTACCAGTGTATAGACCGATTTTGTAATTGCTCCTTGGTATCCCTTCCAGTCACCTTAGCAAGAAATAATTGACCATTCTTGGAGTATATCCTCAATAAAGAATTGTGTTGCCCAACTGGTCGCCGCTGCGTATTATTATAATAATAATAATAATTATTATTATTATTATTATTATTATTATTATTATTATTATTATTATTATTATTATTAATTTTGAGAACGTTTATACACTAGACAGGAGAGGGAAAGTCAGGAGCAGGCTGGCAACTACCATCAGAGGGGGCACAACGCCTGGCTACTCTTCAAAAAGGAAGAGAAGGAAACGTAGCAATGGAAGATAGGAAGAAGGGCAGGATAGAGGGAAGAAGAGAGGGCAGTTAAAATTAAGCACGTGGTGCAGGTACTTATTTTTCTTCTTTACCTGCAAGGTCCAAACTGCGATTGCGTTGCTTTAACGTTATTTCCGTGAGAAAGATTCATGTTTTCACGATGGATCTCACCAAGCTTTCACGGGTATAGTGGTTCGCGGGCTTTAAAGTAACATTCATTTCTTCTCAGTATTATAAACACTCATTTTCAAAATTTAATCGTTATGCACAACTTTCATTGCGCCATTCACGCCGCCACGTGTTTAGTTTCTCTGTCCTATGATTGTGCTCGCCGTGATAATACAAGTTGTGGTTTCATGTGTTTCACGTGTTTAACGGAATGGCCATGTCGTGCCGTAAGTCTTCTCTCACCAAATCGTCCATGCACAAAATAATAATAATGTTTGGGGTTTTACGTGCCAAAACCACTTTCTGATTATGAGGCACGCCGTAGTGGAGGACTCCGGAAATTTTGACCACCTGGGGTTCTTTAACGTGCACCTAAATCTAAGCACACGGGTGTTTTCGCCCCCATCGAAATGCGGCCGCCGTGGCCGGGATTCGATCCCGCGACCTCGTGCTCAGCAGCCGAACACCATAGCCACTGAGCAACCACGCCGGGTTGCACAAAATGAGCGCCAGTTTTAATGCACAGGTCCGGCGCCTATTAGAAGCAGGTTATCGCAGTGTGGCAGTGGCCACTGTGGCTGAGCGCCTAAAGAAGTCGATTCCTAGGGGAACACACGTGATTACAGAAAGCAGTAATAGCAAGAAAAGAGTAGCGGCTGTTCCCTACATTCATTCAGTATTGCACAGGCTCAAAAAAGTAGCAAGTAGATATGGTGCTAATGCTCTTTTCACTGCTCCCAATAAGCTAGGTAAAATATGCGCTGCCGTGCAGAGGAATAAATGAGTAGGTAAAAGGCAATAAAAAAAAGAACAGATATTTGTCCAGTGAAGCACATCAAGAACAACAATTTTACTGACTGTCCCGTATGGGTGTGGTATATAAAGTTCCCTTTAGCCGCGACCATTTCTACGTAGGGTAAACGGGGCGGCGTATCAATCAGGGGCTAATGGAACATAAAAGGTCGTTAACCGGTGGATCGCCTTCTAATCTTTCCTTACATTGCCAAGACTGCCAAGATTGAAACTGCACGCCTGAGTTAGATGAGTGCGCGATATTGTACAGGCATAGGAATGAAGATACTCGTCTGATGGTCGAGATGAGTTCTGTATCTTTTCTTTTTTCGCCTCAGTGCTTCCCTCAGTTGATAGTCGGCGTTCGTGTTGTGCACTTCTCTTGCGTCCGTGTCTGCACGCCTTACCCTTATTTTTATGCGAAGCATATTAACGTAGGTTTCGGGCTTTCGCGCGACGCCCGGCGGTGGCCACCATTGACCCTGAAGTGGGGTCACGTGACATGACGTCACGTGATGACGTCACACAGGCTGCAGATGGGGCCCCATATCGCGCCGTCGGTCGCCTCCCGGCGGTGGTTCAAGTGACCTTCAAGTAGGTCACGTGACATTACGTCACGTGATGACGTCACACCGGCTGCAGATGGGGCCTCATATCGCGCCGTCGGTCGCCCCCCGGCGGTGGCCACTATTGACCCTGGCGTGACGTCACATATGCAGGAGCCGGCATCAATCGCAGGAGCCGGCATCACCCCCTTCATCCGGTTATCGATATTCAGTGCCCTGGCTCGGCCCCATCAAAACCCTTTCCGCTTGAGCGTGCTCCTTGCCTCCTGGCAGCCAATTACAAACGATAGAGCGTAAACTTTTTTTTTTTTCAAATCAACAAGATTTGAGTTCGGCGTCTTTTTAGTGGGTCTGGGCACCTGCCGCGGACGCGGTTCCGAGACCTTGTCTCGAAGCGGCTTCCTCGGCTTGCTCGACGGCCCAGAGTTGTGCTGTCAGGTTCGAGCTGAGCAGTGCGGTCTTCCAGCGTGACCGGAGGCTGGCGGTGGAATTGACGGAGGGGTCGGCACTGCCCGACTTGTTTGTTAAGTCCCGACACTCAATATAGGCAATGTTATTCGTTTTGAAAGCAAAGCAAAAGTGACCTCATATAAACTAAGAGAGCGCTTGATTGGGCTGTTTAGGCAACGCTGTGGGTCACCGCCCGATGCTTGCGTCGGTGGTTACGCAAATTTGACGTCAGGAGGTTGCAATAAAAACATATTGGAATAGTTTTACGTTATAGGGCCCATGCACTGCAATTGGTCCCCTGAGTTACTAAGCAAGGCAATATCATCAGCGAATCGCAAGTTACTAAGGTATTCTCCCCAATTATTTTAATTATATAATATATTATAATAATTATATTAAGGTATTATCCCGAATTCTTCCCAATCCAGGCCTTTGAATGCCTCCTGTAAACACGCTGTGAATAGCATTGGAGAGATCGTATCTCCCTGCCTGACGCCTTTCTTTATTGGGATTTTGTTGCTTTCTTTATAGAGGACTACGGTGGCTGTGGAGCCGCTATAGAAATCTTTCAGTATTTTTACATACGGCTTGTCTACACCCTGATTCCGTTATGCCCCCACTGTTGAGGTTTCGAGTGAATCAAACGCTCTCTCGTAATCAATGAAAGCTATATATAAGGGTTGGTTATATTCCGCACATTTCTCTATCGCCTGATTGATAGTGTGAATATGGTCTATTGTTGAGTAGCCTTTACGGAATCTTTTGTGGAATTGCAATGCATGCGCACTGACCGGGAGAGGCAAAGCAGAAGGGTGGGTCTAAAAATTAATCTGCAGAAAATTAAAGCAATGTTTAACAGCCTCGGAAGAGAACAGCAGTTTACGATAGGTAGCGAGGCACTGGAAGTGGTAAGGGAATACATCTACTTAGGACAGGTAGGGGCCGCGGATCCGGATCATGAGATTGAAATAATCAGAAGAATAAGAATGAGCTGGGGTGCGTTTGGCAGGCATTCTCAGATCATGAACAGCAGGTTGCCATTATCCCTCAAGAGAAAAGCGTATAACATCTGTGTCTTATCCTGTACTCACGTATGGGGCAGAAACCTGCAGGCTTACGAAAAGGGTTCTACTTAAAGGGAAGCTGAAAGGTTTTCCAGGAAAAATGAGTGAAGAGCAGTAGGCCGTGGTTTTCAACCCTCTGAATTCAAATATCGCATCGAAATTGAGTGAAAGAAAGCGCAAACATATTTTATTTCGACGAAAAGTGCAGCAGCAGACACGCCCAGCTCGCGCGCCTCGTTTCCGCCTGTGATTGGTCGGGCGCCTCGTGACGTCAACAATGGTTCGGCTTGCAGACGACGAGTGAACGCGACAGCCATCGCCTCGCTTGCAGCGCTGTCGCTGTCGCGTGCAAGGTCACTTGTAAGGGGTTTATTCTTGTACATACTACATGTACGAGCCGATTGAGAAGAGCCGGCCTCTCCTAGAAGCAAAAAATGCTGGTGTAAGCACTGCTTTCCACGCGAATGGAGACGAAGTGTTAGTATCTCCTTGTGTTGGAAATGTTCTTTGGCGAGTATGTTTTTTGCTAAGCTGCATTCAGCGTTCCAGTGAGTACGTTTGCGGGCAAACAACTGTAGTGTTATGTTCCTGCATGCCTCCTCGTAGAACGTAAGCGGTGATGCGACCTTCAGCATTTGTGCGCTGCCCCAAAGCTGTCGCCAATCTACACAGACGATTTAAACGCGGGAAAAGTTTACCGGCTGTTGTAGCACGTGTAGTATAGAACCTTCATCAGCGCGCCATCCGCACGCTACTCGTAACCGGCGAATTCCGTCGGCTACGTGAGATGGTCTGTTTCTTATGTGTGCGAGAGAAGGGGGAGTGCAGCGTCTTGGCGTGAGCATTCTGTCAAGGGCCGCGATACCTTTTCCGATTCTTCCTCGCGCTTTTCCATCTTCGTCAGTGGTCAGAGCGACGCTACACCGCGTTATTAACGGGGTCAGCCAGCCCTGAATGGTTGATGATAAGAGTGGCATAAAATCGAGCTGACGGCATCGAACGGCATCGCTCGCAGCCCTGCTGCTGGCGATTCTCGGTGCACAAGATGGGGCATTGGCGCATTCACTTTCATTGTGGCGCAAACGGCAAGTGTGTAAGCTGCAGGAAGCACTGATACTCAGCTACTCTAGCGGTAAATCTTAGTAAATTATGTCTGTCTCCTGAAGGCATCGTAGTGCTGTACTATGTACTTTGTATACGGCCCGATACTTGAGATGGGGAGCCTGATTGAGACCTCTGCAGCCTATATCCAACATCACTTTAGAATATCAAAACTACTGACCTCTGTGTGACGCTCGAAAGCCATAATAACTGACACTAAATGTTGCGTCTTCTTTAAATATACCGTAACTGGTTTTCTAAAAGCCATGGTAAGTTCCATGCTGGCGAGGGCTGAACCCAAAACTGCTTCATGCGGAAGTTGTGCGTTCGGCTCCCACTGATGGCGAATGTTGTCTTTCTTCAAGCTTCACTTCCATTAAGTTATTTATTACGAATTCAAAGGTTCTCTTAAACGTATTCGACATAAATAATTACTTTTACTGTTAAAGAATTCATGTTCCTCTATACAGGGTGGGGCTAACTTTAGCCAGTGTTTTAAAATATGTGAATGCCACGTAGTTGGACAGTACCAACGTAATGTTGTTTGCCCTCGCTTGGAGATACTCAATTTTTTTTTCATTCCGCCTAGTTAGATAATTAGTCTTAATTAATTAATCAACTTCTCAAATTATATATTTAGATGAAAAGTGTCAATGAGAAAATTCTAGAGCGGCATGAAAAACTCCCGATAGAGCTTTCTGTTGCTCTACCAACGCCGAGTTGCGTGTGCCAGCATGAGACCCCTAATTCAAAGATCAAGGTCACCTACCATTTTTTTGTTGTCCACTTTCATTGACCTTTAAAGCGAAGCTATGTGTGCGATTCCTCCCGGACTTTCCCTTACTATGGCTGCTGGGTGCTGCTGCTGTCTTGCCGAATATTTCGTACTTCAGCAAAAAAAAAAGAAGAAGAAGAAGAAGTTAACTATACGTGCTCGATGCTGGGATCCAACACTCGGTCCACCAGCACAGTAGCCGGATGCGCTAATCATTAAAGCCAGGATCGCACGTACTACACTTCTAACCGTGCCAACGCCAATCAGCTTTTGCGAGGTGATCGCCGCGTGTGTCACCTCGCGTAGCACGGACATGCGCGAGAGCAAATACGCGCACGCCAGTTTCCGTTACGTCAAAGCCGCAGGAATGAAATGGGCAAATTTATAGCATTTCACTACCCGCTTCACGAAAACTTCGCTTCGCATAGATTCCAAGGTGTGCGCTGGATCTGCATATTTTTTCCTTGTTATTTGTGCGCTTCAATTAAAAAGAATAACAGTCGTTTTCCCCCATGCTTTTGCTGGCTTCGTTGTCAGCTGCCGTGGCTTCCTGTGGTTGTAACTGACGAAAAATCGTGCCCCTCGGTTCCCCCTTTTCTTCTCTCTCTTCCGCTCTATTAGAGGGGGTAGCTGAATTGGTTCTACGTGCCAAAACAAAAGCAGAGCTTTAGCATGAGGTGCGCCGTAGTAAATTAATTTTTACTCAACTGGGGTTCCTTAATCTTCACCGAAAGCTCGCACACAAGAATTTTTTTTTATTTCATCGAAATGAGGCCGCCACTGCAGCGCATCGAACCTGTGACCTAGCGCTCAGCAGCAGGAGCAGGAGGAAATAAAGAGAGAAGGCAGAGATGTTAACCAGAAATGTGATTGGTTGGCTACCTTACTTTGGCAGACAGGAAAGAGGGAACATAACGTTGAAATAGAGAGAGGGAGAGTGCAGGAAAGACGCAGTGAGCTCGCGCGCTCAGCGAAGGGCCTGACAAGCCAAAGCCGTACACATAGGCCAGTCGCCCTCAAGAAAAACAAAAGTGCTTTCACAGCTTTGTGGGCCGACGAGCGATGGGGATGGTCTTCAAGTAGCACTTGCACGAACAACGGCCGATCGTCCAGTCGTCGCAATGCGATAGATAATGTTCGTCTTTCCGACTGAAATCGCTGATAGTGGCACAATAAATGTTCCACGCTCTCTTCGCCTCCGCAGACGTCGCACGCAGCAGTGTCGGTCACTCCAATCAGTGTAGCGTACGCCTTCGGGAAAGCCACTCCCAACCACAGCCGACGTAGAAGCGATGCCTCACTTTGGTCAAGCCCGGGTGCAGGTCGGAGTTGGAGCGAAGGGTTCAGTTCGTGCAACCTGGTGCGTCTTGTATTTGGGATGTTTCACTCTGTTAAAGAGAGTTTGCGTGCTAGGTGACGAAGCTGCCTCGCAGAGTCTGTCCTGGAAAGAGGTATGGGAACGCTGTGCAGTTCTTGATGTGACTCTCGGGCAGCTGTGTCTGCGTGATCATTTCCACTGATACTGCAATGACCAGGTAACCACTGGAAAATAATTTCGTGGCCTTTCTGTTTGACGTCGTGATGAATTTTGACAATTTCGTATGTTAGCTGTTCGTGAGCTCCACGTCGGAGAATTGACTGCATAGTGTGTAAAGCCGATCTCGAGTCGGAAAACACAGCCCATGTACCAGGACTCTGTGTGTCAATAAACTGAAGCGCACTGCGCAGAGCCGTGAGTTTTGCTGCCGTGGGCGTCGGGACATGTGACGTATTGAACCGCAATGTTATTCCTCTCGTCGGTATAAACACAGCACCGCCAGAACTAGTCGGTGTAGTCAATCCGTCAGTACAAATGTGTACGTGGCTACTGTATCTCTCGTACAGCAGGAGTAAGCTCAACTGTTTTTGTGCAGACGGGTAAAGATCTCACTTTTTCTGAAGTCCTGGAATTCTGAGGTGCACTTCAAGACGGCACAAACACCATGGACGAGACACCGGCCTGGCCGCAGGTGTGTACCCCGATGTAAGCGAGGCACGCTGAGCACTGGCAGTTGTGCTAAATGACGTGCGGCGTCTTTCCACGGTGAGCGCGGCGAGGGCTCAGCAGCAGAACGCGCCAGAGACCACTGAACAGGTGTGCCTAGAAAGATAAAGCATCAAAGGCCCCTTGATGTTGAAAAAGCTAGTTGATGACTTTTTAAAACAGTTTCTAAACGCACTTTCAATATAATGACTTGCAACACTGTCCAATAGCCTTAAAAGGTAGCCGCAGCAGAAGCGTGATTGCGCAGTTGTGTGTTTGTGTTATGCTACAGTCTTGTCACCTATAATGGAACAAGTGTGTGGTCGCACTATTATCATACTTTGTTAGTGCTCTTGCAATCGTCACGAAAAGAAGCTGAGAAGGCGACTTGAAAAAGCGACTCAGAGAAAACAAGAAATGGTACGGCAGTGGGTCCTGGGACATGCCGGCATAGCAGGCAACAAATTAGCGGACTCGCTGGCAAACTCGACCCAAAAGGATCCGTAAATGCACCTTATACCGTTATCACCGTTGGATACGCGACGCATATTAAACGTACTAAGTATGGAGTCCTGTATGTCCAACTGGTTCACAGAAAAATTCTAACGAATACATTTTTACGAATTGGAGCCTCATATGAAATACCAGTTGCATCTAGTTCAGAGGTACATGGAAACTTGAAATAATGTGGAGCAGTCGAACCATGACTATCACTTTGAGCCAACGTTTCGACAAGGGGACTCGCCAGGGCAGCAACTGGTCAATTAGTTGCTGCCCTGACAAGTGCCCTTGTTGAAATGTTGGCTCAAAGCGACGTTCATTGTTCGACGGCTCCACATCATTCCAGTCGCATCTAACTCTTCCAAGCAGTACCAAGACACTGATTCACCGACTGCGCATTGGAACAGCGTACATCAAAATATTTAATATACCGCATAAAACAGACGTCATCTCTATCTTGCTCCTGTGGCGGCGACGATGTGGACCTTCGCCATCTATTCGTCGATTGCCCTAGACACGCTGCGCATAGACCGTAGTTAAAGGAAATTGCTACACGTACTTTATCTCAACCGACCGTTCTTTCTATCTCGCAAAATTTCTGCCGGCTCTTGGCCATCTAAAACCGCACAGCGGCCTCGCGGTTTAGTGTCCGCCTCGGCCGCGGGAGGGCGTTGACCCGAAACCACGCCGCCGCCGGTTACCCACCGGTTATCCAAATGGGCGTCCCTCAGTCCGACACTCGACTTTCTTTAAGGGTCAAATGTCCTGAGGGAAAGAACCCGCGCTATATGGAAATGGCGTCGGACCTTGAGGGTACAACAGAACCCTGGAAAAGGGGGCAGAGAAATCAACAGCATGTCGAACGCACTTTAACATTTCTTTGAAAAAAAAAAACACAGGCATACTAAATGTGTACTAGGAGCCGCGTCGGGTATATATAGCCGTGTAAGCACCACTCACTTCTACCATCTGTATATTTATGCGCACTTGTTGTCAAACGTGTCATACTCATTTTTGTGCGCCTTGTGGGATATGAAGCTCGGTTTTGACAGTCGAGTCTCTTTGCGTGTATTATATGTCATCTGTGTATTTTCCTAGTCTGCGCATGCTTCTAATACACGCATGTTCGTCATGGACCGCGTTGCGGCCTCGTGTACGCATTCGGAACTCAGTATACGCGCATATTTTTGGGACTCAGCATAATGCATGGTGTAACTTGTCCTCACCTTTTGCCTGTGTAAGGTCCAGTCCGTTTATAGGAATGTATGTGGACTTTATTTAGACTCGTTATAGCTAACCCTGCTCTAGATTTTCTTTTCTTTATTCATCTTACATTTCTTTGATTATCTTGCCATGTTTTTCTTTACTATTATGCGAAAAGAAGTAGCCGTATGTGTGAGAAAGTGTAGCCGTTACCATAATAGGCGACCATTTTTTTGTTTTATTTTCACTTGAATAACAAAAAAATCCGACATGCAGGCGAGAAGGTGTCGGTGAGCGGGCTACACGAAGCGCTCGCCTTTCTTATCGGCTAGGAATCCTGCATGCTTTCCACAGCACTGGAGGGAACTACTGCAACGGAGGGGAGGCAAATGTGCGGAGATCGTGCTCTATCTCCATGAAGCTTTTGTCTAAGCCCAACTTTGTTTGCTCCGGCCACCCTGTAAGAAAGACTGAACGATTTAATTTTGTCAGTTAACGTTAAGCCAGTTCTTCCGTTCTTCCGCCAGTTCTTCCGTCGTATAGCCGTCATTTGGAAGCCGAATATTGTCTGATCTCATTCGTCTTCGATGATTACGTGTATATAGACATGCTGCTCCATCGAATTTGAGGAGATAGCTGAGCAAAAATTAGATGCTGGGTCTATGATGCAAAATTAGCTACGCTTTACCTGTTGACCGGTTGACGACGCAGGTTCAGTTCCAAGCAGCCACTACTAGCATTGACGATTATTTGCCCGTGTCTGCATGACGACCGGTGACAGACTTTTATTGGCCAATTCAGCGAGATCAGTGTGAACATCGTATACCTGCATTCTCGCCGGTGCATCTTTTTTAATGTCACGCAAACGCAATAAGGTAACGTCGTATGCTACGTAAGTCGAAAGTACGATTTATTTATTCTCGTTGAAGGTAGCTTCGTCTGTATAGTTAGGCACTGGCCTAACTATGCGCGCAAACAATGCACAGCAGGCAGCTAGCTGTCTCTTCGTGGAACAAATTCTCAACATAAAGCAGTTTTATTCTCTGTCTCGTTTTCTTTCTTGTCGGGGAGTGGCCGCTCGTGCACTTGGAGTCTAATGCAACATGCAGCCATTTGCATTATGCGTGCAGTACGTGTACGCACGCTGAGCTGCAAGCACCACATCGTCAAAACGTCCATATGCAGATGAAACGGGCGTATCTACGCGTGAACACTCATATGCGCTCGTATGCAGATCCCGGCACGTGTACCTTTCAGCAATATATGCATGCAAGCGCACGCATCGGACGTGGTGCGTGAGTTGTCGAGCACGGGAGCTCTGTGGCTGTCTACGGTATTAGCGCCCAATATTCGCTCGTAATGGCGCTATTCACGTCAATAAAATGCCCGCCACGCTCAGTCCAACGTCTGCATCGGCCTGCACGCACGCCTGTATATCAGTCCAGGATTCTCCGTGGCTGCACAGTAGTTCGAAAAAAAGAAAAAAGAACACCACTGCATGTGACGAGGAGCAATTAAAGCTTTCATAAAAGGTCAACTGTGCAATCGTCTCGTTCCTTGCGCTGCTGCTGCTGCTGTTGTCGTTGTTGTCATCTAAAAGATGCATAAAACTAAGGGAAAATGTTTAGCCTGGTTTCATAGGTAACAGGGCGCTATTTTCGCTTACTCTGCGCTTAGACGAAGTGCCCGACGCACCAGCACATTGGAAATCGATGTAGCTCGATAATCTTGTCATTTGTTTACACCCCATTTCTATAGCATAAATTTTCATTAATTACTGTTGATAGCAACATCGTCGTACCTTTATTTTCGTTATTATTCTTGGATGAATTGTATCGTACGTGTAGCTTTGGGACATTGCATCCGGTAAACAGGAAACAAGAGGCGAGAAAGAAATCTATGGAGTGCAACAGAAGTGTATTTAGTATATACTATATAGGTCCGTTTCGTATGCTACTCTCGATAAAGCGCGCTAATGGAGAGCATGCTATGAAAGGCGGACGCATGCATGGTGCACGCAAACGCACACTCACACACATGGACAAATACCTGCACGAACGCACGCGCGCGCGTACGCAAAGGGCTATTTACAGAACCCTATTCAGGCCACTGACCTGGAGTAACGTCAGCAGCGCCTTGGTCGCGCGCGCGGCGTATTGGTGGCGCTCGCCCAGCGGACCCGGAATGTCAATTGTGTTTGCTCAAGTGCTTGCCGGCACGGCATTCATGGAGACCCCGGAAGCTCTGAAGAGGTGCAATTTGTGCATACGGCCGTCAAACTCTTAGGGGAAACGAACTATCAGCATTCAAATGGTCAAGGCACCTTAAACTTCAAATGAAGGTCGTTAACCTTAATTTGTTTAATAAAAAAGGCGTGTTAGGAGCCGCATATGAGCAACTCTTTTCTGTTAATAGGCGCAGATGTTTTATCGGATTGAATGAGGGTGTTTCCCCAAAGAGTGGACGACTCGGAACCATGTACACGCCAGCAATGCGGGCTTACCAGATGGAGCTGTCAGAATCGGGAGTATTCGTCAAAACAGAACGCTGTGCGCATGCGGGTCGCACGAGCGCGCATCCGATGACGACGAGCTTGTAATTGTCCGCGCCTGCAAGTAAATTTTCTGGTGCGTCCGTGCCCGTTTTAAATCTCTAGTAATGTACAAAATGATGAGCAGACTTTTTTTTTTACACCTCTGGTACTTTGCACAGCGAAGACGGGTAATTTTCGCGTCGTCTTAAAAGACTGGGTATGCTCCAGCATTGTGCGCGAGTTAGCGTAAACATTAAGAGTAGAGCATACGCGCACTTCCGCAGGAACTCCGGTGGATCGTTCTTGACGACATCTCGCTCTTGTTCCCTCCATTTGACCCAGAGTCACGCTGCTTGGTTGGATATATGTCTTCCTGTGCCCTGCCCTACAAAATGAATCGATACTAAAATTTGGGAAATCAGGGGCTAGTGGTTGTCTAGAAGGTGTGGAATGTATATAATTGCTGCAGCAGAGTGATGAACGACGGTATCCACCAACACGCTTGTGGAACCATGTTGCGCCAATCTGCCTCTTGAAGCCCTCTGTCGTGGATTACGTGTTCGAATGCCTTCTTGAGCTCAAAAGTAAGTATGGCTCGGAGTTGAGCTATAATGGGATTATCGATAACCACTTCACAAATTCGGAGGTGCACATCTTAAGTCGAGATGTGTCGCCAGCAGTTAAATAGCCCATAGGTGACCAAATTCCTCAAGATCGTGGGTAAACCTGCTGAAAATGATGCGCCGTATAGGAGCTTGACTGTACATGATGTAACGAAGATGGTCCGAAGGTTATGAATTTCATACATCTTGGGGAACGCACGTGAGGTGGATCGATTTCCAGGGGTCCGGAAATTTGTACGTGTCACACGTGTTGTTCGTGATGCGTAGTGAAGGGTTTTAGCCGGATGCGGACGAATTGCGGAGACAACTCGTTGTGATATGGTCCGGGCTGGGTGCCCTGGTTTATACTGGACATTTAGTGTTGCCTGGGTGCACTCGCAACCGATGCGGAGCACTCAGGTCCCCCGAGTCCAGAATTCGCGATGTATATTCAAAATTAATTCGTAGCCCAATGATGATCAACCGTGCTATAAGCTGCCGCACAGATGGGGAATCAATTTGTCGGAAGTAACGCTGCTCCACCATAGTGACTGTGATCGAGGTCCTTTTCTTTAATTATTGTAGATGGTTCCCTGAGGAGGAGCCTCCGAGAACTCAATTGAGGACAAAGCTGTTCCTTCCAAAACGCACACAAAACTTTCAATTGAACTACTATAGAGAGAAGCACATAAAATAAACACTCAACCAAACATTCACAACAAGAAATAACGTAGGCTCATAGGTATGAAATTGCCGACAGCACTTGAGTTCTTGTTCCCTAGTGAAATGGCGCAACCCACTCTGGGGGATCGGCCATGAATCGGGCGGGGAAGGAACGTTGTTAGCATTTTTTAAAAATAACTTATGGTGAAATGAAATAAGCATCTTGCAAATGGGATATAAGGTGTCTACTGTTACAGGCATGAATAATCAATTATCTAGATATTTTGTGAATTTTGTGAGCATAGTAAGTATTTAGAAGAATTCTAACATTCAATTTCGTTTTGTATCACGCAGAAAGATGCAGAGGGCTTCACAAACGTTCCTGTGACTGTAACCCAGTACGGTAGCCCCAAAGGAAAGAGTTACAGGAAGAGTCAAATTCAAGCCAAGCTTTTGAAAGGGGTCTTCTAAAAATATTTTCAGTTGAAAAATGAAACGGCGGCATGTCAAAAAGAAGTGTTCCAGAGATTCAATCTCATTGCATAAAGGGCACAAGGTCGATATAGCGAGACCAGATCTGTGCAGCTAAAAGTTGAGTCGGGGGACTCGGCCACCGTAGTTTTCTAATCGTTACTTCAATTTTCCAAGAGGAGCACCATTTGTTGTTCCAAGGGAAACTCAGATGCAGGAAATCAGATCTTGCCACTGACAATTGCGCGAAGTTATTTGTAGTATTATATTTTCGGAATCGCGCCGCAGCGATGAAAGCGGACGAAGGTAGAATAGGGATTGTAGGAGCGCCGTGGGCTGCTACTGTGAGTATATCTGCATATTCGTTTAAGGCTAGACCTTTATGGCCTGGCACCCACGCTAAACGAACGAGACGCAAGTGTCTTGGGAGAATAGACATGTTTTAATGAATGACAATTTGGATGTGGTTAGTGAAGAACAGACAGACAGGCAATCAGTTAAGATTATGGCTGATGACAGAGATGGTGGTAATTTGCGTAAAGGTAAGCCAATAATTCCGCCTGAAAGATAGGCGTGAAGTCAGGTAGCCGAATCGAAAAAGACAATTTAGATGTGGTGATACAATGCCCACACCTGCCTTTTCTTCACAGACGGAAGCATCAGTTGCTATAACGGCCTTTGTATCCAGGTGTGCAAGGTGGTCTTCTAGAATACTATTCAGATATTGATAGGGAAGATGTTTAGCATTATTTGGAAAAATATCAAATACAATTTTAGCATCTAGAACCGAGAAATTTAGTAAGACCACCTCGCATAGGTGAACGTTTAATGGGTCCAATAGGTTTTGTGCGAAAACAACTTGAGGGCAGCGTGAGTAATACCACTGATAGCTAAAAAATGAGGCCGGTTCATTAACAACATATATTGTGATGTCCTCTGTGGGGATGCGGATATTTTTAGAAAAATTTGTACTGCTAGGATATGAAGTCGCATGAGAAGATAAGGCAGGCATGCTTTTTGATATGATATCGTTAGGAACAAATTTAGGATGTCCAAGACAAACGTAACGCCTCTCGTGCTAAAAGAGTCAGATGCCGAATTTTGTATGCAAGTCCGCTTGAAAACTAAACGCAGCCAAACTCTATCATCGGGCGAACATACATGCAATAGATGATAATGAAAATATGCCGACGCAACCCTGATCGACTGCTGCTGAGTCTACGCAGAATTCCCACTGCGCGTGCTCCCTTTGAGGTAATATGCTCTATATGTGGACTCCAATTAAGCTTTTCGGTGTACATTACACCCAAATATTTAAGTGAATTCACCTGTGGGATCATTTCCTGTCGATAAAGAACCGAAATTTGCACAGGAACGCTTTGAGGGAAAACTAGGACGACGCTTTTTCTGATATTAAGAGAAAGGTTAATACCATCAAGCTACATTTCTAGGCGGTTCATATAAGACTGTATAGTTTGATACAAAGCATGTAAGTCTACCGATGCAGCAAAAAAATGCAATGTCGTCGGCGTATAAGTACATATGCACATCCTGTTGCAAAGGTATACAGTACTCAGTAAAACATCAATGACGATTGGACTAATCCCTGTGGTGGACCTCTTGAGAGTTGATAAGTTGATGAAGACAATCCACGTAGAGAGCAGTAAAACTGCCTGCCGCTAAAAATTCATAAACCCATACGACAAAATATTTTGGCAGACCAGCATTGTGAAGCGCGTTTATTAGGCTTACATGTTCTACGTTGTCATACGCCTTAGTGATATACAAAGTGACTAAGGCTGCATATTTTTTCTGACATCGAGCTAGTTGAAAACGACTTTCTGTGTGAACATGGGAACACGAAATCGAGCACCCACGTCTGAAGCCAATTTTGCATGGGTTCAAAATCATGTTCTCTATCAGCCAATTATCTAAGGGGTCGTGTAAGATTCTTTCGACGAGTTTTACTAGGTTACATGTAAGAGATATTTGCCTAATGTTATCTAATTCGTAACTGGCACCTTGCTTTCTTTAATAATGGGATAGCTTTTGCAAGTTTCCATTCCGGGGAAATCCACGAATTTTTAATAGAATGGTTTACCATGGTAAGTAATGCTTGTGATGATATCTTAAATAAAGTTTTTATTATTGCCGTAGTAATGCCATCGGGGCCTGGCACCTAATTAGGCAGCTGGCTTAGTATATTTTTCAGCTCTGAAATTGTAAGGTCTCCGAAGTCTTCACTACGAGAAAGCGGCGCAGCGTGATTAGGCAAAATCGACTAAAAGCGACATTCTATACCTTTAGCAGTACCTTACAGTAATTTGGCCAATTCGTAGGGTGTTGGAACCACAGAGTCGACATTTATTTGTGCCGGAAGGACCTTTTTATTTCTCAGAAATTGTAAGAGTGCTTTTTTTTGTTGGTGACCTTTGAAAGAAATTTGAAGTGCTCAAAATCGAAGTCCTCTTCCGCATTTGCAACTGTTCTTTTAAATGTTGTTGCCGCGAACTTATAGTCTCTCCAATTGCTAGGACACTGGTTATGAAGTAGTTTTCGCAACGCTGCTTTTCTTATCCTGTAATCTCGTGATCACTCTGCGTTCCACCAAGGGTGAGAAGAACCGCTTTTAGTGGAGCGCACAGTGAATTGGGATTTTTTTACAGAATCTTTTAAAACAGACAATAAGTTTATGGCCTTTTCTTCTTCATTGTCCAATTGATGATTCGATAAGGCCATGTGTCAAATCTTTTTGAATGTGCTGAAATTAACAAAAAAGTATTTGAATGCATAGTAATTTGAGTCAGTGGGCATACGAGCTCAAAAAGAATAGGAAGTTGGTCACTGCTTGTGTCCCAGTTTATAGCAGACCAAGTGGAGATAGACAAATTAGTACTAGCGAAAGTGAGATCTATTGCGGAAAGTGACTTTACACAAATACATGTGGGTGTCCACGCGGTAATGCATGATAAATTATTGTTGGCAGCCCAATCCCACAAACGTTTACCACTCGAATCGGTCTTGTACCCCCACGAAGTATGGTGGGAGTTTAAAGTCTCCGGCAAAAGTTATTCCTTTTCTGCAGGATGCAATTACTGTATCTAGGACACTAGTATTCAGAATACCTCCGGGGATGTAAACATCAATTAAAACGAGTGGGATGAGGCTTGGAATAGAAACGTCTATAGCTATAATTTCGCTTTTGGAAGTCGTAATCTGGTAAGTCATTCTGACCCGCTGCGCAATTTTTGAAGAGAGAAAGATACCTAAGCCGCCACCACGAGAGGGACGGTCTAAGCGAAATGTACAGTAACTTTTTAATGAAATGATTTTTCTGCTGATAACCAGGTTTCTTGCAAGGCAATGATATCAGGTGAGTGTTGGCTACAGAGGTAATATAAGTCAATAGCAGCGGCATAAATGGAACGGCAATTCCACGGTAATACTTTTGGCGTACCTATGTTGCGCTAAGACTGGCAGCAGAAACTGTCTTGTCGAGGATGCTATCCTTCCAAAAATCTTTTTTAGAGATATTCTCCTTCTGGCATATATTGGTTTCCATATTATGTGTCATTGTGGATCCATGCGCGACAGGAGATGCACGGCGTTTTTAAGAGCACGAGAGTCAATCTCCATGTGCGTTTCTTGCGAGCCACAATCAGAGCTCCAATCTGATTCCTGTTCTGCGTGATACACAGGAGAGGTGCCGTTAGGTCGAATTTTAGAGGGGCCTGGGTTCAATGTTTCTGCATCATTCGCATTTGAAGGCACTGGAAGCTTAGAGGCCATGGTTGGGTGGGTAACAACCTGAAGGTGTCGATTCATTTCGATGGTAACCATTTGTGCTAATAGTTTTAGAATACCGTTCGTCGCCTTACGCACGTTAAACGTAATCACCTTTGCAGGACGTTATGGTGCACGTCCTTTCAAGACTTTTTTAGTTTAGCGTACGGGAACGCAAGCGTAAGGAAGACGTTATAAAACAGGGCGCCGTCTGGTGCTTTATATCAAACGCATCCAAGCCACGACAATCCATTAGCAACCATCCTGTCATGAAGGAAGGAAACTCAGGAGAGGCCCTGACGCCACTCTCTGTAAAGCTAAAGTGAAGCCGGAAGTTGGCGTCACTCATGGCGTTGCTCCGCCTATCGGGCCAGCTCTCCTCTCTTGTTTACATCTCTCGCGAAACCACGCCGCGCTGCACGCAATCAGCCTGCTCGGAGGCGCGCGCTCTGCAGCAACACTAAACAATCGCGATGTCTCATTGCATTACCGTTGCCGAATTCATGTTAAAAGAAGTTCATAATGAACTTCGCAAATTGGGCCGTGAGCATGCCTTATCAGGCCAGCCAACTGAACTGTTCTCATCAACCGCAGGTATACCGACCGCTGCCCAGTTCTTGCGTGTTTTTAAAAAAAGGTCACCTTTATCGCTAGGCCTTCTACTTGCTTTTCTCTGCTTGGGCTTCCCGGGGCTCTCTGACGGTCTTGCGAGCTTGACGTCTGGCGATACGAAAAAAATCTACGCATTCTCACTGCACTGCAAGAATGCACTGGAGACACGTACGACACACGTACCGACCCATTTGCGATCCATTTGGAGTTTATGAGCACAAACACATTCTCGCTTGAGAAATCGCCGTGCCTTATTGAACAAACTTCGGGTGGCCGCGCATCACTACGACAGCTCGCCGGTGAGGAGGCAGAATGTCATTTATTCTGACTCCGCGTTTAGATTCATTGACTGCGGCCTGAGGTGCCTTCTTACCAGGGTAAATGAAGCATCACGGAACCAAATTTTTGCGATAGCCGGCGCATGGTGCAGAACAATACGCGCGTAGAACCGGCCTACATGCGACCATGGAACAGCTGTTTGATGTGTTCGCAGGCGTACGTTCTGTGGAGCCTTGCTGACTCTTGCAGCGCGTCCGCTAACCTTCGCTTCCCTGCGCTTCTCGCGCACACAGATAAGGTACGCCTGCCGTAGGGAGGATTCGTTCCTTAAGTCAAAGCAGCCACTTCTTTTCCATCTTCCAGGATGAAGCGTCGGCTGAGCGGCGCACGGTGCCGAGGGCAGCAAAATGCGCATATTCTGCGTAACGCTCTATCAGCACGTGTATTGAGGTACACCTGTGCAGGTGTGCATGAACCTCGAACGCGCTTTGCCTATAAAAGACTTCGTGCTGTCGCGAGTACTGCGAGGAACAAGCAACAGTTAAGCAACATGTGTTTTAATATGCACAAAAGCAAGTTGTTACTGAACACGAACTATATGCATCCATAACGTACGTTTTACGTGCCGCAAAGGCACCATATGCGCTGTCAAAAGCAGGAATCACTGACCTGCAAGGCGTTCATTGTACAGATTCTGAAACGCATCGGTTTCGGCCAGCGATGGCACGTTAGCATGAATCCGCCAAAGAGGGCAAAATTTCCCGCAGATATTCCTTCGTCCGTTGCCATTGCCGTGGCGCGGTACATTGCGTACAGCGTTGCATGCGCGTTCATTTCACGAATTTTAGTTCCTCCTGTCCCACCTGGCCACAGCAACATCCGGTAGAGCACGGTCCATATAACGCAGCGCAACAAAACACGGAGACCAACGCAAACCTGCTCGCACGGCGCCTTTGCACGGTACGAAACCTACGGAGCAACACGTCTGAGCGCACAGAACCATAACAAAACCGCCATTGTGGCCCGAAAGGCGTGGCCGCTACAGCAAAGAAATAAAAAAAAACAGCAAAAAGAGAACCTACTACGTCATTTCCTCCACACTTTTCTCCTAGCGCGCGGAGTGGGTAGGGCCTCTCCTCAGTTTCCTTCCTCCATGCATCCTGTTGTTCCTATGCTGACGCGTCTCGTTAGGCCTGCCGGAATCGCCGAACGATCTCAGAAATTGGACGTGCTTTGTGCTCATAACTAACGTTTAAGGTGAGTTTAGAGAAAGCCAAATCTCATTTCCATAGTTACTGGCGATCAACGCGAGTCAGAGCTCAGCCACCACGAGAATTCACGCTGAAGCAGAAGCTATGGGTGCCGCCATGTTCGACAACGCAATTTCTTAGCGTACGTAAAAATTCGAACGTTAAACTCACCGAATAACGTACGTTATTATATCACACGTAAACCGCAGAAACACAATAACGTTCTGAGCATGCGCAGTGATCCCAACACTATTTCTTTGCGTACTTAATGCGTTTACGTTTACGTTTAACGCTAAACTAGAACTGCCTAACGACTCCGATGGGCTCCCAAATAGATTTTTCATTGCCTTCTGCGTTGTCCTCTCTACTGCCGAAGCTATGACATCAGGAAGCGATGAGTCAACTGCATAAGATAGTCGATTTGCTGCACCGGCATACCCGCGATATCGTTCTGCAATGGTAGCACGGGCTCCCAGCCTTGAGCATCTCTTTTGTTCAATTATTTCTCAAATTTATAATTCCTGTGCTCTCGCGGGGCACTTAGTATAGTCAGCTGAGTGAGAGCCACTGTAGAGATAACACCGTTTTTCCTGTGATGAACAACATCTTAAATCGTGATTTTCTCCACATTTACGACACCGAGGAACTGATCGACATTCCTTAATGTTATGCCCGTAGCGCCAACACCTAATACATTGAGGGGGGCGAGGTGGTAGCAATTCAACTCGGTAAAAGAGTGGCCACGCCTTGATCTCTGTCGGACGAGTTGTTCCAGCGAAGGTAACAATGACTGATTCTGTGGGGACCTTCTTGTTCTCAAATATGCGAAAGCAACGAAATATAGACACGGCTCGGGCGACAGAAAACATGTCCAAAATTTCTAAAGGGGCAAGGCTCGAGTCGACCCCACAAACCCGTCCTTTAACACAAGCTAAGTGAGCAGGAATGAAGGAGATCACCGGATGTGAGGCAAACGCTGCACATTTGAGAAGGTCAGTGATACAGGCCTGGCCTGGCGAATAGCAGAAAATGCCACCGCTACCAAACTGCCGTACTTCTGTGATCAGTTGGTAGCGGGGTGTCACGTTGTGAAGTTCTTCCTGAATGAATCTGGGGTTCCTAATTCGGATTGACTCCCCATTGGACGGTACCAGGGCCACGGGAATGTTCGTCAGTCCGCTGCGCATGAGAAGTTCAATGGGATAATCATGAGGTGCAAGAGAAGCCGACTAGGCAATGTTTGCCTGGCCGGGAAAAAAACAGAAATCAGTCTTGTTTGCCTATGTCAATCACCGCCCGATATCCAGCCGCTCCCCGAGAGGGGACACCAGGAAGGGTCGTCTCCAGTGAAACGGTTCGTACGGCGAGGATCCGTTGAATAACCAGGTAGGCCGGTGACCGAGCAGCGCTTTCTTGTCTGGTCTGGTATTCCAAACACTGGCGCATACCCACTATGGGGGATTGGCCAAGAAGCAGGCAGTTTTCCGTATGATTAGAATTAAAGAAAAACTAGATTTGAATAGTAGAGCGTGGGACTAAAGAACTGTAATTTAGAAGTGGAATGAAAATATTGTTAAGAATTTTGATAAAATAAGTTAACATAAAGAAAGGAAATAATAGAAATAATTGATGATTTCAGAAATTCAGCAAGGTACTCTTTTTGTCTAATAAAATTGTAAACTGCAAGAAAAGCATCCAATGAAGTCTCCCCAAAAGAAATAATGGTTGGCGAGGTTAGCGATATAGCCAAAGTTTACTAAATGAGTTTTCTAAGAGTTTTCTTTGTCTTACAAAGCGGCGCACGAGAGAAAGTAGTGTTCCATAGATTCAGGTGCCCTGCAAAATGAACATAGAGGGGACATAGCGACACCAGACCTGTGTAAGTAAAAATTTAGAGGGGTGTAAGACATCTCAATTTTGTAAAAGAAACTTCCAATGGCTTTGAAGGACACCAATTATTATTCCATGGAAAGTCAAGATGGTGGAATTAAGAAGACGGTGTTAGCATGGGTATTGCAGAGTTTTGCGATATAGAGAAATTTCTGTACCTAGCCGAGGGAACATAAGCTGATATCGGCAAAGCAGATATGATAGGGCCATTGAGGAACGCTCGTGCGAGTGAATCAGCCATTTCGTTCAAGTGCAACCCACAATGTCCCGGTACCCAAAGCAAACATACTTTTCGTAAGTACGAAGGTACCATCAAAGAAAATGTTCGTTGAATTCTTGAATTTAAAGATGCAGTAAGTGTTGTGCATACAGATATGCACATCACAATAACAGCTAATATGTGCATCACAATAACAGCTAATGGGTCATTTTGGGGCAGTTTTCGTAATGCTAATATAATCGCCAATAATTCTGCCTGAAATATGGGTGTGAAGTTGGGAAAGCGAAGGGTGTAAGGCCACTGAAGAGATTCAGAGAAGATCTCTACTCCTGTCTCCTCATTGCACACAGAAACATCAGTAGCTATTACATTGTCAGTGGCAAGCTGGTGTAGGTGACCGTGTAAGATATTATTTAAATGTCTTCTTGGTAATAGTTTAGCATTATTTAGAAATATGTCCTCGAACTCAATTTTGAGTTCCGGTAATGCATTATTTGAATGGCAAACTTGGAGTATGGACACATCCAATTTTTGTAACTGCGCTTGCTGAAATAGTATCTGAGGACTGTGTAATCTCGACCACATTGCTTGAAAAAATTCAGATGGTTCAGTGACAAATACAAATTGCGTACGTCTTTTTAAAAATTCATAATTTTTTTTAAAATCTTTGAACCGTAAGCATGCGGAATCTGCAGTGTATAGGGTGGGTATATGAGCTTCCGGATATAAAACAGTGTTGGTAACAAATATAGGTAGCCCGAGGCATAATAGTAGAGCTTCCCTTTCTAAAAGTATGAGAGGTTTAATTTTGTAGGTGGGACCACCGGAAAATATTACGCAGTCGAATTCTAATGTAAGCCGAACATACATCTCATATATCAACAGTAAGGTATCCCTGCGTAGTCCAGAGCGACGGTGGCTGAGCCGGCGGAGCATAGCTACGGCACGTTCTGCCTTTGTTTTAATATGTTCAATGTGACTGCGCCAGGTAAGCTTGTCATCGTAAATAAGACCAAGGTACTTGACTGCGTCAACTTGAGGAATGACTTTCTGTCGGTATTGTAAAGATATATGCACCTGTGCATTTAACGGGAAGAGTAATACCGCACTTTTGCTAATATTTAACGACATACATAACCCCCTCAAGCCATGTCTCCAACATCTTTAAGTAATTCTGTAACGACTGGTGTAGTGAATGTATGTTACTTGCGGATGTAAAAATGCGATATCATCCGCATAAACATAAACGTGTACTTCCGAAGACAAAGGAATCAGCAAAATGTTGAATAATATAGGGGGAAAGAACGCAACCCTGTGGTACACCTCTTGTCTGCTTGTGTTAGGACGTCGATATACCGTATTGGTAACAATAAAACTCTCTATCACTTATAAATTCATAGATCCAAGCGGTTATATACTTCGGGAAGTTCGTCAACTCAAGCTTATCGAATAGAATACAATGTTCTGCAGAGTCGTATGCTTTTGATACATCTAGTGTCACCAAAGCTACGTACTCTCGCTTGCGGCGAGCAAGTTTAATGCGGCTTTCTAAATCTACATGGGCGCACCATATCGGGACGAAATGAAATCTGAGAAGGGCTGAGAAGGGTATTATTATCCTGCATCAAATTTGTTATATGACCGTGAACAACCCTTTCAGGTAATTTGACGACATTGGAAATAAGAGAAATGGGTCTTATGTTGTCTAAGTCAAGTCCAGCTGTTTTTTTCTTCAACGGTGGAATAATTTTAGCTACTCTCCGCTCTCTTGGAACCATGAATTTTTGAGAGCGAAATTTATTATATTGAGCAAGTCTTGAGGCGTATAATCAAACAAAACTTTTATTATTCCTGTTGTAATGCCATCTAGACCTGGGGCTGACTCGGGTAACAAACTAATAACGCCTTCAAGCTCTGTAGCTGTTACTTTTAGAAAGTCGTCTCCCAAGGGAAGCTTCTTTAGTCCTATCGGAAATTTATGCTTGAAACGTCGCGCAAGTCCTTGAGCAATTTTCTCAAATGATTCGGATAATCCTTTTATTAATAGAACGACTGAGTCGATATTCACGGACGCCGTAATAATTTTACGGGATCGAAAAAAAGTTAAACAGGTCTTTTTTATTGCTAGACTTCGAAAGATATATGTAGTGCTTAGAATCATAATCCTCCTTAGCTTTTTGAGACTGCTCGCTTAAATGTAGTAGGTATATATGTACAATCAGCCCAATTAACAGAGCATTGGTTATATAAAAGTTTTTTCCACGCGGCTTTTCTCCGTCTAAAATCTCGCTCGCAGTCAGAATTCCACCAGGGACAATATATCCACCCTTAGTAGATTGCACAACAAATTGAGCTTTTTTGATGATTGTTTTAGAATTTAACACAGGCTCATTGCTTTAATATATTTCTCCGTGACCTCCTTAGCGTTTAAAGCTGATATTAATGCATTTTTAAATTCTGCGTAATTAACAAACATGCGCCCATAACTATCTAAACTAGTTCACGGGGTAAGCAGTTCAAAAATTATAGGGAGGTGATCGCTTGTAGTTTCGGAATCAACAGTCTTCCAGGAGGTGACAGACATGCTCGAAGTAGCAAACGTAAGATCTAGGGCAGATCGCGACTGGCCCCAAACAAAAGTATGTGCTCTGGAATTTAAGCAAGAGAAATGATTTGATAAGACCCAATCCCACAAGCGTTTGCCACAAGTATCCGTTCGGAAACCCCACGATACATGACGAGAATTAAAATCGTCCACTAGTATTTATTTATTTATTTAGGAATACTGCAGGCCTTAGAAGGCCCAGGCAGCAGGGGAAAAGTAGGATGCTCTTCGGACTGCAAGCAATAGAGGTATCGAGATAACGGGTATCTTGCACTCCAGCGGGGAAGTACGTGTTAATTATAGAAAAAAAAGCATGCAACGAGGAAGTATTATATCCAGTGCTAAGATTTCACAGTATGGGGACATTCTCTGGTATGCTATAGTAGCTCTATGGCATATGTTTGATGAGACCAAAAAAAAAAAGCTAAACCACGGCCTCGGGATAGGCGATTTAATCGAAAACATCGGAAATGTTTTAGATGAAAAGTCTGAACAGCAGTAAGGGCCAAGTTTCCTGTAAAATAATAATATCTGCAGAATATTTAAAAGAAAGATATAATAAATCTGTTGCAGCGGAAAGTATAAAATGGCAGTTCCACTGAATTACTCTTAAAGTTACTATGGTGAATAAATCCGAGCAGCGGAGACTGCTTGGTCTAAGACGCTCTCTTTTAAGGAGTCCTTCTTAGTCGCAATCTCTCTAACGTACTTTTTTTTTGCCTTGGGGTTGGTGGGAGAGCGGAAATTCTTCGATATCGGTGACCCTGTTCGGTTAAGAGATCGGGGGTCCATATCTACATCTTGATTTTTCGTTCCATCTATGTCGGAGAGACAGATGTGGTCAACTTTCTCAGAAGTTGGTGTCTTTGATGAATCAATATTAGTCAATGGCTGTGTGGTCGATACTTAAATAGGTGGATTCCCCGGTAGGCCCGACACCTGATCCTCAATGTTGACTTTATTAGTTAGTTGAAGCCACGGAGCTAGTTGTGAGGACAGCACCTGAACAAGGGAGTCGGTGAGATTTGTCACAATACGCTCCATTGCTTTCCCCAACTTCTTTTCTACCTAAGCTGCCTCAGCCTCAGAGATTGAGTTTTCCACACACAGTGCTTCCCGGGCCGTTATACCAGCATACCCTTGAGTCCTGGTCTGAATTTCTCCGACGGCCTCACGACGAGAGCATCGACGTCTATCAATTACTTCGAGTATTTGCACTTATTTTGACATTGCAGGGCAGTTAGGCTCATCTGCAAGGTGAGGACTACTGCAACGGCAGCAGGACTCATTTAGGGAAGAACAGTCATTTGAATTAGGGCCTTCTCCAAAAATTCGACATTGTGTGTTGGACTTGCAACCTTTTACGGAGTGCCCAAACCGCCAGCACTTTAGACACTGAAGGACGCGGGGTGATAGAGGCTCAACTCGGTATATAAGTGACTAAGCCTTGATTTCCGATGGACGGTTCATTCCAGCAAATTTAGCAATGACTGTTTCTGTGCTATGCGCTTATTATCAACGACGCGGCTGCAACGATACACAGAAATCACGCCTGACACTGAAAATATTCCCCAAATTTCTGCGGGACGTAGATATATGTCGACACCGCGGACTAGGCCTTTGGTACATGCAAGGTGATGAGGAATGAAACTGCTCATCGGATGTGTCGCAAGAACATCGCACTTCAGTAAATCTTGAACGCAAGCCTGGTCTGACGAACAGCAAAGAATGCCCCCTCGGCCAAACTGTCGAACCTCGGTTATTTGTCGGAAATTGGCCGAGGCCATCCGGAGTTCGGGTTGAATTTATTCGCGATTCTTCATGCGGACCGCTCCGCCATCTCTCAGAACCAGAGCCACAGATACGCTGCTCGTCCCACTGCGTAAGGAAAGCTCCATCGGCAAATCAGAGGGAGGAACAGAAGCCGACCCGGTGGAAGCTTCCGGGCCTGGCGATGAGAGAGACATTGCAGAGAAATAGGAAATCACTCTCGCAAGTTAACAGATATTGGAACAAAAGGTGAAAAACAATTAGGTAAAAGACAGAGATCAAAAGAAAACCACCAGCTACTTGACCAGAACCAGCGTTCGGGAACTGGTTCGAATGCGTTCTTGCGTCCACAGTGAGCCACGGTCCACAGTGAGCCGGTGAAGCAACCGAACTCTGTTTGTTGTTGTTGTTGTTGTTGTTGTTGTTGTTGTTGTCATCGTCGTCGTCGTCGTCTATCACGCGTGTGGCTTCTACCCACGATGGGGGATTGGCCAAGAAATGGGTGGATTATTCCATACTAATATGCAGCATAAATTGCCGAATATCTATGGAATTAGCATTGAATAGCATAGAATTATCTGTTAAAATAAAATCAGGAAAGTCATATCGAATGAGTAATAGTAAATTTAAGAGCACAAAAAATATAGAATTTATCAGGGGGATTTGTTTGGCTTCTGTCAGAAATGTTCGGACAGCGAAGCAAGCGTCCGTGTGGCTGAATCCCAAAGTGGACGCCCCGAACGAAAGAATAGCAGGTTCTGTTAAATCCAGGCCAATTCTTCGAAACGTATTTCCAACAATCTTTTTCTTGCCGCAGTAAAGCGACGACAAGATAGAAGAAAGTGATGTATCGTCTCCTCCTCATTACAAAACGAGCAGAGGGGGAGGGAACCAAACCCGACCTGTGTAAGTAGGAATTCAGGGAGGGAATGCGGGCAACGTAATTTGGTGAGAGAGAACTCAAGCATCTTTGTGTTACAGGATTCGCTACGTCAGGGAAATTCCAGGTGCATATAATTTGGAGAAGCAGTCAGAACTGGGTTTGATAAGACTTTTCTAATTGATCGCATCCGAAATCTAGCCGCCGTGATATGTGCTGTCATTGGTAGAATAAGAAAAACAGGGCAGGAAAGTTATGTTTTTGCCAGTAAATCGGTAGTTCCATTAAAAAACGAACCTTTATGACCAGGTACCCAAATCGAATGAACACATTGCAGATGGGCAGGAACTAGCAAGTGGAAGAGTTTTAGCATGGGTGAATCATTAGTAGCGGTAAGGGAAGAGCATACAGGAAGGGAGTAAGTAAGAATAGCAGCTGTTGTACTCATTCGTTCTAATTCGCGTAAAGCTAGGATTACTGCTACAAACTCGGCCAGAATAATAGGCACAATGTCAGGCAATCTTAAAGAGAAAGACCAGTCAAGTGCAGGACAAAATATTCCAGTGCCAGTGTTTTCCTCGCACTGTGATGCACCTGTTGCAATGATAATGTTTGTTCCTAGGGTGCTTAGCTGGTCTTGTAACATGACGTTTAAGATGCTGTAAAGTAGTAGTTTCGCGTGGTTTGGGAAAATGTCATCAAACATGATCTCCGGGTAATTTGAATGCGTATATTAGGAAGCACATCGCGAATTTCCACATTTAGTGGTTCAAGTAATGTTTATGTAATCTGTGGTGTATGATGCCTGGGCCAATGAACGGGAAAAAATAATTCTGGATCGGAGATGAAAATTCTTTGAGGACGGCTTAATGGTGATTCATATAGTCGTAAGAAAGTCTGAACGGTCAGAAGGTGAAATCGGCATAAAATGGGTGTAATTCTTGCTTCCAGGTATAATACGGCATGTGCAACGTATTTTTGAAGGCCTAAGCACAGACGTAGCGCCTCTCGTTCTAATAAAACTAGCCGCCGATGCTTGTGTGATGGAACATTTGAGAATAAAACACAGCCAAATTCTAAAACTGGACGAACGCACGACGCCGCCGTCTTCCCTTCAGCACTGAATTCGCCTCCGCTCAAGTAATTGGATTGGATTGGATTGGATTTCCTTCTTCGATGGCGAATACCAACTGCGGGGGATTGGGCGCAAGTAATTTGTTGTCCTCTTCTCTCTCTTCTTCCACCATGTCACTGTTTCGCGCACTTCACACATCACAGTGACATTATCTGCACACCGCCCCTTTCCCATCTCGCGTCGAGCCCTCCTTTTATGGTTATTCTCATTATTAAACTTGCCAATTTGCCACATTCCGTTTTTATTTTGTTCTATTTCACATTCTTCCTCACATGAGGAGTGTTGTTAACTGAACGCCTCCGTCCACTCCTAATACGAGTTTATTGAGACTCATGCAGTTTGATAACTAACATGTGAAGAACACGTGCATCTTTTCAAAGAGCAGGACGCATAACTCTGAGGGTTCGCGGCATGTTGGATTACTGCATCATCATTGAAAGGGAAAAACTGACATCCACTTGTCTTGTAGCACGAAACTACAAAGGAAACCCATACGGGTTTCTCAAAAAGAAAGCCTCGCATTTGATTAAAAATATTGACTCGGTCCGGGAACGAATTTTTCCGAGACGAATCGGGGATGAATTTTTTGAAGAAAGCTTCGCCGTTCTTCAACCGCGAAGCTTTCTTGCTTTGAAACCCGTACGGGCTTCTTTTGTAGCTTCGTGCTACAAGACAGGTGGATGCCAGTTTTTTTTCTTTTCATGAACTTTCCTCCACCATGCGGGCTTCCGCAGAACAGATTTTCATCAGCATTCAGAGCGAAGATGCCAAATAAAGACCGAAATTACGCTTTCGCTCAGCGGCATGCGTCGGTGTGTTTGCGTTTAGCACATTAGGGCTCGCTCTTTTATTTGGTCATACTGTTAACCCTCCAGTGAGGGTCGTTACAGGGAGGGAAGAAGAACATATACATTTCATAAACACTTCACTGAGCAATCATGAATCAGAATTCAAAATTTGTACACCATTTCTCAAAAACATATCTACACCCAGCTCAAATTGTTGCACATTCATACTCTCCACAACATCACTTGGCAGTTTGTTCCATAGTTCAATTACATCAGGAAAAAAGGAATACCGATACACATCCGTACGTGTGTTAATAGGTTGCAGTACCCTGCTATGGTTTTTTCGTGAACCACGTTTTAGAGGCGCTTTCACATAATGTTCTTTATTTATTTTTAATGCCCCTTGCATTATCTGGAAAAAAAGTTTGAGTCGATGTTTTATTCTTCTCATTTCCAGCGTTTCTAATTCACACTGCTGTATCATCTCTGTAACCGAGTCAGTACGGCGATACTTGGAGCATATAAAGCGTGCTGAAATCCGCTGGATCCTTTCCACCTTCTTTTTTAAGCATTTTTGGTGAGGGCTCCACACAGTATTCGCATATTCCAGAACTGGTCATATAAACGTTTTGTAGGCGACCAATTTAATTTCTTTAGTCGCATCTGGAAGCTTTCTCCTAAGGAAGCAGAGCTTTTGGTAAGCCTTCGAACAGATATTCTCAATGTGAATACGCCAGTCTAGATTATGCGTCACTGTCACCCCTAAATATCGGAAACTCTGTACCTCGACCAAGGCATTTTCTCCTATATTATATTCATATCTGATAAAATTCTGTTTTTTGCTTACGTGAGTGTATGTAGATTTTTTAAAATTAATTACCATGCCCCAACTTTGGCACCACGAGTTTAATGATTGCAGGCAGCTGTTTAGCTTAATCTGATCTTCCGCGCAGGTTACACGCGTGTAAATTAAACAATCATCGGCAAATAGTTTAAGTTTTACAGGCGGATCAACCTTAGAAGGAATATCATTAATATACAATAAAAACAATAGCGGACCTAAAACAGACCCCTGCGGCACTCCAGACACAACTTCACACTTGCCCGATTCACTTTTCCCGATTCTGACCCTTTGATAACGGTTTGTTAAATATGCCTGAATCCATAATACTATGTTTTCACTAATTCCTAGGCTTCTCAATTTGGAAAGCAGTTTATGATGTGCAACTTTATCAGATGCCTTCTTAAAGTCTATACATACAACATCTATCTGTTGGCATTCATCTATAGCTTTGCAAAGGTCATGTACAGTTTCGATTAACTGCGTCACTGTCGAAAGGCCAGATCGGAAACCGTGCTGAACTGGGCATAATAAGTAGTTTTTTTCTAAGAAATACAGAATATGTCTAGCTATTGCATGCTCTAGGACTTTACAGCACACAGAAGTGAGCGAGATTGGTCTATAATTGTTTGCACATAGCCTATTGCCACCTTTAAATATCGGAATGACGGTGGCATCGCGCCAGTCTTGAGGTATTGAATGATCCCGCAAAGATTTTTCGAATAAAAGCTGCAAATAATACGACATCCATTCAGCATACCGTTGAAGAAATGCCGTCGGTATTTCATCTGGGCCACACGATTTTTTTGCGTCCAACGTAAGCAAATGTTGAAACACGCCCTCCCTTGTAATGCGTAGGTCTTCCATTGGATATTGTATTGCGCAGACTAAAGGATCATCGTCACTATCACATCTATCCTTGGTGAAAACTGATTGGAAGAACTGATTAAGTACGTTTGCAATATCTTTTTTTTCTGTCATGACTACGTCGCCATCCGCTATCTGTTCTGTTTCATCCTTTCTATCTGTGAAATATCGCCAAAACTTTTGTGGCGAGCATTTGAGGAACTTTGTAAGCGTTTTATTGAAGAATGTTTTCTTAGACTCCGCCAATGCAGATTTTAACATTTGCTTGGTTATTGAAAGTTCTGTTGCCCTGCTTTTTTTCTTCCTTAATCTTTTTATCTTACGCTTAAGATGTATGATCTTCCTAGTAATCCATGGATTTCTTTGCTTTGATTTCTTTATACGTGTGGGGACAAAATGATCTATGCAGTAGTTGATTATGCCTTTAAGTCGGTCCCATAGTTCTTCTACACTTTCGCGGTTTGATGCTATTTCAAATTCAGTAAACTTTTCTTCCAAAATGTCTAGGATAGACGTGTCATTCGCACGGCCGTAATCCTTAACATACATCATGTCATATGCTTGCTTACAGATTCTTGTGTGCAGCGGTACATTCAAGCAAACCATCTTATGATCTGACAAACCATTCTCAACTGATACAGTACAGTCAGGTATTCTACTAGATATGAAAACCACGTCCAACAATGACTGGGACTTTGGTGTAACTCTTGTAAAGTCTTTAACTATTTGCTTAAGGTTATGTGAAAACATGATCTGGATCATTTTATTGGCGCTCCTTATTTCTACATTACCCGTCGATAGACTTTCCCAGTTAACATGCGGCAAATTAAAGTCACCGGCCATTATTAGTCTTGTGTTTTCATTTACATGGGAGCTAAGAAATTCATTCAAGCCATCCAAAAATTCTGGTGGAGAGGCTGATGGTCTGTACACAGTCCCTAATATATACCACAAGTCTGCACAGTGTATCTTGCACCAAACCATTTCAGGGAGACTGCAATCAAGAGCGGCTGTGTTTATAGAACTTTTCACAACAATAGCCACGCCACCACCTCTGGAATCCCTGTCGCATCTAAATACCTTGTAGTCAGGAGGAAAAATACTACTGTCACAAATTGCACTATGTAGCCATGTCTCAGTCAACATCAATACATCAGGATTCTGAGAAATTAGTAGATACTCTAAACCAGTTACATTATTTGCTATGCTGCGGGCGTTGACAAGTACAATTTAGAGCTATGACCGAGAAGAATCGCTATCCGTGTCAGAAGCCTTGTCTAAAGTTTGCGACTGAAGCAATGTCTGGCCAGCAGCATTTCCCCTCTTTTTGAATTGAGGAACGTTATCTTGCTCAGTACGGTACAGACACCGTTTATTCCTTTCACGATCCCAGACGTAGATATGATTGTTGATCTTAAGCTTGTCATGTACCAGTTTTACCTTTTTGCCGTTTGCTCGTTCCTTTTCACTGCTTTGCCATAGTTTTTTCCGTACTTCTACAGTTTCTTTAGCGTAGTCTTGACTTATGCTTATCGAGCTGCCTTTCAACTTGCCGCAGTTCTGCATCACAGACTGTTTTTCTCGCGAATCATAAAAATGCATGATTACCGGCCGATTACTACCGTCTTTTCTCTTGCCAATGCGATGAATTTTCTCGATCGTGTTCACTTGCACTCCCAGGGTTGCTTTAAAGACATTCTCAATAACAACTTGTTTCAGGTCGCTGTCTGATTCACCCTTTTCCTCATCGATACCAAAAACCAAGAGATTATTGGATCGGCTTCTATTTTCATATTCTACTAACTTCTCCGCTTGATGACGAACAAGGGATTCTAGGGTTTGTACTCGCTTGTTCAATTCTGCAATCACGTTAAGTGCAGTGTTCATTTTTTCGCATTTCTCATTCATTTCGGTCATTTCAGCTCTTAATGCATCTATTTTAGCATCTGATGAAGCCTGATTATCAATGATTAATTGCAACATTTCTGCGGTTTTGGGCCCAGGATTTTCTTCAACATCTCCTGAAACCAACAGTGTCATCATCATAGACCAAGAATCAACCAAAAAATTCAGGCAACTGCGAGGGCACGGCAGGGCTAACAAAAAGCGGTTGTCGCTTCTAAAAGTTGTAGCATTAGGCAAATAACGAACCTGCAACAGCAGTAACGTCCGCTTAGGCATGTTGTCGCTAGGCCAGGTGCCGTGCCCTCTGAAGCCTCCCTCGCTGCTTGTCTCCTTTTGTAGCCGGTCCACTGGTGACGTCACCGTCATCGACGAAAGACGATCCACGAGCCGGATGCCATCAATCCCAAAGTCCTGATAAGGCGTGAAGAAAAGCGGTGCGTCGTCCGGACTGCAAACCGATGTAGCGTTCTCGAAAATCCATGGCAAAACCTGCAACAGCAGTAACGTCCGCTTAGGCATGTTGTCGCTAGGCCAGGTGCCGTGCCCTCTCTTCCAGAAATTGTACTGAGATTCACAATTGCCGTGGGTTTGTGTAAAACCGCGCTATACAGATGTAGTTTCCGATGGGTCCATGGACAGTTCAAATATCCTTCAAGGCCCGTATTCACAAAATGCTCTTACGCTGGAATTGTTTGTAAGAGAAAATTTCAGCCAATCCTGACGCTGAACAAATTGTTAGTGAAAGCAGCTATAGCCAACGGCAAGGAGCACTTGCGAATGAAAAGCTTTGTGAATATCTCCCTAGGTGATTAATGCGTCATTGTTTCTTTGACTCATCCCAAACGAAAAAGTGCAGCAATTTATCGACCTAAACTTCTGAACCTCGCGACGCATACTAAAATGTTACGAATCTGCCTTGCCTTATTAGCGATGTCATGAAGGACAATTCTGCGACTCTGCGACCAAATTCACAAAGCTTTGCATTCGTAAGAATGTTTGCTATTTCCGGGATGCCTTCGCGAATAATATGTGCAGTATTACGATTGACTGGCATGGGCTTTTACGAACATTTCTAGTGTAAGTGCGTTTTTCTGAAGTAGCCATTCTTTCTGGGAAATAATGTTTGGAACAAAGATCCAAGTTGTTGAGAGTCTATTCCCGCAATTCTCTTAAAATGATAATTAGTTATCTTGCGTTTAAAACTCGTCCTTTGTCTCTTATACGAGTAGTTAGATGTCTATTTTGCACTAGTCAGCACATGCGTCGTACAAATACCGAAATAAATATTCCTGCCGTAAATGTATGCCGCTGCGTTTGACTATTCATATTCGAATCGTATTCGGATAAGTTGTCATGTGACCACGTCTACTTCTTTGGTATTGCTGACGCCCTCAATAGGAATTTAAGCCAGAGTATCTCTAACGATTTCTCTACAATCATAGCGTTCTGCCGGCGCTAACATATTGGGCAAAAACTTGGAGGTTAACCAAGAAGCTCGAGCACAATTTAAGGAATGCGTAAAGAGCGATGCAACGAAAAATGTTAGGCATGACGTTAGGAGACAGGAAGAGAGCGATTTGGATCAGAGAGCAAACGGGAATAGCCGATATTCTAGTTGACATTAAGATAAAAAAAAATGAAGCTGGGCAGGCCATGTGACGCGTAGGGAAGATAACCGATGGACCATTAGAGTTACAGAATTAGTGCCAAGGGAAGACAAGTGCAGTCGAGGACGGATGAAAATTAGGTGGGAGCATGAACTGAGAGAATTTGCAGGCACAAGTTGTAATCAGCTATCGCAGGACCGGGATAATTGGAGATCGCTGGACGAGGCCTTCTTCCTGCAGTGGACATAATGATAGGTTGACGGTGAGGATGATGATCTCTACTCTCCTGTGCTGGTTTATTATGTCAGCACAGATCCCACCATTATTTGCAATTTAGTCTCTCCCAAACTAAAGGAAACCATCACCTGTCAGCGTTCGAAATTCTGTGGTTCAGATATCTCGAGTGGTGGACACTTTTGTTCGGCTACGCGACACTCATGTAAAAAGCTAGTTGAATTTGGAAAGGCTAGCGGTAACCAATTTGCACTCTGTTTCAATAAGCTGCATATAAATATGGACTATGTGCACTGCCCGGTTACCCGTCAAGTCCGTGACATAGGTCCACCTACGACAGCCAGTCTGCTACCAGTGCTAATATAACCACTACCACCTATATAGTAATAGTAGTTCACGTACGCGTCAGTTATAGCTAAGCCATGCTACGGAAAAGAGATCGGTGACCGTCCTGTATTCTAACACGCACATTGTATGTAATAAGCGCGGATCTCTGTCCGCATTTACCGACACGCACTCGGCCGATACTGTCGTGCTCATTGAGATACGGCTTTCAAGTTGAAAGGTCAGTGCTGTGAGAGCACCTACAAATTTTCCCGATATGACCGTGACCTGCGCGCGGACAGTAGGTGTGCTGATAGCTGTGCGGGATGGGATTGGAATTGGTATGCGCGCATATAACGCGTCGGGCGCGAGGAGGGTTTCACCTTTTGTGCGTGTTACCCACTTCATCTAGCACATTTTCTTCAGATCTTCCCGACACACTAAACAGACTGACCATATGAAATTCTTGAAATTCAATTCAAAATGCGACGTCATTATGACGCACGTGGTAGCGGAGGACTCCGGATTAATTCTGACCACCTGCCGTTTTTAACGTGCACCCGAATCACAGTACCCGAGCGTGTTTGCATTTCGTCCCCTTCTGGATGCGACCGTCGTGGCTGGGATCGAACCCGGGACCTTAAGCTCAGCAGCGGAACGCCATATGTCCATTGAGCTACCACAGCGGATACCGCGTAAGATTTCCCTCCTACCCATTGTTGGTCCTAGGTATAACTTGAACTATCTCGGCAATAATTGGCATATGGATTGTCCCTCAATAGCGGACCGTCCTTCCGAGCGCTTGTCTGTGGATTTCAATTTAACGCAGCTTGCCCTTAAGCCGACTCGGTGCGCAACAGATTCTGCTACTATTTTGGATCCTCACTAAGACATCCCAGCTCGTTTCGACAATAACAAAGTGACCATTGTGTGTAATGCATTTTCACACTTTCGTTTCTTCTGTTAAATCATCCAAAGAATTTCGAGATTATAAGAATGTTGACTTGGACTCTGTTAACAGGGCATTAGAATTGTTTATCACTAACTACTTTCTTATTTTCATATCAAGAATAATTGAAAAATTTAAACTGCTCTTTTTTCACTTAGGAATCTTGACTGCTCTCTCGACTTGCTTGCTCTTAAGCGAACAAGCGAGTCGCTGCACTCAGCCCTGTTCGTGGACGGGAAACACGCCGGCGAGTCGCTTGCATGTGCGTACATGTACGTGCGTGTGTACATGCGTGTGCGTGTATGTGCGCGTTCATGTGCACGTGCGTGCACGTGTACGTACGTGTGCGTGCGTGCGTGCGTGCGTGCGTGCGTGCGTACGTGCGTGCAGTGTGCGTTTGGAAATTTATAGACTGGGAATAGAAAAAAATAATCAACACCTTTCGACTCTCGTCTATAGACAGTCTATAGATAAAGAATGAAGAAGGATAAGTAGAGACTATCGAATTTTGTCTCCTGGTAGTCTATAGGGCGGAAGTAGACAAAAAGAAACAAGCATCTTATCGCCTTTTTGCTGTAGAACGACTATAGAATGGGAGTAGACAAAAATAAATAGAAACTTTATCAATTTTGGTCTATAGACAATCTATAAACTGGGAGGAGACAAAAATAATCAACACGTTATCGACTCTGGTATATAGACAGTCTGCAGACGAATAATCAGCAAGAATACACACTATAGCGCGCAAGTAGACAAAAGGAAACAAACGTTTTACCGACATTTTTCCATAGACCGACTATAAAATGGGAGTAGACAAAAAGGAACAGAAACTTTATAAACTTAAGTCAACAGACATTCTGCATATTTTGTATCCACAAAAGAACGACTTTATAGAAAGGCACAGTCGTCTTACAAGAAGTCTGTAGACAGTCTACAGACAGCCGAAACTTATTTTTGCAAGGGCTAGGCTCTCTAACTTCGTGTGTAACATTTCTAAACTCAAATATAACACTCGGCGCAATGTAAGTAGACGAGAGTTGCAATGTGGGCTTCTTAATTGGTATGCGACATCGTGCGGTATTCTAGTAAAGCTATCAGGAACACGCATACAAATACACAGACACGCCGCTAACATTTAACTTGTGGGACGTTAGCACCGAGCGTCTGTATCGGCTTCTTATGTTGTGTCTGTGTTCCTGCTTGCGATGCGCGACAATACTTATAGCAATATTAAGTGTGTCGTTCTCGCTATACAGCATGTTTGAGTACAAAAAGAGCAATTATCACGTTCCAATGAATATCATGGCTATTTTTCGTTGAAAAGATAGATTTCCTTGAAGCTACACTCGAAAGCTGCTTGCAACCCCAACATTGCGATGAAATAAATGGACTGCGCGGAATTCAAGAGAAGGAGGTATCAAAGGTTAGTTGAAAGTTGAAGCTTCTTCGCTGCCCCTTACCCTTGTCTTGAATTATTCGCAGTCCATCTATTTCCTCGCAGTATGAACCAAATCGCCCAACAACGAGCCTTATTGAATCCCAGCAATATTTTGGTGAATTCCGTGAAATCCGCTGAGAATTTTTTTCAACAGCGATCAAACATTGTATCAGGACACGTGTTATTGCAGCTGTCGCTAGACATGCGATAAGTAAAAAAAAAAAGCCCGTATTCTTTAAAAAAAACAACACAGTACAGAGAGAAAAACTTCACAAAGAAAATATCAGTACCTCAAAAAAAGGACGTGTCACTGAAATATGGCGGGCTGGTATCTCCTTCTTCAATATTGTCCGGCCGCTTTGTGGCGAACATCGCTGAATGAAGATCGCCAAACAGTGAAGCATGGCAGACACCGATAAAAATGGCGACGCCGAGGGACCATGTAACTGCGGACCACATGCCTGACGCGATGAAAACGGTCAACGCCACCAAAGCGGCACCGACCTGTCTGCGGTTCTTGGTCAGCACCAGCCTCGTGCCCCACACGGCCGCAGTCTCGTCGTCGTGGTTCACTTTGAGCGCGGCGCACACTACGCCAACCGCCGCAACGCTCACCATTAGCACCATGCTGGACATGATGCAACCCGCCAGGGTAACGCCGAGAAGGACGCAGTAGTTGCGGCGGAAGCGGTGAGCATTCCATCTGATGCGGGTGGTGACCTCCTTGACCGACTTCGGAATAGAGAACTTAGCGGTGTCCACGAACTCTTCCAGCGGCACCGCATGGTGTACCTGTTCGCTGAACCAAGACACCGCGGTGCGGTGAAAGTCATTGTCTTCCTCTACGCCATTAGCGAAAAGACACCCGCGCGCCTTTGCAGCGAAGGAGGCTGGAGCTTCTTCCAACGGTGACGGGTTGGAGCTCAGAGGCTCACCGACGTGGTGTTTTTCCATTTTCAGCTGGCCCGATGAATTGCTGGCACACAAGGAAGAATTCAAGCTTCGGTCGCCTACAACTGGTCTCTTCTGAGCTCCGTGGTTCTCCGCGATTGGTCCCTTTTTCATTACGATTGTTGCCTCACGTGCTTTATTTCACGTGTCACGGCACGTTCTCTGAAGGATTCTCGAAGAAGAGGAAGCTGAATCCGGTTGAGAAGGGAAGAGAAAGGCGAGTTGTACTCAATAAAAAAAAAGTGCTTAAGTTGCACATTGTCTCATCTATCTTTAAAAACTGTTTTTGTTTTCCTTATTGTGTTTTTTGTGTCTACTTTTTATCCCCTCTAGTGTACGCACTTCTGCACATGGTGTTATAAATTATTTTTGTTGATCGCTAGCGCCACCGCTACGGTGCTAAAGGCAGTGCGGTGAACACAACTGGAAGACGAAAAGAAGGAAGTGCAATATGTGTGCGCCGGTGGGTGGAAGTGGCCTTACGTTACACACACACACACACACACACACACACACAAACACACACACACACACACACACACAAACACACACACACACACACACACACACACACACACACACACACATATATATATATATATATATATATATTGTCACGGTGCGACATAGACAGAAGACAGGGAGACGTTCAAGATCAACAGGACAGCCTGTTCAAAAACAAACGGAACCGAGGCACGTCTGCTTCGTCCTCACCCAATCTCAGCCACCCACTAGACGGAGTCCGTTATTGCCACAATGGTCGTTGTCTTCTAAGTAGAATACACGGGTCAATATATATATATATATATATATATATATATATATATATATATATATATATATATATATATATATATATATATATATATACACACACTCACACACACGGGGTGAGCATTTTTAAACAGGTAGGCAGTGAACTCCATGATACCATATTTAAGTATCCCGGAGTTTAAGAAAATAGCCTGTAGCAGATAGTGTAATTCTTGTCCTTGAGCTGGATTATTTGAAGAGGCGGACATTACTAGCGCGAAAACTCAAAACGCATATTCAACTAATTAAGAAGAAAATCACTGTTATCTTACTAATTGATTACTCCATGGCACACAATGCAATTTACAAATCGTAGCCGGTGAGTCTGCAAGACGTATCCACTTGAAATCAACCTCCAGGATGACACCACGGGCCCTATCACTTAAAGCTATTCCAGACTTTTCTATTCCAATTCTGCAATCAGCCGATTCACTTTCGAGCCATCCCCATTTCGCCCATGTGTCCCGCGATGTCGAGAAAACCGCAAAAACGCCCCATCTAATATAATGTGTGCACACTGATTATGCATGATTAGGCCGAACGAAAGAACAATAATTATCTCTGATTCGATGCCTTTTTTTGCCATTGGCCAAACGTTATTGGTCAAACGTTTTCGCGCGGCCACTTCGCCTGCCTGTCACGCGACGACACAAAACCACGAAAGCTCACCGCGTCAAAGTGACGTGTATGCGTTACAAAAGCATTAGTATGCCGAACGAAGCAGATTTTTTTTTCTCTGAATAGCAGGAAACTGCCCCGTTCTGAAAGGAATAAAAGATGGCTGCCCGTCGATCGCTGTGGCACTGGCTACTCGGTGCTGCCGGGTAGCATATATTTCTTGGCGTAAAATAAACATTTTTGCGTGGCAGTATAACGTTATCGAGCCCTTTCGGCACGTATACGACATTGCCCTCCCAACTCTTCTTTGCTGAGGATACGTTATAGCGGCCATTTTAACCATTCCGCTGTACACCGCCGTGATTTTGCACCAGCCGCCGCAAGCCAAGTAAGGGGAAGCTGGCCAA